>NC_084829.1:118752995-121407995 GCF_033115175.1 Lepus europaeus
AAAGCAATTTATACATTCAATGCAATACCAATCACGATACCGAAGACATTCTTCTCAGATCTGGAAAAAATGATGCTGAAATTCATATGGAGACACAGAAGACCTCGAATAACCTAAAGCAATCTTGTACAACAAAAACTAAGCCGGAGGCGTCACAATACCAGATTTCAGGGCATGCTAGAGGGCAGTAGTTTTCAAAACAGTATGGTACTGGTACAGAAACAGATGGATAGACCAATGGAACAGAATAGAAACACCAGAAATCAATCCAAACATCTACAGCCAACTTATATTTGATCAAAATCCAAAACCAATCCCAGAAGCATGAAGCAAGACCCCTACTTTTCAGCTTACACAAAAATTCACTCAACATGGATTAAAGACTTAAATCTATGACCTGAAACCATCAAATTATTAGATAGCATTGGAGAAACCCTGCAAGATATAGGTATAGGCAAAGACTTCTTGGAAAATACCCCAGAAGCACAGGCAGTCAAAACCAAAATTAAAATTTGGGATTCCATCAAATTGAGAAGTTTCTGTACTGCAAAAGAAACAGTCAGGAAAGTGAAGAGGCAACCGACAGAATGGGAAAAAATATTTGCAAACAATCTACAGATAAAGGGTTGATAACCAGAATCTACAAAGAAATCAAGAAACTTCACAACAACAAAACAAACAACCCACTTAAGAAATGGGCCAAGGACCTCAACAGACATTTTTCAAAAGAGGAAATCCAAATGGCCAACAGACACATGAAAAAATGTTCAAGATCACTAGCAATCAGGGAAATGCAAATCAAAACAACAATGAGGTTTCACCTCACCCCGGTTAGAATGACTCACATTCAGAAATCTACCAACAACAGATGCTACAGAGGATGTGGGGAAAAAGGGACACTAACCCACTGATGGTGTGATGCAAACTGGTTAAGCCACTATGGACGTCAGTCTGGAGATTCCTCAGAAACTGAATATAACCCTACCATAAAACCCAGCCATCCCACTCCTTGGAATTTACCCAAAATATTACTTTTAATATTTAAAGTAATCATACTCTTTGTATTTTTACAAGTTTGTATTCTCTACAATGTTTTCTTTTCTACACTTTCTTGTCAACATTGTCTTATATGATGACTGTCCTTCTAAAAGGTGTGGAGTGATGTAACTTAGTAAGTCTGATTTGTACTTTGTTCAATTTCAGAATTTTTTCAATTATTTGTGATCATGTATTTGTATGTCTTCTTTACAGGAATGTCTATTTCCTTCCTTGACCTATTTTTGTGTATGTTGGTTGCCTTCCTCCTATTGAGATATATGAATTTCTTATATACTCAAGGAAATAACCATTTTTAGGTACACATTTTGTCGAGTTTTCCCATTTCAAGTCTTACTTTGTGCTGTTGATTGTTTCCTTTCTTTGTGCAGAAGCTTCTTGGTTTGATTTAATCACAACTAAAATCCAAGACTTTTAGTTTAATGTCTATTCTTACCTTTTTTACTTGTGCTTCAGTATCATGTAAAAGTCATGTTCAGACCACGTCAAGAAGCTTTTCTCTTTTTTCCCTAGTAGTCTCGTTTAATTGTGTATCTATGGTGTGAGATAAATCTCCAGTTTCATTCTTTTGAATGTAGATATTCCGTTTTTCCAAGAATTGTTATCTTTTCTGCATTGTTTATCTTTGACACATTTATTAAAACTGAACTGACTAAAAGAGTAAGTTGATTCTGATCTATTGGTCAACAGTTCTGTTATTATACCAGTATCATACCTTTTTGATTAATATAGCTTTGTAATGTACTTTGAAATCAGATAGTGGAATGCCTCCAAATGTGTTTTAATTACTCTAAACTACTATTACTATTTTGTGTCTCTTGTCGATCAATATGAATTCTGGCAATATAATTGTTTTTTCAATTCTGTGAAAAATCATATGGATACAAGAATTATGTTGAATTTATAAATTGCTTTAAGTAATATATCTATTTAAATAATATGATTTATTTAATAACATGAATGTTTCTGTCCTCTTCAAATTATTTCTTAACTCTGTGATAGCATTTTATTCATTGCATTCAGCTTCTGCTTTAAATGTGTTCCTTTGTATTTTTATCGTATTGTAAGTGGGATTATTTCCTCAGTTTCTTGCCATGATTTTTGATAGTATTTGGAAACATGACTTAAAGTGGTAGTTTATTTTGAATTGTGAGATGTTACTGAATTCATTTATTGATTCTAATACTTTTGATTTTTGCTCAGTTTCAGAATTTACTCTATATAAGTTGGTATCTGCATATGCTGGTGTCCTTACTTCTTGCTTTCCATTTTGGATGACTTTTATTTCCCTTTTGTTACCTCTTTATTCTGGCTAGGATTTCAAGTAATGTTGAATAGAGGATGTGAGAGTGACCATCCTTGTCTTTTATCTCATCTTAAAAAAAGATTTTCTCCATTCACAATTGAGAATAATGTTAGCTGTTAGTTTACCATATATAACCTTTATTGTTGTTGAAGCTTATTATTTATATAATTACTTTAGTGAAAGATTTTATCAGGAATGGGTACTGAATTTTGTCAAACATGTTTTGCATCTATCAAGTTAGTCATATTGTTCCATTATTAATCCTTGAAATGAGATGTATCCAGTGGATTAATTAATGTTGAAAATTCTGAGAACTCAAAAATAATTCTTACATGGTTATGATTATGATCTCTTTGAGACAAAAATGAACCTGGCTTACTAGTATTTTTTGCGGCTTTTTACATCTATTTTAAACAGGGATATTGGCACACATTTTACTTTCTTTGTAATTCCTATGTCTAACTTAATTATTAGAGTAATGCCAATATCTAGATATTAGTGTGGGGATATTCCTTCCAGTTTTTGAAGATCTTGAGAAAATTAGTATTGTTTCCTAATATTTTTAGTTAAATTTTTGTTTTGTGACAGCCTGTTTATATACTGATTCAATTTTGTTACTCATTATTTACATTTCCACTTCTCACAATTAAATCTGGAAAGTTCACATGTATCTAGGAATTTATCCATTTCTTCTTGTTATACAATTTGTTGGCATGCTTTTTTTCACTATAGTATCTTACAGTCTTATGTTATCCATTGTAATGGCTAATGGTTAATCTTCCAATTCTGTTTTTATTTCAAGTCATTTTTTTAAAAACACTTTCATGCCTCTTCCCCTCACTACATTTGTTGTCACTTATGTCACAATTTACATCATTTTATACTGTTTATCCAATTACATATTATTGTCATTATTGTAATAGGTTGCTTTGTTAAATTTTATGCTAAAGTTAAAAATTTACCTATCACCTTACATAATTAAAATATTCTGAGTTTAACTATATTATACACTTTAATATTAGTGTATTTATTTATTTATTTATTTTTGAGTCTTTTAAATTGTCTAAGATTTATTTATTTATTTGAAAGTCTAAATTACACAGAGAGAAGGTGAGGCAGGGAGAGAGGAATACAGAGAGAGAGAGGGAGAGAGAGAGAGAGGTCTTCCATCTACTCATTCACTCCCTGATTGGCCACAAAGGCTGGAGCTGCACCAATCCGAAGCCAGGAGCCAGGAGCTTCCTTCAGGTCTCCAATGCTGGTGCAGGGTCCCAATGACTTGGGCCATCTTCTAATTCTTTCCCAGGCCATAGAAGAGAGCTGGATCAGAAGTGGAGCAGCCAGGAGTCTGACGTGTCCACATATGGGATGATGGCACTGCAGGTGGCTGCTTTACCAGGTATGCCATAGCACTGTCCACTGAATCTTCTTAATTTTAATATTTAATAATTTTTAACACTTTACCACAAAGATTTCATATGTAGATATTATATACATATATAAATTTATTCTAGAAAATAGACATTAACAACACAAAGTGTGGGATATATGACAATTATTATAAAGTGGGGGAAGAGGATTATATTGTTTGTACAAGGGGTAGTTTAGTAAATCAGCATTTATAATTCTACATCAATATATTTTTTTAAAAAAGTGCTTTGTGGATCTAGATAGAACTTCCAGAATATACTGAATAGCAATGGTGAGAGTGTGTATACTCATTGACTTCCAGATATTAGTTGGAATATTTACAATTTTTGCCCGCTCAGTAAGATTCTGGCTGTGCGTTTGTCATTAATTGCCTTATTGCCTTGCTTGTGTTGAAGAATGTTGCTTCTATACCTAATTTTCTTAAGGTTTTCATCATGAAAGGATGTTGTATTTTATCAAACACTTTCTCTGCATCTATTGAGATAATCATATCTTTCTTCAGTTTGTTACTGCGATGTATCACATTGATTGATTTGCATGTTGAACCATCCATGTGTACCATGGATAAAGCCCACTTGGTCTGGATGATTGATCTTTCAGATGTGTTGTTGGATTTGATTGGCTAGTGTTTTGTTGAGGATTACTCTATCTATATTCACAGGGATGTTTGTCTCCAGTTCTATTTCTCTGATGTATCTTTTTCTGGTTGAGGAATTAAGGTGATTCTGGCTTCATAGAATGACTTTGGTAAAATTCCCTCCCTATCAATTGTTTTGAATAGTTTGAGAAGACTTTGAATTAGTTCTTAATTAAATGTCCAGTAGAATTAAGCAATTAAGACTTCAGATCGCGGGCTTTTTTGCTGGTAGTTTTTTTATTACTGATTCAGCCTCCATTTTGGTTATTGACATGTTTAGGTTTTCTATGTTTTCATGTCTCAATTTTGATAGATTATATGTGTCCAGGAATCTACCCATTTCTTCTAGGTTTCCTGATTTCTTGGCATACAGCTCTTTGTAGTAATTTCTGATGATTCTTTTTATTTCTGTGGTATCTGTTGTTGCATTTCCTTTTCATCTCCTATTATACTCTCTCTCTCTCTCTCTCTCTCTCTCTCTCTCTCTCTTTCTCTCTCTCTCTCTCTCTTTCTCTCTCTCTCTTTCTCTCTCTCAGTTGATTGGCCAATGGTGTATCATTTTTTTTTCACAAACCACCTCTACAGTTTACTGATATTTTGTTTCAATTTTATTTGTTAGTCAAGAAAAAGAAATCAAAGGGATACAAATGGGAATGGATGACTTCAGAATATCCCTAGTTGCAGATGACATGATTTTATATGTAGGGTATTCAAAAGACTCCACTCAGAGGGCAGACCAACTCATTGAAGAATTTAGTAAAGTGGCAGGATATAAATTAACACACTAGAAAATCAATAGCTTTTGTATATGTAGACATTGCTGTGGCTGAGAAAGAACTTTTAACATCAATCCCATTCACAATATCTACAAAAAATAAAATATTTTGGAATATATTTAGCCAAAGATGGTTAATACCTGTATGATGAAAATTACAAAAACATTAAAGAAAATAATAAGAGAAGACACACATGCAAAAAAATGAAAAATCTTCCATGTTTCTGGACTGGAAGAATCAATATCATCAAAATGTCCATACTACTGAAAGCAATTTACGGATTCAGTGTTATCCCAATCAAAATACAAACGACATTCTTCTCAGATCTAGGAAAAAGTAATGCAATGCATATGGAAACACAAAAAAATCATGAACAGTTCAATCAATATTAAACAACAAAACAAAGCTGGATGCATCACAATACCATATTGCAAGACATATTACAGGGCTGTTATATTCAAAACAGTCTGGCACTGGCTTAAAAACTGGTGTGTAGACCAATGAAACTGAATAGAAACTTCAGAAATCAATCTACTCATCTACCACCAACTTATCTTTGACAGTGGAGCTGAAATCAACACCTGCAGCAGGGACAATCTCTTCAACAAATGGTGCTAGGAAATCTGGATCTATGCGTGCAGAAGTATGAACCCTTCCTTACACCTTAAACAAAAGTCCACTCAAAATGGATCAAAGACCTAAATATATGACCTGAGATCATCAAATCACCAGACAACATTTGAGAAACTTTGGAAGACATTGGCATAGGCAAAGGCTTCTTGGAAATGATATAAGAAGCACAGGCAATCAAACCCAAATTGACAAATGGAGTTACATGAAACTGAGAAGCTTCTGCACTGCAAAAGAAATGGTAAAAATCAACAGAATAGGAGAAAATATTTGCAAACTATACAAGTGATAA
This sequence comes from Lepus europaeus, assembly GCF_033115175.1. Classification (NCBI taxonomy): domain Eukaryota; kingdom Metazoa; phylum Chordata; class Mammalia; order Lagomorpha; family Leporidae; genus Lepus; species Lepus europaeus. The sequence continues at coordinate 118,759,124 of NC_084829.1, forward strand.
AAGGTTAATATCCAGAAACTATAAAGAGCTCAAGAAATTTGTCAACAAAAACCAAACAATCTAGTTAAGAAATAGGCAAAGGACTCAATAGGCAATTTTCAAGAAAGAAAATTCAAATAGCCAACAGACATTTTAGAAAATGTTCAGGATCACTAGCCATCAGGGAAATGCAAACCAAAACCACAATGAGGTTTCACCTCACCCTGGGTTAGAATGGCTTACATACAGAAATCAACAAACAACAAATGTTTCCAAGAATGTGGAGAAAACAGTACACTAATTCACTGTTGATGGGAATGTAAACTGGTGCAGGCACATGGAAAACAATATGGAGATACCTTAGCCATCACACTCCTGGGAAATCATCCAAATGAAATCAGGATATTAAAGAGTTATTGTACCCTCATGTACATAGCAGCCCAACTCACAATAGCTGGGATATGAACACAACCCAAATGTTGTCTAACATCTGACAAGTTGATAAATGAAATTATACACACACACACACACATTCTATGAAGTACTACTCAGCTGTAAAAAACGAAATCCTCTCTTTTGCAACAAAATGGATGCAACTGTAAAACATTATACTTAGTGAAATAAGCCAATCCCAAAAAGACAGATATCATATATTTTCCCTGATCTGGGATAACTAATACAGTACCTAAAATGTAATGTATGGTAGTGAAATGGACGTTTTGAGATTCAATGATTGTTTATAACCCTTTTCAACCCTTTTCTTTATTGTTGAGGAACAGTGTTTTTTTTTCCATACTACTTGCTGGACTCCTTATTAGTGTAGGGTTAACCTTATAAGTATAGTGTAAACTGGAAATTGATCTTTGTAAACATTGAGTATGGGAATAAGAAAGGGAGGAGAAGAGGTGTTAGAGGGTGGGTGCGAGGGAGGGTAGGATGTGAAGTATCACTCTGTCCTAAATGTTCGTATAGGAAATATATGAAACTTGTGTAGGTTAATGAAATTTTAAATAGTGCCTCAAACATAGTCCTCTAAACAAAATAAGCCCTGACAAAGGAAAGCAATTATAAACAAGGTGCTAAAAGGAGTATAAGCTAGAAGCACAATTGTCAAAATGACCTATGGTAATAGAGAAGATCAAATGCGATTGGGGCTGGAATGGAATCCTAAAAAGAATGCTCTCATACATTGGAGTCATCGCTTGGAGCATCCATGAACACGTAGAAGGAAGCTCTGCTGCTTCACAGGGCAGTGGCACAGTCACAATCACAATGGCAAATAATACTTCTTTTGGGGGGATCTCAAATCTCCATGCAGTAAGCATGGATGAAGTATAGATCAGTGTAATAATAGTGCTTAGGGGGGCAGCACTTTTGACATAGAGGGTTATATTGCTGTCTGCCGTGCCAGTATCCCATATGGGCACTGGTTCAAGTCTTGGCTGATCCACTTCTGATCCAGCTCCTGGCTGTTGTGCTTAGGAAAGCAGAAGAAAATGGCCCAAATGCTTGGGGTCATGTTCCCATGTTGGAGACCAGAATGAAGCTCTTGGCTCCTGGCTTGTATCTGGCCCAACCCTGGCTGTTGCAGCCATTTGGGGAATGAACTGTGCATGAAGACTTCTCTCCACCTCTGGCTCTGTAACTCCACCTTTTAAATAAATAAACAAATGTTTTAAAAAAAATAGTTCTTAGGCTGGCACTGAGGCATAGCGGGTAAAGCTGCTGCCTGCAGTGCTGGAATCCCATATGGCATGGGTTGGTGTTCTGGCTGCTCCACTTCCTATCCAACTCTCTGCTGTGGCCTGGGAAAGCTTTGGAAGATGGCCCAAGACCTTGGACTTCTGCACCTGCGTTGGAGACCTGGAAGAAGCTCCTGGCTCCTGGCTTTGGATCGGCACAGCTCCATCTGTTGCGGCCAATTGGGGAGTGAACCAGAGGATGGAAGACCATTTACTCTCTTTTTCTCTCTACATCTCCTTCTCGCTGTGTAACTCTGACTTTCAAGTAAATAAATAAATCTTAAAAAAATAGTTCTTTTACTGCTAGGATCATTTCCAGAAGAGATGACAAAAATTGAAATAGCTTGGTAAAGGGAAACAATATTCAATGCAACTGCTTACACCACTGAGGGGACTTTTAACCCTAAACAAAGAGACATGGAGTATGGACTATGATTAGAAACAATTTAGAATGATTTGGAGAAACAAGCAACCTGAATGACATGTGTGGTTACGTATACAGTGTCAGATTGCAATTACTGTTCTCCATGACTCTGGCCATCTCTAAGATTATCATGTGTTATTTATAACCCTTTGTTCTCTTTTCTTCTTAGAGTATTCATCTCTCATTTGAACCTTACGTTCCTTTGTGCCAAAATATTCTATGGATAATCACTGGATTCCTGCCCACTGAAATATACTAGCTTTGAAAATTGATGTTTCAGTCTTTAGGTAGTAATCATTTTGTAAGCCTTAGATGTAAGATTTATCTAACACATTTGCCTTACTTAATTCATAAACATATCATATTTTTAGCTATACAACAAGGATTTCTTTTTACAAAATTTCTTTATTATTTTTAATTATTTTTGTTTAAATTAAGGGAAAAATATAATATATTTCATATGTACAGTTTTAAGCACAATGATACTTCCCACCCCAACCTGCTTACCTCACTCTTACCCTCCAACATCCTTTTCTTTTTTTAGCCTTTACAATGATATATTTTCATTTTACATTATAATCACAAGCTTAACTCTACACTAAAAAATAATTCAACAAGTGGGGCTATAAACAATAATCAAATCTTAAAATGTCAGTTTTGCTCATATATATTCCAGGTTTCTGTACTCCTTATATTAGTTACCCTAAATCTTGAAAACATGATATTTGTCTTTTGGGCACTTTCTTTTTACACTAAGCATAATGGTCCCTGCTCGCATCCATTTTTTTGCAGTTAACAAATTTCTTTTTTAAGGACTGAATACTATTCCTTAGTGTATATATGCCACAATTTCTTTGGATAGTAATCAGTTGATGGACATCTGGTTTGATTTCACATCTTGGATATTGTGTGTTGAGGTGCTGCAAACATGGATGTATGGATGATTCTTTCTTTTTTTTTTTTTTTTTTTAACTTTTATTTAATGAATATAAATTTCCAGTGTACAGCTTACAATGGCTTCCCCCTCCCATAACTTCCCTCCCACCCACAACCCTCCCCTCTCCCACTCCCTCTCCCCTTCCATTTGCATCAAGATTCATTTTCAATTCTCTTTATATACAGAACATCAATTTAGTATAAAGATTTCAACAGTTTGCACCCACATAGAAACACAAAGTGAAACATACTGTTTGAGTACTAGTTATAGCATTAAATCACAATGTACAGCACATTAAGAGCAACTGCACAGTGGCTCCTGTTGTTGACCCAACAAATTGACACTCTAGTTTATGGTGCCAGTAACCACCCTAGGCTCTCGTCATGAGTTGCCAAGGCTATGGAAGCCTTCCAAGTTTGCCGACTCTGATCCTATTTAGACAAGGTCATAAAAGACAGAGTGAGGATAGTAACCAATGATCCTAAGAGTGGCATTTACCAGGTTTGAACAATTATACAGCATTAAGTGGGGAAGAGGACCATCAGTACACACAGGTTAGAAGTAGAGCCATTGGTGGTAGAGTAGAGGTTATGATTACAAAGGAATGAGGCCCAAGTGTGCTAGACAGGGTCTAGAACAAGGGACAGAGTCATTATTAGATGTGCTAAGAAAGGTGCTGTCTAAGCTACAATTAAGTTTTCTGATTGAGAGGCAAATAGAACCTGATAGAAGGGGCTTGATAATAATCTGGTGGGCTTTACGCCTTGTAAGTTAAGAGGCCCAGGCCTATCTATCTCTTCACATGGGGTATATCCTAAGGGAGGTGTGAACCTCCTAGGGGAAGGCACTCTGTTGACTTTCATTACTCGGCTGGCCTGGGAGGAGAGCTGGCCAGGTAAAGGCAGGGGGCATCTCTAACAAGAAATTTACAGTTCTGCCTGCAATGTTGCTGACCCTACTTGACCATATCCTCAGCTGCAGTGGTCACTTTGGAAGTTGGGCTGAGTGAAGGGCTTTTCAGCTTAGAGCCAATAAGATCTGTGGCTCTGACCTGGGCATCCTTCGACTCCAGGGCAGGTCCATTTCCAGTGATCCAACTCTTGGCAGAGCTGCCAGGGCTCTTCACAAGCTGACTTCTGCTGAAGCCCAGGCTTACCACATTGAAAGCCACTGCAGTGGACTGGCCTGTTGGGTCTCCTTGAGGGCAGATCACTGTACAGATCAGCCATTAATAGGCCTGCCACCCATTGCTTCTGATGCCGAGCTTTCCTTTCCTCCTGGTTTGTGTTAAAGCAGACCAGAGGATGCAAGTCAAGGGAGTGCCCGTATCCCATCTCTAATCTTCGGTGGCCTGAACTATAAGTCTATAGTCACAGGCATGTTCTGTAGTAGTTTTTCTAAGGTAGACAATGCCCATGAGGAAAATTATATTCTCACTTTAAAACCTTCTTTCCCTTTGGTCTGAAAGGGAGGTTTTTTCTACTTACTGTATACTTCGCTGATGGTGAAGTGAATCTAGCTATGAGATTATTATTTAAGCTCTTATTTTGGCTATGCTAATACAGAAAAATGTTAGCCATCTCTTTTATAAGGTCTAAAGATTAAATTGTGCATCCTACAGATTCCTTCATAATAGAATTAGTTTCCTACCTTGAAGAGAATAGAGAAATGAAAGAATAAGTTGGGCTTAGAATAGAGAAATGAGGGAGCAAGTCCTAGATCGCTTGCTGATAATAGCAATATTACATGAATACTTAGCAAACCGTTTCAACCATTAGATATCAACTTAAGAAAACATTTACCAGAAGGTCCAATGCCTTCTATAAATTTTAAGAATCATGTATTTGAAAACACCTCTTAAGTATCTAACATGGTGTAGTTTGTTTAACCAGTAAACTTAAGCACAACCATATAAAATGTTTTTAGTTTCTTTCTACCAACAAGTTTAAAACATATGATACACAGATTCAGGTCACACAAATTAAAATGTATCTTTGATTGATTTTAGCAGCTTAAATTTATGGACAATCTTATCTATAAGCCATTTAAAATAAAACTCTTAATAAAATTTCCTATGTGGATATACAATATGTACACACATATAACATAGCATAATAGACCAATATAGCAATTTTAATAATAGCTTTTAAAATCTTTAACTCTTTTTTTAGATTGCCAATTGATTTGAATTGCTTTTTGTTTTTAGATTACTTTAACACATTGCTTTAACAGAGCATCAGAGTTTAATTCTATGTCAAAGAGAAATTGAGCTTCCTGTGATCTTTTGCTGTGAGGTTTCCTTCCTTTACCTTCTTTCATATTGGTGACCATGTTTCTGTGTTTCTGTGTGTAACACATCTTTAAGCATCTTTTGCAGGGCAGGATGAGTGGCAACAAATTCTTTCAGTTTCTGTTTGCTATGAAAAGTCTTAATTTCACCTTCATTCACAAATGAGAGCTTTGCAGGATATAATATTCTGGGCTGGCAGTTTTTCTCTCTTAGTACCTGGGCTATGTCTCGCCATTCCCTTCTAGCTTGTAGGGTTTCTGATGAGAAGTCTGCTGTGAGTCTAATTGGAGATCCTCTGAGAGTAATCTGACGTTTCTCTCTTGCACCTTTTAGAATCTTTTCTTTATGTTTCACTGTGGTGAGTTTGATTACAATGTGTCGTGGTGAGGATCTCTTTTGGTCATGTTTATTAGGGGTTCTATAAGCTTCCTGTACTAAGATGCCTCTGTCCTTCTCCAAACCTGGGAAATTTTCTGCTAGTATCTCACTGAAAATGCCTTCTAATCCTTTCTTCCTCTCCATGCCTTCAGGAACTCCTAGAACCCGAATGTTGGGTTTTTTAATAGTATCCTGTAGGTTCCTGACAATATTTTTTAGATTTCTAATTTCTTCTTCTTTTCTTTGGTTTGCCTGTTTCCTTTCCTGTTCTCTGTCTTCTAAGTCTGATATTCTCTCTTCTGCTTCGCCCATTCTGTTTTTAAGGCTCTCTAATGTGTTTGTCATTTGATCTATTGAATTCTTCATTTCATTATGATTTCTCGTCACTATCACAGTTTCATGTTCTACTAGTTGTTTCATTTCATTTTGATTCCTCCTTAATATTTCATTTTCACGAGAGAGATTTTCTATCTTGTCCACTAAGGATTTCTGTAGTTCAAGAATTTGTTTTTGAGAACTTCTTAATGTTCTTATCAATTTTTTGAAATCCGTATCTTGCATTTCCTCTATCTCTTCATCTTCATAATCTTGAATTGGGGTGTCTTTTTCATCTGGGGTCATCATAGTGTCTTCCTTGTTCTTGTTACCTCGGTTTTTGCATTTGTTGTTTGGCATGTTGGAGATATTTGGTTTCTTCACTGTGGTGTTTTTTCTTGTTACACTATGGCTCTATATTAAGTGGACTGTCTGCTTTCGGTGGAGCCTTAGAGGCTTGAGATAAGTGTGGACTGAGAGCTGTGTTTGGTTCCTCAGGGTTGAGGGTGTGTCAAAGATGACACTCCCAGGTTAGGTGTGGTAAATCTCTCTCTCTTTTTTTGATTCAAAAGGGAAGTAATTCCGCACAGCTGAACGTAATTGGAGGTAGTTAGCAGGCAAATAATATACCCACAGGAGCCAGAGATCAGAAGCTCTTTCCCAAGGACCACACAGGGAATCTCTGCTGCCCTCAGTGTGGGCTCCAATTCTCCTGCAGTCTCCCACTGGGTTGCCAAGTTAGATGCTAATCTCCTGTTATTTCACCCCTCCCCCCAGAGTCAGGTGTTTCTGCTAAGCTCAGGGCCGGTGCGGACCTGAGGTCGCCCTGCTTATGACGTATGTCCAAAATGGCGCCTGCTCTTAGTCTTGCTCGCCTTTGAGAGGTGAGTGGAGAGAGAGAAACTCGTGTCCGTATCGGTCACTTTTTTTCTTTTTTTTTCCTCTCTCTCTTCTAGTTAGCCTGGTGAACTTTTCCCCACGGAGTTTCAAGCCTCGTTCCCTGTAGTCTCCTCTTTCTGCTTGCCCGCTGGTGTCTCGGGCTATGGAGGTTCGGCTCACCTCGCGTTCCAGCGCTGGTGCGTTGAGTCTGCCGCTGGTTCCCGAACTTGGGCTCCCACGCTCTCCACGCAGGTCCACTGTGAATCACTAGTTCCGGAAGAGTTTCTGCTGCTGTTTCTTCCCCTACTCTTCCTTGACCCTGCAGTATCTCCACTTTTATTAACCTGTGTGTCTTGCTGAACTATCAATGTGCTCCCTGCCTATTCCGCCATCTTGCCCCACCCTCTGGATGATTCTTTCATATGCTGATTTCTTTTCCTGTAGGTAAATTACCAGGAGTGGGATGGCTGGGTAATATGGTGTTCTATAGAGGTGTATGTAAAAAGCACAGGTATCAGTAACTCATTAAAAATTATTTTACCATAGCATTGTTATTTCATGAAATAATTTCTCTAGAAACGTTTTTATTTTAATGTGAACTTAAGTGGGCCCTTAGCTTTGAGTTATGTACTGAATACAATAATGAAAATATATAGAGAATCGTCAACAATGTAAATAGGAGGACAATATTCTCATTGTGGAACAACTCCCCTCTTTTAAAAGTGTGACATCATTTATGTAAAGTCCTGTCATCTAACGCTTATGAAAAAGTCCTGTCATCTAACGCTTATGAAAAAGTAATATTCGGCTGGCGCCGTGGCTTAACAGGCTAATTCTCTGCCTTGTGGCGCCGGCACACCGGGTTCTGCTATGGCCCGGGAAGGCAGTGGAGGATGGCCCAAATGCTTGGGCCCTGCACCCCATGGGAGACCAGGAGAAGCACCTGGCTCCTGGCTTCGGATCAGCGAGATGTGCTGTCCGCAGCGGCCATTGGAGGGTGAACCAATGGCAAAAAGGAAGACCTTTCTCTCTGTCTCTCTCTCTCACTATCCACTCTGCCTGTCAAAAAAAAAAAAAAAAAAAAAAGGAAAAAAAAAAGCAATATTCAAAATGTACACATGCTTTGTCAAAACAAATGTTACTGTTCCTCAGTGACACAGATATAGATTTCCTAAGCAGAGGAAAAGTGAATAATATAGACATGATACTTGAGGAAGGTGGATGGTCTTTTAGTAATGCCTATCTTCATAACTCTTGATTCCCAATAGGAGGCATGTACTCTCCATTAAGAGTTAAAATATTCCATGTTCTTTAAAAATCTGATGCCATTTCCAGGATGACTGAGGGCAGATGTGAGAAAATTCATCCCACAAAGCAAAGAGCATAGAAACACATTTTAATTGCTGTTGTGCTTTAGAAAACTATTGAATTTGCAAACTGGGAATTTTTTTCTCTTTCCTCTTCTCCATTCTTTCTGTATTTCCCTTTTGCTTTCTCTCTCCTGTCTGCGTCAATTAATTCTACTAGGTGAAAAATATTACATTATTGTGGCCAAAATGAATGTTGTAGCCTACATGAATTGTAAGAAAGGTAAGGGATTGGCCTTTCCTTTGTTCAGATAATGTTTCTGACACACATGTGGTTCCTGTCACCTTGTCAGTGATTGAAAAGTAGGACTGTGTGATGTATCCTTGTATTTCTATGTACTTGTGTGTGTTCGCTTATGTCTGTGTATACGTATTTGTTTTTATATGTAAACAATAACATGTGAATATGCATCCATATATGTCTATAATTTTAAAGCTTTGTGCATTAACCATTATGTAAGATACATGTCAAAATTGGTAAATAATTCATGTTCATAATTGACACTACTTTTTAAATCCAAACATATTTCAAAATAACTTTCTTTATAAATGAAATGTAATTGCATTTTGAACTATATTACTTTAAATTTTCGAATTTAAGAAATCATTCCCTCAACTTTATGTTACTCTGGATTCTTGTTGAGGTGGCCTAGCAATGAAAATGTCAAGATAAAATAGGAAATATGTTCATACGCAAATTCATATACATTTCAAAAAATTACTGAATAATGATGACACTATTCAAGATATATTAAAATGCTAGCATTATGACTTAAAAGTTTCACTCATGACAGCAAAAACTAGAGAACAACTATTGCAGATTTGAGGATTTTAATAAAATTCAAAACATAAAATTGTGAACTAGTTGTAGAAATCCTTCAGTTTTACCTGCAGGTGGGTTAGCTTTTTTCTAGTAAGTGATAATTCCACTCTAACTTGATTTCTGCTTTTTCTTGTTTTGGGAATCTTTGCACAGGCAGACACCATTTACAACAATCCCAACACAGTAGTAATCAAAACAACGATCCATCCAAGTATATCTCTGAGATCAAATGGTCCTTCACGGAGACATGTATACTGAAAAATACTGGAGATTCGAGGTCTTGCACTGGAAGGAGCCGGCCCTGAAGGCATCGACACCGAAGGCCGCGATTTTGGTGGCCTCCACACTGACGGAGCCAAATTTGGAGGCTGTGGCGCTGAAGGAGTTACATTTGGAGGCCGTGGCACTGAAGGAGCTGCATTTGGAGGCCGTGAGGCTGAAGGAGTTAAATTTGGAGGCTGTGAGGCTGAAGGAGTTACATTTGGAGGCCGTGAGGCTGAAGGAGCTACATTTGGAGGCTGTGAGGATACTGGAGGTCTTTCACCAGGTGTCACTGAAGGATTCCCATTTGGAGGCTTTGGAGCTGAAGAACTCACAATTGGAGGTTTTGTATTGGAAGGCGGCTGTCCTTGAAGACACGATGGAATAGGGGGTTGCCACGTACTATTCTCAGCACAGGTAACTATCTCACTGCCCTGAAGGTAAAATCCCTGGTTGCATGCAAACATAACCTTTGCCTTATAATAAAATTTTGTCCCAAATCCTGATAGCTGCCTTCCATTTGTGAGTCCTGGGAATGGGCACTTGACCACTTTACACTGAGGAGGGTCACTACTCCATTTTCCACTCCCAACACAATACAGCTGACTCTCTCCAATAAGTGAAAATTCATCTGGTCCAGACGCCCGATTGCACGTGTAAGTTACCGCTGCTTGATATTCAAATACTTCCATGCCAAAGCCAGAATGTGCTCCATTTGGTATGGCTGGAGGTGGTGCACACACAATCCTTTCACATCGTGGAGGACTGCCACTCCATTGCATACCTGAATCACTGAGTTCGCAATACAGAATACGTTCACCAATTAAGTAATAGCCCTCATTACAAACAAATTCAATCTGGTTCCCGTATTCATAGCTTCCATTTACGAGGTTAACTTGACTGTTTGCGGGTTCAGCTTGACGTGGACATGATTTTTTATAGCAAGTATCATTTGAGATCTGTGACCATTGTTGATTCTCTTGACAAGTAATAAATTTGGGCAGAGGCCGCCGGTGACTGTATCCTAGCCTACACTCATATTCCACTCGCTCCCCCACATTATAGGAGGATTTAAGGTTACCTGTGGGCCTCATACTTTGAAATCTTGGTGGCTCACCACAGGTGTTAGAGGACGTAGATGGCAGGAACACCAGGGTCGGCAGGAGAATCCCGAGAACCCACCGGGAAGCAGAGGGACTCTGGCAGTGGTGAGGTGGTGCCCTGTGCAGTGCGGAAGAAGCTGCCATTTTCCCGGAGAAGGGCGGAAAACCTGGGGCCGATCAAGTACTTGGCCAGCACAGTGGGAGTACTTTGTGAGTGCGCTGAGCAGACGCAACAATCCCCACACCTGCAAAGTGTCAAGGGCCAAAGGATACGTGGGCGTGGCCTAGGTGATTCAGGTCAGAAACGTTCCCAACCAGCATGTTTTAGGTGTTGGTTTATGGTGTTAGCATTAAGGTAGTCCTAACTGATAGATTTGGGTCTCTTGACGTATTTATGTGCATAAAAATATCCCTGTCCAATATTTACAGTTGTTTTCTTAAACATCGACGAGCAGAATCTTCCTGTTTTTTTTTTTTTTTTTTCATGAGCAAGGAGTCATTTGAAAGATCTCAGGATGCCCAATTTAACAGGAAAAAATGAGAAGAGAAAATAACAGAAGGCTGTAACAGATGTTTCTGTAAGTAGGCTGTCCTTGGGGGGCCATAGACTATGAATCTCACAAAGTCCCTTTGGAAAACCATATACAATTCACTCAGAATAGCCCTAGTACATTTATCAGCATTGACTTTCTTTAGAGGTGTCGCCATATTTACCAACTCTCTCATGCTTAAGGAAATGCTTCCTTGTTGAAGAATAGGATAATAAGGAGAAGGTACACTTGAGGTATAAAATGTCAATAGGGTGAAAATTGTATATTGCAGTGACCAAAAGTGGCAAAAGTGTCAGGGAAGGCCATTGCCAGCATCTAAATGAAGTTGCTTTACTACAGCTCTGTTTCACTGCAGTGTTCTTGTGTTTACGCTGTACATATTTAGGATTGCTGCTGTCCCTTTACTTTTTACACCTAGGACTTGGTAGCTGTCCAGTTTCCAGGTAGACTATACCTCTAAAGCTTTTCTCACCCTCTGTGTTAAAGATCTCTTAAACCCAAAGTACAAAGGATGTTCTTCATCCAAGGACTTTTGGAATGTGCATTTCTGCTTGGAAAAAAAAAAACATATTGAGGTAGAAATAGAATTAAAATGTGGAAGAGAAATGTGCTACTTCTCAGTCTCATTTTGAGGGTAGCCTAACTATGTTATGGTTCAACACTTTGAAATTTCCTTTTTTTCAACTTCAAAGTCGAGTTGATTTCTGTATCTATTTTTAAAATAGTTTGTTTTACTTTTCCATTTTTTCATTTTACTTGTAATAGAATTATGCTAGAAAAATTTTACATTTCATAAGTCCCATCTTTATTCCTTCTTTGAGAATTTTGGAAAAATGGAAGAAGGAGGATAAGGAAAAAAGAGAGACAAAGGAGAGGAAGAGATGATGGGAGGAGAGGAAGAGGAGAAGGAGGAGGGATGAGTAGAAGAGATAGCAAGGAGGGTATGGAGGTGCAGGTATACCACTTCAGTGAGAATATTCTAGTCATTATCACCAAATGCATATTGCCAAATCCAGTCTTTTAGAAAATTCTATTTGAACGTACTGATGCACTTTTGAGATCAAGAAATTTGTATGTTACATAATGGAAGTCTCTACTTTTACAATTTACAGAGTTCAACTAAAAAAGCAAGTACATCATCCCCCAAAAAAGCCATGCACCCTTCCAAGATAAGCAAATTTCATAAAACAATTTTCCTTTGACTCTGAATCTATCTAGTCTTTGGTAATTCCAGTCTCCCTCAAGAACTTCCTAAATGTGTCCTGGTATGTTCAGTGAGGTTCATATTTAATATAGGGACTTACATATTCTTTGAGATTTCTTATTTTCTCCTTTTGTTTTCCCTCAAATATTTATTGAAGTATATTTGACAAATAAAATGTTATATATTCATGGTATACAGCCTGATGTCATCATATACAGCCACACTGTGAATTGTTTAAAACAAGCTTTTTTTTTTTTTTTTTTTTTTTTTTTTTTTTTTTTTGACAGGCAGAGTAGACAGTGAGAGAGAGAAAGAGAGAAAGGTCTTCCTTTTCCGTGGGTTCACCTCCAAATGGCCGCTGCGGCCAGCACGCTGCAGCTGGCGCACCGTGCTGATCCGAAGGCAGGAGCCAAGTGCTTCTCCTGGTTTCCCATGCAGGTGCAGTGCCTAAGCACTTGGGCCATCCTCCAGTGCACTCCTGGGCCACAGCAGAGAGCTGGCCTGGAAGAGGAGCAACCGGGACAGAATCTGGTGCCCAGACCTGGACTAGAACCCGGTGTGCCGGCGCCGTAGGCGGAGGATTAGCCTATTGAGCCATGGCACCGGCCAAAACAAGCTTTTTAATATATACATCACCTCACAGAATTACCTATTTCTTATTTTTGTACTGAGAATGTTTAAGGTCTATTATTTTCGCAAAATTCAAGTATATATTATAATATTTTTGGGCTGGCTTTAGCTCATGGTTCCTTCATCTACTGATTTTTTTTTTTAACAATAGTTATCCTGCTGTATATTGGATCTACAGAATTTATTCATCCAGTATAACCAAGCTTTGACCAAATCTTCCCATTTCCTATCCATTAACCCATGGCTACTACTGTTCTATTCTCTGCTTTTATGAATTTCATTTTTTTCACACATATAATTAAAACAGCATTTTTCTTTTGATGTTTAGCTATTTTGGCATGCCTTCCAGATTTACTCATGTCTTTAAAAATTAAAATGTTTCCTTTTTTTCATTTAAGGGATAGCATAATATTAATATATATGCATATTCATATAAATCTGTACATGTAAACAACTTTCTTATTCCTTTATCCTTAAGTGGATACCTACATTGATTCCATATTTGGGGTAATATGAATAATTGCAATGAATATGAGAGTGTGAATATATCTTTGATGAACAGATTTCATTTCCTTTGGATATATTCTAAAAAGCAATATTATTAGATTATTATATGGTGATATTATTTTTAATTTTTTAAAGACTCTTCATGCTCTTTATTGTTTTATCATTTTACATTTTCAGCAGTGTTTCATAATTTGACAGCTGTCCTAACAGGTGTGAAGTGACACAACTTTCTAATTCTGATGACCTTTAGAAGTTTCTCATATATTCTGTCTTCTTTATACAAATGTCTCTTCCTCTCCTTGGCTTATTTTTTTTTCAATTGAGTTATGTTCTTGCTATTGAAATATACTAGTCCCTTGTATATTGAGGATAATAACCATTTTCAGATGTATGGTTTGTAGATGCTTTCTCCTATTTAAAAATTTCTCACTACATTCTATTGATTGTTTCTATCTTTGTCAGAAATTTCTTAGTTTGATGTAATCTCAACTAAAATCCATTATTTTAGTAAATCAAATGGATTGTTTAATATAGACATTAATTTAATTTCTATTTTTACCTTTGTTACTTGTACTTTGGTGATCATATAAAAAATTCATAGTTCAGATCACTGTCAAGAAGCTTTCCTCGGTTCATTTTTTCCATAGTAGTTTAGTAGTTTCCTGGCATCATGTCTTTAATCCATTTGAATTTGTTGTCTATGGTGTGAGATAAAACTCCAATTTCAATCTGTGGAATGTAGATATTCCGTTTTCCCAATAATTCTTATCCTTTCTGCATTGTGTTTTTTGATTGACACATTTATTAAAGCTCAACTGACTATAAAAGGTTCAGTTAGCCGCCGCCGCGGCTCACTAGGCTAATCCTCCGCCTTGCGGCGCCGGCACACCGGGTTCTAGTCCCGGTCGGGGCACCGATTCTATCCCGGTTGCCCCTCTTCCAGTCCAGCTCTCTGCTGTGGCCCAGGAGTGCACTGGAGGATGGCCCAAGTGCTTGGGCCCTGCACCCCATGGGAGACCAGGAGAAGCCCCTGGCTCCTGCCATCAGATCCGCGCGGTGAGCCGGCCGCAGTGTGCCAGCCGTGGCAGCCATTGGAGGGTGAACCAACGGCAAAGGAAGACCTTTCTGTCTGTCTCTCTCTCTCTCTCACTGTCCACTCTGCCTGTCAAAAAAAAAAAAAAAGAAATTATAAAAAAAAAAAAAGGTTCAGTTGATTCTGGCCTTTCTATTATTTTCCAATGGTCAACAGATCTCTTTAATGCCAATATTGTACTTTTTTATTACTATACATTGTAGTGTTTTTTAAAGTGAGATAATGGGAGACCTCCAGCTGGGTTCTACTGACTCAAGACCAATTTTACTATTTTCTGTCTTGTGTGGGTCCATATGAATTTTGGCAATATATTGTCCATTTTTCTGAAAAATGAAATTGTTTATATAAGAATTACATTGAATCTATAGATTGCCTTAGACAATAAGTCCATTTCCATAATGTGATTTCTTCGAACCCATGAACATGGGATTTATTTCCATTTCTGTCTTCAATTTCTTTCATTACTCTGTTATAACATTTTTTTTGTATCATTCACCTCCTGTGTTAAATTCATTCTTTTGTATTTTATATTACTATTAATGGGATTATTTCTTTAATTAATTAATTTATTTATTTTTTTAATAAATCTTTTTTTTTTTAATTTTTGACAGGCAGAGTGGACAGTAGAGGGAGACAGAGAGAAAGGTCTTCCTTTTTGCCGTTGGTTCACCCTCCAATGGCCGCCACAGCTGGCACGCTGCGGCTGGCGCACTGCGCTGATCCGAAGCCAGGAGCCAGGTGCTTCTCCTGGTCTCCCATGGGGTGCAGGGCCCAAGCACTTGGGCCATCCTCCACTGCACTCCCAGGCCACAGCAGAGAGCTGGCCTGGAAGAGGGGCAACCGGGACAGGATCCGTGCCCCGACCGGGACTAGAACCCGGTGTGCCGGCGCCACAAGGCGGAGGATTAGCCTACTGAGCCATGACGCCGGCCAATTTATTTTTATGATTGTTGATAGTAAATAGAAACATGATTGACTGTGGTAGCATATATTTAATACTGACATTTTACTAAATTAATTCATTGATTCTAATAGAGTTTTTGTGCAGTTTCAGAGTTTTCTCTACATTAGATCAGAATAATCTGCACATACTGGTGATTCTACTTTTTCTTTCCAATTTGGATGACTTTTATTCTTTTTTGTTACCTTATAACTCTGACTAGAAATTCAAGTAATGTTTAAATGTTTAATACAATATGTGAGAGCCAATATCCTTGTCTTTTTTTTTTATCTTAAAGATTTCTTCCATTCAGTCTTGAGAATAATGTTCGTTGTCAGTTTATCATATATGATCTTTATTCATGTTGAAGTTTATTCCTTCTATAATGAATTTGTTGAGAGATTTTATTAGGAATGGGTACTGATTTCATCAGACATGTATTTTGCATCTATCAAGACAGTCATATAATTTCATTATTCATCCTATAAATGTGATGTATCAAATGGATTATTTAATGTTGAACAATTTTCATACCCCAAGGATAATTATCAAATGATCATGAAGAATATTATCCCTTTGAGGTATAGGTGAATCTGGCTTGCTAGTATTTTTTGAAGATTTTTACATCTATGCTAATCAGGGATATTGGCCTATACTTTTCTTTCCTTGTTATTTCCTCATCTGTACTAGGTTATACTGGCCTCAGAAAATGAGTATGGATACTTTCCTTCCAGTTTAATTTTTTTGAAGAGTTTGAGAAGAACTTGTGTTGGTTCTTTAAATCTTTATTTGAATTCAGCATTGAAGCCATCAATTCCTGGAATTTCATTTTTGAAAGACTATTTAAATACTGATCTGATCTTCTTAATCATCACTGATCTGCTTGAAATTTCCACTTCTCACAATTCAGTCTGCGAAGGTTGCATGTATCTAGGAATTTGTTTATTTCCTGTATATTATACATTTTTTGACATGCTGTTCTTCACTGTAGTCTCTTATAATACCTTTTATTTTTTGTATTAACTGCTATAATGTCCAATTTTCCAATTCTGCTTTTATTTTCCAATTTTTAATGATACTTTACCTCTCTTCCCTTTACTATGTTAGTTATTTATGTCACTATTTATATTGCTTTATATTGTTTGCCCATTAATGTGTTATTGTACCTATAATTATTTGTAGTACTTCTGTCCTTTTGTTTTTGTATTAGAGGTAAAACTTGTTTACTCACCAGCTCTACTATATTAGAATATTTTCAGTTTAACTATTATACACTTTAATATGAAATTTTTTGTGTTTTTAAGAATTAAAAAAATTACATACTTTCTTCATATGAAGATAATAAACACATGTATACTATTTTTTCTTGAAAACATGCGTATTAATAGCAAAAAATGTAGGATTAATGACAATGATCACCAAGTGGGGAAAGAAGAGTATATATTGTCTTGCATATGGTATAATTTAGTGAATCAATATATCAAATAATAAATCCATACAATTTTTCCTCTCTCTCACTCCTCACGCACACATTCACACACATATGCAATACCTATATATTAACGTCACAAATAAGCAAATGCATATGATATTTGCCTTTCTGGTTATTACATTTAATTTAAGCTAATGACCTCCAGTCCTACTCATTTTGTTGCTAATCTCAGGATTTCAATCTTTTTTACTGCTGAGTATTATTCCACTGTTTGCGCATGTGTGAGTGTGTGTGACACATAAATATATATCACATTTCGCTTATTCAGTTATCTGTTGATGAACATATATGTTGATTTCATATCTTTGCTATTGCTAGTTGAGCTGCCATAAGCATGACAGTGCAGCTAGCTCTATCTTATGCTTATTTCATTTCCTTTGGATATATTCCTAGACATGGGATAGCTGGAAAACATTTTAAAACAATTTTTAATTTTTTTGAGGAATCTCCATACAGTTTTCATAATGGTTATACTATTTTACATTCTAACCAATAATGTATCTTTTTCTCTACAACTTTGCTAGCATTCGTTATTCTTTGATTTTTAGATGATAGGCCTTCTAACTGGATGAGATAATAGTGCACGAAGGATTTTATTTGTCTTTTCCTCATTGCTAGTGATCCAGAGAATTTTTTGGTGTGTCTATTGGCCATTTGTATTTCTTCCTTTGAAAAATGTCTACTCTGGGGCTGGCGCCATGGTGCAGTAGGTTAATCCTCCACCTGCAGCGTTGGCATCCCATATGGGTATCAGTTCTAGTTCTGGCTGCCCCTATTCCAATCCAGCTCTTTGCTGAAACCTGGGAAAGCAGTAGAAGATGGCCCAAGTGTTGGGCCCCTACACTTGCACAGGAGACTCAGAAGAAGCACCTGGCTCCTGGCTTCGGATCCGGCTGTTGTGGCCATCTGGGGAGAGAACCATGGAAGGAAGACCTTTCTCTCTGTCTCTTCCTCTCATTGTCTGCAACTCTACCTCTCAAATAAATAAATAAAATCTTTTTTAAAAAAGAAAAATGTCTACTCATATTATTTGATCATTCTTACCTGGATTGTTTGTTTTGTTGCTACTGAGTTTCTTATGTTCCTTATATATTATGAATATTGATTCTTTATCAGATGAATGTTTTGAAAATATTTCTCCCTTTCTGTTGGTTGCCCTTCACTTTGTTATTTTGTTTTCTACATAGAAG
The DNA here is from genome assembly GCF_033115175.1 of Lepus europaeus. NCBI lineage: Eukaryota > Metazoa > Chordata > Mammalia > Lagomorpha > Leporidae > Lepus > Lepus europaeus. The sequence continues at coordinate 118,777,229 of NC_084829.1, forward strand.
CTTCTTATCTCCATGTTATCTTATTTATCTATTTTGGCTTTTTTATGTTTAGATTTATTTTATTTGAAAGACAGATTTACAGAGAGAGGTAGAGGCAGAGAGAGAGAGAGAGAGAGGGCTTCCTTTAGCTGGTTCACACCCCAGATGGCTAATGGCCAGAGCTGTGCGATCCGAAGCCAAAAGCCTCTTCTGGGTCTCCCACATAGGTGCAGGGGCCCAAGGAGTTGAGCCATCTTCCACTGCTTTCCCAGGTCATAGCAGAGAGCTGGAATGGAAGAAAAGCAGCCAGGACTAGAACCAGCACCCATATGGGATGCTGGCGCTTCAGGCCATGGCTTTAACCCGCTGCGCTACAGCGCTGACCCCCTGCTTTCGTTTTTATTGACTGTTCTCTTGGTGTCTTACCCAAATATTCTTTGGTAAGCCAATGTCTTTCAGTATTTCCCATGTTTTACAATAGTAATACCTATAGTAGTGGGATAGTTTGAGATCTTATATAGATCCTTCACTGATTTGAGTTAATTTTTGTATTAGGTGTAAGGTAGACATGTGCTAATCCAATTTTTCAAACATTTTTATTGAGCAGACTATCATTTCTCTAGGAAATGATTTTAGCTTTTTTTGGTTATTTGTACATGCTAGGATTTGTTTCTTGGGCTTCTACCATTTTCCTTTGGGCTAAAAGCCAATTTTTTCTCCAGTACCAGACTGTTTTGATTATAACTGACCTGTACTATGTCTTGAAATCTGGTATTGTGATGCCTCTGGCTATTTGGAGCTTTAAAAAACATCTTTATCTTCATTTTTGATGAACAGTTTTGTTCAGAATAGTATTCTGTACTTGTAATTTTTTTTTCTTTCAGCTATGTTAGTTTCCCTTATAGTAAAAGTCTTAATGTCTGCTAAATAGTTTAACAAATAATAAGTAAAAAGAACGTAGTTCAGCAGTAGCATAGGCAAGGGTTATAGACAATGGTCAAGTTAAGTTCAACTTCACTCATATACAGTAAATTTTAAAATAGATACAGATCATTAAATCTATACTAGTATATATTTAATATTTTGACAAACATTTACAAACAAGGCTTGACCAAATACTATATTTACAGAAAACTGATGCAGACATGTGTTTTTGCTTTTGTTCTGTAACTTTAATTTTTTCAATATCTTTTGGTAATGATCTCTTTATGTTTTATCTTTTGTTTTTTTGATATTCATGAGTCTGGATGTTCATTTTTGTCTTCAGATGTGTAAAGATTTCTGTTATTATTAATTGATATAAACTTTCTTTTCCTTTCTCTTTTTCTGCTCCTTCTGAGTTCTCATAATGTATATATTAGTTTATTAACTTTTTCCCATTTGCTATGAGAATTTCTGTATTTTTGAATGTTTTAATCTCTTTGTTCACCTGTGTAATTTCAGATGATCTATCTGTAAGCTTGTTGATTATTTCTTCTGTTTGGTGGAGTTTGCTGTTGAAGACTGTGGAATTCCCAGTGCAATCATTGTTTTCTTTAGCACTACAATTTTTTGGTCCTTTTTTGTGGTTTGTATTCCTTTGTTGAACTCCCGGCTTCATTTACTTGTTTATCATTCATTGTTCAGTGAGTTTCATTAAGAGGATTATTTTGAACACCGTGCCAGGCTATTCATAAATCTTCCTTTATTTAGGGTTGGTTACAAGTGATTTATTTTGATTCCTTGGTGGTGTTCTGTTTCCATTATTATTTGTTGTTCTCCTAGGTTTGCATTTTTGTCTTCACCCATGTGAAAGAAGGAGTTTTTCTAGTCTTTACAGCTAGCTTCAAAAGAAAAAGCTCCTTCAAAGGCTACTTTTCTAGAGATTTCAGGCACCCCTTCTCATGAGATCTTTAGGTGGTCTGGCCTGGTGCCTGAATCTCCAGGAGCAGGCCCAAATCATGGATCTACATTGGCAACTTATCACTGCAGTGGGCAACAAGAAGTCTTTGGGTATTGATCTAGTGCTAAAGTGAACCTGGTCCTGGGTCTGAGTAGTAGGCTTGACTTTAGAACAGGCCTGAGGTCTTCTCTGTTTATGGAGGCCAGCCTATAGTGTGGGGCTACAACTGACTCTGTCTATTGGGCTTAACATGTTACATGAATAGCTTTAATGCCTGTGTCTGCAGAGACCAGCCTGGTTACTGGGGCACAGGAGCTGGCGCTCTGCTATGGCTCACTGGATTGGACCTGGTGATAGAGTCCAAGTTAATGTTTATTACTCACTTTACTCTCCCTTCCTTACACAGAATGCATCTCTTTCCCTTCTATGTTGCCTGGGATTTGGGTAGGGTTGGCATGGTTTATATTTCCTGTCCTTTTTTCCCCTCTTCAATGTTTAATTTCTTATTTCTGTGCTCCATTTCAGATATTATAATATCTTAACTAGATTCCTTTGATCTCATGATAGTATTTTTGAATGTGGATGATTCTTCAAATTGATGTTTCTATAAGATGATGAAAGCTGGAAAGTTTTATTTCACTATTGTTTTAGTCCATTTTATGCAGCTTTTTTTTGACAGGCATAGTTAGACAGTGAGAGAGAGAGAGAGAGAGGTCTTCCTTCTGTTGGTTCACCCCCCAAGTGGCCGCTACAGCAGGCGCACTGAGCCAATCCAAAGCCAGGAGCCAGGTGCTTCTCCTGGTCCCCCATGCGGGTGCAGGGCCCAAGGACCTGGGCCATCCTCCACTGCACTCCCAGGCCACAGCAGAGAGCTGGACTGGAAGAGGAGCAACTGGGACAGAATCCAGCGCGCCGACCTGGACTAGAACCCGGGGTGCTGGTGCTGCAGGTGGAGGATTAGCCAAGTGAGCTGTGGCGCTGGCTCATTTTATGCAGCTTTAATATAACACAACACTATAGATTATTTAAAACTAACAGAGACATGAATTTGTCAAAGGAATTAGATGCCACTTAGGACACCCACAACTTATATCAGAGTGTCTGGATTTGAATCTTAGCTCTCCTGATTCCAGCTTCCTGATACTGGACTCACTGGGAAGTAGTAAGTGGTAATGGCTCAAGTGTTGGGTCCTTGCCATCTGTGTGGGACACCTGGATTGAGTTCTTATCATTGGCTTTGTCCTGCTCAGTTTTGGCTATTGCAAGCATTTGGGAGTAAAGCAGCAGATTGAAGATATCTGTCTGTCCATGTATGTGTCTCTATTTCTGTCCCTATCTTTGTCTTTCAAGTAAATGAATAAATAAAGGTTAAAGAGAAATATATTGGATTATAATCCTAGAGACTGAGAAATACAATATTAAGATGATAGCATCTTGTGAGGACCTTCCTCCTGTGTCATAACATAGTTGAAAGTATAGCATGATAGAAGGGTAGGGAACCAAAGAAAGACAAAAAGGGGCTAAGCTCATTCTTTCATAAGTAACTCTTTTTTGTAATAACAGCCTTAATCTATTCATAAGGGCAGAGCCATCATGGCCTAATTATCCCTTAGAGGATTTATTGCTTAATACTGTAACAACAGAAATTAAATCTCAAACTAACTTTGAGAGCCAATATTCAAACCCTAGCACACATCTTTCCCCTATATCTTCAGCTGCTTCTAGCATAGCAGTAAATTATGCAAACAGTATTGTATTACAGAGGTCCCCAGAGCCATTGCTAACACTTGTCAAAAATATTTCTATTACTTCTGATATTCATGTTATTTGCATTAAGGCAGCAGAAACTCCAAGCAAAAAGTAGTAAGAAGACTGGCGCTATCTTGGCTGCTACCAGTATTATCACAAGTATTACTATTGCTGTCCATTAACGTCATTGCACATCTGGTGAATACTGTATAAACAAAGTCTCCTCAATTAGCCTTCTTTGACAAGTGCCAAGAGATTATTTTGAGTCTCTCATGTAGGTGCAGAGGCCCAAGGATTTGGGGCATTCTCCACTGCTTTCCAAGGTGCTTTAGCAGGGAGCTGGATTGAAAGCTGTGCAGCTGGGACTTGAACTGGTGCCTGTATTGGATGCCTACACTGCAGATGGCAGTTTAACAAGTGAAACCACAGTGTTGGCCCATTTACTTTCATTTGAAGTGTTTCTAGTCCATTCTCCCTGCTGTTAGAGTAGCTTTTCTAAAAGTTAACTGTGATTTTGGCACCCCTCTGTTTGGAAACTTTAGCTGATATTTTCAGTTTACATTATTGAGACCCATTAGCCTGCCTTACAGATATTCTAATCTGCTGCCATATTTCCAGTCTCCCATTAGCCTTTCTTAAACTTCTGCTGATTTTAACATAAACAGATATGCCCAGGTTTAAAATCAGCGTACTTTTTGTTTCTCAATTGTGTATTTTAATTCTTACTGATAGGACATCTTTTTGCCATTTTCCTCTGTTTAATTTCTACTATTTCTTCAAAATGCAGTAAAAGTATCACAGACCTCCTGAAATTCTCCAGTTTTCTGAGTTTCACTAAGAAGGCCTCATTCTCTACCTTACCGTACTAAACGTCTTTGTATACAGAATCTTAGTAGCACTGGTCATGTGGTAATCTTATTAACACTTTGCTGTCCATAAGTTGTTTTAAATTAAAAGTTGTTTCAAGAACAAAGTGCACGTGTTATCATCTATCTTCAGTGTACTTAAACTACATTGGAGATAGTAGATATTTCATGTTTGTTGAATAGATGTATGACAGAGGAAATGAGTAAACCAATGGATAACCAAGGTGTGAGTGGGTGAGACGCACAAGGACATGAAAAGAAGCTTGAATGTTTTCTCTCACCTACCAATAGATCCTCAAACAAATATCAAATCCATCTAATGTGCCATTCCCATAATTTTATTTCATTCTATAAACCTCTTATCATCATAGATTCTCCCCCTTTCTATTCTTTCTAACAAATAACTGATTCTAATTAATATTTTTGTGTGTGAAACAATAGTCACCTTATGTAAGACAGTGACAGTGAAGAGAAAAATGTTTAAAATCTTAACTGAGTTTGTATGGAAAGAGATTTTAAATTCATATTTGCATGAAGGTTGATTAGATAGTCCAACATTGCTTTTCTTCCATCAAAATTTCTCATAGCACATACTTAATTTGGAAAAGACAAACAAGGGCTAGAGACTGAATTTCTTAGTAGATAAAATTCTTTATCTCTGAAATAAACCTAGTTTTAAAGACATTTTCATGTCTAAAATTATATATATATATATATATATATATATATATATATATAAAGAAAAAAAAACTTTTAAATCCTGCAGTAATAGACTTTTTTTTTTACCATGGGAGTATTATCTAAAAAGAACTTAAGCAATTTTATGTTCTTGCCATACATGTAATATAGTGTTTCACAACCTCTGCTGCTGAAACTTAATTATTGAGTTTTTAATAAAGCATATATCATCAGCGAATTGAAAAAATGGCTTAAGGCAAAAAAAAAAGTCAAAATAACAGTATAAACATTTGAAAGCATAAAACTGTAAATGACCAAAGCTTATAAGTAGGGCTTTATAGGCAGCTAATTTGGCTTCTTAATATTTTAAGAAAGAGATGCTTGTTGCTATTCTTAATAATCATACAAAAGAAATATTTTAGGTTCCTTCTACTTTAATGAAGTAATTTATGCTGCTATAACATTAAATTAAAAATAAAGCCTGATGTATTCAGAAGGCAATATTCAGACACTTTCCAATTTACGGATGAATTATTCTCTTAGAGTTACTTTGTGTATTCATTGAATAAGACTTTGGGAACACAATGATTAAAGTGGCAGTTGGATTCTTAGACCAGTAAATGGAAGTTACTTCCCCGGAAAGCAGAGTTTTATATAGTGCAGCTCTTAATGATATCACCTCACTGGGAATGTAGATTAACTATTTTGGCTGAGATCTCAGAAATACACCTTGTTTTGTTGTAGTGAGAATGAGAATTTTCAATTCTAAAATCATAAATTCCTCATCGCTATAGTGACCATGTGAGGATACGTCAAAAGATAATAGTAGATGGAATTTAAAAGATAAATTTACTCACATTTTTTTGCAAAAATTGTGAAATTCATGCATAGGATTTTGTGAAGTTTGTGAGGATCCCTTATATGCATGAGTTTCAAAATCTATTTCTTCCAAAGAAACTTATATTTTTAATATTATAAATTTTGTTTCAAAATAGTTTTAAATTTACAAAACAAAAACTGAACTAGTACAAAGAGTTTCCATTAACCACATACCAAATTTTCCCCTATTACTAACATCACATATTTGTGTGATATACTTATCACAACTAGTGAACCATACCCAACTTCCCCTACAGCTTTTGTTAAAATTCCTGTATCCCTTCCATCCCTCTCAGCCTCTAGTAATTAAGAATTTGTGTTCAGAATGAAGTTTTATTTTTAAATTCTCACATACAGGGCCGGCGCCGAGGCTCACTAGGCTAATCCTCTACCTGCGGCGCCAGCACCCCAGTTCTAGTCCCGTCCGGGGTGCTGGATTCTGTCCCGGTTGCTCCTCTTCCAGTCCAGTTCTCTGCTGTGGCCCGGAAAGGCAGTGGAGGATGGCCCAAGTGCTTAGGCTCTGCACCTGCATGGGGGACCAGGAGGAAGCACCTGGCTCCTGGCTTTGGATCCGGTACAGTGCGTCAGCCGTGGCAGCCATATGGGGGATGAACCAATGGAACAAAGACCTTTCTCTCTGTCTCTCTCTCTCTCTCTCTTACTGTCTAACTCTGCCTGTCAAAAAAAAAATTCCCACATACAAGAGAGAATATGTAATGTTTGTCTTTCTCTGTGTGACATAATTCACCCATTATAGTTTTCCCATTCCATCCTTTTGCTGTAAATGGCAGGATTTCATATATATATATGATTTCATGTTTTTGTTTATATCTCTAGTATGCAAATTGCTTGGTTATATGTTACTTTTATTTTTATTTTTTATTTATTTTTTAAGAAATATCATATTATTTTTCAAAATGGCTTTAATAATTTACCTTCCCACTGACAATGTACAAAATTTCTTTCAACAACCTAACTAATATTTGTTATGCTCTGTCATTTTCATGATAGCTATGTTAACAGGTGAAATAATCATTGTGGATTTGATTTGCATTTCCCTGATGGCTGGTGATATTGAACATTTTTTCACATATTTGTTAACCGCTTTTTGTTGAGTTTTTTGAGTCCCTGACATATTCCGTGTATTAATACTTTGTCAATTAAATAGCTTACAAATATTTTCTCACATTTTATCAGATATCTTCCCACTCTATTGATTTTGCTTTTGTTATCTCAGCTTTCAGGGTTTTATTCAAGAAATAAATCATTGTATATTCCAATGTCTTGAAGTGTTTCCCTTAGTTTTTCTTCTATAAAGTTCCGTTTCAGGTATTACATTTGTATTGGATCCATCTTGAGTTTCTTTGAATTTGGTAAGAAGGTAGGGATGGATTAGAAGAATCCATATCTTTAAAATGTCTGCACTACTGAAACCAATCTAAAGAGTCACTGTGACTGCTAACAAAATACCAATGCCATTCTTTATAGAATTGCAAAGAAAATAAAGCTGGAGGCATCACAGTAACTGATTTCAAAGCATATTATCAGTAATAATAATTTAAACAGCATGGTCCCAGGATAAAGGCAGGAACATAAATGTAAAGAATAGAGAACACAGACATTAGCTCACAGATACACAGCTAACTTATTTTTGATAAAGTTGCCCAGAATACGCATTGGAGAAAGGGTATTCATTTCAATATACGGTGTTGGAAAAACTGGACTTACATACATAGAAGAATAAAATGAAATCCCTACTTCACACCATAAATTTATATATTTTAAAAAAGATTTATGGAGCCACCATTGTGAAGTGGGTGAAGCCATTACATGGGACACTGGCCTCCCATATTGATGGAGGTTTCAATCCCAGCAGCTCCACTTTGAATCCAGCTCCGTGCTAATGTGCCTGGGAAAGCAGCAGAACATAGCCCAAAGCAAAAAAACTCTGTTCCTGCCTCAGATGACACCTATCCAGAAAGAGAAAAATGCTTTCCCTTTAATCATCTAGATTGTGAGTGCTTTGACCTGCCTGAAGAGCACCAGCTCACACACCTCCCCTTGAATGGAGTACGTCTCATGACTCTTGATGAGGAGAGAAAACCTGAGAAGCTTTTACAGCCGCGCCTGCCTTTGCCTGTGAGGATGGCTTCTGCTCCCTGGAAGTCTGATGTGTTGCCATCTTCAAGCATCCTTTTGGACCCGGATGCTGCACTGCCACCTGTGGGTTATGACATGGATATTTACATTCCTCACTGCTTTGTAGTTTGTGCTTGTGTTAATAAAGCTTTAGTTTAATGGATGCTAGCATTAATATTTTTGCTAGTCCTTGGAGTTAACTTAAAACAGTTTAAAAATGATTTGATCTATAAAAATTTACCTTACCTCCCCCCAAATCTTTAAAAAAATGAAGTAAAATAAAAAGATTTATTTACTTATTTTTCAAATCATAGTTACAGGGAGAGAGAGAGAGAGAGAGAGAGAGAGAGAGAGAGAGAGAGAGAGAGATCTCCTATCTGCTGGTTCACTCCCCAGATGGATGTAATAGCTTGCGCTGGGCCAGGCTGAGGCCAGGAGTCAGAAATTTCATGTAGTTCCCCCATGTGGTAGAAAGGGGCCCAAAAATTTGTGCCATCATTCTGCTGTTTTTCCCAGACCATTAACAGGGAACTGGATTGGAAGTGGAATAGCCAGGACACAAACTGGTGCCCATCTGGGATGACTGTGTCAGGTGGCACCTTTACTTGCTATGCCACAGCACTGACCCCCAAATCATGTTTTAATTGTAGCTTTCATGAAGCTTTTGAGGTACCCATGTGTATCTTGGGTTTTCTGAGTTGATTTTGATAACTTATGATGCTAATGAGCTTTAAAAGGGAGTGCCTGTATTTATTCAGAACCCCAGCATAACACTCAGAATGCAGGAAAGGGACCGATGCTGTGGCACAGTGAGTAATGCTGCCACCTGCAGTCCTGGAATCCCATATGGGTGCTGGTTCTAGTCCTGGATGCTCCATTTCTGATCTAGCTCTCTACTATGACCTGGGAAAGCAGTATAAGATGGCCCATGTCCTTGGGTCCCTGCACCCGCTTGGGAGACATCGAAGAAGCTCTTGGCTCCTGGCTTTGGATCAGCTCAGCTCCGGCTGTTGTGGCCAATTCGGGAGTGAACCAGCAGATGGAAAACCTCTCTCTGTCTGTCTCTGCCTCTGTCTCTCTGTAATTCTGTCTTTCAAACAAATAAATAAATCTTTAAAAAAAAGAATGCAGAAAGAAGCAAGGTATGACATATGTTTGCTGTTATATAACTTTTTGGACAACGGGAGAGACACACAATTAAAATACATGATACTAGCATATTATTACTGGGGCTGGCACTGTGGCATAGCAGGTAAAGCCTGTAGTGCCAGCATCTCATATGGGCACAAATTTGAGTCCTGGCTGCTCTACTTCTGATCTAGCTCTCTGCTATGGCCTGGGAAAGCAATAGAAGGTTACCAAGTCCTTCGGTCCCTGTACTCATGTGGGAGACCCAGAAGAAGCTCCTGGCTCTTGGCTTTGGATCTGGACAGCTCTGGCTGTTGTGGCCAACTGGGGATTGAACAAGAGGATGGAAGACCTCTCTCTTTCTCTCTCTCGTCTCTCTCTCTCTCTCTCTCTCTCTCTCTTCCTGCCTCTGCATCTCTGTAACTCTGCCTTTCAAATAAATAAAATAAATCTTTAAAAAATATTATTACCATGGTACCAGACAGGAATGCCCACTCTCACCACTGCTATTCAATATAGTTCTGGAAGTTTTAGCCAGAGCTATTAGGCAAAAAAAAGAAATTAAAGGGATGCAAATTGGGAAGGAAGAACTCAAACTATCCTCTTTGCAGATGATATGATTCTGTATTTAGGGGACCCAAAGAACTCTACTAAGAGACTATTGAAACTCATAAAAGAGTTTGGCAAAGTAGCAGGATATAAAATCAATGCACAAAAATCAACAGCCGTTGTATACACAGGCAATGCCATGCCCGAGGAAGAACTTCTATGATCAATCCCATTCACAATAGCTACAAAAACAATCAAATACCTTGGAATAAACTTAACCAAAAACGTTAAAGATCTCTACGATGAAAACTACAAAATCTTAAAGAAAGAAATGGAAGAGGATACCAAAAAATGGAGAAATCTTCCATGCTCATGGATTGGAAGAATCAATATCATCAAAATGTCTATTCTTCCAAAAGCAATTTATACATTCAATGCAATACCAATCAAGATACCAAAGACATTCTTCTCAGATCTGGAAAAAAATGATGCTGAAATTTATATGGAGACACAGGAGACCTCGAATAGCCAAAGCAATCTTGTACAACAAAAACAAAGCCAGAGGCACCATAATACCAGATTTCAGGACATACTACAGTGCAGTTGTTATCAAAACAGCATGGTACTGGTACAGAAACAGATGGATAGACCAGTGGAACAGAATAGAAACACCAGAAATCAACCCAAACATCTACAGCCAACTTATATTTGATCAAGGATCTGAAACCAATTCCTAGAGCAAGGACAGTCTATTCAATAAACAGTGCTGGGAAAATTAGATTTCCATGTGCAGAAGCATGAAGCAAGACCCCTACCTTTCACCTTACACAAAAATTCACTCAACATGGATTAAAGACTTAAATCTATGACCAGAAACCATCAAATTATTAGAGAGCATTGGAGAAACCCTGCAAGATATAGGTACAGGCAAAGACTTCTTGGAAAATACCCCAGAAGCACAGGCAGTCAAAACCAAAATTAACATTTGGGATAGCTTCAAATTGAGAAGTTTCTGTTCTTCAAAAGAAACAGTCAGGAAAGTGAAGAGGCAACCGACAGAATGGGAAAAAATATTTGCAAAGAATCTACAGATAAAGGGTTGATAACCAGAATCTACAAAGAAATCAAGAAACTCCACAACAACAAAACAAACAACCCACTTAAGAGACGGGCCAAGGACCTCAATAGACATTTTTCAAAAGAGGAAATCCAAATGGCCAACAGACACATGAAAAATTATTCAAGATCACTAGCAATCAGAGAAATACAAATCAAAACCATAATGATGCTTTACCTCACCCCAGTGAGAATTGCTCACATTCAGAAATCTACCAACAACAGATGCTGGAGAGGATGTGGGGAAAAAGGACACTAACCCACTGTTGGTGGGAATGCAAACTGGTTAAGCCACTATGGAAGTCAGTCTGGAGATTCCTCAGAAACCTGAATATAACCCTACCATACAACCCAGCCATCCCACTCCTTGGAATTTACCCAAAGGAAATTAAATTGGCAAACAAAAAAGCAGACTGCACCTCAATTTTTATTGCAGCTCAATTCACAATAGCTAAGACCTGGAACCAACACAAATGCCCATCAACAGTAGACTGGATAAAGAAATTATGGGACATGTACTCTATAGAATACTATACAGCAGTCACAAACAATGAAACCCGGTTATTTGCAACAAGATGGATGAATCTGGAAAACATCATGCTGAGTGAATTAAGCCAGTCCCAAAGAGACAAATATCATTTGTTTTCCCTGATTGATGACAACTAACTGAGCACCAAAGGGGAAACCTGTTGAAGTGAAATGGACACTATAAGAAGCAATGACCGGATAAGCTCTTGTCCTGACTGTTGATGTACAATGTAATACTGTATCCTTTTTAGTATTTGTTGTTGTTGTTCTAGTACTAGTGGTTGAACTCTGTAATTAACACACAATTATTCTTAGGTGTTAAAATTTTAACTGAAAAGTGATCACTGTTAAATATAAGAGTGGGAAAAAGAGAGGGAGGAGATGTACAATTTGGGACATGCTGAATCGGACTTGCCCTAAATGGTATAGTGAGAAATGTGCCAGGGGATTACAATTCAATCCCATCAAGGTGGCATGTACCAATGCCATCTCACTAGTCCTAGTGATCAATTTCAGTTCACAATTTATCATAACGATAGGTCTAAGAGTCTAAGGGATCACACAAGCAAGACTAGTGTCTGCTAGTACTAACTGATAGAATCATAAAGGGAAAAAATGATCCTACATGTGAAGCAGGATACACAACAGACTCATAGAATGGCAGATGTCCTAAATAGCACCCTGGCCTCAGAATTAGCCCTTGGGGCATTCAGATCTGGCTGCAGAGTCCATGAGAGTATTTTAGGCATGGAAAGCCAAGACACTGTGAAAAAAAAAAAAAAAAAAAGAAGAATACCTAAATGAAGGATCTCTGTGAGTAAGATCCCAGTGGAAAGAACAGGGCCATCAAAGAGCGAGGTGCCTTTCTCTGAAGGGAGGAGAGAACTTCCACTTTGACTATGACACTATCAGAATAAGATCAAAGTCGGCGAACCCTAAAGGCTTCCATGGCCTTGGCATCTCATGACTGGAGCCTAGGGAGATTACTGATGCCATAAACAAGAGTGTCAAATTGTTAAGTCAACAACAGGAGTCACTGTGTACTTACATCCCATGTGGGATCTGTCCTTGATGTGTTGTCCAATGTGAAGTGATGCTATAATTAGTACTAAAACAGTATTTTTTCACTTTGTGTTCCTGTGTGGGTGCTAACTGATTAAATCTTTACTTAGCATATACTGAATCTTCTGTATATAAAGATAATTGAAAATGAAAACAAGAAAAAACACCTGGTGTTAAATTGGAAATTGCATACAAAATTAATCAATTTTTTAAAAAAAATATCATGTAGGATCTCTGTCTTTAATGTTCTGTACACTGTTATTTAATGCTATAACTAGTACTCCAACAGTATTTTTTTCACTTTGTGTTACTATGTGGGGGCAAACTGTTGAAATCTTTACTTAATATATACTAAACTGATCTTCTGTATATAAAGAGGATTGAAAATGAATCTTGATGTGAATGGAAGGGGAGAGGGAGCAGGAAAGGGGAGGGTTGCGGGTGGGAGGGAAGTTATGGGGGGGGATATTATTATCATGAAAACAAATGTTACAAAGGGAAAATATATATTAGGTAGACAGATCATTTGTTATGATCAAGAAAGTTTTCCATGAGGAAGTAGAACCAACAGTTACCTGGACCAATACATAGTAGATTATGGTTTTTTTTTTTTTTTTTTTTTTTTTTTTTTTTTTTTTTTTTTTTTTTTTTACAGGCAGAGTGCATAGTGAGAGAGAGACAGAGAGAAGGGTCTTCCTTTTTGCCGTTGGTTCACCTTCCAATGGCCGCTGTGGCCGGCACATCGTGCTGATCCGAAGCCAGGAGCCAGGCACTTCTCCCAGCAGTGCCTTCCCGGGCCATAGCAGAGAGCTGGCCTGGAAGAGGGGCAACTGGGATAGAATCCGGTGCCCCAACCGCGACTAGAACCCGGTGTGCCAGCGCCGCAAGGCGGAAGATTAGCCTGTTAAGCCATGGCACCGGCCTACATAGTAGATTATGAAACAAGCACTGTGAACTACCTGGATAATTGTTACTTCAGTCATAGTGCTCTGCTCACTTGTATTGGCTAGAGGTTTCCCTTACAACGAGAGAAATTTGCCTTTGGGATTTTATCTTTAGGGCTAGCCAATTTTAGGAGCTAGGGTGGGAATGAAAGTTATTGGTATCATCTAGAGAATTTCTTCAAAATAAATTTCAATGGCCTGGTTATGCAAGGTTCCCCATCAATAGAGTCTTTCTCCACCCATTACCAGCCACACAAAAATTTGATATACCTCCAGGGTATGAAAAAAACATATTTTTAAAGTTTCCTAAGAAATTTTTATATGAACTTGCCACCCAATATTGAGAACATTGCTCCAGACCAATATTATGTTACTATTAACTTGAAAAAAAAATTGGTTTACAAATGAATTTTAACTCATGAAAATAGTATGATTAGTCTAGGAAGTTCATAATTTTATATTCTTATTTTATTGTGTCTATCATTTATGTGAGTACTGTTAGAGTTGTAAAGTTAGAAAAATCTCTATCACTGAATATTAATATTTAAAAACAAGTCACCTGTTACCTTTTCAGGTTAACATTCTCTTCTAAGCAAAAATTTCCTTAGGTCTAGATTGCAATCAATCCACTCAGAAGACTCTTGGGTGCTTTTGTTACTTCGACATTATGTCAGTCTTGAGAACTCTTGAACTTACATTTACCATCCCTTGGGCAGAGTTTCTCAGGGGACCTACTATAAATTTTGACTACCATTTACAACTATGAGTCAAGATTCATATCACTATGATGATACCACCCAGCCAATAATACATGGGACCTCAGCCTGTGTGGACCCCACTCCAGGGAAGCTGGCTTCTCATGACATTGAGCCTCTGACAACTTCCATGGCTTCAGATAGAGCCTCAAAGCCAGCACTTCAGCTTTAAAAACCGGGTGACATTTCATCCCATTGTTAATTACTCAAAATGCAGGCTAGTTTTTTCTTTCTCAAATTCACTGTTTCCTTCTATTTTGACATTCATGCTATCAGAGCATCCATCTTATACCTTAGCTTGCTTACTATGGACACGCTCACATATTGACAGTAAATGTTGGCATACAGCTCATAAACTCTTTTCTTCTACACCAATTCTTGCTATTGAACTTCTTTTATGAAGGTCAAGCCATCCCAAATCCAATGAGTGTTTTTGGATTTCCAGCTATTTGACCACCTTGAAGCATCTACACTTACCTAAAGATGAAGGCCACTTCTCCTGTAGGTCTCCCCTGATTTGTGGGATGGGATATTGATCAGTTTTAATAGGGCCCGTCATGCCAACTCTCAGCCGTAAGAGAAAATGTCTGTAAAGCAAATATTTAGTAAATTTTATGGGTCTAATTTAACCCTTGCAAGTGTCATGTGATGTATGTAGAGCACGTATTACTGTGTACTTTATTTTATTTTATAGATTTATTTTAAATACTTATTGCTGAAAAGCAGAAAGACAAAGGGAAAGAGACAGAGTTAGAGTTCTCCCGTCTGTGGGCTCACTCCTCAAATACAGCAATGGCAGGACCTAGGCCAGGCCAAAACTGGAAGCTGGGGACCCAATCTAGGTCTCCTACATTGGTGGCAAGAACCCAATTTCTTGAGCCATCACTGCTGTCTGCCAGGATCTGTATTAGCAGGAAGGTGGAATTGGAAAGTTCAACTAGAGCCTGGAATTAATCCTTGGCACTTCAATAAGGCATACAGGCTTCTTAATTGTTAAGGTAAACACGTACCCTGTGACCACATTTCAAAGAAAGAAAATGGAACACAAAGAAAGTAAGTACAGTCACAATTACAAAGTAGAGTTGCCTTTATATGCCATTTAACTGTGCCAAAGTGAGTTCATAAAAAGATAAGTATATAGAGAATACATAGATGGAGTTTAAATTTAAGTTTTTATTTGTGTGCATGATTTAGTTGCATATGATAGAAGCAATTATTAAAGAAGATATGCCAAATAAAAGACCTTACATTCAGAATATTGTTTCAGAGCTTATTTAAATGAACTAGACTGGGTGACATGACTTTCTGTTTGCAATTTCCTTATGTTTTGATATGAAAAAACTACCCTGTGAAACTTGCAATTAAAAGAAAGCAGAATAATAATTTTTATGTAACCTCTGTAGCAGAAGAATCTTAATGGCGGGTAATAAAATGTTGAAATGAGATATATTTTAATTAGGTAATAATACAAAGCTTTGTTTATTAACTACTTTGAAGGTTCTAATGAGCAGTGAATTTCTAAGGGCTCTTTGGCAAGGAAATGAGAACATTTAACAATTTCCCAAACTAATCTCATTACAGAGAAGTCGGTCTTGCACATGGTTATTTAAAATTGAAGGAGAAATGTTAAACTTCTGTGGTTGCTCACAAGACTGAATATAACTTCCTTTGTTCTTTCATATTCCTAAAATGTATTATTTGCAGATCTAGAAATTAATAGGCCATCTTTCCTGCCTGGCATGAATATAGTCAAACTGAATAAAATTTAAGCTAGGCAGAGTTTCAGACAGACTTTGAGCTCGAGGGCCTTCTGATTCTCTTTCTGTCCTTGCATTACTCAGGGGAGGTGTGCTGTGGCTGAACTATCTATTTTCCCCAGCATCATTAGGAAGCCATGATGATAGTTCCATCACTACTGGCTTCAAGAGTAAGAACCAGAAAGCTCAAGCAGGAGGAACCAGACCACTACAAATCACAGAGCAAGTCAGAGCAATCTTAAGATTTCAAGCCAGAGTCTGTTGTGGTGTAGAGGGTTAAAGCACTGATTGAATGCCTGGCTTCCTCACTTCCAAACCAGCTTCCTGCTAATGTGGCTGTACTTGGGTCCCTACCACCCATTTGGGAGATTGGGATGGAGTTCTAGGTTTCTGGTTTTGATGGGGACAAGCTCTGGATGTTGCAGGCGTTTGGGAGTGAATCATTCCTCTCTCTTCATAATTTTGCTTTGAAAAAAACAAATTAATATTTTAAAAAATGAAAAATGCAGTTTAGGTGGGTCTGGATACAAAATCTATGTCCTTTTAGCTGTACACAGAGAAATTAATGTTAGCTTATCCTAGTTATACTGTATTGCCACATTATTGATGAAATTAATTATTCCAATGTATCTTCAATGATATGCTTTCCATATATAATCCAGTATTTTCAAAAAAAGTTCACTTTTTCCAAAATTCTGAAAGACAAATGAATAATGTTCATTATTTCACCATGTTGGCTGCTGAATTATACCTTTGTGCAAAGATTTTTTTTTTCTCCTGAGTTCTTGAAGACAAAAATGCCCATGTGAGAAGAAACTTGTATTTTTAATTTCTTACTTATACTGAATGTTTATCTCTGAGAAAACTGCACGTTTTTCTGCTTTTAAATTTAAGAGGCAAAGAGTGAGAGATTTCCCACCTGCTGGCTTACCACCCAAATGACTGCAATGGTCAGGGATTGCCAGGGCTGAAGCCAGGCGTCAGGAACTCAACGCAGGTTTTCTACCTGTGTGGCAAGAACCCATTTACTTAATTCAGCATCAGTGCATCACCTGGTCTGCGTTGGCAGGAAACTGGAGTCAGGTGCCAGAGCTGAAAATTGAAACCAGGTACTCTGCTGTAAGACACAGGCTTCGTAAATGACATCCTAAGTGCTAGGCCAGTGACTATCTCCAAAACTACTTTTTACAAAATGAATTTATTGCTAAGTTTAAGGCCCCCCTAGATGATTTATTTATTTATTTGAAAGGTGGACTGACAGAGGGGAAGTGGGGGGAGGAGAAGAGGGAGAGAGAGAGAGAGAGAGAGAGAGAGAAACTTCTGTCCACTGGTTCACACCCCAGATGCCTGCAACAACTGAGGGTGGGCCAAGTTAAATCCAGGAACCAGGAACTCCATCTGGGTAGCAAGAACCCAAGTATTTGGATCATCACCTCCTGGATCCACGGACATGTTATCAAGGAAGCTGGACTAGCCTGGAGTAACTGAGATGAAAACTGGCACTCCTATGTGGGATGCAGACATATGGAGTGAAACAATATCTATAGTGTTCCTGATTCAGATAATTTATAGGACTAAACTGCTTTTAACTATTGTATTTATCATGTCAAAATGTAACAGATGCGTTGTTTGTCTTGTTTAATTTTTTTTTTTTAATTGACAGGCAGAGTGGATAGTGAGAGAGAGACAGAGAGAAAGGTCTTCCTTTGCCGTTGGTTCACCCTCCAATGGCCGCTGCGGCCAGCGCTTCGTGCTGATCCGAAGCCAGGAGTCAGGTGCTTCTCCTGGTCTCCCATGCAGGTGCAGGGCCCAAGGACTTGGGCCATCCTCCACTGCCTTCCCGGGCCATAGCAGAGAGCTGGCCTGGAAGAGGGGCAACCGGGACAGAATCTGGCGCCCCAACTGGGACTAGAACCCGGTGTGCCGGCGCCGCAAGGTGGAGGATTAGCCTGTTAAGCCACGGCGCCGGCCTTGTTTAAAATGTTTTATACATATATAGTTTACTTTAAAGAGATTTCATTGATGAAATTTGACATGTCTGCTAATATGTAATCATCAACACATCATTGGAAGGTATATTATTACTAATATTTCTTTAGAAACAGTCACCATATCATTGAAGACAACATGTATGTAAATTTACCCATAAACAAACCTAACATTGATGAACTATAGGAAAAGTGTAGATTGAATTTTAATTCTGTCTTAAGCTGTGTTGTCAGTATTATGGGATACTTACCTATTGGTAGAACTTTTGCTTATTGAATGGTAGAGTTAGAAACGTGCCAGAGGATTCCAATTCAATCCCATCAAGGTGGCATGTACCAATGCCATCTCACTAGTCCAAGTGATCAATTTCAGTTCACAATTGATCACTCTGATAGGTCTAAGAGTCAAAGAGATCACATAAACAAGACTAGTGTCTGCTAATACTAACTGATAGAACAAAAAAGGGAGAGAACAATCCAACATGGGAAGCAGGATACAAAGCAGACTCATAGAAAGGCAGATGTCCTAAATAGCACTCTAGCCTCAGAATCAGCCCTTGGGGCATTCAGATCTGGCTGAAGAGCCCATGAGAGTATTTTAGGCATGGAAAGCCAAGACACTCTGGGAAAAAAAAAAAATGAAAGGTCTCTATGAATGAGATCCCAGTAGAAAGAACGGGGCCATCAAAGAAGGAGGTACCTTTCTCTGAAGGGAGGAGAGAACTTCCACTTTGACTATGACCTTGTCTAAATAAGATCGAAGTCGGCAAACTCAAAAGCCTTCCATAGCCTTGGCAACTCATGACAAGAGCCTAGGGAGATTACTGACACCATAAACAAGAGTGCCAATTTGTTAAGTTAACAACAGGAGTCACTGTGCACTTACTCCTCATGTAGGATCTCTGTCCTTAATGTGTCGTTCAATGTGAATTAATGCTATAACTAGTACTCAAACAGCATTTTACACTTTATGTTTCTGTGTGGGTGCAAACTGATGAAATCTTTACTTAATATATACCCAATTGATCTTCTGTATATAAAGATAATTGAAATTGAATCTGGATGTGAATGGAATGGGAGAGGGAGCGGGAGATGGGAGAGTTCGGTGGGGGGAGGGAAGTTATTGGGGGAAAAGCCATTGTAATCCATAAACTGTACTTTGGAAGTTTATATTTATTAAATAAAAGTTTAAAAAAAGAAACACTTGCTTTATATTCTGCTTAAAGACTTTTTTTTTACTTTCTTATTTTTAGTGTAAGTATCAATCATCTATATATCATATATCAATATTTTAAGAAGCTGAGACCGAATGTAAAACTTTATAACTTTGTAAGCACTGATGTTAATATTATACTATTTAAGGATGTTTTGCTCTCAAAAATAAAGCAAATATGGCTACTACAGAATATGCCCCAGAAATTATGCATTGATATTAATATATTAGCACTAATCAGTTCTTTTCTTTGTTGTTCAAATGCTTCACCAGTTTACCTTCAGCTATAATATTACAAGTTTTAGTTCTGTTTTTTTTTTCTTGCACAGTCATATAAATCATATACTAGTATAATTTGTCAAATGGAAGATGTAGGTTTCATAGGCTAATATCTGATGATTAGAATGATCATGATCATGTATCATAGAACCTTGAGAAGTTCATTTAAATATTAGCTTTTTGTTCTGTGCTAAAAAATAACACGAATTAACTTGTAAGATTTAAACATGTGTGTGTTTTTTTTTTTTTTTTACAAAGCCTGAAGAATAAGCAATATTTGGCTGATACTTTGGCTAATGTTTGAATCATGTAAAAATAAATTACTGCAACTCTCATTTATTTTGTTTTTTAAATTCGTTTATATGAAGAGAGCAGGTTTCATGTATTTCAAACATGCAATTTTAAGAGCCAATGTTAATTCCCTCCAAATCTCCCACCCTCCATCCTTCTTGTTTTCTTATTTTCTTTTAATTTTTCCAATGACAAGCTTTCAATTTAGTTTATAATCACAAGCTTAATCCTACACTAAATGAATAATTCAACGAATAGTAAGAAACACCATGTTCTTCAGGAGTATAGACAAGGGCTATAAGCAATAATCAAATCTCAAGATGTCAGTTTCACTCATGTACATTACTTTATTGTACTCTATATATTAGTTACCACAAATCAGAGAAAAATTATGTTTATTGGCTTTTTTTGGCAGGCTTTAAAACATGAAGGTTATTTTATTTTATTTTCTAAACAACTTTCTTTTTTTTTTTAATTTTTGACAGGCAGAGTGGACAGTGAGAGACAGAGACAGAGAGAAAGGTCTTCCTATTGCCGTTGGTTCACCCTCCAATGGCTGCTGTGGCTGGCACATCGTGCTGATCCGAAGCCAGGAGCCAGGCACTTCTCCCTGTCTCCTATGCGGGTGCAGGGCCCAAGGACTTGGGCCATCCTCCACTGCCTTCCTGGGCCATAGCAGAGAGCTGGCCTGGAAGAGGGGCAACTGGGATAGAATCCAGCGCCCTGACCGGGACTAGAACCCAGCGTGCCGGTGATGCAAGGCGGAGGATTAGCCTACTGAGCCGCGGCGCCGGCCATGAAGGTTATTTTATAACAAGTAGACAAAGTATGAGAGCAAGAACAAGAGCAAGGAAAAGACAATGCTCCAATCCTCTGGTTCATTCCCTAACTGCCCATAATCAGCCCGGGAGCAGAAGCCAGGAGCTGGAACTCAAACCAGATCTCTGACATGGTGGCGGGGACCCAATTACTTAGCCATCACTGCTGCCTCCCAGACTTTTTCAAGATTTTAATCTTAATAATTAAAAAGTCCATCAGATGATTTTTTTTCAGTAATTTTCTGTGAATTAGGCTGCTAATTCAACATGGAGAAACCACTGAAAGTCCATACTGCTCAAAACCTAGTGATGCACATACATGGTGCAAAGTGTTCCCTATAGTTGTTAGACATGACTAATAACATCTTCCTTTTAGGTTCTTGGGGTTATACTTTGAAACACCTCTATGTACATAAAACTCGTAATAATTCCACAATGACAAATAATGTACTCTTTACCTTGTTTCACGTTATTCATCTTTCTCCTGGCTCCTTCCTTTTCTCTCTTCCTTTGTCCCTCCTTCCTATTTTTTCTTTTTCATTCTTTTCCTTTGTTTTCTTTTTCTAGCCATTTGAAACTCAGTTTTAGATGTGAAAAAACTGATTAACTAATATACTTCTACATGCATTTTACCCAAAAGCAGATCATTAAACAGATGATGCAATTACCACCCACTGCGGTTTGCACAAAGTTTGAGAGTACCCCCAAGGATTCCTTTGTTGGCAGCTTGGTCCTCAGGGCAGTATTTCTGGTAGCCTGGATTCCCAGGAGTTCCTGGGCTCTTTAAGACATAGGGCCTAAGAGAAATCCTCAGATCACTGGGAACATACCCTCAAAAATGCACGAAGCTGGTGCTCATTCTACCCCTTGGTTGTTCTCATGACAGGTACGTTATAAAAGGACCAAGCCTGGTTCCTCCTGTTCCTGTTTTGTGATTTGAGATTTGATGCTTCTTCCTCAAACACTCCACAATTTGCTGTCTTCCATGGGTAATTTGCTGGAGCCTGAACTATGCCTTTTGGGTTTTCAGCCTTTGGTTTGAGTGCATACACTTGTACAATTATTATTTCCTCTTGTAAAATTAATCTTTTTGTCATCATATAGTGATTTTATATGTGTACTTCTACAGCTTTTTAAAATATTTATTTATTTATTTGAAAGTCAGAGTAACACAGAGAGAGAATGAGAGGCAAAGAGAGAAAGAGAGGGCTTCTATTTGCTGGTTCACTCCCCAATTGGCCCCAACAGCCGGAGCTGCGCTGATCCGGAAACAGGAGCCAGGAGCTCTTTCTGAGATCTCCCACGTGGGTGCAGGGGCCCAAGGACTTGGGCATTCTTCTACTGCTTTCCCAGGCCATAGCAGAGAGCTGGATTGGAAATGGAGCAGCCGAGACTCAAACTGGCACCCATTTGTGATACTGGCACTGTATACGGCAGCTTTACCTGCTACGCCACAGCACTGGCCCCGATTTTTGCATCTTTTGATTTAATTTCTCTTCTGTTGCTAAAGAGACATTGAATTCCATTGGAAGCATCATTTTATATTGTTTTCTCATTTTTTGATGTCTCTATGTTTCATTAACTGAAAGAATTGGAGTCTGGTTGACAAAAGCAAAGTTAAAGATTATTCAGATGGTCAAAATGAGGATATAAACATGGAGGCTGCCAGTTGGTTGTTCTGCAAGCTCCTGTTTGATTATAGGTTTTATACTTTTCTTACAGTGTGAGTACATGCATCAAGTCTGCTTAAACAGTAGAAATCTATGTGTGATTATCAATCACTATGAATAAAAAAAACTAATTGAAAATTGAAGAACATCTGGTAATAGCTAATGGACTTAGTTATTGACTAAGAAGGTACATATTGACTAAGAAGGTATATTCCCACTCTAGATGTTATCCCTGTGTAAGCAGAGGTGAACAGTGGGGTAATCAATCATTCTTTCTACAATGACCCTAACACATATAAAATTCACTGTTCTATATGTACAGCACATATTTTCTTGCCCACGACTGAAGTTTTCGTGGTCACAGTGATTCAGTGAAAGGTCACATTACTTGAGAACTAGTGCAGGCTATTTTTACAGCATGGATAGCATCTTGGCTAACATAGCAGAGACTTTTGGACCATGCTGAAGCCAGAAGTTTGGGTCTCCTATATGGGTAGCAGTGATCCAACTACTCAGACCATCACCTGCTGCCTCTCAGGATGTGCATTAATAAGAAGCTGGATCATAAGCAAAGCTGTAACTTGAACCAAGTCACTCCAACATGGGACCCTGGGATCCCAAGCAATGTATTGACTACTGAGCCAAATGCTTGCCCAGAGATACTTTTACTTTAGAGGATATTAGATTATTGTTTGAAGACTTCTGAACTAGAAGCAGCAAATTGCATTAGAATAGTGGTTCTATTTTCCAGGTAACTTTTATAAAGATTTGAACTTGGTTCTTAATGTTAGAACAGGGAAAGAGGTCAGAACTGAAAGACTAAAATTTTGATAACCAGGAATTTGGAAGCCATAATATTACTGTGTGTATTTTTTATGAAATATAAGAAGGAGTTTAGTCGGAGATCTGTGGAGAGACAATTGAAAGCACATCACTCATCTGCCATGGGCAATTCTAGGGAATGAGGATATATTTTAAAGATTTTAAAGACAAACTTAGATTCTTGCTGCAATGTTACTTAATTGGGTTCTGGAAGTCAGTTGATAAACAGGAAGTTAAAGGACAATAAAGTGTATTTACTTTTCTGATTACATGTGATTCTGTGAGGAAGAGTTGATTAGAGTAGATTTTCTGCCTCATTACATGAATTGAGTGGTGATAACTCAATTAAAATGATTAAAGTATCAATTATCTTTATGACTGTAGGGAGAAAATTTGTATTCTTTATTGATATAGAGTCAATAAGATAAGGTTAATTTGGGAGAATACTCTTACACACTGTATCTGAAGTAAAGAAAATTTGCTGAGTCAAAGCCTGGTAAGTGGAGCATGGAAATAAAATTTCATGAAAATCTCAAACATAAATACATGGTACATATTTCTATTAGAAAACAAAGATAATATGATGTATTCAGTGCTTTCAGTAGAGGTATTCCTGTTTGATTGTTGTAATACTCCTAAGTCAAACATGGAAATTTGACTATCCCTTTAATAAAGGCAAGGGGCATGGTTAATATTGAATCTTGGTTACATTTTCTTTCTTTGTTTTCTCTTTATTCTCATGAAATAAGAGAAAAATAAGGCTTGGATGGTTACACAGTTAATAACAGAGTAATATTTTCTAGATAACATTGGCAGTCTTTCAATCAATCCTTCATTCAGGAAATACTTATTGGATATCTACTGAGGACCAAGAATGGTGGTAGGATTATGAATAGTATAAATAAGACAGAATAGGGTCTGGAATTTATAACCTAATGGGGATATGGGTGGTAAGTGCCCAAATAAAATTATTTGCATATTGTGACAGCAATTTTTATTTTATTTATTTATTTTTTATTTTTGACAGGCAGAGTGGACAGTAGAGGGAGACAGAGAGAGAGGTCTTCCTTTTTGCTGTTGGTTCACCCTCCAATGGCCGCCGCGGTTGGCGCGCTGCGGCCGGCGCACCACGCTGATCCGATGGCAGGAGCCAGGTGCTTATCCTGGTCTCCCATGGGGTGTAGGGCCCAAGCACTTGGGCCATCCTCCACTGTACTCCCTGGCCACAGCAGAGAGCGTGACAGCAATTTTTGAAGCTAACAATTAATATGATGGACCATAAATAAAAGATGTGGTGTGTGGCTACTTTGGACAAAATGGATGAGGAAGACCTTTGAAAGTAGGTGACATTTAAAAACTGAAAGGTGAAAAGGAATCATACTTCTTTCTGTACATTTCCTATATTGAAAATGAAAAAAATGAATCATCTTCTATTTCCAGAGCAAAAGTAAATAAAACTGAAACGAAAAATGCCCCATTTGAAATCAGCCCATGAAGAAACTCAACAGATAGCGCTACTTTCTTTAGTTACTCTGCTCAGTCTCTTTCCAGGTATCTTCCTTAGTATCAGTGTATCCTTTCTGGAATAACTCAGCTTAGTTTCCCCTGCTACCTCCTTGTCTTTATCTTTTGCAAAATTCAGACTACCTTTACAAAGGATATAGAGATTAGCAGCTCAGTAACAAACGAAAGAAATTTCCTAAGATGTTAGAGTGAGGACAAGAATGTAAGACTTAAGAAAGGGATTCCAAGATGGCAAAATAGTGACAGGGCATTCTGCTATAGGCTAGATGAAAACAGTTAAAAAGAAGTGGAGAAAGTACATTATCAGGGAGAGTTGTAGGGAAAACTGCAATGGAGATTCTGTGAAAATAGGAGGGATGACATGGATCTGTGTAGAAGGTACAAACACAGAGCAATGACCATGGACACAACAAATTACCACAGCAGTCATGAGCTGGAAAAATCACCTGCTTTGGACAACAAGGTGAAAACCTACCTCAGTGCCAGTGCCACTGGGGATATAGTCATACAGAGAGCCTAATGGAGTATACTTCCTTTGAGTCTGGTCCGGAGCCCTGATAGGAACAGGGTGTCTTCTCACCCAGAGAAAAAGAAAAAAGGGCAAATCTCCCCCCCTTTTCCAGACTACAACAGTGCCTGAAAACCATCTCAGAGGGCAGGAGCCATTTTGGACATAGTAGGTAGCAGGTGCTGCAGCCCTTGTGTGCACACCCAGCAACAGTGGGGGCAGTTGCCATCTTGTCATCAGAGGCAAACACAGCAGTTTTTGTGCACAAAACCAGAAACAGATGGAGAGAAAGAGCCATTCCAAAATTAGTACTGGCTATAGAGACTGCGGTTCTTGCCCAGCATGAATGTGAAATGAGTAGGGTTGCAGCCAGCAGGTATTTTGTATGTATGCAACCCAAGGATTTTACTGCAGGGAAAAATCCATGTTCCCCACTACTTTGAATTTGTGTGGGGGGATTTACATGGGGCTGGGCACCCAAATATGACTGTGAGGTTCCCCCTAGCCTCTCAACATACCAAGGCTCCAGGGCTCCAACTGCCTAAGTGGAGCTGAGATTGGAAATTCTGTGACTGCATGATAAGCCCCAGGGTGTAGTTGGGTCTCTGGGCAATCACGGTGTTCAGTTCCACACATTCAGAGCTCCCTGATTGCCTGGGGTGGGTCATTGTGGGGGAATCCACGCTTACACTGTGGACTGCACAGATTCTCTGCATAGACTCCAACACAATAGTAATGGGGGACTTCAACAACCATGTTCATCAATGGACAGATCAACTAGATAGAAAATCAACAAAGAAGCAAGAGAGTTAATCTACATATGGACCATATGGACCTAACAGATATCTACAGAACTTTCATCCCACAGATGCATAATATACATTCTTTTCCTCAGTACATGGAATTTTCTCTAAGATAGATCATATGGTAGGCCATAAAGCAAGTCTCAACAAATTTTTAAAAAGTTGAAAATACAACATTTATCTTATTTTGCCATAATGGAATGAAGCTGGAAATCAACAACTCAAAAATCTCTAGGACATATACAAACACATGGAGACTGAGCAACATGCTACTGAATGAACAATGGGTCATAGAAATCAAAAAGAGAAATAGAAAAAAAATTCTGGAAATGAAAGAATAGGACTGTAAAATATGTCAAGATTTATGGGATACAGCAACAGCAGTGTTAACAGGGATGTTTATAGCAATTGGTGCCTATATCAAGAAATTTCAAAGGTACCAAATAAATGAGTAATCAATACATTTCATGGACCTAGGAAAACAAAAAACCAAACTTCAAATTAGTAGAAGGGAAGAAATAATTAAAGTTGGATGTGAAATAAATAAAATTAAAAAAAAAAAACAGCATAAAATCTCAGGGAAATGAGGAGTCAGTTTTTTGAAAAAAATAAATAAAATTGACACCACTGCCCCCACTCAACCAAAAAAATAATGAGAGAGAAGGCCAAAATCAATAAAATCAGAGATGAAAAAGGAAATTTAACATAATATTCAATAGAAATAAAAAGAATCATCATGAATTACTATGAAGAGCTGTATGCCAACAAATGGGAAACCTAGAAGAAATGGATAAATTTCTGGACACATACAATCTACCAAAATTGAGTCATGAAGACATAGAAAACCTAAATCTATAACCAAGATATATAAAACCTAGATCCATAACCAAGATGGAGATTGAATCAGTAATAAAGACCTTCTCAACAAAGAAAAGCCCAGAACCATATGGCTTCACTGCTGAATTTTACCAGATATTTAAAAAGGAATTAATTTCAGCTCTTCTTAAGCTATTCAAAATAATTGAACGGGAGGGAATCCTCCCAAACACCTTCATTGAAGGGAATAAAGCAGGAAAAGGTACAATGGAGAAAGATAACCATAGATCAATAAACCTGATGAATATAGACGCAAAAATCCTCAACAAAATATTATTAGTGAATTGAATCTAATGACACAGTAGAAATAACATTGACCATGACGAAGTGGGATTTATCCCTGTTATTAACAAACTTAGGAACAAAAACCATATGATTATCTCAATAGATGCAGAGAAAGCAGTTGATAAAATATAGAAAGAACATTCCTCAATACAATCAAGGCAAACCCACAGCCAGAATCTTGCTGACTAGGGAAAATTTGGAAGCATTCCCAGTAAAATCTGGAACCAGAAAAGGATTCTCACTGTATCATTGCTATTCAATATTGTCATGGAAGTTTTATCTGTAGCCATTAGGCAAGAAAAATAAATCAAAAGGATACAAATTGAAAAGGTAGAAGTCAAACTATCCACATTTGCAGATGACTTAATTCTATTTATAAAGGATCAAAAAGACTCCACTGAGAGACAATTGGAACTCACATAAGCATTTGGTAGAGTGGTAGGATATAAAATTAACACACAAAAATCATTAGCCATTGTATGCACAGACAATGTCATGGCTGATATGAACTTTTAAGATCAAACCCATTCACAATAGCTCCAAACAAACCAAATGCCTTAGAATAAATTTAACCAAGGATGTCAGAGATCTCTACAATGAAAATTATAAATAACAAAAGAAAGATAACGAAGACCAAAAAATGAAAATATCTTCCATGTTCATGGTATGGAATAATCAATATCATCAAAATGTATGACCAAAACCAATTTACAGATTAAATACTGACGATACTCTTCTCAGATCTAGAAAAAATGATGCCAAAATTGATATGGAAAAACAAGAATACTTAAAGCAGTATTACATAACTAAAAGCCAGGGTTATCACAATACAGGATTTCAAGACATACTACAGGTAAATTGTCACCAAAACAGCTTGGAACTGGCATTGTTGACAGTGGAACAGTATAGAAACTTCAGAATTCAATCCACACATCTACAGTCAACTGATTCTTGACAAAGGAGCTAAAATCAATCCCTGGAGCAAGAGCAGTCTCTTAAACAAATGGTGCTGGGGAAACTAAATCTCCACATGCAGAAGTGTGAAACTAGACCCATAGCTTACACCTAATGAAAAAAATTCATTCAAACTGGATCAAAGACTAAAATCTATCATCCCATACCATCAAATTACTAGAGGAGAACATTGGGGAAATTCTGCAATTTGGAATTCTGCAATTTGGAAAAGACCAAATCTGTATATGTGAAATACATGAATCATATATATATATATATATATATATATATATATATATAATATATATATATTACATAAAATTTAACATTTTTCAAAGTTTTTGAGTATGTTATAATGGATTACTGCTCATAAAATAGGACTATAGAACAGTCTTTGGCACACAGAATTCCATTCACTCCAAGTCTCAGTCCCTTGGTGTTCTGCTCCTTTCCTTTAACTGAGTGCCACACCTTTGAGTTTAGTTTGTGTTTATTCTTGTCTTTTCAATTAAACTGACTGGGGTCCTCAGAACAATCTACACAATCTGAAAGGAGAACTGACTCTTCTATTGGTTATTATTCTTTTTACTATAATCCGCCAACAAATGTTTGATTTTACCTAAGTTAAAATAAACAAGTCACTGACAAAAGTCAGCTCTCTAGGCTTGATTTTTTAAAATTTTACTTAAAATTTATTTTAATCTTTAACTAGTTTTTAACAAATTCAATGTGACCTGTAGATACAATTCTAAGAATTAATGATTCCCTCCCTTTCTTCCTCCCTCATCCCTTCTTCTTTTTCTTTTCTTTAGTTATTGAGATAACATATTTTAAATTTACTTTACAATAAAAAGGCTTATTACTTCAACAAATAATACATTTAGCAAGTAAAAAGCAAGAAGATCCTAGTTTACTGGAAACACATAAATGGGTATAAATAATAATTGAATGGAAAAATGATTTCACCCAGTTTTAAAACATTCACTTAGGTGGAACTGGAGATCATTACCCTAAATAAAATAAGTCAAGCCCAGAAACACATATGTCACATGTAGACTTGGTCTGAAGGCAATAAGGACTGTGAAATTCTCCTGTTGTTAGGGCAGCCTGCCTGAGACAGAGGTAAGAGTTATGGCACTTTCTGCTTAACTGTTCCCAGCAGGGGAGATGGGGAAGAAGTCCTGCGCTGCAGCAGTGGGTGCTGTGCTTTGTTCCTGTTTCTCTACTTGGCTTCAGAGTTTGTGATGTTTGCTGAATTCATTGCTTCCTTACTTAAGTTTTTTCCTCTGACAACCCCCTCAGTTCTAATATTTATGTATAGAATCATTTTACTAACAAGATGACATCCATCAGATGAATCAATGAAGAAAATATGATATATACACACATATACATACATATATATACAATTATATACATATATATATATATACATATATACACCATAAAATACTATTTGGCTATAAAAAGTAGTGAGATCCTATTATTTGTAGCAATAGGGATGGAACCAGAGGATATCATGCAGAGTGAAATAAATCAGACATAGAAAAACACATATAATACATTCTTCTTGTATGTAGAAGTTAAAATAAAAAACAAAAATTCAGCCTGGAAACAGAATATTCATTACTAGATGCTACAAGAGATGGGAGGAATAAAGAGTTGGAATATAAAGAGTGAAAAAGCTGGGTGTGATTCATTAATTGTAACAAATGTAGTGATTTGAGGTGTTAATGGGTGAAATGGGGTGAGAGGTGTTTGGGAACTCTATTACTACTCATTTTTTCTTTTATAAATTTAAAATTAATTGCAAAAGGAAGAAAAAATAAGGCTGGTGCCATGGCTCAATAGGCTAATCCTCCGCCTGCGGCGCCGGCACACTGGGTTCTAGTCCCGGTCAGGGAGCCGGATTCTGTCCCGGTCACTCCTCTTCCTGTCCAGCTGTCTACTGTGGCCCGGGAGTGCAGTGGAGGATGGCCCAAGTGCTTGGGCCCTGCACTTGCATTGGAGACCAGGAGGAAGCAGCTGGCTCCTGGCTTCGAATCAGCGTGGTGTGCCGGCTGCAGTGGCCATTAGGGAGTGAACCAATGGAAAAGGAAGACTTGGCCGGCGCCGCGGCTCACTAGGCTAATCCTCCGCCTTGCGGCGCCGGCACACCGGGTTCTAGTCCCGGTCGGGGCACCGGTCCTGTCCCGGATGCTCCTCTTCCAGGCCAGCTCTCTGCTGTGGCCAGGGAGTGCAGTGGAGGATGGCCCAGGTGCTTGGGCCCTGCACCCCATGGGAGACCAGGAGAAGCACCTGGCTCCTGCCATCGGATGGGCGCGGTGCGCCGGCCGCAGCGCGCCAACCGCGGCGGCCATTGGAGGGTGAACCAATGGCAAAAGGAAGACCTTTCTTTCTCTCTCTCTCTCTCACTGTCCACTCTGCCTGAAAAAAAAAAAAAAGAAAAAAAGAAAAAAAAGAAGAAGAGGAAAAAATAAAATAAACAGAAGTTATTGCCACATCCTCAAATCATTAGCTGACCACCTCTTTGGAACAGGAGTGCAGATAGGAAACATAATCCATAAATTTCCACTAGGCTAGTTTAGAAGTTCCCTTAATAGAATTGGAAAGATACTTTTATCCATGTTCTTCCTATGACACATAAACATTGCTTCAATCACCTCCTTATCTTGTTTTGTATTCTTTTTCCGGCTACCACACATTAGGTAATGGCAGCAGAAATCTATAGCTTTAAATCCTTGAAATTCTTAATGTAGAAATTATAGTATCTTTCCTACTCTCAGCTGATTCTCAGTCTCCGAGAGCCATCACTGTGATAGTATTTCAGTAGTACATTCTCTTTTCCCAATCCTGGAATTTAATTTCTCTAAACTGCTCTAGTTTCTTGGTGGAAGGATTTTTTTATCTCTCAGAAGTCTCCAAAGACCAGTGAATCAGGTCTTAGCCTGTGAGTCTAAGATAGGTCCCTAACACCACTCAATTTACCTGACACAGACATATTTTCTTCTAAGAAGGACTCAATATTTCAATAAATTATGTGTCGGTAGATGTGGCTTAAATACTAATTTCCATCCTGGAACCTCATAAAGGAATTTTGTAGATTTTTACAGTCTGGCAATCACATACTTCTAGTGCTGTCAATTCTCCTCGATGTATCCACTTAGAGGTCAGGTATCCTTTCATTCTCACTGTAATTCTCGCAATGTGCCTCTTACCTCGATGTGTTGCTATAAGCATAATCCAGTTCTACCTTATATCTGCCCTGGCGTCTCTGCCAAATTCAGCAACCTGTCTTTGTGAAAGGGCAGTCTTTGTTCATTAGAAGTGTAACTGGGAAATCGCATTCTATAAGTTCCTGAAACATTACTGTAATAAAATTAAGACTTTTGTTCTTTTGATATTGCATAATTTTTTCTTGACTTTAATACAATTACATATGTTGTGACATTAAAAGTCAATGCTTATGTATTTGAAGGGAAATGTTATGTTTGGAGAATAGTCTCAGGGTTTGGATAGGGCATTACATTGTACATAACGTAGCACAATTAAATACTTCTTCCTCAAAGTCTCTTGGCTTATTTTCTATTTTCTTTCCAAATAGAAATTCCCAATTCACACTTTCCTTCACAATTCTTTCCCTGTGTTAATTCATCTTCTCTGATTCTTCTATTTTTTTTAAACTGCCCTCCTGCTTTAGCTACCACTAAGAGTCTCCTCCATATATCCAACTACTTTCTTACTATAATCAATTTAATCACTTTCTGTTCTTTTTTATCTTATTTCTAAACCTATTATACTTCACTTAGCACAAATATGGAGGCGGATGAAGTGGACTCAGGATAAAAGAATATAATGCATTAACATGAAGGTAAATGGCTGTGTATCCATAGCATTTGATCACTTTTTACTTTATCACATTAATAAAAATTTCATAACTACAAGATAACTTATAAATATTTTATAAAAAGATGCTAAGACACACTGAAGTCATTAATGAAAACTCTCTGGGCACTTAGTCCTTTACAGGGTTTCTAATTTCCTTCTTCACATATGTAAAGCAGATCAAATTAAACACTCTTGGTATTTAAACTTTTAAAAGGAAACAAGAAGCCAATTTATTCTTAATTCAGAGTTAACAATATGAACAAAAGATGAAAACAGCTGTAGGTTACCTTCTATTCCTTAAAACCCTGACACCAGAGCCCTAAAAATGAGATGCTTCTTAAGGAAAGATCAAAGCAACCTATTGGGATCAGTGGGTGTAAGAGATGGAGGGAGCCAGGAAGTGAGGCAGTCATGTTCTGGTATTAGAATCTTCCTTGAGTTTGGACTATTGATTATTTTTTTTTTTAATTTTTTGACAGGCAGAGTGGACAGTGAGAGAGAGAGAGACAGAGAGAAAGGTCTTCCTTTGCCGTTGGTTCACCCTCTAATGGCTGCCGCGGTAGCGCGCTGCGGCCAGCGCACCGCACTGTTCCGATGGCAGGAGCCAGGTGCTTCTCCTGGTCTCCCATGGGGTGCAGGACCCAAACACTTGGGCCATCCTCCACTGCACTCCCTGGCCACAGCAGAGAGCTGGCCTGGAAGGGGGGCAACCGGGACAGGATCGGTGCCCCGACCGGGACTAGAACCCGGTGTGCCGGCGCCGCAAGGCGGAGGATTAGCCTGTTGAGCCACGGCGCCGGCCTTGATTATTGTTTTTATTATTGATAATTATTCCTGTGGAAGAGGAGGGTCAAATCTCAGCAATATGAATAGAATAGAAGTCTCTCCTTGTCCTTCACAGAGTACCTTACGAGGCCTAATGATCAACTGCTAACTTCCACAATAGCAGGAACTGGAAGTCTCACACTAGCCAATATGTAAGTATTCAGATCCTATTTTATTAATGAAGATTGTTTCATTAGTCCTTTCATAATACTTATCATAATGCATTTTATTCCATCTCATTTTATTTGGTTAGTTTAAGAACAATGGATGGATTGATATAAAGTAGTCCAAGATGAGACATTTTAGATATGGGTTCAACTACATTATTAATTTTATTTTATATTTTCATTTTATATTTAGGAAAGAATATGTTAATAGTTTTAGTTATAAAATTATTTTATACCCGATAAATATAATAAATCAATTAA
Organism: Lepus europaeus; assembly: GCF_033115175.1. Lineage (NCBI taxonomy): Eukaryota > Metazoa > Chordata > Mammalia > Lagomorpha > Leporidae > Lepus > Lepus europaeus. Next base: position 118,810,412 of record NC_084829.1, read on the forward strand.
TCATATATGAAAACATTAATATGAAATAATTTACCATGAATAGAGGTTTTTTTTTTAAAGATTCATTTTATTTATTTGAAAGACAGAGCTACAGAATGAGGTAGAGACAGAGAAAGCAGTCTTCTATCCACTTGTTCACTCCCCAAATGTGTATAATGGCTGGAGCTGAGCCTATCTGGAGCCAGGAACCAAGAGCTTTTTCTGGGTCTCCCAAGTGGGCGCAGGGACCCAAGGACTTGGGCCTCTTCCACTGTTTTCACAGGTACATTAGCAGCGAACTGGATCTGAAATGGAGCAGCTGGGGCTTAAACTGGTGCCCATATGGGGATTTTGGCACTGCAGGTCGGGGCTTTAACCTCCTGTCACAGCATCATCCCCATCAATAGAACAGAGAATCATAATATTTTGAACAACTTGTTATATATTAGCAGAGGAAATCACAAAATTTCAGAAAGGGAAAGAGTGATATGATCATGTAGATAATCAATTAAGAATTATAAGTGCTGTATACCAAATAAATACCTCAACAACTATATAAAGACCTTGGAAAGCAATAAAAACAAATAGTAACCAGGGGACAGTTAAACTCATAAAACTACGCCTTAGATGAGTAAGAACATTAAATTTGTTGCTTCCTGATCTGAATGTGTCATCATTAACCAAGTCTCAAGCTGTTTAAAATGACAAACTGCTTGGGGCTGGTACTGTGGCTTAGCAGGTAAAGCCGCTGTCTGCAGTGCTGGCATCCTATATGGGTGCCGGTTCAAGTTCCAGCTGCTCCACTTCTGATCCAGCTCTTTGCTAATGCAAAGCAGTAGCAGATAGCTCAAGTCCTTGGATCCCTGCACCCTCATGAGAAACCCAGAAGAAGCTCCTGGCTTCTGGCTTCAGAACAGCGTAGCTCTGGCCACTGCAGCCATCTGGGGAGTGAACCAACAGACGCAAGACTCTCTCTCTCTCTCTCTCCTTTCTCTCTCTCTCTCTCTCTCTCTCAATGCCTCTGCCCCTCTGTAACTTTGCCTTTCAAATAAATAAATAAATAAATAAATAAATATTTTTTATAAAATAAGAACTGGCTAAATGTGCCAGCAAAGAGACTACAAGACTGGAAAAATAGGGGGAAACTTAAAACAGGTGTCCTGAGCAGTATAAAAAGCAAGCGTAGTGAAATTCTGGGTGCCATCTGTCCTAATATCTGACCAAAAACTTAATAACTCACATCCAGGGGAGACCTCCATTGATATTAAGGAAAAGCAGACACAGAACAAGCATAAGATGTTACAGAATCAAAAATGTCTGAATTTGATGATTTCTTTACTGAGTACATTCTTCAGCCATGCTGAGTTCGGTCAGCAGAAAGTCTGAAGTGTCAGCATGCAGGACCCATAGCTAGAGCAATTGGAAATTAGGGAATTTTCTGGAAGCAAAAGGACAACAGAAAGCATGAGCCTTATATCTGTATGTATAACTCTCCAGGTGACTGATAAATTTGGCAGACATAAAATAATATTTAGAAAGCCATGCTAACAATGCGCTAGTGGAAAGGCATAGGAACAAAGCAGATGTTTTAGCAGCTGTATACCCTAGACCCAGGAGGGGAGTGGGTAAAAGACCTGGGAGTGACAAGAGTCTGCAATTTCATTAACTATCTACTAAAACAAAATCAAAATTAATTGAAAGAATGGAATAGAGTTTTGAGTCACTACAATATATTATCCACAAAACCTGGATTATTAATCAAAATAAACAGAAGAAGATAAAACTTGCAAATGTATAGAACAGACAACATTGAAAATTGTATTTTATTTATTTTTCATTTTTATGTTTTTTATGAATTTATTTGAAAGGCAGAGCTACAGAAAGACAAAGAAACAGATGGATCTTCCACCAGGTGCTTCACTTCCCTAGGAGCCAGGGCTTGGTGGGGCCACAACCAGGAGCCTGTACCTCCATCACTTTCTTTCATCTTCATGTGCCATCTTCTCCCTTCTCAGACACATTAACAGGGAGCAGGATCAAAAGTGGAGGAACCCGGACTCTAACCACTGTTCTTATGGGATGTCAGTATTGAAAGTTGAGGCTTAATTCTCTGTGCCATAATGCTAACACTTGAAAACTGAAAATTCTTTTGAGGGAAAAGCATTGAAAACACATTTAAAGATCCCTTTATTCATATTATCTTATTTTTCTACCCATCATCTTTTGTTAAGACCGTACCAAATCTTTCACTTACTAAACCACACAGATTTGGGGTTGGCCTTGAGGTACAATGCATTAAAACTGCTAATTGGGATGCCTGCATCCTATATTGGAGTGCCAGCTCAAGTCCCAGCTGCTCCACTTCTCATCCAGCTACCTCCTAAAGTGCCTGGGAAGCAGCAGAAGGTAGCTCAAGTGATTGTGACCCTGCAATCCAAGTGGCAGACCTGGATGGGGTTTCTGTCAGCTTACTTTGGACTGGTCCAGCAAGAGCTGCAGTGACCACATGGGGAGTGAATTAGCATATATCTGTTCCCCTTTCTCTGTCATTCTGCCTTTCAAATTCTATCTATCATCCATCTATCTATCATTAGATATATGATGTATATAATGTCTTTGCCCCTTTTATTTGCATATTTTTCTGTTCTGTCTCTGTAGTAGAGTCCCCCCTACTACATTAAACTTCATTATTGCTATAGGAGATATCAATTCTTTCTAAACACTAAACACTACTGCTTTTACTGTTACTTTTTACTAAAGCAGCCCCATCAGGTATTTTCCCTTGTTTCCAATTTGTATATTTTCTTTTCTTTCCCTCATCTTCCTTTAGTGTTTTAACCATTAGTCATTTTTTGCTTCATTTTACCAGTTCTGAAAAATATCTTATTTGAAAACTTCTTTTCTCCTGATGACTGTACTCTTTTTATCAATGTTTGTACTTCATCTCAAGATTAAACAACTCTCTAAGCACAGATAAAATATCAGAGCTCCGCAGTCAGAACCTGCTATGACCTTGAGAAACACCTGTAGTGATGAAAAAGAGCAAGAGAAGCTAAAGGAATGTCTTGTTCATAAATACAGTGGGATCTGGGGTCAGTTGGAGGAAAAAAAATGCCCAGTGTATGAAGTTTACAACTGTTCTGCACCTCCACCATTTCCTGTCTGCGGAGTCTGTGTGTTCACACACCACAGGACTCTTGTTCTCTGAAGTCACCATTTATGGCAGAGCTTTCTGGTATGTGTCTCTTGCTTATCCTCCTACATCATCTCTCTGCCTCATGAAACCCCAGTCCATTTTTCATGAATTGCCTGGAGGACCTCTTAAGAGATTCTAATTTACATTGAAGTGCCAATGATGATAGCCCATCCTAAGACCTTAGGAGATATTTTCATGTTATAAGTTGGGAACATCAAAACCTAGGTCACACTCTAATTGGCTGATTTTCAGACAGAACTATGGACTCAAGTTTTAAGTATAGGAAAATATGTGTTAATAGCAACACACACACACAAAATTATGTTGTTCCTAAATCATACTACTACCTGTCTAATGATAAGTAAGATCAAGAATATCAGAATAGGCCGGTGCCGCAGCTCACTAGGCTAATCCTCTGCCTGCGGCGCCGGCACCCCGGGTTTAAGTCCCAGTTGGGGTGCAGGTTCTGACCCGGTTGCTCCTCTTCCGGTCTTACTCTCTGCCGTGGCCAGGGAAGGCAGTGCAGGATGGCCCAGGCGCTTGGGCCCTGCACCCATGTGGGAGACTAGGAGGAAGCTCCTGGCTCCTGGCTTTGGATCGGCACAGCGCGTCGGCTGTAGCGGCCATTTTGGGGGTGAACCAATGGAAAAGGAAGAGTTTTGTCTCTGTTTCTCTCTCTCTGTCTAATGCTGCCTGTCAAAAAAAAAAAAAAGAATATTAGAATCCCTAATGACAACAATAAAAAACAGCAACAGAATATTTAATGCCAATGGTCAATGTAGTGTTGCAGGGAGTATATAAAGGAAGTAAAAATAGATCTATAAAGATAATTCCATTTGCGGTATGTTAAAAAGGTAAGAATGGAAACAAGCTAAGCGTGTAAGGTAAAGGTACACTGACCACAAGGCATCCATATCTAATGACTGCTGTCTCCCAGTTCTCATAAACCAGCCTAACTGACCACTGATCCCTCATCACTGTCCCCAGACTTTCTCCTTCTGCAGCTCTGTGTTATGTCCTTGGTGAGTTCTATACCAAAGTGATGTGATGGTCTCAAGTTGAATAAGAATTTTATTTTTATTCTTATTTTCTATTAGAAAGAGGATCACTGGAGTCCTCTCTGGGATAAGTGTGAGTATAGTAAGGAAATAAAAAACAAAAGTTTATTGCTTTTGTCAAAGATTTTATTTTTGTTTATTTATTAAAAGAGCAAGAATGACAGAGAAGGAGAGAGAGTGAACCACACCCCCCCCCCCCCAATTCACTTTCCAAATGGCTACAATAGACTGGGCTGGGCCAGGCCAAATTCAGGAGCCAAGAACACCATCGTGTCTCCCATGTGGGTGGAGGGGCACAAGTACACGTTTACTACATCATTTGATGCTTTCCCAGACACTTAGCAGGAAGCTCTATATGGAGCAGGTGAGACTCAAACTGGCACCCAATATGGGATGCCACTGTCACAAATGGAGGCTTATACCACTGCATCACTATGTTGGCCTTGTGATAGTTTAACTGAACTTGTAAGATCATTCATTATTGATCAAATATAAACATGTGTTTAAAAATATATATGAGATGTGTATATATGTGGGTATGTATATATGTATATACACATATCTATACATATATAGATATATGTATGTGTATGTGCAATTCAAAAAGTTCATGGAATATGGAAATAAAATGCCTGTTTTGGGTACCAAAATTTTCTGAAATCCATTCATAGAGTCTTTACAATATGCATTTTCAATGAGCTTTTCGAAAAACTTCTCATATGTGTGGATTTCAAATTTTTGCACCAAAAGGAACACCTTTTTAATCTATTTTCCATGAGACTTTAAAAGTATTTACACTTTTTCAAAATTTAGATATATGGGGATTAGGTCTCTCTTTATTCTCAGGGAAGGAAGAAGGCATGCTCTTCTTATTTTAAATATCTATCTCATGTGTACCTGTACATTAAAACCCAGTTCTAGAGTCATTTCAAGGGTATACATGTAGCCTGGAGGTTAAGATGTCTGGTCAGATTCTGGGCTCCCAGGTGAAAAATCCAGCTCTGGCTTCTGACTCCAACTTTCTAATGCAGACCATGGGAAGTACTGGCGATGTCTCAAGTGATTGTGTTCCTGCCCCTCTTCCTGACTTTGGTTTGGCTTAACCATGGCTATTGTGGGCCTCTGGGAATTGAATCAAGGAATAAGAACTCTGTTTTTCTCTTTATCTTGTCTCTCTGCCTCTCAAACAAATTAATTTAAAAAAATTGAAACAAATTCTGGTTAACCTTGTTTACGAAGTTTTTGTGGTCCTTGAAACCTACTCAGTCTCTATAGAGTCTCCTGTTGAAAGAGAAAAGACTCAGTATACATCTTATTAGCCAACATGACTCTTACAGCAAGTGACTTTTTTTGTAAAATATAGAGTCATTCAAAGTTTGGAAATAAATGGTAGGTTTACCTAGCTGCTAGAACAATCCTTTTCCTCTTACCCAGATTCAGAAAATTCAGTGATCCATAAACATTCCCAAGTTAAACATCATCTGATTATGCTGCATTAACCCATTTCATTTGGAATAGTAGCATGTTTGTCATAAAGTCTGATATTTTTAATCTACTAACTGTTTTAAAAGAGCAACATTTTGGGGCTGGCACTGTAGTGCAGCAGGTTAAGCTGCCGCCTGTAGTGCTGGCATCCCATACGGACACTGGTTCTAGTCCCAGCTATTCTACTTCTGATCCAGCTTTCTGCTGTGTCCTGGGACAGCAGTAGAAGATGGCCCAAGTCCTTGGGCTCCTGCATCCTTGTGGGAGACCTAAAAGTAGTTCCTGACTCTTGGCTTATGATCAGCTCAGCACCTCTGTTGCAGCCATTTGGGGAGTGAACCAGTGGATGGAAGAGTTCTCTCTCTGACTCTATGTCTCTCTGTAACTATGTCATTCAAATAAATAAAATAAATCTTTTTTTAAAAAAAGCAAAATTTGCCTAATTTATTGTAATATGCAAATAATCCAGAATCTTGGATTTAGTTGCTTATGTCTCCTCTTGTGTATACTGTCTCTCTGTTATGCATTATGAAACCAACCAAATATATTATTATACCAAAAATTTTAGCCTTTTTATCATCTATTTAATAGGTGTTTCAGATCAGACTGACTCTTTCATATGCATTAAATATAACCAAATTATTTAAAATGATTTGTGTACAGTTCATAGTATTATGGATATTTTCACCCTAGTTTTTCTTTATAAAGTCTCATACTGCTTTAAATGCATCAACATAGTTGAAATTCAGATACAGAACTACACACAGTGCCAGATTCAGACCACTAGGGACTTCATTAGTAGATGTCTTCTTCAGTTCAAAGATGGCATTTGAGAGTTTTAAGATTCTCTAGTTTACTAATTAGCTTACCCCCAAGGACCATGTTTAACATTGCTCAAACCTTTTTAACTTTTATTGATATGAGCATTTGCACATAACTGTTTTTAATTTAATGTATCTAAATCCCTAGTCACACAGAAGGACAAGTACTTTAGAGCATATTAGATATCTTTTTAATGATTTTCTTTGTCATATTTATGTATATTTACTGATGAATAAATAGTGTTTTGTTTTAGTTTTTATCTATTCTCTTCACTGTGATTCCCTTAAGTCTTCATAATAAAGTAACCACATAAAAGTATATTCACTGTGAATTGGTAAATTTTGAATGTAATCCCATTATGTGGGATAATAATCACAATAGAAACCTTCAACATGAACTTGTATTTATCAGATGGTATTCTAGAGATTTTCATGCTCTTGTGGAAGATAAATATTTAATTAGTTTTATAAATTCAGTTGCTATACTGTTTCCTGTAAATTGCTACTAAAAATGTATCATTTAACTAATTTTTCTATTGTTATATTGCCCAAATTTATCTTCAGTCAAGAAGCAACACCTGATGTTTGTTTATTTGCTAGCATTGAATTTGCCCTGTACTTGAACAGAAGGCGTATTTCAGATATGTCTCCTATTCTTCTCTACTGCCATCACCAAAGTCCTACTCACAAATATGTCAGAAGCACACTCCCACCCTAGTGTCATGACCCCTCTTGGTTCCCTGTGATCCATCCCTATGCTCCAAATCTTTGTGTCAACACTCTCAGGGTTACAGTGAACTTTATGAATTAAGTTTAGCTGTGTCTTTCGTTTTTTGACATCCTTCAATGGTTTCCAATTGCATTTAGGACAAAACAGCAAAAATCATTAACATGTCATTAAATTTGGTTTGAGGCTGCCTCTATATGATTAGCTCCGGCATTGCAAATTGAAGACCAAACCAAAACATGATTTAGGAGTATAACAAGCAGTGGAGTTTCATCCAATCACAGGTAGCTAGTTGATCATACAACACCCACATAAGATAAACGCCTCATCACACCTTGCCTAAACAGTACATATACCTAGCTGTGACCAATCAAGCAAATTTCCATTTTCATTCTGCTCAATGGAGCTTCCTGCAGTTCTTCTGGTTAGTAAGTGCTGCTAGATTTGAGGATTAGTCTGTGTTCAAACTCTGCTAAATATAATTTTTTTAATTCTCCTTTTTGAGATCTAGAAAAATTATTAATATAAAGAGCACAGATTTCATATGTACTGTTCCAAGAAAATAATCACACTTTCCTCCCTAAATCATCCTCCTTCCTTCTTTTCTTTATTTTTTTTCTTAATTTTTGCAAAGACAAGATTTCAGTCCACTCTGTTATCATAGGCTCAATTCACCCCTAACCATAATATTCAACTAATAAAATTTGGAAGGGCACAGTTTCTCAGGATGTAGACAATGGCTAAAAACAACATCATAAAATTTCCATTTCATTCCTATAATTTCTTTGTATTTGCTATTAACTGCAACATATAAAACCTATGATATTTGTCTTTTTGAAACTGGCTTATTTCATTAAGCATAATGATTTACACTTGCAATTATTTTGTTCCAAAGACAGGATTTCATTATTTTTTTTGTCTGAGAAGTATTGCATAGTGTATACATACCACACATTTCTTACATATCCAAGAATCCATTGATGGATATCTGTGTTGATTTCATATCTTAGCTATCATGAATTAAGATGCACTAATGCATGGCGTCCAGATAACTCTTTTATATGCTAATTTCAATTTGTTCAGATAAATTCCCAGAAGTAGGATCCCTAGGTCATATAGTATATCTATTTTCAGCTTTGTGAAGTATCTCCATACTATATTCCAGAGTGGTTGTACCAGTTAACATTATCACCAATAGTAGATTAGGGTATATTTTCATCTATGTCTTCCCCAGAATTTACTGTTTGCTGATTTCTGTGTGAGAGCCATTCTAACTTGGGTGAGGTGAAAATTCATTGTGGTTTTAATTGTATTTCCTTGATGGCTAGTGATCCTGAGCATTTTTCCTTTTGTGTGTTGGCCATTTTAATTTCATCCTCCGAAAAATGCTTGTACATGTCCTTTGCCATTTTTTAACTAGATATTTGTTTTTTGTTGTTGAGTTTTTGAACAGTTTATAGATCCTTGATATTAATCCTTTTTCAGTTGCATAGCTTGCAAATATTTTCTCTCATTCTGTCAGTTGCCTCTTCACTTTCTAAGTGTTTCCTTTGCAGTGCAGAAGCTTCTCAGCTTGATGTAATCCCATTTGTCAATTGTTTTTGATTGCCTGTATTTCTGGGATCTTTTCCAGGAAATATTTGCCTATGCTAATGTCTTGCAAAGTTTCTCTGATGTTTTCCTCTAGTAATTTGGTGGTGTCAGGTCATAGATTTTTTTCTTGATCCATTTTGAGTTGATTTTTGCAAGGTGTAAGGCAATGGTCTTGTTTCATGCTTCTGCATGAGGAGATCCAATATTTTCAACACCATTTATTTAAGAGATTGTCCTTTCTCCAGGGATCAATTTTAGCTCTTTTGTTAAAGATTAGTTGGTTTTAGATATATGGATTGATTTTGGGGGTTTTGATTCTTTTCCATTGGTCTACATGTCTGGTTTTTTTTTTTTTTTTTTTTTGACAATACCAATCTGATTTGATTATAACTATTCTGTAGTATAACTTGAAACTGGGTATTTTAATCCTTCCATCTTTGTATTTTTTGTATAAGATTGCTTTACCTGGAGCCAACACTCTGGCACAGAGGGTTAAAGACCTTGTCTGCAGTGCAGGCACCCATGTGGGCTCCTGTTTGAGTCCCAGCTGCTCCATTTCTGACCCAGCTCCCTGCTAATATGTTTGGGAAAACAGTGGAGGATAGTCCACATCTTTGGGGACCTATACCTAGTTGGAGACGTTTAAGAATATCCTGGCTCCTCACTTCAAATTGGCTCAGCTCCAGCCATCATTGGCATTTGGATAGTGAACCAGTGTATGGATGAATCTGTCTCTCTGTTTCTAGCTCTCTCTGTCTGTAACTCTGTCTTTCGAATAAGTAAAATAAATGTTTTTTTTTTTTTTAAAGATTGTTCCTAGCTAATCAGGATCTTTTGTTTTTCCATATGAAATTTAGCATTATTTTTTCCAGATCTGAGCACAGAATCTATAAATTGCTTTTGGTGGTATGGCATTTGAATGATATTAATGATATTAATTCTTCCAATCCACAGACATGAGCGGTTTTTCCATTTTTTTCACTCTTTAATATTTCGTAATTTTCATCATAAAGATCTTTCAACTTCTTGGTAAAATTTACCCCAAGATGTTTATTTTTTTATTGTGCAAGGGAATGATCTTACAAGTTATTTCTTGTAAAAGATCTTTCCTGTGAAAGATCTTTTAAAGATCTTTAATTTCCTTGGTTAAATTTATTCAACAATATTTAATTTTTTTGTAGTTATTTGAATGGGGCTGATCTTACAAGTTACTTTTTAGCCATAGCACTGTCTGTGTATACAAAGCCAGTAGATTTTGGTGTGTTGTTTTATATCCTGCAACTTTACCAAACTCTCTTATGAGTTTGCATAGTCTCTTACTGGTCTTTTGATTTCCTTATATATAGGATTATGTAATGGGTAAATGGATAATTTGACTTCCTCTTTTCCAATTTGCATCTCTGTTATTTCTTTTTCTTTAATGGCTCTGGGTAAATCTTCCAGGACTATATTCAATAGTAAAGGGTATTTCTCATCCTTGTCTGATTCTGGATCTTATGAAATTCTTTCAACTTTTCCCTGTTCAAAATAATGCTGGCTTTGGATTTCTCATACATTGCCTAGATTGTGTTGAGTAATGTTCCTTCTATACCAGTCTGCTTAATGTTAATGTTTTTTATCATGAAAGATTGTTGTATTTTATCAAATGCTTTCTTTGCATATATTAAAATAATCATAAAGTTTTTATTTTTCAATAAACATAGGATGATATATCACATTCATTGATTTGCATATGTTGAACCATCCCTGTATACCAAGGATATATATATCCCACTTGGTCCAGGTGAGTGATCTTTCTGATGTGTTGTTGGATTGGATCAGCCAGTATTTTGTTGAGAATTTTTGCAGCTATATTCATTATAGATTTTGGTGTGTAGTTCTCTGTCTTTGTTGTTGTTGTGTGTGTATGTATAAATATACATGTATTTTAGGAAGTAAGGTGATGTTAGCCTCACAGAAGTTTGGAAAAATTCCCTCCCTTTCAACTGATTTTGAATAAGTTGAGAATAATTGGAATTAGTTATTCTTTAAAGGCTTTATAGAATTCAGTGGTGTAGCCATCTGTTCCTGGGCTTTTCTTTGTTGGAAGGGTCTTCATACTGCTTCAATTCCATGGTTATTTGTGTATTTAGGTTTTCTGTTTTCATGACTCAATTTTAGTAGATTGTATGTTTTCACAAATCTATCCCTTTCTTCTAGATTTGTTTGTAGTAATTCCTGATTATTTTCATTTCTATGGTATCTGTTGTAACATCTCCTTTTTTATCTCTGATTTTATTAATTTAGATCCCCTCCCTTTTTTTCTTTTTGTTTTGTTGGACAGTTGTTTATCAATTTTGCTTATTTTTTTAAAAGCCAGCTCTTTGTTTCACCAATCTTTTGTAACATTTTAAAGTTTTTCCTTTATTATTGTCTTACTAAACTCTGCATGTTCCCATCCTTGATCCTGTCTCTACTCTCCGTTAATAATTAACATTTTGCCTCATTGCCCATCTTTCAATCTTGTTAAAATGTCAAAAAGTTTTCTCATACTATATACCTTCTGTTAAAATAGACAACCAATTTGCAAATCCAAATGACTCAACTCAGATTAAATATATCTTTTTCCAATCTAAATTTTACCTGTTGTTCTTCCGTATCAAAAATAATTTCCTTTTTCAACATGATTCTTATTCGGATATGTAATTGCATACAAACTTACTATGAGTAATTTAAAGTTTGTCTCTTACATAAGAATATAAACTTTTTGGTGTCAGAGCCTCTGTCTCTCAATATTCAGAATTCTATCTGTCAAATCAGCTGTCCATATCTTTTTGCTTCTTGATTGAGTGAATATAATATAGCAACTCTGTTGATTTTGTATCCTACAACTTTTGGATTTTTGGAGTTATCTTCAAATTTATTTGGTTATGTAAATGACCTCATATTTAAGGATAAGATGAACTTTCTGCTATAACTGGTTCTTGGATATTCTATTTACACATTTTTGAAAAAAAATCTGTGGAAGCAAAATGAAAAGAGCATTTGTGGGAATTTATTCACATATCATGTGTATGAGAGAAAACTGCATTTATCCACAGCTAAAACAGATGTTTGGCAGTATATTTGCATATACTATGTATATGACAAAATGCATACATAGGATGCAAAAGAATGTGTTACTCAGCTACAAGGACGTTTATACCACTTGATTTACTTCTGATTCTTTAGACAATTCCAAATAATACAACTCACTATGGCCTTGAAGTATTTCCATGAAGGAAAAACAGTGTTTTCTTTGTATAGAAATATTGTGGTATTTTTATCTTATAAAATATTTTTGTATGTAATCTAAATAATTTTATTTAGTAGAGTTAGAATGGAGTTAAATACAATGCTCTACAATCATGTTCACTGAATTATGGTGATAAAGTTATATTAATTTATTTACATGTAATTGATTTTTTGTGTGTTTCTCCTTATCCCAAAACAATTCCAATACCAGAATTCTAAAATAGTGTCTAAGTGATGCAAATTGCAATTAGTTGTTTTGAGAGAAAAAATAATAATTATTTAAACATATCTATTTACATTTTCTTTAGAAAACAATGACTTCAATTTCTATTTTCATGGAATTTCTATACATTTAATGACATAAAATCTTCTGGGAAAAGAAGGAATTCTTGGTGACTAAAAATATCATTTAGACTTTTTAGGTCCAGAGGCATTGATCAAAATATTTAAAGCCATATATCAAAAAGATATGATTGGTTACACTTCCTTATTGAAGATTTTTTTTCTATATTATATTGCTAGGCATCTTCCTTTTTCTCATAGATTAGTGTGACTCTACCAATCCCATTCCAAGAAAATTACCTATTGCATTTGGTACCCATTTACTTACCTTATGGATTGCATTTGTGGTTGATAGTCTATTAAATTACTGTGCAGATTGGATTCAGGCCAGTGGTTAAAATATTTCTATTAGACTCCAACAGCATACGTGTATCTCTTACAAATTCATATAACTTTCTTATCATTCTCAGTGTTTTAGTCTGTCCAGTGAGGCTGAATTGGGTGCATAATTTCAAAGGTACACATTGGCCAGCAGTTTCTCTGGGTTAGTGTTTAGAAACAGAGAGCAATATTTATTGAGATTTATGTGTCACCAGTTCATTATCCAAAAAGCCTCATATTGCACTTGTATAATTTTAAAAAAATCCTTCTTTTTTTAATTATTGTTACAAAAAGGTACATTTTATAATTAGTTATGGAGAGTTTTGATGGGATCTTCTAATTTTTCTCTTCCATTGTCATCTTTGAAAAAGGCAGCATTTGTTTTTCTCTCCCATATTTTGTCTATGTGTATCTTTACCTATTTCATGACAGATAAAAAGAACACTATTATTTTCTGAATCAAGACACAGTAATTGGTTCAATGATCAACTTTATTTAAAATTGATTTATTCAACGCTATGTTTGCTTTTATTTAGAATTTCTGAAAAGTGTGCTCTTTTTTGTTGATAAAAATGTCTGATAAGAACAGTAAGATAACCACTTCCTTCTGTTTTTTAATTAGCAAAAATATTTGGCCATGAAAATTTCATGGTCTAATACTTTCTTGAATTTGATAAATCATTCCCAGGACCTGTGATCTTTAAGTGTGATAAAAGTTTTTGGTTGGTATTATTAACCTCTAGGGGACCATGGAGATAGTGAAAGTCTGATACCCAATTGAATGATGTAAAACAATTGAGCCCTTCCTCATTTGGCCACTTAAGATTCAATTTATCATTTGGCCATGAGTAAAAGTTGTAATAGTTAACTTCCTGTGTCACATTGACTTGTTAAGGTACAGCCAGCTAGTTCGGTAAAACATTATTTCTGCATGCGTCTGTGACGATCTTTCCAGAAGATGTCAGCCACTGAATTAGAAAAGAAGATCTGCTCTTGCTAATGTGAGTGGGCATCATCCGATCTGTAGAACATTCTTAATGGAACAAAAAGGATGAGGAAAAGCAGAGTAATGCTCTCTGTTCTTCAGCTGCCTTTCGCATTGAAGTTCTTGGTCACTGGAATTTCAATCGCTAGCCCTTTGAAGTCCAATTGTGTTAAGATAGATAAGTTAGATATTTGTTTCTTCCCATTTAAACATGTTTTATTTATATAAGGTGAATATCTTTCATGTATTTTTTTCTTTTCTTTTTTTCTTTTTTCTTTTGACAGAGTGGACAGTGAGAGAGAGAGAGACAGAGAGAAAGGTCTTCCTTTTGCGCTTGGTTCACCCTCCAATGGCCGCCGCGGCCGGCGCGCTGCAGCCAGCGCACTGCGCTGATCCAAAGGCAGGAGCCAGGTGCTTCTCCTGGTCTCCCATGGGGTGCAGGGCCCGAGCACTTGGGCCATCCTCCACTGCACTCCCAGGCCATAGCAGAGAGCTGGCCTGGAAGAGGGGCAACCGGGACAGAATCCGGCGCCCCAACCGGGACTAGAACCCTGAGTGCTGGCGCTGCTAGGTGGAGGATTAGCCTGATGAGCCACGGTGCCGGCCCTTTCATGCATTTTATAAATACAGTTTTAGAAACAGTGATACTACCCACCCTACCCTCCCTTCCACCCATGTTCTTACCCTCCTTAAGGTAAATAGAAAATAAAGACATTGATCTGAGTTTGTCAGATAAAGCATTTTTAACAGCATTATTAATAATTACTCAAGGGGAATGTTTATTTTAGTTTCAGTGGGTGAAAATTCCATTATTATCTTTCAAGGACAATCTAAAGTTTCTCCCATGTTCTTGAGTTGAGAAAAGAGATCAGTATTACTTTGGATGCATTATTCTTTATGTAAATTGTACTAATCTAGTTTATAGGCCTAACTTTAAATTATCATTCTCCAGTTTTAGCACTCAAAATAACTGTAAATTGAGGATTTTTGTTGGTATTTCAAAGTTTATCTATACCCGTGCAAATAAAATATGATACATATTAAGATTAGTAGTATTTGTCCTAAAATTTTTCAGTACTCAGTACTCACCAGTCTTTTTTTTTTTTTTAAAGAATATCAGTCTGCCAACCTAATTTAGGAAACGAATTTCAGTCAGAATCAGCTCTTATTATAGAAGCTTAGAGTTGAAGGTGAAATGAGTATATAAAGCTAAAAACTGTCGATGATGTGTTTTCTGTGACAGCATGTTTTATATGTGATTGTAGATGTGACCTTGGACCTTTTGTGAAAAATCTAACTTTTGGTAGTATGCTTTATTTGGAGGAGAGCACTCTGTTTGAGAAATGAATTGTTTGTTCAGTGTCCCGAGTTTTTTCTACCTACAATGAAAAGTGAACTTTCTTTAGCACAATCTTTAGGGTATTCAATTGTGGGCATGTGGATGTTGAATGTCACATAATTGTCTGCTTAGAAATGACAAAGTTTTACATATGTAGTTAAGTCTTGGCAAAGGAACGAGTTCCATCCATTCAGATTTTGGCAATATAGGTACATAAGGGGAAAAAAACTTGTACTGAAGAACTGGTACAGTATTTAATGGTAAACATAATTTTGATCTAATTTGATAACATTTATGGAGATCTATTTATAAGAAATAAATCTTGATGTGAATGGAAGGGGAGAGGGGAGGGTTGTGGGTGGGAGGGAAGTTATGGGAGGGGGAAGCCATTGTAACCCATAAGCTGTACACTGGAAATTTATATTCATTAAATAAAAGTTAAAAAAAAATAAAAAAAAAAGAAATACTAATCTAAGGTGATGGAGAATGCAAAAATGATATTCCTGATTCATTACTCTTTTCTTATCACAAAGCAAGAAGTTTCTTTTTTTTTTTAAGATTTTATTTGAGAGGTACAGTTACAGACAGTGAGAGGGTGAGACAGAGAGAAAGGTCTTCTGTCCATTGGTTCACTCCCTAAATGGCTGGAGCTGCATTAATCTGAAGCCAGGAGCCAGGAGCTTCTTCTGGTCTCCCACGCAGATGCAGGAGCCCAAGGACTTGAGCCACCTTCTACTGCTTTCCCAGGCCATAGCAGAGAGCTGGATTGGAAGAGGAGCAGCTGGGACTAGAACCGGCACCCATGTGGGATGCTGGTCTGGCAGGCGGAGGATTAACCTACTGAGCCTGCAGGAAGTCTCATTCAGTCATTTACATCAAGTGAAATAATATTCCTTCAGATACCTAGGAACATCCTAATTTAAATTAATTTCTGTTTTTATTCAGATCCCTAGCAAATTTTTCTTTCCTAAGTTCACTTTCATTTACAACTGAAAGAGAATTTAGCAGATTTGGAAGTTACTTAGAGAAGAGTCAGAGAACATTCATGTTTATTAGTTATGGCTTTCTTTCGAAGCATTGGAATCAAATAGCAAAAGTCATAGCACTCGATTAAGATAAAAATATTGCATAGTGCTACTAAATCCGATGATAAAGGGACCCGAGATGTGAGAGCCACAATCATGAAGTATTAAGTAGGGAAGAGGATACAATCTAATATTGCTCTATGTGAATATTAGCATGCTTTCTGACAATGTGTGGTAAGGACAGTGTGGTAAGGAATAATAGTGGTAGCAATTAGCATTTTTAAGTTCTTATTCAGTGCTATCATTCTAAATGCCTTGCATACATTATCTCAACAAAGTCCTATGTTGAATGTAAAACTACTGTCAGTATTATAATATGAACAGTGGTGCAAACTTAGGAACAAATCAATTAAGTGTCCTTCAAAGATCACCCAGTGAGTGAGTGCTCTAAGACCATGCCATTTATCTTTAAAGGGGGAGAATGTATTTGAGTGTTTCCACAAAACCTCAAAGATTGAAACTCACTTTGAAGAATAGCTTTTCTATCTCTTTCAACAGAACCAAGCCGTTACCTTGGAAAGAACAACTTGCATTTAGTGTCAATAATTTTGTGAGATCCTCATAATTACGTGAGACTAGTTCATAGACTCTAGGCCAAGGGGGTTGACAAAAGTAATATCAAATTGATTCATTAACTTAAAATGTCAACTGAATAAGATATGATTCGTGTCTCATTCAGCAGGTTGCACTGACCCAAGGTGTCTTTACTTCCAAAAGAATCCATCACAAAGTTACTACACCTTAGGTTTGTTTTAAAATGCAGTATGATGTAGAATAAGGAAAATTGCATTGAGAGTTCTGTGACCTAATTTCTAATCTTGGCTCTGCTGTTATGATCATGTGGAATTCATTTTGTGTCCCTGGGCCTTAGTTTAGTTATCTATAAAATGATGGAATTGATTAGAGATATGTAAGGTTCAACTGTAAAATACTATGGCTCCACAATCCTACTTTTTAAACCCAATAGAAGCCAATGAAAATTCAAAAGAGAATTGATTCCTTAACTTTCTAACTACTAAATAAAATTGTAATTGTGTTTAGTTTATCAAAACATCCAGTATTATTTATTTGGAATATTTCAGTTCTGAAAATGTTTTGAATGAATCAGACTTAGACATTAATTGTTAATTCATGGATTAACCTATGAAATGCTTTCAATGTAAATACATTTTACTCAGTAAAATCCAGTGGTTTAATCTGTTAGTCAGAGAATAGCAGTACATGCAAAGTGATAACATGA
This sequence comes from Lepus europaeus, assembly GCF_033115175.1. Lineage (NCBI taxonomy): Eukaryota > Metazoa > Chordata > Mammalia > Lagomorpha > Leporidae > Lepus > Lepus europaeus. The sequence goes on from NC_084829.1 coordinate 118,827,856, forward strand.
TGAAACAGGCAAATTATAAATGAGTAACAGCTCCCAGTTATTGAGTAGCATGAAATTTTGAGTGTTTTACATGAGTTGCATCACTGACTTTTCTTAATTTTTAAATACATTAAGAAAATGTATTATTTATTTGTTTGTTTGAGAAGGAGAGTGATGCAGAAACAGGAGAGAGAGAGAAAGAAGAGTGTATGCCCACTAACGTGTTAATTCCTCAATATCTGCAGTAGATAGGCCTGGACCTGGTATGGGCCAGGCTGAAGCTTGGAATCAGAAACCCAACCCAGGTATCCCATGTTTGAAGGACCCAAGTACTTAGTCACCTGCTGCCTCTCAGCATGTACATCAGTGGAAAGCTGGGATTGGGAGCAGCACCAGGATTCAAAATCACGTACTGCAACATTCAGATGTCTTAACTTCTAGTCCAAATGCCTTTCTCATGTCACTGATTCTTTGTATCTTTGTAAGGTAAAAATGGCCTTATATAACAAATGAGTAACCTTGCATTATAGCGTTTGTAAGAGGCAAAATTAAGAATGGAATGATGGTGTGTTAATTACAGAGTTCAACCAATAGTATTAAGTAGAACAAAAAAAAAATACTAAAAGGAATAAAGTATTAAGTTGTTCATCAACAGTCTGGCCAAGGGCTGATCAAGTCACTGTTTCTCATAGTGTCCATTTCACTTCAACAGGTTTCCTTTTTGGTGCTCGGTTAGTTGTTACCAATCAGGGAGAACATATGATATTTGTCCCACTGGGACTGGCTTATTTCACTCAGCATGATGTGTTCCAGATTCCTCCATTTTGTTGCAAACGACGGATTTCATTGTTTTTGACTGCTGTATAGTATTCTATAGAGTACATGTCCCATAATTTCTTTATCCATTCTACTGTTGGTAGGTATTTAGGTTGATTCCAGGTCTCAACTATTGTGAATTGAGCTACAATAAACATTAAGGTGCAGACCATTTTTTTTTGTTTGCCAATTTAATTTCCTTTGGGTAAATTCCAAGGAGTGGGATGGCTGGGTTGTATGGTAGGGTTATATTCAGATTTCTGAGGAATCTCCAGACTGACTTTCATAGTGGCTTAACCAGTTTGCATTCCCACAAATAGTGGGTTAGTGTCCCTTTTTCCCCACATCCTCTCCAGCATCTGTTGTTGGTAGATTTCTGTATGGGAGCCATTCTAACCAGGGTTAGGCGAAACCTCATTGTGGTTTTGATTTGCATTTCCCTGATTGCTAGTGATCCTGAACATTTTTTCATGTGTCTGTTGGCCATCTGGATTTCCTCTTTTGAAAAATGTCTATTGAGGTCCTTGGCCCATATCTTAAGTGGGTTGTTTGTTTTGTTGTTGTGGAGTTTCTTGATCTCTTTGTAGATTCTGGTTATCAACCCCTTATCTGTAGCATAGTTTGCAAATATTTTTTCCCATTCTGTTGGTTGCCTCTTCACTTTCCTGACTGTTTCTTTTGCAGTACAGAAACTTCTCAATTTGATGCAATCCCAAATGTTAATTTTGGTTTTGACTGCCTGTGCTTCTGGGGTATTTTCCAAGAAGTCTTTGCCTGTACCTATATCTTGCAGGGTTTCTCCAATGCTCTCTAATAATTTGATGGTTTTGGGTCGTAGATTTAAGTCTTTAATCCATGTTGAGTGAATTTTTGTGTAAGGTGAAAGGTAGGTCTCATAGACTCGCTTGAAATTATCACCCCAACTGTACAGAATGTATATGTTTCTGAAAATCGTACTTATTAAAATTACTTTGGTAGAGAACTGAAAAAGCTGTAAATGAGCTTCCCCACTCCCTTAAGAGCTCGTAAGGAAAAAGTGAAAAACATAATCGGTTTCACTGTGATTGTGAAGACCAGATGATTCTAAAGCTGCTTAGGCTGTTTGGAAGAATAGAGAAAGCAGAAAAAACTTGAGGATTATTTTTATGAGATAAATATGATTGATATTAAAACAAAAACATGACATGATCACACAAAAAGGACACTACTAATCAATCTTATTAATATATCAAGGTAGAAATCTAAAATATTAATCATGAATCCAATATCATAATAAACTTCTCAATTTGATGCAATCCCAAATGTTAATTTTGGTTTTGACTGCTTGTGCTTCCGGGGTCTTTTCCAAGAAGTCTTTGCCTGTACCTATATCTTGCAGGGTTTCTCCAATGCTCTCTAATAATTTGATGGTGTCGGGTCATAGATTTAGATCTTTAATCCACATTGAGTGAATTTTTGTGTAAGGTGAAAGGTAGGGGTCTTGCTTCATGCTTCTGCACATGGAAATCCAGTTTTCCCAGCACCATTTATTGAATAGACTGTCCTTGCTCTAGGAATTTGTTTGAGATCCTTGATCAAATATAAGTTGGCTGTAGATGTTTGGGTTGATTTCTGATGTTTCTATTCTGTTCCATTGGTCTATCCATCTGTTTCTGTACCAGTACCATGCTGTTTTGATTACAACTGCCCTGTAGTATGTCCTGAAATCTAGTATTGTGATGCCTCCGGTTTTGTTTTTGTTGTACAAGATTGCTTTAGCTATTTGAGGTCTCCTCTGTCTCCATATGAATTTCAGCATCATTTTTTCCAGATCTGAGAAGAATGTCTTTGGTATTTTGATTGGTATCACATTGAATCTATAAATTGCTTTTGGTAGAATGGACAATTTAATTAATTAATTAATTAATTAATTAATTTTTTTACAGGCAGAGTTAGACAGTGAGGGGGAGAGAGACAGAGAGAAAGGTCTTCCTTTTTCCACTGGTTCACCCCCTAAGCGGCCACTCTGGCCAGCACATTGCAGCCGGCGCTGGGCAGATCTGAAGCCAGGACCTAGGCACTTCCTCATGGTCTCCCATGTGGGTACAGGGCCCAAGGACCTGGGTCATCCTCCACTGCACTCCTGGGCCACAGTAGAGAGCTGGACTGGAAGAGGAGCAACCAGGATAGAATCCAGTGCCCCAATCGGGACTAGAACCTGGGGTACTGGCACTGCAGGCAGAGGATTAGCCTAGTGAGCTGTGGCACCAGCCAAGAATGGACATTTTGATGATATTGATTCTTCCAATCCATGAGCATGGAAGATTTTTCCATTTTTTGGTATCCTCTGTTATTTATTTCTTTAAGATTTTGTAATTTTCATCTTAGAGATCTTTAACGTCCTTGGTTAAGTTTATTCCAAGGTATTTGATTTTTTTGTGTGTGGCTATTGTGAATGGGATTGATCTTCACAGTTCTTTCTCAGCTATGGCATTGCCTGTGTATACAAAGGCTGTTGATTTTTGTGCATTGATTTTATATCCTGCTACTTTGCCAAACTCTTCTATGAGTTCCAATAGTCTCTTAGTAGAGTTCTTTGGGTCCCCTAAATAAAGAATGGGATGCATGGCTGATTTGAACTACTGCTCTCTGTTGACTATGACACATTACTTCTTCTAAATATTTGAAGATTACTCCACCCCTGGCCCTTTACTCTCAGAATTCTACAGAAGTCACTGATACATTCAGTCTAATATTCATAATGTACAATTACAATTATGGTGAAATTTTAAAGGAATTTTATCAAACTATTTAGTAAATACTATTATCTGAGGACTGCTAATTTAGGTTGAAAAAGAGTTCAGTCCAGGAGAACCTGTGGCTTCAAGAACTCCTCCCACTTGCCTTGGTGTAAGTCCTTCTGTGTCTAGTGAAATGAGTGTTTTAAACCTCTTATTTCCCAGATCAAGTCTTATATAACAAGCAAATGAGGTTTCTGACTCTGAATTATGACTTAGAAGAAAGCAGAAAGTAATAGTCTATGAGCCATGGGACTGGCACTCTGGCGTGGTGGGTGGGAACACGCCTGCAGTGCCGGCATCCAATATGAGCACTAGTTACACTCCTGGCTGCTCCACTTCCAATCCAGCTCTCTGCTATGGTCTGGGAAGGCAGTGGAAGATGGCCTAAGTCTTTGGGCTCCTGCACACACCTGGGAGACCTGGAAGAAGCTCCTGGCTCCTGACTTCAGATTGGCACAGCTCTGACCACTGTGGCCACATGGGGAGTGAACCAGTGGATGGAAGACCTCTCTCTTTCTCTGCCTTTCCTTCTCTCTCTCTGTGTAACTCTAACTTTCAACTAAATAAATAAACCTTTAAAATCAATAGTCTATGAGCCACATATGAATTGAGGGTTATAGAATGAAAATCATTATGAGATTCTGGATGACAGTGATACTGGAAAAAAAGAAACAACAACTGTTTTACTCAAGTCCATATGTTTTCAAAGTTTGAAACAAGGTTGTTTGATTTTCAAGCTGGCTATAAAGCAGATTATTGCCCAGTGATCTCCAACTCAACCAAATCATGCAACAAAATGGGAAAGCCCAAATAAAACAATTTCATAAATTGTACCTTTGGGGAATTTGTACTAAAGGAAAGACTCAATTCCAATTAGTTAAATTAGCTGTTAATATAAGTTTCATACATACCTTTTCAGTGGTATCACTGAGTAATCTGCTTGAATACACATCAAGGACAAAGCACCAGCTTCTTATTATTCCCTTCATAATAATGATGAAAGTAAATGCACTCACCAGTTTATTTCCATTGGGAAAGCGCTTTACTTGCATAAGGTGATTTGCATTTGGTTTCAGAAAGGAAGACATTACCTATGCTAGTCGCACAGCATACTCTGCATTTTGGTTGAAATGTAATACTAAAGCCATCTAATGGATGCCACAGTCCCTCAGTGTGGAGAGTGCTTGAGGGGAATGGCGAAGTTTATTAGAGCTGAGGTCCCTGGGGGAATGAGAGCATCAGCCTCCTTAGGGGGTGAGAGACAATTAGCAGAGGACCAAATTCAGGCTCTTCTGCTACATTTTGTAGATTGTGTCAGAAAAAAAAAGTCTCATTTTCTTCATTGACATTCTGACTTACCATTCAAGAATGAGTTCTGAACTTTGAAAATTAATTAAGTCAATCTATTAGTAAAAAATTTGTATATTATGCAGCATCCTGGTAAATTTGTTAGGAAAAATGCTTTGAAATCTGAAGTTGTCAAAAGCTAATAAAGCATACAAGCAGCTTAAACTCATAAAAATTATCAAAACTATCTCCCTTAGCCTTTCCAGAAGTAATTTTCGTGCCTTTGAAACTTCCTCATGCTACTAGGGGAGGAGAACATGATGTATGTCATCACTGTGTTCACTTAGGGATGAATGACATATAATTATGTAGGTTATTGAGTAGGTCAGAACATGATGCATTTCTGTCAGGCCTATGGCTTTATTTCCTTTAGATTCTTTTTATTCTAGCAAATTGCTATTCTGTAAGGTAGATTTAAAGAATTAAGATGATTGAGGCTGTATAATCAGAGTAAAGACAGATTTGAGGAAATTATTTTTTCTTCTAGCTGAAATCTGGATTAGTGAGCAAAACCACAGTGTTCCCAACACAAAATTACATGGCCCATTCAGCCACTCAGATCCTTATTCTAGTCCTTGTTTTTTTTTTGTTTGTTTGTTTGTTTGTTTGTTTTTTTTTGACAGGCAGAGTAGATAGTGAGAGAGAGAGAGAGAGACAGAGAGAAAGGACTTCCTTTGCCATTGGTTCACCCCCAATGGGCGCTGTGGCTGGTGTGCTGCAGCAGGCGCACCACACTGATCCGAAGCTAGGAGCCAGGTGCTTCTCCTGGTCTCCCATGGGGTGCAGGGTCCAAGGACTTGGGCCATCATCCACTGCACTCCCGGGCCACAGCAGAGAGCTGGACTGGAAGATGAGCAACTGGGACAGAATCCAGGACCCTGACCGGGACTAGAACACTGTGTGCTGGCGCCACAGGCAGAGGATTAGCCTATTGAGCTGCGGCGCCGGCCTAGTCTTTGTATTTTAATATCAACATTGTGCCACCTTTTAACACTCCCTAAACCATTTTAATCACTGGATATTAAAAGATGACCACAATTTATTTCAAAAGAAAACAGAGCATTTGGTAAATGAATCTTCAGATTTCTAGGGATGCTACTCACATAGTAAAGTTATTTCCATGTGGTCCAGGAATGAGGTGCATCTCTGACCAGATCTTAAATGCCATTGTTCTTTAGAAGTCTGCTCTGGGACATCTGCATCCATGTGGACTTAGATTTCTTTTTCTCTTTTAATTCCATTCTCTCCCTCTGTGACATTTTTCTTCAGCACTTTCGGATAAATAATATGTTGGAATCATATGCTCTAAAGTCACACGTAGAAGCAAAGCAAAACAAAATTGAATACAAGAAAAGCTTTTTCTTAGAATCTGAATCCACCTGTAGCTATGAATAGCTCTCGTTTCTTTTTACAAACCAAGCACTCTGACAAAAATTGTCTGAACTCTTTGTCTGCATTGTTCATATGTTTATTGTTTCATTAAGGCACAATGCAGCAAGGTGCAGAGACCTTAAGTAGATGGTTTGATGGCTTTTGGCCAACATATACATACCCATGAAGCTACCACTCAATTCAAGACATAAGACATCCATATTTCCATTATCCCTGAAAGTTTCTTTTTTTTTTTTTTTAGGTTTTTGCTTATTTTATTTGACAGGTAGAGTTACAGAGAGAGAGAGAGAGAGAGAGAGAGAGAAAGAGAGAAAGGTCTTCCTTCCGTTGGTTCACTCCCCAAATGGCCGCAATAGCCAGAACTGTGCCAATCCGAAGCCAAAAGCCAGGTGCCTCCTCCTGGTCTCCCATGTGGGTGCAGGGGCCCAAGCACTTGGACCATCCTCCATGGCCTTCCCAGGCCACAGCAGAGAGCTGGACTGGAAGAGGAGCAACTGGGACTAGAACCTGGTGTCCATGTGGGATGCCGGCCCGCATGCGGAGGATTAACCTAATGCGCCACAGCACCGGCCCCGAGTGTTTCTTTATATCCTTATTCAGTACCCTTCTCACACATACCCGTTTTATGTTATTGTAGATTATGTATTTCCTGTTTTTTCCCTTTATTTTTTAAAACAATCTGAAAATTACAAAACTTTCATAAGCACAGGAAAACAACTGTTACTGAATACTTTAAATTGCCAACCTGCTGTCCTATCACATATGCATATTTAGTGTGCCTTCTTTCCAGGAAAGGCATTCTCCTGCAGGAATATGGTGCAACCACCCAAATCAGTAAATTGGTATCCAAGCACAACTGACATCTATTTCTCAGGCTCCATTTAAGTTGCATTCATAAATGTCCTCTATGACAAAAGGATTTGTTCAGAATCACACACTACACCTGCTATATGTGCATTGTCTCTTTCTTCATCCAGGAGAATTCTTTAGTCTTCCCTTGGCCTTCCTTACACTGGCATATTTAAATAATATAGACATTATTTCATAAAATGTCTCTCAGGTTGGATTATCTGACATGTTTTCATGAATATATTTAAGTTATATATCTTGGACAGGAAAACAATCACTGGAGGGTTACTGATTTTTCTCATTATATTCCATGGCTCATGGTATTAATGTGTACCATTATTGATGATGTCTACATCGATCACTTGATTAGTGTGCTACCTTCTAGACTTTTCACTACAAATTACTCGTTAACTTTGAAGTTAGTGAATATTTCATGGGTGATAATTTGAGTCTATATAAATATCATATTCCTTGTTAAACTTTCAACTTATTTCCTTACTTTATATCCATATAAACCCTGATTTTCATTTTACTCAATGGAGTCAAATCCCTGCCTATCATTGTTTTTTAATGCTTAGATTGGTCAGTGACAGCTCCTTCAAACTGCTTCTTTTTTTAAATTTTTTTTTGACAGGCAGAGTGGACAGTGAGAGAGAGAGAGACAGAGAGAAAGGTCTTCCTTTGCCGTTGGTTCACCCTTGGTCCCAGTCGCTCCTCTTCCAGTCCAGCTCTCTGCTGTGGCCTGGGAGTGCAGTAGAGGATGGCCTAGGTCTTTGGGCCCTGCACCCGCATGGGAGACCAGGAGAAGTACCTGGCTCCTGCCATCGGATCAGCGCGGTGCGCCGGCTGCAGCACGGGCCGCAGTGGCCATTGCAGGGTGAACCAACAGAAAAGGAATACCTTTCTCTCTCTCTCTCTCTCTCTCTCTCTCACTGTCCACTCTGCCTGTCCAAAAAAAAAAAAAAAAAGATACCCCCAATCTAACAAGCAATGCCAAGCTACCATTGCCAAGCCCTCTCCACCATTAATGAGAACCAGATATCACATGCAAGAAACCCCTACACCTACATGTCCCCCTTTGTCTCACACCATTTAATTTCCAATATCCTGTACTCGCTGTGGTCACCTGTCCTGAATGGGTGCTACCCTCGGTCTGCCTGTACTCATCACCTCATGTAAGGTCTTCCTGCTGGGCACAGCATCTCTTCTTTTCCTTGGGTCCTCTCAACCCTGAAGGACTATCCTCCTTCATCCCCCTACCAAAATGAATGTCTTTGTCTCCCACTTTGACCTTTGACACCGGGTACCTCTGAGCTCCTCTACCAGTGTACTGTGGTCACCTCTCTCTCACTCTTTACGTTACATGAGCTCTAACACAATGCACTAGGCTACTGTAATCTACCCTCACCTCACTGTTGGTGTGATGCCTCTCATGCTCCCACCCAACAAAAGGCCTTTTGACTGAACTGTTCAGGAAAGGTAGGGAATGAAAGGGAAGTGTTAATGGACTGAATTGTATTTCCTTCAAATTCATACATTAAACCCTAATGACTGATTTGAATATATATACTGAATATATACACATGTATAAAGCATATATATATATAGTTTATATATTTATATATATGTATGTATAGTGTGTGTGTGTGTTTACATGCATATGTGTGTACAATTTAAATGTATTTCAAGATAGGGCCTGGTGTCAGGAGGTGATTGAGGTTAAAAGACGTCCTAATGAAGGCAACTGAACCCAATCGGACTGATATCTATAAGAGGAGGAGGCACCAGGAAACTATGCTCGAAGAGAAAAGGCATCATGGGGACCCAGAGAGTAGGCGGCCATCATCTACAAACCAAGGAGAGAGGACTGACTAAACCAACCTTGTCAATATTTTCTTACTGGATACCAGTCTCCAGAACTGTTTGAAAAAAAAATTTCTGTTTGGGAAGACACCCAGTTTATCACATTTTTCTAAGGAACTTGGACCAGATTGAATCAGGAAGGGAGAAGAAAGAGGTTTTTATTTATTTATTTTTACTTATTCAGTGAGCTACTTCAGTCCTCATGTTGGTATTGAACCTGCTTTTTCTAAGGTCACAGAGAGTCTTCATATCTATGTAGAAAATTTTAGTGGACATACCTTTCACACTGAATGGGGCCTGATGTATGAAGTTGGCAGTGTTGATAAGAAATGAAGACCAGAGAGTTGTCTTAAAGGACTGCCATTGCACAGCCCTACATTCTCTGTGACTATCACAGTAGCTAATTCATATCAAATTCTGGCTCAGTCTATTTAGATATTTAAACTGTTCATTGAATGTATGGCAAATATGCCAGTTTTTTGTTATTATTTTCCCAGTGGTTGGGGGTTGAGTATATTTCATCAATTATTGCTGAAGAAGCTGATGTGTCATTTTCTTTTTACTACCTACTACTTATGACAATTGCCTATCTTGAATGGAGAACTACAAACCATGCCTTTCTGGTCCTATATGAAGAATGTGCCCTTCTTCGTATGACAATATGCATGGTGGATCTTTGGCCTGAATTCATGTTTTTCATACAGGCATTTATTTTCACCTGCAGTCAGATTCAGGATTAAACTAAATACCTTAGGCATGTGAGAGCTATTCTTGATAGTAAAGAGTTATTCTTGATAGTAAAAAACACTCATATTTTTCTTCCTTTCTGAATGCCTTTGGCAAGTGTTGAAGAGCACCATGTAAGGAGGGATATTTGCACCTATTTTGGACATGGTGAAATGGAGAGATTACAAAGGTCCCATGGCTTCTGTATATACAGCTATCACTTTGTGACACTTAAACCCTAAGGCAAGGAAGTAACCAACTTCCCTGCAGATTTGTCCCTGTCTGAGCAGATGGATGTGATCTTAAGCAGCCAACAGCGCACATATGTTCCTAGTGTTGAAGGGAGGATTCTGAGCCAAGAATGACTGCAAAAGCCTGCCTCTTCATACCTTTTTTCTCAGGTGGCAGCAGTAAATAAGGCCCTCAGTAGGATTAATTAAATAAAAGGGAAAGCACAGTTGAACATTAAGGGATGAAATGAAAGATGCTGTATGGAAGAAAGTCCGATGGTGATTTGATCTCAGTGGGAAATACTGGAGAAAATTCTTGACGAAATTTTCATTAGGAATTCATCAAATTGGTCAGCATGTGTCTGCACCTATGGTTTTATAAACTTTGAACAGACCTAGTTTTAGGCCTATAGATACTAAATAGAATTTTCCTTAAGCATGAGATTTTTTTCTTACATATTATGGAATGTACTCAAATTATTAAAAAGATCTTGGTACAGTTGAGGTTTTTTGTCATGACATATTTCAAATAGCAATTTTTTTCTAGTTTTTAGTGCCTGTATTTGCATTTCAAAACTTAGCACAGACTACAACACAAACTTTTATTTTGAAAGTCATGGGTTACATTGTATACAATTTTGTGTATAATTTTTGTATTGTATTTTATATTTATTTATGTTTATTTGTGCATTTTTTTACATTGTATACAATTTTGTGACAATTTTGGTCATCTTAGGGGTGGACTACATCACTAGGGTTTCTATAATGGTAATAACAATAGCTGTGTAAGAATGAAATATTTTTTCACTGAGATAAAGAAAAAAACATTTGCTAATGATTTTAAAACTCTCAACAAGAAAGACAGTGCAGAAACTACTACAGGAAACACAATATACTTCAGTTTCAATATAAAAATAAGAAGCATAATCATTACTAAGTAAATACCATATTCTATTATATAGCCAGTTGTATCCATCTAAATACATAGCTTAAATAATTAATTTAATTTTCCTCAATAAGGCAGTACTACCAATTGTTTGGAAGTGTGGTACAATTATTATTTTGCTTTATTAATTTTTAAATTTATTTTTATTTATTTGAAAGGTTGAGGCACACAGAGAGACAAAGACAGACAAAGATCTTTCATCTGCTGGCTCATTCCTCAAATGCCTACAATAGGTAGGGATGGGCCAAACAGAAACTCAAAACTAAGAACTCAGTCTAGAGGCCTGAGCATTTGAGCCATTAACCTCCTGCCTCCAAAATTCATATAAGCACAAAGCTAGAATCAGAAACAGAGCTGGGACTCTAATCCATGCACTCCTACATGGGAAATGGGTATCCGAAGTGATATAACTGTTGCTTCATACACCTACCCCTCCAATTTCTCTTATGACAAGGAGGTATTCTGGTCCTTCCTATATAGGGAAAGAAAGGATTTAAAAGAAGAAATTCCACTTTTTTGAGAATTTGGATATACTATGACTAAAATCACAGTATTCAAAATGATATGAATATTTTTATATTAATGAATTGTACATGTATAATTAGGCAAAATCGTATGGCTGTACATCACACAGAGCCACAGCTTTTCCTGTCAGCTTGCACTTCTACATTGCATAGAGGCTGGCCCAGTAACTGTGACTCCTTCAACTCAACAAATCTATTTACTGAGGGTTTCATGTCCTTGGTTAACATGTGTGTCCGTGTATCACAGAATATCTGAAATCAGTATTCGGACTGCAGGAGCATAATGGAGCCCACCTTCTTGTTTGTGTGTAGATGAGAGCCCGAGGAAGGTGGGGAGATGCTGGGCCAAGGCTCTGCACTTTTCTCTTGTACTTGCTGAACATGTGCTCCTGAAACTCCATTACTCAACTTTAAAATGAGATGCAGTGACAATAACTCTGCCTAGTGAGAGACTGTTCAGATAAGATGTCTGAAAGTTCTTTATGAATTATAAAATATGGCCTCATTGTTATACATATTGTTGTTATCATGAGATATATTAAGCAGTTAGGCATGATTTTCAAGTTTTTATTTGGAATAACATCTTTGACTCTGCATTATTTGCTTGAAAGCCTATGAGATTAGCTTTTTAATAACATCATAAGAATGGTTAAAATGAATATTACACTAAACAACACCCATGAAACTCACTTGGATGCTAATATGCTACTTTGATTTAGGCTACACTGCTATTTCTGATAACCTTTCCAAACTCTATTGTAAGCTTGGTTAACCACTTCAGCCTTGAGTAGTTGAATATATATCTGTTGTAGACCACAGGATTTAGAGGTTCAGTGGTCTTTAGAGACCATTTTCAGGCTATGTTCTGGAGTCACAGAAATGAGTTTGTATTGGATTAGTGAAATAAAACCTCAAGACAAGTAAAATGGACAAAAGATTTTCTACTAATGGTCTTTAGTATTTGGAACCGTGTTTTATGTTAACATAACTGCAAATAAAGGCAAAATATTTAAAAAATACTTTATAATGATGTACTAATCTCCATCCAGCCAATTTGGTTGATAACTGATGAGAAGTCAGATCAGATGTAGTGATATTCACAGACATCAAGTTGCATCTGAATGGCTAACGCACATGATTTCAGCATCCAAGTCACAACTTGGAATGTGTTACTGCCCAGCAGGGATGCTGGCTACTAGGTGGATTTGAGAGGCTTCAACCTAAATATGTACTGCACAACTGGTAGACATGTCCTGCAAGGCAAACACCTTGACAATTTCTCTACTTCATGAAAATTGAAAGCTGAAATCTTATCACCTCACAATTCGGCTTTATTCAAGATGTGAAGGTAAATTTTGGTTCTCAAATATTTTAGCTATGCATAGGAAACTGATTAATTTTATAGAATTTTTATTTTCCTGAGTATTGCTAGGATTGTACAGATACAATATGTTCTGTGTCATAAGTATTTAGATAAAAGGAACAAGTGCTCTGTTTATTTATTTATTTATTTATTTATTCTATTTTTGATAGGCAGAGTGGACAGTGAGAGAGAGAGACAGAGAGAAAGGTCTTCCTTTTTGCTGTTGGTTCACCTTCCAATGGCCTCCGCGGCCGGCACGCTGCGACCGGCACACCATACTGATCCGAAGGCAGGAGCCAGCTGCCTCTCCTGGTCTCCCATGGGGTGCAGGGCCCAAGTACTTGGGCCATCCTCCACTGCACTCCCGGGCCATAGCAGAGAGCTGGCCTGGAAGAGGGGCAACCAGCACAGAATCCAGCGCCCCAACTGGGACTAGAACCCTGTGTGCCGGTGCCGCAAGGCAGAGGATTAGCCTGTTGAGCCACAGCGCCGGCCAAGTGCTTTGTTTATGACATCTATGCACAAGCTTTCATTTTTTCCTGTGTAAACCTGATCTAACGTGCACACACACTCCCTCTCCCTCTCCCTCTCCCTCTCCCTCTCCCTTTCTCACACTTCCATATTCTAATATGCTTTACAGTATGGTCATTGGATTTGTATGCTGTGCCCAGTATTGGTGAAAGACCAAACTAACTTTTCCTTTCACTATCTTTTAGTCTTGAAATCATATAATTTAATTCAAGTCATTTTATTTTTTACACACACTTTATTCTATAAGGCCAGTGCCTCTATGTGATTGTTCAAATAAAATAATACAAAATTCCCACTTTATCTGGTCATGCTTGAATAGGATGAAGGAACAATGAAAAAGACCTGGAAAGACAGGTGAAATACAAACAAAGGAGGAAAAAAGGGAGAAAGTGATACAAAAAGAATGAAGAAAGCACTGAATAGCAAGTGGGTTGCAATTAGAGAAGTGAGAAGTGATGAATATGAATGTCCTTTTTTCTTTCTAGTTTGAGATAGGTAGGGACATAAACTTTTCCATCTGATGTTAATATTCTCTTGTATCAATTCCTGAACAGGTACTCAGAAGGTATACCTCTAAGGCTTAGACTGGCTGATTTCTCCCTAATACCTAATAGTGATCAGTGTTCTGTTGCTGTAGAATAATACCTGAGATAACGTACCTTTTAAAGGAAGGAGGTTTATTTTGGCTCATGGTCCTGGGGACTAAAATGTCCATGCTCAGTTGTCTACATCTGAGGAGGGTCTCCTGCTTCAACTTCTGGTGCAAAGTAGAAAGGCAAGAGGGCACAAGCAAAATAGAAGCAAGAGAAAGCCAAGGAAGCCAATGTTGTTTTGTAACAAGCTGGTGTTCTCGTAATCAGTCCAGTTTGAATTCAGCAAGAACTCACCAGAGAAATACAAGAATGCTCATAAGAGTTCTACCACCACCTCAAACACCTCCTTCAAGGCCCTATCTCAACACTGCCACTTTGGGGACCAAGCCTGAAGATAAGTTTGGTGGCAACAAATCATAGCAGCCCCTCAAACTTCAAGCTAGATATACTATTACATGTTTATCTTCCAAGATATAGAGATTTATATGGAAATATTACAAACTTTCAAGGAAAACTGTTTGAAATACAATACCTCCTTTTGTAGCTAATATTTTAGATTTTTTTTCTTATTAGAGCCCTGTCAGTTGCTAATGGCTTATCCTTTTCTATCACAATAGGTTACTCATTACTGAATATGCTAAAATGTTGCACATTATAAGAAAATCATTCTGATGTTTAGGTCTATTGCTCTCTTAGTCTTTGATTTTCTTTTCTGGATTCCTTAGATTTGTCTTGTGCTTCCAATTTCTTGCTTAGACATCCTACCTGGCATCCCATCTGGGTCTCTGGCCCATTGGTTTCTAGACTTAGGTAGGATTTTTATTTAAGGTTATTAATCTACTTTTTGAAAATTAAAAATATTTCTTTTTAAAATTACATCCTCATGGTGTCCATTTCATATGAGAAACAGTGACTTGATCAGCCCTTGTCCTGACTGTCAATGGACGAATTAATACTTGATCCCTTTTAGTATTTTTTTCATCTACTTAATACTATTGGTTGAACTCTTTAATTAACACACAATTATTCTTAGGTGTTTAAATTTAACTGAAAACTGATCCCTGTTAAATACAAGAGTGGGAATAAGAGAGGGAGGAAATGTGCAATTTGGGACATGCTTAATCGGACTTGCCCCAAACGGTAGAGTTAGAAACATGCCAGGGGATTCCAATTCAATCCCATCAAGGCTGCATGTACCAATGCCATCTCACTAGTCCAAGTGATCAGTTTAAGTTAACAATTGATCATAATAAAAGGATTAAGAGTCAAAGGGATCACATAAACAAGACTAATGCCTGCTAATACTAACTAAAAGAATTAAAAAGGAGAGAATGATCCAACATGGAAAGCAGGATACACAGCAGACTCATAGAATGGCAGATGTTCTAAACAGCACTCTGGTCTCAGAATCAGCCCTTAAGGCATTTGGATCTGGCTGAAGAGCCCGTGAGATTATTTTAGGCATGGAAAGCCAAGACACTGACAAAAAAACAAAAGACAAAAAAACACCTAAATGAAAGATCTCTGTGAATGAGATCCCAGTGGAAAGAACGGGCCATCAGAGGAGGCACTTTTCTCTGAAGGGAGGAGAGAACTTCCACTTTGACTATGACCTTGTCTAAATAAGATTGGACTTGGTGAACTCAAGAGGCTTCCATAGCCTTGGCAACCCATGACAAGAGCCTAGGGTGATTACTGACGCCATAAACAAGAGTGTCAATTGTTAAGTCAACAACAGGAGTCATTGTGCACTTACTCCTCATGTAGGATCTCTGTCCTAAATATGTTGTTCAATGTGAATTAATGCTATAACTAGTACTCAAACAGTATTTTACACTTTATGTTTCTGTGTGGGTGCAAGCTGTTAAAATCTTTACTTAATATATACTAAATTGATATTCTGTATATAAAGATAATTGAAAATGAATCTTGATGTGAATGGAATGGGAGAGGGAGTGGGAGATGGGAGGGTTGCAGGTAGGAGGGAAGTTATTGGGGGGGGGGAAGCCACTGTAATTCAAAAGCTGCACTTTGCAAATTTATATTTATTAAATAAAAATTTAAAAAATACTTCCTAATAGTTAATATATCACTCAGTATTATTGATTACTATATCATGCATATTTTATCAAACTTATGCATAAGTCTATTTTTATGATATCTGTTTTGAGCAGAAATTGCAGGTATTTATTGTTTTGTAAAGTTGGCACATTTTCCTATCTTGATATATCCCTTCAATGAGAATATAGTTTCTGGTATTTCTCTCCATGATTAACAACACAATAGTGATAGAAAAGAATGTGTGACATGTTTATTTGTGTGTGTATATGTCGATATCCAGAATATATATCCCAGCCAGAAAATATACTTGCTTTCATTTATATTCTATCTAGATATCTTCTCAGGTTCAGTCAGTGAATAAGGATCCAACTGAAAGCTTAAGATGTCAAGAAGCATTCTGGTGAAGGCAATATTTTTGACACATTTGCTATCTTTTTTTCTTAGCCATGTAAGAGCTTCTGTTCAAGAAACAAGAAATACAGGAATATGGATGTATTTCTGTGACTCCATGTGGGAACTTTATAATGCCTAACTGGAAGTCTGGGTCAGGAACACACTCAAGCCAAGGTGCCAGATTTCTCATAAGCAGCTATATCAAGTACCCAGGCTGGTGCTTTGTAACCATCACCAAAATGCGTGATTTTTTTTTCAACTAGTAATAATGTGAAAGTAATTGCTTCTTAATAACAAAGACATTTGCACGCTCTTTGATGCCCCTAGGAAGGTGATGGCTAACGGAATTGACTTCTTCGATGGAAGGACTCAAGACAAACTGTTAGTCAAGATTTCATTTAAAAGGAATCATCATTTATGAATCATGTTTATATTTCTGGAAAGTTTAGGTTTGAAACACTGGGGAGGTCAATGAAGCAATCTGTATTGCTGATTGTTTGTTATTACTGCAGTGTGGGGACTTAGATATTTTCTCTACGAGCATAACAATACCTATACACAATTGATGTTTAAGGTTGATTTTTTTTCTGTTAATGTAAATATTATTTCAAAAAGCTTCCTCCTAGTGAAGAATATAGACAAGTGTCGGTCTAAAGGAAAGAATAGACATTTATAGCCTATTCAAGTACTGAATTAATGGATGTAACATTAAAAAAGATCCATTTTTTGATAAATCATCTTAAATTAAGGAAACGAATTCCCTTCTGATTTTGTTTTCCACTTGAATGTATTTTTTGTCAAAGCGTCAAAAGATTTAATTTTTCTCCCCTATGGCCTTAGCCGAAACATAGTACTGAAATGAGGCATTTGTTTTAATAACCTGGTAAAAGTTAATGTGGTGGATAATGGACTCTGCATGGGTTGAGTTAAACACTCTTCACTCACTTGAGAACAGGACATTGAATTTGGAGAAAGAATTGGTACTAAAAAGGAATTGTGTTGGGTTGAGTTCTGTTGGCTTCTTATCAGTAATGGTTTCAGCAGTTTCCTGTTCCAGGTTTCAACTCAAGTGACAGCAGCCACTGAAATCATGACACAGAGAGAAGTGGGGTGGAGGGGATATTTCATAGTTCAGTTTGTCATATTTTACCATTTGCAGACTTCAGTCTTTTGCAGACCATAGCCATATCCTCTTCCCTAAGGTTAGTCACAGAAGATTCTAAATCATTTCAACTCTCTCTACTCACGCTCTCTCGGGTACAATCCAATTTATAGTCTACATTGCTACATAGCTCATTTTGGTCTCTTTGGCAGGGCAGTATGAGGGAAATTGATGAGTAAGGCACATTGTTCTTTTCCTCACTCTTCCTGTCATTGTTCCTCCACCCTCCACCTCTCCCTGCCACCTGAGTCTTTGCCTGCCACATGCTGGTTTCCCAGGAAGACCATTAGCCAGACCACCTAAGTTGTCTTCTTCTCTACAGTAAGTGAGCAGTTATGACCTTATTCTAGGCCCTGTCCACAGCTGCATGGAAGCAATGGATTTAGTCAAAGAGAGCAACTTCAGCTAATAGGAGCAAAAAGATTTTTCCCTTCTCCCAGGTGTTCTAGTGCATTTAGTAGCTTGACTCAGTAAAGAGTACATATCACAGAAGGATCCTGTGGGATGTGTGCAGTCTGAGGTATTAGTGCTAGTAGAAAAGGTATTTTTCTATCCCGTAGGTCTAATTAGTTTCTGCAAACATTACTTAATAGACAGAGATCAGACCAATGTAATTTGGCTCCCATGGTGAGGACTGAGAGGTTTTCAACTGCAGCATGAGGGTATAAGACTCAAGATTGTTTGATTGCTAGCGTCATTGCATCATTTTCTCTCTATCTTTTCCTCCCAAAATTTTTACACACTTAAATAGCATTGAAATGGTTTAAAACATATGTTTTATTATTGCATTTGTTGGAGCAAAAAAAGGATGCATTTAGGAATTTCATTGTGCTGCATAATTTAAAATCTTGTGTATTTTTATGTTAGTAAACATAATAATGGACTTAGTTTATATAGTATAAATAATGAAATCTGCTAACTGCTAAACATGGCTGTTAAATTTTTACTTTCAGTTCAGTTCTTACTTTAACTATGCATGCATAAGAACATGCATGATCATAACCATTTCTGAGATCAGAGGGTATAGCCAGAAAATTACTATCCCTACACCCTTAATTTATTCAAAATCATTTCTAGAATTGAGGAAGATTTTCAGATGGCTTTCTTCTAGTTCTTATATAATAAGATACAAAAGAAATTTAATCTTAAAATTCAAATGTCAGGTCCCATATTTTTTTAAAGCATAGCCTCACCCCTTCCTCAACTCCAACCTGTTCAACAAGGGAAGCCTTCAGCCAAATACGTGAAGAGGGCAAAGTTTTGTCTCTTTCTGTATTCATTTCATTTTTCATTCTTTAACTCTACTCTGGGATTACTAGGGTAGCCCATATAATGTCCTTATGACTGTTGCAAATGTACTGGTATGAACACAAAGGCACAAGCATAAACTCTCTGGTGCTTTATTATTTGTTAATATCGCAATGATCAAAACAAGTCACAATGAAAAATGCAATGCCAATGAGGCAGAAGATCTTCCAAGGGAGGTGAGTGGGAGGCAGTGAATATTTCTGAAGAGTAACTCCATCTATCAACACAACACTGGATAGCTTCTGCTCTTCAGCCTGAGCCTTTGAATGAAAATGTCTGAAACAGAAAGAAATGAGCTAGGGCCAGTGTTACCTAGCCTACAGCTTAAACAAAACTGTTCAGCAGACCCTAAGCTGACCTCCAGCAATCCTATAGAAATCTGAGAATAAATGGTTACTTTTCATGCTGCCAATTTTGTAGTTTCTTGTTACATAGATATAGATGCATAATAATGGCAAGATATACAAATTGTTCATAGGTATATCCATTAATCAGGTGCCCATTGTTTTGCTGACAAAGAGAATGAAGAATTTTATAATACATCTACAGTCCTAAAGCCCTTCCTGGATAAGAATATGGATATATATATATATATATATATACAAAATAAATATGAATTATACAAAAACAAATCAATAATAAAAAGGCTATTCATGGAGTATATGATGAAAATCCATGAGATTCTGCCCTTAAATTCATTTAGGTTAATGATGTAGCTGAGACACTGTGGTATAGAGCATGATCTCCCAATTCAGATTAGGGAATTGAGTCATTGCTTTGTAATTTACTAAATAAATGACATCAAGCAAGAGCCTTATGTTTTTAAGGTTCAAAATTTTTGTCACTAAAAAGTGCTAATAATGCAGTCCTAAACGACTGTTGTGAAATGGAGACATTGATCTCAAAGTTTGTGATCATAATAAATTAGGTCAGTTATAAATATCTCTCATAAATATCTCTATTTTTATTTATTTGAAAAGTAGATGACATACACAGACAAAGAGAGAGAAAAAGAGCGACAATTCACTCAAAAAAATGCCCTCAATAGCTGGTGCTTGGTCAGGCTAAAGCCATGAGGTGGTACCTTTACGAATCTCTCACATGTGTGGTAGGGACCCAAGTATTTGAGTCATTACCTGCTGGCTCCCAGAATGTGCATTAGAATTAAGATGTATTCGATGTGGATTCCAGAGAGGAACCCAGGCACTCTGGAATGGGATACAAGCATCCCAAGCAGTGGCTTAACTGACTGCACCACGTTACCTGCCCCTAGTTATAAATATTTTTGGCCTGAGCTAGAAAACCAAGTCACATCTTTAAAAAAAACTTCAAACTGTTATTTAATAACATTAAACTAGTTCAATTTCCTCTCACTTATGGGCTTGTTCCAACATTGAAAATATTTTAAAAATTCTCTATTCACTAGAACTGATTTGATGTTCAGTATGTGAAAGTCCTATGCTATTGTTATTTGGGCACATTTTTTTGTTGTTGTTGTTTTTACTGAGATGAGCACATATGAACAAGGACTGAGGGCTTATTTTATACATAAATAACTTTACATTATCTTATGAATATAATGTATACATTTGTAGTAATATTCTATGGTTCATTCCCTATAAATACATCAGCAGGTACCAATTCCCTGTGCCATCTGGTTTCAATCTATTTACATGTTAATTAAATAGCAACAATGGTAAATGTAACATCTTCCTAAATATATGCCAAGAGATTGACCTCAACTGTCTGAAAACATATATGAAATTGTTTTCAGTACCTATTGTGTTACCCTGAATAATTTCATACCCCTATAATAGAAAGTAATTTTTGTATTTTATCAGTGGAAATATTTTACATAATTATATGATTATTGCTGGGCTATCATATTGTAAAGTTCCTTTATATTCCAAATGCTAAGTGTGATACAAAATTGAGTTAGCAATTTTTTGATGAAGTTAAAAGTTTCAGGCTCATTAATCACATGGTAATGTTTTGTAAATTTTCAAGTAGAACAACACTAAATAGGGTTATTATTAAAAAGGCTTAAATCATGTAGGCTTTTTGTTTTGTTTTAATAGTTTTTATGATATTTATCAGGTATTTAAAAATCTTTTTTATTTTTCGAAAGTCAGAGAAACAGACACAGACACACAGACACAGACATGCACACACACATACATGACAGAAAGAGACTGACAAAGAGATTATCTCTGATGGTTCACTGTCCAAATGCCCACAACAATGGAGGCTATGCTAAGCCAAAGTTGGGAGTTGGGAACTCAGTTTTTATTTCCTATGTGGCTTGCAAGGATCAAACCACTTGAACCATCACCATCTGCCTTCCAGCATACACATTGGCAGGGAGCTAGAATCAAAAGCAAAACCAATAATCCAACCCAGGCACTCTGATATGGAATATGGGTACTGCAAGTAGTATCTTGACTGCTATACCAAAGGCTGCTCCTTAGCAGTGTTTTAACCATTGAAAGTGAAAGTAACCATTTTGGTCATTTTCTAGACTTTAGTCTGGACATTGAGAGCACAAAGGGAATTTAATAATCTGAAGACTTCTCATGACATTTCATTACCCATTTGTTGCAGTTTCAAGTTCTAAGATATAGATTGTTGCACTACATTCAACCTAGGGCCAATGCAATGGAGGAGTTCTGTAACCATTTTGTCTACATATGTCTGCCTACTATAGTGAACTTTTTTTTTTTTTTTTTTTTTTTGGACAGGCAGAGTGGACAGTGAGAGAGAGAGAGACAGAGAGAAAGGTCTTCCTTTGCCGTTGGTTCACCCTCCAGTGGCCGCTGCGGCCGGTGCACCGCGCTGATCCGAAGCCAGGAGCCAGGTGCTTCTCCCGGTCACCCATGTGGGTGCGGGGCCCAAGAACTTGGGCCATCCTCCACTGCACTCCCGGGCCACAACAGAGAGCTGTCCTGGAAGAGGGGCAACCGGGACAGGATCTGGAGCCGGGACCAGGACAAGAACCCTGTGTGCTGGTGCCGCAGGAGGAAGATTAGCCTATTGAGCCACGGCACCGGCCTATAGTGAACTTTTACAATAACTTTTACATCAGTGACTGCTGGCTGTAATCTACAGGTTACCTCCTTCTATACCATGGTGACTGTTAAGATGTGGTTTGTTAACCTGAGAGTTTAGGAAATTATTTGAGCTGCTATTCCTTTGGGCTTAATTCTTCATGAAAGTTGTGCAACTGGAGACACAAATCAAGTACTATCAGATTATGGTCTGGTTGTGGTGTATTATGGAAATGTTTTAGTCTGACTGGATTCTTAGCCTTTAGGAAGACATTTCTCTAAATTCAGAGAAAATAATGAATTGGTTTTTAATTGCAAAATGAAATATGTTTGGACAGGGATTCTTCTATGTTTGAATCTAGAAAAAGAAAAAAAGAACTATGCTTGGTGTTAGGGTCTAGATATAAAAATACAAGAAAGTGAAATCCATTGAGAAAATTTTGTCTGCTTTCTTATAGTTTTTCTCTGTAGTAGATAGTAAGCTTCACAGGCTGGAAAATTTATTGGTCAGTGGATTCAAGATGGTCTCATAGAGAAGTCTGGTGTTTGCCGATTTCTCCACTGATACACTCCTATGTGACTACATCCACAGGTCAGTAACTGAGGACTAGCACAAAGGGGTAAGAGAGAAGTAGGGACACAATGGGGCGTTCATAAGAGGCATAGCAGCGTAGATAGAGGAGAAAGAGGAAAGGAGGCCCCAGGCTAGGAGGATCCTGTTGCAGGGGAGAGTGTAAACAGGAGAATGTAATCAGAACCCACCTGTGCAGAAGTCTCACTTGGGTGATCCTCCCCAAAGAGGAATCCTATTGTCACAGACCAGCAACTCAGTGAAAAGTGCTCTCTGGAAAACTCAAGGCTCCTGGACTTCAGAGGGTACACCTGCACGGTTCCCTTTCCCAATCCTCAGAGTAGAGATTGTGGAATGTAGGTGCTATATTGAACTCTCAAGTTCTTACCTATGTATTTTCAGGTGCCTCAGAAATATTTATGTACTTACGCATAAATATGCATATTTATGCATTTTACCAGGGCAGAGTGAGACCCATGGGTTAAGATGGGTCAAGCTGGGTCCAGCTGGGCAGCTACAGGCATGGATCCAAGGCTCACACAGTGTTTTGCCCTGCCTAAGACTGTGAGGGCAGGGCAGCTGTTATAGCCCCTAGTACTCTGGAAATAAGGATTCTACACCATTTTTGGTAAGATGCACATATTTATTTGAAAGGCAGAAATGCAGAGAGAAGGAGACATGGAGAGATGGAGAGAGTGAGAGAGAAAAAGAGAGATCAAGAGAGAGAGATCGAGAGAGAGAGAGAGAGAGAGAGGGAGAGAGAATCTTCTATCTGCTGGGTCACTCCCCAAATGCTGCAATATGGCTAAGCCAAGCTGATGTTGGGGTACAGGAGACTCATGCGGGTCTCCTATATGTTTATGCAGGAGTCCAAGATTTTGCGCTATCCTCCACTGCTTTCCCAGGCTCATTAGCAAGGAGATGGATCCAAAGTGGAATAGCTGAGTCTCCAAATAATGCCCATGTGGGATGCCTTTACTGCAGATGGAGGCTTAACCTTCTACACCACAGTGCCATGCCTAGAGGCAACACTTCTTAGAACTGAGAGACATCCTCTTTCCTACAATATACCGTTCTCTGACAACTTGAAAAATCACTGGTTATAGTTGGGTTCCTGTCCACCCACCCTTTCTGACTACAGAGATTCAGAGCTCCTTGCTCACTGCAGATGGATCTCACAGTGGGTCAGGAGACACGCTATAGGGTTGGTGTTCTTGACAGTGCACATACCTCAGTGGTGAAGTGTGCTGACACTTGAGCATATCATGAATTGTGAATAATCTAGTTCACTCTGGCACAGAGAAAAGCTGGGACTTTGAACGCATGGGTTGGTTCCGTCATTCTCTTCCTCCACTGACTATAGCCAGAGTTGCCCCAACAATCACATCTTGGGTATCACTCTGCACTCAGGCTCCACCCACAAGTGGTGGCCCACCAAATACACAGACGTGGAGCTCAAGTAGAAGCCTTAGGTGCTCCATTGAGTCCCAGACACACATCTCTGGGAGTAAAGCTTTTTAATAAAAAAGAAAAGGGACTGGTGCTGTGATGTAGCAGGTAAAGCTGCTTGCCTGTGGTGCAGGCATCCCATATCGGTGCAGATTCAAGTCTTGGCTGCTCCACTTCCGATCCAGCTCTCTGCTATGGCCTGGGAAAGTAGTAGAAGACTGCCAAAGTCCTTGGGCCCCTGCACTCTTGCGGAGAAGCCAGAAAAAGCTCGTGGCTCCTGGCTTCTGATCAGCTCAGCTCTAACTGTTGTGGCCACTTGGGGAGTGAACCAGTGGATGGAAGACCTTTCTCTCTCTCTCTTTCTCTCTCTCTCTCTCTTTCTCTCTCTTTCTCTCTCTTTCTCTCTCTCTCTCTTTCTCTGCCACTCTGTAACTCTGCCTTTCAAATAAATAAAGAAATAAAAAAAAAAATCTCCAGCAATACTAGATACCAGAGATGCCTCAGATGTGCCAAATTCAATGTAAACTCTACAAAAATTGTACAAAAAAGCAATATTACTCCCCAAAAGTGGCATGATGATGCATCATTATTGGATTGTGAAGAAAGGGAAATTGATGGAATGCCTGAAAATGAATTCAAATAATGATGTTTAGATTATACAAAGATACAGAGAAACAGTTAAATTAAATTAGGAAATCAGTACATGACATGGAAGAAAAATTTAATAGTGTGGTAGAAATATTGAAAAAGAACCAAACAGAAATATTAGAAACAAAGTATTCAGTAAGTCTAATAAAAAAAAAAAACAGTGGAAAGCCTTAACAACAGACTTGATGAGGCACAAGAAAGAATATCTGATCTAGTGACAGGTCTTTTGAGTGTGAGTGGGAGAGAGAGTAAGGTGGGAAAATTCAACATGTTCCTAACTTTGTATTTATGAAATGCATGGAGTTTGTATACCTTAAATAAAGTTAAAAAGAGAAACATCTCAGATAGATAAAGGAGAAGGAAGAAGAAGAGGAGGAGGAGGAGGAAGAAGAGGAGGAGGGTAAGTTAACTGAGATCTATGGGGCATCATCAAATGACCAAATATAGGAATCTTATGAGTTTCTGAAGGAATGAGGAAAAAGGAGGGCTTAGAAAACCCATTCAATGAAGTAATAACAAAAAATTTTTCCCATTTGGAGAAAGACATGGACATCCAAATGCAGGAAGTGTATAAGCCCCAAGTGTGCATGGTCAGAAAAGATCCTCACCACAAGAAATTAGAGTCAATTTTTCGAAGGTAAAAACATAAAGAAAAAGTCCTGAAATTTTCAAGAGAAAATACCAGGTCACCTTTAAAGAAACTCCCATAAGATAGAAAATGTTTCAAAAGAAATTTTTCTAAAAAATATTTCTCTTTGCCCAGAGAAGTTCTCCTTCACAAATGAAGGTGAAATAAAAACCTTCCAAGATAAGCAAAAATTGAAAAAAAAAATGCCACAACCTGGACAGCCTTACAAATGATACTTAAAGATGCACTACACAAAGAAAGATGAAATACATCAGCCTCGTGAGAGAATGTGAAAGCAGAAAGCCTACTAAAAGAGCAACAATGATTTAAATCAAGCAATAGGGATATATACAGAAAAATGGCCAAACTCACACTTATCAATAATAGCTTTGAATGTAAGTGGACTAAATTTTTCTTTTAATTGAATGGATAGAAAATAAAATCCATTTGTATGCTGCCTAAAAGAAACACACCTCATCAATAAAGATACAGTGAATGTAAAAGGATGGGGAAAAAAGTTATTCCATGAAAATGGAAACCAAAAGTGAATAGGAGTTGTTACACTGTGTCAGACCAAATTGACTTTAACAACAGAAACTGTTAAAAGGGACAAAGAATGTCATCATGTAATAATTAAGGGATCAATCCAATAAGAAGATGTGACTACAGTAAGTTTATATGCTTATAAAGCTAGGGAATCCAGTTTTATAAAACACATGCTAATGGATCTAAATATAAACATAAGTTCCAATACAATAATAGTGGGGCTTCAACATCCCACTTATATAAATGGATGGCTCAAGCAGACAAAGACATAGCAGAGATATTATACACTACAGAACAAATGGACCTAATAGATGTCTAGGAAAGATTCCATTTCATCATTACAGTACAGATATTTTTGCATCAGTGTTTGGAATATTCCTTAGGCAATACCACATGCCAGGCCATAAAACAAGTTTCAATAAATTCAAGAAAAAATAAATCATATTATGTATCTTTTCTCACCATTATAGGATGAAGCTTGAAATTAACAACCAAAGAAACTCTAGAAAATATACAAAGACATGGAGATCAAACAAAAATGCTCCTATAGGAACATTGGGTTATACAAAAAATTTGAAAATAATCCAAAACTTATGAGACACAGCAAAACAAAAGCAGTATTAAGAAGAAAGTTTATAGCAGTAAATGACTATATCAAAAATTCTGAAAAGATAACAAATAAATGACCTAACAATGCATCTTGAGGACCTAGAAAAACAATAACAAACCTAACCCCAAATCAGTAGAAGAAAATTAATAATAAAAATTCAAGAAATTAAAAAAATAGAAATTAAAAAATAGCTATACAAAGATCACTAAAAATTCATGTGAACCAAGTAGGATTTTCCCCAGGAAAACAGGGATATTACAAAATACATAAATTGGTAACCTGATACATCACATTATCAAACTAAATAATAAAACCATATGATTATCTCAATAGCTTCAGAGAAAATAGTTGCTAACATAGAGCATTCATTCACAATCATATTAATTTTTTAAATTTTTATATTTATATAAGGTGAACACATTTCATCTATTTCATATATTCAGATTTAGGAGCATAGTCATTCTCCCCATCTTAACCGCCCTCTATTTTCAGGTTTCTGACGTGTCTCCATACTGTCTTTCAAAGTGGCTGTACTAGTTTGCATTCTCACCAACAGCGGATTAGGGTATCTTTTTCCCTACATCCTCACCAGGATTTGCTGTTTTTGATTTCTGTATAAGAGCCATTCTAACTTGGGTGAGGTGAAATCTCATTGTGCTTTTTGTTGGCATTTTTCTCACAGCTAGTGATCCTGAGCATTTTTTTAAAGATTTATTTATTTATTTGAAAGATAGAGTTACAAAGAGGCCGAGGGGAAGAGAGAGAGAGAGAGAGAGAGAGAGAGAGAGAGAGGACTTTCATCTACTGGTTCACTATCTAGATGACCTCAACGGCTGGAGCTGGGCCAATCTGAAGCCAGGAGCTTCTTTTGGATCTCCTATGCTAGTGCGGTTGCCCATGGGCTTGGGCCATCTTCTACTGCTTTTCTAGGTCATAGCAGAGAGCTGAATCAGAAATGTAACAGCCAAAACTTGAACCTGTGCCCATATGGGATGCTGGCACTGCAGGCGGTGGCTTCAGCTGCTGCTCCACAGCGCCAGCCTCTATCCTGAGCATTTTTTCGTATGTCTGTTGGCCATTTGAATTTCCTCTTTTGAAAAATTCCTGTTCAAGTTTTTTGCCCATTTTGTAACTGGATTGTTTTGTTGTTGTTGGGTTCTTTGCATTCTTTATATATCCTTGATACGAATCCTTTGTCATCTGCATAGTTTATATATTCTCCATTCTCTCTGTTGCCTCTTCACTTTTATAAGTATTTCCTTTGTGGTGCATGAACTTTTAGCTTGATATTATCCCATTTGTCTATTTTGGATTTGATTGCCTGTGCTTCTGGGGTCTTTTCCAACAAGGTTTTGCCTATACCGATGTCTTGCAAATTTTCCCTGATGAAAAGTCAAAACATCTGTAACTTCTTTCAGATGATTCAGGAAGAAAAAATGTGGCAAATGAACAACTATTTTATTTAGCAGGAGGAATATGGGTATTCCTGATGATATTCTTTTAATATTTCTTAATATTTGGAAATTTTTGTAATAAATTGGAACAATATAAAAATACCAAGGAAAAATATGAATGCATGTGTGCTTACACACCACACATTCACACATGCACATAAACTTTCTGTGATATATTTGATGAAATCTACATACTGTAGGTTCATGATAAACTTTGTAGTTTTTTTTTTGGGTGTGCATATGTGTGTGTGTTTGTGTGTGATAGAGAAATATTAAATCTCTGAATAACTCCACTGAAGTCCATAAAAATAAAGCTATTGAACACCAAATGGAAAATGTTTAAATGAACACATGTGAACACAAGTTTTGAAATCATTATTCTATGCTGTATTTATCACAGCTGTTTAATGCAATGCAGGATGAAGGCTGAGGATTTGCCAAAAGCAAACCAAATGTCTAAAAAATTGCTTTGAATCCGTGATAAACAGTTTTTAAATTATTTAAGATGGGAGAGAGAGAGAGAGAGAGAGAGAGAGAGAGAGAGAGAGCACAAAGCTGGAAACCAGAGCTCAATTTGAACCCCCAGTTTGGTTCCAGGAATTCAACTGCTTGAGTTATCCCTGCTGCTTTCTCTGGGGTCCTCGTTTGTAGCAAGCTGGAATCAAGAGCTAGAATTGCATGTCAAACTCAGGTAACGTAAGATGGTGCAAAGAGGTCCTAATAGGTGTCTTAACCACCAGACCAAATGCTTGCCCCTGTTGTAAGCATTTAAATATCTTAAAGCTACACTTAAAAGTTCAGAATTTTGGCCTCTTAAAAAATCAGGTGGTCTGGACACTACCATGCTGTGGGTCTGCAATCCATATATTGATTTGTTGCTGTTCCCCTCGCTAGTGACTTGTCTTCATCTCAGTGTAGGCTCCTCTTCTTACTCAAGCTGCTTCAAACTCAGGCCAAGGTGCAGTCATCTTTTCATCACAGCATGTGTATTATTGATTGTTTTTCTTTTCTTATGCTCTGTCAAAGAGACAGGGGATTAGCTGAGGAGAGCCACATGTAACAAATATGGTAAAATACGTTTAACATGTACTCTTTATCTAAAACAATATAACTGGGCACAATATGATTCGTTTTGGTTGCCTGCCTGATCTTTATAGGAGTTTGAATTCCAAATCCTAGGAAAAAAGAATATAAATGGTATGTTCCACAACTATAATATGTTGATATAATTCACACATTGTGTTTTTCTAATATTTATTTATTTCAGAGGCAGATAGGCACACACACACACACACACACAGAGAGAGAGAGAGAGAGAGAGAGAGAGAGAGAGAGAGAAGGATCTCCTGTTTGTTGCTTCACTCCCAAAATACTGTGGAGTTGAGATTCAATCTAGATCTTCCATATGGATGGAATGAACCCAACTAATTGAGTCATCACTGCTCCCTTTCAAGGGTCTGCATTCCCAGGAAGCTGGAATCAAGAGAGGAGCTGAGACTTGAACCCAGGCATTCTGATATGGGATGTGGATGTCTTAACCACTACAGTACATTCCCATCCCTTATATTGTGCCGTACAGGTCAGAGTGATGAAAAGAACATGTTGTCAGCCAATCGCTTTGCAAAACACATGTTTTCATTCAGTCCTCATGACAACCCAAGGAGGGAGGAACTGCAACCAAATTTATTGTAAAGTGGAAGAAACTGGGTTATATTAAGAGCATAAAATTTTGGGGGTTGAGCATATGACTCAAGGCCCACCTCTCTACTGAGGAGAGGTGCCGTTTTGATGGCCCTGGAATCAGTGCTCTAAATCACAGTGCCTACACAATGCATGCTTACCACAGGGTTTCTCATTAATTCCAACTACAATGCATTTTAAGGAGACAAATATTTTTACTTCTTGCTTATTGATAGTTTCCGTACTAAGTAAGAGACGCACTGGAATTTGTCTGGATGCTGAACCTTGTAGCCAGATGAATCGAGAAATCTTAAGATTGAATTTCCTGAACCAAAGTTAGTATTCGTTCTTGTGTTTAAAGAATTCTTAGGCATTAAGTAACTTGTGTTCCTGAACAAAACTCCTTATCTTCAGGTTCCACTTCCCTTGGTCCAACTAATTGCAGATTGAAAACATTTGAGAAAAAAATATTGTATATGTATTGGATATTATGGGTTATTTTTTCGTATCATTATATCCTAAACAGTATAACTGTTTGCATAATATTTATCTTGTATTATATACAATATGTATCTTTTAGTATATATAGTATAACTATTTGCATAGCATTTATCTTATATTAGACATTATAAGTAATGTAGAGATGATTTGAAGTATAAGAGAGGAAATGTGTACCATGAATGCAAATAGTATGCAATTTTATCTAAGGCACACAAGCATTCATTGATTTTGAAATCTGCAGATGTCCTAGATCCAATTGCATGCTGAGAGGGGAAAAAGTCTTCAAAAAAACTCATTAGTACTTCTATAAAGTTTTATTTTTCCCTTCCTAGAGTTGTCACCTGTTCTTCCCCACACATCTAAATGTGCTTCATTGGAAAGAAAGCAATTTTGAAAAGTATTAATTAATTAAGTAATTTGAAATGCACAGAGAGAGTGAAAGGGGAGAAAAGAGAGAGAGAGAGAGAGAGACATACACACAGACAGAGAGACAGATACAGACAGAGAGATTGAGAGACCATCTAGGTTTTCTAGATTTCTCTCTTCTGCTTCACACCGCAGATGATCAAAATGGCTGGGGCTGGAACAGGCCAAAACTAGGAGCCAGGAACTACACCTGGATCTCTCAAATCAGTGACAGGAGCTCACTTGGGTCATCATCCACTGCACTCCCAGGCACCCTAGAGCTGGATAAGAAGTAGAGCAGCCTGGCACTTCAACACGGGGTGCTGGCATTTCAAGCAGTCAGCTAACTCACTGTACCACAATGCAGGCCCTACCATCCTCATAGTTGTTTGAGTGAGTTATTTTAAAGTGTTAAATTCTAGGGCCATATCTCCTCTGCTCACTAGCTCTTTTTTCAGAAGGCCACTTCTCTTAAAGAAGAAAGTATCTACATAAATTGCCTGATCAATTCTTTCAGTTTTGCCCATGAAATAAGTTCTTACCACATTTCTCATCATTTGAGAGTATAACATAGTCTTTCCTATCTTTGCCACTTTAGAAAGTGTTATTACCACTACATTTCAAGAAATATTTTCTTTTCTGCTGTACAGGAAATTGTGTGTCACTTTTTAAATGCCATTGTTCATATTTTTAGTTAAGCACAGCTCTACATGACACTTCACTGAAGTGAGAAATGTAAGGCGAACAGAGGCTTATATTCCTTTTGCATACTGTGTATGAAATCATTACCTGAATCAGTTAAGATGAAAAACCACACCATTGTCAGGCACAATTAAAACAGTGTCACTGCTTTCAGGGGTTTCACATCATTTATTTGGAAGAAGAGATTATGGCAATATACAGCCAGACACTGGACATGTATCACCAAAGGGATGAATTATCACTGAGGGAATGATATTTTTGAGACTATAAAGTAAAGTCTGTAATATTGATAATACTTAATGAATTGTCAGCAGGTTACACTGAATTTTAAAACCTATGAACATATTAGATTGTCCTAAAATTGCTTTGCATTGTTTGTATATATACACATATATTCATATTTATGTATAGCTACATTTATACTGCACAGAATGTTATATTTTAAAAATGAAGTTTAATATCCTTGGCCAGATGTTGGGATTTTAGTTCTTAAGAATCTCACTGTAGTCCTTGTATGTGTGTGTACTACAGTTTTAGATAAGGTTTTACTTGAAGTCTCACCTGATGCTTAAGAATTTGGGAACTTTCTTAGGAGGCCTAGATGCAAGTCCTCACTGTTGTTTTGAGCATTTTTCTCACTTTTACAGGGAATAATCAACATTCAGTGCATACTTTTTCTGGAAATAAGAGGCATATGTTCAATGCCACAGGAATTTATTAATTCATAATATTCTGTGAAATATTTATCAATATGAAGTAATCAGCAATGCATTATATTGTAGAAATATGTCAGAAAATCTCTATTTGGAGATATGCCTTGTCTTCTTTTCATTGTATTACAAATAAGTTTATAAGCATGTAGTTTACCTCAAGTTTAGAGATCATTTTTAGTACTCAGAACCAAATATTGTTCACTAAATAATTAAACAATTGAATATAGCAAGCAATATGTTTGTTTTCATTCATTTGTATGTTGATCCAGTGTCTTTAAGGAGCTAAAACTCAGGAGTACTAAAACTATTCCTATCAACCTAAATGATACATGAATAATCATAAACAGTCTCACTTAAGAAAATGTCCAAACATATCAAGTAATAATTAGAAGAACTAAATCTTTGAAAGCACAGAGCATATTTTGTGGTATAACTTTTTATATTTCACTTAAATATAATAAAATTTTAGGATCTACTTTTGTTTTATTAAATAAGCAAATAAACATGTTGATCCTATACAATAAAAAATACAAAAAAAATACACAGCACAACACAGAGAGAATAAGCATGTATTTTCTTTTCAAAAAAAGTTTTATTTATTTGAGAGGCAGTATTATAGACAAAGAAAGGGAGAGAGAGAGAGAGAGAGAGAGAGAGAGAGAGGTTTTCCATCCTCTGGTTCACTCCCCAAATGGCTGCAATGGCCTGACCTGAGTTGATCTGAAACCTTGAGGCAGGAGCCTCCTCCAGGTTTCTCACGTGGGAACAGTTGTACAAGCACTTGGGTCATCTTCCACTACTTTTCTAGGCCACTAGCAGAGAGCTGGATTGGAAGAGGAGAAGCCTGGACATGAACCACTGCCCGTTTGGGATACCAGCACCGCAGGCAGAAGGTTAGCCTACTATCCTACAGTGCCGACCTCAGCATGTGCTTTTGATGAAGCTAAGACGCTGTATTCATCTACCTGCTATACAACCTCTTGTATGACTTTGAGCCTTTACCTTGAATTTTGTCTCAGTTTCTTGTCTTCAAGGTATATATAAGAACCATATAGTTAGTAAGATATACTACAGAAGGCAGTGATGTCACACAAAATAACACAGATACTGCATCCAATGTGTCCCCAGGAATAGGTAGTTCTGCTAACCTTCAAAAAACAAATCATCCAACCTTCTCTATAATTTTCTCTCTCTGTCTCTCCCTCCCTCCCTCTCTCTCTCTCTCTCTCTCTCTATATATATATATATATATATATATGTATATATATAATAACTCTTGTATAAAACAAACAATAAACTAACTCTTATAATGTATGCAGAGTTTTTTTTTTTTTAAACTAGCACTCTAAGTAGCAGAGTTTATCTGATCATTCTTGTGTCAAAGTATGCTGTTATATATAAATGAATAGTGTCCTTCAGGGGACAGCTTTAACTTAAGCACTTGGCAACTAATTTCCTTTTTGCATTACTTTATCAGTTGAAAATTTATCCTACTCTTTAACCTGCATCTGTTATGCTTCAATATCAGCCCTATTCCTCTTGCCTCATAATTCTTAAGAATGAAACAAGTGCTAAAGTACAGGTTTCCCTGAACAAGAATTAAATGTATCTTCTGTTTTTGCTTTCTCCTTCAGGAGTTATCTTGTGATGTCTGAGCAAAGCATTATTTTACAGTTGCAGCATTTGCATTTGTTAGCATTCCATTAGAGATAAATATAGTCTTCACCTCTAGAGTGAAGTGAATGAAAAATATTGTGGGCTCCCATGATGGATCAGGTCAAGGCCTCAATCTAAATTTCCTCTAGTAAGTTGTATTTTATACTGTAAAATTTCTTGTGGACTGAAGAAATATTTCATATTTCAAGATTTCTGGCATCTCCCAAACCCGTATATCCTTGGATGTTATGTAACTGAAACTTAATTCCTTGCTGTTCAGTTAATTTTAAAATTTTGTTGGTAGCCTTACAGAAAAGCACCACGAGCTATATACCTGGCTTTCAATCAGATTCATCTTCTAAATAAATTTGTCATGTTTTGATTCCTCAGTGTTCTGGTTGGTGCTTATGGAATTATGGCTCATGGCTTCCCCTCTTTGGCAGATAATTTTGTATTCTTTTCTGAGAAATCTCAGGTTCTTTTGAGATCCCTTTTTTTCTGCCATTTGTACAACATTTCTGCAGAAAGCTAAGTACCCAGAGAGAAAATTGATAGGAAAAAGTGCTTGTATATTCTCAGCATAGAGGGAGGATTATTTCTTTCCTATTTTGTTAATAACTGATCATATATGTGTGAATTATGGTTGAAAAGGTAGTATAAAGCTCTAATTATTTTTAAAAATTAGAACCTCTGTTCAACTCTTTGTCTTTTTTCTACGAGTGTTGTCTTTTGTTTAGTTTAACATTGGTCCTTTATTAAGAAAACAATCATCACTGGAGAAAAGAATGCATACTCATTTCATATCTTCTAGTGCTTGGAGAACATTAACACATCCATTTCTCTTCTAAATAGAACCTTTTGAAATAACTTGGTCAGGATTTGTGTGAATGAAAACTCATTTGTTTTAATTATACAACCAATGAGAAAAAAGTTCTAACATGTTCTATATTGCTTTGCATTCTAAATGAGCACCCACATCCTATACAGATGGTCTCATTTTTCAATTATAAGGTGATAATAGTTATTTTTCAGATTTCATGGTTTTGCCAATTCCTTTTTCACTCATAGATTTCTTCCATTTTGTTTTGTCAAAATATTGAATAATTCTCATCTCTGTATTGATACTATCATTCACAATCCTACTACTAGCCATT
Source organism: Lepus europaeus (assembly GCF_033115175.1). NCBI lineage: Eukaryota > Metazoa > Chordata > Mammalia > Lagomorpha > Leporidae > Lepus > Lepus europaeus. The sequence goes on from NC_084829.1 coordinate 118,862,480, forward strand.
GTCATTTAAAGCCTACAACCTTTTTCACAATTAAACATGCTGAATCAGATTTACTTCATCCAACAAAGGTACAGAGTAATTCACTTTCACTAACATCTTTCTTAAACCCACATACTTTTCTAGGTTGGAACCTCCAGTGAATGACTTAGGCTTGTCAGTGGTTTAGATTCACTGGGCAGGATGGTAAAGTCAGTAGGTCACTTGTAGGTGTGCTGATGCTGTGAGAAGGATGAAGGTAGGTCAACTGTCTTCAGAATTCCACCCATGCTGGGACACATCAACACACACTACTAGGCCTCATTTTCAGTACAAGTGATTTCCATTTATCTGTTGTCTTATTCAACTTTTTTTCCCTAAGTTTTTAGATGCTAAAAATTATCATATTGATAGCTGGTGAATTTTGGAGGAAGAGCAACATACCTTATTCTGTGAAACTATTATTGTACCTGTCACAGAGTAAGCTCTCAGGAGAAGGTTATTTACTGAATACCTGAAATTTGATAGCATTAGCACCGAATAGCCACATTCAGGCAAGCCTCAAGGCTGAAGTGTTCCTAGGCTGGTATTCCCTTGGCTTCTTTCTTGTTTTCTGTCACCATGCACTCTTACTATTCCTGTAAGCAGTAATAGCATGATGGACCCTAGATATCTGTGACCTCCAAATCCCTGCCTGTTCAACTGGCTTCCATCCTTATTTTTCACTTAGGACTAATCAGGTCCAGTCTATCTGAGTCCTTCAGTCAGAAACCTTTGATCAGAAACCTTTATACTTCTGTGGAACTGTAGTCTTCCTAATTTTTATTCATTGAATATTATGGTTAGTGGTACTTGAAGCTGTGATATTGGAATGGGTTGAAATCATGTTTTTGCAAAAATTGAAGGACAAAACAAAAAGAAAGGAGGAGGGGGATTGAGGAAAGGAGAGAAGGAGGGAGGGAAGCATGGTTATCTTTGAATTGTACCTATGAAATATATGGAATATGTTATTTGTATATTAATAAAAATTTTAAAAAAACATAGAACTTTGGATATATTCTAACAAAGACTTACAGTTTGATAATTAGCTCTAGTTCTTAATTTATTTGTATTTGTCCATTTTTTTGGTTCCTGTGATAAATTATCCAAGGCAGGGCAGCAGCCTTATAGAGAAAAACAGCTGATTAGCTGGCAGTTTGAAAGTCTCAGAATTCAAGATCAGGCGGTCTCATTGCTCTGAGTTCTAGTGAGTGCATCAAAGCATCTTGATGTATGAAAGACTTAAAGATCATTTTTCCTAACTGGAATTGAGAGAGTAACTAGGGTCCCACAATTGCTTGTGAAGACACTTCCACAGTGAGGCTCAGGTTCACTTCCTAAGCTCCACCATCTCCCACCACTATACTGAGGACCAAACCCCCAATAGTAGGGCAGAAACCATATCCAAATAATAGTATCCACTAATTTGGGAATATCAGACTATACTTCCAAGGATTAATAGTGTATACGTTTAAAGCATTTAATCTCTGAGAGACGTAACACCAGTAGAGTTTAACACAAATCCAATATCTAACAATATTGAATGTGTTTTATACAGCAGTAATATAGTAAGTATTTTACATTGATTATATTGTTTATACCTCAGAATAATCATATCAGATAAGGAAACTCCGTAGAAAAACTACTACAGAACATGCCTGTGACTATAGACTTGTAGTTCAGGCCACCAAAGATTAGAGATGGGACACGGGCACTCCCTTGACTTGCATCGTCTGGTCTGCTTTAACACAAACCAGGAGGAAAAGAAAGCTAGGCATCAGAAGCAATGGGTGGCAGGCCTATTAATGGCTGATCTGTACAGTGATCTGCCCTCAAGGAGACCCAACAGGCCAGTCCACTGCAGTGGCTTTCAATGTGGTAAGCCTGGGCCTCAGCAGAAGTCAGCTTGTGAAGAGCCCTGGCAGCTCTGCCAAGAGTTGGATCACTGGAAATGGACCTGCCCTGGAATCGAAGGATGCCCAGGTCAGAGCCACAGATCTTATTGGCTCCAAGCTGAAAAGCCCTTCACTCAGCCCAACTTCCAAAGTGACCACTGCAGTTGAGGGGACAGCCAAGTAGGGTCAGCAACATTGCAGGCAGAACTGTAAATTTCTTGTTAGAGATGCCCCCTGCCTTTACCTGGCCAGCTCTCCTCCCAGGCCAGCCAAGTAATGAAAGTCAACAGAGTGCCTTCCCCTAGGAGGTTCACACCTCCCTTAGGATATACCCCATGTGAAGAGATAGATAGGTCTGGGCCTCTTAACTTACAAGGCCTAAAGCCCAACAGATTATTATCAAGCCCCTTCTATCAGGTTCTATTTGCCTCTCAATCAGAAAACTTAATTGTAGCTTAGACAGCACCTTTCTTAGCTCCTCTAATGATGACTCTGTCCTTTGTTCTGGACCCTGTCTGGTCCACTTGGGCCTCATTCCTTTGTAATCATGACCTCTACTCTACCACCAATGGCTCTACTCCCAACATGTGTGTACTGATGGTCCTCTTCCCCACTTAATGCTGTATAATTGTTCAGACCTGGTTAAGGCCACTCTTGGGATCATTGGTTACTATCCTCAACCTGTCTTTTATGACCTTGTCTAAATATGATCGGAGTCGGGGAACTTGGAGGGCTTCCATGGCCTTGGCAACTCATGACGACAGCCTAGGGTGGTTACTGGTGCCATAAACTAGAGTGTCAGTTTGTTGGGTCAACAACAGGAGCCACTGTGCGCTTGCTCCTGATGTGGGATCTCTGTCCTTAATGTACTGTACGTTTTGATTTGATGCTATAACTAGTACTCAAACAGTATGTTTCACTTTGTGTTTCTATGTGGGTGCAAACTGTTGAAGTATTTATACTGAATTGATCTTCTGTGTATAAATAGAATTGAAAATGAATCTTGATGTGAATGGAAAGGGAGAGGGGGCGGGAGAGGGGAGGGTTGCGGGTGGGAGGGAAATTATGGGAAGGGGAAGCCATTGTAATCCATAAGCTGTATACTGGAAATTTATATTCATTAAATAAAAGTTAAAAAAAATAAAAAAATAAAAAAAAACTAAAAAAAAAAAAAACAGATAAGGAAACTGAGGCTTAGAGAGCTTATCACAAATGTCAAAAAAGATACAGTCAGAAAGAGTGAGAAGGGGAATTGGAACCAATGTACCTGATGGAGATGCTGTGTGTCCCATTGCTTTGTTATCCGATTGGGTCCCATTCACTCCCCCTTGTCTACTTCTTGGCTTTTTTATGGAAGCACTCTCCTAAACCTAATCTTAGCAATATTTCTGAATGTAAATATACACACCATTGAGATAATTTACAAACTTCTTCATTTTTTGGATATAGACATCTGAATGCAATTTGGCAGAAAACATGGTATTTTATACAAAAAAATCTGCTAAGATTACAAATATAAATTCGGTTACATTAGTATTGGGAATAGTTTACTCTAAGACTAAGCACTCTGAGAAAAATGCTAGTTGTGGCAAAATAAACTGTTGGATCCTAGGCTGTTTCATGGGATGTAAAAAATTTTAAAAATGTCTTTTCTTGCCCTAAGATGCCATGTTTGATTCTAAAACTTTTGTTCCTCATTTGGTGTCAAAGAATAAAAACTATCTTTAGACCAGTTTGCTGGGTATGTAGGTTTACACACCAGGATGTTAGGGTCAAGTTTTATAGGGAAGTAAAAACAACTCTTATAGATAACAGTGTCTTTATCCCTCCAACAAAGCAGTAAATGTATAGAAATTGAAACTGAAACATATCTGAATCCATTAGGGAGTCTATACTTTAAGATTGAAGAAACACTAAAGGATTTCTGAAACAGAGCGATGAGTTGTAAATGTGATGGTTCTATTAGTTTTAATGTTCTTTAAATAGTTTCTCATTTAATTTTTCTCTCTTCTGCATGAGTTGTAATTCGATGACTTTTTCAATCCATGCAGGTATATTTAGGCATGCTGAGGACTAAAACTGCCTTTAGCTAAAAGTGTAGGCTTCTATCCTAGTGCCTATAACTGCTTTCAGAATTTATTTTTCCATTAATAAGCCCTTTCACACCATGAAAATCATGAAGGGGGTTTGTAAAATGTATTTCTTTCTTGAAAAAGAGTCTAAGATGAGGACAGCTATGGAGCACTAGATAAATGAACTGAACCCAGTAGCTATGTGAGGCATTTGGTAAAGTCAACACAGCAGGAGTTCCCCTTTCTTGGTGTGCACTAAACTTGTTTGAACATTTTTCTTTCATTCATCGATGCTTTGTCAAATGTATTTTTTTAGTATTGATTCCTGATTGTTTTAGAAAGTCTTTATATATCTAAATGTGTTTATTTTCACTCCATTCTTTGTGTTCTGTACCCTTAATCAAGAGAAGACTAGAGAGGAATAAGACAGAAATACATCAAGGAAAGAGTTTCTCAGTCAATGCTGGGCACAGAATAAGGATAGAATAAGAATCAACACACTCATTTTTCACTCAGTTTCTATCATTCATCCACTCAGTCAATTCAAATAATATTCAGTAACTTTTAACCACAATACAATAAAAGTAGAAATGTTACAAGAAAAACTGTAAATTATACAAATACATGGAAATTGATAACCAATGAATAGAGGAATCAGTTAAGAAGTACATTAAAATTTCTTGAAACAGAGAAAAGGAGAACACATGGGGCAGGCATTGTGACACAGTGGCATAAACCACGACTTGAGATGTCCACATCCTATATCCAAATGCTTGAGTCCTATTTCTGCTACCAATCCAGCTTCCTGCTGAGTTGCACCATGGAAGGCAGCAGATGACATCCCAAGTACTTGGGTTCCTGCCACTCATCTTGAAGTCTAATCTACCAACACTTATCATTTTGGTTGCTGCAATAGGCTCTTAAAAATGTTCACTGTTTGCCTCTTGACGCTGTGAATCAGAGTGATTTTTTGTCAATTATTATTTTTTTGTAAATGTTTACTTAACATATAATACATGTACATCATCATGGAATGCTGATTACCTGATTTGATCAGAATGATCCTTTGAAGAGATGTGAGACTGTCATGCCCATGCTAAGAATGCTCTGTAGAGCCTCTGAACCACACACAATTAGAACAACCCCCCTTTTTCTTCTCCTCTGAATTGTCCTGTAACTCTTCCCCAGTTCTCTTTCTTTGAGTTGCCCAGGTCAAGCCCTTGTCTCAGGACCCATACACTTTCTTCCTTTGGATTGGAAAAGTTTTCTCCCAGATGTCTTCATAACTCCTTTTCTTATTTCTTTAGTTTTTCATATTAAACTATTATTCTTGGTGAAGCCTTTATTTAAAAATGTACTTATGTATTTCCTTACCACCAGCACTGCCTCTCTTACCTGTTTTCTGCTCCTCATAGTGTTGTACCCATAGTCAGTTCAAACTTGACCATCAATATCAGTTTAAAAATTTTATCAATAATGGCAGTATTTTACTGAGTCACAGTAGGGTATAGATGTAACATGAGAGTTGAAGACACTGGGAACATTACTAGAATCCTGCTTTGTCATTAGCAATTAGTCCAATCCACCATCACATCCTGTGAGCAAAACATCTCTTAAGTAATTCATAAAGGTTTGCAGGCTTCTATTCAATCTTGCCAGGATCCATAATGGACTGGTCTTATCTATCACATAGCTTCACCTTCTTTGACATCTGGTATAGTCAAAACCAGTAACTATATAATATCTTATCTGAGCTTCTTTAAGGGTTAATGCTATGTTGTATTTTCCAATTTGTTTCATTCATTCATTTACCTTAAAAAGTCATTCATCTTTCTCTTAATTTAAAGCCAAACTTTTCCCTTGAGAAAATAAGTTGTGATTAGTCATTATACCTGTCTATCCTGTAGGCAACAACACTAGTTTAGTAAATGCCTCCCTCTCAGTCCAGCCACATTCATATTATGTGTGGTCACTTAGGTTCAGAATTGTACCTTTCTACTAGGTAATGCAGATTCAGTCATGATCAACTCCAATATCGTCACAAATTTTGGCACGTCCATCACTTCAGGATCTTAGGAATTCTGAAACAAAATGTTTAATGGGATGTTACAGTTTCTTGCTTCCAACAAGGATTATCATTGCTTCAATTACTTGCTGTTGAAATTCTAGTTCCGGTACCAGTGTATCAGGTGGGGCGGGAGGGAGGTATTATGTAAATAAAGAATAAAGTTGAGGTGATGTGGGCAAAAATTGTAGTTATACCAGCATGCTCCCCCAGGGCATCTTCCTCAGATCCAACAGAAAAGCAGAAGAATCTCTCTAGTGGAGTACCTCTCCCCCTCCATTAACTACCTCCCTCTTTCTTTCTTTTTCTTTTCTTTTTCATATTTATTTATTTATTTGAAAGGCAGGGTTATACAGAGAGAAGGAGAGGCAGAAAGAGAGAGAGAGAGGGGCCTTCCATCCACTGGTTCACTCCCCAGTTGATCACAATGGCCAGGAGCTTATTCTGGGTCTCCCAAGTGGGTGCAGGGGCCCAAGGACTTGGGCCCTCTTCTACTGCTTTCCCAGACCATAGCAGAGAGCTGGATCAGAAGTGGAGCAGCCAGGACTCGAAATGGCGCCCACATGGAATGCCAGCACTGCAAGTGGCGGCTTAACCTGTGATGCCACAGTGCTGGCCCCCTCCCTATTTCTTTCCTTCTTTCTTTCTTTTTTTTTTTTTTACTTATTTGAAAGGTAAAGTTAGATAGTGAGAGAGACAGAGAGAAAGGTCTTCCTTCAGTTGGTTCACTCCCCAAATGGCTGCTAAGGCTGGCATGCTGTGCCCATGCAAAGCCAGGAGCCAGGTGCTTCCTCCTGGTCTCCCAAGAGGGTATAGGCTCTCAATCACCTGGGCCATCCTCCACTGCCTTCCTGGGCCACAGCAGATAGCTGGACATGAAGAGGAGCAGCTGGGAGTAGAACCCGACGCCCATATGGGATGTCAGCACCGCAGGTGAAGGATTAACCAAATGAGCCACGGCGCCGCCCCCTCCCCCATACTATTTCTTAATAAGAGTTTAAACATTTCTACTCTGCTAGAATGAGTCTGTTGACCAATTCTTTGCTTTGCTTCACATAATTATGTTAGGATTCACTTTAGGCTTCTTTCTTATATGTTGTTTCAACATAAGTTCCCCCACTGGAAATGGCTCTGAAATTAGTAGTTCTGCCTCAGTCCTAATGGAATCTAAACTTCACCTTGCATCAGTTGTGCTCCAAAACTTTCCTAAAGTATGTCCTATGAGTCCAATGACTGTATATAAACCAGCGAGAATCTAAGCTTTGTTCATCTTTTACATTAGTCTTAATTTTTATTGTAGCATGGAAAATTATCAAAAGATTGTGTATTTTGTTTTTAAATTTTCATTGCATTTTCTTATGCAGTTAATGAATTAACTGCCTAGGAGCTAAACCTATCATTTCCAAATTTTATTTGTAAATTTTACCTCTCATAAATACCTTGATAGCACAGCTTCCATGTCATTCCTTGGAATGAGGTTCTCCAATGGCCACTCAGAAATTGAAGACTCCTCATTCCCTATTAAATATGACATTATAGTAAAGTGACACTCCCTCATCACTGCTACAGTCCCATTTTGTATTTAAGGTTGTACCTATTTATTTGAGAGGTAGACAGAAAGAGAGAAAGGTCTTTCATCCACTGTTTCACTCCCTAAATGGCTGCAACTGCTATAGGTGAGCTTATTGGAAGCCAGGAGCTTGGAGCTTTTTCTGGGTCTTCCATGTGGGTGCAGGGGCCCAAGGACTTGGGCCATCTTCCACTGCTTTCCATGGCCGTAAGCAGAGAGCTTTATCAGAAGAGGAACAGCTGGGACATGAACTGGTGCTCTTATGGGATGCTGGTGCCCCAGGCAGGGGCTTAGCATACTATGCCACAACTCCAGCCCCATAGCCCCATTTCCACAAAAGTATTACAACTGTATTTAGTGTTAGAACTCACATTGGAAATTGGAAATGACTCTTCTAGCTTGCAGCAAATACACACACACACACATATCTACACATTTAAATATTTATTCATTTATTGTGAAAGTCAGTTCCAGAGACAAAGGGAGAAAGAGAGAGAGATCTTCCATCTACTGGTTCACTCCCCAAATGGCTACAATGGCCAGATCTGGGCCAGGCTGAAGCTAAGATCCAGATCTATCTCATGTGTGCAGGAGCCCAAACACTTACAGCATCTTCCGCTGATTTTCCCAGCCCATTAACAGGGAGCTGGATGGGAAGTAAGGCAGCTGGGACACAAATCAGCACCCATATGGGATGGCAGTGTCACAGGCTGTAGCTTCACAAGCTACCCCACAATGTCAGCTCTAAATACATTTTTTAAAGAATGTGTTTAATGTATTTTAGAAAGTGAAACAATATTAGATCATAGTTTAAAATAAATATTTTATGGGGTCGGCACTGTGGCACAGTAGGTTAATCCTCTGCCTGAGGCTGGCATCCCATATGAGCGCCGGTTCTACTCCCAGCTGCTTCTCTTCCAATCCAGCTCTCTGCTATGGCATGGGAAAGCAGAAGAAGATGGCCCTGGTGCTTGGGTCCCTGCACCCACATGGGAAACTGTGAAGAAGCACCTGGCTCCTGGCTTTGGATTGGCGCAGCTCCAGCCGTTGCAGCCATCTGGGGAGTGAACCAACGGAAGGAAGACCTTTCTCTCTGTCTCTCCTTTCACTGTCTGTAACTCTACCTCTCAAATAAATAAATAAAAAAGCTTTACAAAATATTTTACTTGCTTGTTGCTGTGTATTGGAAAATGCTCATAAATGAAATGAAGACTTTCCAATAACTCATACTCAGTGTAAAAGTAAATTTCTGTGTAAAAATGAGGAAGTATTTATCATACCATGAACATTAATCTCGCATCTTGGAGTCAACAATACATTATATAACACTTCCTTTTCGATAGTTTCAACTTTGTTCTAGGACAATATGATTTTGCCACTTGTCACAAGTGTAAAAGAATCATCTATTATTTCTGAGACAGAAATAAGATAGTAAAATTTCTATTGTCTAACAGATATTTTTCTATTTTACATATAAAAAACAATAATCCTAGATCAAAACTACAAAAGAACATATTATTTGGAAAAGTTCATTAAAAAAAACAGAAAGAAAACAAACACCAGGGACAGGGATTTGGCTGCGGAGTTAAGAAGCAGTTTACAGTAACTGGGTACCAGAGTGAAGGGCCTGGGTTTGTTACCTGCCTTTAGTTCCTGACTGCAGTTCTCCCCAGTGCAGACCCTGAGAGTGGACACTCTTGGCTCAAGTAATTGGATTCCTGTCACCCACGTGGAGATCTGGATTGAGTTCCTGGCTGGCAGCTTTGGCCCTGGCCTAATCAGCAGACAGTTGGTTAGTGAATCAGCAATGGGATTTTTCTCTTCGTCTCTCAAAAAAGTTAATACAAATTAAAAAATAAAATAAAACAAACACCAACTTTACCTATTTATTGATACAAAACTCAACTGATTTTATTTCATTACACTAAGCATATTCTCTGTTGACTAGCTACCTGTAGAAAAGATTTAGAGCAAATGATGTTTAAAAACCATTTGTAATGGACTTTTCTTTATTTTCCTCCACAATTTCAGGAAGTACTATGGTGATGATTCCTGAGGTGTGGTTCCTACACAAGAACGAGCAGAATTGGTAACTTTTGATCCCTCTGAAATATACCAAATCATAAACTCACCAATCATAAGCACTTTAAGATCTGGATGGTTCTGAGTTTACTACGTTGGCGATTTTTACTACTTCAAAACAATCTGCTTGTCAGGTTGCTCTCAGGACCACATGTATTATTTTCCTGCAGTACCTCACTAGGAAGCCCGTCTTTCCACCTCAGTTTTCACATTGCCTTCAGAGTAGATAGAGATACAACATGTTTGGTAAGAGTTCATATTAACGTGTTTTGTTCAGTTACATCCTGGAAGACCAGTATGTTAACACTGTGTAGATAGAGATTGAATTTTCAGGGGGAACTATCCAAAGGTTTCACAGAAAAACATCTGCAGATGGATAGTATAGAGCGTGATAGTGAAGGACACCTGGGAGTGAGTACTTCATGCTGACGATTCAGTCCAGCATGGTGAACCCAGCGAGGGAGAAGGAGAAAGGACCTGCAGTTCAGGGAATCACCAAGTCTGCTCTGTGAAAGCTGAGATGTCTGCCTTGTTCGATAGGGGAAGAACTGCATAAAATAGTTGTGAATTGCCAGAAAAAGAAAAAAAATGGGTGTAAACTCAGAACAAAAATTGAAAGGACATACAATAAAGAAATCTAATGATAATGGAGTTGTAAAATCTGTAAGTAATAAAAGCTTATTGGTAGTAGTGATAAAATAAAAGTCCTGGGGCTGGTGCCATGGCTCACTTGGTTAATCCTCTGCCTGGGGTGCAGGCATTCCACATGGGCGCAGGGTTCTAGTCCCGGTTGCTCCTCTTCCAGTCCAGCTCTCTGCTGTGGCCCGGGAGTGCAGTGGAGGATGGCCCCAGTGCTTGGGCCCTGCACCCGCATGGGAGACCATGAAGAAGCACCTGGCTCCTGGCCTCAGATCAGCACAGTGCCAGCAGTTGCGGCCATTTGGGGAGTGAACCAACGGAAGGAAGACCTTTCTCTCTCTCTCTCTCTCTTGCTGTCTATAACTCTGTCTGTCAAACAAATTTAAAAAAAGATTTATTAATAACAGGCATGAAGAAAGACTGAAAGTCTGTTTTCTATAACACATATGCAATAACAAAAAGACAACAATAGAATTTAAAACACTGAGAGAAACTCTGGGCCCACAAATTCCTGACCAGGCAATATCTATCAGCTGTCTCTGTAAGGAAAAATGCATCTTCACTGTTGAATGCCAAGTCTACACTGCTTTTATATAAAGCCAAATGTTTGTTTTCATATTAAAAATGTTAAGCGTAAGGTTGAAGATAACATATGACTAAATGATTAGGGAACATATCCTATTTGTTTCCTTTCAAGTTTCAGAGAAGTATATTAGTTATGTGGAATATCAGGCACCTTGACTGCTAGGATGAATTTTCTCTCATTCTGAACTAGATTAGACCATAATAAATTGTTGCTGTGGGTTCAAAATGATTGATCTTTATACCTAAATACCAAATAATAACAGATCCATGCAGCTTTTATATTTTCTCTCTATATTAATTTTCACAAATAAGAGACAATTTGATCTATGCCTTTCTGGGTCTGACTTATAAATATTATTGCTCCACTGAATTGTGCTATGTAAATGACAACTTACTCTTCTATACTTTATGAGCAATCTCATGAATCCTTCAATCTGTGATACTAATATCTGTTATTGAGAAAAAATGTGTACATATAGTATCTACATTTGGAGTGAGAAATGACTGATAATCTATTTAAATTGAGATGTACAAGGTAATGATTTGATATATGTATATCCTATGAAATTATTGCCATAATCAAACTAATTAACTATGTGTGTGTTTGTGTGTATGCTATGTGTGTGTTTGTGTTTATGTGTTGAGTGTTTATAATCTGGGCTCATCAATTGCTAATTTTTAAAAATTATGTAATATTTTCAAAATCCAGAGAATAATGTCACAGCATTGTATACATTATAGGTATCTTCAAGAAAGGGATTACTTTGCTAAGGTTGCTGCCTAAGACTGTGTAGACCAAGGATTGTACTATTTTGTATTCACTACCATGAGGTGGCTCCCTTTGTAGTTATACTCTTTTTTTTTTAATTGACAGGTAGAGTTATAGACAGTGAGAGAGAGAGAGAGAGAGAGAGAGAGAGAAAGAACTTCCTTCCATTGGTTCACTCCCCAAATGGTCACTGAGGCCGGCGCTGTGCTGATCCGAAGCCAGGAGCCAGGTGCTTCTTCATGGTCTCCCATGCGGGTGCAGGGGCCCAAGCACTTGGGCCATCATCCACTGCCTTCCTGGGCCACAGCAGAGAGCTGGACTGGAAGAGGGGCAGCCAGGACTAGAACCCGGCACCTATATGGGATGCTGGCACTGCAGGCAGAGGATTAATCAAGTGAGCCATGGCGCCGGCCCTGCAGTTATACTCTTTTTTTTTTTCTGCTTACTTTTTTTTTTTCATTTATTAAACTTTTATTTAATGAATATAAATTTCCAAGTACAGCTTATGGGTTACAATGGCTTCCCCCCTTCCATAACTTCCCTCCCACCTGCAACCCTACCCTTTCCCGCTCCCTCTCCCCTTCCATTCACATCAAGATTCATTTTCGGTTCTCTTTATATACAGAAGATCAGTTTAGTATATATTAGGTAAAGATTTCAACAGTTTGCCCCCATATAGCAACACAAAGTGAAAAAATACCATTGGAGTACTAGTTATAGCATTAAATAACATTGTACAGCACATTAAAGACAGAGATCCTACATAATATTTTTTAAATTAATTAATTTTCTATGCCATTTCCAATTTAACACCAGGTTTTTTTTTTTCATTTCCAATTATCTTTATATACAGAAGATCGATTCAGTATATAATTAGTAAACATCTCATCAGTTTGTACCCACACAGAAACACAAAGTGTAAAAATACTGTTTTAGTACTAGTTATAGCATCACTGCACATTAGACAACACATTAAGGACAGATCCCACATGGGATGTAAGTACACAGTGACTCCTGCTGCTGACTTATCAATTTGACACTCCTGTTCATGGCATCAGTAATCTCCCTAGGCTCTAGTCATGAGTTGCCAGGGCTATGGAAGCCTTTAGAGTTCGCTGACTTTGATCTTATTCCGACAGGGTCATAGTCAAAGTGGAAGTTCTCTCCTCCCTTCAGAGAAAGGAACCTCCTTCTTTGATGGCCCTGTTCTTTCCACTGGGATCTCACTCACAGAGATCTTTCATTTAGGTCTTCTTCTTTTTTTTCTTTTTCATGGTATCTTGGCTTTCCATGCCTACAATCCTCTCATGGGTTCTTCAGCCAGATCCGAATGCCTTGAGGAGGGCTGATTCTGAGGCCAGAGTGTTGTTTAGGACATCTGCCATTCTATGAGTCTGCTGTGTATCCCGCTTCCCATGCAGTTATACTCTTAAACTGAGTTTTGTACTTGGCGATGTTGGCTACAGTTATTTTTTAAAGGAAAGTGCAATTAAAGTACCTCTGCTTACCTTTTCCTAATTCAGTTCTGCAGAAAAGTGAAAAATAAATCTCAAATTGATAAATATTTCTCCAGTCAGATTTTTTAGACTTTTAGAAAACCTTGGGATTTGTAGAGATAAATATCCCTATTATTGGTGTTTGTAGTTCTCATTATCAAATAACCATAGTCAAAGCACTGAATTCCATCTACTTTCATAATAAACATAACAGTAAATATCTATATCTATGATAAGTTTTCCAGGTGTGGTTCCTGGTGCACAAACATGATTTGGGTAACATTTTACAAATGTAGGATCCTTAGTTCCACTACAGTCTGAGAATCATGATCTGAGAAAAAAAAATTACCATGTGGGTATAGGCTATCTAATTTCATGTCAAAAGCTAAAAATCCTCATATGGTTTAAATGTGTGATGTTTTTCCACAATGTTTATTAATAACATTGAGCAAATCCTATTTGTTTCCTTTCAAGTTTCAGAGAAAGATATTAATTACATGGACTATTAGGCTACTTCACTGGTGAGGATGAATTTTCAAATAACATGAATACTTTTAGTGTTTTTTCAATCTTTCAGGAAATCAAATGTATCATTTATTATAAGATGTGTTATTTTATGCACTATGAAGATCAAGCAATCAGGTCACAAAAATTGCTTCTTATCACTTAAAAACATTTATATTTATCGAAATGACTCTTATAGGGGCCGGCACTGTGGTGTAGTGGGTTAAAGTCCTGGCCTGAAGCTCTGGCATCCCATATGGGCACCGGTTCTAGTCCCAGCTGCTCCTCTTCCCATCCAGCTCTCTGCTATGGCCTGGGATAGCAGTGGAAGATGGCCCAAGTCCTTGGGCCCCTGCATCCATGTGGGAGACCCGGAAGATTCTCCTGGCTCCTGGCTTCAGATTGGCGCATCTCTGGCTGTTACAGCCATCTGGGGAGTGAACCAGCAGGTGGAAGACCTCTCTCTCTGTCTCTTCCTCTCTCTGTAACTCTGTCTTTCAAATAAATAAAAATAAGTCTTTAAAAAAAAGAAATAGCTCTTATAGAATTTTCAATATAGCAATCACTCATCTTTTCTCATGATCTGAACCCTTTAGCAACTTTATCAGTGATAACAAAATTTATCTCATGTTGCATCCATTGGTTTACATACAATTAGTTTCTCTCAAATAGAAATTTAGTGCTTTAATGATAATCTTGCGTAAAGCAAGAACCAAATGACTAAATCACTCCAAATCCTCAAGGCTTTGAAAGTTCTTTCATTTATTCATTCTCCCTTTTTTTATTTAGTTTTTGAGATAGCATATTTTAAATTTACATTACAGTAATAAGGCTTAATACTTCACTGAGTAAAATGTTTAACATTTAAAATACAAAAAGACCCTGGTTTAGTTGGAATACAGCCAATGGCTATGAACAAAAATTGAATGGAAAAACGACCATTTCACAGATACACAGTAAATTTTAAAGTAATCACAGATCACTAAAACTGTTTTTCTGCATTTGGCTTTAATACCATCTATGATATTGAGTAGACTTTTCTTTTGCTTTTTTTTTTTTTTTTTTTGCAAAAGTAGCCACAATCCTCCTCTGTTGCCCATGTGCATGCTTCTTACCGTGTGATGATTCAGTTCCTAACAGAGAAAGCCTTCTGCTTCCCTGGCTCTTGTATCTGCTTTGGTCTTGTGACTTGCTTGCACTAACAGAATGTGATGGAAGAGACAACGTACCAGTTAGGACACTACTCCTCAAGAGAATGTATACAATTCTTTCTTAGATGTCTACTACTGTATTATGAATAACCAGGCTAGACTGGGAGAAGGTGAGCCTATGTGGACCAGAGCACTCCAGTCTTCCAGTTGTGATTACTAGCTTGTTTGTTTTGTTTTGGAGAATTTCTGAGTAAAAAATAGCTTTTCTTTTTTTTTTTTTTTAAATGTCCTTAGCAGCTTTATTCAAAACAGCACAACGACAAAGAACCGCAGCGTCCATTGACAGCCGAAGAAACGGTGCTATATCCATACAATGGTATACTTCTCAGAAATAAAAATGAACTAATAACATGTATGGACCTCAAAAAATATGTATAGCAAAATACAAGAATATACAATGTAGAGTTCACATACAACAAACTCTGGAACAGCAAAACTTATCTGCATCTGTATTAACAAAAAGTTTTTCAGTGGTCACCAAGGCTAAGAAGTAAGGGTTAGGGACACAAAGAACTTTTTGAAGAGCAATGTTTTAAATCTCAGATGTGATGGTGAGTGTTTACAACTGTCAAAAACTCACCAAAGGATACACTTAATATAAATACATTTTATTAAATGTAAGTATACTTTAATAACATTAAATTTTTTAGAAGTCTATCTTTAAGTTCCAGTGATTTGAGAAGTCTCTTTATTATAAGAAATGCTTTTGAAAGGGAAAAAACACATAATGCGTCCCTGATTCCAATTTAAAAAGTCTTGGCCCAAAAGGCAACATACAAATACATACAGTTAACAAACTTTACTTCAAAACAAAGATTGAGAAATGCTTACCTTTCAATTAATTTAATAGGAAATAAATATGAAAATATCCTTATTTATGTCTAGCATTATGAAAAACAAAATACACTTTAAAGGATATTGGCAAAATCCTCAACTACAAGACTGAAAAATGATTCTACAAAATTTCTTTCTCTCCATTGTGCCTCTTTCTGTCAGATCCTCACTCCTTTTCTGTCTGTACCTATAACTGACCCACATATAGAACTGAAAAATTTTGCATTGTCAGTACAATTAATAGCTTTTCATTTCAAAAGCATCAGAGTATAATCATTTTGAAACTATATTAAATTGTAGTTAAATTCAACACATGAAGCAGCAACAGTAGGCCCAACTCAGAATGGAGATACTATGAGCAACTATGATAAATTTTACATATATTTGATCATGAATGTGTTGCAGCTATAGTCTTGCTGCTATTGACTCCAAAATGCCTCAGATTTTTGAGATCAGTACTGAATTTGGTCATTTCTTTCATTTGTAGCTTATCCTACAGGATGATTTGCCTATATGCCTTGCCCATTTATATACTGAGGTTTTAGTGAATTTTTTTTATTAGTTTAATTCATTTACAAACGTAATGCAGTTGACTTGCTCGACATGTAGGACCTCTGTCCTTAATGAATTGTACTATGAGAATTAACAGTAAAACTAGTCTTTAAACAGTACTTTATACTTTGTGTGTGTGTGTGCGTGCAAACTGTTGAAATCTTCATTTAGTATAGAGTTAATCTTCTGTATATAAAGATAATTAAAAATGAAACTTAATGAAGAATGGGATGGGAGAGTAAGTAGGAGGTGAGACGATTAGGGGATGGAAGGGCGGATATGGGGGGAAGAATTGCTATATTCCAAAAGTTGTGCCTATGAAATTTATATTTATTAAATAAGAGCTTTCTATAAAAACAAGAAATATAATGCAATTAATTTCTAATCTGACATGTATTACAACATTTCCCATTATTACTGATTTTAAATCATATTTTATTCTTATTAAATATAGGATTCACAGAAGTTAAAAACATATATATTTTTGTTTTTTTATTTCCCCATTCCTGTTTTGAGTTTGATGCTCTGAATATTTGGGTACAAATATTTGTTTGAGCACCTGCTTTCTGCCATTGTATAATTAATTCAATGTCTTTCTCTTTCCAAATAAGGACGATGTCTCATAAAAGAATCCAGCATACTTATAGTTTTTATAGCTCTTGTTATATGTAGGCCTTTAATTCATCTGGAATTATTTTTCTCAGATGATGATAAAGGGATTTAATTTCAAAGCTATTGATAGCCAGTTATCTGTACTGCACGATTGAAATCTGATCTGAAATCTATTTATTTCCCTGTTACATTCGAACCTAGGATTTTTTTCTGCTCTACTATTCTTTTTCCTTGTCAAAACTGTTATCTTACTTTTCTTCACCTGTTAGAACAATTATAAATATTTTATGTACAAACATTATTATTACAACTGTAGTCAAAAATTTTAGACTAAATTTTTTCTAAATGTGCAAGGAAAATATGCTTTCTTAGTCCAAGTCCATTTCAAGTTGTTTTATGGTAATGTTATTAACAGATTGTAATAAAATAATGATGTATTTATTTGCATTCAGCTCTTTTTTTCTTTTTTAAAAAAGATTAATTTTTTGAAATGCAGAATTACAGAGAGAGAGAGGAGAGAGAGATATATTCTGTCTGCTAATTCACTCTCCAAATGGACACACTGTACAGGGCAGAGCCAGGCTGAAGCCAGGAGCCAGGAGCTTCATCCAGTTCTTCTACATGGGTCGCAGGTGCCTAAGGACATGGGTCATCTTCCATTACTTTCTTGAGCATATTAGCAGGCAGATGGATCTGAAGTGGACAGCGCTCAGACACAAACTGGCGCCCATATTGTTACTGGTGTTGCAGGTGGCAACTTAATCCTTTATGCAACAAAAATAGACCTGCAAATTTTTACAGCCCAAATTATTGGTGAAGAACCTTTACCAAATTTTTGTACCAGTCTTCCATACTTCATTTTATTTTCTTTTTGCAAAATGTCCATAGGCTTTGCTTTTAGAAAGAAGCAAATTGTAACATTTCTGAGTCTTTCTGTTTGAATATAATGCTATTTCTGGTTATACAATTCTAGACTGAAAATAATTTTCCACTATGGTTTTAACCCTTGGTCTTGTCCTCTTTTCCATATCATCAGTGGTAACTTTATGGTCCATCTGTCCATAATATTTTACATATAATATTTTATTATATTGCATATAGCTTTAAAATTATTTTTATCTTAATACATACTTCCTTTGATTTTAGGGATAGGTGTAGTTTTGCTTTTCTAAAAAAAAGATTCTAAAATGCTGGCCTTTAAAGTTATGAATAATATGCTTCTTTGTTTCTGAGAAATACTGCTGACTTGTTTTTCTGAACGTTGCCTCTCTCAACTTCTTAATCTCTCCTTTGGGAAATCTTCTGAGGTGGTGTTGGAGTTTTTATTTTAAAGCAGACATCTGGTAGCTTTGGGATCCACAAGGAGGGAAGGCCTGCACTTTGGGGAAGAAAAGTCCTTGTCAAGGTCCCCGTGGGTGCCTAAAGGTCAACCAATGAGGAACAGACCTGCCTCAACCTTTAACAACCATGCCTTGAATCTATAAAAGGAGCACTCCCAATCTCTGACGCTTGACTTCCCTGGCCCCGGCTCTGTTGGGACCAGGGAACCTCGCCCGGGAGCGGAATCCCAATAAAAGCCTGTGAATTAATCGATTCGTCTGCCTGGGAAGATTTGTTACGTGCTGGACACCTTGCAACATCTCCAAGTAATGGCTATCACACTGAACACCACTTGAAATCATAATTTGGCTAGGCTGAACAATGCTTTGAAAATGCCTAATTACGATATTTTTCTTTTTAAGGTTTATGTATTTATTTGAAAGAGTTACAGAGTAAGAGATGGAGAAAACAATACAGAGGCCTCCCATCAAACTGCTTCACTCCCCCAAATGGCCCCAATGGCCAAGGCTGTACCAGGTTGAAATCAGGAGCCTAGAGCTTCTTCCAGGTCTCACACATGAATGGCAGTGTCCCAAACACCTGGACCATCTTCTGCTGCTTTTCCCAGGCCATGAGCAAGGAGTTCAATCAGAGCAACTGGGACACAAACCAGAGTCCACGTTGGGTACAAGTGTGGCACACAAAAGCTTTAACTGCTACCCCACGATGATGCAGGCCCTCAGATATTTTTAAATTAGTGTATTTACCAACAATACAAACGGTTCAAATTTTTGGTAAGTTGGAATATCTGCAAAACCGAATTTTCATTCCTGAGTGAAGCAATTATAAAAATTAGCAGCTTCTGCTCTTAGATGGGCCAAAGTGCTACAGCAATTTCCACACCTCTTCATCTTATTGACCACAAACTCAAGTATTATTTGCTGTGCATTGCCATTATTGTGTTATTAAAAGTTCAAGAAATATACATATTTATGAAACACACTAACAGAATGAGGGGAAGAGAGAGAAAGAGAGAGAGAGAAGAGGGAAAGAGAGAGAGAGAGAGAGGGAGAGAGAGAGAGAGAGAGAAACTCTCATCTGCTGAACTCAGGACCAGCATAGATATTTACAAAGAGTCATGACAAAAAATTTAATGAGTTGAAATATAGACTGAATTTCCATGGTTTTAATTTCTGAATTAATATAAAATAAATGATAGTTAAATATGTTACTGTGAATTAGGTTAAAAATTTGCCCAGATGGCACTTTTATTAAATATGGTAGTTTTATGAAGGAGTATCTGTTAGAGGCATTAGAAATTATATGTCCTGAACAGAAACATTGAAAATATAAGTTACACTGGAGATATGGCTGAAAATTATAGGCCTTGTCAGAAAAGAAAGTTTTGTCATTTATAGTTTTGATAATGCAACTGAAAAAAATCAACTGCTAGATATAGTTTTTAATCTTCAGTGCACGTTTTTATATTACTGGATATTATTTGAATATGGTATCTGTGACAGGTATAAAGGTACTTATTTTCTAAGTTTGAGAAAATTTTAATGAAATTCATCAGAATTAGGAAGTGTGTGTGTATACATATACATATACATATATATATATATATATAGAGAGAGAGAGAGAGAGAGAGAGAGAGAGATGATGCCTAAGTGATGATAACCATTTAATATGTTTAGAATTAAGGTGATAATAATTTGCAAATTGATAATAATTTGGTTATGATTCCACTATTTCCGAGAAATATTACTAATGTTCCTTTTTTTCTTTTTTTTTGCTTACCAAATTCACACATTTTAGGGGCCAGGTGTACTTCAGCCTTTAGTGTTTTACCTGCTCTTCCCTTTTTCGCTGTGCAGGGTCCTTCACTCCATTTGGATCTTTCGCAAAGTGTTTGCTTCTCAGGGATTTCTTTTTTGGCCAGTGTGTTTAACATAGGACTCACTACCTATGGCCATCTGACAAAACACGGCTCATAGAGCTTTTCCACTAGCATTTTCTCCATACCATACATTATTATTACCTATGTATTTATTTTCTGTACTGCTTTCCCTCACCTACACACTCACATCCACTAAATTCTTAGGAAGTAAACTTCAGGAGTACAGGACATATAGTTTTTCTATTTTGTTATGGTTTAATTTGTTTGTTTGCTTTTGTTGTTTTCATCCTCAGAGCTTAGAAATATGCCTGGAATATAAAAGATCCTTCTACCAGTAGGTATGGTGACTAGATGAGCAAAACGGATTGTTAAATCTTAAGCCTCAGTAAGCTTAAGGTTTTTTTCTTAATTGACTAGGTGCACAATATGACAGTCTGGAAATTACTTGGCTTTGCAAAGACTGGGAGGTAACGAAAATTTTAAACTATTCGAAGAAAATCAACATATCATAGCAGGAACAAAATCTCCACCTCAGGTCTTGAGGAAAGGGTGAATTATGTAACTGACCTTTTAGACTGACATTATCCCACTTAGTTGAAATATTGTTTCAAATGCGACTTCTCTGCACATATATTTACATAAATATACAAATTGATTTGTTTGTCAATTTATTTAGGGCAAATATATATAAGTATATATTTGAAAAACTTACTCAACTCACATTTTTATGATGATATTTAGTTTTCCAAATGAACTATAAATTCCCAAATTCCTTTCCAAGTTGGACTGCTTGTGAATATTGAACTTTAAAAATGGATCCTTGGGCCCTGCACCCCATGGGAGACCAGGAGAAGCACCTGGCTCCTGCCATCGGATCGGAGCGGTGCACCGGCTGCAGCGCGCCTACCACGGCGGCCATTGGAGGGTGAACCAACGGCAAAAGGAAGACCTTTCTCTCTTTCTCTCTCTCATTGTCCACTCTGCCTGTCAAAAATTAAAAAAAAAAAAAAGGGTCTCTGGAGGCTGAAATTGTAGTAACAGGTAAAGCCACACTGCCTGCAATGCAATGGGTGCTAGTTCGTATTCTAGCTGCTCCATTTCCAATTCAGCTCACTTCTAATCTCCTGGCAAAAGCAGTGGAAGATAGTTCAAGTGCTTGGGCCTCTGCTACCCATGTGGGAGATCAAGATGAAGTTACTGACTTTGGTTTGGCCCAGCGCTGGCCATTGAGGTATGTACTAGCTGATGGAAGATCCCTCTGTCAACCCCTCTCTCTCTTGAGAGTTTCATTTAATTAAATGCCATTAAAAATAAAAATTAAAAATGTATCTCTGCTTTAAACCATTATGGGATGGAACTATCATTGTTGTGTTTGGCTTTTTTTTTTATTAAACTTTTATTTAATGAATATAAATTTCCAAAGTACGGCTTATGGGTTACAATGGCTTCCCCCCTCCCATAACTTCCCTCCCACCCGCAACCCTACCCTTTCCCACTCCCTCTCCCCTTCCAATCACATCAAGATTCATTTTTGGTTCTCTTTATATACAGAAGATCAGTTTAGTATATATTAGGTAAAGATTTCAACAGTTTGCCCCTATATAACAACACAAAGTGAAAAAAAAAAAACTGTTGGAGTACTAGTTATAGCATTAAATAACATTGTACAGCACATTGAAGACAGAGATCCTACATAATATTTTTTTAAATTAATTAATTTTCTATGCCATTTCCAATTTAACACCAGGTTTTTTTTTTTTCATTTCCAATTATCTTTATATACAGAAGATCGATTCAGTATATAATTAGTAAAAATCTCATCAGTTTGTACCCACACAGAAACACAAAGTGTAAAAATACTGTTTCAGTACTAGTTATAGCATCACTGCACATTAGACAACACATTAAGGACAGACCCCACATGGGATGTAAGTACACAGTGACTCCTGCTGCCAACTTAACAATTTGACACTCCTGTTCATGGCGTCAGTAATCTCCCTAGGCTCTAGTCATGAGTTGCCAGGGCTATGGAAGCCTTTAGAGTTCGCTGACTTTGATCTTATTCCGACAGGGTCATAGTCAAAGTGGAAGTTCTCTCCTCCCTTCAGAGAAAGGTACCTCCTTCTTTGATGGCCCTGTTCTTTCCACTGGGATCTCACTCACAGAGATCTTTCATTTAGGTCTTCTTCTTTTTTTTCTTTTTCATGGTATCTTGGCTTTCCATGCCTACAATCCTCTCATGGGCTCTTCAGCCAGATCCGAATGCCTTGAGGAGGGCTGATTCTGAGGCCAGAGTGTTGTTTAGGACATCTGCCATTCTATGGGTCTACTGTGTATCCCACTTCCCATGCTGGATCCTTCTCTCCCTTTTTGATTCTATCAGTTAGTATTAGCAGACACTTGTCTTGTTTGTGTGATCCCTTTGACTCTTAGACCTATCAGAGCCATCAATTGTGAACTGAAATTGATCACTTGGACTAGTGAGATGGCATTGGTACATGCCACCTTGATGGGATTGTGTTTGGCTTTTTCTATTAAAATTGGCAGTGTCAGTAAAGATTTAGGAATACAAGTTACTTAGTCACAGAGCAATACTGTAACACAAAACAAATGTGACATTGAAATATTAGAATTATACTAATACTGTAAGTTCATCTCTACTTGTGGGGAAGCTTCTCGAAAGGCCTTAGTCTCAATTTCCCATTGCCTACATAGCCAAGTTGTAAATATACTCTAAATGAAGTCACAACGTTATTTGGAAAGTTGGTTACAAATGAGAATAAAGAATGTTGGCATGGAATAAAGAAAGCCTTCATGGAAAAAAGTGATATGGATTTTGAGGTGATGCTAATTCTATAAATCAAAAATCAAGTCGATAAGCTGTGATTTTAATTTACATTTACCTTTCAGTTTAGGCCTTTTGAAAGTTGAACACAAAGAAGAATTAAGTATTCTGCAAAGAAATGATAAATATATGAGGTGATGGATATGACAAGTATCCTGATTTAACAATTACACATTGCACTGAAATGTAATGTTATACCCCACAGATGTGTGTAATTGATCTGTGTCGATTAGAAATAAAAATACATTAAGAAAAAGAAAAAAAAACATTGCATATATTTTATTTGTTTTTAATAATGAATGACATAAAAATACTGTTCCCAGATAAGCACACAAGCACAAATTCTCTGACATATTTAATCTCCAAACTACAACACTTCTTAAAGCAGAGGAAAAAACTCTAGTTCTCCTAGTCTTTATATAGTGAGGAATGGAGAACAAAACATATATTTAGTTTTATTTTAAACCTGTATGTTTTCAATTATAAGTTTAATTAATAACTAAACTCCTATATACTATATATTTCTATATAAATGTTTTGTATTATATTTAAATAACACATGCAGTTAAAAAGCCTTTTTAAAATTAAGATTGGCAAAAATGGTCATGAACGGGGATTGATTCTTCCTTTAATTTCTTTTTATTTATGATTTATTAATTTAGTTGAAAGAGCTACAGAGAGAGAGAGAGACAGAGACAGAGAGATAGAGAGAGAGAGACCTCCTCCAAAAACTGGTACTCTTCCCAGATGACCACAATAGCTGGAGCTGTGTTAGGTTGAAGACAGGAGCCAGGAGCATCTTATGGATCTTCCAAGTAGATGGCTGGGGTTCAAGCACTTGGGCCATTCTCTGTTTGCCCTTCCCAGGCTGTAGCTGTGGAGCTGGATAAGAAGTGGAGCAGCTGGGATTTGAACAGGCACCCATATGGGATGCCAGTATCACAGGTGGCGACCGCACCCACTATGCCACAAAGCCAGCCTCTATTTCTTTAAGTTTAATTTTATGCTTATTTTTAACACATAAGAACCATAACAGTGTGATATTTTGTTGCATATATTCAAAGTATAATGATAATATCAAGGCAATTCACATATATATTACAGCAAACACTTACCTGTCATTTCTTTATGTTGATGACATTTACATTGTAGCACTATTTTGAGATATTCCACAAATTATTGTTAACTGTAGTCACCCTACTACACTACAGAACACTAGTACTTGATTCTCCTAGGTAGTAATTTTTCTACCAATGATTTTCTGTCTCCCAATGGTCCTTCTTGTCCTTTTGTAATCATTAGTCTACTCTCTACGTCTGTGAAATCTATCTTTCAGACTTCCACATGAGTGAAAACATGTGATATTTGACTTTCTATTTCAATACATTACTTAAAATAATGTCCTGTAGTCCCATCTATTTTGCTGAGAATGTCAGGATTATATTCTTTTTTATTGCTGAATAATGTTCATCTTTTGTAATGTTAATCATTCCAGCTAGATCGAGATGATATTTTATAGTGATTTTGATTCATAGTTCCCTGTTGATTACTGATACTGTGCCCTTTTTCATATATTTGTTCCCCATTTGTAAGTCTTCTTTTGAGAAATGTCTGTTTCAGATCATTTTCCTAGTTTTAAATTGTGTTATTATTGGGCTTTTTTGGTTTAGCTTAGTTTGAGTTTGAGTTTCTTGTATATTATGACTGTTAACCTCTAATAAGATGAACAGTTTACAAATGTTTCCTCTTACCTTGCAGAGTGTCTCCATTCTGGTGATTTTTCCTTTGCCGTGTAAAGATTTTCAGCTTGACATAGTCAGCTTGTCAATTTGTATTCTTGTTGGGTTTGGTTTTGGTTTCTTTCCAGAATGTATTTGTCCAGATCAATGTCCTCAATCTTATGTTGTCTCAGATTGGCTTCATAGCTTTGGTTTATACATTTATTTCTTTGCTTCATTTTGAAGTGATATTTTGTCTATGTTGAGAGGGAGGGAGAAGGGAAATATCATTATGTTCTTAGAATTGTACCTACAAATCATATTTAATCTGTTAAAATTAATGAAAATTAAAGAAAGATGGAGTTGACTTTCATTATTCTACATATGTATATACAATTTTCCTAGCATCATTTATTGAAGAGACTGTCCTTCTCCAATATATGTTCTTGCTGTCGCTGTCAAAAATCAGTTGGTAGTAATACGAATTCTCTCTTCTGTTCCATTCATGTATCTATCTGTTTTAAAGCCAGTATTGTGCTGTTTGAGTTAATGAAGCTTTGCAGTATGCTTTCAAGTTAGGTATTCTGATGCCTCCAGCTTTATACATTTTGGTTTACATTGCTTTGGCTATTCAGAGTCTTTTGTTGTTTCCATACAAGTTTTAATATTGTTTTCTATCTCTTTGAACTATTTTTATCAATACAGTTTTATAGGAGCAGGTGTTGTAGTAAGGATGAGATGCCAAATCAGAGTTGTGAAAACAGTGAATTGCATCCTGGTTAAATTCTTTATACTTCTCATCACATATTGGTTTTTTACATTTAAAATAGCATAATAAAAGGTTATATGTCTTAAACCAGATTTTGGTGCTTTCTTAAACTTTGTGCTTAGGCTGAGTGTCTTATTTACCTCATCCTAGTCCTGCAGCTTTGCTGCTTTGCATTTGAAAATTTTCTCCCTCTCTCTCTCCCTCTGTATGTGTATACATATATATATATATATGTATGTATATACATAATTTATTTCTATATTGAATCTGCTTATTTTAAATAAAGTTCACAAATATATTCTGCCATTTTTCCCATTCCTTTCTAATCCCATCCCATACCTACCCCTACTGAGAAGTGTTGATAACGACAATTTTCATCCTTAAGAATCAAAATAATTTCTATTACACACAAACTCCGTTAAGTGTTTATCAATTTCTTTCCACAAGACACACATGCTTTCTGTATGCACTGCCAGATACACTCTTAATTTATTTCTATCTCTGCTTGATGTTCTAGAAAATATCTAAATGGATGATATAAAAGAGAAACTCAGGGAACTGGTATGTGTATTAGTCTGCTTCAGCTGTTACAACAAAGCAACACAGATTGGGTGGCTTATACAACAGACATTGATTTCTCATAATTGTGAAGCATGAGAAGCTCAAGGTCAAGTTTCCAGCTGATTCAGATCCTGGTGAGAGCACACTTTCTGGCTTACTGATGGTTCTCTTTTCCCTGTGTCCTTACATATATAAGAGGGAGTGCTAATGTCTCTTTCTCTCAAAAATACTAATCCTATCATTAGGAATCCACTCTTAAAATTTCATCTAAACCTAATTACCCCAAAGGCCTTGTCTCCAAATAGCTTCAAGCTGGCATTGGGACATGATATACATTTTTAGGAAGCGGGTGCACACTATTCAATCTTTACTAATACCTGGCTGCGATGGCATCAGAATGTGACTTTTCTGAGTTGGGAAGCAGAGTGTGGAGTGGTGATGACTATAGACTTTTTTTTTTTCTTTTTTGGTGTATCATGTAAAGGATTGATGTAAATACTCCTAGGTTTTGTTGCCTCCTGATTATTTTCACTCTTTTAGATTCACATAGAACTATGAGCTGGTTCTGTTAATCTATTATTCTTGGTATTAAAATTAATAGAGTCTACTTCTTTGACAAAAAGTTGACTAGTATTCTTAAAGTTGCTATTGTAGATTTCTATTTTTTATTAATCTTTAGAAAAAGCACACTAGAGCGTGTAACCTTGTTGCCACATTGACCTAAGAGACAAGTTTTGTTTAATTAATTACTTCCCAGAAATAGTCATTTGAATACCTTTTACCCCTTTAATGGAACATATGGAATAATTGGTTTCTTACATTTTGACAGTATATCTCAAATTTCAATATCAATTACATAATGGATTTTTTGGCTGATTTCATGACAGTGAATGACTTAAAATATTAGAGTATCACTTTATCCTAACAGAAGTTTAACATTATAGTCTTCTTTCTATATATTATTGCTACTTCTACTGATGATATGCATTGTACCATAATTTTCTCATTTCCAAAATTGGAAATTGCCGAGACCTGCTCAGCAACTTTTCCAGGGTGAAGAGGAGATAGAGTGCAATGAATAAAGACAAAGACAAGGGATTATGGAAAATCAGGGTCCAGAGGGAGTCTCTCCTCAGGCAGAGAACTCTCTTCGCACCTCCCAATGGTTTTTATTCCCACCACATCACATTCATCCATGCCCACCTATGTTGGTTGTATGCATCAGGTTATCTCTCATGAGGAGCAGAGGAACATCTTGTGAGACCAGCAGACCCTTGCCCATTTATCCAGCAATATTTCAAGAGGAGGAGGGGAACCTCTTTGTGATAAATGATTCTTGCCTGTTTTCCTGAAGCAAGTTGTCAAAGGCCTCTTCCCACAACCTAAAACATTAAAGGGCTGTCCCCATCATCTCTAGCCTTCCAAAGGATGCAGGCATGATGTTCCTTTCTCTCTCTCTCCTCAAGATAGTGGCAGCATCCTTGGCCTCCAAGGGATGCAGGTATGATGTTCTGATTGCTCTTTCAAGATATCTCTAAGATGGCATCCGGGCATTTCCCAGCAGAAAAGAGTTGATATAATAATTCAGTATCTGGTGGCCCAGGAGGGCAGTGGAGGATGGCCCAGGTCCTTGGGTCCTGCACCCACATGGGAGACCAGGAGGAAGCACCTGGCTCCTGGCTTTGGATCGGCACAGCGGGCTGGCTGCAATGCACCGGCCATAGCGGCCACTTGGGGGGTGAACCAACAGAAAAAGGAAGACCTTTCTCTCTGTCTCTCTCTCTCTCACTGTCTAACTCTGCCTGTCAAAAAAAAAAAAAGAAAGAAAGATATAATAACATTACTGTGAAAATGACTTTCTGTTTCTTGTTATACTATTTAGCTTCCTTAATAATATATGGGAAGATATACCTTCTGAATATTAAGAATATAAATTCTAAAGATGAAAATAACCTGGAGAAGAGCTAAAGCAGTGGCATAAAATTAAGCTTGATAACATTATAAAACTAACAAAACACGCAGAGCACGGAAATAGAAGCATTCATAAAGCCTAAAGCTGTCAAAAACTGAAGCATGAATATGAAAGACGAGCTTCTGATATTATCCCGAATAATGTGGAAACAAGATTAGGTATATGAAGAATAGAGAAGAGATATTATCTGAAGGAATCTTGAAACAGCTCATGGACAGTGACTGTTATGAGAAATCTATGCATGGATTAAAAAAGATATTTTTGCCACAAAATAAATGTATCTTTCAATTTGATTTCTCATAAACTTTTTGAATTTTCTTTGTTTTCCTAGTAACTTTTTCTAAAACCAAAAGCAACACAGATAAAACAGATGAGATAATCTAATACATAATGGATGGACATATTCTATACTAATGAATAAAATACTATGAAGGCAAATTGAAAAGCTTAAAACTACACACTAGAAAAAAAATCAATATATCTAAAAATCCATATAAATTTTGCAAGAAAATCTATAGTTGGACACTTTCACTATCAGATTTTTTTGAAAAATATATTAGTGAGAAGTTCACAGTATTATGAGTCTGTAAATATTAACACATTATGGATGAAAAACATTCCCATTGTCTGTGAAACCACAGCAGTTTATACAGGGATAGTACATAGGAAAGATTACATCATAAATCATTGGGTAAGACATTGAAATCACTGATTTGTCAAAATAAAAACTGGGAGGAAATATAATTTATAAACCAGGTTGTAGAAATATTTGAAGTTATAAATAGCTCTACAAGAAACTATAAAAGATATTCAAAACAATATGTGAAATAAAAACATTAAAATACAATAAAAATGCACTACAGAGACCAGATAAGAGACAATAATGAAAGTTTCATTATTACATAAATCATTAAGTAGAAAAAAAAATGTTCTACTGGAGGCCAAGGGGTATGAATATTCAATATGAACATATATTTAGTCAAAATAAGTGAAAATATGGAATCAGACTGATAAAGTTGAGTGTATGCAAAGTAGTTAAAAAGTTTGAGGATGTTAATGAAAGTTAAGCCTATGATATGGTTGTTTTGGAGCAAAATATTTGAAATCTTATGTGATACATGGAAAATTGTTTATATGAAAATAATATGTATGAATTTCAAATAAATTCATTCACCAAAAATAAACATATTTTAATTCCATTTTCCTAAGGACTTTTTGTAGTATCCATGTAGAATTAGAAAGAATATATTAAGATTTCATAACTTCAGAAGGATGGTGAAATATGAAGTCCCAGGTTTTACTCCCCAATATTAACAAGGTCTACTCTCAGTTACCCACTGACAGAAATACCTTGGAGAAAAATTTACAAACGTGGAATAAGTCTGAGTCACTTGTATATTGCACAGAGTCGGGTAAAACTCTCTTTTTAAAAGGTATTAGAAATAGTTTTGTTTTGATTGTATTTCTCTTTTCCTCTCATATTGGCAGGGTCCAACCCAGAGAGTACTACCCACAGCCCATGATTTCCATACAGAGTAAAGAGACTCACTCAGGAGTGTGGACATCCATTTTTTCTATTTTTCAGTGTTCCCCATGAATCATATTCCTGTCTTATCTTGTGAATGGAAAATAGAAGTGAAAGTTTGATCACCCTGGGCCAACTAGAAACAAGCAAGGAGGCAGAGCTCTATGCAGACAGTTTTGATGATAGCACAGTTCAACTTCTAGCAATGTACTTGATCAGAGATACCAGTTAATAGCATAACTCATTTGCAGAGCTGATCTAATTACTCCAAGAAGAAAGGGAGGGAACAGTACTAGAATGACATGACAAATTTGACAAAAAAAATAGAATAACAACTAATAATAAATATCAAAGGCATAAAAGTACAATGAGTGAAATTAAAAATGCAATTGAGGGACTGGCATTGTGGTTTAGTATATAAAGCTGTTTCCTGCAATGCTTGCATCCCATTTTGATGCCAGATTGAGTCCTGGCTACTCCATTTCCTATTCAGCTCCCTGTGAATGCTCTTGGGAAACACTGGAGGATGCTCAAGTGCTTTGGGACCTGCACTCATGTGAGAAAAAAAGCTCCCAGCTCCTAGCTTTGGTCTTTCCAGCCTTAGTCATTGAGGCCATTTGGGGAGTGAACCAGTGGATGGAATCTCTCTCTCTCTCTCTCTCTCTTTCAAATAACTTTAAAACAAAACTTAAAAAAGTGGAGGGAGGGGCCTCTGCCTTTCCCCACTAATGTCTCGAGTTTCTGGGGCTTTTGTCTTACCTCCCCTTGGTTCCCGCGCTGGGGAGATTCTGAGGCTCGTCTCCCGTGGTTGGTTTCCATGCGGTGGGCTCCTTGTAGGTCCTCTGTGTCACATCCACCTGATCCAGAAGCGTTTCCTCTGCAGTTATTTTCTTGAATCTTTTCCCGAGGCTCCCGTTGGTTCCCGCGTTGGGGAGATTCTGAGGCTGGTCTCCCGCGATTGAGTTTCCACGCGGTGGGCTCCCTGTAGGTCCTCTGTGTCACATCCACTAGATCCGGAAGCATTTCCTCTGCAGTTTTTTTCTTGAATCTTTTCCTGAGGCTACAGTAATTCCACTTTTATGAAACTTTATTTTCCCAAACTACGGCGCACATCCTCACTATCCGCCATCTTGGCTCCGCCCCCATTCCACTTAAGCAAAACAAAGAGCAGACACCATTTTACATATGTAAAGCGGCAATGAGTACACAAACACAGTAACTTTGGGTCTAAGGTGAAACTTGAGAACACATTGAAGGCTGCATAAACTCTGTGTGTGGTCCCAAGGGTAGTTCAAATGAATACTCACAGGGGCCAGATTTCAACTGCCCTCAATTCCACTCAGCCATTTGGAATTAATTCCCAACTGAGTCAAAAAAAAAAAAAAAAAAAAAAAAAGAGAGCGAGAGAGAGAGAGATCCAGCAAGGAGCAAGATGAGTCACTTTTTGCACAGCCTTAAACCTGAAGAATCAAGCAGAGCTCTCTGGCCACACCCATCACAGCCTCTAAGGATCCATCAAAGCAGACAGCCCACTTAGAGGCATAGTATAACGAGAAAAAATCACCACAGCAAAAAAAAAAAAAAAAAAAAAAAAAAAAAAAAAAAAAAGAACATAAATTATCTCCAACATGCCAAACAACAAACGTAGAAGCCGAGGTAACAAGAGCAAGGAAGACACTATGATGCCCCCAAATGAGCAAGACACCCCAATCCAAGATTATGAAGATGAAGAGATAGAGGAAATGCAAGAAGCAGATCTCAAAAAACTGATAAGAACATTAAGAAGTTCTCAAAAACAAATTCTTGAACTACAGAAATCCTTAATGGACAAGATAGAAAATCTTTCTCGTGAAAATGAAATATTAAGGAGGAATCAAAATGAAATGAAACAACTAGTAGAACATGAAACTGTGATAGTGACAAGAAACCATAATGAAATGAAGAACTCAATAGATCAAATGACAAACACATTAGAAAGCCTTAAAAACAGAATGGGTGAAGCAGAAGAGAGAATATCAGAATTAGAAGACAGGGAACAGGAAAGGAAACAATCAAATCAAAGAAAAGAAGAAGAAATCAGAAATCTAAAAAATACTGTCAGGAATCTACAGGATACTATTAAAAAACCCAACATTCGGGTTCTAGGAGTTCCTGAAGGCATGGAGAGGGAGAAAGGATTAGAAGGCCTTTTTAGTGAGATACTAGCAGAAAATTTCCCAGGTTTGGAGAAGGACAGAGACATCCTAGTACAGGAAGCTCATAGAACCCCTAATAAACATGACCAAAAGAGATCCTCACCACGACACGTCATAATCAAACTCACCACAGTGAAACATAAAGAAAAGATCCTAAAATGTGCAAGAGAGAAACGCCAGATTACTCTCAGAGGATCTCCAATTAGACTCACAGCTGACTTCTCTTCAGAAACCCTACAAGCTAGAAGGGAATGGCGAGACATAGCCCAGGTACTAAGAGAGAAAAACTGCCAGCCCAGAATATTATATCCTGCAAAGCTCTCATTTATGAATGAAGGTGAAATAAAGACCTTTCACAGCAAACAGAAATTGAAAGAATTTGTTGCCACTCGTCTAGCCCTGCAAAAGATGCTTAAAGATGTGTTACATACAGAAACGCAGAAACACGGTCACCAATATGAAAGAAGGTAAAGGAAAGAAACCTCACAGCAAAAGATCACAGGAATCTCAAACCATATATTAGAAAAAATCTTTGGCAAATGACAGGGCAAAGTTACTCCTTCTCAATAGTCACATTGAATGTTAATGGCTTGAACTGTCCAGTTAAAAGACACCGATTGGCTGATTGGGTTAAGGAACAAAACCCATCTTTTTGCTGCTTACAAGAAACTCATCTTTCCAACAATGATCCACACAGACTGAAAGTGAAAGGCTGGAATTTAGCTAATCACTGGGTACTGTGCATTTCCTCTTATGAAGAGAGAAAATTCAAATATTCTTTGTTAAAAAAAGGCTAAATATTTGAGGTGATAAGTGTATTCATCAGTTTATTTAATTATTACACTGTGTGTTAAAACTTATAATATCATTTTAATCCTGGAAATATGTACAATGTTATTTGTCTATATTTAACTTACAAAACAAACAACAGTTATTACTTTCTGCCTATGAGAGTTTCCAGTGTTTCTGATGCTTTGTGACAATAAGAACTCTTACATTCTTTGTATCTCTGAATAAATGCAAAATTTCTGGAAATAATTTATTGTTTATCGAGAAACAGAGAGAGAGAGGGAGAGAGGGAGAGAGAGAATCTTTGTTTTATGATGAGAATATGTCCCGGTAAACCCATTGTAAATTTAAAATATCATAATTCAAAAAATATATTCAACTCTTTTTTGTAAGATTTATTTTATTTATTTGAAAGACAGAGTTAGAGAGAGAGAGAGAGAGAGAGAGAGAGGTCTTCCATCCACTGGTTCATTCCCCAAATGGCTGCAACGGCCAGAGGCATGCCGATCTCAAGCTAGAAGCCAGGAACCAGGAGCTTCTTCCGTGTCTCCCATGCGAGTGAAGGGGCCCAAGGACTTGGGCCATCTTCTACTGCTTTCCCAGGCCATAGCAGAGAGCTAGATCAGAAGTGGAGCAGCTGGGACTTTAACTGGCACCCATATGGGATGCTGGTGTTTCTAGACCAGGGCTTTAACCCACTGTGCCATAGCACTGGCCCCATTTAACACTCTTAACCTATTCAGCATCATAACTAAGCAGCACAGTACACGGTAGAATAGTTTTTGTTAACCAAAATCTTCTTGTGGCTATCTAGGAGCTGTGGCTCACTGCCACTGGCCAGCATTGTGACAGAGTATCATTCTGCATTTCAGAAGTCTGGGAGAAAAAAACATTCAAAATTTGAAGTATTACTTGTACTGAGTCTGTATCTCTTCCACATCATCATAAAGTTGAAATATTGCAAGTCAATCATCATAAAATTTGGGACCCTTTTTATGTGTGTGTGTGTATATATATATATATATATATATATATATCCTCCTAGTTAATATATTATAAGATACATTTGAATTATATATAATAACTTAAACTATTAATTTGAATATCTCTGTCTCTATCTATAGATATGTGTTGATGGTTATAATACAACATTTGACCAGAAGGTATGCAAATCTCTGCATAATTTATTTTTGTGAGCTTTATTACACATCTTAATTTATAGAAAAAATTATAAAGCAAAATAAGACAATAGCATGCTCAGTAATACTTTAAAATTTTATTATTTCTTCATATTTTCATATTTTCTATGGAAACATGCATTTCTATGAATATGCATTATATGTACAACCAAAATTTGAACGGGTTTTCCAAATGGTAAATGACTAGACGAATGTGAAGAGGTTCGTGATATTGAACGGGAAGTGTTTTTTCCAAAATTTAGGATGTAACTCTAGAGTTGAGCAGCAATAAGCTATGACATTTTCAAAAGCTCAGAAATATGAGCTGGCCCCCAATAAAGGACACCATCTGGCTATGGCTTTGTTTAGAGGTTTTTTTTTTTTTTTTCTGATTACATTTTCTCTCATTTTTGCATAAAAATGCTTCTCTCAGTGCATTCAAGCACGTGTTTGGAAGGTTCTGTGTTGGGCCTCATTAAGCCCCTTTTGCTGCATTGTGCAGGC
The DNA here is from genome assembly GCF_033115175.1 of Lepus europaeus. Taxonomy (NCBI): domain Eukaryota; kingdom Metazoa; phylum Chordata; class Mammalia; order Lagomorpha; family Leporidae; genus Lepus; species Lepus europaeus. The sequence goes on from NC_084829.1 coordinate 118,896,657, forward strand.
ATTAGTAGTAAGCCTTGGGCATTAGGCAGGTGTGTTTTCAACTTAAATTCTAACAGGGAAGGAGTGACATGCATAGGGCAGGCAATGTGATTATGATGACCTAAGGCCTGGAAAATATCCATGAAAATAGAAAGAATGCTGTTGGACATTAGAAAATATCTTTTTAAAATATTCTTTCTCTGGCTAGCTGATTGCTTCTGTGAATATGCAATCAAATATTTCAATTCCTATTCTGAAGGTCTGGTTTGATTTTTGCAATAGGAGTTTAAGTTATAATATTTTGCCATACAGGAATGAATTCATTGCTGAGCTAACAGTACATAATTTTGTTTCTTTTCCTTTCAGCTCTTGACATTTCACACTACTCATTAGGAGAACTGATATAATCCAGACATCATTTATAATAGAGAGGAGAAAATAATTTCTGCCAAATTTCTAGTAAGAGTGCCACCCATCTGAATCAGGAAGGCATTCATTTAATAACATATGAGTACACAGGGAATATATGCAGGACTACCACACCAAAATGCTTTATATAGAAGCTGTTACTTTGAAATTCAGCTGCTAAGAGACATTCTTCCACTTATTGGATTGAACAAATCTGACATTGGTTCACTGAAATCATTCTGGGAATGTTAATGGATTTTCTATGTGACCATTATGTGGTTTCTAATGCATTTCTGTAACAATGTAATCAGGAATCCTTCTCCATTTCCCTTTCTTACATAGTCCAGCCGATTGCACAACAATCCATTGCCCAAGTTGCAGAAATAACTTTCTACATTAGTACCCAGACTGGGCTTTTATCTAAGCTTCACCAATTATAGCAGTCAAAGCCAAATATTTGCTGAAAGACACTACAGTAATTAATTGGAGTCAACTGGGTCAGCAGGGTACTTAACAGTGCCAGTTATCTGTCATCATCATCCTTATGCTTAGTATGAGAAAAATAAGTGATTTGAAAGAGAAATGTAAGGGATGGTTTAAGGAGACCTAGCAGAAGTTTCTAAAATTACATTTTGCAAGGAAATTTTTAGGATCAGGTTTTGCCTGAATTCATCACTGCCAATGTCCATTGAGCAGGCATTTGTGTGGTGTAGTGTTACCTGGCACTGGACACTACTGCCTTTGTAAATCTGTAAGTGGCATCAATGGCAAGAAAATATCTACTCACATTTTCTAGGGGAAAACATATCAGTGGTAATGCTTTGATATATTTTTAGTTTATATTTGAAAGAGAAACGCAAATGATCTTGATTTTAGCAATGCTCTGTTGAGCAGATCAGAGGGCAAAATCATTGGTGTGGTAGTTTACTGAGCTTACAGGAAAAAACAAAAGTTGCAAGGGTGGCATACACAGTATATTTGCAGTTATTTTTTTCTATTTTCCACCAACCATCATGTAGCATAAAATAATGGAAATATGATTTGAATCTGGGGGAGTGACTGTAGAGGTCAGGGTTTATGTCTAATGGGAGGCATAGAACTTGAAGACATGCATTAAACAAATTGGATTAACTAAAATTGAAGAGTTTCTTTACAGCAAAGGAAACAGGAAAGTGAAGAGGCAACCAACAGAATGGGAGACGTTATTCGCAAATTACACAACAGATAAAGGATTAACAACTAGAAACTACAAAATAATAAAAAAACACCACAGAATCAAAACAAACGACCCAATTAAAAAAAAAATGGGCCAAGGTCCTTAACAGACATTTTTCAAAAGAGGAAATCCAAATGGCCAACAGACACATGAAACAATGCTCAGGATCCCTAGCCATCAGGGAAAAGCAGATCAAAACCACAATGAGGTTTCATCTCACCCCGGTTAGATTGGCTTACATACAGAAATCAACCAACAACAGATGCTGGCAAGGATGTGGGGAAAGAGGGACACTAATCCACTGTTGGTGGGAATGCAAACTGGTAAAGGCACTATGGAAGACAGTGTGCAGAGTCCTCAGAAACCTGAATATAGCACTACCACAGGACCCAGCCATCCTACTCCTTGGAATTTACCCAAGTGGAATTAAAGGGGAGAAAAAAAGAGCCATTTGCACCTCGATATTTGTTGCAGCTCAATTCACAATAGCTAAGACAAGGAATCAACCTAAATGTCCATCAACGGATGACTGGATAAAGGAACTATGGGATATGTACTCTATGGAACACTACGCAGCAGTAAAAAACAATGAAATCCGGGCATTTACAACAAAATGGAGGCAGCTGGAAAACATCATGCTGAGTGAAATAAGCCAGTACAAAAGGGACAAATATCATATGTTCTTCCTGTTCGATGGCAATTAAACGAGCATCTAAAATGATACCCATTGAAGTGAAATGGACACTATGAGAGACAATGACATGATCAGCCCTTGTCTTGACTGTTGAGGAACAACTTACTATTTTATTTCTTTTCGTATTTTGGTTGTTGTTGTTGTTGTTGCTAAGTGAAATGGACACTATGAGAGACAATGACAGGATCAGCCTTTGTCTAGACTGTTGAGGAACAACTTACTATTTTATTCCTTTTAGTATTTTTGTTGTTGTGGTGGTTGTTGTTGTTGCTCTGTTTGTTCTACATAAGACCACTGGTTGAACTCTGTAATCAATGCACAATCATTCTTAGGCGTTTAAAATTAACAGAAAAGTGATCTCTGTTAAATATAGGAGTGAGAATAAGAGAGGGAGAAGATATATAGGTTGGCACATGTTCACTCGGACTTACCTCCAATGGTGGAACTAGAAATGTGCCAGGGGATTTCAAATAAATTTTACCAAGAAAGTAGGTACCAATGCCAGCGCACTTGGTAAAGTGAAAAGTATAAATACACAACCGATCAAAAAGATAGGATATGTGTCGAAGAGATTTCACAAATAAGACCAGTGTAAGCAAATAATGAAGGATAGAATTAAAAGGGAGAGAATGATCCTGCGGGGGAAGCAGGACACACAGCAGACTCATAGAATGGCAAATGCCCAAAACAGCACTCCTGCCTCAGAATCAACCCTTGGGACATTCGGATCTGGCTAAAAGATCCATGAGAGTCTCACAGGCATGGAAAGCCATGACATGGTGGCAAAAAACAATCTAAATGAAAGACCCTGGTGAACAAGACCCCAGCAGAAAGAACAGACCATCAAGCTGAGAGGCGCCTTTCTCTGAAGGGAGGAAGGAACCTCCACAGTGATATGGCCTTGACTAAACAAGTTCAGAGTCGGTGAACTCAAGGGGCTTCCATAGCCTAGACAGCTCATAGCAAGTATCTCGGGTGATTGCTGACGTCACAAATAAGAGTGCGAATTGTTAAATCAAGAACGGGAGTCACTGGGTACATGCTCCCCACGTAGGATCTCTGTCCTTAATGTGTTTTACTATGAAACTTTAAAATATTACTAATCGAACAATACCCTCTACCTTGTGTGGTTGTGTGAATGCAGCCTGTTGAAATCCTTGCTTAGTATATACTAAGTTGATCTTCAGTATATGAAGGTAATTGAAAATGAAACTCGATAAAGGGTGGGATGGGAGAGGGAGAGGGAAGGGCCACGGGAGGGAGGTTGCGGGGGGGGGGGGAGCCACAACAATACAAAAGTTGCACTTTGTAAATTCACATTTATGAAATAATAAATAAATAAAATAATTAATTAAAAAAAAGACATGCAAGAATGTCTTGAGGCTACATTAATGTGGTGGAAAGAAGTGGGCGGGAATGTTGACATTGACTGTGATATAAAGTTCTTCTCTCTCCATATACACATCATGCGATTGATTCCAAGGCATATTTTTAGGCAATATTTTGCTAAGATTTTCAAGAATTGACATTTTTATATGTTTTAAGTCTCCATATCAAAGAACTCTCTTTTGTCTTTAAGTTTAGTTGAATGGCAGTAGATCTCCTTTCCTATATTTTATTTATTAATTAACGTGAGTGAGGGAGTGGTAGTGAGGGGAGGCAGTTACTGAGTGAGTCAAAGGTGAGAGTGTGAAGGGCCAAAATACTTTTAGGTTTCTTGATTTCATAGGGATATGCAAACTGTTATGCAATAAGTTCCTACAAAGTGTAAAAATAAAATATGGCTTAAAACAAGACACATTTGTTACATCACACGGTTCTGTACATCAGAAGTCTGAGCAGGGCATGACTGGGTCCTCTGATCAAGGTCTGAAATTAACATGTTGATTAAGCCATATTTCTTTCTGGAGCACAGTATTCTCGTCTAAGTTCAGTTTTTCACAGCATTTCATTCCTTGTGTTCTGGGTTTCCATTGTTATCTTGAGCTACCTGTCTAAGGCTGCTTCTGCTGAGTAGTTCCCCAATCTGTGGCCCTCTCCACAACAGCTGATGTGTTCAAGGCCAGCAGAAAAATCCCATTCAAGTATTGAGTTTCTTACTTTTTAAGGATTCTTGCCTGATTAAGTGACGCTCAGCTAGGCTACAGTCTTTTGATTATATTGAAACCAGATGATTTGCTGCCTTAATGACATCTGCAAAATACCTTTGCCATATAACATGTCACAGCCACGCAGATAGTGAAAAGAAAGGGGTTAAACATAATGTGTGCATCAGGAGGATGTGGATTGTGGTTATGTTGGAATTCTGCCTCCATAGCATGACTTCCAGAACCCTGAGTTGTGGGAATCAAAGGAGTATTGCAAGCACAAAAATCTGGTATGTAAAGATGAGAGATGGAACTGTGAATACATCTGTTCAATATTAACTAAAAAATATTTAAAGAAAAAAAAAAGAAAAGAAAGCTTTGGACTGCAAATGAATTTCTGACTGATTGTCAATGAAAACTAAGTGATTTGTAGAAATTGAGAAATGTTTCCTGATATGATGGTAAACAAAAACAAACAAAGCTATATTCTTTTTAAAGTTTTATTTAAAGTATACAAATTTCATGTATTTCATGTATACAGGTAGAAATATAGTCATGCTTCCCACCTCACCCTCTCTCCACCCAAGCTCCCACCCTCTCATCTTTTCTCGCCTAACCCCTCCCTTATTTTTTACAAAGATCTACTTTCAGTTTACTTTAGACTCATAAGTGGTATTGGTAAGATAGGCAGTCTCTGCCTCAACAACTTTCTCCCCCGCATTATCTTTTTACTGCTTTAAAATAATACATCCATTTATCTCAGACCTCCCCAAAAGCTGGCTGTACTTTAAAATGTTAATAGGCTCATTTTCTTTTTTCATTTCAGAATATAGGGCATTGTGATGAACAACTGCAATGACCAGCTTTTTCTCCTTATAAACACATCATGAGAAATTTATTATATGACATGTTTTGTTTATATGAAAGACAAATATTTTAATTTGATATGATTAGGTATGCATTTCCTAAAATGAAGCATTATGTTACATTCTGTTAGGCATATGACGGTTTCATAATACATTGATAAGTATGTATTGCAGATTAGATACTTTTACTGTTTTTCTATAAATGACAAGGTTGGCCTTGGATAAAAACAAGGACACTTAATCATACTTTGTCATTATTTAATTTCTCTGGAAATACCTCTAGGCAAGTCATTGACTACAAATCTAAGGTAATTTTACATCCTTTGAAGTAGTAACTGAGCAATTACGTTCAGATTGTTCAACGCATAGCCATGCATTCACTGTTTGAGTAGTCTTCTGGAATCTCTCCAAGACATTGTGTTAGTCTTCATTTCACTAGATTACTGCTGGGTCATTTAATAAACATCATTATTCCCATATACTAAATGATTTATGGAAAGTGTTAATGCAGATTCCAAAATTGGGAGATGTATTCAAATGTAATGGGAGGCTGAGATACCACTGAATGTAATCGCTCACAACTTCACTTTGTTTTTTTTTTTAAAGACCCTAAATTACACGGTTTTGGCATTGCTTTAAATTATGAGTATTAAATGTATTTGCCTGATGAATATTATCTCAATTAAGACACAATGTTGTATCTATAGTTAGGTTAAAAAAATGGCAAGGAAAAGAATTTGTGCTTTAAATCAATAACAAGGTATTTGAAAAAATTTGTGTTTGAATCACACAGAAACCAAGCGAAAAATCACTGTTTGAATTTTAATTTTAAAAAACAAATACATAATCTAGAATTGAATGAATGGGTTTTTACTTGCCAGATCTGATTTAATGGGCTGTCTTTTTGTTTTTTAACTCTCTGGTGATTTTTCTTATTTTAATATTTATTTATTTGAAAGTCAGAGTTACACAGGAGGAGGAAAAGAAAAAGGAAGGGGGAGAGGATGTGGGGGAGAAAGGATGGTCTATATCCTTGTACATTCCCTAGGTGGCCGCATTGGTCGGGGCTGGGCCAGGCTGAAGCCGGAGCCAGGTGCATCTTCCAGGTCTCCCACATGGGAGGCAGGGACCCAAATACTCGGGTTGTCTTCTGCTGCTTTCCATAGACCATTAGCAGGGAACTGGATCAGAAGTGGAGCAGCTGGGACACAAATTGGTGCCCCATGGAATGCCAGCCTTGCAGCTGGCAGCCTTACCCTCTATGCCACAACGCTGGCCCTAGGAAGGTATGTTTTTCATTCAAGACCCAAATCACTAGAAAATATCCCAGTACAACATGGCATGGTAGAAACCCTTATAGGCTGGCGCCATGGTTTAACAGGCTAATCCTCTGCCTTGTGGCGCCAGCACACCAGGTTCTAGTCCCGGTTGGGGCGCCGGATTCTATCCCGGTCGCCCCTCTTCCAGGCCAGCTCTCTGCTATGGCCCGGGAAGGCAGTAGAGGATGGCCCAAGTCCTTGGGCCCTGCACCTGCATGGGAGACCAGGAGAAGTACCTGGCTCCTGGCTTCGGATCACCACGATACACTGGCCGCAGTGGCCATTGGAGGGTGAACCAACGGCAAAAAGGAAGACCTTTCTCTCTGTCTCTCTTTCACTATCTACTCTGCCTGTTTAAAAAAAAAAAAAAAAAAAAAAAAAAAAAAAAGAGGGCCAGCGCCGTGGCTTAACAGGCTAATCCTCCGCCTTGCGGCGCCAGCACACCGGGTTCTAGTCCCAGTTGGGGCGCCAGATTATGTCCCGGTTGCCCCTCTTCCAGGCCAGCTCTCTGCTATGGCCCGGGAAGGCAGTAGAGGATGGCCGAAGTCCTTGGGCCCTGCACCCGCATGGGAGACCAGGAGAAGTACCTGGCTCCTGGCTTCGGATCACCACGATGCGCTGGCCGCAGCGGCCATTGGAGGGTGAACCAACGGCAAAAAAGGAAGACCTTTCTCTCTGTCTCTCTCACTATCCACTCTGCCTGTCAAAATAAATATAAAAAAAAAGAAAGAAAAAAATTTTAAAAAAAGAAAAGAAACCCTTAGAGAACATCCTTCTGAAATAATTTTGAGGGTAATAGGTTTCAAAAATAAAAAATGCTTGAGTGAAATATAAAGAGTGATGCTAAGAGGAAAGGTTTTCAGAGGTAGAAACCAAACGTGAGAAAAGTTTCTGTGATCGTTCTACAAACAGGCATAGGAGTCCAATCTCCCTGTTCTGTAATACTAATTTAAGAAAGATAAAAGCACCTCTTTCAATTTTCTACCTGTTTATTCAATAACTTCTACATGTATACATTAAACTCTTTTCTGGAGTCATCATCAGTTTATTATATTTAGTCTCAATATTTATTGTTTGCCAACATGTTGTTAAAATTGTAATACAACATTTATTAATGACAAATTTTCAATACTTAGCTATAATTTGAAGTATTTATTGAGTTCAATTCTTACTGGCTTTATTGACAAAAGTGTCCACAGAATATATCTCACTCAACAATGATCAAGAGCTGCAGAGAATACAATGTTACCTGACAGTCAGATGTTTTTCAACAATGGAGTATGACTTGAGAGACTGCACTTATATAATATTGCATGAGCAATTTTTTAAAAAAGATTTTATTTATTTATTTGAGAGGTAGATTTATAGACAGTGAGAGGGAGGCACAGAGAGAAAGCTCTTCCATCCGTTGGTTCATTCCCCAGACGGCCGCAATGGCCGGAGCTGGGCCGATCCGAAGCCAAGAGCCAGGAGCTTCTTCCTGGTTTCACATGCGGGTGTGGGGGCCCGAGCACTTGGGCTATCTTCTACTGCTTTCCCAGGCCACAGCAGAGAGCTGGATTGGAAGTGGGGCCTCTGTGGCTAGAACTGGCGCCCATATGGGATGCCGGCACTGCAGGAAGAGGATTAACCTACTGAGCCACATCACCGGCCATGGGCAATGTTTTTATATGCATTTAATGCTGAAAAAGCTAGAAACATGTATAAAGGAATTGTTTGTTTCATAATAAATTGACACAGAGGTATAAACTGGCAATAAGTAGAGAGTTGGCAAATATTAAGTAGCAATTTAGAGAGTATAAAACAGAATTTAGATTTGAAGGTATTTGACATCCTGAGATACAAATTTTTCATAGGTTAGATTCATGTTGTAAATTTCTTAACTGCCTTTAGTTTATCAAAACTTATAAGGCATGTACATATGCAGGAACTTTGACAGAAGACAAATTTTGTAAAATTATAGCAATTTGTTCCTAATTTCTATATTTTACGTAGTTTTTTTAGACAGAGACATAAAAGAGTGAACTCTTATCTGCTAGTTCACTCCTCAAATGACTGGGAACACTCTATCCAATCCTTCCATGTGGGTGGCTGGGGAGCCAACTTCTTAACAAGAAGATGAAATCAGGATCAGAACTGTTGCTCAGGCCTTTGCACTTCAATTTAATATGCAGGCATCCAGAGCGAGGTCTTACTGGCTGCACCAAGTTTCCACCCCTCAAAATGTTTCTAACTGGGTTTAACTTAAAACTGTATTATGGGGATGGCGCTGTGGCTCACTTGGTTACTCCTCTGCCTGTGGCGCCAGCATCCCATACAGTTGCTGGGTTCTAGTCCCGGTTGCTTCTCTTCCATTCCAGCTCTCTGCTGTGGCCCAGGAAGGCAGTGGAGGATGGCCCAAGTGCTTGGGTCCCTGCACCCCCATGGGAAACCAGGAGGAAGCACCTGGCTCCTGGCTTCAGATCAGCGCAGAGCCAGCTGTAGCGGCCATTTAGGGGGTGAACCAATGGAAGGAAGACCTTTCTCTCTGTCTCTCTGTCTAACTCTATCTGTAAAAATAATAAAAAAAAGATTGTATTATAAAATTGATTCTATGTACTTTATATACATCATTGTGTATCTTTATGAAAAGGACCCACTGTATTTGGTAACTTTTAAGTAAACAAACTGACAGATTGTCCATAGCTTTATAAGTAAATGAACAACACATTTTAAAGCAAGTTTAAGGCTCTTTGAAATAATAGCTGAGTCCAGGTTGGGGCAAGGAATACATAATACACAAGATGAGCCTAAAATATCTCATGTGTCAGAAAACAAAAAGTGATTAAAAAAAAAAGGACAAACCAACGATTAGGCAGGCCTGTTAAATAAATTCAGAAGGCATCAGAAAGAGCTCTCAATGATCAACACTGGACCAACCTGAATAGTCTAAGGGGTATTGATTATTTGTTAGTCATAACTATTCTCATATCTATACTGATATACAAAAATACCTAAACAAAGAAATAAGAGAGAAGAAATATTTTTCCTTTATAGAAGGAGTAAAAATAATTTATGCAGATACTTCACCCTTAAGGATGTTTCTCCAAATTCCTTGTTTTTTAAGTATGAGCTACCCAAGTGGCTTCCTTCCAAGGAATGTAGCATATGAACAAGGAAGGAAGAATACTGTGAGATAAAAATGATAGTTTATTAAAATGGTTTTCTCACAAAAATTATAACCCCAGTATAATCATGAGTAAAACATCAGATAAATACCAATTGAGGGACATTTCATATGCCCGAACAGTAATCTTTAAAACTTTCAAAGTTATCAAAAATAAGTTTAAGAAACTGTCACAATCAATTGAGTCTAAAGAGACATGACCAGCTGGCGCCGTGGTTCAACAGGCTAATCCTCCGCCTGTGGCGCCAGCACACCAGGTTCTAGTCCTGGTCGGGGCGCCAGATTCTGTCCTGGTTGCCCCTCTTCCAGGCCAGCTCTCTGCTATGGCCCGGGAGTGCAGTGGAGGATGGCCCAAGTGCTTGGGCCCTGCATCCCATGGGAGACCAGGAGAACACCTGACTCCTGCCTTTGGATCAGCGCAGTGCGCAGGCCGCGGCGGCCATTGGAGGGTGAACCAACGGCAAAGGAAGACCTATCTCTCTATCTCTCTCTCTCACTGTCCACTCTGTCAAAAAAAAAAAAAAAAGAAACATGATTGTTAGAATCTGTTGATTGTTTACAGTCCTAGTCTCTACTGTTGAGGAACAATGTTTGTTTTTTTTTTTTTTTTCTTCGTACTATCTGTTGAACTCTTTATTTAGTGTAAAGTTAATCTTATGAGTACAAAGTAAACTGAAAATAGATCTTTGTAAAAATTACGAGTGGGAATAGAACAGGAAGGAGGAAGAAGGGTGGGAAGAATCATTGTATTCCTAAAGCTATACAAATGAAATACATGAAACTTGTCTAGCTTAAACAAAATTTAAAAAAAAATCAAATTGTTAGGCTACTGAAACCTAAATCTCAAAAACTAGTTAAAGCGGGCACAGATCATGTAAAGTCTAGTGGATGTTTCATTTCTCAGGAAGAAACCTGGCTTCAAACCCTCTGCCCTCTGTCTGGGCATACTAAACTCTTTATCCTCTCATTTTCTTCATCTTAAAATAAAGTCTTTTCTACTTCAAACTGGCTACCTCCTTGACTTATTTGAACCCTAAAATCTTAAATCCTAACAATGATGACAAAATGTAGTGTGGCATCTTGGATAGGATCCTGTAGCAAAAAAGTTCATGACATTGATCTGCACTGTGCATTTTAAACATGATTGCATGATAAATATTAGGCTCAATTAAGTACTTTATCTACAATTAGAAGTGTTACCAAAAGCAAGTAAAGATACTAAAAGCAAAGAACACTCTAAGGCTGGTGCTGTGGTGTAGTAGGCTAATCCTCCACCTGTGGTGCCAGCATCCCACATGTGCATCTGCTCCTGTACCAGATGTTTCACTTCCGATCCAGCTCCCCGCTAATGTGTTTGGGAAAGCAGCGGAGGATGGCTTGAGTATTTCGGCCCCTGCACCCACAGTGGGAGACCCGGAAGAAGCTCCTGGCTTCTGGCTTCAAATTGGCCAGCTTTGGCCTTGTGGATATTTGGGGATTGAACCAGCAGATGGAAGACCTTTCTTTCTGTCTCCCCCTCTTTCTGTAACTCTACCTCTAAATAAATAAATAAAATATTTTTTAAAAATAATATTGCAGACAGTTTCCTTGCAAATTTTGCTACAATACTGGCATGTAGGAACAAATGTTTTGTCCAAATATTAAGATTGTTACATGGGGGCCTGTGTCCTGGCATATCAGGGGTGTGAGATGCCATTTGTAGCATTGGCATCTCATATCTGAGTAGAGATTCAAGTTCACACTGTTCCTCTTTGGATCCAGCTCCTTGTTAATGTGCCTGGGAAAGCACTACATGATGGCCTAGGTACTTGTACTCCTGCAGCCCACCTGGGAGACTTGGATGGAGTCTTGGGTTTTTGACTCCAGATTGTTGGCTTTAGGCTGGCCCAGCCCAGGGTGTTGTGGCCACTTGGGGAATGAATCAGCAATGGAAGATATTCTCCTCCTCCTCCTTCTCTCTCTCTCTCTCTCTCTCTCTCTGTGTATGTGTGTGTGTGTGTGTCTTTCTCTGTCTCTCTGTTTCTGTTGCTCATTCTTCCTTGAAAGAGGAAGGAAAGAAGGAAGGAAGGAAGGAAGAAAGGAAGGAAGGAAGAAAGGAAGGAAGGAAGTGCAAGGTGTCCAGCGCATAACAAATCTTCCCAGGCAGATGAATCAATTAATTCACAGGCTTTTATTGGGATTCCACTCCCAGGCAAGGTTCCTCAGTCCCAACAGCGGGGGCCAGGGAAGTCGTGTGTCAGAGATTGGGAGGGCTCATTTTATAGATTCAGGGCATGGGGGTTAAAGGTTAAGGCAGGTCTGATCCTCATTGGTTGACCTTTAGGCACCTGTGGGGACCTTGACAAGGACTTTTCATCCCTGGAAGTGCGAGTAGGGACTCTCCATTCCCGGAAGTATAGGCCTTCCCTCCTTGCGGATCCTAAAGCTACCAGGAAGGAAGGAAGAAAGAGAGAGAGAATGAAAGTTTTTAAAAAATGGCCACATCCCATAATGCAATACCTGGGTTTGATTCCCGGTGTTAGCTCCTGATGCCCATGAAACAGTGGTAGTAGCTCAAATAATTGGATTCCTGCCACTTACATGCGAGTCATGGATTATGTTATTGCTCTTGGCTTCAACCCCAGCCCAACTCTAGCCATATCAGGCATTTGGAAAGTGAGGTAGCAGATTGGATAGGTACTCTATGTCTGTCTTTAAAATAAATTGAAAATACTGGCATGTCATATCCCAAAATATAAAAACCAGGTATAGCATCATAACCAGTAATATTTATTCCAGGAATGCAAAGTTGGTTTAACATTCAAAATATTAATCAATGTAATTCATCAAATCAGCAGACTAAAATAGAAAATGACATGATCCTGTCACTTGAAGTATAAAAGACATTGGACAAATATTAATGTTTATGAATAATGACGCTTCTCACTAAAATATGAATAACAGAACATTGTCTCAATATTGTAAAACTGACATAAGAAAAAACAAGGGCCAACAGCCAAATGCTGAAAGATGAATGCTTTTCCCCTAAGATGAAAATCCAGGCAATGCTGCTCATTCTTACCAGTTAGAGTGAGCACTTTACTGTGAGACCAATAAGTGCAATAAAGACAAGCAATATAAATTATAGAAAACATATGGTGAAGAGAATATGGAAATCAATAAAAGATATCTAAAGCAATCCATTATGAAAGCTATTAGACCAAATAAGTGAGTTTGAAAACACCATAAAATATGATCAATAAAACATATTGTATCATTGTATACTATGTACAAATAGTTGGAAATTGAAGTCAACTTATTTATAATAGGATAAATAAGCAAGGAACACTTAGAGTTAACTGGAAAAAAATGTTCAATACCTGCACACTGAATTTAGAAAATATGGTGATAGAAAATTAAACCAACTTAAATACAAAGAAGAGGCATTCCATAATATGAGTTGGAACACTTATACTAAAATAATGAGAATTTTCTTCCAAATTGACCTATGGATTTAATAAATTATTAATGAAAATGTCATTAGACTGTTTTATAAAAATTAACAAACATATAAAAATGTAAGAATAAATGCAGGTCTTCCATCTGCTGGTTCACTCCCCAATTGGCCACATGACCAAAGCTCAGCTGATCTGAAGCCAGGAGCCAGGAGCTTCTACCAGGTCTCCTATGTGCGTACGGGGGCCCAAGGACTTGGGCCATCTTCTACTGCTTTCCCAGGCCATAGCAGAAAGCTGGATCAGAAGTGGAGCACCCAGGACACGAACCGGCACCCTTATGGGATGTGGGCACTGCAGGCAGTGGCTTTACCTGTTATGCCACGAGGCAGGCCCAATATTCAGGTATTTAAAATGTTGAACTCTCACATGTTCCTAGTAGAAATGAAAAATGATTCAGTCACTTTGAAAAATAGGTTGGCAGTGTCATAGTGTTAACCACAGATTTGTTGCAAGATCTAGTCAATCCACTCTTGATTGTTTATACAAGGGAACAGCAAATTTATCTACCCAATGACAAGTACATGAATTTTTGTAGCTATTTCATTCATAATATAAAAATCCTGAGCATAAACCAATTGTTTATCACAGATAAATGATATGAAATTTGTCATATAATGAATAGCTTCTCAGTAATTAATTAGTTTAGATTATGGATAAACAGGCAACATGAATGAAACTCAAAAGTTCCATATGAAGTAAACCAATCTGTATTAATAGAGTCCACACTTTTTGTTCCCATGACTATGATATTCTTGAATTGGCCAAGCTAAAATGACAGAGAGAAACATAGTTGTTGTCAGGATTGAAGGTTAAACGGTAATGGGCTGATAAAAATAGATGCAAGAACACTGTGAGAAACTCAAGATATTTATGTGACTTCACATTTATCAAATTCACTACATTGAAACCAGAACAAAATGAATTATTTTATATGTAAATTTTGTCTCAAAGCTGAAAAAAGATATGTTAGATATCTACATGCAAAAGAATTAATGTGCATACAGACTTTCCATGTCACAAAAATTAACTCAAAATTAGTCAAGGACCTAAATGTAAAATATAAAATTATAAAAATGATAGGAAATCTAGATGATCTGACTTTGGTGTTGACTTTTTAAGTAAGATAACAAAGACATGATCCTTGAAAAAATAACATAACTTAAGCTTCCTTAACTTTTTAAATATTCTGGGCAGGTACAGTGGAAAGAATCAGCTTATAATCCTTAAATAAAAGATTTCTCTGCAAAAAATTTTTAAAAAAAATCTGTTTTCAAAAATGCAGTCAAAACCGTGAGAAGATCAGCAGACTGGAAGAAAATATTTTTGAAAGACTGTATGATAAAGGATAGTTATCCCAAACACAAAAAGCCTTTAAAACTCAACAATAATAAAATGAATAACTTGTTTACAAAATGGGTAATAGTCCTGGGCAAATATCTCACCAAAGATAAGACAGATGGCAGATAAGTATATTGAAAAATGTACCACATCATCTTTCATTAGGGAAATATGTGTTTATAAAAAATTAATGCCTACTCATTAGAATAGTCTAACTCCAAAACATGAATGCACCAAACACTGACAAAAATGAAAACTAATATGAGTTTTCATTCATTACTGGTGGAATACAAAATGATATAGCCACTTTAGAAAATAGTTCATGAGTTTCTTGCAAAATAATGCATTATCTTACCATATGAACTATCATTTATGCTCCTTTGTGTTTGCACAAATGAGTTAAAGACATAGCCAGATAAAAGCTTACACATGGATTCCTTTTTTAGCAGCTTTAGTCATAATTGTCAATATTTGCAAGCTACTAAGATGTCCTTAAGTAAGTGAATGGACAAATAAACTACTATATCCAGACAATGATTATTTAGTAACAGAAGGAAATAATCTCAAGACATGAAAATGCAAATTGGCGAAATAAAATAAAATAAAAAGTCTACATACTGTGTGATTCCAACTAGACAGCATTTTAGAAAGGACATGACTATGGAGACTGTGGAAAGATCAGTGGCTTGCAGTAATTATGGGTGATTTAAGGTGTGTTGATGAATCACAGAGGTTTTTCTATGGCAATCATACTGTTCTGTATAATATATAACTAGTTGTATCCATCTTTTAATATATTTGTCAAGCTCAGGTTTTACAGTACCCAAAGTGAACCCTAATGTAAACAGTGGACTTTGTGATGCTGTGACAATGCAGGTTATCAATTCTACACTTAATCTTAGCCAATAGGCCGAGAAGAGATGGGGATCATCAATTCTAACAAATGTACCACTCTTGTGGATATTGCTAATAGAGGGGAAGGCTGAGTATATGTGGACAAGGAGCGTAAATGGAAATTTTCTGTATTTTCCACTTGATTGTTCTGTAAATTTCAAACTGCTCAAAAGATAAAGTCTATTCAAAAAAATACATATTACACTATTTAAAAGAACTAACAAAGTAATTTGAGCTTCAAAATTCTGGTAGGATTAAAATTTATATCCAAAATACTAAACAGGATATAGGCAGAGAAATGCAATATTTTAAAGTTCTCACATTATATATGAATTATATTAATAAAGGTAGACTGTAATGGGATAAACTGTAACTCTTTAGTTCTCATTTTTAAATTAAAATATACATAACCAATAAACCAATATTAGAGAAAAAACTTAATACATAGGGCAGACAGTTCATCTATGAAAATTAGAAAAGGGAAGAAATCAGAAAATAGATAAGATGAATAGAAGTCAATGTCAAGGTGGTAAGCCTAATTTAAAAACACACACATATGCATAATCATATAGTATATAATGTATAATCACAAGTGGCTAGGAAACAGTTTCTGAGATTCAAAATAAAAAACAGAAAACTCATAATTTTTTTCTTAAATTGAAATCTGTTTTAAATAGCAGAAACTATAGGCTGTGAAAAAATATTCACAACATATTTTCTGGGAAATATCTCATATTCAGTACAAAGAACTCTTAGAAATCAACCTGTGCTAATGAGTTTTGCCATAATAACAAATGATTCCCAAATGGCTTAACACATTTAAATTAATTTCTTGTTCATTTTATGTATCTGATGCAAGGTGTATTCATAAGAGTTCCCGAAAGGAATATAAGCAATCAGATGGTAGTTTTAATAAGAACCTGGCTCATGAGAGTAAGGAGACTGGGAAGTTCCAAGATCTGTATTCAGCAAGCTGATTTCTCCAGGAGAGCCTACAATGCAGTTCCAGTCCTTGTGAGAGCAAGGAGAGATAACAATGCTCTTCTATTCAGAACTGTAGCCTTGAGACCCACACTCGCAGGGTTCAGTTCTCAGTTCAAAGACAGGACAAAGCCTAAGCCATAGCACAAGACCATCCAGCAGGATTACATTGTCAATCATGGAACATCTCTGTTTCTGTTCTAATGAGACATTCAAATGATCTAATGAGGCTCACCCACAACAGAGAAGCCAATCTGCTTTACAATTCAAATGTTAACCTAATTCAGAAACTCCCTCAGAGGCACATCTAAAATAATGCTAGATCAAACATCTGGGCATCCTATAGCTCAGTCAAGCTGACATACAAAATCAGTCACCAAAGAATGAGATAGCATGTGCTCTGCTCCTGTGCACAGCTTTAAAATTCTAGGTACCAGAATACAGGAACAACCATTTTCCAAGATTTGCTACTGTTGAGGCAGAGGATGAAGGCCAGAGAAATGACAAAATACACAATCTCCATTAAATTTCTATTCTGAATTTCAACATTTGCCACTTTTATCATATTTCATTGGCTAAACCAAGTCATTTGGAGAAAATGATGTAAATATATGGGGAATATACATGAAAATATACTGGAAGTCACAGGAAACCTATGGGAGACAAAGGAATTGGGATCCATAATTCATCCCATTCTATTATCTTAAGAAATCATTAAGATTAAACTATTAAAATTTTTAGTTTGTAGGGCCGGCGCCGTGGCTTAACAGGCTAATCCTCCGCCTTGCGGCGCCGGCACACTGGGTTCTAGTCCCGGTCGGGGCACCGATCCTGTCCCAGTTGCCCCTCTTCCAGGCCAGCTCTCTGCTGTGGCCAGGGAGTGCAGTGGAGGATGGCCCAAGTTCTTGGGCCCTGCACCCCATGGGAGACCAGGATAAGCACCTGGCTCCTGCCATCGGAACGGCGCGGTGCGCTGGCTGCAGCGCGCCTACCGCGGCGGCCATTGGAGAGTGAACCAACGGCAAAAGGAAGACCTTTCTCTCTGTCTCCCTCTACTGTCCACTCTGCCTGTCATAAAAAAAAAATTTAGTTTGTAAATAACATTTACTCAACATTTAGCAATTAATACACTTTATTAACTTTACAAAGATCTAAAATAATAAATGATATAATAAATGTATCAAATGCAACTTAACATCATATTGAAAATAAAACAGAATCATAAGACTTACAGAAATGTACTCTATTTTTAATCGTCACTTTACATGATTAACTACTATTTGAATAAAACACAGTACCACTTAGTTCACTTATCACAACTGAACAGTGAAATTTTCTCCATTAGAAAATCTTATATGAATTTCCCGGCCAATGAATGATTGATTTAGCTTCAAATTTTAATATTCCACTTCCATAACCATAAAACAAAATGGGATGGTGAAATCTCGCTTTTTTCCTTCATTGCTCCTCTCTTTGGATGGAGAGCAACATTCGATTTTAGAATGAAAAGATGAGAAAGGCACCTGCTAATGGCCTTTTCTTGGGACTTGAGTCCCTGGAGGTACTTGTGGAGCAGATTTGTTTACTTCCCCAGCATTGCCCATTTTCTCTGGATTATTTTGTGAGAAAGAGTTAAAAACAAAAGAAATCCACATCTGTCTTGCTTGAGCAAGCCTCTTTAACAGAAGCTTATCCCATATAAATATTATATAGATAGATGCATAATCTGGTATTATGTGTGAAACTTAAAAACAGATAAATGAATAGAATCAACCAAGTGGCCAAGGGTGAGGGCAGTAGGTCTTGGCTACTGCCTGCTGTCTAACCTCTTCTACAAATTTCACTAGCTCTATAAGCATCTTGGCAGCCTCTCTGATGTTTAACACAAGTGGTAAAGTAAGTATCTCACATAAATTTAATCAAGTACTTTCAAAATGAATGCTTTTTAAAGTCAAAGGTTAGATTATTTAATTATAAAAGAGAAAGTTGGATTAATTTGTTTACATTTTAGCCAAGACCCTGGCAGTTCAATTTGATCAGCTGTGACTTTTGGAAAGTCTTTTGACCCCATAACTAATCTTCCTAGATATTCTTTTTACTGTATATGTGATGTATTAATTATTCTTACTATACAGTCCAGGTGCAAGAGATAAATACACAAAGAGCAGCTTTTTAAACTAAGAAACACATACCTGTTTGATTTGACAAGATCAGTGGCATTTGGTTCTATGGTACTCTGGGGAAGATAAGTCATGAATTTGTAAGAATATCATTGTCCCAGAATTTCATTTTCTAAATTTTTCTGGCTTCCAGGATGCCTAACAATGGAAATTTCTTCATTTGAGTTGTTAGAAAATTTGCTTTATGTGATAATTCCTTACAGTTTAAATGGACTCAATTATCAATCAATTGAAACTTTTTTCTGTTTTCTAAATATAGAATTAATTTTAATAATATTTGTTCCATATTTGGTTTTAGGAGAAAATATGTTTTTCTCTTGAAATAAAGAGCTGCTGTTGTCTGTAAGAAAATGCAAATTTCAGGTCAAATCTCAGGTAAGACATTTGCAGTAAGAATTAAAGATAGAAGAAGAAAGAGGGTGAAGGAAATTAAATTGGTGTCTCATCAGTCCCAAAGTTTCTTTGACCTTTGAGGGAAATAAGTGACACTGAGGGAAGTTTTAATGAACACTGGCTCCAGTGTAGTGACATTTCTATTACCTCATTGTTTGATAATTTCTCTCTACCATGCTAGAATGATGTCTCTAGTTTGCTTTTCCCATTTTTCATGCTGTGATTTATCCAGTGTTATAGAGGGCTCAGTCTGTTTACTGTAACTATGTTTTTATAATTCTTGTCTAAGAATGACTTTATGGTTATGAGTTCCCTCTGAGTCTGCTTTAAATTCCTTGTTGCTAGCATTCTACAGCATATTTTAAGTCATAATGTCTTACAGTACACTGCTGAATATATTGCTGTACAAACAGTGCAGAAATTTATTTCTTTCCCTCCTTAGATTTTAATTCTGCAATCAACTGTCTTGAAGAGTGGCTTATTCAATGCAACAAATGAAGGAAATACGGATCTCATAGCCAAATATGACTGGTGAGAAAATTCCACAGAAACAGAAATACACATTCATAACATTCCTGCACTAGTAAACTCAGAATTTTCATTTATTTTGTAAATGTAAAGATACACCTAAAGGCTACCTTAGAATATATTGCATCATGGATATCTTAATGGAATATGAATGTGCACCTGTCAAGTTATGCATACAAAAAATGTTATTTCCTAGACGATTTTATTTTAAGGATTTGTATATATTTTCTCCTGAGTAAATATGTGGATTAAGCCAAGATATGTCAATAAAGTGCTGGGGAAATGTCTTTTGGATAAAATTCTTATGTGCATATTTTCTCATGGCTGAAGATAGAGATAGGCCAAAGATCACTGTAGAGGAAACAAATCCATACATTGGATTTTTCAGCATACTGAGCACATACTTAATATGCCAAAATACACGGTATAGATTTATTTTTGCAATTTTGTGACCAGTGAGAAGTGTAGTCGTGTATAAAGAATTTTGATCTTAAAAGAACTGTGTTGTAGACTTGCTTGTCATTTTGCTTCTACATGAAAAAATTATTTATCTTTCCCTTCCTTAAACTTTTCTCTCTTTCCATTTATATATATATATATATGATGTATATTATACACACATATATAATTTATAGATGTATATAAATATAATATATTA
The DNA here is from genome assembly GCF_033115175.1 of Lepus europaeus. NCBI lineage: Eukaryota > Metazoa > Chordata > Mammalia > Lagomorpha > Leporidae > Lepus > Lepus europaeus. The sequence continues at coordinate 118,916,861 of NC_084829.1, forward strand.
TACATATAATATATGTGATATATGTATATTACATATACATATATAATTTAGAAGATTTTTGACCACTTTCCCCATTCCTTCATGTTGCTTGGAGGCTGCCTTGTATACTGCCTAAGAACATAACCTCTGAGATTAAACAGCTAATCAGAGTTTACATATTGGCTCTGCCAAGCTCTTTGACTATGAGACTTCAGGCATCTTGTCAGATCAGAATGGGGACAATAATGGTACTTTTCTCACAGGTATTGCATTGATACAAACGCTAAAATGCATTACTCCTTTGATGCATGCTATAGAAGGAATGATGGTACCTGGAAAGTGGTCATTTTTGCTAGTGATCTAACTTCTCTAGGAGAGCTACACATTCCCATTTCCTTTACACTATAGTAGGAATTCTTACCTGCTTAAATGTCATAGAATAATACCACATTCCTGTTATTTTGGGGAATACTAGCTGCGAATATATCTAGAATGAGTTCATGCTGTTTTTGGCAAAGAGACTTGGTGCACTGATATTTTCGACACATGATGCCCATCAAACTTTCAGAATTTGAAAAATTAGATGTTAATGATATATTGACTTCATCAAAAATCTATTTTTGAAACTTACCACTTAATAGGCACAGGGAAGGTGTTACTACCAATAGTGAACAATGTAATTTCCTAAAGATATTTTGAAAAATGCATCTTTCAAACCATGAGGTTGGTTCAAAGCTTTTTGAAGATTCTTGAAATAAGTTACTAGGAAATATTTTAAAGTGGAAAGGACAAGTGATACAATGCCTGAAAATAATTGCCTATGCTTTATTTATTTTTTTTTACAAAGGTACAGAGCTTCCAAATCAAAAAGTCAATCCCAGAAAGGGCAATATAAACCTAATAATGAGCTTTCAATTTTCAAAATAGAGTTAAATCTTTCAAATTAATATAAAATCACTTTAAACTGTAATTCTATAACAGAAGAAATAGATACATATACTTGAGAATGTGCATAAGGGAATAGAGACCTGTGATATTAGACATATGTTAATAATATATACTCAATGTTCTTATGTTAATGATCAAATTGAAATTACAAGTTATTCTTATGGAGAAACAGCTTTAGCTAAACATGAGATTATCATAATGTTTTCATTTTTGAAGATGCTCCATCTAGTTGGATCCACCTTAGCTCTTCCTCTGGAATGATATTGTCCCTGGAATTCAACATTTCTGGTTTCAGCTATGTATTATTTGACACTGGAATCAGGATTCTATGTGTCATCATTCACTATTGAGAAAGTAGAAGACTTTCCCTGGCATGATAGCTGTGGTGCCACACCTGCAGATAACCAGAATATATTGACTATATTGGCGATAGCCAATTGTATGGGAAATTTGTGTCTTACAACTTCTTTTTTTTTTTAATTTATTTGACAAGTAGAGTTACAGACAGTGAGAGAGAGAGAGAGAGAGAGAGAGAGAGAGATTGAGAAAGGTCTTGCTTCCGTTAGTTCACCACCCAAATGGCTGCTGCGGCCGGCGCTGCGCCGATCCGAAGCCAGGAGCCAGGTACTTCTCCCTGGTCTTCCATGAGGGTGGAGGGGCACAAGTGCCTGGGCCATCCTCCACTGCCCTCCCGGGCCACAACAGAGAGCCGGACTGGAAGAGGAGCAACCGGACTAGAACCCAGCGCCCATATGGGATGCTGACACCGCCGGCGGAGGATTAACCAAATAAATAAAAACAAAACAAATAAAACAAATAAATAAAAAACAAAAAAAAATTATTAAAATATCTTCATTTTATTCATCTAGAAAATTATCAATAAACATTTCTGAGAATGAAATCTAATACTATGAAGTGTGTTTGCTTTATGACCATTCAGTTGTAGGAATTGTCCTTCAAGTATATTCCTATAATGTATCATAGATTCTATCATTTTACTTGTCACACACTACCAACACCTCTTTATACTTTATCCATGACACTGACCTATTTACATATGTGCTCTTGGTGATCTCATCTCTTCTAATGGCTTTCAGTTTCATCTCAATTCATTCCAAATGTGTAATTTCAGTTGAGAACTCTTCTTTGAACACATTTCTCTATATTTAGCAGCCAAATTGATGAAAGAACATGAGAACCAGATTTCTTGAGTCTGAAATTTCACTTATCTTGCTGTATTTTTTGTCAACAGAGGAGAGATTTACTGGCATCCTGAAATAAACTCTAGATGCCACTAACTGTGTGTTTATTTTTTTAAAGATTTATTTTATTTATTTGCAAGAGTTAAAGAAAGAGGTAGAGACACAGAGAGAGAGGTCTTCCATCTGCTGGTTCACTCCTCAAATGGCCACAATGGCTGAAGCTGAGATGATCCGAACTCAGGTGCCAGGAGCTTCTTCTGGATCTCCCACGTGGGTTCAGGGGCCCAAGCACTTGGGCCACACTCTGCTCCTTTCCCAGGCACTTGAGCAGAGAGCTGGATTGGAAGTGGAATGGTTGGGACTCAAACCGGTGCCCATATGGGATGCCAGCATTGTAGGCCAGGGCTTTAAGCTGCTGCTCCACTGGCCGGACTTGTCACTGTGTTTGACACATCTCTTATGGACTTGCTATAGTTTAGTTTTAACTTTTTTTCAAATAAAATTTTTATCGTCTTATCTGATTTTCAGTTAATAAATCCTGTATATTTAATTATTTTAATATATGGCATTATAATTGTCTACGTTACTTGATGCACAAGATTGTCCTTTTTATTAACATAGACATATAAATTGACCTAAGTTGTACCACTGAAAAATGCATGTAATTCTGTAACGTACACTCTAGATTTTTTTCAAATGCAAGAATACAGAACTTTTCATTGTATTTAATTACTATTTTCCAGTCACATTCAAATTCTAGATACATTCAGGAATCTTTTGTGAATATGGTATTCCATGTTGGAATATAGTGTAAATTATTTTGCAAGTATATACTTTTTGTTTAATGAAAGAATAAAGGTAAAATATATCTATGTTTCCCTTTGATTTATTATTTTAATGATGTCTGATATTTTGTATTTGTAATCTCCTCAGCTGATTCTAGGAGGCATACAGAAAAAATATACAGTGAAGCTACTACTTCCCTAATGTCTCCTGATTCATTCTTTTACAAATACACACACACACACACACATGCACACAGTTTTCAAGAAGTTCATGAATGGAAAAACTGTGTATATTTTCAAAACTTCTTTGTACAAAACTAAATTTATATATATATATATATATATATATATAAAATTTGACAGAGTTAGTGAGAGAGAGTGAGAGACAGAGAAAGGTCTTCCTTCTGTTGGTTCATCCCAGAAATTCCCGCCAGGGCTGGAGCTACGCCCTTCCGAAGCCAGGAGCCAGGTGGCTCCTCCTGGTCTCCCATGAGGGTGCAGGGGCCCAAGCACTTGGGCTATCCTCCACTGCCCTCCCGGGCCACAGCAGAGAGCTGGACTGGAAGAGGAGCAGCTGGGACTAGAACCCAGCACCCACATGGGATGCTGGTGCCGCAGGCAGAGGATTAACCAAGTGAGCCATGGCACTGGCCCCTAAATTTATCTTATAATTCTATTTTCCATATATTTTAAAAGTATCTTTGTACAGTTATATATGTGCATGTTTATGCATGTATGCACATACTGTGTTTGCACACATATAAATATGCCATATATTTGTACTTGTGATAGAGAGAGAATCTTCCAGCCAGATAGGGACCAGGGCACCCTCCCTCACCATCAGGAGGTAAGTTTCAGAGGAGTTGAGAATAGTCAAGCAACCAGCTTCTGTGAAGGAATTTGATGTTATGTGCTAGTCCTGGTAATCAAGATTTTTTTGTGGTGATTTAGGTATTGAGCATTGTTTGTATCTTGGAGGATAGTTTCATGTGTTTTCTGTTGTCTCTATTGTGTCTCAATTGGAGCTTTCATCCAATTAACTGATCAAAACTATCCCTTTATTGCACCAACTACAAGAACTTCCCTTTGTCAAATGAAAAATCCCTAGACAATCAGACCTCAATGGCTCTCATTTTCAGGGACTCCTCTCTACACTGCAGGGAACTTTATCTTGCACTTTTTTTTTAAACTTTTATTTAGTAATTATAAATTTCCAAAGTACAGTTTATGGATTACAGTGGCTTTTTCCCCCCATAACTTCCCTCCCACCCCCAACCCTCCCATCTCCCGCTCCCTCTCACATTCCATTTGCGTCAAGATTCATTTTCAATTATCTTTATATAGAGAAGATCAATTTAGTATCTATTAAGTAAAGATTTCATCAGTTTGCACCCACACAGAAACACAAAGTGTAAAATACTGTTTCAGTACTAGTTATAGCATTAATTCACATTGACCAACACATTAAGGACAGAGATCCTACATGAGGAGTAAGTACACAGTGACTCCTATTGTTGACTTAACAAATTGACACATTTGTTAATGGTGTCAGTAATCTCCCTAGGCTCTAGTCATGAGTTTCCAAGGCTATGGAAGCCTTTTGAGTTCGCTGACTTCAATCTTATTCAGACAAGTTCATAGTCAAAGTGGAAGTTCTCTCCTTCCTTCTGAGAAAGGTACCTCCTTCTTTGATGGCCCGGTCTTTCTACTGGGATCTCACTTGCAGAGATCTTTCATTTAGGTCCTTATGTTTTTTTTTTTTACCAGATTGTCTTGGCTTTCCATGACTACTCGGTACTCTCATGGGCTCTTCAGCCAGATCCAAATGCCTTAAGGTCTGATTCTGAGGCCAGAGTGCTATTTAGGACATCTGCCATTCTATGAGTCTGCTGTGTATCCCGCTTGCCATGTTGGATTGTTATCTCCCATTTTTCTTCTATCAGTTAGTATTAGCAGCCACTAGTCTTTTTTTTTTTTTTAATTTTTGACAGGCAGAGTGGACAAGAGAGAGAGACAGAGAGAAAGGTCTTCCTTTTGCCGCTGGTTTACCCTCCAATGGCCGCCGCGGTAGCGCGCTGCGGCCGGCGCACCGCGCTGTTCCGATGGCAGGAGCCAGGTGCTTATCCTGGTCTCCCATGGGGTGCAGAGCCCAAACACTTGGGCTATCCCCCACTGCACTCCCTAGCCACAGCAGAGAGCTGGCCTGGAAGAGGGGCAACCGGGACAGGATCGGTGCCCCGACCGGGACTAGAACCCGGTGTGCCGGCGCCGCAAGGCGGAGGATTAGCCTGTTGAGCCACGGCGCCACTAGTCTTGTTTATGTGATCCCATTGACTCTTAGAACCTATCAGTTTGATCAATTGTGAACTGAAGTTGATCACTTGGACTAGTGAGATGGCATTGGTACATGCCACCTTGATGGGATTGAATTGGAATCCCTGGCACATTTCTAACTCCACCATTTGGGGCAAGTCCAGTTGAGCATGTCCCAGATTGTACATCTCCTCTGTCTCTTATTCCCACTCTTATATTTAACAGGGATCACTTTTCAGTTAAATTTAAACACCTAAGAATAATTGTGTGTTAATTACAGAGTTCAACCAATAGTATTAAGCAGAACAAAAAAATACTAAAAGGGATAAAGTATTAAATTGTACATCAACAGTCAGGGCAAGGGCTGATCAAGTCACTCTTTCTCATAGTGTCCATTTCACTTCAACAGTTTACCTTTTTGGTGCTCAGTTAGTTGTCACCAATCAGGGAGAACATATGATATTTGTCTCTTTGGGATTGGCTTAATTCACTCAGCATGATGTTTTCCAGATTCCTCCATTTTGTAGCAAATGATTCGGATTGTATTGTTTTTGACTGATGTATAGTATTCTATAGAGTACATTTCCCATAATTTCTTTATCTAATCTACTGTTGATGGGCATTTGGGTTAATTCCAGGTCTTAGCTATTGTGAATTCCAGGTGCAGAAGCATGAAGCAAGACCCCTACCTTTCACCTTACACAAAAATCCACTCAACATGGATTAAAGACCTAAGTCAAGGCCGGCACCGTGGCTCGATAGGCTAATTCTCTGCCTTGGGGCAATAGCACACGGGGTTCTATTCCTGGTCAGGGTGCCGGATTCTGTCGCGGTTGCCCCTCTTCCAGTCCAGCTCTCTGCTGTTGCCCAAAAGTGCAGTGGAGGATGGCCCAAGTGCTTGGGCCCTGCACCCACATGGGAGACCAAGAGAAGCGCCTGGCTCTCAGCTTCGGATCAGCGCGGTGCGCCAGCTGCAGCACGCTGGCCACAATGGCCATTGGAGGGTGAAAGGAAGACCTTTCTCTCTGTCTCTCTCTCTCTCTGACTGTCCACTCTGCCTGTAAAAAATAAAACAAAATAAAAAATAGAAAAAAAAAACAAATAAAAAAAGATAAAAAAAGACCTAAGTCAAGACCCAACACCATCAAATTATTATAGAACATTGGAGAAACCCTGCAAGATATAGGTATCGGCTAAGACTTCTTGGAAAAGACCCCGGAAGCACAGGCAGTAAAGCCAAAATTAACATTTGGGATTGCATCAAATTGAGAAGTTTCTCTACTGCAAAAGAAACAGTCAGGAAAGTGAAGAGGCAACCGACAGAATGGGAAAACGTATTTGCAAACTATGCAACAGATAAAGGGTTAATAACCAGAATCTACAAAGAGATCAGAAACTCCACAACATCAAAACAAACAACCCACTTAAGAGATGGGCCAAGGACCTCAATAGACATTTTTCCAAAGAGGAAATCCAAATGACCAACAGACACATGAAAAAATGTTCAGGATCACTAGCCATCAGGGAAATGCAAATCAAAACCACAATGAGGTTTCACCTCACCCTGGTTAGATGGCTCACATTCAGAAATCTACCAACAACAGATGCTGGCAAGGATGTGAGGAAAAGGGAGACTAACCCACTGTTGGTGGGAATGCAAACTGGTTAAGCCACTATAGAAGTCAGTCTGGAGATTCCTCAGAAACCTGAATATAACCCTACCATACAACCCAGCCATCCCACTCCCTGGAATTTACCCAAAGGAAATTAAATTGGCAAACAAAAAAGCTGTCTGCATCTCAATGTTTATTGCAGCTCAATTCACAATAGCACTTTTTTTTTTCTTTCAATAAGCTACTTCTGCTTTACACATATTTCCTTGTCTATGTTTCTCAATCTTCGTGGACATGAGGCATGAATCCAGCAGAGAAAATAATTCCAATGACTACAGACTTCTGCATCATTTCTTTGGGGTTTATCTGGGTGTATTGGAAGGTTGATTGAAGAAGGACTGTTTTTTTTTTTTTTTCCAGAGGTCCTTGTTCTCCATCTAAGTCCACTATCTACTAGAAATAGTGGGACTTCATCCCCCCCCCCCCCCCGCCCCTAAAAGCAATTAGGATGATTGCTGGTCTTAAAGACTCAGAGGACAGTCTTTGTGGGTAGACCTGACTTTTAATATTGGGAATGTTAGTCTCATTCTGCTTCAGTTTTCTTCCATGGAAATTGATCCAGTACATGATATTGCCTAAAGGCTCCCTGATCAGATCCAGACTTCAACTACCCATTAAAGTATTGGAATAAAATCTGCACTTTTCATTCTCTCTTTCCCTCCTGCTTGCTACCTCTCCTGACTCTGTCAGGAACAGTGCAGACTGGACAAGTTTCCACATCTAAGCTAGCAAGACAGAGGCCTTAATCCATCAACCCCTTTTATCTGATAAGTGTTTTCTCCTTTCCCTGTAGTTTACATTTTGTTGATGACTTTTTTCTTTAGTCCTTGACAACAGGATTATCTGATTCTCTATTACTTGGGAGAACTGAGCCTTGAAGGAGTTAGCATTATATACCTATTTTTAAATTGTCCTAGTGATTACCGTAACTCTGATTAGATCTGGCCAACAACTTTTGTTGAAATACCCAGCTTATATGGATTACTACTACTTTTACTTTGACCAAATGGCTTAAACCTCTGATAATTGTTTAGATTTATAGCTGTAGACTGCATCTTTTGACCTTGAGGCTTCTAGCTGGATCCGTGGAACTCTCAAAAGATAAGGCTCTTGGGAGAAATAATAACTTTTTGAGTTAACCTTAAATGATACCAAATTTATGTTGTACTTATATAAAGGCCTGGTGTTTGATGCTCCAGGGTCAATGAGACATGATTTCAGAGTGAACCCATACCCATGGCTTTATATCAGATAACTTTCCTGCATGTTATGTGTACTCCCATCCTTGCTCACAACTCTCTCCCACCTAGCATGTTCTGGCACTAGAGGGTAAAATGAGGGGGCAATGTCACCTTCAGTGCAGGGGTCAGAACAGTGTACCCATGGGGAATCTTTATTCCTGGGCAAGTCACTCACACCAAGGACAAGGAACTTCCTGATAGACAAGAGATAGGTGAGTGTGCACATCATTTCTACTGTATGGCCACAGCTGATGGAAGAGAAAGGAAACAGAAGTTATATGAAGTTTATGCCTTAGCCACACCGAAAGGCTTGGAAAAAGCCCAGATTCTTTAAAGAAGGACTGACAACAAAGGCAGAGGCAAGTTAATAAATAAAAAAGGGTGGTCCAGACTATCAGGGGGATGAGAAATTTGGGCTCTGGAGGCTCACAGAGCAGTTTGGCCAAGGTATATGGTGTAAGAGATTTAAGGCCAGCCTATAAAATGGAATATTAAAATATATCATCTACTGTCACCCCCAGAACGTGTGCTTCCAGGTACAGGCATATGCTGGCTGCATATGGGTAGGATGTCTCTAGCAAGGTCTAGAGGAAAGACAATGAGATAACAGGGAGGTCCAAAGTTAGGCACAAATAAGAGCTACTACTTCTATTGGCTTATCCTTCTTTGATGATGAGTGCTAGGTTTCATATGCATCTACAGGATCATGTGTCCCAGGGAATCAAGGTCAGGTATAGAAGTCCAGGGAAGAGTATCTACTCATGTTCTCCAATCACTCCTTGCTATGGGCTCCTGGACGTTATTCTCCCACAGCCAAGGAACTTGAGGTATGACTAAAGTGAGAGGGAGAAAGAAACTTAGAAACACCTTTATGTCTTTTCTTTCTATTTCAGATGGGTAAAACATCTTTGGCATGTACCCCCTTAGAGTGAGTTGTAAGGCATTGAGATTTTTATGACCTTCATACCTTAAAAATGCCAGTTAAGAAAATAACTAGCTCAAAGACAATATGTTTGCATGATGAGGCAAAGATCAAACACTAAAGTATCCAAGCTGTCTGTGACAGATCCATGTACAGAGAGCTCCACCCCCATTCATAGAAATATTGAAGCATTAGTCAGGCATACTATATCTCCTGATTTTATAGAAGGGAAGCCAATCTTGAAGGAAAAAATTATTACTCAGTTAGCTTCAGATATTTGGGGAAAATGTCAAAAACTGGCCATTGGACCTGAGAATGACTTAGAAAATTTCCTGATGGGTCACCACTTTTGTCTTTTACAATTGGTATCAGGAGGAGACCCAACATTGAGAGAGAAGGGATAAGGAAAAAAAGTCACACTCTCATAGTTGCCTTATGGGCATAACCATCTGAGGGTCTCCAGAAATCTCCAAAGTGCTATGGCTGTGGTCAGATAGGTACTTCAAGAAGGAGTGTCCACATTACCAGTGCCAGAGTAAACTCACACCACCCTGTCCTATTTGCAATGGGGATTAGTGGAAGGTTGACTGCCCCTAGAGACCTAGGCCTCTGGGCCTAGATCTTCTTCCTTGGAAAACCAAATAGGAATGAAGGGTCCAGTGCTTCTTCTATAGGCTCCTACAACCTACATCATCAACAGTCAGAAATCTCAAGTGGCCCTAACCATCAAAAAGAATGACTTTGACTTTCTTCTACATACTTGAGCCATAATTTCTGTTCTTTCAAATCTGGTATCCCTCTTTCCCTTAGCATGATCTGAGATGTTTCTCAGGTTTTATCCAGCAATTAAGCTGTAACTGGGATAATTTGGTTTCTTTTTGCCAAACCTTCCTGATCATGCCAGAGGGTCCAATACCTCACCTAGGGAGAGATTATTGTGTTGGGGGGGGGATTACCACTTCTGGAACAAGGGCAATCCTTATGCTTTCTCCTAAGTGTGACAGATATTAATCCATAGGTTTTGGCAACCTGGAGAAAGATTGGCTAAGCAATAATTTCTCAGCTATTACAACTTTGTCTTAAGCATCCCTCATATTTTCCTCATTAAAAACAATATCCCTTAAACCTGGAGAATGATTAAAAGCCATAATATACAATTTAAAGTCACAGGACTTTTAAAGAATCTCTGTAACACTTCAATCCTCAGTTTAAAAACCAAATGGAGAGTGAAGACTAGTGTAGGATCTCTGTCTTCTTAGTGAGACAGTGATCCCCATTCACCCGGTGGTCCCCAGCCCTTATACTTTACTATCCCAAACTGTGGAAGAGATGAAGTGGGCAGTAAGAACCCTTTTAATTTTCTGGCAAAATGAAGCTATAAATTATTGAAATAAAAATTCCAATTCTGCCAACCTTCTATAAAGTATATAGGCATAAACTTATCTGAAAGAACTTGAGCACACTGAGGAGATACAATTAACTCCTTAGCCAACTTTCCATTTCCTGAAACTTTTGAACATCTTAGCAGCTTTCTGAGAGTCAGAATTCTGTTGACACCCCATTGCCAGGTGTGGGGAAATAACCCATCCTTTTTACCAACTAATAAAAGATCCCAATTGCAAGGGTCAATATTTTGACATGGGGTTTAGAGGCCCCCCAGGCCTTTACCCAACTTAAACACACCTTACAAATGACCTTGCTTTAAGCTTACCAGTGAACAAAGTCTTCATCTATATGAAATAGTGAGAAAAACAAATGACCTTAGGGTATTGATTCAGCTTAAGGGACCAGATCATTAGCCTGCAGAGTATCTTAACAAGGAACTTGACCTGGTGAGCATAGGGTCAATGAGCTGCTTCCATGTGGTAGCAGCTATCACCCACCAATTCTCTGAAGCTACCAAACTAACCCTGAGACGGAATATGACAAAATCTGGTACACAACATCCACCTGTAGTGTGAAAGGGTTTCTAGCCTCAAAAGGAAGCCTCTGGTTAATGGTCAACCTCCTTTTAAAATTCTAGGCATTACTGCTAGAGGGCCCTATGATCCAACTCAAGACCTGCTCCTCTCTTAATCCTAAACTTTTCTCCCAGAGGAGATGAAGACCTCAGAACCTGAATGTGGACAGGTAGTTGGTTCTACAGACCCATGCAGCTAGGGAGGTCCTCAAGAAGACCCCTGTCGAGGACCTGGACTGAATTCACTTTTCAGATGACTATTCCTTTGTGGAACAAGAAAGTTGCCAGGCTGGATATACCATTGTGACAACTGAGAGCTCTCATCTTCCAAACAGCACATGTGTAAAATTAACAGAGCTAGTAAATCTGACAAGAGCCCTCAAGATGAGCAAGGACAATAGGGCAAATATTTATACTGATTCTAAATATGTCTACCTAGCTTTCCATGCACATGCAGCTATTTGGCTAGGAAGATACTTCCTTACTGCACTTCTGTCCCTATCAAATACTATCAGGAAATAGATTGTTTATTATCTTCTATGTTCCTCCCCTGGGAAGTGGCAATTATGTACTGTAATGTACACCAAAAGGGATCAATGAAATAGCTGAAGGAAGTCAATTGGCAGATTTCATAGCCAGATCAGCAACCAAGGAGAGTCCCTCTTGAGCCTTTAGAGAATCCTTTGGTATGGGGAACCCCCTAAAAGAGATAGACCACAATACTCCTCTGAATAAACCCAATGGGAATATTCCACAGGTAATAGTTCCCAACATAGTGGATGGCTTCAGCCTGGAGAAGTGTTCATCTTCCTTCCTCCTGCCAGTGGAAGGCACTTTAAACTACCCATCAAGCTTCCTGCCTAGGTAGACATAAAACTCTTCAGCTGACCCCAAAGCTATTTACTTGTCGATGTATGGTTCTTGAAAATACATTGAAATATAAAATTTCAAAATGGCATAATACAATTAAAGATAATATTGTTAATGAAGGAGGAATAATTGCTATGGAGTAGAGTTCTGGATTGAGTAAATCCTAACAGACTTTACTGGATCTTACTTCTACCTTAGAAAAAAATAAACCAAAGCTTCAGACCTTCATTCAAAGAATCAGGCCCTCCACAAATCTGACAAAGAAATGTGTCATATATATACTAGGATATTATTGTGTGTGGAGTATAATGCCACTCATAATTACTCTCCTGCATCACAGCTCATTTTGATTTTTTTTTTATTCTTTAACTTTTATGTAATAAATATAAATTTCCACAGTACAGCTTATGGATTACAATAGCTTTTTCCCCCCATAACTTCCCTCCCACCCACAACCCTCCCATCTCTCACTCCCTCTCACATTCCATTTGCGTCAAGATTCATTTTCAATTATCTTTATATAGAGAAGATCAATTTAGTATCTATTAAGTAAAGATTTCATCAGTTTGCACCCACACAGAAACACAAAGTGTAAAATACTGTTTCAGTACTAGTTATAGCATTAATTCACATTGGACAACACATTAAGGACAGAGATCCCACATAAGGAGTAAGTACACAGTGAATCCTGTTGTTGACTTAACAACTTGACACTCTTGTTTATGGCATCAGAAATCTCCCTAGGCTCTAGTCATGAGTTTCCAAGGCTATGGAAGCCTTTTGAGTTTGCTGACTTCGATCTTATTCAGACAAGGTCATAGTCAAAGTGGAAGTTCTCTCCTACCTTCTGAGAAAGGTACCTCCTTCTTTGATGGCCCGGTCTTTCTACTGGGATCTCACTTGCAGAGATCTTTCATTTAGGTCTTTTTTTTTTACCAGATTGTCTTGGCTTTCCATGACTACTCAGTACTCTCATGGGCTCTTCAGCCAGATCCAAATGCCTTAAGGTCTGATTCTGAGGCCAGAATGCTATTTAGGACATCTGCCATTCTATGAGTCTGCTGTGTATCCCACTTGCCATGTTGGATTGTTCTCTCCCTTTTTTCTTCTATCAGTTAGTATTAGCAGCTACTAGTCTTGTTTGTGTGATACCTTTGACTCTTAGACCTATCAGTGTGATCAATTGTGAACTGAAATTGATCACTTGGACTAGCGAAATGGCATTGGTACATGCCACCTTGATGGGATTGTATTGGAATCCCTGCAACATTTCTAACTCCACCATTTGGGGCAAGTCCAATTGAGCATGTCCCAGATTGTACATCTCCTCTGTCTCTTATTCCCACTCTTATATTTAACAGGGATCAATTTTCAGTTAAATTTAAACACCTAAGAATAATTGTGTGTTAATTACAGAGTTCAACCAATAGTATTAAGCAGAACAAAAAAATACTAAAAGGGATAAAGTATTAAATTGTACATCAACAGTCAGGGCAAGGGCTGATCAAGTCACCGTTTCTCATAGTGTCCATTTCACTTCAACAGGTTTCCTTTTTGGTGCTCAGTTAGTTGTCACCAATCAGGGAGCACATGATATTTGTCTCTTTAGGACTGGCTTAATTCACTCAGCATGATGTTTTCCAGATTCCTCCATTTTGTTGCAAATGATTTGGATTGTATTGTTTTTGACTGCTGTATAGTATTCTATAGATTACATGTCCCATAATTTCTTTATCCAATCTACTGTTGATGAGCTTTTTGGTTAATTCCAGGTCTTAGCTATTGTGCATTGAGCTGCAATAAACATTAAGGTGCAGACAGCTTTTTTGTTTGCCAAATTTTTTTTTCCATTTTTTGGTATCTTCTATTGCTTTAAGATTTTGTAATTCTCATTGTAGAGATCTATAACGTCCTTGGTTAAGTTTATTCCAAGGTATTTGATTGTGTGTAGCTATTCTGAATGGGATTGATCTTAGAAGTACTTCCTTAGCCGTGGCATTGCCTGTGTATACAAAGGCTGATGATTTTTTTGTGCATTGATTTTATATCCTGCTTCTTTGCCAAACTCTTCTATGGGTTCCAATAGTCTCTTAGGAGAGCTCTTGGATCCCCTAAATAAAGAATCATATCATCTGCAAAGAGGGATAGTTTGACTTCTTCCTTCCCAATTTGTATTCCTTTAATTTCTTTTTTTTTTATAATTTTTTTTGACAGGCAGAGTGGACAGTGAGAGAGAGAGAGAGACAGAGAGAAAGGTCTTCCTTTTTGCCGTTGGTTCACCCTCCAATGGTCTCTGTGGCTGGCGCATCGCGCTGATCCGAAGCCAGGAGCCAGGTGCTTCTCCTGGTCTCCCATGTGGGTGCAGGGCCCAAGGACTTGGGCCATCCTACACTGCCTTCCCGGGCCATAGCAGAGAGCTAGCCTGGAAGAGGGGCAACCAGGATAGAATCTGGCGCCTCAACCGGGACTAGAACTCGGTGTGCCGGCACCACAAGGTGGAGGATTAACCTGTTAAGCCTCGGTGCCGGCCTAATTTCTTTTTTTTTTGCCTAATAGCTCTGGCTCAAACTTCCAGAACTATATTGAATAGCAGTGGTGAGCATGGGCATCCCTGTCTGGTACCAGATTTCAGTGGAAATGCTTCCAACTTTTCCCCATTCAATAGGATGTTGGCTGTGGGTTTTTCATAAATTGCTTTGATTGTATCTATACCCAGTTTGCTTAGGGTTTTCATCATGAAAGGGTGTTGTATTTTATCAAATGCTTTCTCTGCATCTCTTGAGATAATCCTATGATTTTTCTTCTGCAGTTTCTTAATGTGGTGTATCACATTGGTTGTTTTGAGAACGTTGAACTATCCCTGCATACCAGGGATAAATCCCACTTGGTCTGGGTGGATGATCTGTCTGATGTGTTGTTGCATTCTATTGGCCAGAATTTTATTGAGGATTTTTGCATCTATGTTCATCAGGGATATTGGTCTGTAATTCTCTTTCAATGCTGCATCTTTTTCTGGCTTAGGAAATAAGGTGATGCTGGCTTCATAGAAAGAATTTGGGTGGATTCCATCTTTTTCAATTGTTCTGAATAGTTTAAGAATTGGAGTTAGTTCTTCTTTAAATGCCTGGTAGAATTCAGCAGTGACTCCATCTGGTCCTGGGCTTTTCTTTGTTGGGAGGGCCTTTATTACTGTTTCAATTTCTGAGTCAGTTATTGGTCTGTTTAGGTTTTCCATGTCTTCCTGGTTCAATTTAGGTAGGTTGCATGTGTCCAAGAATCTGTCCATTTCTGATAGATTTCCCTGTTTGCTGGCATACAAGTCCTTGTAGTAATTTCTGATGATTCTTTTTATTTCTGTGGCGTCTGTTGTTACGTTTCCCTTTTCATCTCTGATCCTATTGATTTGGGTCTTTTCTCTTTTTTTTTAGTTAGTTGGGTCAACAGGGTGTCAATTTTGTTTATTTTTTTCAAAAAACCAGCGCCTCATTTGGCTGATTTTTTTGTAATTTTTTTGGATTCAATCCTGTTGATTTCTTCTCTGATTTTAATTATTTCTCTTCTCCTACTAGATTTGGGTCTGGTTTCCTCCAGATTTTCTAGATCCTTGAGAAGATTTGAAAGGTCATCTATTTGGTGCCTTTCCAATTTCTTGATGTAGGCACCTATTGCTATAAACTTTCCTCTTAACACTGCTTTTGAAATCCCATAGGTTTTGGTATGTTGTGCTTTTATCCTCATTTACTTCCAGAAAATTTTTGATTTCTCTTTTAATTTCTTCTATGACCCATTTTTCATTCAGGAGCATGTTGTTCAATCTCCATGTGTTTGCACGTGCTCTAGGGATTCCTGAGTTGCTAATTTCCAACTTCATTCCTTTATGGTCTGAGAAGCTGCATGGTATGATTCTAATTCTTTTGAATTTGCTGAGACTTGCTTTATGGCCTAGTATGTGGTCAATCCTAGAGAAGGTTCTATGTACTGCTGAGAAGAATGTAAAGTCTTTATGTGTACGATGAAAATTTCTGTCAATATCTGTTAGATCCATTTGGGCTATAGTTTCATTTAAATCTACTGTATCCTTGATCTTCTGTCCAGTTGATTTGCCTATTTCTGAGAGTGGAGTATTGAAGTCCCCCAGTACTATTGTATTGGTGTCTAAGTCTCCCTTTAAGTCCCTTAACAAGTCTTTTAAATAAGCTGGTGCCCTGTAATTAGGTGCATATCCATTGATAATCGTTATATCTTCCTGTTGAATGGATCCCTTAATCATTAAATAGTGCCCCTCTTTGTCTCTCCTAACAGTTTTTGTGTTAAAGTTTATTTTGTCTGATATTAAGATGGCTACAGCCACTCTTTTTTCATTTCTGTTGGCATGGTATATCTTTTTCCAGCCTTTCACTTTCAGTCTGTATGGATCATTGTTGGAAAGATGTGTTTCTTGTAAGCAGCAAATAGATGGGCTTTGTTCCTTAACCCAATCAGCCAATCTGTGTCTTTTAACTGACTATTGATAAGTAGTAACTTTGCCCTGCCATTTGCCAAAGATATTTTCTAATATATGTTTTGAACTTCCTGTGATCTTTTGCTGTGAGTTTTCCTTCCTTTACCTTCTTTCATATGGATGACCATGTTTCTGTGTTTCTGTGTGTAACACATCTTTAAGCATCTTTTGCAGGGCAGGACGAGTGGCGACAAATTCTTTCAATTTCTGTTTGCTATGAAATGTCTTTATTTCACCTTCATTCTCAAATGAGAGCTTTGCATGATATAATATTCTGAGCTGGCAGTTTTTCTCTCTTAGTACCTGGGCTATATCTCGCCATTCCCTTCTAGCTTGTAGGGTTTCTGATGAGAAGCCTGCTGTGAGTCTAATTGGAAATCCTCTGAGAGTAATCTGACATTTCTCTCTTGCACATTTTAGAATCTTTTCTTTGTGTTTCACTGTGGTGAGTATGATTACAACATGTCGTGGTGAGGATCTCTTTTGGTCATGTTTACTAGGGGTTCTATCCTGTACTAGGATGTCTCTGTCCTTCTCCAAACCCGGGAAGTTCTCTGCTAGTATCTCACTAAAAAGGCCTTCTAATCATTTCTCCCTCTCCATGCCTTCAGGAACTCCTAGAACCCGAATGCTGGTTTTTTTTTAATAGAATCCTGTCGATTCCCAACAATATTTTTTAGATTTCTAATTTCTTCTTCTTTTCTATGGTTTGACTGTATACTTTCCTGTGCTCTGTCTCCTACGCCCAATATTCTCTCTTCTGCTTCACTGACTCAGTTTTTAAGGCTCTCTAATGTGTTTGTCATTTGATCTATTGAATTCTTCATTTCATTTTGATTTCTCTTCACTATCACACTTTCCTGTTCTACTACTTCTGCATTTCATTTTGATTCCTCCTTAATATTTCATTTTCATGAGAGAGATTTTCTATCCTGTCCAGTGAGGATTTATGTAGCTCAAACATTTGTTTTTGAAAACTTCTAAATGTTCTTATAAACTTTTTAAAATCTGTATCTTGCATTTCTTCCATCTCATCATCTTCATAATCTTGTCTTGGGGTGTCTTGTTCATTCGGGGGCATCATAATGTCTTGTTCTTGTTTCCTTGTTTTCTGCATTTGTTGCTTGGCATTGTGGTGATATTCTTTGGATTCTTCTTCCCTCTCTGTGGTTTTTTTTTTTTCTTGTTATACTATGACTGTATTAAGTGTACTGTCTGCTTTCGGTGGAGCCTTAGAGGCTTGAGATGAGTGTGGCCTGAGAGCTCTGTTTGGTTCCTCAGGGTTAAGGGTATGCCAAAGGTGACACTACCAGGTTAGGTGTGGTAAATCTCTCTCTCTCTCTCTCTCTCTCTCTCTCTCTCTCTCTCTCTTCAGAAGGGAAGTAATTTTGCACAACTGAGCGGAATTGAAGGTAGTCAGCTTCTGATCTCTGGCTCCTGTGGGTATAACGTTTGCCTGCTCTTTTCCAAGGACCACATAGGGAATCTATGCTGCCCTCAGTGTGTGCTCAAATTCTCCTGTAGTCTCTCACTGGGTTGCCAAGGTTACCGAATTGTAGCATCTCTGGAGAGTACTCACATGAACTCCGTGAGTTCTCAAACCCACTGTCTCTTTTTTCACCGTCTCAGTTCATTAGCTCCACACATTCACTAGGTCCTAATCTCATGTTATTTCACCCCCGCAGAGTCAGGTTTTTCTGCTTGGCTGTGGGCAGGCACAGCCCTGAGGTTGCACAGCTTTTACGTGTGACCAAAGTGGTGCCTGCTCTTTGTCTTGCTCGCTTTTGAGAGGTGAGCAAAGAGAGAGAAACTCGTGTTCGTACTGGTGCCCTTTTTTTTCCTCTCTCCTCTAGTTAGCCTGGTGAAATTTCCCCCATGGGGCTTCAAGCCCCGTTCCCTCTAGGCTCCTCCTTCTGCTTTCCCGCTGGTGTCTCAGGCTATTGAAGTTTGGCTCACATTGCATTCCAGTGCTGGTGCATAGATTCTGCTGCTGGTATCCCAAACCGTGGGCTCCCACGCCCTCCACACAGGTCCACCATGAATCACTAGTTCCGGAAGAGTTTCCTCTGCTATTTCTTCCCTAACTCTTCCTTGAACCTGCAGTATCTCCACTTTTATTAAACTGTCTCTTCCCGGACTATCAGTGTGCTCCCTTCCTATTCTGTCATCTTGCCAGACTCGCCAAACAGTTTTGAGCCCTTTAAACTTGCTGTACAGTCATTCTTTCCTTATATATCATATTCTAATGGATAATGAAACCTCATACATGATCAGATCCATCACAGCCGTTGTCAAATTCCAACAAGCCATTCAAGATCTCCCAGAAACACAATTCAGGGGCCTAGGAAGCCTTAAATTGCCCCAGATTTCAGTGTTAGTAAAAGCCCCTCCAACTCACTGTTCCTCCTTAGATAAGTGTTGGGAGGGACCCCATACTGCAGTACTTTCTATTCCTACTACAGTAAAAGTGTCCAGATTGGATGTGTAGATCCACATCTTTTTAATGAGAAACAGGGTTTTTGGATCAACCTCAGATTCAATCCAGGAGGGTGAATTGAAACCCCCCAAAAAGCAAAGGACTCAAACTCTTCTTTAAAAGACTGAAATAGGGGTCATCAATGTGGTGTAGTGGATAAAGCAGCTGCCTGCAGTGCCGGCATCCCATATGGGCACCAGTTCAAGTCCTGGCTGCTCCACTTCAAATCCAGCTCTCTGCTATGGCCTGGGAAATCAGTAGAAGATGGCCCAAGTCCTTGGGCCCCTGCACCCACATGGGAAACCCATAAGAAGCTCCTGGCTTCTGGTTTTGGATTGGTGTAGCTCTGGCTGTTGAGGCCATCTGAGGAGTGAACCAGCAGATGGTAGACCTCTCTCTCTCTCTCTCTGCCTCTCTGTAACTCTCAAATAAAAATAAAATAAATCTAAAAAAAAAAAGACTGAAGTAATTCTGTTGTGCACACTGCTCATCAGCTTTCCTTTCTCAATTCCATCATCCTTCAATTCCATCAACAAAATACAGTTATTTTGGGAATAGCCTTGCTCAGGTGATGAAGTCTTTCCATATTATTCATCTGTGTGCCTCTAGCAATGGTATGATGCCATGGCTAGACTGTGCCTGACTATAAGCCTGTTGACTGTACGCAAAGTACCTAAGAATTAAAAGCATTGGCTTTATTTTAGGGTACATGTCCATTACACCTCCTCTTAAATTCTGTGGATCTTCTATTCCCATGTGGGAGCTATCAAACTCCAGATGGCTCTGTAGATACAATCACAGATGCAGGCCTTCTCCCAGGAACCCATAGATGGACCCCTGCAGGAGGAAGCCTGACTGTCATTTTCAACACACCACTCCTCTCCATGTTAAAGTAGCCACAATGCATCTGGCTGTGAATCCCTAACAGCAGTTGGAGTTACCCCTTTTCTTTTATTTTCTCTGCTTCCTTCCAATTAACAACTGATGCTTTACACAGTCTTTTTTCTTAATGTTCCTCATTCCTCGTGGACATGAGACATGAACCTGCAGGAAAAAAATAATTGTAATAATCACAGATCAAGCAACAATTGTACATATCAACTGCTTTGAGATATAATTCACATATTGTATAGTTTGTGCTTTTGTAACAAAATGCCTGAAGCTGGATACTTTATAAGTACAGATTTATTGGACTTATGATTCTGGTGGCTCAAAATTCCAAATAGCACAATGTTGACATTCTAGCAAGTGCCTCCTTGGCTGTGTGGAAGCAAGGAGAAAACAAAATGAGAAATTTCTATGAGAAGAGATCAAATAGGCAGGGTGTATTTGCTTTGTAGAAACCCACTTTCTTGAGAATTAAATCACTCCTATGAGACTCAGTGAACTCACTAAAACCAGCACTAACCCATTCTTGAGAATGGAACCCCTATGACCTAACTACATTAGGCCTTACCTCTTATAGTCATCACCAGTTACTTCAACACTACCACTGTGAATAAACAATATTCAGAGCCATGGCACATACTATGTAATTAATACACTCGATGTGTGTAATTCTATCCATAGATTTGTTCAACCATCATTGCATTCAAATTTAGAACATTTCCACTGACACAAAAAGCAATGAGTTGAAGTCATGCCTAATTTTTGTTTTTATTTGCATTTCTCTGTAGGCCAGTGATGTTGAGCATCTTTACATTTGTTA
Source organism: Lepus europaeus (assembly GCF_033115175.1). Lineage (NCBI taxonomy): Eukaryota > Metazoa > Chordata > Mammalia > Lagomorpha > Leporidae > Lepus > Lepus europaeus. The sequence continues at coordinate 118,937,439 of NC_084829.1, forward strand.
GTGGCCATTTGTAGTGCTTCTTTGGGGGAAATATCTGTATCTTTTGCCCACTTTTAAGTTGTATTATTTGTTTATATTTTATTACTGATTTAATATGTCTTTATATATATTCTAGATATAAGAATTTTGCGAAACATGTGATTTGAAAACATTTTTACCATTTTGTAGATTGACAATTTATAAGTTTTTTTGAAGCAAAAATAATTTAATGAAGGTGAAATCAAATTATCTACTTTTTCATTGTCACATTTGGGTTTTGTGTTTTACTAACTGTTTTTATTCACCCAGGATCATGAATATTAAATCATATAACTTTATGAAGATTTCATTAATTTTAGTTCTTACATTTAGGTCTTGATCCATTTTAGATTATTCTGTTGTTACTGTTTTTATTGGCAATGTGCCTAAGAGGCCCAGTTTCATTCTTCTGCATTTTGATATCCAGGTGTCTCAGTGTCATTTGTTGAAAAGGCTATTATTTCCTTCATTGAATTGTCTTGGCACTTGTGTTGAAAATGAATTGACCAAAATCTGAATGTTTATTTCTGGACTAAATTGTTTTGCATTGATCTATATATTCAATAATATTTTTTATCTAGTGTGTTTTTGCAGTTAAGGTTTTGCAATATGGAAATGGGGATCATGCAAATATTTTTCTCTTTTTCAAGATTGTTTTGTCCTTTTTGTGATTCTTTGAAATTTCATATGAATTTGTATAATTAGCTCTTTCAGTTCTACAAAGATGCTGTTGGATTCTCAAAGGGGTTGCATTGAATCTGTAGAACAATTTGCAGAGAATTTTCATCAGATGATACAAATCTCTTATCAAATAAAACATTGGAAAACCTCTGAAATAGGTTCTGATTCATAAACACAGGATGCTTTTCTATATATTTAGGTCTTTAATTTGTTTCAGTATTTTGTAGTATTCAGAACATTTTTCCCTCTTCTTTTATTAAATTGATTTCTAAGTATTATGTTATTTCTGATGCTACTTTAAATTATGTTGTTTTGTGATTTATTTTTTGACAGGTACAATTGATTAAAATATATTGATCTTTTGCCCTGCAACCTTGATAAATTTATCAGTTAAATAATTTTTATAGTTTTTGTATTTTTATATTTATTGTTTTTATATTTTTATGGCTTCATTATCATTCATATGTAAGATCAAACTGAGAATGTAGATGTATGTACTTTTTATTTTCTAGCTGGTATGATTTTTACTTAATTTTCAATTGTAATTGTCCTAAATAGGACCTGTAGTACAAGGTTGAGTAGAATTTGTGCGATCAAGCATCCTTGTGTTTCCTCTACTGTTAGGGGAAAGCATGCAGCACTTCTCCATTAAGTACGAAGTCAGCAGTTAGTCTTGCCAGATAATTTCATCAAATTGCAGACATTCTCTTCTATTACTTATGTGTTGAGTGTTTTTACCATTATGTCACATTGTATTTTTATGACATGGTTTAATTGAGAGGATTATGTAGGTTTTAATTAATTAATTTATTAATTAATTTATTTATTTGCTTACTTGAAAGCAGGAAGAGAGAGAGAGTGGGAGATCGTTGAGGTTGGTCCAGGCTGAAATCAGTAGCCTTGAACTTAATTTGTCTCTCACACAGCTGGCAGGGATACAATTAGTTGAATCATCATTGGCAGTCAAACAGTGTGTGTATCCACAGAAGGCTAGAATTGGGAATGTCACTGGATATTGAACCCATGCATTGGAATATTGGATGCAAATTAGCCACCTGGGCAAATGTCTGTCCTTAATGAGTTGTTTACCTTAAGTTACATGGAATGATACATACATCAATAGCTATGAAAACTGTTATTTGAGGCACATGTGCTAAAATTGCTCTAGATTCCAGAAGAAATAAAATTTTTCAACAATGCACTCTTTTTTTCTCGCGCGTAACTCTTTGCTTATTGTTTATTTTGCTTGTGATTAATCTTAAGTATAAAGCTTTGTTAAGGTTTCTGTTTGAATAATGTATTCACCTTTTCTTTTTATTTTCAATCTAGTTGAAATTTTGAATATAAAATGTTTCTCCTTTAGACAGAATATAGTGGGATACATCACTTTAATATCATTTCACAGTCTCTACCTTTAATTTAATTGTTTAATCCATTCACATTCAGTTTTTCTCTGAATAGAATTGGGATAACTTCAGTTTATTACATTTTGTTTATATATATATATAATTACATTTACATTTGTATAAATTAAATGTAAATATATTATATATCATCATAACTATATGTACTATATACAATTGCATTATTACATTTTGTTTATATATGTATAAATAGACATATATATAACCTCTATTCTTTATTGATTTTTGTGATCTTTCTTTTGTGATTATTTTCTGTTACAGTTTTAGTTAATGCATTACTATATTTTGAAGATTTATTGTTTGTTGATTTTGAACTTACCATGTATATTTTAATTTTTTAAATATTTATTTATTTATTGAAAGTCAGAGTTACGCAGAGATAGAAGGGGAGGCAGACAGAGAGAGAGAGAGAGAAAGAGAAAGAGAGAGAGAGGTCTTCCATCTGTTCGTTCACTCCCCAATTGGCCACAATGGCCAGAGATGCGCCGATCCAAAGCCAGGAGCAAGGAGCTTCCTCCGGGTCCTTCCACGCTGGTGCAGGGGCCCAAGGACTTAGGCCTCCTTCTATGGCTTTCCCAGGCCAAGGAAGAGAGCTGGATCAGAAGTGGAGCAGCTGAGTCTCTAACTCACGCCAATATGGGATGCCGGCACTGCAGGTGGTGGTTTAACCGGCTATGCCACAGTGTGGGCTCCATACTATTTTAATTAAATCTAATTCATATACATAGTAACTTAATTCCAGTAATATTTAGAAACATTCCTCCAATGCAGTTCTGCTTTCTGCTGCTTCTATTTTTTGTGTTATTATTGTTACACATATTTGTCCAACATTTTATACCTATATATGTTTGAAAGCATTGTTTTTTTTTATAATTACGACCTTAGATAATTTACACTGTGTCTTTCTCCTTGCATTATTCTACTTTTGTTATTATACCAAACTATCTGACTCTGAGTAACTTTTTAAAGTAAAGATATTTATTTAATTTCATAGTTCTGGAGATTCAAGAACAGGTGTCTCGTTATGGCCTTCTTCTGGCAAAGTTCCAAGGCAGAACCAGGCATCACAGGGCCAGAGATAGAGAGTCCATGATTGTGTATCTCCTGGTATTGCTCTCTCTTTTTATAAAGCTGCCAGGATACAATCACGGGGGATCTAACCTTATGATTTAATCTAATCTTGATTACCTCCCAAATGACTGACTGTTAACTAAGCACAGTGGTCAGAACAAATCTGTATCCCCTTCATGCCTCAGAGCTGGTACGGAATTTTAAAACACAGATTCTTACAGAGAACACTAAAAATAATTGAAGCCATAACAGTTGTGAATTATAAAAACTGAGGATAATTTTTGGAATCATTCTATATTCTTTTTCAAGGTCTTCCATAACAAAATAATACAGACTGCTTGGCTTTCAAACAGAAATCTGGTATCTAACACTCTGGAAGCTGGAAGTTCAAGGTCAAGGTATCAGTAGGTTTGAGATCTCTCCCTTGCAAATTGTTGTCATCCTTTTATGTCTTCTCATTGCCTTTTAAAATAGTGCACATTGTTGAGTGTCCCTTTTATAAAGTATCAATCAAATTAGATTAATCCCTCACTCTGTTAACCTCACTACACCTCAATTACCTCTGTAGATGTCTTATCTCTAAATACATTCATATTGAAGGTTAGAGCTTTTGCATATGATTTTTTTGTAGAGAGACATTTTAGCGCAAAATACTCCAAATTCACGATCAGCATCAGAAAGGAGGGTAATGGTTTGTGGACTTTTCCCTCTGACTTTGTTCTTCGGTCCCCATCCCATGCTGTAGGGATCAAAAGTCTTATGCAGATTTGGCAATCTGGAGGACTGTGCCCTTAGTTTTGTAGTTTGTTTAACTCCAGATTGTATTAAGTCCAGCTTTTAGGTTCCTCTAATGGCTAGCTGATGGTTCTATTGTTTTTGACAATGATGATGGAGATAAATTACACCACAATAAGATTAAATTAAATTTGGACCCTTTTAAAGTGATGGTTTTTGAAGTCAATTTTTATGTTACAATCTGACCCTATGAGAGCTCTTCTAGATAACTCGTTTTTTAGTTTCCTTGGTAAACTAGCTCACTGCCAGTTATACTTAGTATTTTCTGAGCTACTAACTGCCTTTTAATTTTTGAGCTTAATCTTAAACTTGAACTTCTCCACATTATGTTCCAGGTAAAATTAGTTAACTTGAAGAGAAATCGGATCTCTGCTCTTATGGCTTGCTTCTACCCCTACACAAATTCCATGGGTCAACAACCTAGTCAAGCTGAGATATACTGGCTCCTGTCTGTGAGAGTGACTGTTGCTTTATGAATACAGTTATGGTTGTGGTCCAGCTGAGGTCCAGCTGCCTCAATCAGCATTAAGCTTCCATCCTTCAAGTGAACTGGGCAAAACCGTGACAAGGTCCCCAGGGTTTTCAGCACGTGGAAGTTCTGGAGAGCCTCCAACCTACAAGTTGTGTAGTACTGTATGGAGAAAAGTTAATGGTAGGAAAGAAGTTCTCAACCTCTCAGACATGCTTATCTGGGATGTAGCCTTCACAGCACAAAACTGATGAGAGAGATAAGAAATGCTATGGCTTGACATTCCCTGCTAGATACTGGAGCCCTTCTTTGGGAGCTAGCTGCAGAGTGAGTTCCATGTTCTTGGCTGTACTAGTCCAGGGTGGAGCTGTCTTGAGGTGGATTTGTATTGGGCAGAAGGAGTTGGTCACTGCTCCAGTGCTGCAGAGTCTTGATATTTTTCATGATTTTTTTTTAATTGCCCTTTGGACAATTTTCAGTCTTTATATGATTTTGTGATTGTTGTTGATGCTTTCATTTTTAGTGATGTGCACCAGTTATGGTGTTTTGCTGGGCAGCAGGTCCCTTTAGCTCCTCATATATAGCTACTCCAGAAATCACCTGTCCTAATTCACCCTGAAGTCAACAAACGGTTCTATTATATTTTATTTCAGTCTTCTGTGCAAGCAGTCATGTCTGAGATGGCTGGATAAATTTGACCTGTCATTTTTGTACCCATTTTTTTTATTCCTAGATGATATAAAAGAAAAGGTTTAGGAATAATTGAATTAAGACTCCTCCTCAGTCTATTTCTAGAGTCAAACTGATGTTGTAGATCTATTTACTTTTAAGTTATTACTAGTATTTGCTTTCATTATTTTACCCAAATTCTGAGAATTACTTGGTTTTCAGTGTTACTGTTTTCCTTAACACTTAAATTAAATATATTTTTTCCTTATCCCAAATATTTTAAGGAATATAGCCATTTTCTTCCATCATCTTAATATTTTTGAAATACATAAAAGTCTACTCAAACCTTTTGAATGGATGCCATTTCTTATGATCACCTAATTTCCTTTTATAAAAAAATTCAACTGGATAGTCTTCATTTTATTTTATTTTTTTTCTTATGTCCATGGTATTCCTTCCGTTTCCTATATTGGGTATTGTTCCTGTCTTTACCAAAATGTCTTGAACTCAAAACTATTAATGTCCATGTGTGTTTGGCTAAATAATGCCTCCAAAACAAGTATATTTACATCTTAACAAATATGCAACCTTACATGATAAAAGGACTTTGCATGTGTCTTCAAATTAAGGGTCTTGAGATGAGATTAACATTGGTTATTGGGGTGAGTCCAATGTTGTCACAGGGTCTTTAAAAAAAATGCAGGAGGATAAGAGCTAATCAGTGGAGAAGACAATGCATTAATAGAAGCAGATATTGTAATGAGGTGACTTCCATCCAAAGAATGTCAGCAGCCTCTTAAAGATGGAAAAGTCAAAGAATGGATTATTGTCTACATCCTCCAGAAAGAGACAGCTTTGCTAAAAACTTTAATATAAGCCCTGCAAGATCTGGATTTGTAACCTCCATAACTACCAGAGAATAATTTGCATTGTTAAAAGCATTGGATTTGGCCGGCGCCGCGGCTCACTAGGCTAATCCTCCACCTTGCGGCGCCGGCACACAGGGTTCTAGTCCCGGTCGGGGCACCGATCCTGTCCCGGTTGCCCCTCTTCCAGGCCAGCTCTCTGCTGTGGCCAGGGAGTGCAGTGGAGGATGGCCCAAGTCCTTGGGCCCTGCACCCCATGGGAGACCAGGAGAAGCACCTGGCTCCTGCCATCGGATCAGTGCAGTGCGCCGGCCGCAGCGCGCCTACCGCAGCGTGCCTACCGCGGCAGCCATTGGAGGGTGAACCAACGGCAAAAGGAAGACCTTTCTCATTGGATTTGTGTTCATTTGTTACAGTAGCAACACGAACCAAATAGTATGACACTTTTCCTGAGGGTTTGAGCTTCTGGAGTCTCTTTATAGCATTTCACAGTTCAAACAACGATATAAGCTTCAATGTCATTAGACAACTCTTTCCTATGTTTACAGGCTGTCCTGAATCATTAATTGTCCTTACTCGAAGACATTCTAAACACTGCTTTCCACGCCTTCCTTTATTCTGAGGGACTTTTTCCTATTATACTTTATCATTTTCTCTGTTCTTTTTCTCTCTTCCCATGGAAATCCTTAGTCCTGATTTTTTGAATGGAATTTGTTGATACATTAGATCCTCAGGTTCACAGCAAATTCATGATAATCACTACAACAAAATTCACATAAATTCTCATGTTAATATGATATTAATACAAACAGAACAAATTCAATGCAGGTCATAGATACAATTCAAGAAAATAGGCTGGCGCCATGGCTCACTAGGCTAATCCTCTGCCTGTGGCGCCGGCACCCCAGGTTCTAGCCCCGGATGGGGCACCGGATTCTGTCCCGGTTGCTCCTCTTCCAGTCCAGCTCTCTTCTGTGGCCCAGGAAGGCAGTGGAGGATGGCCCAAGTGCTTGGGCCCTGCACAGCGTGCTGGCCGCAGCGGCCATTGGGAGGTGAACCAACGGAAGGAAGACCTTTCTCTCTGTCTCTCTCTCTCTCTCTCTGTCTAACTCTGCCTGTCCAAAAAAAAAAAAAAATAGTATTTTTCTTCCTCCCTCTCTCCTCCCTCTTCCCTCCTCTCCCCTCCCTTCCCCTTCTTTCTCTCGCTCTCATTTTCCAATGTTTGAGATAACATTATAATTTACATTGTAGACAAAGAATTAATGCTCCACTACACAAAATGTTCAATATGTAAAAAGTGAAAAGACCACAGTTCTGATTTTTATCTGAATACATTAGCAGCCTCATTTAAATATCACCTACTTACATCATGTGGACTTTCTAAACTAACAGAAGCTATCTACTTTTAAGACATTTTTGTGTTTACTGAATTGCAGCCCTTAGGTAATAATATACCCTTCTTTCCTTTTTGAATTCTTTGTCATATATCTCACCTTATATGATATTAATATATCCACATCTGCTTTAAAAACTAGCTTGTGTGTAAATATGTATATTTATATACAGATGTAATGTTTACATATGAAGCAAAAGTGGTAAAATATTAAAAAGTGTTAAACCTGAGCTCATTGAAGTTTTTTTTATATTTTTCTGTGTAATTTGAAATGTTTTGAAATATAAAATATAATATTTATCTCTTCAGTGGTAGAAGCAGAGTTTTCCTTTTTAATTTTCTCTTGATATTTTATATCTCATGAAATATAAATATATAACTGTTTACTTCCTTCTATTAAAATCCACCTGCCTCTTTCTGCTCACTTTATCAGATTGATAAGTTCTTTCTGATAGACTGTTCTCTGTCTATCAGTGAGTTTTATTCACTCCTAATTTATCATCATTGGTCTTTAAATCCCTAGTCACGTGGTCTATGCATCATTCTAACAATCATATTATAAAAGCAATGATTTTCCATAAAATTTATAGTTTACTTCATAAACAATGTTTACCAATAATTGAGACCTTCCTATGCACACTCTGGAACAAGTGGCTTACTCATATCAGATTAGCTCATTATCAGAAAAACTTATTAAGAAAATCCTGTTTACCATTTTTTTTTTGCTGAGTAAATCATCATTTTCTTCTATTTTGTAATTTACAGACCATAATTACTCCAAAATGCTTGATTCACATACAAATATTCATTAATTAGATATGTTCTATATCCTTTTATTTTCTTTCAAATTCTACCTGAAACTTCAAATTTCATGTGCAATCTCCTATTGCCTTAGGCAGTTTGGGATATATTTTAGTTTTCTAGTTGGAGTTGATCACTCATTTAAGAAAGATATCTGTTCTAAGAATTTACTTGATGATTATTAGGAAAGTCCCTGAGGTTTCCCTGAAGAACAAATAACCAATATCTCCCAGGAAGTGCTGTGGGGCAAGCAGTAAGAATCAATATATGATATTAATTTAAGACAAAACAAAACACATATGAATTCCCAAAGCTTAGTTACAGGTATCATTTAACCAATGTTTTCAAAAACGTTAATCTTGTAGAAACTCATTTTTTAAAGAGATTTATTTATTTATTTGAAAGTCAGAGTTTGAAATAGAAGAAGAGGCAGAGAGAGAGAGAGAGAGAGAGAGAGAGAGAGAGGTTTTTCCATTCGCTGGTTCACTCTCCAGGTGGCCAGAACAGCTGAAGCTGCACCAATTTGAAGCTAGGAACCAGGAACTTCTTTCAGGTTTCCCACATGGATTCAGGGGCCCCAGGACTTGAACCATCTTCTACTGCTTTCCCAGGCCATAGCAGAGAGCTGAATCCGGAGTGGAGCACTCGAACAGGTCCCCATATGGGATGCCTGTACGCAGGCAGCAGCTTTACCCACTATGCCACATCGCTGGCCCCATAGAAACTCATTTTTATTTCCTCTTGAGGCTGATATTTGTTGAAGTTTTATTTTGCAATGGATGGTTGAAGCAGAAAGATGCACTCTGTGTGTGTGATTCTGTGTGTGTATGTGTGTGTATTAACATTGTGAATTTCTGAAGAAGCAAATACTCATTAATCTTTCAAGATAAAGACCTACTTTCCCACATAATGGCCGACATGTTGATATATTTATTGCACATAACCGTTAATCACTGATTAAACAAATATCTGAAAATAAAATTTATAAAAGTCTAAAATATTTATAATACAGAAAAATAAAAGTAGATCGACTAGAGGTTATTTTAAATATGAAACAGAATTGTTTCCTTAGAAGAGTTATGGAAACAATTTGGGAGCCAGAAAGCTTCTGGATAATGGAATTGCAACTTTTGGGGAAAAGAGAACATAGGAAAGCCTTGTCCAATTGGCATTTTAGATCCTCTCACTTTATTAATTATTTCTGTAGTTTGAATGTATGTATTCTTCCAAGATTCATATGTTGGAACTGCACCAACAGGTACTGGCATTAAACACTGAGGTGATGATTAGGCCAGGAGGTCTCTGACCTTATGGGTGATACCAAAACCATTACAAAAGAGACTTCAAAGAACTGTTTTCCTCCTATTTGCCCTTCCATGTCTTCCGCCTTGGAAAACACAGTATTCTTTCTGTCCTTCTTCTATGCAAAAACACAGTGTTCAAGGCAACGTCTTGGAAGAGCCTGGACCTTTCAAACACCAAGCCTGGCAGACTCTCTTACCATTTTTTTTTTTTGACAGGCGGAGTTAGAGAGAGAGAGAGAGAGAGAGAGAGAGAGAGAAAGGTCTTCCTTTCTGTTGGTTCACCTCCAAGATGGCTGCTATGGCTGGCACGCTGTGGCCGGCGCACTGCGCTGATCTGAAGCCAGGAGCCAGGTGCTTCCTCCTGGTCTCCCGTGTGGGTGCAGGGCCCAAGCACTTGGGCCATCCTCCACTGCACTCCCGGGCCACAGCAGAGAGCTGGCCTGGAGGAGGGGCAACTGGGACAGAATCCGGCAGCCCGATCAGGACTAGAACCCTGTGTGCTGGCGCCGCAAGGTGGAGGATTAGCCAAGTAAGCCACAGTGCCCACAGTGCCGGTTGCCTGGCAGTCTCTTTTTTTTTTTTTTTTTTTTAATTTTTGACAGGCAGAGTGGACAGTGAGAGAGAGAGAGACAGAGAGAAAGGTCTTCCTTTTGCCGTTGGTTCACCCTCCAATGGCTGCCGCAGTAGCGCGCTGCGGCCGGCGCACCGCGCTGTTCCGATGGCAGGAGCCAGGTGCTTCTCCTGGTCTCCCATGGGGTGCAGAGCCCAAACACTTGGGCTATCCTCCACTGCACTCCCTGGCCACAGCAGAGAGCTGGCCTGGAAGAGGGGCAACCGGGACAGGATCGGTGCCCTGACCGTGATTAGAACCCGGTGTGCCGGCGCCGCAAGGCGGAGGATTAGCCTGTTGAGCCACGGCGCCGGCCAGCCTGGCAGTCTCTTAATCTAGGACTTCCCAGCCTTCAGAGCCATGAGAAATAGATTTCTATTATTTATAATTCACTCAATCTAGGGTATTTCATAGAAGGGCTGACAGACTAAGACAGTGTCAGAGAAACTTCTCTAAATCTAGTTGGTTTTGAGTTTCCAGGGATATTTGGAAATAGACCCGAGTTGAGATTTTTTTTTTTTTTCTGATGTTCTGCTCTGGCTGTGAAGTGAGACTTACCCTAGGGTAACGGAAATTCAAGGAAAAGAAAAGGCCACTGCTAGATTTTTGCCATATTGCTGTCACTGAGCTGCTGCTAGCATTCACTATGTCTCAAATTCTTTTAATTATATTTCTATTTCATCACATGGGCTAAAGGATAAATCCCATTTTCCTGTATACAATTTCCTGGTTAGCTTTGAAAACATTAGTTAGGTGCTTTCTCAATATGTGAGGCACATCAATTTTTTTTTTTCTTTTTGACAGGCAGAGTGGATAGTGAGAGAGAGAGAGAGAGACAGAGAGAAAGGTCTTCCTTTTGCCGTTGGTTCACCCTCCAATGGCCACTGCCGCCGGCGCATAGTGCTGATCCGAAGCCAGGGGCCAGGTGCTTCTCCTGGTCTCCCGTGTGGGTGCAGGGCCCAAGCACTTGGGCCATCCTCCACTGCACTCCCGGGCCACAGCAGAGAGCTGGCCTGGAAGAGGGGCAACCGGGATAGAATCCGGCGCCCCAACCGGGACTAGAACCCGCAAGGCAGAGGATTAGCCTGTTAAGCCACGGCGCCGGCCGCACATCAAATTTTTTAAGTTATGTGTTTTTAAGACACTTTGTCTACGTCTTCTGAATTTAAGTAAAAGATCATGGAAAATACAAGTGTGAGGGCCATTTATTTGGTCTTACCACAAGGGAATAGAATGGATGTTTGAAGAATTATAACAGACAATGTGAATTTAAATTGTTACTTCCTACTTCATGGGGCTTAAGAATAAATGTGTTGGATAGACATTTCTCCAAACACATTTCTGTGTCAAATTAATGCATAAAATAATGCTCAAAATCACTATAGTTCTCTAGTGACTCATTTGGTAAAAAAAAAAAATACAAACTGGAGAATTAATAAAAGGACATGAGAGAGAAGGGAAACCAAAAAAGGTACTATTTTACACACACTTTTATAGGTATACTTTCATTTTTTTAAAGAGTAGAAAATAGGGGCCAGCACTGTGGCGTAGCTCTAAAAGCTGCCTCCTGCAGTGCCAGCATACCATAAGGGCACTGGTTCAAGTCTCAGCTGCCCCACTTCTGAGCTAGCTCTCTGCTATGGCCTGGGAAAGCAGTAGAAGATGGCCCATGTCTTTGGGCCCCTGCACCCACATGGGAGACCTGGAAGAAGCTCCTGGCTCCTGGCTTTGGATCGGCACAGCTCCAGCCGTCGCGGCCAATTAGGGTTTGATCCAGCAGATGGAAGACCTCTCTCTCCCTCTCTGCCTCTCCTTTCTCTCTGTGTAACTCTTTCAAATTAATAAATAAAACCCTTTTATTTAAAAAAAATAGTAGAAAATAAGAGTTCATGAGTATATGAAAGAATCGGAACCCTTTTCTTCTGATAATGGGAACTCCAGAAATTCCTCAAAATGTTCAACATAGAATTAACCTTTTATCCTGAATTTATATTTCTAGGTATATACCAATAAGAATTTTGAAAATAAGTATTCAAATAAGCAAAGTTACACATATGCATAGCAGAACTAATCACGATCCTCAAAATGTGGAACCACTCCAAATCTTCAATAGGTGAGTGGATGAATAAAGTTGTGGCATATACATTTGCAACAAAATGGATGAAACTGAAAAACATCATACACATTGAAATAAGCCAGTCCCAAATGGACAAATATAATATGTTCTCCCTGACCTGTGATAACTAATAGAGCACCTAAAAGGCAATCAATCTGTAGAAGTGAAATTGACGCTTTGAGAAATAATGACTTTGTACAGCCTTTGTGTTGATTGTTGAGGAAATTTTTTTCATGCTGTTTGTTGAACTGTTTACTCAACATAGAGATAATCATATTTGTATAAATTATTTTAAAATAGATCTTAGTAAAAAATAAGAGTGAAATAAGAGATGGAGGAAGAAGCAGGGTGGGGGTGTGGGTGTAAAGGTGGGCATGGTGAGAAGTATCATCATGTTCCTAAAGTTGTAACTGTGAAATGTGTGAAGTTTGTAATTGTAAAACGGTATAGTTTTGCATACATTCCTATGGACTTACTTCTAAGGGTACAATATAAAATCTTGCCATGGGACCCCTAATCGCCTTAAGCTGGGTAGTAAATATAACATTTTAAATGTTAAAGTGATAGTATTAAGTGTTAAAGTGATCATATAACAGGATTAAGTGTTTGGTAATAATAATAGATAATCTTAAAAAAGAGTGAATTCTCCAACTTAGGAAGCAGTCCATACAGCTGACTCATAGAATAACAACTGGTTTAAGTAGCACTCTGACCTCAGAATCAGCCTTTAAGTCGTTCTGGTCTGCCTGGAAAGGCCATGAGAACATTTCAAGCATGGAAAGCCAAGAAGACACTGTGGCGAAAAGTGTTCTACATGAAGGACCTCTGTGGGTGAGAACCCAGTGGAAAAAGTGGACATCAAAGAAGGATGTACTTTTCTCTGAAGGAAGGAAAGAACTTCCACTTTGCTTATGGCCCTGTCTAAATACTGAAGGAGTTTGTGTATTGAAACGGTTTCCATAGCCTAGGCAGCTCGTGTCAAGAGCCTCTGGTGATCACTGACATCATACATAATGTTAATTCTTAAATTAACAAAAGGAGCCACTATGCACTCATACCCTATGAAGGACCTCTGTCTTCAAAGAGTTGGATTATGAGTTAATAGTAAAACTTGATCTCAAAGAATTACTTCATACTAGTGTATTAAGTGGAGAATATTCTTATGTCTCATAAACTATAGTTATGTCTAACTGCTCACAAAAGATGTGTCATTCCTTGGTTCTTCTTCACAGTTAATTAAGTTTCTCAAAAAAAGAATGTTTAAAATAAAAAATATATAAATTAAACCTCAGAAAAGCTTACTTTTATTGAATTAAAAAGTATATTTTCTTTATTATAAAAATAATCCTTCAGTGTTCTGTTGCACAGTAGTTTAATAATAGTTAACAATAACATAATTAATATTTCATTTAGCTAGAAGGCTTTTGAATGTTGACTTTACAAAGAAATCTTGAATATAAGTGATGGATGCTTATTCTTCCAATTTGATCATTAAAATGTATGCATGCATTGAAATATTACAATGTACAATTATTGTGTGTCAATAAAAACAAATAATCTAACAAAAATAATGAATGAAAAGATGATATACACCACAATGTGAATGAAGTTTCCAAATACTAAGTTAATCAAAAAGTTAGAAAACTTCTCATACTGTGTGATCATATCATATGAAAAATATAAAATAGATTCACCCATAGGGGTTGAATACAGTTTCTGGGAAATAGCTGAAGTAGGGAGTGAAAGGAAATTGCTTGGTTTGTAAAAATCTTGTCTTGTAACAATGGAACTAGGTAGAGGAAGTAGTTATGCAACATTGTGAATGTACTAATTACATGGAATTCCACTACCTAAAATGGTTAATTTTTATGTGAATTTTACCTCAACAGATTATTTTTAAAAAATAAAATGTTAATATGTTTATTTATGCAAAGGAGTTTGAGGAATGGGTTAGTAGCAGAGAGTTTGGACAAGACTACTTTTTTTTTCTCATCTCTTAGCTTCATTTATTCTCATCATCATTGAGGTAAAAGAACAGTCAACATGAAACATACCCTCCTCACAAATTAAAGTGTATAAAACAGTGTCATAAACTATAAGCAAAAGGTATAATATGCCTCTAGAATGTGTTCACCTTATATAACTGAAAATTTATATATTGAACAGCAGCTGTTTCCCCATGCCAGATCCCTTTACCGCTATGTACTTTCTGCTTCTATAAGTTTTATAATTTTAGAAATCTTACATGATGAAAATTGTGCAGAAATTTCCTATGGATGGCTTGCCTGATGTAGCAAAATATTCTCCAAATCCATCCATATTATTACATATGGTTTTCTTTTTATATTCTTTTTAATATTCAATTGTATGTGTATACCCCATTTTCATTATTCCTTTATTATTTGATGGACATTTATCTTGTTCCTATACTCTTTCTGTGTGAATAATACTGCAATAAACATAGCTGTATAGATATCTCTTTGAGATATCTCATTCTTTTTATAAGAGGTAAAATCACAGTAACACTTGCTCAGTATTTTTTTTCCTATACAGAGGAAAATTTATTTAACAATCAACAACTAAGTGTTTTCACAATTAAGCTAAAGAAATGTTTAGTTACCAACAACTTTTAGAAATCTAAAAGGTAAACTAGCACAGTCATTACTTCTTCCTATTCTGACTTTTAATTCTCATACCAGATCTCTGCTATCCAGAAGGAAAGATATTGTTGAAATAAAGGCTTTTCTATGAAAACAAAACAAAACAAAATGACACAGTTGCCTCCCTAACTCCTCCTATGCATGTTGTTAGTTCTGCTATTACTAGATTGCTGGTGACCCCAAGCAGTAAATATCAAATAGATTTCATATTTACTGAAATCTCAGTAGCAAGTTTTGAAAAAAGAAGTCCAGTACTAAATGACACAAAGGAAGCTACAACTCACCAAATAGCATTAACAGAAATGACCAGCGCTCCTTGGGTGTTGGTAAAGCAACTTAGCCAAGAAACATATTTGTGTCTTGGAGATGAGATAAACTGGGGTATGTTGACATAAATTCTATTGTTTAATACTGCTTTGCTTGGAACACAATGAATCTGGATAAAATCAATACCTATTCTTACTTTAGTCATCAGGAAGGCAAGCAACTTTCTTGCTACTTCTACCTTTAACTCACTTTCAAGGGTAGCCTATCTTTACAGACCTATTTGTAGCTTCACTTAGTTCCTTGGTTTTATGCTAACATACATTTGCTCCAGGAATGTTTTTTTATCATTCTTTTGTTTTTGGCTGTGACTTTTGTTTTGGAAACTAACAGATTTCCGTATAATGACCTCACCAACTTTCTGTACCTGTCTACCATTTCTCTCCTACAGATACATGCATTCATACAAAACTACATAATACTGTGCATCATTTATATATTTTTAAAATTTTATTGTAAAGGCAGAGAGACAGAGAGATAGATCTCCCATCCACTGGTTCACTCCCAAAATGCCTGTTACAACCAGGGTTCAGTAATTTTCAGTTCACTTTTTAAAGAGTATTGGCTTCTGGGGGCTGGCGCTGTGGCACAGTGGGTTAAAGCCCAGGCCTGAAGCGTCGGCATCCCATATGGGCGCCAGTTCTAGTCCCAGCTGCTCCTCTTCTGATCCAGCTCTCTGCTTTGGTCTGGGATAGCAGTAGGAGATGGCCCAAGTCCTTGGCCCCTGTACCCACATGGAAGATGTGAAAGAAGCCCTTGGCTCCTGGATTTGGATCAGTGCAGTTCTGGCGGTTGCAGCAATCTGAGGAGTGAACTAGCGAATGGAAGACCTCTCTCTCTCTGCCTCTGCCTCTCTCTGTAACTCTTTCAAGTAAATAAAATAGATTTTTTTTTGGACAGGCAGAGTGGATAGTGAGAGAGAGAGAGAGACAGAAAGAAAGGTCTTCCTTTGCCGTTGGTTCACCCTCCAATGGCCTCTGTGGCTGGCGCATCGCGCTGATCCGAAGCCAGGAGCCAGGTACTTCTCCTGGTCTCCCATGTGGGTGCAGGGCCCAAACACTTGGGCCATCCTCCACTGCCTTCCCGGGCCATAGCAGAGAGCTGGCCTGGAAGAGGGGCAACTGGAATAGAATCCGGCACCCCAACCAGGACTAGAACCTGGTGTGCCAGCGCCGCTAGGCGGAGGATTAGACTGTTGAGCCACGGCACCGGCCAAAATAGATCTTTTTTAAAAAATAAAGAGAATTGGCTTCTTTTGGAGCTACTTAGTGAGTCCTAGGAACCATGATTATTGGATTTCAAAATGAGGTTAAATCATCTTGAGTGTCAACATCATTGAAAAGACGTTTTAATAATAATATTATTAATAAAAACGTCCATGATGTGATTTAATTAACTATGGCCAATGCAATTATGTTCATTCTTATACATCTCTTCCATGTTGCTTTGGCAAGGGCTTCTAGTTCTCACTTTTCCTCATAATAAACAACTATTGAATTACAAGGCACAAATCAAAATGATGTTTCTGTGTGAAAAGAGATACTTTCTGTGCTTTTTTCCTCCAAATTTAATTATCATTTAAGCTTAGCAACAGCAACATATTTTATCCTAATCTGCCAGTCCCCTCTCCTCTATACAGCCATCACAATAATAACCCTCAAGGAATGATTTAACTTGATAATTATAAGGACTCAAAGAATGATTAGAACAATGTTTTCTTTCTCTCTCATTTCCTCCTATTAATTCTCCAGCCTACAATTCGCCTTTCCTTTAATGTTCACTTGTGGGGCTCAATAATGCCTCCCCCCCGGTAGAAGCAGGACAAGGAGTTTACTCATGCTGCAGAGTGAAGAATGTTTCCTCATAGCAGTGGGGCGCACAAGCATATTGAATCGATTATTGGCTTGCATTCTTCATTTCCTTCTAAAATTTGTTATTTAGTGAACTATAGTGACAAATAGTAATTTTGACATTTTGGAAAATATCAACAGTTATTTTCAGTTTGCAGAGCCACTGTGACTTAACATATTTTTATATCTTTCATTTATATAATTGAGCACAAATATACATTCTGTTTCTATGGCCATGTAAATTCTTTACCATTTTATCCAGGAAATTGAATTGAAGACAAGAAATAGTGTGTTTGTGTATTCCTATCTTATCCTCACTATTAAGGTTACTTAATTATAGAGAAAATACTGATTCTGGATGACTTGAAAATAAACTAAGGTACAAAATGCATGTAATCATGGAAGAGATATAAATACATTATGTAGATTGATATCTTAAAGGAGCCAAGGAGAGGAAACATAATCTATTAACTAGCTGTTTCTGTAAACTTAACCACTTATTTGTATCAGAAATTCCTGGGTAGTGCCATACTGAGTGCTGAAGATCTCCAAATAAATTCAATGGATAACAGTATGAAAATCCTGGATTTTGAGATATAAAATGCTTTTACAATTAGGGATATATAGGTTTTCTACTTACATTTTGGAGCTATAAAAACAATGATGGATTTGACAAAAGAGAGTTTCAAATCAGCATAGTAATATATCAATTCGTGATAAGAATCAGGTTAGGAATAAGTAAGAAATATTCACTAATTAATTTATCATTCATTATATATGAATTATTTTAAAAATGGATATAAAAAACCCTAGTACGTTAAAAACAAAGCAGGCAGAATATGTGAATAAATGATTTAAGGTATGTTAAACATATACATGAAAAATTTTTGTATTCATCAAATACAGCAAAAATTGTTGCATATAAATTGATACCATTTTGACATATCATATAGTGTTAATGGAATATGATCTCATTGAATATGAACAAAAATTTGTGTTGTCATGTATTTTGCTTTTCCTCCAAATTTACTTATTTGGAGGCAAAGTGATAAAATGAGAGACACACAGATACACACACACACAGACACACACAATTTTACTCACCAGTTCACTCCCAAGATGGCCACAACTGTCAGGACTTTACTATACCAAAGTAGGGGGTCAGCAACTCTTTCTAGGTCTCCACATGAGTGTCCAGGGCCCAAGCATTTGGGCCTATTTCCTGACCTTCCAGTGTGCATAAGAACACAGCTGGAGTAGCTGGACTTTTACCAGCACTGTGATATGGCATGTCAGCATCATAAGCAGCAGCTCCATCCACTGTAGCACAACACTGTCTCTTGCATTTTCATGTATTTCTGATATGAATGTAAACGAATAAATTCTTTTTTGAGGTCTGTTCACTAATAGTTAGTAAAAGTCTAACCTTTAATTAGAAATTTTGTTCAAAGGTATTCAGAATTTATACAAGTGCTGACTGATGGTCTTTTTAGGATATTCATGGTAAAATACCTTAAGAAGAATTTCTGAAAACTATATGCATGTCCATTCATAAGAGAATATTTAATTAAATAATGACACACCTGCATTGTAGGATACCCTGCATCTGTAGCTGCTTGTCTTTACAAAGAATGAAGTAGATTTTTGAGAACATGGAAATTATATTCATGATGTATTTCTTTGTTACATGAAGGAATATTTTGACAATTTGCAAGAAAAAATTATAGTATAATCTCATTTTAAGCATATCCATGTAACTATATGTATAAAAGTGCTTTAACTGCATAGAGAAAAGTCCTGTATGTCTATTAAAATATTTTCTTTCATGGGCAGAAAAGAGAATGAATTAGGAAATTATGAAGCAGGACATTTAAACTTTTCCACATTTGAGACTATCTCTGGATTGTTTGACATTTTTATAAATGAATGTAATTTTTAATACTTGTAAATATGATAAGTATAACAAATTATTGGAAAAACAATACATATATCATAGATTAACTTTCACATGGCTTTTAAATTGATATTTTTCATAAATTAAATGTTCTAAGGCAAATTTACCAAAACATTAAGCTGGCCTGAAAGAGAAAACAAGGAAAGCAATTAAAATGAAATCACTTTTCCAATGAATCATTTGATGTTGTTACACATTGAAATAGATGACTTGATTCTAAGAGGGCTTTAAGTATGTCCTTTGCATATGTATTTCTGTGAGAGAGCTCAAAATTTTAAGATGTCTAAATCAGAATGTCCAAAAGGGAATATGTACCCACACATCCTCTGAAGTGTTAAAGAAATTATAAAAACCAAACAGAAATTATCCACCTTGTGAAAAAGTAATCTTCAAGTGTGACAGATTTCCTTGGATCTTGAAAATAACTTTATTGCCTTTCACCTTGCCTGAACTTGTAACTCACAATGCATTTTTTTTTTCTGATCGCACAGAAAAAGCATTCACTCTACTATTAAAACAAACTCTTGATATTTATGCATGGCTTTCATATATGTACTTATGCTAATAAGCATACAACAACAAAGCATTTGTCTTTTTAGTCACATTTTTTAAATCTCTGATTTGAAATATTGTATTTCCCAAATAATGTCATTAATATAATTTAATTACACATTTAGTTACAGAATTTAATTCTTTAATATTATATGAAGAAGGGCTTTACATCATTTTTATAGTATACAATTACTGCTTTAAAGTGGGTGTTTTTAAAGAATGTTTTTGATGTATGCTACTTGTTTTCTTTATAATTAGTTGATCACTATTAAAAAAAAAAGTAATCTTAATTATCATGTTTCACAATAGAAACCTAACATTCTTGGAAACATGGCTGTGCTGGGTTGGCCTCACCAGAATACAAATGTAGTTGGACATCCTCTGCTAAAGAAACCACATTTGCTTTCTGTTTTATTTATGCATTAATCTTGGTGGTTCAAAATAATTAGGGGAGAAAAAAATTACTTGATTACAGAAAACCATTCCAAGGTGATTTTCTTTTTGTCCTGATACAAAACAGAGGTAGGCATGGTATTATTCCTTCATGCTTATTTGAGCATATTTTCACAGATTTTTTGTTTTGAAGATTTGTTCATTTATTTGAAAGGTAACTTGACACAGATTGTATAGAGAGAGGGAGACAGAAGGAGAGAGAAAAGAGAGAGAGGGAAAGAGAGAGGAGATACCTTTCATCGGGTGGTTCACTTCTGAAATGGGGGTAGTATTGGGAATGGCTAGAATGAAGCCAGGAGCCAGGAAATCTAGGCAGGTCTCCCATGTTGGTGGCAATAACTTAAGCATTTGTGCTGTCATCTGCTGCTTCCCAGGTGCAATAGCAGGAAGCTGGATAGGAAGTGGAGGCAAGACTGACCAGGCACACCAAGATGGCATGTGTCGTGCCATATTAACTTGCCACAAAACACCATCTCTAGTCATGGATGTTAAAGATGGGATAGTTTGTTAAAACATGGACGCTATAATCAAAAATATCCTCCTTTTTCTTCTCTCTTTCTACTTTGGCTAATGTACAAAATTCTCATTCAAAAATGTGTGCTCTCCTCAGTGAGCTACAGTTACAGGGAAATCTCTTGGCTTTAAAGGAAATGTTCATTTCTGCATTTGAAAGTTATGGAGGAAGCTGGTTTTGGCAGAGTTACTTGCATTCAACATCCTATTAATCTCCATGAAATATTCTGGAATAATATGAATACAACTATATTTCTGATAATCAATCAACTAGAAGCTGTGCATTATCAGTCTGTATTTAGTTCATCTACTGTGTTTGTAGTCAGTATTTGACACTTTGTGAATTAGGTTGCACTGTGCTATTCAGAGTGTTTCCCTTTATTTTTCAAGCTGTCTTCTTGAGTTCCAAAATATTAATGACTAGCATTTAGCATAAAGGAAAATATGTTACCATAATAATGTTGAATTGGATGATATCCAATCTTGCACTTTTATTCAATGCTTAAACTAGATAACTATGCTCTACTTTTCTAAATTAAAGATTAAGGAAGTGTAAGGAGGTGATAAGGCCAGTTTGTAAATAAGGCACAGAGCATTGCTAATGTGCATGTTCTAACTTAAATTCAATGTCTTTGAGTAAAGTTGTAGTCACAGTGCAGGCATATTAATATTAATTTGCTGCCTTGATTTTCTTACTAAATATCTCCTTTCAGGCTCTAGCTTGATAATTACCTCCTATTTACATCTTAGAGTAGCTTATGCAAATTTAAAAAAATCTAGTGTGGCATATTTTTAGGTAAAATTTAACAGAGAGCTTCAAAGTGATGAATACTACATATGCGACTTTTTGTATAATTAGGGAGAAGTCCCACTGGGGCTTCAAAAACTTCAATGTAAGAGTTATGAAATTTCAAAATACTTTGTTTTTACATCACTTTACACAACTCTAATGAAACAGTTTTATATTTAACATATTACTCTCTTTATGGAAGTTACAAAAATGGTTACTTATTTAGAAAAAAGATGGTCCATTATAAGTCAGGAGTTTATATAGGGCAGATTTTTCTACATAGATTCATTAGTAATATAAAATTTAAGAATTGACAATTACAATTAGATACAATTCAGAAGCAAAATAATCCAAATTTCTAGCCCATGCTCATTAAATTATTCATGTACTTTCCCATTGTCCTACTAGTAATTACATAGTACTGATATAGACTATTTCAGTAATCTATGTATCTTATTTAAGTAATACATGGAGAAAAAACATGTTTGGAGAGTGACCTCTCAAATAAATTCCAATTCAATTAAGTGTACATTTCCTGTCACTCAGCAGTGTTTTTCTTGCTGAGCCACTAATGTCATCATTCTTTTCCAATTTTAAACATTGCTTCACCTTGTATAAATATGTTCTTACTACATAAAAATATCAGAATTAACATGTGTAATATCAATGTATGAGAGATGTTCCATAAGTTTTTGGAAAATGCATATTATTAAAGTACTTAGCATAGCATTTTAGATGTCTACATCCACATTGGAGCCCCTGAGTTAGATTCCCAGCTCCTGCTCTTGATTCTCACTTCCTCTTAATGTGAACTCTAGGAAGCCATAGTGATGGCTCAATTAATTGGTTCCAGTCTCCCACGTGGGAGGACCTGGATTGAATTACTCACACCTGGCTCTGCCTGACCTTAATCTAACTCTGGTAATTTTGGGATTCAGTGAGTGAATCATCTTATGCGCTTCTTTTGGTTTTACAATTTTTATTTATTATATTTATTTTTAGCTTTTTAGTTTTGAACAGGTTCAACATCTCATTGATGCCCTTTTTTTTTTTTTCCTTTCATTTATCCATATGAAAGGCAGAGTTCCCAAAAGAGGTAGAGACAGAGATATTTTCCATCTTCTGGTTCTCTCCCCAGTGGCTGCAATGGCTGGTGCTGGGCAGGTTGAAAGTCCGGAGACAGGAGCTTCTTTTGGGTCTCCCACATGCATACAGAGGCCCAAGAATTTGGACCATCTTCTGCTGATCTCCCTGTAGCATTAGGAGGGAGCTGGATCAGAAGTGGAACAGCTGGGACTCCTCTCCATCCATATAGGATGCCGGTGTCCCAGGCAGCGGCTTCACTCACTACACCACAGTGCAGCCCCTCATTGATACACTTCTAAGAATACAATGATTGTCCTTTCTTCTTTCTCTCTTTTTCTCTCTCTTTAATTTTTTAATTCCATTTTTCATGTACTCTTTGAGATATCATTGTATTACATATGCAATATACATTAATAACTAAGAAAATGTTCCTTTTTTCTTTACTTGTTTATGAATGTTTATTATGTATCTTCATCTACTTGAAAGGCAGAGTGGGTGTGGGAAGAGAGAGATAAAGATAGAGATTAGAGATAGAGATAGAGAGATGGAGATAGAAATGAGAGAGAGAGAGAGAGAATGCACAAGGAGAGAAGACAGATACCTTTTATGCTTGCTCCTCCCCAAGCACCTACAATAGGCAGAATTGGCCAGGCCAAGTTAGGAGTGCAGAACTCCATCTAGGTCTCTCATGAAGATGACAAGGGCCCAAGAACTTGAGACATCATCTGCTCTCTCACAGAATGCAGCAGAAGGAAGCTGGATTGGAAGTGGAGCAGTTGGAACTTGAACTGGCACTCTATTTTTGGGATGCTGGCATCACAAGCAGCATCTTTACCTGATGTACCACAACACCTGCTGCATCCTTTATTTTTTTAAAATAAGTAAACTTCAAGATGTTTACTTGGTGGACTGCATGTAGAATATACATGCCCTGAATACATGTGTTTCCTTACTTCTGATCATTTTGAGGTGTATGATATCTTAAAGAGAGTTTCTATTGAGCCAAAATTAATCATTTCTCTTATGACTTCAGCCACTGTGACACAATTAACTTCACCGGTGCTTTCAAGATAAACTCAAACTTATTGGCATCACATAAAACACCTTCTTTATCATGACCATGTAAAATTCTTTGCACTTCCTGTGAGCCCCTGATGTTCACATGCCCTCTACACTTTGCATGTATATTTCTTCTGTCTGTGTGACCCTTTTCAAATGGCTCACTTTCACTTAACTCTTTCTGGTCTGTTTTAAGTATTTCCCTGATCCCTCAACTAAGTTGATGGATCTTCTTTGAGAGGTGAAAGCTTTTTTCTTTCACAGCACTGGTTTTTTCTCCCCAGAAAATAAAGGTAGGGCCAGAGCTTTGCCCTTTGGAATACTGGACTCTTAATTAGGGCTCTTCTACTTAGTGATGTAGCTAATACTAATGCACAGTTTATATCCGTGATTTAAGCATTTGCTACCAAAGTTTACATATGCATACAAATGGCACTTATCACTTCTGTGGTTTCACAAATCAGGGTGAATGGGATTTTCTCCCATGTAGAATACTCATCAGTTTGTTTTACTTGAAGGAATTTACAATAAGCTATCGAAGATTTATATGATTTTTTGTAGTTGTAGGATGATAAACTTTTACGTAATAATTCATATTATCATTATCTATTGTTATAGAATTTAGGGGAGTATCTGTAGAACTGCCTAAATATTAATTCATTACTATCACATCCAAGAATGCTAATTTGGAATATCACCATGTCATTTCTTCCCAATGCAGAATTAACTCCTTCAGATAGCTGATGCATTAAATTCTCTACAAAACTGACTTCCAATTAAATATCATGTAATATCGTCCTTACTTATAACTCCTTCATTTTGACATATTCGTTTGAAAGATATTACCACAATTCCTTGCATCTGATCTTCATTAAAATTTCTTTGAGGATCTGCTCAATGGCATATAGCATTCTTAGCATTGTGACTTTGACAGTGAGCACACTTTCCCTCAATTCAAATATTTTATATTTTAAGAAAAAGACTACAAAAGATGTAGACAAATTTTGTCATTAGAATGGAATCCTGTTCCACTAATTTGCAAACCAGAAATTTTATGTTTGCATGTGATAAAATGAACATTTTTGGCTTATCCCCAATGTTTGAAGTGTTTGCTTTGTCTTCACCATGTCTGACCTAAGTTCTACTTATTTTGGATGCAGCTCATTAAAAGAATGACAGTGACAATACTGGGGTACATATTGTACCCTTTTACTGATGATCTACACAGAAAACCTCTATTGTTGGTAACAAATGTAGTCAGATGTAAGTGATTTATTACATGTTTTTATATTTTATGTTGATAGAAGGGAAGAAAAGTTTGAAACAAATGACATGGCAAAGTATTATGTAACAAATGAATTGGTTATAATTGATCCAATTTGATGGAACAGATTATAGGGTTTTAAATTTGGGTCAGTTCAGTGGAAAAATGAGTTACTTAATGTTCACTACTAACCTCTTATTTCTTCATAATTCTTCAGTTTAGTGATTCTTATTGTGTAATATAACTTCTTTTGTTCATTGAAAAGCTCCATCTCCAAAACACCTTCTATGACACAGGGATCATTTGAGATTCCCTCTGGTAATTCAATTGTGCTTCAGTGGCACATCAAAATGATGGTGAAACATCTCACTTTGTAAGTCATTGCAAAATTTGTAGCTAATGGTCACACGTGGGGAAAGATATATTTGAAGTATTGCAAATCAGATTCTCACAGCATTTGAACTGAATTCTAAGATTATGAAACTGTAGCAGTATATCAAACTTGAATAAAGGAATAAAATATTTATTGAAGAATAGAAAACCCACTTATTTTAACAGCATAGAGGTCTTTGTGTCATTTTTTTTTCACTCTTCATCTTTTCTTCATAATTTTTACTGGCTGACTTTGGTTTTGGAATGAACAGAGAGCATTGTAGAAAGCGTGATTTACTTCAAGACGTCCGGTGCTACTCTGTCAAACCCTAACCAGAAAAAGCACTCTTTCTTGTACTGTTTTCAAAAGCAAATTATAATATTAAGTTGTTAATAATGATAATATTTAAATACATATTATATTGATCATTTCAAAAAGAACTTAATCTTCAAAGGAATCTCATAAATTATCACACTTTAGACAAAAAGCTATAATTTTTCCAAGGTCCAAACTGTAACTGTAATATGAATTTATTAGTTACAGACTCTTACATTGCTCAGTTTACAAAGGGGATTATACCAAATAAATGAAACTACCTGATCCCTACTGCACAAATTCAGAAATTTGTGGTCTGTATGGAACTTCGTATTGCTAAATGTGATGTGCTGGCAGTCTAAGGCAGAATGGTATTCAAAAGAGTTCTGAGTTTCAGGATGGGGTAACACATGTGCACAATGTGACAACAAGATGGTCATGTTTGGGGAAGACATTTAGGTATGCCAAGGTGCGGTTTGTCCTGCAAAGCCGCACTGTGGAGGAGAGCAGGGCAATGGTGTTCTTCACACAAGAAGCACCAGAGACAAGTTTCGGGAAACCTGTCCGTCTTTGTACTTTTAAAGGGCATGTATGCTTTTATAGGACAGGTAGAAGGGGCGTAATAAATTCGAGGCAACACCAATACTATAGGACAGAAACAGCACTGGCGCCAATACCGTCTCCAATCAGCTTGAAGATCATCACATAGCTAGGGTAGCTTTCCAGGTGGGCCTGGGCCACACTACCTGATTGGCAGAAGGCATGGGTGGGGAGAAATGTGCCTGGGGCTCCCGCCTCCTGTGAGCAGCCAGGCTGCAGGGTCCCTCTCAGGAGGCCTGGTGCGCCATGCCCTCTCAGACTCCTGCATGGTCGGGGAAGGCATCCTCACGGGATCACCCACACCAAGGGATTTTCCGGGCGCTGGGACATCTGAGGTGAATTCTAGGATGAGAAGGCAGTGATGAGAAGGATATGGAATTAAGCAGAGTGGTGGGAGGTGAAGGCAGCTACAATGCTGCTGTCACCCCTACTCTCCTTCCAACAAACAGAAGGCCAGGAAAATCATACGGGAACAGAAGGAGACCACTGAGTCTAGTTCTGCTTTCAACTGACTAGGAAAAGTAAGGTCAGTCAAACAAGGACATGAATTAAGGATTCTGGTGTGATGTAATCATTTGACTGTTTCTCAATTCATACTTTAGTCTAAGATTAGTTATTGTTGGAGAGGTGAATAGTCTTCTCTTAAATGAATGGGTTTGCTAATGATAATTTCAGACAAATCACATAGTTTCACTATGTAAAGGAGTATCCTGTAGAGTTTACAAGTCAGATACCAAAGTTAGAATGCCTGGTTTGAAATTCTGCTTTATCTGGTGTCTTTTGGTAAGGAAATTCACTTTGCCTGTTTTCACTTATGTATGAATTAGAGGTAAAACTTACCTATATAACAGAATTTTGCTTGTGGAATAAGATGAACATGTAAGTATAATGCTTAGTACATTGCCAGAACTCAATAAATACTAACTTTATTATTCAATTGCCAAGGCAACTGTAACTTCAGTGGCAAGCAAATAGAACTGCCATATAAATTGTGGACTAGAAAGTCAGAGATGAATTTGCCAAGTTTTGGATATCGTTCCTTTGGGAATTACTATGAAGGAAAAAAACGTCCTACAGAGTATGTGTAACTCACACTTTGTGTATACTGTCAGCCGTTGGTGCTTCTGCAGTGGCTATGACAAAACAGCAGAGATGCTAAGGTCGTGGCAGTACTCCTGCTGAGGACAGTGTTTGGAGAATAGCTCTGGTTAGTGATTTTGGTCAAGTGGAGATGGACAAGAATCCAAGGTGATATTAGCAAAATACCAGGAGTTAAGGATATAAAGAGACTTTTTCGGATTAAAAAAAAAATAGTCAAAATCCCAGTAGGGAATCTGAGACAAAACATCACAAGAACATTACACGGTACTATTTGCTATGAAGTTACTACAGGCAATAGAAAGGAAGTTTTCAGCAGAAAAAAGCATCAGGGTACCCGTTATACCATGAAGTCCATGTGAACCCAAAATCTAATACAGTAAATGAAAAATGAAGTCCCTGTATTGGCTTGATCACAACAGCCACACCAATTGCCTTGGGCAAGATACGTACTAAGAATCTCAGTTATCTCAACTATATCAGGGGCTTAGTAATATGTACTTCACAAGGTTGCTATAACGATGGGAAAAAATAATGCATTAAAAATGATGCAAACTTTGAAGTGTAACACAAATGCTGTTGTGATTCTTGCATTATTTTTATTCCCTTTTATCATCTGAGGATTTGTTTTTATTCTGTGTCTTCATAGGAGAATTTTGTGAAGATTTTCTATATTCTATCTTTTTCTTAATACAGTTGGGAACTGTCTTGTTTTTGCCCTCATTCTAGATACATTCTAGTGACTGTAGCAGAATATTTTTACCTCTTCAAAGATCTTCTCTTACCTGGGGACTGACATATCTAATATAAAAAATGTAGGTATATGATTTTTATAAATTCGAAAGTGGGTTAGCAGTACTATTAAAGAAGCACTTTTGTGTTGGAGAAAAAAGTAAAAATCGGATATTGGTTAATTAGTTTTCAGTTCCTTTTATTATCTTTATGGGGGGGGTAGTTTCAACACAGCTGAGGTCACTTGTTTTTGTCTACTAAGCTGGTTATTTTTACATAGATCAGTTCAGGGGACCTAGACTTCTTTGAATCTCAGCAAAAGGTATTAATCTGATTTGGATCCTGCTTCCATAAAATAATTGATCTTTGAGTTTAAGAAATATACAAATCATGGGAGATTTATTTTTACACAAATCATTTCATGACCTGCAAGTTGAAAGAGCTCATTTAAGCTAGAGGCAGTGATGGTACATTTTCACTTAGATGTTGCTTTTCTCTGCATAAAAAAAAACAAAAACAAAAACAAAAACCCACAACTAACATTCTCTGATAGATTCTTTCTAATGTGCAAAAATAATTTAGACTCTTGATTAAGCCCTCCTAACCTGAGGATAAAAAAGATCATTGCCTTTCCTTGAACTGCATTTGTCTATTTATTCAGCATTTCTCACACTTTTTTCAGCAAAGCACATAATTTATTGGGCAGCTATACATGTTCATAAAGTGTGGCCTTTACTTCTGTTTATTTTCTGCAATAATTGAATATTCTCATCTGAGGTAGGCATAAAAATCATGGCCAATAAATATGAAGGATAAAACATGCGCGGCTGACATGTTAGTACCTGCAAAATACAAAGAATTCTATTAAGATGACAGGCTTTGGCTTTTGCCTCATGGACACAGGTATTTTATTTTTGGATGCATATCCTCATGTTGCCTTTCTGAAAGGCAGCTTTAGTTCACACTCTCACCAACAAGCACAAGCCACGGGGCTGACTTTCACAAACTTTCTTCAACAGTGGGTTTTCTCAACCTTTTACATTTTATTAAATATGAGTTACGGACAATGAATTTTATTATTTTTAAAAAAACAATTATGAGCAAAAATATGGATTTCTCAGCACATTTACCCATCAATAGCATTCCCTATTCATTGATTTGCTTACTGATATCTGTGGCCTATTTTTCTATTAGGCTGTTAGTCTTTTAATTAAATTTTAAAAATTCTGGTTTCTATGTCTTAATAGGTAATGATGTTTGAGGGACTTTTACATGTTGTTTAGGATTTCACCTTTAAAGCAAAATATCTCCTGGCTAAATACAGGTGGTTAGTTTCTTTCAGAGTTGTGAGCTCTTTGTAAATATAGATTTTGAAAGACCATTCTAAAAATTTTACTGAGAGGAGGGGCAGTGGACATTTGGTTTAGCAGTTAAATGCCATCTAGGATGTCTTCATCCCACATCAGAGTGCTTAATTGTGAATCCGAGCTCTGATTCCAATTCCAGCTTCCTGCTTATACACACCCTGGAAAGACAGCAGGTGATAGCTCAATTACTTGAGTCACAGTACCGATGTGGGAGAACCAAACTGAATTTCAGGCTTTTGACTGTGACCAGCCCTGCCCTAGCTATTGTGAGCATTTGGAGATTGAGCCAACACATGGAAGATCTGTCTTTCTATCTGTCCTTAGTGATGTCTCTCTGTCTCCACTCTGCCTTTCAAATAAATAAATTAAAATCCCAAAACCTGGTCAGGAGAGGATGAACAGGCTTTTAGGCTAGTAATTAAGCTGCCAATTAAGACAGCCATGCCCCATATCAACATACCTAGATTTACCCAGGAGACAACCATGGTTGTTCAGGTAATTCATTCTTAACAGCATGTGGAAGAGCAACATTGAGTTTCTGACTCTTGGCATCGGTCTAGCCTAGGTCCCACTATTTTGAGCATTTGGCGAGGTAGCCAGATAATAGCAGTTCTCTTTTTTTTATCTGTCTCTCTTCTTTTAAAATAAAGAAATAAATAAAATTTTAGAAAGTCTGACTTTGACATGTTTCCATTAAAGGAATGTAGTAATGTCTTGTTATAATGGGCTATCACTGGTAAGGAATTTTAACAACTGTGAAAAGATTTGATTCATTATTGTAATTTTTTAGTTCAGTTGTAAACATTTGCATAATTAATTGTTCCTCATTCATAACACACTCTAATTATTGGTCCAGAAATAGGTTGTTTTTATTTAGGTTGGAATTTGTTCATTTACTGAGCTATTTATAGTAACATAAGAAGCAGTCATGAACTAATCACTTTGAATGAAAGCTAGAACTTGACAATTATTTCTGCATAAAAGTATATTCCGTCTTCCTTTTTCTTATTCATTTGCTTTGGCTATTCAAGGCAGTGACCACTCAGAGTACTCCACTTTTCATTTTTATATAAATAA
This sequence comes from Lepus europaeus, assembly GCF_033115175.1. NCBI lineage: Eukaryota > Metazoa > Chordata > Mammalia > Lagomorpha > Leporidae > Lepus > Lepus europaeus. The sequence goes on from NC_084829.1 coordinate 118,967,723, forward strand.
TTTAATCTGTTTGTGGTCCTGAAATGTATATTTTGGATGCAGTTACATTCAAAAGAAACCCTAGACACATCAAATTTATCAGAACCTATTTGGGAAAAGTGCGGTTCCTGGATTGGAGAACACTTAGATCACAAGAGGTTCAGTGAGCTCTGCCCAGCATTATGAAAAGCAAGTTTTATCGTCCTATCACAGAAACAAAGTAGAAAAAGTAGCCTACTGGTCACATCTGGGCATCTGCCTTATTTGGGAATGATGTGATGAACTGGCTGCCTGCGACTGGCAGCACCTAAGCTACTTGTGATTGGCTGAAACTTCACATTTTTTGTCAAATTCCTAAGTCAGTTTGTTTACACCTGCATAAACTTCAAAAATTTCATGGAATAAGGAATTAAAATACAAATTTATTTTGATGCATAAAATTTAAAATACGTGAACATGAGGGATCTTAAAACAGTTCATGGATATTGCATATTATGAAAAAAAACTATGTATGGATATACATTTTTTCACCAAAATAAACTTTTTAAAATTCTTATCTCAATGTTCCTTCATGACAGAGAGTGTGAAGATAAGAGAGAGAGAGAGAGAGAGAGAGAGAGAGAGAGACAGAGGGAGAGGGAGAGGATAGGGGGAGAGAGAAAGAGAGAGAGAGAGAGACCTTCCATTTGCTGGTTCACTCCCCAAATGCCCTTACTGACTGGGACTAGGTCAGGATAATGATACAAATTGGGAACTCACTCCAGGTCTCCACTGCAGTATCAGGGAGCCAACTATTTGAGACAGGACCTCTCAGCGTTCACCTCCCTGAATGCAGATTAGCAGGCAGGTGAAACCAGGAGCTGGGCCTGGGAGTTGAACTCTGGCACACCCATAGATGACTCGGGTGTCCAAACAGGCAGTTTACCCACTAGGTCAAATGCCCTTCCCTAAACTTACCTTTTTTTTTTTTTTTTTACCTTTTTTTTAAGTTTTTTTTTTTTTTTTTTTTTTTTTTTTTTTTTTTTTTTTTTTTTTTTTTTGCAGGCAGAGTGGACAGTGAGAGAGAGACAGAGAGAAAGGTCTTCCTTTTTGCCGTTGGTTCACCCTCTAATGGCCACCACGGCTGGCGCGCTGCAGCCGGCACACCGCGCTGATCCGATGGCAGGAGCCAGGTGCTTCTCCTGGTCTCCCATGTGGGTGCAGGGCCCAAGCACTTGGGCAATCCTCCACTGCACTCCCTGACCACAGCAGAGAGCTGGCCTGGAAGAGGGGCAACTGGGACAGGATCGGTGCCCCGACCGGGACTAGAACCCGGTGTGCCAGCGCCGCAAGGCGGAGGATTAGCCTAAGTTTTAATTTAATTTTTTGTTTGTTTGTTTGAAAGACAGGATGAGAGAGAATGAGTGAGAGAGAGAGAGAGAGAGAGGTGGGGTGGGGGCTGGAGAGAATCTTCCTTGCTTTGATTCACTACAGAGATGCATGCAGCAGCCAGGGCTGGGCCAGGTGACAGCAGGAGCCAGGAACTCCATCTGGGTCTTCCATATGAGTGGCAGGACTCAGTCTGAGAGTCATCTGCTGCTGCCTTCCAGGATATGCATTAGCAGGAAACTGGATCTGAAGCAGAGGTGGAACTTAATCCCAGGCACTCAGGTATGGGATGTGAGCATTCTAAGCAGTGGCTTAACCTGCTGCAATGACTGCCTCTAAACTTATCTTTTCATTCTATTTTGCCATAGCCTTTTTGAATTATCCTCAACCATGTTATGATGCAGTTGGCTACACAGAAACTGAAAATAAAAACCTAAGGCCAAATAAAAAAAATTACGGTTGTTTGTAACTTTATAAAATCATCATATTATAGATAATCTTTAGGCATTAATGCATTTTTAGCTTACTTCATATTTTAAAATTTCATTCCTATTCTCTTGTGATTCTCTAGGTAACATTTAAAATTATATAATCTTTTTGGGTGAAAACTTATTCTGTGCTTCCAAATTCACTAATTTTACTACTGTGTTAAAAAAGAAAAACCTCACTATAAATTCAGAGACTCACTAACACACTATCATCACAATAAGGACTTCCTTTCTATCTGGTTATAGTGGTTTTACCTGACAACATTTTTTACACTTGTGATAATGGCTATTATTTTGCTTGCTATTACTTCTATTCAAATAAGAGAGCTGGTTGAATTTGACAGACTAAAATAAAGAATAAATTCCCCAACCAACACTTTCAATCATGCTGCCCCAAACCCTTTCATGAAAACTGCTTCCCAATAATTTCAATAAACAAGGTTATGATTGTTTGACATACTTTAGATCGCTAAAATCATGTGGTTAGCCTTACATACAAAATATGTTTTCACATTTACTTTGAACAACTATGTTTTAAAACTCTATAAAGGAGCCAGTGCTGTGGCATAACGGGTTAAGCCGACTCCTGCCGTGCTAGCATCCCATGTGGGCACCGGTTAGAATCCCACCTGCTCCATTTCTGATCCAGCTCTCTGCTATGGCCTAGGAAAACAGTAGAAGATGGATCAAGTTCTTGGGCCCCTGCACTCATATCGGAGAGTCAGGAGAAGCTCCTGGCTCCTGGCTTCGGATTGATACAGCTCCGGCCATTGCGGCCATCAGGGCAGTGAACCAGGGATGGAAGACCTCTTTCTTTCTCTCTCTCTGCCTCTGCCACTCTGTAACTCTGCCTTTCAAATGAATAAATAACTCTTTAAAAAAAACTCTATTAAAATCTGGCACTTATGGCACCTTGAGCCTGTTTGCCTACTTTAATTGATTGTGATTAGAAAGTACACACAAATTAGGTAGACATTAATTGATTGTGAGAAATCTGCATCATAGAAATAGGACCAGTGGCCAGCATTGTGGCATTAGTGGGTAAAGCTGTTGCCTGTAGTGTCTGTATCCCTTATGGGGCCCAATTCCTTTCCTGGCAGCTCCACTTCTTATCTAGCTCCCTACTTAGGGCCTGGAAAAGCAACAGATGATGGCCCAGGTGTTTGGGTGTCTGCCACCCACATTGGAGACCCTGATGAATGTTCTGGTTTCTGGCTTCAGCTTGGCCCAATACTGGTGGTTTGAGCCATCTAGGGAGTGAACCTGCAGAAGGAGAATCTTTGTGTGTGTGTATGTGTGTTCCTCTCTGTGTAACTCTGGCTTTAAATAAATATTAAACAAAACAAAACAAAACAAACAAAAAACAAACAAACAAACAAAAACAAGGCACTAGGGCTAAAAGCACAGTCCTGATTAACTTCCCTATCACCCTTCCTCAGTTAAGTGTAGTAGCAAGGTTACAAATGGAAAAGAATGCAATTTTTCAGTTATGCGATGACTTAAAAAAGTTTGTGGAAAAATGGCATAAAAAGGTAACACTCGGCCGGCGCCGTGGCTCAACAGGCTAATCCTCCGCCTTGCGGCGCCGGCACACCGGGTTCTAGTCCCGGTCGGGGCACCGATCCTGTCCCGGTTGCCCCTCTTCCAGGCCAGCTCTCTGCTATGGCCAGGGAGTGCAGTGGAGGATGGCCCAAGTGTTTGGGCTCTGCACCCCATGGGAGACCAGGAGAAGCACCTGGCTCCTGCCATCGGAACAGCGCGGTGCGCCGGCCGCAGCGCGCTACCGCGGCGGCCATTAGAGGGTGAACCAACGGCAAAGGAAGACCTTTCTCTCTGTCTCTCTCTCTCTCTCTCACTGTGCACTCTGCCTGTCAAAAAAAAAAAAAAAAAAGGTAACACTCATGTTCTATGAACTTTTTGAAGATCCCTCATGTTTATTATTATTTTATTAGGAAAACCTTCAAATATGCAGTCAAGTTTGAAAGAATTTTATACTACATATCCATATATCCATATCTAAGTTTTTGCCATTTACATTCTATTTGTCAAATTTTGTTACAAAACTATCCCCCTTTTTACCCATTTGTAGATCCATCAGTTATTTTGGCTTATTTCAAGGTAAATTGAAGATGGTAATATACTTTCCATTAAATACGCCTGCATGCGTATCATTAACTACAGTTCAATAATTGTTTATTTTTCCCTTTTGAATAACATTTATATACAATAAAATGAACTTATATTGTTTATACTCAGTGTTTCTTGACACATGCCTACACTTTCATAATCCAAATTCCCATGAAAATATGCAATGCAATATTTATATTGTCAAAAATTTTCTTTGTGTTTTCTTGATTTACTAATTTCCAACACTCAGATAGATAGTCATTGTTCCAGTTTGTTTGTAAAATGTATTACTCTTGCCTTTTCCAGAATTTTATATAAATGCAATAATACTATATGAGCTTGATGGTGTTTAGCTTCTTCAAATCTTTTTGAGATTAATCTGTGATGATGTATACATCAGCAATTCATTCCTTTTTATTGCTAAGAACTACCCCATTGCATGAATATATTTTAGTTTATCTACTATGGTAGTTGTAGATACTTGAACTTGTTTCAACTTTGTTTCAACTTTGGGGTTGCTATGAATACAGCTTCTTTGAAAATTTTTGTACAAATCTTTTGTGAATACATTTTTATCTTGCCTGGAAAATATTTATCTTTCTTGGAAAAATATTGCTATATGAATGATGTATGTGTAATTTTAGAATAAACTGACAAAATTCTTTCCAAAATATTTTATCATTGCAGTATCAGGAGAGGGAAATAATCTTTGGTTCTCACAGAAGTATAGCAGTAATTTGTTTGAATAAAATACATCAGCAGGGGACTGAAACCTATCTCTTAGGAACAGGATGAACTGCATTTTGGAGTATTAGATAAAGAGTGTTGTTTAGTCAGAGGACAGTACTTATAGGAGAAGAGTTGGGAGACAAATTTTGTTTTGACATTCTTGGTTTTAGTTAGCAAGCCATCAAATAGTATTGACTTTAAGCCTTATCCCAAAGACAGTAATGCATGAATTTATTTTATAAAGTTAATACTAGAAGAAAAAGGTAAGACATCGTAAAATATCATAATAATTACCCATGCATAAATAAGCATACTCACAAATATACAGATACCCACCAAACATTGAAATGTTGAAAAATAAATAGAAAAGACGCAAAACATATGATACAATAATTAAGGACAAAAGTCTGTTACAACAGGAAATATAGATTAGTGTTTTGGAACAAATATGTTCTCCAAAGACAGAAGAAGAACCTGATTGTGTTATTAAAAGCATGAAATAATGTTGGTGCCACGGCTCACTTGGCTAATCCTCTGCCTGCGGCGCTGGCACCCCGGGTTCTAGTCCCAGTCGGGGCGCCGGATTCTGTCCCGGTTGCACCTCCTCCAATCCAGCTCTCTGCTATGGCCCGGGAAGGCAGTGGAGGATGGCCCAAGTGCTTGGGCCCTGCACCCACATGTGAGACCAGGAAGAAGCACCTGGCTCCTGGCTTTGGATCGGCGCAGCGCGCCGGTTATCGGGGCCTTTTCGGGGGTGAACCAACGGAAAAGGAAGACCTTTCTCTCTCTCTCTCTCTCTCTCTCTCTCTCTCTCTCTCTCACTGTCTAACTCTGCCTGTCCAAAATAAAATAAATAAAAAAAAACATGAAATAAGGTGTTAGTAATAGCTGAGTATTAAGGAATGGGCAAGGCATATCTTAATATTGCATGAAGCAAGAGTCAGACAAATTTTTCAGTATTTCACAGTGTTGAATGCTATTATCATTCACAATAAAGTTATGATATCTCAGATATTTACTGCACAAAAACACATATACTTAAATAAAAATTAATTGAAACATTCAGAAACATACCAGTAGCTTTAGATTTTATTTTAGAATTAAATGAATAAAAATATAAAGAGAAGGCATAACTAATAATTTAATTTTATAGGTAAAAATTAAAATGTTTTATCTAAAAGTTTAGCCAATAACTTCTTTATAAATTGTCCAAAAGTAATTTAAATATTGATGACAGGAGCGGATGCTATGGTGCAGTTGATTGGGATATTTGGGAGGTTGGCATTCCACATCAGAATGCTGTGTGCTGTCAATCATGTGCTGCCCATATAGCTTCCTCCTTAGTCAACTGAGGATTGGTAGATGATAACCCAAGTCCTTGGGATCCTGCCATTCATGCAGCAGGCCAAGGGGGAGCTCCTGTCTCCTGGCTCTTGCCTGGACTTCCCCTGGTTATTATGGGCATCTCAGAGTGAACTAGCTAGTGGAAGATATTTTTCTCTGTCTTCCTCTCTTTATATTACTGTACCTTTCAATAAATACATAAATGTTAAAAAAAAAATAGTGAGGCTGCCATTGACGTTTAGCAGGTAAAGCTGCTGCCTAAGGCATTTCATAAGGGTGTCAGTTTGTGTCCTGGCTGCTCCACTTCCAATGCAGGTCCCCACTAATGGCTTAGGAAAAGCAACAGAAGATGGTTCAAGGTCTTAGGCCCCTGCCATCCACATAAGAGTCCTGGATAAAGCTCCTGGTTCTTGGCATTGAAATGGCTCAGCCCTTGTCATTATGGCCAACTGGGGAGTGAATCAGTTGATGGAAGATTCTCTGTCTCTGTAACTGTGACTTTCAAATAAATAAATCATTTTTTTAGAGACTCTACGAATTCAATCTAGAAGAAATGTTAGTGGCAGCATTATCTACGATGATGTAGTAGAATCAGAAAGTGGCTTTCTCATTTAGAAACTAAATGATTCTCTTTCAAGTGATTAGGTTTATTTCTTTTTAAAGGTTTATTTATTTATTTGGAAGGTGAAATTACAGAGTGAAGGAGGCAGAGGCAGAGAAAGAGAAGTCTTCCATCTGCTGGTTTGCTCCCCAAATGGACGCAACGGGAAGAGCTGGGACAGGCTGAAGCCAGGAGCCAGGAGCCCCCACATAGATGCTGGAGTCCAGGCATTTGGGTGACTTTCTGTTGCTTTCCAGGCACACCAGCTGGGAGCTGGATCTGGAGTGGAACAGCCAATCAATTCAGAAAGAATTTAATAGATTTATTGCATTTATCAAAAAGTAGAATGATAGTGAAAACAAAATACATCTGGCAACTGATTCCCAAAGGATTTCTCAACGGCATTTTCTCATTCCAAGAAAGATTGGGATAATGTATTTAAAGTGCTGTAAGAAAAACAGCTGTGAATGAATGGTACTATACCTTTCCAAGCCATGCTACAGAAATGAAGGATAGATAAACACATCACAAGTACAAGAATAGCTCAAAAAGTTAACTACTAGCAGATCTATCTTCCAAAAAATTCTATTTAAGATTCTGAATTCTGAAAGAAAAGAATGATAACCAGTAACAAAAAAAATATGGAAATATAAAACAGGCAAAACTAAACACACATTTCAATTCAGACCACTTTCATCTTCAGAAGAAAGGTAAAAATACAAAAATAAAAAAATAAAAACACGAAATAATAATAGCTGCGATAGTTTGTTAAAGGAGACACATTAGAAAAAGATGAATTTTGTGATGCAGTGGGTTAAGCTGTGTCTTGTGATGCCCACATCACAGATCAGAGGGCCTTCTATCTCCTTTGGATCCAGCAATCTTGCTTATATGACTAGAAAGGCAGAATTTGACTGTTCAAATACTTGAGTCCTTGAAATCCTCTTGGAGAACCTGAATGGAGTTCTGTGTTGCATGGCCCAGCCCTGGTCATTTAGAGGCATTTGGGAAGTGAACCAGAAGATGGAAGATGGAGCTCGCTCATTCGCTCTCTCTCTCTCTCCCTCCCTCCCTTCCGCCACCCTCCCCGTGTCTTTGTCATTCTTGCTTTTTAATAAATAGAATGTTTAAACAATATGTTAGCTGTGGCATCAAGAATGTAAGTTGTAGGGGAGAACTGAAAGTATAGAGTTTTTAGAGCACAGTTAAGTTGTTACCAATTTAAAGTAGCCTGTTTTAACTAAGAGATTTTTATATAATAGTCGTGATAATCACAAAACAAAAGAACATAGCAGATTAAAGAAAAAAAATGTAAGGAATCAGGTGTACTACTAGTGAAGGCCACCTACTCACAAAAAAAAAAAAAAATAGCAAGAAAGAAGAAAGAAATAAAGGATCTAGAAAACAACCAGAAAGCTATGAACACAAAATAGCATTAGTAAGTCATAACTTATTAATAATTACATTGAATATAACTGATTAAATGCTCTAAAAAAAGACACAGTAGCTGAATGGAATTTTAAAAGGTTAAATTATATGCTGCTTGCAATAAATTCACTTTACCTTTAAGGATGAACATGATATACTGAAAGTGAAGGTATGGAAAAAGCTATTTATTGTAAAAGGAATACAAAGAAAGTGAAGATAGCCACACTTAGATAAAATAAAATTCAAATAATTCTATTCAAAATGGAGACAATGAAGGTCTTTGTATAATTAATTCATCAAGAGGATACAAGAATTTTAAATATATATGTACTCAACACCAGGGCACTGTAATATATAAAGCAAGTGTAATTAAATATTGACAGAGATATAGTAAATAATGTAATAATAGCAGGGGACTTCAATAATCCACTTTGAGCAATAAGCAATAAGGAAATAACAGAAATAAATACAATGAAGACCAAATGAACTGAACAGAACTAAACTGAACATTCCATCCAACTATAGCAAAATATACAGTATTTTACAAGCACATTCTCCAGGACACATCATACCTAAAGTCATAAAAAATACTTAATAAATTTCAGAAGATTTAAATCAAATCATGTATCCTTCTGTTCAGAGTGGTATGATCAACTATAGAATTTCATAAATTTACAAATTTCATAAATTTACAAAATATGTTGATATTAAACATGACCACAGATAACTAATGGATCAAGTAAGATAATGAAAGAAAAATTTAAATTATCTCAAACAAAAATAGACACAAAAAATACCCAAAATATTAATATCTGGAAATGGTATGGTTTCTGGAAGAAGCAAAAATCATAAAACTGTGTTGGAAAAAAATATGAAGTGAATCAAAAAGAGTTTAAAAAGGCAGTTTTGTATCTATAAACACCTAAATAGAAAAAAAAAAAAAGGTCTCAAATAAATAAACTGATGTTATTTTTCAAGAAACTAGAAAAAGAATAAATTAAGCCTAAATATAGTAAAGGAAATAATAAAGGTCAGAAGTAAATAAAATATATTAGAAAAATAAGAAAATAATAAAAATCAATTAAGAGTTGAATTTTGACATTAGCAAAATCAACAAAAATTTAATCTAGACCAAGAATAAAAGGAAGGAGTAAAAAATAAATGAAAAACTAGACACTGTAATGGATACAACAGAAATACAAGACAATAAGAGACCATTAAGAATTGTTACACCAATAAACTTGATAAAGAATAAATGGATAAATTATTTAAAATATACAAGACTGAATTATGAAGAAATTGAAAAAATAGGCCGGCACTGTGGCTCAACAGGCTAATCCTCCGCCTGCGGTGCCGCCACACCGGGTTCTAGTCCCGGTTGGGGCTCCAGATTCTGTCACGGTTGCCCTTCTTCCAGGCCAACTCTTGCTGTGGCCAGGGAGTGCAGTGGAGGATGGCCCAAGTGCTTGGGCCCTGCACCCCATGGGAGACCAGGATAAGCACCTGATTCCTGCCTTCGGATCAGCATGGCGCGCCAGCCGCAGTGCACCGGCCGCGGCGGCCATTGGAGGGTGAACCAAAGGTAAAGGAAGACCTTTCTCTCTGTCTCTCTCTCACACTGCCCACTCTGCCTGTCAATAAATAAATAAATAAATAAATAAATAAATAAATAAATAAATTTGAAAAATAACGAACCAAAAAATAAAGATTTAATAATTAAAAACAGTCTCTTATCCCTGGATGAGACTCCTGGCTCCTTGCTTTAGCCTGTCTAGCTCTGGCTATTGCAGCCATATGGGGAATCAACTGGCGTTAGGAAGATTCTCTCTCTGTCTCTCTCACTCTCACTTCCTCTCTCATTCTCTCCTCCCTTCATCTCATAACTTTGCCTTTCAAATAAATAAATAAGTTTTCCCATTAAAAAAAAAAGCTTACTGCTTCACTGACCTCAAACATTTCAAGAATTGATACCAATTCTTCTCAAATCCTGCCAGAAAGTGAAAGAATTATTTCAAATATCATTTTATGAGGTGAATTTTACACTGATACCCTAACCAAAGGCAACACATGAAAAGAAAAATTACATGCCAATGAACAAACATATCCCTGATGAACAAAGATGTAAATATTTTCAAGAAAATTGTAGTAAATCACACTGCACATTAAAAAATCATTGACTATGATCAATTAAAATTCATCCCAGAAATGCAAGGATATGTGGTATGTCAGGAACATAAATTTGTATGGCTGTTATGGTAACTGGAATAAAGATTCCTCAAAAATTAAAAAATATAGAACTACCACTGATCCAGTGTATATGCCCAAAGGAAATGAAATCAGTATGTCAAAGAATATCTGTACTCCTATGTTCACTGCAGTGTACTTCCTAATAGCTGTGATATGGGATCAAACTAAGTGTCCATATGCACAATAGAATACTATTCTGCCGTAATAAAGAAATTAATTTGTAATGACATTGATAAACACTCACTGAAATGAAATAAATGAAGCACAAAAAGACCAATAGTATGTAATTTTTCTTACATGTGGATTCTAAAACAGTCAACTGTAGTTTAACAGAGGTTGTTGTGGTGAGGTAGTATTGGGGAGATGTTTGTAAGGATACAAAATTTCAATTAGATAGAAGTCAATTCAAGAACTCTATTTCACATCTTTTAAAAATTTTATTTAAGTTATACAAGTTCACTGTATTTCATGTATACTGATTTAGGAACATAGCCATACTTCCCAACCTACGACCCCTACTGCCCATGCTCCAATATTTCTTCCTCCACCCACTACCATTCCCACCATATTTTCTAAGAATATCTACTTAAAGTTAACCCTACACTGAGTAAAAGAGTTCAACATATATTATGAAGAAAAAAAAAAAGCCAAAAAACACTGTTCCACATCAGAAGAGACAAGGGCTGTAAACAATCACCAAATCTCAAAATATTTATTTTTCTCCAATACATTCATTTCAGGTACTCTATTAGTTAGCTCAGTTCAGGGAAAGCATATGGTATCTGTGTTTTAGGGACAGGCTTATTTAACTAAGTACAATGATTTCCAGTCGTGTTCATCTTGTTGCAAAAGACAGGATTTATTTTTTTTTTTTTTACAACTGAGCAGTACTCCATAGTGTATTTATACCATAATTCCTTTATCCAGTCAACAATTGATTGGCATCTGGGTTCATTCCATATCTTAGCTATTGTGAATTCTCCTGCAATGAACATGTGGGTACACATAACTGTTCCATGTGCTGATTTCTTTTGGTCTGTGTAAATTCCCATGTGTGGGATGGCTGAATTATATGGTAGGTCTATATTCAAATTTCTGAGGTATCTCCATTCTATCTTCCACAGTGGCTGCACCAGCTTACATTCCCACAAATAGTGGACTAGGTACCTTTTCCCCCACATCCTGCAACATTTATGGATTTGTATTGAAGGCTGTTCCTTCTATACCCAATTTTCTTACAGTTTTCATCATGAGAGAATTTCATATTTTATCAAATGCTTTCTCTGCATCTATTAAGATGACCATATAGTTTTTGTTTTTCAGTTTGTTATGTGATGTATCACACTGATTGATTCGTGAATGTTGACCCATCCCTGCATACCATGGTTAAATCCAATAGGTCAGTGTGAATGATCTTTCTGAAGTATTGTTGAATTCGATTCGCTAATATTTTGTTTAAGATTTTTGCAACTATGTTCATCAGTGATATTGTTCCCTGTTGCAATTTTTCTGGTTTAGGAATGAATGTGATTAAGGCTTCATAAAAGGAGTTTGGAAAGATCCCCTCCCTTTCAATAGTTTTGAATAGCTTGAGAAGAATTGCAATTAGTTCTTCCTAAATGTCTGATAGAATTTGGCTGTAAAGCCATCCAGTCATGGGCTCTTCTTTGTTGGGAGGGTCTTCATTACTGATTAAATTTCCATGCTGTTTATTGGTCTGTTTAGGTTTTCTGTCCCTTTATCACTGAATTTTGGTAGATTGTGTGCATCCAGGGATCTATCCATTTTTTGTAGGTTTCACAGTTTGTTGACATAGAGTTCTCTGTAGTAATTCCTGATGATTCTTTTTGTTTCTGTGGTATCTGTTTTTAAATTCCCTTTTTCATTCTGATTATCTATTTTGGTCCTTTTTTGTTTTTTTTTAGTTGGGCCAATGGTGTATCAATTTTGTTTATTTTTTCAAACAAACAGATCTTCATTTCATTGATCTTTTGTATGTTATTTTCATTTCAATTTTATATATTTCTTCTTTACTTTTAATTATTTCTTTCCTCCTAATAATTTTGGGTTTGGTTTGCTGTTGTAATTTTAGGTCCTTGAGATTCACTGATACTCCATTTATTTGGTACCTTTCCAATTTATTCATGTAGGCACAGATTGTTATAAACTTCCTTCATAACCCTGCTTTTCCTATAACTCATACTTTTTGATAGGATGTAGGGTCATCTTCATTTATTTCTTGATTTTTAAAATTTTTCTCTTGATTTCTTCTATGACCCACTGTTCATTCAGAAACATGTTCTTCAGTTTCCATGTGTCTGCAAATGATCTAGAGATTCTTGAGTTGTTGATTTACAACTTCATCCCATTTTGGTCAGAGAAGATGCATGGTTGATTTTGATGTTTTGAATTTGGTGAGACCAGCTTTAATGCCTAGCTTATGTTCTATCCTAGAGAAAGTTCCATGCACTGATGAGTGGAATGAGTCTTCTGCAATTGTGGGATCAAACATTCTGTAGATATCAGTTAGCTCCATTTGGTCCATATTGTTGATTAGCACTGTTGTTTCTTCATTGGTTTTCTGTCTAGTTGATCTGTTCTTTGATGAAAGTGGGGTATTGAGATCCTGTCTTACTATTGTATTAGAGATTATGTCTTCCTTTAGATTTATTAACATTTCTCTTAAATAGCCAAGTGCCCTGTGATTTGGTGTGTATACATTTATTATAGTCATATCTTTCTGTTGAATTGATCCATTAATCAATAATATAGTGCTCTTCTTCCTGTCTTTTAGCAGTTTTTGTATTAAAGTCTACTTTGTCTGATATTAGGATGGCAACACCTGCCCTTTTAATTTTCCATTAACATGGAATAGCTTTTTTTTTATTAAACTTTTATTTAATGAATATAAATTTCCAAAGTATAGCTTATGGGTTACAATGGCTTCCCCCCTCCCATAACTTCCCTCCCGCCCGCAACCCTCCCCTTTCCCGCTCCCTTTCCCCTTCCATTCATGTAAAGATTCATTTTCAATTCTCTTTGTATACAGAAGATCAGTCTAGCATATACTAGGTAAAGATTTCAACATTTTGCCCATATAGCAACATAAAGTGAAAAAACTACCATTGGATTACTAATTATAGCATTAAATAGCAATGTACAGCACATTAAAGACAGAGATCCTACATAATTTTTTTTTTCAAATTAATTAATTTTCTATGCCATTTCCATTTTAACACCAGGTTGTTTTTTTTTTTTTTCATTTCCAATTCTCTTTATATACAGAAGATCACTTCAGTATATAATTAGTAAAGACCTCATCAGTTTGTGCCCACACAGAAACGCAAAGTATAAAAACACTGTTTCAGTACCAGCCATAGCATCACTTGGCTTTATACGACACATTAGGGACAGATCCCACATGGGGTGTAAGTACACAGTGACTCCTGTTGCTGATTTAACAATTTGACACTCCTGTTCATGGCATCAGTAATCTCCCTAGGCTCTAGTCATGAGTTGCCAGGGCTATGGAAGCCTTTAGAGTTCGCTGACTTTGATCTTATTCCGATAGGGTCATAGTCAAAGTGGAAGTTCTCTCCTCCTTTCGGAGAAGGGTACCTCCTTCTTTGATGGCCCCGTTCTTTCCACTGGGATCTCACTCACAGAGATCATTCATTTAGGTCTTTTTTTTTTTTTTCCATGATATCTTGGCTTTCCATGCCTGCTATACTCTCATGGGCTCTTCAGCCAGATCTGAATGCCTTGAGGGCTGATTCTGAGGCCAGAGTGTTGTTTAGGACATCTGCCATCCTATGAGTCTGCTGTGTATCCCACTTCCCATGTTGGATCTTTGTCTCCCTTTTTGATTCTATCAGTTAGTATTAGCAGATACTTGTCTTGTTTGTGTGATCTCTTTGACTCTTAGACCTATCAGAGCTATCAATTGTGAGCTGAAATTGATCACTTGGACTAGTGTGATGGCATTGGTACATGCCATCTTGATGGGATTGTGTTGGAATCCCCTGGCACATTTCTAACTCAACCATTTGCGGCCAGTCCGATTGAGCATGTTCCAAATTGTTCATCTCCTCCCTCTCTTTTTCCACTCTTAGATTTAACAGGGATCACTTTTCAGTTAAAATTTAAACACCTAAGAATAACTGTGCGCCAATTACTGAGCTCAACCAATAGTACCAGAACAACAACAACAACAACAAATACTAAAAAGGATAAAGTATTACATTGTACATCTAAAGTCAGGACAGGAGCTGATCAGTTCATTGTTGCTTATAGTGTCCATTTCACTTAACAGGTTTCCCCTTTGGCACTCAGTTGTATCCTTCGATAGCTCAGCTGGTAGAGCGGAGGACTGTAGGTGTTGGAATAGCTTTTGACATCCTTGCACCTTCAATCTGTGTGTATCTTTGTTGGTGATATGTGTTTCCTGTAGGCAGAAAGTAGGTGCTTCTTTTTTTAAATCCATTCAACCAGTCAGTAACTTTTAACTGGAGAGTTGAGGTAATTTACATTCTAAGTGATTTTTCATAAGTCATGACTTTGCCCTGCCATTTTCCTATAAATATTTCTATTTTTCACTTTGGATTTCCTTTGTACTTTTACAATGGCATTTTCTGGTTTTTCATTCTTTCATAATGATGGCTATTTTTCTGTGTTTCTGTTTATAGCATATCCCTAAGCATCTTTTTTAAGTCTGGATGAGTACTGACAAATTCTTTCAATTTTTGTTTGTTATGGAATGTCTTTTTTCTACCTTTATTCATAATTGAGAGCTTTGCAGAGTACAGTATTCTGGATTCACAGTGCTTTCCTCTTAAGACTTGGGACTATGTGTTGCTATTCCTTTCTAGCCTGTAAGGTTTCCGATGAGATGTCAACTCTTGGTCTAATTGGAGAGATTGTCTGAAAGTAATCTGGTGTTTCTCTTGTGCACATTTTAGAAACTTTTCTCTATGCTTTACTCTGGAAAGTTTGACTACAATGTGTCATGGTTAAGATCTTTTCTGGCCATGTCTATTAGGAGTTCTAATTGCTTCCAGTACATAGACATCCTTTTCTTTCTCTAAATTGGGGAGTTTTCTGTAATTATTTCACTAAATAGCCCTTCTAGTCCATTCTTGCTTTCCATACCTTCAGGAACTCCTAAGGTATATATATTGGGTTATTTGATATTATCCCATAAATCTCTAACACTGTTTTTAAGTTTTCTAATTTTTTCTTGGTTTTTTGATCTTACTAAAAGATTTTCAAAGATTTGTCTTCTAGCTTGGAATTCTTTCTTTTGCCTCAACAAGTCTATTATTGAGGCTTTGCACTGCATTATTTATTTGATCTATTGAATTCTTTGTATCTAGTATTTCATTTTGATTTTTCTTTAAAATTTCAATTTCATGAGAAAAATTCCATTTATGTCAGTTATGGTTTTCTTTAGTTCATGGATTTGCTTCTGATTGCTTTTGAGTAATCCTATGATTAATTTTCTGAATTCTATTTCCAGCATTTCACTAATATCTTTATCTCCTCAATCTAATATTAAAATGTTGTTGTATTCCTTTGAAGGGTTCATGCTGCCACCCTTATTCTTGTTTCTTGAATTTCTATATTCATATCTAGGCTTTTGTGGGATTAATTCATATTTTTTTTATTCTGATGACTTTTATCTTTGAGTTATGCCCCTTTGGCTTATTGGCATGTCTATACTTTCAGTAAATACCAAGAGGTATGTGTTGGGTGTAGATAGGGAGCTCTGGTCAGTGCTCCAGGGTGGGTGAGTATCTGGGATAGGTTCCCTCTTTTGAAAAATCAGGGAGAATGGTCATCTCTGTTGGTGTCAACACACTCTCACTTCCTCTCCACCAAGCTAAGAAGTACCTAGATGTTAACCCCAGTGTGTTAAACACTCATCTGAACCACACATATGAGCCACACAAATGACCTGCACAGTCCTAAGTGTGAGCACACTTCCCGCTACAATGACCTCCCCTAGGCAACCAAGGAACTCAGAGTGTGTGGAGCCACATCCAGTAATTGTCCAGAGAACCAGCTATGCTGTGTACCCTCTCATTTAACCACCAAGTCACTCCTCCCAGGCAGGCTCAAAGTCAGTGTGGCTGAGGATTTTTCCCTGTGCTAGAGTCTGGATCACATGCATACACAGAGCCACTTGCTAAATGTTGCTTCCTCCCCTCCACTGCTACCAGTTCTGCTGAGAAGATGGCATCTTGTCTAGGCCAGTTACTGTGCATGTACACAAACGATTCACAGCTGCCACCCAAACCTAAAATGGCTGCCACCATTTTTCAACCAGGCAGCAGATACCATCATGAGGAAGTGGGGGCCAGAGAAATGTGCCCTTTCTTTTTCCACTGGGTATGTGGGCAACAGCTAACAACTGCTAGCCCCCAGAACTCCAGCCTAGACTCATGCCATGCTCTCCCTCCCTCTGCTTATATCATTATGAGTTTTTGCAGTCCAGTCTCACCACTGTCTCCAAGCTGTGGCCACTTTTGCTCTCTGCCACTGCAGTCATATATTATGTCCATATTTCTGCTGTGTGTCTGCACCTTCCACACAGGTCCATGACATTTCTCTTCCTGTTTTAGGATTTCCAGTGTGGTTTTCACTCCAATTATGCCCTGAGTATGTAAGTATGTACCTCCTCCACTTTTTTTTTTTTTTAACTATTTATTCCTAGTCTCATGCAGTATGTCCTTCCTTAATCATCCGTCTTGGAATCTTGTTAAATCTTGACTTTAGTAAATAACAATGTATCATATTATTTAAAAAGATTTTAAGTGTCACAGGACAAAGCAATATTAAGTATGTGAGGTAATACCTACCTTAAATAGCTTTATTTAGTGATTTAGTTCATGTAAAATGTGTATACACTTATAAATATGTATGTGTATATTTCAAATGTTATAATTTGCATTTGTCAAATGAAATTCATGAAATATGTTGTTTTTATACTAATAACAAGGATTTAAAATTTGAAAAGCAAGGAATAGAAATGTAATAACAGTAGAGGTACTTCTGGACTTATGAGGCAATTCCATCCCACTAAACCCAGTATAAATTGGAAATATAGTTAAGTAGAAATGCATTTAATGACCCCATCCTATTGAACATCATTACTTGTCTAGGGCTTCATTAAACCATATCAGTCCATGGATAGGAATAATTACTTTACAAAAAAGTCTCATTGTTGATAAAGTGTTGGCTATCTCATATAATTTATTAAGTATCTGTATCCAAAAAGATGATGGTAACACAGTGCTTGGTAGAGTACTGTTTGTTTACCCATGTGATTATGTAGGGACTGGGAGCTATGGTTCACTGCTGCTGCCAGGCATCATAAGAGAGCAGTGCAAGGGCTGGCACTGTGGCTTAGTGGGTAAATCAGCTGCGTATGGTGCTAGCATGTTATCAGGGTGCTAGTTCTGGGTTCTCCACTCCACTTCCAATACAATTCCTTTCTAATGTGCCTGTGAAAGCAGCAGCGGATGGCCCAACTCCTTGCATTGGGTCCCTGCCTGCAGGTGGGAGACCTGAATGAAGCTCCTGGCTCCTGGATTTGTATTTGCCCAGCGGCTGCCATTGTGGCCATCTGGGGAGTAAACCTACCAGTAGATGGAAGATCTCTTTCTCACTTTCTCTCTGTCTCTCCCTCTCCCTTTGTAATTCTGCATTTCAAGTAAATAAATATTTTTTAAGAGAATGCCTGGAAAAAGTGTCCGCCTAGAAAAAGATTACAATTTAAGATTCAGAGGAAAGTTTCTTCTAAATTTTTACCAATTGCACATTATGGTAAAGTTGAAAAATCATTCAGGAAAGACAGTAATTTGGGGACCATCTGTACTGTGAATCACAGTTATAAGGACCAGTGTCATAAATATTCTATTTTTTGTCTTAATGGAAAATGATGTATTTTGAAGGCCGGCAGTTGAGTTTTTTTTTTTTTTTTTTGAAGATGGCTTCATCTCCATTCACCATAAGAAAGTAAATAAGAACTCAACACTTGAACATTTTAGTAAGCATTGAAAATAATTTAATAAAAAACCTAAAGTGATAATTTAAACAAGAATGAGTTCAATGTTGACGTTTCTGAAAAGAACATAAGGGTAGGGAAAATGAGAACTAAAAGTGGTGAGTTTTTTTTCAAGATTTATTTTATTTATTTGAAAGACAGTGTTATATAGAGAAGTAGAGACGGAGAAAGATCTTCCATCTTATCGAAAAGGCCACAATGGCTGGACCTGAACTGATCTGAAGCCAGGAGCCAGCAGCTTCTTCCAGGTCTCCCACACGGGTGCATGGGTGCAAGGATTTGGGCCATCCTCCACTGCTTTCCCAGGGATATTAACAGGGAGCTTGGTCAGAAGTGGAGCAGCTGGGACGTGAACCAGCACTCATACGGGATACCAGCATTGCAGGATATGGGTTTAATCTGCTGCACCACAGCACCAGCCCCAGTGGTGAGTGTTTAATGCATCTTTTTCATAGTACTCTATTTTTTAAACCTTATGCATTTATACTTCTTTGTATAAATACACACATCATGAGGATAATTCAAAAATTCTGTGAAAACATGAATTAAAAACTATGTGAATTGATCACAAAATTTTGAAGTGCCTTATCTATATGTGCCCACACATGCCTATGTACATATACATGTTTATGTATAGACACACATACACATAAAGGTACACATATCTATATGTGTATGTGTGTGTATGTGAGTGTGTGTGTGTCTGTCAATACAGAGATATATATGATGAATATGTCTAAGGGTTTGAAAGAAATTACTCAAGGTTCAATATAAAAACAGAAAAAAATCCATGGGGGAGAATCTTTTATTTTCTTTTTATTCATTGTTTATTTATTTTATTTTTATTATGGGGGAGAGAGAGAGAGAGAGAGAGAGAGAGAGAGAGAAAGGAGAGATAGAGGGAGAGCTCTTCCAGCTACTAACTCATTTCCTCAAATGGCCATAACAGCAAGGGTTGTGCCAGGCTGAAGCCAGGAGTCTGGAGCTTCCTCTGGATCTCCCACATGGATGCAGGGGCTCAAGCACCTGGGCCATCCTTGCTACTTTCCCTGGTGGATTAGCAGGGAGCTGGATTGGAAGTGCATAAACCAAGACTAGAACTGGCACCCATATTGGATGCCAGCACTTCAGGCAGCAGCTTAACCCTCTATGCCACAGCGCCAATCTTGGGAAAATAATCTTTCATTACAATCTGAAATATTCTTCATTTCCCTAACCCCAAATTTAGGAACTACTGACTTTGACAGATAGCAAAAAAAAAAAAAAAAAAAAAAAAAAAAAAAAAAAAAAAAAAAAAAAAAAAAACGTTCTTTGGCTTGGTTCATTTTTCAGGTATATCGTGTTCCAAGAGTTCTGAATTTATATGCTTTTAGTATGGATATACATTCTCCAATTTAATGCTGTCTTTGGTTATTTCTGGCCTTTAATATCCACACCACTTTACACAATAAAACACCCTGCTTTAAGCAAGTTAATTTGCAACTTCTGTAAAATTGGATTCTGTGAGATAGGAGAGACAAAGAAATGTCCATAGGATGAAGGGGGCATGCAAAAGAAGATATAATTTTCAAGACAGAGAGAATGATTCAGTTGCTGAAGTGAAGCTTCTAAGAAATCATAATTAGAATGATAACAGAGTCTCAGATATTTTAGCCACTCTACCAGTGGTAAACTCTGTTAATCTTTTGGATGTTAGTTGTTGATATATAACAAATATAGCTGAGCTCATTAAATATAATTGCACACACAGAACCTTTGCTATAGTCACTCAAATTGCAGATATATATATATATATATATATATATATATATATATACTCCTATGTTCTATAAATGGAGATTATTTTTTCCGTAATGGTTGTGATAAAATTATAGTGAGTATAATTCTTAATTTTGTGTACTACTTTGGTCTCAACTTTTGTACACAAATACTTCTTAAAGGATATAAAATATTATGATGTAATCAATTATATTTCAATATGTATGAACTAGAGGGTGAAACTGGATATAATTTGTTATTTTAAATTTGTCACAGAGGCTTTTTAATTTGTCTTTGGATAAGGCTAATTTTTGTTTTAAAAATATTTTTATTATGAAGTAGAGTCAATATCCATTTCTGGAATGATAGCATTTAAGTCAGTGTGGAGGGAAACTTCTTTTCATCGTATTGTAAACTATTGTCTTCTTCCTGAGCTAGGTTTCATTTCCATGGGTTTTATAGCCTGGGCCTGGGGGTCAGTGAGGAGGTGGAAAAGCCTAGATTGTCAATATCTAATAGATGTTCCAGACAGTGCTGCGAAGGTCACGGCTCATGGATTTACAATACCCAATTTTCTTCTTGCTTGTTTGTCAGCATGACACATTGGCAAAATGCCCAAGCCTTCAGTCAGATGTCATATTTTTATATGTATAAGGATACTTCAAAAACCCATGGAAAATTAAACAATAATTTTTGGTGCAGTTTTTAAAAATAACTTATGCCCGTGTGAGATCTTCAAAACTTCATGGAATACAAATTATAAAAATATGCATGGATTCCAAAATTTATGTAATACTTGTGTATCTATCATATGTATCAGGTATATTTATGCTGATTTTATTTTTAGTTAGAGTAATTAAGGACAGGCATTCATTACTAGCAAAAACCAAACAAATGTGGTTTTAGAAATACCCAACTAGTTAATTTAGACCAATTTGCATTTTTTTTTTCTGTGAGTGAAACAAGATTTGTATCCTTTCTTACAAAGTGCTGCAACCTGGGTGAGAGTACGGGATGGAAATACTCTAGTCTCGGTTAGGAAGAGTAGCTTATGTGGGGTTTTGGGAGTTTGATTAATAAAAAGTCAGAAGGAACAAATGGTTTCATATGTTAGTATGGGGAAAAATAATCAGGAAAAATTTCAGAATGCATCCTAGCAGGGTGTGGCTTCTGTAGTTAGTTAGACATGATATTGGGAAAGATAAAAATTCTTCACTGGAAATAGAACAATTTTCTAAGAATCAAACTATCTGCTCAGGGACTAACACGATTGAAATCACATGTCTTCTGGCTGTATCCACTTTTGGGTTCATTTCGGGAAAGCAGCACTTCTAAACACTCTGTAGTGGCTGGCAAAATGCAGTTCCTTGTGTTTGTAGAACGGAAGTGCTTGTTTCCTTTTTAGCTGTCAGTCATGGATTGCTGTTAGCTCCTGGTCGCTGACCTATGACCCTTGGGACATGAGCCTCTGTGGGCAGTTCCCAGTATGCACGTTGGTTTGTGCAGGACCAGCAGGCGAGTGTCTCTAACCTTGAATTTCTCTCTTCGGGAAGGGTCCAGTCTC
This sequence comes from Lepus europaeus, assembly GCF_033115175.1. Taxonomy (NCBI): domain Eukaryota; kingdom Metazoa; phylum Chordata; class Mammalia; order Lagomorpha; family Leporidae; genus Lepus; species Lepus europaeus. The sequence continues at coordinate 118,989,421 of NC_084829.1, forward strand.
TTTTAATGACTCCCCAATCAGAAATCCTGGTATCAGACAACCTTTCTGCTAAAAATTAGAAAATCAACTAATTTGAGAACTTAAAGCCTTCCAAATCAGGAGGAAGAAAACATGATTGAAATATTTTTTAAAAATATAACTTTTTCTGACTTGTACTCTTTATTTTAAATAATATAATACTCTAATATGTGAGGAATTTGTTATAGCTATCATTTAAGTTTTACAATGGGACATAATACTTATTAAGGTAATTGATTTACTTTTTAAATGTAAACATTCTATTTGAAACATGAGTTGAATGATAACACCAGTATACATTGCATGCATCCAGTGCAGAAGTAAAACTCACTGCTTAAATGAATGGAGAATAGAAGAGAGAAACAGGAAGGCCTCAAACATAAAGTAATGACAAGGAGAGGGAAATGTTGATTACCCTTTTATGATAGCACACACTGAATCTATTTATTAAATATAGCACTACATAAATGTGTACACCTATGAAGTATTAATAAATATATAGATGTTAATGAGTTACAATGTACATATATTAAGTGTTAATTTAAAATGTTTTGAGGGTAGAATGTTATATAACTTGTTTGTATACGTGTATTGGATTATTAGACTATACTCAACGAATATGTACAATTAAAATAACAACAAAAATGAAGGCACTGTTTAGGTGAGTTATTACTCAGTAGCCAATAAAACTATTCAAGGTCAAGAAACAAAACTCGGGGCCCAGCACTGTGGCATAGCTGGTAAAGGTGCTACCTAAAGTGCTTTTGGCATCCCATATGGACACCATTTCGAGTCCTAGCTGCTCCACTTCCAATCCAGCTCTCTTATCTGGCCTAGGAAAGCAGCAGAAGATGGCCCAGGTCCTTGGACCCCTGCATCTGCTTGGGAGATCCAGAAGAAGCTCCTGGCTCCTGTTTTCGGATCAGCCTAGTTCCCACCATTGCAGCCACCAGGGGAATGAACCAGCGGATGGAAGACCTCTCTCTCTCTGCCTCTGCCTCTTTGTAACTCTGCCTTTCAAATAAATAAAATAAATCTTAAAAAAGAAACAAAACTCACAATATAAATGCTTGATTATTTTGTGTTTCTGTGTGGGCACAAACTGATGAGGTCTTTACTAATTACATACTGAATTGATCTTCTGTATATAAAGAGAATTGGAAATGAAAAAAAACAACCTGGTGTTAAAATGGAAATGGCATAGAAAATTAATTAATTTGAAAAAAATTATGTAGGATCGCTGTCTTTAATGTGCTGTACATTGCTATTTAATGCTATAATTAGTAATCCAATGGTAGTTTTTTCACTTTATGTTGCTATATGGGCAAAATGTTGAAATCTTTACCTAATATATACTAAACTGATCTTCTGTATATAAAGAGAAAAAAAAAGAAACAAAACTCACAATATAAATGCTTGATTATTATTGATTCAAAATAACCTTTACTTTCTTTAATGTTTGTTATCAACTGTGCCTTAAATTCAGATAATGACAATTATCTGAGTACATGTTTTAGACTGTTATAGTTCTAAGGATTTTATATTTATTAACCCTTTTAATATTTATAATATCCCTTTGAAGTAGATGTCCTTATTTAAGTTTGCACATGAAAATGAATGAGGCACAGAGAATTATGTAACTCAAAGTCATCTACTTTGTGCCAATGGCTCCTGAGCTTAAACTTGGATGATCTGATTCTAAAGTTTGCTATCTATGCTTCCAGAACAAAAGAACACAGATTCTTACTGATCCATTTAGTGTTGTGATATTACTTTTACAATAAGCATCCAGTATCCTTGTATTAATCAGAAAAGGCTGTTCTAGTGTGGTCTAGCTTGTTTTTTCTTCCAGAAAGGACTGAATGTTCAAGAACATCCAAAGAAAAAGTCATTTGTTCATTTTTACTTGATACTATTTACCTAGATGATAACTTAAGATGGTATTTTGACATAACGCATTCAAAGGAAATTCAAATTGCATTATATTTATTTGTAATTGATTTTTAATTTCTTTACAGAAAAAAGAACATCACTGCCACATGTTATCCTCTCCATAACTCCTTGCTTTATATGTAACACTTTAATATATTGTATTCTCTCTCCTGTAGCAAGATATTAGTTTTATTTATTGTTTTTTTTTCTCTGAAGAAATATACTGGTTAAGCTGTGATCTATTAAATATTATGCTACTCAGAGAAGATCTACTGTTACACCAGGCTAAACTCTATATGCTGGCACTAGGGATTTTTTAGATAAAAAAACAAAATAATGACAATGGTATTACCATTAAATAATATATTTTATCAATCAGCAAGGCACTGTTAACTGAATTCAGCAGTTTATTAAATGAATTCAACTGTTTATTAATTGAAACCATAGATTCATGGCCTATCACTAGATTGAACCAAGGTGCTAAAACAAGGAGAGCCGAAGGCACTGTATAAAGCAGGGAAAGTTATTGTTACAGAAAATATTTGTTAGTTCCCTAGCATAAAGTTTAAGAAACTAACAATGTTCTTGCAGAGCTCTCTAAAATTTCAATCCCCAGTCCCTGAATTTTAACACATCATTGAATAAGCTTGTGTTGACATAAAATCTTCCTTTTAATGCTGTTCTTCCTATTTTGCATGTAAGGCAGCTGAATGTCTCTGTAGTTGATTTTATCTTTTTTTTTTTTTTTTTCCCATGCCATGCTGCTTCAACTTTAACTTCTAAATAGCCTATCCCATGGGGCCGGCGCTGTGGCGCAGTGGGTTAACTCCCTGGCCTGAAACGCCGGCAACCATATGGACCCCAGTTCTAGTCCCTGCTGCTCCTCTTCCAATCCAGCTCTCTGCTATGGCCAGAGAAAGTAGTATAAGATGGCCCAAGTGCTTGGGCCCCTGCCCCTGCACCTGCATAGGAGAGCCGGAAGAAACTCCAGGCTCCTAGCTTCGGATTGGTGCAGCTCCGGCCCTTGTGGCTATCTGGGGAGTGAGCCATCAGACAGAAGACCTCTCTCTTTCTCAGACTCTCTTCTCTCTGTGTAACTCTGACTTTCAAACATATAAATAAATCTTAAAAATAAATAAATATCTTATCCCAAGATTTAGAGTTTTATCTTGATGTCCATTTTCAAGTTAAAATTAAATGCAATTTCACTTGTCCTACATTTTGTAATATATGCTTATTTCTATTTCAAAATCTCTCATTCACAGAATTTCCATTAGTTTTCTTAATAGAGTCTTCAAAGTCAAACTGAGTCAACTGAAAGCAATATTAAAGAGGAAAAGTGAGGGGATCGGGTGCAGAGAGGGCAGATGGGGAAAGGATATTTTAACCATTTTCTTAATCATGTACTTGATACACACAGAGGAGAATGCTAATAAGGATGACATAAAATAAACCCTGGCATCACTTAGGCTTGCCAGTAGGGCAAGGGGAAGTCATGCTTGACTCCCTCAGCACCAAGTACAAGGTCCTGGCTATCACATTTGCCAGGGATACTGAAACTGAACTCTCTGTGGACCAAAGATACATACCCAAGGATACCCTTATTCATTTCAGTGACTGTCTATCCCTTCAAATGGCAGTAGAATTGTCCATGGTGTCACTTACAGACACAGCTGACATTTATTAAGACAAAAGAAATCATTCATAGATTACACACTTGAGTTCACCTTGGAACCCAAGCTAAAGTAACAAGCCAAACGACATCCTGCATTCCATCTAAATCATAAACCCTTTTACAATAAAATCTATTTCATAAAAAAAGAAGCAATGAATACACCAGATGGGAAGACATCAACATAGGGGCACAGGAGGTATGAAGGTAGCACGGTGCCTCCAAAGAACACAATACTGCTCCAGAATTAGAGCCTGAATTGATCTATGAAATGCTAGATATGGAATTCAAAATAATCATTGTAAGAAAATTCAATGAGATGCAAGGGAATACAGATAGATTAAGAAATTGAGAAAATCAATGAGTGACATGAATGAAAATATTGCTAAGGAGATAGAACTCATTCAGTGAACCAAATAGAAATTTTGGAGATGAAATATTCAATAGGTGAAAAAAAATCATTGACAACTTTAATACCTCCAGGATAAAATTTTTGAAATAACTTAAACAGACAAAAATAAAGATGAAAGAGTTAAACAGAATGAAGTAGCCTATGTAAAATATGGGATAGCACTAAATGACCAAATAACCATATTGTAGGTTTCCCTGAAGGAGAAGAGAAAGAAAAAGGCATTGATAACCTGCTAAATAAAATAATAGTTGAAAACTTTTCATGTCTTAAAAGAGACTTGGACATCCAGCTACAAGAAGCTCAAAGGGCCAAAAGTAGACCAAACCAAAAAGTTCTTCTCCAAGGCATTTTGTAGTGAAAAACTACAGATGAGGAGAGAATCCTAAAGAAAGTGACAGTAAAGCATCAAGTTACATATAATGAAAAATCAATTAAATTAACACTAGACTTCTCAGTGGAAACCCTACTGGCCAGAAGACAGTGGGATGATATATTCAAGATATTAAAAAATAAAAAAATAAATAAAACCAAAAAAGTCTACCCAATAATATTATTCAGCCATCCTTTACAATTGAAGGAGAAATAAAGTATTTTCCTGATAAACAAAAGCTGAGAGAATTCGCCAGCATTATAAGAAATTCTGAAGGGCATCCTGCATGAAAACACATGATATAGCCAAATTCACTAACAAAGCAGGTATCATTATCCAATCATCAGAATGACAGGTCTTAAATTTTATCTATCAATACTAATTTTGAATGTGCAGGGATTAAATTCACCAACCAGATGACTTAGATTGGCTGCATGATAAAAATCCATGACCCCACTATATACTGCCTACAAGAAAGTCATTTCATTGACAAAGATGTACAGTGAAAATGAAGGGTTAGAAAAAGATATATCAGGCATGAAATCAAAAGCAAGTAGGAATAGCTATCCTTATATCAGATAAAACAGACTTTGAATCAAAAGCTGTAAAAAAAGATAAAGGAGGACATTATATTTTGATAAAAAGTCAATTCAGCAAAAAGACATAACAATCATATATATATATATATATATATATATATATACCCAACAAAGACCACCATGATATATACAACAAATACTCTTAAACCTAAAGGGAGAGATAGTCTCCAGTACATTAACAGTGGGTGACTTCTACAACCCTCTGTCATCAATGAACAGATCATCCAGACAGAAAATCAATAAAGATACATCAGAGTTGAAATATACTATTGAACAAACAGACCACCAGACATTTACAAGACAGCTCACCCAACAGCTACAGAATACACATTCTTTTCATCAGCACTTGGAGCATATTCTAGGACAGATCATAGATTGGGCCACAAATCAAGTCTCAGCAAATTTAAAAAGATTGAAATCATATTTTGTATCTTCTTAGGCTATAAAGGAATAAAAGTATAAGTCAACAACAAGGAGAACAATAAAACATTCATAAATATTTGGAAAATAAGGAACATGCTAATGAATAATCAATGGATCATAAAAAAGTTACAAAGGAAATAAAAATGCTCTCGATATAAATGAAAATAAAATTGCAACATTTCAAAATCTTTGTGATACAACAAAAGCAGTGTTAAGAAGGATATTTATTGCATTAAGTGCTTACATTAAAAAAAGAAAAATATCTCAATTAAAGGTCTAATGATGCATCTTGAAGACTTAGAAAACAACAAACCAAACCCTAAATTAGCAGGATGTGAGAAATAATAAAGATCAGAGCAGGAATAAATGATATTGAAACAAAAAAATACAATACCAAAGTTCAACAAAACAAAAAACTTTTTTTTTTTAAGATTAACAAAATAGGGGTGTGCGCTATGGTGTAGAGAGTAAAGCTGCCACCTATAGTTCTGGCATCCCATATGGGTGCTGGATTGAGTCCCAGCTGCTCCACTTCTGATCCAGCTCTCTGCCATGGCCTGGGAAAGCAAAAGATGGCCCAAGTCTTTGGGCCTGTATACCCATGTGGGAGACCCAGAAGTCGCTCTTGGCTCCTGGCTTCCAATCTGCACAGCTCTGGCTGTAGTGGCCAATTGAGGAGTGAACCGGCTGATGGAAGACCTCTCTGCCCCTCCTTCTCTCTGTGTAACTCTGACTTTCAAATAAATAAATGAATCTAAAAAAAAAAAGATTAACAAAATAGATAAGCCTCTAGCCAGGCTAACAAAGAAAGAGAGATAAAATTTTAATAAATAAAATTAGAGATGAAAAAGGAGACATTACCACTGACATGAATGAAATAAAAAAAAAAGAATCATAAAAAACTACTTTGAACTATATACTAATAAACTGTAAAGCCTGAAAGAAATGGATAAAATCCTGGATTCATATAAACTATCAAGATTAAATTAAGAAGATATAGATGACCTAAACAGATACTGAACAATGAGATTGAAGCAGAAATCAAAACTCTTCCAACAAGTTAAATCTGGGACCTGATGGCTTTGCTATGAATTCTAGGAAACTTTCAAAGAGAAAGTAACTCCAGTACTCTTCAAACTATTCAAAATATTGAACAGGATAGAACTCTACCAAATTATTTTATTTTGTTTTAAAGATTGTTTATTTATTTCTTTAAGAGGTACAGCTACTGAGAGAGGAGAGAAGGAAAAGTCTTCCATCCACTGGTTCACTCCCCAAATGGCCGCAACAGCTGAGCCCATCCAAAGCCAGGAGCCAGGAGCTTCTTCTGCATCTCCCATGTGGGTGCAAGGACCCAAGCATTTGGACCAACTTCCACTGATTTCCTAGTCTTTATGCAGAGAGCTGGATCAGAAGAAGAGCAGCCGGGACATGAACCTGCACCCAGAAAGATGCTGGCACCACAAGTGGAGGCTTAGCCTGCTACAACACAGTACCAGCCCCACCAAATTATTTTTATGAGGACAACATTCCTTTGATAACAAAACCAAAGATAAGACATGAAAAGAAAACTTTAGACCTGTATTCCTAATGGATACACATGCAAAGATTCTCTACAAAAAGACTAGTAAACTGAATCCAAAACCACATCCAAAATATCATCCATCATGATTAAGTGGGATTTATCGCAGAAATGCAAGGGTGGTTCAACATTTGAAAATCAATAAATGTCATAAATCAAATCCATATTGTCACCTCAGTAGATGCAGAAAACTCATTTGATAAGAATCAACACCCCTTCACGATAAAAACTCTCCACAAAGTAGATACAAAAGGAACATTTCTCATAATTGTGAAGGCTACGTGTCATAAACCAACAGGCAATATCATACTGAATGTGAAAAAATGGAAAACATTTCCACTCACATGTGCAATAAGACAAGGATCTCCACTTCAGCCAATCTTATTCAATATGGTAGTGGAAGATTAAGCAGGAGAAATTTCAAAGAAGAAAGAAATAAAGTACATTAACATTGGAAAAAAAGGAACTCAAATGATCTGTATTTGGAGATGACATAATGTTGTACATGGAAAAACCTAAACACTCCACTAAAAAGCTGTTAGAATTGGTAAAACCATTGAGTAAAATTGCAGGTTACAAAATAAACATAAAATGAGTAGCTTTTTATATGCTAATGATGAACTCAAAGAAAGAGAAGTCAAGAAAGAAATCTAATTCATAATAGCCACAAATATCAAATATTTAGAGATAAATTTAAGCGAAAAAGTGAAGGATCTCTACAATGCAAATTATCAAACACTGATGAAAGAAATCATCAGACACACACACACAAATGGAAAGATATTCCTTGCTTGTGGATCCAAAGAATAAATTATAAGCAAAATCCCTATACTACCTAAAACAATTTACAGATTCACTGCAGTACTTATTAAAATAGCAATGGCATTCTTTACAGAATTAGATAAAGCAGTCTATGGAATTCATATGGAATCACAGAAGACCAGAATAGTCAAATCGATTCTGAACAAGAAAAATCAAGCTGGAGGCATCACAATATCTGCCTTCAAAGCATATTACAAAGCTATAGTAATTAAAACAACATGTTATTGGAATAAATACCAATACATAGATTAATCTAACAGAATTGACAGCCCAGAAATTGATCTACACACACACACACACACAGAGCCAACTGGCTTTTGACAAAAATGCCCAGTCCATTCAATGAGGTAAGGTCAATTTATTTAACAAATGGTGCTAGCAAAACTGGATTTACATATGTAGAAAAATGAAATTAGGGCCGGCACCGTGGCTCAACAGGCTAATCCTCCGGCTCAACAGGCTAATCCTCCGCCTTGTGGCGCCAGCACACCGGGTTCTAGTCCCGGTCGGGGCACCGATCCTGTCCCGGTTGCCCCTCTTCCAGGCCAGCTCTCTGCTGTGGCCAGGGAGTGCAGTGGAGGATGGCCCAAGTGTTTGGGCTCTGCACCCCATGGGAGACCAGGATAAGCACCTGGCTCCTGCCATTGGAACAGCGCGGTGCGCCGGCCGCAGCGCGCTACCGCGGCGGCCATTAGAGGGTGAACCAACGGCAAAAGGAAGACCTTTCTCTCTGTCTCTCTCTCTTTCTCACTGTCCACTCTGCCTGTCAAAAATAAAAAAAAAAAGAAAAATGAAATTAGATCCATACCTCTGACCATACACAAAACTCACCTCAAGATGGATCAAAAAACTAAATTTAAGACCTGAGACTATGAGGTTGCCCTATGAAAACATAGGGGAAACACTCTAAGACATTGGTGTAGGGCATGACATCTTGGAAAAGATGCCCAAAGCAAAACTAAACAAGCAAAACTAAACAAATGAAACCATATTAAACTCAAAAGCTTTTGTATGGCCAAGGAAACCATCAATAAAGAGATACCAACATAACAGGGAAAAAGGATTAAAAACCTGAATGTATCAGCAAGTTAAAAGACTCAACAAGAAAAATCAATCAATCCAGTTGGGAAATGGGCAAAGGACTTTAAAAGATAGTTATCAAAAGAAGAAATAAAAATGGCCACAAATATATGAAAAAAGGCTTAACATTACTAGCCATCTGGGAAATGCACCTTACCCCTGTCAGAATGGCTAAAATCCAATATACAGAGAGTAACAAATCCTGGTGACAATAAGAACAAAGGGGAACACTTATACACTGTTGGTGGAAATGCAAATTAGTGCAGTCTCCATGGAAAATACTGTGATGATTTCTTAAAATCACATGATCCAGCAAGGCCACTACTGGGAATATACCCAAAAGAATTAAACATAAAGTATCAATGAGCTACCTGCACCATCATGCTTATAGAAACTCTGTTCACAACAGCCAAAATTTGGAACCAGTAAAAGTGTCCACCATTGGATGAGTGGATAAAGAAAATGTAGTATATATACACAATGGAATACTCATTCAGCTATAAAAAAGGATAAAATTCAACCATTTGCAGCAAAATGGATGTAACTGGAGGACATCACATTGATTGAAATAAGCCACACCCAGATTGACAAATACCACATATTCTCCCTTGTACGTGGGAGCTAAAATTTAAAAAACAAAAAAAAAGAAGAATGTAAAAAGAAACAACTGTGTGTGCCATTTTTAGCTGCAAACATAGTTTTGTAAAACTTTGTTTTATAACTTTGTAATCCAATGATTAAGAATGTTATACTATTATGGTTTAATGATCTGTGATTACATTAAAATTTACTATATATGAGTGAAATGATCATTTTCCATTCAATTACTGTTTATAGCCCACAAACTGGTGACTATTGGCTTTTTCTTTGTTAAACATTTTATTCAGTGAAGTATTAAGACTTTTTACTGTAATGTAAATTTAACATGTGTTATCTCAAAACTAAATAGAGAAAGGGAAATGGAAGGAAAGTGTGAAGGAGAGAGATGGAGAGGGGAAGGGAAGGAAGAAGACAATTTCATTATGTTTTTTGAATTGTATCTAAAAAGCACATGGAATCCATTAAAAGTTGATTAAAAATTAAAATGAATTTAAATTTTACTAAATATAAATAAATAAATTCAGATAAATTAAAAATAAAGTCTTCCAAGGTCATTCTGGTATGCAAAGTTTGAAAATAACTGTTATTCAAAAAACTAAGTGTATATTGTAAGGATTTTATTTTTAAGACATGTATCCGGACTCAAAGATTAATGACTCACAAGAGGAGATTTTGACTTTGAGTATAAGAATAAAAGAAAGAAACCAGAAAAAAGGAAAAGAAATGGTATAGAGAGACTCAAAGCTCTGGCTTTGGAGAAGAGGATGGGCACAGCATGAGCTAAAGCTTGTGCAGACTCAAATCCAGGGCAAGAAAGTCGAGGAAACAGATTCTGTGTTAGTGTCCAGAAACCAGCCAAGCCTGAAGACACCTTGATTTTTAACCCTGTGGACCCTACAACGGGCTTCCAGACAACAAAACTGTATTTCAATAACTTTTTATTGTTTTAAGCCATAAAGTTTCTGGTCATTTGTTTATGGCAGCAATGTAAGACTAATAAACTCCTCATACAGTTCTGCTCTTTGGATCTATTTGACCCTTCCTGGCTCCTGCCAATTTCTGTTTCAGTTCTATTCTTCTCCTAAAGTCCCTGTAGTTAGTCTCAGCCTCCAGTCAACAAACTTATATTCTTTGATTGTTTTTTGCAAATCATCACAATATTTAATTTTTTTTCTCAAATACTGATTCTTTGGTTAAACTAAATCACTCACTGTGGCATAGCAGGTATAGATGACACCTGCAGTGCCAGCATCCCATATGGGCATTGATTCGAGTCCCTGCAGCTCCATTTCTGATCCAGCTCTTTTCTATGGCCTGGGAAAGCAGTAGAAGATGGCCCAAGTCCTTGGGCTCCTGCACTCATGTGGGACACCCGAAGGAAGCTCCTGGCTCCTTGCTTTGGATTGGCGGAGTCCCGGCCATTGCAGCCATCTGGGGAGTGAATCAGTGGATGGAAGACCTCTCTCTGCCTCTCCTTCTCTCTCTGTGTACCTCTGATTTTCAAATAAATAAAATAAATCTTTAAACAAACATGTGTGTGTGTATATATATGTATATATATATTGGATAAAGATTGGAAAACTAGACATAGACTATTCAAGAATTTAGGCCTTCACTGACATGTGACTAATGTGGAACTATAAGGAAGATTTATGAATTGTCAAACTATTATCATGGACTTAAAATTATTTGGAAAGGAGTTAAAAGGAGATAATTCACATGAACATTTTTTTTTCTTCTTTTTAAATTTTTTTAAACTTTTATTTAATGAATGTAAATTTCCAAAGTACAGCTTATGGATTACAATGGCTTTCCCCCCACCACCATAACTTCCCTCCCACCTGCAACCCTCCCCTTTACCACTCCCTCACCCCTTCCATTCACATCAAGATTCATTTTCAATTCTCTTTATATACAAAAGATCAGCTTAGTATATATTAAGTACACTTGGAATTTACCCAAAGGGAATTAAATTGGCAAACAAAAAAGCCATCTGCACATTAATGTTTATTGCAGCTCAATTCACAATAGCTAAGACCTGGAACCAACCCAAATGCCCATCAACAGCAGACTGGATAAAGAAATTATGGGACATGTACTCTATAGAATACTATACAGCAGTCAAAAACAATGAAATCCGGTCATTTGCAACAAGAAGGAGCAATCTGGAAAACATCATGCTGGGTGAATTAAGCCAGTCCCAAAGAGACAAATATCATTTGTTTTCCCTGATCGGCGACAACTAATTGAGCACCAAAGGAGAAACCTGTTAAGTGAAATGGACACTATGAGAAACAGTGACTTGATCAGCTGATCAGCTCTTGTCCTGACTGTTGATGTACAATGTAAATCTTTATCCATTTTAGTATATTTTTTTTGTTCTAGTACTAGTGGTTGAACTCTGTAATTAACACACAAATATTATTAGGTGTTTAAATTTTAACTGAAGAGTGATCACTGTTAAATATAAGAGTGGGAATAAGAGACAGAGGAGATGTACAATTTGGGGACATGCTCAATTGGACTTGCCCCAAATGATGGAGTTAGAAACGTGCCAGGGGATTCCAATACGATCCCATCAAGGTGGCATGTACCAATGCCATCTCACTAGTCCAAGTGATCATCTTCAGTTCACAGTTAATCACACTGATAGGTCTAAGAGTCAAAGGGATCACACAAACAAGACTAGTGTCTGCGAATACTAACTGATAGAAGAAAAAATGGAGAGAACGATCCACCATGGGAAGTGGGAATCACAGCAGACTCATAGAATGGCAGATGTCTTAAATAGCACTCTGGCCTCAGAATCAGCCCTTAAGGCATTCGGATCTGGCTGAAGAACCCATGAGAGTATTTTAGGCATGGAAAGCCAAGACACCCTGGAAAAAAGAAGAAGAAGAAGAAGAAGAAGAAGAAGGAGAAGGAGAAGGAGAAGGAGAAGGAGAAGGAGAAGGAGAAGGAGAAGGAGAAGGAGAAGGAGAAGACCTAAATGAAAGATCTCTGTGAGTGAGATCCCAGTGGAAAGAACGGTACCATCAAAGAAGGAGGTACCTTTCTCTGAAGGGAGGAGAGAACTTCCACTTTGACTGTGACCCTGTCTAAATAAGATCGAAGTTGGCGAACCCTAAAGGCTTCCATAGCCTTGGCAACTCATGACTAGAGCCTAGGGAGATTACTGATGCCATAAACAAGAGTGTCAAATTGTTAAGTCAACAACAGGAGTCACTGTGTACTTACGTCTCATGTGGGATCTTTCCTTAATGTGTTGTCCAATGTGAAGTAATGCTATAATTAGTACTGAAACAGTATTTTTACACCTTGTGCTTCTCTGTGGGTGAAAACTGATGAAATCTTTACTTAGTATATACTGAATTGATCTTCTGTATACGAAGATGATTGCAAATGAAAAAAAAATTTGTTAAATTGGAAATTGCATAGAAAATTAATCAATTCTTAAAAAATATTTATTTGAGAGGTAGAGTCAAAGACAGAGGGAGAGACAGAGAGAAAGGTCTTCCGTCCACTGGGCCACTCCACAAAGGGCCACAATGATCAGAGCTGGACCAATCCCAAACCAGGAGCCATTGGCTTTTTCCTAGTCTCCTACACAAGTGCAGGGGCCCAAGGATTTGGGACATCTTCTACTGCTTTCCCAGACCATAGCAGAGAGTTGGATCTGAAGAGGAGCAGCCAGGACTAGAACTATATGGGATGCCAGTGCCACAGGCGGAGGCTTAGTCCACTACACCACAGCTCCAGCACTGACATGAGAATTTTTAAGCAGCTAAACCAGTTCAAATAGTTGTCATTACAGAGAATATAAAATACTGCATGAGACATACAGAATGAGCACTTTCTCACTGTAACTCACTGAAAGCTCTTTGGTGAGAAAAAGCTGATTCTAAAGCTGTTAGGCTGTTTTGCAGATGTTATATTAAAATTCTACCCTTCCCATTTGAACAGCTGCTAATTTGCCTTTGACATAATAAATGCAGTCCTTCAAAACTTACATTGAAGTTATAGGTGCTGCTGACAAGTACAATTACATGCAAGTTGTTGGATTCTTATTTCCCATAAATGGGCATTGCCAGTATTGCAAGTCAGTTTTGCAGTAGTTCAGACTCAGAGGCATTCTTTCTGTTTGGTGTGCAAAATTTATATTGAATGCTTTGCAAATAAATTTTTCAAGCATTAGTTCCACTCCGTAAAACTCACCAAGTTTCTGTGCAATACAGAAGTATAAAGAAATCATTAATGAATACATGACCAAGAATAAGAAACATTAGCAAAATCTCAGTAAATACAAGGAGAAAATCTGGTAATGAGAAACTTAAAAACAGTTGTAATTTACAGACATGTTGAAGGAAATGATCATTTTTTTTCCTATAGTCTGTATTTTTTACTTATGATCTTAACATATCGAGTGTTATATAGTTGGAGAGAACGATCTAGAATCCCAGGATTGGGCTAAAATTGTCATCCCTGCTCCTGTTCACATTTACCCTTCTACCCTTCTCTAATTTCATCCTAATGAAATAAGAAAATGAAACTTTAATTTGTAACAATTACACAAATTTCTTATAAACAAGTGAGCATAAAATTTAAGCACAATGGGGGAAAGAATGGGGTGATTAAAGAGTTATCAAATGGCATTACTGGGAATTTTTCAAAGTTGTAAAATCTTTGGTGACAATTGAAGAGAACTCTGTCCCAAATTCAGGTTTTCTGATATCACGAATATAATGCTCTTTTCTTAGACCCACGTTTATATACATATATAAAATTTCCACAGGTATGAGTATCCAACAAGCATACAGTTTGCCATCTGACCTGCAAAACAGGCAAAATGAACTGTCAATGCCAGCACTGGTCTAGTGAGAGTTTATATTGTGCTTGCTCTGCAGTTCTCAACATGATGCCTTTATACTATAGCAGCTCTGAGGATGATGTATGTATCCCATTCTCCTTTGGCAGACAATGCCTAGGTGGTAATACTAAAAGTGTAATCTGAAAATGTCAGTTCACATTTCTTTTGCAATTGCTTATGGGAGCACTTATTTTAGGAAAATAATAGAACTAACTAGGAGCTCAGGAATTTAAACTTTTGATAAACAATGCATAAATTACTTTAATATTTTCATTTTCCAGACAGTATTTACATGTAGTAAATATCTATACTGATTTATAAGCATTTTAGGTCCATTTTGCGTGAAAAATAGGAGTTTATTATGCATAACTGAGGTAAATGTAGTTATTTTAAAATGTTGTCATAGGGGCTGGGATTGTGGCGTAGCTGGTAAAGCTGCTGGCTGCAACACCAACATCCCATAGGGCCCCCGTTTGAGTCTTGGCTGCTCCATTTTCAATCCACCTCCTTGCTGATGTGCCTGGGAAAGCAGTGGAGTGTGGCCCAAGTATCTGGGCCCCTGCACTCATGTGGGAGACCTGCAAGAAGCTCCTGATTCCTGTCTTCAACCTGTCCCAGCCTTGGCCATTGAGGCTATCTGGGGAGTGAACCAAGAGATGGAAGGTATCTCTCTCTGTCTCTCTCTGTCTCTGTCTTTGTCTCTCTCTCCCTCTGTAACACTGCCTTTAAAATAAAATGTGAAAAAATGCTCTAATAAATAACCCCAAAGATAGTAAATGTTTGTATTTTCTGCTCTTGCAATCAGGCACAGCACAGTTTAAAGCACATCCGTGGCCTATGCTGAGCTCTGTGAGTCAAATACCTTACCCTTTGTGTTCACCACTGATTCCCACACTTGGGACTTACTAGAGCATGACAAATACAGGTTTTCTGAAATGCAGTTGATTTCATTGAGTTTTTTTTTTTTTTACTATTTATTTTATTTATTTGAAAGAGAGAGAGAGAGAAAGAGAGAGAGAGATTGATTCCATCTGCTGGTTCACTCCCCAGATGGCTGCAAAGGCCAGAGCTGAGCTGATCAGAAGCCAGGATCCAGGAGCTTCTTCCAGGTCTCCCATGTGAGTACAGGGGCCCAGGACTTGCTGCTTTCCCAGGCACAGCAGCAGGAAGATGGATTGGAAATAGAGCAGCCAGGACTTGAACCAGCACCCATATGGAAAGCCGGCACTGCAGGCTGGGGCTTTAACCCACTGTACCACAGTGCTGGCCCCTCATTGATTGTATTTACACATCCTCATTTTTTACCCATTTATATGAAGTTCAGTTCTACAGAAGTCAGCCCGCTACATTCATATTTATATCTTGGTCTTTGACATCACCCAGGATTTTATCCAATTTGAAATCATAAGCTGTAGAACACACATGACTTCTTTAAAATCAAAATAGTAGTTATATAGAAATTGTACATTTTTATGGGACATAATTTCATGTTTTGATACATGTATAATGTTCAGTTGGGATAGACTGTTTCTTATATAATTTTCTTTTTGATTCCACGTGTATTGTATTCTATTTTTTTTATACTTGAACATATGGAAATCTAACTAAGCTTGTGTTTTGCCCATAAATAAAAGAAGAAATTTCTTGTTTCTTTTACTACCCCTGAGGATACTGGAATTTTCCTCCCACTCTTAGCCACCTGGAGTACTAATTGATATGTGGAATCTCAAGTTACATTCCTGGATCATGAATTATTTTGTATAATGGATAAGATATTTTATATGGTGTGATATATCCTTGAATGCACTCTGGAATGAATAATTTTTGTCTATAGTAATCTGAAACAGTCTGAGTTTGTTATTTTATATTTTACAGTATTTGAATATTTGAATGCAATAACGTTTGAAGACTGTAGAAACTACCACCTTAAACTCTACAACTCCTATAACTCTTACTGATTGAACTATCATCTGCACGAAATGACTGGAAATTATACTGCTAAAAATAATTTAAAGAGAGGATAGTAAGTTTCTCCAGCTAGGGTAGAAATTACCTTTTTCTTTTTTTTACAAAGTCTTTGCTCTTTTGTTACATAGACAATGGACCATTGTGTGAAGTGGTAAAACTGGACACATTGGTTAAGAGTACAAGCTACTGAGTGTGATTATCAAATGATTGTGTTAAAATCCCAGTTTTTTTTACTTGATTTATGAACTTAAATAAGCTCTTGAATTCCATTAAGTTTCTCAATTGCTTACTTCACAAAATGTGTAGACTAATACTGTTAAACATAAGGATAAAGTAAGATAATGTATGCATTGAACTTTGGACATTTGACCAAGGGTGGGTCCTTGAGCTATGATGGAATTATGAAAATTTTCCTCAATAATGTGCTTTGCTTTCATTTTTTTTCTCTGCTTTTGGCAAGAATTGTAACATGCAAATTTGGAGAGAGTATTATGGTCATGTCATATATTCCATAAATCTGGATGCGAAGGAAGAATATTGGAATGGTCAGATTTACAGAGAAAAGAAAACATAGGAGATTGAAAAAAGCATCTTGAGATTTTCCAGGTCCTGATTCCAATGCTACTTGGATCACTGCAGATTCACACCTTTGGGTTTTGTGAGATAAATGTTTCTTTATGACAGTTATCCTAGTCTTACCCCGATTACATTTTTAAAGTAGCTCCAATTTATTTATATTACTTGAGTAAATCAGTGCAAACAGGAATACACGTATCTGTGTGCATCTAGCTTCTAGCTATAACATTTTACTATACTACCTTGTGTTCTTGCATGCCTCTAAATGTTTTCCTATGATGCCAAGCAAGCAATCAAACATATAAGTGTATTTACTTATATATTAGTTGGAATTTTAGTTCTTTTGTGTGTTAGGTTATATGATTCACCCATGAAGTCTTCCTACACATGTTGGGTTCCTTAGTTGACTTAACGGCCCCTTTTTGTGCACATATGTCCCTGCTCCATGAAAATTATTTGACTTTGTCTTATAGTGTAATTTGTTACAAACTTGTCCGAATTCCAGTCTCTAAATCCTTGAAATGCAGTGCTAGGTCTCCACTCAATGTTATATTTCTTGTATAGATCTACTACTGTCTTTGCATATAGTAAGTATTTAATAAAAGGCTAGATATATGAATAACTATGTGAAGAAAATTATCCATACAATGCTTTAGTCATCCTGTTCATCACATACATTAAAAATGCATTATGCTTATTGATTCCATGTGTATATGTTTGTAAAACAGAATATCATGGAAGAGGGAGTTATACAGCTGAGTCTGAGTGATGATAAAAGCGAAAGTAAAGAGGTCAGCACTCTGGTGTAATGATTAAAGCTGCTGCCTGTCGTGCTGGCATACCATATCTGCGCGGGGTCATGCACCTCTTGCTCCACTTCCAATCTGGCTCTCTGCTATGGTCTGGGAAAGCAGTAGAGGATAGCCCAAGTGATTGGGCCCCTGCAGCCATGTGGGAGACTCGGAAACAGCTCTTTGTTGCTGGCTTCCCAGAGTCCCAGCTCCTGCCATCATGGCTATTTGGGGAGTGAACCAGCAAATGGAAAATCTCTCTGTCTCCTCCTGTGCTCCGTCTCCTCCTGTACCTATGCCTTTCAAATAAATAAATATATCTTTAAAAAAATGAGAGAGTGAGAGAAAGCTAAAAGCCAGAGCAGCAAGTTTTATTCAGGAAATTCTAGGTGGTGTTCTAGGAACATAAAGCATATATTTGATGAGTGTGATCTTGATGGATGAGGAGGGCAATAAGGCTGGGAGCCAGGGGAAAAGGGCCTTTTATAATGTAGTAAAAAGATAACAAACTGCAATATTTATGGAATGTAAATTAAGTCATTTGGAGGTATGTTTACTTTTGCAGGTCACTGGAAGTGCATTGAATGAAAGCTGCTGCAATTTTAAAGATAATGTGTTAATGGTCTGAAAGACTACTTTGGCCTTCAGTGGCACCTCGATAAGGAGGGCAACAGGTGTCTTAGCAGCACAGAATGATTCACAATTAACAGGACTGCTAAACACTGCGAATTAATTACTTTCAACTTTTATGTCTGAATATTCATGTGCCATGTTCCCTGCTGAAATTCAGTCCCTGGTCATCACTACTTGGTAGGAAATAGAAGTTCAAAGTTGCTAAACTGGACAGAGAGAGCCACTGTCCATATAATGCAAAGTTAGGAACATTTATCTAAATATGTATGTTCCTAGAAGTTTAGGAAGCTCCACAATAAAACAAGGTTGCGAATGATAAAGTTTATTTATTTGTTTTAGTTGTCAATTATTTTCATCTGAAGTAAAACAGAGCAAATTACTGCTTCATGTTTCTCCTTGAAGTTATATTAAAATCAAACTTTTTTTTCATGAACTTTTAAACATATTTAATTGCACATATTTATGGGGTACACTGTGACAATTCTGCATGTATTTAATGAATGAAGACCAAATCAAAATCATTAGCATTTTCATCATAAATTTTTAAACTTTTTAAATTAATTCTTTACAATTGTACGCATTTATGTGGCTCCCTGAATTTTTTGAAGATCCCCTCATATATTGCATATGCCCTCATTGTGGCACAGCAGGCACAGCTGCTGCTTGTGATACTGGCATCCCATACAGGCACTGGTTTGTGTCCAGGCTGCTCCACTTCCAACTCAGCTCCCCGCTAATGGCCTTTGAAAAGCAGCAGAAGATGGCCCAAGTCCCTGGGCCCCTGCTACCCTTGTAGGAGACCCAGATGAATCTCCTGGCTCCTAGCCTCAGCCCAGCCCCAGCACCTGCTTTGCAGCCATCTGGAGACTAAACCAGCAGATACAAATTCTCTTTCCCTCTGTCTCTCTCTCCATCTCCCCCTCTCTCTCTGCAACTCTGACCCTCAAATAAACAAATCTATGCTAAAAAAAAGTTACTGTGTACCAGGTATTCTTGTAAACAGTTTCAATGTTTACAAGATAACTCCAATCTTTTCTTTTTTTTTCAAAGATTTATTTCTTTAGTTACACAGAGAGAGGAGAGACAGAGAGAGAGAAAGAGAGAGAGAGAGAGAGAGAGAGAGAGAGAGGTCTTCCATCCGATGGTTCACTCCCCAATTGACTGCAACGGCCGGAGCTGCGTCAATCAGAAGCCTGGAGCCAGGAGTCTCCTCTGGGTATCCCTCGTGGGTGCAGGGACCCAAGGACATGGGCCATCTTCCCAGGCCATAGCAGAGAGCCGGATAGGAAGAGGAGCAGCCGGGACTAGAACCGGCGCCCATATGGGATGCCGGCACTTCAGGCCAGAGTGCTAACCCAGTGTGCCACAGTGCCGATCTCTCCAATTATTTCTTATATCCATAAGAAACCTACTAGCAGCCCTATTGTATAGAGGAGGAAATGGCAGCCCAGAGAAGCTAGATCAATTGCCCGAGCTGGAATTTAAACTCAGGTCATCTGTGTTCAGAGCTTATGCTCCCAACTATCATGTTCTCAGCCTCTACTAAAGGATGACTAAGTGTTGGAAAGGTGGCCAGGCAGCAACAGGGCATGCCACACAGATGAATCAGCATATGTGGAAGTGGAAGTCTGAAGAGATGGTGAAGAGGCCCTGTAGTATTTCTGGAATAGCAAATTATGAGTTTCAAGGAAATGATTAGAGGGGATTGGTGGAGCAAAGTTAAGGAGACGGATGGAGACACAAGAGGCCGGGCAGAAAAATCAACAATGTCTTTTTATGACCTGCAAAGTACTTCTCCATTCTTTGGGTAGACCTTTATTAGGCCTTTGCTGTGATCCAAACACTTCCAAGGCCCTGTGCTAAGTGCTGAGATAGGCCTAGGCACAAAGCATTTCGGGAGTTCAGAGGAGGGGCATGAGACTCCATGAAGGAGTCTGGAAACACTTCCAAGAACATTGATTTTTTTTTATAGACCTAAATGATAAGTAGAGGTGGCTGGGCAAAGGTGACAGAAGAGGGCACCACAAAGACAGGGAACAGGATAGACAAAGGTAGCTCTGATTTTGTGGTAAAAATAGCCTTCCTTCTTGACTAAAGTTCTCCACTCACTTTCTATCCTCTCTCCCTATTCCCACATCACATGGGGGATGTACAACCAGAGAAGAATTGGAACAAAAGTTGCTCCAGAGTATTTCCATACCAAACAGAGGCAAGGGGTAGGGAGGATGACTCTGGAGTTGGAACAACTGAGTGTGGGCCCAGGTACTTTATCTATGTTAACTCCAATCATTACATCAATCTTGAAGATATTCCTTTTTAATGAAGAAATGGAGACTCAGAGAAGAATAGCCGCCTATCTTAAGTACTCTGTTGGTAAGTGGCATGACTTGGGGTTTGAACCCAGGACAGTCTGGCTCCAAAGCATGCGTTCTCAGGTTCTCAGCCTTCATTTAATGGAAAGATTGCTATCTCTTAGTAACAATAGTTAAAAGTCATGTACTGTAAGCTTGGCATAAAGTTCCAAACTGCTTCCTTCAACATGTTTTTCCTCTGAGCCTTGGATTTCTCAGCATGAGAGATCACATGATGCTCTGTCTTCTCTCTCTCTCTCTCTCTCTCTCTCTCTCTCTCTCTCTCTCTTTGGGGGGATTGTATTTATTTACTTGAGAGGTAGAGTTACAGACAGTGAGAGGGAGAGACAGAAAGAAAGGTCATCCTTCCTCTGGCTCACTCTCCAAATGGCTGCAATGGCCGGACCCTATCTGAAATCAAGAGCCAGGTGCTTCCTCCCCATATCCCATGAGGGTGCAGGGGCCAAGGACTTGGGTCATGTTCCACTGCCCTCCCAGGCCACAGCAGAGAGCTAGATCGCAAGAGGAGCAGCTGGGACTAGAACCGGCACCCATATGGGATGCCGGCACTGCAGGCTGAGGATTAACCTACTGCACCACGGCACTGGCCCCTCTGTCTTCTCTTATGCCAATGATGGGACAGCAGTTTAAATGATAGTACTTCCAGTGGCCCAGGTTCTATGTGAAGATAAGGTATACTAGGGTTCTCCATTTGCCAGCCAAGGACAGGTAGGACAAGGTTAAAAAAAAAAAAAAAGATGGTTTTATCAGTTCAAGCCACTTATATTCTCAGCATCACTTCTCTTTTTTTTTTCTTTTTTTCCACTTTTATTTAATAAATATAAATTTCCAAAGTACAACTTTTGAATTATAGCAGCTTTCCCCCCCATAACCTCCCTCCCACCTGGAACCATCCTATCTCCCACTCCTTCTCCCATCCCATTCTTCATCACAATTCATTTTCAATTATCTTTATATACAGAAGATCAAAATCAGACTTCTATCTTTAGAAATAATGAAATAATTTGCTTTCTCATTTGGCATAAATGATTCAAACTTAAAGGGTTACTTCATGGTGTAAAGTAACAATCACTTGGCTTAAGAGACAAATTTGTCATTTTTATAACTTTACACCATTCGATCATAAGATGTTGCAGCTGAAATAATGATGCAGATTAGATAAGGCACCTTGGTTCAGGATGGAGGTGTCACAATAGCCTATTTTTTTTAAAGATTTATTCATTTGAAAGGCAGTTATAGAGAGGCAGAGGTCTTCTATCCACTGCTTGGTTCACTCCAGATCCAAAACCAGGAGCCAGGAGCTTCTTCTGGATCTCCCATGCAGATCATGGTCCCAAGCACTTGGGCCAATTTCTACTGCTCTCCCAGGCCATAGCAGAGAGCTGGATTGGAAGCGGAGCAGCCGGATCTCAAACCGGTGTCCTTATGGTATACCGACACTGCACAAGCTCCAAAGCACCAGCTCCCACAATAGTTTATTAAATATACATGTTTTCATATTTAATTCTCAAGAACATTTTTAAGCTTAACTAGTTTGTCAGATTGGGATGGTTTATAATCAGATTTTTAAAATGCTTAAGGTAACATACCTTAATGGAATGCTAAAGCTGATTCCTAAAGTATATCTCTAGCATAATTTGAAAATATATAGTAATATAATATATACATAAGGTATAATAATCAATATCAATATAGATATGAAATCTGTAAAACATGCACATTTACACAATATGATTTATGATTTTAAACATATATTTATTTTATTTGCAAGATTTTGTATATGCACATTCTTGACAAATTCATAAAAATTCTAAAGTTTCTATAGTATAGAAGCATCAATATCACTATATATTATGGAATTTTTCTACCTCATATCATGAAATTTTTATAATAGCAGAATTCCTCATTTTTCATATTATCTATACAGAAAAGGGTAATTGCCAGCCATTTTATAAAAACAGATACAGAATAATTAAAATTAAATATTATTTCTTGAAATAATATTTCAGGTTGAAAATCTCTTAGCTACATCTATGTCAAAAGTATTGCTAATGAGGCCGGCTCCATGGCTCACTAAGCTAATCCTCCGCCTGTGTTGCCGGAACCCTGGATTCTAGTCCCGGTTGGGGCACTGGATTCTGTCCCAATTGCTCCTCTTCCAATGCAGCTCTCTGCTGTGGCCCGGGGAGGCAGTGGAGGATGGCCCAAGTGGCTTGAGCCCTGCACCTGCATGGGAGACCAGGAGGAGGCACCTGGTTTCTGGCTTCAGATCTGTGCAGTGTGCTGGCTGCAGTGGCCATTTGAGGGGTGAACCCACACAAGGAAGACCTTTCTCTCTGTCTCCCTCTCACTGTCTAACTCTGCCTGTCAAAAAAAGAGTATTGCTAATGTGTGTATATTTGTCAGCTTTAGTGTTTTTAATAATTTGTTTCCAAGTTAAAAAAAAAAACTTATGGAAAATTGAGACTACTTGGGCTCAAATTGTTGTGAATAAAGTTACATAGCTGTTCTGCAGAGATTTCTGGAACCACGATCTCAGTGCCTTCAGGAAGCACCATTGTTAATATTTTATTTTATCTGGGTGTTAAAATAATTTTAAATCACTATTGAGAATTTCTTTGATTTAGACAGGGAGGATGGCTGTCAAAAGCCATACACTGGAACATCAGAAGCACTACCCTGTGATAAGAACATGGTGTCTCTGATAAGGTTTAAAGTTATCTTGAAAAAGAGAGTCATCGGAAATGGTTAATGAAAACTGAAGCTGCCCTAAACCACCAATATGTGAGGAAGTTTCAAGTAAGAAGGTAGAGGTTCTTAAACCTTTGCATTTTATAAAATTGATTAGAAAGGTGAATTTTAGGAAACCCAGAAGGGCAAGAATCATAGAAAAAATTAATAGCTTTGGTTTCTGCTTCCTACAGCACCTAAGTGAGCTCTTTTTTAGGAAGATGTCCAGGAACTGCTGGCAAAATCTATTTTCTGCATTCTCCCAACACCAAAACACCTACAGGTGGATGCCTGCAGGTAATGACGATTTTCCCTTCTGTTCTCCAAATTTTTTGCAAACATCCCTCATTGTCAAGTCACAGATGGGATTCTACTGGCAAGGAAATTCAGAAACTGCACTTTCCACGTTTTATGACCCTGCAATCAAAATAAGGACACAGAATGGTTGGGACATTACAGACTATCCGCAACATTCCCAGGCAAAATGTTTATGTTGGAATATTTGGCATTTAAACACACCCTCCTAACAACATTTAAAGTTAAAATATTATACAGTCATAAGAAGTAACCATGCCTTGTACAAATAAAGATAAAATCACTTTCTCACCAAAAGAAACACAATGTCTGTTTCTCTTTATTATTAATTTCTGGATGATTTGCATTTATTTCTTCATCAAGTCAAAATTATTCTCTGGTATCCTGTAAGCTGATGAGAGAATTAAAATTTTAGCCATAGTAATTAAAGTTACAATAAGTAAAAGAGGAGGGTTAGGGTGAAAATAAAATTGATTAATATATTTAGAAATGATCTGCCTGACAAGTGCAGGAATACAGTAGTTATTATGTATACATGATACCACTAAAAGGACTTTAATTGATATTCATGGTACCCAATTATACTTTACATTTCTTGTTCCTTTTCTTATCTAGAAATTAAGCTCATTGTAATTGTTTATTTTAATGAAGCAACTTAAACTTTATTCCTAAAATGTCTGATTAATTAGACATCTTTCCTTTGTATCATACCCAGGAAGCTCTGATGTCTCATCTCCCTTTAATGTACTGCTGACCTTTCATTAAGTCACCAAGGAAACAGTGAGGGTTATTTCCAGGTGATTATGCATATCCATCAAATTTAGAATCCTTAGAGTAGGTTCTCATCACAAGTACATTTAAATAGATCCAAAATTATCTTCTTTCTATTTGATATGTTACCTTAGACTCCTTCACATATTTCAAAAGTATCTGTAAATATGTGTTGAAAACAATTTTCAGTTTATTTGGAATTCATGCTGGTTCTCCTGGGATAGGTCTTTCATTCTGAGAGGAGGAGCGTGGTGGGGGCAAGAGGTGCGGAGTCACCACACAGAGCCCAGGTGTTGGGTGTCAGAGGCAAGCAGTCGACAGACTTGTTTATTTCAGTTGGTACAGCAGCTTATATAGCCAAGGCAGCCAATCTGGTCAATGGGCAGTTTATGCCCTAACCAATCACAGCCTGTTGCCAGGCAGGCTCCATTGCCAGGTGGGTTTTGAAGCCATTCCTGAGTCACTGATGCTTGCTTGCCAGCAGCCATCTTGGCATGGCCTTCTTATTCCACCACAGACCTTAACTTGTCCTCTTGAGTTGCTAACATTTTACTCTAAGTATAGGTCTGTAAGTACTGAGTGCCAGTGACATGGGTCCTTGGAGTAATCTGCTCTCCTTAAAAGGTAACTTACTCATGCCGGCACTACTGCTCACTTGGCTAATCCTCCGCCTGCGGTGCTGGCACCCTGGGTTCTAGTCACGGCTGGGGTGCAGGATTCTGTCCTGGTTGCTCCTCTTCCAGTCCAGCTCTCTGCTGTGGCCCGAGATGACAGTGGAGGAAGGCCCAAGTGCTTGGGCCCTGCACCCACATGGAAGACCAGGAGGAAGCACCTGGCTCCTGGCTTCGGATCAGCGCAGTGCGCCAGCCACAGCGTGCCAGCCACAGCGTGCCAGCACAGCATGCTGCCATAGCGGCCATTTGGGGGGTGAACCAATTGAAGGGAGACCTTTCTCTCTGTCTCTCTGTCTCTCACTGTCTAACTCTGCCTGTCACAATGTATGTCCACAGAAAAGTATCACATAATGAAGGCAGGGAAAAGAGGTGTGCAGATCATAGCAAGAAGATTTAAATTTTGGACTGCAAATTCTTAATTTCATTAAGAGTCTGATCAAATATCTCTCTTGCAATATCCAGGGAACCATTCTTTTCGAATCAATATCTCAAAACTGTGGGTAGATACTGGATAGTTCTTTAAATTCAGTCTAAATTATAAGTCAAACTCACAGGATTTAATTTTGTATCTAGTTTTCAAAATCATTTGTCTCAGCTCTATGAGGGACGAGATTATTTCAAGGCATTCATGCATTTATAAGCAATGTGTGGTTAGAAGGCCATATTTTCACTTGATAAGCTAAGCCTGAACTAAAATTTCTCCTGTGAACTTTCCATTGCAGTGTGACTCAACCATCTGATAGCCCCAATCCCTTTTTAATTTATTGCCTCCATAATGTCTGATGGCAGCACTTACTCAGTCTTTCAAACACCATTTAATTTCAAATAATGGCTACTTGCAGTTCCTTTCTTTCTTTCTTTCTTTCTTTCTTTCTTTCTTTCTTTCTTTCTTTCTTTCCTCTCTTTCTTTATTTCTCTATTTTTCTCCTCATACCAATGTCTGATACAAATGACTTTTCTAAATCTTTGTCACTTTGAAATCTAATTAGGTCAAGTTATCAATCCTAGAGTCTCATATTTGGAATTTTTCTTTATAATCACTCCAATAATATCTCAACCACAAAAAATAAAATACTGACACTTACAACATAATGGATGGAACCTGAGATCATTATGTTAAGTGAAATGAGCCAGACCCAGAACGACAAATATCACATTTTCTCTTATATGGCAATTAACATATATAGAGAGTGTAAAAATTATTTAGATGTCAGGTAATTCAGTATTTAGTCATAAATATTGTTTAACTGAATTAAACCATGTAAATGACAATATGTTCTTTTCCCCCTACATTGTGACAGTATCGTGAACACCTTAGTCTGAAATTAACACCTCTGTTTTCAAGAAGAAAGTAGTACATATGTGTATGTATATAATGTCTACATTTGAAGGGAATGTGTCAAAATTCTAAGAAACTTTTAATCATAATATAAAAAAGTGCTAAACGAATGCATATTTGGCTAAAAATCAGTCTTGAAACAGAAATCACTGTACACATTTAGAAATGAAAGCATTTAGTACAGGCAGAAAAAGCTTAGCACTTTAAAATCTGAAAGAGCGAGAGTCAACAGGCCATTTATGAAAAAATCTGGGTGTGTTTACATGATAGAAAAGTTGTCACCAATGGTCTTATCTTCCCTATACCATAAAGTTATTAGTTCTCCAGAGATATCCAAAACCTTCTTTAAGAAGATCTCTTCTGTATGTAACTGCCAACTTTTTGTTATCTTTCATGCTTCACACATTGTCCCAGTGCTTCATGCAGTGAAATCTATCTGGGACTCTAATCATTGGAGTCTGAAAAATGCAGCTTCAGCATTTTACATCCTCTTGAGTCAAATTTGATCTATAAAGAGAATGATAATTCTGAGTATTATATTTGAAAGGCAAGGGGGGAGAGAGAGAGAGAGAAGGAGAGAGAGACATGGAGAGAGAGAGAAACAGAGAGAGAGAGAAACTATTTACCCTCTGCTGGTCCACCCATCAAATGTCCACATCACCCAGGGCTAGGCCAGGACAAAGTTGGTAGCTGGGAGCTCAATCTTGATCTCCCATTGTGGCAGGGACCCAAACACATAAGCTATCACCTGCCCTTGCTGATGGTGCACATTAGCAAAAAGCTGGAATGGGGAGTAGAGAAGGTACTCGATTTAAGCAGTCTGATATGGGATGTGGTCATCTTAAGCGGTGTCTTAGCTACGTCATCAAACACCTGTCCTAACATTGAGAATTAACAAACAACATCTGGAGTATCAGGAGTGTCCTTTTACTCATTTCCTTATACTTATGAAAGTAATAATATAATTATTGATGAAAAGGCATGAAAATCCTTTGCTTTAATTTCAACAACACAAAGATGTACTCTATCAGTGTTCTCAATCAGTATTTAATTAATGTTCTACCTAGGATACAAAGATAAATTATATTAAAATAAATAACAAAGTTTTACTTTATTTTTTATTTTTTTAAGATTTATTTCATTTATTTGAAAGGCAGAGTTACAGAGAGAGGTAGAGACAGAGAGAGAGGTCATCCATCTCCTGGTTCACTCCCCACATGGCCACAACAGCCGGAGCTGCGCCAATCCGAAGCCAGGAGCCAGAAGCTTCTTCCAGGTCTCCCACATGGGTACAGGGGCCCAAGGACTTGGGCCATCTTCTATTTATTTCCCAGGCCATGGCAGAGAGCTGGATGGGAAGAGGAGCAGCCGGCACTAGAACCAGTGCCCATACGGGATGCCAGCACTTGAGGCCAGGGTTTTAACCCACAGCACCACAGCACCAGCCTCCAAAGGTATACTTTAAAAGACTCTATGATTGCCTATTTAAATAACACAGGATAACTTTTAGTAAAAATTTTATAATTATTTTGAATGCTTAGCAAGGTATAAGAAAAAATACATATGACTAATTGCACTTTCTTATACTCACAAAAAGTAATTTATAAATAAATAGCACTGAATCAAGTAGTATTTACAAGAATATGAGCATATAAAATAGCTACAAAAATAACAAAAGTATTCAAAATATTTATGAAAACTTTAGAGCATCATTAAAATAAATATGTTAAAGGAGATCTAAATGAAAATAATCTAGGTGTATAACAATATCCATTAATTTATAAAGGTGTTTTTTTTTCCCATATCTTAGGGATTTTTTCCTGGTCACCTAATAGTAAGATGTAAACAGAAAAGCAAAATGCCAAGGGTAGCTAACACACTTCTGATGAGGTACATATTAGTATAGAAGATATTTTGGATTGATACCAAGAATTATCATAAAATTGTGGCAGTTAATCTGGTATAGTAAAGAGTAATTGCATCATGAAACTGAATACAGAATTTAGAAAAACATCTCAGAAGGTGGAAATTTGATGTGTAAGGACTCTGACAGTCACAGCTAGTGAGAAATAAAATGACTAAAATCACAATGGGAACTTTGGCTTTCAATAAGGGTTAACTTTCAACTATACCTGGGGTAGCTAGAATTCTAATCTATCCACTAGATACTCAATCTTTAGTGTATAAGCCACTTTTATCTCCTTTCTTAAGTGTAGGTTGTACCTGTGAACATGCTGCGATATCATGACCACAATTATGTGAGATTAACTGGCAAAGGGGTTGTGCTCCTCTTCGAGTTGATCAAAGCCAAATTATCTTGGGTGGATACAACATAATCAGGCAGTTCCTTTATGTAAGAATCAATAGTAGGTACTCTTCTGCTGCCTTGAAAAAGTAAGGTGTTTAGTTCAGAGGGAGCATCATATGGCAGGAGAATGAGTGAAACCTCTAGAAGCTGAGAACACGCCCTGCCCTACAACTAGCAAGAAAACTGTGACCTTAGTTACACAGACCTGAGTAAATGAATTTTGCCAACAAGTAATTAGTTTGGGAAAGATGCTGAGCTCCAGATAAGAACCCGTGACAGGGGCCGGCGCTGTGGCATAGCAGATTAAGCCCTCGCCTGCAGTGCTGGCATCTCATATGGGAGCCAGTTCTTGACCTGGCTGCTCCACTTCCCATCCAGCTCTCTGCTATGGCCTGGGAAAGCAGTAGAAGATGGCCCAAGTTCTTGGGCCCCTGTACCAGTATGGGAGACCCACAGGAAGCACCTGGCTCTTGGCTTTGGATCAGCTCAGCTCTGGCCTTTGGAGGGTGAACCAACGGCAAAAGGAAGACCTTTCTCTCTGTCTCTCTCTCACTGTCCACTCTGCCTGTCAAAAAAAAAAAAAGAAATAAAAAAAAAATATCTAAAGTTACTCCTAAAAGATAATCTATGTTAAATGAATTTTTAAATGTTCATATTAAAAATTAATGGAATTAATTAAGAATTAATAGAACTAATTAAGAATTAATAGAAAAAAACAAGAGTGCTTAATGTTTCTATACCCTGTCTTACACACACTTATGTACACCTATGCAGCTCTTGGAGAAAGATGAGAGGGATAACGAGCAGTAATAAAGTTATGAGAATCCTAGTTTTTGTACTTATGTCACCATTGAGGCAATACAGTACTGTAGAGGACCAAACTAACCCACAAAAATTTCAGTATTATTATTAAATACATATTATTTCTTAAATTAATATATGAATTAAATATTTACTTTTTATTACTATACTTGTCTCATCTAATCTTTCTATTAAAGTAGTTTGGGGACGACAGTTTACGTAGTACTGCTCTCATGAATGTGAAGAATGAGATGGAAAAGGATGCTTATTTTAGGTTATGCCTTCTGCATTAATATTAACCCAATTTTGTATTGCTTTTGTAGTTTCAGTATGGTTTTAAAGCTGGTAAGACCAAATAAATATATATTTTTTTAAATTTTTGACAGGCAGAGTGGACAGTGAGAGAGAGAGACAGAGAGAAAGGTCTTCATTTTGCTGTTGGTTCACCCTCCAATGGCCGCCGCGGCTGGCGCGCTGCGGCCAGCGCGCCGCGCTGATCCGATGGCAGGAGCCAGGTGCTTCTCCTGGTCTCCCATGCGGGTGCAGGGCCCAAGCACTTGGGCCATCCTCCCCTGCCTTCCCGGGCCACAGCAGAGAGCTGGCCTGGAAGAGGCGCAACCAGGATAGA
Source organism: Lepus europaeus (assembly GCF_033115175.1). Taxonomy (NCBI): domain Eukaryota; kingdom Metazoa; phylum Chordata; class Mammalia; order Lagomorpha; family Leporidae; genus Lepus; species Lepus europaeus. The sequence continues at coordinate 119,019,704 of NC_084829.1, forward strand.
ATCCGGCGCCCTGACCGGGACTAGAACCCGGTGTGCTGATGCCGCATGGCGGAGGATTAACCAACTGAGCCACTGAGCCGGCCCGAATAAATATTTTAAGTGTTAATATTTTTTTTAACTTTTATTTAATGAATATAAATTTCCAGTGTACAGCTTATGGATTACAATGGCTTCCCCCCCCATAACTTCCCTCCCACCCGCAACCCTCCCCACTCCCGCTCCCTCTCCCTTTCCATTTGCATCAAGATTCATTTTCAATTCTCTTTATATACAGAAGATCAATTTAGTATAAAGATTTCAACAGTTTGCACCCACATAGAAACACAAAGTGAAACATACTGTTTGATTACTAGTTATAGCATTAAATCAATATGTACAGCACATTAAGGACAGAGATCCCACATGAGGAGCAAGTGCACAGTGGCTCCTGTTGTTGACCCAACAAATTGACACTCTAGTTTATGGCGCCAGTAACCATCCTAGGCTGTCGTCATGAGTTGCCAAGGCTATGGAAGCCTTCCAAGTTTGCCGACTCTGATCATATTTAGACAAGGTCATAAAAGACAGAGTGAGGATAGTAACCAATGATCCTAAGAGTGGCATTTACCAGGTTTGAACAATTATACAGCATTAAGTGGGGAAGAGGACCATCAGTACACACAAGTTGGGAGTAGAGCCATTGGTGGTAGAGTAGAGGTTATGATTACAAAGGAATGAGGCCCAAGTGCACTAGACAGGGCCTAGAACAAAGGACAGAGTCATTATTAGAGGAGCTAAGAAAGGTGCTGTCTAAGCTACAAGTAATTTTTCTGATTGAGAGGCAAATAGAACCTGATAGAAGGGGCTTGATAATAATCTGGTGGGCTTTAGGCCTTGTAAATTCAGAGGCCCAGACCTATCTATCTCTTCACATGGGGTATATCCTAAGGGAGGTGTGAACCTCCTAGGGGAAGGCACTCTGTTGACTTTCATTACTTGGCTGGCCTGGGAGGAGAGCTGGCCAGGTAAAGGCAGGGGGCATCTCTAACAAGAAATTGACAGTTCTGCCTGCAATGTTGCTGACCCTACTTGACCATCCCCTCAGCTGCAGTGGTCACTTTGGAAGTTGGGCTGAGTGAAGGGCTTTTCAGCTTAGAGCCAATAAGATCTGTGGGTCTGACCTGGGCATCCTTCGACTCCAGGGCAGGTCCATTTCCAGTGATCCAACTCTTGGCAGAGCTGCCAGGGCTCTTCACAAGCTGACTTCTGCTGAAGCCCAGGCTTACCACATTGAAAGCCACTGCAGTGGACTGGCCTGTTGGGTCTCCTTGAGGGCATCACTGTACAGATCAGCCATTAATAGGCCTGCCACCCATTGCTTCTGATGCCGAGCTTTCTTTTCCTCCTGGTTTGTGTTAAAGCAGACCAGAGGATGCAAGTCAAGGGAGTGCCCGTTTCCCATCTCTAATCTTCGGTGGCCTGAACTACAAGTCTATAGTCACAGGCATGTTCTGTAGTAGTTTTTCTAAGGTAGACAATGCCCATGAGGAAAATTATATTCTCACTTTAAAACTTTCTTTCCCTTTGGTCTTAATATTTTTAAGAATTCCAAAAAATTCATTTGGCAGACAACCACTTGAGTTTGGTATGTAGAGTGATGAATTTGAAATGCTTTTGAACATTCAAGACAGATTTTTTTAAGATTTAATTATTTGCTTGAAAGGGAGAATTACAGATGTAGAAGAAAAGACACACACACACGCACAAAGATTTTCCATCAACTGTTTCACTCCCACAAGTGGATGCAACAGTCAGGGCTGGGCCAGGCCAAAGCCAGAAGGAGAGTCATCCAGGTCTTTTACATTGATGCAGGGGCCCAATTACTTGGGCCATGCTCCACCATTTTCCTAGGCACATTAGGAGGGAGCTGGATAGGAAGTGGAGCAGGCAGAGCTCTAACTGGTGCCCATATGGGATGCCAACATCACAGGTGGCAGTTTAATCTGCCACATAACAGTGCCAGCACCTCAAGAGAGATATTTTATGTGGATATTTAACTCCCTAATCTCCTCAGTATCTTGAATCAGATATTATGTGGAATTTTTTACCTTTATTAGTATACTACATAAATCACAGTGATTCTTCTATACTTCTCCTGCTAAATTGATGTGCTCTTTTATTAAATGTTGGATTAAATTAGCTATTAAAAAAAAGCTTTTGCTCATTTTTTCAGAATTCAGTATGGTTATTTCAATACTAAATTTAGAGTTGTTCATTTGTCACCATATATTTTTAGGTTTTGTCAATCTTCATAATATTTTGCTAATGTTTCCCTTGTTTTCTAAAATGTTATAAGGATACACGAAGTTATCCCTATTTTTAAAAATTCGTTTTGCCAAGCAACTGAAGATCACTTATAACTTACGGACCAATCTGTCTACACTTCCAGAAAATGTTCTTTGCTATACTGCTTGGTTAATTTCCACATCATGCTCTCTGGAACTAAATTAAATGCTGAACTATATACCCTGAAATGTTTTTTGAAATTGACCATTAGTTTTCTTTGCGACACAAGTAGATTTCTTTTTTTGGCTTCTGGTGTTATGATGGTTTCTACAGTAATGTTAAGTCAGCAATTTAATTCATACATTATTTTTATTTATATATAAGTGACCAATAGTTTTCTTTAAGAATGTATCTTTGTTTTGTTATTTGCTAAGAATGCAAAATTTCCTGAATTTTTATCAGGATAATAATAATATTTGTTCTAATGGTGGGATGTTACTTATTCTTGTTAAATTTGTTGAATCACTATCCTATATATATATATATATATATATACACATATATATATATGTGTATATATATATATATATTATTTTTGGGACACTTCTATTTAAGACAATCTAGTAACCTGAACTTTTTTTAAATCACATTTATGTTAATACATAACAACCAGCCATGTTGCTTCTGTACTTCTCAGTTATCACTTAATTCTTTAATTTGTTGATGGATGTTATTGTTAAGGTTACATATGTTGGAATTGCAGAAGGATACATTTGTCAAAGTGTTGTCAATTTAATACTAAATTAACACCCTGATAAATACCATAAGGAGTCTTCCCAATATTTGTATCAGCAATATTAAGGTTCCTCTATGATTCATTCTTAGTTATGCAAAGAAATAGAAAATGCACCAGTAGTTTGCATACTGATTTCTCTGTAATATTTTGTTGTCTGAAATCTATTTTATAATAAAATCTTCAAAAAGGACATAAAGAAATAACATGTTTTGTGTTCTCTCATATTGATAACACTTTGTGGTCTGTAATTTTAAAAAGCTGTTGATAGATACAAAACACTTAGCTCATAATTTAATTTAATTTTTCTGTTTTGAAGAATAATAAGTTGAAATGTTTGCTTTTCAGTCCTATGATGTATCCCTTTATTTGATATTTTTTTTCTTGCCTGAAATCACTTTTTAAAAAGCTTATATTAATTGTACAAGAATACATTTAGGGACCGGCGCCATAGCACAGTAGGTTAATCCTCCACCTGCGGAGTTGGCATCACATATGGGCGCTGGTTCTAGTCCCGGCTTCTCCTCTTCCAATCCACCTCTTTAGCCTGGGAAGGCAGTGGAGGATGGCCCAAGTGCTTGGGCCCCTGGACCCGCATGGGAGACCAGGAGGAAGCACCTGGCTCCTGGCTTTGGGTCAGCACAGTGCCAGCTATAGTGGCCATTTGGGGGTGAACCAACAGAAGGAAGACTTTTCTCTTTCTCTCTCTCTCTCACTGTCTGTAACTCTACCAGTCAAATAAATAAATAAAATCTTAAAAAAAAAAAAGAATACATTTTGGTCCAGGTAATCCAGTGACAATTTTCTAAGGATTATATGTCCTTCTAACGTATTATTTTGAGTATTCTTCTCTTAATAAAAATGTTTCCTTGAATTATAATTTTTAGTACTCTTCCTGCAGTCCTTGCTGTGTTTTTTTTTCCTAAAAGACTCCAATTATGAATATGAAGGATATTCTCTGTTTTTCATCCAAATTCTTCACATTTTTTGTATTTTATTGCGATCTTTATTTTTAAAGTTGTTATTAGAGTATAATCAACATACTGAGAAACAAACATACTGTTGATGTAATTCTACTTAAATTTCCATAACTGAATGCATCCATGTAACCAACACACAGCACAGGCCAAACAACAGAACACTAACAATGGTATAGAAGCCCTTTTCTGGCCCTCTTCAAGCTCTGCTATGCAAAGGAGCTCTCTACAATCATGACTTTTAACACATATTAATTATGTCATTTGGTATTTCACACAAATGGAATCTCTACATGGACATTGCGGCTGTTTTCTTTTTAAGTGTTTTAAACTGCAAAATGCCAACACATCATGCTATTTTAGTATTTGTACTTTTTACCATATCCCTGATCTTTCATATGTTACTCATTGCCTCAATATAAACTTTTATTCTTATTGAACTACACTAACTAAAATGCTTCTGACTGAATTTGTAAATCTCCTAAAAAAAGATTAGAAAATAAATTATGAAATTCTTGTATTACTTGAACTACTATAGCTGTTTCCAATTGAAGTTGCTGGGAGGGAGCATTTTTTTCTCTTCTAAGAATTAAAGTTAGGCCGGCGCCATGGCTCAATAGGCTAATTTTCCGCCTGCGTTTCTGGCACACTGGGTTCTAATTCCGGTTGCCCCTCTTCTAGGCCACCTCTCTGCTGTGACCCGGGAGTGCAGTGGAGGATGGCCCAAGTGCTTGGGCCCTGCACCCGCATGGGAGACCAGGAGAAGCACATGGCTCCTGGCTTTGGATCAGCACGGTGTGCCGGTCGCAGCGGCCATTGGAGGGTGAACCAACGGCAAAGGAAGACCTTTCTCTCTCTCTCTCTGTTCACTCTGCCTGTCAAAAAATAAATAAATAAATAAAGTTAATACCTGTTCTTCCTAGCAGGGCTTATTAAAATGTAAAGTATGTTGGCTATATGAGTTTGAAAGATGAATTTGATTAAAGATGGTCTGATTGTATTTATTTTGTATACTACAGATATGGATACAGATATCAAATGCTAAGGCCACATTTAAACTATAAAGGTCTTCCTTTTTGCTGCTGGTTCACCCTCCAATGGCCGCTACGGCCAGCGCATCTCGCTGATCCGAAGCCAGGAGCCAGGTGCTTCTCCTGGTCTCCCATGTGGGTGCAGGGCCCAAGGACTTGGGCCATCCTCCACTGCCTTCCTGGGCCATAGCAGAGAGCTGGGCTGGAAGAGGGGCAACCAGGATAGATCCCGTGCTCTGACTGGGACTAGAACCTGGTGTGCCGGCAACGCAAGGTGGAGGATTAGCCTGTTAAGCCACGGCGCCGGCCAAAGTTTATGAATTTTTTACAATGTAATATTTAATAATTGTATTTATTGAAAAATTAGATTTCCACAAATAATGTCTCTACATGCAAAACATTTTAATACACCGCTGGTGGGACTGTAAAATGATACAGCCTTTATGGGAAACAGTATGAATATTCCTCAGAAAACTAACAAATAGATCTACCATCTATAAAGAGCTATCCCTCTTCCAAGAATATATCAAATGAAAATGAAACCAGCATATGAGTGTACATCCATCTTTATAGCAGCTCAATTCATAATATAAAGATCAACTTAACTGTCCACCAACTGATGATTGTATGAAGAAAACGTGGTGCATATACATAATGAAATATTATTCAGCCATAAAAAGAATGAAATCAGGACAAATGCAACAAGATAGATAGAATTAGAGATTATCATTCTAAGTGATATAAACCAGAACTGGAAGGAAAATATCACATTTTGTCTTATTTTTAGAAGTTAATATATTTATGTGTGTGTGTGTGTGTATATACAGAGAGAGTATAAAAATTGTTTTATTTCATATGATTCAGCATGCAGTCATAACTATTGTTTCGCTGAGTAATGCCATATACATGACAATAGGCCCTTCTTTTCCCATATCACGGTCATTGTCATCAATACCTTACTTTCCAATATTAACATCTGTTCTCAAGACAAAATAGTATATATATGTAAGTATACAATATCTGCATTTGAAGGGAATTTGTCTAAATTTTACAAAATTGTATTATTTGACAGCTAAATTCATACTAAACTTATATAAAAATCCAATACAAAAGTCAGACCTGGTTAAAGATTTGCTTAATTAAAATTTGGTTACCTTCCTTTTGCAGCTAGTGAGAACTAAATGCCTAGGCAAGGTGTTGCAATGCATTCACTCAACATATATTTACATTCCTTATGACCGGAATTATATTGGATTTTGAAACATTAAAAAGACATGAACAAGGGCCAGCTGTGGCACAGTGGGTTAACACCCTGGCCTGAAGCGCCAGCATCCCATATGGGCATCGGTTCTAGTCCTGGCTGCCCCTCTTCCCATCCAGCTCTCTGCTATGGCCTGGGAAAGCAGTGGAGGATTAGCCCCAGTCCTTGGGCCCTTGCACCAGAATGGGAGACCTGGAAGAAGCTCCTGGCTCCTGGCTTCGGGTCGGCTCACCTTCAGCCATTGCAGCAAATTGGGGAGTGAACCATGGAATGGAAGACGTTTCTCTCTCTCTCTGCCTCTCCTCTCTCTGTGTATCTCTGACTTTCAAATAAATAAATAAAATCTTAAAAAAATAAAAAGACATAAAGGTTTACATTTTGTTTTTGGAAATATGAATCTGTATGCTACAGTTTGAACATGATTGAACTCAAACTCTTGGTGGACTTTAAAATTCAGTCATAAGCTAATGATACTAACAGTAGAGTGAGGGAACCACATGCAATTATTTTTTGGAAATAAGAGTAGTGGGAGGTCTTTATAATAACCATTGAGAGCATGTCACAGAATGTAAATCTTGTGAGAGAGTTGGTTATACACTCCTCAGGTTGGGGTATTGGTTTATTTCACTGAGTATAATGGGTTTCCTGATCTGTGGTAACTAATAGGGTATCTAAAATGTAATGCATTGGAGTGAAATTGACATTTTGAGATTTGATGATCATTTACAGTCCTTGTCTCTACTCTTGTGGAAAGTTTTTTTTCTTCATACTATTAGTTGAACTTTTTACTTAGTGTAGTGTTAATCTTGTATTTTTTCAAAGAAACCTTTCTTTTTTTAATTTTTATTTATTTATTTTTTTTACAGGCAGAGTGGATAGTGAGAGAGAGAGAGACAGAGAGAAAGGTTTTCCTTTGCGGTTGGTTCACCCTCCAATGGCTGCCACGGCCTGCACACTGCGCTGATCCGAAGGCAGGAGCCAGGTGCTTATCCTGGTCTCCCATGGGGTGCAGGGCCAAAGCACTTGGGCCATCCTCCACTGCACTTCCTGGCCATAGCAGAGAGCTGGCCTGGAAGAAGGGCAACCAGGACAGAATCCGGCACCCCGACCGGGACTAGACCCGGTGTGCCAGTGCCACTAGGCGGAGGATTAGCCTGTTGAGCCACGGCGCCGGCCATAGAAACCTTTTAAGAGTACAAATTTTGTACAACTTCAGCAATATAGTGATTCTTCCCACCAAGCCTGCCCTCCTACCCCCACTCCCAACCCATCTACTCATCCCTCTCCCATTCCTATTACCATTGTCCATTTTTTAAAAAAAAGTTCCTTGACAACCAAGACAAATGCAATTCAAGTCATTGTTTCTCAAAATGTCAATTTCAATTCTACAGATTTCCTTTTATGTGCTCTATTGGTTCTCACAGATCAGGCAGAACATGTGGTATTTGTCCCTTTGGGAATGCCTTATTTCACTAAGTATGTTTTCTAGATACATCCATTTTGTTTTAAGTGATTTTATTGTATATTTTTTACCACTGTGTAGTATTCCATAGAGTACATATCCCATAATTTCTTTATCCAGTCTTTGGTTGATGGGCATTTTGGTTGATTCCACATCTTAGCTATTGTGAACTGAGCTGCAATAAACATGGAGATGCAGGTAAATTTTTAATTTGCTGATTTCATTTCCCTTGTGTAAATTCCCAGGAGTGGGATGGCTGGGTCATGTGGTAGGTCTTTATTTGGATTTCTGGGGTATCTCCAAACTGATTTTTAAAGTGGTTTTACCAGTTTACATTCCCACCAACAGTTGATTAGGGTACCTTTTTCTCCACATCCTTGCTGGCATTTGTTGTTTGTTGATTTCTGTATGAAAGCCATTCTAACTGGGGTAAGGTGAAACCTTATTATAATTTTGATTTGCATTTCCCTGATGGCTAGTGATCCTGAACAATTTTTATGTGTCTATTGGCCATATATGGATTTTCATGTACAGTTGAATTATATATATATATATATATATATATATATATATATATATATAGCTTTTGTTTTCATCTCCAACTATTCCATTTGCTTTGAATTGTCACTGCACATTTTTATTAGATTATTGAGAGCTATTGTGTATCGTGTGTGTCTGTATGTGTGTGTGTATGTATCTGTCTTTAGATGTTTTTCTATGTGGTAGTAGTCACTTATAGATTTTAAATGTTGTAAACTTTATTTGAAGACATAACAAAATCTTTAAATGTATAAATTAACTAAGAAGAAAGTTTGATTAATAACAATAGATGTGCCTAATACATAATAATAAAATGCTCTTCTTCTATTTTAGGAATAATAATGATTACAAAACTGCTCTTTTGCATTTCCAATTTAGAATGACTACTCCCACATACAGTACCACTCAGAATTACTAGACTGGGTCCCTATGACATGTTAATTATTATGTAGATTCACCATGTTAAAATTCTTTAAAAAAATTGAAAACCATAACTGAGTACACCAGGGTTTAAGAAATTCCAGAGATTTTATAACTTGTCCTGTTGTTTTTCATTTAGAATGTCATTTTAATGTATTTCAGGATTATCAACAACTGAGCACTTTTTAATATTTTACTTTTCACAGTACAATGATTTGGGTGTATATATTTGAAATTTTAGTTAGTATCAAAATGGTTTCCTTATATCTGTGTGTTTCTATTTTTGACTGAGAACTGCTGAAACATGATGAATATAAATAATTGCTATTCATTGGACAATCATTTTCACTCCAACATGAGTACCAACTTATAGTCATTATTTCATCTTTAGTTAGTTGAAAATCTGTTCATATACACTTGTCCGCAAGGTCCGTATGCAGCAGAGTGCATAGCTGTTATATGCAATATGGATAACACAAAATGAGCCTTTTGCTGAACAGTTTTGTATTTTAAGAAACATTGAAGAATCCATGGTAAGAATTTGGTTTCAATTTTTGAAATTAAATATTATAGTTCATATGAATCACACTCTGTTCATAAAATTATGCATTATATAAAATTTAAAAGTTTATTAATAAAATTTTTATTTTTATTCGTCTAGCTTGCTACTTACTATTATTACTGCATAACAAAGGTGATTACCTTTATGATACACTTTGTATTTTCATGAAGTTATAGTTTCAAAGAGAACTGAAAATAAAATACAGGTTTTCCAAATACACCATCTCCACTTTCACATGTATATAACTTCACTATCAATAGCCCACTCTACATAATTTGTACTTTTGTTACACATGGTGATTCCACACTGACACAAATTATCATACAAAGTCCACAATTTAGGGTCCTCTTTTGGTAGTGTCTATTGCTTGGATCTGGACAAATGTATAATTATGTGCATCCACCGTTGTGGTATCATGCATGATTGATTCTGCATCTTAGAAATCCCCTGTACTCTACCAATTCACTCTTTCCTCCCCTTGGCAACCACTAATATTTTTTCTGTCTAGGATAATTTTGCTTTTTCCAAATGTCACGTTTGGAATTGTAGAATATGTAAGACTTTTCAAACTGACTTCTTTCACTTAGCAATACGCATTTAAAGTTCTCCAACGTCTTTTTGTTTCTTGATGGCTCCTATCTTATTAGCAGTGAATTATAGCTGGTTGTTTGGATGTATCATTAACTTACCCATTCTCCCACTGAAGGGCATCTTTGTTGCTTCTAGGTTTTGGCAAATATTAATGAAGGTTGCTGTAAATATTAAGTATAGGTTTTTGTGTGGATATGTTTTCAGCTCCTTTGAGTAAAATCAGGAATCATAATTACTGGATCACACAGTAAGAGTATGTTTAGTCTTGTAAGTACCTGCCAAAATGACTACAAAGGCATGTAATTCATTCTGCATTCCTACTCGTAACAATTCAGAGTTCCTGTTGTTATAAATTCTTATCAGCATTTGGTTTTAAATTTTGGCCATTCAAATAGCTGTGTAGTGGCATCACATTTTTTTTTTTTTTTGCAATTCCCTAAGAAAATACAATATCGAGCCTATTTCCAGGCTTATTTACAAACTATGTTTTATCTCTGTGAAGTAATATGTAGGTTTTATATACGTATTGAAAAACCAGCTTTTTTTCGTTTTGAACTTTAAGACATGTTTTTGTATTTTATATAGAGAGTACACAATATGCGTTGTGTTATCTCCTAGTTGTTTTTAAAAAAAAGATTTATTTATTTATTTTATTTATTTGAAACATTTATTTGTTTATTTAAAAAATCATTTATTTATTTAAAAACAGACAGGTAGAGATCTTCCATCTGCTGGTTCACTCCCCAGAAGGCTGCCGTCACAGGAGGTAGGCTGATCTGAAGCCAGAAGCCAGGATCTTCTGCTTGGGTTCTGCAGCTGAAGTACTTGGGTCATATTCCACTGCTTTCACAGATGCATTAGCAGAGAGTTGGATCAGAAGTGGAGCAGCTGGGACTCAGACCAGAACCAATATGGGATGCTGGTGATTCAGGAAGCAGTTTGACCCACTATGCCACAGCACCGGCCCAATCTCCTAGTTTTATAATTTAAATTTAGGTATATGATCCATTTTGAGTTAAGTATTGTAAAAATTTTAAATTTTATGTTTGGATTATTTTTTTCATAGAAATATCCAGTTATTCTAACAATATATGTTGAAAAATTTCTATTTTTCTGCATGTCTTTATTCTGTCAAAATCCATTATGTAAGTATATTTCTGCACTTGCTATTGTTTCTTTGAACTAATCTGTCAGGTATTTTGCCAATACTACACTCTCTTGATTGTTGTAACTTTATAATCTGTCTTGCTGTGGATATTGCCAATGCTCTGAAACTCTTCTTCCCTTCGTTGTTGTTTTGGGTTTTTAGCTTCTCCACACAAACTTTAAAATCAGTCTTTCAATAGCCACAAAATAATTTCCCACAATTATGTTTGTGACAACACTGGAAACTATGTATCAGGTGGGAAATTAATTACATTTTTGCAGTATTAAATCTCCCCATCCATGAACAAGGAGAATCTTTTCATTGATTTAGTACTTATTTGATTTTTTAATCATAGATTTGTACATTTCATCACATGAATCTTTGTCATATTTTTTCAGATTCAAATCTAATTGTTTCATTGTTGAGGGAGTGCAAATGTAAATGTAATATGTCTTTCACATTCTCCCTGTTCATTGCTGTAATAGAGGAAATGATTGTATTCTATTTACTAATCTCATATTCTATAGCCATGTTACTATCACTTATGAGTGCTGGGAGATTTCTGTTAATTTTTTTTTGTTCTTACATAGATGATCATATATCAATTATAACTAAAATAGTCTTATGAATTTTCTTATAAATTTTGCATTATATATTTCTTTTCTTGTCTTTTTGTGTAAAGAGATCTCCAGGATGATGTAAAGCAATGATGAGTAGAAATTTCCTTCCATGTTTCCTGATCTTGGTAGAAAGAGTGATTTTCCACTAATCTGTATTATGTTAAATGAGGATGTTTATGTTACTTGAGGATGTTTCCTGTATTTCTAATTCGCTGAATGTTTTGATCATCAATAGACGTTGGATCTTTTGAAATGCTTTTTTAGCCTCTCTTAAAATGATATTGTGATTTGGCTGGCGCCACAGCTCACTAGGCTAATCCTCCGCCTTGCGGCGCCGGCACACCAGGTTCTAGTCCCGGTCAGGACACCGATCCTGTCCTGGTTGCCCCTCTTCCAGGCCAGCTCTCTGCTGTGGCCAGGGAGTGCAGTGGAGGATGGCCCAAGTGCTTGGGCCCTGCACCCCATGGGAGACCAGGAGAAGCACCTGGCTCCTGCCATCGGATTGGCACGGTGAGCCGGCCGCAGCGCGCCTACCGCGGTGGCGATTGGAGGGTGAACCAACGGCAAAAGAAGACCTTTCTCTCTGTCTCTCTCTTACTGTCCACTCTGCCTGTTAAAAAAAATAAAAATGATATTGTGATTTTATTTTAGTCTGTTGATTTTTGGATTGTAAACTTGACTTTCATAAATAGGATAAATCTCACTTGGTTATGACACACAATTATTTATACGTTATTGGATTCAATTTGCTAATTTGTTCTAGATTGTTGCATTTATATTCATAAGCCATATTGATATTTAGTTTTCATGTAATGTCTTTCTCCAATTTTACTATTAGAGTAATGCTAATCTTATGCAGTGAGCTGGGAAGTGTTCCCTCTCCTTTGTACTCTGGGAGGGATGTTAAAGAATTGATATTGAATTATGTCCTTAAGTGTTTGATGCTTTTCTCCAGGGGATCCATCTTGACTTTTGACTTCTGATATTGCAGTTGATTAATTTCTGATTCAATTTCTTTAATACATATAGGCTCCTTCAGACTATTTCTTATTTTGTAAGTTCTGGCAGATTCTATAGTTCAAAGAATGGGTCCATTTTCTTTAGTTTATTGAATTTTCAGGCATAGAGTTGTTCACTATATTCCTTTATCATCTTTTTAATGTCCATGTGATTTTTATTGATGCTCCCTCTTCTATTTATGATATAAGTGATTTATGCCTCTCCTTTTCTTTCGTAGGTTAGCTAAAGATTTACTGATTTTATTTTTCTTTTCAAAGAATCCCTTTTGGTTTGGTCATTTTTCTCTATTATTTCCTATTTTCAATTTCATTGGTTTCTGCTTTATCTTTTATTATTCCACCTGTATGTTTCCTTTATTTTATTTTCTGGTTTACTAAGGTAGAAGTTTATATTAATGCATTTGTATCTTTTTCTATAATATATACATTTATTGTTATGAATTTTCATCTAAACACTACTTTAGCTTTAGCTTATGCTCTTTCCCTTGAAGGATTTTCTTGGAAAATATTAATTTGATTACTAAAAGTCACTTGCTACCCTAACACAAACTGTTATTTCATAAATTGCCAATTGCATGCATATCCTTATGTGATAAATGCTATAAACAATGTTATCAACGAAGTTGAGTTATGAATCAAAGTGTTTTAAGACATGCGTCACTCTGCCTCCCCAGGCTTATATTAAAATTGTGAATTAACAAAATCATATTCCTGATGCTGCCAATATCATTCATTCATTACCAATTTTCCATGAAAATATATTCTGTTTTGTGACTGTAGAAAGTGATCAAGATGAACTTCTAATACTCTAGTATTATATAATCAAAATATACAGGTAAGAGGGCATAACTCTTATCAATAACATGTTCTGATTTTTACACAGTTTCCAAAGATTCTTCCCTAGAACAATTATACTTTACTGACTAACTTACTCTATCCTGTTCTAGAGTGGTACAGCTATACCAAATTTTATAGAACAGCTTTTACATCTTAATATCTTTCAGAAGAGGGAATTGGAAGAACTTGATTAGAAGCAAAGGCAGCTTATTCTTTACCTGTTGAGCACATAATTCAGATATATGTTCTCATCATATGTCTTTCAAAATATATATGTATTTTATAATGTTTTTAAAAATCAACTGAAGAGTTCATGAAGATACTATGTCTTGGACCTAGCTCCAGGTCTATCAAATAAAAAAAAAATCTCTGTGAGTGAGGAGTTAGGAGTCACTATCAAGTACTAGCTTCTTAGTGATTCTGTAATGTAGCTGAAGAAGATGTAATCATAGAAACTAATGTAAGAGCAACAATCTGTTTAAAACTCAAGTGAAATCTCTGGTGAGTTTTTGAGACACTTATAAAGATGTCAAAGTTTGGTTATATTTTCATTGTGCTCGCCTATTAGTTAGTGTTAAATGCCTTTCCCCTGCCCCTGTTGTAATCCTCGAACTACTCCCCTTCGTGAGAGCTCTACTCTTGTTCTGCAAAGGAAGGTTCTCTGATCTGGGACCTATTCTGGTTCACACAGTGTTATCAATCTTTTGAGTTCCTGTGGATTGTAACTTTGCATGGTTTAATATGAAGTTAACTCATTTGTTAGTCCAGAGTAAGCAGAAGTAAGATGCAAGTACTACTCACTTACTACAAGTGGCATGACTAATGAACACAGCTACATCCAACAGAGGCTAACAAAAGATTTTCATTTTCTAACTGACTGAGTTATTTTAAGTTAACCTGACAGTGTTTATCTGTGGTAATTCATAACTATCAGTGGCATTTACACTGTGTATGCCTCATATTATTTCATATCACAGTAAATGAAGCACAATGTCTATTGAAGATAGCAAGACAAAAACATGAGAACAGTGAAGTCTCACAAGTACATTAGACCTTTCTTTGCATGCAAATCATAATTTATCTTTTTTACTATTATATATGGTGGACTAAATAATCAAAAAGAGTATCAGTTTCAACTTGAAATTCTCAAAATGAAAGTGGAAATGAAAGGAAGAAAGACATGGCACAAAGGTGACTTTTTTTTTTTTTTACTCTCATTAAGAGATATCCACTTTTCCCTAGCGGAAGGAGTTATTTTGTCAGGAAGCCTATTTGAATTATTAACTTAATCTTTGCTAATTGTCTTCTGCTTATCTTTCAGTCTCAATTAAGATTTTAAGCCTGCTAAACGTTTCATATCTTGTTGCTATTGTTGGAGAATGTTTTTCCCCAAGTATATTTCTATATAACTTTCAGACTTTTTTTCCCTTATGACTTCTGATCTAAAGCAAAACTAAATGGGCACACAATACAAAATCTGAATACCTGGCTGATTATGGATGTGTGTATTTTGTGAGCTGACACTATTCAATAATCTGAGACTCTAATGAAATTTTCTTCCAACTGAAACTTTCAATTATTCACTCACCGGTACATTCATTGGTACTTAAACAGTTCAGTCATTGCCATAGCTCATTAGAATGTAAATGA
Source organism: Lepus europaeus (assembly GCF_033115175.1). Lineage (NCBI taxonomy): Eukaryota > Metazoa > Chordata > Mammalia > Lagomorpha > Leporidae > Lepus > Lepus europaeus. The sequence goes on from NC_084829.1 coordinate 119,034,879, forward strand.
AGACCAAAAATTGAATTAGCACATTAGGGGCTTGATTAAGTCAGAATTAGTTTAGGCAGATTTTCGTGCAGATGTCAGTTTTTCCTCTCAGTCACTAATAATATAAATCAGATACAGAACAATTTTACTATTCACAAAATCTTCATGTGAGTTTTAGCAGTACCAGATAGATATACAATGATTCATAACAGGACAGTTTTGCCTCTTTTTCCAACTCACAAAATATGCATGAATAGTACTTTTAGAACAAAGGCTTGCTAATCTTTAACTGTTTTTTTCATTGTTTCTAAGGCTTCTCATTAGTGCTGTCACATTTGCTTCTCATAATAAAGCAGTCACTTTGCAGTTCACCAAACAGAGGTTATATACCAATACTGAGAGGACATAATGAACGGGGCACGCTGTTTAAGACAACTTTCCTAGTGACAATTAACTTATTGGAATAATGCAAACATTTCAAAGTAAAAAGAGATGCTGTTATTATTATCTTTTCTTTTAACTCAGAGTTCTAGAACATTTAACACAAATTTGTAGTTACTGAATATAAAACTGATTCTCATGTGATTTTATATAATTATACTTTCATATGTAAATTTTCTAAGAACCTTTAAAGTTATTAGCCTCCCCCAAAGTGCTTGTGATTCTATAAAACAACATGGCTCTTTGCCCTGGTTCTGTTACAATCACCATTGCTTTTTCCTTTGCTAAGGACTAGAAGTGTGTCTGTGCCTATCTACATAAAAGACACTCAGAGGCCACTGTTCTACTTTGAAAATGCCATATAAGAAAAATAAATAGATCATGGTCATTGAGGATGCGAGAGATAATTAACTATCTCCAGTGTTGTAAATGCATTCTAACATTAAAAAAAAAAATCTTTAGAAAACCAAAATGTATTGCTTTTGTACACTGTATCAACCTACTTCTTTAGTATTTATTTTTTTATTTATTTATTTATTTATTTATTTTGACAGGCAGAGTGGATAGTGAGAGAGAAAGATAGAAAGATCTTCCATTGCCATTGGTTCACACTCCAATGGCCACCATGGCCAGCACACTGCGGCTGGCGCACTGTGCTGATCCGAAGGCAGGAGCCAGGTGCTTCTCCTGGTCTCCCATGGGGTGCAGGGCCCAAGCACTTGGGCCATCCTCCACTGCACTCCCAGGCCACAGCAGAGAGCTGGGCGCCGGCCTTTAGTATTTATTTTTACACTGTAAAAATTGCCAGTTTTATGTGTTTTGTATTCCCCAAGAGGTTTTCATTAACAAAATATGAAATTTATGATTTAAGTAAATCTTCGAGTACTCAAAAAAATGACTAAAACAGAAGGGGGGCAAAAAAAAAAAAAAGGAAAACAGGAAGGGAGGGAGGGAAGAAAGGAGAAAGGGAGGAAGGGAGGAAGGGAGGTAGGGAGGAAGGGAGGAAGGAAGAAGTAAAGAAACAAACTTCCAGAATCCACTCAATCATGTGTACTCCTGTGAGAACATGCTAACACTTCAGTAAGTGGCTGGTCAGACTCACTCCCTCCTGAGCTCATGCTTTCCTGGACTATCGGAAGGATATAAATGCACTTGATGTACAGAAGATAGTTTTCATAACAGTGATCCTCTCCAAGCAGAAATGAAGTATTTGACAAATCCAGCTCTGAAGTGTGCTATAGAAGTGAGAAGAAAGAGGTTTCTAGATCATTTTAAGGAGAAATTAAGTTTTTCACTGATTTTCATAGAATTTTATGGCAGGTTTCAGATGAAGGGGTTCCTGGTTAGACTTCTGGCTACATTTTATTTCACTTTACCCAATGAGCTTCTCTTGGTTTACAAAAGGATTGCATGAATATTTTTATGATTTTATGATATGTAGTTCTCCATATTTCAATATCTCAAAATGATTATTTCTTATAGATTGTTTTAACTAGACAAAATGGAAATGAATCTACAGTATGTGACATCGTAGAGAATTCAATTAAATACTTATCTTTAATAATTCTGTGAATCTTAAGAATAATAACATAGAAGAGCTAATCAGCTATACCTTCGCTCATAGTTGTTGTATAATCGCTCTGATGAATCTCTTCCCTGTTTACATTGCGTAGGCCAGTGGAGAGGTATCTTGGAATGGGCTATTTTAGGTGCCTTTGAGAATTTCTGAGCATTTCCCAGAAATTTCCTAAATATCTATTAGGAGATCTGCCATTTATAAATTGAAATAAATACGAAAAATAATCTCTGCTAGAGTTTATCTTTCATAAAAATTTTCTTCAATTTGTCCCATTGGAGAACATATTCTTAAGTGTGTTTAAGAAAAGTAGTAAGCTCATGTTTAAAACTTGAGACCTGCCAGCGCTGTGGCTCAATATGCTAATCCTCCGCCTATGGTGCCGGCACACTGGGTTCTAGTCCTGGTTGGGGTGCTGGATTCAGTCCCAGTTGCTATCCTATTTTCTTACTGAGTATTCAGTTAATCTCTAGTATATATTCACAATTAACATAATATAATGAATATCTGAGCATGAGTTTTTACTGCCATTTCAAAATATTTCTATTTATTTGGAGCACATAGAAAATATATTTTAATTTCTTTTATTTTTTATTTGTAAAGGTGAACAAGTTTCAATTAATTCAAACATATTGATTTCAGAGTATAATGATACTGCACATACTACCCTCCTTCATACCCACATGCTTACCCTTGCTTCTCTATTTTCTTTTTTTATTTAAAATTAGATACTTTTAATTTATTTTGTAATCACAAGCATAACCCTCCACTAAGTAAAGAATTTAAAAAGTAGCAGGTCAAAAACCTACTGTTCCTATGAGTATATTCAAAGGCTGCAGCAATAATCAAATATCAAAATGTCAGTTTCACACATATATTACATTTTTTGCACTATGTATATAAATAACCACAAATCAGGGAAACCATATGATATTTTGCCACTATCCATAATGCTCATCAATTAAAAGTATGAAAAACACTGTTCCACACTGGTATTTAATATTAGCTGTCACATAACAGATAAAACATATGATATTTGTCTTTTGGATACGGTCTTATTTCACTAAACAAAATGGTTCCAAGTTGCATTGGGACTTTATTCCTTTTTAAGACTGAGTAGTACTCCTTATTATAAATATACCACCTATTAGTTATCCAGTCATCAGTTGATGAACATCTGGGGTGATCCATATCTTAGCTGTTGTGAATTGAGCTGCAATGAACATGGGGTTACAGATAACTGTTTTTTTTTTTTTTTTTGACAGGCAGAGTTAGACAGTGAGAGAGAGACAGAAAGAAAGGTCTTCCTTTTTCCATTGGTTCATCCCCCAAGTGGCCACTACGGCCAGTGCTTTGCGGCCAGCGCGCTGTGCTGATCCAAAGCCAGGAGCCAGGTGCTTCTCCTGGTCTCCCATGCGAGTGCAGGGCCCAAGCACTTGGGCCACCCTCCACTGCACTCCAAGGCCACAGCAGAGAGCTGGCCTGTAAGAGGAGCAATCAGGACAGATTTCGGCGCTCCAACCAGGACTAGAACCCGGTGTGCCAGCACTGCAGGCAGAGGATTAGCCTAGTGAGCTGTGACGCCGGCCAACAGATAACTTTCATAAACTGATTTCATTTAATTTGGATTAATTCCCAGGAGTGGGATGCCTGGGTAATGTGGTATATCTATTTTCAGATCTCTGGAGAATCTCCATACTGTTTTCTACAAATACTGTACTAGTTTACATTTTCACCAACAGTGTATTATGATAGCTTTTTTCCTAATATCCTACCCAGCATTTATTTATTTGTTTAAGATGGTGGCCAAGTTAATTGGGATGAGGTGAAACCTCAATGTCATTTTATTTGCATTTCTCTGATTGAAAGTGATTTTGAGCAATTTTTCATGTTTTTGTTGGCCATGTGAATTTCATCCTTTTGAAAATGCCTATTTATGTCCTTTGTCCATTTCTTAGTTTGTTTTATTGTTGTTGAGTTTCTCAGGCTCTTTATAGATACTGTATATAAATCCTTTATCAGTTGCATTGTTTGCAAATATTTTCTCCCATACTCTCAGTTGGGTTTTCACTTTTTAAATATTTCCTTTGCAGTTCAAAAGCATCTTAGTTTGGTGTAATCACATTTGTCTATTTTTGTATTGATTTCTGTGCTTCTAGGGTCTTTTCTATGTTATTGTTCACCATATATAAACTTTGTCTATGCCAATAACTTGTAGGGTTTCTCTAATGTTTTCCTCGAGTAATTTGATGATATTAGATCATGGATTAAGATTCTTTATCCATTCTGATTTGTTTTTTTGCATAAGGTATAAGAAAGGAGTCTTATTTTAAAATTTCCCTATGAACAGAATCCATAGAAAGTGATTTTATTTTAATAAATTATTCTGTTTTCCTGAAAATTTATCAATGTGCATTTATCAAATAAATATAAAATACAAATAAATGTAACACTTAATCTTCAGGTACTTTAGTCAGTAGAATGATGGATTATTTACTTCTATTAATTGAATTTAATCAAAATAAAGTTTTAAGCTGCTTTTATGCAATCCTTTTAGAGAGTATAAAGACAAATAGTATAAATACTATTCAAAACATTGAAAGGGAGGAAAGTCTTTGAAATGCCTCTATGATGAATCCCAAAACCTAAAAATTAAACAACAGAGAAAAAGAACTAATATCACTGATGAATATAGATACAGAAATCCTCAACAAAATACTAGCTAATTGAATACAACTAAACAACAGAAAGATGATTTAACCAGACCAAGTGGGATTTATCCCTGGTATGCAAGGATGGTCAACATAAGCAAATCAATAAATTTGACACATCGCAGTAACAAATTGAATAACAAAAAACATATGATTATCTCAATAGATGCAGAGGAAGCATTTGAAAAGATTTAACATCCTTTCATGATGAAAACCTTAAGACATTAAGCAAACAGGGTATAGAAGAAACATTCTTCAACACAATAAAGGCAAAATATGACAAAGCCAAAGCCAGAATCATATTGAATGGAGAAAAGTGGGAGCATTTCCACTATGATCTGGAAGCAGGCAAGGATACCAATTTTCACCATTGCTATTCAATATAGTTCTGGATGTCTTATCCAGAGTCATTAAACATGAAAGAGAAATCAAAGAGATAACGATTGGAAAGGAGTATGTAGAAGATATGATTGCTTATATGAGGGAACCAAAAGTCTCCATTAAGAGACTATTTGAACATATAAGAGAATTTAATAAAATTGCAGGATATAATATCAATACACAAAAATTAATAGCATTTATATACACAATGAATGCTACGGCTGAGAAAGAACTTGCAAGATCAATAACATTCACACTAGCTATAAAATCCTAAATGTTTTGGAATAAATTTAACAAGTATGTGAAAGATCTCTACAATGAAAATTACAAAACACTAATGAAAGAAATATAAGTCACAGAAAGTTGTCAAAAATGTTTCAGATTCTTGAATTGGATGAAATAATATGATCAAAATTTATATACTACCAAAAGCAATTTATAGATTACATGTGATCACAATCAAAATAGCAATAATATTCTTCTCAGTTCAAAAAAACAATCAGTGCTAAAATTCATATGGAAACATGAGACTACAAACAGGTAAAAATTCATAAAAAAATGAAAACAAAGCCTGAGGCATAACAATTCATGACTTCAAGACATGCTATAGGGCAGTTATAGTCAAGAGAGCCTAGTAATAAAAGAAAATGAACATGTAGACCAAAGGAAGAGAATAGAAACCCCAAGATTAATTTATGCATTTACAACTAAAAATCACTGACAAACTATTTCAAATAAATCCCTGGAGAAACAACAACCTCTTCAACAAATGCTGTTGGGACAATTGGATCTATGAATGCAGAGTATTAAACAATATTCCTACTTTACACAGTGCACAAAATCAACTGAAAATGGACAAAGGATCTAAATCTTGTCCTGATACTATCAAATTATTTGAGGAAAGTTTCAGGGAAACTAAACACGACATTGACATAGGCAAAGACTTCTTTAAAAGACTCAAGAAGCATAGGCAATAAAGTAAGAATAGATAAATGGGATTAAAAAGCTATGAAGCGTCTACACTGCAAAGAAAACACTCAACAAGTCATGGGGCAAATGACAGAATGGGAGTGAATGCATGCAAACTATAAAACTGATAAAATATTAATATCCAGTGTCTATGAAGACCTTAAAAATTCAACAATAACAAAACAAACAATCCTGTTAAAAGGGACACTAACCCACTGTTGGTGGGAATGCAAACTGGTTAAGCCACTATGGAAGTCAGTCTGGAGATTCCTCAGAAACCTGAATATAAACCTACCATACAATCTAGCCATCCCACTCCTTGGAATTTACCCAAAGGAAATTAAATTGGCAAACAAAAAAGCGGTCTGCACCTTAATGTTTATTGCAGCTCAATTCACAATAGCTAAGACCTGGAACCAACCCAGATGCCCATCAACAGTTTACTGGATTAAGAAATTATGGGACATGTACTCTATAGAATACTATACAGCAGTCAAAAACAATGAAACCCGGTCATTTGCAACAAGATGGAGGAATCTGGAAAACATCATGCTGAGTGAAATAAGCCAGTCCCAAAGGGACAAACATCATTTGTTTTCCCTGATAGGCGACAACTGAGCACCAAAGGGGAAACCTGGGGAAGTGAAATGGACACTATGAGAAACAGTGACTTTATCAGCTCTTGTGCTCACTATTGTTGTACAATGTAATACTTTATCCATTTTAGTATTTTTTTTTTGTTCTAGTACTAGTGGTTGAACTCTGTAATTAACACACAATTATTCTTAGGTGTTTAAATTTTAACTGAAAAGTGATCCCTGTTAAATATAAGAGTGGGAAAAAGAGAGGGAAGAGATGTACAATTTGGAACATGCTCAATTGGACTTGCCCCAAATGATGGAGTTAGAAATGTGCCAGGAGATTCCAATACAATCCCATCAAGGTGGCATGTACCAATGCCATCTCACTAGTCCATGTGATCAATTTCAGTTCACAATTGATGCACTGATAGGTCTAAGAGTCAAATGGATCGCACAAACAAGACTAGTGTCTGCTAATACTAACTGATAAAATCAAAAAGGGAGAGAATGATCCAACATGGAAAGTGGGATACACAGCAGACTCATAGAATGGCAGATGTCCTAAATAGCACTCTGGCCTCAGAATCAGCCCTTAAAGCATTCGGATCTGGCTGAAGAGCCCATGAGAGTATTTGTAGGCATGGAAAGCCAAGACGCTCTGGAAAAAAAAAAAAAAAAAAGAAGACCTAAATGAAAGATCTCTGCGAGTGAGATCACAGTGGAAAGAACAGGGCCATCAAAGAAGGAGGTACCTTTCTCCAAAGGGAGGAGAGAACTTCCACTTTGACTATGACCATGTCGGAATAAGATCGAAGTCAGCGAACCCTAAAGGCTTCCACAGCCCTGGCAACTCATGACTAGAGCCTAGGGAGATTACTGACGCCATAAACAAGAGTGTTAATTGTTCAATCAACATCAAGAGTCACTGTGTACCTATGTCCCATGTGGGATCTGTCCTTATTCGGTTGTCCAATGTGAAGTAATGCTATAACTAGTACTGAAACAGTATTTTTACACTTTGTGTTTCTGTGTGGGTGCAAACTGATGAAATCTTTACTTAGTATATACTGAATCAATCTCCTGTATATAAAGATAATTGAAAATGAAAAAAAACTTGGTGTTAAATTGGAAATTACATAGAAAATTAATCAATTTTAAAAAAAATATCATTGGGATCTCTGTCATTAATGTGCTGTTCACTGTGATTTAATGCTATAACTAGTACTCCAACAGTATTTTTCACTTGGTGTTGCTATGTGAGGCCAAACTGTTGAAATCTTTGCTTTATATATACTCAACTGATTTTCTGTATATAAAGGGAAATGAACATGAATTTTGATGTGAATGGAAGGGAGAGAGAGCAGGAAAGGGGAGGTTGTGGGTGGGAGGGAAGTTATGGGGGGCATTGTAATCCATAAGCTGTACTTTCGAAATTTATATTCATTAAATAAAAGCTTTAAAAAAAGAAATAGGCAAAAGACATGATCAAGCAATTTTGAAAGAATGAATTTGAAAAGTCAAACATAAAGATGAAAAAATTTATCAGGACCAGTAGTTATCTGAGAAATGCAAATAAAAACCACAATAAGGTATCAACTCACCCCAGTTAGAATGGCTATCATCCAAAAATGAAAAATAATATATGCTCTTGAGGATGTTGGGTAGAAGGTACATTATTCCACAGTTTGTGGGAATGTAAACTGGTAAAACCATTATGAAAGACAGTCTAGAGATTCCTCAGAGATCAGACAATTGATCTACTTTATGCCCTAGCATTCCCATTGCAGGCAAAGTAGGGAATTTACCCAATTGAAATGAAATCAGCCTATGAAAGAGTATCTTGTTCTGCCATGTATATATAAACTCAATTCACAGTAGCTGAAGTAAGAATTCATCCCAGAAGTCCAACTTATGACTGGATAAAGAAAACATGGTATACATATACAAAGGAATACTATTCAGCCATAAAAATGAATTCCTGTGTTTTGCAACAAAATATATGCAACAGGAAAGCCTTTTGCTTTATGAAATAAGCCATTCTCAAGAAAAAGTATCACATAGTTTGTCTGATGTGTGGCATGTAATATAGAATAACAAAAATGTATAGGAATGAAATGGTCCTTTTGGCATACAACTGCCATTCCTAGCCTTTGTTTATACTCCTGTGGAACTGAGGTATTCTTATATTTTATTTGATGAATATTATGATTACTGTTGTATTAATCATAGTAGAATGAAATTAAGTCTGTAAAAATTGATTAGGAGAATGGAAGGAAGTGATAGATGGTGAAGGAGTGAGGGAAGAGTGATTGGGTTTTTGAAACAACACCTATGGAATGCACAAGATTGTTCTCTTCCTATTAATAAAAAAAATTAAAAGAGAGAGTACAAATACATAAATATATAAACATTTAAAAGAATTCATTTCCAATAAATACATTTTCTACTACACTGTTCACTGGTGTGTAAACATATATGTATTCAATAAATGGATAATTAATCCACACTTGTTGATATGTAGGTAATTTCTACTTTATAATGAACACTGTGATAAAGAACCTAGTAAAATATGGTATCAACATATTACTAATTTTATATTTATGACACAGTTTTTCAATATGAGGAGTGAATTTGAAAGAATATAACCTCAAGCTGTTCCCAAATGTATTGGATATATCTAATGTCTTTTTGTGAAGTTTAATTTTACTCAAATATTTAGAAAAACACATTTTGAGCTTCAAAAATGTACTCATTGTGCTCAGAAGGTATTTACTGCATGCCTATTATATTCCAGGAATTGCTCTAGAAGCCGATAGAATCAGACACATTCTATGCATCCCTCCTCCTCTCTTGGTCTTACGTGGGTCCAAAATTTCATTCTCAAGTTTTGTAATTTGGATTTTAATATATGATGTATTTATCTCTTTTGAAAATTTTAAAAAAAGATTTCTGTGTTTTATAAATATTTTTGCATTTATTTGAAAGGCACAGTGATTGACAGGTACAGATAAAGTTAGAAACAGAAAGAGAATGAGAGAGACAGACAGACAGACAAAGAGAGAGAGAGAGATTTTCTATCTGCTGGTTCACTCCACAAATGGCTGTAACATCCAAAATTGGAACAAATGAAGCCAAAGGACAGAAAATATAGCCTGGTCTCTTATGTGGGTTACAGGGACCCAAATGCTTGAGCATTCTTCTGCTATCTTTCATGCACTTTAGTAGACAGTTGGCTGAGAAGTGAACTATCCGAATTAAATCAGCACTCTAATATGGGATTTCAATTTTGCAAGCAGTGGCTTAATATTTTATGCCACAGTGTCAGCAGCCCATCCTTGCTTTATGTTAGAATTCCATCTCCTATATGAATTACAGTCTTTGGACTATATTAACTTTTCTTTTAAAATGTACCCAAAACATAAATCCCAATATTGGCATATAATTTTTGTAATTATATACTGAGGCAAAAATCTAGTAAGAAAAATAAAATATGGGCCAGCTTAGTGGCTCACTTGTTTAATCCTCTGCCTGCGGCACCGGCATCACATATGGGTGCTGGGTTCTAGTCCCAGTTGCCCCTCTTCTAGTCCAGCTGTCTGCTGTGGCTCTGGAGGGCAGTGGAGGATGGCCCAAGTGCTTGGGTGCTTATATCCGCATGGGAGACCAGGAGGAAGCACTTGGCTGCTGGTTTTGGTCAGTGCAGTGACAGCCATAGCAGCCATTTGGGGGTGAACCAATGGAAGGAAGACCTTTCTCTTTGTCTCTCTCTCTCACTGTCTATCTCTATATGTCAAAAAAAGAAAAGAAAATTATAATACATATTGAGAAATAGGATATCTGTCCAGTACATAACATGAGAATGACTGTGTTAAATATGGAGCACAAAGAGAAAGTGTAGACCACTCTGTGTAATGTCACATGAGTAGTGGAAGTGCAGGTCTGCTGGACTCAATAAAGTATGTATGAAGAAATCACAATTTTGTCAGTAATCCAAAAAGGCCCAAGTAGCTACTAGCTGTCTTTCTGAATTGTTGAACTTGTGGCTCTGCAAAAAATATTTTTAAGAAATGATTACAGAAAATTAAACTCTGACACTCATGAATGCATTCCAATCATGTCACAATTACACTCAATCAAATGATATTTACAAACACCATTAAACTCTGCCTCATTCCATTGCTCAAACTAACAAGTTCCCAGATATCATAAAATTACAAAATTTTCTAGTTTCTTATTTTGATGATATTCAATATTTAGTTTTGAAATTCTCTAACTGAAGTATAGAATGAATATAAAAAATGTAAACACATAAGTATGGATATCAGTGCATTTTCAAAAATAAAAAATAAGTTTGAAAGGGGCATCCACATCAAGAAACAGAATCTTTTCTATATTGAACTCACACGAATATGCCCTCCATATTTGATATTTTCCTGCTAAGGATCCATTAAAAACATTACTGTGGCAACAAGGTGGCATATATTTAAGCTGCCCCTTGGGTTGCCCTCATAGAATATTGGCATGATCGAGTTTGAGTCTCAAGATCCCCTTTCGAACCTTGTTTCCAGCTCATGTATACTTCAGGATATTGTAGGGCAATAACTTACACCAATGGGGCCCTGACTCCCACATGCAGGACATCGATTGAATTTCTGACTCCTCATTTAAAAAAAATATATATTTATTTGTTTTAAAAGAGGAGTTACAGAGAGACAGAGGCAGAGAGAGAGAGAGATCTTCCATCCGATGGTTCACTTCCTAAATGGTTGCAATGGGCAGAGTTGGGCCCATCCGAAGACAGGAGACAGGAATTTCTTCTTGGTCTCTAACACAGGTGCAGGAGCCCAAGGACTTGAGCCATCTTCTATGGCTTTCCCAGGCCATAGCAGAGAGCTGGATCTGAAATGGAGCAATCCTCTGTAACCTGCCTCTCCTCCCCCTTTACCCCCGCACACATTCCTGGACCAGAGTCCCCAGCCAGGCCCTGGAGTTCTGACAGCCCCGCCCCCAGAGCTGGTTCCTTCCTGGGAAAGGGGCTTCAGGGCTGGCCGTCCCCTTTCCCCGTGCTCAGCTGACAGGAATTCAATCAATGGTCTGCATGTGGGTGTCAGGGCCCCATTGGTGTGACTTGAATAGGCACCAATATAGGATGCCAGCACGGCAAATGACAGCTTTTACCTCAGCTTTACACACCTACACCTCAGTGCTGACCCCTGACTGCTCATTTTTCAATGCTACAAAATGATTCCTGTTTAATATGAAAGTAAGTGAGAAAGAACATGTTCTGAATGCAGAAGTATGAAACAAGAACTATACATTATAGCCTATACAAAAATCAATTCACTTGGAATGAGATTCTAAATCATTGACCTGATGCCACCATATTACTAAAAGAAACATAGGAGAAAGAATACAAGACGTCTGCATAGGGAAAGATTTCTTGCATAAGACCTCATTAATGTAAAAATAGATAAACGTGATTACATCAAGCTAAGAAGCTTCTGCACAGCAAAGGAAACACTCAATAAAGTTAAGAAGCAAATGACAAAATGGGTGAAAACATTTGCAAACTATGCATCTGATAAAGGATTAATTTCCAGAGTATATAAGGAGTTCAAGAAATTCAACAACCACAAAGCAAACATAGGCTGTGTGTATTTTTGTGACATGCACTTCTTGTAGGCAGAAAATAAATGTATCTTTTTTTTTTGGGGGGGGTCCAGTCAGCCAATCTGTATCTTTTAATTAGAGAAATTATGTCATTTACATTCAAGATTGTTATCAAAAGCAATGAATTGGCTCTGTTATTTTCCTATAATTATTCCTATGTTTTGCTTTGGATTTCCTTTGTGCTTTTATTAGGAACTTTTCTGCCTTAAATGATGACCATCTTTCTGTGTTTCTTTGTATAGCATATCCTTAGCCATCTTTTGTAAAGGTGGGCAAGTGATGACACATTCTTTCAATTGCTGTTTGTTGTGGAAGGTCTTTATTTCACCTTAATTCATAAATGAGAGCTTGGCAGAGTCAGTATTCTGGAGTGAGTGTTTTTTTCTTTTAAATCTTAGACTATGTCTCTCCATTCTCTCCTAGCCTGTAGGGTTTCTGATCAGAAGTCAGCTGTTGAGTCTAATTGGAGATCCTCTAAAAATAATCTTTCACTTCTTTCATGCACATTTTAGAATATTTTCTTTATGTTTTGTTATTGACAATTATTGACTATAATGTTTCACCAAACTTCTGGTCATGTCTACTAGGAGTATGAGCTTTGTATACTTCCCATCTCTTCCTTTCTCCAAATTGAGGGAGTTTTCTGTAACTATATCACTGAATATGTATTCTAATACACTCTCTCCACACCTTCAGGAAATCTAAGTCTTGTATGTTGGGTCATTGATAGTATCCCATAAATCCCCAACACTGTTTTAACTTCATCTAATTTCTTTTCCTTTTTTTTTTCTTTTTTGGTCTGTTTGAAACATTTCCAAAGAGTTATCTTTTAGCTCACATTGATTCTTTCTTCTGTCTCACCACGTCTGTTGTTAAGGCTTTCAACTGTAATTTTTAACATATTGAATTCTTCATTTCCAACATTTCATTTTGATTTCTATTTAAAATCTCAATTTCATGGCAAAATGTTACATTCATATCATATATGGATTTCTTTAACTCATGAATTTACTTCTTGTTACTTCAAAGTACCCCTATGATTAATATTTTCAATTGCATTTCAGGCATTTCATCAATCTCTTCATCTCCACAATCTAATATTGCTTTTTTGTGTTCCTTTGGGATGTAGGTAGGGGGTCTTCTTGTCTTCCTTATAATTTTTCTTGAATTTCTGTGTTTATTTTTAGGCATTTGTGGATATGCATGTTCTTTTTTTCCCTCTGATGGATTTTATCTTTGAACAATACTTCTGTGACTTACTAGAGTTTCTGCTATTTCAGTGAATACCCAGAGGCATGTTCTGGATGTGGCTAAGGTGTTCTGTTCCATGCTCCATGATGGGACAAGTATTTATGGTGACTCCAGTTTGGCCTTGGTGGATCTCTTTTTAGCAGAAAGGAGGGTATGGTCACCTCTGTTGGTATACTCACACCCTCATTCCTCTCTTCCTAATTGATCAGTTCCTGGATGTTATCCCAAGTGAATGCAATGCTCATCTGTGCTGCTGGGTGAACATCGCAAAGGATCTGTGCAGTCCTCAGTGTGAGCACAGATCCTGTTACAATGACCCACCACAAGCAGTCACAAAGCTCTGAGCTTGTGGAGCTGCACACAGTGATTACCCAGGGACCCAGCTACATCTTGTGCTATCTTGTGCTGCCACAGTGTTCCCATAGTCTCAGCACACAGGGCTCCAACAATTATAGGGTGCAGAGGATCCACTCTACCCCTCTAGCCTGAACTGTCCATGAAGAGTTTGAGATGTTCCCAGAGCCAGATGCTTGCATGTTCTCCGCATAGCAGTTTTGAATCCTGGAGTCTGTGACATATTTAGAGGCTGAGGACACATGACAGTCCTATGTGGGTGCCTAGCCTCCTCTCAGTCCTCTTAGATGGACTCAAAGTAAATGATAAACATGAATTTTTCCCTCTGGTAAATTCCCTGAATGATAGCTGCACAATAGCTGCCGGCCACAGCCCCTACTCATTTCACAATGATGCCTTCCCCACCTCCAGTTTCAGGGAACACACGAGAGCCTCTACTTGCAGTACTGACGTCAGAATGGCTCCTCTCCCAGCTTTCACTTGAGCTACTTCCACTGCTACTGCTCTCAAGATGAGGTCTTGTCCTTGCCAGTTCTTTGGTGTGTGTGCAAGAGCTGCTGTAGCTGCTACTTATGTCCAAAATGGCGCTGCCTTCTCTCAGCTGATTGCCATGTGCACTTGTAGGGGGATGGGAAGAAGGAAACATGACCCTCTTTTTTGTTGGGTTAGCAGATACCCTGTCCCCCTTAGGGCTCCTTGCAGGACTCAAATATAGTCCAGTTCACCAGGCTCTATATCACCAGTGGCACAGACTTCTGCAGTCTGATCTCACTTTGCTCTCCATAGCTGGTGCTTTCTCTGGCTGTTGGCTGTTGGCTGTTGGGGTTGTGTGTTGTGTCCAGATTGTGTCTGACCATCTGCACCTTCCATGAAGACCATGGCATCCTTCTTCCTTCTGTGGAATTAACTCTCTCTCCTGAGATTGTAGTTCTCCTCTTTTTTTTTCCCACTATTTTCCCCTAACCTAGAGCAGTATGTCCTTTCCGTATTCTATTTTAGCTTCTTCAGATGCTAAAACTGGCATCTTATGATTTGATTATCATTGATAGCCCTGTACTGTATTCCTATGGTAAAGTGGCCTTTCTAATTTTTGCCTTTTGAATACTGTATGTAATGTAGTATTAAGCCTGTTATTATGAAGCAAATTGAAAGTATTTCTTTGCAAAAATTAAAAGAAAATAAAGGAAGGAGGAGGGGCAATGGAGGAAGGAACGGAGGGAACTATCATTATGTTCTGAAAATTGTATTTGAAACAGAAAATATTTTCTCCTTATGCTAATAAAATATATTTTAAAACTTCAGAAAATAAAAGGACATAATTATAAAATAGATAACATTTGAAATAAATATGTTACTTCATTAATTGTAGAGGTTAGATGCTCTTACACAAAAAGTACTACTGTGACAGATGGAACTCATTCATATACTGCTTATAATACCTTAAGTATATAGACACAGCAATTCTGAAAACAAAAGTATATAAAGTGATAGAATGAAAACTACAAACCAAGAGAGAAAGTAGCTTTATAAGTTCTTAGACAACTAGACTGGTCTATGTCTATCAGACATTTTATATGTTATGTAGTTAATCCACTAAGAAGTTTAGCTATAGATTCAAAAATCGAGTCATGGAAAATTGATTATATTAAAAGGAAAATAGCAATCTCAAATTCATAGTATAAGATGTCATTTCTCTCAATTGTTCAAATTAAAAGCCAAAAAGAAATCAGTTAAGTACACAGAATAAAAAGAAAAATATCACCTCCAAAACAGAGGTGTGAATTGTCTTTAAGCAGACATTTAGGATACCCGCATTTCATGTCAGAGTGCCTGAGATAAGGAAAATGTCTAAATGTCCATTTCAAGAAGTTAGAAATTGTATCCCTCCTGAAACTTCATGGAATTAGAAGCCAAAAAGAGCTGGTCCATTAAGAGTATAATAGTGATATAGTGATAATTAGGCCTGAATTTTATAATAGCAAGAGTCTCAAAATACAGATGTAAGAAATACAATTGAAAATTTTGACAACTTGAGTTCATATAGGCTCCTACAAGACTGGGTCTATGTGTAGTGCTGACATTGTGCATTATAAAGGAAATGTTAACAATTTCCAAGCATTGAAATAATTAAAGTCCATTAAATTTCAAGAAAGAAAATAAGTTATAAAAAAGAAGAAAATTAGCAATATTGACTGACTTGTTAAGTTAAGCAATACAATTCTAAATAATACATTTGAAAGAAATATAATAACGGAAAATAGAAATACGACATTGTGGGAAAAGGTGAATATATGTCAATCGTTTAGGATGATGCAAAAAGCAAGTTTATCTTTACCAAGTCTTAAATTACCATATCAAAAAAGCAGAAAATTAGTGATATAAGTATTATCTCAAGTTGCTAGCTAATAAAAGGAAAGCAGAAATCTGCGAAATAGATAACAAATGAGAAATAACTGACCTCTGGGGATTCAAGGTATCTGAATAGTTAGTAATCACATTGACTGCAGATACAGAAAGATTACAAAAGGCTATGTTACCAGTAGACTGACAGAATTTTTCAGTGAAAAGGTGATCGAAAAGGACAGAGACATTGTGTGACAATGAGGGAGGAGGACCAATATGTCACTGAGGTCAGACATACCACCTGCCATAGCAGCTGCCAGCTCGAAACACCAATTTTCCGAGACAAGGTAGGAAGCAGTCATTGTGGCACCCTGCTACTTTTAGTTTTAACTTAGGGAGAATTGCAATCTCCCATTAACTTCATGTCCAGTCTGGGGAGCTGACTGGGTCTGGGTGTCTTTGCTTTTTAAAGGAAGGTCATAATTCCCCCCTACTCTTCCCAATCTCCCAAAGTGCCAGATTCAATTGAATGTCGCAGAGTCCTGAATGAACTCTGGTCTGAATCAGCAAGAATGAAGCAATCATACAGCTACCTGAAGTGACCAGAGCCAGAGTGAGGGCAATCTATAGGACGGAGAGCCAACCACTTGAGTGCTGCAACAATGAGTGTTCTGGGTGTACATCCCAGAGGTATGCTCTTGCGCTCCACATGATACAAGGGGATTTCTGTCAGCTTATTGGGATTGGCATCAGTAGAATCCCATAAAAATCTAGATGTGATCTGAGAGTTGTTCCCTCTGTGCCTCCTAGTTCATAGTTCTGGGGGCCCTGGGCATAAACCCCAACATCACACTTGCATGCTGCATGAAAACAACAGTTAGTTCCACATATGCCTAGAGAAACCAGGGATTATAATATTCAAAGCAATTTGCACTTACTTGTGCTATCTGGAATGCTCTACTGCATTGTTTTACTTTAGGAACTGGCCACAACCATCCCCAACAGGTGGCTCCCACCATGGAAGATCTAGGCAGTAGCCCTGCTTATACTGAATCATGAAGACTTTAAAAATCAGTACTAGGGGCTGGCACCATGGCTCAATTGGTTAATCCTCCACCTGTGGTGCCAGCATCCCATATGGGTGCAGGGTTCTAGTCCCGGCTGCCCCTCTTCCAGTCCAGCTCTCTACTTTGGTCTGGGAGGGCAGTGGAGGATGGCCCAAGTGCTTGGGTCCCTGGACCCACATGGGAGACTAGGAAGAAGCACCTGGCTCCTGGCTTCGGATCAGTGCAGCGTGCCGGCCGTAGCAGCCATTTTGGGGGTGAACCAACGGAAGGATGACTTTTCTTTCTGTCTCTCTCTCTCTCACTGTCTATAATTCTACCTGTCAAATTAAACAAAAAAGAATAAAAACAAATCAGTACCAATTTTCTTAAACCCACTGAAACCTACCAATTGGGACCTAAGAAAGAACCTTTCTGCATTTGATCTCTCCAGACCAATTTCTGCCAATGCAAAAATCTCTTGCAAACCTTGTCACCATGTAGAACTCGAGCAGGGTTCAGATCTTATTCCCTATTCCTGGAACCAAGGTTTTTGTTAAAAACCTGGCACAAGTAAGTGATGCATGATGTAGGGCAGTTCCCATCCACATAACATAGGCCTAGAGCCACATATATTGGTCTCACATGCCCTAGCATCACTCATGCTTACTAATGAGACAAGATGTCATCCCCTTTGAGCTCAGCAGAGCTAATAATGAGGCCATGGCTGATGCATACCTAGAATAACTTATACCCAGCTCTCTGAGGGCTGAAGATAAGCACCCAAGAGAGCCCACATTCACACCAAAGTCACACTTCTACTTCTATGAACTACAGCAGAGTACACTGATGTGTCACTTATAGTAGATATTAATTAAAGTAAAAACAAATCACTCAAAGGATAGACTTTTAGGTTAACCTAAAGGCAAAGTTAAAACAATAAGCTAAGTGACACCGTGAATTCCATATAAACCATATAAACTTTTCAAATAATATGTACTCCATAAGAAGGGACTATAGTGTGACACTCCAAAGGGCACAGTATTTCTCCAGATATATATATCCTGATCTAAGGAATTTACCTAATGCCACAAATAGAATTCAAAGTAATGATTGTAAAGAAACTCAATGTGATATGAAAGAATACAGATAGACAGCTGAAAGAAATGAGGGAAACAATAGGTGACATGAATGAACACTTCACTAAATAGATAGAAATCATTTAAAAGAACCAAACAGATTTTGGAGATGAAAACATCTATCAACAAAATAACAAGTGTGATTGAAATTTCAACTGCAGAATAAAACAAGTGGAAGTTGGAGGACAAGAGAAGACTTCTGCAATAACACACATAGACAAAAATAAAGAGAAGAAAACATAAAAAGAATGAGAAAAGTTGATATAAAATATGGGATGGCATTAAGCAACCAAAAAGTCATCTTACAGGGATTCCTGAGGAAGAAAAAGAAAAAGGGGCATTTTGGACATACTAAATTAAATGGTATTGGGAAACTTACGCAGTGCTGAAAGACACAAGACATCCAAATACAGGAAGTTGAATCCATCAGAATATCTTCTCCAAGGCAAATAGTAGTCAAATTGTCAAATGTAAAGGTAAGGAGAGAATCTTACAATCAGTAAGAGCAAATCCTCAAGTTAAATATCAATTAAAAATGATTAGACTAACAGAACTCTTCTTAAAACAAACCCTACAGACCAGAAGACTGGGATGGAATATTCAAGGGCTTGAAAAAAAAATTCCATGCCAAAATAAACTGAAAGGAAATAAGGTATTTTGGGGGTTGGCACCATGGATCACTTGGTTAATCTTCCACCTGTGGCGCCAGCATCCCATATGGGCGCTGGTTCTAGTCCCAGTTGCTCCTCTTCCAGTCCAGCTCTCTGCTGTGTCCCAGGAAGGCAGTGAAGGATGGCTCAAGTGCTTGGTCCCCTGCACCCGCATGGGAGACCAGGAGGAAGCACTTGGCTCCTGCCTTCGGATTGGTATAGCTACAGCTGTAGCGGCCATTTCGGGGGTGAACCAATGGAAGGAAGACCTTTTTCTCTGTCTTTCTCACTGTCTAACTCTATCAGTCAAATAAAAAGAAAAAAAAAAGAAATAAGGCATTTTACAGATAGCAAAAACAGAAAATTACCAGCAATATCCCGGACTTAAATAGGAACAATTGATAATCATTCGATAAATGTCAGGTATTAGCTCTTAATACTGATCTCAAGTATAAATGAAATAAAGTTCTCAGAAAAAAATATGTTTATATGAGTGAATGGATTTAAAAATAAGACCTGACTATATGAAACTCAAAAGAAACTTATAAGAAATTCACTACACATAAAGATACCAAAGACTGAATGTAGTGGCCTGGAAAAAGATATAAGAGCCATACGAAAACTGGAAATGAGTTTCAGTAGCTATCATCATATCAGATAAAGCACATTTTAAATCAAAAACTGTAAAATGAAACAAAGAAGGATATTATATATTGATAAAAATTTCAATGCACAAGAAGATATGATAATCATAAATATATATGCAACCAACACAAGACCACTCAAGTAAATACAGAAAAACTATTAGATATTAAGGGAGATAAATACTGAATACAATAAAAATGGGGGATTTTAGCACCCTACTGTCATCAATAGGTAGATAGATGATCAAGAAGATACTCATAGCCCTGGCAACTCATGACTAGAGCCTAGGGAGATTACTGACGCCATGAACAGGAGTGTCAAATTGTTAAATCAGCAACAGGAGTCACTGTGTACTTACACCCCATGTGGGATCTGTCCCTAATGTGTCGTCTAAAGCCAAGTGATGCTATAACTAGTACTGAAACAGTATTTTTATACTTTGCGTTTCTGTGTGGGCACAAACTGATGAGGTCTTTACTAATTATATACTGAAGTGATCTTCTGTATATAAAGATAATTGGAAATGAAAAAAAAAAAACAACCTGGTGTTAAAATGGAAATGGCATAGAAAATTAATTAATTTGAAAAAAAAATTATGTAGGATCTCTGTCTTTAATGTGCTGTACATTGCTATTTAATGCTATAATTAGTAATCCAATGGTAGTTTTTTCACTTTATATTGCTATATGGGCAAAATGTTGAAATCTTTACCTAATATATACTAAACTGATCTTCTGTATACAAAGAGAATTGAAAATGAATCTTTACATGAATGGAAGGGGAAAGGGAGCGGGAAAGGGGAGGGTTGCGGGTGGGAGGGAAGTTGTGGGAGGGGGGAAGCCATTGTAACCCATAAGCTATACTTTGGAAATTTATATTCATTAAATAAAAGTAAAAAAAAAAAGATACTCAATAAAGATACATCAACTTTGAACCATGTTATTGAGCAAATGGGCCTAACAGACATGTATAGAGTATCTCAGGCAACACTTACAGAACACACATTTTTCTCAAGAGTATAAGGAAAATTCTCTAGGATAGACCAGAAATTAGGTCACAATTCAAATCTTAGTAAATTTGAAAAGAGTGAAATCATACCATGCATGATTTATATGTTGAAATAAAAAAAATGAAAATATATCATATTAAAGAAAGTGGGACAAGTAAAATCAGTAATAAGAAGGAATTTTATATCAGTAAATGTTCACATTAAAAAATTAGAAAAATATTAAAAAAAATAATGATGCATTTGAGCCATTAGGAAAACAATGCTATAACTAGTACTCAAACTGTATTTTACACTTTATGTTTCTGTGTGGGTGCAAACTGTTGAAATCTTTACTTAATATATACTAAACTGATCTTCTGTATATAAAGAGAATTGAAAATGAATCTTGATGTGAATGGAAGGGGAGAGGGAGCAGGAAAGGGGAGGGTTGCGAGTGGGAGGGAAGTTATGGGGGGGAAGCCATTGTAATCCATAAGCTGTACTTTGGAAATTTATATTCATTAAATAAAAGTTTAAAAAAAAAGCATTTCATTCATAACAGAGATCATAAAATGATGATAGGTGGTTATATTATTATGATTATGCTTGGTAGAACAGTGTGAATTATATAACCAGGGTGTCTGATGAGGATGATTGATTTGCAAAATAACAGAAGCCAGATAGTTATGACTAATTGTCTAAAGCCAGTTGGATGTGGCTTTAATAGGTGACAAAGAGAGTTGCAGCTGAGGGATCTAATTTACACATAGTGAATTGAATGAAATGTTTCTGATGGCAAAATACATAGGAAACCAACAAGGCAATTACTGAACTTGTACAATCATTTCAAATTAGAGATAAATGATTAGACGATAGCAAGGCAGCATCATAACATGTCATGAACACTTACCCAATTACCAGTCCTTGACCCCCTTGTCTCAACATGTATGTAACTCCTCAGGGAGAACATACCACCAAACTCCTCCAAGAAGACTTAAAGGCAATATTTGCATAACCACACGTAGGAAAGAGAAACATCTGTTTGGGAAGCCTTTGACACAGGAACAGAGTTAACATTGAAACCTAAAGACTCATCATCACAGCCTCCCTAGTAGATTAGAGGTAGATTGGGGGCAAGTAATGAATAAAAAATTGGTCAGTGTTCAGCCTACCAACACCATGTTGTTATCAAACACCAACGAGGCTCACTAATTTAATCAATACCTCTATTTTTACATAAACTCATCTTTTAATATTTACCTACTTTCAGCAGTTTTCCACTTAATTACATGAGGAAAATTTTGGCACACAAACCTTGTCCTTTGTAAAAGATGTTATGTATCATTTAGCATAACAGGATACCCCAGTTCCATGTTGAAAATATTGTGTGAATATTCCTGTTGAAATACCAAATGAAAATGAATATGATAGTTCCTGTTTGTTCATTAAAAATATATTGCCTGGGCTTGTAAAAGAAGACATTCTGAAATTTAAAAGTGTAAAAAGGTCAAAAATATTTAAAATTTTCCCTCAGAAGGATATCAAGCTTGGCATGTATGAGAATATTTAAAAAGTTCACTTTTTTTCTGTGAATTTTTAAAGAAGACTTCTGTATGTTCTATTCAATAACTTTGCATCACTATTTTTTGCTTAAAGATTTATTTATTTATTTGAAAAGCAGAGTTACACAGAGAGAGAAAGGGAGCCAGAGAGAGAGAGAGAATGAGAGAGAGAGAGAGAGAGAGAGAGAGAGAGAGAGAGAGGTCCTCCATCCACTAGTTCACTCCCCAGTTGGCTGCAATGGCTTGAGCTGTGCTGATCTGAAGCCAGGAGCCAGTAGCCTCCTCCAGGTCTACCACGTGGGTATGTGGGCTCAAGGCCTTGGTACATTGTCTCCTGCTTTCCCAGGCCATAGCAGAGCATTGGATCAGAAGTGGAACAGCCAGGATTTGAACTGGTGCCCATATGGGATGCCGGCACTGCAGGAAGCAGCTTTACCCGCTACACCCCCTACATCGCTACTATTACAATCATCTTTATCACTTGTACTTTCCTGCAATGCTTCAATTTATAAAGTAACTTATTTATTTATTTGTTTATTTGCTTATTTATTTATTTGAAAGGCAGAGCTACAAGAGGCAGAGGATGAGAAAGAGAGAGAGAGAGATCCTCCATCCACTGGTTCACTCTCCAGATGGCCACAACAGCCAGAGCTGCACAGATTCGGAACCAGGAGCCAGGACCCAGAAACTGCCTCAGTGTCTCCTACGCAGATACGGGGGCCCAAGGACCTGCGCCAAGTTTCACTACTTTCCCAGGCCAGAACAAAGATCTGCATCAGAAGCAGAGCAGCCTGGACTCAAACCAGTGCCCAATGGGATGCCGGCACCACAGGTGGTGGCCTCACATGTTACACCACAGCACCGGTCCCTAACTTAATCTTGCTAAATCTTAAAATTATGTTTTGTGGAGATTAAATAGAATGTCTACTACCACATCACTAACAAGTTGAAAGATGATTTAAAGCCACAATATTCAATTGTTCTTAGCTAATATCTATATGAAAAATCTACAGTACTTAAAATAATTATATATGTAGACAGATATAAAAATGGAATGAAATATTACGAACCACTTACACATATCAGCATTTTAATTTCACATCCTTGTGAAATAATGAATTATACAACAGTTCATTGAACAATTAATTATCCATATGAAACAAATCACAATTATATCCTTTGAGACATGTATTAAAATTATTCCCGATACATTCACAAATTAAATGTGAAATATTAAAGTTACAAATAATTGGAAGATAATATACATATGTTTATGGATTTTAGGCACAGGAAAGTTTATGTTTTAAGATTTATTTATGTATTTGAGAGGCAAAGTTACAGAGAGAGGGAGAGACAAAGAGCAAGTCTTCCATTAGCTGCTTTACTTCCCAAATGGCCACAACAGCTAGAGCTGAGCCAATCCCAAGCCAGGAGCCAGGAATTTCTTCCAGGTCTCCCACATGGGTGCAGGGGCCCAAGCACTTGAGCTATATTCCATTGCTTTTCCTAGGCTATTAGTAGAGAACTGGATCAGAAGAGGAAGAACCAGGATACAAATTGGTGCCATATGGGAGGCTTGAGCTGCACGTAGAGGTTTAACTATACAGCACTCAGCACTCACCCCAAGAAAATTTATTAATCTCTATTTAGGCAAATAATAAAAAAGTTTATTTTATTAAGGAAAAAAATAGAATGTCAGTTGTTGTATAATTATAATTGTGAGCAAAAATGTGAAAAGAATAAATATAATATTGAGGGTAAAAGGGACTTTTAAAAGGATACATACAACATAGTATTGAAAATATATGTATATATAGTGTGTGTTAAAATGCAGAACTATTGTGTAAGTTTTTAAAAAAATATTTATTTATTTTTATTTGAAAGAGTTACACAGAGAGAGAATGAGAGGCAGAGAAAGAGAAAGAGAGGTTTTCCATCCACTGGTTCACTCCCCAGATGGCTGCAATGGCTTGAGCTGCGCAGATCTGAGGCCAAGAGCCAGGAGCTTCCTCAGGATCTCTCCATGTGGGTGCAGGGGCCCAAGCACTTGGGCCATCTTCCACTGCTTTCCCAGGCCATAGCAGAGAGCTGGATCAGAAGTGGAGCAGCCAGGATTTGAACTGGTGCCCATATGAGATGCTGGCACTACAGATGGCAGCTTTACCCATTACGCCACAGCACCAGCACCGAATATAGTGTATGTTTTGAAAAATGCATAAGCATATAATAGATATATAAGGGAACAAATTCAATCATGGCGATTTCTTGAGCCTGTAGTGGGTAAATGGATATAGTATTATTTTGTTTACCTTTTTGTATCTTTGAAATAGTTTCTTGTACATTCAAACACAAATTTAAAACAAGAGTTGATAAGATGATTTCCCAAGGTTATACAGCTATCACACCACTGTTTCAGAATTTTATCCTAGATAGTCCTACTTTTGACCCTGTTATTTTATTTTGTTTTGCTTTGCTTTTGTGATTTTATGTGTGCACTTTTAATTATTTATGACAATATGTTTAGACAATTTTAGATTTTCCAAATAGTGCTGGCCCCTAAATATTTACAGCCTGTCATTTTCAAACTCCCTAACACAGTAGTAGTATGGCAACTAATAAAGCTATATTGACATGCCACAGCCAACCAATCTCATGGTTTTGCCTTTGGGAATCACTCTTGGTATGGGACACTCTAAGGCTTTGGACAAGTATTTGATGAATAGTATCATGCAGAGTATTTCTCTTCCCTTACCCTAGGCCCTTAGCAACTGCTAATCTTTTCACTGCTGCTGTGGTTTTACCTTTTCCAGGATGACTTGTAGCTGGAATTATACAGTGTGTAGCCTTTTCAAATTGATTTATTTCACTTAGTAATATGCATTTAAGATTGTTCCATGATTTTTCATGTCTTGATAGTACATTTCCTTTTGGTGTAGAAAAAATATTCCATTCTCTGTACGTATAAATTTATTTCTCATTGATGACAATAAAAAGTTCACAGAGTATTTCATAAACAAAGTAATGTTATTATTTCTACAAAAACTGTTTGAAATATTTATTCTTTGAAAATTATATATATATATATATATATATACACACACACACACACACACACTCAAGAGAAAATCATTCAGAAAGGAAAAAAAAAGAAAGAAGCAGGAGGGTGGAAGTAGGTAGAGTAGAAACAGGAAATTATGAAAATAAAGGAGGAAAGTATCTTAATTCTGATCAAGAAAATAGAAATGTAATGAGCAGTATGAATAAAATGTTCATACAATGGCATAAGTTTAAATAATTAAAGAAGAATGATATGTGTTTTATATTGATAAACTTAAAAATTTGATAGATTGTTAACTATGAATTAATTATGTTAAATTCTTTTCAGATATTGGAATCATTAATAAACAAATGATAGCAGAATAATTGAAAAACAAAGGTGACCTATTTTCTTTCTTCTCCATGTTTTCCCACACAAAAATTCTAATAAAACTTAGATTGTTGGTAAACATGTGTTCAAAAACTTTCCAAGTACATACCATTTCTTTGATAGTTAACATGTCCAGTGCAAAGAAAAAGAAAACATCCTGAATGCATTCTATGGCTTTGGTGTAACCGTTTACATCAATTAGGCTAGGATAACACAAATTATTTACAGTATACATGCAGGGAAGCTCGG
Organism: Lepus europaeus; assembly: GCF_033115175.1. Lineage (NCBI taxonomy): Eukaryota > Metazoa > Chordata > Mammalia > Lagomorpha > Leporidae > Lepus > Lepus europaeus. The sequence goes on from NC_084829.1 coordinate 119,060,838, forward strand.
ATAATGGAATCATATTAATGCTACATGCCATGGCTATTTATGTCTTTTTAAAGAGTGCAAGTTTTACTCAACTTTATGAACTCTATCAATAGCCAGATACTCTCCTACTACCTGTATTGCCTCTATTGTAATTCCTCAGAGACTGAAAGTCTTCTAGTCAGAAAATGAGTAGATGGAGAAAGATACGTGTGTTTCTTGGCCTCCTTGTTCTGACAGATTTGCACATCCTGTTCTGTTCCCTCACATTCATTAGTGATCGGGTTACCTGACTGTACCTAGAATTACCACAGGGTAGGGAACTGCACAATGTAGTGAATGTCTGGGAAGTCATATTCTAGCAAGCTTATACTTCACAAAAGAGGATGATATATTTTTTGGTGAAACAATAATCATTTCTACTATATCAAAACCCAGAAATGAACTTTGAGTATTTGAAATAAACTAATATAACCTCTATGGTTATTTCAAATTGTTAATGGATAATAGAATTAAATGATGTCAATTTTGGTGCAAAAAATTGAAGTCCTTGCATAGTCTCCCTGAACTTTGTGACGTACATTCATATACATGTTTTTCTCCAAGCTTTTTGATATATATTTTAAGATATTTCATATGGATCTTCCTCAGTTCTTGTTAATAGATTGAGCTTTTAATAAAATAATCTTGTTAATGAATGTTTTGAATATGCAATTCATGAATTAATAAGGAAAAGATTTCTTATTTTAGAGAATAGTTCTTCAGCAGCTATCCCTCCAAATTATATACTATTGTTTTCCTGTGTGGGGATAATTTTATTCTTTATGTTTTCCTAGCAAATGTTCTACTTTATGAAGGTTTTCAAATGCATGTGCACAGAGCCTCACTTAGTATTCTCTCATAATTATTGTGCCATGATGTCTTTCCATAACTGCAGGGGTAGTTCGTGTTGGTTCCTAATGTTTTGTACTTTTGTTTCTCCATTTTCCTAATTATCCATATTAGATGTTTATAAACTGTTTTTGTCCTTCTGTGAACCTTGTTTAATGTAAAGGGAGCAGAGACTGATTGAACTGCAGAATATTAGTTGTTTATTGATATTATGATGCTCCATCCATTTTGTCCTAAGAGTCTGGTTGTTAGCTTTATTCAAGTCTGAATTAAAGAAGGGTTGATTAAAAAATAATTTATGTAAACCACAGCTAATATTTATGTTATTTATTCTAAATTCTAACCCCCTTAATTAGGAAAATGAGCATCTCTGGTTTTTGCCTTAACTGCTATGTATTGACCATTTCTTATAGCATATGACACACAGCTTAACCCCCATGCACTTATTCTGGAAAAAAAAAAAAAAACTTTGCTAATCTTAAAATACCAAAAATTAGCTTATAACACTCCAATGTCTAATAAGCATAAACCAAAAACAAAAGAAATACAGATTTCTGTATTCCAAGCAGAGGAGAATCAAGTGCCTATCAAAATATCTGTAGGAAAAACAATGAAGAGAGCAAATCAGGGAGGAGGGAAGAAAGGTGAACAGAGGGAGGGAGGTGGGCAGGCAGGAAAGAAGTATGTCATTCAAAGCAGTTTATTCAATTAAAGAATTGACCTTTTTCCTTTTAGCTTGCTGAAAATCGTAGTTCACACAGACATGCTTATTGTGGTTAGATGATGGAAATCAATTTAAATATTTCCAGTTCAACTGTGTTCCCTTCAATTACATTTGACAATTATATCTCCTTTATGTTTACAGTAACTGTCTCATATTAAACCTTATTAACATTTGGATATTCACAATGGTGATAATCATAATATTCAAATAACCTCTACATCAATCAGTCCGAGCAGATGGTGTCTATAAACAATTGGTAGACTCTGCTGGGGCACACTGGCCGAAAAATTAACCCATGTGCTTATTTGGCAGTATGAGGAGGAAAACACAAAAACTACTAAGCTACAGATTCTGTTGTATTCCTCCTCCCCCATATCCACACACATAAGTAAAAATATGCGTGTGTGTTGTGTGTGTACCTGTGATTTTCTGTTTTTTCATGCTAATTCTATAAGCTTTAATCAGTTTGTTTGACAGGATAGACTCATTATTTTATTTAACAACCTATTTTAGTATACAGTTGTTATGTGTAATAAGGCATTTAAAGCTTTTCCATTTGAGTACAGTTTAAATCCCATGATTGAAAGGTACTCTAATTTACTTTCTCTTGGCTGACCATGAAATTCAATGTTGTTCTCTCTGATCAGGGTTTTACTGAGGAAATCCATTTTTATTTACTTGCAAATATTTGCTACTATTTTAGTTGGAGAAATTTTGCTAATTTCTTTCTTTGAACTCAATAAAAATGTCATGTACATTTCTATTGTGAGATTTTATTTTAATTTTACAATACAATCCATTTTTTTCTATTCCATGATGTAAGGCATTTGAAGAGTAGTATAGTGTTAAATAAAAATGTAACAAACTTTGATGGTTTGCTCAAAATACTCCTTCTTTCTCTTTTTTCTTATAGGCAATGCATCAGAAATGCTTGTAGTGTTAAATGTGCAACTCTGAATACACCACCTTACAGAAGCCTTTGGTGCTTGGGGTGGTCACATGAGCCCATTCTGGAGAAGTAAGAAGTAAGTGGTTTGGTTTTGAATTTTGCAATAATAAATTACCTTATGATGTTTTACTATCCAACAATAAAATAAGAGAGCTTGAAAGTGAAGCAAACAAGTTCTACATTTCTTCAAGATAGTTTTTGCATAGAAAATAATTCAATTATCTACATTATGATTGGCAAAAATTTTTCTATAGAATCGGATAGTAAATATTTTGGGGGGAATACAAGGTTTCTGTTGTACCAATTAGACCAGTAAAATTATAGTGTGTATATTTGTCTAAAATTGACTTACAAAAACAGTTGGAAAATCATATTGGATTCATGTGCCTTAGTTTGCCAATCCCAGCAATACATTGTTGTGGTGACTGTCTCTCTTTTTCTATTTTATTTTAATTTTTATGTTAACATTGTATCAGATTTTCCAGTTATCAGTGGTTTGGTTCATTTTTCCTGATTATGTTTCTATTTGAGAAACTATTGTAATAGTTTTAGATTTTTTAAAATTTATTTTTATTTAACTGGGAGAGAAAGAATCAGGAGGAGAGACAGAAAGAGACAGGGATTAGGGATATATATATATATATATCCTATAAATATACATATATATATACATATTATATATATATATATATATATATATGTATATAATGAGAGATGGGGTAAGAGGTGAGAGAGGGAGAGAGAGTTCCTTGTGCTGGTTCACTTCCCAGATATAACCATAATGGTTGGGGCTAGGCCAGTTCATATCATTGTTATAAACTTTTATTAGTTACAACTTAATGTTAAATTATAGATTATCATGAAAAACTGATTCAATGAATAATTTTGACAAGGCATCAAGAAAACATTTTCACTTAAAATAATATCAAAAAAGATAAAATGCTTGGGAACTAGATTAAGTAAGTAGATGAAAGACTGACAAAATGAACACCATAAAATATTGTTGAAGAAATGAGAAATTGGAAAGATATTACCAGTTAACAGAATACCGATTAAAATACCAATATCATCAGGGCCAATCTTAGGGTTCATTGCAAACACTATTAAAATTCCATTTTTTTTTTTTAGAGAATTAGAAAATTAATTAGGATGAATTAGAAAATTCACTTTAAGAGAGCAGCAAGATGGCGGAATAGGAAGGGAGCACACTATTAGTCTGGGCGAGAGACAGGTTAATAAAAGTGGAGATACTACAGGGTCAAGGAAGAGTAGGGGAAAAACAGCAGAGGAAACTCTTCTGGAACTAGTGATTCACAGTGGACCTGCGTGGAGAGCGTGGGAGCCCAAGTTCGGGACACCAGCGGCAGACTCAACATACCAGCGCTGGAATGCAAGGTGAGCCGAACCTCAATAGCCCGAGACACCAGCGGGCAAGCAGAAAGAGGAGACTAGAGGGAAGCTTGAAACTCCGTGGGGAAAAGTTCACCAGGCTAACTAGAAGAAAATTGCTATATTGGTCTACTATGCTATGTTATATGTGTGTACATATTGTATGTCCACATGGGGAAATTTTATTAAGAGTTTTATTTTAAATGGCTTATGGATAAGATTGTCCATAAATTTAAGCTGCTAAAATCAATCAAAGATACATTTTAATTTGTGTGACCTGAATCTGTGTACCATATGTTTTAGACTTGTTGGTAGAAAGAAACTAAAAACATTTTAGATGGTTGTGCTTAAATTTACTGGTTAAACAAACTACACCATGTTAGATATTTAAGAGGTGTTTTCAAATACATGACTCTTAAAATTTATAGAAGGCATTGGACCTTCTGGTAAAAGTTTTCTTAAGTTGTTATCTAATGGTTGAAACGGTTTGCTAAGTATTCATGTGATATTGCTATTGTCAGCAAGCGATCTAGCACTTGCTCCCTCATTTCTCTATTCTAAGCCCAAATTGTTCTTTCATTTCTCTATTCTCTTCAAGGTAGGAAACTAATTCTATTATGAAGGAATCTGTAGGACACACAATTTAATCTTTGGACCTTATAAAAGAGATGGCTAACATTTTTCTGTAATAGCATAGCCAAAATAAGAACTTAAATAATAATCTCATAGCTAGATTCACTTCGCCATCAGTCAAGTATACAGTAAATAGAAAAAAACCTCCCTTTCAGACCAAAGGGAAAGAAAGTTTTAAAGTGAGAATATAATTTTCCTCTTGGGCATTGTCTACCTTAGAAAAACTACTACAGAACATGCCTGTGACTATAGCCTTTAGTTCAGGCCACCGAAATTAGAGATGGGACTTGGGCACTCCCTTGACTTGCATCCTCTGGTCTGCTTTAACACAAACCAGGAGGAAAAGAAAGCTAGGCATCAGAAGCAATGGGTGGTAGGCCTATTAATGGCTAATCTGTACAGTGATCTGCCCTCAAGGAGACCCAACAGGCCAGTCCACTGCAGTGGTTTTCAATGTGGTAAGCCTGGGCTTCAGCAGAAGTCAGCTTGTGAAGAGCCCTGGCAGCTCTGCCAAGAGTTGGATCACTGGAAATGGACCTGCCCTGGAGTCGAAGGATGCCCAGGTCAGAGCCACAGATCTCATTGGCTCTAAGCTGAAAAGCCCTTCACTCAGCCCAACTTCCAAAGTGACCACTGCAGCTGAGGGGACTGCCAAGTAGGGTCAGCAACATTGCAGGCAGAACTGTAAATTTCTTGTTAGAGATACCACCTGCCTTTATCTGGCCAGCTCTCCTCCCAGGCCAGCCAAGTAATGAAAGTCAACAGAGTGCCTTCCCCCAGGAGGTTCACACCTCCCTTAGGATGTATCCCATGCGAAGAGATAGATAGGTCTGGGCCTCTTAACTTACAAGGCCTAAAGCCTACCAGATTATTATCAAGCCCCTTCTGTCAGGTTCTATTTGCCTCTCAATCAGAAAACTTAATTGTAGCTCAGACAGCACCTTTCTTAGCTCCTCTAATAATGACTCTGTCCTTATTTCTAGACCCTGTCTAGAGTACTTGTGCCTCATTCCTTTGTAATCATAACCTCTACTCTACCACCAATGGCTCTACTCCCAACCTGTGTGTGCTGATGGTCCTCTTCCCCACTTAATGTTGTATAATTGTTCAAACCTGGTAAATGCCACTCTTAGGATCATTGGTTACTATCCTCACTCTGTCTTTTATGACCTTGTCTAAATATGATCAGAGTTGGCAAACTTGGAAGGCTTCCATAGCCTTGGCAACTCATGACGAGAGCCTAGGGTGGTTACTGGCACCATAAACAATTTTACCCAAAGGAAATGAAATTGGCAAACAAAAAAGCGGTCTGCACCTTAATGTTTATTGCAGCTCAATTCACAACTAAGACCTGGAATCAACCTAAATGCCCATCAACAGTAGACTGGATAAAGAAATTATGTGATGTGTACTCTATAGAATATTATACAGCAGTCAAAAACAATGAAATCCTGTCGTTTGCAACAAGATGGAGCAATCTGGAAAACATCATGCTGAGTGAAATAAGCCAGTCCCAAAGGGACAGATATCATATGTTCTCCCAGATCGTTGACAACTAATCAAGCACTAAAAAGGAAACCTGTTGAAGTGAAATGGACACTATGAGAAATGGTGACTTGATCAGCCCTTGTCCTGACTGTTGATGAACAACTTAATACTTTATCCCTTTTAACTCAGTAATTAATACACAATTACTCTTAGGTGTTGAAACTTAACTGAAAAGTGATCCCTGTTAAATATAAGAGTGGTAATAAGAGAGGGAAGAGATGTACAAGTTGGGAGATGTTCAATCCCAAATTGACTTGCCCCAAATGGTAGAGTTAGAAATGTACCAGGGGATTCCAATTCAATCCCACCAAGGTTGAATGTACCAATGCCATCTCACTAGTCCAAGTGATCAATTTCTGTTCACAGCTGATCATGCTGATAGGACTAAGAGTCAAATGGATCACATAAACAAGACTAGTGTCTGCAAATACTATCTAATAGAACAAAAAAGGGAGAGAACAATCCAACATAGGAAGCGGGATACACAGCAGACTCATAAAATGGCAGATGTCCTAAACAGCATTCTGGCCTCAGAATCAGCCCTTAAGGCATTTGGATCTGGCTGAAGAGCCCATGAGAGTTTTTTAGGCATGGAAAACAAGACACTCTGGCAAAAACAAAAAAAATGACCTAAATGAAAGATCTCTGTGAGTGAGATCCCAGTGGAAAGAACAGGTCATCAAAGAAGGAGATGCCTTTCTCTGAAGGGAGGAGAGAACTTCCACTTTGACTATGACCCTAACGGAATAAGATCAAAGTTGGTGAACCCTAAGGGCCTCCATAGCCTTGTCAACTCATGACGACAGCCTAGGGTGGTTACTGGTGCCATAAACTAGAGTGTCAATTTGTTGGGTCAACAACAGGAGCCACTGTGCACTTGCTCCTCATGTGGGATCTCTGTCCTTAATGTGCTCTACATTGTGATTTAATGCTATAACTAGTACTTAAACAGTATTTTACACTTTGTGTTTCTGTGTGGGTGCAAACTGTTGAAAGCTTTACTTAATATATGCTAAATTGATCTTCTGTATATAAAGATAATTGAAAATGAATCTTGATGTGAATGGAAGGGGAGAGGGAGTGGGAGAGGGGATAGTTGTGGGTGGAGGGAAGTTATGAGAGGGTAAAGCTATTGTAATCCATAAGCTGTACTTTAGAAATTTATATTCATTAAATAAAAGTTAAAAAAAAAAGACTGAAGCAACCGAGATTCGAACCAGTGCCCACATGGGATGCTGGAACTACAGGTGGCAATTTTACCCTCTATGCCACAGCCCCAGTCACTGATTCCAGTCTTAAAAAGAAATGAATGTTCCAACACTGTGGCTAGCTGGTAAAGCCCCCACCTGCTGTGCCAGCATCCTATATGTTTGCCTTTTTGAGTCCTATCTGCTCCACTTCCAATCCAGCTCTCTGCTAATGGCCTGGGAAGGCAATGGAAGATGATTCAAGTCCTTGGGCCCCTGCACCTGCTTGGGAAACCCAGAAGAAGCTCCTGGCTCCTGGCTTAAGATCAGGGCAGCTCTTGTCCTTGTGGCCATTTGGCAGTGAACCAACAGAAGGCAGACCTCTCTGTCTTTGCCTCTGCCTCTCTGATTCTGCCTTTCAAATAAATAAATAAATTTTATAAAAAAGAAATGAAATCTTGATATTTGTTTGAGGTGAAATACGCCAGGCATAAAAGGACACTTATTATATGATTGGACATACCTGAGGTTGTTACACGATTTAAATTCATAGAGATAGAAAGCAATCCCTGGATATGTGAGGCTTGGGGAAAAGGGGCAATAGGAGCTCTTGTTCTGTCATTGGAGAACTTCAATATGAGGTGATGAAAGTTATGAAGATTTAGAGTGGTAATATTTGCACAGCAAGGAGAATGTACTTAATTCCACTGAACTCTATACTTGAAATTCTTAAAGGCTGTTTGAAGTTACGTATGTTTTACCACAATAAAGATATTTAAATGATCTATATGCTAGAGATATCATTTAATTTTATTGTACATTTAACTATTCTTTTGCCTTTTATTGAAAGTTTTCTTTTTATCTTAGCTATTTTGTAATAGATAATTTTACATATTTCCTCTGGCAGTGATATATATTGATATTTATGGTTTAGTCTAATTTCACACTCTCTTTCCTTTGTTATAAATGTTATTGAGTTATAAATTAAAAACAACAAAATGCCCCAAATTCAATAAAATTTGACAAATATGCATCCCCATGCAACCAGCACTCCAATCAATTTAGAAAACTTATTTATCATACTGAAATTTCCCTTGTGGACTTTGTAGTTAGTCACTCCTTTGAAAGCCACAGGCAAAAATTGATCTGATTTCTCTCTAGATGTCCTTTTGTCTGTTCTATAACTTGATATGAAAGGAATACTATCACATGACTTCTCCATGTATTAATAATTTCGATAACTTTGTTGATAAATGTAATATATGTTGATTAATTTGTGGATAAATATACCAATGTATGAGTAGTCTGTTTCAGGTTAATATTTTTTACTTACTGATAGTAAGGCAACTAGATTTTACAATTATGAATATAGTGCATGAACGTCTTGTTCTAAGCCTGTGAGGATATATATTTTCATTTAACTGGGACAATACCAGGATTAAAAGTATGGAGTAATATGATAGCTGAATGTTTACCCCTATAAGTAGTTTCCAAAATGGTTATAAAAATTTCAGTTTTATCTACCATGTTTGTGGATTCTGCTTGCTCTGATGCTTAGCAAAATCTATTATTTATTATTCTCAACCTTCCAATATTGACCACGTGGGGCATGTAAACTGATATCTCAATGTGGTTTTCATTTATATTCTCTAATTCTTACTTACAATTGCCAAAAAATGTTGCAGAAATTCTTATCTGCCTGCTGCTCTTTGTATATATTCATTTGTGAAAATATTTATTATATTTTGCTTCTTTTATATAGGGTTTTCATCATTAGCACTGATTTGTAAGTGTTCTTATAAATTATGTGCATATATATGTATCAATTGAAAAAGAAACAAATATTTATAAGCAGTCTGTAGTTGGAATTTTCATCTTTCTAAAGGTCTCTTTAAAACACTAAGTTTCGAATGAAGAAATCCAGTAAATCAAGGTTTTAAAATTTTATATTTTGTGTCCTATCAATAGTTTTTTCAGTTGTTTTTAAAATTTATTAGTTTTATTTTTTCAACTTTTATTTAATAAATATAAATTGAGTTATTTTTTGACAGGTGTAAATTTTAGTATTTAACTGAAGATTAGAGATGGGACTTGGGCACTCCCTTGACTTGCATCCTCTGGTCTGCTTTAACACAAACCAGGAGGAAAAGAAAGCTAGGCATCAGAAGCAATGGGTGGCAGGCCTATTAATGGCTAATCTGTACAGTGATCTGCCCTCAAGGAGACCCAACAGGCCAGTCCACTGCAGTGGCTTTCAATGTGGTAAGCCTGGGCTTCAGCAGAAGTCAGCTTGTGAAGAGCCCTGGCAGCTCTGCCAAGAGTTGGATCACTGGAAATGGACCTGCCCTGGAGTCGAAGGATGCCCAGGTCAGAGCCACAGATCTCATTGGCTCTAAGCTGAAAAGCCCTTCACTCAGCCCAACTTCCAAAGTGACCACTGCAGCTGAGGGGACAGCCAAGTAGGGTCAGCAACATTGCAGGCAGAACTGTAAATTTCTTGTTAGAGATACCACCTGCCTTTACCTGGCCAGCTCTCCTCCCAGGCCAGCCAAGTAATGAAAGTCAACAGAGTGCCTTCCCCCAGGAGGTTCACACCTCCCTTAGGATGTATCCCATGCGAAGAGATAGATAGGTCTGGGCCTCTTAACTTACAAGGCCTAAAGCCCACCAGATTATTATCAAGCCTCTTCTATCAGGTTCTATTTGCCTCTCAATCAGAAAACTTAATTGTAGCTTAGACAGCACCTTTCTTAGCTCCTCTAATAATGACTCCGTCCTTTGTTCTAGACCCTGTCTAGCACACTTGTGCCTCATTCCTTTGTAATCATAACCTCTACTCTACCACCAATGGCTCTAGTCCCAACCTGTGTGTACTGATGGTCCTCTTCCCCACTTAATGTTGTATAATTGTTCAAACCTGGTAAATGCCACTCTTAGGATCATTGGTTACTATCCTCACTCTGTCTTTTATGACCTTGTCTAAATATGATCAGAGTTGGCGAACTTGGAAGGCTTCCATAGCCTTGGCAACTCATGACGACAGCCTAGGGTGGTTACTGGCGCCATAAACAAGAGTGTCAATTTGTTGGGTCAACAACAGGAGCCACTGTGCACTTGCTCCTCATGTGGGATCTCTGTCCTTAATGTGCTCTACATTGTGATTTAATGCTATAACTAGTACTCAAACAGCATGTTTCACTTTGTTTCTGTGTGGGTGCAAACTGTTGAAATCTTTACTTAATTTATACTAAACTGATCTTCTGTATATAAAGAGAATTGAAAATGAATCTTGACATGAATGGGAGAGGGAGCGGGAGAGGGGAGGGTTGTGGGTGGGAGGGAAGTTATGGGAGGGGGAAGCCATTGTAATCTATAAGCTGTACACTGGAAATTTATATTCATTAAATAAAAGTTAAAAAAATTTAGGGTTTAGGTTTTTTCATAATTGTTGTTTATCTTATTTTTATTTTTATTCTGAGAACCAAAGAGATGGTGAAAGCAATCTCCCTTAATTTTCCCAACAACTACTACTGGACTTGAGCCAGGAGCCAAGAACAGGATCCAGGGCTCCAAGCTGGGTGGCAGGAATCCAACCACTTGAACTTCCTTTCTGGGATCTGCACTGGTAGGAGGCTGGTGTCAAAAACCAGAGTAGTGAATACATCCCAGGTACTCTGAGTGTGATGCAGATATTATAACAACTCAATTCAACTCATCCTTCCTCTCTTCTTTCAAATAAATTCATGCAGTTTGTCTAGCAATGTTTGCTTAAAGAATTACTCTTTCTTTGAATTTTCATGGTGATCACATACAAGGTTTTCTCAAAAATTTCTTGGAAACTGTTTTGGAAATAAAAAAGCTTTGCATTTCAAAATAAATTTGTGCCTTATTTTAATTTATCCACAAACATTTTGAAGCACAGTCCTTTGTATGAATCTCTTCCTGGGCTCTGTATCCAATCCAAAGATATTTATGTCTGTCATTAGATCAGGACAACGTGATCTTTTTTTTTTTCTTTTTTCTTTTTTGACAGGCAGAGTTAGTGAGTGAGAGAGAGAGAGAAAGAAAGGTCTTCCTTTTTTCGTTGGTTCACCCCCCTAGTGGCTGCTATGGCCAGCGCTTTGTGGCTGGCGCGCTGTGCTGATCTGAAGCCAGGAACCATGTGCTTCCTCCTGGTCTCCCCTGGGGTGCCGGTGGCTTGGGCGGAGGATTAGCCTAGTGAGCCGTTGTGCTGGCGCACAACGGGATCTTGACCTCTATAGTTTTCTAGTTATTCTTGGAATTAGATGGCATAAACTCTCCAAAGCTGTTCTTTTCATTTACATAAATACATTTGTATTGTTTTTTTTTTTATTTGAATAGAGACATAGACAGAAGGAGAGAGACAGTTTACCCAATTTGTTGGTTCACTCTCTAAGTGACTGCCACAGTGAGGGCTGCACCAGGCTGAAGTCTGGAGCTCAAAACTTCACCAAGATCTCTTGAGTGGGTGACAGAGATTGTGCTTGGGCCATCCTCTGCTGCTTCCAAGGGTATCTGTTATCAGGAAGGTAGAATGGGAAGTAAGCCAGGAGTTAAATCTGGACACGTCAAAACAGGATGTAGGCATGCCAGCTGGCATTTTAACCACTGCAAGAAACACCCATCCTCTTATTTTTTCTGAATCCCCAAAATTGATTATTTTTAATCTTTTTAATTTCATATAAATTATATACAGTTATATTACCAGTTCCTGTGAAATAATCATCTAGGATTTTGGTACTGTGTTAAATGAATAATGTTGAAAACATTGAATCTTCCATCCACAGACATGTTTTATTTTTGTATTTATTTAAATACTTTAATTATTTTTAGTAACATAACACATCAATTAGTAGAGAGTATTAGAAATCTTTTGTTAAATGTATTACTATTTCAACATTTTGCTCTAAGTTTAAAGGGTATTTGTTTTTAAATTTTGCTTTCTGACACTTTGCTGCTAAAAAGAATTTTTATTTGTCTTGTGTTGGACTGGTGTTATACAACATTGCTAATGCACCACTACAAGTTATTTTGGAGGTTACTTCAAATCTTTTAAGATTTTTATTTATTCATTTTAGAGGTAGAGTTACAGGGTTACAGAGAGATGTAGAAAGAGAGGGAGAGAGGTCTGGTTCACTCCTGCAGAGATCACAACGGCCGGAGCTGGGCTGATTTGAGGCCAAAAGACAGGAGCTTCTTCCAGGTCTGGCATACAGGTGCAGGGGCCCAGGCACTTGGGGTCATCTTTCACTGCTTTCCAAGGACTTAGCAGAGAGCTGGATTGGAAGAAGAGCTGTTGGAATGGGTACCCATATAGGATGTGGTGCCACAAACGGAGGCTTGGCCTACTGTGCCACGGTGCTGCCCAGCTACTTCATATTTTCTATGAAAATTTAAGTTATGAATAAATTGAGGGGAATGTATTTCTTTAACATGTTAGAACTTTTTTTTTCTTTATTACATTGGCTAATAGTTGCAGTTGAGTATTAGATATAAGTGGTGAGATTGTTCAGCTTTTGGATCACTATTGCAATGTATTTCATTAAAATAGGATGCTAGCTGTATATTAATAAACCCTCATGTCTTGCTAGTTTTCAGAGAATTTTTTTGCATCACTGGTTGATGAATTTTGTCAAATATTTCCAAGAAACATTTTAGAAGTTTATATGATTTTTAAGATGCTTTGGATTAAAGTTGAGAAATGAGCACTTTTAGATATTCTTTCAGTATACTTTACATACTGTAAAATTCTCTTTTAAAATTATATATTTTGAGGTCGGCGCTATGGCATAGAGGGTAAAGCTGCTGCCTGCAGTGCCGGCATCCCACATGGGCGCTGGTTCCAGTCCCAGCTGCTCCACTTCTAATCCAGACCTCTGCTATGGCCTGGGAAAGCAGTGAAAGATGGCCCAATTCCTTGGGCCCCTGTACTTTTCGTGGGGGACCCGAAAGAAGCTCCTGGCTTAGGATAGTTGCAGCTTTGGCCATTGCAGCCAAGTGGGGAGTGAAACAGCGGATGGAGGACCTCTCTCTTTCTCTCTCTCTGCCTCTCCTTCTTTGTGTAATTCTGACTTTCAATTAATAAATAAATATTTAAAAAATAAAAAAGCTATATATTTCAAGGATAATTTTACATGATATATGTGTTTATATAATTTTCTTTTTAAACTGTCTATATTTTTATATTTAAACCGGTTTTCTGAGAAATATAAATTGGCTTCTGTATCTTTCCAAAATTGACAATGATTATCTTTAATATAATTACTTTATTTCATACACTATTATTTATTATTTTCATTTGTTGTAATTAATATCATAGTTAAATTTAAATTCACTATTTCACTAATTTTTCAATTAATCTTTGCTTTTTTGTTGTTCCTCCTGGATTATTTAAATACATTTTTTATATAAATTACTCTATTATTCACACAATTAAGGACATTTTTTATTTTAGTGGTTCCTATGGCATTTATAATTACTTTTTTTTTAAGTTATCAAAATCTACCTACAAAGGTTGGTGTTTTGGCACAGCAGGTAAAGACATTTCCTGTAATGCTGGCATTGTATACTGGCACTGGTTTGTATCCCACACCCTCTACTTCTTATCCAGCTGCTTGCTAACGGCCTGGGAAAAGCAGCTGAGGGTGGCCAATTGTTTGAGCCCCTGCTACCAATACAGTAAATGATAAAACTCCTAGCTCCTGGCTTCAGCTTGACTCAGCTCTGGACATTATAGCCAATCTGGGGAGTGAACGAGAGGATGGAAGATACCATTTTCTGTCTGTCCCTCTCTCTATATAACTCTGACTTCCAAATAAATAAATGAATCTTTTAAAAAATCACCTTCAAATGGTATTATTGGCTTTTACTTACACTGTAAGAAAGCTGTAACCACATAATTATGCCTTCATGCAAATTACAGTGTCTTTGAAAAGTTCATTTAAAATTCATGTTATGAAACACTATATATTTGTTTTTTTTAAAAAAGTACTGAAATAAACATAGTTTAATTACATTTTCTTGGAATTTTTGAACTACCTGGGTAATTGACCCACATTAAACTACTAGGTATGAGTTGTGAAAGTTGATGAGTTAGGGAATATATAAAGTAATAAAAGTTATTTGCTTTTTGCTCTCATTTCTTTTTGTTTTTATTTGACAGATAAGAGTTAGACAGTGAGAAAGAGAGACAGAGAGAAAGGTCTTCCTTCCACTGGTTCACCCCCCAAATGGCCACTACCGATGGAGCTATGCCAATCCGAAGCCAGGAGCCAGTTGCTTCTTCCTGGTCTCCCATGCGGGTGCAGGCACCCAAGCACTTGGGCCACACTCTACTGCCTTCCCGGGCCACACTCTACTGCCTTCCCGGGCCACAGCAGAGAGCTAGACTGGAAGAGGAGCAACTGAGATAGAATCCGGCGCCCCAACCGGGACTAGAACCCTGGGCACCAGAGCTGCAGGCAGAGGATTAGCCTACTGAGTCATGGTGCCGGCCCAAATCCACAGCTTTTGATCATTTGAAGTGGTCGAAATATGTCACCTCTTGTTTCTCTGAGCATTGTCTTTTCATTTCCTGGTCAGACAAAAATTTCTAAATTATCCAAAAAAATTTCATATCATTACATATAAGGGTGACAAAAGTATATCTTAGTTTAAATTTGCTCACAGTTACTATAAGTCATTTTAGAGCATTCCATAAGAACCTTGACTGTTACAAAGGTGTTGAAAAGAAAATTATATTCATAAATACAAATTGATGAGATTAGAAGATAGAGAAAAGTCAGTACAAGCTGCAGTCATGATGTACACATGAGATGTGATATAAAAAAATTAGAAGTGCACAAAAGTCAAGATATGAATCTTTTAAATTGCTTCTCAGGCATATCATTTTTCCCTCATATTTTAATATAGAAGTGTTCTTGTATTCCCTTTGTGTTGTCATATTGTCTTCTTTTTTCTTACTTATTGTATTTCTATGTTTATTATTAGGCATTTATGGAAGCACTTGTTGATTTTCTCCTCAGATGGCTTAGAAAAAGAAGAATGAGGAGGAGGAGGAGGAGGAGAGGAGGAGGAAGAGAAAAAGAAAAAGAAGAAATAATTAGAAAAATTGAAAATAATGTTAGAGATATATGGAATACTGTCCAATGACCAGTGACTAAATATACATGTCTTAGGATTTCATGAAGACATGGAAAGAGAGAATGGATTAGAAAGCCTGTTCAGGGAAATAACGGTAGAAAACATCTCTCTTTTGGAGGAAGACAGGGACATCCAAGTATAGGAAGCACATGGAACTCCTAATAGACCTGATGAGAAAAGATCTTGACAACAGAACATTACAGTCAAATTTTCAATGGTAAAACATTAAAAAAAATTTCTAAAAAGTACATGAAAAACACCATATTATCATCATAGGAGCCTCAGTTAGATTAACAGATTATTTCTTATCAGAAATCATACAAGCTAGGAAAGAATGGAGAGACATAGTCCAAGTTCTAAAACACAAATATAGGACTACCATGAATACTGTACCAAGAAAAACTGTGATTCATACATGAAGGTGAAATAAAGACCATTCGAAACAGAATTTGAAAGAATTTATGATCACTTACTCAGTTTTACATATTATATTTAACAAAGTACTACACGCAGAAATAGAGAGCAATGGACGTCATGAAAAATGTCATGGCAGAAAATATCCTAGTAAAAGTACTAAGGAAATCCAAAGCAAGCAATATGAATATTTACATCAGTAAATAGCTTAAATTCTCCAGTTAAAAGACACAAATTTGCTAAATGAACTATCAAAATAAGAACTATTTATTTGATGCCTACAAGAAACACACCTCAGAAAGAAACATACATAGATACTGAACGTGAAAGGATACAAAAAGATATCCCATGCAAACAGAAAGCAAAAATGAGCTAGTATAGCCATCCTGATATCAGACAAAATATACTTTAACAAAAAAAAATTATTAAAAGAGAAAAGAAGAGCACCATGTAATGATTAAGGGATCAATTCAACAGAAAGATGTTATTATAGTAAATGTTTATGCACCTAATGCTAGGGTGCCTGGCTATTTGAAACAAGTGTTAGCAGATCTGAAGAGAGATAGACTCCATTACAACAATAATTGGGGCATCAACATTCCACTTACATCAATGGACAGATCAACTAGACAGAAAATCAGCAATGAAACCACAGATATAATCTACACCATGGACCAAAAGGGCCTAATTGATATCGGCAGAACATTTCATCCCACAGCTTCAAAATAAACAATCTTTTCATCAGTTATGGGGGCTTTCTCTTGGATAGGCCATATGCTGGACATAGAGAGAGTCTCAATAGACTCAAAAAAAGAGAAAGAAATGGTACCATGTATCATTTCTTCCACAGTGGAATGAAGGTGGATATTAACAACTTAAGAATCACTACAAAATATGAAAACAGAGGGAGACTGAAAATCGTGCTCCTGAAAATACAGTGGGTCATAGAAGAAATCAAAAAAGGAAATTTAAAAAATTTCTGGAAATGAATGAATTAAAATAAAACATATCAAAACTTATGGGATACAGCAAAAACATTGTAAGAGTGAAGTATATAGCAATTAATGCCTACACCAAGAAATTCAAATGGCATCCAATAAATGAGCCGTTACTGCATCTCAAGCACCTAGACAAACAACAACAAACCACACATTAAATTAGTAGGAGGAACGATATAATTAATATTAGAGAAAAATAAACAAAATTGAAATCAAACTAATAGAATATCTAAATTGTAATGTATTGGAGTGAAATAGACATTTTGAGATTCAATGATTCTTTACAGTCTTTGTACTGCTTACGGTTGAAATGGTCATTTTTCAATTCAATTATTGTTTGTAGCCATTGTCTATCTTTCCATAAAGTCTTTTTTCTTTTGCTTTGTAGTTGTAAAACTTCTTATTCTGTGAAGTATTAAGAATTTTTACTTTAATGTAAATTTAAAATATGTTATCTCAAAAATAAAAAAAAATGGGAGAACGATGGATGATAGGAGAGAAAGAGTGGAGAGGAAGGAGGGGTGAAGGGAGGAATATCATTATGTTCTTGGAACTGTATCTACAAACCACACTGAATCTGTTAAATCTAATTAAAAATAAATATGCACTAAAAACCTCTGTAAGTCAGTAACAATTAAATTTCTTTTCTTGTGCATAAATTTCAGGCCAACTAATGACCCAAAGAAATCTGAAAATATATCTACCACATAACCCAGCCATCACAATTCTGGCAATTTGCCCAAATGAGATGAAATCAGCATATGAAAGAGTTATTTGCACCCACATGTTTATTATAGCTCCAATCACAATCACTAGGAAAATAGAATCAATGCAGATGCCCATCTTATTATGATTGGATAAAGAAAATGTTGTGTCTGTGTGTGTATGTGTGTGTGTATAAATATATTATGGAATACTACTCAGCCATAAAAAATGAAATCTTATCTTTTGCAACAATATAGATGCAACTGGAAACCTTTATACTTAGTGAAGTAAGTCAGTCTCAAAAGGACAAATATGTTTTCTCTGATATGTGGCACTTAAAATAGAATGTAAAAGATGTATAGGGATGAAATGGACATCTTGTGATATGAATGCCATTTTTAGAGCTTGTTTATACTTCTAGGGACCTATGCTATTCCTATCTTTTTCTTGTTGACTATCACTATTAGTGAATTAAGGCTGTGATTATAGGATGAATTAAAATTATGCCTTTGCAAATTGCAATTAATGAAAGAAAAGAGAGATGAGGGACATTAGGAAAGGGAATTTGTGAAGTATGTAAAAATAGATTTCTTCTTATATAACTATCTATGAAACATATGAAATCTGTTTTCTTTATTAATAAAAATTTAAAAAGAAAAGTTGAAATAAAACAGTAATTCAGGATATTAACATATTGATATTATGAAAGAGAATTGAAAAAATTGTCTTAGAAGTTAATAATAGGTCTCTAACTATTTTTACTGATATCAATGTTCTTCCTAGCTAAATTGGGGCAGAAATATGATACCTTTTCCTAATGTTGTAAGTGTATAGTATTTTTGTCTAATCACTTTGTGGTTTTTTATTCTGAATCTGTAAATCTAATGTTTTCTTTCTTTATATCTGTATCTATGTCGCTCACTATATGGAGATATTTCTTAAGGAAAAATCTCAGTTATTTATGGAATACATTTGTGTTGATACTTAATTAAATATGTAGCTAAGTACTTCTTAATATTTCATGCACTATCACATGCTTATATTCATATATTTCAAATATTAGTAAATAAACCATATGCCTCTACATATGATTAAATCACACATAGCAATAATCAATGGAATAAATGCAATATATGTAATATATTTAATATTTTATTTTACTATATTTTCTTTATATATTCATTTGTATATAATATATGTAATATATTAGTACATGATACTAATAGTTAATCTGTAAAACTAAATTTTTAGTCAAATAAATTCAGGAAATTAACTGACACTGAAAACTTTTTTTTGAATTTCTGTGGAATTTAATATGGGGCTCAAATACTTTAGCACTTTCTACATTTCATTTTCCATGATTTTTCTTTTCATTTATTAACATTATAAAAATACACAAATATTTCTTTAAATCTTAATTGCTAAACATCAATAATAACTGGTGATAAATTACTTTAATAAGGTAATACATTATGTAATAATATATTAAGGCTGGCGCCACGGCTCAATAGGCTAATCCTCCACCTGTGGCGCCAGCACACCTGGTTCTAATCCCGGCCAGAGTGCCGGATCCTGTCTCGGTTGCCCCTCTTCCAGGCCAGCTCTCTGCTGAGGCCCGGGAGTGCAGTGGAGGATGGCCCAAGTGCTTGGGCCCTGCACCCACATGGGAGACCAGGAGAAGCACCTGGCTCCTGCCCTCGGATCAGCGTGGTGCACCGGCCGCAGCGCACCGGCTGCGGTGGCCATTGGAGGGTGAACCAATGGCAAAGCAAGACCTTTCTCTATGTCTCTCTCTCTCACTGTCCACTCTGCCTGTCTATATATATATATATATATATATATATATATATATATATAAAGATATTACATTTAATACAATTAAGTATATGCGCACTGTGTTCTAATGTAAGAAAATAACATTATCATTCTCACAATGTCATAGAAAATTGATGCTATCAATATAACTGTCAATTTTTGCTGAGTATTTTATGTGAGATTCAAATTAATCCCCTCAGCCATCACTTTTTAATGCCTGTAGTGAAATATAGGTGACAAATGAGGATTTCTGAGAACTGGATCTTTTTATTTGGTTGAAAGCAATTGTTGGGTCAGTCCAATGTGGCTGTGGGCCATCCTTTGTAGGGCAGCCACCCCAGATATGTAAATGGATATTTGAACCAGATATCACCTGACTTCTTCAACAAAGGTTGTAAAGTCCACTGAGGACTCACAGAGAGTGAGAAACAGAAAGAGGGGGAGGAGCGGGGCGAGGTGGGGCTTGGAGGGGAGGGGAAGAGAGAAGAGAAGTGGAGAGGAGAGGAGAGGAGAGGAGAGGAGAGGAGATCCTATGATCTGGTTCACTCCCTAAACAGCCACAACAACAGGAGGCTAAACTAGGACTCGTGATGATCAATGCTCGACCAGGCCAAAGAAAATAGCCATGAGTTCTGTCCAGGTATCTAATGTGGGTGGCAGGGGCCCAGGCAATTGGTCCATCTTCCGCTGCTTTTCCTAGGCTATTGGCAGACAGCTGGATCAGAAGCAGAATGGCTGGACATGAACAAGTGCACATATAGGATGCCAGGGTCAGAGGGTTGGCTTTACCCTCTATGCCACAATGCTGGCCCCACGAAGGGACTTAGAACATGCCAGGGTGTTTATATTTCAACTAAAACGAAAATTAGATTGTTCTGAAGGGTGAGGAAGTAAGTTTATAGTTTGGATTAATTTATTTTTTTACTTTAACATGCTGAATGAATGAGAAAAAGCAAAAAAAGCAGAGAAGTGCAGATTTGCCAAACAATATTTATATAATTTTTAGGCAAAAAATGTTGTTAGGATTTAGTGACACAGTGAAGGGGTAAGGTGAAAATATTTTTTTTTTTGACAGGTAAAGTTAGACAGCTGGCACTGTGCCAATCCAAAGCCAGGAGCCAGGCGCTTCCCCTGGTCTCCCATGTGGGTGCAGAGGCCCAAGCACTTGCGCCATCCTCCACTTCCTTCCCGGGCCACAGCAGAGAGCTGGACTGGAAGAGGAGCAGCCGGGCCTAGAACCCGGTGCCCATATGGGATGCCGGCGCTGCAGGTGGGGATTAACCAAATGAGCCATGGCTCCAGCTCCGGAAATATTTTTAAAGTGAGATGAAATCTGGTGCATGAGTCACTGTGTAGATAGTTAAACAAATTTCCCTGAGATTGGCAATGCAGATTGAGAAGCAAGTTTTAGAATCAAGATGATAAGCTCAGTTTCAGAGAGAATGAATTTGAAGAGCTCATATGAGAACAAAAATAGGCTCAAGTAGAAGTACCAGGTGAGAAATTTACAGCTGAATATAAAGATGGAGAAGTGCATGGATGAAGATACAATTTGCTTAGAGGTATTTACTGAAGCACTGAAGGTGAATGAGCTCATACAAGATAAGGGAAAAAGGTCTGAGTATCACGGCATTTAAGATGCAAGCGGATGAAAGAAGTCAACAAGTAGAATAGGGAAAATTAACAGAGTAAGAAGAAAACCCTGAGGAACTTGTTGTCCCTGGAGGCACTACGTAAGGCTATGATAACCAGTAGTAATGAAGGGCTCTGACAAAAATTAAAGTAGAATGAAAGACTGAGACCTAATGTAAAAATCTGTTTCAAATGTATGAATATTAAATGAGAGAAGAAAAGAAAATCCAAATATTTTGATGCAAGAGAAAATCTATACAATGTGACATTAATGATCTGAAAATCCATTCCAAAGAGTATATTGTAGAAATTGATATAGATTAAGTTGTTTGCTTTTAAAAATAAGAAAAAAATAGTTTTGGAAACCTAGGAATAAGTGGAGGAAGTTTTGAAGTTGGCTTTGACATCTTCATCTTCTCTAGCTTGGAATAAAATTTGCTGTTTTGTTCTTTTCTATAGCAACCTGCATGAAGGTGTAAAGAGGAGAGACAGAGGCAGGCAGAGAGGGAGGGAGAGAGGGAGGGAGGGAGGGAGGGAGGGAATGAGAGAGAGAGAACGAGAGCTATCTTCCATCCACTGGTTCATTCCCCAAATGGCTGCTACAGCCAGAGCTGGTACAATGTGAAGCCAAGAGCCACAAGCTTCTACCAGATATCCTACATAGGGACAGAGGCTCAAGAACTTGGACCATCTTATACAATTTCCTAGGAACGTTAGCAGGGAGCTGGATGGGGAGTGGAGCAGCTGGGAGTTGAACTGATGCCCATATGAGATATAGGCACTGCAGGCCATGACTTTACTGTGTATGCCACAGTACCAGCCCTGACAGCTTTCATTAAGACACTTTTGTCTAGACACACGAATTTCTGACTGATAGTCTTTTCTACTCAAAAAGATTCAGCCAGGATTATCATGATGATGATCAATTTCAAATATATAAGTATTTTTAATAAGAGTACTTTTATAATTTTCAAAAGTATAAGATTAGGGAGGGATTTATTTATGACACAGTAGAAATAAACAGCTAATATGTTTTCTTCCTTTCAGTTCCAAATTTGATTACTTATAAATTGAGGTACATGTCAAGTATATGCTATTTTGGCTCTGCAGATACATCACACCTGCAAACTAACTTGCATTTGTCTTGCAGGCAAAATTCATTTTCTATATTTAGTGCATACTTTCACAATTCTTTTTATTGTATCAACTCAAAGACATCTGCTTTGATCTGAATTGTGATCTCCAACCCGGTTTATTTTATTTTATTAGCTGTTGAAATTTGAGTCATTTCTAATATTTAGCATGCTTATGATGCCTCGTTATTGCTTCAAATACTTTTCTTAAAAATATTTATTTTTATTTGAAAGGCAGAGTCACAGAGGGGCAGAGGCAGAGACAGAAAGAGAGAGGGAGAGAGAGGTCTTCCATCCACCAATTTACTCCCCAAAAGGTCCCAAGGGCTGGAACTGCACCGATTTCAAGCCAGGAAACAGGAGCTTCTTCCAGGTCTCCCATGTGGGTGAATGAGTCCAAGCACTTAAGCCATCTTCCACTGCTTTCCCAGGCCATAGCAGAGAAGTGGAGAAGCTGGGTCTTGAACTGGCACCCATATAGGATGCTGGTACTGCAGGTGGTGGTTTTACCCACTACACCACCATGCTGACCGCTACAAATACTTTTTAAGGTCAGTTTTCTATTTAATTTCTACATTTTTAAAAGTTATTTATTTGCTTGAGAGGTAGAGTTACAGAAAGAGAAAAGGAGAGATAGAGAAAAAGGTCTTCCATCCTCCAGTTAATTCTCCAAATGGCCACAATGGCCAAAACTGGGCCAATCTGAAGCCTGGAGCCAGGAGCTTTTTCTGAGTCTCCCACACGGGTGCAGGGACCCAAGCACTTGGGTCTTCTCCCACTGGATCAGAAGAGGAGACAGAACTGGCACCCATATGGGGTGCCAGTGGCAGAGGCGGAGCCTTAGGTTACTATACTACAGCACCGGCCCTTACCCAGATACTTTTATCTTTGCTAATTTTTTTTTCAGAATTAGTAAGTTATTCATTATTTGCTTCTTGTATCCTGACTCATTCTTATAAGAACTTCTTTAGATATTAACTCCAAGATTTCGCTTTTATCATAGATAATAACTATGAATCATAAATACTCATCTTTTTTTTGCTTAAAATACAACTTTAGATAACCATTTTGAAGATTCTAAACTTATTTTGAAAACTCTCAATAATTGTATAATATGTTAAGTAGATATTTTGTACTTTTATCATTAAGAGAGAAGAGCTTGTCTTATTGTACTTTTCTGACAATTATTGGACGTATTCTGACTTAATGTCTCTTTATTTTGATGCTTCATTGAGGGAAGGTTTACAAATGGTGAAATATACTCTTTAGAAAGAAAAATACTATCTTATTTTCGAGAGCCTTATGACATGGTAGAAGCAATGCCTGTTTATATAGGCCTTCATTATTATTGTTCAGTTAGTCTTTCAAAATGGGCCATTGACATTGATACTTGCTAAATTATACATGTCCATGCACACATACCCTCATTACATACACTCCATGTTTATATGTAATCATAGGTACTAAAAACCTGCTAAATGATACCACATATCTGGAAATAGTCTTTAAAAGTACAATTTGCACATCTGTTTAGAACATCTAAGCATAATGTTTCCACCCTCTTCATCTCAACCCTGGGCTAACCAACCAAGAATTCCAACAATGTATACAGTAAAAAGGTTTGAAGTGTTCATTCCTAAACAACAAATATTAGGAAATTCAATAAAATAAGAAAAGAAATGAAGCAAACCTTACCACTCATTTTCTAGTTTGTTCTTTCTTTATTTGTTTTATGCATGTTGGAAATGAAGAATAGGGTTATCCATATTATTATCTATATTTTTACAGCTTCCTTCAAAATATGTATAATTTAGTGGAAAATAATGTTGGAAGAGTCCAGAGATCACTTAATTTCACTGTAATTGAACTAATCATATAATGTTTAAGCATCAGTGAAGAAATGAGATTTTCTTGGAAATTTTTTTTCCAATCCCAGGCCCTTTGCTCTATTAGCTTCTAGTGAAAAACATTTATCTATATGATATTTTATGACATTTTATGTTAAGTAATATCAAGATTTTCATCATTTATACAATTTCTTTGTTCATAGGTCCACATTTCCTGTACAACTCATTGAAGTAGCAGTAACATTTTTTTCTTCTGAATGCACATACTGCTGAGCCCTAGATTAAAAACCTATATTTAGCTAGTTTGTTTGCATTTCATTTCCTGTATGTCTAAAAAATGAATGCTTAAATAAATGACTTTTTAACATGGTTGCTTAAGAGTTTGCTCCTTTTTTTCCTGCTATGGTGACAAGGGTCTTATTAAATTTTGTTTTAAATTGGATACTTTAGACAGTTTTACTTTCTATAAACTGCAAAACTGGCAATTTTATGAAACATTTTAAGGTATACACACTTAAATGTTATTTGCATTGTGCTTGGAGATAAGAATGAAAGATTTTAAATAGGGAAAACATTTTTCAGGCTAACCCTTTTAAAAGGAAAACCTAGAGAAAAGTTTAAATGAATTGTTTTAACTTTAACTATTTAAGTATAAATATTTGGGCCGGCACCATGGCTCACTTGGCTAATCCTCCACCTGTGGTGCCAGCACTCTGGTTCTTGTCCTGGTTGGGGCGCTGGATTCAGTCCCAGTTGCTCCTCTTCCAGTCCAGCTCTCTGCTAAGGCCCGGGAGGGCAGAAGAGGATGGCCAAAGTGCTTGGGTCTCTGCATACGTATGGGAGACCAGGAGGAAGTACCCCGCTCCTGGCTTCAGATCGGCACAGTGCCGGCCATAGTGGCCATTAGGGCAGTGAACCCATGGAAGGAAGATGTTTCTCTCGGTCTCTCTCTCTCACTGTCTATAACTCTCTCTCTGTCTCTCATTCTGTCTAACTCTGCCTGACAAAAAATGAAAAAAATAAATAAATAAAAAAATAAGTATAAATATTTGGACTAAAAATGATATACTTGATTAATTTCCTATTAAATCATTTATCCTTATTTTATTTTTCTCAGTAACTGCATTTTTCTTGTGTTTTAAAAAACACTGTTATAATGCTAATTAAAAGTTTGTAATTCTTTTTACAGAAAACATGCTTGTTTGTGGTGATTAAAATTGCTTTAAGACAGCAATTTTTGGGAAAATGGAAGGCTTTTTCAATTAATATTATTGTTATAGCATTTGACTCAGCTAAAGCAATCTTGTATAACAAAAACAAAGCCGGAGGCATCACAATATCAGATTTCAGGACATACCACAGGGCAGTTGTTATCAAAACAACATGGTTCTGGTACAGAAACAGATGGATAGACCAATGGAACAGAATAGAAACACCAGAAATCAACCCAAACATCTACAGCCAACTTATATTTGATCAAGGATCTAAAACCAATCCCTGGATTAAGGACAGTTTATTCAATAAATGGTGCGGGGAAAATTGGATTTCCACGTGCAGAAGCATGAAGCAAGACCCCTACCTTTCACCTTACACAAAAATTCACTCAACGTGGATTAAAGACTTAAATCTATGACCCGAAACCATCAAATTATTAGAGAACATTGGAGAAACCCTGCAAGATATAGGTACAGGCAAAGACTTCTTGGAAAAGACCCCGGAAACACAGGCAGTCAAAGCCAAAATTAACTATTGGGATTGCATCAAATTGAGAAGTTTCTGTACTGCAAAAGAAAAGGTCAGGAGAGTGAAGAGGCAACAGACAAAATGGGAAAAAATATTTGCAAACTCTGCTATAGATAAAGGGTTGATAAACAAAATCTAAAGAAATCAAGCAACTCCACAATATCAAAACAAACAACCCACTTAAGAGATGGGCCAAGGACCTAAATAGACATTTTTCCAAAGAGGAAATCCAAATGACCAACAGACACATGAAAAAATGTTCAAGATCACTAGCAATCAGGGAAATGCAAATCAAAACCACAATGATGTTCCACCTCACCCCAGTGAGAATGGCTCACATTCAGAAATCTACCAACAATAGATGCTGGAGAGGATGTGGAAAAAAAGGGACACTAACCCACTGTTGGTGGGAAGGCAAACTGGTTAAGCCACTACGGAAGTCGGTCTGGAGATTCCTCAGAAACCTGAATATAACCCTACCACTCAACCCAGCCATCCCACTCCTTGGAATTTACCCAAAGGAAATGAAATTTGGCAAACAAAAAAGCGGTCTGCACCTTAATGTTTATTGCAGCTCAATTCACAATAACTAAGACCTGGAATCAACCTAAATGGCCATCAACAGTAGACTGGATAAAGAAATTATGGGACATGTACTCCATAGAATACTATACAGCAGTAAGAAACAATGAAATCCGGTCATTTGCAATAAGATGGAGCAATCTGGAAAACATGCTGAGTGAATTAAGCCAGTCCCAAAGGGACAAATATCATATGTTCTCCCTGATCAGCGACAACTAACTGAGCACCAAAGGGGAAACCTGTTGAAGTGAAATGGACACTATGAGAAAGAGTGACTTGATCAGCTCTTGTCCTGACTGTTGATGTACAATGTAATACTTTATCCATTTAGTATTTTTGTTCTGTTTTGTTCTAGTACTAGTGGTTGAACTCTGTAATTAACACACAATTATTCTTAAGTGTTGAAACATAACTGAAAAGTCTTCCCTGTTAAATATAAGAGTGGGAAAAAGAGAGGGAGGAGATGTACAAGTTGGGACATGCTCAATCGGACTTGCCCCAGAAGGTGGAGTTAGAAATGTGCCAGGGGATTCCAATACAATCCCTTCAAGGTGGCATGTACCAATGCCGTCTCACTAGTCCAAGTGATCAATTTCAGTTCACAATTGATCACTCTGATAGGTCTAAGAGTCAAAGGGATCACACAAACAAGACAAGTGTCTGCTAATACTAACTGATAAAATCAAAAAGGGAGAGAAAGATCCAACATGGGAAGCAGGATACACAGTTGACTCATAGAATGGCAGATGTCCTAAACAGCACTTTGGCCTCAGAATCAGCCCTTAAGGCAGGTGGATCTGGCTCAAGAGCCCATGAGAGTATGGTAGGCATGGAAAGCCAAGACACCCTGGGGGAAAAAAAAAATAGAAGACCTAAATGAAAGATCTCTGCGAGTGAGATCCCAGTGGAAAGAATGAGGCCTTCAAAGAAGGAGGTACCTTTCTCTGGAGGAGAGAATTTCCACTTTGACTGTGACCCTGTCGGAATAAGATCAAAGTCAGCAAACTCAAAAGGCTTCCATAGCCTTGGCAACTCATGACTAATGACTAGGGAGATTACTGATGCCATAAACAAAAGTGTCAAATTGTTAAGTCAACAACAGGAGTCATTGTGTACTTACATCTCATGTGGGATCTGTCCTTAATGTGTTGTCCAATGTGCAGTGATGCTATAACTAATACTGAAACAGTATTTTACACTTTGTGTTTCTGTGTGGGTGCAAACTGATGAAATCTTTACTTAACATATAGTGAATCGATCTCCTGTATATAAAGGTAATTGAAAATGAATCTTTATGTGAATGGAATGGGAGATGGAGCAGGAGATGGGGGGGTGCGAGTGGGAGGGAAATTATGGGGGGAAGCCATTGTAATCCATAAACTGTACTTTGGAAATTTATGTTTACTAAATAAAAAAAAGAAAAAAAATTGAAATATTCAGAACCACTTACTGAAGCTATGAGGAAACTATCATAGTGTGAGAAAACATTTGCCACTATGCAACTGATAAAGCTTTAACATCCGGAATTTGAAAAGAGTTCAAGAAATTCAGTAACAAAACAAAAAACACAGTTAAGAAAAGGGCAAAAAACTTGAACAGACATTTTCAAAAGAAGAAATTCAAATGCTTGACAGACACTTGAGAAAATTCTCAGAATCAGTGGTCATCAGGGAAATGCAAATCAAAACCACAGTTAAGTTTTACCTCACACTAAGAATGGCTCTCATACATAAACAACAAACACTGATAAGGAGGTGTGGAAAAAGATACCCTGATCCACCATTGGTGGCATTGTAAACTGGTACGACCACTGTGGAAGACAGTATGGAGATATCTCAAAAATCTGAATATAGACCCACCATATGACCCAGCCATCCCACTCATGGGAATTTACCCAAATTAAAAGATATCAGCATATGAAAGGGTTATCTGTACCCCATATTCATTGCAGCAGGATTCAAAATAGCTAAGATATGGAATCAACCAAGATGTCCATCGACTTTTGACTGGATAAAGAAATCATGGTATACATACATTATGGAATACTTATGGCTCAGCTTTAAAAAAAAAAAAAAGAAAGGAAATACTGTCTTTTGGAAAAAAAAAAATGGACACAACTGGAAACCATTATATTTATAATTCAGTCCCAAAAGACACATATCATATGTTTTCCTTGATCCCATCTAACTAATAGAGTACCTGAAATGTAATGTATTGGAGTGAAATAGACATTTTGGGATTTGATGATTGTTTACAGACCTTGTCTCTTCCATTGACGAACAATGTTTTTTGTTTTTCTTTTCGTACTATCTGTTGAACTCTTTTACTTTGTGCAGCGATAATTATATGATCATCAAGTAAAATGACAATAGGTCTTAATAAAGATTAAGATTGAGAATATAAGAGGGAGAAGGAAGACATGTTGGAGAGTGTGTGGGAGGGAGGATTGTGGGTGAACCATCAGTATGTTTCTAGATTTGTACATATGAAATACATGAAACTTTTATAACTTAAATAAAATTTAAAAAATGGATATTAACTTATCTTTCAATGTTTTAATATAGGAATGAAACTTTTCAAAGACCCAAGTAAAGTCATCCCCAAGGACCAGAGTCAAACAAAACTGCTTCTGTGCTTGACACTGATTTCAATGCAGAGATCCCAGGCAAACTTCTCAGACCTTTGGAAAAGATTCATGAAGTCAAGTGGAAATATTCATGAGGTAGTTTGATACACTTGGAAGCCTACAAACAAATATACTTTTTGTTTATTCTCTTGAAACTTTCTAAAGCCAAGAATAACAACAAAAAAGTGAAAATAAAGGAAGTATATACTAAAAAAGCTGAGAAAGAAGATATTCCAAACCACATATATGAAATATTATATATTATATCACATATAAATAATATCAATAATATTTATATAATTAATAATATTTATATATAATATATCATATACTAATATTTGTATATAAATATATATTATATAATTT
The DNA here is from genome assembly GCF_033115175.1 of Lepus europaeus. Classification (NCBI taxonomy): domain Eukaryota; kingdom Metazoa; phylum Chordata; class Mammalia; order Lagomorpha; family Leporidae; genus Lepus; species Lepus europaeus. The sequence continues at coordinate 119,090,159 of NC_084829.1, forward strand.
TGTGCATATAAATATAGTTCCACTAATTTGGGAAATATATACAGTAAATGTTGACAATACACATGCAAATTAATAAGGTTTAAATTTAATTGCAATTTATTTTTTATTTTAAAATTTTATTAAAGTAAAAAAGGTGATTTCATGTATTTCAGAGGCACAATTCTAAGAAGACAACCATAGGTCCATATCTCCTTCAATCCCCCCTTTCCTTTCTTATTTTTCTCTTTAATTTTTTCAATAACAGACTTTCAATCTTCTTTATAATCACAGGCTTCCTGCACCACTAAACATAATGATCAACAAATAAAAGTGGAAAGAGCCCTGTTCCACAGCAATATGAACATGGGCTATAAACAATTAGGTATCAGTCGCATTATTATACGTTGTTTTATTTTTGTATTTTACATTAACTACCACAGGGTAGTACATAAGAATGATATTGGATACCAGTAAAGCAGTACTATAAGAGTAACTCATCAACCAAATTCTTATATTAACTGTAAGAATGAGTATAAACCATTTTCAAAAATCATCGCTAAACCCATCCCCATCTCCATCTCTGTCTTCATCTCCATCTATCTCCATCTCCATTTTTATAACTTTTTCCATCAATATCAGACTAATAGCTCCCATAAAATGTGTGTGTTTCATAATTCTTACATTCCTGCTATAAAAACAGCTGTAATCATCTGTCTCCCCTCTTGTTGCCCTGAGTTACATGGGCATGGGGAACCTGTAATGTAAATGTGCTCTGGCTGAAATTATTACTGGAAGTAAATGAATTCTGATTTTGCATCTATCTGGCTTCTGTTAGGCTGCCCTTTTAGCCTGCAAGTAATTTACATTCTTAGACAAGTCATAGCTTTAGCCTTTCACAAAGACAATACTATAGACTCCGAAAACCAAAACCTCAACTAAGTCATTTTTACAAGGAAATTCCAAGAAAATGTAAGATAAACTGATGTTCCACATGTTATTTAAGGTATTCTGGAATATGACAGAAGAGAAAAACTGGCCACATAAATTTTATGGAGTATTATGTTTGTATCTAAACCTAGAAGGAAATAGTAAAAAAGTAACATCAAGATTACTTAGTTTATCAGTGCAAAATCTTAACTAGATTAATACTAAACATAATATTGCATATACTATAATCAAGTAAGATTATTTAGTACTGTAAAAATGATATGCTCTTTAATAATTTGTAATACAACACATGCAAGAAAAGGAAAGGTCATGAAAGTGATGGCAATGCTTTTTACCAACTTCCACCTATTAATTAGTTTTATTTTAATTTTTTATTTGAAAGACAAGGAGAGAGAAATACCAAAACTTGAACCCCAAACTCACATGCATAACAGCGAACCAAATACTTGAGCCATTATCTGCTGCCTAAAAATCAGGAATGTATTAGGAAAATGGAATTTGAAGTGGGACTTGGATTTGAATCCAGGCACTCTGATATGGGATACCAAGCAGGTCTTAAATTCTATGTGACACAACTATCCCATAGACTCTTTATCTTTAAAAAAAAAAAACATATTCATTTATTTATTTGTAAGTCAGAGTTACACAGAGAGGGGAGAGGCAGAGAGAGAATGAGAGAGAGAGAGAGAGAGAGAGAGAAGTCTTTCATCCACCATTTCACTCAAAAGATGGCAGCAATGGCCAGAGCTGCGCCAATCTGAAGCCTGGAGCCAGGAGCTTCTCTGTGTCTCCCACATGCCTGCAGGGGCCCAAGGACTTGGGCCATCTTCTAGTGCTTTCCCAGGCCATAGCAGAGAGCTGGATGGAAGTGGAGCAACCAAAACCCATATGGGATGCTGGCACTGCAGACAGCGGCTTTACCTACTAAATCACAGCGCCAGCCCCTTGTTATCTTTTAATTGCAAATTAAACTATATAACATAGCCCAGTGGATGTGAGAGATATTCATATCTGCATCTTGTTAAACCTTTCATATTTAATGTGTCATCATGCAAAAGGGATGATTTGTAGGAACAATTAAACCAAAAACAAGATAGTTATGATTACTAATTCTGCTATCAGAAAAAAGAATTATGAAAAAGGAGGGTTTAACTACTTGATTTTAAAGTAATTTACAGTTAATGTTCTGGTACCAGTTAAAGAATCAACCGAACAGTGTAACACAAAGGAAAAACAATACTAAAGTTAAAAATAAAAATTAACATTTACAATATTAAATATGTGGCACACTAATTAGTGAGGAATATTAATTATTAGATAAATTTTACTTGTCTTGGCAGTCTTATTGCAAAAAATCAAATAAAAAAAAACTATATTTGGGTCCATTCCTTAGTTCTTAACAAACAAGAATTTTTAAATTGCACCTCGTTGTGAATATAGCATATTTACACAAAATATTTTAGACATTCCTTTAGATGTAATAAACATCCCACTCATGAAACAAATGAATATTATCTACATATATATAAAAATAATTGTAAACAAATATTAAAAAGACAAAAAAAATTAAAAATGGGGAAGAATTTCAGAAAAGGGATACAAATATGCTTTAAAACATGTGGAAAAGTGTCCACTCCATCTAAACATAAGAAAAACCATAAAGATGAAACTTCACTGATATATAATGTTTCATCTCTGATATAGTCAAAGACAAAAGTGTGCTAACCATTTCTTATGAAAAATCTGTGAAGAATTGTTATGGTATACATTTAGGTGTATAGATTAGCATAACAAGTAAGGAAGACTATTTGGAGTATTCATTAATATTACAAATTAAAAATATTCTTTGGTCAGAAATTGTATGCCCAGGAATTTATACCAGAAATGTACTAACATTCTGAAGAAATGATGTAAGCATGTGGTTAATGGGTGCAAAAGAGTGGGACAGATGTAATGGTTTATTTGTTCAGCTGTGAACAAAAAATGTGAGAATTCTTTATTTCTCAATACTTGATATTCACTGAGATGAATTTAAATATGCAGAACCATTGTATTGATTGTAAATAAAAGAAAAAAATTATGTTCATGTATACATTATGCATATATATTTATAAATGTATAAAATATCTATAGAAGGAGATGCAAGACATCTGTCATAATGTTCAGATGAGGAAAGAATCTGGTATTGGAAAGTTAGAAGTAGGACATTAAGATTTCACTTTATCACGTATTGAAACCATTAAAGATATCAAGTATTAATTATTCCAAGATAAATTCAAAAGAATTATGTAAATTAAAAAGATCAAAAGTCAGAAAACGCAGCAGATTTCAATCTTTAAAAAACATATCATGCAAATGAAAACTAATGATCAAAGTTTATAGAGCAATAACAACAAGGCTGACTGAATGGAAACCACTTTCCCAAATGAATATTGAAATGCTAAAAGACAACTTGTGCAATTACAATTACATAAAAAATGAAATATAAACATCACTCATTAAAGTAAATGGTAAATCATTAAAAGTATATGAAAATTAAAACAATAGCATTCATAATATAGAATAAAATACAGAACAGTGTTTATAACTCAAAACAAGTATTACCAAATTAAGAGGAAAGATAAATCTATAGTAACAGGCAGTTATTAATGAATTGTATATAGTAAATTAATAGGATAGTAATGCAATTAAGCATTGGCTCTTTAGACACTTAAACAATCTAGTGAATGACTTAATAGGAACAATAACATTGAAAATGAGGAAATGGGAAATTCTGCATTATAATGTATTTTGAGACTTATATTTCTATACTATTACATACAAAGACAATGAATTCAGAAATTTATTTAATTCAATTTTTCCCAGAATGAAAAACCCAACAATGGAACAAATGGATATATAAAAACAAAAAAAAAATAATACATAGTCAAATAATATCTCTGGAATAAAAATATGATTTTAGAGTTATATCTTTTGTTATTTACACTGGATTATAATGAGCTTATATAACTAATTATTTAGTAAAAATATATAGAAACACACAAACAAATAAAATCCTAATTCCTCTACAATAACATAAGTAAATACACATTCACTTAAATTTAAGTGTACCTTATAATAATAAAACACTAGATTTGAGAGAAAATTTGGGTAAATTCTCAGGATTTGGATGGCTGGATAATGTGGTATTCAGATTTCTGAAATATCTCTATACTGTCTTCCACAGTGGCTAGGCCAATTTACATTTTTACCAAAAGTGGATTAGGGTACATTTTCCCCACATTTTCACTAGCCTATATTGTTTGTTGATTTGGGTATGAGAGTCATTCTATCCAGGATGAGGTGAAGCTCATTGCAGTTTTGACTTTCATTTCCTTTATAGTCAGCATCAGCCTAACTCCTAAACCTGAAAAAGATACAACAGAGAAAGAGTACTACAGACTAACTTTCCTGATGAACACAGACACAAAAGTCCTCTACAAAATACTAGTCAATCAAATGTACCAACACATTGGAAAGATCATTCACCCAGAACAAATGGGATTTACCCCTGGTATGCAGGGATGTTTCAATATTCACAAATAAATCAATATGATACATCACATTAACTAACTGAAGAGCAAAAATCACATGATTATGCAGAGAAAGCATTTGACAAAATATATCATCCGTTCATATTGAAAACCTTAAGCATATTGAGTATATTGAAGGAACATTCCTAAACACAATATAGGCAATTTATGATAAACCCACAGCCAGTATCCTACTGAGTGGGAAAAGCTGGAAGCATTTCCTCTAAGATCTAGAACTGGACAAGGATGACACTGTCATCATTGCTATTCAATATAGTCCTTGAAGTTTTAGTCAGAGCCATTAGACAAGAAAAATAAATCGGAGGGATACAGATTGGAAAGGAGGAAGTCAAACTATCCCTATTTGCAGATGCTCTTTATAGGGGATACAAAAGACTCCACTGAGAGAATATCAGAATTCATGAAAGAATTCGCTAAAGTGGCAGGATATAAAATTAACACAGAAAAATAAATAATCTTTATATACACAGAAGCAGCCATGGCTGTGAAAGAACTTTTAAAATCAGTCCAATTCACAATAGCTCCAAAAAGAATCAAATAACTTGGAAAATTTAATCAAGGATGTTGAAGTCTCTATAAAGAAAATTACAAAACATAAAAGAAAGAAATGGGAGAAGAAATTTAAAAGTGGAAAAATCTTCCATGATCATGGATTGGAAGAATCAACATCATAAAAATGTTCATACTACCAAAAGCAATTCAAAAATGCAATGTGATACCAATCACAATACCAATGACATTCTTTGCAGATGTAGAAAAATATGATAATTAAATACATATGGAAACAAAAGAGACCCCAAATAGTTACAATCTTATACAACAACAACAACAACAAAACAAAGCTGGAGGCATCACGATACCAGATTTCAAGGCATACTAAAGGGCAGTTATAATCAAAACAGCATGGTACTGAAGGACCCTAATCCCCGCTGGGTCCTTTAGATCGCGACCCCAGACTCAAAAATCCTCAGACCAGACGATGCAAATGCAAGAGGCGGCTTTATTTACGTTTTGCGCAAAACGGACCCCTCCCTCCTGAGAGAGTGAGGTACTGGACGAGGGTTACAGGCAGTATTTATTTATTTATTTTTTAACTTTTATTTAATGAATATAAATTTCCAAAGTACAGCTCATGGGTTACAATGGCTTCCCCCTCCCAAAACTTCCCTCCCACCCACAACCCTCCCCTTTCCCGCTCCTTCTCCCCTTCCAATCACATCATGATTCATTTTCAATTCTCTTTATATACAAAAGATCAGTTTAGTATAAATTAGGTAACGATTTCAACAGTTTGCCCCCATATAGCAACACAAAGTGAAAAAAAAAAAATACTGTTGGAGTACTAGTTATAGCATTAAATAACAGTGTACAGCACATTAAAGGCAGAGATCCTACATAATATTTTTTTAAAAATTAATTAATTTTCTATGCCATTTCCAATTTAACACCAGTTTTTTTTTTTTTTCATTTCCAATTATCTTTATATACAGGAGATTGATTCAGTATATAATTAGTAAAGATCTCATCAGTTTGTACCCACACAGAAACACAAAGTGTAAAAATACTGTTTCAGTACTAGTTATAGCATCACTGCACATTAGACAACACATTAAGGACAGATCCCACATGGGATGTAATTACACAGTGACTCCTGTTGCTGACTTAACAATTTGACACTCCTGTTCATGGCGTCAGTAATCTCCCTAGGCTCTAGTCATGAGTTGCCAGGGCTATGGAAGCCTTTAGAGTTTGCTGACTTTGATCTTATTCCGACAGGGTCATAGTCAAAGTGGAAGTTCTCTCCTCCCTTCAGAGAAAGGAACCTCCTTCTTTGATGGCCCCGTTCTTTCCACTGGGATCTCACTCACAGAGATCTTTCATTTAGGTCTTCTTCTTTTTTTCTTTTCCATGGTATCTTGGCTTTCCATGCCTACAATACTCTCATGGGCTCTTGAGCCAGATCCACCTGCCTTAAGGGCTGATTCTGAGGCCAGAGTGTTGTTTAGGACATCTGCCATTCTATGAGTCAACTGTGTATCCCACTTCCCATGCTGGATCTTTCTCTCCCTTTTTGATTCTATCAGTTAGTATTAGCAGACACTTGTCTTGTTTGTGTGATCCCTTTGTTTCTTAGACCTATCCAAGCCATCGAATGTGAACTGAAATTGATCACTTGGACTAGTGAGATGGCATTGGTACATGCCACCTTGATGGGATTGTATTGGAATCCCCTGGCACATTACTAACTCCATCATTTGGGGCAAGACTGATTGTGCATGTCCCAAACTGTGCATTTCCTCCCTCTCTTTTTCCACTCTGAAATTTAACAGGGATCACTTTTCAGTTAAAATTTAAACACCTAAGAATAATTGTGTGTTAATTACAGAGTTCAACCACTAGTACTAGAACAACAACAACAACAAATACTAAAAAGGATAAAGTATTACATTGTACATCTAGAGTCAGGACAAAAACTGATCAGGTCATTGTTTCTTATAGTGTCCATTTCACTTCAACAGGTTTCCCCTTTGGTGCTCAGTTGTCGCTGATCAGGGAAAACAAATGATATTTGTCTCTTTGGGACTGGCTTAATTCACTCAGCATGATGCTTTCCAGATCCCTCCATCTTGTTGCAAATGACTGGGTTTCATTGTTCCTTACTGCTGTATAGTATTCTATGGAGTACATGTCCCATAATTTCTTTATCCAGTCTATTGTTGATGGGCATTTGGGTTGGTTCCAGGTCTTAGCTATTGTGAATTGGGCTGCGATAAACATTAATGTGCAGATGGCTTTTTTATTAGCCAAATTAATTTCCTTTGGGTAAATTCCAAGGAGTGGGATGGCTGGTTTGTATGGTAGGGTTATGTTCAGGTTTCTGAGGAATCTCCAGACTGACTTCCATAGTGGTACAGGCAGTATTTAAAGGCAAAAACCACAAAATTATCTTAAGCAAGTGAATACAGAGAGGAAGGGGGTTTTTGTTTACAGTAATTTCACTTATCTTAGTATACAGCATTCCTGCTTATCTCAGTACACATCAGTTTTACTTATCTTAACCATTGCACAAGGGGGGTTTCCAAACTGCTATTCCCTGTTATCTGCTAAGTTGCAGTTTCCCAGAAACTAACTGACCTTTCTTGAAACTTCCTAGTTTTTTTAGCAGGTAAATTTTCAGAAGTCCTTCAGTACTGGCAAAAAAACAGACTTGTACACCAATTGAACAGAATAGGAACTCCAGAAATCAATACATGCATCTACAACCAAATTATCTTTGCTAAAGGAACTGAAGTCAATCATTGGAATAAGGGCAGTCTCTTTAAAAAACGGTGTTGGGGAAACCGGATCTCCACATACAGAAATATTAAACTAGACAAGTCCCTTACACCTTACACAAAAATCTACCCAAATGGATCAATACCTAAATTTACAACCGAATACCATAAAATTACTAGAGAACATGGAGAAAACCTACAAAAATTGGCATAAGCAAAGACTTCTGGGAAAAGATCCCAGAACTACAGGCAATCAAAGCCGGAATTGACAAATGGGATTATACCAAGCTGAGAAGTTCTACACTGCAACTGAAACACTCAGCAAAGTAAAGAGGCAACAAACAGAATGGGAGAAAATATTTGAAAACTATACAAGTGATAAAGGGTTAACATCCAGAATCTATAAAGAGCTCAAGGAATTCAACAACAACCAAGCAAACAATCCACTTAGGAAATGGACAAAGGGATTGAACAGGCATTTTTCAAGAGATAAAATTCAAATGGCCGACACCTGAGAAAATGCTCAGTATCACTAACCAGCAGGGAAATGCAAATCAAAACTGCAAAACTCCTCTTAGAATGGCCCTCAAACAGAAATCAACAAACAACAGATCCTGGTGAGGATGTGGGAGAAAAGTTATGCTAACCCACTGTTGGTGGGATTGTAAACTGGTCCAGCCATTGTAGAAGAGTGTAATGAGATCTCTCAAAAATCTGAATGGAGACATACCATATGATCCATCTCTCCCACTCCTAGGAATTTACTCAAAACGAAAGAAACCCACATCTGGAAAAGTTAGCTGTATCCACTTGTTCATTGCAGCACAATTCACAATAGTCAACCCAGATATCTATCAACTATTGATGGGCTAAAGAAATTATTATACATATATATATATATATATATATATATATATATATACACACTATGGAGTACTACTCTGCTGTAAAAAAAAAATGAAATCATGTCTTTTGCAAAGAAATGAACACAACTGTAAACTATTATACTTAGTTAAATAAGCTGGCCCCACAAAACAGGTATCATATGTTTTCCCTGATCTGAGGTAACTAATAGAGTACCTGAAATGTAATGTATTGAATTGAAATGGACATTTTGAGATTTGATGGTTGTTAGCAGTCCTGTCTTCTCTGTTGAGGAACAGTGGTTGTTTTTCCTCTTCACACTATTTATTCAGCTCTTTTACTTGGTGTAGGATTAACTATATAATCATTAAGGAAACTGACAATAGATATTTGTAAAAATTAACCATGGGAATGTGAGAGGGAGAAGGAAGATTAGTTCTGTTAGGTAGGAAGTCAGATATGAGCTTATGTGTGTGTGACAAAGGCCTAAAGGGAAGATGTCTATGTCCAGCATATGCATCTCAAAGTCATCCCAATGACCTTATCTACATCCTGCCCTGCCCCTCTCACCCCATAACCTGCCAAGTGGGGGTTCCCGCCCCTTCTGCCTGATAACCTTCTAGGTACATCCCAATATCTGCATTTCAAAATGATCCTGATCTTCCAAGGGTTCCTGCCCATCCTTCCTTTAACCAGGGCATCACCACCCAGGCTTCCTCCTGATAACTTCAGGGAGAAAACTCAGATAGGGATTTTTTGTATTTACATCCAAAAAGTCCTTTGTTCCATGAGGAGCAGAGGCAGGAAGGCAAGGCCCATCCCCTTAAAACATCCCCCACAGCCTCAACCAGACTGCACGCTCAGCTCTCTGCCTCTCCTGAGCGGCCCACCTGGCCCTAGTCAAGTGTATTCTCCACTCAACTATGTAACCTCGCTCTCCCCCGTCTGAGCGACTGGGCACTCTCTCTCAGGTTCTGTCTGAAGAGGTGCCCATCCATACTTACAGATGTCCCTCCCTAATAAACTTTGCTATTCTACTTTCTACTACTCTCTGTCTCACGCCTGAAGACAAGAACCCTGCCATTCACTAGTAACAGTTGGAATGTGGGCAGGAGGGAGAGTAGGAGAGGAAATATCACTATGTTCCTACATCTATATATGAAATACATGAAACTTGTATAGCTTAAATAGTTTTTTTTTAAATTGGCATAACTCCACTGTTGCAAAAAATTCTAAAATGATATTGATCTTATGTGGCAATTGTTTCAATACTGAGCTATATTCTATGTGATAAACATTTTATAGAGAATCTGATAAATTGATAAATTTAAAAATAGATGTTAATCTATTTAATAATTTCCTGTATTAAAAATATTCATCCTTGCAAGGTGTCTGGCGTATAACAAATCTTCCCAGGCCGATGAATCAACTAATACACAGGCTTTTATTGGGATTCCACTCTCGGGCGAGGTTCACAGGTCCCAAAAGAGCAACAGAGCTGTGGCAGGGGAAGTCGAGTGTCAGAGATTGGGAGGGCTCCTTTTATAGATTCAGGGCATGGGGTTTAAAGGTTGAGGCGGGTCTGATCCTCATTGGTTGACCTTTAGGCACCTGCGGGGACCTTGACAAGGACTTTTCTTCCCCAGAAGTACAGGTAGGGACTTCTCCATTCCCGGAAGTATAGGCCTTCCTTCCATGCGGATCCCAAAGCTACCAATCCTGTGGGCACATACTTCTTCATTTTCTTTTATTAGCCTTCAGTCATTCTTTAAAAATCCTCCTCCTTTAGTGATTATTATTTCTTTACTACATTTTATCTCAGCTTTTATATCCCATCCCAACATCATAGTGTTAAACCTGACATCATTTCTTTTACTATCTTTTATTTCACAAACTCAAATTGATACTACTTCCCAGATACTGACTTTTGTATAATTTTTCCTGGTACTTGACATTTAGAGATGTGCATGACATAACAAAAGCTCCATTCCTTTCTATAGTATCCTTGCTGGGTGCTAATATAAATTAAACTTGAAGACTTTGAAGGATAAAAGGATTAGTTTCTGGAACAAATTTCACCTTTGCATGACTGCAGCTTTTAGAAAGTTGTCATATCTATTCTGTTAAAATTAGTCTTCTTGTAAATGCATTGGATTATACTAGTACCTAGCTACAATGTGCAAGTCAATCATTTCTTCATAGCCTGTGGCACATATCACATCCTCTTCCTATAATGACATCTTTGCAATATGACTTTGTAACTCCTCCCATTAAAGTTTGTATCAACTGAGATTATTTTAGAGAAGTGAAAATAATGAGATTGGCATGAATAAAAGATTTATTAAAGAAATCTATGCCAAAGCTTAACTCTTTGTCACTTGTTGTTTCTTTAACTTTTACCAGGCATTTGTAATGATGAACTTCTATTTTGAAGGAGAGGTTAGGCAAACTTGGAGCTATGAGGACTAATACAGATATACTGGAAACAAGATTGCCCCTTATTGCCTACAAGCTTCTGACATCAGTGAAGTAGGTAACAAATAGGCCAATAAGAAGTTCTTAAATATTGAGCCTAATACTAACCATCTCTAGGAGAAGCAGAAACTGAAAAAAGAGATTGTTGGGAAGAAGGGACTGTTGCAGCACTCAAAACTCTGCACATCTTATGAAAAGCAGGTCTGGCAATTTTAGTTACTGCCTATGACTTTAAGGATGTTTAAATAGGTAATGCAATGCTTTGGAAGGTAGAAATAGTCTCTGCTTCCAAAGGCAAGCAATGTATTTTTCTGCTGACTAAAATAATAAAGATACTATTGTCCACCAGTGCATAGATTGAATATGTTTGCTTGTGATCATTTTAAAAGATGAGTCTTTTCCAAACTCAGCATTCCTCAATCTTAATATACAGGATCAACTTGGGCCACTCTCTATTGACTCTGGACTTCAGAGGAAGAGAAAAACCCACACAAATGTTAAATTTATTCTGCCCATTGTGATACAATTAACAATGAAATTTGATTATGATTGAGAATTTCATGTCTTCTACCATCATTCATGAAACTATGGCAGTATTATTTTATTAGCTTACAAGTTGTTTACAATTTAAGGCCCTTTATAAGGTTGAGAAAGACTCATCAAACATAGATAAGATGCCCCTGCCTATGGCTTCACAAGGTGGCTCAACAAGGAAAACCAGTAGATTTGTGACAATTTCCTACACTTTAAGGCTTTAAGAGTGTCTAGTTCTATGTACATCCCAAAATTTAACAAAACTGTTGTTTCATTTTCTTCATCTAAAATTTATGGAGGTTTCTCTAGTAGCCAATCTTTGCCAAATCCTTGAGAAAAAGTGGATGCATAGCAAATACAGAGGTGGAGTATATTTCTCTACTAATACAACCTAGTGTTTGTGATGTTATGCTTCAAATTAAAATTCTATTAGTTAACTACTATTTGAACTATTTGATATCCAAAGGCCTCATGCCATCTTATTCTTTTCAGACATGCCTCCTATCTTATGGGAAACTCTGAGTTTGGTCAGCTCCCTTATCAGCTAAATCTCTTATAATGTACCTGGTTTTAAATCTAATGAGTATCACCTTCTTTTTTTTTTTTTCTTTTTTGAAAGGCAGAGTGGACAGTGAGAGAGAGAGACAGAGAGAAAGGTCTTCCTTTGCCGTTGGTTCACTCTCCAATGGCCGCCGTGGCCAGCACGCTGCGGCCGGCGCACAGAGCTGATCTGAAGGCAGAAGCCAGGTGTTTATCCTGGTCTCCATTGTGAATGCAGGGCCCAAGGACTTGGGCCATCCTCCACTGTGATGCTGCCTCCATCCCTGCTGTCATAATAACATGTAATTAATAAACTACCATCAAACACTTCTGTCTGGTATCAGATATGTTATTAGCAATAATTTGTGGCAGGAATTCCTCCTTCATTAGAGGAAAGGGTGAAAAAGCAGTATGGTCTTGAGAAACGTTTTGATCAACACAATTAGACAAACATGACATTGTGCATTTCTGCACCTTGTTTAAAGAGATATACTATGTATGTATGTGTCCTTCCAAAATTAATATGTTGGACAATCTAATACAAAGTGATTAGGCTGTAAGGGCTCTAAAGTCATGAATGGGGTCAGTGCCCACATTAAAGGGCTAGAGGGGACTAGCTAGGCCATTTTAATTCTTTTTTTTGTCCACTACCCTATGAATACACAGCATTCAAGGTGCCATCTCCAAAGCAGAGACTGCATTCTCACCAGTATAGCAGCTTGTTCCTGGATTTCACAGCCTCTGTAATGTGACAAATAAATTTCTATTATTTATAAATTACTCAATCTGTAGTATCTTGTTATAGAAGAAGGAACAGGTCACTCACTTCTGCTCTTTTCTCTAGAAACACATTTGAGATGTAAAGTTAGTAAGTCTAGTCTAGGCATTTGGGTAACAAGCAACACCTGACCTAGACACCAATCCGACCACTGTAATCCCACCCCAAAACAAGTAAGCACCAGAGACAGAGCTCCATCCTGACCACATATTGAAGGGGGAGTTATAGTTGATGCTGGAATAATTAAAGTTAAAACCAGCCTAAATTGGAGACCAAAAGAATCATTACCTAACTAAATGATCATTTTAAAGCATTAATGTTTTCTGCTTTGTCACACAGTAGTAGGAAATTGATTCATAACCTACAAACTTCTTCCTTCTCCCTCTCTTATTCCCACTCTTAAATTTTCCAAAGATCTGTTTTCGGTTTACTTTGTACTTATCAAATTGATCATACACTAAGTAAAGAGTTCAACAAAAAGTATGAAGCAAAAAATACTGTTCCTCAACAGTAGAGACATGGACTACATTTGATCATTGAATCTCAAAATGTCCATTTCACTCCAATACATTAGATTTTAGGTACTCTATTAGTTGCTGCAGATCAGGAAAAATATATCTTCTATTTGGACTGATTTATTTCCCTAATTATAACAGTTTCCAGTTGAGTCAAAGGCATCACAATACCAGAATTCAAGATATATTTCAGGGCAATTATAATCAAAACAGCCTGATACTGGACCAATGGAACAGAATAGAAGTTCTAGAAATTAGTCCACACATTAACAACGAAATTATTTTTGACAGAGTAGCTAAAATCAATCATGGAGAAAGGCTTCTTAGAAAAGACCCCATAAAAACAGGCAATCAAAGCCAAAATTGACAAATAATATTACATCAATCTGAGAAGCTTCTGCAATGAAAAAGAAATATTCAGTTAAGTGAATAGAAGCTGACAGAATGAGAAAATATTTGGAAACTACAAAATGGATAAAGGGTTGATATCCAGAATCTATAAAGAGCTCAAGAAATTCAACAACAACCAAGCAAATAATCAACTTAAGAAATGGGCAAAAGAATTGAACAGGGATTTTTCAAGAAAGGAAATTCAATGGTCAACCAAAACTTGAAAAAATTCCCAGGATCACTAGTCATCAAGGAAATTCAAATTAAAAAGCACAATGAAGTTTAACTCACCCCAGAATGGGTCTTATACAGAAATCAACAAACAATGGTGAGGATGTGAGGAAGAGGTACCCTAATCCACTGCTGTTGGGAATGCACACTCTTGCAGCCATGGTAGAAGACAGTATGGTCATACCTCAGACATCTGAGTATAGATCTACTATATGACTCAGCCATCCCACTCTTGGCAAATTACAAAAGGGAAATGAAATTAGCCTATGAAATTGCTATCTATTCCACCATGTTCATTGCAGCACAATTCAAAATAACCAAGACATGGAATTAATTCAAATGTCCACTAACTGAAGACTAGATAAATATATTATGATACATATACACTATGAAATGTCATTCAGCAGTTAAAAATAATGAAATCCTGTCTTTTCCTATCATATATTTTTAATAACTAAAATGATGTTGTAAATTCCTGCTATTTGCAATGTTTTAGACTCGACATGTAGGTCAGGAGGTATGTTGTGGAAAGAACATGGGATTTGGAGTAAGAAGTAGAACAATATAAGGCATTACCACTGACTGACTTTCTGGACTTTGTCTAAAATCTAGGAATCCTAATTTTATAAATATTGAAAATTGCAAAATAACCAATTAATACTATGCTTTCTAATATTGGGTTTAGGTAAGCAATGTTTGGTCAACTGCACAATTCTTTTTAATTAATTATTTAATTAATTTATTTATTTTTGACAGGCAGAGTGGACAGTGAGAGAGAGAGAGACAGAGAGAAAAGTCTTCCTTTTTGCCGTTGGTTCACCCTCCAATGGCCGCCGCGGCTGGCGCACCGCGCTGATCCAAAGCCAGGAGCCAGGTGCTTCTCCTAGTCTTCAATGCAGGTGCAGGGCCCAAGGACTTGGGCTATCCTCCACTGCACTCCTGGGCCATAGCAGAGAGCTGGCCTAGAAGAGGGGTAACCAGGACAGAATCCGGGGCCCCGACCAGGGCTAGAACCCAGGGTGCCGGCGCCGCAGGTGGAAGATTGGCCTATTGAGCCGTGGCGCTGGCCAATTGCATAATTCTTATTGTAGGCACTAGCAACATTGTACTTTATTTTTGTCTTTTAAATATTAATTCACTATATTGTTCATTGGACAATGGATTTTGAAATAAGTTTCAAGAAAATGAAGATAATTTTCCCATGTTCATGATTTGTCAGAGTGTGGCAACATGGCATAGTTATTGAATTTATAGATTTTCTTAGACTCTGGGTAAATCATTTTTCTTGACTAAAATGCATAGATTCTTTCATTATCTTCTCCTTTCTGATATTATGCTTCAGTCCTCTACAATTTCTTTATTTAAGGTTTTTTTTTTATTATTTTTGCAGTCTTATGATCACCCTTGACAACATGTACATAGGCACATTACCAAAATGTCTGCGTCTGTTTATTTCAACAGATGCTAACACCTTGCATTAAATATAGAAATATAGAGCTAAGAGATTCCCCTGACTCTGAAATCTGCTCAATTACTTCAGTTTTAAATGTCCTTTCCCCTCTCTTCGCTACATCTCTTTCTCTATTCACTTCATCCAAGATTTGCTTTGGTTCCCACCTCTAGGATATTTTTCTTCAACTGTATCTTTACTGCTATTCGTATGTTCTGCTTATGTTTTCTTCATGGAACAAGCCTCTTATTTATATCCATTGTTTGTGTTATTTTAAACAATTTATTTAATTTTTACTCCCATGTGTAAAGCTATAATGAAAAAGAAAAAAAGTCAATACATACAAAAACAAAACTAGAAAAGCCTGTGTGTGTCAGTATTGCTGAAAATATATTTTTGTAAAACTTTATTGTGTATCTTTGTCAAACCAATGGTTAAGAATGCTGTACTACTATAGACTTAAGGATGTGTGTTTTTTTAAATTTACTATATATGAATGGAATGGTTATTTTTTTCATTTGATTATAGTCCTTGCCAATATTCCTGCTCAAGTAAGGACTTTTTATTTTTACTTATTGAACTATTTATTTAGTGGAGCATTAAGCACTTGAATATATTGTAAATCTAAAATGTGTTATCTCAAAAGTTAAAAAAGAAACAGAGAGGGAAGGAAGGAAGGGGTGAGGAAGGAATATGTTAATATTCTTACAATTTTAACTATCATTTACATTGCATTTATTTTCTTTGTATTAATATCACATTAACATGAATAAAATTTTTAAACTATTTATTATTTGAAATGACAGAGGGAAATGACAGAGACAGAGTGAAATGCAGAGAGACAGAGAGAGAGCTCTTCCATTTGCTGGTTCACTCTCCAAATGACTGGAACAGCCAGGTTGGGTCAAGATGAAGCTTGCGGCCAGGAACTCCATCCTGGTCTCTGACATGTGTGGCAATGGCCCAGGAGCTTAGGTCAAATCCTCTGCTAATCCCAGGCCATAATAGGAGCTGGATCAGAAGTGGATCCAGCATGCATATGGGATGCTGGCCTCACAGTCAGTGGCTTTATGTACTACGCCACAACACCAACTCCTATTTTTAAAATATATTTAATGTCCTCATGTTTTCTAAAAATTGGAAAGGAAAAAAAATATAAAGTGAATATTTTGAAATAGCATAAGTAGACCTATAAATTTGTAAAGACCCTTTAATGGATAAGATGATCCAATCTCAGATAATTATATCAATGATGCTTATATGGATGGTAGACCCAAAAAAGTAAAGTAACTTACTCTTTGTAGCAGTTCCACTTATCTTCAAAGAGGAGTTACTACCAATTTTTGATGCTAATACTTCCCTCCTTGAAACTAGCTACTTGAATAGATAAGAGTGTAAATAAATGTCCTCGGAGCACTTGAGATAGCCTTTTTTGTGTGCTGGGCTAATCTGTCTTCATCATATTTGCGTACAAAGTTACTTCACACAGGGATAACAAATTGCTGCATAACTTGTATCACCTTGGAATTATTATTTTGCTAAACTGTCCATTTGAAAACCACAGTAGTACTTACTCTTCAAGTGATCTTATTCCTTTCCACAATGACAATAATTACACATTAAGTACAATGTTCATCATCAACTAATGCCAGTTTGGAATAATGTTAAGGATAAAAGTAATACAGAAACATAAAGAAAATAGGTAGTATAATTTATTCAATAACATTTTCCCTCTATTCTTTATGATATTTTTCTAATTATTAAAATATTATTAGCGTTATTTGTTAAGGTCATTAGTATTTGCTTATTTAAATAAGATAAACTGGCTAAAACAAAAATGTTAAAATCAAGGTTATTTGTAGTGGACTAAATAAAATAAAATGGGGACAGTTTACATAAGACCCTTTAATAAATATTTCCAAAATTAAATATGTTGCAAAGGACATACATTACAAGACCACCCCCCTTCCTGCTTTCTTATTTTCCATGTAAATAATGCACTTGGTATGCATAAGTTACAAAAATTAATCTGTAGGTTTTTATGTCAGATAGTATTGTTTGGCATAAAATATATTCAAAATCATACTTGAGTTAATACTTATAAGTCATAGAAGGCTTCACCATTTAGAATACTCTCTAATGTATTATCTATGTTTTTCTAAATTGGATTTTAAATCTAGAGGAATCTTAGGAATAATGTCATCCAAGCTTGTCATACTGTGTACAGAGAAAATATGTACAAAAATGAAGAAATAATTTTCTGATGATAATACCAAAAATTAGAAGTAACACCCAAATTCCATAAGTTTATATCTGTTGTTTTTCAACTTAATTCAATAGTTTAAATCCACAAACCTTTATCGCCACCTTTTTCTTAATTAACCAAATTGCCATTTTTAAAAGTTCAAGGAAAATTATAGGATTGCACACTTCAGGCCTCTTTTCTGAAGGAGGATGCATATAAACAGACTGTTGTATCAGGCGATTCATGAAAACTGCATGATAGTTTAGCATATTTGATGTGAGAATGTTATGATATCCATCTATAATATTAATCTATAAACAACTCCACATTCCTAATTGATGATTTGATCTTGTGTTACTTAAGACTGGAGTTAAGACATATTTCATTGAATGTGGTGTACAAGCTGTGATATTTACAAGGAGGAGGGAAATGAAAGTAGGTTTAATCATTTTGTAGTAAGTTAAGAAGGGGAAAAAAGAATATATTGTGGTTTAGAAGGTTATATCTAATTTGGGGGAGAAAAATAGAGAAGAAGATATCCCTAAGAAATTAAGAAACATTACATTGCATCTTAAAAATCAAACGCAAAAATTACAATGGAAAAATCAGAAACAATATTTTTTTTGGAGAATAGTTCACTTTACTTCCTTATGTTTGCACCAGTGTCTAGTTGTTTTATCAAGATTGAAACTGCTTTAAAATGAATCTTGAATTATAGTTAGTATAATTAATATAAAACATGTCACTTCTGTTTACTCAGTGCATCAAGTGATTAAAATGTACAAATTTTACTTAATATTTTTATGAATTTCATTGGTATTTCGTTAATATAACAGAAAAATCAATTAAAGCTTATTTCCTTTGCTTCTTACATGTTTGACACTGTGGTTATTGAATGAAAAATTAAAATTCTTTTATGCTAGCAAGAACCACAGTATTGATCTTCTACAATTATAATTTCTAAACAGCAGATACATATCAACTACATGCACAGAGGCCAGAAGGGGAAAATGACAATGATTTTCTTTCCACATGGTCTGCCAAAACTCAATAGTGTTTTCATCTAAGTGGAATGGGCTTTTTTCCTATTTCACATATTTTAAGTTTATATAAAGAGAACAGATTTCATATGTTCCATATATACAATTGTAATCTCATAATGATACTTTCTATTCCCCTCTCTCTTTCCTTCTCTCTTTCTTCCTTTTTCCCCCCCTGATTTCTTCCTTTCCTTTTTTTCTTTTAATTTTTGAAATAACATACACTTAATTTACTTTATAATCAGAGGCTTACACCATAAAATAGAAAAACAAGCAAATAGAAAGTAGAAAGACTCCAGTGCTTTAAGAGTACAGAGAAGGGCTATAAACGATAATGAAATCTCCAAAATGTCAATTTCACTAATATATATTACATTTTGGTTATATAAATGTTATTGATTTTTTTGTTGATTTTTATAACCGGAAGTTTTGTCAAACTCTCATGAGTTCCTGTAGTCTCTTAGTGGTCTTTTGTTTTCCGTATATGAAGCATGTTATCTGCAAACATGGATAATTTGACTTTTACCTTTCCAATTACACATTTCTTTTTCTAAATATGCATTTTACAAGAGATGCTTTAAGGTACTTCATATTTTCCATATATTAAAATGTATTTGTAAGTTTAAATAAGGTTACCAATGTTACATTTATGCCTAGTCATTGCTGATCATAAATATACAGTTTTCATAACCTCATTTATTAACATCAAATTTTGGAAGCTAACCATGGCTGAAAGAGAAAGGAAACAGTAAGTAAAGGAAAAATATACCCTACAGTTCTTACTAATATACATGAAAGATAAATGGAAGATAATAAAGTAATAAAGTAGTAACATGCAAACGCCCATTTCGACAGTAAGACTTAGTTTTAAGCATCTCATTGCAAGGTCCTTGCTTTCAGGTTTGTAGCACCAATTCCTCATTTTTGAAAATCTTTCATCTTTGAGTTCTTTTGTCCCTGTGTTATTACCTTATTGTTTAACATTTACAATAAGAGAAATTTTTCTCCACTTATGTAATCTACTAACCAAGTAAGATAGTAGAATGCCATTCTCCATGTACGTAACGTATGTAAATATTTAAAAGAACAATCTAAAGCTGTCATAAAGACCAAAATATTAATAGAATATTGCTTGTATATCTCTTGTTCAGAAAAAAATAATCTCAACTTCAATTGTTATTTTTATATTTTCTTTTTTTAAAGAATTTATTTATTTGAGAGGTAGAGTTACAGACAGTGAAAGGGAGAGACAGGGAGAAAGGTCTTCCTTCTGTTGATTCACTCCCAAATGGTCGCAATGTCCAGAGCGGCACCGATCCGAAGTCAGGAGCCAGGAGCCTCCTCCCAGTCTACCATGTGGGTGCAGGGGCCCAAGCACTTGGGACATCTTCTACTGCTTTCCCAGGCCAAAACAGAGATCTGGATTGGAAGAGGGACACCCGGGACATGAACCGGCGCCCATATGGGATGCTGGCGCCCCAGGTGGAGGATTAACCTACTCCGCCACGACGCCAGCCCCTATATTTTCTTTTTTTATTCTTACTTTCTATGAGTAAAGGCATTGGAATCTTGAGGTATAACCTCATTAGGCCCTGCTAATCTTCATTAATGCTGCTAATATTCATAAGTAAAATGATCTGAAAAAATTTCATAGTTATATTAGTATTCTTTGAAATCTTGGGAATTCTGTCCAGCAAAAACACAGTGCTAGTCTACTTTTCCTGGTTTTTAGGCAAGCTTGTTTGTTGAAACATTTCTGAGAAATCCCTATGAACATTCTTAGTTGAGTTTCCTATGAAGCAAATTCTGTGAATATTCAACATTAATTAGCAACAAGTAGAAGAGAAGTCAACCATTCAGCAGACATCTGAACAAATTTCATACTGACATTATAACAGTATTTCAAAGTATGCCATTTTCATATTTCTACTTCTTTTAAAAATTTTTATCAATATAGAGAAAAGATTTCATGTAATTCATAGGTACAATTCTAAGATAACCATACTTCCTTCTCTCTCTTCTTCCTTCCCTCAATTTAGCTGCTTTCTTAATTTTTTTCCTTCAATTTTTGCAAAAAAATGATTTCAGTACACTCCATATTACAGATTTAATGAACCACTAAACAAATTATTCAATGACTACCATGCAGAAGGACTACAGCTGCACCAATCCAAAGCCAGGAGCCAGGTGCTTCCTCCTGGTCTCCCATGCAGGTGCAGGGCCCAAGGATGCCTTCCCGGGCCACAGCAGAGAGCTGGACTGGAAGAGGAGCAACCAGGACAGAATCTGGCACCCTAACCAGGACTAGAACCCGGGGTACTGGCACTGCAGGCAGAGGATTAGCCTAGTGAGCCGCAGCACCGGCTCCTTTCCCATATATGTAAAAATATCATTTTCATTCATTTTGGAATGAGTTGGAAAGGGAATGGAAAGAAATAAGGTTAATCTAATGGAAGTCTTTAACCTATTAATTTGGAACTAAGGGAAAAAATACACCCCACCACCAGAATTAGTCTACTAATAATCATATAACTTAGCAAATGGATATAAAATAGAATTAAACATATCATGACAACGTTTCATAGGTGTTCTCATAGAAGTCAACATTTTAAAAAAATCCATAGGTCTTTCTCCAAAATCGTGAGATCTGAACAATTGACAAGATCTTATTTTATGATTTAATAATCAATCTTTCAAAAGGACGGATAAGATTTTTTTCCCTGATTTTATAAAATGACAAAATGAATATATGGAAAACATATTGACCTTACCAGGTTTTCTTCTTGACTCCATGGAAACTCAAATGCCCCCTGCTGTGTTTCCATTTTTCTACCTTCCCTATGCTGAACAATAAGTTCTTGTCATAAAAGTCTGATCACATGCTTAAGAGTTACTGTTTTCTTAGTATATTTAGTTAAGGTTTTGGTCTGAGTGATGTAGAAGGAACAATTGGCACTATTAGTTGACTTCAGTCAAGGTTAGAACCAAAAGTCTACCTCTTGGTGCAATAGAAGTGTATAGCACAGGTCAGTGGAAAATATTCCAAAGCATGAGGTGCCCAGTTATAAAGTAGAATTGACACAAATGGAAATAAATTGTGCATACCATATTTTTCTCAATCCAACATGTATTTGTCCTCCTTTTCTTACTTTAACTGAAATACCCAAGATGATCTTCCTTCAAAAGAAAAGTTTCAACTTATACATAGTAGTTGCAAGGAGGGTGGACGTATAGTCCAGTGGCTGATGGAGGCTAGTCATCCACTAGCCTGATGTAGAGCCAAGATAACATAAAGGTGGAGACTGATAGAGAAAATATTTAGGCCAAACTTGACCCCAAATTGATCAACCTTTCCAGAGAACCACCATCTTAAGGCATGTCTGCAGTGGCCTGTGGACCACTCACTGGCTCCATTTGACAGGGAGCACAGATCAAATCTTCACACTTGGCCGGTGCCGTGGCTCACTAGGCTAATCCTCCGCCTTGCGGCGCCGGCACACTGGGTTCTAGTCCCGGTTGGGGCACCAATCCTGTCCCAGTTGCCCCTCTTCCAGGCTAGCTCTCTGCTGTGGCCCGGGAGTGCAGTGGAGGATGGCCCAAGTCCTTGGGCCCTGCACCCCATGGGAGACCAGGAGAAGCACCTAGCTCCTGCCATCGGATCAGCGCGGTACACCGGCCACAGCGCGCCTACTGCGGCGGACATTGGAGGGTGAACCAACAGCAAAAGGAAGACCTTTCTCTCTGTCTCTCTCTCACTGTTCACTCTGCCTGTCAAAAAAAAAAATAAAAAAATAAAAAATCTTCACACTTAATATGTAAACTAGTAACATTAATACGTCAGGGGTTGCACATCTGCTTGCATTTTGAGTCACAAATTCTATTCAAGGGGTAATACAAGATTTCTCTTTGCTCCTTTTTTCATTCCCCAAGTTTCTATTTAATCTATTTTTCAAAACTGGCTTGGAAGCAAATTTGTGTCATATTGTCCTGTATCTTTGTTTTCCAGTAATAAATACTTCATTTTCTCAAAAAACCAGTGTCACAGATTGCATTTTGTACATGTGGAGCAGTGATTGTTTCTTCATTGGTGTCAGTATAATCATTCAATACTTTTCTTAGTTTATTCTTTAGCTTTGCACCATATGAAATAATTTAACATGTGATCCTCCCAAATATATTAATTTATTAGGGATTGAACAAATTCCCAGGAGACAGGTATATGTACTATATCTGATCTAAGTGAGAAATGCATGTGTACAAAGTATTTGCAATATTAGCAGTCACAGATGGGATTCTTTTGTATGTAATACGAATTTTATACAGTAGGGACCAGTGCTGTGGCACAATAAATTAGGCCTCCATCTTCAGTGCCAGCATCACATATGGTAACCGGTTCTTGTCCCAGCTACTCTTTTCTAATCCAGCTCTCTGCTAATGGTCCTAGGAAAGCAACAAAAGATGTCCCAACTCTCTGGACCTTTGCCCTTACCTGGGAAACAAGAAGAAGCGCTTGTCTTCAGCCAGGCATAGTCCTGGCATTGCAGATATTTGGGGAGTGAAACAGCATATGGAAGATAACTCTCTCTGTCTCTCCTTCTCTCTCTCTGTAATTATACCTTTCAAATAAATGCAACAAAAACTTTAAAAATTTTATCCAGTGAGAATTTAACTTTGATCTGAGATAATAATGTATTTTTAACTTTTGTTGCTGAAGGTTGTACATATTTTTTTCATTCTTATATATAGGAATTTTCTATTAGTCAGTTAAAATTTAATAAATACCAGATGGCAAATATACAGAATTAATCATAATGCAATATAAAGCATGGTATGACTCACAATTCAGATCATCTAGCTTAAATTTTAGCTCTACCTCTTGACTTACTGATTTGTTTAAGGCACTTAAGTTTGCCAGATCTCCTTCTACTACTCTGCAGAAAATCAGTAACTATCAGTGTCATTTATAGAAGTTAATGAGATAATATATGTAGAGATATTTCATAAGTAATTATGATTATATACTATAAATTATAAAATGTAGAGTTTTATTTTCTTTGTAATTCTCAAAATAATTATATAATTTCTTTCTTTCTTTATATATATATATATATACATTTTCAAAGATGTAAAGCAGAAAATTCCCTTCCATTTTAAATACTCAACACATTTATTAAATATCAAGCTGTACATGAGAAAAATATTGAAAATAGTTTGAAATTTATGCTTCTTTTAAATAAATATTTTCTTTTAAATTGTCATAGTTCTTTTCAATACCAGTACAATGGAGAAAGTTCATCTTAGTGAACTAGATAAAATTATTCCTTCAAAAAAAAGTTTTGATACTTTTCATCTAGATTTTCAGATAATACAAAAGATTAAAAATATATCTGCTTGTAATAATGATGTAGAGACAAGCAACATATTAGTTCTGCTTTGTGTTCCTTTACATGATAAGCAAAGTATGATTATTAAGAACAAATAAAAATAAAGGAAATTCTTTTTAAAGTTTTACTTATTTGAAAGTCAGAGTTACACAGAGAAAAAGAGAGGCAGAGAGAGAAAGAGAGAGAGAGAGAGAGAGAGAGAGAGAGAGAGAGAGAGAGCTCTTCTATCTGCTGGTTCACTCCCCAACTGGCCTCAACAGCCAGAGCTATGCTGATCCAAATCCAGAAGCCAGGAGTCTCCCTTATGGCTAGTGTTCCTGAGCATTTTGTTCCCTGTGTCTGTTGGCCATTTGAATTTCCTCCCTAGAAAAATGTCTGTTCAGGTTCTTTGCCCATTTCTTAACTGGATTGTTTGTTTTTCTGTTGTTGAGTTTCTTGAGCTCTTTATAGATCCTGGATATTATTCCTTTATCAGTTGCATAGTTTCTAAATGTGTTCTCCTATTCTGTCCCTGATGTTTATTTTGCAGTGCAGAATGTTCTTAGCTTGCAGTAATTACATTTGTCATTTTGTTTATGTATTAATTTTAAATATTTATTTATTTGAAACCCAGGTTACAGAGAGAGGGAAGCTCCATCTGTTGGTCCATGTCCCAAATATTCCCTCCCCTACTCTGCAATAGCTGGTGCTAGGTCAGACTGAAGCCAGGATCCTGGAATTCTATCTGGGCCTCTCATGTGGGTAGCAGAAAGCCATACAGCTGGACCATCATTGGCTTCTTCCCAGGAGCATTTGCAGGAGGCTGAATCAGAAGCATGGTTTGCTGGGATTCCAAGGAGGCACTCAGATCTGGGATGTGAGAGTCCAAAGCAGGAGCTTAATCTGCTGTGCCACAATGCTTGGCCACACATTTGATATTTGAAATCAAAAAGATTAAATGTATACAGTGTGATACTCTGAATCTTGGGAAATTGTTGTGAAGGTTGACAGAGTGGGAATGAATGGGCCACAGGGCACACAGAAATGGCTGGGGCTAGAACATTCTATATCAGCTCCAAATTCTGCTGTTGCCTCCATAGCTACCCATGAATCTGATGAATAAATGTGGCAAGGCTGAAATTGTGTTTTGGTGTTTAGGTATCTCTCACTTCACTTTAGAAAAACATGGAAGCAAAAAGGGGGGCTCTGTCAACTTCCATTCAAATCTTCCATGGGTATTTAATTGCAGAATTAAATTCACTTCAAATATTCTGGCATCAAGCAAACTGTGAAATAGGGCTTTTAACTTCTAAACTTAACACTACAGTGTAAGAAGTATGCCTGAGTAAACAATCCATAGGAACGCACATATGTTTTTAACATTGTACATTTCATAGAGCTATGAAGGAAATCAAGAGATTGCCAATAGAGCTATGCACATGATCACATCTGTTAAGAAAATCTTAATGTAAACTATTTGATCTTAAATTTCAATACTTTACAATAACTCTTAAGATTGATAAGGTTTACCTGTATGACATTCTGATAATGAGATTTTAAATACATTTGATTCATAATACATTTGATTGCATCTGATCTTTGCTTTCAATATTTTGTTTGCTGAAGAAAATATGTCAGAATACAATGAAGAGGTTATCACTGTATGTTTTACCTTTAATCTGATCACTTCAGTAAAATAATTCAATCAGTGGTAGTTTATTTTTAATAAAACAATTACATATTTTGTCTAATAGGCTAAACAGCACTCTGGCCTCAGAATCATCCCTTAAGGCAGTTGGATCTGGCTGAAGAGCCCATGAGAGTATTTTAGGCATGGAAAGCCAAGACACAAGACACTCTGGCAAAAGAAAAAAAAAATCTCTGTGAGAGATCCCAGTAGAAAGAACAGGCCATCAAGAAATAGGTACCTTTCTCTGAAGGGAGGAGAGAACTTCCACTTTGACTATGACCTTGTCTAAATAAGATTGAAGTCAGCAAACTCAAGAGGCTTCCATAGCCTTGGAAATTCATGACTAGAGCCTAGGGAGATTTCTGACAACATAAACAAGAGTGTCAAATTGTTAAGTCAACAACAGGAGTCACTATGCACTTACTTCTCATGTAGGATCTCTGTCCTTAATGTGTTGTTCAATGTGATTTAATGCTATAACTAGTACTCAAACAGTATTTTACACTTTATGTTCTGTGTGGGTGCAATTTGATGAAATCTTTACTTAATATTTACTAAACTGATCTTCTGTATATAAAGAGAATTGAAAATGAATCTTGATGTGAATGGAATTGGAGAGGGACCGGGAGATGGGACAGGTGTGGGTGGGAGGGAAATTATGGGGGGGGGGAGCCATTGTATTCCATAAACTGTACTTTGAAAAAGTATATTTACTAAATAAATGTTTAAAAAAAGAATATATCTCACAAAATAATTATCAAGAAATTCATGTACAGGATGTATTCTTTGATACTTTTAAACATAAATCACTATGATTCTGAATCTAACTTAATGTTTTAAAGTTAATTTTGATCTCCAGAACTCATTTTTAAAATTCATACAAAAGACCACAGTCATTCTTTAAATGTGTTAAAGCTAACAATTTGCCTTTGATCCTCACGGCTAAATAGCAAGCTTTTACTGGTTTTTTATTTCAAATACTTGTAACAGTTATTTATTAGTGACTTAACCATATTCTGGGGAGGTGAAATTTTTCATGTGGAGAATTATCACCTTTTCAGTCTCTTGAACTCCACATCTTGAAGAGTGAAATTCACAGGATACAAATAAAAGCATTAAAGGGAAAGGATATAGGTGAGTACACCATTTGTGTATTCAGCCACTATTAATGTTTATTTTTAAGGGGAAGGGTTTATTGGGGGAACCCAACAGAACAGAGGGAAGGGGTTAAGAAGGAAAAAGAGGGAGATGGAGTGAGTAAGACAGATCAAGAGAGAGAATGAGAGAGACAGAAAGAGAGACAGACAGAGAGATCAGGAGATGGAGAGAAAGAAAGCCATGTGTTCAGGAACAAGCCCTTTTAAAACTTTGCCAGGGAGCGGGCAGGGAAGTAGGAGCAGTGAATCCCATTATGATGGGAGTGGAGCTAACACCTGTGATTGGGCCCTGGAGCCACCTGGCTTCCAGCAATGGCAGCAGGGGCTAGAGCCTAGGATGGTGTTGGGGTGTAGATCACACCATAAATACGACTGCACCATTTTATTAACATTCCCCCTTTTGTTTTTTATAAAGCAAGAGTTTTATGGGATTACATTAGTTCCAGAAGTCTAGGAGGGGTAGAGAGATGATGACTGTCTTTAGAGCTACTTCCTGCTGACATAGAGATACTCTGCTGTCATGGGCAGTGTCACAAGCTGCTGTCTCCTGGGTGAGAAGCTGAGTATATCACTGTAGCAGCATTTGGTTACCACCTGGTTGCTGAAGCCCTTGGTTTGTTCCATTATCAACTCCTGTAAATACTTAAGCAAACATGGATTTATAAAAGACAGGGTGAGAATAGCAACCAATGATTCTAAGAGTGGCATTAACCAAGTAATGAGAGGATTTCATAGAGGAGAGGAAATGTGGAGGGCCTCTAGACCCTTATGAGGACAGTTTGATGGACGTGGTTTAAAGCTGATCCCAACCAAGACCGGGAGAAGGCCACTCATCATTTGCGGGTAGAGGGGTTTGTCTGTAGAGAAATTCTGAAAAATCATACAACATTAAGTGGGGAAGAGGACCATCAATACACACAGGTTAGGAGTAGAGCCATTGATGTTAGAGCAGAGGCTATGATTTTATAAAGAAATGAGGCCCAAAGTGGTCTAGATACAAAGGATAGAGTCATTATTAGAGAACCTAAGAGAGCTGCTGTCTAAACATGAATAGGTTTTCTGATTGAGAAGCAATATAAACTGACAGAAGGGGTCAGATCTGGTGAGCTTTCAGGCCTTGTCAGTTATGAGGCTGAGACTTATCTCTTCACATGGAGTACATCTTAAGGGAGGTGTGAACCTCCTTGGGGAAGGCACTCTGTTGACTTCCATTACCTAGTTGGCCTGGGAAGAGAGCTGACCAGGTAAACGCAGGTGACATTTCTAACAGTAAATTTACAGTTCTGTCTGCAATGTTGCTGGTCCTACTTGGCCATCCCCTCAGCAACGGTGGTTACGTTGGAAGCTGGGCCAAGTGAAGGGTTTGTCAGCTTAGAACCTGCAAGATCTCTGGCTCTGACATGGGTGTTCTTGGACTCCAGAAGCCACTATTAACTTGAAAAAAAAATTCAAAACATGCATTCTCTAAGTTTCTACCACTCCCAAATCAAACTCATTTTTCTGCTGTAAAAGCAATTTGCATTCTAATGTGGAAGTGTTTAGCTTCAGAGATTAACCTAGAATATAGTTCTTAAAATAAATCTTAAATAGTTATAACTATGGGAAAATATTTTTAAATTTCCTTTAAATAAAAATAATGTTCTATGGTTAAATGAATCTGGCATATTCTTTTTTTAATAAACAATTTATTTTATTTTATTTTTAAACTTTTATTTAATGAATATAAATTTCCACAGTACAGATTATGGATTACAATGGCTTCCCCCCCCCCTAACTTCCCTCCGACCCACAACCCTCCCCTTTCCCGCTCCCTCTCGCCTTCCATTCACATCAAGATTCATTTTCAATTCTCTTTATATACAGAAGATCAGTTTAGTACATATTAAGTAAAGATTTCAACAGTTTGCCTCCACATAGTACACAAAGTGAAAAATACTGTTGAGTACTAGTTATAGCATTAAATCACAATGTACAGCATATTAAGGACAGAGATCCTACATGATTTTTTTTTAAAAATTGATTAATTTTCTATGCAATTTCCAATTTAAAACCAAGTTGTTTTTTTTTTTCATTTACAATCATCTTTATATACAGAAGATCGATTCAGTATATACTAAGTAAGGATTTCATCAGTTTGCACCCACACAGAAACACAAAGTGTAAAAATACTGTTTCAATACTAGTTATAGCATTACTTCACATTGAACAACACATTAAGGACAGATTCCACATGAGACATAAGTACACAGTGACTCCTGTTGTTGATTTAACAATTTGACACTCTTGTTTATGGCATCAGAAATCTCCCTAGGGTCTAGTCATGAGTTGCCAAGGCTATTGAAGCCTTTAGGGTTCGCTAACTTTGATCTTATTCCAATAGGGTCATAGTCAAAGTGGAAGTTCTCTCCTCCCTTCAGAGAAAGGTACCTCCTTCTTTGATGGCCCCATTCTTTCCACTGGGATCTCACTCGCAGAGGTCTTTCATTTAGGTCTTCTATTTTTTTTTTTTAATACTGTCTTGGCTTTCATTGCCTAAAATACTCTCATGGGCTCTTGAGCCAGATCCACCTACCTTAAGGGCTGATTCTGAGGCCAGAGTGCTATTTAGAACATCTGATACTCTATGGGTCTGCTGTGTCTCCCGCTTCCCATGTTGGATCATCCTCTTGCTTTTGATTCTATCAGTTAGTATTAGCAGACCCTAGTTTTGTTGGTGTGATCCCTCTGACTCTTAGACCTATCAGTGTGATCAATTGTGAACTGAAATTGATCACTTGGACTAGTGAGATGGCATTGGTACATGCCACCTTGATGGGATTGTGTTGGAATCCCCTGGCATTTTTCTAACTCCACCACTTGGGGCAAGTCCGATTAAGCATGTCCTAAATTGTAAATCTCCTACCTCTCTTTTTCCCACTCTTATATTTAACAGGGATCACTTTTCAGTTAAAATTTAAATACCTAAGAATAATTGTGTGTTAATTACAGAGTTCAACCACTAGTACTAGATCAAAAACATACTAAAAAGAATAAAGTATTACATCGTACATCAACAGTCAGGACAAGAGCTGATCAAGTCACTGTTTCTCATAGTCTCCATTCCACTTCAACAGGTTTCCCCTTTGGTGCTCAGTTAGTTGTCACTGATCAGGGAAAACATATGATATTTGTCCCTTCGGGACTGGCTTAATTCACTCAGCATGATGTTTTTCAGATTGCTCCATCTTATTGCAAATGACCGGATTTCATTGTTTTTGACTGCTGTATAGTATTCCTTAGAGTACATGTCCCATAATTTCTTTATCCAGTCTACTGTTGATGGGCATTTGGGTTGGTTCCAGGTCTTAGCTATTGTGAATTGAGCTGCAATAAACATTAAGGTGCAGATGGCTTTTTTGTTTGACAATTTCATTTCCTTTGGGTAAATTCCAAGGAGTGGGAGGGCCAGGTTGTTTGATAGGGTTATATTAGGGTTTCTGAAGAATCTCCAGACTGACTTCCATAGTGGCTTAACTAGTTTGCATTCCCACCAACAGTGGGTTAGTGTCCTTTTCTCCCCACATCCTCTGCAGCATCTATTGTTGGTAGATTTCTGAATGTGAGCCATTCTCACAGGGGTGAGATGAAACCTCATTGTGGTTTTGATTTGCATTTCCCTGATTGCTAGTGATCTTGAACATTTTTTCATGTGTCTATTGGCCATTTGGATTTCCTCTTTGGAAAAATGTCTATTGAGGTCCTTGGCCCATCTCTTCAGTGGGTTGTTTGTTTTGATGTTGTGGAGTTTCTTGATCTCTTTGTAGATTCTGGTTATCAACCCTTTATCTGTTGCATAGTTTGCAAATATTTTTTCCCATTCTGTCGGTTTCCTCTTCACTCTCCTGACTGTTTCATTGCAGTACAGAAACTTCTTAATTTGATGCAATCCCAATAGTTAATTTTGGTTTTGACTGCCTGTGTTTCCGGGGTGTTTTCCAAGAAGTCTTTGCCTGTACCTATGTCTTGCAGGGTTTCTCCAATGCTCTCTAATAACTTGATGGTGTCAGGTCATAGATTTAAGGCTTTAATCCATGTTGAGTGAATTTTTGTGTAAGGTGAAAGGTAGAGGTCTTGCTTCATGCTTCTGCACATGGAAATCCAATTTTCCCAGAACCATTTATTGAATAGACTGTCCTTAGTCCAGGGATTGGTTTTGGATCCTTGATCAAATATAAGTTGGCTGTAGATGTTTGGATTGATTTCTGGTGTTTTATATTCTGTTCCATTGGTCTATCCATCTTTTTCTGTACCAATACCATGCTGTTTTGATAATAACTGCCCTGTAGTATGTCCTGAACTCTGGTATACTAATGCCTCCAGCTTTGTTTTGTTGTACAAGATTGCTTTAGCCATTTGCGGTCTCCTGTGTCTCCATATGAATTTCAGCATCATTTTTTCCAGATCTGAGAAGAATGTCTTCGGTATCTTGGTTGGTATTGCATTGAATACATAAATTCCTTTTGGGAGAATGGACATTTTTATGATATTGATTCTTCCAATCCATGATCATGGAAGATTTTTACATTTTTTTGGTATCCTCTTCTATTTATTTTTTTTAAGGTTTCGTAATTTTCATCATAGAGTTCTTTAACGTCCTTGGTTAAGTTTATTACAAGGTATTTTTTTTGTAGCTATTCTGAATGTGATTGATCTTAGAAGTTCTTCCTTAGCCATGGCATTGTCCGTGTATACAAAGGCTGTTGATTTTTGTGCATTGATTTTATATCATGCTACTTCTCCAAACTCCTCTATGAGTTCCAAGAGTCTCTTAGTAGAGTTCTTTGGGTCCCCTAAATAAAGAATCATATCATCTGCAAAGAGGGATAGTTTGCCTTCTTCCTTCCCAATTTGTATCCCTTTAATTTCTTTTTCTTGCCTAATAGCTCTGGCCAAAACTTCCAGAACTATATTGAATAGCAGTGGTGAGAGTGGGCATCCCTGTCTGCTACCAGATCACAGTGGAAATGCTTCCAACTTTCCCCCATTGAATATGATGTTGGCCATGGGTTTTTCTTAAATTGTTTGATTGTATTGAGGAATGTTCCTTCCAAACCCAGTTTGCTTAGAGTTTTCATCATTTAAGGGTGTTGTATTTTATCAAATGCTTTCTCTGCATCTATTGAGAGAATCATATGATTTTTCTTCTGCAGTTTGTTAATGAAGCGTATCACATTGATTGTTTTGCAAACATTGAACCATCCCTGCATACCAGGGATAAATCCCACTTGGTCTGGGTGGATGATCTTTCTGATGTGTTGTTGCATTCTATTGGCCAGAATTTTATTGAGGATTTTTGCATCTATGTTCATCAGGGATATTGGTCTGTAATTTTCTTTCAATTCTGCATCTTTCTCTGGTATAAGGATTAAGGTGATGCTGGCTTCATAGAAAGAATTTGGGAGGATTCCCTCTTTTTTGATTGTTCTGAATAGTTTGAGAAGAATTGGAGTTAGTTCTTCTCTAAATGTCTGGTAGAACTCAGCAGTGAATCCATCTGGTTCTGGGCTTTTCTTTGTTGGGAGGGCCTTTATGACTGTTTCAATTTCTGTGTCAGTTATTGGTCTGTTTAGGTTTTCTATGTCTTCCTGGCTCAATTTAGGTAGGTTGTATGTGTCCAGGATTCTATCCATTTCTGATAGATTTCCCTGTTTGCTGGCATACAAGTTCTTGTAGTAATTTCTGATGATTCTCTTTATTTCTGTGGTGTCTGTTGTTATGTTTCATTTTTCATCTCTGATTTTATTGATTTGGGTCTTTTCTCTTCTTTTTTTTTAGTTAGTTGGGCCAGTGGGGCTTCAATTTTATTTATTTTTTCAAAAAACTAGCTCCTTGTTTGGCTGATTTTTTGTAATGTTTTGTTGGATTCAATCCTGTTGATTTCTTCTCTGATTGTAATTATTTCTCTTCTCCTATTAGCTTTGGGTCTGGTTTGCTGCTCATTTTCTAGATTCTTGAGATGAACTGAAAGCTCAGCTATTTGGTGCCTTTCCTATTTCTTGATGTAGGCACCTATTGATATAAACTTTCCTCTTAACACTGCTTTTGCTGTATCCTGTAAGTTTCGGTATGTTACGTTGTTATCCTCATTTACTTCCAGAAAATTTTTGATTTCTCTTTTAATTTCTTCTATGACTCAGTGTTCATTCAGGAGCATGTTATTCAGTCTCCATGTGTTTGCATATGATCTAGGGATTCCTGAGTTGCTAATTTCCAACTTCATTCCTTTAAGTTTGGAGAAACTGCATCATATGATTCTAATTCTTTTGAATTTGCTGAAACTTGCTTTATGGCCTAATATGTGGTCAATCCTAGAGAACATTCCATGTACTGCTGAGAAGAATGCAAATTCTTTATGTGTAGGATGAATAGTTCTGTAGATATCTGTTAGATCCATTTGGGCTATAGTATCATTTAAATCCACTGTCTCCTTATTGATCTTCTGTCCTGTTGATCTCTCCATCTCTGAGTGTGGAGTGTTGAAGTCCCCCAGTACTATTGTATTGGGGTCTAAGTCTCCCTTTAAGTCCCTTAACAAATCTTTTAAATAAATTGGTGCCCTGTAATTAGGTGCATATACATTGATAACCGTTATATCTTCCTGTTGAATGGATCCCTTAATCATTATATAGTGCTCCTCTTTGTCTCTCCTAACAGTTTTTGTGGTAAAGTTTAGGTTGTCCAATATTAAGATGGCTACACCTGCTCTTTTTTCATTTCTGTTGGCATGGTATATCTTTTTACAGCCTTTCACTTTCAGTCTGTATACATCTTTGTTGGAAAGATGTGTTTCTTGTAAGCAGCAAAAAAGATGGGTTTTGTTCCTTAACCCAATCAGCCAATCGGTGTCTTTTAACTGGACAGTTCAGACCATTAACGTTCAATGTGACTATTGATGAGTAGTAACTTTGCCCTGCCATTTGCCAAAGATATTTTCTAATATATGCTTTGAGTTTCCTGTGATCTTTTGCTGTGAGGTTTCCTTCCTTTACCTTCTTTGATATTGATGGCCGTGTTTCTGTGTTTCTGTGTGTAACACATCTTTAAGCATCTTTTGCAGGGCTGGACAAGTGGTGACATATTCTTTCCATTTCTGTTTGTTATATACAAATGAGAGCTTTGCAGGATATAATATTTTGGGATGTCAGCTTTTCTCTCTTAGTACCTGAGCTATATCTCACCATTCCCTCCTAGCCAGTAGGGTTTCTGATGAGAAGTCAGCTGTGAGTCTAATTGGAGATCCTCTGAGAGTAATCTGACGTTTCTCTCTTGCACATTTTAGGATCTTTTCTTTCTGTTTCACTGTGGTGAGTTTAATTATGATGTGTCGTGATGAGGATCTCTTTTGGTCATGTTTACTAGGGGTTCTATGAGCTTCCTGTACTAGGATGTCTCTGTTCTTCTCCAAAACCGGGAAGTTCTCTGCAAGTATCTCACTAAAAAGGCCTTCTAATCATTTCTCCCTCTCCATGCCTTCAGGAACTCCTAGAACCTGAATGTTGGGTTTTTTAATAGTATCCTGTAGATTCCTGACAATATTTTTTAGATTTTTTATTTCCTCTTCTTTGGTTTGCCTGTTTCCATTCCTGTTCTCTGTCTTCTAAGTCCGGTATTCTCTCTTCTGCTTCACCCATTCTGTTTTTAAGGCTCTCTAATGTGTTTGTCATTTGATCTGTTGAATTCTTCATTTCATTATGATTTCTTGTCACTATCACAGTTTCATGTTGTACTAGTTGCTTCATTTCATTTTGATTCCTTGTTAACATTTCATTTTCTCAAAAGAGATTTTCTATCTTGTTCACTAAGGATTTCTATAGTTCAAGAATTTGTTTTTGAGAACTTTTTAATATTCTTATCAATTTTTGAGATCTGTTTCCTGCATTTCTTCTATCTCATAATCTTGAATTGGGGTGTGTTTTTCATTTGGGGGCATCATAGTGTCTTCCTTGCTCTTGTTACCTAGTTTCTGCGTTTGTTTGGCACTGTGGTGCTTTTTCTCATAATACTATGACTCTAGATTAAGTGAACTGTCTGCTTTTGATGGATCCTTAGAGGCTGTGATGGGTGTGGCCATAGAGCTCTGTTTGGTTCTTAAGGGTTAAGGGTGTGCCAAAGGCAACTCACCCAGGTTGTTCTCTCTCTCGCTCCCTTGCTCTCTCTCTCTCTCTCTCTCTCTCTTTTTTTTTTTTTTTTACTCAGTTGGGAAGTAATTCCACACAGCTGAGTGGAATTGAGGGTAGTTGATGTATGAAATCTGGCCTCTGTGAAATGTATGAAATCTACCCCTGGGACCACACAAAGAGTTTATGCATACCTCAGTGTGGTCTCAAATTCTCCACAGTGTCTCACTGGGTTGCCGGGGTTACCGAGTTTGTGTATTTGGTGAGTTCTCTTGCCCCCCCCCCCTCAGATTTTTACAGTCTCAGTTCGTTAGCTCCACATACTTTAACTAGATCATAACCTCCTGTTATTTCTCCCCACCAGAGTCAGGTTTTTCTGCTTGGCTAATGGCTGGCACTACTTTGCATATGTTAAATGGTGCCTGCTCATTGTCTTGCTTGGCTTTGTAAGGTCAGAGGAGAGAGAGGCTAGTGCCCATGCCGGTTCCCCTTATTTATTCCTTTTTTTCTCTCCATAGTCAGAAATCTGGCATATTCTTATTTGAAAAATTTAAGCAAATTCTTCTACTGTGGACTACACAGTCTTTCATATGCTAATAGGAACTGTGAGACTCCACAATGTCTTTACTGTATCTAGAGTATGTTAAAAAATTTTCAAATTTATTTCATTTGGCATTTCTCTTAAAAAATCCATCAATGTATGATGAACTTTGTACCCAATGGGGAATGATTTTTGGAACTATTGCCAAAGTTCCCAATCCCAATGCATATTTCTTCCCTCTTCTGCACCTTCACCTGTTTTATACCTACGTACACGTGTATGCAGGATATATGTTTGTACCAATCAAGTTAAATCTGCATCTTTGCTGTAACATTGATAAACCTTTCTTTTATGTATGAACCACCTCCCTTCCCTTCACCCCATAATGCTATGGTCAAAATTCTAGATTTTTCATACATATTGGAATTGTGGAAATCTGTGACAGTACCTCAAAAAGTTCCTAATAAACAGAATTAACATTTCTTTCACTCCAAATTGTTTTAAGACTTATTTATTTATTTGAAAGGCAGAGTTACATAGAAATAGAAACAGAGGTTGAGAGAGAGAAGTTTTGCATATTCATACCACAAATGACTGCAATGGCAAGGGCTGGGCCTGGCCCAAGCCAAGAGCCAATAGGTTCATCTGGTTCTCCCACATGGGTGCAGGGGCCCAAGGATGTGGACCATCTTTTACTGCATTCCCAGGAGCAATAGCAGGAACCTGGACCATAAGTGGAGCAGCTCAGATACAAAACTCTGCTCATATGGGATACTGTAAGCAGCAGTTAAGCCAGGTAAGCCACAGTGCAGGCCCTAGTCCAGATATTTTTGAAATCCATACATATGAGGGTTCTTCACATGTTCACATGCATATTATGCATATTATGAAAAACTGTGGATGAATTTTAAAAGTTTTTATGCACTAATATAAGTTAATCTTATGATTCTATTTTCTAAGATGTTTTTTGAAGCAGTTTGATGAATCTTTTTTTCTTTCTACACATCTTGCTATGCATCTAATCCCTATTTTTAGCTTTACTTTAACCCACTGTGCCACAGAACTGTCAACTTTACTTTAAAAATTAAATGACTCTGATAAACTTACATTCTTTTATTAAAAATTTTTTTCATGCCAGTCACATTTCCAGTTTCTCCAGGTTTTTTGCATAATAGAGAATTTTAATATGAGAAAATTCTTACAGTTTTCTGCAAGTTGAAAGCTATGATAACTATATTCCTCCTACAGTTTTCTACATGACTTGAACATTTTCATATTTAAATCAGTTAATAGTGGCTGGTGCTGTAGCATAGAGGGTTAAGTCTCTGCTAGCAATGTTGGGAATATGGGAATATGGGCACCAGTTCTAATCCTGGCTGGTCCACTTCTGATCTAATTCCCTCCTAATGTGCCTGGGAAAGCAGCAGAGAAGGGCCCAAGTACCTGGGCTCCTGCTCCTACATGGGGGATCCAAAAGAAGCTCCTGGCCCCTGACTTTGGTACGCCCCCCCCCCCCTCCCAGCTGCAGTCCTTGCAGCTATGTGGGTAGTGAACCAGCAGGTGTAAGATCTGTCTGTCTGTGTCTTTCTCTCTCTGTGTTTGTAACTATGCCTTTCAAATATTAAACTGATAAGAACAGATACTACACTTGATCTCAGCCAGAAGGCCGAGAATTGATTATGCCTTTTAAATAAAAAAAATATTAAAAATCAGTTAAGAAAGGGAATATTTTGTTCTAATCATGTAATTTAATTCTAAATTTATTAGTTGCTAAGATAGTTATATACTAGAGATTGCTCTTTTTATATTTCTATATTTCATTCTGTTTGTCATTTTGTTAAAAATTTTGATTACCATGTAATAGCCATACATTTAATGGAGTACAGTGTAATATTTCAACATTTGTAACATTGTGTTAATTGATCAAATGAAGGAACTAGATTTTCCTTTTAGTGTTCTTTGTGTTTGAACACTATGAGATCATTCCTTACACTCATGGAGTACCCACTGAAAAGCCCAGGATACCATTTGTCATTAAAAATTATCTTGTGAAAGGATGGAACCATGGTGCAGTCAGATGTAAATCACCGATAAACCATTATTGTTTTATATCCCATAATCTTTTACAAAATCCTCCTACACAATCACCATGTCATCTCTCTCAGAATTAATTTAAAAGAAGGTTTCATATCTCAACAAATTCCCACCAACTGATGACTGATAAAGAAACTGTGATATATATACACTATGGAATACCACTCAGCCATAAAAATAATTAAATCATGTCCTTTGTAACAAAATGTATGCAACTGTAAACCATTATACTTAGTGAAATAAAGCAGCCCCCAAAACAAATATCATATATATCCCCTGTTCTGTGGTAACTAATATAGTATAATAAATGCAATGCCTATGAGCAAAATCGAAATTTTGAGCTTTGATGATTGTTTCATAGCCCTGTCTCTACTGTTGAGGAATTTTTTATTTTATTTTATTTATTTATTTGACAGGTAGAGTTACAGACAGTGAGAGAGACAGAGAGAAAGGTCTTCCTTCCGTTGGTTCACTCCCCAGTGGCCGCAACAGCTGGTGCTAAGCTAATCTGAAGCCAGGAGCCAGGTGCTTCCTCCTGGTCTCCCATGCAGGTGAGGGGCCCAAGCACTTGGGCCATCCTCCACTGCCTTCCCGGGCCACAGAAGAAAGCTGGACTGGAAGAGGAGCAGCCAGGAGTATAACCAGCGCCCATATGGGATGCCGGCACCACAGGCAGAGGATT
This sequence comes from Lepus europaeus, assembly GCF_033115175.1. Lineage (NCBI taxonomy): Eukaryota > Metazoa > Chordata > Mammalia > Lagomorpha > Leporidae > Lepus > Lepus europaeus. The sequence goes on from NC_084829.1 coordinate 119,128,699, forward strand.
AACCTGGTGTACCACAGCACCGCCCCCCACTTCTTCCTCTTAATATTTGTTGATTTATTTACTTAGTGTAGAATTAAGCTTATGATTATAAAATAAACTGAAACTGGGGCTGGCGCTATGGTATAGCATATTAAGTCACAACCTGCAGTGCCGGCATCCCATATGAGTGGTTGTTATAGTCCTGGTTGTTCACCACTTCTGATCTAGCTCTCTGCTATGGCCTGGGAAAACAGTAGAAGACGGCCCAAATTCTTGGGCCCCTACACCCAAGTGGGACAACCAGAAGAAGCTCCTGGCTCCTGGCTTCCGATCAGTGCAGCTTCAGCCATTACGGTCATCTAGGTAGTGAACCAGTGGATGGAAGACTGCTCTCTTCTTTCTTCCTCTCTCTCTGCCTCAGTCTCTGAAGCTCTACCTTTGAAATAAAAAAAATAAATCTTTAAAAAAATAAAAAATAGATAAAATAAACAAAGTATTTTATTGTAAAAATGAAGAAGAAAAAAGGAAAGAAAGAGGGAGGGTGGGAACTTTGTTGTACGGGAGAGTAGGCTGGGAATTATCACTGTGGCCCTAAGTCTGTATATATAAAATACATGAAATTTGTTCACCTTACAAAATAAAAAAGAAAAAGAAAAAGAGTTAAGGTTTCAAATAATAAAAATAATGAAATAAAAAAGAAATTTCACTTGGAAAACCAATAAACTTCATACAGATGTAGAACACAGAATAAAACTTTCCTTTTCTTGCATTGAAAATAGATTTCACTTTGGAAAGTGAAGCTTTCTGAAAGTTTTAAATAGATGCTTGAGGGTGATTCATAATCAATCACATCACTGAATTACTTATTAGATTATTAGACAACATTTTTGATGATTTAGACTACAATTCATTCCCAGAATGGCTTTATCCTGTGTAATGATTCACGCAGTATGTGTGAGTGGAATGGGTAGAATGACCTATTTGACATAGTTGTTTAAAAAAAGTCATGAGAACATGTGCATGTACACCACACAAAACAACAGAAAAGTAATGAGTGTGTCATATTATCTCAAGAAGACAGGTACTGTGAAAAATGATAACATTTTATTTTCTTCTTTTACTTTCTCTCAACAACAATGAATTGCTTTCACCTAGCTTTATGTGGAATTCATAAACAAGAATAGAAGAAAGGAAAAGACATAAGAAGAAAAATGGCAGAATATTATTTTAAAATAACAATTCTATTGAGGAAGAATTGTCATATACTGAATTGCTTTTGCTTGGAATGTACAACACGAAAGTTTTGACATTTATGCAATCAACATGATTAAGATTTATATCCCCCAAACTTTCCTCATTCCCATCTCAATCTATTCCTCCCTCATCCTCATCTTGTTTCCCAGGGAACCCTTGGTTAGATTCAAAACTAGTTAGTTTGCATGTTTGAAGTTCTTTATAAATGGAATCCAATAGTATGTACCCTGTTTTGCTGTTCAATACAATTAATCAATATTCTTTCACTGTATTTTGTGTTGAATAAATCGTTTTTATGGCTGCATAACATTCCTCTTAATTCATCTACCACATGTACTTACTCATTCCCAGAAGAACGACATTTGCATATTTCACAGATTTTGGTTATTTTTTTAAAAAAAAATATTTATTTTTATTTATTTGAAAGACAGTTACGGGGTCGGGGGGAGAGATTCCACCTGCTGGTTCACTCCTCAAAAGGCCAAAATGGCCAGAGCTAAGCCGATCTGAAGTCAGTAGCCAGGAGTTTCTTCCGTGTCTCCCATGTGGGTGCAGGGGCCGAAGGACTTGGGCCATCTTTCACCTCTTTTCCTGGTCATAGCAAAGAGCTGGATTGGAAGAGGAGCAGCCAGCACTGGAACCAGCACCCAAATGGGATACCAGCACTTCAGGCTGGGGCTTTAACATGCTGTGCCACTATCCTGGAATCCTGATTCTGGAAAATAAACTTTTGGGGCTGGTGCTGTGGTGCAGCAGGTTAAAGCCCCAGCCTGAAGTGCCGGCACCCCATATGGGCACCAGTTCTACTCTCGGCTGCTCCTCTTTCGATCCAGCATTCTGCTATGGCCTGGGAAAGCAGTGGAAGATGGCCCAAGTCCTTGAGCCCCTGAACCCATGCAGGAAACCCAGAAGGAGTTCCTGGCTCCTGGCTCCTGGCTGTTGCAGCCAACTGGGGGAGTAAACCAGTGGATGGAAGACCTCTCTCACTGTCTCTACCTCTCTCTGTAACTCTGTCTTTCAAATAAATCAAATAAATCATTTTTAAAAAGTAAACTTTTTACAAACACCCACAAACAAGGTTGATTTATGCTTTTGCTTAGGTAAATCCCAAGATATAGATGGCTACATCATACAATAGATTTCTGTTTAATGTTTTACTAAAATGTGAAGTGGTTTTCCAAATTGTCCAATTGTACATTGCTACCACGAGCATAATAAAGTACATTTCTTCCATGACTTTACCAACACTAGATATATGCAGACTGTCTTATTTTAGTCAATTTATTATATGGTTAGTTCATCTGTTTAGTTTAATTTTTATTTCTCTAATAATTAATGATGACGTATATGCTTATATGTCATCTGATTGTCTTGTTTAGTGAAGTGTCTATTCAGACATTACCTACTTGTGTTATTTATCCATGTAATAAGCATTTGCAATGTTCTTTCTCTAAGCACACCCATATTTTCATCTGATATCACTTTTCCTTCTGCCTAAAAAACTTCCTCTAATAATTCTTGAAGTGGAAGCTTGATGATAAATTGCTTCCAGTTGCTATTTCTAAAAAGGCTTTTATTTTGTTTCTGGCTTTAAAATGTTTATGAGTATTAAATTCTATTTGAGCAGGATTTCTTTTTCCAGTTATATTTTTTAACTTTTATTTAGTAAATATAAATTTCCAAAGTACAGTTTATGGATTACAATGGCTCCTCCCCCCATAACATCCCTCCCACCTGCACCCCTCCCATCTCCCGCTCCCTCTCCCATTCCATTCACATCAAGATTCATTTTCAATTCTCTTTATATACAGAAGATTGATTTAGTATATATTAGGTGAAGATTTCATCAAATTGCACCCACACAGAACATAAAGTGTAAAATACTGTTTGAGTACTAGTTATAGCATTAAATGACATTGAACAACACATTAAGGACAGAGATCCTACATGAGGAGTAAGTACACAATGACTCCTGTTGTTGACTTAACAGTTTGACACTTGTTTATGGTGTCAGTAATCTCCCTAGGCTCTAGTCATGAATTTCCAAGGCTATGAAAGCCTTTTGAGTTCGCTGACTTCGATCTTATTTAGACAAGGTCATAGTCAAAGTGGAAGTTCCCTCCTCCCTTCAGAGAAAGGTACCTATTTCTTGATGGCCTGTTCTTTCTACTGGGATCTCACTCACAGAGATCTTTCATTTAGGTCTTTTTTTTTTTGCCAGAGTATCTTGGCTTTCCATGCCTAAAATACTCATGGGCTCTTCAACCAGATCCGACTGCCTTAAGGGCTGATTCTGAGGCCAGAGTGCTGTTTAGGACATCTTAGTCTATCTCCTTGTGTGCTAAGTTTCTGAAGTGAAATCTGGCTATATATTTTTTGTTTGTTTCTCTATGAGTAATGCTATTTTTGTCCTCCGATACTTTTAATTTGCTTTCATTGCCAATAATTATGAGCAATTATGCCATGACTCACCTTTGTGCATTTTTATTTGTTTTGGTGTTCTTGAGCTTCTTGAATTTAAAAGTTCATTGAAATCTTTGCTTTTGTAGGATTGTAATTTTAGTTGCATTTGGAAATTTTGGGAACATCTTTTCTCTGGATATTTTTTAAAGATCTATTTATTTATTTGAGAGACAGAGTTGCAGATAGAGAGAGGGCGAGACAGAGAGAAAGATCTTCCATCTCCCGATTCACTCTCAAATAGCTGCAATACCTAGAGCTGGGCCAATCCTAAGCCAGAGTCAGGAACTCCTCCTGGGTCTCCCACATTGGTGCAGGAGCCCAAGTACATGGGCCATCTTCCATTGTTTTCCCAAGAACATTAAGCAGGGAGTTGGATCAGATGTTGAACAGCCAGAATGTGAACGTGAACTGGCAACCATATAGGATGCTGGCACAGCCCCTAGTATTTTTTTTCTAAATGTAACTTCTTTTTAAATGTAACTTTTTTTTCCTCTACTAATGGGAACTGTACAAACATTAGAAGGTGTGAAATTGTCCCTGAACTGGCATTGTGACATAGCAGGTGAAGTCACCACCTGTGATGCCAGCATCCCATATGGGCACTTACTTGAATCCTGGATGATCCACTTCAGACCCAACTCCCTAATGGTGTGCCCGGGAAAGCAGTGGGAGATGAGCCAAGAGTGGGCTCCTGGAACCAACTGGGAGACCTGGAAGAAGTTCCTGCCTCCTGATTTCAGTCTGGCCCAGCCTGGTTATTACAGCCATTTGGGGAATAAACCAGCAGATGCAAGATCTCTCCATGTCCCTCCATCTTTCTCTAACTCTGACTTTCAAGTAAATGAAATTTTAAAAAAATGTCCCAATGTTCACAAAAAGTTCTTTCAGTTTAGTTTTTTAAATTGCTTTTTATCTGTTTTGTTTTGTATATTTTGATTATGTTTTACTTTCTCTAATTTTTTGTTGCAATAACTCATCTGCTATTGGTACCATCCAAATTCTTTTTTTCACATCACACATTTCTAAAATTTCTTTTGAGGTTTTGTTCATATATTCCTTGTCATTATTATAATCTTTTTTAACCTAAGAAACACAGTGAAAAAAACTATTTCAATATATTTATCCATACATTTTACACCTGTAGGAGGTCTGGTTTGGTTTGATTAAATTTTGTCCTCATTATGTGTTGCATTTTCCAGCTTATTTGCATAAATGGTAACGTTTGGCTGGATGATGAACATTGCTAATTTTAACTTTTTATTGCTAGATATTTTTTTGAATTCATGTAAAAACCCTTGAGCTTCATTTTGGGCTACACTTGGAATACTTGGAAATAGTTTATCCCTGGTGACAATTGTTTTAAAGATTTGTTATGGCTGCCCAGAGCAGCTTATAGTCTTTGGGCAATCATTCCTCACTGTTGAGGCAAATACCTTCTGCTCTACTGAATAACTCTGACTTATGAATTTTTCTAAACTATCTTGTGGAAACAGGCACTGTTTCTGGCATTGTGTACACTGAGTATTGTTCGCTTTAATTCTTTCAGATGGTTCCTCCTCTGGCTTCAGGTAATTTCCTCTCACACATGCTCTGAAAAATCCCTTGTTAAATATTCAAGGGGTATCCCTGCTGATCTGTAGGGCTTCCTCTCAGTGCTCTTCTCTCCTCTCACTACTGTGCTACGCGCATTGTGGTGGAGATTAAGTATTTCTAATCGGAAAATCCAAAATGTGAAACATTTGGGTATTGACATAAAACCACAAGTGAAAAATTCCACACCTGACCTCCTGTTATGGATCACTGTCATACAGGCACACATCACAGTTTTTCCAACATACCTGGTGGAGGACAAAAATTCCTTATCTTTCAGTTGTATTTCTTGTCTATGAATGTACAGGTTCTACCAGGCAAGCATGGCCACACACAGTGATAAAGTGGCGTATGTGTAGCCCTAATGCATGATTGACAGGTTGACCATAATATCCTACATGGGACAAAGACCATGAGTACTATTCACTATGCTTTTTAATTCTTCACTGTTCTGTGGCATGAAAATATTTTTGAAAATTTCAAAAATGCATGCAAATATTCCTATGGGTAACCATGATAAGAAAAAGAGAAATCATTTATTTTTAATTATCACAATTTAATTTTTAGTTACATCTGTTATAGAAACTGGACAGTGGTATAATTGTGAATCTTGTTACAGAAGAGCATAACCATGCAATGTCTACCACAAATGACCTCAAGAAACAGAAGACTAAAGCGTTAAAGTTCTGTGATGAAATGATGAGCAGAAGACAATGAAAAAGGGAAAAAATCAACACTGAATTGAAAATGAGATTTGATCATGTGAATGGACCCATTGGTGTTGCATTGAATATATATGACTTAATTGTATGCTGATCACGAAACAAAGATCTATCCTGATGACTAAAAGTTGAAGAGGATTATGAATATCCAAAACAAAATTTAAGAAAAGACACAGTGTTAAGATTTTTAGCATTTGTGATGATGAAGCATCTGTTTATCAAGAAGCAGAGGGGAAATTCATTGATGAATTTGCCAGGTCAACATTTATGGAAATCTTAGGCCAATCCAAGTCTATTTGCTGATGAAACATCATTGTTTTGGTATAATTTTCCCCAGAAAAGCATATAGTACAGTTGATGAGATAGCCCCTACAGGAATTAAGGATGCCAAGGACAGAATAGTTATGCTGGGGTGTGCTAATGCAGCAAGCATGCAAAAGAGTAAACATGCTGGATAAACAAAGGCTTGCATTCTTGATGTTCTAAAGAAGTTAATTTCTTGTCATTCCATTATTATGCTTCCAAAAAGGCATTGATGTCATAGGGACATCTTTTCTGACTGATTTTCACAAGTATTTTTCCAGTAGTTCGTGATCACTGCAGGGAAAGTGGGGCTGAATGAAAATGACAGGATTCTTTTATTCCTTGACAATTGTTCTGCTGCATCAGATATAATGTCTATGCATGTAATTCCCATAAAATCTGATCTCATTAATTCATCTGTTTGATTCATAGTTCAATGGATAGTAAATATAAAAAAAACACTTTGTTGAACACATGCTGGCAGCATGTGTATGGAAGATATAAAGAAGGAGTTCAGCATGAAAGATGTTTGTGCTGTTGTCAATGCTTAGAACATATATTCCTGTCACAATCGCTGACCTATAATCGTGTTCCATGAGGATGATGAATATGATGGTGACTTTGTAGGAATGTGTATGTTAAATGAGAAAAAAGCAATGTCTGACCTCATGTATGCAAAATATGTGTCTTCAGAGTCTACCAATAAGATGGAAGAAGTGGCTTTCAAGGCAGTGTCCCATTATGCATGCATTTGCCAATGATGAAATCACTGAAATGTGTTGAGTAAACATCATTATGATAATAATGTTGAAGAAGTGGGAATTATTGTCACTGCAAAAAATAAGTGCCTATAGGTGACATCATGGAAAATGTTTGATGAGGTTATTGAAGGAACAGAGCTAACAGAAGAAATCATGTCAATTTATAAAATCAAAGTGACTTCTAAGACAAAAATTTATATCATTGAAAATGACGACTTTGGAGAAAACACAAAGAAAAGGCCACCAGGTCACAAGTCATAGTCTAGGAAAAGGAACAAGTTACTAAAGTTACACTGAACAGTGGGTGAATATACTTCACAATAATCTATTTTCTGAGAAAGTAGAGGAGAGGAATCCGAACACTGTCATCATAAAGTAATGACAAGGAGAGAGAAGCATTACTTGGAGTCTTTTGATCAATACAAACTGTAGCCATTTTTTGAAATGTCACACTGGACACCACAAATACTTACGATTACTATTAATAAAATTTTTAAAATGTGTAAAGAGATGTAAATGCTAACTAACCATAATTGATATTCACAGTGAATATACATATTGATTTATCACATTGTGATTAATAAATATGTTCAAATAAATGATAAAATATATGAAGTTAAAAATAAAAAATAAAAAATCGAAAGTTGATGAGAAAATTAGCTTTGTACAAACTGAAAAAGTAAAACTATACAGAAGAACACCCTTCATCCCTAACAGATTCACTTCCTAGTCCCTCAACAGTTACTAATGTTAGTTTTCACCTAAATAAAAGACAGTGTATAATAACATTTTCATCAAAATGCACTGTCATAAGTTGTTATAGGGCCATCAATCCACATGTACAAAATACAGTTGGTGACACTGGTCTTTTTGTAAGATGAAGACTTTATTACAACACAGCAAAGAGGCAGGACAATATGGCTCAATTTTTTTTCCCTAGGTCAGTTTGGAAAAGGGATTAAATGGAAACTTTGAGAGTGAACAAGGGAATAGAGAAAAGTCTTGTGTTATGCATTATGTAGTAGTTGTCTCATGAAACTCATGCAGATGTTTAAACATGTATGGTGGATACAGGTATTCTGTTGATGCTAAAATTTTGCTTAGTTACATTGATCACATTATTTTTTCTCCATATTAATCATGTGATACTCTTTTCACTACTAAGTGCCTTTGTGAATATGTATAATGAAATTATTGCTTGTTAATAGAATATAACAAAAGTTAGGGTTGATAGTGATGCCAAGTTTAATAGAAAATGACACTTTGCTTTTTGATGGGTCAAGGTTCACAGACTTTTTAATATATACTTTTATTTTTATATGTTTTATTTATGTAAGGTGAACAAATTTCATGTATTTAAAGTATATAGATTTAAGAGCACAGTGATACTACCCACAGTACACTCCTGCCCACCCATGTACCTATCCTCCCTCCTTCTTCCTTTCTTATTCATTTCTTTATTCCTTTCTTTTTTAGAATGAATTGCAGATTTATTTTTTCTTTAATTCAAATTTTATTTAAGTTATACAAGTTTCGTGCATTTAATTTATGTATACAGATTTAGGTGCTTAGTGATACTGCCTACCCTAATCTCCCTTCTGCCCACACTCCAACTGTTTTTCCTCCCTCTACATACCCACTCTTAATTTTTACAGAGATCTACACTCAGTTTACTTAATAATAATAAGGTTAACCCTACACTGAGTAAAAGAGTTTATGAAATAGTATGGAAAAAAAAACTCTTACTCAACAGAAGAGACAAGGGCTGTAAACAATTATCAGATCTCAAAATGTCCATTTCACTCCAATATATTACATTTCAGGTACTCTATTAATTACCTTGGAGCAAGAAAAACGTGTGGTATCCGTCTTTTTGGGACTAGCTTATTTCATTAGTTCTAATGGTTTCCAATTGCATCTATTTTGTTGCAAAAGTCAGAATTTCGTATTCTTTACAGCTGAGTAGTACTCCATAGAGATATATATCATAATTTCTTCAACCAGTCAACAGCTGAAGGACATCTTGGTTAGTTTAGAAAATGGCATGCTTTCAGTTTATTCATAACCATAAGCTTAACCCTCCACCAAGCAAAGAATTCAACAAATGGTACAAATTTAAAAAAAAAAAAAAGCACTGTTCCCTAACAGTAGAGACAAGGGTTGTGAACAATAATAAAATCTCAAAATATCAATTTCACCCATATGAATTGCATTATTTTATATTCTATTAATTGCCACAGAGCAAGGCAAATGTATCATATTTGTATTTTAGTAAGTGGCTTATTTTCTAAGTATAATAGTTTCTGGATACATTCATTTGGTTGCAAAAGACAGAATTTCATTCTTTTTATGGTTGAGTAGTATTCCACAGTGTGCGGGCGTGAGTGTGTGTGTATGTGTTTGTGTGTGTATGTGTATATCACATTTGCTTTTTCCAATCATTGGTTGGTGGACATCTGGGTTGATTCCATATCTTAGCTTTTGCAAATTGAGGTGCAGTAAACATGGGGGTACACATAACTCTTTCATTTGCTGATTTCATTTCCCTTGGGTAAATTCTCAGAAGTGGAATGGCTTGGTCACATGGTAGATCTAGTTTCAGATTTCTGAGGAATTTCCATACTGTCCTCCACAATAGCTATATTGGTTTCCATTCCCACCAAGAGTGTACTAGGGTACCTTTTCCCCAACATCCTCTCTAATGTTTATTGTTTTTTGATTTCTATATAAGAGTCTGGGGGAGATGAACCAATTGTTGTTTTGTTTTGCATTTCCCTGATGACTAGTGATCCTGAGCATTGTTTCATGTGTGTGTCAGCCATTTGAATTTCCTTTCTAAAAAAGTGTTGTTCAAATCCTTTGCCCATTTCTAAACTGAATTCTTTTGTTATTATTGATATCTTAAGATATTTATAGATTTGTTATATTAATATTTTACCAGTTACATTCTTTGCAAATATTTCTCCTGTTCTGTTAACTGTCTCCCCACTTTGCTGAGTGTTTATTTTACAGTGCAAAAGCTTCTTAGCATTATGTAAGTTCATTTGTGTATTTTTTCTTTGATTCCTTATGTTCTGGGGTCTTTTTCCAAGAAGTTTTTGCCTGTGCCAGTGTCTTGCAAAGTTTCACCAATGCTCTTCTCTAATAATTTGATGGTATCAGGTTGTAGATTTAGATTCTTGATCCATTTTGAGTTGAATTTTGTATAAGGTGTAAAGTGTGTGTCTTATTTCATACTTGTGCCTACAGGGATCCAATTTTCCCAAAATCATTTGTTAAAGAGACTATCATTTTTCAGGAATTGATTTTTGCTCCTTTGTCAAATATTTGTTGATTATAGATGTGTGGATTAGTTACTGATGTTTCTGTACTCTTCCATGGATCTACATGTCTATTTCTGTGCCAGTACGTGACTCTTGATTAAAACTACCCAGTAAAAGAATTGAAATATTGTATTATGATGGTTCTAGCTTTCTTTTTCGTTGTTTAAAATTTCTTTACCTCTTTGGAGTCTCGTGTTTCCATATGAATTTTAGTATAATTTTATCTTGTTCTGAGAAGAATGCCATTGGTATTTTGATTGCAGTCACACTGAATCTATAAATTGCTTTTGGCAGTAAGGAATTTTGATGATTTTTTTCCAATCCACAACATGGAAGAATTTTCCATATTTTGTATGTTCTTCTATTGGTCTTTGTTTCATGTACAATATTATTAACACTACTGTTATAATGTTATCTTCAGTCTATATGTAAAAGGAGCATATAAAATGTAAACGGATGTTGTGTTTCCACTTAAGCTTTATTGCAAAGATATCTTGTTGTGTGTATGTCAGTATTACAAAAACTGGAAACATCAGCAAGTTCCTGATTTCAATCATGTTGGTTAAGGTGTGGTAAAACTGTACATTACCCTTCCCCACTATTCAACAAAGTCTCCTTGCGCCACCCCTCCCAGTCCTCCTATATTTTCTCTCCCTGTCTAACATCTGCAGTATTGCCAATGCTATTAGTTGAGAGAATAATAAGAGTCATCTTCTTTGTTTCTTTTTCACAGGAATCCCTCTCCTTTGTTTCCTGTGGGGAACAGAATAATGAAATCCATTGTTTCAGATCTGGTTTTGGGTTGTTTCCAGCAGGTAATATACTTAGTCAGTGTTTCACAATCTTGGGCAGAAACACAAGTCTTGATTCACTTTCAAATTAATTTCTTTTTTATTTTAACTGTTTAAAAGTAAATTTCTTTATGCTATATAATGATACATACAATGCTGTCTACTTCCAATATTATAGTTTCCTATATGTCAAATTTATTTTTAAGTATTTCTACAAGGTGGTAGTATATTTACAAGTAAAACATACAAATATTTTAAGTCATATTCTTATATAGTTGATTGTTTTACACATGGAATAGTATTCTTTCTTAGTTGGTAAGTTAAAAGAGAAAATATTTTTCGTGATAGACTGAAACTGATTATAATATTGTTATCATGCATCTAAACTATAATATATTTTTATATGGACTTTGCATCTTATGGCTATTAAAATATATAACAGGAATATGGACAACATTTCAGCATTCATATCTAGTATAGCAGAGAATGAACTTAGTGTCTTAATCTTTTTTTCTTTTTAAAAAATTTTAAGGTGAAAAAATTTCATGTATTTCTTATATACAGATTCAGGGGCATAGTAATATTTCCCACCCTACTCTGCTATGTATCCATGCTCCTATCCTCCTTCTCCATCCTTCAATTTTTTACAATGATATACTTATAGTATATGTTATACTCATATGATTAACCTTCACTGAGTAAAGAATTCCACAAATGGTTAGAAGAAAAATACAGGCCAGCGCCGTGGCTCAATAGGCTAATCCTCTGCCTTGTGGCGCCGGCACACCAGGTTCTAGTCCCAGTCGGGGCGCCGGATTATGTCCCAGTTGCCCCTCTTCCAGTCCAGCTCTCTGCTGTGGCCCGGGACTGCAGCGGAGGATGGCCCAAGTCCTTGGGCCCTGCACCCGCATGGGAGACCAGGAGAAGTATCTGGCTCCTGGCTTCGGATCAGTGCAGTGTGCCGGCAGCAGCACACCGGCCGCAGCGGCCATTGGAGGGTGAACCAACGGTAAAGGAAGATCTTTCTCTCTGTCTCTCTCTCTCTCTCTCTCACTGTCCATTCTGTCTGTTTAAAAAAATAAAAAAGAAGAAGAAGAAGAAGAAAAATACACTGTTCCTCATCTGTAGAGACAAGGACTGTGAGCAATCATCGAATCTCAAAATATCAATCACACTTCACATTATATTTTTGGTATTCTATTAGTACCGCATATCTGAGAAAACATGGAATTTGTCTTTCTGGGACTTGCCACTTAATATTGAGCCACATTATTTTTCCTTTCTAAAGTGCTTCCACTGGGTGTTCTATAAAAAGACGCTAGAGTTACTTTGCAAAATAAAACATTGATTTCTATACCATAGCAGTATATCTTCATAAAAGTGACCACAAATTTACATGATAAATTGAATTAATGCTCTTTTATAAATTGCACAACATGTTATTGTGTGATAGGTGCAAATGACACAATTCTAGGATAAATATTTAATTTTGTGGCTGGCATTATGGCACAGTGTGTTAAACCACTGCTTATAATGCCAGAATTCTGTATCTGAGTACCTGTTTGAATCCCAGCTACTCTGCTTCTAATGCAGCTTCCTGTTAATGTGCCTGGGGAAGGAGATGTTGAGACAAGACCCCTGACGCTTGAGTGGGGTTCTTGAATGGAGTTTCTGGCTCCTGGCTCCAGCTGCCCAGTTATGTCTGTTGCAGCCATTTCAGGAGTAAGTGAACCAAAAGATGAAGATGAAAAATCTCTCCCCCCACTGCAGTGGCTTTCAATGTGGTAAGCCTGGGCTTCAGCAGAAGTCAGCTTGTGAAGAGCCCTGGCAGCTCTGCCAAGAGTTGGATCACTGGAAATGGACCTGCCCTGGAGTCGAAGGATGCCCAGGTCAGAGCCACAGATCTTATTGGCTCGAAGCTGAAAAGCCCTTCACTCAGCCCAACTTCCAAAGTGACCACTGCAGCTGAGGGTGTGGTCAAGTAGGGTCAGCAACATTGCAAGCAGAACTGTAAATTTCTTGTTAGAGATGCCCCCTGCCGTTACCTGGCCAGCTCTCCTCCCAGGCCAGCCAAGTAATGAAAGTCAACAGAGTGCCTTCCCCTAGGAGGTTCACACCTCCCTTAGGATATACCCCATGTGAAGAGATAGATAGGTCTGGGCCTCTTAACTTACAAGGCCTAAAGCCCAACAGATTATTATCAAGCCCCTTCTATCAGGTTCTATTTGCCTCTCAATCAGAAAACTTAATTGTAGCTTAGACAGCACCTTTCTTAGCTCCTCTAATAATGACTCTGTCCTTTGTTCTAGACCCTGTCTAGCGCACTTGGGCCTCATTCCTTTGTAATCATAACCTCTACTCTACCACCAATGGCTCTACTCCCAACCTGTGTGTACTGATGGTCCTCTTCCCCACTTAATGCTGTATAATTGTTCAGACCTGGTTAAGGCCACTCTTAGGGTCATTGGTTACTATCCTCACTCTGTCTTTTATGACCTTGTCTAAATATGATCAGAGTCGGCGAACTTGGAAGGCTTCCATAGCCTTGGCAACTCATGACGACAGCCTAGGGTGGTTACTGGCGCCATAAACTAGAGTATCAATTTGTTGGGTCAACAACAGGAGCCACTGTGTGCTTGCTCCTGATGTGGGATCTCTGTCCTTAATGTGCTGTACATTGTGATTTAATGCTATAACTAGTACTCAAACAGTATGTTTCACTTTGTGTTTCTATGTGGGTGCAAACTGTTGAAGTATTTATACTAAATTGATCTTCTGTATATAAATAGAATTGAAAATGAATCTTGATGTGAATGGAAAGGGAGAGGGAGCGGGAGAGGGGAGGGTTGCGGGTGGGAGGGAAATTATGGGAAGGGGAAGCCATTGTAATCCATAAGCTGTATACTGGAAATTTATATTCATTAAATAAAAGTTAAAAAAAAAAATCTCTCCCCCCGACTCCTCTCTCTCCTTTACTTTTCCCTCTCCTCCCCTCTCTGTCTGCTGCTCTGCTCACTCTGCCTTTCAAATAACTAAATCTTAAAAAATATTCAATACTTCATTAAATGTTACATATTTCTTTACTGTTGTGAAGAGTACACGTCTAAATTAGTGTATTTGTGACTTCATTAGAGATACTAATTAGTAATTATTAATGATTTATTGAGTATTAGCATAGTGTAATAAGTATATGTAAAATTTTCATATTAGTTTTCTGCCTATGACTATGATTACCTACAAATAATTAGGAAATTGAATGCCATTTCCCCATTAAAATTAAAAGATATGAAGATAAAATATTTGGGAGAAAATGACATCCAGCATTTGAATTCTGGTTTGAGATTTCTGGGCTCTGGGAGCTAAGTCTAAGAATAAGATAAGTGCTCAAATGTCCCCACCCTTACCTATGAGTCTATCTCATCTTGTCAATCAAAAAACAAACAAACAAAAATAGTATACTTGATTTTTTTCAGGCTTCAGTTTTATACATTATCATCAATTTAAATATTAGAGTGTGACTGGCATGTACTGTCTATAAAATTTCTGATCTGTTAAAGGAAACTGTAGATCTTGATTTGATATTTAGCAATAAAAATAATAAGCACAACTAAAGATATTCTGGAGCTCACCATAATGAACAGAGGTTTAATGTGATCTGTCAATAATGTTGTACAGAATTGCTCCTTTTAAAAAGTTGAAATAAGAGTCAAGGGAAAGATAATGTTCACCTTTCTTTTTGTAAAGATAATTGATTATGTATTATGGTATTTTAAATGTATACAGAAATGGAATAACACATAGTTAATTTTATTAGCATTTATTTATAGTTCATATAGAAAAGGCAACAGACAATAGAAAAATTAACAACTTATTAAATGATTTCTGCTTAATGATGTAATTTGAAAGCACTTTGTATATTATATATTTATTTAGAGTATTTATCAGTTTTCATATTTTAGTGATTATATCCCATAGGAAGAATATATCATTATATTCTTAAATTTTATCTACATGCTCTATTGAGTAATGTAAAAACTAATTAAATTTTTAAAAAATAAAAAGGAGATGAAAAATGTTGAAGAACAATGTATGTAATGCAAGAGTCTCAAAGTCAAGCTTTAATATCTGCTTTATAACAGATGATAAACATTGATGGCGGAGAAATGAAAGTGATACAAAATGTATTGTGTGGTATATAACATGCTGTCAAATAACTTCTAGTAATAATAACAAATTGTTGCCACAATGAACATAGTCTAAATGTATTTAGCCTAACAGTTATTACTCATATTGGAGTACATAGATCTGAGTCCTGATTTTTTCCCCATTACAACTGCCTGGTTATGCACAATCTGTGAGGCAGCAGGTGGTAGCTCAGTATTTGAGTCACTTATAACTATGTAGGAGACAGATTGTGTACCGGTTGCCCATGTCAGAGATCTGGATTGATGCTAATTTGTGAATCAAGAGATGGAAGCTCTATTTCCCTGTTTGTCCCTCTCTGTGTGTCTCTGAGTCACACATAAATGACTTGATAAATATTTCTAAAAGTATAGTAGTCCAGTATGTATTATAATTATACAATATTAGTTCAAAATATCATGTTGTTTTCTGAGTCTAAGCCAATTTTTAATCTTAATACAAAAGGCACATGAGGTTTGGGTATGCTTCAATCAAAATTTTCTGATATAGTCAAAAGTTTTATAATTAATCATTTAAAAAATGTTTCAAGTAAAAATATTAGATTCCAGTTTCATTGAGTATATGATTTACTTATCTTTAATTTATAGATGCATTGGTCCACAGCCTAGTCAATTGATGAAAATGGGTTGTTGAAGTCACTCAAATGAGGGATGTTTTCTATATTTTTTCACTTAATATGCTTTCTAAGCCATTCTCTTTTCCACACCTTCAGCAACTTCTGCTTCAACAAGTCCACTGTTAAGGGTTTCCATGGTAGTCTTTATTTGACATATTGAATTCTTCATTTCTGATATTTCCATTTGGTTTCTTTGCAAAATCTCATTCTCACTGAATATTTTCCTCCATTTCATGTATAAATCCCTTGACTCACTCATATGTGGGGTCAAAAAAACTGATGATCTCACAAAAGTTAAAAATATATTGGTGGAGGCCGGTGTTGTGGCTCAATAGGCTAATCCTCCACCTGCGGCGCCAGCACCCCGGGTTCTAATCCTGGTCAGGGTGCCGGACTCTATCCCAGTTGCTCCTCTTCTGGTCCAGCTCTCTGCTGTGGCCCCGGAGTACAGTGGAGGATGGCCCAGGTCCTTGAGCCCTGCACCTGCATGGGAGACCAGGAAAGGCGTCTGGCTCCTGGCTTCGGACCAGCGCAGTGTGCTGGCCACAGCGACCATTGTGTGGTGAACCAACGGAAAAAAAGGAAGACCTTTCTCTCTGTCTCTGTCTCTCTGTCCACTCTGCCTGTCTATATATATATATATATATATATATATATATATATAGAGAGAGAGAGAGAGAGAGAGAGAGGTGGTTACCATAGCTTGTGGAGGAGGTTTAAGAGGACTATATTGGAAAGGTTGATTGATATGTACTCAATTTTAATTAGACAAGAGACTCTATGATTCCATTACCCAATCAGATAACTATATATAATGAAAATATTCTGTATATTTTTATATTAAAAGCCTACATAATAGAACTTTGGATGCTTTCATGGTAAATAAATGTTAAATGTATGAAAGGACGTATTTACCCTGATTGAATATGTACAATGTGTACATGTAATGAAACATCACATAGTACTCAATAAACATTCACATTTTATACGTCATTAAAATTTTAAATCAAATAAAAAGGAAAAAATTACAAATTGTAATGTGTATCATAAAAATATACAGGATAATATTCTTTCAATTCATATCATTATGAAAAAATTGTTTTAATGTCAGGTTTCTCTTACTAAAAATTTTATAAAAACTATTTTTTGAAATTGCAATTTATTGTAAATTTGAAAGAAAATGTTTTAAGTATCTTTTACTTCCCTCATAACTCATACTTTCCACAGTGCCAAAATTCAATCACATTTAATTACATTTAATTAAATCAATTACATTTAATATATTGGTGAAAAGGATCTGTGAGATGGATAAAAATGACATTTAGTGCCATGTCATACACCATAAAGTGGCCAAATGGTTGGATTTAGTTACAAATTTTAAGATTTTATTTATTTATCTATTTGACAGGTAGAGTTACAGACAGAGAGAGGGAGAGACTGAGAGAAAGTTCTTCCATCCACTGATTCACTCCCCAAATGGCCACAACAGCTGGAGCTGGGCTGATCTGAAGCCAGGAGCCAGGAGTTTCTTCCAGGTCTCCCATGCTGTTGGAAGGCCCTATCCCTTGGGGCTATCTTCTGCTGTTTTCCCAGGCCATAGCAGAGAGTAGGATCAGAAGCAAAGCAGCCAGGACAGGAACCAGCACGCATATGGGATGCAGCCATCACAGGAGGAGTCTTAGTCCACTCTGCCACAGCACTGGCACCTAGTTTAGCTAAATCCTTAAAAAGAAAAAAAAACCACAGAACTTTTATTCAGACATCATGCATCTTTTAGAATAAATTATGGAGAAATAAAGTGTTTTTTTATTCTTGATATTGTTCTCTATTGAGCATGATTATGCGTGATTATACAAATATTTCCACAGGAAACAAATGTTTTATGTTTCCCTTGACAGTAACTGATAATGTACAAGGAAGGAAGGTATACAAAAATGATGAACTGTACTTTTGAGAACATTATCTTTATAGCAAGAATTTTACAACAAATATTCTAAAAAAAAAGATTTCATCAAAATAAAGACCATCAATGTGTTTAGCCTAAGGGTATAAATGTCTATAATTCTAGTTTGGTGTAGTTTAGCTAGAAAAGCCTCCACTGAAGTAAAAGAATTCAACCATGTGTACATGTGCACAACCGTACTCATTACACCTTCATTATACTTGTAGAATTCCTGCAACTAATCACTAAGATTAATCTGTTTAAATGTAAGCCGTCTTATGTGTTATGTTAGATTCATAGAACTAGGAACCATATATAGTTTGTTCACATTGCATTTGGTGTATATACATTTGATCTTTCAATGAATGAGTTAATGTCTATTACCAGATAACCAAGAATTCTTTTTCTATCTTACTTCCAGAGGAACAGTTAGATGCACCTGATTAAGGAGTGAAATAGCACACAATAACATTTGAGAGAAAGGAAAATGAAATGAAACACACTTGGATAAGTACCTCAATGATGATATTGGTCTGGAAATGAAAAGTAATTATCCTGACCTGTCACAGAGAAGCGTAAAATCTGGACACTGGACAACTGGCTTTTACAAGTTTTTTGTATATGAAGTCCAAACAATTGGAATAGGCATTTTTAAGCAATTTGTCCTGAATATCCTTTGCTATTAATATTGCTATAGAAATTACTTTTCTGAGGCCAGGTAAGGGAGCTAATGTGAATAAGGAAGACTAATTTGTCAGTTGTAAAAAAAAAAAAAATCTACCCATTCTGAATGGTGTGAACTCTTCTATGGAGAAATGTAAATATTTGTTTTTTAGAGAAAACTGAACCGGATTCAGCCAAACTTTGAATTCAGTGTTTAATTTTATAGATTCAGAAGCTAGGTATAATCATGTTACCAGAAAACACGAAGTTCAGTTGGCTTGATTGATTCTGGACAACTTATAAGAAAGTGGTGTATTCAGAGAACAGCAATTTACTCATTAATGTGATAAAAATAACATAAAAAGATTCGAATAAGTACTCAGTGCATTTCCCCCCTGTGGACTGAAAAACTGAAATTATAATCAGACTTTGCAGGGCATGATAAGATACTATCCCT
The DNA here is from genome assembly GCF_033115175.1 of Lepus europaeus. NCBI lineage: Eukaryota > Metazoa > Chordata > Mammalia > Lagomorpha > Leporidae > Lepus > Lepus europaeus. Next base: position 119,147,766 of record NC_084829.1, read on the forward strand.
TAATTAACACTTTATTTCCGCCACAGCAAAACCCAATGCACTAGGCTAGCCCTGAAGTTTAATATACCAGCTTTGGAGTTTTCCAATGCTCCTTTAAAAATCCCTAGCCTCCTTAGATATGAAAATATTTAGAATATAAAGGAAAGGGTATTTATATTCAATTTCTTTGGAAACACTTTTCTCCTGACATACCATGCAAATTGTAGCTGCAACATTTGTCTGATTAATTGCACCTATTCAAAACAATAATGACTGCTGTCTACCTTACAAATTCAAAACATTGTGCATAGGCTAAGCATCTAGTTAAATTCCCATGGTGCCAAGAAGAATGAAATATTATTTCCCTATAAATTTACGTGTCTAAAAGATAAAGTCCAGCTATTGTATACATCTCTATGTTATGCCAGTGATACTTGTATGGCTCTTACAAATATGTATTTACAATTCCAAAGAGTTCACCTAAAAGTATATTTCATGTCACACATTCAAAGAAGAGAGCTTCTGCTCCACCCTTTCAAAAGTGAGGGGGAAGCACGTGCTTTCTCTTATTTACAAACAGAGAATTCAGTTTTTCCCCCCAATAACTGCATACAGAATTAATCCATCACTTACACAGGAAGTCTCTACTGGTTGTTTCGACTTACTCAAGTGAAGGATGTAAATCACGTTATTCTAGTTGTTGAATTAATTGGATCAAAATATAATTCCCTTCCTTGACACGTTTCCAACACACACACACCCCAAAACGTCACACAGTTCATTTTAATTTTTATCTATCAATAGGTCAATTAAACGATTTACATTTATGCTATACAATACTGTTGAATGACTAAATCAACTGATTAATATACCCATCACTTCATGTATCATTTTTTTTTATATGACAGATAGACAGTGAGAGAGATACAGAGAGAAAGGTCTTCCTTCAGTTGGTTCACCCCACCAAATGACTGCTAAGGCCTGCGTGCTGTGCCTATCCGAAGCCAGGAGCCAGGTGCTTCCTCCTGGTCTCCCATGCGGGTGCAGGAGCCCAAGCACTTGGGCCATCCTCCATTGCCTTCCTGGGCCACAGCAGAGAGCTGGACTGGAAGAGGAGCAGCCAGGACTAGAACCAGTGCCCATATGGGATGCCGGCGCTGCAGGTGGAGGATTAGCCAAATGAGCCATGGCGCCGGCCCCTTCACGTATCATTTTTGGGATGTGAGAATATTTAAAATTACTCTCTTAGAGTTTTCAATTACATAATATTTTATTTTAAAAACTTATTTATCATTTTATATGAAAGTTAGAATTACACAGAAAGAGAAGAAGAAGTAGAGAGAGAGAAAGAGAGAAGTCTTCCCTCTGCTGGCTCACTCCCCAATTGGCTGCAAAGCCCAGAGCTGCACCAATCCAAAGCCAGGAGCCAGGAGCTTCTTTCCAGTCTCCCACGCGGGTGAAGGGGCCCAACGACTTGTGCCATCTTCTACTGCTTTCACAGGCCACAGCAGAGAGCTGGTTTGGAAGTGGAGAAGCCAGGACTCAAAATGCGCCCATATAGATGCCTGTACCACTGGATGCGGCTTCACCCACTATGCCATAGCAGTGCCCCCTATACAATATATTATTATTATCTATAGTAACTGTCCTATACAATAAATCTGAGAACTTATTTTTCCGATTTAACTGAATTTTCCAAAACATTATTTATTTGAATGGCAGAGTGACAGAGGGAAACAGAGTCTATCAGCTGGTTCATCCTCAAATTGTCACAATGTCCTGAACTTGAATATGATGAAGCTAGGACCTAGGAACTCCATCTAGGATCCCACATGAGTGTCAGGGACCCAAGTACTTGGGAAATCTGCTGCTGTTTCTCAAGCGCATCATCAGGGAGCCATATCAGAAGTGGAGCAGCAAGACTCATGTGTTCATTTCCTCCGCACTCCTTCTGCCAGACACTGGTAGCCACTAGTCTATTCTGTGATTCTGTGGGTTTGACTTTCAGATTCTAAACATAAGTGAGGTTCATGAAGTGTTTGTCTTTCTTTGTCTGTGTTATTTCAGTCAGCGCATTGTCTTCTGCCTTCATCCATATTGCTTCATATGAAAGAACTGCGTCCTTTGTTTCTGTTGAATAGAATTTCATGGTATATGTGTACCACATTTTCTATATCCACGCATATGTTGGTAGACACTCAGTGTGATCCATAATTTGGCTACTGTGAATAGTGCTTCCATGAATATGAGAGCAGATATCTCTCTGGCACCCTGATTTCATTTCCTTTGAATACATATCCAGAAGTGAAATTGCTAGATCATATGGTAAACATTCTGTATATTTTTCCTATTTTTCCCATTTATTTGAAAAACAGAGCTACAGAGAGAGGGTGGAGGAGAGACAGATAAGGAACTTGTATCTGTTGGTTCACTCCCCAAATGGTCTCAATGACTGGAACTGGGCTGATCTGAAGCTGGAAGCCAGGAGCTTCTTCTGAGCTTCCCACATGGTTGGAGGGGCCCAAGAACTTGGACCATCTGCTGCTGCTTTCTCAGGCACATTAGCAGGGAGCAGGATCAAAAGTAGAGAAGTCAGGTCTCTAACTGGTGCGCTTATGAGATGCTGGCACTGCAGGCGGCAGCTTTTCAAGCTTCACCACAGCCACTATTTTCAATATTTTGAGGAACTTTCATATTGCATTTTTAATAGCTGTGCTAATTTACATCCTTCGAATATAAATATGAGTTCCCACTTCAAGTCATTTTAACAATTGTGAAGTAATACATAGTATTTCATGATGATTTTAAGACATTACTGTCATGATTCATAATATTAAGCATTTTTATATCCTTATTGGCCATTTGTTTATTGTCATTTGAGAAATATCTATTTAAGTCATTTATCTATTTTTTACTCAGGATATTTTCTATCTTGTTATTTAGCATTTGAGTTTCTTATATATTTAGGCTACTAACATCTTACCAGATATGTGACTTGTAGACATATTTTTCTCCCATTTCATAGGTATTTCTATTCACAGTATTGATTGTTTCCTTTGTTGTGAAGAAACACTTAATTGTGGTACAAATCCATTTGTATTTTGCAGCTTTAGTATCCCATGCTTTTATAATTCTTTCCAAAAACTTTTGCCAAAATCAATGTCAAGAAACTTTTTCTCTGTGCTTTCTTCTATTAGTTTTACAGTGCTAGGTCTAAAACTTAAATGTTAAATCATTTTGGGTAAATTTTTTATATTTGGCGTGATATCAGGGTTCAATTTTCATTCTGGATGTCCCATTTTCTCATTAAAAAAACCATTCTTTTCCCTGTTGAGCCTTTTTTGGGGGGACTTTGAAAAAAATGTTAGTGAAAATGTGTCAGTTGATTTCTGAGTTCTCTATTCTGTTTCATTTGTCTGTATGCTTGTTTTCTTGCCAATGCTACATTATTTTAATTACTGTAGTTCTGTATTAGATTTTGAGATCAGCTATATTATTTTTCACACAAGTTTGATTTATCTTTTCAGGATCTTTTGCGTTTCCATATATGTTTTGTTTTCTTTTATTTTATTCTATTTTTTTTTATTTGACAGGCAGAGTTAGACAGTGAGAGAGAGAGAGAGACAGAGAGAAATGTCTACTTTCCGTTGGTTCACCCCACCAAATGGCCACTACAGCCAGCACTCTGTGCCTATCCGAAGCCAGGAGCCAGGTGCTTCCTCCTGGTCTCCCATGCAGATGTAGGGGCCCAAGCACTTGGGCCATCCTCCACCACCTTCCTTGGCCACAGCAGAGAGCTGGACTGGAAGAGGAGCAACAGGGACTAGAACCCAGCACCCATATGGGATGCTGGTGCTGCAGGCGGAGGATTAACCAAGTGAGCCAAGGCGCTGGCTCCTCCTATATGTTTTATATTCTATTTTTGTAAACAATGGCATTGATGTTTTGATAAGGATTTTGTTGAATCCATGGATTTCTTTTTTTCTTTTTTTTTTTTGACAGGCAGAGTTAGACAGTGAGAGAGAGACAGAGAGAAAGGTTTTGCTTTTTCCGTTGGTTCACCCCCCAAGTAGCCACTATAGCCGGTGCAATGCGGCTGGTGCCCTGCCCCAATCTGAAGCCCAGAGCCAGGTGTTTTCTCCTGTTCTCCCATGTGGGTGCAGGGACCAAGGACCTGGGCCATACTCCACTGCCTTCCCGGGCCACAGCAGAGAGCTGGACTGGAAGAAGAGCAACAGGGACAGAATCCGGCGCCCCAACCGGAACTAGAATCCAGGGTGCCGATGCCGCAGGCGGAGGATTAGCCTAGTGAGCCGCGACACTGGCCCTGATTTCTTTACATTATATGGACATTAGAATAATATTAATTCTTCAAGTCCATGAATCCAGAATATCTTTCATTTAAACATGTACTTTTTTTTTATTAAACTTTTATTTAATGAATATAAGTTTCCAAAGTATAGCTTATGGGTTACAATGGCTTCCCCCCTCCCATAACTTCCCTCCCGCCCGCTGGCAGACGTCCTAAACAACACTCTGGCCTCAGAATCAGCCCTCAAGGCATTCAGATCTGGCTGAAGAGCCCATGAGAGTATAGCAGGCATGGAAAGCCAAGATATCATGGAAAAAAAAAAAAAAAGACCTAAATGAATGATCTCGGTGAGTGAGATCCCAGTGGAATGAACGGGGCCATCAAAGAAGGAGGTACCCATCTCCGAAGGGAGGAGAGAACTTCCACTTTGACTATGACCCTATCGGAATAAGATCAAAGTCAGTGAACATGTACTTTTTTTATTTTTAATTTTATTTAATGAATATAAATTTCCAATGTACAGCTTATGGATTACAATGGCTTCCCTCTCCCATAACTTCCCTCCCACCCGCAACCCTCCCCTCTCCCGCTCCCTCTTCCCTTCCATTTGCATCAAGATTCATTTTCAATTCTCTTTATATACAGAAGATCAATTTAGTATAAAGATTTCAACAGTTTGCACCCACATAGAAACACAAAGTGAAACATACTGTTGGAGTACTAGTTATAGCATTAAATCACAATGTACAGCACATTAAGGACAGAGATCCCACAGGAGGAGCAACTGCACAGTGGCTCCTGTTGTTGACCCAACAAATTGACACTCTAGTTTATGGTGCCAGTAACCACCCTAGGCTGTCGTTTTATCAGTAGTTTATAGCTTTCCCTGTACAGTTATTTTACTTCCTTACTCATAAGAATTTTATTTTTGATGCTATTCTAATAATTTTTAAATTCCTTTACATAGTCCATTGTTGAACTATCAAATAATTGATATTGATTTTACAGTGTTTTTGAATTCTACAACTTAGTTTTCTTTATTTACAAGCTATAACAGGCTTTTTTGAGATTCTGTAAAATTTGATATACCTATACCATATCATGTATAAATAGATATTTTTACATCCTATTTTCAAGTTTTGATGCCTTTAGTTTATTTTTGTTGCTTAATTGCTGCAGTTAGGACTTCTAGAACAATATTATATATAAGTGGCTGTAATGGACATCCTTGCCTTACTCCTGATCTTAGAAGAAATATTTTTGTGTTCTCCCCCAATGAGTATGATGTCAGCTGTGCACTTGAAATAAATGGCCATTATTGTGTTAAGTTACATAACTACCATACCTAATTTATTCACTTTTTGTCATGAGATTATGATGAATTTTAACAAAATGTTTTTCAGATATCTATCTCCATAAATAATTTTGTGTGATCATAAATGGAGTTAATTATGTGACTTGTCCTTCAAAACGTTAATGTGATCTATTAATTTTATTTGTTATTATAGGGTAAGCCATCTTTGTATTCAAGGAATAAATACCACTTAATCTGTGTGAATGTTCCATTAATTTTGTGTTGTATTCTGATTGCTAGCTTCCTTGTAGATTTTTCTTTTCTTACAGTGACTTTGACTTTGATATCAGGGTAATGTCAACTTTGTAGAATATGTGCAGAAATAATCACTTCTACCATAGTTCATTTATTATTGCTATAACAAAATAACAGAGTGAATCGTTTATAAATAGATGCTTGGAAATTCATGATATGGTGGTGGCAATTGTTGAGGTCCTTCTTTCTGCATAGTAATATAACGTAGAGCATAACATGGTAAGACAGAAAAAACATACCAACTCAGACTTTTCTTCCTATTTTACAAAGCCAGAAGTTCCCTCAGTGAGGTCCCACCCTGGTGACCTGATCTAATCCCAATTAACTCCTAAAGTTCCCATATCAAAATACCATAACATAAGAGTTTGAGGATTAGCCTTCAACATGAGACTTCAAGGGAAAAATCAAGTCATAGCACCTTCATGTCAATATTTTTGGAGGAGTTTGAGAGGTACTAATATTAATTAATTAAGTGTATGAAAGAATTCAGCAATGAAGCTGTCAGGCTGGAGTTTTTATTAAATGGGAGACTTTCATTACTGATTCCATTTTCTTATTCATTATTGATCTATTCAGACGCCCATTTCTTCATGATTCAGTTTTGGTGGGTTGTAAGTGTCTTGAAATTTATGTATTTTCTCTAATTTACCATATTATCAGCACTTAATTGATCATAGTTGTCTTCTTCGATCCTTTGTCTTTCTATGGTATCAGCTTTAATGTCTTATCTTTCATTCTGATTTTGTTTACTTGATATTTTTAAATTCCACTTTTGATTTACTCTTTGACCAATTAGTTATTCAAGAACATGCTGTTTAATTTGTGAATTATCTAAAATTATTCTTGTTGATTTCTAATTTCATCCCACTATAGTCAGAAAAGATACTTCATGTGATTTCAATCATCTAAATTTATTTTTGTCTGGCATAGCAAAAGACATTTGAACAATTTCTCTCCCTTCTTGCTTACATTTTAAACTGTGGCCTTTATACAATAGTTGCGCTTGTGATTATAATGTAAATTGAAAGTATTTCATGGCAAAAATTAAAAGAAAATAAAAACAGAAAGAAGGAGGAAGAAGGGGAGCAAGGAAAGGAAGAAGGGAGGGAAGGATTCAAACTATCATTATGTTGTCAAAAGTGTATATATGAAATACATGAAATCTGTTCCCTTTATATAAATAAAAATTAAATAAAAATAAAAAATAATTATTTTGTGTCTAACATCTGGCCTTTCCTATAGAATGTTTGTGTGTGCTTTAGAACAATGTGTATTCTGTTGCAGGCTGATGTGATATTCTAAATATATTTCTTAAGTTCAGTCAGTGTAATGTACAATTTAAGTTCTATATTTCTTTATTGATTGTATTTCTAGATGATTTATTCAGAGATGAAAGGGAATAATGAAGTCTCCTACAATTATTGTATGGCAATCAATACATCCCAACTGCAAGCGGAGTCTGGAACTGGAGAGTAGGGTGCCAATGTTGTAATGTTCACAATAGGAGAGAAGATAACTGATATTTGTTCCATTTGAAGTAAGAAATCACAAAAAATTATGAATGTATAAATTATGTAATCACATAGGTAAATTGGGGGGATTTAATATTGAAGATCCCAGAAGTGAAAGGATTCTGTCAGAAGCTATTAGTATAGTCTTAATGATAAATAATAAAGCCCTCAACACCTAGTAGTAGTAGTGTTAAACCAAAATCTGAATTAGAATTATACTAAAAATCAGTGATTTCCAATACAAAATGACAATACAGATTAAAATTTGGCGAGGTAAAAGCAGGATCTCTATATGTTTTTGTTTTGAATTTTACACTATTGACTATAAAAATTGTAATTATAATGGCCTGACATCTCTTCAAGGTGTCCTAAGTACTTCGTAGATATATCAGATATAAATGGGACTAGCCAAGAATAAAATAAATTACCCAAACAATTCTTATACACTCACAATTCCATGTATATGCTAAATATTAGATAAAAGATTTTAGATTGTTAAATTCTGTCATGTAATAGGTCTGCTTAAATGGAAAAATCTTATTTTTTTAGAAACTTCAGGTATAAGCAAATCATCAACATTAGCTAACACAATACAAATAGTGTTAAAAAATTATACACTTTTCTAGAGATCTTGAATGTATTTTGAGTAATAAAAATCGTCTGTATTTGTGTATAATATAATACTAATTCCTTGAGAACAAAAACTTTATCTCATTCAACACTGGATCTCTAGTTGCTGGAGCAATGTCTGTATTGAGTTCATTTTCAACAAATAATTCTTGAATAAATGAATAAGAAGCACTTGTTTAGAGTTGCCACATACTGAATTCTCTGATTTTTGTATATTAAGAAACATGAAAACAAGTAAATGGTCATAGTAGCAGGAATAGTAATAAAAGCAAGTTTAGAAGGTTAACAAATATTGTTGGCTGAATACACGATTTCATTTGTCAGCTTTCTCCAAAGGAACAGAACAAATGGGATGGTCGTCAGTGTGTGTGTGTGTGTGTGTGTGTTTGAGAGAGAGAGAGAGAGAGAGAGAGTTTCCAAAATCAGCTAATGTGATTTATGATTGTGTAGCCTCATAATTCCAAAATCTTCAGAGTATGCAAACAACCTGGACACCAGAGATCAGTTGCTACAACACTGAATGTGAAGACTGTCTGGAGACAGAATTCACCTCACTTAGGAGATCCTAAGTCTATTTTTTTTTTTTTTTTGACAGATAGTTAGACAGTGTGAGAGAGAGACAAAGGTCTTCCTTCCATTGGTCCACTCCCCCAAATGGCCGCTACGGCCAGAGCTATGCCGATCTGAAGCCAGGAGCCAGGCGCTTCCTCCTGGTCTCCCATGTGGCTGCAGGGACAAGCACTTGGGCCATCCTCCACTGCCTTCCCGAGCCACAGCAGAGAGCTGGACTGGAAGAGGAGCAGCCAGGACTAGAACCTGGTGTCCATATGGGATTCCGGTGCTGCAGACGGATGATTAGCTAAGTGAGCCACGGCACCAGTCCAAGTCTATTCTTTTAAAGCCCTCAACTAATTGGCTGAGGAGTGTCCATATTATGGAGGGTAATCAGCCCCAATTAAAGTCTACTGATTTGAATGCTAAACACATTTTTAAAATATATTAATACCATCATCTAAACTGCTATTTGATCAACAACCAGACATTTTAGTCTCATCACGTTGACCTCTAAAATCTATCATTTTCACAGCTCCCCACAATGAAGGAGAGAATTTTCCTATTTTTATTGAAGATTGCATAGCAAAATATGGTACATATTTTTATTTTTCACAAAATTAAAAATTGCAAATAGTTATGGTATATCATATGATGTATTTTTACTGTTTATTTACTTATTTTTCATCTACTTGAAAGACAGAATGACAGAGTGGCAAGACCAAAACCAAAGGCCCAGAAGGCCATTTGGTTTCTTACATGGGTGGCAGGGATCAAACAACTGAGATATCAACAGCTGCCACACAGGACTGATATCAGCAGGAAGTTGGATCAGAAGGAGAGCAGCTGGATAAAAGAAGCATTCCCATATGGGATATGAGTATTGTGGCAGCTTATCCTGTTGTGGCACAACACCTGTTTCGTCATATGATGTATTGACCATGTGTGGATTTCACAGTGTTCAAATCAGAGCAAACATATCTGTCTGCTCGAATATTTATCATTTCCTCATGGTGAAAAATTTCAAAAATTTTTATACATTATATTTTCAATATTGATAACAACTTTTTGTGCATTAAAACACTATATCTTCTTCCAGCTCTCCTACTACAACTTAAATTATCTATTCCTCATATGTCTCTTAATGGTGTACTTATTGTGAGAATGGGATAAGGATTTAAATACAGCAATCCAGATTCCTGAAACACTATGAGAGTCTTAGTTGTTTTTTATAATTGTGATAATGAACATAAATCATAGTGTGTTTCCAAACATACAGGTGATACTAAAACATCACTAAATACCTTCCAGTAAATTACTGTTGGAGGTGAACCTATAATTTCTCTTAAATTTCACTTTGCTATAATTCAAAAATGTTCCTGATCAATTTTTGTTAAAATTATTTCTGGCTTTTCACAATCCTTTCTAGTGATTATTTTATCATACTCGAATAGCAGGACAGTTTTTTTTTTAAACTTTTATTTAATGAATATAAATTTCCAAAGCACAGCTTATGGATTACAATAGCTTCCCCCCCCCCACCAAACTTCCCTCCCACCCGCAACCCTCCCCTTTCCCATTCCCTCTTCCCTTCCATTCACATCGATTCATTTTCAATTCTCTTTATATACAGAAGATCAGTTTAGTATACATTAAGTAAAGATTTCAACAGTTTGCCTCCACATAGCAACACAAAGTAAAAAAATACTGTTGGAGTACTAGCATTAAATAACAGTGTACAGCACATTAAAGACAGAGATCCTACATGATATTTTTAAAAAATTGATTAATTTCCTATGAAATTCCAATTTAACACCTTTTTTTTTCATTTTCAATTATCTTTATATACAGAAGATTGATTCAGTATATACTAAGTAAAGATTTCATCAGTTTGCATCCACACAGACACACAATGTGTAAAAATACTGTCCATTTCACTTCAACAAGTTTCCCCTTTGGTGCTCAGTTAGTTGTCACCAATCAGGAAAAACAAATGATATTTGTCCCTTTGGGACTGGCTTAATTCACTCAGCATGATGTTTTCCAGATTCATCCATCTTGTTGCAAATGACTGCGTTTCATTGTTTCTTACTGCTGTATAGTATCCTATAGAGTACATGTCCCATAATTTCTTTATCCAGTGTACTGTTGATGGGCATTTGGGTTGGTTCCAGGTCTTAGCTATTGTGAATTGAGCTGCAATAAACATTAAGGTGCAGACCGCTTTTTTGTTTGCCAGTTTAATTTCCTTTGGGTAAATTCCAAGGAGTGGGATGGCTGGGTTGAATGGTAGGGTTATATTCAGGTTTCTGAGGAATCTCCAGACTGACGTCCATAGTAGCTTAACCAGTTTGCATTCCCACCAACAGTGGGTTAGTGTCCTTTTTTCCCCACATCCTCTCCAGCATCTATAGTTAGTAGATTTCTGAATGTGAGCCATTCTAACCGGGGTGAGGTAAAACCTCATTGTGGTTTTGATTTGAATTCCTCTGATTGCTAGTGATCTTGAACATTTTTTCATGTGTCTATTTGCCATTTGGATTTCCTCTTTGAAAAATGTCTATTGAGGTCCTTAGCAGGACAGTTTTATATATGGTGGCTCTTCAGTGTGTTTTTCAATAATTATAAAGACAAAATGACAATTTGGCTGGCAGAAAATTTTGAAGGCTGTCAATTACATCTCAGCATAAGACTTTGAAAATACAACTGTTCAACCAAAACCTCATCCTGAAGGCTAGAAATAACAGGAAATTATAATGGCAATGCTCACAAAAGGATAATTTCTTTTCTGACCAAGTAATGCTTTTATTCTGCTATAAGCTTTGTAAGCATATCAATAATTAAACAAATGACCCTTGACTTCTTGAGGTCTTTGTGATTTCTCTCCCTCTCTTTTGGACTGCATGCAGCATTGAGCTGTGAAAGGTATCATTTCATTATCAAGAACATTTAAAATAAAAGCAAGCTCATGCTGCTAAGACTACTGGATTCTGGTGATGGCAAAAACAAAAGAAATCATCCTTCAAAATGGCATGTTTTCCTCCTTGCAAAAGTTTCCAAAATGTATTCATAGCATTGCCTTGCTTAGAATTCTAACAATTTGTATTCTCCATGAAGATGTTATTCATGCTGAATTCTAAAATATTCAGCCAGTGGTTTTTCTGCCTCATTCTACAAATGTCCATCAGTGTAATCCCAAATGAATTTACTTGATACAAAAGGATCAACAGACTGTGAATAAGTCATTTTTTCTGGCAAACTCTTCATTGAATTTGGTTATACTTGTCTAAGAACAAAAATTTTTGAAGTAAATTGATATGCCACTTTCCTCCTATTGCTATGAAATAGAAAAATGCCTAAAAAAATCTGTCCCAAAATTATTCATAAATAAGAAATAGGGGTGCCTGTGAGGATTGCATAAAGCTGTAACTGTTTTATAGACAGTAGATTGAAAATTCATTGGATCTTTTTCAAAAGTAATATTGTTAGTGGGTTAGTGGGTTCGAAAGATCAAAGGTTTGAACTAACATGAGACACAGATTTTCAACTCTAGATCAATGATGTGTCTCTCATTAAAACTATTATACAAGGCTGATGATAACTGAGTTTCTCTCTCTGTATTATTCCTCATAGAAAGGCAATAATGGTAAATATAGGTACAGATAAGGAATTAATACTATTCATCTGCATTCTATTTCTCTCTGCCTCTCTCTGTCCTTCTCCCTCTCCCTCTCTCACTCAACTTCCCCTCCTGTCATTCACTCTAATATATTTACTATTTATTGATAATCTAAGAAAAATGAAGAAAAAAATTGAGTAAATAACTTGCCTTTTAATAACATTATCTTGCCAATACAGAATTAAGTAATTTTAACAAGGAAATTTTATTTTCTTCTTGAGCTTTGACAGTTTATTCCAAATATAGAAACAAAACTTTTCATGTATTTTCTACATATCTGAAAAATAATTATGAAAAGTTTCCTTTTAATAATGCTCTGATATCTTTTCTAATCATAAGGTTCATTGTCCTGATACACTGTAACTCTTTTGTTAATTAGTTCATTGTAATCCTTCTGGATCTTAACATGTAACACTACAAATTTCTTAGGAATCAGCTGAATTCAACCAGTCGCCCTGTGTTTATACGGGATCATATACATCGGTGCCTATTCTGACATATATATAACTATGTGTATATATATATATATATATATATATGTATATATATGTAACTATGTATGTATGTATATGTATAGATATAGATATATACAACTACATGAAAATCATTCCCTTTTTATAAATAAAAACAGTTTAAAATATTGAAGGAATAAAATTTCTAGTTTTTTTTTTTTTTAATATCCTCAACTCTTTCCATTATGTATACCCTTTACAGAGAGGAGGAAGTATTAATTTATTTTTAGCCTGGGTTCTTACTTTGTGATTTAAACTTAGCCTACTATTTCCTTGTTCATAACAAGCCATTATTCTCATGAATATTAGAGTCAATCTCTTTGCTCCAGAAGTTTCAGATAGTTTCCAATTTGTGAATTGTTTTGCTTATTGTTGATACTAATTATAGTAGTAGTTGTGGTTTATAGGCCTCATAATTATAACCTGAGATGCTCACCTTCAATTCTGTTCACTAGTTCTGCTTATTTCAACTTCTGTCTTCTTTCTTAGGTGATCAGCCAGCTATATTTCCTTCATTATGTATCAAAGCAACATAGCCTTTGATTTTTTACTGAGTAATGCTGGCTATAATATAGTTTCCAAATGGTGCAAAATGTTCTGCGCTAGCTAGCTAGTAGAAATAACATCTTTTGAAAAATATTCAGTTCTAAAGCCTTGTTAGATTTTGGCCAAGATAAAAAGCCATCAACTTTCTCCATAATTTCCACGGATACTCTATGTATGAAAGATGAGCATTTCATTTAAAAACTGTAGACTTTGAGAAACCAAACCAAACTTTGAGGAGTATTTTACCTTTGAAGTCTAAGGAAACAGAAAAATAATAAGAAATGCAACGTAGAGATAGGATGCTTTTGAAAAGAACATGTTAAACATAATGAAATATAGAAGTAGAGAAAAGATTATTGATTCTGTCATAAGATGATCATTGGTAACATTAATAAAATCTCAGAAAAATGTATATAAAGTAAAATTGTTAGGAAGAAGAAAGACATGGTAATGGGCATTTTCCAAGATAGCTAATAGGGAAAGGATGTAATGATTTAGACAATGGGGAAATAGTAGGAAAAAACAAAAACAAAACAAAACAAAAAACAGAAGAAGGACATTCCCAGGGGAGAGTTGCAGAGAACTTTGCAATGGATACACTACGGAAGAAAGAGGGGCAATGTGGGGCAGAGTAAAAGTTGCTGACACCCAGCAATAGTACAGACACCACACATGGTCCCTGCAGCTGGGGTTTGAGGACATGCCAGCTTTGGAGAGATGAGAGCAGACAACAGCAGCCCATACCACTAGTGATATTGCCAGAGGGAGATCATTGTGGCTCCCACTGACTTTAAGTCCAGAGTGGAGCCCTAATTTTGGGTAGCAGGTTGCCCGTAGAATCCAATGAAGAAAAAGCATGTTTCTTTCTCACCCATTCCTTCACAAGGGCACCCAGCAACTGGAGGGGGAGGTGTCATTTTGACACAAGTAGTGGTTGCTACACTGGCTCTTGTGTGTATGTATGATCAGAGGATTTTACCAGAGGGAAATATCTGCATTCCCAACTGACTTTGATTCCGGATGGGAGGGTTCATAGCAGGATGTCTACCTACATAGGACTGTGAGTTTCCTCCTTTCTCTCAACATCTAGCAAACTCTGGGGCTCAAACTACCAAGACAGAGCATCCACAGGTAGTTGGTTCTGAGAACCTCTCTGCTCTCCCCGAGGACAGGGCAGGCTGGCAGGACTGAGCAGATCTTTGGCATCTCGTGACTGTGAGAGCCTTGTGTGCTGTGATTGTGGGATTCCAGTGACTGAATGACTGGGCATGGGCTGTGCCTTATTCTCTTGGAAATCACTGTGCCTGGTGTCAGATTCTCAGAGCTCCCTGACTACTTGAGGTGGGTGATTTCTGTGAGTTCCATGCTCACTAACTAAGGACTGCACAGATTATTTGTACATTTGATAAGACTTGGTGGGTGAGTGTTGCATTGTGGGTCATTGATCACCTTGGAAGAGAGGAGGTAAGGGTGTGATTATACCAACAGATGTAATCATATCGTCTTCCCTGCTGACAATAGACATCTATCACATTCAACTTGGGTGTCACCCTGTATAATCACCCCACCCTAGAGCACTGACTCAAACTCCCAGGAAACACCCTGCATATGCCTCATGGTATTCACTGAAAGAGAAGTCACCCCACTAATACACAGAGGCATAGTTAGTTCAAAGATAAAATCCATCAGAAGAGAAAACAAGTATTTCATCAAGTGCCTAAAAGCAAATGTAGAAATTCAATTACAAAGAATAAGGAAGACAACATGATTCCCCAAGAAGCACAAAAATTGGAGGGTGAAGATGATGCGATTGAAGAAATACCTCAAAAAGAATTTAAAAAATTATCATATGATGACTCAGAAGAAGTTTGAGGCAAACTCATTAGTTAAAGAAATACATACATGACATGGAGGAAAAATATCACCACGAGATGGAAATTTTGCATAGAAATCAAGTGGAAATATTGGAAATCAAGAAATGAATAAGTCAAATAAAAACACAGTAGGAAGCCTTAACAACAGAATTGGTGAGGTAGAAGAAAGAATATTCAAGCTAGAAGAGCAATCTTTGGAAATACCTCAATCAGACAAAAAATAATAAAAAAAAGAAATTAGAAAAATGAAAAACAATGTTCATGATTTATGGAATACTATCAAATGACCCAAAATATGGGTTTTAAAAGTTTTTGAAGGTGCATAAAGAGAATTGATAAGAACTATTCATTGAAATAATTACAGAAAATTTCCCTAATTTGGAGAAAGAAAGGGGTTTCCAAGTACAGAAGGCTCACAAAACCCCTAAAAGATATAATCAGAAAAAAATCTTCACCATGGAACATTGCAGTCAAGCTTTAAATGATAAAACACAAAGAATATATTCTAAAATGTGCACTAGAGAAATGCCAGATTCATTCAGAGTATCTCTAAAGACACTTCAGATTTCTCACCAGAAACCCTACAGGATAGGGAGAATGGAGAGACAGAGTCCAGGAATTAGGAGAAAAAAATAAAACAGTCAACCCAGAATACCATACCCTGTAAAGCCCTCATTTATGCATGAAGGTGAAATGATCTTCCTTAACAGAGAGAAATTGAAAGAATTTGTCACCATTCATCCAGCCTTAGAAAAGATGCTTAAAGATGTACTACACACAGACACACAGAAAGATGCTCAACATTATGAAAGATTGTGGAGGCAGAAACTATCCCAGTAAAAGTACAAAGGAAATTTGAAGCAAAAATATAGGAATGTTTATGGAAAATGGCAGTGTCAAATGATTGCTTAGCACTAACAACCTTGGATGTAAATGGGCTAATTCGTCCAATTAAAAGATACAGATTGGCTGATTAGATTCAAAGCAAATTCCATTTATTTGCCACCTACAAGAAACAAACCTCACAAACAAAGATACTCACAGACAAGTAAAAAATGGAATAATATATCCCTTGCTAACAGAAAGCATAAATGAGTAGATGTAGCTTTCGTAACATCAGCCAAATAGACTTTAAAACAAAAACTTTTAGAAGACATAAAGAAGGGCATTATGTATAGATTAAGGGGTCAATTCAGCAGGATGATGTGACAAAAAAAAAGTATATGCTTAGAATGCTGGAGAGCCTGGCTACTTAAAACAAATGTTAATGGATCTAAAGGGACACATAGACTCCAATACAATCATAAAGGGGAACTTCAACATGGCACATTCATCAATGGACAGATCATGTAGTTGGAAAATCAGCAAAGAAATGCCAGAGCTAATCTACATTATGCACCAAATGGACCTATATGACATCTACAAAACCTTTCATCCCATACTTACAGAATACAAATTCCTTTGATCAGTGCATGATATTTTCTCTAGAATAGACTATATGCTAGGCCACAAAGCAATTTTCAGCAAGTTCAAAAATTTCAAATCACACCATTAGAATGAGGCTGGAAATTAAAAATAAAAAATCTCTGTAAAATGCACAGAGACTGAACAGCATGCTCTTGAATGAAGAGTGGGTCATAGAAGAAAACAAAAGGGAAATAAAAAAAATTCCTAGAAATGAATGAAGTTGACATTACAACATATCAAATCTTAGGGAAACAGGAAAAGCAGAGTTAAGAGGGAAGTTTATAGCAATTGGTTTCTACATTAAGAAAATGGAAAGGCATCAAATAAATTATGTATGAATGCATCTAAGGACATCAAAAAACAACCATGAATGAAACCCAAAATCAGTAGGAGAAAACAAATAATTAAAATTGGAGAAGAAATAAGCAAGACTGAAGCAAAAAAAATACAAATGGTCAGCAAAATGAAGAGCTATTTTTTTGAAAAAAAAAATGATACATCATTGGCCCAACTAATCAAAAAATACGAAGACCCAAATTAATAAGATCAGAGATGAAAGAGGAGATGTAACACCAGATACCAGAGAAATAAAATAAATCATCAGGAATATTACAAACTGCTATTTCAATCAAATTATAAAATCCAGAAGAAATGGATACATTCGTGGACACATACAATCAACCAAAATTGAGTCATGAGTATTGCTTAAACCTTAACAGACAAATAACCAAGACAGATATTGAAATGATATTAAAGATACTTCCAACTGAAAAAAATAAATAAATAAATAAAACAGGACCTGATGGCTTCACTACTGAATTATACCAGACTTTTAAAGAACTAATTCCAAATCTTCTCAAACTATTCAAAAAATTGGAATGGAGGGAATATTCCCAAATTCCTTCTATAGGAGCAGCATAATCTTAATTCAAAAATGAGAAATAGATACAACAAAGAAAGAGAATTATATAGCAATCTCATTTATGAATATGGATGCAAAAATCCTCAACAAAATACTACTAGCTAATTGATTCCAACAGAAAGATCATTCACCTGAACCAAGTGATATTTGTCCCTGTTATGCAAGGATGTTTCAACATATATGAATCAATAAATGTGATCCATCACACCAAATAACTGAAAAATAAAAATCACATGGTTAGCTTACTAGATGCTGAGAAGCATTTGAAACGATACAACACCTTAAGGAAATTGAGTAAAAAATGGATATTGTGAAGTGATGCTATAACTAGTACTGAAACAGTATTTTTATACTTTGTGTTTCTGTGTGGGTACAAACTGATGAGGTCTTTACTAATTATATACTGAATTGATCTTCTGTATATAAAGATAATTGGAAATGAAAAAAAAAAAAAAACAACCTGGTGTTAAATTGGAAATGGCATAGAAAATTAATTAATTTTAAAAAAATATTATGTAGGATCTCTGTCTTTTATGTGCTGTACACTGTTATTTAATGCTATAACTAGTACTCCAATGGTAATTTTTTCACTTTGTGTTGCTATATGGGGCAAACTGTTGAAATCTTTACCTAATATATACTAAACTGATCTTCTGTATAAAAAAAAAATGGATATTCCTTTACACAACCAAGGCAATTTGTGACAAACCAAGAATCTTATTGAAAGGGAAAAGTTGGAATCATTTACACTAAGATCCAGAATGAGATAAGAATTTCCACTCTCACCATTGTTATTCAGTATAGTCCTGGAAGTTTTTATCAGAACCATGAGGCAAGAAAAAGAAATCAAAAGGGTACAAATGGCAAAGTAGAAAGACAAATTATACCTATACACAAATGACATGATTCTATATAGAGAGGAACCAAAGACTCCACTGAGAGACTGTTGGTAATTTTGCAGGATGTATGAAGACCAATAGCTTTTGTATACACAGACAATTCTATGGCTGAGGGAGAATTTATAAGAGTAATTCCAATTACAGAATAGGGTGGAGCCAGATGGCGGAATAGTGAGGGTGCACACTGAAAGTCCAGGAAAAGATAGTTTAATAAAAGTGGAGTTACTGTAGTCTCAGGAAAAAATTGCAGAGGAAACTCTTCTGGATCTAGTGGAAGTGACACAGAGGACCTACGGGGAGAACAAGGTCACCCACTGCGTGGAAGCCCAGCCGCAGAGTCTGCACGCCAGTGCTAAAAGGAGAGGTGAGACAAAAACCTCAGTAACCTGAGACATTGGCAGGGGAAAAGAAAAAAGAGCCTAGAAGGAACAAGGCTTGAAGCCCCGCTGGGGAAAGTTCACCAGGCTGACTGGAGGAGAGAAAAAAAAAAAAAAAACGGTTAAATAAGGAGAACCTGCAAGGACACTAGACTCTCTTTCCACTCACCTTACAAAGCTGAGCAAGACAAAGATCAGGGGCCATTTTGGACATACATAAAGCGGCACCCGCCATCAGCAAAGCAGAAAAACCTGACTCTGGTGGGGAGAAATAACAGGAGGTTAGGACCTAATGAAGTGTGGAGCTAACGAACTGAGACTGTGAAAATCTGAGGGTGGGCGAGAGAACTCACTGAGTACACAAACTCGGTAACTTTAGCAACCCGGTGAGAAACTAGGGAGAAATTTGAGACAACACGGAGGGCTGCATAAACTCTTTGTGTGGTCCCAGGGGTAGAGCAGACGAATATCTACAGGGGCCAGATTTCATACATCAACTACCATCAATTCCACTCAGCTGTGTGGAATTACTTCTCTTCTGAGGAGAGAGAGAGAGAGAGAGAGAGAGAGAGAGAGAGGAGAGAGAGAGAGAGAGAGAGAGAGAGAGAGAACAAACTGGGTGAGTCACCTTTGGCATACCTTTAACCCTGAAGAACCAAAGAGAGCTATCTGGCAACACCCATCACAGCCTCTAATGATCCATCAAAAGCAGACAGTCCACTTAATATAGAGTCATAGTATTACGAGAAAAAGCACCACAGCGAAGAAATCAAAGAATATCTCCAATATGCCAAACAAACGCAGAAACTGAGGTAACAACAACAAGGAAGACACTATGATGCCTCAAATGAAAAAGACACCCCAATTCAAAATTATGAAGATGATGAGATAGAAGAAATTCAAGAAGCAGATCTCAAAAAATTGATAAGAATATTAAGATGTTCTGAAAAACAAATTCTTGAACTACAGAAATCCTTACTGGACAGGATAGAAAATCTCTTGAGCCGGCGCCACGGCTCACTAGGCTAATCCTCCGCCTTGCGGCGCCGGCACACCGGGTTCTAGTCCCAGTCGGGGCACCGATCTTGTCCCGGTTGCCCCTCTTCCAGGCCAGCTCTCTGCTGTGGCTAGGGAGTACAGTGGAGGATGGCCCAAGTGCTTGGGTCCTGCACCCAATGGGAGACCAGGAGAAGCACCTGGATCCTGCCATCGGATCAGCGCGGTGCGCCGGCCGCAGCGCGCTACCGCGGCGGCCATTGGAGGGTGAACCAACGGCAAAAGAAGACCTTTCTCTCTGTCTCTCTCACTGTCCACTCTGCCTGTCAAAAATAAAAATAAAAAAAGAAAATCTCTTGCACAAAAATGAAATATTAAGGAGGAATCAAAATGAAATGAAGCAACTAGTACAACATGAAACTGTGATAGTGATGAGAAATCATAATGAAATGAAGAATTCAATTGATCAATTGTCAAACACATTAGGGAGCCTTAAAAACAGAATGGAAGAAGCAGAAGAGAGAATATTGGACTTAGAAGACAGAGAACAGGAAAGGAAACAGGCAAACCAAGGAAAAGAAGAGTAAATCAGAAATCTAAAAAATATTGTCGGGAATCTACAGGATACTATTAAAAAACCCAACATTAAGGTTCTAGGAGTTCCTGAAGGCATGGAGAGGGAGAAAGGATTAGAAGGCCTTTTTAGTGAGATACCTGCAGAGAACTTCCCGGGTTTGGAGAAGGACAGAGACATCCTAGTACAGGAAGCTCATAGAACCCCTAATACATAACCAAAAGAGATCCTCACCACGACACATTGTAATCATACTCACCACAGTGAAACAGAAAGAAAAGATCCTAAAATGTGTAAGAGAGAAATGTCAGATTACTCTCAGAGGATCTCCAATTAGACTCACAGCTGACTTCTCATCAGAAACCCTACAAGCTAGGAGGGAATGGCGAGATATAGCCCAGGTACTAAGAGAGAAAAACTGCCAGCCCAGAATATTATATCCTGCAAAGCTCTCATTTGTGAATGAAGGTGAAATAAAGCCCTTTCATAGCAAACAGAAATTGAAAGGATTTGTCACCACTCATCCAGCCTACAAAAAATGCTTAAAGATGTGCTACACACAGAAACACAGAAACACGGCCATCAATATGAAAGAAGGTTAAGGAAGAAAACCTACCAGTAAAAGATCATAGGGAGCTCAAAGTATATACTAGAAAATATCTTTGGGAAAATGGCAGGGCAAAGTCATTACTTATCAATAGTCACTTTGAACTTTAATGGCCTCAACTCTCCAGTTAAAACACACAGACTGGCTGAATGGATTAAGGAACAAAACCCATCTGTTTGCTGCTTACAAGAAACACATCTTTTCAACAAAGATGCATGCAGACTGAAAGTGAAAGGTTGGAAAAAGATATTCCATGCCAACAGAAATGAAAAAAAGCAGGTGTAGCCATATTAATATCAGACAAAATAAACTTTAACACAAAAACTGTTAAGAGAAGCAAAGAGCGACAGTATATAATGATTAAGGGTTCAATTCAAAAGGAAGATGTAACTATTATAAATGTATATGCACCTAATTACAGGGCACCGGTTTATTTAAAAGGTATGTTAAGGGACTTAAAGGGAGATTTAGATTCCGATACACTAGTACTGGGGGACTTCAATACTCCACTCTCAGAAATAGATCAACCAGACAGAAGATCAACAAGGAAAGAGCAGATTTAATTGACACAATTGCCCAAATGGATCTAACAGATATCTACAGAACTTTCAATCCTACATTTGAAGATTTTACATTCTTCTTAGTAGTGCATGGAACGTTCTCTAGGACTGACCACATACTAAACCATAATGCAAGTCTCAGCAAATTTAAAAGAATTAGAATCATACCAAACAGTTTCTCAGACGACAGTGGAATGAAGGTGGAAATTAGCAACGCAGGAATCCCTAGAGAGTATCCAAACACATGAGTATGAACAACATGCTCCTGAATGAATACTGGGTCATAGAAGAAATCAAAAGACAAATCAAAATCTTCTGGAAGTAAATGAGGATAACAAAACAACATATCAAAACATATCAGATATGGCAAAGCGTGTTGAAAGGAAAGTTTATAGCAATAGGTGCCTACATCAAGAAATTGGAAAGGCACCAAATAAATGAGCTTTCAATGCATCTCAAGGATCTAGAAAATGAGCAGCAAACCAGACCCAAAAACTAGAAGGAGAAGAGAAATAATTAAAATCAGAGAAAAAATCAACAGGATTGAATCCAAAAAAAAAAAAAATCAGCCAAGTGAAGAGCTGGTTTTTTGAAAAAATGAATAACATTGATACACCATTGGCTCAACTAACTAAAAAAAGAAAAGACCCAAATCAATAAAATCAGAGATGAAAAAGGAAACGTAACAACAGACACCACAGAAATAAAAAGAATCATCAGAAATTACTACAAAGAGTTGTAAGTCAGCAAACAGGGAAATCTATCAGAAATGGATAGATTTCTGGACACATGCAATCTACCTAAATTGAACCATGAAGACAGAGAAAACCTAAACAGACCCATAACTGAATCAGAAATTGAAGCAGTAATAAAGGCTCTCTCAACAAAGAAAAGTCCAGAACCAGATGGATTCACTGCTGAATTCTACCAGACATTTAAAGAAGAAGTAACTCCAATTCTCAAACTATTCAGAACAATTGAAAAAGATGGACTCCTCCAAAATTCTTTCTATGAAGCCAGCATCACCTTAATCCCTAAGCCAGAGATAGATGCAGCATTGAAAGAGAATTACAGACCAATATCCCTGATGAACATAGATGCAAAAATACTCAATAAAATTATCGCCAATAGAATACAACACATCAAAAAAATCATCCACCCAGACCAAGTGGGATTTATACCTGGTATGCAGGGATGGTTTAATGTTTGCAATTCAATCAATGTGATACACCACATTAAAAAAAAAAGAAAAAAAATTGCAGAAGAAAAACCATATGATTATCTCAATAGATGCAGAGAAACATTTGATAAAATTCAACAAACTTTCATGATGAAAACTGCTAATGTGGATCCTGAAAGGCAGCCATTGTGCCTCCAGTGATTGGGTTACTGCCATGTTTAAGGGAAAATTAGGTTGAGTACAAAGCTCCCAGCTTCAGCTTCAGTCTCAGCCCAGCACCAGCCACTGTGAGATAGTCGGACAGTGAATCAGTGGATAAAAGGGTATACTGGGGGCGATGCCCTGGCTCACTTGGTTAATCCTCTGCCTGCAGTGCCAGCATCCCTTATGAACACTGGGTTCTAGTTCCAGTTGCTCCTCTTCCAGTCCAGTTCTCTGCTGTGGTCCGGGAGGGCAGTGGAGGATGGCCCAAGTTATTGGTCCCCTGCTCCTGCATGAGAGAACAGGAAGAAGCACCTGGCTCCTGGCTTCGGATCGTTGCAGCACCGGCTATCGTGGCCATTTGGGGAGTGAACCAAAAGAAGGAAGACCTTTCTTTCTCTCTCTATCACTGTCTGACTCTGTCAAATTAAAAAAAAATGTATGCTCTCTATTGCTCTCTCTCTCTTTCTCCCTGTCTCTCAACTAAATAAATTTTTTAAAATTCCTTTTAAATGAAAGTGTGGTTGTTTGTGTGTGTAGGAATATTCATATTAAATATATGTTTTATATGGGAATAAGAGAGGGAGGAGATGTACAATTTGGAACATGCTCAATCGGACTTGCCCCAAATGGTGCAGTTAGAAATGTGCCAGGGGATTCCAATTCAATCCCATCAAGGTTGCATGTACCAATGCCATCTCACTAGTCCAAGTGATCAATTTCTGTTCACAATTGATCACACTGATAGGTCTAAGAATCAAAGGGATCACACAAACAAGACTAGTGTCTGCGAATACAAACTGATATAATCAGAAAGGGAGAGAACGATCCAACATGGGAAGCGACATATACAACAGACTCATTGAATGGCAGATGTCCTAAACAGCACTCTGGCCTCAGAATCAGTCCTTAAGGCAGTCAGATCTGGCTGAAAAGCCCATGAGAGTATTGTAGGCATGGAAAGCCAAGACACCCTGAAAAAAAAAAAAAAAAAAAAAACTAAATGAAAGATCTCTGTGAGTGAGATCCCAGTAAAAAGAACGGGCCATCAAGAAGGAGGTACCTCTCTATGAAGGGAGGAGAGAACTTCCACTTTGACTATGACCTTGTCTAAATATGATAAGAGTTGGTGGACTCAAAAGGCTTCCATAGCTTTGGCAACTCATGACAAGAGCCTAGGGTGATTACTGATGCCATAAACAAGAGTGTCAATTTGTTAAGTCAACAACAGGAGTCACTATGTACTTACTCCTCATGTGGGATCTCTGTCCTTAATGTGTTGTTCAATGTGAATTAATGCTATAACTAGTACTGAAACAGTATTTTACACTTTATGTTCTGTGTGGGTGCAAACTGATGAAATCTTAATATATACTAAATCGATCTTCTGTATATAAAGATAATTGAAAATGAAAAAAAATATATGTTTTGAAGATAATCATAAGCATCCCATTTCATAATAAATACAAAATGTACAATATTCTAAATTTTTATATTTTTCCAGAGTCCATTCTAAAGTCTTCAAGTATGTCAACAATGAAAATATTTCCAGTTAATTTCTTCATAAGATTATAGAGGATAATAGTTTACTGAATGTACTTTTAAATCCAGAAGAAAGGATTTTAAGTGCTTTCATCATAAATAAATGTTAAATATTCGAAGCAATAGACATATTTAACTTGATTTTTACATTACACTATGTGTGTGTGTGTATCAAAAATCCACAGGGTAGCAATAGACCTGTATAATTTTAAATATCATTTTAAAGAGAGACAAAGAAACTTATTAATGGAGAAAAAATTTAAATATCCTCAAATTTATAACTTATTTGTTTAGTAAAGTCTTCAGACTGTTTCACATTTTTTTCTAGTGAAAAAAATGAAAAGAAAAACAAATAAAAATGTTGAAAGATAGAAAGGAATGAAATTATTTTTGTAGTGTACAATTTATAATTAAAACAATCAAGTCATTTAAACAATGACAAATTTTCATTAGCATTGGAAAAGCAGAGTCTGTCATTTCTCCTAACATTCACAGATGACAGAATAAAAGTAATTTAGTTCCTTTTTCTACATGCTACAACCACTGTGCTATCATTGGTTATTTCAAATCCATTGTTTATGCAGGAATATAAATCATCATATGACTTCAAAATACAAATTGTACAAGAAGAAAGCTCAAAGCATTCGGGAACTGTGACAAACTCTTGAGACCAACATATGTTTCTGAACACTGCGTAATTATGGATTCTTCAAATTAACTTTGGCATAAAGTATAATATTTATCAATGAATGTGTAACAAAATCTATTTTTATATTTTTAAGAATTGAGAATGCATGTGATAATAAAAATTGAACTACCTTATGTGGTGTCATTACTGTTTTTTCTCTAGAAGCAAATGCACAGCGTTTTTGTGTGCACCCAAGGCAAACAATCTCCACTTGCTGGCCCTTGATGTTCCACTGGTATTTGATAAGAAGTCCTTGGCATTTGCTCTCTTCTTCCTATTTTCATCTACCAAATTCTTATTGGTTTTAAAACTTCTACCTCAATCTTTTACCTTTTCCAGAAGACATTTTTGATTCTCCTCCTACCTATGCCTAAGAAATATGCTGCCTACACTTTTATTGTTATGTTTTTAGGTTGTGGCAACTTAAGTATTTTCACAATTAGTCATGTGTATCTTTAACTCCAAAAGTAATTCTTGGTACCAAAGTTCTAATACATGTGATGTGTTAGGAATTGCCTAAGGCAACACTGAAAGCTAAGTGAGGAAGGAAGAGACATTGTTTATACCTTACCCAGTATCCTCAAATCCTGTCATGGTAAGGTGCTCATTCTGATATCCAGAGGCCACCATCTACATCCCCAGCCGTCAAAGTTTTCTCAGTTTGTAGAGTAGACTTCATGAGTAATAAGCAAAACAGAAGTACAATACTTAGGTACACTTCAGAAGCCCTCAGCTAATAATCGCTGAGTGCTGGTGATTATTCTGTGTTCCTTTCCCAAATCTGAGGCATGTGTTTTCCTTTCCCTCAGAGTGAAGCAATGCCTGTAGTTGTTGGCTTGATCACACACCCTTTGTGATTTACTCATTCCCCTTCCACTATTCCTTAAAATCTTCCAAATAAATAATTTGTGTTTGAATCCAGGCTTCACTTTCTGCTGCTGAATGGTCTCAAGCTAAGTAGGGAGTAAAAAAGTGAAGAAAGAATAGGCAATCAAAAGGATGTTAGGAAATAAAAAATGTCTCCAAAAGACAGCATGGAATCTAAAATATAAATTAGCTTGAAGGCCGGTGCCACGGCTTAATAGGCTAATAGGCTAATCCTCTGCCTGCGGCGCTGGCACACCGGGTTCTAGTCCTGGTTGGGGTGCCGGATTCTGTCCCAGTTGCTCCTCTTCCAGTCCAGCTCTCCGCTGTGGCCCAGGAGTGCAGTGGAGGGTGGCCCAAGTCCTTGGGCCCTGCACCCACATGGGGAACCGGGATAAGCACCTGGCTCCAGCGGCGCCAGCCGCAGCGCACCGACCGCAGCGGCCATTGGGGGGTGAACCAACGGAAAGGAAGACCTTTCTCTCTGTCTCTCTCTCTCTCTCTCACTGTCCACTCTGCTGTCAAAAAAATTAATAAATAAAAATAAATTAGCTTGAAAATAAGAAACCCATTTCTATTTTTGTGGGAACTATTACTATGATAATGAGGCCTTGATATCTTTCAGAAGATTATTCTGAAAAATCACTAGTGAATTTTTCACCCACTTTTAGGACTGGTATGGTAAAGCTGCACAATTTCTCTGAGTTTTTGATGAGAAATTTAGGATGCTTCACTGATCAAATGTTCTTCAGAAAAGGAAAACTCTCTGCACTTTTCTGGTCAATAACAATTTCTAAGTCTGGAAAGAAGAAAGAAGTCAAATTACATTCTATGTGAGGAAACACTTTGTCTGTCTTTCCAAAGGGAGAAATGGAGATTATGGAATTGATGCCAATGTTTCTCTAAATGCAAATGGTAATATCTGAAGAAGTTCCTGATATGAACAGCATGCTAAATTTTCAATATGCCATCAAGTGTGCAAGAAATAACAAATAAATTATCTTGACATCCATATCTCCTTTAGAGTTCTTTGGCATTAAATATCAATGACAAAATGCATCTCACTGAACTAGACTGAAATGATTTTATTTACCCTGCATGATTTTTTATTCTTCATCTTAGTGTTGTCAGACTTGTTTTTGCTATCCATCTTGAAAGACATTGGCAGCTACAAGGTCATCATCTTCTCACAGATTTTCCTGGACTGACAAGTACTGCCCACTAGCTGAAGCATTGCCTTCTTTAGGGATCCAGCTGGAGTGTCAGGTTTATTACCTTTTCCCTGGAGGAGTCCACTTCAAAGTGGCCATGAACTTGGGAGCTCAAGATTTCCTGCACACCAAGAAAACTAGAGAACTTGCCTTATATTCACAATAGCAAGGAAGTAGCTTTTCCTTTGAACAAAAACATCAGAAAATATAGCATTTGCATTACAATAACATACTCCCTGAAATATCTCTTCATCAGACAGAATTGTCTTACTCATTTGCCCATATATATAATTGCTGTGTCTGGTTTTTTGTTGTTGTTGATGTTATTAAGTTAGCAGATACACCCAGTGGGAAATCGTTGACATTTACTCCCAAATCACCTTTTTCAGACTAATGTCCAACAGAATGGAAGGACTATGTACTTTCTCATGAATTTTTCATGGATGAATTCTAATATAATTTTTCATTAGTTTTAGTAGTGCAATTATGATTATTATAGCTGCAGCCATGATCAAGGGCTGCTTCTCATGCAGTTTCTTCTGACAGATCTTTTCCTGAAGTGCACTTCAGAGGTCTCTGTGTTTATACAAGAGGATAAAGCATGAATGGTGACCTTTTCACTCTGTCAGATAGTGTCCTGGCTCTCACCAACGTTTCATGTTTTTTAACTTTGAGTCTCCAAATGAAAATATCACTGAGAATTTTTTTTTCCCACAAACGTCTACAACCTTCAAAAGTACAAATATTGCAAAGGAAAAAAAAAGTCGTTCTGACCTTGTTTTGCTTTACTGAAAAAGCAAAATTAAGATTTTTGTTTCCTTTAATTCACTAGGGATTTTCTGTCTCCCTTTTTATATGTAAGCTAAAGCAACTTACAGGCTCCATAGACAGATATGATTGGGTTGGTGATTATCTTTGGCTTATGAATTAAAATGTGTTGGGGAATGCATGTATGTGTATGTGTGTGTGTGCATGTGTGTGTGTGTTTGTGGTGGATACATGTAGAAATATGCATGCATGCTTCTTTTAGAAAATGAAAGATTTAGGAACATGCACTAACAAACAATTTAGGACATTATAATCTTAAGATAAAAGGATCCAGGGTCCTCCCAATTAATAATGTAAGTGAAATTAAATGAATTTATGAGTCATAGTAAACTCCCGATATCCTGCTACAACTGAAACAAATGTCAGTCCTGATTTGAAACATATGAACTCTGTTGGATAAAATATTAAAAAAAATATTATGTAGGATCTCTGTCTTTAATGTGCTGTACACTCTTATTTAATGCTATAACTAGTACTCCAACAGTATTTTTTTTTCACTTTGTGTTGCTATATGGGGGCAAACTGTTGAAATCTTTACTTAATGTATACTAAACTGATCTTCTGTATATAAAGAGAATTGAAAATGAATCTTGATGTGAATGGAAGGGAGAGGGAATGGGAAAGGGGAGGGTTGCGGGTGGGAGGGAAGTTATTGGGGGGGAAGCCATTGTAACCCATAAGCTGTACTTTGGAAATTTATATTCATTAAATAAAAGTTTAATAAAAAAATAATGCCTGGACATCTCCTTGGAAATACTTCTCAGTATGGCAAATGACTTGCTAATAGTGACCAAGAAAGAGCCATTTTGGACATATAAAACCCACATCAGAATCCGCATTTACAAAAAAAAAAAAAAATTACAGAGAATAAAATTCAATTTATTTCATAGTTCTGGAGGCTGAAAGTCCCAGGTGCCTGGTAACAGTGTCTGTGCAGCTTCTGTTGAGGGCCTTGTTGGTTTATCTGAACCTGATGGAAGACATGACATGGTCAGCAGAGCAAGTATCACTCTTGTAAAAACAGGAATCCAGAGGGCCAGTGCCATGGCTCACTTGGTTAATCCTCTGCCTGCGGCGCCAGCATCCCATATGGGTGCCGGGTTCTAGTCCCGGTTGGTCCTCTTCCAGTCCCGCTCTCTGTTGTGGCCTGGGAGGGTGGTGGACGATTGCCCAAGTGCTTGGGCACCTGCACCCGCAAGGGAGACCAGGAGGAAGCACCTGGCTTCGAATAAGCGCAGCGCCAGCTGTAGCAGCCATTTGGGAAGTGAACCAATGGAAGGAAGACTTTTGTCTCTGTCTCTCTCTCTCTCTCACTGTCTATAACTCTACCTATCAAACAAATTTAAAAGATATTAGAAGTCCAGAAATTAAGTTATTAATAAACCCTCATAACACAGCCAATTTTTTTAAAAGAATTTTTATTTTATTTAGTTGAGAGGCATAGTTATAGAACAGAGAAGGAGAGACAGAGAAAAAGGTCTTCTATTGGCTGGTTCACTCCTCAGATGGCTACAATGGCTGGAGCTGAGCCAACTGGAAACTAAAGTAAGAGAGGGTTTATGTATTCTCTGAAGACTCAGTAAAGATCCATCCTTGCTTCTTATCATCTGTTAGTTGCTAGAAATCCTTGGTATTTCTTGGTTTGTAAATATATTACTTCAATTCCTGCCTCTGTCTTCACACAGCATTCTGAATGTCAATATTTTCTTTTATTATTATCTCCCCCATGTGTATGTCTCTGTGTTCAAATTTCACTTGTGCTATAAGGTCTCCAATTGTTGGATTAGGGCCTACACTAACCCAGTATGACCTCATATTAACAGCATCTGCACATTTCTTAATTCTGCATCAGGTCTCAAAATTAAGCTAGACACCAGTTTTGGGTTAATACTTTTTAACACAGTATGCAGCTAATTAGGAGGAAATAGTAAAATTACTAGGAATTTATTTACTTAAAGTGGCTCATTGGGGAGTCTGTCCTCTCTGGGAAATCAAGGGTATAAGATAGTACCAGTGAGATAGCAGTAGGCTAAGAGGTTTTTTTAATGTTTTACAAAAATGTTGAATTTCTTAGAGATAATACAAAGCCATCAACTGGCCTCTAATTAGGGAAGCCTGATGTTTGGATTAGTAGATTTTGTCCTTCTAACATTGGGTAAAATATAAGGAAGTAGAGGCAGCAATTTTAGAAACTTTATCAGAGGTTTCCATGGTGAAGAAAAAAGAAATGAGCCCCTCTAGGGAAGTAAAATCTCAACAGTTGATAGTCTTAGTGAGAGGATGTATTTATACTCTGCCGTGGAGTATCTACCTACCAGAAAAGAAAAAATAAAAGTAGAAATTACATGAGAGAAAATGAAAAAGCCGCTGCACAGTAAGAAGCACACCAAAGCAAGAGTACTTGTACACATAGGTGATGCTGACTGTCAAGGAAACAGAACTTCTGTTTTTAGAATGAAGAAAGTGACAGAGATTTATTATATATGTGAATTTCTGTAGAAATTGTTGGAGAAATTGAGAATCATGTCTTTCACAAGAAAGAAACAAGGTAGAGTGCTTTATAAATGCCAGATTTGATGTGGTACTAGGCAGAAAATGATGAACAAAGAGATACAACTGTTACTATTTAAAAATGTATAACATAGGAGGAGATATAATTGTAATACAGATAATAATGGAAAGTGAGGCACGCTGCAGAAGTGCATAGCAAGATCAAATGCACTAATATAATTTGAGACCTAAAGAATGAATATGAATAGGTGTCAAGTGTATAAGGAAGAGTATTCTAAGCTTAGGAAAAAGCATGCTTAAACACAGGAGAAAAGTTGCATGTCATCAGTAAGTTACTGAAAGACACAGTATGGTTGAATTGTTAACTCTAAGGCTTATGCTCAGGACTAATGCTAAAGTCAAAAAGAAAGACCATCTTACCTATTTTAAGTCTAGACTTTATTCAAAAGAGAGAAAATAAATCATTGAAAAGTTTTAAGCCAGAGGATGACACAGTAAGATTATCATATTAAACAGTGTCCATTTTTGCTTAGGTAAAAAGTGTTAAATAGTATAAAAATAAGGAAAGAAAACTAAAACAGTTTAGAACAAGGCCAGTAATCCATATGAAACATGATGGTATATATAACCAAAATTGTGGAAATGAATTGATGAATTCCAGGTATATATAGGATGACTAATGATTTGTTTAGATACTACTTAGGATTTGTTTAGGTATTATTTATAATATTTAGAGAGAGCAATAGGTTAGATGAGTGAGGGAAATAGGTGGTTAAAGTAAATATTAGACTCAGCATCCTAAGGTGCACAGACATACTGATGCTGAGACCATGCACTGATATGTGGAATTGGAAGCACCATAAATTTCACTTATAGAATGTGACTTTCAGGACTTATGATAAATATCTAAGTGGATGTACCATAAACTGTAGGACAATGGGATAGCCTGATATTAATATTTTGGCTGTCATCCAATGAAGGTTAAAATTATGCATCAAGGACCTGAGATAGGCTTGTAGAATGACAAGAAAATGAAGACAGAAATTAACCTTAATAAGTTCAAAATTTAAAATGGAGTGGGTGAAGAAGAGAAAGCAATTCCATAACGACTAAAGAAGTAAGAGAAAATATTGAAAGATGTGGAATTATGACACTCAACAATAAATGATTATTCTTTCTTTGGTGGACTATTAAGCCCTTGTCTGTAGCACAAATTTAAAAAGCTATCTCAAAAACTTAAAAATAAAGACAAATTTGGAATAAAAAAGAAGAAAGAGGAGAAAGGAAGAAAGAGGTAGGAAAGAAGAGAATATCATCATACTCTTTGAGTTGTATCTATGAACTATATTGAATGTGTTAAAAACTAAAAGGAAAAAACAATTAAAATTTAAAAATGAAGAGCTCTCTTAAAAAGGGTGTGGTGAAGCGAGAGGCTGAGAGCTTCAGCAAAGCAATCCAATAATCACAAATGGATTTTGAAGGATGTAACAATTGAGAATGTACATGGAAAATCATTTCATAAATTTTGACATTACTGGTATCCCTATAGATTCATATGTTTATTTATTTATTTCAGCTGTTACCCATTTATTATGATCTCATGGATTAATTTGAAGTAGCTGATATTAAAGATTATGCTTGAGTATTATATATTTATGCCAGTTTTGGCTACTTTATGAAACTAATTTATCAATTCTAATGCGTTTCACATTTCCAGGTATATACCATGCCATCTAAAAATAATGATTACATGGTTTCATTATTTTTAATATTATCTCTTCATGGTTTTATTTAATAATATATTGCATAATTATTACTTCAAAAATAATATGAAATGACAGCAAGAGTTGTTTTCCCCAGGGCAGCTGGGTCACTGGATGATTGATTGTTCTCTGAGGAAGGAAAAGTATTGTTTCCTGAATACAGCCAAATAGATTATTTTAAAAGATGTATTTATTTGAAAGAATGGCATGCCACACACACACACAAATGTGTGCACACACACAGAGAGACAGAGACAGTGAGAGACAGAGAGGAAGAAAGACACTCTATCCACTGTTTCTTTGCCCAAATGACTGCATCAGCCGGGTCTGAAGCCATGAGCCAGGAACTCCATCTGGATTTCATATATGGGTATCAAGGGAATAGGCCATCTTCCACAGCCGTCCCAAGCACGATAACAGGAAGCTGTTCAGAAAAAGAGCAGCTGGAACTTGAACTAGCTCTCTGATGTGGGATGCTGGTATAACAAGCAGTGGCTTCACCTGCTGTGTCACAATGCTGACCCCACCTTCAAGACTTTGAAACGAATATGGTTCTTTCATTTGGGAACAGTTATCTACTTGTTTGTTTGTTTGTTTGTTTTTATATTGACAAGTAGCTTACAACTTGTTTTCTGAGGAGACTTTAAATAATAATCAGGACACGTGGCTCACTAGGCTAATCCTCCGCCTGCGGCGCTGGCACACCGGGTTCTAGTCCCGGTCAGGGCACCGATGCTGTCCCGGTTGCCCCCCTTCCAGGCCAGTTCTCTGCAGTGGCCAGGGAGTGCAGTGGAGGATGGCCCAAGTTCTTGGGCCCTGCACCCCGTGGGAGACCAGGATAAGTACCTTGGCTACTGCCATCGGATCAGCGCGGTGTGCTGGCCGCGGCGGGCATTGGAGGGTGAACCAATGGCAAAAAGGAAGACCTTTCTCTCTGTCTCTCTCTCTCACTGTCCACTCTGCCTGTTAAAAAAAAAAAGAAGAAGAACCTTTCTTTACTTATTAAAAAGAATATTTTTATTTCTATGCTGCTTATTCAATTTATTGTTTTTTGAAAAAAAATCCGACAATACTGAAGAGCTGATAAATTAATTGTTCCTTGCTCCATCCATATCCAGCCCTAGGCTTTCTAGTTAGAAACAGTTCCTATTAAGAGTACTAATTTGGTTTAATTTTAAATTAAATTAAAAATAGGCTTAGAGTTCTAAGTAATGTAGTTTTTCATTATGTTTATTTATGAATTTAGACTTCAATCTGTTCTTATAAAAATTAAAATAACCTTACTTAGGTATCATCATCCAAAACTCTTTCCCTCATTCCATCCCATACTTAGTTATACTTTTACTTTTTGCCTTTATTCTGTTAAATGTATACATTTGCTAAGGTATTCCTGTATAAGTCCTCCCGATATTCACCTACTGAAAGCCTAACTCCCAGGATTAGAAGGGAGGGCCTTTGGGACACTTTGCGATAAGGTCAAGGATGTGGAGCCTTTATGAATAGGATTTGTGCCCTCATAAAGAGGCCAAAGAGATGTTCTCTTCCCTTTCACCATGACAAAATACAAGAGGCATTTTTTTAAAGAAAATTTTATTTAAGATATACAAATTTCATGTGTTTCATATATACAGATTTAGGATAAAGTTGTACTTTGAATCCTATCCTCCCTCCCACCCACAATCTCAACATTCTTCCTCCTCCCTCTCCTATCCCCACTCTTATTTTTTAAAAAAAGATCTATTTTCAGTTTACTTAGTACTCTTAAGGTTAACCCTATGCTAAATAAAGAATTCAACAAATAGCATAAAAAAAAATACTGTACCTCCATAGGCGAGACAGGGGCTGTAAATGATCATTGAATCTCAAAATGTCAATTTCACCACTATACATTACATTTAAGGTACTCTATTAGTTACTACAGATCAGGGAAACAAGAAGCATCCTATATGGTCCAGAAAGTGGTTCCCAGCAGACAGTGACTCTGCCAACACCTTTATCTTGCTCTTCTTAATCTAGAGAACTGAGAAATACAAATTTCTGTTGTTTATAACTCACTCAGTTTATGCTTTTTTTATAGCAGAATCTTAAATGGCATGGATATGCCCACTTTCTTTTTCCTTCAACTACGTGAAGTTTTCTTGTTTACCCATACTATAATAGAATTATGTCAATTTTGTCCTCACATTTGTATGGTTTCCATCCCCAGTTCTGTTGCCATTGCTAAGAGTTTGTCCTTTGCTTTGTTTAAAATGTCACATTTCCCTTTTCTCTCTTTCTCACTCCTTTAACCAATATTTTTGTCTAGTAACTTCTATCTATGGGTTCATACTGGAAACTATAAATTAATATCTATTTGTTTTAAATATTGTTTACTTTAAAGTCATTTAATTTTTAATAATCGTGTTTACTTCATATTTTCCATGTCAAAATACCTGTTCCATGTAAACAAATGCTATAGGTTAAATATGGATTATGTACACGTTAGTTCCATAATTAGGTCAACATCATGGACTCAATTTGAGTCATTTGTTCCAGTTCAACACTTTTTTCCTGGAGTTAATAATTACATTTCTTTCATTGCTCTTGATGTTAATAGAGGTTAATATTTTTCTGTTTCATTTTCTCTATGATAATCTTTATTTCCTCACTCTGATAGCTGTGGGTTTACTTTTATCTTCTTTTGTCATGTTCCTTAAATGGATTCATTTGAGGTGTCCATTTTTAATGCAGACATTCACAACTGCAAATTTCCCTCTGAGTACAGATTTCATTGCATTCCATGGATTTTTGATATGTTATGTTTCATTTAATATATCTCAAGGTATTTCCTAATTTCACTTTTGATTTTCTCTTGATCCATTGGTTGTTTATTTGTCTTGTTTACTTTCCAATGAATTTGCTCCTAGATGCCCTGTCATTGATTTCTAACTTCACTCCACTCTGTCCAGCAAACATTTGTATGATTTGTCTTTTTAAATTTATTAACTCTTTCTTTGTGGCTTAACATATAGTTTATTCCAAGATTCCATGTAAAGTTGAGAATAGGTGTAATTATTTTGTATTTTTGAATTTCATTCATTTATTTATCTATTTATTTAATGTGTAGAAATTTCATGTATTTTATATGTACAGATTTAAGAATACAGTGATACTTCCCACCCTTCGCTCCCTCCAACCCATGCTCCCGCCCTTGCTCCTCCTTTATCTCTTATTCCTTCTCTTAATTTTTTTTTTAAATTTTTGACAGGCAAAGTGAACAGTGAGAGAGACAGAGAGAAAGGTCTTCCTTTTGCCGTTGGTTCACCCTCCAATGGCCGCCGCGGTAGGCGCGCTGCGGCCGGCGCACCGTGTTGATCCGATGGCAGGAGCCAGGTGCTTCTCCTGGTCTCCCATGGGGTGCAGGGCCCAAGCACTTGGGCCATCCTCCACTGCACTCTTGGGCCACAGCAGAGAGCTGGCCTGGAAGAGGGGCAACTGGGGCAGAATCTGGTGCCCCTACCGGGACTAGAACCTGGTGTGCTGGCGCCGCAAGGCGGAGGATTAGCCTAGTGAGCCGCGGCACCGGCCCCTTTCTTTTAATTTTTACAATGGTCTACTGTCAGTTTACTTAATACTCATAAGAGTAATCCTACACTAAATAAAGAGTTCAACAAATGCAAAGAAGAAAACAAACCAAAAACCAAAAAACACTCTTCCTCAACAGCAAAGGCAAAGGTTGCAAACAATCATTTAATCTCACCTTTACCCTTAGGGGTAAGTGCATGAGAATGTGTGCCAAACTGTACAGCTCCTCCCTCTCTTATTCCCACTCTTATTTTTCACTGGGATCTGTTTTCATTTGAAATTATATACCTATGATTATATAATGATTATATGATTATATAAGATGATATATTAAAGTGATCTTATTAAGTTTGTAATTAATCATATAGATTGGATTAAGTTTCAAAGAGATCAAATAAATAAGACCAAGTGTCTTGTAATAGCATAACAATAGATAGAATTGAAAAGGAGAGAATGTTCCAACATGGGAAGCAGTCCACAGAGCTGACTCAGAGAACGATGAATGCCCTAAACAGTACTATGACCTCAGAATCAGCCCTTAAGACATTCATATCTGGCTGAAAAGCCATGAGAACATTTTAGGCATGGAAAGCCAAGACACTGTAGCAAAAAATGTTCTACATGAAAGATCTCTGTGAGTGAGACCCCAGTAAAAAGAAGAGGCCATCGAAGAATATACTTTTCTCTGAAGCTAGGAGAGAACTCCCACTTTTTGCTTATGGCCCTGTCTAAATACTGATGGAGTTTGTGGATGCAAAGCTTCGATTGCAATTCATGTGAAGAGTCTCGGGTCATCACTGAAGTCATAAATCTGTGTTAATGATTAAATCAAGAGGAGTGACTGTACACTTACTCCCCATGTAGGACCTCTATCCTTAATGAGTTGTGCTGTGATAATTAACTGTAAAACTTGTTTGCAAATAGTATGTTGTGGGTCTGTGTGGGTGAAAATTGTTGAAATCTTTACTTAGTATGGAGTTTCTCTTCAATACATAAAGTTAATTAGAAATGAATATTAATGAGGAACGGGATGGGAAAGGGAGTAGGAGGTGAGATGGGAGTTGGGGTGGGAGATGGGTGTGGGGGGAAGAACCACTATAATCCTAAATCTGTACCTATGAAATTTGTATTGATTAAATACAAGCTTTCTTAAAAAAATCATCAAATCCCAAAAAGTCAATTTCACTTCTATACAATTCATTTTTAGTATTCTAAGAGTTACCATGAATCAGGGAAAACATATGGTTATTGTGTTTGGGGGACTGGCTTATTTCTATAAGTATAATGGTTTCCAGTTGCATCCATGTATTTGCAAGACAGAGTTTCACTGTTTTTTTGTGGCTGAGTAGTATATCATATTTCTGTAAAAGAATATACATTCATTAGGAAGAGAGTTACATTGTGTTCCATACCAAATCCACATGTAGAGCAATCTGGTTTCTAACAGGCTCTTAATAATTGTTGAAGTCCAGAAGAAAGAATGAATGAATGAAAACATTCCCAAAGTAAAAACATCAAATGACCTTCAATTCTTCTTAGATTACAGATCTTAAATCCCCTGCCAACTTCTCCTGTAATACTCGCTTCCCTGTCCTCAATTTCCAAGTACCTTGGACATTGTGATTCCTTGCATATGCCATAATTCTATTTATCTCTGATCTTTTAGGATTACTGGTCACCTGCACCAGAGGACTTTCTTTCCCCTCTTCACATATCATTTTCCTAGACATTCTTTAGGTTTGAGCAACTTTCTTGACGAGATTACACAGACTTAAGCAGTTTTTTTGTATACATTTTATATCAAATAAATCATTATGTGCAACAGTTGACTCAGGTAAATCTCTTAAGCACCTCATTGATATTCCTGTGTTCCTTATAGATTTAGACCTTGTAAATGAGTAAATGTCATCATGGTCTTTGATAGGAAGAATTCCATGTATATGAATTGTGTAACGATTTACTTTTGCATTACTTAGGAGAATCGAAATGTGGGAAATGTGTTTGAGATTGGATAGCGGATAGCGGATAGGTCTTAAGTTATCCAGTAGTGAATTTCTGCATATTCCTCAGTTTCAAAGAACAATTATTACTTAATTATTTTTTCACGTTTTGATTAGAAAAATTGTATCTAGTAGTTTCCTTTAAATGTATTTGAAATATAAAATAGTGTATACTATGAATTAGTTATGTGAAATAATTAATAATAGCGGTTCTTAATACACTAATTGTGTATAGTACAAAGGATCTTCAGAAAGCGTATGGAGATTTTATATTATGGAAACAATTTTGCATCACTTCAAAATATTTTACAA
The DNA here is from genome assembly GCF_033115175.1 of Lepus europaeus. Lineage (NCBI taxonomy): Eukaryota > Metazoa > Chordata > Mammalia > Lagomorpha > Leporidae > Lepus > Lepus europaeus. The sequence continues at coordinate 119,186,036 of NC_084829.1, forward strand.
AATAAGCATCTTTTGTTTCCACTTTCTGTAGACTTTTAAAGTAACATTGAACATTCAAATTTGATTCCAAATTTGTTCTTACTTCATTTCTTAATTGAATTACTATAGATTTGGCATATAACTCATAAGTGAAGAGGATAAGTGGTACATATTTTTAGAATTTCCAATCAAATGAGTAAGTTACCTTATCATGCAAGAAACCATTTCAAAGTTTCTCTATTCTGGGTCTCTCTGCCAATTTGCTACTAATGCTGGAGTTTTTATGCTTCCCTTTTATATGGTAGCTTATTTCTTAAAGAATGAACAATCTAGAAATGGGTTGCTAAAACAAAACTGCACAGGGAAGGACAGTTTCTACAAGCTCTGATGTTGGACATTTGGGAACATTAAGTTTTCTCTGGAGAAAGGGTTTCACTTTTCTGCTAATGGAATATATCTGATGAAAAGTGCAAATAAAAATAAATACCAAGAGAAACAGGGGCTGACTTTTCCTGCTCTGCTCAACCATAGAAGATAATTTATTCTTTTTTTTTTATTTGACAGGTAGAGTTAGTGAGAGAGAAAGATAGAGACAAAGGTCTTCCTTCCATTGGTTCACCCCCTAAATGGACTCTATGGTTTGCGCTGTGCCAAACTGAAGCCAGGAGCCAGGTGTCTCCTGGTCTCCCATGCGGGTGCAGGGACCCAAACACCTGAGCCATCCTTCACTGCTCTCCCGGGCCACAGCAGAGTGCTGGACTGGAAGAGGAGCAACCAGGACTAGAACCCAGCGTCCATATGGAATGCTGGTGCCGCGGGCGGAAGATTAACCAAGTGAGCCATGGCGCTGGCCCCGATAATTTGTTCTTTGAACAGGAATTTATTCCCTGTAAAAATAAGAGATTGATTTAAGGGGCCAGCATACTGGTGAAAGAGGTTCAGTTGCCACCTGCAATGTGGGCATCCCATATGAGCACTGGATCAAATTCCAGCTGACTCACTTCTAATCCACCTTCCTGCTAATGCATCCAGGAAAGCAGCAGCAGCAGGTCCACGTGCTTGAGGCCCTGCCACCCATATGGGAGACAGACGGAGTTCCAAGCTCCTAGCTTTGGCCAGGAAAAACACTGGCTGTTGCAGACATTTGGGGAGGGGAGCGGCAGATGAAAAATTTGTTTCTCTCTCTCATCCTCTCTCTCTGTTATCTTTATCTTTCTAACTCTGTCTTTTAAATAAACAAATGAATCTTAAAAGAGAGAGAGAGAGAGAGATTGACTTGAATACTTATTAGGGAATCCCATCTAAGAAGCATAGGATGTAGAAGCAATATGCTTCCCCCTCATTGCTCTGAAAGTGGATGTGTAGTCAAAGGGGAATTTGCATAAATTCTTGGTCAGCAGTGTGTCTAAAATTCTACTTTAATCTCTGACTTCAATTTACAATTGGATCAGTTATGATTACTGAGCCACATTAGTTATGATGACTGTGCCTTAGTTTTCTTAAATATTATGCATATTTAAAAAATCCTGTAATAGCAAATCCAGATGGTGATTATCAACCAGGATCCAGGTTCTAACCTTCTCTCCAGTCTGATGGTCTTTTTGCTGATTTTCTCATCAAGCATATAATAAGGTCGCAACACTTTCAGTTATCACACTCAGACACAGTTATCTTGCGATAAAGTTATCTTTTAATGGAGATGTCTGTTTAAAAAAGAATGCGTTCTTAGAATTCACAACAGCATTATCCTCATGTGTCTCATTAGTCAGACCTGAGCTAGCAAGGGAAATGAAATAAGAGCAGCAAATCCAGACCAGTGTGATTGGTCTAATGCTTATTGAATGTTACTCACCATACTCCCTTGGATTTATTAAGTACATATACGATTTTTTTCTAGTAAGTTCCGGTTCTTATATTCCAATTTGGTTTTACTGAACTTGGTAGATGTTTACCTTCATGGTACATCAAGAAAACCCTCTGTTACACTTCCATGCAATCAGAAATGACTTCATGGTGGTTTTTATGAAATTGAATGGGAAAAGGGAGCAAAGACACCAAGTCCCAAAGAGGGAAAATAATGAAACCTAAGGAAATGGCACTGCAACAGTCTGAAGCCAGGAGACAGGAGCATAATCCGCATCTCCACATGGGTGGCAGGGCACTGGAACTTGGGACATCTTCTGCTGCTTTCTTAGGGTTGGAAGTGGAGCAACACCTGGACTCAAGTCAGCACCCACATGGGATGCATGTGTAGCATGCAGCAGCTTTACTTCCTTCAGCACATTTCCGGCCTCATATTGTTGTTTAAATGAATGAATTTTTATTTTCAACATGAAAATATTGGGAAGACGAAGACAATCTGATGGAAAGTGAAAGTGAATGGGTCAACAGAAGAGATCATTATATTAGTCTGGAAAAAAGAATCATTTTTTTTTTCTAAAAGGAAATAAAGAGAAAGCATTAGGTGATGTAAAGTGAAAAGTCACAGTGAAAAGTGGTAGATTGAATGAGTTCTGATATTTGCAATAAAAAATTGAAATAAAATGTTGAATTAAATTTATTGATTTGCTGTCTTAAAAATAGAGAAAAGCATCAAGACTGATGAAAGTGATTTAAAAATTAGTCAAGAAGGAGTAAATAAAAGGATAGCTAAGATCCTGTGATAGTGGGTAAATTTGGATATCAAAAAATATACTAAAAGAATGTAAAACATATTGGATATAAGGAGAAACACAGGTAAGAGAAAACCCTGAAAGAAAAGTAAAATAACAAAAGATTTTTTTTTTAATTTTTGAAACTTGATCTCACAAAATAGTGTATTGGACAGTCAGTTATGATGATTTATTTTAATTTCATATAGATCTTGAATTGATCTTCTTAGGATAAACAGAATTAATAAAATTGGCATATTCCTAGAGTTCAAAATTTCATAGCTTTGTACTCACAACAGTGCTTATATTTGGATGGAACAAAGGACAAAATGGAAATTTTGAAGCCAGGATTTTTGTTGGTTAGAAAAATATTAACTGTCAATAAGAAAGATGGAGAAATAGTCCCATTCTTTTCAATATAAGGCTTAGCATCAGTACTGTGAAGTTTCTGTGTCCTTTCTATAAATACGGCAAACCATCTCTACGCCTGCAAGATGCTGAATGGAAATAAACGTTGATGAAGGCCCATGAGGAGGTGAGGTAGATTCACACAAGAAGGAAAGACTCGATTTTTATGGCAGTCTCTTATGATTTTCTGACTAAAACTTAGAGTTTGGAATAATATATTTATTTGGACTGATATTTATTTATTTATCTAATACTGATGTCAACTCACAAATACTGAGAAAATCAAATGAACTGAATGTACATTAAAGTGCATTGAAAATCTAAAATCCTTCCCGAAATATCATTTGTTTTCCCTGATCGGTGACAACTGAGCGCCAAAGGGGAAACCTGTTAAGTGAAATGGACACTATAAGCAACAATGAACTGATCAGCTCCTGTCCTGACTTTAGATGTACAATGTAATACTTTATCCTTTTTAGTATTTGTTGTTGTTGTTGTGGTTCTAGTACTATTGGTTGAACTCAGTAATTAACACACAATTATTCTTAGGTGTTTAAATTTTAACTGAAAAGTGATCCCTGTTAAATCCAAGAGTGGAAAAAGAGAGGGAGGAGATGAAGAGCTATGGGTTATTTAACTATGTGCTTATTTTCAAAGACTTGAATAATCACCTTGTAACAATGATCAGATTTGGTCTATGTTATGTCATGATTTTAAGGAATCTTATTTCAACCAGATATTTTGGATTTTGATATTGGTCTATTATGCTATGTTATATGTGCGTACATATTGTATGTCCACATGGGGAAATTTTATTAAGAGTTTTATTTTAAATGGCTTTTAGATAAGATTGTCCATAAATTTAAGCTGCTAAAATCAATCAAAGATACATTTTATATTTGTATGACCTGAATCTGTGTATCATATGTTTTAAACTTGTTGGTAGAAAGAAACTAAAAACATTTTATATGGTTGTGCTTAAGTTTACTGGTTAAACAAACTACACCATGTTAGATATTTAAGACGTGTTTTCAAATACATGATTCTTAAAATTTATAGAAGGCATTGGACCTTCCGGTAAATGTTTTATTAAGTTCTTATCTAAGGGTTGAAACGGTTTGCTAAGTATTCATGTAATATTGCTATTGTCAGCAAGTGATCTAGGACTTGCTCCCTCATTTCTCTATTCTAAGCCCAACTTGTTCTTTCACTTCTCTATTCTCTTCAAGGTAGGGAACTAATTCTATTATGAAGGAATCTGTAGGATGCACAATTTAATCTTTAGACCTTATAAGAGATGGCTAACATTTTTCTGTAATAGCATAGCCAAAATAAGAACTTAACTAATAATCTCATAGCTAGATTCACTTCGCCATCAGCGAAGTATACAGTAAGTAGAAAAAAAAACCTCCCTTTCAGACCAAAGGGAAAGAAAGTTTTAAAGTGAGAATATAATTTTCCTCATGGGCATTGTCTACCTTAGAAAAACTACTACAGAACATGCCTGTGACTATAGACTTGTAGTTCAGGCTACCAAAGATTAGAGATGGGACACGGGCACTCCCTTGACTTGCATCGTCTGGTCTGCTTTAACACAAACCAGGAGGAAAAGAAAGCTAGGCATCAGAAGCAATGGGTGGCAGGCCTATTAATGGCTGATCTGTACAGTGATCTGCCCTCAAGCAGACCCAACAGGCCAGTCCACTGCAGTGGCTTTCAATGTGGTAAGCCTGGGCTTCAGCAGAAGTCAGCTTGTGAAGAGCCCTGGCAGCTCTGCCAAGAGTTGGATCACTGGAAATGGACCCGCCCTGGAATCGAAGGATGCCCAGGTCAGAGCCACAGATCTTATTGGCTCCAAGTTGAAAAGCCCTTCACTCAGCCCAACTTCCAAAGTGACCACTGCAGTTGAGGGGACAGCCAAGTAGGGTCAGCAACATTGCAGGCAGAACTGTAAATTTCTTGTTAGAGATGCCCCCTGCCTTTACCTGGCCAGCTCTCCTCCCAGGCCAGCCAAGTAATGAAAGTCAACAGAGTGCCTTCCCCTAGGAGGTTCACACCTCCCTTAGGATATACCCCATGTGAAGAGATAGATAGGTCTGGGCCTCTTAACTTACAAGGCCTAAAGCCCAACAGATTATTATCAAGCCCCTTCTATCAGGTTCTATTTGCCTCTAAATCAGAAAACTTAATTGTAGCTTAGACAGCACCTTTCTTAGCTCCTCTAGTGATGACTCTGTCCTTTGTTCTAGACCCTGTCTGGTCCACTTGGGCCTCATTCCTTTGTAATCATGACCTCTACTCTACCACCAATGGCTCTACTCCCAACCTGTGTGTACTGATGGTCCTCTTCCCCACTTAATGCTGTATAATTGTTCAGACCTGGTTAAGGCCACTCTTGGGATCATTGGTTACTATCCTCAACCTGTCTTTTATGACCTTGTCTAAATATGATCGGAGTCGGTGAACTTGGAGGGCTTCCATGGCCTTGGCAACTCATGACGACAGCCTAGGGTGGTTACTGGCGCCATAAACTAGAGTGTCAGTTTGTTGGGTCAACAACAGGAGCCACTGTGCGCTTGCTCCTGATGTGGGATCTCTGTCCTTAATGTACTGTACGTTTTGATTTGATGCTATAACTAGTACTCAAACAGTATGTTTCACTTTGTGTTTCTATGTGGGTGCAAACTGTTGAAGTATTTATACTGAATTGATCTTCTGTGTATAAATAGAATTGAAAATGAATCTTGATGTGAATGGAAAGGGAGAGGGGGCGGGAGAGGGGAGGGTTGCGGGTGGGAGGGAAATTATGGGAAGGGGAAGCCATTGTAATCCATAAGCTGTATACTGGAAATTTATATTCATTAAATAAAAGTTAAAAAAAATAAAAAAAAATAAAAAAAAAGGAAAAGAAAATCTAAAATCCTAAATGAACAGGATTTGCTAAGGCTAAACGCAAAAATATTTAAGACAAATTGTATTTTTTTAAAGATTTATTTTATTTATTTGAAAGGGTTACAAAGAGAGGTAGAGACAGAGAGAAGTCTTCCACCCTCTGGTTCACTCCCCAGATGGCCGCAATGGCTGGAGCTATGCCGATCTGAAGCCAGGAGCCAGGAGCTTCCTCCAGGTCTCCCACGTGGGTGCAGGGGCCCAAGGATTTGGGCCAACTTCCACTGCTTTCCCAGGCCACAGCAGAGAGCTGGATCAAAAGTGTAGCAGCTGGGACTCGAACCAGTGCCCATATGGGGTGCTGTATGCAATATAATGTTTACATAATTATATGGAGGAACATGCATTATTTTTCTTCTTGAAAGATGATACCAAAATTTTTAATATAATAGGAAGTACATAGTTTTGTCATTATCTTAAGGACAACTCAAGGAGTAAATCATTGTGAAGAGTGCTGCAAATGTGTTACATTTTAAGATCTGGATAAACATTTACTTCAAGTAGTTTATAGATTGCTGCTAAAAAAACATGTATACATTGCATATGGTCATGCTATTAAAACTAGTAAGAAATTTTAGGAACATCTCGATATAAATGAAATATATTGGAATAAATGTGTACTATCATTAGCATTAAATAATGAATTGAATTTTTAACCATTATTTTATAATATCAATGAAAACAAGGAATATTTATTTATTAAAAAACTGGTAAGTGGGGCCAGCACTGTGGTTTAGCAGGCAAAGCTGCTGCCTGCAGCGCTGGCAGCCCATATGGGCACTGGTTCGAGTCCCAGCTGCTACACTTTCGATCCAGCTCTCTCTGTGGCCTGGGAAAGTAGTGGAAGTTGGCCCAAGTCCTTGCGCCCCTGTACCCACCTGGGGAACCTGGAGGAAGCTCCAAGCTCCTGGATTTGGACTGGCACAGCTCTGACCATTGCGGCCATCTGGGGAGTGAACCAGTAGACAGAAGACCTCTCTCTCTCTCTCTTTCTGCCTCTGCCTCTTTATAACTCTGCCTTTCAAATAAATAAATAAATCTTTATTAAAGGTAAAAATTAAAAAGGTATATAGAAAGTTATATTTTACTAATAAAAAATTAAAATACCTAAATAATTTGAGGTTTTATCTGTTCATGGATTAGAAGAATTTATTAAAGTTTGAATATGCTCCAGACTGACCTGAGCTCCTGGCTCCTGGGATCAGCCTGGCGCACCCCTGGCTGTTAGCCATTTAGGGAGTGAACCAATGGATGGAAGACCTCTCTCTTTTCTCTGTAACTTTGACTTTCAAATAAATAAAATAAATCTTTTAAAAATATGCCAATTAATATGACATCTAAACATTTTTAACCTCTATATACACGTGAGAGACAAGTGTGGAATTTGTCTTTCTGTGGTTTATTTTACTTAAAATAATGATTCATAGTTTTATCCATTTTATTCCAAATATTAGTATTTAATTCTTTTTGTGGGTAATACTCCATCCTGTATGAATAAATAATATTCCATCATGTATAAGTATCTTAATTAAATGATAAGTTGATTGGCATCTATGTTTATTGGTTCTATATCATTATTATTGTGAATTGGGCTGCAATAACCTGGCACTTTAGATATCTCTTTCATATGCTGACTTAATTTCAGATATATTTTAGATATATCTGTGATATATTCCCAGAAGTGGGATAGCTAAGTTGGGTGGTATATTGATCCATGTTTTGTTTTTTTTGGGGGGGGAGATTTTTACATTATTTTTGATCATGGTTGCATGGTCGTACTAATTTTCATTCCCACCTACAGTGCATTACTCTTTTGTCTACAATATTGTTTCCATTTGTTATTTTTTATTTTTGTGTAATAGCTATTCTAAGTGCAGTGAGATAGCTCATTGTGATTTTCAATTACATTTCCTTGATGTCTAATGATCCTATGAACTTTTATTATGTGTTTGTTGACCATTTCTATTTCTTTCTTCTTTTGACAAAAGGGTACTAATTTTCTTTGTTCATTCTAAACTGGACTGTTTTGTTGTTGAATTTCTGGAACTCCTTATGTATTCTGAGTATTAATTCTTTATCAGACACATGACTTGTAAATTAATTCTTCTACTATTTTTGGGTTATCTTTTCACCTTGTTAATTCTTTTGTTGTACAGAATTTTCTTAGTTTGATACAGTCCTATTTGTCTAGTTTTGTTTTTACTGCCTAAGCTTTTGGAAATTATACAAAATTAATTACATTTATCAATAGCGTGGAGTGTTCCTCTCTGTTTTTCTCTAGTAGTTTGAAAGTTTCAACTCTTACATTTAGATCCTTGATCCATTTTGAATTGATTTTTGTAAAGGGAATATAATGGGCATCATGTTTTAAACTTCTGCATATGAAAACCCATGGGAGACCAGGAGAAGCACCTGGCTCCTGCCATCGGAACAGCGCGGTGCGCCGGCCGCAGCGCGCTACCGCGGCGGCCATTAGAGGGTGAACCAACGGCAAAGGAAGACCTTTCTCTCTGTCTCTCTCTCTCTCACTGTCCACTCTGCCTGTCAAAAAAGAAAAAAAAAAAGAAAAAGAAAATCCAATTTCTCTAACACAGTTAATTGAAGAGGCTATCCTTTCTCCAGGGAATATTTTCAGATTTGTCAAATATAAGTTGGTTTTATGTGTGGCTATATTTATGGTGTTTCTATTATGTTCCACTTGTCTACATGGCTACATAAATATCAGGATTACCTTTTCTAGTTCTGAGAGTAGTATCCTTAGTATTTTGACGAGATTGCATTGAATTTGGAAATTATTTTGTGTATTATTGACATTTTGAAAATTTTTTTCAACTCATGACCATGAGAGGTTTTTTTTTTATTTTTCATTGTTTATTTTTTTTTGCATTTGTATTTTGTGATTTTCATGGGAGAAGTATTTTATATTCTTGGATAAAATTACCATAAGGTACTTACTTTTTGTAGCTATTATAAATAGGATTATTCTTATAAGTTCTTTCTCAGCAAGAAAATCGTAGATATATACGAATGCTGCTATTTTTTGTGTGTTGATTTTGTTTCCTGTAACTTTGCTGAAATCTCTTAAAAGTTCTAATAGTTCCTTCATGGCATCATTTGTGTCCCTTAAATATGGAACCGTGTCATTTGCAAATGGAGAAAATTTTATTTCCTCTTTTTGATTTGTAAAAACTTTATTGCTTTCTCTCTTGCCCAACAGCTTTGACTAAAACTTCCAGAACTACATTGAATAAGAATGTTGAGAGTTTACAGTCTTTTCTTGTTCTCAAATTTTAGTATTTTTGTTCCCAACGTTCCTTCATTCAATGATGTTAGCATAAATAATTTAAATTAAAATCCTAGATGTTTTTTAACTTGATCTACTCTTTCTAAAGATATATAAATGTAAAATATATCTAGAATAGCCAAAATAATTTTAGGAAAAAGACATAATTGAAAAATGCATGCTACTGAATTTCAAAATAAAATGCAATGAGAATCAAAACATGGTATTGGGAGTAAATTTGAACATATAGATTAATAAATCAGAATTTAAAGGTCAGAGGCTAACACACACAGGGGATTTGCTTTTACAAACACCAGGAAAGTGGAGAAATAATGCTCTTTTCAACAAATAGCATTGAGGGCTGTTGCAAGTGACAGGAGAGAGAAGATGCGGGAACTCTTCCTCTGAAGAATGTGCTGGAAATCCCAGTGTATTTCTTTTATTGACAAGGACTACATCACCCATATGCACAGCATGTTCACATGCTTATATAACTCTTACATTACTTGTAACATTACTTGATAATCTTCAGTGCATGATTATCAGGACATTGTCTCCTTATGGCTTGGTTTACTAGATAAGCAAGTCTGGGAAAGCAGCTGCATGTCCTCCTGGGAGCTAATGTTCCCATGAGAACTAAGTTTTTTTCCTGATAATAAGTCATTCAGTGTCCTTAATCAGCATCTGCAGCCACACCCTGTTCCCAAGAGGATGTGTCCTCACTGAGTGCTTTAGCAGAAGCTATGTTCCCTACAAAATAGTTTGGGAGTAACTGGATGTACACATAAAATAATAAATAGGAACAGGTGTTTCATCTAGTGGTTAGGGAAGCAGTATCCTATATCGGAGTACCTGGGTTTAAGTTCCGACTCCATTCCCTATTCCAGCTGCTTGCAAAATTATACCTAGGGAAGCAGCAGCTGATAACTCAAGTGATTATGATCCTACCATTAATGTGGGAGATTGGGCTGAATTCCACATTCCTAGCTTCAGCTGGGCCCAGCCCCAGTCATTACTGTTACTTGGGGAGTGAGCCAGTGGATGAGAGTGCCCCCAGGAACCCATTATCTGTCTCTCAAATGAAAAAAGAATATATACATATAATAATAATTAAAACTCATGACTATTTCCCATTATATACAAAATTAACAGTATTGTATCCAAATTGTCTCTCTGTATGCTTCATAGAACTCTGGCCTGAGGAAAAACTTTTTAAAAATATAGGAGAGGGGCAGGTGCCGTGGCTCACTTGGTTAATCCTTTGCCTGCAGCACCGGCATCCTCTATGGGCTCCGGGTTATAGTCCCGGCTGCTCCTCTTCCAGTCCAGCTCTCTGCTGTGGCCCGGGAGGGCAGTGGAGGATGGTCCAAGTGCTTGGGCTCCTGCACCCTCACGGGAGACCAGGAAGAAGCACCTGGCTCCTGGCTTCGGATCGGCACAGCGCTGGCTGTAGCAGCCATTTGAGGGAGTGAACCAGCGGAAGGAAGACCTTTCTCTCTCTCTCTCTCACTGTCTATATCTCTACCTGTCAAATAAAAAAAATTAGGAGAAATTGTTTCTTAGTTTCTTTTAGAAAATCTTTTCCTGGGTAAAATTAAAAACCACAATACCAGGACAGGTGCTGTTGCATAGTAGGTAAAGCTGCCACTGCAGTACTGGCATCTCATGGGTTCAAGTCCAGGCTGCTCCACTTCCAATCCAGCTCTCTGATATGGTCTGGGAAAGCAGTAGAAGATGACCCAGTCTTTGGACCCCTCCACCCATGTGGCAGACCCAGACCCAGAAGAAACTCCTGGTTCCTGGCTTCAGATCAGCCCAGCTCAGGCCATTGCGGCCAACTGCAGAGAGAATTATCAGATGGAAAACCTCTCTCTCTCTGCCTCTCCTTCTCTCTCTGTATAACTCTTTCAAACAAATAAATAAATCTTTTTTTTTCTAAAAAAGCACAATACCTAAATGAAACTCATAGATAAATTGATAAAAGAGATATTAGTCAAATTATAGTTTTCTGCATTGTAAAAAAAAATATTTTTTATAGAATGAAATCAAGACACAGACTAGAAAAATGTCCTTGCAAATCATATAATGATATAAGGACCAATATCTAGACTATGTAAATAATATTTTAAACGTAACAGTTTAAAAACAGAGAATAAAATCTGGTTTAAATTCAGCAAAAGTTCTGGATGAACTTCACCAAACAAGGCCATGTAGATGACAAATAATGTGTAAAAATGGTGTTCAGTGTCATTAGTCATTGGTAAAATACAAACTAAAAGCACAGTAAAATGCCAAATCCAGCCATAAATAATTAAATTTTAAGACTTAGAATGACTGTGATTCTTATTTGGTTAGATACTTCACTATCCCATGATTCAGTGATTTCATTCCTAAATAATTATCCAAGAAAAAAGTAAATTAAGGGTGCTGCTGGCTCCTGGCTTCCAATTGGCGCAGTTCTGGCCATTGTGGCTAATTGGGGAGTGAACAGTGGATGGAAGACCTCTCTCTCTGCCTCTCCTCTCTCTGTGTAACTCTGACTTTCAAATAAATAAATAAATCTTTAAAAAAATCAGATCATGAAAAGATTTGTATACAAATACTGGCAGGAAGTTTATCTATTTTGATAGTAAACAGATTAGCATTTGCCCAGGACAAAGGAAGCAGAGTGCTGGAGTGGAACAAAAGAACCAGCAGAAGGTTTTACTTGTGAAGAATCAGATATTCTCATTAGCCACGACAGCATGGATCTTTCTCAGCCTTTGTAGTGAGATATGTCATTCTCTAGTCGTTTCAGAAACTTTTAATTACTCTGCTACACAAGCTTTATAGCTATATAATATTGGCATAATGTATATATATATATACACATACACATATGTGTGTATATAAATGCATGTGTGTGCATGTACATGTATAATACACAAAATTCCAGCAGTGAAACTCAATTAGGTTCAATTTGAAATATATTAATATTTTACATAGTTATACAAAACTTTTCTGCTCAAAGGACATATCCAAGGACAACTTGTGCATTGCTCTGTATGGGGATTGGAATGCAAGGAAAACTGTTGTATATTAAGGAGAGAAAATCCCAATGAAAAGACTGTAGCCAATGTACTATGGCACACAAAAATGATATGATCTTTTTCTTAAAGATTTATTTATTTATTTGAAAGTCTGAGTTACACAGAGAGAGGAAAGGCAGAGAGAGAGGTCTTCCATCCACTGTTCACTCCCCAATTGGCCACAACAGCCAGAGCTGCGCCAATCGGAAGCCAGGAGCCAGCAGCATCCTCTAGGTCTCCCACGCAGGTGCAGCAGCCCAAGGATTTGGGCCATCTTCTATTGTTTCCCAGGCCATAGCAGAGAGCTGGATCAAAGTGGAGCAGCTGGGTCTCAAACCAGCGCCCATATAGGATGACAGTGCTTCAGGCCAGGGTGTTAACCTGCTGTGCCACAGCGCCGGGCCCCTATGATCTGCTCTTTTAAAGGGAAATGATATTGTTATTGCAATGATCTTCACTTATAATCCAATAATTCGAAATGAATATTCTAAAGTAAATTTCTACAATAAAAATTACATATCTTGAAATGAGCTTTTATCCTAGCAGTTCAGACGCCTGTATTCTACATTGGGATATCTCTGTTTGATTCCTGGCTTTGGCTCTTGAGTCCAGTTTCTTGCAAAAGTGGATGCTGGAACTAGCAGTGATGACTCAATAAATTAGATTCCTGCAGCTCTCATGGAAGATCTGGATTGAGTTCCTGCTTCCCAGCTTTGGGACTGGCATAGCCCTAGCCATTGTGAGCATTTGGAGAGGAAATCAGCAGTCGGAAAGGTTTCTGTTTATCTATCTCTGCCTTTCTTTTTGTTTCTCAAATGAAAGCAGAATTGAAAAGTTAAAGTTCTTGAAATGTTGTAGACTTTTAGTGAACAACATCTTCTGTCTTAATTTCTATAAGCTTACAGTTCTTATTAGTAGGTTCTATCAAGCAGAAATTATAGTAGATTATTGAGTTCATAAAACCATTAAACAATTCTACACAGAATATATGAAATAATATGTCTGCAATAAGATGCTAACATAAAACTGATTTCTAACTTCATAAAAGTAAAGCTATGTTATCAATATTAATATGCCACATACTTTCTGCATTAATAAATTCAAAATAATACTGGCTTCCTATTCTTATGTGGTGTGTTTTGTAAACCTATTCCTCGTACTCAATACTCCAGGGAAAATGAACGCATATGCTCATTCTCCTAAAAACTCTTCACTTTCTACATGTATCATTTTCATCAGCATTCTCTTTGCTTACTCCTTCACTAATTTGAGTATAAGTCATACTTTATCCTAGATCCTTTTTTATTAAATTAATTTTACCCCTTGTTTTATTATCATCAGTTAGGACTCATTATAGTACTCTTAACTGTCACATAATTAACTCTCAAAATTTCCCTGTCTGGCCATTTCCGATTACGGTTTGCCCTTTTCTCTATTCTCAATTATTTCATGTGCTCATAGGTTTGGCCCAATTATTTTTCTTCCTGAAAATCCATCAATGACAACTTGTTGTCATTTAGATTAAAAGCCATCTTTTGTCAGTCAATGTCAATGACCTTCTGCACTCTTTTACTGTATGTACTATGCCATATTTGGCTTGAAAAATCCTGCTTTGTATACTAGTCAGCATGAAGCTCCCTTTGAAGGTGTGCATCATGAGCCATCCCCCGTTCTAGCTAGGTCCCCTTCTTCGGTGAAATCACTCCTCATTAGAGCTAATTCTTCATAACCTGGACACAATGAGCTGACAGTGCTGATCGTGTCTGTTCAGGCTACGGCTTTCCTTGGCAGCTGTGACGGGAATTCAAAGACTGAGCAGCCTGAGAAAAGTATAAGCACCAATTTCAGTCCTATCTGGAAGTAGACTGGAAACTTGTGGAAAAAAAATCCTTCATTAAGACTTCCACAGAGGTTTAAATCCCTTGTAAACTTAACACACTGAGTTGTTTTTCAGTCTAAAAGGCAATAGTTTAATTAATTGAATGTAATTTTTATTTGTTTCTTTTCTCTGCCTTTAGCTCTTTTTTGTGCTGTTCAAAAAAATATGGAATGAAAATTTACACTATTCAACCTGGATGCATTTCTGCTTATCTTCTTGAGTGTTGAGATTTGAAGCCACTTTATATAATTTCTCCTTCTGCCATACATGCTATTGTGCTTGTTAGGATTGAATATCCGCATCTTCCCAAAATTCTTATGTTGAAATCTTCCCTTGCGGTGTGACTGTTTTGTGAAATGTGCAGTAATTAAGGCTAAATGAGGTTACAAGGATGTGTCTCTGATCCTGTATGATTAATGTTCTTGCAAGAGAAGTCACCAGAATAGACCATAGGGTGACATCACTGGAAGACACTGGTCAACCTTTAATAAGCCGAGAAGAGCCCACACCAGAATGCTGCTGTGAGAAAATAAATCTGATTGTTCTAACTACGCTACCTGTGCTTCTTCGTTTGCTTGGGCTCCTGTTAAAGGTCCTGCCTTCCTTACTCAATGAACAGGTTGTCTTTATCAAAGTTCATACACACACACAGGTGCAGAGACACACACACACACAAAGGAAAACTAAGGGTTTTATATGAAAAAACATTGAAGTCTTCTTATTATCTTTTCTTGACCCCTGAAAATTGACCCATTTAGTCATTGACACCTTCAAGTACCATAACATGAAGGTATGCAAAGCAGACTCAAGCACACACAGAAGTGTGATCTTATCACACAAACAGCAATGTGAATTGGAAAATCATCTCCCATCAGAAAATGCCTGCAAATTTAGAAATCCTTCATACATATGTACTTTTCTGATTTGATTAGTCTTCCTGGAAACTTTTTTTTTTAGACAGGTGAGAATCAGCAAATGGACAATGAACTGGTCAATATTCATGCATCCTTTCTTTACCAAAATATAGCTTAGTTCTTTTATCAGAGGTATCTTCAATGGATATTTCCTAATGACAAAACTCAGGTTGTTTACACACTGTGGGATGTAATTAAATCATAATTCACTTGATGTAAAAGTTAACTGATATGTAAATATGTACATATAACCTAGCTGAGAATTTTCTTTGGAGGACAGTAGATTACATCTAAATTCATGGTGTCCTATGAAAACTTTAACAATATTTAAATATATTTTCCACTTGTGTGTTTTCTGCATAATTTTTCTATTTATAAAACTCCAGCCCTTTTTCATTTACCTCACTCAAATCTCTTATGTGTTATTGTGGATTGGGCCTTAGTTAATTTTTCTTTTCATAAAGTGTTAGAGTCTATTTTCCTCTATACCATGGCTTAGATAAAGAAATTGTACGGATAATCTCCTGGAAAAAATGCTTTGAAAAATATCTAAGTATTTGTGTGTATATTTTATGATTTGATGTATGTGTTTGAAATATACTAAGCTTAATTTACTAAAAATATTAAAATTTTAATTGAATATTTTATGTATTCTGTCTTATAACACAAGCAAATTCTAATTGGTAGGTTATGCAGTTTAAGTATGAAGATGTAATAGAATTGCTTTTTTATTAAATATATTTTATTACTTGCTTGAGTTCACAGTATACAAATAAACAGCATTATGCTGAACATTTGACAATAACAAATTTTAAGAAAATGAAAAATTGGTATGCCACATGATTCTAAATACAATAATCCAATAATATTACTAAAATATAGAAATATAAGTAACAAATGGCTCAATTTTAATATTATCACCTCAGGTTCATTATTCTTGCTGGTAAATAGCTGGATGAAACATTATTTTTGAGCCTACGTTGTGGTGCAGTGGGTTAAAGCCTTGGCCTGCAGCACTGGCATTCCATATGGGCACCGGTCGAGTCCCAGCTGCTCCAATTCCAATCCAGCTCCAAGCTAATGTTACCTGGAAAAGCACCAGAGGATAGCTCAAGTCCTTGGGCTCTTGCATCCACGTGGGAGACCCAGAAGAAGCCCCTAGCTCCTGGCTTCAGAATGGCTCAACTCCAGCCATTGTGGCCATATGGGGAGTAAACCAGTGGATGGAAGACTTCTCTCTCTGTGTCTCTAAACTCTCTCTGTAACTGTAACTCTACTGTAACTGCCGTGGCTCACTCGGCTAATCTTCTACCTGCAGCACTGGCATCCCATATGGGTGCCGGGTTCTAGTCCCGGTTGCTCCTCTTCCAGTCCAGCTCTCTGCTGTGGCCCAGGAGGGCAGTGGAGGATGGTCCAAGTACTTGGTCTCTCCTGCACCCTCATGGGAGACCAGGAAGAAGCACCTGGCTCCTGGCTTCAGATCAGCACAGCGCCAGCGGTAGCAGCCATTTGGGGGGGTGAACCAACGGAAGGAAGACCTTTCTCTCTCTCTCTCTCTCTCTCTCTCTCTCTCTTACTATCTATATCTCTACCTGTCAAATAATAAAAAAAAAGAAAATGTTTTTCTAAGAATATAAAGGGAATTAGAGTAGATTTTGATACACATTTCAACAGAGGAAAAAAAGAAAGCAATGTAGCAGTATAAATTCAGATTGAAAGGTTATAATTGATGTAATTTTCCAGGTTATCTCTGGCACTTCTGGTCTGGGACCATAGAAGAGAACATGGTAATGAATATTAAAATGTTTAATTATAGTTCATCAGGTTAAGTGCTCATTATTCAATGAAAGGTGAATCCTACCATTTCTGCTCTATTTTTTCTTCCAACTTTCTGAGATGCAGATAAACTTAACCTTGGGGTAGTCTCAGAGAAGCCAATTCTGTGTACTCTGTTCTCCATGTGGTCACACAGGAATTAGACACTTTTTCATGTACGATTTATTTAGCAGATGAGCCAGAAAATTAATTTAGAAATGAAATTAAATAGGAAGTTGGAATAACCATCATTTTATTCTGTAAGTTACTATTTCTACGTTATTTTGATTTTTTCTATAAACATTCATAATATATTGATAGGGCAATTATTTTACCTTAATTGTATCAAATGTTATCAAAATATTAATTTTTTTAATTATGAATATTTGTCAATTTGTAATTAAATATTTTACAGGGTTTGATAAGTGTTTTCTGTAATAAATTTAGCAGATGAAGAATATAAAATGTACTTGATCTCTGTAATAATCTTTGTTGGCTGCATGAATTTCCTTCTGGTGGTAATATTTTTTAAAGACTTATTTATGTATTTGAAAGTCAGAGTTACACAGAGAGATAAGGAAAGGCAGAGAGAGGGGTTTTCCATCCACTGGTTCACTCTACAATTGGCCGCAACAGCCAGAGCTGCACCGTTCTGAAGCCAGGAGCCAGGAGCTTCTTCCAAGTCTCCCACGCAGGTACAGGGGCCCAAGAACTTGGGCTATTTTCTACTGCTTTCTCAGGCCATAGCAGAGAGCTGGATCAGACGTGGATCAGCCAGGACTTGAACCAGCACCCATATGAGATGCCAGCACTGGAGGTGGCGGATTTACTGGTATGCCACAGCCCCAGATGATAAGATTTTAAAAGGAAAATTAGGTTAGAAGATGACAGACCAAGTGAGAAATATGACATAGAACAATAAATATTTTTAATTGAATGTGTCACTTGAAACTGGTAGCCAAAATTATTCTGTAATGCATCATAACTTATGTGTTATTAAATTGACAAAATGTAAATTTTGTAACTGTAAGAGAGTTGAAGGCAACAGTCTACAAAAGAATGGATGAGACAAACACTAACACTAACCTAAGATAATACTATTATGATAATAATTATCATATTAGATCCGAGCTATTTTCCAAAGGTCATATTGCAATTTACATTGAGGCTATCTCCAATAATTAGATGGTGTTAAGTGTATCAGTAATAACTATGCTTAATTAAGGAGAAATGCTTAGATATATGTGAGTTGAATATTATAGTTAGGCTTGCAATATTTTAGTTAAAAATTTCTTTCTGCTACATCCTTGAATATTTTTGCTTGTTTTTGATTTGCTAAAGGAAGATCACATCTGCCTTTCAATAATGAACACTGAGAATGGCCTCTCAGCATAGAAATCTAAGATGCTGACCTTTACAGATTCTCCTGCAAGTACATCCTCCAACTACTATACAGATGTGCAGCTAACTCTAAGACCATGAGTCACAAGGCCAAGGAAACACATGTCTCCAAATCTTCCAGTGAAAATGAAAATTAGGGAAGGGAGCTTTTCATAAGCCAATGCAATCAAACAAAAATTCTGTTCTTCATGATTATGATTGGAATTAAGAGGCTTTTAGTGTAACTAGAATCTCCTCAACATTGAGACAACTTTAATATGACAAGTGAGTAGTAAAGATTCTAGCAAAATCTTACTAACACATATGTGAAGAATGTAGGGCTAGAAAAATTGTTAGCCATGAGGCTGATGCTGAAACGTAACCTTGGAATCCCTTCCCCTCTGACAGTTTGAATGTATGGCCCAGCTTCCCTTAGAAAGCCCAGTGTTTCTGGGGGCAAGCACAGAACACAACACGTGGCTCTGTTACATGGTGGAGCTCATTCTTACCACTCGCCTTCTGCCATACCTAAATGGTTACTGGGAAACAGGAACTTATGCTCTTTAGTTGAGTACAATATCTATGGAGGCGGGGAAGTGGTTAGTGTGATCCATGGAGATTTTTGCGATACCTACCTAACTCCACTTCTACTGTATTAGGCTTATACATATCCTTGGATATGTACGCAGTGTGTGTTTCTCTTGGAGCTGAGATAGGTAGATAGATAAAGCTGTGTTTATACTTGAGTATACACTGAACTGTACACTAACATGCATATCATGTACTGCGTAAACATTAATGTGTTACTGCTGTCCAGGTCAGTTTATTTTCTAGTATGTATTCAAACAGGTCATATAGAAAGACTTAGCTTTAGGTCAGAAAAGGAAATTTGGCATGGAGGAATATGGGAATGTTTCTAAAAGTTCCACCCAATCTCTCATTTTCACATCTGTTATTCCTTAAACTGTGGATTACTGACTATATGCAATTTCCTAGACACTCAAACATCACTGTAGAATCATTGCTATCTCCCTGAGGTTACTGTTGGGTGTGCTTTCTTGCTTAGTGTTCTCAAGTAAGTAGACATATTTTGACTAATGCAGACAGGTTTTAGATCCAGGTCTTTTTGTCCTTTTCGGCAATTTATGTTTATTATAACCATTTTCATCAAGCAAAATAATTTATGCTAAAATCATTTTAATAATTATCCTTGGAAAGGAAAATGGAATAATAATGACATGGTGACTGCTTGAAATGCATACACTGAGAAGGACTTATACACAAGTGAAAAGGATAAATTAAAGCTTAGGACGGTGACATTTTTAGTAATGATTTGGTAGAAAAAGTAAAAAATAAAAATGATGTAAAAGTTTTATGACTGTGGTTTTATCCTATTATTTATTAAATTTTCTATATTAAACATAAAATGTTTATATAAAAGTTCATTAGTATGACATTCATAGTGTATTGAACATATTTTATTTTCCTTATTGGCAGTTCTTGCTGCTTTTCTACCCTCCACACAAAGGGTAGAAACATCTCAGGAGTACAATTGGGAAAAAAGTTACTTTGAGAAAACAGAACGAAAAATAATGGATAACAATGGATTAGGATGTTAATCCCAAATATTGGAGAAACATTTCTCTCTAGGCTCCAATATTTAAGTGATTAAGGACCAAATAGGTAATTCCTTTACACAACAAATGGTTAAAAGCTTTTTGATTCCAACTTGATTCAGCCTTCAATCTATGTTTTATTAAATCAGATTTTGTGAGTAAAACTGTTTGAATTGGAATCTCATCATTTTAACATCAAAGGAAAAATTTGTTCAAAGACCACACTTCTCTAAAATAGTGTTTTGTGAGGTAGTATGAGTATTACAGTTGCAAACAAGTTTGAATCAATAACTAATGTTTCTTAAAAAAAAAAAAAAAGAAAAAAAAAAGAAAGAAAGAGCCAGTGCTGTGGCATAGTAGGTAAAACTACTGCCTGCAGTGCTGGTATCCCATATGGGCACCTGTTTGAATCCTGTCTATTCCATTTCCCATCCATCTCTTGGCTATGGCCTGGAAAAGCAGTAGAAGGTGGCCCACACCTTGAGTCCTTGCACCCAAATGGGAGATCTGAAAAATGCTCCAGGCTCCTGGCTTGGGATTGGCCCAGTTCCAGCCACTGCGGCCATTTGGGAAATGAACCAGCACATGAAAGACCTCTCTCTTTCTATCTCTCTCTCTCTCTCTGTGTATGTGTGTGTCTGTAACTCTGCCTTTCAAAGAGTAAATAAATCTTAAAAAATAAAAAAAAAAATGTCTAAAGAGTGTAAAGGCCAAAATTATGTCTTTCATTTATTATTTGAAATAATCATTACAAACACAATTTCAAATGATCAAAAACAATGGTTTTTCACATCTGACTATACATTTGCTGGTTTGTTCTGCCTAGGAGTGAATAACAGAAAATACTACTCTGGTATTAAGTGGAAAGAAAGTGAATAAAAATAAAGATAAATTTAAAAAGTAAGGAAAAGTTCTCATATAATATAAAAAAATTCTTATTAAACAAAGAAGGTGGACTATGATTTTGTAGGAGAGTTAATATGATTATTTTTAAGAGTGTGGGAAATTTTAGAATCCTAGGCATGGCATAAAATAGGTTAATGGATAGGGACATGGAGTTTCAGTAGAGATCCTGCATGTCAGAAATAGATTGAGAATTAATCATAAGAGAGATAACAATTCATGCAATGATGATAAATAAGATTTTCCAGTAAAATAAAAATTTTAAAAGAGAGGAGACTCATAAACATTCTCATTTGAATGAGAGACTGATATAAGGGAAACCTGCAAAACAACTTTAGAAGTGGACGAAGGAGTATGCTGTCTTAGAAATCAAAGAAATCAAATTTAAAGAGACATAGAAATTAACAATGTGAACTACCATTGAAATTTAAAGGAAAATAAAACAGCAAGTGGTTTTTCATAGGTAATAATGGTCCTTAGTAACTAGGATGAGATAATTTCCTTCCAGTGGCAGAATTTCAACCCAGATATGAAAGATTGATGAATTATTGGTAATTAGACAAATGGAAAAAGTGATTACAGATATATTACTAGAGTAATATTTTCCAGGAGGAGGGGGAACTTAAGAAAAAAAAATTTGAAAAGCCTGATATATTTAAATAATATTCCCTCTTTTTTAAAGTTTTTTTCTTTCTTTTACATTTTATTTATTTGTGGGAAAGGCAGTTACAGAGAGATGGAAAGATACAGAGAGAGAGCTTCCATCCACTGATTCACAAGGGTCAGGGCTCAGTCCAACCAGGAGTTTCCTCTGGGTTTTCCACATGTGTGGCAGGGGCCCAAGTGCTCTGGCCATCTTCTGTTCCTTTGCAAGGCACATTAACAGAGTACTTAATTGGAAGTGGAACAGCTGGGACTCGAACAAGTGTCCATATGGGATGCCAGAATTACAGGTGGCAGTTTTCTATGGTATTCCATAATACTGGCTCCATGAAAAGGAGTTCTGATTGATAGTCAGCAAGCAGGGGGATCAAATGAATGGAAACTCTACTGCTTAGACAGAGATTAGATGAAGATGGACATCTCGGACTCTTGGCTGCTTCTCCCAAGCCACCAGGAGAAGCTGGATCAGAAGTGGAGCACCCAGATCATAAATCAGTGACCACAGGCAAGACAGACATTGAAGGTAGTGGCTTTACCTGCTAATGCCACAACCCTGGCCCTTGAACTTAAGATTTTGCAAGTGACAGAGTCTAAGAACTGGCTACTGGTGGGGTAACAAGAGCACTGTGTGGAAGAACAATCCCCCATGAAGAAGAAAGTAATGAGTGAAGGTTAGAAAACACCAAATTTCTCCAGGAGTTTTATTTGTCTTAGGGAAGATAGAAGTAAGGCAGAAAAGTGGTTAAAATAAAATGAAGAGAGAGGCTAAGGCCTGGACCTTAGAACCAGCAGCCAGGCAAGGATTGCTGTGAGTGGATGTTAGGAATGCTCTGATAGGATCAGAAAATCACCAGCCTCCACAAAGAAAAACAGGAGCATTATGTAGACAAAGAATATTCTGTAATCAGAAGCCACACGTTCTATCCCATTCCTTTTTTCTCCTTTGTCTTCTCTCTCTTTCTCTCCATGAAAGCTGTGTCCTCTCTTTTATTATCCATAAAAATTTGACAGCTTAACATTTCCTGTAATCAAGTGATTAATCATGTACAACAGAGAAGCATAAAGTGATGCAAAGATTCATCATAAAAAAAATTCTAAACATAATTTTGAACCTGTAGCTAACTCTGTTTTTTGAAAAAAATTCCAGTAACCAGATTACTAAAGAGTTAAAATAAAAGATATCAATATGCTACTAAGGTGAGGATGCCTTGGAGGCAATTGGATTATCATATGATATGATCTAAAAGTGACAGCACTACAAAAATATAGGTTGTGGAATAAATATGTTTGCAGTAGAAGTATATGTTTGTAAATTCCACCAGCTGGCTAAGTTCTACTTCAAGGAAATTTATCTTATGTTGGCTTCAGGTCCAAACAGAAAGCAAGTCACTACTCTGAGAAACCTTAATTTCACATGATCCTAAATCTATATATATATGAAATATATTGAATTTATTCACTTTATATGAATTTAAAAAAATATAAAGCACACACACACACAAAAAAAATCAAAATAACTTCTACCCTCCCAATCACAGTGACTCATGTGCACACTCCTATATGGTACAGAAAATCCAAGCCAGTGAACATGGTTTTGTTTGCTGTTTTACTAGGTATGTGCAGGAAGTAAAATCATATTCTTCTTAGAAAAATGTGTTTTAGCACCTTTGGAATACTCATAGATAAAATTCAAATGAACATGGGTTCAGCATAAAAAGCAAAAGAAAAAACAGTGTACTGTAAGCACAAGTCATCTTTTTTATAAGATTTTTAGTTAATTATGTGAGTGGCAGAATTACAAAGAGAAGGAGAAACAGAGAAAAAGGTCTTCTATCTGCTGGTTCACTCACCAAATGGCCACAAAGGCTGGAGATGGGCAGATCCGAAGTCTGGAGCCAGGAGCTTCTTCCTGGTCTCCTACATGGGTGCAGGGGCCCAAGCACTTGGGCTGACTTCCACTGATTTTGCAGGCCATAGCAGAAAGCTGGATTGGAAGAGGAGCAGCTAGGGCTGAAACCAGTACTCCTATGGAATTCCTGTGTCACAGGCAGAGGCTTAGCCTACAATAACACAGTGCCGACACAGCACAGGTCATCTTTAAAACACTCAAATATCAAATTCTGTTTTACAGTTGTCCCTTATATTACACATTTGGACATATAATGTAATGATAAAGAAGTAAACTGAAAATGTATTTCTTTAAAAATGTCTACTATGTTAAAAAAAAAAAAAGACAAACAGAATTTCTACAAATATAAACAGAACCACTGAAGTTAAGAAACCAAAGAATCGATAAGCAAAGAATAAACATTTGTAAAGAACTTGTGAATTAGAAAAGAAATATGTAGAAATTATTCCTTGTTTAGTTCATAGGGATAATGAGATAGAAAATACAAAATACAGGCTAAGACACGCAGAAGAGAAAAATGGAAATGTCTAATATCTATTCCACATGAACACTGTAAGAGGAATAAATATAAAAACTATTCACGACTTGATTTCAAAAGTTACTGTAGGGATACTGTAATTAAGACAGTGTGCAATGCATAAAGAAATTATATAAAAATCAATGGAAAACAATGAAAGTGAGAAAAACATTTGGATCATTATTTGAAAAGATAATGGTAAATGCTATTCAATGTAGGATCAACGATCTGCAGGACAAAGATAGCTACAAAAATTGCACTGCAAAAAGGAGAGAAAGTATAATAATTTAATTCACACCTGAAACAATATACAAAAATGAACTTAAAACATGTTATAGATTTTAACTTAAATCCTGAAACTTCACATTTTCTAGCAGAGTATGTAGAAAAAGATCTTTGTTACCTTGGGCTAGAACAAAAGGAATTCTCTGAAGAATTATATTTCACCAATATTACAAACTTCTGATCTTTGGGAGACATTTAGCCAATTGAAAGAGCAGACAGACTAGGAGAAAATATTTGCAAGTCACATATATGAGAAAGAAATTGTGTGTGCTATGTTAAATTATAGAAGCCAGACTCAAAAGATAACATTCTGTAGTTTACAATTAGATGACATTCTTTGGAAGAAAAAATAAAGATATGTGGTTACCAAGGACTGGAGGTTGACAATACTAAGAGATAAAAATACAAGAATTTTAGAGGAGTGTTAGTGGTGTTTTATACTGTGAAAAATGGTTATGCAACATCAACTGTTAAAATCACTAAAACAAGTGAGTTTTATTCTGTCTGAATTAAATTACAATAAAAAAATTAAAAGTATGTAATGATTATTTTGTTTAGGCTTGCATACGCTAGAGCATTATTATTCTAAAATTTTTATATAAAATGGCAATTTATAGGGATAAACCTAGACTCTTCAAAACTTCTAATGTAGTTAGGTAAACTTTCGATGAAAACTTTTTACAGCCAATGATGCTTATTTTAATACAAGAAAACAGAATGTTCAATAGTTAAATCTCTTACTCAATAAATTAAGCTAAGATTCTGCAGAGTCTTAGTCCACCCGAACGAGGATGGACTGGGTCCAAAGATAGGTAAGTGCGCCGCATGCCTGTTCTCCAGCCTCCCTGGATTCTGGAGACAATTAGACGCAGCGGGGATTCGAGTCAAGCAGGAACTCGTTTATTGTGTGCATAGCAAAGCCTTTTAAAGCACAAAACCAAAGGATTCTTGGGGCAGGGCATAAGGACCAACCAATTACTTAAAAGGTCATTTTACGGGGCTATTTTTTACAGGACCAGCCATATGTCTGTCAGTTGTCGTCACCTCTCCTGATGCTGCGCGGCCAATCAGCTTTGGTGGTAAACAACATTGGGTACCACCCACCTTATTTCCTTTGGGAGACATCTTTGAATTGCTTCATGTGCCTAATATCCCTCCAAGATGCTAACATATGAATAAGTGTCAAGACTAGTAAATCTCACATCTGAAAATAATTGCTCACCTAAAGATGTCTTTAAATACCCAAAATAAGTAGACAGATCATAAGAGAAAACATGTATTACATAAAATTGAAAGTGCAGCATATTATTTTCCAAATATATAAATAAGAAAAATTCAAGTATGCTCTTAATATTTGTAGAATTGGGAAAATGAGTGGATAATAAAACAAGAACTTTTCTTAATGTGAAACAAAATAAGTGTGAATGAAAACAACAAGATTTTTTCTTCTGAATATGGCTGAATATCTTGCAGAAGATTGATGCTTCTGCCATAAACAAAAATTGTATAAATACTATATTGACTGGGAAGAACTGTTGAAACAGTTGAAAAGATACATGTGAAATGTGTGTGTGTGTGTCTTGCTACTATCTTTACCCTTGGATCATTTGATTATTCTTATTTTAGATACTCCATGTAGCTGAGAAGACAGGCAGAAGGCAGTTTTAAAGAGAAAGAGAAGTCATCAGTGTTTTTGTCAATCTCATGGTGGTAGAATCAGAAAACATGGAGTGTGGGTCTGTGAAAGCAGCTGAAACTTGTGGCAACAAGGTTCCAGCAAGAAGGGAAGTGGAGAGACTTTGATGTTGCAATCTATACTCATTTTCTATCTAGGCATTTTTGCAACCTGTGATGCATATAGAAACAATGCAATAAATCAATTATTAAACATCTGGAAGAGGGAGCTGATTTCAGGCGCACAGATCTTCGAAAATTCATTTAAAATTTCTATGATGACATATTTTGTGTGATTTTGGTGCAAAAAGAAACTTATGATTTGATTCCATTATTCCATAAACTTCTGAAGTTCCCTTACACTATTACAGTTGATATAAGGGCAATACCAAGCCACATGATTTCTGTTGAAAACCTCAGACTTCCAAATGATATCTGGCAGTCAGTGCAAGCAAGAGGTAGACTGAGTGCTCAAATGATAAAAACTATTTTCAGATCAATTAAAACCCTGAATAAATTCATATACCCTTATAAATTCTACTCCACAGGTAAATCAAAAGTAAAAAAAAAAATACTGTGTCTAGATAATAACATGACAAATACCAAACATTTTTCTTATATCTGCAGTGTCAGACCTATTAAAAATATACTGTGTATAGCAGGACCCAATGCTCAGAGAAAACAAATGGCAAACCAAATAAACAGTATATGGATGGAATGTGTATTAAGATATCAGACACTGAGATAATGTTTACTAAAAATAAGTGACAAAAGAAAACACTCCACCCTAATGGTGGAGTCTATCAATTTATCTAAGGATTTATCAAAACTGTTGAGAGACACCTACCTACTGATTTAAAAATAATATGAACTCTACTAAGATAAATGTAATGCAATTTCACTTTACATCAAAATATAACTTCTGGAAATAAAAGACAAAGGGAAAATCAATCAGGAAAAATGATACATTACATTCAACAGAGCAACAATAGATTGTCAGTTGTTTCCCAAAATGATAAAAGCAAAAGTTGATTTCATAGATGTTAAAAAATAATTTCCAACGCAGAATTATAATAAACCAAGGGGTGATATCTTTTAAAAGTGAACAAGAAGTAAAGATCATTTCAGAAAAAAATTTCAGATTTCATTGCTATAAGATTAGTATTAGAATGAATAATAAATGATATTTGAGTTTTTTTTTTCCACCAGAGAAAATAAAGGTTATGTATCCCAGAAGGAAACATACAAGTAAGTGAAGAAATGAGTAGCTGGATAGCAATGGGACACATGTCTATGGATATGTTTTGATGACAATTCAGTGTATGAAACTAGCAAAACAAATAACAAACACATATGTGCATATCCAAAGGTATTCAAAAAGTTACTGGAGGGGTTAGAATTGCAGCATGGCAAGTTAAGCTGCCTCCTGGGATGCCAGCATCCCACATGGGCACCATTTCATTTACTGGTTGCTCCACTTCCAATCCAGCTCCCTGCTAATGCACCTGAAAAAGCCTCATGTGATGGCTCAACTCCTTGGGCCCCTGCCACCCATGTGAGAGCAAATGAAGCTCCTGGCTCCTGTCTTCCACATGGCCCAGGCCTGGTCACTGTGGCCTTTCATGATGTGAATCAGCTTATACAAGATATTTCTGTCTCTCCCTCTCTCTGTGTAACTCTGCTTTTTATCTAAAAAAAAATCTTTTTAAATAGAAAGTTATTGGAAAATGGTATTAATAGATGTTTATTTGGTTCAAGAATTTTTTGAATCTATACAAAATTTTTTCATGAAACACATTTTCTCAACTTCGAAGACCATTCAAATGGACAATATATTTTAAATATAAAGAAAATATTATTGCAAGATAAAATGTAAAATAATAAAATTTCTGAGGTCCTACCATTTATCATTTGTCAAGGATGCCTAAAGTTAATCTCCATGGTAACAAAAAAGTAAAACAGAATGTTTTCTTTATAAGATTATAGCAGAAAAGAGCTAAAATATTTGTATACTGAAAATGAAAAGGCAAAAAAAATCAAAAGCAAATAAAATAATAGATCACTAATAAAATGTATTTATATGTGCAAATATATAAATATATAAACACAGTGTATTCAAGCCAATGGAGTTTTTTTTTTTTTTTAGATTTATTTATTTGAAAAGTAGAGTTACAGAGAGGCAGAGACTGAGAGAAAGAGAGAGAGAGAGAGAGAATCTTCCATTCGCTGGTTCACTCCCCAGATGGCCACAATGGCTGGAGCTATGCAAATCTGAATCCAGGAACCAGGAGTTCTTTAGGGTCTTCCACATGGGGAAAGATTCCCAAGGACTTGGGCCATCTTCTCCTGCTTTCCTAGGCCATAGCAGAGAGCTGGATTGGAAGTGGAGCAGCCAGGAATCGAACCGGTGCCCATGTGGGATGCTGGCACTACAGGCGGTGGCCTTACCCACCATGCCTCAGCACCTCCCCACCAATGGCTGTTTTATGGGATAGTCTATCAGTTCTGAAAATATAGTGAATGACTGCAAAATGATAACAACAATGGCTACAACCTGAGTGTCATATTCATCAATATGCACAAGACGCTCACTGGAGGTGTCTCAAAGCTGATAGTGTTTGAATTGAATTGCACCTAGAAATGGCCTTTTGAATAAACAGCCTGCATTCCTCTATAGGAGAGTTGCATGTGTAGCAATGCTTCTGGAACACGAAGACGTGTGAAAACTATCTTGGAGGGCTTGGCCTATGAAACTGTAAAATCTATTGCAAATCAAGGCATTTTAGA
This sequence comes from Lepus europaeus, assembly GCF_033115175.1. NCBI lineage: Eukaryota > Metazoa > Chordata > Mammalia > Lagomorpha > Leporidae > Lepus > Lepus europaeus. Next base: position 119,214,716 of record NC_084829.1, read on the forward strand.
AAATTAGTTTTTATCCAGCTTTAGGATCAGCAATCCACTTTTCCCTCATCTTAAGCTAAGAAGTTCAAATAAATCATCCAAGGTCATGGAACTAAATAGTAGATTGAAATGTGTAAGAATTGATAGTATTAACATTACCTTAAGTCATAAAAAGTAAACTATGTGAAAACATGTTAGAATTATTTCCATTAAATTCAATCACATTTTAATATGCAGTAAAATTATTAGACTGGATTCCAATGCTACTTAATGAAATTTTCTAGAAATTTTTCTTACATGTTAGAATGTATTTCTAGGGGGTAGGCATGTGGAACAATGGTAAGCATGCCACTTGGGAATCTACTTCTCATATTGGATTTCCTCTCTGTTAAGGTTCTGCCTTTGCTTCTGAATCCAGGTTCCTACTGGAGTGCATTCTGGAAAGAAGCAGAGTGCTTGTCACCCATGTGGAAGAATTGGACTGAGTCTCCCGGCTTGGACTGATGTAGAGAAATAACTAAATAATCTCACTAAGTAAAAATTTCAAGCAGGAATGCTTACTCTCACAATGTAAAGGGCACATCCTGTTATAGTCTATTATTTATTTACACAAAAATGCACATCATGTTTCCATAAATTAGTTTTATAAAGCACTGAGCCTTTGAGACTTTCAATTTGAGAATCACTGCTATAGATATCACCATTTCTCTAAGAGTTTAATACAGTTTCATAGATTCAAATGGCTTAGAGTATCTTGTTTTCTAGTTTGGTGGTGCAGACTTAGGTGATAGCATAATAAACCATAAAAATATAAACTGAGGCAGGTGCTTGCCATAGTGGTTGAGATGCTGCTTGGAATACCCACATCCCCTGTTGGAGTGTCTGAATTTGCGTGCTATAGCTGCTCTCAATTCCAGTTTCTTACTAATGTGCTCCCTGGAAAGCAGTAGGTGACAGCTAAAGTATTTTGGTTCCTACCAACCACTTTGGAGACCTGGGCTGACTTCATGGCTATGGCTTTGAATTACACCAACCCTAGCTATTGTGGATATTTAGGGAGTAAAACAATGGACGAGAGAGCATTGTCTGTCAGCCTCACTCTGTTTCTTTCTGTCTTTGTGTATCTTTCAAATGAAGAAAACAAAAATATACTATGTAAACAGACATTCCCATAATTTTCAAAAAATAATTAAAATTGCAACCTTTGGAATTAGTTATAAGCGTAAGTTATCTCTTCAGGCCACATTACCCTGGGGATTAGATGAGTTAATAATATATTGTGTATTTAAGATAAAAAATTTTAAAGCATTTTATTAATTTTAAACAGTGTGGTGATTAAAATGTAATAATCTGTTAGCACTGAGTATTCCAGTAAGTACAAGCCATCCCTAATTTCTTAAGTTATAACAGTAGTTTTTCATGGGTTTCACATTACTTTAAAATAGAAGAAACAATAACACAGGCTATTTGGGAAATGTTACCTTTGACTGAGATGAAAATTGAAAAGAATATAAATGCTTTGCATTAAGTGTGCCAGACACTACTTAATAAATATCAATGCCATCATCACTACAGTTTTTGCAGGAAAGATATGTCAAAGCCAAAACGATGATTGCTTCCATTGTTTGGATATGGTTTGAGAGTATCCCCTAGAGGTCCATGTCCCAGAGGCTTAGAACTTGGTGTGGCATTGGTGAGGTGATAGAATATAAGAAGTGGGGCTTAAAAAAATAAAAATAAAACAAATGAAAAAAATGAAAAACAAACAAACAAACAAAAAAAGAAGTGGGGAAGTGGGGTTTAGTGGGAGTTAGTTAAGGCATGGAAGCATTGCCCTTGGAAGGATTTAATGATAATTTCATGGACTAGGCTAGTTCTTGTGAGAGTATCTTGTTACAAGTGAAGTAACCATGAATTTGTCTCTCTTTGAACACAGCCAGTTCCTTTTCTGCTTTTCCAACATGAGGTAAAGCAGCTGAAGTCGGGGTGGAGGAGGTTAGCCAAGATGCTTGTGCTATGCTCTTGGATTTCCAGAACTGTAAGTTTAATAGACTTCTTCCTAAAAATAAGGTGCCCAGCCTTAAGTATTTATTAAAGAAAACAAATCAAGTCCCTTCTCATCTGAGTGCAAAGCTAAACTATGTTCTAGAACTCTTGCCACTAGCTGGTGCCAAATGAATAGTTCTCCCCAACAAATTGAAGTGAAATGATCTGATCACCTCTAATTTAGAGATGTAGACAGCAGATGTGCTTATTGCCTTTATGCTTGTTCTTCTTGCCCTGCTTCATGCTGGACAATATTTGGAAAACCTTAAAGCTACATATTAACGTTTGATGGAGCCCAGTCTACTGGACATCTGTATAACTAAAGACAGAATGCACCTGACTCTCTCACCATTTCTCTAGTCTGTCCTACTCTTCTTCTTCCCCTTTGTCCCTCTCTCTCTCTGTGTGTCTCTCTCTCTCTCTCACACACACACACACACAATCAAGAGATATGTGAGTTATATTTGATTTGTAAAGTCACTGAATATTTAAGCATTAACAAGTAACAATGATCGCTTACCTTAACAAATGGAAGGAAACCAAAATTCTGCAAAGCTAGGTCATCAAAAACTTAAGGCATGTTAATCACTATATTATTGGATTCTACAATTTTTGGTAAGCTTTGATTATGTAATAGATTGCTTCTTATTGAGAAATGCTTATAAAGAAAAATCTTTGACAATCTTTCTTCCTATAAAAGAAAGCTCATTAATCACGGTTTCATTTTCATGTGTAAATTCCACTAACAACAAGGAAAGGGATAATTACTCAACTGTAAGAAATTTTTAAAGGTCTATTCATAAGGTATTTCCAAAATGTCACTTAGATAAATCCTGCGCATAATGAATAAAACACAAATATATTTCTTGATCTAAATGTGATTGACCTTTACAATGGCAACAAAAATCCTGAGACAAGTATCATAAGGATAATTTTAAGTAACTATAAGATTATGTGGCATTTGCATAAAGTGTTATTTTATATCAGATTCACATGTCTGACCTCATTAGTTTCACATTTCAGGTCACTGATGCATTTATTTTGCATGTTTTAAAAATACTTGTTTGTTTAATTGTAAAAAATGAATCTTTGTTAAAGTAAACCTTACAAAATAATGGAATTAATTTTATCTTCCTCAGTGGTATCATGCATTTAAATCTGCCTGATGCTACCTAGGACTCTATTGTAAGGAAAACAAGGAGATCCTTTACTATCTATTGAAATGTTGAATTTATAATTAAAAGACATTAACATATGCTCTTTCAGAATTTCCCAATGACTTACTTTCAATTTATTTTATAATCACAGGCTTAATCCTCCACTAAATAAAGAATTAAAAAGAACAATAAGCGAAGGAGGAGGGTGAAAGTGAGCCAGGGAGGACTTGGAGGGAAGTAACATTGTGCCCTTTAAACAGTGTATATAAAAATACATGAAATTAAAAATTTTAAAAAGTAAAAAAAAACGATGATTTTTCCAGAATAATGAACCAGACTCCTGAAATTATGACACTTTACAGTTACTTTGTGTGCCTTCATTTATAATGTTGATCAGAAAACAGTTTTTCTAGAGATGATTGTCCCTACATCACGGTCTAGCCATATTGTTTTGAAAAATCAGAGATCTTGCTAGTGATTCCCAAAGCAAACGTTATGCTACTATTTTTAGGTTTAACAAAGCTGACATGAAAGAACTCACAGAGACAACCCTTAAGGATATATAAACCTGGCTCTTTAATCTCAGTGCCCTGAAATAAGCATGATAGTTTTAAGAAAGAAAGATTGTAATACACATTTTTCTTAGCTGAATATTAAAGTCTTATTTGAATATTATTCTTTCTTCAGGGTATCATACTTGAGGTGGAAGTCCAACTTTCTGAGAATAAGAGATTTCTGTATCAGAGTTATTCTTTTCACTGTTGTTTAACAGAAATAACAAAACACAGTAGCCTAATAATTTAAACAAACAAAAACGTAGAAGCTATGGAGAACATACTTCTAAGCTGTCCATTTAAGAAGCTGAACTCTTTTATCGGTATTTCAGGTTTGCCTTTTACTGCTTTGCCAGCTTCTGTCTGTGGAAGATAGCTCTCAAGTTTGTCTTTTCTTCATCACAAGTTAGCTTTATGAAGCTTCCCTTGCAAAGGGAAGGATGGAAAAACAATAACTGGAAAAAGCCATAAAACTGTTCTCCCACTGTAATTTTAAGGATTATTAATTTTTTAAAAAGTCTCACAACAGATATCCATGATAGCTAATTTACCATACTCTTGTCACCTGCCCAATCTTAACCTAATTACAGCAATTAGAGTAGGAGAAACTTAACAGGATTACTTTAGATTATTCAAGGTTTAAGTACTGAGGATTGAAAGTAGCCAATTTCTCTTGAAGTTATGAGGTTCAAAAACCAAACTGAACGATGATTTCTTTGAGAGGAAATTGAAGGAGTGATTTACCAGAGGCAATCAGTTTTGCCTTCACCAGGTATGATCAATATTGCCTGAATCAATAATTTAGAATCTTGGAGAATGCCAATATCTAGCATTTTATCGTTTATTAATTAGATTTTCCTTATAAGGAAAATGAAAACTAAGTATTCAAAGTCTTTTCAATAGGTTATTGTAGAAATTAGCTGAGTGAAACATTAGATTTCTTACTGAATTAAATCAGAAATATCCTAATACAGAATAATTAGAGGAATTTTTTCGATTTTTCCTATGAACAAATAAAACAATTCTCCCAAATTGGTTTTGGTGAGGTTACAGAGTATATAAATATGTCTTTGGTGGACCTAATGATAGTCTAGAATTCAGGAAAACTATTACCTTAATAGAAGAGAGTGCCCTAGGCTTGTTTCAGTTACTAAACACTCACAACAAAAACAATTGTAATAGAGATTGCTGGTTGTACTTTTAATATTTATTCTCTCTTCTCTTCTTAATAAAAAGCAGAAAATATTCGAGATAGACTCTGCAAATCCATAAGCTCATTGTCCATTTGCAAAAATTCTGGTTAATGAGGCTATATTTGACATAATCAGAGGATTCCTCAAAGAAAGACAGAAACCTTCAAAGTGTTTTTATAAAAATCTTCAATCTGCTTTAGTAGATGCATATAAGGCTCAAACTGCCTTAGCACATGTAAAGTTTAAGGAGCAAAATAATTTAGAATAATACCAGAATTCTGTACTGGAAAATGAGTAATATATACCGAGGACAAATAAAACAGCACTGTAAAAACTGAAAACAGGATAATCCTAGGACCAAAACCCAAAGAAGGGTGAGCAGACTTACATCATAACATCTATTTGGTTGAATACTTGCTAACAAAAAGCACAACACCATTTTACAAGGCTCAAAGAAGACCTAGAGTTTGGTCACACTCAATTAAAACTTGTCAGAATAAATCCCAATTTACTAACCATATGTAGAAATAGGAAAATTTCAATTTTCTTGGGTAAAGTGATCAATGAAAGGTAATACCAAGATAATATAGATGTGAGAATTATCTGGCTAAAACTTTAAGTCAGCTCTTCCTAAACTGTGGAAGACTGCAAGTAAGCACATACACTAGAATGAATAGAGGAATGAAATTCTTACCAAAGAAACATGATATAAATAAAATAATGAATTCATTTAAAATTACAAATATAACTCAAACATCTGATTGATAATAAATAACAGTAGCAGAATTGAGTTAAAAAAGAGAAAATCTCAAGATAGATCAATAGAATTTATGAATTCTGAAATCATAAATGAAAAATATTGAACATAAAATTTAGAAATTATGTTATATATCTTTTTAGAAGGCTTTTATTTAATTAACAAAAATTTCATATGTACAGCTTTTAGGAATATAGTGGTTCTTCCCTCCATTCCCACCCTCCCATCCCACCTCCTACTCCCTCTTCCATCCCATTCTTCATTAAGTTTCATGTTTATTAACTTCATATACAGAAGACCAACTCTATACTAAGTAAAGATTTCAGTTCACATTCATGTCAATAGTGCCACAAAATTTATAGGGAAAAGAAATCAATACCAAAAATGTCTTAAAGGATTTTTTGTAAACATTCCAGTTTAGTGAAATCTATAGATTTGATAATCTAATGAACAACAAACAAGATAAATTTAAAGAAATTCAGAGAGAAACTGGTAGTCTCCCAACAAAAAAGAAAGATAAGGAAATGGGAAGACTGCCTGGTATGGCAGATTTAAACTATGTAGAGTGTGGAAAGTTACATTGGGCTCTTTAAAATGCATGAGGGCTCTATGTTAGGAACATAACCTATGGGGCAACAGATTAAACTGCCACAAGGATTCCTGACTGGAGTGCCTGTTAGAGTCCCAGCTGGTCTGATTCCTATCCAGGTGCTTTCTAATGTGTCTGGGAATGGCAAACTACTTGGGCATCTGTCAACCACATGGGAGACATGGATGGAATTCCAGGTTCCTGGCTTAATCCTGGACCAGCCCTGGCCATTGCAGATGGAGGATCTTTGTGTCTCCCCTTATCTCTTTATCATTCTGGCTTTCAAAATAAGTAAATACATAATACAAAAACATATAACTATATGCTAACCCAATTTTTTTTTAAAAAGATTTTATTTATTTGTTTGAGAGGTAGAGTTACAGACAGAGAGAGAGTGAGAGAGAGAGAGATAGAAAGGCCTTCCGTATTCTGGTTCACTCCCCAAATGGCTGTAATGGCCAAAGCTGGGCTGAACTGAAGCCAGGAACCAGGCTTCTGGGTCTCCAACGTGGGTGCAAGGATCCAAGCACTTGGTCCATCTTCTGCTGCTTAACCAGGCTATAACAGAGAGCTGGATCGGAAAGGGGTAGCCAGCACATGAAAAGGAGCCCATATGGGCTGCAGGTAGAGGCTTAGCCCACTATGCCACAGCACAGCTCCACTAATCCAAAATTTTAAAAAATAATATTCAGCTAGTAAATAAAATCCAGGAAAAATTAGAAATTCACACTCAGGCATGTTATCATAAAAGAGGTAAATTCCTTTCACTATGAAATCTTGAAAGTAACCAGAGAAAATGACTGATCTTCCACTGATGAACAAATACAGGAATGACTGTAAATTTCTTATCAGTAACCATGGAGGATAGAAGTAGCACACTGTTATAGTACTTAAATACAAAGACTTGTATGATCTGAAGAGAAACCAGAGTATTTGCAATTCCTTGTCAGAACTGGAAAACAAAACAAAACAATAAAATCATGGATGTCTATGACACACTCATTACATGATATTAATATAGTTACCTCAAATGAAAGTTCTCAGATCACTTATTAATCTAATTGTTGAATGCTCAAAGAGATATACCAGAATATGTCAAAAAGCCTGTGTAAAACAGAAGATACTGAAAGATAAGTTTATCTTGGTGCAAAAATTTGAAATTAATGTATATTTTTTCATGAGAGGCATTTTCCATTAACTTTTTTGAAAAACCATTGTATTATGAGAAATGAAAGCTAGAGATAGGTTTCCAATTTCCTTTTCATTTCACTAGTCCCTTCATTATTTAATTTTGGGATTTTTGCTCTCTATATTCCTACCTTTGCTGTTTCTTTATGATCTCTCTGTCTCTCTCCCTGTCTCTCTCTCTCTCTCTCTCTCTCTCTGCCTCTCTCTCTCTCTCACACACACACACACATACACACACATACACACATACACAGAGACCAAAACACACAGATAAAAGAATGCTCATCTACTGGTTCATTCTCCAAATGCATATAACAGACCCTGGCAGGGCCAAAACTGGTTGTCAGGAACTCCACAAGTCTCTCAATTACTTTAGCTGTCACCATTCCTTTCTAGTGTCTGCATTAACCATAAATTGGAATAAAGATCCAGAACAAGGAAGTGAATCCAGGCACTGTGATGTCATATGAATACAACTCAAGCACTAGGTCTAAACCTCACTCCTCTGTATTATTCGCTTTAACTACTCTTGATTACCAAAAATGCACCATTTTCTTTGGGTCATTTATAGGATAACATATTAGTCTGAAAACTGCTGAAGAGACACTTCAAGATAGATGTTGTAGAAGTACAGACCACAAACAATGAAAAGATGATGAATGATTTGGGACACACAAACTGTGGTAAACCATCATCAATTCCAAAACTGAAAGGACAACGGAGAGACAATTTCTGAAATCTACTGAGAGCTGTTTCCTTCAGAGTGGTACTCAGAAGCTGTGGCGTGGGGAGAAAAATGAAGGAATTGCCCACTCATGGATTTAATGTCAGGAAACAAAGGGAATCAATAACCTAACCTCTCTCTTCACCTGTCAGAAAACTCCCAGTAATTGAACTCAAATGGAAGCTAGAGAGATCAGGCTTCCTGGTGCACAGTCAATGAAAGTTGGAAAATAGATTGAGAGATACAAATAGCCCATAACTACAATACACAGTTTTACCCCATAGCAACCACTCTTAAATCCTTAATATAAGGAAATAGAAGTCCTTAATAGTCTTGTCTTCATTAAATATATGGTTTTTCATTACTAGTATTATCAAACATGGCAATACAAAGTAGCAATGTTTGTAACACTCTGATTCTAACAATACTCCCTGCTGATCCTAATTTTATATATTGATTTTATATAATGGTGATACTTCTCTTTTGTTGAGTGCTGGGAAGATCTGGTAAATAGCTTTGTGCTCTTTCAATTTTCATTTCGTTGGAACCAACTGTTGGCCCTAGTAGAAACATTTTTCACAAGCACTCAAGCTTCAATGTATTAAATCTAGTATTGTGAGGCAGAAAAAAATATATTAGTAGCTACATTTGTGAAGGATCCCTGCTACTTTTATTCCTTTGTCAAGTATGATGTTGGGAAATGCATCACACATTGGCCATCACGTGACAAAAGAATGCATACTCTAGTTTTTCCCCTTCCTTATCTACTCTTTCTCCATATTTATGGCCTATGTGTCTCCTCTCACATTCCCAGGCAACTTGACTTGGTGAAACTTTGACAAAATAACTACTACATCTGAAACTATACTCATATAAATAGCAAAAGTATCTTCTGTTTTACAGAGTGAAGTAGTGATTAAATCATTGAAAGAAAATGTTAGCTGCATTCTCATAAGATGTTTTTTCCAGAATCTGCCTGACATTAATTGCAATGTTGCTTTATCATGCAGCCACATCTGCTATATTCTGATCTCATCAGAGCAGTGGATGAAGTGTGGCAAAATTTGTATGTGTTTAGCTGATTAAAATTTGCTATAAAGATTCAGGCAATATGAGCTGTACACATTGATTTATGAATTTATCTGTACTTGGAAAATGTGACATTTGCTGTATAAACCCCTAAGGGATAGGAGCCAGAATTTTTCTGGGTGAACACTAATGTATATTGCCTGTGGAAAGTTGCTAAGTAAAAAGCTTACCAATTACATTCACATGGATGAACAAAGTTTTGTTTGTGTTTTCAACCAATTATCTTTCAGTGGTGAAATTAAAAAAAAATTGGAAGAGCATTTTCTTTATTACATTATGCAATTGATAAAACTGAGTAAGGATAAAAGCCATTCCTTTACATTTGTTTACCTTTAATGTAAATATATTACTTTACTAGTAATACAATTTTTATTAAGGAGTAAAATGCAATAGTTTTTATTGATATTAAAACATAGTTATATTGATTGGAAATCAAAAATCGCTTTAGCAGTTTGAAATTTGGAATTTTGTCAGCACAGAAAGAAAAAGATGTACTTCCTCGATTTCTTCTATAGGCAAAGATTAGACATCCTGAAATTTAAACAGCTTGGAATGTGAAGTTTTGGCACAGTCATTTAATTTTTTTATGAGGCATTGCCTCTGGTTAATAGCAGTAAAATGTTAATGTAATCTTTGATAGGACATATTTGCATTATAACTCAGAACAGTTTCTGGTATGTTAATGTTGAAATGAAAATGGTTCAGATTAATGAATGGATCAATAAAAAATCTTCTAGATGTCAGAAATGACAAAGCTGATCAAAGATGTCAAATTGGTATGGTGATGCAGTTACAGGGTTATGTGTTCAGAGTTAAATGTAGGCCAGCACCATGGTTCACTTGGTTAATCCTCTGCCTGCGGCGCCGGCATCCCATATGGGTGCCAGGTTCTAGTCCCAGTTGCTCTTCTTCCAGTCCAGCTCTCTGCTGTGGCCCGGGAAGGCAGTGGAGGATGGCCCAAGTGCTTGGGCCCTGTATTTGCATGGGAGACCGGGAGGAAGCACCTCTATAACTCTACCTGTCAATTAAAAAAAAAAAAAAGTTAAATATTATCTGTTAAGTGATGAAAGGAGACTTTAAATAAAATCTCTAATTGATCCCTAATTGATATTATCTGAAATCATGCACAACATGCCATTTTTTACACTATTACCTGTTTGTTCCTATTTTTAAACAGTGACTGAATAATTTTAAGTTTATTTTTCTATTATGGTGATTTCATTTTTGCAGGTGATATGAAAAACACCTGATTTGGAAAAAATCAAATGTTTTCTTTTGTATATTCTGGCTAAGTTCATACAAGTTTAAAGATTTTTATTTTTATCTATTTAAAAGGCAGAACTGGGCCAGCGCCACGGCTCAGTAGGCTAATCCTCCGCCTGCGGCGCTGGCACACCGGGTTCTAGTCCCGGTCGGGGCACCGATCCTGTCCCGGTTGCCCCTCTTCCAGGCCAGCTCTCTGCTGTGGCCCAGGAGTGCAGTGGAGGATGGCCCAAGTGCTTGGGCTCTGCACCCCTTGGGAGACCAGGAGAAGCACCTGGCTCCTGGCTTCGGATCAGCGTGATGAACCGGCCGCAGCGGCCATTGGAGGGTGAACCAATGGCAAAAAGGAAGACGTTTCTCTCTGTCTCCCTCTACTGTCCACTCTGCCTGTCAAAAATTAAAAAAAAAAAAAAAAGGCAGAATTACAGAGTGAGAGAGTGAGAGAGGTCTTCCATCCACTGGTTTACTTCCCAAATGACTGCAACAACCAGCAAGGGGCCTGGCAGAAGCTAGGATCCAGGAGCTTCTTCCAGGTCTTACACATGTGTACAGGAACCTAAGGGCTTGGACCATCTTCTGCTGCTTTCTCAGGCCATCAACAGTGAACTGTATCAGAAGTGGAGCAGCCAGGAATAGAACCAATGCTCATATGGGATGCTGGTGTGGCAGGTAATGGCTTAACCTGCTACGCCATTGCATGGGCCCCTCAAATAAATTTATAAAACAGATTGTTATACAAAGAAAATATTAGAGTAAATTCTAAAATTCTTTGCTATTAGATAGGCTAAGAATAATTTCTTGTCTCTCTTTTTATTGCTCAATTTTTTGATAAAATAGGTGTAGGAGGAATGCAATAACCACCATATTTAGTTTTTCTACCTTTACCTATTACTTCTTGGCTCAATCTCACACTTCTAATATTTCCCCCTAAACTACCTTATACTATGGAATGTTCCCATAATTCATTTTCATGATTCCTTCCTTGATACTAAGAATTTATAGTAACCCTAACCTATTTTCTGAAACATTGTAATCACTGATGGTTGTTACCTTTATTTACTTTAATTCTACCACTACTTATACTCTGTATTTTAAAAATATTTAAGTTTTTAGACCTTAGATGTCTCTGCATGAGGCAAAATGTACATATGAAATTTAAAATGTAGTGTTAAGGGTGCATTTTTCATTAGATTAACAGATTTATGTGAGAGGATTATCTTCACTTCAGCCAGTACATTCAATTCTACAATGTCATACTTAATCTTCACAGCACTCTTTCTAAGATTATTCTGGTCTAAAGTATTATTTAATCTGTTTGTCAATTGGATTCACTGTCAGAAACATTTAGGGCCTTATTCCTCATATCAGCATTCTCACTAAGGGGAACTTATCTGAGAACAATCATAACTGCATGTGATTAAATGATCATTGTTCATAAACTATAAATCAGCTATCTATTTTTGGAACTTAAATTGATTATGAACAAGACTTAAATGTGTGTATATGTCTTCTTTTTGATTTACATGGAATATTTTTCTAAATAGCTCAAAATAATTTTAAATTTATTATCTCATTAACTGTTTCAGTCTTTATGCATTTCTAGCCTTATCTAAGGCAAATTGGGTGATATAGTAGCTAGTGAAATCATTTATTCATTCCATGTATTACCTATCAATTTTAACTTTCTAAATGTATTTATTATATGTAATTTATACATGGTTGTCTACTAATTTTAAGTAGAAATTTTAAAGACTAGAAGAGTGAAAGACTATGAATATTATTTTGCCTAGAGAAAATTTCTATTTCTCTATTCAGTGCTTACTCCTTTGAGAAAGATTATCTTTTTCCTGGTTTAATAAATTCTTGATATCCCAATCCTTATGAAAATATTGCACCCAAAGTTTTAGCTCTTGTGCCAACATATCACATTTTTATTTTATTCAATATTTTTTAAGCAGTAATCAACAGTAGCAATGACTAGGGCAACTTAATGAAACCAGAGGAAGATATATGGATATTGAGTAGGAAAACTCATACTAAAAAACGGTGTGACCTTTTCTTGGGGCTGACGCTGTGGCATAGCAGATAAAGCCGCTGCCTGCAGTGCCAGCATCCCACATGGGCGCTGGTTCAAGTCCCAGAAGCTCCACTTCGGATCCAGCTCTCTGCTATGGCCTGGGAAAGCAGTTGAAGATGGTCCAAGTCCTTGGGCCTCTGCATCCACCTGGGAGACCCAGAGGAGGCTCCTGGCTCCTGGCTTTGGATCAGCACAGCTCCAGCCATTGTGGCCGTCTGGGGAGTGAACCATTGGGTGGAAGACCTCTCCCTCTCTTTCTCTCTTTCTGCCTCTCTTCTCTCTCTGTGTAACTCTGACTTTCAAGTAAATAAATAAATTAAAAAAAAAAAAAAGGTGAGACCTCACAAAGCATTCACACTTGTATCAGAAGCCTAGAGACAGGGCTTTTATCGGCACTACAAGTGCATCTTGGGATTTGCACATCCCATATCAGAGTCTCCACTATCAACCTCTGGCTCTGCTTCCAATCCAACTTTCTGCTAACGTGCACCCATGGAGGCAGCTGGTGATAGTTCAGTACGTGGTCCCTGTCACCTACATGAGAGTTCCAGAATGAGTTCCCGGCTCCTGGTTTCAGCCCAGCTCAGTCCTGGCTATTGTGGGTGTCTGGGGAATTAACCAGAAGGTGGAATCTCTCTCCCTTTCAAGCATACATATATGTTAAAGTATCCTAGACAATTTCTGGTATTGAAAGGGATACACAGACAAACTCTTGCTGACCAGAGGTTATGTTTAAATTCAGACAAAACCTAGACAAAATAATCAAATTTACAGGAAACACATTGAAATCATCTGCGCCAGGGTCAAGTATTTGGCACAGTCAGTAAGACACCACTTGGATCCCTTTCATTCAAAATTGGAAGGTTCCTTTCCAGTACCAGCTACTCTGCTTCTGGTACAGCTTCCTGCAAACGTGCATCTCAGAGGCAATGGTCCTGGCTCAAGTACTTGAGTCCCACCGTGTATGTGGGAAGCCTGATTGAATTCTGGGTGCCGGCTTTGGCCTGGCTCAGTCCTGGCTGTGAAAGGCATTTGGAGAATGAATCAGTAGATGGGAAATTTCTCTCTCTCTCAAATAACTTGAATTTAAAAATCTGGGAGCAGACTCTGTGGCATAGCAGGTTAAGCTGCTTTTCGGGACACTCACATAACCTACCAGAGTGCTAGTTTAAGTACTGACTATTCTGCTTACAACCCAGTTTCCAGGTATTGCATCCTGTGATACAGCAGATGATAGCTTAAACGCTTGGGCCTCTGTCACCCGTGAGAGATTCAGATTTAGTTCCAGGCTTTCTGGCTTCCATCTGGCCCTGACATAGCAATTGCAGTTAGTTAGGGTAGTTAATCAATTAATGGAGAATTTCTCTCTTTCTATCTCCCATCCTTTCTTTCTCTCCCTTTCAAGTAGATGAAAATAAATTTAAAAAATCATTTAAAAAAATCTGCCAATGCGTCTGGAAAATTACTTACTAAATTCTTAGATTGAAAAGAAGAGGAGATTGAAATACCCCATGTTGGTACCACGCTGAAAATGTCAAGATTTCTCTCACCAACCTGAGAAGAGTTGGTTTTCTGTACTTTTTAAAGTGTATCACATGGAATTGTGTGAAGTCATGGCAGGAAACTTAGAACAATGAAAAATACTGGTTTCTATTCTCCTGAGCATGTTTAATATAGATGATAATTTTGAGTTAAATAGCTGTACACTTTTGAACTACTTTGTGTTGGTTCCCTATGGGCAGGAAACGTGGTCAAAGGAGCAGCTAGAAGTCGCATCATGTACAGTTACATACATTTCTCAATCCCACTTGAAACTATTTCAATCCTTCTATGTAATGTACTTCAAACGCATTAAAATAATATGGAGGGTCATTTGAATGTTTCTAGACATTCTGCGGCAGGTTATATTCTTGTTATTTTAAATCTCAAGTAAGTCAAAGAAATTTTAATACACCCTCACATGTCTCTGAAGATTTCAAAGCTACAGTGGAATAAAAATGAAAAAAAAAAAAACACATAGATTTAAGTGACAGATCTGAAATTAGAAACTCATTGCCTTGTCTTTCACAAGTTGTAATCTGTGTTAGAAGAAAGGCTGCATATCTCCAGTCATTTCTGGTTGTGCTGCTTTCATTGTCATTTGTTTGAAGTTATTGTTGTGTAGTAACATCTATTCTAGATTTTTATTCATTTATTTATACTCAGCATTTTAAATTATACTTCCTGTGGAGGCCTCTGGGTGAATTTAAATTTCTTCCAGTTAGGGTGTAAGTATCAAAGGAGAGCATGGGAGATAGATCAGAGAAAAAAAACTTATCCCCTGAGGCACCAAAGGCACTGGGGAAGCGGATCCAGACACACCAGCAGAGGGTCACAGTGGGAGTTAAAGCTGGTATTAGTTAAAACAGTTAAGGAGCTGAGAGTAGGATGCTGAGAAACAACAAACAAGAGAAACCAGGGAAGAGAGCACAGCATGAGACTACATGGGTAGGCAAGCAGGATTCTGAAAAGGAATCTGTTAGTAGTTAGCAAATCCTCATTCTTGATTGAGATGCAAAGATTTCATGTGCTTTAGGGATCCTGACAAAATAGTGACTGGCTCTATGCCTTCAAGTCTTTTGTCCAAAATGCATTGTCAAGACAGAAATTCATGCACAGGGAAATAAAAAGCAAAACAGAAAAGCAGAGTCATGTGTGTATCAGTGATCTGACAATACCACTCAATGTAAAGACAGTGATGTGTTCCACATCCTAATCAAATCTGATTTTCCGTAGAAAGTGATGTGGATCTATATGAGGGGAAGGAAGAAAATTGGGAGGATGTTATAGGTGTCTTAAAACTTCTCCTGCAAAATGGGTGTGATAACTCACTCCCAACTTATATACACAGTTGTGAGAAGTTTGAAATATTAACGTTTTCTACATGTGACACTTTACTCACATTGTCTTTGGTAAAGACTGCTAGATGTCCATCAGCATCTATTTCTGCCTTTTCCTAAGCTCATCATAGACTATCATTCCCTGCTCTATAGCTGTGCATTTTGGAAATGGATCCAATGAAAAAGAAATACGTGCTGCTTATGGAACAAGACTTAAGAAATAAGTGTACCCTTCCAAGATCTCTGTACTTTTCTGTCAAGTGCATGCTCATGGGGACCAAATAGCTTTCAATATGCTAAATTCATTTCTATTGATTTCATTACAACCTAAGTTTTGCTAGATGAAAAAGCCCAAATTCTTGAATAATACATGCAGAGGAACCACCCAGCAACCCATACATACACAGGTCTATGAATATGTAAAAAAGAAATTTCTACTGTTTTTCTTTTTCTTTTTTTTTTTTGAGGAGTGAATTATTAAGCTTTATTTAAAGGAGTGTAAGAAGTCTCAATAAATAGAGTGATACACCATGCGCATGGAAAGACATCATTAAAGGTCACATGGGATTAAGCATTAATTAAGCATTAAGCATTAAGGTACAATTAAGGTTCACCAGATTAAGCAAGAAACTCATTATAAATCCAGTCAAAATTCTAACACTTTTTAAACTTTTTTTTAATTTATTTTTTATTTAGTAAATATAAATTTCCAAAGTACAGTTTATGGATTACAATGGCTTCCCCCCCCCCAAAATTTCCCTCCCACTCGCACCCCTCCTATCTCCCGCTCCCTCTCATTTTTTTTTTTTTTTTAAGATTTATTTATCAATTTGAAAAGCAGAGTTGAGGTGGGGAGGAGAGAGAATCTTCCATTCCCTGGCTCCCTCTCCAAATTCCCCAAATGGCCAAAACAGACAGGGCTAGCCCAGGGCAAAACCAGGAGCCAGGAGCTTCTTCAAGGTATCCCTTCTGGGTGAAAGGGCCTACTCACTTGGGCCATCTTACACTGCTTTCCCAGGTGCATTAACAGGGATCTAAATCAGAAGTGGATCACCTGGGCCTCAAATTAGCACCCATATGGTGTACAGGTATTGCAGGTGGCACTTTCACCTGCTTTGCTGCAAAGCCCACCTTTCTACTTTTTCTAATGCACATTTGGATTTGGTAAATGAATTGCAGAGTAACTACTTAAATCAGATTCTGGATGTCTCATATTTAAGTATTAGTAAACTTTTCTATAATCGCCTTTCGATTCTAAACTACAGTATCCTTTATCATCACAATTCACTAAATCAATTTTCTCTTTAATAAATGACAGTCCTTTACTGCACAGTCTCCTAATGTGGTATTTGGGAGTATCTTCTGATTATTATTGTGTTTTGTATTATTTTAATTATTACTGTGTATTACTTAGCATTTACATATTAATTTCTATTGTTTTATTTACACAAATAAAAAAAGATCAAGAAACTAACTTCTGAAGTCATGTCTGCTATAAGTTTTTTTTATTTATTGAAATTACATATATAAAAATAGATTTAGAAATGTCTATGTAATAAATCTTAAAATGATAGCTATTAACATTAATAATGTAATAAGGGTTTAAATGGTACATTTTCACTGCAACTAGAACTTGCTGGCTTAGCAAGTTCTTCCTCTTTACCTGGTGATAATTTAGTGTACTTTTAAACAATATGATTCTCTTATTATCATTATAAATAAAATTATATACATGCAAATGCAAATGAACATTTTGAAGTATTTTCCATTTTTTAGAAATTTTATTTCAAACGCAGAGAGATACAGACACACATGCAGAGACTGACAGCTGCCAGTCACTGGTTCACTGCTCACATGTTGTAATGGCTAGGACTGGCCTTGGGCCAAAGTCAGTTCCTGCACCAATTCTGGTGTCAGTAACCTAATTACCTGAGTCATCAACATTGGCTTCCAGGTTTCATTTTAGTAGGCAAATGGAGTCAAGAGCTAGAGTCCATGGCTGGAACCAGAAAGCATATCCAGGCACTCCAGTTTGGGAAGTGAGCATCTTAACTGGTAGGGAAATGCCCACTTTCTAGTCATTTCTAATCAATTGTTTTTCAGGATTCTGATTGGCATTTGTTGAAAATATTCAATGGTATGTTGTATATGGTTTTCTTTTGGTGTCATTTTGCAAAATTATTTTTTATTTGAAAAGTTTATTTGAAAGTCAGATAAACACTGTGGTGTCATTTAAAATTTATCTTTTCAAGGTACTAAATTAAAGAACTCTTAAATGGTTTTCTATAAAAAATATACTAGGATTATACAGCTGTTTTATTTATTCTGCCTAGAAAGCCATATTTATTACTGCTTACAAGTATTTTATATCACAGAGATCTTTTTCAGTTCCCCTCTATATGAGGTTGGAAAATATGTATTTAGAAAATTATTTAACTTTGACACTACATATCTAATGACCCGAGTCTATGCAATAAAAACGTATCATTTTAAGACTCAACAGAAGAAATTTAATATCAAGTAGAGCTGCACCACATCCCGTTTGGGAGTGCCTGGATTTGACACTAAGCTCCACTCTTGACTCTAGCTTCCTGCTAACACAGACCCCAGGGGTAATAGTTATGGCTCACAAGATCAGGTCCCATCACCCAACCTGAGAGACCTGGTTGAGTTCCTGGCTCCAGTTTCAGCACCACCCTGATGGTGTGGACATTTTAGGAGTGAACTGCAAATGGGAGCTCTCCCCTCCTGCCATCATGATTGATACTTATTTTCTTCTCAAATACCTAATTTTTGAAAAGGAAAAAAAAATCTAAATAGTGATATCTGAAGCAGGCATCCAAAGAAAACTATGATGATCCATCACTGTACTTCTGCAATTTAGAACTCTCCATTGTATAACATGAAACCTGTGTTAACTTGATTACAAACCTTCAACATTATGGGTACTTGCTTCCACAGAAATATAAGAACAACGTAATCATACTCATATATTCACAAGTGTCATTGGTACTTGAGGAAAGAAATGAGCACATAAAACCAATTTTTATTTTTTGTGTGTTTGCTCCTGCGGATATTACCAAATATCATTTACAAAGAAATCAATGCCATAAATTCCCTTAGCACTTAGGGGGAAAACAGTTCTCCTTAAAGACAGTGAGACCTGCATAATTCACATTTCTCATTTTCCCTAGTTGTCAATATTCTCAGTATATATTTGTTGCAAATTATGAAAATGTGAGATAAAATTCTGATTCATTGTTTGTCTTTAAGTGGTTAATATTGCATTAATTATCCTCTTGTATTTTTGTCACTTAATTTTACAGTATAGATTATCAAATGATAAATAAAAATTTTGATATTTTACAAAATATTGAAATATGAAATATATATAGATATATACTGATCTATATATTTATGATTTATATATAATTGATAATTTACATATAATAGTTTTAACAAAATATTTTTATAAAATGGATTTTATTCTTGTATAATTCATATAACATTAACAGCATATGACTTTGGTATTTTAAAATTCATTTATACTGACTTCATTACACTTCATGTCATGAATCTTTTAATTGTTGAATTTTTCAGACTGTAGGACATTTAGTCTTCTCCAACATTATATTGTATAAAAATGTAGTAATAAATATCATTATTGACTTTTTAATGGCACATTATTTTGTAATATGTATTTATTTATTTTTTTGAAGGCAGGGAAATAGAGAAAGAGAGAGAGAGAGAGAGAGAGAGAGAGAGAGAGACGAGAGAGAGAGAGAGATCTGTTGTGATAGTGAAGTTTGAGCCAGGCAAAAGCCAGGAGCCATGAACTCCATCTTGATCTCAAACATGGATGGCAGGGCCCCAAACAATTGTGCCATCTTCTGCTGTATTTCAAAGCACATTAGGAGGAAGCTGGATTAGAAGTGGAGCAGATGGGACTGGAACAGGCACTCCCATAAGGAAAACTGGCATTGTAAGAGGTTTAATCTGCTGATTCACAAAACTGACTCCATGCTACATTAATTCTTTAAATATATTATCATAGATTAAACTACTGGATAAAAAATGAAATTATTTAAACCAACAAAAATTTTTGATATTTAAACTATAAATTCAATTTTAAGAATTAATGGCTGGCCAATGCCGTGGCTCAACAGGCTAATCCTCCGCCTAGCGGCACTGGCACACTGGGTTCTAGTCCCGGTCGGGGCACCGGATTCTGCCCCGGTTGCCCCTCTTCCAGGCCAGCTCTCTGCTGTGGCCCGGGAGTGCAGTGGAGGATGGCCCAAGTGCTTGGGCCCTGCACCCGCATGGGAGACCAGGAGAAGCACCTGACTCCTGCCTTTGGATCAGCGCGGTGCGCCGGCTGCAGCGTGCCAGCCGCGGCAGCCATTGGAGAGTGAACCAACGGCAAAAAGGAAGACCTTTCTCTCTCTCTCTCTCTCACTGTCCACTTTGCCTGTCAAAAAAAATAAAAAAAAAGAATTAATGGCTAAGAATGACAATCTCATCACATTCCAACAGCTTTCATTTTTATAGTTTTTAACATGTCTACTTTGATAATTCATGCATCATTTCAGCATTTTTTCAATTAGTGACATTGCTTGGTTTTCAGATGTTGCTGGTTATCTTATATCTGCTTTATTGAATCTATGCATTTTCCTCATTTTCATTTATGTTTAGTTCTAGGCCTTTGGGTCAACAAGCATATTTTTATAATATAGAAATTTGTCCAGGGGCCGGTACCGTGGCTCACTTGGTTAATCCTCCGCCCACGGTGCCAGCATCCCATATGGACACCAGGTTCTAGTCCTGATTGCTCCTATTCCAGTCCAGCTCTCTGCTGTGGCCCAGGAGGGCAGTGGAGGATAGCACAAGTGCATGGGTCCCTGCACCCACCTGGGAGACTAGGAAGAAGCACTTGGCTCCTGGCTTCGGACCGGCACAGCACCAGCCATGGCGGCCATTTGGGGAGTGAACTAACAGAAGGAAGACCTTTCTCTCTGTCTTTCTCTCTCTCATTGTCTATAACTCTACCTGCCAAATAAATTTAAAAAAAAGAAATTTGTACATATTTATTATAAAACTTACAAGTCTCTGATGTATCAATGTGTCTATATTACACATGGCCAACGAGTTTTGCATACTTAAATCTATTAATTGCATTTGCTCTACTGTTAATTCAATTGTTTCCACTACCTTGAAGCATTTCTAGAACTTGGTAACTTATGGTATCTTAATATTGCATAGAATTCCTGGGGCCGGTGCTGTGGTGCAGTGGGTTAGGGCCCTGGCCTTGAATCACGATATGGGCACCGGTTCTAGTCCTGGCTACTCCTCTTCCAATCCAGCTCTCTGCTATGATCTGGGATAGTAATAGAAGATGGCCCATGTTATTGGGCCCCTGCACCTACGTGGGAGATCTGGAAGAAGAAGCTCCTGGCTCCTGGCTTTGGTTTGGTGCAGCTCCAGCCATTGTGGCTGTCTGGGGAGTAAACCAGCAGATAGAAGACCTCTCTCTCTGTCTCTACCTCTCGCTGTAATTCTGCCTTTCAAATAAATAAAATAAATCGTAAAAAAATATTTCATAGAATGCCTTACAAGCATTGTACCTTACTAGTTAATTACATACTGATTTTTAACACATCATGCATTAGATATATCACATATCTTTCTTTTAATTTATTTAATATGTTTATGCTTTCATATTATAAGATATGAAATTTTCGTTAGCGTACAGATTATTCACCATTAGTATTTTATTTTTATTTTTCATTCTTCTTACAGTGACTGGCATATGAACTTACCTATAAAATAATTTGGAAATAAGTTCTTTTTTAATTTTTAATTAAAATATATACAATTGTTTAGTTATTTGATTGAGACACTGAGGGACAGAAAAATAGACAGAGCTCCCATCAATTGGTTCTCTCTCAAAATGCCCACATTGGCTGGGGTTGTGCCAGGCCAAATCCAGGAGCTATGAACTGTATCCAGACGTCTCACTTGGTTACAGGAACCCAAGTACTTAAGTCATCATGTGTTGCTCCCCGGAGTTTGCTTTGGCAGGCAATTGGAATCAGGAGAGCGGTGGGTACTAGTACTCACACCCTGCAATATCGGATGTGGGCATCCCGAGTGCCATCTCAATCACTAGGTCAAATGCTTCCCTTAAGTAAGAAGTTCTTTTGTGAATAGTTCCTTGATTTTTTCAAATAGTAGGTTAATATAGATACCTATATGACATTATCTAGTTTTATATCTTGCAAGAAAGAACTACAAAATCAAGAGTTGTTATCTAGGTTAACATATTTCCTTTTTTTTCTATATATTTTAAACAATGCAAGAAGATGCACTTTAAAAATGTTTTAATATTATTTTTAAACATGTGTTTCCTTGACCGGTCTGATATTTGAGCAATAAAAGAATAGTAGACTTTGCTAAACAAAAATATTGACTATAACCTTTATCCCATAAAGAATAAAAATATTAATAACAAAATTGGAGGTTAGAACTTAAATCCTTCAGGGCATTTTTTGAATCTGTGTGATTAATTCTGTTTAGGAAACTTGGTTGCTTTATACTGAAAACAAAATTTGAAACGTTCAAGGTTCAGTAACTAAACCTCAAGGGTAGTAACATATGCAGTCTATGCTTACTGTGCAATAGTGTAACTTTCTTTTTAAAGATCTCAATTTCCCTCTAGGACATTTTTGATTGTGACATCTCTCTCCTTGGGATAATAAACAAAATAGAATGTTTTCCTGATAAAGAAACCTAGTTCTTCACATTTGGGTCTTTGTTGAAACCAAGTATACGGCTAACTATTAAAATTAAATAATACATTTGAAAAAAAGAGAAAACTGACACTAGTAGATTCGAATTATGGAACCCTTCCAGTCCTTTAAGATAGTTTACTTTGACAAGTGTTCTTCTTAATTAAATTTGAAGTGAATCACATCGGTTCTAAATGTTTCATGATGCTGTACATAGCCTCTTCATTCTCATGAGAAATAAGAAAGATAAGGGTAAACATTTAGGATTTTGTATATATGAAAAAAATAAGAATTAATAGGATGGCATCATGGTATTGTGGGTTAAGTACTCCAAATATGAGTACCAGTTCGAGTCCTATCTGCCCTTCTTCCAAATCCAGCTTTCTGCCAATGTGCCTGGGAAGACAGCAAAAGGTAGCCAAAGTGCCTGGGACTTTGACACCCATACATGAGACCCAGATGGACATTTGGGCTTCTGGCTTCAGTATGGCACATCCCTATCAACTGTAGCCACTGGGGAGTGAACCAATGCATGGAAGATCTCTTTCTGTATCTCTCCCTCTCTCTGCATCTAGCTTCCTTTTAAATAAATAAATAAATATTCTTAAAAAGATTAATTGGTAAAATAGTTCTTATAAGTGGAACTTACATTCTTAACATGTGGAATTTCTTTGAGGATACAGATTATGTGTTTAATTACCAAAATATAAACCATTCTCGTGCAACGCAATTGATTAGACAGTCTTGGAAAATGCTTTTTATTTGTTTTGCTTTTCCTTTAGGACTAGTGTGAAAATATGTAAAATGTAACAATTATCTCTCAAGGTTATCTAGAAGTGTTGAAGGTAACACCAAGTTGCATAGCTTGCAAAATGGTGCCTATGGAGCATATTACTCATCAATTTAGAATGAGTAGACTGGCCACAGTAGATTTCTTTCATTTACCTTAAAAGCACACAAATGATTTATGGGAGCATATTCCACAACTATGTAAGGCAAGGTTTACTGGTGTCTGATAACATAACTGGTTCTTGAATAGGTCCTAAAGTATGCCCATCTCAAATAAATCTCATATTCTTGACCAGCAGTTATTTTAAGAAATTAGATGAAAGCAAAACAGCAACTACTAGTGCATTCAGGGGCACATAATATAGCTGGCCAAATCTGACTGCAGGAAATGACTTTCACTCCATGACTTATGTCTGTATTCACTGCTGGCAAGAATCTTGTTTTGTATTGGAGACAGATTAAGCATAGCATCAAAACTCGTGAGTAGGACCAAGAGAATCACAGAGAAATAGAGCCAGAACTCTGTGCTGTACCTCCTTCGGGTTATTCAGAGTAACAGAATCTGAAACATTAGGATATAGATAGATATAGATATAGATATACATATACATATACATATACATATAGATGTAGATATAGATATATGGAGAGAGACAGAGACAGAGGCAAAGTGAGATTTTTTTCAAAGAATTGACTCACAATATTATGGATGCTGGCAAGTCAGCTAAAGAACCAGGGAAGAGTTGATGTTGCAGTCTTGAGTCTGAAGAAACAATGAAGGCAAAATTCTTGTTATCCCATAGGGACATTCTTTTCCCTTCAGATTTGATGAGGATCAGTCACATTAAGAAGGGTAATGTTCTTTACTCAAAGTTGACTGATTTAAATAAATCATATTAACAAATACCTTCACAGTGATGTTGATATCAGTGTTTCATCAAACAACTGAATGCCATAATATAGCCATATTGACACACAAAATTAATCATTATGATGGCCCTTCTTGTTTTTAAGCCAGTATGAGTATATTTCTGTTATTTCCAGGAGTGCTTTCACTAATACCAAGGGTAATCAAAAAAAGAAAGCACTGAAACAAAGTAAAATTTGGTGAACAAATAAGTAAATAATAAAAAGGGGTGACAAGTAAAGATTTGCTTGATGATCTGTGGTTTATCACAATATTCTTTCTATTAAGTTTCTGTGAATTTCATAATATTATAGTCTTTTTTTTTTCTTTGTGGTACTATATAAGTGTTGAAATTCCAGCTTTATTTCAAATTAGAAAAACAAGAATCCTTATTTTCTTATGAGATATGCAATTATGTCAATTTAGAAAGGAAGCTGTATCAATTGATCCTGATTGCCGGATCTTATAATAATGCTCCTCAGAAATGAAACATGATTTATAAGTGGGGAATAGACACAGGCAAAAAAGAACATATTAAACCTTTTTTTAAGATTTATTTATTTGAGAGTCAGAGTTACACAGCAGGGGAGAGGCAGAGAGAGAGAGAGAGAGAGAGAGAGAGAGAGATTGAGAGAGAGAGAGAGAGAGAGAAAGTCTTCTATCCAATGATTCACTCCCCAGTTGGCCATAATGGCTGGAGCTATGCCAATCCAAAGCCAGGAGCCAGGAGCCACCTCAGGGTCTCTCAAGGTGGTGCAGGGGCCCAAGGACTTGGGCCATCTTCCACTGTTATCCCAGGCCACAGCAGAGAGCTGGATGGGAAGTGAAGCAGCTGGGTCTCGAACCAGCACCCATATGAGATGCTGGTGCTGCAGGCCAGGGCGTTAACCTGCTGCCCCCCAGCACTGGCCTGTAACATACTGAAATTTAATCTAAGGGACTCTTGTTCTGTAGTCTTCTTATTTTTTCAAATTTAATTCTAAAAATATACATATTCTGTGAGGAAACAATAATCCTAAATCTGTGGGCAAATCCCTTTGGTAGAATTTGATATTACAAGATGAATGAAATCTGGTCTAAAATGAAACAGCTGGATCATGTTTCCTTAAGGACCTATGATCTAAAAATGAGGACAGGAGAATAATAAGGTTCTGTCTCTCAGGTGTAATGTTGTCAAAAGAATGACTATTATTTTCAACATTATCTTCCATGTAGAAATAGTCATAATTTGGTATGTAAGCTGAATTTTGTATATAATTTATATAATTTAAGAAATTTTTTCTAATATATTAGCATACATTTATTCCTAATTTTTCAATCACTAAATGATTTTTTATTCCTAATGTAAATAACTACCTTTTTTATTAAAAAAAAACTTTATAACACATATTAGGGCTATTTTAAAAACATCAATATAGTTTAGCTTCAAAATTCCATAAAGCTGTAGCTAGCATTGTGGTGCAGTGTGTTCTATCGATTTACGAAAGAAGCTGCCTCAATGAATCATGATTGTTAATGCTCACATTAATGCCACTTCAAAGTTTGCATCCCATACTGGAGTTTTAGCTATAGTCTTTTATTTAAAGATTTTATTTATTTATTTGAAAGTCAGAGTTACACAGAGAGAGGAGAGGCAGAGAGAGAGAGAGAGAGAGAGAGAGAGAGAGAGGTCTTCCAACTGCTGGTCACTCCCCAATTGACAGCAACAGCTAGAGCTGAGCCGATCCAAAGCCAGAAGCCAGGAGCTTCTTCCGGGTCTCCCACGTGGGTGCAGGGGCCCAAGGATTTGGGCCATCTTCTACTCCTTTCCCAGGCCATAGCAGAGAGCTGATTGGAAGTGGAGCAGCCAGGTTTCAAGCTGGCACCCATATGGGATGCCAGCACTTCAGGCCAGGGTGTTAACCCGCTGCACCACAGCGCTGGCCCCTCAGCTTTAGTCTTGACTACCCTGTTTCCAATCCAGCTTCCTGCTGTTGTGCCTGGGAAGTCACTGAAGGATGACTCAAGTACTTTGACCCTGTCACCCAAATGTGAGACCAGGAATCCTGGCTTGGAGTTAGCTTGCACCTGGAACTTACAGCTATTTAGAAGAATGAAGCAGAGCATAGAAGTTCTCCCTGTGTATTTCTCTCTGTCACTCTGCATTTTAAATAAGTAAATATATTGTTAAAAAAAAAAAAAACTAGATCCTCAAACAAAAAAATGATAAAGCCATTAATCAAAAGAAGACATAAATTTAAAAGACCTAACATAGGCTTTCATATAAAGAATATTGCATTTTACATTACCAAATATTTTTCCTAATTGTCCTCAATTCAAAGCAAATTTATTTCCAGATAAAATGAAGAGGGTGTTTCTCTAACATGGCAGTGGTTATTAAATTTTCTCTGAAGTACTTCCTATGCTTTCCATGAAAACTGATGAATTTTTAAACTTAAAAGTATCACACAACACTATTAGTGTTTGAATTATTATTCAAAAAGTTTATTTAAATATTAAGACAACTAACAAATTAAAATTCATTTTAACAAACACATAAAATTATATATATTTCTGTGGTAGCAGATAGTGTGTATATACATGTACACATTGCATGTCAGATGAGAGTAAATATATATTATAAGTGTAACATAAATATCTCCAAATATCTAACATATATAGTATAAAAGCATTAAAATGCCTATCTTCTAGACTGTTTTAACAGAAATATTCAGTAAATTAATGTTATCCCTAGACACCATATTGTGCAATAGAAACGAAGAACTTTACACTCTGTAACTTGGATTCCATTAATCAACTTTGCTCAACACTTTCTCCCATCTCCCTTGTTTCCTCAGCCTCTGGTAATAACCATCATACTTGCATTGTCTATGAGATCACTTTTTTACATGCCATGTGTGAGATCATATGGTACTTGCATTTTGGTGCTTGGCTTATGTGAATTAACATAATGACTAGTTCCATATGTGTTGCTGTAAATTGCAATATTTAATCTTGTTTATGGTTGAGTGGCAGTCTATTATGTATATGTATGACATTTTTCAATGAATGGACCCTTATATTGTTTGCCTTTCTTTGATAGTCCGAATAGTGTTGCAATAAACAGGGGAGTTACAATGTCTCTTCAACAGAATGCTTTCATTTCTTTGGATACATACTTAGTACTGGGATTGTTGGGTCCTATAGAAGCTCTACTTTTATTTTTTTAGGGAACTAATATACTGATTGTTCCCATGACTACAGTGATTTATATATCCACCAATAGTGTACAAGGTTCCATTTTCTCCTCATTATTGCCAGCATGAAATATTTTTGGTTTTGGTAATAGCCACTGTGAGTGAAGTGAGGAGATATCTCATTGTGTTTTGATTTGCATTTCCTCAGTTAATAGTGAGGGCAATCATTTCCTCAGGAATTTCCTGGTCATTTTTATGTATTCCTTTGAAAAATATTTGTATAGCTCTTCAACTTGCACATGGGATTACTTGGATATTTTGATATAGAGTTGTTTGGGTTCTTTATAAATTATAGTTTTTAATTTATTTCAGACCCATAATTTTGAATAATTTTCCCTATTATGTAGGTTATACTAACTCAGTTGGTTGTTTCTTTTGTTGTGTAGAAATTCTTTAGGTGGTGATACCCCTCTCCTATCTATTTTTCCTTTTGTTTCCTATGCTTTTGGAGTTTGTTCCAAAAAAATCCTTTATCACCAATATCCTGAAGTATCTATTCTTTATTTTCACTATTTTATAGTTTTCATTGTAGAAATCAATACCTTTCTTTTGTTAGATTTATTCCTAAGGATTTTCTTTGTAGCTATTGAAAATAAGCTTGCCTTCTTGATATTTTTTCAGATAATTCTCTATTGGTGCATAACAAAACACTGATATTTTTTACATTGACTTTGTATCCTGCAACATCCTGAATTTATTTATTAGTTTTAATAGCATTTTATGGAAGATCTGGGGTATTATCTATATAAGACTGTATCATCTGGCCGGCGCCATGGCTCAACAGGCTAATCCTCCGCCTTGCGGCACCGGCACACCGGGTTCTAGTCCTGGTTGGGTGCTGGATTATGTCCTGGTTGCCTCTCTTCCAGGCCAGCTCTTTGCTGTGGCCAGGGAGTGCAGTGGAGGATGGCCCAAGTGCTTGGGCCCTGCACCTGCGTGGGAGACCAGGAGGAAGCTCCTGGCTCCTGGCTTTGGATTAGCGCAGCGCACCGGCAGTGGCAGCCATTTGGGGGGTGAACCAATGGAGGGAAAATCTTTCTCTCTGCCTCTCCCTCTCTCACTGTCTAACTCTGCTTGTCAAAAAAAAGTGAGGTTTAGAAGCTCCAACTATTATTATATTGCTGTGTGTTTCTTTACATCTATTAACATTTCCTTTATATATTTGGATCCTTCAGTACTCTGTGTGTGTGTGTATTTTTTTTCCTCTTGCTGGACTAAGCTCTTTTTTATTATATAATATCCTTTCTTGTATCTTTTATTTACTTATTTATTTTAAGAATGATTTTATCTATTTGAAAGAGTTACAAAGAGAGGTAGAGAGAGAGTAGGAGGTCTTTCATTCCACTGGTTCACTCCCCAATGACCACAATGGCCAGAGCTGAGCTGATCATAAGCCAGAAGCCAGGAGCTTCCTCTGCATCTCCTACATTGGTGCAGAGGCCCAAGCGCTTAGACCATCTTCTACTGCTTTTCCAGGCCATAGCAGAGAGCTGAATGGGAAGAAGAGCAGCCGGGACTAGAACAGTTGCCCATATGCAATGCTGGCGCTGCAGGCTAGGGCTTTAACACACTGTACCACAGTGCCAGCCCCTCTTTGTATCTTTTTTTGTTTTAAATCAGCTCATTTAAAATATGTTTTATCTGATAAAAGCATTATTTTATCTAGTTTTTTTGGGGGGAGTTCAATTTTCATGTAATATCTTCTATACTTTCACATTCAGTCTAAGTATATCCTTAGAAGTAAAGTGGGTTTCATGTAATTGTCATACATTTGTGTCATGCCTTTTATCCATTTAGTAACTGTGTTTTAGCTAGAGAACATAATCCATTTCTATTTAAGGTTGTTAAAAATGGCAATATGATATGGTTGCCACTATTATAATTTATTTACTTTAATCTTATTTGAAAGAGAGAGAGAGAGAGCGATTATCCATCTACTGGTTCATTCTTCAAGTGTGTATAAAAGCTGGTGGCTGGCTAGCCCAAATCCAAAATCCAGAACTCAGTGTGGATCTTTCATATGGGTAACAGCAGTACAAACACTTCAGACATCACCGGCTGTCTCTGAGGGTATACATTAGCAGAAACATGGAATGGAAAACTGACATGAAATCAAACATTTTGATATGGGATATAGGGATCCCATACAATGTTTCAATGCTACCCCAACACTTGCTCACTGCAAATTTATCATTTTTTCCCATTTTTTACTGTAGTTCATTACTTACTTTCTCCCTCTCTAACAATCTTTCTTTGTATTTGATAGACTGTGTCTAGTATTGTGTCTTGATTCCTGTTTCTTATTCGTTACTTTTTTTTCTTATTTTATTACTTTTTGCTTTGTGGCTACCATGAGACTTGAAAAAATTATTTGAGTATAATCAGTTATTCTGAAATAATATACACTTAACAAGTAGAGAGTAGTAATGAACAAGTCTTCATTTGCATTCCATTCTTTCCCACATTTTGAATTTTTTATGTTTACTTTGTTTCTTTCTGTGTTACAATTCTATTGAAATTTAATGTAGTTGAACTTTAAATTGGTTTGATTTTTAGTCTTTTTTTTTTTTTTTGACAGAGTAGACAATGAGAGAGAGAGACAAAAAGAAAGGTCTTCCTTTGCCATTGGTTCACCCTCCAATGGCCACCGCAGCCGGTGCACTGCAGCTAGCGCACTGCGCTGATCCCAAGGCAGGAGCCAGGTGCTTCTCCTAGTCTCCCATGGGGTGCAGGGCCCAAGCACTTGGTCCATCCTCCACTGCACTCCCGGGCCATAGCAGAGAGCTGGCCTGGAAGAGGGGGAACCAGGACAAGAACCCAGTGTGCCAGCGCCGCAAGGCGGAGGATTAGCCTGTTGAGCCACAGCGCCAGCCTGATTTTTAGTCTTAATACTAAAGATGTAAATGGTTTATACACTGTGTTTACAGTATTAAAGTATTCTACATTTTTCTGTAAAGATACTGTTACCATGCGATTTCTACTTTCAAATATTTTCTTCTTAATCAATAATATGTCTTTCTTTCAGTGTGAATAACTCCTATTAGCATTTCTACTACAAGGACAAATCTAATATTGACAAATTATCTGTGCTTTTGTTGGTGTAGGGATTTCTTTATCTATTCCTCATATCTGAAGGATAGCTTTGCTAGGAGCTATTTTAGCACATGATGATCTTTTGCCTATGGAGAGTCCTATTAACTCTGAATTATATCACTAGGATCAAGACCAAGGATAGGACTCAGTTGCCTCTCTATCTCACAATCAGGAGGCTTTTGCTTCCATGCTGTGATACTTGGAGCTGGCAGAAGGATGATACAGGCAATTCTTTCCTTCTTCCTTCTATGTGACATCCTAGTATTATATTAAAGTCAGACACTGTGATGTATCACATGGTTTCTAAAGCTCCTGGGAAGGGAAACTTGCTTGAATAGATATTCAAATTGGTGTTTCTGAGAAGGAGGTGATCATGTGAACATCTTACCCAGCTTATATCCTGCTTCACCTCTTAATTTCCTAGTTGAATAAATAGTCAAGGACACTGTTATAAATCAAGGCCTTATAAACGTGAATCAAATAAATGTCCCCATAGAGGTCACACAAGTAAATGACCTATATAGGTTTGACATAACGGGGTATATTTTATATGAGAGCAATTTGTTCTTTCCAGAAATATTTTAAGAAATCTAAATAATTTTTTAAGTCCTTTTGGAATTAATATGGCATTGGTATAGCAAAGAAAATCACAGGTCAGAAATCAATCCAAACATCTACAGCCAACTTATATTTGATCGAGGATCCAAAACCAATCCCTGGAGTAAGGACAGTTTATTCAATAAATAGTGCTGGGAAAATTGGATTTGCACATGTAGAACTATGAAGCAAGACCCCTACCGTTCACCTTACACAAAAATACACTCAACATGGATTAAAGACTTTAATCTACGACCCAACACCATCAAATTATTAGAGAGCATTGGAGAAACCCTGCAAGATATAGGTACTGGCAAAGACTCTTGGAAAAGACCCCAGGAGCACAGGCAGTCAAAGCCAAAATTAACATTTGGGATTGTATCAAATTGAGAAGTTTCTGTACTGCAAAAGAAACAGTCAGGAAAGTGAAGAGGCAACCGACAGAATGGGAAAAAATATTTGCAAACTATGCTACAGATAAAGGACTAATAACCAGAATCTACAAACAGATCAAGAAACTCCACAACATCAAAACAAACAACCCACTTAAGAGATGGCCCAAGGACCTCAATAGGCATTTTTCAAAAGAGGAAATCCAAATGGCCAACAGACACATGAAAAAATGTTCAAGATCACTAGCAATCAGGGAAATGCAAATCAAAACCACAATGAGGTTTCACCTCACCCTGGTTAGATGGCTCACATTCAGATATCTACCAACAATAGATGCTGGTGAGGATGTGGGGAAAAAGGGACACTAACCCACTGTTGGAGGCAATGCAAACTGTTAAAGCCACTATGGAAGTCAGTCTGGAGATTCCTCAGAAACATGAACATAACCCTTCCATACAACCCAGCCATCCCACTCCTTGGAATTTACCCAAAGGAAATGAAATTGGCAAACAAAAAAGCTGTCTGCACCTTAGTGTTTATTGCAGCTCAATTCACAACAGCTAAGAGCTGGAACCAACCCAAATGCCTATCAACAGTAGGCTGGATAAAGAAATTATGGGATGTGTACTCTATAGAATACTATACAGCAGTCAAAAACAATGAAACATGGTCATTTGCAACATGATGGAAGAATCTGGAAAACATCATGCTGTGTAAAATATACCAGTCCCAAAGGGACAAATATCATATGTTCTCCCTGATCGGCGACAACTAACTGAGCACCAAAGGGGAAACCTATTGAAGTGAATTGGACACTATGAGAAACAGTGACTTGATCAGCTCTTGTCCTGACTGTTGATGTACAATGCAATACTTTATCCATTTTAGTATTTCTTTTTTTGTTCTAGTACTATTGTTTGAACTCTGTAATTAACACACAATTATTCTTAGGTGTTTAAATTTTAACTGAAAAGTGATCCCTGTTAAATATAAGAGTGGGAAAAAGAGAGGGAGGAGATGTACAATTTGGGACATGCTCAATCAGACTTGTGCCAAATGGTGGAGTTAGAAATGTGACAGGGGATTCCAATACAATCCCATCAAGGTGGCATGTACCAATGCCATCTCACTAGTCCAAGTGATCAACTTCAGTTCACAATTAATCACACTGATAGATCTAAGAGTCAAAGGGATCACACAAACAAGACTAGTGTCTGCAAATACTAACTGATAGAATCAAAAAGGTAGAGAATGATCCAACATGGGAAGTGGGAGACACAGCAGACTCAAGAATGGCAGATGTCCTAAATAGTACTCTGGCCTCAGAATTAGCACTTAAGGCATTCGGATTTGGCTGAAGAGCCCATGAGACTATTTTAGGCATGGAAAGCCAAGACACTCTGGAAAAAAAAAAAAAAAAAAAAAGAAGACCTAAATGAAGGATCTCTGTGAGTGAGATCCCAGTGGAAAGGACGGGGCCATGAAAGAAGGAGGTACCTTTCTCTGAAGGGAGGCGAGAACTTCCACTTTGGCTATGACCTTGTTGGAATAAGATTGAAGTCGGCGAACTCTAAAGGCTTCCATGGCCTTGGCAACTCATGACTAGAGCCTAGGGAGATTACTGACACCCTAAATAAGAGTGTCAAATTGTTAAGTCAACAACAGGAGTCACTGTGTACTTTCGTCTCATGTGGGATCTGTCTTTGATGTGTTGTCCAATCTGAAGTAATGCTATAACTAGTACTGAAACAGTATCTTTACACTTTGTGTTTCTGTGTGGGTGCAAACTGATGAAATCTTTACTTAGTATATACTGAATCGATCTTCTGTATATAAAGATAATTGAAAATGAAATAAAAAAAAAACCTTGGTTTTAAATTGGAAATTGCACAGAAAATTAATCAATTTTTAAAAAATATGTGGATCTCTGTCCTTAATGTGCTTTACATTGTGATTCAATGTTATAACTAGTACTCCAACAGTATTTTTCACTTTGTGTTGCTATGTGGGTGCAAACTTTTGAAATCTTTACTTAATATATACTAAACTGATCTTCCGTATGTAAAGAGAATTGAAAATGAATCGATGTGAATGGAAGGGGAGAGGGAACAGGAAAGGGGAGGGTTGCGCGTGGGAGGGAAGTTATGGGGGTAGGGGGGAGCTATTGTAATCCATAAGCTGTACTTTGGAAATTTATATTCTTTAAATAAAAGTTTTAAAAAAAAAGATGGAATACCTATGCATAGCTTACTGGACATAGCTCCCCAAAATGTGTCAATTCCTTTTGCAAATATTGTAGTCATAGAGGTACCTGGATGAGACCTTGGTGAGAATTCAGGGCCTTGCACAGCTGATTTTCCATTTGAGGGACCCAGAGTACTGTGCTGCATCAAGTATTCTGCACCAGGGACTCTGAATTGCATTTTCATTTGCTAATGACTCCAGCTAAATACCAGATTGGCATATGTTGTAGTATATTGAAATTCTTGCCTGGTCACAGAACTTAGTATAAATGTAGCTTTTTTCCTCATTAACATGTGTTTGTATATGTGTTTCCCATGCATTGCCTTGATTGTGATGAAGAATTTTCCTTTTGAAAATCAATTATTTTAAGCTTTATATTGTAAACTGTACCATTGTAATGTTTCACGTTTTCTCATAATCTATTGTATACCTCATTTAGTTTTTATGTTTTCTTAAAGCGAGCATTTGTATGAGACATGTTAGTGAGCACAGCTCTATACATTTAAATTTTCTTTTTATTTAAATATATTTTAACTTTTATTTAATAATATAAATTTCCAAAGTAAAAAAATAAATCTAAATAATTTTAAGTCCTTTGGGAATTAATATGACATTGGTATAGCAAAGAAAATCACACGTCAATTACCTGAGATAATTATTTTACAGAAAATAGGAGTTCTCATTTGTAAGGGAGAAACTTGACTAACATGCAAATATTCTACCATAAATTTCCCATAAGCACTGACTACTTATTCTGTTAATATATAGCTATTCATAATATATCATAATTGTCTTTATTTATAATATTGGTGAACTTATTACAGTGGAAGTAACAAAGTTGTTATTTTTCCATGTTGAAACATAACTTGATAGAGATCTAAAATTAGATTTTGATACACTTACAGTTGTTATTTTAAGAGATTTTGTTTTTTCAAAGACTTTTTGGTATTTACAAAAGTGCTCAGTCTGTTATAAATTTGTAGACTTCCAATTCTACTAACCAACTGGTTCTCAAATGTTGGTCTCTGAGTCCATAGGAGGCTTTATTATGTAAAGAGAAATACACCTGAAGTCAGCATGATAGTATTTAAATAATCAGGTTGATTTTTAAATAGGCAGAATAAAAAAAAAATGTTACCTTGTATTATTGACGGAAGCTTCATAAAGCCTCAAGTTTCCTTCGGTTAAAGCATTACTTAATTTCCATTTGGGCAATGTTTGGTGCAGTGTTAAAGTTGCTGTTTGGCATATCTTCATCCCATAACCAGGAGCACCTGGTTCCATTCCTGGCTCCTCTGCTTCTGACCGAGCTTCCTGCTAATGTGCAAACCTGTGAGATAACAGGTGACAGCTCAAGCATGTGGGTCCTGCTACCCTTTGGAAGACCTTGATGGAGTTCTGGTCTCCTGGCTCTTGTCTGTGGAAGGCCTGGCTGTTCTAGGCATTTGGGGAGTAAACCGGTAAGATAGAGTCAGTCTCTCTCTTTCTCTTCCTCTCAAATTAATAAATATTTGCAAAAATTCCCATTAAATACAGCTTTATCAAATCTGGAGAACAATTCTCTAAGATCAGTTCTCTCTACATGGTGATTAGAAAAGTCAAGTACTCAACTCTCCTCTCCTGTCTTATGGGTAATGTATATAATCAGTCAAATAGGGGTCAGTGTAGTGGTATAGAAGGCTAAGCCTCTGCTTGCCATGCTGGCATTCCATATGGCTGCTGGTTCCTGTTCCGGCTGATCCATTTCTGATCCAGGTCCCTGCTGATGGCCTGAGAAAGCAGTGGAAGATCACCCAAGTGTTTGCACTTGCTGGTACCCATGTGGGTCATATAGAAAAAGCTCCTGGCTCCTGGCTTTGGATCTGCCCAGCTCCAGCTGTTGCGGTCATTTGGGAAGTGAACCAGTGGGTCAAAGACCTCTTGCTTTGTCTCTTCCTCTATTTGTGACAGTGCTTCTCAATAAATAAATAAATAAATAGTCAAATAAAGATTAAAAAAATGTTATGGATAGGTCAACAATATTCAAAGAATTTGAGTGATACCTATATCCTGGACAGAAATATACACTCAAAAAAAAAAAAAAAAGAAGAGACAACATAGATTATGGTATACAGATTGTGTACATGTTTTAAAGTATATATGTTTAGGCCATAAACTTATGAAGTTATTTTTAATAAAAATTTTATTTCTTTATTTTTTAAAGATTTATTTTATTTATTATTTGACAGGCAGAGTTTCAGAGAGAGGTAGGAACAGAGAGAGAGAGAGCTCTTCCATCTGCTGGTTCACTCCCAATATGGCCACAACAGCTGGAGCTGTGCTGATCTGAAGCCAGGAGCCAGGAGCTTCTTCCGGGTCTCACGCAGGGGCCCAAAGACTTGGGCCATCTTCTACTGCTATCCCAGGCCATAGCAGAGAGCTGGATTGGAAAAGGAGCACCCTGACTAAAACCGGCGCCCATGTGGGATGCCAGTGCTTCAGGCTAGGAAGTTAACTCACTGAGCCACAGCGCTGGCCCCAATAAAAAATTTAAAACCTTCACAATATACATTAAGGACAGAGATCCTACATGAGGAGTAAGTACACAGTGACTCCTGTTGTTAATTTAACAAATTGGCACTTTTTTTTATGGCATCAGTAATCACCCTAGTCTCTTGAAATGAGTTGCCAAGGCTATGGAGGCCTTTTGAGTTCGCTGACTCTGATCTTATTTAGAAAAGGTCATAGTCACAGTGGAAGTTCTCTCTTCCCTTCAGAGAAAGGTACCTCCTTCGTTGATGACCTGTTCTTTCCACTGGATCTCACTCGCAGAGATTCTTCATTTAGATCATTTTTGTTTTGTTTTTTGCCACAGTGTCTGGGCTTTCCATGCCTGAAATACTCTCATGGGCTTTTCAGCCAGATCCGAATGCCTTAAGGACTGATTCTGAGGCCAGAGTGCTACTTAGGACATCTTCCATTCTATGAGTCTGCGGTGTCTCCCGCTTCCCATGTTGGATCGTTCTCTCCCTTTTTTATTCTATCAGTTAGTATTTGCAGACACTAGTCTTGTTTATGTGATCCCTTTGACTCTTAGACCTATCAGCATGATCAGCTGTGAACTGAAATTGATCACTGGGACTAGTGAGATGGCATTGGTACATGCCACCTTGAAGGGATTGAATTTGAATCCCCTGTCACATTTCTAACTTTACCATTTGGGGACAGTCCAATTGAGCATGCCCAAATTGCACATCTCTTCCCTCTCTTATTCCTAGTCTTATATTTAACAAGGATCACTTTTCAGTTAAGTTTCAACACTTAAGAATAATTGTGCATTAATTACAGAGTTCAACCAGTAGTATTAATAGTATTACTAGAACATTGTGATTTAATGCTATAACTAGTACTCAAACAGTATTTTACACTTTGTGTTTCTGTGTGGGTGCAAACTGCTGAAAGCTTTACTTAATATGTGCTAAATTGATCTTCTGTATATAAATACAATTGAAAATGAATCTTGATGTGAATAGAAGGGGAGAGGGAGGAGGAGAAGGGAGGGTTTGGGATGGGAGTGAAGTTATTGGAGGGGAAATAGCCATTGTAATCCATAAGCTGTACTTAGGAAATTTATATTCATTAAATAAAAGTTTAAAAAATTAAAGAAAGAAATATAAGAAGAAAATATATCAAAAATAAATAAAAATTTTAAAACCTTAAAAATAATAGCAAAATACTTACTGTTGTTAATATTTTTAGATTTATTGGACAGATTATAATTATGTACTGAGAAGAGTCAACCTAAACTACAATTTCAACAGAATTGTTTTGAGAAATAAAACTAGATGTGCACTCATATGAATATAGTGAAAAAGTCCAACCTAAAATAGCAAAAAATGCATTTCATCACCATTCTGCCACTTAAGTTTTATTAGGACAGTTAAAATCAGCAGTGGGGAGTATAATGGCCAGAACTGACCATGCACAGAGTTAAACTGGTAAAGTGGAGGACACATTAGAAAAGTTATCCTGATGCAGAAGAACAACGTGATGGATTTGAAAATGAGATGAAAGAAAAGAGACACATAATAAACCATGAGTGTGTGAAAATGTGGAGCATAATTAACCTTGAAATCAATTAAAGAGCAACAGCTCTAGGAATATCGACATAATTTGAAATTAAAATTCTACAGAAGTTATCCTACAGGCATTCACCCTGAAATTTAAAAGAAAAAAAGGAAGAGAGTTTTTAGATCTTTCTATCCAAATAACAATATTAGAAAAAAATTATGATTTTTTAAAATTTTTTATTTCATAAATGTTAATTTACAAAGTGCAACTTTTGTATTGTTGTGGCTTCCCCCCCACAACCTCCCTCCCTCCTGTGGCCCTCCCCTCTCCGTCTCCCTCTCCCATCCCGCCCTTCATCGAGTTTCATTTTCAATTACCTTCATATACTGAAGATCAACTTAGTATATACTAAGCAAGGATTTCAACAGGCTGCACTCACACAGCCGCACAAGGTATAGGACATTGTTCGACTAGTAGTGTTTTTAAGTTTCATAGTAAAACACATTAAGGACAGAGATTCTACGTGGGGAGCATGTACCCAGTGACTCCCGTTGTTGATTTAACAATTTGTACTCTTATTTATGACGTCAGCAATCACCCGAGACTCTTGCAATGAGCTGTCTAGGCTATGGAAGTCCCTTGAGTTCACCGACTCTGAACTTGTTTAGTCACCTCCATATCACAGTGGAGGTTCCTTCCTCCCTTCAGAGAAAGGCTCCTCTCTCCTTGATGGCCTGTTCCTTCTGCTGGGGTCTTGTTCACCAGGATCTTTCATTTAGATTGTTTTTTGCCACCATGTCATGGCTTTCCATGCCTGTGAGATTTCATGGACCTTTTAGCCAGATCCGAATGTCCCAAGAGTTGATTCTGAGGCAGGAGTGCTGTTTTGGGCATTTGCCATTCTATGAGTCTGCTGTGTGTCCTGCTTCCCCTGCAGGATCATACTCACCCTTTTAATTCTATCCTTCATTATTTGCTTACACTGGTCTTATTTGTGAAATCTCTTCAACACATACCCTCTCTTTTTGATCGGTTGTGTATTTATACTTATCACTTTACCAAGTGCGCTGGCATTGGTACCTGCCTCCTTGGTAAGATTGAGTTGAAATCCCCTGGCACATTTCTAGTTCCACCATTGGAGGTAAGTCCGAGTGAGCAGGTGCCAACCTATATATCTCCTCCCTCTCTTATTCCCACTCCTATGTTTAAC
This sequence comes from Lepus europaeus, assembly GCF_033115175.1. Classification (NCBI taxonomy): domain Eukaryota; kingdom Metazoa; phylum Chordata; class Mammalia; order Lagomorpha; family Leporidae; genus Lepus; species Lepus europaeus. Next base: position 119,253,515 of record NC_084829.1, read on the forward strand.
AGAGATCACTTTTCTGTTAATTTTAAACGCCTAAGAATGATTGTGCATTGATTACAGAGTTCAACCAGTGGGCTTATGTAGAACAAACAGAGCAACAACAACAAAAATACTAAAAGGAATAAAGTAGCAAGTTGTTCCTCAACAATCAAGACAAGGGCTGATCATGTCATTGTCTCTCATATTGTCCATTTCACTTCAATGGGTATCATTTTAGATGCTCATTTAGTTGCCATCGATCAGGGAGAACATATGATATTTGTCCCTTTTGTACTGGCTTATTTCACTCAGCATGATGTTTTCCAGCTGCCTCCATTTTGTTGTAAATGCCCAGATTTCATTGTTTTATACTGCTGTATAGTGTTCCACAGAGTACATATCCCATAGTTTCTTTATCCAGTCAACCGTTGGACATTTAGGTTGATTCCATGTCTTAGCTATTGTTAATTGAGCTCCAACAAATATTGAGGTGCAAATGGCTCTTTTTTTCTCCCCTTTAACTCCATTTGGGTAAATTCCAAGGAGTGGGATGGCTGGGTTCTGTGGTAGTGCTATATTCAGGTTTCTGAGGACTCTCTACACTGTCTTCCATAGTGGCTTTACCAGTTTGCATTCCCACCAACAGTGGATTAGTGTCCCTTTTTCCCTGCATCCTCACCAGCATCTGTTGTTGGTTGATTTCTGCATGTAAGCCAATCTAACCGGGGTGAGGTGAAACCTCATTGTGGTTTTGATCTGCATTTCCCCGATGGCTAGGGATCCTGAGCATTTTTTCATGTGTCTGTTGGCCATTTGGATTTCCTCTTTTGAACAATGTCTGTTAAGGTCCTTGGCCCATCTTTTTATTGGGTTGTTTGTTTTGATTTTGTGGTGTTTTTTGATCATTTTATAGATTCTAGTTGTTAATCCTTTATCTGTTGTGTAATTTGCGAATAACGTCTCCCATTCTGTTGGTTGCCTCTTCACTTTCTTGACTGTTTCCTTTGCTGTAAAGAAACTCTTCAATTTGAGGTAATCCCATTTGTTTATTTTATCTCTGATTACCCGTGCCTCTGGGGTCTTCTCCAGGAATTCTTCGCCTGTTCCTATACTTGAAGGGTTTCCCCTATGCTCTCGATTAGTTTCTAGGTGTCACGGTGCATCTCTAGTTCTTTGATCCATGTTGAGTGGATTTTTGTATAAGCTGTAAGATAGGGGTCTTGCTTCATACTTCGACATGTGGACATCCAGTTTTACCAGCACCATTTGTTGAAGAGGCTGTCCTTGTTACAGGGGTTGGTTTTAGGCCCTTTGTCGAATATGAGTTGTTATAGATGTTTGGATGGATCTCCAGTGTTTCTATTCTGTTCCATTTTCTACCTATCTGGTTTTGTACCAGTACCAGGCTGTTTTGATTATAACTGCCCTGTAGTATGTCTTGAAGTCTGGAATTGTGATGCCTCCAGCCTTGTTTTTATTGTAAAGAATTGCTTTAGCTATTCTCGGTCTCCTGTTTCTCCATATGAATTTCAGCATCATTTTGTCTAGGTCTTTGAAGAATGACTTTGGTATTTTGATTGGTATTGTGTTGAACTTATAAATTGCTTTTGGGAGAATGGACATTTTGATGATATTGATTCTTCCAATCCATGAGCATGGCAGGTTTTTCCATTTTTTTGTGTCATCTTCTATTTCTTTCTTTAGTATTTTGTAATTTTCATCATAGAGGTCTTTGACATCCTTTGTTAAATTTATTCCAAGGTATTTTATTGTTTTTGTGGCTATTGTGAATGGAATTGATCTTAGAAGTTCTTCCTCAGCCACAGCATTGTCTGTGTATACAAAGGCTGTTGATTTCTGAGCATTGACTTTGTATCCTGCTACTTTACCAAACTCTTCTATGAGTTCCAATAGTCTCTTATAGGAGTTTATCGGGTTCCCTATATGTAGTAGCATGTCATCTGCAAATAGGGATAGTTTAACTTCCTCCTTTCCCATTTGTATCCCTTTAATTTCTTTTTCTTGCCTGATGGCCCTGGCTAACACTTCTAGGACTAAATTGAATAGCAATGGTGAGAGTGGGCATCCCTCTCTGGTGCCAGTTTTCAGTGGAAATGCCTCCAGCTTTCCCCATTGAATATGATGCTAGCCATTGGTTTATCATAAACTGCCTTAATTGTGTTGAGGAACGTTCCTTCTAACTCCAATTTGCTTAGGGTTTTCATCATGAAAGGGTGTTGCATTTTGTCAAATGCTTTCTCTGCATCTATTGAGATAATCTTATGAGTTTTTTTCTCAATTTATTAATGTGATGTATTACATTAATTGACTTTCGAATATTGAACCATCCTTGCATACCGGGGATAAATCCCACTTGGTCCGGGTGAATGATCTTTCTGATGTGCAGTTGGATTTGGTTTGCCAGAATTTTGTTGAGTATTTTTGCATCTATGTTCATCAGGGAGATAGGTCTGTAGTTTTCTTTCTCTGTTGTGTCTTTTCCAGGCTTAGGAATTAAGGTGATATTGGCTTCGTAGAAAGAATTTGGGAGGGTTCCCTCCCTTTCAATCATTTTGAATAATCTGAGAAGAACTGGGGTTAGTTGGTCTCTAAAAGTCTGGTAAAATTCGGCAGTGAAGCTATCCAGTCCTGGGCTCTTCTTTTTTGGTAGCGCGTTTATTACTGATTCAATTTCTCCCATGGTTATGGGTCTGTTTAGATTTTCTATATCTTCATGGCTCAGTTTAGGAAGGTTGTATGTGTCCAGGAATCTATCCATTTCTTCCAGGTTCCCCAATTTGTTAGCATACATCTTTTTGTAGTGGTTTCTAATGATTCTTTTTATTTCTGTTGTGTCTGTGTTATATTTCTATTACTATCTTTGATTTTACAGATTTTGGTCTTCTCTCTCCTTTTTTTGATTAGTTGGGCCAATGGTGTGTCCATTTTGTTTATTTTTTCAAAGAACCAGCTCCTGGTTTTGTTGATCTTTTGTATTATTTTTTGGGTTTCAATTCTGTTTATTTCTTCTCTGATCTTTAGTATTTATTTCCTCCTTCTGGATTTGGTCTTGATTTGCTGCTGTTTTTCTAAATCCTTGAGATGCATGGAGAGTTCATTTGTTTGGTTTCTTTCCAGCTTCTTGATGTAGGCACCAATTGCTATAAACTTTCCTCTTAGTACTGCTTTTGCTGTGTCCCACAGGTTTTGATAGGTTGTGTTATCATTTTCATTTGTTTCTAGAAATCTTTTGATTTCTCTCTTAATTTCTTTGATGACCCACTGTTCATTTAGGATCATGTTGTCCATTCTCCATATATTTGCATATGGTGTAGAGATTCTTGGGTTGTTGATTTCGAGTTTCACTGTGCTATGGTCTGAGAAGCTGCATGGTATAGTTTCAATTTTTTGAATTTGTTGAGGCTCACTTTATGGCCTAGCATATGGTCAATCCTAGAGAACATTCCATGTACTGGGGAGAAATACGTGAACTCTGTGGCAGTGGGGTGGAAGGTTCTGAAGATATCTATTAGGTCTATTTGGTCTATAGTGTCAATTAGCTCTGTTGTTTCCTTGTTGAATTTCTGTCTGGTTGATCTGTCCATTGGTGAGAGTGGGGTGTTGAAGTCCCCTGTTACTATTGTACTTGAATATATATCTCCCTCTAAGTCCTTAGTAATTCTTTCAAGTAGCCAGGTGCCCTGTAATTAGGTGTGTATACATTTATAATAGTAATGTCTTCATGTTGGATAGATCCTTTAATCATTATATAGTGCCCTTCTTTGTATCTTTTAATAGTTTTTATGTTAAAGTCTATTTTGTCTGATATTAGGATGGCCACACCAGCTCTTTTTTGACTTCCGTTAGCTTGGAGTATCTTTTTCCATCCTTTCACTTTCAGTCTGCATGCATCTTTGCTGATAAGGTGTGTCTCCTGAAGGCAGCATATAGATGGATTCTCTTTTTTGATCTAATCAGCTAGTCTATGTCTCTTGGTCATAGAGTTAAGACCATTCACATTCAGTGTGATTAATGTTAGGTACTGTCTTTTCCCAATCATGTTTCCTGAAATGAGCTGTTTATATATTTTGAATTTTGTTTGTAGGTTATTCTACATTGGCTTTTTTTTTTTTTTTGTAGTGAAGTTCTTGTTTTTGTATTTCTGTGTGCAGCACGTCTTTGAGCAAGTGTTTTAGGGTTGGGCACATAGATACAAATTCTTTCAGTTTCTGCTTGTCTTGGAAGATCTTTATTTCCCCTTCATTCATAAATGATAGCTTTGCAGGGTATAGTATTCTAGGTTGCCATTGTTTGTCTTTTAAAACTTGAAATATATCATGCCATTGTCTCCTTGCCTGTAGTGTTTGTGATGAGAAGTCTGGGGTGAGTCTGATTAACTTACCCCTGAATGTGATTTGTCGTTTTTCTCTGGCACATTTTAGGATTTGTTCTTTGTGTGTCAATGAGCTGAGTGTTGCCACAATGTGTTGAGGTGAATTTCTCTTCTGGTCTACCCTATATGGAGTCCTGGTTATCTGCTGAATTTGGGTGTTGTTATCCAGCTGCCTCTGTTTGAAGTTTTCTGATATTATTTCATCGAAAGCACCTTCCAATCCATTCTCTCTTTCCGCCCCTTCAGGGATTCCTATTATCTGAACATTACACCATTTGATTGAATCTTGTAGGTGTTCGACCATATTTTTTAATTTTTTGATTTCTTCTTCCTGCGTTTGAACTGACTGTATTATTTCTGGAAGTTTGTCTTCAAATTCTGATATTCGGTCTTCTATTTCATCTGTTCGATTTCCGAGGGATTCCACGGTGTTTTTTATATGGTCAATTGAGTTTTTCATTTCCAGTATTTCATTCTGGCTTCTCTTTAGGATCTCTAATCCTTGGACTTATTTTTCGTTCAACTCTCGACACTGTTTCTCATTATTTCTAAGTAATCTGATTATTAATTTTCTGAATTCTTTTTTCTGGCATGGTTTCAAATTCTTCTTCTTCAGCCTCTGTTATGGTTGGTTTAGTCTGCTCCATTGGGGAGTTTATATGTTCTTCTATATTCTTATTGTGGGTTTTTGTTTTGTTTTTTGGCATTCTGTCTGGGTGGTTTTCAGGTTGATTTCCCTCTGCTATAGACTGCTGTGAGTCTGTACCAATATCCAGTGTAAGCAGGCTGGTCTGCCTTCTAGAGTTAGTTTATTTGTTTATTTATTTATTTATTTATTTATTTATTTTTGTAGCTTGGGTGGGTTGGTGTGAGGGCTTTGAGGTGCCAATCTCCACCCCTTAGGGGCCAGTTTCCTTGTTCCTATGTTCGCCCTTATGTGTCTGTGCCTGGGGTTCGTTGGTCAGCCACTCTCTCTCACTGCAACTCTGGCGGGAGGAGTGTCAAGTAGCTCCAGACCACCTTTGGACTCTGCCCCTGCTGCTTCCCCCTTTGGAGCAGAGGCCAGCCTCCTTTAAGCCCGAATGTAAACAAACAGGATGGCTGCACTCTGCCTGCTGCCGCTTGGATTGTGGGTTGGGTGGTTCCTAAGGATCCTGGCATTTTTGATCCCTCAGTTCGCCCCCTGGATCCTGCTCTCTTCCCGTGGGCGCTATTCAGATTTTTTTTTTCTGGAAACTTGAGTAGACTGGCATCAGGGTTTTGAGCTGCCCTCCCTCACTGCCTGCCCGCCACTGTGCAAGGTGTCATGTTGCTCCACTCCACCTTTGGGCTCCGCCCCCGAAGGTTAGTGTGGTGGGGAAGCAGCTCTCCTTTAAGCCCGAATGTAAACAAACAAGATGTCTGCTTCCCACCCTCTGCAGCTCCGATTTGGGGGGGGGGATCCTGGATTGTTTAGTCCCTCAATTAGTCCCCCTGAATTGCGCACTCTTTCCGCAGGTGCTACTCACTCTGTTCCATTTTCTATTTCCTCCCCCAGTTGGTCGTGCGTGTCTCAGTGTCCGTCCCAGGGTGGGCTGGGGGAAGGGTGGTGGCGGCTGGTGCAGTGGTGCCTGACGAGCAGCGGCTCCCAATGAGTGGTGGGCGACCTCGACCTCGCTCTCCCCGTAGGTCCTCTGTGTCACATCCACTAGATCCGGGAGAGTTTCCTCCGCAATTTTTCCCTGAGCCTTTTCCTGAGGCTACAGTAACTCCACTTTTATTAAACTATCTTTTCCCAGACTATCGGTGCACGCCCTCACTATTCCGCCATCTTGGCTCCAAGATTTTTATAGTGGAAAATTTGTGACACAAGAAATTTCTATCCAAGAGAGACAAATTTTTAGATATTTTAGTAGACATAATAAAATAACCAGCAACATTCTCAAAAATATTAATCAAAGTTTTTCCTGAATAACAATAAATAAAAGGAAACAAATAAGAAAATTTATTATCCAGACAATTACAATAAAGTATTAGAAAAGGATTCATTGGAAGATTTTTTTTAAATAACAATTTTATTAACAGACTTTGTTTTGAAATTTCAGAGGATTGGTATTCAGTGCAGTGGCTAAGACACCTCTTAGTATGCCTACATCCTAGTTCCAAGGGCTTAGATTCAAGTCCATGTTTTGCTTCCAATTTCAGCTACCTGCAGATGCACACCTTGGGAGGCAGCTGGCAATGAGTACAACGCTTGGATCCTGGCTATCCAAATGACAGACCCAGATGAAGCGCTGATCTCCTGGCTTCTGACTGTCTCAGCTCTGGCTGTTTCAGGCATTTGGGAAGTGAACAACAGGATGGGATATATTTCTCCCTTTCTCTTTGCCTTTCAAAAAGAATAAACATAAATGAATAAAAATCAAACTAAATATTATGTTCTATAAAATAAAAATTAAAATATTTATTGTGTTGTCCTTTATATATAATTACCTGAAGTCCTTAATTAATGAGTTTGAATACACACTCATACTGACACACACACAGGTGATGCCTCATCTCAAGGATGGCATGGAGGCTGGTGCCATGGCTTAACAGGCTAATCCTCTGCCTTGTGGCGCCAGCACACTGGGTTCTAGTCCCGGTTGGGGCGCCGGATTTTATCCGGGTTGCCCCTCTTCCAGGCCAGCTCTCTGCTATGGCCTGGGAAGGCAGTGGAGGATGGCCTAAGTTCTTGGGCCCTGCACCCTCATGGGAGACCAGGAGAAGCACCTGGCTCCTGCCTTCGGATCAGCAGGATGTGCCGGCCAAGGAGCCATTGTAGGGTGAACCAACGGCAATAAGGAAGACCTTTCTCTCTGTCTCTCTCTCTCACTATCCACTCTGCCTGTCCAAAAAAAAAAAAAAAAAAAGTATGGCATGGAGAATTTCATCATGTCAGAGATTTTCTTAATCATTCTCCAAGAAATTCTCACAATCAAAATTCTAATTTCATCCATAATATATTAGTTTTGACCATTCTTGAGCAATGTGTAAATGAAATCATATTACTCATTTTATTCCTATGAGATTCATGCATGTTCTTTCATGCTTTTTCTTATTGCTAAGAAATATTTTTATATTATTATAAGCCAATATATTTCCTGTTATTTTGTTGATGGATTGTTTTGCCTTTTCTACTTCTTTAATTCTTATGAAGAATGATGGTGTAAACATTCATCTACAATTCACTTTTGGGCATTGTCTTAGTCCATTTTCTTTGTAATGATTTACTTGAGAGAGGAGAGAGAGAGAGTGAGATCTCCCATTTGCTGATTCACTCTCCAAATTCCTGAATTTAGGAATAGGATACATAATTCAGATCTTCCCCATTAGTTGAGTCTTCGCCACTGTTTGTTATGACTTACTTGAGTCAGGAATTTGAACCAGGTATGAATGCTAGGCTCTGTAATAAGGGACATGGAGTTTCTAATGGCTAAACTAAATGTGTACCCTCTTAGTTTGTTATAACTTAATTCAACAAATTGGATAATTTAAAAAAAGAGATACTTATATTGGTTCATAGTTTTAAAAGCTGGGCAGTCCAGGGCATGACACTGGTGAGGGCCTCATGCTGCTTTACTTCATGATGGAAAGCAGAAGGCAAGCGGTTGTGTTGTAAGAGACACAGCACATGGGGTGGCCTCACTTTATAGCAATCTACTCTCACAGTAACTGACCCAATCTGACTAAAGAACTCAGTCTGTTAAGAAAGACATCAATCTTTCTTAAATTAATCACAGCTTAAAGGCTATACCTCTCAATATTATATTGTGAATTAAATTTCATCCTGGTTTTGGTTGGGGCAAACTATATTCAAAAGAGAGTAGACATGTAGTTTATATTTCGCTTTAGTAGAATACTAAAACAGAGCTGCTAGACCCTTGGACTGATATATGCTTAATTATATTAAAAATAATTAACAGAGTCTCCCACATAGTTGTATGATTTTTTACTCCAATGCTTTTTGAGAACTACTCTTATTCAACATTCTCTTCAAATTTTGGTAATGCAGTTTTTATTTTGTTTCAAACTTTAGTCATTCTGATGAAAGTGAATTTACTCTCAGTGGGATTTTTACTTTCTTCTTCCTGATTACTATTTTTTAAATATTTTTTTTTATTTTTAAAGATGTATTTATTTATTTATTTATTTGAAAGTCAGAGTTACACAGAGAGAGAAGGAGAGGCAGGGAGATGTCCTCCATATGCCTGGTCACTCCCCAGTTAGCCACAACGCGAGGAGCTGAGTTGATCCGAATCAAGGAGGCAGGAGTTTCTACTGGATCTCCCATGAGGGTGCAGGGGCCCAACGACTTGGGCCGTCTTCTACTGCTTTCCCAGCCATAGCAGAAACCTGGATTGGAATTGGAGCAACCAGGACACCAACCAGTGCCCATATGGGATTCTGGCACTGGAAGTGGAGGCTTTACCCGCATGCCACAGTGCCGCCGGCCGCCTGATTACTATTGATATTGAGAATCTTTTCCTGTGCTTATTGGTCATCTATATATAATTTTTGTGAGTCTCTATTAATGTGTCTTGAACATTTTTATTAATTTGTAGAAGTTTTCATCATTGATTTGTAGGATTTAAGTCCTTTTCCAGATACACACACACACACACACGATGTTCTAAATAATTTTTAAGGATTTATTTATTTATTTGAAAGTGTTATAGTGTAAGAAGGTGACACAGAGAGAAAGAGAGAAGGATCTTCCATCCAATGTCTCACTTCCCAGATGGTGATAATGGCCAAGACTGGTATAGGCTGTAGTCAGAAGCAAGGAATCCTATGTGGGTTGAAGGAGCCCAAACATCTTTCCTGGTCTTCCAAGGCCATTAGCATGGATCTGGATCTGAAGTAGAGCATCTGGGATACGAACTGGCCCTATGCAGGATGCCAGCATCACAGGCAGTGGCTTAACCAGTTACACCACAATGCCAGCTCTTTATTTCATATTCTTTGTTGCTTATTATTTCATTTCCTTTTAAAATATTCATTTTCATTTTTACTTGAAACTTGGGGGAAGGGTTAGAGAGAGAAAGAAGGAACAGACAGGGTGAGAGAGAACACTCTTCCATTCACCAGTATGCTCCCAAATTCCTGCAACAGCCAAACTGGGGAAGGCTGAAAACAGAGTCGAGAACTCAGTGCAGGTCTGCATGTAGACGTCAGGGACCTAAGCACTTGTACCATTAACTGCTGCCTCTCAGGAAGATGGAATTGGAAGCTGTGTTGGGGCTTGAATTTAGGCACTCCAAAATGAGATGCAGAAATCTCACGCAATGTCTTAACTGCTACACCAGGCACTGCAGTGTTTGTTTTCCTGTCTTTTGTGAAGCGAAACATTTAATTGATGGACTATAATTAATCTATTATTTATTAATTTATTTTGTGATTAATTATACTTATTTTCTTAATCAGACTGTTTTTACTTACTACATGGTCATGACAAAAATTGTCAGTTTTTTTCTGAAAATTTCATAGCTTTAACTTGCATTCAAGTCATCGTTTATCAAGCTATTGTTTTCTTTTTTTAATCCACTGGTTAATGATGAAATTACTAGAAATATTAACTTTCTATCTTTGCATTGTCCTGGTATTTTATTGGAAATCAACTGAACATGCACATGTCAGTCTATTTCAGAGTATCTGGTTTGTTCCATTCACCTATGCGTGAATGCTTTTAACAAGAGTGCACTGTCTTGATTGCAGCAGCTTTATGGAAAATCTTGGAATCAAGCAAGGTCATACGAGTCTTATAACTGCCTTTGTTATTTTTTCTATGAAAACCTTTCAGAAATTTGATTTGAATCACTTAGGATCTACATATGGTGTAGAATTGAAATATTAAGTGTGTTGTTTCTTCTGATTCATGCATGTATTTTACCAGATATATTTATTTTCATTTTCTTGATTTACTCATGAAATGCTTTATAGTTGTTTCCTGTGTCAATGTGTATGTATAGAAGAGTAAGCATATTTTATAATTCCTGTTAAATTGAATTCTAGCTATGATTGGTGTAGTGGGTAAGGCTGCTAACTGCAGTGCCGGCATCCCATATGGGCGCTGGTTCACGTCCTGGCTCCTCCAGTTCCAATCCAGATCTCTGCTATGGCCTGTGAAAGCAGTGGAGGATGGCCCAAATCCCTGTGCCTGTGTGGAAGACCCAGAAGAAGCTCCCTGTTCCTGGCTCCTGGCTCCTGGCTCTGGGCTTCGAATCAGCACAGCCCCAGCTGTTGCTGCCAGTTGGGGAGGGAAGCAGTGGATGGAAGCCCTCTCTCTTGCTCTCTCTGCCTCTCCCTCTCCTTGTGTGTAACTCTAACTTTCAAATAAATAAAATATTTTTAAAAAAGAAAGTACAGTAAATTGTATTTAATATCTATTTTTATTGATTGGTATTGTCTAAAATATACAAATGCATTTGATCATTGACATTTTACTATATGCATTTTTCTGGTTTATCAAGTTCTTCTTAGGATATAATTATGTCATTTACTAAAACAGATAGCTTAAATATTATTTTCCAACCATTATTCTTTTTAAAATTATTTTTGCTTTATTGAGCTATCTAAAACATTCAATATAATTCCAAAAGTAAACTGTGAGGCATATATTTCAAACTTGCCCTCTATTTTAGAAGAAACACATTCATTATTATAGTTGATAGTGCTTTTACTTTTGCTTATTACTTATTATTTTATTGTTCAAATTTTAAAAAAATAAGCTATCTATTTAGGAGGTAGAAATACAGAGGGGAAGAAGGAGAGAGAGAGAGAGATAGAGAGTGAGAGAGAGAGAGAAAGAGAGAGAGAGAGATCCCATTTACTAGCTCGCTTCCCAAATGTCTGAAACAGTTGGGACTGGACCAGCCAAATCCAGGAGTGAAAAATTCAACCTAGATCTCATTTGTGAGTCACAGAAACCCAATTAGTTGAGCCATGACTGCTTCTTTCCAGGGTCAGTCTTACTAGAAACCAGGTATCAAATGCCAGAGTCAAGTAGTGAGCCCAGCATTGTAATGTGGTTTGCGGGGGTCTACACTAGCACCTCAAATGCTAGGCTAAACACTTACTCCAAGAAATGTATTTTTATTATAAATATCTGCTGAACAAGATTAAAGACATTCTCTGTATCTAGTTATAAGGTCATGGTATAGCATTTTTTTTTTTTACTTTTTTCTACTAATGTTGTCAATTAAATTGATTAATTTTTGAACATTAAATAAAACTTTCACTCCTTGAATGTGTACCATTAAAGAACTCTGATTTCTGGATTGCTTTGATACCCTTAACCAATTCTCTTTAGGATAGGGTTATCTAACCATTTCTTTCTTTTCCTTTTCTATTTTTTTTTTCAAATTCATATAGGATAATTCATGGAATGGCTTTTGCTCAAAAAATGGAAAACAAAAAGTTGCTCAGATTTATAAAATGAGCACATTTGATGTGGGCACTTTGGCTAGCAAAAAAGGAGATCAATTTTGATGCTTATATCCCTATTGAATGCTTAGTTTTGAGTCTCAGTTGTGTTCCCAATTCCAGCGTTGTGTTAACGTGCACCATGTGAGGCAGAACATGGTGGCTCAAGTAATTGGATACCAGGAAATATCTGGGAGACCTGAGTTGAGTTCCTATTGGGCTCTGGCCTGGTTCAGCCATGACCAGTATAGACATTTGGGAAGGGAACCAGTAGATGGGAATCTCTGGCCTGTATCTCTTTTTCTGACTTCAAATGAATAAATAAATAAATAAAAATTTAAATGGACACATTTGTATTCCATGCTATGTTACTTTTCTAAAATTTAGTAAATAATACATATTTTAGTTACATTGGGATTTTTTCCTAGACCTGAAGTATGACTATATGGGTCTTCTATCTATAAAGGCACATATGCACAATTGTTTTATCCATCCAAGTTTTATTTTATTTGTAATGCAATAATGCTAAACACATCCTTATATTTAAGACATGGAAATAGATTGAACAAAAAAGAAAGGAAAATAGCTTCTCTATTCTGGTTTTTCTAATGTTAGTTTCATGACTGTAGCATTGTTAGCACTAATTTTATTTTAATTCTAAATTGTAATTTTCCTGACAGTATAGTGTTCTGGAATCGCAAACAAGAAACTACTTCATATTAAAACTGAAAACAAAGCATCAGCCTTCTTTCCACTTGCAAAGAAGTCATATCAACCAGTACTCATGCTGGAACTACACTGGACTGTCAATTGCAACTACAATAAGGCTTTGGCTTAAAATAATGTATCAAAAATTGATGCAAATAAGAATCACTCTTTGGGAATCTTTGTTTACACAGACATGAGAACAAAAATTAGTACATATTTTATTATTATTTACAAGATTATTGCCTATACATTACTTACATCAGTGAAATTTATTACAAATTTATGTACATTAATATATGTATACATACATGCAGATTCTTGTTTTAGGGAATTGGTTCTTAAATGTTTACAATCAGACCACTGTATATAGCTCTATTTCTATCTTTTCATCTTTACTTATGCACATGCAATAGGTATTTGGGTTAGCCATTGATTTTCTAGTTGGGATGCCCACAACCCTTATCAGAGTATCCGGGCTAAGTCTAAACTTTAATATGATTTAAATTTAAATTTAAATATGATTCCATATTCCTTCTTATGTATACCTTGGGAGGTAAACAAATTTCATGTATCTCATAGATTCAGATTTAGGAACATAGTAATACTTCCTACCCTACCCCAACTTCTGCCCACACTCCCACTCTTCCTCCTTCTTCCTCCATTATTCTTTATCTTAATTTTTATAAAGATATGCTTTCAGTTTACTTTATACTCATAAGATTAACCCTACACTAAAGAGTTCAACAAATAGTAGGAATAATATTGTTCTTCAACAGATGAGACAAGGTCTGTAAACATCATTGAATCTCAAAATGTCAATTTCACTCCTCTGCACTACACTTTAGGTACTCTATTAGTTACCACAGATCAGTGAAAACAGAGTATTTGTCTTTTTGGAATTGGCTTATTTCAATTAGTATAATGATTTTTTACAAGGCAGGATGACTAATTATAAACTTTTTGCTTTTAACTTCAAATTCTTGATGTCTTTTTAATTTTTGAAGTATATTGTGTTGTGTGTTTAATACTTGCTATTTTTCATAAATCATTCTGGATAATTTAATGCTTCTTACCGCCATGGTTTCCATATGCGATAGTAGCTGTTAAATTTTACCGGTGATCTCGGGGCCGGCACTGTGGCACAGCGGGTTAAAGCCCTGGCCTGAAGTGCCGGCATCCCATATGGGCGCCGGTTCTAGTCCCAGCTACTCCCCTTCTGATCCAACTCTCTGCTATGGCTTGGGATAGCAGTGGAGGATGGCCCAAGTCCTTGGGCCCCTGCACCCCCGTGGGAGACCTGGAAAAAGCTCCTGGCTTCAGATCGGCGCAGCTCCGGCCGTTGCAGGCATCTGGGGAGTGAACCAGCAGATGGAAGACCTCTCTGTCAGAAGAAAAAAAATTTTTTTACCAGTGATCTCGAATACGGTGACTTACTTTTGGCCATATTCACATTTTTTCTAACAGGTGTCATCCCCAAAGCCATGAAGTTGAAAACTATCAATTCTAACAAACATCCTAGGATAGGGTTTTTACTTCCAAATTAGTTTTTACTGAGTTCCAATAACAAATGCTATGGATCCGGTGAACCCAAAGTTGCTCACAATGAGGTTGTTGAGAACCTATAAATCTGATCTCCCCTTCAGTGGCTTCTATTCTGATCATTTTCATAACTGTAATAGTTGCAAAGGTGTAGTTCTTCAAGGCTTCATGGAACTGAAGTGGGAGAGATGGGAACAAGACAAGTTACATGTCACAAAGTTTACTGTTTTTATTGAGATTCATAACTTTTCTTGAATTAATGCTCCTTGGGTTTTGAAGATACTTGAGTCATTTCTACACATTTATAGGAAAGTGCTTTTTTTCTCAATTTTGTCCAATTTCTTATTTATATGGAAGAATACATATTCAAAGACCTTTGCTCTACCATCCATAAAAGTCTTACTTTAAAGAATTGACATTTAGATTTAAATGACAAATTGCTAAAAATAAAATAGAAAGAAAGGAAATGGAGCTGATGTGCCAATGAATTGAGCTCTCTTTAGTACTATATTTTTGCAGCTGTTGATTAAATAGGGATATGTGTTTGGCACAGTGGTCAAGATGCTGCCTGGGGCGTCCACATCTCAGGTTGGAGTGCCTGAGCTTAAGGCTCAGCTACAGTTCTGATTCCACATTTCTCCTAATGTGCACCCAGTGGGGCAGCGGGTGATGCTCTAGTATTTGGGTCTGTGAGAAACTGCTACCAATTTACAGAGCATTTGGAAAGTGAACCAGCAGATGGAATGTGTCTCTGTCTTTCTCTGCCTCTGCTTTACTGACTCTCAAATAAAACAATTAAAAAAAAAAAAAAAAGAATCAGCAGCCAGACATTTTTCCACATTCCCAAGAATGAAATAAAGACCTGGATAATTTCACTAGTGTAATCTTTCAGATACACAGCTAAAAACCAAAATACAGCAACAGTTTCAAAAGTTATACATTCTTTCAGAAGAGAAAACCGTATTATTTACAAATACATATGTAGGAATCTGTATCAACATTTGGCAGAGGCAAACAACACTTGTAATGTCAACACTTGGAGAGGCAAACAACCCTGAGAGAAAATTTTAAACTCTCATTTCATCATTGAACCATATTAAAATATGAATGAAAATTTGATGGGGAATGGAAAATTCAATCAGGGAATTTGGCCACAATAAAATTTGAAAATAAATAAATTATATAATAATTGTCACACAGGCAGTAAAAAGACCCTTAAAACCCAGCATCCATTCAAGAAGAGAAGATATTTAGAAAATAAATCATAAGCTAAAATTATAAGGGGAATCCTTCATTCTGATATAGCATATCTACAATACAATAGTGAATATCTTTTTTAATGGTGAAGATTTGAAAACATTCTCTTTGATATATGGGACAAGAAAAGTTTCCCTTGGTCACTATTGGGATTTTACTAAATATCATGGGTGAAATATGAGGCCAAAAATAT
Source organism: Lepus europaeus (assembly GCF_033115175.1). Classification (NCBI taxonomy): domain Eukaryota; kingdom Metazoa; phylum Chordata; class Mammalia; order Lagomorpha; family Leporidae; genus Lepus; species Lepus europaeus. The sequence goes on from NC_084829.1 coordinate 119,269,024, forward strand.
AAATACAATTTACATGGATTAGAAAAGAAGGAATATAATCTGTCAACAATTGGAGACTAATTGTTCATTTTGAAAATAATAAGTATTAGCCGGAGCCGCGGCTCAATAGGCTAATCCTCCGCCTTGCGGCGCTGGCATACTGGGTTCTAGTCCCAGTAGGGGTGCCGGATTATGTCCCGGTTGCCTCTCTTCCAGGCCAGCTCTCTGCTGTGGTCCGGGAGTGCAGTGGAGGATGGCCCAAGTGCTTGGGCCCTGCACCCCATGGGAGACCAGGAGGAAGCACTTGGCTCCTGCCTTTGGATCAGCGCGGTGTGCCGGCTGCAGCGCACTGGCCGTGGCAGCCATTGGAGGGTGAACCAACGGCAAAGGAAGACTTTTCTCTCTGTCTCTACCTCTCTCACTGTCCACTCTGCCTGTCAAAAATAAATAAATAAATAAGCAAAAAAAAAGTATTAAAATTAAACAGAGCTTAAGTCAATAAAGGTCATATTTATAATTCAATATACCTCAGCAACAAAATTCTCTCAAGATTTACTAGCATATAAATTACCTAGAAATAAATCCAATATCAAATTTGCAAGCACTTTACAGAGATAAATCAAAGCTTTTATTGATAGTTACTTATTTCATGTATGCATAAAGGGATACATTGATGTTTTATAGACTTTAAATCATAAATGTATCATCTTTACCACAATTGTTATGCACATTCAGTGCAATTGAAATCAAAATATATTTCTGTGAAAATTGTCAAACTTGATTGAAATTCATATGGAAATGCAAATTTCAAGAATATCCCCATGGGAGACCAGGAGAAGCACCTGGCTCCTGCCTTCAGATCAGCACGGTGTGCCGGCCACAGCGTGCCAGCCGCGGCGGCCATTGGAGGGTGAACCAATGGCAAAGGAAGACCTTTCTCTCTGTCTCTCTCACTGTCCACTCTGCCTGTCAAAAAATATTTTAAAATTTATTTTAATAATTCTTACTCTATGCTTTATGATTAATATAGAAACTCCATAGTTTTCCATCTTTAAATCTCATCTCTCCTCATTATAGTCCACTCTTTGTTAATTAGCTTTGGATTTTAATCAATTGTTTAGGACTGATCTTTTATTTCCTGTTCTCCATTGAATCTCTGGAAAACACATCCTTCATGCTTCTTTTACATTCACTCTTAAAAAAGATAGTTTTGATTTTGCAGTATATGTGCTTCTTTTGTTCTACATATGCAGCAGTAATGGAATTTTCCACTCTATTTTATCACAGTAAAACAGATTAAACGGAGGAAAAGCAGAGTCAGGTTGTATGAATCAGGATCCAGGACAATATTCTTAAATTAGCTAAGATAAGCCTAAATATACTCTAATCAGAAACAAATATGAGATTTCAGGGATTCACAGTAACAAAGATTTATTCCCTGCTCATTCACCGTGTATCCACAATGAACTGGCTTAGGCATTGCTTCATGTTATCTTCAGTCCAATGCCAATTCTATAAGAAAAGAATCTCTAATCCAGAACAGTAACACTCTCATAGCATAAGAAAAGTTATCACAGTAGACAATAACCTAGTCAGGCTACAGGTATCATTTCTGAAAGGATTTCATCCACACTTACTTTTCATTGGTCAGAGAAGGTCACCTGGGTTTCATGGGATCTGATCTAATATAGCAAAGTTATCTCAAGCAAAACAGCTCAGAGAAAAGACAGCTTTCATTCATAAATGAACTAATCCACATATGTAAGTCATCTCTCTAGCTCCTGGTTAATTGCATACCATGCTGATTCCATTTTTTTTTTAAACTACCAAGGGCCTTCTATCATCTGCATCTTAATCACTATGGCCCTTTTCTAAATAGTGGAAAAACGTATATGAGATTGGAGGAATGTGGTCTTAAGAATCAATCTGGAGGCTTGCCCCGTGGCTCATGAGGCTAATCTTCCACCTGCGGCGCCGGCACCCTGGGTTCTAGTCCAGGTTGGGGCACTGGATTCTGTCCCAGTTGATCCTCTTCCAGTCCAGCTTTCTGTTGTGGCCCGGGAAGGTAGTGGAGGATGGCCCAAGTGCTTGGGCCCTGCACCAGCATGGGAGACGAGGAGGAAGTACTTGGCTGCTGGCTTCAGATTGGCGCAGCACACCAGCCGTAGCAGCCATTTGGAGGGTGAACTAACGGAAGGAAGACTTTTTCTGTCTCTCTCTCTCTCTCACTGTCTATCTCTGCTTGTAGAAAAAAAAAAGAATCAATCGAAATGGTGCGTTTCACATCTATTCACATTTTATTGGTATAATATTACCCTCAAAATCTTCATAAAATTACTGGAATTCTGATTGAATGCAGTTTCTATCCATATATTTTGGTGGAGATGGTACACTTATGGAATTATTCTTTTAAGCCACCAATATGTCATAGTTTAATATTTATATATACATAGTTTGAATAATAGTGAATGCTAACAGGCACACTTAACCCATGAGGATGGTAAGTACCACTTTACATTCTTGGGAAAAAAACATATATTTTTAGGACATTGGCTTCAATTCAGTTATTCAGTGATAAAATCAGTCAAATGAAAGCTAATTTTTATTTCATTAAAATGCCTGTTTTTAGGACAGATCCAATACAATATCTACATTTTCCATAAAATGTAATAAAAATACTAAAGTTTGTGTAGACCACAAAAGATCTCAGTTATGCAAGTAGTATTCAGAGAAAATTTAAAAAAGGAGGAGGCAATACACTATCAGACTTTAAAACATATATTATAATTTAAACAATCTTAACAAATTTTAAACAAAATACAGAAAGCCAGAGACATCACAATAACAGACTTCAAGACATAGTACAAGGCAATATAATCAAAGAATTCTGGAAGTAGCACACTAATAGATCTGTAGGACAATGGAAGAGAATAGACACTTCAGAAATCAATCCACTCATCTACAACCAAGTAATCTTTGACAAATGAGATAAAATAAATCCCTGGAGAAATGACAGTCACTTTAATATAAAGTGTATGAGAAAATTGGATCTATGCATGCAGACATATGAAAAAAAAAAAAAAGCCCCTACCTTATACCTTACATAAAAATCAACTGCCAATAAATTGAATATCTAAATATATGACCTGCTATCAACCAATTATTAGATTAAAATTCTGCAAGACTCTAGAAGACATTGACTTAGGCAAAGACATCTTGGAAAAGACCCTAGAAAAAATTGAAAAATGGTATCACATCAAGCTGCAAAGTCAAAGTCCACAAATAGAAGAGGAAACTGACAGAATGGAAGAAAATATTTGCAAACTATGCAACTGATAAAGCATTAGTATCCAGGATCTAGAAAGAGCTCAAGAAACTCAACAACAACAAAACAAAAAATCCAGTTAAGAAATGGGCAAAGGGCCGGTGCCGTGGCTCACTAGGCTAATCCTCCACCTGCGGCTACGGTACTCTGGGTTCTAGTCCCGGTTGGAGCATCGGTTCTGTGGTTCTGTCCTGGCTGCTCGTCTTCCAGTCCAGCTCTCTGCTGTGGCCCGGGAAGGCAGTGGAGGATGGCCCAAGGTCTTGGGCCCTGCACAGGCATGGGAGACTAGGAGGAAGCACCTGGCTCCTGGCTTCAGATCAGCACAGTGCACCGGCCATGGTGGCCATTTGAGGGGTGAACCAACGGAAGGAAGACTTTTCTCTCTGTCTCTCTCTCACTGTTTAACTCTGCCTGTCAAAAAAAAAAAAAAAAAAAAAAAAAAAAAAAAAAAACGGGCAAAGGAAATGTACAGGCATTTTTTTCAAAGCATGAGAACTAAATGGCCAACAGATACATGAAAAAAAAAAATGCTCATATTATTAGCCATCAAAGAAATGCAAATAAAAGACACAATGAGGTTTAACCTTACCCCATCAGGATGGCTATCATCCAAAACTCAAAAATGAATAAGTGCTTCCAAACATGTGGGGGTAAAATGTACCCTAATCCACTGTTGGTGGGAGTGTAAACTAGTACAACCATTATGGAAGTCTGTATGGAGACACCTCAGAAATCTGAAAATAGAGAAGACATTATGGAGATACCTCAGAAATAGACCTACCATATGTCTTAGCCATCCAATTCCTTGGAATTTACCAAAAAAATTGAAATCAACTTATGGAAGCTTTATCTGTACTCCCATGTTTATTGCAGCTCAATTCACAATAGCTAAGATATGGCATCAACCCAGAAGTCCATCCACTGATGACTGAATATGGTACATGTACACTATGGAATACCACTCAGCCATAAAAAAAATTAATTCCTGTCTTTTGCAACAAAATGGATGCATATGGAAACTATTATGCTTAGTGCAATAAGTCAATTACAAAACAACAAATACTGTATTTTTTATCTGCTATAATACAAAAATATTATAGAAATGAAATGGACATCTTGTTATTTGATTGCTGCTTTTACCTCTTGTTTATATTCCTGTAAACTATGGTCTTCCTACATTTTTAGTGGTGCATTAGGCTTATGATTAAAGAGTGGATTGAAATTATGTTTTTGCAAAAATTATAAAAAAAGAGAGGAAGGAAGGAGGGGATTAAGGGAAGGAGAGAATGTTGGAAGGAAATATTGTTATTTTCTTAGAATTGTATCTATGAAATAATTGAAATCTGTTCTTTATATTAATAAAAACTTTAAAACAATTTCAAAAATAAATAAGGTGTGATACATACTCATGATGAGATAATGTACAGCCATTAAAATGATGAAATCTTGCTATCCACAACAACATGGATGAAAATGGATGTCTTGTTAAGTAAAACAAGTCAAGCATAGAAAGACAAGAACCTTAAGATCTCACACATAGTAAATTAATAAATTATTTAAAATAATATGTAGTTTAAAAATAAGGTGATCTTACAGAATTTAGAAGTACAATGGAGGTTAGCAGGTGCTAAAGAGAGAGGGAGAGTGGAATATAGAATGGTTGATTAGCAAGTACTATGTTAATGTATATGAGTATGAAAATCTGATTTTCTATTACAAAGTATATATAGATAATGATAATATGCTATATATTTCTATAAATTAGAAACTTTAAGAAAGAATTTTGAATGTTCATTCCTCAAGTAATGATAAATGTTTGATGAAATTTATATGTTTTCTTCTATTGTATATTATGTGAATAATACATCTATCAAAATGTCACACAATGCAGCATGATATCACATGGTACACCATACAATTTGTGTCTGTTAAATGCAATTTTTAAATGTTGACACGGAAGTCTAAGGGATGCAGAAGAAACAAAACAACTTTGAGAAAGAGCAAAATTAAATACCTAATTTCATAACCTACTTAATAACGACCTGTATTTGTTTTCTACTACTGTGTAAAAAATTGCCACAAACTCAGTATTCATCAATATTCCTTACTGTACTGCTTTCTGTCATCCAGAAAAAAGAATTAGACAAAAACAACAACAGCAAAATCAATGAAAGTATGAATTTTTTTTTTTTTTTAACAGGCAGACTGGACAGTGTGAGAGAGAGAGAGAGACAGAGAGAAAGGTCTTCCTTTTCCGTTGGTTCACCCCTCAATGGCCGCTCCAGCAGTGCACTCCGGCTGGCGCTCCGCGCAGATCAGAAGCCAGCAGCCAGGTGCTTCTCCTGGTCTCCCATGCGGGTGCAGAGCCCAAGGACTTGAGTCACCCTCCACTGCACTCCCGGGCCACAGCAGAGAGCTGGGCTGGAAGAGGGGCAACCGGGACAGGATCCGGCGCCCCAACCAGGACTAGAACCTGGGGTGCCGGCGCTGCAGGCAGAGGATTAACCTAGTGAGCTGTGGCACTGGCCCAAAAGTATGAATTTATCTAAATGCAAATCAAATTTTGAAATTTGTGTGTTGCCTTTTAACAATGTGCACTTTGGGGCACCAAAATAAACCATGCCAGTTTTACATGAAATTTTTGAAGTTCACTTAAGCCATTTATGTAACAATTACTCTATTTTGGCACTGGCGAAAAAAGCAGCCAATGACAGTAAGTAATTGACAATATTTCAGTAACATTTTATTTCCAAAAATAAATGCTTATTTTTCTTAATAGAAAATGTAATTATTATACTGCATTTAATTGTATTCAATTTTTCAAATTTTGCACATTATTTAAATATGTAAACAATAATATGCATAATAAAAAGAATCTATGTCACTAAAACTGAACACAGATATTATGTTTTTTTCCTTATTTTAATAAAGATTTTCAAAATTCTATGCTACTAAAATGACTTAAAATTCCGTTTTATTTTTCATATTTGTGTGAATTATTTCATTATTTTCTTAAATTGTTATCTCACTGCTCACATTTTATGTAAAGACTTCCTTTAAATTTGAAATAATCACTCCTTCCAGAATTACAACACAATTTTTTCTAAGAATTTAAATGTAGTGTCCAAATTATCTTGTTACTCTTTATAGCATATCAACTTTAATAGTAATGCTTCTTTGTTGTTTTCAGCTTTGGGCCTTTCAAGACAAAGAAGCTGAGATATCTGACTTTTTTTTTTTTTTTACTATTTCTCTCATGCTACATATCTCTTCAAAGCTGGTAATTGTGGTTTTATATCTAAATTGCAACATTAATTCACATTGGAAAGTACTAATTGATTTAGTACTGTGACTAAAAAAATTATAACAAGCAATAAAATAACATAATGTATTCTTCTATATTATTCTGTATATTAATGACAACTGTCACAGAAATTCTATATTTTGATCAATTTTAGTGTTTTTAGCCTGCTGACCAATAATTTCCAAAGAATTTAGTATTACTTATTTAACAAAATTTAAGCTAGATAATAAATCAGTATAAACACATTTAGACTATCATAAAAGTTCTTAGTAACACATTAATTTCAACAGCCATTCTTCTAATTGCAGTTTCGTAAATGATGAAAATCGCAGAAAATATTATCTAAATCCTTTTGTGTCTTCTGTACTCATTTACCCAGAAACTAAATTGCAAAGTGATGACATTTCAACAGCTTTTCTGTATTTAACAAGAAATAAAAGGTCCATAGAAAGTAATAAACCTTTGTGATTTTCTAATCTAATTGCCATCAATGCATGAATTATTCTGAAAAGGAAATAATTTAATAAAGGCTTACATGTAGCTGAGAAGGAACAATGAAAGTTGTCAAGAAATGTTGGAATAGTTCTAATTGTGGACATTTTTGTGAGTACTCTCATTGTGTAAATCAATATAAATACACTGTTTGCTCTTTAGAAAGATTTAAATGTTAGAACATTTATATTCACAGATGCTGCCTTTCCTGCAGAAAGTAGCTCATTTCAGTAGAAATTAATAAGCACCCGCTCTCCACTGACCCCTATGCAAGGCTTGAGAAAAGAATAGAATTGACACAATAAAAAGAAGTAGAAGATACATTATTGTCTATTGTCCCCCAGTTTTATGTGACCAGATGAGAATTCAAATATGTGAAACATTGAATGTTAATATAATATTAAAAGGAAGGAACTGTTCTTCCTCCTCATTCTTTTTAGGTGAATTTCTTGAGAGAGTACCCAGAATTGAATCTCACTAATTATGAAAATGACCTAGAAACACAGCATATATGAAGACATATCCCATGTGAATTAGAATTATGTATACTATTTAAAATGAATAATATAAATTCAGAAAAAAACTATTCCTTGCCAAAAATTAGTCTAAATATTAATTATAAGGGTAAACATTGAACAAACATTGAACACTGACACTTTCACATGAAGGCAGTGCAATTTCATCATAATTTTGTTTATAGTTTCATTGGTGAGCAATTTAATTGCTTCTGGGACACTCTGGAGGAAAACAGTAGAGTAACAATATCAATAAAAAAATTATGTGTAGAGATTGAATATGGCTGAAGAGTGAGACACTGCACTGACCTCAGCCATAGAAAGATACCAGAAAAACAAAGGAAGGATTACATTCCCAGGGGACTGGCAGAGAAATTGTCACTGGAGAAGTGACAAAGCAGAAAATAGGCTCCATCGGGCAGCAAGAGAGACAGATATGCCAGTTCCTTTGGCTGTACTGCTGGCCATACTGAATGTATGTTTTGAGCTCCCAGATGGGAAATGACATCTTCCCTGGACAAGGTAGGAAGAGAATACTGAGGTACCTCACCAGTTCACCAATAACTGGGGAAAATCCCTTGTTCCCACTGACTCCAGTCCCTCCTAGGAAGCCGACTGGAGTCTGAGTGACTTCCTTGCTCTAAAGGGAAAGCTACAATTTCCCCCTCCCTTCTGCAAGCCCCTCCAAGTGCCACACTCACTTTCCTGCGACAGAGTCCTTGCTGAATTCTGTTCTGACTGGTGAACAGTGAACAGTCATGCTGTTACCAGAAGCCACCAGAAGAGAGACCAGGAAAACTACAGAGCCGGGAGCGGATCCTTCCAGCTCTCTTAAACACTGGGTGGGAGTTGTGGGCATCACTTACACTCTGTGTGATTCACGGATTTCCCCCGAAGCTTTTTGGGACTAGCACTAGCAGTAGCTCATATAAATTTGGACCCAACCTGAGACATTTTCCTCTGCAACTCCCAGCTCATGGTGCTGGGAAGGAACACTGTACATAAGCCCTACCATCACTCTCTTATGACATGTGAGAGCTGAGGATAGTTCCATCTGTGTCTGACAGAGCTGTTGAATATTGATGTTGGTATTAAAATCTCTGCACAAACTTGTACTCAATTCCCATATCTTGAGAGTTCTCAGTCCATTGCTCTGCTTTCTGCATGTGGCTACCACCATCCCCAACACCTGTTCTCACAATGGGAGATTTGTGTAACAACTCAACTGAATCCTGCTGTACCGGGAATGTGACAATCAGTACGAATTTTCTTCAAACCTTTGGAATCTAACTGAGGTGACCTAGTAAAGAACCTGCTAGCATTCCTCATTTTTGGGCCTATCCTCAACAGTGCAAAATCCTGTCACCTTGTAAGACTGCAAACAAGACACAGTTCACAACTTTCAGTCGTAGAACCAGGACTTTTGGTACTATAAGCTTCAGTACCAGTTGCAGTCCCCCAGAAGGACCTAAGGAAGGTCCAACCTACATCACATAATTCTAGAACCACAGCACAACTTCATCTCATCTCAACAATAAATTATTTTCCAATAAAACATAATTCATAAGGAAGAAGGTACTATTTGATGCACAGATTTCAACACAGAGATACACAAAATATGATTAAGCAAGGTATCATGACACCTCCAAAAGAACACAATAGTTCTCCTGAAAAATATTGTAGTCTAAAAGAAATCTGTAGAATGCAAGAAAAATAATTCAAAACAGCAATTTTAAGAAAACTCTAGGCAATGTAAGAGAATGCAGATAGCTTAAAGAAAGGAGGAATCAACAGATGAAATGAATGAAGGATTCAGTAAACAGACAGAGATCAATAAAAAGAACCAAACTTTGGAGATGAAAATGTTATTCAATGAATTAAAAATACAGCTGAGAGCTTCATAGCAGAATAGACCTACTGGAGGAAAGGATTTCTAATCTGGAGGGTAAGACTTTTGAAATAACGCAGTCAGGTAAAAATTAACAGGAAATACTTTAAAAAGAAGAAATTCTACATGAGATATAGAACACCATTAAGTGACCAAATATTCATATTACAGTAATTCATTATTAAATTAAATAATACTAATTAAATAATAGTACTTGTTAAATTAAATTAAATAATAGTAACTGCAAACTTCCAAAGTCCTGAATGAGATGTGAAAATCCAGATATAGGAATGACAGATGACCCCAAGCAGAATCAAAGAAGATGTTCCCCAAGCATTTTATAGTCAAATTGTCAAAATTAAGACAAGGAGATCCTAAACCCAGTAAGAGAAAGAGAAAAGCATCAAGCTACATATAAATGATTACCAACTAGAAAAAAGCAAGTTAAGAATTATATATTACTAGTTTTAATGATCTTTGACTATTTTAAAATTTATGTGAATGGAGTTGAACATCTTTTCATTTGATTAATATATTTTGCCTTTGCCTATATTCTTGCTGAACTAGTCTTTTACATTGTATTTTTTTGAAATCTTTCTTTATTTAGTTGAGCATTAATCCTTTGAGAATAAGATAGTTTAATGATAAAACTTGCCATATGAAATATATATATGATATAATACATATGAGTATAACATAATTTAATGATAAGGCTTGCTTATAAGTGATGTATTTATTTTAGGAGTTTTATTGCAGATATTTGGGCCTTATGATTTTCTGTAGAATCAAGCAATTTTGCCAACTGATAATGAAAGCTATTTTATTTTTTAAGACATAAAGTCTAATGTGGTTTTTTTGTTTTGTTTTGTTTTCATTATCAAATAGTTTCCAGAAGGAAATGAGAAAGTTAGAGGTTAAATTGTTGGCAGACTCTTATTGAAATCCAAATTTTGACATTGTTGGACCTCTTTATTATCTCTTCTTTCATTAGAGAACATTTTTGCATTTTTCTGCCTTTGTTTTTTTAGTTTTTTTTTTTTTCTAATTTCTTCAGCTGATCAATTCATTCGTTCATTTCTAATATAACATTAGATTTAAACTATAAGCCTAATATAATTTCATCTTAAAGCTATATGTGGTGTGTTATTAATTCATGGCTTCAAATAGTACTGATTTCTACCATCTTGTTTTTTTTTTTTTTAAATGTTTAGGTATTTGTATTCATCTACTTGAAAGGTAACATAACAGAGAGAAAGAGAACTTTTTTATCTTCTAGTTCACATCCCAAATGGCAGGACTGGGCCAGACTGAAGTCAGGAGCTGAGAATTTCATCTAATTCTCCAACATGGGTGTAAAAAGCTCTTGAACCATCATTTACTGCCTCCCAGGAGACATTAGTAGGAAGCTAGATTGGAAGCAGAGTAGCTGGGGTTATAACCAACACTCCAATATGGAATGCAGGTGTGTCTCAAGGGGTAGTTTAATCTACTACACCATTACACCCATAACATGTTTTCTACATTGGAACATGTACATTAAGGAGGACATTTCTTAATTTTCAAAATAGATAACAATATTTTAATAAAATTGTTGTATTATTAAAAAAGCATTATGTAATATAAATTTTATAGTTCATAGAAGTTTCCAACATGACATTTATTTATTTCATATAGTATTTTGAATTCAATTTTATGTTTTAGATTGAACAGGACCTGGATCCTTCAACTGAGGTAAAAATTTAAACATCAGGGTCCTAGATTCTAAACTTGGTGGGATAAAGGGGGAGACTTGATCTAAGCACAGCCTGTGAAAATGGGAGTGGTGCCTGTTGGGTGTTCTTAGGTCATTGGGGATTTGCCTTTTGAGGTTGTTTTGCAAGAGTTGGTTCTTTAAGCCTTATGTGTTTCTCTCCGGCCTACTGTGTGGTCATTTATCTGCATATGCTCTGCCTTAACCAATCTCCATCAGACATCAGAATAATGGGGTTGAACAGTGACCCTCGAAATGTTAAACCAAAATGAACCATTTGCTTCCCTAGATGCTCCACTCAGCTCTTTAGTTAAAGTATCAAAAAGCTAATATTAAATATGCTCAATATCACCATACGTAGTAAGAAATTATCATAAATTGCTCAAAATAGAACTTGTATAATTACAAAGCAATCCTCTTAAAATCTAGTATTTTTAATGTCTAATTTATTTGGTGATTATGTGGCTAGGCTAACTTAATTTTGTATAGAATCTGCAATATATATTTTGTCTATGTTTTTAGCTTCTCTCAGAGTTGGGTTTTAGATATACATTCCATCATATTGTTCCTATTCTTAAAGTTTTTCCTGATAATGAATAATTTGTTTTTTTTAACTTTTATTTAAAGAATATCAATTTCCAAAGTACAGCTTATGGATTACAGTGCCCCCCCCCCCATAACTTCCCTCCCATCCGCAACCCTCCCCATTCCCGCTCCCTCTCCCTTTCCATTCACATCAAGATTTATTTTCAATTCTCTTTATATACAGAAGATCAGTTTAGCACATATTAAGTAAAACTTTCAACAGTTTTCACCCACACAGAGATACAAAGTGAGAAACACTGTTTGAGTACTAGTTATAGCATTAAATCACAATGTACAGCACATTAAGGACAGAGATCCTACATGATATTTTTTTTAAAAATTGATTAATTTTCTAGGCAATTTCCAATTTAACACCATTTTTTTTTCATTTTCAATTATCTTTATATACAGAAGATCGATTCAGTATATACTAAGTAAACATTTCATCAGTTTGCACCAACATAGAAAAGGTGTAAAAATACTGTTTAAGTACTAGTTATAGCATTACTTCACATTGGACAACACATTAAGGACAGATCCCACATGAGGAGTAAGTACACAGTGAATCCTGTTGTTGATTTAACAATTTTACACTCTTGTTTATGGCGTCAGTAATCTCCCTAGGCTCTAGTCATGAGTTGCCAAGGCTCTATGGAAGCCTTTAGGGTTCGCCAACTTCGATCTTATTCTGACAGGGTCATAGTCAAAGTGGAAGTTCTCTCCTCCCGTCAGAGAAAGGTACCTCCTTCTTTGATGGCCCCGTTCTTTCCACTGGGATCTCACTCTCAGAGATCTTTCATTTAGGTTTTTTTTTTTTTTTTTTTTTTTTCGGAGTGTCTTGGCTTTCCATGCCTAAAATACTCTCATGGGCTCTTCAGCCAGATCAGAATGCCTTAAGGGCTGATTCTGTGGCCAGAGTGTTATTTAGGACCTCTATGAGTCTGCTGTGTATCCCACTTCCCATGTTGGATCATTCTCTCCCTTTTGATTCTATCAGTATTAGCAGACACTAGTCTTGTTTGTGTGATCCCTTTGAATGTTAGGCCTATCAGAGTCATCAACTGTGAACTGAAGATGATCACTTGGACTAGTGAGATGGCATTGGTACATGCCACCTTGATGGGATTGTATTGGAATCCCCTGGCAAGTTTCTAACTCCACCATTTGGGGCAAATCTGATTGAGCATGCCCCAAATTGTGCATCGCCTCCCTCTCTGTTTCCCACTCTTATATTTAACAGGGATCACTTTTCAGTTAAAATTTAAACACCTAAGAATAATTGTGAATAATTTGACATGCAACAATCTAATTAAATATGTATTTTATTATTTTATTGTTATTTATATTCAAATATAATTTATGGGTGTTTCTTTTTCATCACATTTCTTTTTGTATTGAATGTGTATATTTACCTATTTAAAACTTGTTCTGGCTGGCGCCTTGGCTTAACAGGCTAATCCTCCACCTTGTGGCGCCGGCACGCTGGGCTCTAGTCCCAGTTGGGGCGCCGGAATCTATCCCGGTTGCCCCTCTTCCAGGCCAGCTCTCTTCTATGGCCTGGGAAGGCAGTGGAGGATGGCCCAGGTCCTTGGGCCCTGCACCCCATGGGAGACCAGGAGAAGCACCTGGCTCCTGGCTTCAGATCAGCGCAACGCACTGGCCGCATCGGCCATTGGAGGGTGAACCAAAGGCAAAAAGGAAGACCCTTCTCTCTCTATCCCTCACTAGCCACTCTGCCTGTTAAAAAAAAAAAAAAGCAAAAAACAAAAAAAAAAAACAAAACGAAAAAAACAACAACAAAAAACCTTGTTCTATTAATTTGAAATTCATACATTTTCTTGTTCCTAAATAGTTATTCTAAGTATAGGTATCTTTCACACCTTACAACTTCTATTATTTTGTTATAAGTTTTAATTTAACTGGTTTTCATCTGTGTATACACCATATGTCTTTTTCTTTGGTTATTTCATTCAGTCATTTATTCAGAGATTTTATTAGTTTTGTTGATAATTATTATAGGCTCTTGTTGGTCGTTTTACCTGACAATGCTGTTAGCTTTTAAAGTAAAATGTAAATACTTGTTGTAATGGATTGAATATTGTTTATATTTCTGAAAATCACGTTGAAATTCAACCCCCATTGTGAGATATGAAGAGTTTAGAACAGATGATGGGTTATAATTTGTTCATTAATTAATAATTTAACTGATTAATGAGTTAATTTGTTCATCAATTACTTGTTTAACTGGTTAATGGATTATTTAGAGAATGGATCTGCTACAACAACTAGTTTTACTGGTTCTGTCAGGCATACTCCTGGTCTATTGCCATGGAATTTACTGAACCACTTCAGCAAACTTTTGACAAGAATGCTGTCACCAGATGTAGTCCCTTTCCACGGGACCAGAATTCTGACGCAAAAACAAAACACATTTCATTTATAAGTTAGCTACTCCGTGGTACCACGTTATTAGCAGTAAGAAACAAACTAAGACACAAAAATTTAATAGGTAGATAAAATGCATGACAGTAACAGAAAATAAAATGTTGGTTGGTGAAGTTAGGCTTAGGATTGTGTTATTTCATTTGCTGTAAACAACTAGTAGAACATGAAACTCTGATAGTGACAAGAAACCATAATGAAATGAAGAACTCAATAGATCAAATGACAAACACATAGAGAGCCTTAAAAACAGAATGGGTGAAGCAGAAGAGAGAATATTGGAATTAGAAGACAGAAAACAGGAAAGGAAACAGTCAAATCAAAGAAAAGAAGAAGAAATCAGAAATCTAAAAAATACTGTCAGGAATCTACAGGATACTATTAAAAAACCCAACATTTGGGTTCTAGGAGTTCCTGAAGGCATGGAGAGGGAGAAAGGATTAGAAGGCCTTTTTAGTGAGATACTAGCAGAAAATTTTCCAGGTTTGGAGAAGGACAAAGACATCCTAGTACAGGAAGCTCATAGAACCCCTAATAAATATGACCAAAAGAGATCCTCACCACGACACGTCGTAATCAAACTCACCACAGTGAAACATAAAGAAAAGATCCTAAAATGTGCAAGAGAGAAACGCCAGATTACTCTCAGAGGATCTCCAATTAGACTCACAGCTGACTTCTCATCAGAAACCCTACAAGCTAGGAGAGAATGGCAAGATATAGCCCAGGTACTAAGAGAGAAAAACTGCCATCCCATAATATTATATCCTGCAAAGCTCTCATTTGTGAATGAAGGTGAAATAAAGACCTTTCACAGCAAACAGAAACTGAAAGAATTTGTCGCCACTCGTCCAGCACTGCAAAAGATGCTTAAAGATGTGTTACATACAGAAACACAGAAACACGGTCACCAATATGAAAGAAGGTAAAGGAAGGAAACCTCACAGCAAAAGATCACAGGAATCTCAAACCATATATTAGAAAAAATCTTTGGCAAATGACAGGGCAAAGTTACTCCTTCTCAATAGTCACATTGAATGTTAATGGCCTGAACTCTCCAGTTAAAAGACACCGTTTGGCTGATTGGGTTAAGGAACAAAACCCATCCTTTTGCTGCTTACAAGAAACTCATCTTTCCAACAATGATGCATACAGACTGAAAGTGAAAGGCTGGAAAAAGATATACCATGCCAACAGAAATGAAAAAAGAGCAGGCGTAGCCATCTTAATATCGGACAACATAAACTTTACCACAAAAACTGTCAGGAGAGACAAAGAGGGGCACTATATAATGATTAAGGGATCCATTCAACAGGAAGATATAACGATTATCAATGTATATGCACCTAATTACAGGGCACCAGTTTATTTAAAAGACTTGTTAAGGGACTTAAAGGGAGACTTAGACACCACTACAATAGTTCTGGGGGACTTCAATACTCCACTCTCAGAGATAGACAGATCAACAGGACAGAAGATCAACAAGGAGACAGTAGATTTAAATGACACTATAGCCCAAATGGATCTAACAGATATCTACAGAACATTTCATCCTACATCTAAAGACTTTACATTCTTCTCAGCAGTACATGGAACCTTCTCTAGGATTGACCACATACTAGGCCACAAAGCAAGTCTCAGCAAATTCAAAAGAATTAGAATCATACCATGCAGCTTCTCAGACCACAAAGGAATGAAATTGGAAATTAGCAACTCGGAAGTCTCTTAGATTTTTTCAACAATATTTTTTATTTTTCAATTTACTAAGGAAGAACAACATTTGTACTCAAATATCCTCCTACAGTGTTATTTTTCTCTTCCAGACTTTTGCAATATCATTATTCATCTTTTGAGTGGTACCATCTTCTCTTGTATTCTCTTTATCTTCGGGATGTTTATATCGTTTTATTATTTTCTTACTTTGTCTCTTAAGAAGAAATTGTCTGTATAGTTTTCCTTCTGATAGATTGGACTTCTTTTCTCAGTTTATATCCTTGCTGTTTTCTGTTAGTCTTCCCTGGGTTACAGGAACACTTTCAAGAACATTATAAGTCACAGATAATTACACAGACACTTTGGTTGCCTTAGAATAGTACATTAAAGGTGGAGCATGAGAAAGTCTAATGTGGGCATTAATGATCTGGGAAGCTGAAAACTCTATGCTTCAGTACTGAAGTCTTAGTATTCAATATGGTTCAAAGGTACATTATATATATATGGGGAAAAATGCCATTCTATGCACATTTGTTCAGGCTTTGATTGGTATTATGTATCTTATGATTTCTTTTAATGATAGTAATATAATAAATTGATTTAATTTTAAGGAAATATTCATTTTGTGGGTAACTGTTTGCATGACACTAGGAACTTTTAAATATACCTTTAATTAATAGTTACAGAATGGAAAGCTATGGGAATTTCTGAATATGTTAATTGATCCATAGTATCTTATGTCATTAAAAAATCAAAATCAAATCCAAAATCATCAGAGGATATTAGGCACTTCAGCCAATCACATGAAGAATTTTTTAACAAGGAGTAGAAAAATAACTGTAATACATAAAGTGAAAATCCCACTTCACATTTTAATAATCTTAATTTTATTTAAGATACAAAGTCATTTTAGAGTATTATAAAAATGAATAAAAATGTTAGCTTTTTAAATCCTGGAATCATCTAAAAATTTCATATATTACAACATTAATCATTAGCTAAAAGCCTGTTCTTTACTTTAACTCTACTTCTAGTACTGAGTCCATGGTATACAAAGTATTAACTCTAAATGTCAGTTCTTTCTTTGTGTTTCTAGTGCCAGATAAACATGTTCAGGCTCCCAATTAATTGGACTTGTTCTGTACTCTAAAAAATAGTTGATGCTTTTTCACATTGGTTCCACTAATATTCTTTTTGGTTCTTTTCAAAGTTAAAATGTTTAATTAATTAATTTCTTTTTTTTCTGGTGTCACATTGCATTACTTTATTTTTTTTAACTTTTATTTAATAAATATAAATTTCCAAAGTACAGCTTTTGGATTACAGAGGCTTCTTCCCTGCCATAACCTCCCTCCCACCCACAATCCTCTCATCTCCTGCTCCCTCTCCCATCCCATTCACATCAAGATTCATTTTCAATTATCTTTATATACAGAGGATCAATTTAGTATATACTAAGTAAAGATTTCAACAGTTTGCACCCACACAAAAACATGAAGTGTAAAGTACTGTTTGAGTACTAGTTATAGCATTACTTCACATAGTACAACACATGAAGGACAGAGATTCTACATGGGGAGTAAGTGCACAGGTGCACAGTGACTCCTGTTGTTGATTTAACAATTGACACTCTTGTTTGTGGCATCAGTAATCACCAGAGGCTCTTGTCATGAGTTGCCAAGGCTATGGAAGCCTTTTGAGTTCGCCAACTTCGATCTTATTTAGACAAGGTCATAGTCAAATTTGAAGTTCTCTCCTCCCTTCAGAGAAAGTTACCTCCTTCTCTCCTTCTTTGATGTCCCGTTCTTTCCGCTGGGATCTCACTCACAGAGATCTTTCATTTAGCTTTTTTTTTTTTTTTCTGCAATGTCTTGGCTTTCCATGCCTGAAATACTTCATGGGCTTTTTAGCCAGATCCGAATGAGTTAAGGGATGATTCTGAGGCCAAAGTTCTGTTTAGGGCATCTGCCATTCTATGAGTCTGCTGTGTATCCTGCTTCCTATGTTGGATCGTTCTTTTTTAATTCTTTCAGTTAGTATTAGCAGACACTAGTCTTGTTTATCTGATCCTTTTGACTCTTAACCCTATCATTGTGATCAATTACGAACTGAAACTGATCACTTTGACTAGTGAGATGGCATTGGTACGTGCCACCTTGATGGGATTGATTTGGAATCCACTAGTACGTTTCTAAGTCTACCGTTCTCATAGATAATACATTTACAGAGTTCAATATCAGACAAGACAGAGCTTCTATGCCAACTATCTGACAGATTATATTTCTAAAATGTCTTTCCACTGAAAAACAACCAATCTTGATAAAACAAAACACATATTTCTTATATTATTTCTTATTCTTTGGCTTGCAGGAAGCAAAAAAAAAAAAAACTACTCAAAGCACAATATAACATAAGGTAGAACTCCAGAGGTTAAAAACAGGATGCAGTGAGAAAAATGTCCGATGGAGATATATCTGAGCAAGGCAATGCTCATTTGCTAATGGGAGGCTATCCTCCAGGACTGAGGCATGGTAGGGATAATGAACCTGGGGAAGCATCCTCAGTGAAACTAATGGAATGGGGTGGGGTGGGTGCATGAATCAAGTAAATATCCAAATAAAAGGAAAGTATGCCTTATATGAGTTTCCAGAATTCCTTCAAAACAGCATTTTTTGAAAAAAAAAATGGATAAATAAAATTTATTTACAAATGCAAAATTTCATTTAATTTTGCTTTTGAAAGCTACTAATATTTATGAGAGAAAAATTTGTAACTGAGGGAAAAATGTGTAATTGATTGTAAGTCTCATATACTGGATTGTACATCTTTTATGTGTAATTCATATCCCTATAACATTTTTATTGATGACTATTTTTTAAAGTTTTTTTAATGTTTTGGAATTAAAAAATGGAAGGAATACATTTCATTTGAATGAATAAAACAGTATGAACTGTCATCTTTCTTTGCAGTTATAATTAGCAAATTGCTTGATAAGTATAATGATAAGCATCATTAATTCTCTACTTTTGTCTCTTGAGATCTTATTTGTCCTTTGTTCAGCACAGACTAGAAATGATCCACTGCACAGAACAAGACTTTTGGATCATCTTGTCATACAATCCACCTGTTACTTTGTTTGTACTCGGTAAAGTAAGACAAATTTTCTAAAAATATACAATTTATAAACACTAACCACTTTGATTGCCTTTATTTTAATTGAATCTCCCTAAACCATTTATTACTCATTAAGGAGTAATATGTCCATCATCATCCTTACTTTGATTGGATTTTTGTTCTAAATGGGAACTGATAAACTGCTGTGTGGTTTAAATGTATGGAATTGTGTGTGTGTGTGTGTGTGTGTGAGAGAGAGAGAGAGAGAGAGAGAGAGAGAGAGAAAGAGAGAATGTGTGTGAAATGACAAAAAGTGTTTGAAGTTATAATGATGTCATATTATAGAATATATACTTTTAGCTGATAATTGGTTACTTTTTATATGTCTAACATGTATCTGCTCAGTCTGATCAAAATCATTCCAAATAAACAACTGCATAAACATTTATATTTTCATTTTTAATTTCAGAATAATTTTAAATTTACCCAAAAAATCCCCCATGAAATAGTTCAAAGTGTTCTAATATACCCCAGACCCAGACTCCTTTATCAATGTTATCTTCTATTAGTAAGATGTATTTCTCATAATTAATGAACCAAACCAAATTGTCCTAATTTTTTAAGCCAATCTCTCTCCATTTAAATGTTTACCATCCTTTCTTCTTATAAATATACTAGGTTAAGAAATCTTGTAGCAACAGAAGTAGAAGTTTTAGTTAGATCTCTTTATGACAAAATTCATATAATTATAATTATTAAATATCTTGTACCTGTCTAACAATGCTCAATCAATGCCTGTTTAATAAATTAATAAGTAACTAAATCAGTCAACAGTAGGCTTTAGAATATTGAATTGATTTTATCAAAGTGTGATTATTAAAATCTATTATCTTGCTCTTGATACTAAATAGAAACTTGCTAAATACAGACCTCACAAGCTATAGTAAATAATTACACATTATGTGGGTATATGTTGCTTCATGTTTTAAAGTTTTATATATTTATTTATTTATTTAGAAGCAGAGTGACACAAACAGAAACACACAGACACACACACACACAGTGAGAGAGAGAGGGAGAGAGAGAGAGAGAGAGAGATCCGCTGCTTCACTACCCCAAGTGTCTGCAACAGCCAGGGCTGGGAGACAAGTTGAACTCAGAAACCAAGAACTCCATCTGGGTCTCCCACATGGGTGGTAGAGAGCCAAGTTCTTGGGCCATTTTCTACTCTTACCAGTCAAATCAGTAGGAAGCTGGAATCTGGAATAGAATTGGAGTAGCTGGGACTCTTATATGGGATGCAGGCATTGTAATTGGTGGTTTAAGCTGCTTCACCACATATTTGCTCTTTGTTTCATACTTTAGTAGTTAAACTACCCATTATATGAAACTAGGAAAACTAATTTCAATTTGTCTTATTTTTTATAGACACTTTGTAATGATGGAAGAAAATAATGACACACACAATCAGCATCTATCTCTTTATCATCTACCTATTTATATTCTTGTATATTCCTTTTGTAAATAAGGGGGAACTACTGGGTACATGTGTATGTATGTGTTTTTGTATATATGGATTTCAAAGGTATATTAATAAAAATCCGTGTATTTTAAGCAGAAGTGGACTATGTATAATATTTTGATTTATAGTATTTTACAGACATTTATCAAAAGTTGTATTGCATATATTCGTATGGATTTTGTTATTATCTAGGTGCTGAATCTGAAAATGGCTTAAAATTGTGTAGACATGTGTGGAAGGAATCTGGACAATGTCTGGATTTTTTCCCCCCATAGGAGAGTCTAAATATGGCAAAATAGGGAAAAAAGAACAACTATTTTAAAGAAATGTGTTTTGTTTAATATTTATTTATTTATTTGAGAGGCAGAGTTATGGGACAGGGGCAGAGAAAGAGAGAGAGAGAAGTCTTCCTTCCACTGGTTCACTCTCCAAATGGCCACAACAGCTGGAGCTGAGCTTATCTAAAGCCAGGATCCTGGAGCTTCTTTCCGGTCTCCCACTGGGTTCAGTGGCCCAAGCACTGAGCCATCTTCTGCTTTCTTGGCCAGAACAGAGAGCTGAATTGGAAGTCGAGCAGCCGGGATTTGAACCAGCACCCAAATGGGATGGCAGTGCCACAGGCAGAGGCTTAGGCCACTAAGCACAAATTTGAGATCTATGGATCATTTTGGTAAAGTCACATAGTTTAATGGTAGGAACATGTCTACATAATTAGACTGCCTTTTTTAGTTATGTGATACAACTTTAAGTGTCCTGAAGGGATGTTGTAGATGTGTTTAGTCTATTATCAATTGACTTTAAGATGATTGAACACAATCTGGGTTGGTCTGGTTGAATTAGTTGAAATGTCTTAAGACCTGAAGCCTTTCAGAAATGAAGTCTGATGTAGCTCCTATCTGAGAGTTACAACCTGCCTTTTCTCATGCTGTGGAGTAGTCCATTGTTAGGCTTGGTCCATGTTCTTGTTGCCACATAAGAAAGAATTCAAGGAAGAGAAAATTGAAGGTGAGCAGAGAAACAAGATTTATTTGAAACAAAACACACATTCCAGGAATAATAGCAGGCAAGCTAGAGAGAGTATGAGCTGGGTGGTGTCTGGGGTAGAGCTGAATTAAATATCAGAAGAGGGCAAACTGTGTGGTCAGGGCTTGAGTACTTCTCATTTTGGTGTCCTTTTTAGAAAATCTTAGAAGCATCATGATATCAAATACATGACAAGTGTGGAAATGCCAGTCATGGTAATTTTAGTACAATGACCTAAACATCATTGCCAGGACGCAGCCTGCAGCAATATTGGTTTCTAGCGGTGCTAAGTTGCAAAATTGTGGAACTTGTGGTTATCCTTCACAGAATGGGATGGAGCTGGAGATACACAAATAGGTCGACCGAGTCGTGTAGGGACAAGGTTTCAGCAGCCCTCACCAGTGCTGTCACATGCAGCCAGGGCTCTCAAACCTCAGCTCCTTTCAGCTGTTGCTACATTCCTGCCTATATCACTCACAGTCTGCCCCATGGATTTCATCCTTGCCTATTCAGCTTCTCCATTGTTTAAGCCAATTCCTCATAATAAACAAATATATATATATACACATCTATGTATATGTGTGTGTGTGTGTGTATATATATATATATATAGAGAGAGAGAGAGAGAGAGAGTCAGAATATCTAATTGAAATAGACATTTCTCCACACATTTCCTGCTTCAGAACAAGCCAAGTAAACTTTACAACCCTTTATTTCATTTACCAAATTGTAATATAGACAAAAACCATTTCTGCAGAGTAAAGATGATCTATGTAAAGTTTATTGTGAAATGAAGGGATTAGCACATAGTAGATATTTGATCAATGTTAGTCATTGTGTAAATGAAATGTTACTTTGAATTAGGTTTGACAAATGATAGTTGGACAAATGTTTAAAGCTGAAGGAAGACATCTGGATTTTGCTGAATGTATGAGTCCTCATCATAAAAATGAAAATTGACCCCATAATTTCTGTGAAACTAAAGAGATGGGGAATGCGTAGGTGATAACCGGCAGTGATGAAAAGACATTTATGTGTGCATTCATTTTATGTGGAGTCCAAGTTCTGCCTTACAATCTCTAGATAGGCCTTTTTTAGTATCTTGGTTGAAAATGCAGAAAAATTTATTGTCAAATATTATGAATAATAGAAAATAATGTAGTTTGTAGAAATGTTAGCAATGTTTGGAGCAGGCAAAAGATACTGTCAGTACCTATTTACATCCTTTAGGCTCATGTGTGCTCAGTGAGACTTGCAGCTTCCAGAGTCTGCATCCCAGTGCCACAGAGATGTGTCTGCGCAACTGTGGAAGTTTTCTCAGCTCATGTCCATTTGAGAATCTGGAAGTTCATTAAATTAATGTGCACTGCTTCAGCCCAGCAGCATCACTCTGTGACTCTAGGTTTGCTATATTAGTCTCTGGTTTCCTAACCCTGGGTTAGCGAGGAGTATGAATTGATTTTGAATTGCTTCCCATATTTCACCATAGAGTTAAACTCTGTTGAGCCACTGTGGTAGTTGGCTTGATAATGCACACTGTTGTCTGAGTTCACCTTTACTGTTTCTCATCTATCTCCCTGCCTTTGCACCTTTCAAATAATATATTTGCCCTTGGGGTCAGCATTGTGGAGTGGAAGGTAAAGCCACTGTCTGCGATACTGACATTCCATATGGATGCTGGTTTATGTTCCTGGCTGCCTTATTTCTGATTCAACTCCCTGCTAATGTGCCTGAGAAAGCTGTAGAAGATGGCCCAAATCCTTAGGATCCTGTCCCTCCACGAGAGACCCAGAAGAAGCTCCTGGCTTTGGCCAAGCCCAGGTCTGATTCTTGCAGCCATTCCGCGAGTCAGGGGATATAAGATCTGTCTCTGTATTTTCCTCTCTCTGTAACTCTTTTAAATAAATAAAAAAATTTATATATACATACACACATATACATATGTATATATATTATATATAATACCTTTGCCTCAGTTAGTGTTTGTAAGCATAAATACTAAAATAGTCACTCAAAGCTGAGCCAAATTGAAAGGACAAAAGTCTTTGTTGCTATGACTTTGGGGTGAATCAGAAAATTAGGAAGGTTAATATAGCCTCTCTACCATTTCTTAGATAAACAATAACATTATTGTTACATTGTATAAGCATAGCATAAGTTAAAATGTTTGATCCTAGTACTCTCATATATAATTTAGGAATGTGTTTTATATTGTCCATTTATATGCCTTTGGTCTCTCTTCACTTCTAGTTGTTTTTCTGTTTGGTGAACTTTCACTGTCATTTACTCTGGCATGTGTTCTCACTGTTGTTTGAGACAGAAGATTCCAAATACTGCAGAAAACAACCTGAGAGTTTGGAAATCTGGAAAAGTCAGAGTCAAATATATCATGAAGAAACTGAAGCACTTATTACTATGATTGATAAACTGTCATCTTGGAAATTGAGTAGAAGAAAATTGCCTCCATTATTTTTCAAGATAGAAACCAAATTTAAATAAGTCAAATTTAACAAAATTTGAGTTACCAGTAAAAAAAGCTACAAAATCTACTTGAAATATTTTCCCAGGAAAAAGCATTAGATTTTAATGACTGCACACTGGGTGATGGAAAGCATTTACATTTACCTAAGAAAAATGTTTTTTAATGACTTCATTTATCCTTTCTTTTATAACGCTGTGAAATCATCATGTAGAAATCTCAAAGGCATACTCCTGGGTTTCATGTTGAGAGGCAATTCCAACACTTATTACAGAACTTCACAATGTAATATAACCTGTTGTACCTCACTACCTAATCACATAATGGCATTTAGAAATTGTTCGCCTTGGTTGGCAAAAGTGTGTCTTGCCATAATGCTATTATGGCAGCATGTATTTTTATTGTGATTTTTATGGCATAAGAAAACATATAAAAGCACTCTGAAAACATCTTAAGTAAGTAGCCATCACAGAATCACTAAGCAGAACAAAAATGTCATGAATAAAACTGAATCTAATAAGAATTACTTTCTTGTTGTAAAATGCTGCATACAATAAAAAAAAACGTATATTTTAAGCTCTTCAAAGACTGTGGTACAGAACATTATCACTGAAGCAAGGCCTGTGAGACTATTTGCTGTCACATTATTGTGCATTTTCAAACAGAATAATAAATTGATAATGGTTTTATTGTAACTCAGATAGAAACAGCAATTATTTATCATGTCCTTTTACAGAAATTATAAAATATCAACTGCCCTGTAGTATGTCCTGAAATCTGGTATTGTGATGCCTCCAGCATTGTTTTTCTTGTACAAGATTGCTTTAGCTATTCGAGGTCTCATGTGTCTCCATATGAATTTCAGCATCATTTTTTCCAGATCTGAGAAGAAGGTCTTTGGTATCTTGATCAGTAATGCATTGAATGTATAAATTGCTTTTGGAAGAATGGACATTTTGATGATGTTGATTCTTCCAATCCATGATCATGGAAGATTTTTCCATTTTTTTTATATCCTCTTCTATTTCTTTCTTTAAGGTTTGGTAATTTTCATCTTAGAGATCTTTAACGTCCTTGGTTAAGTTAATTCTAAGGTATTTGATTGTTTGTGTAACTATTGTGAATGGGATTAATCTTAGAAGTTCTTCCTCAATCGTGGCATTGCCTGCATATACAAAGGCTACAGGGCAGTTGTTATCAAAACAGCATGGTACTGGTACGGAAACAGATGGATAGAGCAATGGAACAGAATAGAAACACCAGAAATCAATCCAAACATCTACAGCCAACTTATATTTGATCAAGGATCCAAAACCAATCCCTGGAGTAAGGACAGTCTATTCAATAAATGGTGCTGGGAAAATTGCATTTCCATGTGCAGAAGCATGAAGCAAGACCCATACCTTTCACCTTACACAAAAATACACTCAACATGTATTAAAGACTTTAATCTATGACCCAACACCATCAAATTATTAGAGAACATTGGAGAAACCCTGCAAAGATATAGGTATTGGCAAAGACTTCTTGGAAAATACCCCAGGAGCACATGCAGTCAAAGCCAAAATTAACATTTGGGATTGCATCAAATTGAGAAGTATCTGTACTGCAAAAGAAACAGTCAGGAAAGTGAAGAGGCAACCAACAGAATGGGAAAAAATATTTGCAAACTATGCTACAGATAAAGGGTTGATAACCAGAATCTACAAAGAAATCAAGAAACTCCACAACAACAAAACAAACAACCCACTTAAGAGATGGGCCAAGGACCTCAATAGACATTTTTCAAAAGAGGAAATCCAAATGGCCAACAGACACATGAAAAAATGTTCAAGTTCACTAGCAATCAGGGAAATGAAAATCAAAACCACAATGAGGTTTCACCTCACCCCGGTTAGAATGGCTCACATTCAGAAATCTACCAACAATAGATGCTGGAGAGGATGTGGGGAAAAGGGACACTAACCCACTGTTGGAGGCAATACAAACTGCTAAAGCCACTATGGAAGTCAGTCTGGAGATTCCTCAGAAAACTGAATATAACCCTTCCATACAACCCAGCCATACCACTTCTTGGAATTTACCCAAAGGAAATTGGCAAACAAAAAAGCCATCTGCACATTAGTGTTTATTGCAGCTCAATTCACAATAGCTAAGACCTGGAACCAACCCAAATGCCCATCAACAGTAGACTGGGTAAAGAAATTATGGGATGTGTACTCTATAGAATACTATACAGCAGTCAAAAACAATGAAACCCGGTCATTTGCAACAAGATGGAGGAATCTGGAATACATCATGCTGAGTGAAATATGCCAGTCCCAAAGGGTTATCATATGTTCTCCCTGATCTGTGACAACTAACTGAGCACCAAAGGGGAAACCTGTTGAAGTGAATTGGACACTATGAGAAACAGTGACTTGATAGCTCTTGTCCTGACTGTTGATGTACAATGCAATACTTTATCCATTTTAGTATTTTTTTTTGTTCTAGTACTATTGTTTGAACTCTGTAATTAACACATAATTATTCTTAGGTGTTCAAATTTAACCGAAAGTGATCCCTGTTAAATATAAGAGTGGGAAATAGAGAGGGACGAGATGTACATTTGGGGACATGCTCAATCAGACTTGCCCCAAATGGTGGCGTTAGATACGTGCCAGGGGATTCTGATACAGTCCCATCAGGGTGGCATGTACCAATGCCATCTCACTAGTCCAAATGATCAACTTCAGTTCACAATGGATCACACTGATAGGTCTGGGAGTCAGGGGGATCACACAAACAAGACTAGTGTCTGTGAATACTAACTGATAGAATCAAAAAGGGAGAGACTGATCAAGCATGAGAAGCGGGATGCACGGAGGACTCATGGAGTGGCAAATGTCCTAGATGGCACTCTGGCCTCAGAGTCAGCCCTTGAGGCATTCAGATCTGGCTGAAGAGCCCATGAGAGTGTTTTGGGCGTGGAGGGCCAAGACATTCCGGAAAAAAAAAAAAAAAAGGACCTAGATGGGGGATCTCTGCAAGTGGGATCCCAGTGGAGAGAACGAGGCCATCAAGGAAGGAGGTGCCTTTCTCTGAAGGGAGGAGAGAGCTTCCACTTTGGCTATGACCCTGTTGGAATTGGATCAAAGTCGGTGAACCCTAGGGTCTTCCATAGCCTTGGCAACTCAGGACTGGAGCCTAGGGGGATTGCTGATGCTATGAATAAGAGTGTCAAATTGTTGAGTCAACAACAGGAGTCACTGTGTACTTATGTCTCATGTGGGATCTGTCTTTGATGTGTTGTCCAATGTGAAGAATGCTATAACTAGTACTGAAACAGTATTTTTGCACTTTGTGTTTCAGTGTGGGTGCAAACTGATGAAATCTTTACTTAATATATAATAAATTGGCCGGCGCCGTGGCTCAACAGGCTAATCCTCCGCCTTGCGGCGCCGGCACACCGGGTTCTAGTCCCGGTCGGGGCACCGGTCCTGTCCCGGTTGCCCCTCTTCCAGGCCAGCTCTCTGCTGTGGCCAGGGAGTGCAGTGGAGGATGGCCCAAGTCCTTGGGTCCTGCACCCCATGGGAGACCAGGAGAATCACCTGGCTCCTGCCATCGGAACAGCGCGGTGCGCCGGCCGCAACGCGCTACCGCGGCGGCCATTGGAGGGTGAACCAACGGCAAAAGGAAGACCTTTCTCTCTGTCTCTCTCTCACTGTCCACTCTGCCTGTCAAAAAATAAAAAAAAAAAATTTAAAAAAAAATATATAATAAATTGATCTTCAGTATATAAAGATAATTGATAATGAAAAAAATACTTGGTTTTAAATTGGACATTGCATAGAAAATTAATCATTTTTTAAAAAATATCATGTAGTATCTCTGTCCTTAATGTGCTGTACATTGTGATATAATGCTATAACTAGTACTCTAACAGTATTTTTCACTTTGTGTTGCTATGTGGGTGCAAACTGTTGAAATCTTTACTTAATATATACTAAACTGATCTTCTGTATATATAGAGAATTGAAAACAAATCTTGATGTGAATGGAAGGGGAGAGGGACCAGGAAAAGGGAGGTATGCGGGTGGGAGGGAAGTTATGGGGGGGGCATTGCAATCCATAAGCTGTACTTTGGAAATTTATATTTATTAAATAAAAGTTTAAAAAATATAAAATATCACAGAATATTTATGGGAAAGCATCTATATTCAGAAATTAGGTACACTTCATATATCCTTGATTATTATGAAAGAAAGATATAAACGAATTCCTGAAGTATTTACATAACAACATAAATATGTGCTATATAGTACTATAAACTATTTCATGATTTCACTCACAGGAATAATGCGGATTTGTAGAAGACTATACATCAAAAATGTGTTGAATTAATTGTCTAACATTTGTGTTTTGGTTTAAAAACTTTAAACATGGAAATCAGGATATCCAAAATATTTCTTGAAATATTTTCCTAAATACCTCCATAAATCAGAAAATCACCTTTTATAAATCCACTCTTAAGGATTCATACTTCATAGAGAGATCTGCATTTTTTAAAAAAAGATTTATTTATTTAATTGAGAGGTAGAGTCATAGATAAAGGGAGAGACAGAGAGAGGTCTTTCATCCACTGGTTCACTCCCCATATGGCCGCAACAGCTGAAGCTGGGCTGACCCGAAGCCAGGAGCCAGGAGCTTCTTCCTGGTACAGGGGCCCAGTCACTTGGACCATCTTCCATTGCTTTCTCAGGACATAAGCAGAGCTGCATCGGAAGAGGAACAGCCAAGACATGAACCGGCTCCCGCTTGGGATACCTGTTCTGCTGACTGAGGCTTAACCAACTGCACACACAGTGCCAGCACAGAGATTTGCATTTTTGAAAGCAGAGAGGGTGTATTACTTAGAAGGATTGAAAACCTTAAGAGTCACTTCAGAAGGCCTGAACACAATGTGAAGATTCTAAGATTGCATGCTTTCATTCAACATAAAATAAGGTATTTAAAAAACAACAACAACAAAAATCCTGCCTAACAAACTATCTTTGGAATTGTTCAGGCTGTCAAAACTATTAGAAAAAGAAAACAAGCAGTGTGTGAAAACTTAGAGCTGTTTTCTAATTGTGATCAACTCTACTTAGTTAAAAGCCTCCATTTTTCAGTGTTTTTGTTTCTACATTTAGAATATGAAAGAGATAGCAGTTCCATAACTGGCATTCCAAATTGCCTCCCAAGGTCAAGTGTAGTACAAATTTCCATCAGGAAAATCTAAAATTCTGAACCAAAGTGGTTTTCATATACCTTGGTCAGTAGCCATTATTTTGTTCTTATTCTGAGACGCTACTCATGGGGACTGGATCCTTCTTGTTCTCTTGGTATTTGGTTTTCATCTGAGCAATGGAATCCTGATGTACCATCCTGACAATGCTGTAACATTCCAGTTTGACCTGTAATGTGTTGGACAAATACTGTAGTAATAAACTATGTCCTGGATATTCTCTCAATAACTGATGAAAATAAGAGTCTCTTATGTTAAATTTTCCTAAATTACCCTAATTAAATGCTTGTCCAAAATGACATTTTCAAAATTAATTTATTTCAGGCTTTTTAAGATTTATTTATTACTTGATGGTCGGAGTTACACACAGAGAGGAGAGGCAGAGAGAGAGAGGGAAGTCTTCCATCCGCTGGTTCACTCCCCAGTTGGCCATACCAGCTGGAACTGAGCCATTCTGAAGCCAGGAGCCAGGAGCCTTCTCTAGGTCTCCCATGCAGATGCAGGGGACCATGGACTCAGGCCATCCTCTGTAGCATTTCCAGGTCAAATCAGAGAGCTAGATTTGAAGTGGAATAGCTGGGACTCGAACCGGTACCCATATGGGATGCCAGCACAGCTGGTGACAGCTTTACCAGCTATGCCACAGCACTGGCCCCTCTTTCAGGTTTTTAATGACATGGCACTCTTGTCTGCTAATGTTTGCTGCTGTAAATATGAAGATTGATGGTGGCCCTTTTTAGTGTATTCTGAGGTAATCTTGTAAAACATGTATTCTGTGAGCATATAGTTAGCATAATGGTTAAAATGCTGCATGTTTTGTTTGAGTTCTTGAATTCAACCTCTAGCTCTGGTTTCTGACCTCAAATTCCTACTTCTTTGGATCCAGTGTGGTAGCAGTGATGACTCTTGCAATCCTATCAGCTATATGGAAACCTGAATTCAAATTCCAGCTCCAGGTTTTGACCCAGTCCTAATTCCAGCTGTGGTAGACATTTAGGGAGGGAGTTCTCTTTTTCATTTTCTTTCTATCTTAAATAAATGTATTAATTAAATTAAATAAAGATATTACTATAAGATTTTGATATTCTTAATTTTCTTTTTTTAGATTTAAAAGGAGTCAAAGACTTCCAGCCAGAGTGGCATGGAGGGGGGCTTCCAAGAGAGGAAAAAACCCGAAGAGCCTTGTAGCACAGGGGTTTTTAAGTACAATTTCGAAGAAAATAAAACTTGACAATCAGATTGGCATTTAGTTACAAGGTGGGGACAATACCAATCAAAAGGCCTGATTTTATATATAATTCTCCAACCTGTTTCACCTGCTCATGATAAAACAAAAGAAAAAATCCAGAAGTGTGGGATAAGTAACTTGTTTTCACAATAAGCTGTGAGCTCAGGAAGAGCTCCCTTGATATTCTCATGGTAAATTTGACGATTCTGAATGAAGGAGAGTGGCCTGTTTGTTCTTGCTACAGATAATATTTTGGGGAAGGAAGCAAATATTTATACCCCGAATTCCATTGGGACCACCCTGACTACCTATTAACCCATTTGACTCCTCACATTCCCCCCTTAACAGCATTGTACCCTAACATCTGTTATGGGGGACTGGACAATGATCACTCTCGCTGCTTCGTGCTGAAAAGGGTCATCTTTGGGAAGGGGAGTCAAGATAGGGTTCCAGCAGGAGATGGCTTCTCAGCTGGGGGTAGCTTCTCCAGGGGTATGCAGTGCCAGCTTGCAGAAACTGCTTCTGTCTGAGGTTTCATGTGCATGGCCACCTAGAATTTTATGTTTTTTATGTCTGTAGAAAACAAATCTATCAAGCAGTTTAAACTTACATGATCTAAAACCGAGGACAGAGTCATTATTAGAGGCCTTAAGAAAGGTGCTGTCTAAACCACGAACAAATGTTTTCATTGAGAGGTAAATAGAACCTCATAGAACGGGCTTGAAAATAATCAGGTGGGCCTTAAGGCCTTGCCCGTTATGAGGCTCAGACCTATCTATCTGTTTACATTGGGTATGTAATAAGGGAGGTACTCTGTTGCATTTCATTACCTATTTGGTATGGGAGGAGAGCTGGCTTGAAGAGAAGGTAGGTGGCATTTCTAAAAGGAAAACATTTTTAGTTATTATACAGTTCTGCCTGCAATATTGCTGACCCTACTTGGTCATCCCTTCGACAGCAGTGGTTACTTTGGAAGCTGGGCCAAGTGAAGGGCTTTTCAGCTTAGAGCCAACAAGGTCTATGGCTCTGACCTGGAGCCCTTTGACTCCAGGGCAGGTCTGTCTCCAGTGACCCAACTCTTGGCTGGCATGGCTGCCAGGGCTCTGCATAAGCTGACTTCTGCTGAAGCCCTGGCTTTCAACATTGAAAACCAATGCGGTGGACTGGCCTGATTTCAACAATGAGCTTTCATGGCAAGAGCATTAGCAGAGAGGTTTGTAAGCTAGAGTGCCAGCTCTGACTACCACCTACGTTGGTGACTACACAGATAAAGTCACAAAACAGAGTGGGGAATAAAATTATCCTCAGTAAACTTCTCTGACGTAGCTACCACATAGGAAAGATCTGACAGCGGGGACCCAAAGGAGCAGAAGGTGTGTGTGTTGGGGGGCAGGGTACCAGAGACATGCTGAGACTCATCTAGGCCATAAGTGGAATGCATCTAATGGGAGACTAGACTGAGAGACTGCCTGTCTGCATATAAGGCAGTCAGACTTTAACCCAGAACGAATGAATGAATTGTCTAGGAAATAGCCACTAGTGAGACCAGGAAATCAAGTTTGTAGGAGTTGTGGAGACTTGATGAGGTATAGAAAGCATTTAGAGAAGGAGAGAGAGAGAGAGAGAGAGAGAGAATTTGTCAAGATCTGGGTTAAAGGAAAACTCACTGAGTATGGAGCCTGGAGCCCATGGCCTCACACTAGGATGCACCCAATCTCACCAACAGATTAATCTTGGGGCAGGAAGAACAGAATGCAGTTTTCAGCTGACACCCTAACAGGCCACTGGGATCTGGTGTCCAGTCAGGGAGTTCTTGAAAAAATGCCAGAGAGGGGCTGGTGCCGTGGCTCACTTGGTTAATCCTCCGCCTGCGGCACCGGCATCCCATATGGGCAGCCAGGTTCTAGTCCCGGTTGCTCCTCTTCCAATCCAGCTCTCTGCTGTGGCCTGGGAAGGCAGTGGAGGATGGCCCAAGTGCTTGGGCCCCTGCACCCACATGGGAGACTGGGAGGAAGCACCTGGCTCCTGGCTTCGGATCGGCATAGCTCCGGCATTAGCTTCCATTTGGGGAGTGAACCAACAGAAGGAAGACCTTTCTCTCTGTCTCTCTCACTGTCTAACTCTATCTGTCAAATAAATAAATTAAAAAATAAAGAAATAAATAAAGAATAATGCCAGAGAGTAGCCCTGTCCTGAATTTCAATGTTACTCTAAACCTTTCTTCCAGTCCCATGTGTCGGGCTGATCCCGGTGAAGGAAGCTGTGTTGGACCAAACCAACATTCCCAGAGCTAAGAAATATGAAGAGTGGAGCCTCTGGCTTTAAGGATTTGAGGATTCAAAAAGTGCAGGAGACTTGCTCTCTGCTGCAAAGTGAATTTCTCAGACCAACACCATTCCAGCACCTGGAGTCTGGTGCCCAGCCAGGACCATCAGTTGTGTCAAGGCCTTCTTCCAATCCCACGAGAAGGGCCGATCCATGCAAGAGGGGGGAAGGTGTTAGGAGAGAGTCTCAGCTCAAGGAGATTGATCTGGCCTTAATTGGCAAGCCTCCCCCCTGAGTTTTAAGACTGGCAGCTGCACTAATTGCTTTTAACTGGCCAACAGGGACCCTGTGTATTTGAGAAAAATCAAGTTACTATGAGAGAGAACAAGATTCTCCAAAAAAGTGACAGCAGTCTGCATGCTCACTGGTTCAGAGGGATATCTGATGCTGGCTGGAGTTGAACTCAAGTGTGAGCCGCATCACGTTGGAGTAAAAATACTAGTCATGACACCAAAATGTTATGGGAAAATGGTGGCAGAGAAATTGTTACCTTGGTTCTTTGGCATGGAAGAATTTACAAGCGGACAACAGAGAGATTTACAAAGATTTATTAGAGTCAAAGACCACTAGCCAGAGCCAATATGGAGGGGGCTTCCAAGAGAGGAAAGAACCCCTGTTCTTAACTTTATACTTGATGTTTTAAAATATTGTGATGTGCCCATGTGGTTTTCACTTTTTTTCATACTACTTAACATAGAATGCTCTCTGCATCTAAAACTCCTGAATTTAATTAATGTTGAATAATGTATTTTGATGATAATTTTGAATAGCTCTTAAGCCAGCTCTGTTTCTATTCTCTTTTTATGAAAATTAATTTAAACTATAGATCTACATGAGAATCTCTGAGTTGGTTATACATGCCTCAATATTTATTTTTCCAGTCATGTTTTTATTACAAGGGAGACATTCAACTTTATCTATGTGCTCATTATTTCATGCTCCTGTTTTTTTTTTTATTTATCCATTTATCGATTTTTTTAAAAGGTATTTACTTATTTGAAGGACAGATCTACAGAAAACATGGAGAAGAAGAAGGAGAGATAGAGAGAAAGAGAGAGCCACAGAAATGGCTGCAGCAGCCTGGTCCGGGCCAGCGTGATGCCAAGGAGTGAAGAATTACTTCAGGTCTCTCAACTGGATGGCACAGTGATTTGGCCATCTTCTGCTGCTTTCCTAGGTGTAGCAGAAATCTGAGTAGGAATTAGAGCAGCCTGGACTCAACCACAAACTCCAATTTGGACTCTCCTAGGAGTTCTCTTTGGCAATCTTTTAGGTTGGATCCAATATCTATCTGATTATAAATCTAAAGTGGGTACTTTGCCATCTAATGACTCTTTAACAGTTGATGAAAACTTTGATAAATATGGAATTTGAGGTTGAAACCATGGTTTTATTTAATATTAAAGCTATAAGGGAAGAGAGAAATTAATCAAATTTCTATATTTATGTTCTTCAGGGAATCTAGCAACTGCAATAATGGGGTAAGGTACAGACCCTTCAGTTAACGCTTATAAAGACTCATGAAGATTCAGAGAGCAGTAGACACTTGGCAGTGCCATGATGCTGAAGGGACCAAAATTACAAAATTCAGAGAACACTAGCAGAATTATGAGCACATCAAACTGTTGGTCATATCCTCAAGATATTTGGCTGAATTCTCATTTTCATTATTAATTTTTCAGCAGCACTCCAATGCATGCAAATAAATGTATTTTTATTTGGTATTTTCTGGTTGGATTTTCATTTTCATTTTCTATTAGTTTTGGTAGAAAAAATAGATTTTCTGCAAAATATTTTGTCAGCTTTTGAAATGGAGTCCCTGAGACATGGATTTTTGCATCAGTAATTACTCTACTAGGTTCCTGTGTTGTTTACAGTGCCCTTTTCTCAGATTGATTCTTTGGAGCTATCCAAACACATGATAACCCATAATCATGTATCTTTTTCAAGCTACCAATTATTATGTCTATAATCCTTTCTGTTGTCGAATTGCATTGGCAAAAACTTGTAGCTTATGCAAAATACCAGTGATTATCTCTTTTGTTTCCTGACAAAGCAGGCACACATCTAGTGTTGTGCCTTTAAATAAGATGCAGATTTACAAGGATGATGAATACTTTTGAACATAAACACATATATCAATATGGATTTCATGTTAAGAAAATACTCATCAACTTATTCATTAACGGCTTTTAATATGAAAGTGTCTTAAGTTTTACAGCATGATTTCTTCATCTTTGAAATTAATTATATAACTTCTTAACATTAGATCAATTACAATGGTGTTCTAGATTGAATGATGTTCTATAAAATTTACATGTTGAAATTGCAACCCTTTTGCATGTTGGAATGTTGACTTTATTTGAAAACAAGGTCCTTACTTAGATCATCAAATTAAAATTAGGTCCTTTGAGTGGATCTTTAAGCAGTAAGGCTGCTGCCAGTATTAAAAGAAGAAATTTGGTAACAGCCACACAGACAAGAAGATTAACATGCAAGTATCGAAATGACAATTCAGAGTCCAAGGAGAGAGGCTGGAACAGACCAGATCTTTCCTCACAGCTCCCAGAATGGTTCAGTCCTGCTGCTATTATTTGGTCTCAGGTTCCTGACTCCAAAATTGTGGGAAAATACTTATTTTGTTTATTTGACCAACATATTGGTACTTTGTTATGGCAATTTGCCAAATTAATATAGATAATAAGGAAATTAGCAAAAATGAAGGAGTAAGGAATGTCTCAAATTCTCACCAACATACAGCCAATGGTAAAACCAAAAAAAAAAATCCAAAATTTCCAAAATTTGTTTTTTTTTTTTAGAACTCCAGAAATTAATCAAATATCATAGCAGTCTAGAAAGTTTTGTGACTTTTAACTTGACCTATTCTTATTCCCCTTTTAGCCCTGTAACAAACTAAAAAGCCATCATCTTGTAATCAAAGTGATAACTAGCAGACTGATATTCATCAGAAAGGGTTGAAAAGTGTCAGAGCTCCTTCAAAGTCTCTTTTCCAGAGAGACATCATTTTTTGACCTGTTTGGTAGTTACTTGAAAGACTCTACTCACAGGACCATCTCTATGAAGCTCGCCTAGATAAAAGCTATTCACCTTGGGGCTCTTGTCAAAAACAAGTAGAGTCACAATTGATCTGGCAAAACTATCCTTCAAACATGAAGGTAAAGTTAAGAATTCCAAAACAAAGACTGAAATAACGTATTCCTAGAATATCTTTCATTCAAAGATATTAAGAGAGCTCCTCAGACTGTAATGAAGGACACCAGACCATAACATGAATTCACTTGAAGAAATAAAGAGCACCAGGAAGGGTGATTTAACAGCTAAATACAAATGTTAGTATAAGTGTCTTTTCATTTTTTTAACCTCCTATTTTACTTAAAATATAACTGTGTAAAGTAATTATGATAAATCTAAATATCTAATTGTAATTTTACAAAATTAATTTGTATAATAATAACAAATGAAAAAGTTACAAAAACTAAATATGAATAGATATTATGTATTTTCAAGCTAAATCATTTTCAACATAAATTAGATTATTATAAAATAAATTATTAATTGTAATCCCAAAGGCAACTATTAAAATTAATATTAGTAACTATTAAACTATTAATATTAGTAACTATTAAAAGTAAATATAGTAAAAGAAATAATTAATTGCAATACTCTTATAGAAAGTATCTAATTAAGATTTTATTTAATTAATAGATTTTCTAATACTGCTTTATTTCTGAGGTAAGTTTTACTCAGTCATGCCATGAGGTTCCTCTTGATACAATTTAATCTCAGATTCTTATATCAATATTGATAACTGACACTAGCTTAAGTTATCAGGATTGTGAAAAAAGATTGTAAAATAATTTGAAGCATTTTATGATTCTCTGAAACATTTTGGCAAGCAATGAAATTATCTGCTCTTTCACAGTTCATTAAATTCTCTCTGTAATTATAATGTTTCCATTATTCTCCTTTAGTAAGATACTCAAATTTCTTTTCATGTTTTTTACTTATAATTTGGTTTATTTAAACTATCTTTACTGAGATCGATTTTGATGTTTTATTTGCCTAGAAAAATAAAAATTGTAAATATTGTTTCAATTGATTTGCATAACTTTCTTTTAAAAAATTTTTCTTAATTTAAATAGCAGAGCTAAGGGGGTGGGGAGAGAGAGAGAGAGGAAAGATTCCATATGCTGGTCCACTCCCCAAATGGCCTCAGTGGCAAGGGCTATACCAGCACACAAAGCCAGGAACAAGGAGCTTAGTCTGGGTTCAGGGCCCAACCAGTTGAGCCATCTTTTGCCGCTTTCCTAGGCACATTAAAAAGGAGCTGGACTAGAAGTGGGACAAGCAGATCTCCACCAGCACCCACATGGGATGCCAGCATTGCATATATACTATAAACCAGCACTTCCACTCCTAGATGTATATTCCAAAAGAACTGCATATGTATATGCACTGAAAAGGTATACAATAGTTGATGATATGTCCCATAGGATACATTATTTCTCTCTATATTCTAAACAAAGATGAAGAAATGGTGAAAGCACAAGAGTGAGGAAGAAGGAAATGCAAATATCAGTATAAACACTGCAAAGTGATGATTCTCCTTGTGCAATAACGTTATGATGATTTGTGAAAAATTCTGTGGATAACCATATCTACAAGGCAGATGCAGCTATTGTAGTGAAATGGAAAATAAAACTTATATCCAAGTAGTCTGTAGACGTAGATCTGAGGCATTATGATGAATTTCCTCATGGCCAGCGCCGTGGCTTATCAGGCTAATCCTCCGCCTTGCGGCGCCGGCACACCAGGTTCTAGTCCCAGTTGGGGCGCCAGATTCTATCCCGGTTGCCCCTCTTCCAGGCCAGCTCTCTTCTATGGCCCGGGAAGGCAGTGGAGGATGGCCCAGGTCCTTGGGCCCTGCACCCGCATGGGAGACCAGGAGAAGCACCTGGCTCCTGGCTTTGGATCAGCACGATGTGCCGGCTGCAGCAGCCATTGGAGGGTGAACCAACAGCAAAAAGGAAGACCTTTCTCTCTGTCTCTACCTCTCTCACTGTCCACTCTGCCTGTCAAAAAAAAAAAAAAAAAAAAAAAAAAAAGAATTTCCTCCAATATGCTGTTTTTTTTCTATTGGTCAATTCCTGTCCTGCAGAGATTAAATTTAATCTGTGACTAAGGTTTTGTTCTTTTAGTTTTTTATGCTGCCTATTGATGATGTCAGAATCCACAACATATGGTATGTTAATTCCTTTAATTGTACAGTAGTTAGAGAATTCAAAAATCCAAATCCAAATATCAATTTGGTCCAGAGGTGACAAAATGTTTCAGAAAGAAGCCACATAGCTAAGTAAATATGAATAAACATCTTTTGTGTCTATTAAGTAATGTTTATTGCTTCATTATGTACCAAAATCATAGAGGCAATTCATGTGATTGTCAATGGAATGATGTATAAAGACTAATTTAAAAATAAAGAAATTACATAAACTGGGCCCAGTGTTATGTCACAATGGGTTAAGACACTGCAGAACATGTGACATACAATATGAGTGCTGGCTGGAGCCATGGCTGCTCCACTTCTGATCCAGCTCCCTGTTAATGCACATGGTGAGCCAAGTACTTGGGTCCCTGCCACCCAGGTAGGAGACCCAAATGGAGTTCCAGGCTCCTGGTTTCAGATTTCCTTGTCTCTCTTCCTCACTCTCTGTAACTCTGCCTTTTGAATAAATAAGAAAGTATCTTTAAAACAGAGTGAAATTAGTTAAATTACTGTTACATGAGCCAGCATGGATCATTTCATTTTTTTAAATATGGGGATTGGACATTGTGGATCGATGTGGATTCCCACATTCCATATCAAAGTACCTGGGTTTGAGTAATGTTTCTGTTTCCATTTCAGATTCCTGTTAATGCATATCCTGGAAGGCAGCAGTGATGGTTTAAGAACTTGGGTTCCTCTCACCCATGTGGGAGATCGAGATGGAGTTCCTGACTCCTGAGTTTGGCCAACTCCAGTCATAGTTAAAGAAAGATTTGAATATCCAAGTATAGTAGGCCCACTAGGCCCCAAATAAACATGGACAAAAACTGATATAAAAAAGAGTGAACCACCGTATAGAAGACCTTTCTCTTTGTCTCTCCCTCTCTCTGTCTGTAACTCTTTCTCTCTCAAATAAATAAATTCTTTAAAAATATAAAAAAAGAAAATATAAGCAAAATTACCAAGTTATTAACTATAACAACCCAGATAAAAGGAGAAGACTCAAATAAATAAAGTCAGAGACGGAATGGGACTATTATGTCAACAATTTGGAAAGCTTAGAAAAAAGCAGGTGCTTTCAGAGACCATAAAGCTTATAATAATCGTTCCATTAAGACATAGGCAATCTGAATAGATGAATGGTGAGTAACGAGATTGAATCAGTAATAAAATGTTTCCTGACAGAGAAGCACAAAACAAGATAATTTCCATCTTGAGTTCAGACACACTAATGAAGAAGAACTAATAATGGTTTGTCCTATACCATTGTGAAAAGGTGAATGGAAAGAAGCTCATCCAAACTCATCCAACTATAAGGTCAACTTGATCCCAAAGGGAAGACAAGGATGCAACACACAAAGTAAATAAATAAATAAATAAATAAGAAAGGAGGAAGGAAGGAAGGAAGGAAGGAAGGAAGGAAGAAGAAAAAGAAAGGAAGGAAGAAGAAAGAAAGAAAGAAAGAAAGAAAGAAAGAAAGAAAGAAAGAAAGGAAGAAAGAAAAAGGAAGGAAGG
Source organism: Lepus europaeus (assembly GCF_033115175.1). Classification (NCBI taxonomy): domain Eukaryota; kingdom Metazoa; phylum Chordata; class Mammalia; order Lagomorpha; family Leporidae; genus Lepus; species Lepus europaeus. Next base: position 119,308,776 of record NC_084829.1, read on the forward strand.
AAGGAGGAAAGGAAGGAAGGAAGAAAGAGGGAGGGAGGGAGGGAGGGGGGGGAGGAAGGAAAAATTGAAAACTATTGAACAGTATTCCTGTTGAACACAGATGAAAAGATTATCAACCAAATACTTACAACCAAGTGCCATCTATTTGAGAAATACAAGGATAGTTAGACATACACAAATGAGTAAATATAATGCATGACATCAAAAGGATGGAAGCCAAAAATATATAATCTCAATGTAGTTAAATTCAATATTCATTCCTATGAAAAACACTTGAATAAATTAGATAAAGAAGGAACATATGTCAATATAGTAAAGGCTACCTATGACAAATATACAGGGAAAATAATATTAAATAAAGAAAAGCTGTAAATATTTGTTCTGAGATCTGTAACAAGACAAGGATAAAGTTATCCACTCTTATTGTTCTTCAGCACAGCACTTAAAAGTTTTAGCCAGAACTATTAGACAAGATAAAGTAATAAAAAACCATGCATATAGGAAAGGAAGAAGACAAATGGACCTGTTTATACATGACAAGTTTCTATTTAGAAAAAAAAAAATAGAGACTCCACCAAAATCTTAAAGGTCTGATAACTAAAGGCAGTAACTTTGCAAGACACAAGACCAACATGAAAAATGTATAGTATTTGTCTATACCAATAATGAATTCATTGACAAAGAAATTATAAGAGCATTCTTATTCACAATAGGCACTAGAAATGAATTACCTAGAATAAATTTGATCAAGGACATGAAAGACCTTTACAATAAGAATTGCAAAGCACCCATAAAAAAACTGAAAAAAAAAAGTATAACAAGCCATTCCATGTTCACATATTGGAAAATTAATTTAATTAATATGTACATACTCCTTAAAATGCTTTACAGATTCAATGCAATCCCTATCAAAATATCAATGACATTCTTCCTAAAAGTAGATTAAAAAACCCTAAAATTTATGTAGAAATACAAAAGACTCCTTTAATAAACAGGACTGTACCAGATTTTAATAACAGATTTCAAGCCACACTAAAAATCTATTGTAACCTAAACAGCATGATGCTTACATGCATATTGATACGCAGGCATTTAGAAGAGAATAGACTCCCAAGAAATCAATTCTCACATTTATGTCAACTGATTCTTGTCAAAGTCAATAAGAATACACTAGAAAAAAATATGGTCTCTTTGACCATATATTTGACCATATATTTGGTGCTAAGAAAAAATGGATATCTTAATGCAGAAATTGACACTTTCCTCCTATCTCCCATCTTGGAGAATAAAACAGCTCAAGATCTATCAAAATCTAAATATCAAACTGTTGAAATCGTTACCTAATATATACTAAACTGATCTTCTGTATATAAAGAGAATTGAAAATGAATCATGATGTGATTGGAAGGGGAGAGGGAGCGGGAAAGGGGAGGGTTGTGGGTGGGAGGGAAATTTTGGGAGGGGGAAGCCATTGTAACCCATAAGCTGTACTTTGGAAATTTATATTCATTAAATAAAAGTTTAATTTAAAAAATCTAAATATAAACTAAAACTATGAAGTGTTCAAAGAAAAAAACAGACACACATGGCAAGACATGCTTTAGGTAATGGATCTCTAAAAAAAATCCACAAAAAAACATGGAACAATAGAACAACTAAATACATAGGATCTCAAACTAAGAAGATTTTGTACAACAAAGGAAACAATGAACAGAATGAGGAGGTAACCAACAGAATGGAATAAAATATTTGCTAACTGTTCATCTATTCATCTGACAAAAGAACAGCATTCATAATATATGAGGAACTCAGAAAACTCAACAACAAAAATCCAAATAATTGATTTAAAATATTAGTAGCAGTAGGTGTTTGGCTTAGTTATTAAGGCTCCTGTCCCACATCAGAGTGCCTGGTTTTGATATTTGACTCTGAATCCTGGCTCTATTTTCCTTTTAGTTCAGACTCTGAGAGGCAGCCATGATGTCTCACGTAATTTGACTCCTGCCAGCAACTTGGAAGATCTGGATTGAGTACCTAGCCCCAGCCATAAGCTTGGCCCAACTGTGGCCATCATGGGCATTTGAGAAGAAAACAAATGGAGGATCTCTCTCTCTCTCTTTCTCTCTCTTTCCATCAAATAACCTGAAAAAAATTATCTTTAAAAATGAGCTTCAGAGCCTGAATGGACATTACATAAAAGAAAGTAAATAATAACAAGAAAATATACTAAAGAATGTTCATTATCACTAGTCTTCAGGGAAATGCAGATCAAAACTGCAATGAAGTATCACACTCTAGTTGTAGTGGTAATTGCAGAAAGGCATAAAACAAGAAATGCAGACAAGGAGGCAAATAAAATGGAACACTTATACATTACTAGTGGGAATAAAAATTAATGCATCCATTTTGAAGAACAGTATGGATGTTGTCAGAAGACTAATTGAAGATCTATCATAGGATCCAGATACCCACTTCTGGGTCTATATCCAAAAAAATGAAATCAGCCATGGCCACTGTAACACTATTGACAGTAACTAAGATACATATTCAATGTAGTTTTCTACACTGATGGATGAATGGACAAAGAAAATGTGGTACACATGAAGGAATACTACTCAACCATAAAAATAATTAATTCTCACACTTGATGCAACATGGTTGGAATTAGATGTAATTATGTTAAAAGAAATGAGTCAGACAAAGAAAGATAAATACGACATGTAGTCTCTCCTATGTGGAAGTTAAAAAATCAATATAAACCTAGAAGGGTATAGGGAACTGGAAATAGAGTTTTTATAATGAGTACCAAAGCACAGGTAGATAAAAGGAATAAGCTCTAGTGTTCCACAGCACAATGAAGAGATTACATCTAACAATTAAGTAACATATAGAACTGAAAGAGGGGAGCTTGAAAATCCAAGCATAAAAGATCAAGTCATAGAATTGCTAATTGCTTGATTTGATCAGTTTGCATTTTGACCTGCATTGAAACATTGCAAAGTATCTCATAACAATGTAGAAGTATTACATGTTAATCAGTATTTCATCTTATTTTATTAAATTAAATCGAAAGAAGTGGCTACATACATAAAGAATACATAAATTATGTAATTTACATGAAAATATAAATTTAGGCAAATTGATATAGGATGTTAAAAGACAAATGGGTGTTTATATCTATAAAGTTGTAGTGGAAAGGCCAGTGCCGCGGCTCACTAGGATAATCCTCCGCCTTGCGGCGCCGGCACACCGGGTTCTAGTCCCGGTCGGGGCGCCGGATTCTGTCCTGGTTGCCCCTCTTCCAGGCCATCTCTCTGCTATGGCCAGGGAGTGCAGTGGAGGATGGCCCAAGTGCTTGGGTCCTGCACCCCATGGGAGACCAGGATAGGCACCTGGCTCCTGCCATCGGATCAGCGCAGCGCAGTGGGCCAGCCGCAGCGCGCCAGCCACGGCAGCCATTGGCAAGGAAAGACCTTTCTCTCTGTCTCTCTCTCTCTCAATGTCCACTCTGCCTGTCAAAAAAAAAAAAAAGTTGTAGTGGAAAGGGTTTATATCTACAAGGTTGTGGAAAAGAAATGTTGAAAATGGGGCATGAAAAGTTCTATTGTACTACAGCCAATAGTCAATTTCTTCCCTTCATGATTGTTAAAGGCAGTGCTGCCTTCATCAAGATGTACATGAACACTTCTGTATTTCCATAAAATGTTTTGATTCAACTGTCAGTTTGTACACCAAAACTACATTCTTGAATGTGGTATACAGATGCCATTAATTTAAATCATCTTTAATTTATCTTAGAAATAATTCCAGTTGTCATTATTGTGATATCTCACTTGTTTTGTCAAATTTGCAGTAAATATTTTACTCTTTATGCTATTTCAAATGGTATTTTCAGATCAACTTTATTCAGACACAATTTACATGTTGAATGTGCATGTATTTTATACTTATAGACATATTAGTACTAAAAAGAATATATTTTTGGAGTACTAGGGTTTTATTTTTCTCAGAGATCTTTTATTTAAGGAATATAAACTTACTGCATGTCATAAATACAACTTAGGGAACATAGGAGTATCAGTTTTTCATTTACAAAAATTAATAGTAGTGTTTCATTATAGTTGCCAGGCTATAGTATTACAAATCTCTCTTGATATTTACCCTACTCTTATACTTGAGTCCAGCTTTTTATGTCTAGAATTCTTTTCTGCTTGCCTTCACACCAACAAAATATAACAAACAGCCATCATTTCTAGCCATGTCATATGCTCTGCCATGCTGTGGTTTTATTTACTGCCTTTTTTCTAGTGCTATATTTCACAAGTGTCAGCAGATTTCATTTGTTTATCGCCAGGAGAAAAACAGATTTAGTCAGAATTCTTCACATCTTCCAGCCCACTTTAACCCCTGTGAACTGGAGTTATTAGCTGCATCCTGACTCACTTCTACCTATTTCTTTCAAGACTGCATATATATCTCTGTTTTCAGCTGGGCATTGGTAATCTCTTATAATAGAGCCAGTTCTGCAGAACAATGTACAAAAGTTTACTTTTTATTTTTTGAAATTTTATTTAATAAATATAAATTTCCAAAGTACAACTTTTGGATTATAGTGTATTTCCCCCCTTTAATCTCCCTCCCACCTGCAAACTTCCCATCTCCCACTCCCTCTCCCATGCCATTAACATCAAGATTCATTTTCAATTATCTTTATATACAGAAGCTCAATTTCGTATATACTAAGTAAAGATTTAAACAGTTTGCACCCACACAAAAATACAAAGTGTAAAGTACGCTGTGAGTACTAGTTATACCGTTAATTCAATATTACCACATATTAATGACAGAGATCCTACATGGGGAGTAAGTACACAGTGACTCCTGTTGTTGACTTAACAATTGACACTCTTATTTATGACATCAGTAATCACCTGAGGCTCTTGTCGTAAGTTGCCAAGGCTGTGGAAGCCTCTTGAGTTTGCCAACTCCAATCTTATTTAGACAAGGTGATAGTCAAAGTGGAAGTTCCCTCCTCCCTTCAGAGAAAGGCACCTCCTTCTTTGATGGCCCCTGCTTTCACTGGGATCTCACACACAGAGATCTTTCATTTAGGTCATTTTTGTTTGTTTGTTTTTTGCCACAGTGTTTTGGCTTTCCATGCCTACAATACTCTCATGGGCTTTCAGCCACATCCAAATGCCTTAAGGGCTGATTCTGAGGCCAGAGTGCTATTTAGGACATCTGCCATTCTATGAGTCTGCTGTGTATCCTGCTTCCCATGTTGAATTGTTCTTTCCTTTTTAATTCTATCAGTATTAGCAGACACTAGTCTTGTTTATGTGATTTCTTTGACACTTAATCCTATTATTATGATCAATTATGAACTGAAACTGATCACTTTGACTAGTGAGATGGCATTGGTATATGCCACCTTGATGGGATTGCATTGGAATCCCCTGGCACATTTATAACTCTCCCATTAGGGGTAATGGCCTGTGCCGAACTGTACATCTCCTCACTTTCTTATTCCCACTCTTATATTTCAGAGGGATCACTTTTCAGTTAAATTTAAACACCTAAGAATAATTGTGCATTAATTACAGAGTTCAGCCAATGGTATTAAGTAGAACAAAAAATATTAAAAGGAATAATAGTATTTTGTTCCTTGACAGTCAGGACAAGGGCTGATCAAGTCATTCTTTCTCATAGTGTCCATTTCACTTCAACAGGCTTCCTTTTAGGTGCTCAGTTAGTTGTACCAGTCATGAAGAACATATGATATTTGTATTTTGGTGTCGGAGGCCACCCGACAAACCACACGGAGACACGCAGCACTCAGTCAATTCATCACCACGTTTATTGCCTCGTCGCGTTTTAGGCCAAAGTAGGGGGCCCGGCGAGAGGGACTGAAGGCAGTCTCCCTGAAGAAACTCTTCAGCCTCCAGCCCCGAGCACACAGAAAGACAAGGTTATATACCCCAGACCCCATACAGATAACATTCATTGTGTGCAATCATGCATAGCACAGGAACAGAGCAAGTTTACAAAGTAGCAATGGTCAGGGTACAAGCTCTGCAGATAGAGCAAAGAACATCATAGACCTTCATCAGAAGTCACATCCTGCCTGCAGGAATGTGGGATGAAAAATCTTGTGCCTTCGGCCATCAGGACAATAAGCGCAGGAAACAGGATTAGATAAGGGACAGCCTCAGCCTGCTGCATCTCATGTCCGGCCAGGGCCACTGGCCCCGACATTTTGGGACTGGCTTATTTCACTCAGCATGATGTTTTCCATTTTGTTACAAATGACCGGATTTCATTTTTGTTTATTGCTGTATAGTATTCTATAGAGTACGTATCCCATAATTTCTTTATCCAGTCTACTGTTGATGGGCATTTAGGTTGATTCCAGGTCTTAGCTATTGTGAATTGAGCTGCAAAAAACATTAATGTGCAGACAGCACTTTTATTTGGCAATTTAATGTCCTTTGGGTAAATTCCAAGGAGTGGGATGGCTGGGTTGTATGATAGGGTTATATACAGGTTTCTGAGGAATCTCCAAACTGTATTCCATAGTGGATTTACCAGTTTGCCTTCCCATCAACAGTGGGTTAGTGTCCCTTTTTCCCCACATCCTCTCCAGCATCTATTGTTGGAGAATTTCTGTATGTAAGCCATTCTAACTGGGGAGAGGTGAAACCTCATTGTGGTTCTGATTTGTATTTCCCTGATGGATAGTGATCCTGAACATTTTTTCATGTGTCTGTTGGCCATTTGGATTTCCTCTTTGGAAAAATGTCTATTGAGGTTCTTGGCCCATCTCTTAAGTGGGTTGTTTGTTTTGTTGTTGTGGATTTTCTTGATATCTTTCTAGATTCTGTTTATTAATCCTTTATCAGTTGCATAATTTGCAAATATTTTTCCCATTCTGTTGGTTGCCTCCTCACTTTCCTTACTGTTTTTTTGAAGAACATATACTTCTCAATTTGATGCAATCCCAATAGTTAATTTTGGCTTTGACTGCTATGCCTCTGGGGTCTTTTCCAAGCAGTCTTTGCCTATGCCTGAATCTTGCAGGGTTTCTCCAATGTTCTCTAATAATTGGATAGTGTTGAGTCATAGATTTAGATCTTTAATCCATGTTGAGTGTATTTTTGTGTAAGGTGAATGGTAGGGGTCTTGCTTCATGCTTCTGCACATGGAAATCCAATTTTCCCAGCACTCTTTATTGAATAGACTGTCCTTACTCCAGGAATTGGTTTTAGATCCACGATCAAATATAAGTTGGCTGTAGATGTTTGGATTGATTTCTGGTGTTTTTATTCTGTTCCATTGGTGTATCCATCGGTTTCTTGTAGCAGTACCATGCTCTTTTGATTATAACTGCCCTGTAGTGTGTCCTGAAGTCTGGTGTTGTTATGCCTCCGGCTTTGTTTTTGTTGTACAAGATTGCTTTAGCTATTCGAGGTCTCCTGTGCCTCCATATGAATTTCAGCATTGTTGTTCCAGATCTGAGAAGAATGTCTTTGGTATTTTGATTGGTATTGCATTGAATCTATGCATTGCTTTTGGGAGAATGGACATTTTGATGATATTGATTCTTCCAATCCATGAGCATGGAAGATTTTTCCATTTTTTGGTATCCTCTTCTATTTCTTTCTTTAAGATTTTGTAATTCTTAGTGTATAGATCTTCGTCTTCCTTGGTTAAGTTTATTCCAAGGTATTTGATTGTTTTTGTAGCTATGTGAATGGGATTGATCTTAAAAGTTCTTTCTCAACCATGGCATTGCCTGTGTATACAAATGCTGTTGATTTTTGTGCATTGATTTTATATCCTGCTGCTTTGCCAAACTCTTCTATGAGTTCCAATAGTATCTTAGTAGAGTTCTTTGGGTCCCCTAAATACAAAATCATATCATCTGCAGAGAGGGATAGTTTGAGTTCTTCCTTCCCAATTTGTATCCCTTTAATTTCTTTTTCTTGCCTGATGGCTCTTGCTAAAACATCCAGAACTATATTGAACAGCAGTTGTGAGAGTGGGCATCCCTGTCTGGTACCAGTTCTCAGTGGAAATGCTTTGAAATATATCTATTTGCCTATTTATGAGCTTAAATTTCAGTAAATAGTAGCATATGAATAAAATCAATAATAGACACTGAAAAATATGGGTTTTCTTGCTTAAATATACCCGCCCAAAATGAAATTCTCATTAAGAGGGAAATAGGGTGCCATGAATGACTCAAACCATATTTGCATATAATTTCATGGTGTTAATTTGACACCTTAGAAAACTATGGGAAATATATATGGTCATAAATTAATTTAGGTTCAATTTTCTTAACTGTATTATAGGAAGAAACACAAAATGAAGAATTAAGAGTAAAGAATGAGGTCAAAAACAGTTCTATGTTATGTTCTGAGTATTTGTGACCCCACCTCCAAAATGTTTATATGTGCTGCTATATGGAGCCTTTGAATGTTATTAAATCATGAGGAGGAAGCCTGCAAGAAAGGGAATAGTGGTCCTATTAAAAAAGACCCTAGACAATTCTCTTGTCTCTCACTATGTGAGACTTGCAAGAACACCAATGTTTCTGGACTGGAGAGTGATCCTCATCAAATACTAAACCTTCTTTTTTTCTTTTTATTTTTTTATTTATTTGACAGGTAGAGTTACATACAGTGAGAGAGAGAGAGAGACAGGGAGAAAGGTCTTCCATCTGCTGGTTCACCCCTCATATGGCCTCTACTGCTGGAGCTGCTCCGATCTGAAGCCAGTAGCCAGGTGCTTCTTCCTGGTCTCCCATTGGGGTGCAGCAGCCCAAGCACTTGGGCCATCTTCCACAACCTTCCCCTTCCACAGCAGAGAGCTGGATTGGAAGAGGAGCAGCCAGAGCCCATATGGGATGCCTGGGATGCAGGTGGAGGATTAACAAAGTGAGTCATGGTGCTGGCCCCAAATACCAAATCTTATGATGTCTTCAATTTGACTTTCTGTCCTCCTGAACTATGAGAAATAAATTTGTGTGGTTTTTAAGCTACCCAGGCTTCTTGTTGTTGTTGGCAACACCACCTAATTAAGAAGGATATTACCATTTCATAGATACTGTTTTCAGCTTGCCATGAAAGAATACACTGATAAAAACAAATCCTTCCAAATCTCCTGTTCTTTTTTTAGAATTCATGCAATATTGTAAGGTGGGATGTCTAATTTTTGTCAATTTAGTTTCTCTCCCATGGACATCTACTTGAGAATACCACTCATCGTTTGAGTAAATTCATATTATACCTGAGTTATTTGATACCCCGATGTCAGGCATACTCTTTTATTTGATTTAAATAGCAGATGAGTCCTATTCTCCACTCATTTTGTTGATTGTGATAGTCTTAAAACCTATGAGAAATTCTTCTTGAATTGTAATTTAATCTCATTTGGTAATTGGCTCCAGTTAGTAATTTAATACCTTCTTTACATTTTGAAATTATATACATGCAAGAAAAGAATCTTTTTGAAATATAACCCATGATCTAACGTTTAAGTTCAACTAAATTTTTCTGGACTTTGGATTCACTACCTGATTGATTTGTTGTAACCTGTTAATAATTCTGAATCTAACCTGCTCTAGTACCCTAAAAATGCTATAATTCTTCGTAAGTATATTCCATGAGCAAATATGGCCACTTAATAATGAATCATATTTAAATAACAGCTTTCTTTTTTTTTTCAATAATCAAAATGTCTATTTTACTCCAACATATTACATTTCTTTTTTTTAATTTTATTTAATGAATATAAATTCCCAGTGTACAGCTTATGGATTAAAATGGCTTCCCCCTCCCATAACTTCCCTCCCACCTGCAACCCTCCCCTCTCCCGCTCCCTCTCCCCTTCCATTTGCATCAAGATTCATTTTCAATTCTCTTTATATACAGAAGATCAATTTAGTATAAAGATTTCAACAGTTTACACCCACATAGAAACACAAAGTGAAACATACTGTTTGAGTACTAGTTATAGCATTAAATCAAAATGTACAGCACATTAAGGACAGAGATCCCACATGAGGAGCAAGTGCACAGTGGCTCCTGTTGTTGACCCAACAAATTGACACTCTAGTTTATGGCGCCAGTAACCACCCTAGGCTGTCGTCATGAGTTGCCAAGGCTATGGAAGCCTTCCAAGTTCCCCGACTCTGATCATATTTAGACAAGGTCATAAAAGACAGAGTGAGGATAGTAACCAATGATCCTAAGAGTGGCATTTACCAGGTTTGAACAATTCTACAGCATTAAGTGGGGAAGAGGACCATCAGTACACACAGGTTGGGAGTAGAGCCATTGGTGGTAGAGTAGAGGTTATGATTACAAAGGAATGAGGCACAAGTACGCTAGACAGGGTCTAGAACAACGGACAGAGTCATTATTAGAGGAGCTAAGAAAGGTGCTGTCTAAGCTACAATTAAGTTTTCTGATTTAGAGGCAAATAGAACCTGATGGAAGGGGCTTGATAATAATCTGGTGGGCTTTAGGCCTTGTAAGTTAAGAGGCCTAGACCTATCTATCTCTTCACATGGGGTATATCCTAAGGGAGGTGTGCACTTCCTAGGGGAAGGCACTCTGTTGACTTTCATTACTTGGCTGGCCTGGGAAGAGAGCTGTCCAGGTAAAGACAGGGGGCATCTCTAACAAGAAATTTACAGTTCTGCCTGCAATGTTGCTGACCCTACTTGACCATCCCCTCAGCTGCAGTGGTCACTTTGGAAATTGGGCTGAGTGAAGGGATTTTCAACTTAGAGCCAATAAGATCTGTGGCTCTGACCAGGGCATCCTTCAACTCCAGGGCAGGTCCATTTCCAGTGATCCAACTTTTGGCAGAGCTGCCAGGGCTCTTCACAAGCTGACTTCTGCTGAAGCCCAGGCTTACCACATTGAAAGCCACTGCAGTGGACTGGCCTGTTGGTTCTCCTTGAGGGCAGATCACTGTACAGATCAGCCATTAATAGGCCTGCCACCCATTGCTTCTGATGCCTAGCTTTCTTTTCCTCCTGGTTTGTGTTCAAGCAGACCAGAGGATGCAAGTCAAGGGAGTGCCCAAGTCCCATCTCTAATCTTCGGTGGCCTGAACTACAAGTCTATAGTCACAGGCATGTTCTGTAGTAGTTTTTCTAAGGTAGACAATGCCCATGAGGAAAATTATATTCTCACTTTAAAACTTTCTTTCCCTTTGGTCTGAAAGGGAGTTTTTTTCTACTTACTGTATACTTCGCTGATGGCAAAGTGAATCTAACTATGAGATTACAATTTAAGCTCTTATTTTGGCTATGCTATTACAGAAAAATGTTAGCCATCTCTTTTATAAGTTCTAAAGATTAAATTGTGCATCCTACAGATTCCTTCATAATAGAATTAGTTTCCTACCTTGAAGTGAAGAAACCAAATATCTCCAACATGCCAAACAACAAATGCAAAAACCGAGGTAATAAGAACAAGGAAGACACTATGATGCCCCCAAATGAAAAAGACACCCCAATTCAAGAATATGAAGATGACGAGATAGAAGAAATGCAAGAAGTGGATCTCAAAAAATTGATAAGAACATTAAGAAGTTCTCAAAAACAAATTCTTGAACTGCAGAAATCCTTAATGGACAAGATAGAAAATCTCTCTCGTGAAAATGAAATATTAAGGAGGAATCAAAATGAAATGAAACAACTAATAGAACATGAAACTGTGATAGTGACAAAAAACCACAATGAAAGGAAGAACTCAATAGATCAAATGACAAACACATTAGACAGCCTTAAAAACAGAATGGGCGACTCTTCCAGGCCAGCTCTCTGCTGTGGCTAGGGAGTGTAGTGGAGGATGGCCCAAGTCCTTGGGTCCTGCACCCCATGGGAGACCAGGAGAAGCACCTGGCTCCTGCCATCGGAACAGCGCGGTGCGCCGGCTGCAGCGCGCTACCGCGGCGGCCATTGGAGGGTGAACCAACGGCAAAAGGAAGACCTTTCTCTCTGTCTCTCTCTCTCACTGTCCACTCTGCCTGTCAAAAAAAAAAAAAAAAGAAAAAAAAAACCAGAATGGGCGAAGCAGAAGAGAGAATATTGGAATTAGAAGACAGAAAACAGGAAAGGAAACAGTCAAATCAAAGAAAAGAAGAAGAAATCAGAAATCTAAAAAATACTGTCAGTAATCTACAGGATACTATTAAAAAACCCAACTTTCAGGTTCTAGGAGTTCCTGAAGGCATGGAGAGGGAGAAAGGATTAGAAGGCCTTTTTAGTGAGATACTAGCAGAAAATTTTCCAGGTTTGGAGAAGGACAAAGACATCCTAGTACAGGAAGCTCATAGAACCCCTAATAAACATGACCAAAAGAGATCCTCACCACGACATATTGTAATCAAACTCACCACAGTGAAACATAAAGAAAAGATCCTAAAATGTGCAAGAGAGAAACGCCATATTTCTCTTAGAGGATCTCCAATTAGACTCACAGCAGACTTCTCATCAGAAACCCTACAAGCTAGAAAGGAATGGCGAGACATAGCCCAGGTACTAAGAGAGAAAAACTGCCAGCCCAGAATATTATATCCTGCAAAGCTCTCATTTGTGAATGAAGGTGAAATTAAGACTTTTCATAGCAAACAGAAACTGAAAGAATTTGTTGCCACTCATCCTGCCCTGCAAAAGATGCTTAAAGATGTGTTACACACAGAAACACAGAAACATGGTCACCAATATGAAAGAAGGTAAAGGAAGGAAACCTCACAGCAAAAGATCCCAGGAAGCTCAATTTCTCTTTGACATAGAATTAAACTCTGATGCTCTGTTAAAGCAATGTGTTAAAGTAATCTATTATGTTCTCTTGATGTCTGTTAAATTCTAATTGTTCAAAAACAGCTGAATTTTTATTATTTAAATATGTGCTTCTTTTCAAAGATTTGAATAATCACCTTGTAACAATGATCAAATTTGGTCTATGTTATGTCATGATTTTAAGGAATCTTATTTCAACCAGATATTTTGGATTTTGAGCCTTCTTGGCATTCTTGACAGGCATTCAAAAAATCAAAGTTTCAAACAATCTGGTCTCTAAAATTTCCAGTCAATCTTGGACTTTGGTTTTTCCAGTTTGGGCCCAACTTAAAAAATTGAAAGACCTATGTCTCTCATCTTATAGAGACAACAACTAATCAGGCTATTTGGATTATATTAGAAGTACTGTCAAGATGTGATGTGGTACCAAACTTTAAGTTTCTATAATGGAAAATGCTATTAATACAAATGTTTGCGAATTAAAAAGTCTAATGATCTTGTGTTACTAGACATGATAGTTATCTCAATGAGAAAGCCCCAGAGGCCTAAAGAGTTAAATACTTGTAAAATCCTACAGGTGCTTTCAAAAATACTGTGAAGTAAGCAAGTGCCTCTTGTTGGTTGATGAGTTTATAATTTTAAACATGGCGACTTAAAGTCTTTTGTCATCCACAGTTATATATGATTTGCTGCTCATAAAACTAAAGCATTGTTGGTTCTGTGTTTAGCTGTCCTCCTATAGGTTCCTATGGACTTTTTACAGCCACTCTATTGTATTCAGTACTTTGGGATGGCTCTGTAAACAGATGAAGCCAATAATGTATTAACAGTACCAACTGAGAGAAAGTATGGTTAACTGAGGTTACTAAAAACAAAAAGCAATTCAAATCAATTGGCAATCTACAAAAAGAGTTAAAGATTTTAAAAGCTATTATTAAAATTGCTATATTGGTCTATTATGCTATGTTATATGTGTGTACATATTGTATGTCCACATGGGGAAATTTTATTAAGAGTTTTCTTTTAAATGGCTTATAGATAAGATTGTCCATAAATTTAAGCTGCTAAAATCAATCAAAGATACATTTTAATTTGTGTGACCTGAATCTGTGTATCATATGTTTTAAACGTGTTGGTAGAAAGAAACTAAAAACATTTTATATGGTTGTGCTTAAGTTTACTGTTTAAACAAACTACACCATGTTAGATATTTAAGAGGTGTTTTCAAATACATGATTCTTAAAATTTATAGAAGGCATTGGACCTTCTGGTAAATGTTTTCTTAAGTTGTTATCTAATGGTTGGAACAGTTTGCTAAGTATTCATGTGATATTGCTATTGTCAGCAAGTGATCTAGGACTTGCTCCCTCATTTCTCTATTCTAAGCCCAACTTGTTCTTTCATTCCAATATATTACATTTCAAGTACTCTATTAGTTACCTCAAATTGGGCAAAATATATTATTATCTGTCTTTTGGGGACTGGCTTATTTCACTAAGTATAATGATTTCAATTTGCCACCAACATTTTGAAAAACACAGGATTTCATTTTTTAAGGCTGAGTAGTACTCCATAGTGCATATATACCATAATTTCTTTATCCAGTCAACAATTGATGGAAATCTGGTTTTTTTCCATTGCTTAGCTATTGTGAATTGTGCTGCAACGAACATAGGGGTACAGATAACTCTTTCATGCACTGGTTTCTTTTTTGGGGAATAAATTGTCAGGAGTGGGATGGCTGGATCATATGGTAGATCTATATAAAGATTTCTAAGGTATCTCCATAATGTCTTCCAAGCACTTGCACCAGTTTACATTCTTACCAACAGTGGATCTTGGTATTTTCCCCCACATCCTTGCCAGCATTTGTTGTTTGTTATACTCTGTATGACAGCAACTCTAAATGGAGTGAGGTGAAACTTCATTATAGTTTAGATTTGCCTTTCTCTGATGGCAAATCCTAACATTTTCTCAAGTGTCTGTTGGCCATTTGAATTTCTTCTCTTGAAAAAATAATGCCTGTTCAAGTCCATTGCCCATTTCTTAACAGTACTGTTTGCTTTGCTGTTGCTGAATTTCTTGAGCACTTTATAGATTTTGGATTTTCAACTTTTATCAGTTGCATAGTTTGCCAATATTTTCTCCCGTTCTGTCAGTTCCCTCTTCAATTTTCTGAGTGTTTCCTTTGCAGTGCTGAGGCTTCTCTTCTACATGTAATTATATTTGTCAGTTTTGGTTTTGATTGCCTGTGCTTCTGGTGTCTTTCCAAAAAAGTTTTTGCCTATGTCAATATCTTGCAGAATTTTCTCAATGTTTTCTAATGACCTGATCGTATCGGGTTGTAGATTTAGATATTTGATCCATTTTGAGTGGATATTTGTGTTAGCTTTAAGATAGGAGTCTAGTTTCGTACTTCTACATGTGAAGATCCAGTTTCCACAGCACCATTTGTTAAAGAGACTGTCCTTGCTGCAGGGATTGATTTTAGCTCCTTTATAAAATGTATTGTAGATGTATGAATTAATTTCTAGTTTCTATTCTGTTCCTTTGGTCTAGAACAATGTGCCCATAACAGACTCTTTTGATTATAACTTCCTTATAATATGTCTTGAAATATGGTATTGTGATAGCTCTAGCACTCCAGGGTATGTTGTGTTTCCATATGAATTTTAGCATCATTTTTTCTATATCTGTGAAGAATGCCATTGGTATTTTGATTGGGATTCCAATTAATCTCTAAATTACTTTTGGTACTATGAATATTTTGATGTTGTTGATTCTTCCAATCCTTGAACATGGAAGATTTTTCCATTTTTTTTTAATGTCTACTTCTGTTTCTTTCTTAGCATTTTCTAATTTTCATTGTAGAGATCTTTGACTTCCTTGGTTAAATTTATTTCAAGATATTTGATTCTTATTGGTGCTATTATGAATGGGACTGATCTTAAAAGTCCTTTCTCATTCATAATCTTTTCCGTGTATACAAAGGCTACTGATTTTTCTTTGTTGATTTTATACCCTGCGACTTTACCAAACTCTTCTTTGAGGTCCAATAATCTTTCAGTGGAGTCTTTTGGATCCCCTGTATATAGAATCATGTCATCTTTTCTCTTTTCCAATTTGTATTCCTTTGATTTCTTTTTCTTGCCTAATGAATCGGGCTAAAACTTCTAGGACTATATTAAATAGCAAGAGTGAAAGTGGGCATCCTTGTCTGGTTCTGGATCTTAGGGGAAATAAGTCCAGCTTTTCCGTCTTCAGTTGGATGCTTTCTGTGCTTTGTCATATATTGTGTTCAGGCAGATGTCTTCTATACCCAATTTTCTCAGGGTTTTAATCATGAAATAGTGTTGTATTCCATAAAATGCTTTATTTGCATAAATTGAGATAACCATACTGTTTTTATTCTTCAGTTTGTTAAGGTGATGTATCACATTTATCAATTTGTTAACGTTAAACCAAGCCACCATACTGGGGAAAAATCCCACTTGGATTCTATTAGCTAATATTTTGTTGAGGAATTTTACATCTATGTTTATCAAGGATATTGATCTATAGTTTTCTTTCTCTGTTCTGTTGTTTTCAGGTTTAGGTATTAATGTGATACAGACTTCATAGAAGGAGTTGAGGAGGATTCTCTTCCTATCAATTGTTTTGAATAGCTTGAGAAGAATTGGAATTAGTACTTCTTCAGAAGTCTGGTAGAATTTAGCAGTGAAGTTGTCTGGTCTTCTGCATTTTTTGTTGTGAGGGTATTATTACTGATTCAACCTTGGTTACTAGTCTATTTAGGTTTTCTATATCTTCCTGACTCAATTTTAGTAGATTGTATGTGTCTGCAAATCTATCCATTTACTCTATGTTTCCCAATTTGTTGGCATACAGCTTTTTGTAGTAATTTCTTATGATTCTTTTTATTACTATGCTATCTGTTATTACATTTCTTTTTTTCACCTCTGATTTTATTGATTTGAGTATTCACTCACTTTTTTGATTATTTGGGCAAATGGTGTACCAATGTTCTTTATTTTTTTCAAAATCTATCTCTTCATTTCACTGATTTTTGTACTTTTTTGGTTTCAATTTTGTGTATTTTTTCTCTTATTTTAATTATTTTTTTCTTCCTATGAATTTGGGACTTGTTTTGTTTTTGTTATTCTAGGTCCTTGGGATGCATTGATATTTCATTTATTTGGAACCTTTCCAATATCTTCATGTAGGCACCGATTGCTATTTATAAATTTCCATCCTAACACTGCTTTTGCTGTATCCCATAAGTTTTGATATTTTGTATTGTCATCTTTATTTGTTTCCAGAGTTTTTTTTTTATTTCTCTTTTGATTTCTTCTATTACACACTGTTCATTCAGGAGCATGTTACTCTATCTCCATATATTTTCATATGTTCTAGAGATTCTTGAGTTGTTGATGTCCAGCTTCATTCCATTGAGGTCAGACAAGACGTATGATGTGATTTTGATTTTTATGAATTTGCTGAGACTTTTGTTATGGCCTAGCATATGGTCTATCCTAGAGAAACTTTCATAAACTGATGAGAACAATGTGTATTCTGCCACTGTGGGGTAAAAGATTCTGTAGATATCCATTACTTCCTTTTGGTCTATAGTATCAATTAACTCTGTTGTTTCTTTGCTGATTTTCTGTTTGGTTTATCTGTCCATCCTTGAAAGTGGAGTACTGAAGTTCCCCATTACTATTGTATGGGAGTCTTTGTCTCATTTTAGATCCATTAACATTTCTTTTAAATAGTCATTTGCCCTGTAATTGGGTTCCTATACATTTATTATGGTCATGTCTTCCTATTGAATTGATCCTTTAATCATTACATAGTGCCCTTCTCCATTTCTTAACAGTTTTTATGTAAAAGTCCATTTTGTATGATATTAGGAAGGCAACACAACTCTTTCTTGGTTTCTGTTAGCATGGAATAACTTTTTCCATCCTTTCATTTTCAGTTTGCATGTATCTTTGTTTGTGAGATATGTTCATTGTTGGTAGCAAATAGATTGGTATTGTTTATAATCCTTTCATCTGTTCTGTATCTTTTAACTGAAGGTCATTTACATTAAATGTGACTATCTATAAGTAATGACTTGGCCCTGACATTTTTCCATAAATATTCCTATTGTTTACTATCGATTTCTTTTGTACTTCTGCCTTCCAATGTCTTCATAATGACTGCTAACTTTCTGTTTCTGTGTGTAGCACATCCTTAAGCATATTTTGCAAGGCTGGATGAATGGTGACAAGTTCTTTCATTATCTATTTGTTATGGAAAGTCTTTATTTCATCTTCTTTCATAAATGAAAAGTTTGCAGGATACTGTATTCTGTGTTGACAGTTTTTTTTTTTTTCTTGTAAGACTCTGACTATATCTCACCATTCACTTCTATCCTGTAGGGTTTCTGATGAGAAGTCAGCTGTGAGTCTAATTGGAGATCTTCTAAAAGTAATCTGGTATTTCTCTCGTGCACATTTTAGAATATTTATGTTTTATTGTGGAGAGTTTGACAACGATTTTTTTGTGGTGAAAATATTTTCTGGTCTTACCTGTTAGGAACTACTATGTGCTTTCTCTACTTAAATGTCCCTTTATTTCTCCAAATTAGGAAGCTTTTCTTTAATTATTTCAATAAATAGGCTTTCTAGACCATTTTCTCTTTCCACACCTTGAGGAACACATAAGACCCATGTGTTGGGTCATTTGATAGTATCCGATAGATCTCCATCATTGCTTTTAAGTTTTCGATTTTCTTTTTTGGTCTGACTACAAGATGTCCAAAGATTTTTCTTCTAGTTCAGATATTCTTTTTTTCTGCCTTGCAAGTCTGCTGATAGGCTTTCCACTGATTTTTTAATTTTTTTTAAATTTTTTATTAATTTTTTTTGGACAGGCAGAGTGGAGAGTGAGAGAGAGAGAGAAAGAGAGAAAGGTCTTCCTTTTACCGTTTGTTCACCCTCCAATGGCCACTGCGGTCGGCGCACTGTGACCTACGCACCGCGCTGATCTGAAGCTGGGAGCCAGGTGCTTCTCCTGGTCTCCCATGCGGATGCAGGGCCCAAGCACTTGGACCATCCTCCACTGCACTCCCGGGCCACAGCAGAGAGCTGCACTGGGAGAGTGGCAACTGGGACAGAATCTGACACCCCAACTGGGACTAGAACCCAGTGTGCTGGTGCCACAAGGCGGAGGATTAGCCTACTGAGCCGTGGCACTGGCCAATTTTTTTTTTGATCTATACATTCTTCATTTATAATATTTCATTTTGATTTCTCTTTAAAATCTCAATTTCATGGGAAAAAATTTCAATCATATCATGTGTGGTTTTCTTTAGTTCATGGATTCGCTTTTGATTGTCTTGAGCAACTCTATGACTAATTTTTGAATTCCATTTCTGTCATTTCCTCAATCTTTTCATCTTCACATTCCAATATTGAAATGCTGTGTTCCTTTTGGTGGGTGGGGATTATGGTGTCTTCCTTATTCTTTTTTCTTGAATTTCTGAGTTTGTGGAGTTGATTTTTTTTCTTCTAATCGCTTTTATGTTTGAGCTATGCCTCTGTGGTTGAGTGGAATACCTGCACATTCAGTGACTACCAAGAGGTGTGTGGTGGGTATGGCCAGGGAGTTCTAGTCAATTCCCCAGGCTGGGCTAAGTTTCTAGTCTAGCACCCAATTTGGGCATGGTAGATCTCAATACTCAACTACACTCTGCAGCTTCTCATGTATCCACTGAGTCCCCACGGTCTCAGCACACAAGCCTCTCACAGTTGCTGTGTCCAGAGTTTTCTCTCTGCCCTGCCAGACTGTCCAGTGAACAGAGAGGCAGATATTTTCAGAGAGAGCTCTGCCTAAGTGTTTTGACCCTGGGAGGCTGCGGGCACCCCACTTTTCTACGTGGCTGCCCAGACACCTCTGAGCAATGTTCATAGTCAGTGGGGACTGTGGATAGTTCCCTCTGCTAGAATCTCTGTAGCACACATACACACAAGAGGCACTGGCTGAACGTTGCTGCCTGCCCACCAGTGCCACCAGCAGTGCTGCCTTAAGCCAAAATTGCACCCACCTTCTCTCAACCAGGCAGCAGTCAATGTTTAGCAGAAATTGTGGAAAAACAAATGTCCCTCTCCACTTTCACTGTTTCCGCCAGCAACCCCCGGCAACCACCAGTTCCCAGGGCTCCAGTCTGGATCCATGCCATGCTCTCACTCCAGCTCTTCTACCACGGGTTGCTGTAGTCCGGTCTCATTTCCATCTCCAAATTGCTGTCCACTCTGGCTCTCAGCAGCTGCAGTTGCACTCATGCTCGTGCTGCTCACTGCACTCTCCACACAGGTCCACACTGTTTCACCTCCCTCTGTAGGACGTCTAGTGTAGTATTCTCTCATCTCTCCTGACAGTGCACTTCCTACACTTTTCTCTTCACTGTTTATCCTTAGCCCAACGAAGCATGTTGTTCCCTAATCAACTATCTTGTAATCCAAATAACTACTTTCTTAATGGCCATTCTTAACATAAAGAAACAGGATAGCAGTTAGGTGTCACTTTTAATACTAAAAGTAGCAGTGAACTGTTTAATATCTTTCTTTGAAATAAAGAAGCTTATGTTTCGAATTTTTGAAGATGTTTTCATTAGGGGCCAGCACTGTGGTATGTCAGGCAAAACTGCCACCTCTTATGCTGACATCCCTTATGGGTGCTGGTTCAAGTCCCAGCTGCCCCACTTCTGATTCAACACCCTGCTAATGCTCCTGGGAAGACAGTAGAGATGGTCCAAGTGCTTGGACCCCTGTACCCACGCGGGAGACCTGGAGGAAACTCCTGGCTCCTGGTTTCAGGTTGGATTAGCTTCTACCATTATAGCCTTTTTGGTGTGAACCAATGGATGGAAGATATTTTTCTCTGGCTCTTCCTCTCTCTTTCTCTCTCTCCTGTCTCTCTCTCTTGCTTTCTCTCACAGTGTAACTCTGTTTTTCAAATAAATGATGAATCTTTGAAAAAACAAATGTTTCCATTAAAATATAAATAAAATTTATTTGAAATTTTTTTTTCAGGGGTGGGCATTGTGCCACATCCAGTTAAGCTACAGGTTGGGAAGCCAGCATCCCATAACATCTTGCCTGGTAGACCTCAGCTCCTCCACCTTTGGTTCAGCTTCCTGCTAATGTGTCTGCAAAAGCAGAAGATGATGAACTACCTACTTGTGTCCATGACACTCTTGTGGGAAACTGGACCTAGTTCTGGGCTTCAGGGTTCAGCCTGTTTCAGCTCCAGTTGTTGCAGGCATCCTAGATTCCGTTGTTGCAGGCATTTGGGGAATGAACCAGTGCACAGAAGATTTTCTGTCTCCCCCCCGCCCCTTGTCTCTCTCTCATGCATTCACTCACTCTACCATCCGAATTGGCAAATAATTTTTAAAATTTAATCAAGTAATATTTTTAAGAAACCTTTTATTTAATGAGTACAGATTTCATAAGTACAACTTTAGAAATATAGCAGTTCTTCACCCCATACCCTCCATTCCACCCCCACTCCCATTCCACCTCTTTCTCCCTCTCCCATCCCATTCTTCATTAGGAATTATTTAACTTTTAAGTGACTCATTTTTAATTTTTAATTAACTCATCAAGTAATCTTTAAATCATACCACTCAATTAAAGTTACATATCATTTGACTCCACATAAATACATTTTGCTAGCCTTTCTTACGAATTGTTTTTATCAATCAACATGGTAAATTAATGGAGATAGAATCTCTAATCATGATGATTTTAAGATGTAATATGTTGCAAATTATACAGTACATCAAATATGCAATTTATGTTTCTGGCTAAGATGGATTAAAAGAAACTTAATTAACTATATCATTTGAACCAACACCATCAAGAAGCAAACAAACACAAAAAAGAATATGTGAAACAATTATTTGTATGTCATTCAGCATCACAAACAAAAGGAAAGTAATCTATGGGAGGACAGAAATACAAGGCTATGCCTTATGTTTGTCTCAAGTATTTCCTTGAGTTTTCAGATAACAAACATGAAGGAAGTAAATAGTTAGATCCTAGCAAATCCCAAAGTTGACTAAACAGAGCTTAATGACTGAGGATACAGGGTAGCTTCAATTAATAGGGGAATTTTGAGAGTAGATTAGGCTGCACAGAGATTCATACAGGGTGTCTCTTGTGTTATGTCTTTAGTGGGGTACTAATCTGGTCAAACAACTGGAAACCATTATACTTAGTGAAACAAGCCAGTCCCAAAAAGACAAATCCCGTATGTTCTCCCTCATCTGAGGTAACTAGTAGAATACCTAAATTAAGATAATCTATAGAAGTAAAATTAACACTATGAAATGCAATGATTTTGAACAGCCCTCGTCTCAATTGTTGAGGAATGATTTTTTTGCCACTTTTGAACTCTTTACTTAGGTTTAATCTTATGTGTATAAAGTTAATTGAAAATATATATTTTGAAACAATAAGAATGGGGATAGGAGAGGGAGGAGGAAGAATGTGGGATTGCTGGTGGGAGGGAGTGTAGGGTGAGAAGAATGACTACATTCCTTAATTTGTACATATGAAATATATGAAGTTTGTATACCTTAAATAAAATATTTCTATGTAAAAAAAAGATATTTACTTATTTATTTGAAAGGTAGAGTTGCAGAGAGACAGAGACACAGCGAGAGATCTTCCACTCCCCCAGTGACCACAATGGCTAGAGGCTAGGCTGATCCAAACCAGGATCCAGGAGCTTCTTCCGGGTTTCTCACTGGGTGCAGAGGCCCAAGCACTTAGATCATTTCCACTGCTTTCCCAGCCACATTAGCAGGAAGCTGCCATCAGAAGTGGAGCAGCCAGGACTCGTACTGGCACCAGAATGGGTGCTTTACCCATAATACCACAGTGCTGGCCCCAATATACATTCTAATTTCTGAAAGAATACAACTACCATCCAGGAATACTTTATCTAAAAATTACATTTCATAGCTTAAAAAGAAATAAAGACTTTTTCAAGATGAGCAAAACCTGAAGGAATTCTTCACCGCCAAACTCTCTGTACAAAAGATACCTGAGAGCCCAGCATGCTGTAGCAAGGAAAAAAACTCATTAAAATGTGGGAAAGTATATTAGAACAGAAACACAAAAGAGAAATACAAAAGACTATAGTCTTATCTGTACAATAAGCCACAAATCCACAAATATGAACACCAAAAAATGAAGGAAAGTGTAAAGGATACTTAAATTAAAAAGAAGAAAAATGTAAATGACAGGAATGCTTAATTACTTATCAATAATAACCTTGAATTAAATATAATGATTTCCCTATTTCAAGTTAAACACTAGGGACCAGCATTGTGCCACAGCATGTTAAATCATTGCTTTTGACATCAGTATTCCATATCTGAGCACCATTTCAAGTCTTGTCAGCTTCGATTCCAATCTAGCTTCCTGCTGATGCAAATGGGCAGGAATAGATGATGGCCCAAGCACTTGGGACCCTACCATCCTGTAAGGGAGAGCAGGATGGCATTCCTGGCTATTGGATTCATGCTGACACAGACCTGGCTGTTGTAGCCATTTGGGTAGTGCAGTAGTGGATGAAAGGTATCTCTTTCTCTTTTTGTGTGTCTCTCTCTATCTTGTTTTTTCTTCCTGTCTGTCCCTGACTCTTGAGCAACTGGGTCAAGTAAATAAATAAATACTTTTTAGAAGAATGCTATAAACTGGCAGAATGAATAAAAAGCCTAACATTATGCTGTCTAAAATAAACTCACTTTATTAATAACCATAACAGATACTGAAATTGAAAGACTTGAGAAAAAATATGTTTAATGCAAAGATAAGCCAAAAGACAGCAAGAATATCTAAATGCATTTCAGGTAACTTAAACATTAAGAAAAAAGTTGTTCAAAGAGACAAAGATAATCACTAAATAATGATCAAGGGATCTATTCAATAAGAAGATAAAATGACTGTAAATATAAATATACCTAATGCCAAAGTACCTATTTTTATGAAGTAAACATTGTTGAATACAAAAGCAGAAACAAGCTTCAAAGAAGATAATAATGCAGACTTATCATCTAATTTTAATCAATCAACAAATGTCCATTAAAAATAAATAAGTACAGGGACATTAGAGTTAAAGTACATAGTATACCTAATAGATCTTACAGATATTTATGGAAAATTCCATCCAACAACTACAGAGTATATATTCTTTCATCAGAAAATTGAAAATACTCAAGGTTAGACCATACATTAGATCAAATAAGAAGTCTTAACAACTTAAAAAATTAAAATTATGTCATATATCTTTTCTGAATATAATGATATTGAATTAGAAATCCTCATTAAAATAATCTCCAGAAATTATACAGATATTTTGCAACCTGAAAAATACGCATCTAAATAAAAAGTTATTGACTCAATCCAAAGGGTAAAAACAAAATTCAAAACACAACATTTCAAAACTGATAGTACACAGCAAAAGCAGTACTGAGAGAACTTTATAAAAATAAGCACCTGCATTTAAAAATTAGAGATCAAACAAGCAACCAGATGATGCATTTAAAACATCTAGAAAAACAAATACATTGAATCTCAAAGTTAATAAATGGACATAAATCACAAAGATCAAGGCAGAAATAAATGAAATAGAGAGAAAAAACATAATTTAAAGATTAGTGGAATAAAGAGTTGGTTTCTTATAAAGGGAAACAAATTCAAGAAAAATTTAACCTGACCAACCAAAAAGCAAAGAGAGAAGACAAAAATAAATGAACCAGAGATCAAAAAGGTGACCTTTCATTAATAACACAGAGTGGCAGATCATTAGGGACTGTCAGACAAATATGAGCCAAAAATTAGAAAACTACTACAATGGATACATTTAACAAAATTGGAACATGAAGACATAGAAAACAGGAAAAAATACCCAGTAATGAGATAAATCAGTAAATAAAAATTTTCTTATCAAAGAAAGGACCAGAAAGAGATGGATTGATTTTCGAGTTCTACCCAAATTTCAGATAACTAACAACAAGTATTCTCAAACTATTCCAAAAATATTGAAAGGAAAGAAATTCTTCCAAAGTCATTTCATAAGACTAATATTAGCTTCATACAAAAAACAGAAAAAATAAAAATCAGACAAAAATAAAACTATAGACTAATATTCCTAATAAACACAGATGTAAATAATTTTACCAAGTAAAAGTAAAATAAATCTAATAGTGCAAAAAAAGATCATTCATCATGACAAGGTGGTAATTATCTCAGGGATGCAGTGATGATTCAACATAAACTAATCAACAAACAATATGTCACACCAATAGAATAAAGGATAAAAAAGACATGATCACCTCAATAGAAAGAAATAGCACATTAACAGATTAGAGAATAAATCCATATGAATATCCCAATATGCAAAAAGAAACATTTGATAAAGTACAACATCCTTTCATGATTAAAAAAAAAAAAAACTCAAAAAATTTGGATATAAAGAAACATGCTTCAACACAATCAAGGCAATACATAACAAATGCGTAACCAGCATCATATTGAATGGGAAAAGCTCGAAACATTTCCACTAAGTTCTGGAACCACACAAAAATGCATCCTCTCACAGTTACTATGCAATATGATTCTGGAAGTATTAGTTAGAGTCATTAGGTAAGAAAAAGAAATTAAGGGGATACAAATTATAAATGAGAAATTCAAATTGTCACTGTTTGCAGATGATAGGATTCTTTATATACAAGAACTAAAGGACTCTGCTAAGAGATTATTGGGATTCAAAAGACTTTGGTAAAGTTTAAGGATATAAAATCAACACTCAAAAATCAATAGCATTTGTATATACAAACAATGTCCTGTCTGAGAAAGAACTCATAATATCAATGTCATCCACAATAAATACAAAAGCATTTAAAAACCTTGGGATAAATTTAACCAAAAATCGAAAGATCTCTACAATGAAAATTGTAAAATATCTAAGAAAAAAATAGAGGCAGACAGAAAAAAATGGAAAAAAAATTCCTTGTTCATGAATTGGAATAATTAATATCATCTATACTACCCAAATCTATACCACCCAAAATGATTTAACAATTTCACTTGATTCCAATCAAATTGTATCATCTAGGGTCTAGAAAAATTATCAAAAAAATCATATGGAAACACAAGAGACCCAGAAAAGTAAAGTAGTCTTACACAATAAAAATAAAAGCTGAGACATCAGAATACCAGTTACCAAGATATACTACAAAACAGTTAAAATCAAAACATCATGGTACAAGAAGAAAAACACACAGCCCAGTGGAATACATAAGAATTCCCAGAAATTAATCCAAATGTCCAAAACTATCTAATTTTTCACAAAGGAGCTAAAATCATTCCCGGGAGAGAGGACAGTATCTTCTACAAATAGTGTTGGGAAACTGAATCTCCACATGCAGAAGTATGAAACAAGACCCCTACATTACACTGTATACAAAAATCATCTCACAATGCATGAGTGATCTAATTCTATGACCTGAAACCATAAAATTAGCAGAGGAAACACTATAATACATTAGCCCAGGCAAAGAGTTGTTGGATAAGACCCCGGAAAAATAGGCAACAAAAACAAAACTAGACCAATGAGATTAAATCAAGCTAAGAAACCTCCTACATGAGGAGTAAGTGCAACGTGACTCCTGTTGTTGACTTAACAAATTGACACTCTTGTTTATGGCATCAGTAATCTCCCTAGGCTCTTGTCATGAGTTGCCAAGTCTATGGAAGCCTCTTGAGTTTGCTGACTCAAGAGGATTGTTCTCTCCCTTTTTAATTCTATCAGTTAGTATTAGCAGACACTAGTCTTGGTTATGTGATCCCTTTGACTCTCAGACCTATCATTTTGATCAACTGTGAACTGAAATTGATCACTTGGACTAGTGAGATGGCATTAGTACATGCAACCTTGGTGGGATTGAATTGGAATCCCCTGGCACGTTTCCAACTCTACCATTTGAGGCAAGTCAGCTTGAGCTTGTCCCAAATTGTACATCTCCTCCCTTTCTTATTCCCACTCTTATATTTAACAGAGATCACCTTTCAGTTAAATTTAAACACCTAAGAATAATTGTGTGTTAGGCCGGCGCCGTGGCTCAATAGGCTAATCCTCCACCTGTGGCGCCAGCACCCCGGGTTCTAATCCTGGTTGGGGCGCCAGATTCTATCCTGGCTGCCCCTCTTTCAGGCCAGCTCTCTGCTGTGGCCTGGGAGTGCAGTGGAAGATGGCTCAAGTGCTTGGGCCCTGCACCTGCATGGGAGTCCAGGAGAAGCACCTGGCTCCTGGCTTCGGATCAGCGCGGTGCACTGGCTGCAGCGGCCATTGGAGGGTGAGCCAAAGGTAAAGCAAGACCTTTCTCTCTGTTTCTCTCTATCTCTCACTGTCCACTCTGCCTGTCAAAAAAAAGAATAATTGTGTGTTAATTACAGAGTTCAACCAATAGTATTGAGTAGAGCAAAAAAAAAATACTAAAAGGGATAAAGTATTAATGTGTTCATCAACAGTCAGGACAAGGGCTGATCAAGTCCTTGTTTGTCATAGTGTCCATTTCACTTCAACAGGTTTCCTTTTTGGTGTTCAGTTAGTTGTCACCAATCAGGGAGAACATATGATATGTATCCCTTTGGGACTGGATTATTTCACTCAGCATGTGTTCCAGATTCCTCCATCTTGTTGCAAATGACCAGATTTCATTGTTTGTTACTGCTGTATAGTATTCTGTGGAGTACATGTCCCATAACTTCTTTATCCAGTCTACTGTTGATGGGCATTTAGGTTGATTCCAGGTCTTACTATTGCGAATTGAGTTGCAATAAACATTAAGGTGCAGACAGCTTTTTTGTTTGCTGTGGTGGAACAAATCCTCTCAGAAAGAAAGTTTGCCAATTTATTTTCCTTTGTGTAAATTCCAATGAGTGGGATGGGTTGTATGGTAGGGTTATATTCAGGACAAATAAACTTTTAAAAAATTAAAAAATAGAACAGATCATTCCATACAATTTGTGCATTCACAATTAACAAGATTTATGTTTTCCTATGCTAGAATATTCCTGTTCAGTATTCTTTCAAGTATTTCCATCAGGATTTCTTTAATGACGGCCTAGTGGCGATGAACTTCCCTTGCTTTTGTTTGTCTGAGAAAGTCTTTATCCCTCCACTTAGGAGGACTGTATAAACTCTCCATTTATATTTTTCTAGCATTTGAATATATCATCCCACTGAAAAATTTTAATAGTTTTTGTACATGTATAAATATTTGTCTTGCTAGTTTTCATGGTTACTTTTGATTAGAATATGTTTCAGAGTTGATCTTTAGAAGTTTCATCTTATTTGCGGTCCTTTGAAATTCTTGGAATTAAATGTTAATTTCCTGTCTAGATTTGTGGAATTTTCTGCTTTTATTAATTTTAATATGCTTTCCTGTTTTCTCTTTTCTCCATCTAGAACTTCAGCAATGCATTGGTTTGCTTGACAATATCAGATAAGTCCTTTTAACTTTCTTTACTATTTTTCTTTTTTTTTTTTTTTTTGACTGAAAAGTTTCCAGTAACTTTTCTTTGAGTTCATTCATTCTTTCTTCTGCTTGATCTAGTCTCTCATCCAAATTCCTCTAGGGAAATTTTCAGTTCATTTATTGTCACATTCATCTCTATGCACTATTTTTGATTTTTTTTAATATTTGCTACCTCTGTTGAATTTTAACTTTCCTTATGCACTGTTCTGAGGATCTCAGTGAAAATCTTTATAATTATTTTAAATTCTTAATCAGGTAAATCAATATTTCACTTTATTTAGAATTGGTGTCTGGAAATTTATCTTGTTTCTTTTTTTCTTTTACCATATTTATTCTTTCTTTGTCTCCACTTTATCTTTGAGTGTTGTGTACACATTTGATAAAACAATGACTTCTCTTACACTTCACATGCACCTTATACAATGCAAGACATTCATCCCTCCACAAAACTAGCGGCTCTCAGGCCACTCAAACCTTCATGCCAATCCAGCTCTCTTTGTTGTTGGCAGCCCCTGTGTATCTACAGCATGCTACTTCCTTTCAGTGGTTCAAGAAAAGTGAGCCCGAAACCAATTCCTTAGTAAATGGGATCACTGGATGTTCTGTCAAAGTCTTTGCCATTTCAGAAAGAAAAGAGATTTTTGATGATGTTCCCTGTTTTCTCTGTGATGAGCTGAGGGAAGGGACTGTGGTGACTAGTTACAATGATAGATAAAGTTATTATCTTTACTCTCATTGGCCTTCAGGTAGTTAGAATATGCTGGGTCATGTTTGAGCCAAGTGAGACCAGACAAAAATCAGTCTTTTATTATGCCATTCAAAAAATTTTGGCACTGTAAATGCTGTTTAAACTCTTTACCCACACAGAGAGAAGCTAGAAGCAGGTGTTGTTATCCCATCATTCTGCCTTGAGTTACAGGGAGGGTCTATGGTGATGGCTACATCAAATTCTTATCTGTGTATTCACTCCAGAAGCCAGATCATCCCAGGCCACATCAGTCCTCAGAGACAAAAAAAAAAAAAAAAGGAAAAATGAAGTTTGCTGCTGTTGAAATCCTTAGAAATGTTGGAGCAATACATGTGAGGAATCACTGTGCAGATCTGGGAGGTGGGGACCATGGAAAATCTAGCCCAAATTGCTCTTTATTCTCTGCCTGTGATTAGAATGAACTGGATCCCTGAGTTCTCTGAGAAATGCAAAACAGAGACACTGGAAAAGTGGTGTTGAACGTGTGGTTCAGGTCCCTCTTCTTAGTGAGAAACTGGTAGCTAGTATGTTCCCTCATGATCATATCATGTTGTGCTGGATATAGGAGTTCTGGAAAGATGGAGTCTTAAATTTCCCAACTAGCTTTGGTGTGCTAGTTTCATGCTCTCTAATTGGGCAGGAGTTTCTCAACTAATTTTCACATTTCTTAAGAAGGAAACTGGTTCAAGAATTATGATTGAATTGTCATGCGTGTTGGAGGAAAGAGGGTCTAGTGTTTCCTATCCTGCTCTTTCTGACATCAATCCAACTTTTCTTATTTTCAAATAAAAATATCTTAGATGAGAAGATTAAGAAAGTAGGAATATGCAATAAGTATATGGAAATAAAATCAGCACATACAAGTTAAGACACTGTCAGTTCATATTAAAGGATAAATAAGAAAACCTAATTATGAAGGAATATGGAGGTAAATGGAGAACAGGAAAGGAGAAATAGGATATCTATGTCATACTAAACACTGGAATGAAGTATAAATGATGCTCAAATAAGGAGTTGTCAGCCAGTAACCTGATGGAAAAGGGATTGAATTGATTTTAACTTTGCATTAGCTATAGTTAATCAAAATTTTAATGTCTAAGATAATTAGCAGCTCAATAGGCTCTTATAGTCATAGCATTTATTACAGCAGAAGTCAAGTCTCATAGAAAAATTCAATGATTAACCATCTTTAGAAATAACCCAAACTAATAATTTATTAATAAGTAATGTTTACCAGTATTAGCATATTTCAAAATATTATTAATGATGTTCAAAATAGCTAATTCTACAAAGGATTTTAGAATTGAAGTGACTTTGGAAAACATTTGGCTTTGAAAAACTCAAACTAGTTAATGCCAGGTTGGCTCAATCTGAATCAGCCTGTAGGCCTACTACAGTAGTGAAATATTACATGGTACCCCATATATGTGTACAATTGTTATTGTCAATAAATACAATCTAAAAAAAGAATATCTGATATCCAGAAAAGTAGAAAAGTAAAAACAACTGAGACTTTCTCTCCCTGATAATACAATGAATATTCCAAAAAAATAAAAATAAAAATCAATAAACACTCAACTGATGAATCTGGACAGAATTTTAGAGATTATTTACTCCATATTCCTTGATAATTGTGTCTCTATTGGAAAGGGACTTGGCAGGACTGCAAAACCGTAACAAGTTGCTTCCTGGCAATTATATTTCCCATGGTTTGTATTGTGTATGCACAAATTTGTGCATACACATACACGGATACAAAACAGGCATGTAGGACAGTCCTGATTAATGAGATCTTTATTGTAATGAAAGATTTGGTTCCATTATTTCACACACACTCTCATCTAGGATAATCATTTTCTACACTCAAAACAATTTTGTTGGGTTACATACTAATTTCATCAGCACTGATTGTTTTAATAGCATAATATCTCAACAATAACAAGGCTAACATAAACTTTTCCTTTGACATTTCAAGAACAGATATGGAAAAAATAAAAAACCTGAGGATTACGGAGCATTACCAACCAGAACTGTTTAACTCTTTTTTCCTTTACCAAGAGCCTAGCTTGTACTCTGACACCAGAAGTTTTTTTTTTTTTATTTTCATTCTCTTTTTTATTATTTCATTTTTTATCCCTTTTCAGAGTTAAAAATTGAAGACTAGGATATCAATATACAGGAGAAATTTTTTTGTCTTTATCTAATACAAATTTTTATTAAGCATATATACATTGACTTGGCCAAATTTGTCTAGTCTTATTCTTTTTTTTTTAAATTAAACTTTTATTTAATGAATATAAATTTCCAAAGTATAGCTTATGGGTTACAATGGATTCCCCCTCCCAAAATTTCCCTCCCACCCGCAACCCTCCCTCCTCGCACTCCCTCTCCCCTTCCAAACACATCATGATTCATTTTCAATTCTCTTTATATACAGAAGATCAGTTTAGTATATATTAGGTAACGATTTCAACAGTTTGCTGCCATATAGCAACATCAAGTGAAAAAGAAAAAAAAAGTACTGTTGGAGTACTAGTTATAGCATTAAATAAGAGTGTACAGCACATTAAAGACAGAGATCCTACATAATATTTTTTAAAATTAATTAATTTTCTATGCCATTTCCAATTTAACACCAGTTTTTTTTTTTTCATTTCCAATTCTCTTTATATAGAGAAGATCGATTCAGTATATAATTAGTAAAGACCTCATCAGTTTGTACCCACGCAGAAACACAAAGTGTAAAAATACTGTTTCAGTACTAGTTATAGCATCACTGCACATTAGATAACACATTAAGGACAGATCCCACATGGGATGTAAGTACACAGTGACTCCTGTTGCTGATTTAACAATTTGACACTCCTGTTCATGGCGTCAGTAATCTCCATAGGCTCTAGTCATGAGTTGCCAGGGCTATGGAAGCCTTTAGAGTTCGCTGACTTTGATCTTATTCCGATAGGGTCACAGTCAAAGTGGAAGTTCTCTCCTCCCTTCAGAGAAAGGTACTTCCTTCTTTGATGGCCCCGTTCTTTCCACTGGGATCTCACTCACAGAGATCTTTCATTTAGGTCTTCTTCTTCTTTTTTTATTTTCCATGGTGTCTTGGCTTTCCATGCCTACAATACTCTCATGGGCTCTTCCGCCAGATCCGAATGCCTTAAGGGCTGATTCTGAGGCCAGAGTGTTGTTTAGGACATCTGCCATTCTATGAGTCTCCTGTGTATCCCACTTCCCATGCTGGATCTTTCTCTCCCTTTTTGATTCTATCAGTTAGTATTAGCAGACACTTGTCTTGTTTGTGTGATCCCTTTCACTCTTAGACCTATCAGAGCCATCAATTGTGAACTGAAATTGATCACTTGGACTAGTGAGATGGCATTGGTACATGCCACCTTGATGGGATTGTATTGGAATCCCCTGGCACATTTCTAACTCCATCATTTGTGGCAAGTCAGATTGTGCATGTCCCAAATTGTACATCTCCTCCCTCTCTTATTCCCACTCTTATATTTAACAGGGATCACTTTTCAGTTAAAATTTAAACACCTAAGAATAATTGTGTGTTAATTACAGAGTTCAACCACTAGTACTAGAACAACAACAACAACAACAAATACTAAAAAGGATAAAGTATTACATTGTACATCTAGAGCCAGGACAAGAGCTGATCAGGTCATAGTTTCTTATAGTGTCCATTTCACTTCCACAGGTTTCCCCTTTGGTGCTCAGTTGTCGCCGATCAGGGAAAACAGATGAAATTTGTCTCCTTCGGACTGGCTTAATTCACTCAGCATGATGTTTTCCAGATTGCTCCATCTTGTTGCAAATGACTGGGTTTCATTGTTTCTTACTGCTGTATAGTGTTCTATAGAGTACATGTCCCACAATTTCTTTATCCAGTCTACTGTTGATGGGCATTTGGGTTGGTTCCAGGTCTTAGCTATTGTGAATTGAGCTGCAATAAACAATAATGTGCAGATGGTTTTTTTATTAGCCAAATTAATTTCCTTTGGGTAAATTCCAAGGAGTGGGATGGCTGTGTTGTATGGTAGGGTTATGTTCAGGTTTCTGAGGAATCTCCAGACAGACTTCCATACTGGCTTAACCAGTTTGCATTCCCACCAACAGTGGGTTAGTGTCCCTTTTCCCCCACATCCTCTCCAGCATCTGTTGTTGGTAGATTTCTGAATGTGAGCCATTCTAACCAGGGTGAGGTGAAACCTCATTGTGGTTTTGATTTGCATTTCTCTGATTGCTAGTGATCTTGAACATTTTTTCATGTGTCTGTTGGCCATTTGGATTTCCTCTTTCGAAAAATGTCTATTGAGGTCCTTGGCCCATCTCTTAAGTGGGTTGTTTGTTCTGTTGTTGTGGAGTTTCTTGATTTCTTTGTAGATTCTGGTTATCAATCCTTTATCTGTAGTATAGTTTGCAAATATTTTTTCCCATTCTGTCGCTTGCCTCTTCACTTTCCTGACTGTTTCTTTTGAAGTACAGAAACTTCTCAATTTGATGCAATCCCAAATGTTAATTTTGGTTTTTACTGCCTGTGCTCCTGGGGTCTTTTCCAAGAAGTTTTTGCCTGTACCTATATCTTGCAGGGTTTCTCCAATGCTCTCTAATAATTGGATGGTTTCGGGTCATAGATTTAAGTCTTTAATCCATGTTGAGTGAATTTTTGTGTAAGGTGAAAGGTATGGGTCTTGCTTCAAGCTTCTGCACGTGGAAATCCAATTTTCCCAGCACCATTTATTGAATAGGCTGTCCTTATTCCAGGGATTAGTTTTGAATCTTTGATCAAATATAAGTTGGCTGTAGATGTTTGGATTGATTTCTGGTGTTTCTATTCTGTTCCATTGGTCTATCCTTCTGTTTCTGTACCAGTACCATGCTGTTTTGATAACAACTGCCCTGTAGTATGTCCTGAAATCTGGTATTGTGATGCCTCCGGCTTTGTTTTTGTTGTACAAGATTGCTTTGGCTATTCGAGGTCTCCTGTGTCTCCATATGAATTTCAGCATCATTTTTTCCAGATCTGAGAAGAAGGTCTTCGGTATCTTGATTGGTATTGCATTGAATGTATAAATTGCTTTTGGGAGAATAGACATTTTGATGATATTGATTCTTCCAATCCATGAGTATGGAAGATTTCTCCATTTTTTGGTATCCTCTTCTATTTCTTTCTGTAAGGTTTTGTAGTTTTCATCGTAGAGATCTTTAACATCCTTGGTTAAGTTTATTCCAAGGTATTTGATTGTTTTTGTAGCTATTGTGAATGGGATTGATCTTAGAAGTTCTTCCTCAGCCGTGGCATTGCCTGTGTATACAAAGGCTGTTGATTTTTGTGCATTGATTTTATATCCTGCTACTTTGCCAAACTCTTCGATGAGTTCCAGTAGTCTCTTAGTAGAGTTCTTTGGATCCCCTAAATAAAGAATCATATCGTCTGCAAAGAGGGATAGTTTGAGTTCTTCCTTCCCAATTTGTATCCCTTTAATTTCTTTTTCTTCCCTGATGGCTCTGGCTAAAACTTCCAGAACTATGTTGAATAGCAGTGGTGAGAGTGGGCATCCCTGTCTGGTACCAGATCTCAGCGGAAATGCTTCCAACTTTTCCCCATTCAATAGGATGTTGGCCATGGGTTTTTCATATATTGCTTTGATTGTATTGAGGAATGTTCCTTCCATACCCAGTTTGCTTAGAGTTTTCATCATGAAAGGGTGTTGTATTTTATCAAATGCTTTCTCTGCATCTATTGTGAGAATCATATGGTTTTTCTTCTGCAGTCTGTTAATGTAGTGTGTTACATTGATTGTTTTGCAAACGTTGAACCATCCCTGCATACCAGGGATAAATCCCACTTGGTCTGGGTGGATGATCTTTCTGATGTGTTGTTGCATTCTATTGGTCAGAATTTTATTGAGTATTTTTGCATCTATGTTCATCAGGGATATTGGT
Source organism: Lepus europaeus (assembly GCF_033115175.1). Classification (NCBI taxonomy): domain Eukaryota; kingdom Metazoa; phylum Chordata; class Mammalia; order Lagomorpha; family Leporidae; genus Lepus; species Lepus europaeus. The sequence continues at coordinate 119,343,906 of NC_084829.1, forward strand.
CTGTAATTCTCTTTCAATGCTGCATCTTTTTCCAGCTTAAGAAATAAGGTGATGCTGGCTTCATAGAAAGAATTTGGGAGGATTCCCTCTTTTTCGTTTGTTTTGAATAGTTTGAGAAGAATTGGAGTTTGTTCTTCTCTAAATGTCTGGTAGAACTCAGCAGTGAATCCATCTGGCCCTGGGCTTTTCTTTGTTGGGAGGGCCTTTATTACTGTTTCAATTTCTGTGTCAGTTATGGGTCTGTTTAGGTTTTCTATGTCTTCCTGGCTCAATTTAGGTAGGTTGTATGTGTCCAAGAATCTGTCCATTTCTGATAGATTTCCCTGTTTGCTGGCATACAAGTCCTTGTAGTAATTTCTGATTATTCTTTTTATTTCTGTGGTGTCTGTTGTTACGTTTCCCTTTTCATCTCAGATCCTATTGATTTGGGTCTTTTCTCTTCTTTTTTTAGTTAGTTGGGCCAATGGGGTGTCAATTTTGTTTATTTTTTCAAAAAACCAGTTCCTTGTTTGGCTGATTTTTTGTAATGTTTTTTTGATTCAATCCTGTTGATTTCTTCTTTGATTTTAATTATTTCTCTTCTCCTACTGGGTTTGGGTTTGGTTTGCTGCAGATTTTCTAGATCCTTGAGATGACTTGAAAGCTCATCTATTTGGTGCCTTTCCAATTTCTTGATGTAGGCACCTATTGATATAAACTTTCCTCTTAACACTGCTTTTATTGTATCCCAGAGGTTTTGGTATGTTGTGCTTTTATCCTCATTTACTTCCAGAAAATTTTTGATTTCTCTTTTAATTTCTTCTATGACCCATTGTTCATTCAGGAGCATGTTGTTCAACCTCCATGTGTTTGCACATGTTCTAGGGATTGCCGAGTTGCTAATTTCCAATTTCATTCCTTTGTGGTCTGAGAAGCTGCATGGTATGATTCTAATTCTTTTGAATTTGCTGAGACTTGCTTTGTGGCCTAGTATGTGGACAATCCTAGAGAAGGGTCCATGTACTGCTGAGAAGAATGTAAAGTCTTTAGATGTAGGATGAAATGTTCTGTAGATATCTGTTAGATCCATTTGGGCTATAGTGTCATTTAAATCTACTGTCTCCTTGTTGATCTTCTGTCCTGTTGATCTGTCTATCTCTGAGAGTGGAGTATTGAAGTCCCCCAGCACTATTGTATTGGGGTCTAAGTCTCCCTTTAAGTCCCTTAACAAGTCTTTTAAATAAACTGGTGCCCTGTAATTAGGTGCATATACATTGATAATCGTTATATCTTCCTGTTGAATGGATCCCTTAATCATTATATAGTGCCCCTCTTTGTCTCTCCTAACAGTTTTTGTGGTAAAGTTTATGTTGTCCAATATTAAGATGGCTACGCCTGCTCTTTTTTCATTTCTGTTGGCATGGTATATCTTTTTCCAGCCTTTCACTTTCAGTCTGAATGCATCATTGTTGGAAAGATGAGTTTCTTGTAAGCAGCAAAAAGATAGGTTTTGTTCTTTAACCCAATCAGTCAATCTTTGTCTTTTAACTGGACAGTTCAAGCAATTAACATTCAATGTGACTATTGAGAAGGAGTAACTTTGCCCTGTCATTTGCCAAAGATTTTTTTCTAATATATGGTTTGAGACTCCTGTGATCTTTTGCTGTGAGGTTTCCTTCCTTTATCTTCTTTCATATTGGTTACCGTGTTTCTGCGTTTCTGTATGTAACACATCTTTAAGCATCTTTTGCAGTGCTGGACGAGTGGCGACAAATTCTTTCAGTTTCTGTTTGCTGTGAAAGGTCTTTATTTCACCTTCATTCACAAATGAGAGCTTTGCAGGATATAGTATTCTGGGCTGGCAGTTTTTTTCTCTTAGTACCTGGGCTATATCTCGCCATTCTCTCCTAGCTTGTAGGGTTTCTGATGAGAAGTCAGTTGTAAGTCTAATTGGAGATCCTCTGAGAGTAATCTGGCATTTCTCTCTTGCACGTTTTAGGATCTTTTCTTTGTGTTTCACTGTGGTGAGTTTGATTACAACATGTCGTGGTGAGGATCTCTTTTGATCATGTTTATTAGGGGTTCTATGAGCTTCCTGTACTAGGATGTCTCTGTCCTTCTCCAAACCTGGAAAATTTTCTGCTAGTATCTCACTAAAAAGGCCTTCTAATCCTTTCTCTCTCTCCATGCCTTCAGGAACTCCTAGAACTCGAATGTTGGGTTTTTTAATAGTAACCTGTAGATTCCTGACAGTATTTTTTAGATTTCTGATTTCTTCTTCTTTTCTTTTCTTTGATTTGACAAAGAGTTTATGCAGCCCTCAATGTGTTCTCAAGATTCACCACATTCCGAAGTTACTGAGTTTGTGGCTGCGCTTTAGATATGTAAAATGGCTCCTGCTCTTTGTTTTGCTCCTTGAGTGACAAGAGAGGCCTCTGCTTTTTCCCCCCAACGTCTCAGGTTTCTGCTGTCTTTGTCTTACCTCCCTTCCGTTCCCACGCTGGTGAGATTCTGTGGCTCCTCTCCCGCAGTTAAGTTTCCACACGGTGGGCTCCCTGTAGGTCCTCTGTGTCACATCCACTAGATCCGGAAGCGTTTCCTCTGCAGTTTTTTTCTTGAGTCTTTTCCTGAGGCTACAGTAATTCCACTTTTATGAAACTTTATTTTCCCAAACTACGGCGCACGTCCTCACTATCCACCATCTTGGCTCCGCCCCCGATACCAGAAGTTTTAAAAATTTAGTTGCAGCAAGATTATTTGGTGACTCATGAAGACACACAGTGTTAATCCCCCTTCTTTCCAGTCACTGACCCTGTAGGTCTAGGAAAGAGACCAATAATTGCATTTATAATAAATTCTCAGGTAGTATTGATGTCATTGCACCAAAATTTGGCAACTGCTGTTCTGGTCATTTTATAGTGGGGTGGGTGGAAGGCATAAGGGACAACCCCAACAACAACAATAATAATAATAATAATAATAATAGGGGCTGGCCCTGTGGTGTAGTGGGTAAACTGCCTCCTGCAGTGCTGGCATCCCATATGGGTGCTGGTTCATGACCCGGCTGATCCACTTCTGATTCATCTCTCTGCTATGGCCTGGGAAAGCAGTAGAAGATGGCCCAAGTTCTTTGGGATTTGGAGGCTTTTCCCATGATTGCTTTATTGAGTTTAAAATGCTTAACAATTTGTTTTACAAATACTTAAATCAAACTTTGACAGAACACTATATTTTAAGGAAAACTGATATTCACAAGAAAACTGATACACACAGGCATTTCTTTTTTTTAAAATTTATATTCACACATAAGAGAGAACATGCAGTATTTCTCTGTTTGTGACTGACTTATTTCATTAAACAAGAGGTTCTCCAATAGGAATAACTTAGATGCAAATGATAGAATTTTATTCTTTATATCTGAAATATATATTTGAAATATACATTTTTAAAATACATTTTTTTTGCCAGTGTTGTGGCTAATCCTCTGCCTGCAGCGCCTGTACCCCGGGTTCTAGTCCCTGTTGGGATTCTGTCCCGGTTGCTCCTCTTCCAGTCCAGCTCTCTGCTGTGGCCCGGAAAGGCAGTGGAGAATGGCCCAAGTGCTTGGGCCCTGCACCCGCATGGGAGACCAGGAGGAAGCACCTGGTTCTTGGCTTCAGATTGGTGCAGTGTGTCGGCCATGGCGGCCATTTGCAGGGTGAACCAATGGAAGGAAGACCTTTTTCTCTGTCTTTCTCTCTCACCGTCTAAATCTGCCTGTCCCAAAAAAAAAAAAAAAAAAAAGAAGAAATATATGTTTTTGTTATTTTTTGAAATGTGTACCCACACACACACATACATACACATATATATATAATCGATTGGAGGTACCACAAACGGGGGAGGGTGGTGAAAATCTGGATCTTTCCTATAATAGAGGTCTAGGTTACAGTATAAGCAAAGGCATTTGTTGGAATACCAGTGAGCTGTCTATACTTAGGAGTGTCACCTAAGCCTGTAACATAATGATTGCTTTTTTTCCCACAAGCAACCACCCAGTGGGCCAACATATTTAACAGTATATCAGCTTCTCCTCTGAAATTCCATAGTTTTTTTCACTGCCTGACTGATTTATAAGACCAGCAGTTTGTGGTTAGATGGTGAGAACTGTTCTTCTGATACTAGTGTTAGTACCAGTTGGAATTGAGATTCATGATTCAGTGTGCAGTTTATCGATAGCTAAGAGTAAGACACACAGCACAACGACACTTAAAGAAAAGATTCAATTAAATGTTTGAAATTTTTGACATGTATCACATATATATATATGTGTGTGTGTGTGTGTGTATCCACAAATTCCACAAAACTCAGCAAACACAGCACAAAACTGCTAAGAGAAATAAAAACTTATTAGCATACTTTATAGAAAGCAGCCAGTAGTGCTAGTTAGCAAACCAAAGCAAGAAAAGAAAATCATCTAGTGGTAGAGATCATTACATAAGCATCCTTCTCAAAATGTCAAATGTAAGGACCATTCAACACATATAGGAAGAGCCCCTCCACCCAATTCTTGGTACCGATGTTGCAAGTATCAATATCATACACAAAAAAGCTATTAATAGTTTATTATTCATATACTGAGATTTTCTGTTTAGAAAGAATGTGCTCCCAGGATGACCCCCCCCCCCAAAAAAAAAATGACCTCAGAAATACATAAAATAGGAGAGACAGCTGGTTTAGGTTTTTAAGGGTTTGGTGAGTGAGGTGTGGGTGAAGAAGTTACTCTTTTTGGAATTATATGGTTTGAAATCCCTTGTGGTAGAAGAACATGAAGCACACTGGCTTTCTTATCAGATTTTTTGCAGATATGAGACAGAAAAGAAGAAGGAGAAGTCTTTAAATTGTTAGCAACTGAGTATCAAAAAGTGGACTGTTACAAGTCTTTCCTTAGATGTTCAGCCTTCTTACTATGCATCACTGATTTTTGTAGGACAGGTAAAGAAGAGGGAAAACTTCAGCACACTCATATTATTGACTGAAAAAATAAAAATACCAGAAGTAGAAATGAAGACAAGAGAGGATCTACTGTTTAATATGAGTCTTTTTTTATGAAACTTCTTATGCTGTGTGTTCATATTTTTCTGTTTTATTTACTTTAAATACAGTTAAATGATGAGTGGCTATAAATGATTTGCTCATGATCATATGGGTGGCAAAAGGCAGGAATGTGGTTTAGATAGGCTTTTGTGCTTGTTTAATTAATCATTTTCTCACAATTGTGTAATTACCCTCAGTAATTTTTTCCTATATAGTTCCGCAGTACAATGATATGAATATTATTTTCACCTACTTAAAATCATGCTGAGGATTGATTCCTTAATGTCTCAGTTTTGACAAGTGATGGAACTTTTAAGAAGTAATTAACTATAAGAGATCCGCACTTATGAGGGAGATATTGTAGTTCCCACAAGGATGAATTAGTTATCATGAAGAATGGGTTGTTATAAAGTGATCCCAGCACTTTCTCTCTCTTGCACACAGTACTCCTCCCATAAGCAAATCATTCCCTTTTTCTATTTCGTTCTTTTTTATTTAGGTAAAGAAATCTCATGTATTTCATATATCCAGGTTTAGGAAAATAGTGATACTTCCCACCCTAACCTCCCTCCCACCCACAATCCCACTCCCTCGTCCTTCCCAACTTATTCACTCTCTTAATTTATACAATGATACACGTTAGGTTTACTATAAACTCATAAGATTATCCCTACTTTAAGTAAAGAGTTAAACAAACAGTAAGCAGGAAAAAGACAAAACCACTGTTCCTCAACAGGAGAGACAAAGGTTATAAACAATCATCCAATCTCAAAATGTACATTTGAGTTGTACAAATTCCATTTTTATTACTCTAGTAAATACCACATATCAGGGAAAACACATGGTATTTTCTTTTGGGGGCTTGTTTATTTCAGTATGTATAATGGTTTCCCCTTACATTCATTTTATTACAAAAGATAGGATTTTATCTTTTTATGGCAGAGTAGTGTTCCTAAAACTTTTTCATATGCTGATTTCATTTTTTGGGTAAATTCTCAGGAGTGGGATTGCTGGATCATACAGTTGATCTATTTTCATCTTTCTGAGGTATATTCATGCTTTCTTTCACAATATATGTGCTAATTTAAATGCCCACCGACAGTGGGTTAAGGTATCTTTTTCCCCACATCCTTGCCATCATTTATTGTTTGTTGATTTCTGATGAGAACCATTCTTACTGGAGTGAAGTGAAAACTCATGGTGGTTTGGATTTGCATTTCCATGATAGCTAGTGATCATAAAGATTTTTTCATGTGTCTGTTGGCCATTGGAATTTCATCTTTTGAAAGATGTCTGTTCAGTTCCTCTGCCTATTTCTTAACTGGATTGTTTATTTTGTTGTTGTTGAGTTTCTTAAGTTCTTCACAGATTCTGGGTATTAATAATTTATCTACTGCATACTTTGCAAATATTGTCTCACATTCTGCCAGTTGACTTTTCACTTTGCTAGTGTTCTCTTTGTAGTGCAAAAACTTCTCAGCTTCATGTAATCCAATTTATCTATTTTGGCTTAGTTTGCCTGTACTTCTGGGGATTTTACAAAAAGTCTTTGCCTACTCCAATGTCTTACAGTGTTTCCCTAATATCCTCCTCTAGTGATTTGATGGTATCAGGTGATAGATTTAGATCTTTGATCCATTTTGCGATTGCATAGAGTATAAAGTAGTAGTCTTGTTTCATACTTTTGCACACAGACATCCAGTTTTGCCAGCACTATTTGTTGAAGAGGCTGTCCTTGCTCCAGGGATGGATTTTCTTGTTGGTTTTTCTCCTCTGCTGGCTTTTATCTTTTGACTAAGCCACTGTAGCTTAATGGAGTGTCTGCTCTTTTAGTGAATACAAAGAGGTGTGTGCTGGATGTGGCCAAGGAACTCGGGTTTGTGCTACAGGGTGGGGTGTGTATCCAGGGTGACACCCAAATTGTATGTGGCAGATCTTCTGTATTGCCAGCAGGGGGAAGGGGATGATCACATCAGTTGGCATAGTCTGACGCTCACCTCCTCTCTTCCAAAGTGGTCAGTGCCCAAGATTAGCCCATAGTAGATTCGAAACTCACCTGCTCTGCCACTGGAACAATACAAATGTCCTGTGCAGTCCTCAGTGCTATCATGGATCTTGTTGTGATGCCTCATCCCAAGCATTTGGGGCGTTCTGAGCCTTTGGTGCTACACACAATGATTGCCCAGAGATCCAGCTGCACCATGTGCCCTAATGTGCAATCACAGTGTTCCCACAGTCTTAGCACAATAGGCTCCTGCATCACAGGGTGCAGAGCATCTGTCACCTCACTAGCCTGTCCAGTACCCAGAGAGCAGAGACATTCCCAGAACCAGCTGCCTGTGGATGTTCCAACTTCACAGTTTGAGTCCCAGTTCCTGTGATAAGTAGACTGACTATGGGCAACTCACAGTGCTATGTGGGTGTTCATCCCCTGTTAAGCCTCCCAGCAAGACTCAATATAATGTGGAGAATGTTGATTTTTCCCTTTTTTAAAACTCCAGGATCACCTGCACACACAAGAGCCACTGTAACCACTACGGGTGTCAAAATTGTGCTTACTCACTGACAGTTGCCAGGCTTTCTTTGTGTGTGTGTTGTGTGTGTGTGTTGGGAGGGGGTGGTGAGAAAGGAACTTGCCCTTTTTCACTGGGTTAGGTGAGTACCATGTTCCCTGTTAGGGCTCCAGGCCAGACTCAAATCAGTGTGGCCTGCATGCTCTCCCTCTGGCAAAGTCACCGTGGCATGGACATGCAGTCTGCTCTCCCCTCCCTCTCTAAAGCTGATGTGTGTTCTGGCTCTCTGCTGCGGGGATTGTGTGTTGTGTCTGTGCTTGTTGCTGTGCATCCTCACCTTTCACACTGATCCATGGCATCCCGCCTCCTTCTGTAGAATATCCACTGTAGATTTCTCTCCAATTCTCACCAGGTAATGCACTTCCCCCTCCCCTTTTTCTGCTGTCTTCCCTCACCTAAAGAAGCATGTCCTTTCTCTTTCCAGCTATATTGAAATCCCTTCCTCTTTCTCAGTCTCTATCCTGAGTGGAAACTGCATAGTGCTTACCAGAGTGAAGTAAATGCTGGCCTCCTCTCAGAACCACATGTCAAAATAAAGCTATTTGTAAATTACTCAGTAATGGAATTCTGTTACACCAATGGAAAATAAATAAAAGCATTCAGTTACAAGAGTCAAATGAACAAAATAGTTGAATGCAAATTATATTTAAATATATTTTGTGTAATTTTTGTACATATATATGCATGTCTCTAGATACCAACCTGTAATTTTAGATTCTTAATTTTTAGCATTTATGAATTCAGTTTTCCAACACACTATGTTTATTTCTTACAGAATGAGGAACTGACAGCTCATTTTATAAAATTTTGTCACCTCATTATTATCTGTGTATATTCCATTAGATCTTTCCTTGGTAATTCAATAACTTATTTTGCCAGATTGTATAGCCTTTTTGACATAACCACCTTAAAATGGATTTTCTGTCACAGTGACAGAAGGAGTTGGAGGTACATGTTAATAACAGTTACTCTATTTTTATAATTTCTATGGTAAGGCCACTGTATATTTTGAGTTTAAATATACAGCATTTGTAGTTATTTCTTGTATTACAGCTATTTCAGTTTTAAAGTAAGACAAAGGCCTAGAACTCTACTTGCTTTAGACTTACATGTGTCACTGGTCCATATTCCTTCAGCATCACAATTTCAATGTTTTCTAATATAAATAATTTAAAGAACCAAGATCAACTGTGCAACTTAACAAGTACATTTATGGCCTTATATATGATTGAATAATGATGAACAAAGTAAAAAGTTTAGAAAACTAAAGAGAGATGTCTTTCAATGGATCATGACCTTGAAACTATCATAAGCCTACAAACCCTTCATATTAATTCAGAGAGATGGAAAATGATACAGTCATAAAAGTAGTTTTAGTTAATTGCTCAAATTACTCACTTGGTCAATTCAGATGAGATAGTTTTCCAAATTGTTACATAAAACACGATGTTATGGAATTTGGCCACCAGATACATGGCTATTGTTTGTATCTTGTAGTCATCTCCCAGATTGATGTGTGTGTGTATATTTTGAATAATAGTTCTTAATCAGATATATCTCTTAGAAATATTTTCTCTGAGAATGTCAGCATTTGACATTGCTTTTCACAGAGACAAAGTTTTTAACTTTAATGAAATCCAACTTATTAATAGTATTTTTTCTGGAAATTGTTTTGGTATTCTATCTAAAGTGTCACTAAACTCAAAGTTGTTTAGAATTTTTCCTATGTTAATATCTAATTTATAGATTTTTTGATTGATCCAATTTAAGTTTATATTTTAAATGGAATAAAGTTTGTGTCTAGATTCATGGTTTTGCATATATATGTCCAAGTTCAATTGCTTTTATTATAATGTTGCAATTTTATACCCTCAATGTTTCTTCAAACTGGTTTAGCTACTACAAAGTTATTAAAGCTTTGTAAAATTTTTGTAAATTACAAAGTGATTGTAAAATCACTTTAACAAGTGAATGGCATTGGTATATGCCTCCTTGATGAGACTGAATTGGAATCCCCCGGCACATTTCTAGCTCTGCCATTGGAGGTAAGCATGTACAGAATTTTATATCTCCTCCCTCTCTTTTTCCCACTCTTATATTTAACAAAGATCACTTTTCAGTTAATTTAGAATGCCTAAGAATAATTGTAGCTAAGACATGGAATCAACCTACATGTCCATCAATAGTTGACTGGATAAATAAATTATGGGCTATGTACTCTATAGAATACTATACAGCAGTAAAAAAAATGAAATCTGGTCAATTTTCAACAAAATGGAGGAATCTGGAAATATCATGCAGAGTGAAATAAGCCAGTCCCAAAGGGACAAATATCATATGTTCTCCCTGATCAATGACAACTAACCAAGCACCTAATAGGAAACCCGTTGAAGTGAAATGGACACTATGAGAAAGAATGACCAGATCAGCCCTTGTCTTAACTGTTGAGAAACAACTTACTATTTTATTCCTTTTAGTATTTTTTTTGTTCTACTTAATAACATTGGTTAAACTCTGTAATTAATACACAATTATCCTTCTATATTTTTTGCCACTACCAGACTGCTTTGATTATAAATGCCTTTTAGTAAATAAGTAAATAATTTTATAAAAGGAATTTGAATATATCATTCTATTCCTTCATGATCTATAACATTTTTGCTGAAAAATCTGTTCTTTGTCAAATGTGACCTGGACATTTACTTCTTCAGATTCTAGAATTGTCTCTTTGAAATATATGTTTGGAAGTTTGACTACTGTGATTAGGATCATTTTTGTAATTCTCTTTATATACAGAAGATCAGTTTAGTATATATTAGGTAAAGATTTCAACAGTTTGCCCATCTAGCAACATAAAGTGAAAAAACTACCATTGGAGTAGTAATTATAGCATTAAATAACAATGTACAGCACATTAAAGACAGAGATCCTACATAATATTTTTTAAAATTAATTAATTTTCTATGCCACTTCCAATTTAACACCAGGTTGTTGTTGTTTTTTTTTTTTTTCATTTCCAATTCTCTTTATATACAGAAGATCAATTCAGTATATAATTAGTAAAGACCTCATCAGTTTGTACCCACGCAGAAACACAAAGTGTGAAAATACTGTTCCAGTACTAGTTATAGCATCACTTCACATTAGACAACACATTAAGGACAGATCCCACATGGGATGTAAGCACACAGTGACTCCTGTTGCTGACTTAACAATTTCACACTCCTGTTCATGGCGTCAGTAATCTCCCTAGGCTCTAGTCATGAAATGGGTTATTCTATATTATACTCCTTTTCTCTAAGAATCTTCAAAATTCAAATATTTATCTAATTAATGGTGTCTCAAAGGTCTTGGAGTCTGTATTCATTCTTATTTTATATTGTTGTTTTTTTGTTTGATTGAAAAATTTCAAAATGCCTATCTTCAGGTTCAGATATTCTCTCTTCAGCTTGATAGAGCTGTTGTTGGGGATTTCAAATTTTTTGTTCCTAGGGAAAGGCACTCTGTTGACTTTCATTACTTGGCTGGCCTGGGAGGAGAGCTGGCCAGGTAAAGGCAGGGGGCATTTCTAACAAGAAATTTACAGTTCTGCCTGCAATGTTGCTGACCCTACTTGACCATCCCCTCAGCTGCAGTGGTCACTTTGGAAGTTGGGCTGAGTGAAGGGCTTTTCAGCTTAGAGCCAATAAGATCTGTGGCTCTGACCTGGGCATCCTTCGACTCCAGGGCAGCTCCATTTCCAGTGATCCAACTCTTGGCAGAGCTGCCAGGGCTCTTCACAAGCTGACTTCTGCTGAAGCCCAGGCTTACCACATTGAAAGCCACTGCAGTGGACTGGCCTGTTGGGTCTCCTTGAGGGCAGATCACTGTACAGATCAGCCATTAATAGGCCTGCCACACATTGCTTCTGATGCCTAGCTTTCTTTTCTTCTCTTAGGATGTACCCCATGTGAAGAGATAGATAGGTCTAGGCCTCTTAACTTACAAGGCCTAAAGCCCACCAGATTATTATCAAGACCCTTCTGTCAGGTTCTATTTACCTCTCAATCGGAAAACTTAATTTTAGCTTTGACAGTACCTTTCTTAGCTCCTCTAATAATGACTCTGTCCTTTGTTCTAGACCCTGTCTAGTGCACTTGGGCCTCATTCCTTTGTAATCATAACCTCTACTCTACCACCAATGGCTCTACTCCCAACCTGTGTGTACTGATGGTCCTCTTCCCCACTTAATGCTGTATAATTGTTCAGAACTGGTTAATGCCACTCTTAGGATCATTGGTTACTATCCTCACCCTGTTTTTTATGACCTTGTCTAAATATGATCATAGTAGGCGAACTTGGAAGGCTTCCATAGCCTTGGCGACTCATGATGAGAGCCTAGGGTGGTTACTGGTGCCATAAACTAGAGTGTCAATTTGTTGGGTCAACAACAGGAGCCACTGTGCAGTTGCTCCTCATGTGGGATCTCTGTCCTTGATATGCTGTTCATTGTGACTCAATGCTATAACTAGTACTCAAACAGTATATTTCACTTTGTGTTTTATGTGGGTGAAAACTGTTAAAATCTTCACTTAATATATACTAAATTGATCTTCTGTATATAAAGAGAATTGAAAATGAATCTTGATGTGAACGGAAGGGGAGAGGGAGCGGGAGAGGGGAGGGTTGCGGGTGGGAGGGAAGTTATGGGAGGGGGAAGCCATTGTAATCCATAAGCTGTACATTGGAAATTTATATTCATTAAATAAACGTAAAAAAAAAGAAAAAAAATTGTTCCTTTATTTATTCTTTTATTTATTTTCATGATTCTTATTTGGCTGTTTTTTTAATAACTCCATTCTTTTGTTGAATTTCTAGTTCATATCACACTTTGTTTTCTTAATTACACTAAATTGTCTGTGTTCTCTGTAGCTCTGAGTATCTATACATGAATCTCTAAATTATTTATCAAACAATATATCAATCTCCTTTTCCTTGGAGTTTGTATTAAAGTGTTAATGCTTTCTTTTGTGGTTTCATATTTCCTTTTTATATTTTTGTATTTTTATATTTATATTTTTGTTTCTGACAAAGTTTTTGTTTCCAACTGGCTGCAATGGCTGGAGCTGAGCTGATCTGAAACCAGGAGCCAGGAGTCTCCTCTGCATCTCCCATGTCGGTATAGGGGCCCAAGGACTTGTACCGTCCTCTATTGCTTTCCCAGGCCATAGCAGAGAGCTGAATCAGTAGTGGAGCAGCCGGGACTCAAACGGGCACCCTTATGGAATGCCAGCACTGCAGTTGTCGGCTTTACCCCCTACGCCACAGCGCTGGCCCCTGTTTCTATCATTTTAAGAATGTCTTTCAGAGTTAAGGGCTTCCTTCTGTAAATGCATCTTTAGGTGTTTGTTAATTAAGCTATTTTGACTTCAGTTCCAGACACTACAGTATAATCTCCCCATTCCTTCCACTGTAGTCTATAGTAGCAGCAGAGGATCATCAATAGCTCCTTCTAGACTAAACAAGTTGTGTGTGTCTTTTACAGCATCTGAGATGTATCCAGGGTTCTAGGGATAGTAGCACTACGGGCCATGAGTGTACTGTAACGAATCCCAAAAGGGCCCCTCAGGGAACTAGAGTGCTACCCCACTCTTCTCCATTTTCTTTCCACAAGCAGATAATTTTTCTGTCTCGGTTTGGAGGATGATTGGAGCAGCCCTTGGTCTTGGATACCATAATGTCAGATCACACTTGTAACTCACAAACCAGCTATGGAGTATCAGCTGATAAAGTGGACTTGTGGCCTGAAGTCATTGCAAATAGCCAGGATATAAGTGATGCTACCTAGGATATGAGTCCAATCAACAGGTCCATGAATTGACACCAGGCCTTCTCCAATAGTGTCAAAAGCAATACTGGGAATATGACCATTTCACTCATAAACAGTAAATTTTAAAGTAATCACAGGGGCCGGCACCACGGCTTACTAGGCTAATCTGCCTGCCGCGCCGGTACCCCATGTTCTAGTCCCAGTTGAGGCGCTGGATTCTGTCCCGGTTGCTCCTCTTCCAGTCCAGTTCTCTGCTGTGACCCGGGAGTGCAGTGGAGGATGGCCTAAGTGCTTGCGCCCTGCACCCGCACAGGAAACCAGGAGGAAGCACCTGGCTCATAGCTTCGGATCGGTGCAGCATGCTGGCTGTAGTGGCAATTTGTGGGGTGAACCAACTGAAGGAAGACCTTTCTCTCTGTCTCTCTATTTCTCACTGTCTAACTCTGCCTGTCTAAAAAATATAAAAAAATAAATAAATAAAATTAAAGTAATCACAGAGCACCAAAACAGTAGTACTATGACATTTTTAACCATTGGTTTAACAAAGGTGTAAAACAAAGTTTTACGAAACTATATTTGTAGCTATACTGATACACACAGACATTTCTTTTTTTGTTGTTTTTTGTTTTTAAATTTTAATTCCCACATATGTTTGTCTTATAGACATTGTCTATTTCCTACTCAACTAGGATCTTTTTTCTTTTTCCTTGTAAAACTTCTTATTCTATGAAGTATTAAGCCTTTTTACTGTAGTGTAATATTTTAAAGATTTTATTTATTTGAGATGCAGAATTAAAGATAGAGAGAGAGAGAGAGAGAGAGAGAGAGAGAGAGAGAGAGAGACAGAGAGAAAAATCTTCCATCCACTGGTTCACTCTCCAAATGGCTGCAACAGCCAGAACTGGGCCAATCTGAAGCCAGGAGCCTGGAACTTCTTCCAGGTCTCCCATGTCAGTGCAGGGTTCCAAACACTTAGGCCATCTTCTACTGCTTTCCCAGACAATTGCAGAGAGTTGCATTGGAAATGGAGGAGCTGGGACATGAACCAGCATCCATAAGGGATGCCAGTAGGCTTAGCCCGCTACATAACAGAGACAGGTCCATTTAATGTAAATTTAAAATATGCTATCTTGAAAGCCAAAAAAAAGAGAGAGAGAGAAGGATGAAGGAAGGAGTGTGGGTGGGTGAAAGAGGGAGGGAGGAAGTGAGGGAGGAATGGAATATCACTATGTTCTTAGAATTGCATCTACAAATCACATTGAATCTATTAAAAACTAATTAAAAAGCAAAATAAAAATATAAAAAATAAGACACAAAATATTGTTTAACTTTACTTCTGAAAAAATTACTCTTAAAGTGTTCTATCCTGGAAATATTGATGAAAATAAAGGATTGTCTATTTCTGTTTGGAAAAACGTCTCAAAGAAACAAGTGCAAATTCCCATTTCCTGCCATCATACTCATGGAAGGGAGTCTTCTCCTTCCCTTGGCGGTGGCCTAAGCTTTCCTAAAGCTGTGGTGGCACCTTTTCAAGCCAATCCTCAGGGAAGCAAGACCTTTTCTCTCATAGTATACTTAACTCATTCTGTTATACAGAAAACTCTAAAGAGAGCACATGCACACACACACACATATACTTAGAAGTAATCAGCAGATTCAATAATATTGTAGGATACAAAATGAACACACAAAAAAGTCTGTTACATTTCCATACAATAACAGTGTAAAATTAGAACAGGAAATTAATAAAACTATACAAATTACAATGGTATTAAAAATAAAATATCTAGGAATAAGCTTAACTATGAGACTAAAGTTTTTCATATTGTAACTACTGTAGTGATATATGAAACATTGATGAAAAAATTTAAAAATAGACAAACAACAACATAGACATTCCATGTCCATGGAAGATTTAACATTGTTAAAATGTCTATTAAACAAAACAAGCTACATTATCAATGCAATTCTTTGAAGAATTTAAATTATATTTGTTATAGAAAAAGGGAAAAAGCAGTTTTAAATTCATGTGAAATCATAAAGGACCCCAAATAACCACAATACAATAAAAAAAGGCAAAGAAAACTGGAGGCTTCTCACTTCCTGATTTGGAAATATATTACATAGTGTAAAACCCCAGTGATTAATATAATGTGAAATTAATATGAAACAGACATACAGACCAATATGGTACAACAGACAGCCTAGAAATAAATCCACAGATATAAAAGCTATTGTGATGACAACCTAAATGATCTTGACATGAGTGGATAAAGAATATATAATACACTGGGGTCAGCACTGTAGAGCAGCTGGTTGAAGCCCTGGGCTGAAGCACGGGTATCCCATATGGGCACTGGTTCGAGTCCCAGTTGCTCCTCTTCCAATCCAGCTATGTTATGACCCGGGAAAGCAGTAGAAAATAGCCAAAGTCCTTGGGCCCCTGCACCATGTGGGAGACCCAGGAGAAGCTCCAGGCTCCTGGCTTCGGATTGGCGCAGCTCCAGACGTTGTGGCCATCTGGGGAGTAAACCAGCGGATGGAAGACCTTTCTCTCTATCTCTACCTCTCTCTGTAGCTCTTTCAAGCAAATTAAATAAGTATTTATAAAAAAAGAATATATAATACACATCCTTATTCATTCCTTAAAAGAGGAAATTTTTCAGTATATAACAGTGTGAGTTTCAGAAAAGAGAATTCATGCTTTGCTAAACTTTTGAATCATTAAATTGATATTCTCGTTGCTTTGCTCATAAAATTGTGTTATGGTTATTTTGTGTAATATAAATATTTGAAAAATATTTCAAGTCATCTTGAAATGGGCTATTAGTATTACCATCATTTCTTCAATATGTGTCTTATCTTATGGAATTATCTATAAATTGTGACAAATAATGGCTTTATAACACTCAGCAATTTTTGAATTTAAATTGATAACTGGAGCCGACTCTTTGAAATGCATTTGTAGTTATACATATATCATATATCTATATATTTGTATTGGAGACAGTATTACAAAGTAGGATTCTTCACATAGAGCAGACTGAGCCAATAGTTCAAATGAGTTTGATATATTGCAATAGAACTCTTTACATATTCAATTTGTTGTCCCCTAGATAGTTGAGGCATCAGAAAAAATAAAAATAATCAGTAACTGAAGTTTCTAAAAAGTGCAAATCATTTTGTTGTTATTATACTGAATTTTGGAAAACAGGGCATTTAAAAAAGTCAGTGCAATTGCTGTGAAATTTGTGTCACTTTTGAAACATTAATTCCATGCATAATGTAGAATATTATCATTATATTACTTCACAGACAATTCCACTCATCGTTTCACTTTATCTTTGTTGAAAATATGGAAAGCCATGGTGAATATTGTCATTAAGATGGCATCCATGCGCAGATAATGAGAGTAGCTTGATAAAGTTAGTTTTCTTTTACATGGTGTTACGGGTGAGGCAACAGCATCAAAGAGAACCTCAGCTCTTTGTCTCATGTGAAAGAAGAATTTCCATGTGGACAAAGCAGAGAAAAAAGCAAGATTTATTTAACTTGGAAACTTTCTGCAGAAGGGATCAGGAGAGAGGTTTCCAGGAGAGGGATACCCAAGGGGCTGGTGTACTGGGGTTTTTAAGCACAATTTTGGAGAATAAATACTGGAAATCAGCTAATAATCAGTTACAATGTGGGGACAAAACCCTTGGAGATTCCAAGTTTGGAATCTGGTCTGTCCTGTCTAGCTTGATCATGGTAAGACTAAAATCTACTAGAAAGGTAGAATCACCTCTCCCTTCCTATGTCATGATTAAGAATGGAAGCCCCCAAGGAGTGACAAAGGCATTTTGACCTTGTTAGAGATAACTTTTGGGGAAAGCAACCATATTGCATTCTCTTAGAGGGAGCCCCCTTTCCTCATTCTCCACCAAGACCAATCTAATTGCCTATTGACACATCTGAATCCTCACAATGGTATTTGTAACAAACACAAAAAGAAGAATAAAATAAGGGATTTATGGAAGTTCATTTATTTATTGAAGAATTCAATTGCAGATCTTGTATCAGCTTATAAAGGAACACTTTGTGTCTGCCATACTGCAGGTGACATTACTTACCCTTTAAAAGAAATTTTATCTCCTAAAGCTTCATTTTGAAGATTAGGTTTCTAGGGTTTTTTTTGTCTCTTTTAAAGAATATTTTACCCACAAATTTCCCACCTTTCATTTTTAAAATCCACTATACATTTATACTTCCACAAAATTATATCTGTACTTTTTTAAGCCATATGCTCTGGATAATTTATTTTGTTAGGTGCATAAAACTGTAAGTGTTAATTACTGTGGCAAAAGGGATTTTAACATGTGCTAGCAAATGTCCTCAAATATCAGCAGTAGGAAGAATCCCAAGTAAAAACTATCAGAGACGATTTGATCATAAACCTCTCAAGCAGAAAATTGGCAATCATTGTAGAAACAATTCCTCAGGAAGCTAGTCAACTTTCAAATAACCTTGACACAAAGCAACACGATGACATTTGCTTTCTAAGAGGAAATCTTACTAGCTCCTCTGCGTCATATTCTGTGGAAGGCAAGCCTCAAGTAAAACATGAAAAACTCAGTCACTTGGCAGTAGGAGCTTTCTGTGATGTAAACACCGTGAACATCTCCACAGTCCCTTCATTCCTGAACGCAACAGAGGAGCCAATCAGGTGGAAAGCCTTTGGGAAATCCTGGAGCTTTGAACACCAGGGGCAGGCGCTGCGGCTCAACAGGCTAATCCTCCGCCTTGCGGTGCCGGCACCCCGGGTTCTAGTCCTGGTCGGGAAGCCGGATTCTGTCCTGGTTGCCCCTCTTCCAGGCCAGCTCTCTGCTGTGGCCAGGGAGTGCAGAGGAGGATGGCCCAAGTCCTTGGGCCCTGTACTCCATGGGAGACCAGGAGAAGCACCTGGCTCCTGGCTTTGGATCAGCGCGGTGCGCCAGCCGCAGTGCGCATCCACAGCGGCCATTGGAGGGTGAACCACTGGTAAAAGGAAGACCTTTCTCTCTGTCTCTCTCTCTCTCTCTGTCCACTCTGCCTATCACAAAAAAAAAAAAAAAAAAAAAGTGAACACCAGGGATCATTATCCTCTCAGTGAGCAGAAATATGTCCCTAGCCTTTTATATTATTCAACACAATTGATTCTATCCATACATTTGGAACATGATGATGGTGATGAGGATCTTGTGTACATTTTTCAGTTTTCCTTTTTTTAAAAAATATTTGTTTATTTATTTGACAGTCAGAGTTACACAGCAAGAGGAGAGGCAGAGAGAGGTCTTCCATCCAATGGTTCACTCCCAAATTGGCTACAAGGGTTGGAGCTGCACCTATTGGAAGCCAGGAGACAGGAGCTTCCTCCCGTCTCCCACGCGGGTGCAGGGGCCCAAGGACCTGGACCATCCTTTACTGCTTTCCCAGGCCACAGCAGAGAGCTGGAAAGGAAGTGGAGCAGCTGGGCCCCAAACGGGATTCTGGAGCCCCAGGCCAGGGCATTAATCTGCTGCACCACATCACCAGCCTCTAGTTTTCCTTTAAAGAATATCTTTAAAATTTAAGGCATTTCGGTGGATGTGGTATGCTCTTAATACTCTACTAGTTCAACATTATATGTTTTTGTGTGTATTTGTATTACAATAGATACATTATGAAATATGTCTATTCACATAAATATATCCTCAAACTCTATTTTTTCTTCTTTTTGATATTTATCTATATACATACATTCACATATCCAGCTGCTAATAATACACAGATTTGAATTCAGGAATTACAGAAAGTCTATCATTTGAGTTAAAGCTTCAAAACAAAATTCATTTCACCATAAGTAACTAAAAGACTATGTCAGACTTAGAAATGGAAAGTCAATCTAGGGGTCAGTGCTGTGGCTTAGTGGATAAAGCTGACACCTGCAGTGCCAGCATCCCATGTGGGCACCAGTCCGAGTTCCGGCTGGTCCACCTCTGATCCAGCTCTCTGCTATGGCCTTGAAAAGCAGTAGAAGATGGCCCAATTCCTTGGGCCCCTGTACCCACATGGGAGACTCTGAAGAAGTTCCTGGCTCCTGGCTCCTGGCTTCTGATTGGCACAGCTCTGGCCATTGCAGCCATTTGGGGAGCGAACCAGCGGATGGAATATAATCTCTCTCTCTCTCTCTCTCTCTCTCTCCTTTCATTCTCTCTCTCTGCATCTGCAACTCTGCATTTCAAATAAATAAATCTTTAAAAAATTAACCAAAAAAAACTAAAAAAGAGTCTATTTGAACATTAAAATGTCCTAACAAACATGCTCCAAAGTAGAAACAGAAAATATCTATTTAATTAGGGAGGAAACATTCAAATCCTATTTTCTTATCCCTGATATTCTCAATTATAATGTTTGTTTATCCCATCATTTCTAATCTGTTATCATTATCAAAAGGAGGCTTTTGGACTACATGATTTATCTTTTAAAAAATTTTAACAGAAATAAAAATATGAAGCAGAGCTCCCTGGCCACACGCACCACACACATCTTGGTCAATTCACACACCTCCTCTCCTCTAAGCTGAGCAATACCCAGGTGTTAGCCCCCAGTGTGTTCAAAATTTATCCACACCACTGCATGAACAACACGAATGATGTGCACCATCCTCGGGGTGAGCACAGTTCGCACTGCAATGACCTGCCCCAGCCCACCAAGGAGCTCTGAGCATGTGGAGCTGAACTCATTGATTGCTCAGAGACCCAGCTGCATCCTGTACCCTCTCATTTAACCACCAACTTCCCACACCTGCTTCTTGTCTATGTCTCCTTAGAGTATAAAGGGTGGATGTGGTATGCTTTTAAGGCTCTACTAATTCAATAGTATATACATGTATGTGTTGTGTGTGTGTGTGTATTTAACATGCATTATGACAAGTTATATTTACACAAATATATATTTTGGTTACTACTAACAGCTCATTGTTTCTTAGTAGTGACGTGTTAAATGAATTCAATTTTAAAAGGAATAGTTTAGGTGATCTACAATCTGTTTCAAAATAAACATATAGCCTACTTAGAGAAGGTGAGGAGGTGATCACAACAACAGAGGTGGCCATTCCTTCCTCTCCCCGTTATTAACAAAAGGAGATGTGCCAGCCCAACTTTGTTTTTACCCTATATACTCGCCCCACAATGGAGCAAAAGGAAGACACCGTGACTACCCCCCAAAGTAACACAACAATGTTTCAATATTAGAATGTGAAAATAAAGAGATTCAGAAATTACCCAAAAAGGGGTTCAGAAAATTAGTAATATGCTTACTCAAAAGCATCAGGAGTAAATCAAAGGAATAAAGAAAACCATTCATAATATGAAGGAAAATTTCCCCCATAAAACTGAGTTTCTAATGAGAAATCAAAATGAAATATTAAAGTGAAGAATACAATAGATCAAATAAATATAATTAATGTAAACATAGAACAATTAAAAACACTTAAGTTAGTAGTATGGTAGACTGAAAGGATGCTTAAAAGTGACCTTTTAAATAATAAATTCTAGTTGTTCCTTGAAAATGATTATATATCCTTCTCTTTTTAAATTTAATTTTATTTTTTAAAGGTTTATTTATTTTATTTGAAAGTCAGAGTTACATAGAGAGAAGGAGAGGCAGAGAGTAAGAGAGAGAGAGTGAGTGAGAGAGATCCTCCATCCGCTGGTTCACTCCCCAATTGGCTGTACTGGCCGGAGCTGCGCCAGTTCGAAGCCAGGAGCCAAGAGCTTCCTCCAGTTTTTCCACATGGGTGCAGGTACCCAAGGCCTTGGGCCATCCTCTACTGCTTTCCCAGGCCATAGCAGAGAGCTGTATCAGAAATAGAGCAGCCGGTACTCAAACTGGCACCTATATAGGATGCCGGCTCCACCTTACCTGCTTGCCATAGTGCTGGCATTTTTTTTTTCTTAATTTTAAATCATTGCATCATAAAATAGCACAAATTTCTTGCAACCATTACTTTAGAATTGGAGTTAATTTTCTATAAACACATTTTTATATTAAATAATCAATGCATATACATTTTTTAAAAATTTCTCCTACAGTTCTTTCTTTATAGATCTCTTAATTAATGTTCTGAAGCCAGATTTAATTAGGAGGATGCCAAAGAAATGTGTGTTGTACTTGTGAGATTTGGGAGTAGGATTGTTTTCTATGTGCATTTCAAGTTTGCAATTAAGCAAAATAGCTTTAGATGGAAAAATGATTTAGTGCCCTTAACGAAAACACCCACATTTTTAAACTTGTAATTGGCATAGTCTAAGTGATTTGCATTTACAGAGCCTTTGCTTTGCAATCTATACTAGGCTGTTACAATTCAGGTAAGCTGGCAGGAAAATAGCACAACGCATCGATGCTTGTGAGGAAGAAAACAGCAGCTGAACGCTGTTTATAAAGTACTCTTATGAACTTTTATAGTGATCTACCAGTAGTTATGCCAGCCAGCTGCTGCAGGTGTAATTGGTATGCTCAAAAAAAAGCCACCATGTCAGTGATAAGGAGGTAATGAGTGAAGGGAGGTGGAACCAAAGAAAATAATTATATTTATGGATTTAAAAATTATGATTCAATTGGAATAAAAATTAACAAGTCTCCTTGAAGATGTCAGACTTTATTATCATACGTAATCAACTTTGATTATATGTATTTATTTTTGAGAAGTAATATAATGTTTGATCTCTCTTTTTTTAGGTTTTAATTAAATATATAACCCTAACACAGAAACAAAACTGGGGTATGAAATCACATTTTATTATATGATGGAACTAGGGTTTGTGCACAATTAACCAGGCATTAAACATTTAATACAGTTATGACAATCTAAAGTCACAATAAGATAATTTTTAAATAATTTAACATAATTGGCTGGCTTATATTCATAAAATAGCTTTTGAAAATATATTTTAAAAATAATGCTATATTTATTGAAGCTAATCTTTAAGCTGTTTTTGGTTGGTGGCCAACACAGTTTTGTGCATTCATAAAATCAAATACACTTTTATCAATAAAATATATTCAGTAATTATTCAACATGAAGACGGTTTTACTAAGTTATTTTTATGACCATACTCAAATGGGATATTAAAATGGAAAACTGTTAGTGGTTCTTCTCTTCTCAACAACACCCATACAGCAAGCAGTAACTTCCATTCTGATAGCCTTTTCTTCCTTTCTGTTGAAATCATCGTTTCATTGAAGTTAATTCCATATATATTTTATATATAACATAAGTTATATGTACATTACTTATATCCTAAAAGTGTACTTTACTACCAGTGTCTTTTTTTTTCCATCTTCATACAAAATAAAACATATTTTTAAGCACTTAGGTAAAATTCATTTGGATATAATTAATCATATTATGTCCTTTGTTTTCATTTAAAATTAAAATTATATTTCAGGGGCCAGCATTCTTTATGAGCACTGATTTGAGTATTAGCTGCTCCACCTCTGATCCAGCTATCTGCTAGTGAGTCTGAGAAAGCAGTAGAAGATGGGCCAGGTGCTTGGGCCCCTGCCACCCATGTAGAAGACCTTGATAGTGTTTCTGGCACCTTGTTTTAGCTTGGGAGAGAATCAGAGGATTCTCTCTCTCTCTCTTTCTCTCCTCCCCTTTTCTTGCTTCTCATTCTGTAATTTTGCCTTTCAAAGAAAAAAAAAGCTTAAAGAAAATTAAAATATACATTTCAAAAAGTGAAATAAAGTCTAACAATAAAGTTGAAAATTACCCAAAATGGCTATTAACTTTTCTGAGGTAAAACTGGTAAAAGCTTTGATCAACATGTATAATGGCATTCACATTACTGCTTCTGTGCTGAAATTCACATATTCAATTGACTCTATTGAAAATTCCCTCATAAGAGAGAAAGGCAGTTCTTTTAAGCTAATAAGCTTACCTTGTAGTGAAAATACAAAATAACAAATCCAAGATAGTTATGATAAAATGAAATTTTTTTCTTGAACAGACTGTTACTGTCAATAATTTTTACACTGATCCTAAATAATTATTACTTTTAAAATCCCTATAGTGTTAGATAGTCTTAGAAAAACAATGTATTTATAGGTACCATGTTTATTTTAACAACTTTAGATAATGAAAACATTTTTCTCATATATATGTGTAGTAGTAATAGGAAGTCAGAAAAATGAATAGAATGAATAGAAATCAGAAAATAGAGGATTAATATCTCAAATATGCTGAAAATAATGACTATCCATTTGTAATCTCATACATAAGCATACCATTATTATAGAAGTGAGAAGATAATTTTTTTTTTTTGACAGGCAGAGTGGACAGTGAGAGAGAGACAGAGAGAAAGGCCTTCTTTTTTGCCATTGGTTCACCCTCTAATGGCCGCCGCGGTAGCGCGCTGCGGCTGGCGCACCGCGCTGTTCCGATGGCAGGAGCCAGGTGCTTCTCCTGGTCTCCCATGGGGTGCAGAGCCCAAGCACTTGGGCCATCCTCCACTGCACTCCCTGGCCACAGCAGAGAGCTGGCCTGGAAGAGGGGCAACCGGGACAGGATCGGTGCCCCGACCGGGACTAGAACCCGGTGTGCCGGCGCCACAAGGCGGAGGATTAGCCTGTTGAGCCATGGCGCCGGCCAGAAGATAAAATTTTTAATGGCAAGCACTGTGGTTAATTCTCCGTCTGCAGCGCTGGCATCCCATATGGATGCCGGTTCTAGTGCCGGCTTCCTATCTTCCAATCTCTTTCTTTTTTTTTTTTTTTTTTTTCTTAACAGTTTATTTTTTTTTTTATTAAACTTTTATTTAATGAATATAAATTTCCAAAGTATAGCTTATGGGTTATAATGGCTTCCCCCCTCCCATAACTTCCCTCCCGCCCGCAACCCTCCCCCCTCCCGCTCCCTTTCAGCTCTCTGTTATGGCCTGGGAAAGCAGTAGAAGATGTCCCAAGTCCTTGGGCCCCTGTACCCTTGTGGGAGACCCCGAGGAAGCTCCTGGCTCCTGGCCTCAGATCGGTGTAGCTCTGGCCATTGTGGCCACTTGGAGAGTGAACCTTCGAATGGAAGACCTTTCTCTCTCTTTCTCCCACTCACTGTCTGTAACTCTACCTCTGAAATAAATAAATAAAAACTCTTTTAAAAAATGGAATTTTCAAACAAAATGAATTAAGGTACTACTCACAAGAAAATTTAATAGGATTGAAATTGTTGGTAAATATGTGAATATATCTAAAATAACATGACTGCATTGAAATAATGATGTCTAATTTTGAGATTAAAATGAAATTATAATACATAACTAAGGTTTTCAAAGTGTATTTATTGAAGATGATGAGATTTAAAAATTTCCAATTGCTTTGTGTTGTTTAATATGAAAGAGAAGAGTTTGGGTATTTTCAAGTATTTAGTTAATATGACTACCTGTTTATATATATGCAGAAGCAACTAAAAGAGTAGCTGTAGGAATGTGATACTTTTTTTTTTTCTTGGTGAAGAGCTGATTTTCTGAATACCAATAACTTAAGAGACTGTCATTTTCCCACTAAATGTTCTTGGCACTTTCTAAAAGGTCAATTGATCAAAAATACATGCATTAATTCTGGACAGTCTATCCTGTACCATTGGCTGATGCATCTGTTTTTACAGATTTTTTGATGTTATAGCTTCGTAATATATTTCAAAATCAGGTAGAGCGATGCCTCTAGCTTTAAAGCATGTTTAGCATGTTTTGGCTACATGAAATCTTTCACAATTCAGTATGAAAGTTGGTATCATTTCTATTTTTGATGATATTGAAATATTGATAAGCATTTGGTTACATCTGTAGATTGTTTTAGTAGAGTGGACATCTTAATGTCATTGCAAGCCACAAACCATAATAATAAATAATTAAATAAATAAAACTATCTTTCCGTCTTTGTTTCTCACATACCAAAATAATAAAGGAATGTGTATCCCGAGCTTTTCTAAGAATGTGGAGTAAACTGAAAGCAGATTATTGTAAAAATCAAGAGAGGGAATAAGAGGGGAAGGAGGAGGAAGAGTGGGAGCATTGGCAAGAGGGAGGGTAAGGTGAAAATTATCACTATGTTCCTAAATATGTGTGTATGAAATACACAAATTTTTTTGCCTTAAATAAAATTTAAAAAAATAATGTGAGGGTAACCCAAAATTCTTTTTAAAAATTTGATTTCTAGGACATCTGCCATTCTATGAGTCTGCTGTGTATCCCACTTCCCATGTTGGATCCTTCTCTCCCTTTTTGATTCTATCAGTTAGTATTTGCAGACACTAGTCTTGTTTGTGTGATCCCTTTGATTCTTAGACCTATCAGAGCCATCAATTGTGAACTGAAATTAATCACTTGGACTAGTGAGATGGCCTTGGTACATGCCACCTTGATGGGATTGTATTGGAATCCCCTGGCACATTACTAACTCCATCATTTGGGGCAAGTCCAATTGAGCATGTCCCAAATTGTACATCTCCTCCCTCTCTTTTTCCCACTCATATTTAACAGGGATCACTTTTCAGTTAAAATTTAAACACCTAAGAATAATTGTGTGTTAATTACAGAGTTCAACCACTAGTACTAGAACAACAACAACAACAACAACAAATACTAAAAAGGGTAAAGTATTACATTGTACATCAACAGTCAGGACAAGAGCTGATCAGGTCATTGTTTCTTATAGTGTCCATTTCACTTCCACAGGTTTCCCCTTTGGTGCTCAGTTAGTTGTCACCGATCAGGGAAAACAAATGATATTTGTCTCTTTGGGACTGGCTTAATAAACTCAGCATGATGTTTTCCAGATTCCTCCATTTTTTTGCAAATGACCGGGTTTCATTGTTTTTTACTGCTGTATAGTATTCTATAGAGTACATGTCCCATAATTTCTTAATCTAGTAAACTGTTGATGGGCATTTGGGTTGGTTCCAGGTCTTAGCTATTGTGAATTGAGCTGCAATAAACATTGAGGTGCAGACTGCTTTTTTGTTTGCCAATTTAATTTTCTTTGCGTAAATTCCAAGGAGTGGGATGGCTGGGTTGTATGGTAGGGTTATGTTCAGGTTTCTGAGGAATCTCCAGACTGATTTCCATAGTGGCTTAACCAGTTGGCATTCCCACCAACAGTGGGTTAGTGTCCCTTTTTCCCCACATCCTCTCCAACATCTATTGTTGGTAGATTTCTGAATGTGAGCCATTCTAAGTGGGGTGAGGTGAAACCTCATTGTGGTTTTGATTTGCATTTCTCTGATTGCTAGTGATATTGAACATTTTTTCATGTGTCTGAGCCCATGAGAGTATTTTAGGCATGGAAAGCCAAGACACTCTGGAAAAGAAGAAGAACTAAATGAAAGATCTCTGCGAGTGAGATCACAGTGGAAAGAACAGGGCCATCAAAAAGGAGGTACCTTTCTCTGAAGGGAGGAGAGAACTTCCACTTTGACTATGACCCTATCAGAGTAAGATCAAAGTCAGCGAACCCTAAAGGCTTCCATAGCCTTGGCAACTCACAACTAGAGCCCAGGGAGATTACTGACGCCATGAACAGGAGTGTCAAATTGTTAAATCAACAACAGGAGTCACTGTGTACACTTTGTGTTTCTGTGTGGGTGCAAACTGATGAAATCTTTACTTAGTATATATTGAATCGATATTCTGTATATAAAGATAATTGAAAATGAAAAAAATAAGCCTGGTGTTAAATTGGAAATTGCATAGAAAATTAATTAATTTTTAAAAAATATCATGTAGGATCACTGTCTTTCATGTGCTGTACACTGTCATTTAATGCTATAACTAGTACTCCAACAGTATTTTTTCACTTTGCGCTGCTATGTGGGGGCAAACTGTTGAAATCTTTACTTAATATATATTGAACTGATCCTCTGTATGTAAAGAGAATTGAAAATGAATCTTGATGTGAATGGAAGGGGAGAGGGAGCGGGGGAAAAAGGAGGGTTGCTGATTTGAAAGTCAAATTTACAGAAAGAGAAAGTGAGAGATCTTCCCTCTGGTAGATCAATCTCCAAATGGCCACAAGGGACAAGGGTGGGCCAGGACAAAGCCAGAAGCCAGATGCTTCATCTCTGTCTCCCACATGGGTGCAAGGACCAAAGGATGCGAACTGTTTTCTGCTTTATACCCAGGTCCACTAACATTGAGGTGGATCGGAAGCAGAGGAACTGGAACTCGCACAGTGTCTTGACCCATGATGCCACAACACTGCCCACCTCCATGAGGATCCTAATTTTTTTTTTTTTTTAATTAAACCACCTACTTTAAGGCACTATTACTCCATGGTCTTAAAAAATACACACATACACATTTCATGCCTGCATCACTTCTAATATTAATTGCAATGTTCATTCAAATAAACTGATTTGTATTACTCTGAGAAAAATTAGACAACAATAAATGAGAAGTGTTTGTATTTAGACAAATTCCACTTAATTAACTGCTCAAGAATCTTTGTAAACCAATCAGAATATATATTTAATATAGGAGACATTATAATAAAGTATATTAGTACTCTGAACATAGAAATATGTATTTTGCAAAAAGTGAAGACTTCTCTGAATTATAGACATGTAGATATATAAACTGGAGATATACAGTTGTGACATCCTCTGCTTTTTTCCAAGGCACATTAGCAGGAAGCTGGTTTAGAAATGGAGCAGCTAGGACTTGACCCACAACCAAATAGGATGCTAGCACTGCAGGCGGTAGCTTAACCCACTATGACACAGTGCCAGCTCCTTGTTAATTGTTTTTTTTTTTAA
Organism: Lepus europaeus; assembly: GCF_033115175.1. NCBI lineage: Eukaryota > Metazoa > Chordata > Mammalia > Lagomorpha > Leporidae > Lepus > Lepus europaeus. Next base: position 119,372,149 of record NC_084829.1, read on the forward strand.
GTACTAAACAATTTTATACACATTTATATAAACTGCTGACCCCTCAACAACAGAATTCTCAGAAAATGTATGACCCAGAGGACAACTAAAAAATATATCTAAGATGCTGAAAAAAAATCCAACCAAAGAATTTGATAACCAATGAGAATATCCACCAATAATGAAATCTCACTCACACACACACACAGACACACACACACTCACACACTGCAGAACGCAGTGATACAACTTTACAAGGAAAAACCTACTTGAAGATGCTGAAAAGTGGAGGACAATACCAGACAGATACTGATGGAGGATTCACAAACCTATGAAGAGAAGTGATCATCCACTGCACTGGCATCTGTTCCCCCCTTTTGAGACTTTGATTCTGCACTAAATGCTGTGGTATACAGGATGCACACAGCAGTGGCAGAGCACAAATTCCTGAAGTAGAGGAACCAGAGAGAGGACTCACCAAATGCTGTCTACCCACACCTTGGGCTCACCCATGAACAGTACATGTGCACAACAGACTCAGAACAGCTCAGATTAAGATAAACATTCTGAATAGAGGCATGAGAAACACAGTTTCAAATTCAAGTTCAGCCAAAGAGCTTACCTGCTCGAATAAAGGAAATAATATTGATGAGAGTAAAATACACCACCCATATTCTACACGATTTAACATGAATAATGTCCAAGATATAAGCCAAAATTACCTGCAATAATATAGGAAGAAAAATAAAATTAAACACATCCTCAAGAGAGAAAACCAACTGAGTCCCATTTAGAGATGAACCAAATTTTACATCTGTGGACAAGTGGTTACTATCATCCCATTAGTTTGCCAGGGCTCCTGTAACAAAGTGTCACAAACTAGGTGACTTAAAAAATAAAAATCTATTTTCTGTATAAATAAAAATCTATTAATCTGAGATCAAGTTGTCAGCAGAGAAGGCAGGAATTGGTGTGGTGTTTCTCCATGCTATCAAATGCCAAAGATTTCTGCCAAAACACCAAACACTATAGGAGAGGAGTGGACCAAGTTATCTTTCATCAACTCTCTTTGTTAATTGTTTTTAAAGAATAAAACTTGCTTCATCATGGGTGCTATCAACACTACCTGCTGGCTACAATAGGGCAACAATGGCTGTTACTGGTATACATCTGAAATCCAAGTTGTATGAGTTAAAAGCTGTTTTTCACATTATATCTAATATTTTACACGTAAACACACAGAGAGACATAAAAAGAGAGCACACACAGAATTCAGAGATAAAAGGGATTTGTTTCGGTCACACATAAAGGTCAGTTCTAGGAACCAGATTCTTTTAACTCAGAAATATATACAGAAAGAACATATAACTCAAGATTCAAGCTTTTCTGTGAAATATACTGCAGAGTACATATTCATATCTATTTATATTTATGCATGTTTAAATTATTTGTTGTGACATTATAGATGAGAATGCTTAAGTGTATAGGATGCATGTTTAAAGAATAATACTAATAGGTGTTCTCACCATATACCATAAAGTAAATTATACCAGTTCCATGAAAATGCCTTTTCTCTCTCTCTCTTCTACCTCCTCACTTGTTTTTTAAAATTTATGATTTAATCTCTGGAGATAGATGTTGTAGAATAGTGTTTTAAGAGAGAGGATTACAGATAAAAAGAATTCATTGGTTCTTTGTCCAAAGAAAAGTGATGAATAATCAACATCAAGACTCATACAGAGGAACTAACTCAAATTCAATGCTTGAGAAAGAATCCTACGGAAAGAGCAGAAGGTGCAGCGAAAATACAACCTTGTAAGAATTTGACTCATCAAGCTTAGTGTGCTGAATGTGTAATGATACTCACTAAGCTAAGGAGTGAAAATCTTGTGATACAATTGGTATGTTTAATTACTATTGAGAAAAAAAAATAGAAGATAATAATGTGAAAAACATGAAATCAGCAAACTGAATGAAAGTTAAAGTAGTAAATACTATGTAAGAAAGCAAATATTTTTGATGAAAAAGTGATGCAATCCAGCACATTTCTGATGTGCATAAATAAACATTATTCAATTTGTAATGATTTTATTGATTATATTTGTGACCTAACAACTTCCTGTTGTTACTTATGGCACAAAATAACATCTGGAGTTTAAACATATTCAGTTACATAAGGGTTAACAATTCCTGTGTTTCAATTAAAGAAGTATGTGTTGTGATTCAGATAACATTTCTTTTTACATTTTGTACAGAATATTTTAAACAAGTATAATTTGTGGACATTGTATAATTTGTAGTGTTAGTTATTGTGTCTGTGGAAGAGGCATCAAAATGAGTATTTTCTTTAAACAGAATTTGTTACACATGATTGTAGTAAATAAAAGATTTTATGATTGAAGAGTTCTAACTGAAACAATGTGGTCCAGAATTTTTAACCAGGGGTTTATTAAAACTGTTAATGCATAGAGATAAATGTATCCATTGAACTTATTTGCATGAAGTAAATAGAGTGATTGGCTAACACCACTACCAATTATATCTTCTTCACAGGAGGTTATACAAGGATTAATAAATTCTATTCCGTTGGAGTCAAAATATTTGTATCCAACTCCATAAAATATAGGAAGGTTGTATTTGTACACACAAATGGGAAATATTTATCTCATAAACAAATGTCAAAAACTCTATTATTCTACTGCAATATATTATTTGTCTTTAATAATTATTGAAATTTAGTGGACTGTGACAGAGCAGAATATTTAATTCCCATCTTTTTATCTTTTGATTAATTTAGATAAATAAAAATATCACTATAGACCTAGAGAAGGGAACCATTCTTGCTGGTGACAAGTTTCTACTGTAAATTATATTTATAATTCAAGAGGATATTTTACAGATTCCCTTACCATTTGCTGTGTCATTGATTCAGTTAGATGATTTCATTTAGGTATCTGCTTGATTTCATTGTATATTAAATTATTTGAACAAAATTTGGGACGCTTCAAGATCTCTCGGGGTTTATTTGAATAACTAGCTGTGCACACATTCCATACATAATAGCATTAAGTATTTATATTTGCTTTGATCACATATTTCATTTGAAAGTGATTATAAATGCATTGTTGGTTTCTAACTTGAATTTCTCACTTTTGACAAGTTCCCAAAACTTCTATAACCACATAAATAACCTTGCGTTATACATTGTTAGTGCTGGAGAAACACAATAATATTGAAAATACTCTTATACTCAGTTTTTTGCCTTCTACACTTAGAATTCATTCACACCCGTGCACCACAGATTTCTGCAGAAAAAGCTGGTGCTCTCTGCTATTCCTTGGTGTGTAATCAATCTTCTCCTTAAAAGTTCTCACACAGGAGTAAATGGAGAATAAGCTCTCATTCTGAGCCTGAAGGCAGAATGTAGGGGATGGGCGTCAAGAGTATAAAAACTCTTTTTTCCCATAACAACTGTTCATTATAAAGCTTATCCCTGACTCTGGTGATGGGCTTATCAGTAGGATTTCTGGTAGCAAGTACAGGGCAACAATATCTCCAAGTATTTTAAACTTGGAGTAGCAGGGGTCAGCTAGCAACAGGGTGCAGTCGTACTGAATGAGCATGTCTTTGATCTCCTTCTTGAAGCCTTGTCAACATATTTCTGGTAATAGGCCACAGGGGCTCTGGAGATGGACTGGCAGGTAGCATAAATCTGAGCCACATGACCACCACCCTTCTCTGGGATGGAGATGTCCATGCCAGCAAATGGTTTGTTGCCCAGAAGTGGAACAGACTCCAGTAACTTGTACTACAGCGTGTGCAGCTTAATCATCTCCAAGGGCCTCCCCTCCACTTTTATAAAAGTTGCCCTCTTTGCAGTGCCACTGCTATGGCTGGCTGTCTTCTGACATCCAAAGACCTTAATGGACTGCAACCTGAAATGGTATTACAGAGAGAGACAGAAAGAAAAAAAGACTGGAGAGAGTGAGATTTTTCCATCTGCTGGTTCACTCCCCAAATGGCCTCAAAGGCCAGAGCTGGACTGATCCAAAATCAGGAGCCAGGAGCTTCTTTCAAGTCTTCCACACGGGTGCAAGGGTCCAATCACTTGGGTCGTTATTGGAGAGCTGGATTGGACGTGGAGCAGCTGAGTCTCAAACTGGCACCCATATGGGATACCAGCACTGCAGGCAGAGGCTTTCCCAGTTACACCATAGCGAAGACTGTTATTTGATACATTGCAGGAAAAAAAAAGTAATAAAATTTTTCTGTGTATATTCAAAGGTTCCATTTATGGCACTAACTTGTAATTCTTTCCACTACTTTTTTTTTTTATTTAACAATAAGATATCTGAAAAAGGCATTTGTTTATCTGGGTTTTCAACATGAAAAGCATTGTTTGATCCCTCAGGCACATCTGCCATTCAGCTGCATCAGATAACTATTACTCTAAAATTGTCAAAGATTTCTAAACTTTTTCATTTTGAATTCAATTGATTGAATTTGTTCACTTAAGGCATTTCATTTGTACTTTTGCTATACATTATCTCTAGAGCATTGGTGCTTCCAATCCAACAATCTTTGTAAAAACCATTGATCTCCATATGTCTATCTGCTATAAGCCATTTCTCCTATCATGGACTGTCCTTCATCTCTGCTCTACTCATGCTATTGATTTTAACTTCATGTACCACTAGCTGCCATGAAATGGTGCTGTTCCATTTTTTTTCTCTAGCAAGGAGGCTGTCCATGAATTGATCAAATATATGACCGATGAAATTCCAGAATCAGATTTTGAAGGTTTTTTTCCTGGACCTATTCATATTAATGTCTAGTGGAGAATGAAGAATAATGAAGAATAAATTGCTCATTCTGATGTCAAACTGCATTACCCTATGATATTACAATTTCCTTTTAGTTTATAAGATAAGGGATTGTTACATCCACACACATAATTCCAAGCATTTATGTTGTCCAAAACTGTACTATTTTCCTACCCATATCACCCTTTTGTATAGGTCTATCTTTGTTACACTAATAAGACTGAATTTTTGCTTTGGTCTCTACCAAAGTTTTCTTTGTTAACAACCATGGACTTCACAGCCACAATTTCAATCTCCATGTCCATAAAATGGAGTCTACTACCAGTGCCTTTTATTTTTATTCCTGATTCTTGAGTAAAGATGTTTAGGTCCAATAATATATTGCTTGGGATACACACACACACACACATATATGTGTGTGTGTGTGTATATATATATATATATATATATATAATATGTATGTGTATGTATGTGTGTGTGTTTATAAATCAATTTCCTCAATACAAATAAAAATCACAGATTTCCATTTGCTGGTTCACTCTGCAAATGGCCACAATGGCCAGGGCTGGGCCACACCAAAGCCAGAAGCAAGGAGCTTCATCTGAGTGCCCACGTTGGTTGTAGGGGCACAAGCACTTGGTCCATCCTCTGCCACCTTCCAAGGAGCTGGATCAGATGTGGAGCAGGGGCCAGCACTGTGGCATAGCAGGTTAAAGCCCTGGTCTCAAGTGCCTGCATGCCATATGGGCGCTAGTTCTAGTCCCGACTGCTCCTCTTCCCATCCAGCTTTCTGCTATGGCCTGGGAAAGCGGTAGAAGATGGCCCAAGTCCTTGGGCCCCTGCACCCACATGGGAGACCTGGAAGAAGTTCCTAACTCCTGGCTTCAGATAGGCAGAGCTCCATCTGTTGTGGCTATCTTGGGAGGGGACCAGAGGATGGAAGAGCTCTCTCTCTGTCTCTACCTCTCTCTGTAACTCTGTCTTTCAAATAAATAAAATAAATCTTAAAAAAAAAAGTGGAGCAGCTGGAATTCAAACTGGTGCTCACATGTGATGCCGGCAATACAGGCGGTAACTTAACCTGCTATAGAACAGCATTGGGCCCTGGAATATTTCTTTATTTCTTTCTGTGATTTTATTCGTGATCACTATTATTAGATAAGTGTTTGCCTCTTTCAATTCATTATCACACTACTGCAATAGATTCTTTACTTATCACTTTTTCCATAGAATTTTCCTTTCCAATCCACCCTGTTAGAGTGCTAAGAGATTTGTCCTGAACACCAATTTTGCCAAAACACTATTCTATAAACCATTAGTGATTCTCCATAACTGTTTTCATACTGAAACAAAATGGCCTCATAATCTGGATTCTACTTGAGTGTAGAGCTGTTTCACATGGCTTTTCTACTATAGGTAATTAATGACCCAGCAATAGAATTATCTCATTTGATCCCATTGCTTATTCAATATTAAATGATATTCTCATTTCTTCAAATGAATTTGATAATCTTCATCCAAACTCAGAGTGAATATTTTCTTACCTTCTTTTGCTTATTTGTTAATTTATGACCCTAATTACCTTGTTTGTTTCTATTATAGTGTATTATAATTATCTATCACCTCCACTGTACTTGGGTATAGCAATACTTCTGTTATGTTTCAAGGTTTACATCTTCAGTGGCCAACAAAGTGTATGAAAACTTGCCAGAGTCAAAAGAATATTTAATAAAAAACTGAATGAAAGATTGAATATTTGTAACTGAAAGTGTACTATTAAATAAGATTTCCTCTTTTGACATTTTAGGCCTAAAGATGTCCCAAAATTGCAGCTTTCTGGGGGGATCAAACTCCACATAAATGGACAATAACATATCCCTGCTTTACAATATAATGATGATCACTGGCTCATGTGAAATAGTTCCCCCAGTCTCTGTTTTCAGTAGGTTAATAATCAGTTGTCTGGGGGCCGGCACTGTGGCATAGTGGGTTAAAGCCCTAGCCAGAAGCGCCAACATCCCATATAAGCGCCAGTTCTAGTACCGACTACTCCTCTTCTGATCCAGCTCTCTGCTGTGGCATGGGAAAGCAGTGGAAGGAGGCTCAAATTCTTGGGCTCCTGTACCTGTGTGGGAAACCTGGAAGAAGCTCCTGGCTCCTGGCTACGAATCAGCTCAGCTCCAGCCGTTGCTGCCATCTGGGGAGTGAATCAGCGAATGGAAGACCTTTCTCTCTGGCTCTATCTCTCTCTGTAACTCCATCTTTCAAATAATAAAATAAATCTTTAAAAAAAATTAGATGTCTGTTTTCTATCCTGACGCATTAGTCTCCAGTCAAAGTGCTTTACATTCTTTCTCTGACAATGGTGTGTTGTTCAATGTATCAACATTTGCTTATATCCAAGTTATGAAGTTTAATTATTTTCCTAACATTTGATAGTTGCCATACATATTTGAAGAGTTTCATTTAGATTTATTTTCAGAGGTAGATAACTATTTTATATATTTTCAGTGATTGCAAATCTTTCTTCCCCCAAACTTGTGTTTATTTTCTTTAAATTACTAAAAACCATACAGAATAAACAATCTTTTTTGACATCACACAGAGATATGAAAACTATAAAAAACCTAAATAAGAATGTAAGTGGCCAACATCAAAGAAAAACCCAAAGAATTACACAATCACATAGACTTTCTAGAAAAGTAACTTTCTGTAGAGTTTTAAGTTCTATTTAAAAGAAGAGAGAGAATGTGGCCGGCGCTGTGGCTTAACAAGCTAATTCTCTGCCTTGTGGCGCCGGCACACCAGATTCTAGTCCCGGTTGGGGCACCGGATTCTATCCCGGTTGCCCTTCTTCCAAGCCAGCTCTCTGCTATGGCCCAGGAAGGCAGTGGAGGATGGCCCAAGTCCTTGGGCCCTGCACCTGCATGGGAGACCAGGAGAAGCACCTGGCTCCAAGCTTCGGATCAGCGCGATGAGCCAGCCACAGCTGCCATTGGAGGGTGAACCAATGGCAAAAAGGAAGACCTTTCTCTCTCTTTTTCTCTCTCACTATCTCACTATCCACTCTGCCTGTCAAAAAAAAAAAAAAAAAAAAAAAAAAAGAAGAAGAGAGATAATGTGTTGGAAAAGAAGTGAAAAGAATTGAAGCAAACAGCACCTGCATGTCCTAAGCGTGGACATTGATTTACCTGCCCTAGTCTGCACCAACTGTCATAGTGAGATACTGCAGACTGAATGACATGAACAATAGAAATCCATTTTCTCAAAGTTTTAGAGTTCAGGCATCCGTGATTAAGGTACAAGTGTTTCAGGTTTCTGGTGAGAAGCCCCTTCCTGGCTGACAGACTGCCATCTCCTCCCTTTTCTCAAAAGGCCTCTTTGGATGCAAGCATGGAAAAAGCAAGTCTCTCCTGTCTCTTCCTCTTCTTACAGAAGGCATCAGTGCTGTTGAATTAGTTTCCCATCCGGGTGAGTTCATATAACCCTAGTACCCACTTGAAGGTCCTATCCCCACATATAGACACTGTGGGCTATGGTTTCAGCATATGGAGGAGGTCAGTAGTTGGGTGTACATGAAGCAGAATTAGGCCTGTAACACCTATCAGTAAATATTATAGTATAAAGCCAGCCAAATTAATATAGTACCAGGAAAGGAGACAGTTATTTCTACGTGGAGGAAAGTCTGCTCAATGTTTTTAAAGAAAAAAGTACAGTGGTGAAAGGCCTAATGTCATGGTGACCTGCAGGGGCAAATCTATGGTCTAATCTTGAAAATACAGCATGGCAACTTCAGAAGAAGAAAGCAGAGTGTTGTAGAAATCAATGAACAGTCATTATGTGAAGTAAGTCTTTTTAAATGTCTTTTCTTGGCTAGTACCTAGTTCTTAATATCATGAAAAAAACTTGAAGTGTCAATTTTCAGTCATTAAAAATAAAAAAAAATCATCATTTAACTTATGGCTAAGCTGCTATGCAATCCACATAGGGTTGATGTAAGCATAACCTAAAGCAAGTGACATTCAAAGGAGGTGACAAAAGAAAGATCAATCTCTATCATTTTGAAAATTCTTTAGTGTAAGCAAAAAGATGTGGAGCTCTTGAATATGCATGAGTATTTTGAATATGTATAAATGTTACAATGAGAGAACTTTGTTGACCCCTAGGTGTAGAGTCACAAGAAAGTCAAAAGCAGGAATACTTGATTGGGTCAGCTTTATTGAATAAAATACTTTTGTGAAAAAAAACAGCAAATCCAGGTTTATGCAAAATAATCAAGTGAGTGTATGTTCTAGGAGTGAAATTATTTTCCAGCTTGGATATTAATCTTTGTAGCTCTTATAGTGTTATTTAGTAACTATGTAAAAGAATAACATTAAAATTTTGTCTTTCTGTTATTATACTACATGAAATGTATTAAATGGAGTTTCAGAATCTTTTTCTGCATGGTCTGACTTAAACTACATAGTGACTGTCCTCCTACACTTTATTCTTTTTTAACTGATATCTGTTTTCTACTAAAGCACAGCTGCCAAAAATCTGCTATCTGTGTATTATCTCCTTGATATTTTCCCCTAGGCATGATACTTTCAATGCCTTCTATGTGCTTCCTACTTCTAATTTGTTATGCCAAGTGCTGATCCTTCCCATGAATTCCAAGCATGTGTATCCAACTGCTAACTTGATATATCCAGGTTATGAATATATAATTGTTGTTTGCCTCTGGGATGACAAATTTTTGAGCTACCTCCTAAACCTATAGCTCATCATAATATATAATGTGGTCACCTGATTATTGTTAACTTTTTATTTTAGAGAACATAGATGACATTTTCTTATTTTTTATCCATTTCCTGTATCCCAGATCATAAGCTCTTTGGGAGCAGGAAATAAGCTTATCTTACTCAGCACAGATTTCTATCAAGAGCAAAGTTAGTTCTCAATAATCTGAGATTAATTTGGTTATGATAAAGCAAAGGCATGGACACTTCATAATATATAAAGTAAGTAAAGAAACTTACTTTATTTTTTTAACATTTATTTAATAAACATAAATTTCAAAGTACAACTTTTGGATTATAGCAGCTTTTTCTCCCCATAACTTCCCTCCCACCCGCAACCATCCCATCTCTTACTCCCTCTCCCATCCCTTCACATCAAGATTCATTTTCAATTATCTTTATATACAGAGGATCAATTTAGTATATACTAAGTAAATATTTCAACAGTTTGCACTCACACAGAAACACAAAGTGTAAAGTACTTTTTGAGTACTAGTTATACCATTAATTCACATAGTACAACACATGAAAGACAGAGATCCTGCATGGGGAGTATGTGCACAGTGACTCCTGTTGTTGACTTAACAATTGACACTCTTATTTATGATGTCAGTAATCACCCTAGGCTCTTGTCATGAGCTACCTAGGCTATGGAAGCCCCTTGAGTTCTTCAACTTCGATCTTATTTAGTCAAGGCCATATCACAGTGGAGGTTCCTTCCTCCCTTCAGAGAAAGGTACCTCCTTCTTTGATGGCTCATTCTTTCCGCTGGTGTGAGTAAGAAACTTACTTTAAAGAAACAGGCTATCCTTACTCATAGCTAAAACTAAGGCATAATTAAAACTCATTGTAATCAGGAAAGGTATGTCACATATATGAAGGTCTTATAGACATAGGGCCAGTGCTGTGACATAGCGGGTAAAGCTGACACCTATAGTGCCAGCTTCCAATATGGGGCTCTGGTTTGTGTCCTGGTTGCACCAATCCTGATTCAGCTCTCCGCTAATGTGCCTGAGAAAACAGTGGAAGATGGCCCAAGTGCCTGGGCCCTTGCCCCTCCTGGGAGACCCAAATGAAGCTCCTGGCTCCTGACTTCAGGTTGGCAAAGCCCTGACCCTTGTGGCCATTGAGGGAGTGAACCAGCAGATGGAAGATTCTATCCTCCTCCCTCCCTCTCCCTCTCCCTCTCGCTCCCTCTCCTTTCCCTCTCCCTCTCCATCCAAATTATCAAATATATTGCAGATTTAATGTCTTCTTTATTTTTAGTGATGTCTCTTTTCTTCTTAATGTCTACAGATTTTGTTTTCTCTGAAATATATTCTTAAGTAGGTTTGTTAGAAGATAATCAATTTCATCAATCTTTCCAAGAAACCTACTATCACTTTGTTTGTCTCTATTTTTGTATAATTATTTGATATGTACTGCTATTTTTATTTATACATTTTTCTATCCACTAAGGTTTAATTTGATAACTAGTATTATATAGTTAAAACTGAGAACATTGATTATCTACTTTTCCTATAGAAACACTTAATTCTCTAAGTTTTCCTTTAAAAAGTGCTTCATTTTCTTAAAAAAAGAAATACTTTTATTATTACGTTTTTTCAGAGATGGAGACAGATGGATACCTTCCATCCACTGGTTCACTCCCCAAATGCCACAACAGCCTGTGCTGGACCAAACCAAAGTCAGTCTCCTTGAACCCAGTCGGGATTTCCCATGTGGATGCCAGGGACGCACATACTCAAATCACGGCCTCCTGCCTCCCAGGGTACATATTAGCAGGAACCTGCACTAGGAAGCAGAGCTACAACTCAAATCCAGCTACTCCAATGTGGAGTACATGTACCCCAAGAGGTGTCTTAACCATTACTCAAAAAGCTTGCCCCAGAATTGCTTCATTTTTGACAATTTTGTTGTAAAAGCAGTTCTAAAGTGACAGTTTTATTCCTTCCATGCATTGAAGGTAATGTTCTGTTGACTTCTGTCTTTTGTCGCTTCCAATGAGAAAGCAATTGTCCTTCCTATAATGTACCAAATTTATGGAAAGTGTGTTTTATTGTCTCTTTTAAGATACTTTATTTCCATTTCATTCACTTACCCATAAAGAGCTTATGTACATTTATTTATTTTATTTTTGTTATTCAAAAAAATTCCACTTGGCCACCATAAAATTTCTGTTTGGATTGATGTCTTTTTGATCATTTATATAATTCTTGGTCATTATATACCAAGCATTTCTTAGATACCACTTTCTTTCTCTCTGGTAATGGTATTACAGAACTCTCCATATTGTTTTTGGATCTCAAATTGTGTGTTTATTGGTGATTCCTTTTTATTTGCTTTATTTTCATAATTTCTATTGACTTGTCTTTATGTTAATGTACCTTTTCTATGCTATATCCAGTAAAAATTTCAGATCTTAGACCGAACTTTTCCCTTGGAGGCTATCTTCTCTTTTTTTTAGCACTTTAGTTGGCTCTATATTTATAATTTTTATCACTGTTTTGGCATCATTCACTGTTTATCCTTGTTTTCCATTCTTTATATTAACACTTTAATGTATGTGTTATAGTTATTCTTAGGCTTTTTTTGATAATGACTACAGATTGCTTATCTCCTAGTCCGGTCTTATTGAATTTAGTTCTCTTGATCATGAATCACCTTATCTTGCTTCTTCACCTGCCAAACAATATATTTTAGAAAGCATTAGATAACCAGAAATCCATAATTTCTGAGTATATAAGCATATATGTGTGTATATATATATATATGCATATACATATGGTATCAGTACTCAAAAAAACAAATATCATATCTTTTCCCTGATTTACAATAACTAATATATAGAATATAAAAAAGTAATATATATGAACAAAATTAAAATTTTGAGATTTAATTATTGTTTATTGTCCTTGTCTGTACTCCTGAGGAACAGTTGTCTTTCTGCTTACTACTTGTTGAATTTTTTAGTGGAGAGTTAATCTTGTGATCATAAAGTAAATTGAAACTATGTCATTTTAAAAATTAAAAATAAGAATGGAAGGGGGAGGGAGAATGGGAGTGAGGGAAAATAGGATAGGATGGGAAGTATCATTATGCTCTTGAAACTGTATATATGAAATACATTAATTTGTTCCCTTTATACAGCTAAAAATTTTAAAGAGTTATGTAGTAGTCACACTCAGAACAAAAATCACTTCAGCTACTCTAAACCCACTAATCTGCATTGAGCTGAATCTAGGTTGTGATAAAACTGTAGTAATACCCAGTTTCCCACTAGGTACAATGTTTTCAGGTGGGATCTGTGTTTTCCATTACCATTGCAATGGCTGCATACTAGTGAGACTCTGGAGCCTTTTTTTTTTCCTCTAATCTAGAAGGCAGGTTTCTGCTTGAAGGGACATTTTGTTATGCTCTGTACCATAGCTACCACTTTTTTTTTTTTTTTTCTTGAGTTGAGGTATTGTTCTGCTGCGCTCTGCTTTCAATTCTACTTCTATAGATCTCAGAGAATCTATCAGTCCTTTGTCTTAGCTTCTGGCTTTGAAGAACCTCTGCAGCACACTGGGTGAATTTAAACAGAGCTTCAAAGGGGTTTTTTTTTTTAGTTCCATCTTGTGTAGCTAGACTTCAGAAGCCAGCAGTCAACAACAATTGGTTCAAACACAATAAAGTTCTGGAGTTTGTGGAAGAATTTTTTTTTTTCCATTTCTCTGGCCATGATGTCGTCTTCTATTGATAATGCACAATCTAGTAAATATACTCATGGTTCACGTTTCTACCCTTAGCCTTTTTATATGCTATTCATATGCACTCAGAGATAATCTTTGGAGAAAGGTAGATGGTGGGTAAAAACTGTCTAACTCATGCTGTTAGTCATGTGGGAAAATACATTGTAGTATGACGTATTTTATTGATAGAATTGAGAGTGGAATCATGAACACTTCTATATTCTATATTTGATATTATTAAGAAATAATATCAAAACTAGGTATTTGGTTTTTTTTTTCTACAAGCTAAACATTAATTTAAAAAAACAAATTGGTTTATGTGGATAATTTTTGTGATAGAATGTGAAACTATTCTTTTAATTTCTTCCAAATTTAATGAATTTCATTTTGTTACATTGCTATCGAGCTTCCATTTCTGGTTGGTCTCTGTATTTGTTGGCATTTACTAATGCAGATTGTATCAATTGTAATGATGACTTTAGAAAAATAAATAAAGACAAACAAAACCAAACAAAAATAAATGAATAAAGATATTCCTATTTCAGAAGGAAACAGTCAAAGAAGGAGAGAGCAAGATAGAGAATAGAATATATAACAAATTTATTCCAGGTTAAGATTCAAATGGTGAAATTTCAGAAAAGAAAACATAAATTTTCTTTGGCTGCCTATTGATATATTCCTATTTATTGGAGACATGACTACAAATCTGATTTAATATCACTGACTGATGTTAATAATTTGGAACCTTACCATTACACATTATATGTGCATTTTATCATCTGGCATATGATGCCAATTAATGAGATTGTAAATATCTATCAATACCAGCCCATGTCTTGGGTACTCAGAAATCATGTTAATTCATTAATTTGATTTGGAAGTGAAATGAGACTTTATATGTATTAACAATATTCTCTGGTTCTAATTTCATGATAGCAAGAATTAAAGTTAAAGGGAGGAAAAATAAAAGTAATTAATGAATATTTTGGTGAAAGTTAAAAAGTGCAGTAGGTGGTTGACCTGAGTGGCAGAAGATGAAGCCCAAGTGCTTGGGTCCCTGCCACCAGAATTTGATACAGATTCTGTCTTTGGCCTGGCTATTACAACCATTTGGAGAGTGAATCCACAGATAGAGCTCTGTGCATCTCTGTCCATCTGTTTCTTTGATTTTAAAATACGTTTTTTTTTTTAAAAAAAAAAAGCTTGTAAGCAATTAAACATATTGTCCACCTATAATTTCCAAAATTTGATGTCATTGTGAAAATTAAAATCAATATCTGTTTCTACTAAAAAATAATTGTATACTGATAAATGAAGTGAACAATATATTCCAACATATTTTTCTTTGGCACAAACCATATATCTCTTCTTTGACTTAATATAATTTTTAAAATATTGATGAGAATTCTGGCTCAATACTTCATCGTTTTGACTAGTTTTGAAAGCAAAAATGTAAGCACAATAGTATTAGGCAGGAAGCATTGTCTCAATTTGCTTAGTTAGAAACAGGAATTAATTAAAGCCTTAATAGCCTTTTCTTCTGTTGTTTTTACTTTTGAAGCAAGAAATGGTGAATGGATAGGTAAACATTTAGCTGCTCCTCACTCCCTAATTATTTTGCATATGTCTCCTGGCAATCTGTTACCTAAAACTCAAGGGACTGAGCACTTAATAATGTTTTTCTGATAAGAAAACAAATTCATGTAGTCTCCACTTTTTGAAAAAAAATATAATATAATTTTAAAGATAATCTACATAAAATTGAAAAAACTTTATTAACACTAGATTGAAAAAAAATTAGCACATTCAAAAGATTTTTGTTGTTTTGTTTGTCAGCCATAAACAACAAATTCAGTAAGTAATGACATCAAGCATATTAGTGAGATACTTTACTTTTTAAAAAAACTTTTTAAAATTTTTATGTACATAATGACAACAGATTTCATATGCTCATAGTTAAAGATTAAGGGAAATATTGACACTTCCCACCCAACATTCCCTCCCATGCTCACACCCTCCCTCCTCCATCCTTTCTTGTTTTTTCTTTTAATTTTTACAGTGACATTTCACAATGACATACTTTCAGCTTATTTTATAATCATAAGCTTAACTTCCACTTAGTAAAGAATTCAATAAATAGTAAACAGAAGACAAAATAACAGAAACAGAAAACTCTGTTCTTCAACATTAGGGACAAGGGCTGTAAACAATCATTGATTCTCAAAATGTCAGTTTCACTTATATATGTAGAATTTGCTTTCTTCTCTCCTAGTTACCAGTTCTCTTCTAGTCACCAGAGAAAAAAGAAAAACATACTCTATATATCTATATCTATATCTATATCTATATCTATCTATCTATCTATCTATCTATCTATATATTGGGCACTGGCTTATTTCACTAAGTATAATGGTTTTCGGTTGCATCCATTGATTGCAAAAAGACAGTATTTCATTATTTTTATGACTAAGTAGTAGCCCATAGTGTTAATATGCTACATACATAGGCCGGCGCCTTGGCTCACTAGGCTAATTCTCTGCCTGCGGCGCCGGCACCCCGGGTTCTAGTCCCAGTTGAGGTGCTGGATTCTGTCCCTGTTGCTCCTTTTCCAGTCCAGCTCTCTGCTGTGCCCAGGAAAGCAGTGGAGGATGGCCCAAGTCCTTGGGTCCTGCACTCACATGAGAGACCAGGAGGAAGCACCTGGCTCCTGGCTTTGGATCTATGCAGCGTGCCGGCCATAGTGGCCATTTGGGGGGTGAACCAAGGGAAGGAAGACCTTTCTCTCTCTCTCTCATTGTTTAACTGCCTGTCAAAAAAATGTGCTACATACATAAATACTTTGTCCACTCATCAGTTGATGAATATCTGGGTCGTTTCCATATCTTTGTTATAGTAAATGGAGCTACAGTAAACATGAGGATACAGGTCACTATTCCATTTGTTGATTTGTATTTCCTTTGGATAAATTCCCAAAAGTGGAATGGCTGAGTCTTATGGTAGATCTATGTTCTGCTCTCTGAAAAACTTCTATACAGTCTTCATGGTTGTACCAGTTTACACTCCCACCAATAGTGAATTACAGAACTTTGTTTGCAGATCCTATCCAGAATTTATTGTTTTTGGGTTTTTTGGTGATAACCATTCTAACTGGAGTGAAATGAAACCTCAGTGTGGTTTTTATTTGCATTTCCCTAATGGCTATTCATACTGAGCATATGTTTTCATGAGTCTGTTGGCCAGTTAAATCTCATCTTTTGAAAAATATCTGTTCAACCCTTGACCATTTCTTAACCAAATTATTTATTTTGCGGTCTGAGTTTCTTGAACTTTTTATAGTTCCTGGATATTAATCCTTTAACAATTGCACAGTCTTCAAATATTTTCTCACATTCTGTTGGTTGCCTCTTCACTTTATTGAATGTTTCTTTTGCATCACAGAATCTTCTTAGCTTGATGTAATCTGATGCGTCAATTTTTGCTTTGATTGCCTGTGCATCTAGAGTTTTTTTCCAAGAAGTCTTTGCCTATGTCAATGTCTTGCAGAGTTTTCCCAATGCTTTCTTCTAGTAATTGGGTGCTGCCAGGTCATAAATTTAGATCCTAGATCAATTTTGAATTTATTTTTGTATAAGGTATAACGTAGCAGTCTTGTTTCATACTCTACACACATAGATCGAATTTTCTCAACACGATTTGTTGAATATGTGACCCTTTCTCCAGAGATTGATGTTAGCTTGTTTGTCAATGTTTAATTGGTTGTAGATGTGTGGGTTGACTTCTGAAGATTCTATTCTGTTCCATTGACCTATATGTCAATTTTTTGTACCAGTACCAAGCTGTTTTAATTAAAACAGTTCTATTGTATGCCTTGAAATCTGATATTATGATGCCTCCAACTTTGTTTTTGTTGTTCAATATTGTTTAGATAATTGGGAACTCTTACAGTTCCACATGAATTTTACCATTCTTTTTTCTAGATATGGGGAGATTGTCATTGCTATTTTCATTTGGAGCCCATTGAACCTTTAAATTGGTTTTTGGCAGTATGGATATTTTGACGTTAATTCTTCCAATCCACAAATATGTAATATTTTTCATTTTTGTGACTTCTATGTCTTTCTTTAATGTTTTCTAATTTTCATTGCAGATGTCTTTCATACCTTCGTTTAGACTTATTCAGATATTTAAGTTGTATGGCTATTGTGAATGGGGCTGATCTTACAAGTTCTGTCTCGGCTGTGGCATTGTCTCTCTACACAAAGGCTGCTGATTTTGTGTGTTAATTTTATATTCTGTAACTTCACGAAACTGTCTCATGAGTTTCAGTACTGTCCCTGTAGAGTCTTTTGGTTCCCCTATATATAGAATCAAGTCATTGTTAAACAGGGATAATTTGACTTCTTCCTTTCAATTTGTGTCCCTTTACTTTTTTTTCTTGCATAAATGCTGTGGCTAAAACTTTCATAACTATTTTGAAATGAAGTGGTGAAGGTGGGCATGACTTTCTAGTTCTGGATCTTTATGGAAATACTTCCCACTTCCCTTCATTCAATATGATGATGGTTGTGAATTTTTCATATATTGCCTTGATTGTATTGAGGAATATTCCTTCTATAACCAAGTTGCTTAAGGTTTTTATCATAAATGGATGTTTTATCAAAAGCTTTCTCTGCATCTGTTCAGATAATCATATGGTTTTTTATTGTTCAATATGTTAATATAGTTCATCACATTTATTGAATTGCATATGGTGAAACATCTCTCTAAACCAAGGATAATTCCCACTTATTCTGGGTGAATGATCTTTCTGATGTGTTGTTAGACTGATGCGTTGTTATACTGATGTGTGTTGAGGATTTTTGCATTTTTGTTCATCAGTGATATTGGTCTGTAGTGCTCTTTGTTGTATGTTCTTCTGGTTTTGGAATTAGGGTAATGATGGCCTCATGGAAGGAGTTTTGGAGGCTTCTTTCCCTTTCAATTTTTTTGAGTAGTTAGGAAAGAAAAGTAATTAGTTCTTCTTTAAATGTCTTACAAACTTATAGAATGGCAGATGTCTTAAACAGCACTTTGGCCTCAGAATCAGCCCTTAACACATTCGAATCTGGCTAAAAAACCCATGAGAGTGTCTCAGGCATAGAAAGCCAAGACATTCTGGCAAAAAAAAAAAAAATGACCTAAATGAAAGATCTCTGTGAGTGAGATCCCAGTGGAAAGAACGGGTCATCAAAGAAGGAGGTACCTTTCTCTGAAGTGAGGAGAGAACGTCCACTTTGACTATGACCTTGTCTAAATAAGATCAGAGTTGGCGAAATCAAGAGGCTTCCATAGCCTTGACAGCTCATAGCAAGAGCCTCAGGTGATTACTGACACCGTAAATAAGAGTGTCAGTTGTTAAATCAACAACAAGAGTTACTGTGCACTTTCTCCCCATGTAGGATCTCTGTCCTTCATGTGTTGTACTATGTGAATTAACGGTGTAACAAGTACTCAAACAGTACTTTATACTTTGTGTTTCTGTGGGGTCTAAACTGTTGAAATCTTTACTTAGTATATACTAAATTGATCTTCTGTATATAAAGATAATTGAAAATGATTCTTGATGTGAATGGGATGGGAGAGGGAGTGGGTGATGGGATGGCTGCAAATGGGAGGGAGTTTATGGGGGGAAAAGGCCATTGTAATCCAAAAGCTATACTTTTTTTTCTTTTGTCAGGCAGAGTTAGACAATGAGAGAGAGAGACAGAGAGAAAGGTCTTCCTTCTGCTGGCTCACCCCCCAATAGCTGCTATGGCCAGCATGCTGTGCCGATCTGAAGCCAGGAGCCAGGTGCTTCCTCCTGGTCTCCCATGTGGGTGCAGGGCCCAAGCACTTGGGCCATCCTCCACTGCCTTCCTGGGCCACAGCCGAGAGCTGGACTGGAAGAGGAGCAACCGGGACAGAATCCGGCGCCCCAACCAGGACTAGAACCTGGGTGCCAGTGCTGCAGGCAGAGGTTTAGCCTAATGATACGCAGCACTGGCCCAAGCATTGTTAAGAGGGAAGTTTATAGCAATTATTACATCAAGAAATTAGAAAGACATCAATTAAAAAGATTTACTTTATTTGAAAAAAAAAAAAATATATATATATAGAGAGAGATAGCTTCCATCTGCTGGCTTACTCCCCAGATAGCTGCAATGGCCAGTGTCTTTACCAGACTAAAGTCAGGATCCAGGGGCTTCTTCCAGGTCTCCAACATAGGTGGCAAGGCCCAAACACTTGGGCTGTCCTCCACTGCTTTCCCAGACAACTAGCAACTTGCAGACTTGTAGTGGAGCAGCCAGGACATGAACTAATCCCCACACTGACTCCTGACAGGCAATGGTTTACCATGCTATTCCACAATGCCGGGTCTGAGACATTTTACTTATTTTTTATCAGCTGCATAACATCTTTCTAGCTGCATTTCAAATTCACTAGACTCTTATATCCCCAACCATATAGTACACATTATAGGAGCCATACTGTAAAGACTCCTAATTATGTTTCTAATCTATACAATTTGGTGATAAAGAATGCTTAACAAATAGTTCTAAATGATAAATATTTTCATAGAGATTGAGTATAATATTGAGTATGGGGTATAGTACTTGGAATGGTAAAATGATGATACAAATACACTCTGATTAGTTAAGTGTAGATGAGTATGTGTAATAATTATAGTACCCATTTGCTTTTTTAGCTTCCTCCCCTTTATCTGTTTTGCCAATTTTCTGCTTTTGTACAATTGAGACCTTTGCATTACATTTCTAAGAATAATGCATTTAGTGATCCACATGCAGCTCACTACAGGCATCCTGGGTTAGATCTTAGTCATTATCAAGAAGATATGAACAATCATTTTTTCCTCCTACTTTTTACTTTAGATTTAAAATTTAAAATAATATGTAAAATTTTCATTGATTGTTTCTTCCACACATGCCTGACTCATTTTTTCTGCATCCAGAATTTCTTGTCTCTGAATTTCTATTAAAAATATTTACCCTTGCAGAAACACAAAGTGTAAAAATACTGTTGCAGTACTAGTTATAGCATCACTGCACATTGGACAACACATTAAGGACAGATCCCACATGGGATGTAAGTACACAGTGACTTCTGTTGCTGACTTAACAATTTGACACTCCTGTTCATGGCGTCAGTAATCTCCCTAGGCTCTAGTCATGAGTTGCCAGGGCTATGGAAGCCTTTAGAGTTCGCTGACTTTGATCTTATTCTGATAGAGTCATAGTCAAAGTGGAAGTTCTCTCCTCCCTTCAGAGAAAGGTACCTCCTTCTTTGATGGCCCCGTTCTTTCCACTGGGATCTCACTCACAGAGATCTTTCATTTAGGTCTTCTTCTTTTTTTCTTTTCCATGGTATCTTGGCTCCATGCCTACAATACTCTCATGGGCTCTTCAGCCAGATCCGAATGCCTTAAGGTCTGATTCTGAGGCCAGAGTGTTGTTTAGGAAGTCTGCCATTCTATGATTCTGCTGTGTATCCCACTTCCCATGTTGGATCTTTCTCTCCCTTTTTGATTCTATCAGTTAGTATTAGCAGACACTTGTCTTATTTGTGTGATCCCTTTGATTCTTAGACCTATCGGAGCCATCGAATGTAAGCTGAAATTGATCACTTGGACTAGTGATATGGCATTGGTACATGCCACCTTGATGGGATTGTATTGGAATCCCCTGGCACATTTCTAACTCCATCATTTGGGGCAAGTCTGATTGTGCATGTCCCAAATTGTACATCTCCTCCCTCTCTTTTTCCACTCTTAAATTCTCTTAAATTTAACAGGCATCACCTTTCAGTTAAAATTTTACACTTTGTGTTTCTGCGTGGGTACAAACTGATGAGATCTTTACTCATTATATACTGAATCGATCTTCTGTATATAAAGATAATTGGAAATGAAAAAAAAAACCTGGTGTTAAATTGGAAATGGCATAGAAAATTAATTAATTTTAAAAATATTATGTAGGATCTCTGTCTTTAATGTGCTGTACACTGTTATTTAATGCTATAACTAGTACTCCAACAGTATTTTTTTTTCACTTTGTATTGCTATATGGGGGCAAACTGTTGAAATCGTTACCTAATATATACTAAAGTGATCTTCTGTATATAAAGAGAATTGAAAATGAATCTTGATGTGATTGGAAGGGGAGAGGGAGCGGGAAAGGGGAGAGTTGTGGGTGGGAGGGAAGTTTTGGGAGGGGAAAGCCATTGTAACCCATAAGCTGTACTTTGGAAATTTATATTCATTAAATAAAAGTTTAATTAAAAAATTTACCCTAATACTTAATTAAATACACATTACTTAGGAGAAACCAGTAGTAATTTTATCAACTGTCTGTATTCTGAAACCATGTGTAAAAATTTTCCTGCAAATACATAACCCACACTAACAAGAATCCACTATCTAGGAAATGGGACAACAGTCTTATGATAGCCATGCAAGCCATAAATTGATTACTGTGCATGTGTATGAGGCAAGGAACATGGAGAAAATGCAAAGAGAACAGAACCAATGTAAAGGCTTATATAATGTACAAGATTAATATCCTACAAACACAAACCAGAGAGACAGCAAATTTGAACAGAAAGTGAATGAAGCTGAAGACACAGCAACATCTTCCAGTATTATTGACGTTGTGGTGACTTCCTTTATGCTATTGTGAACCATGTAGATAAATACTAATGTAGAGACCAAACAAATACTGCTCTGAACAGTTGTAATGTGCAAGAGAAGGAGTAATCATTTAAAAAAAATGACAATAATATGGATTAGTTCCCTCCCCATTTGCTCTCGGAATGTCTGTTATATTCAAAGAAGAGAGGGGCTGTGTTGTGACATAAAAAGTAAAACTGCTACCTGCGATGTCAACATCCAATATGGGTACCAGTTTGTGTCCCATCTGGCTCTGCTTCCAAACTAGCTCACAACTGATGGCCTGGGATAGGCAGGGGGGAATGTCACAGTGCTATGGACCCTGACACTCACATGCAAGACCTGGAAGAAGCTCCTGGCTCCTGGTTTTGCTCTGACCCAGCCCCAGTTGTTACAGTCACCTGGGGAGTGAATCAGAAGATGGAATAAATAAATAAATAAATAAATCTTATAAAGGAAAGGAAATGAAAAGCTTACAAAGTTAACATTAAAAGTAATTAACTTTAGTGAGTTATGTAATTAAAATGTATAATGAGAAATTCCTTGAACTTCATAAATTGTGAAAAATTTTAGACTCTTATGAAAATTGATTATTTTTTCTCCCTCTTAATATTCTAGAGCAGATGGATGGGGAAACCAATAGAGATTAAGAATACGCTTTGGGAAATGAGTTAACATGTCATTATCATCTTGGCCTATTAGCATTTATTGAACAACTTGGCAATAATATTTCAAAAACATCCATAGAGACTCAATACTGAGATAGGCCCTTGTTTTCTGTTAATTTATAGTCACTTGTAGAGGAAAAGACTAATCTGGTGATGCATTGCACTGTGCAAAATCATTCTTAAGTTTGATTTGTATGGAAAATTAAAATTTCTAACAAATCAATATGTACATATCAATAAAATATTCATAATTGCTATCTCATTTATTCTCAAATAATGGTTTTACAGAGTTGAAAATTTTACATTGAAATTTATTGCTATGAGCATTGAAGAGAGCTATAAACTAAATACTACCTATTGTGGCATTGATGTATTAGTTGAGTTCTTTATTTAATAATGCTTAAAGTAAACAGCTGGTTTACTCAAAGTGATAATATTCCATGTTAAGTGCCATTTAACATTAAATCCACTGTGATTTTATCAAAGTCCTTCTGTTTTTGTAGCAGCTCTTTTGTACACACATGCACACACATACACACACACATACACATATGTGATTGAATTCACTTGTAGAAAATATTGAACATTCCTGCATTTAATATCTATGCTTAAAGCTAAAATTCACAACTCCTTATACTTAGTCAAAAAACAAAGAACCATTATATATGCATACACAAGCAGACAGAAGTAAATAATTATAAGCATGTTAGGAAGTCACAAATTCACCCTGTCAGTGAGTCAGATATAGAGAAGAAATATGATATATTTTATAATTTACTTATGTTCAGCAAGAGTTCCTATCTGCTGGATAGGACAGTATTTAAAACCTAGTTCCATCTTGAAACTCAGAGTTCCTTTACATAATGCTAATTTATTTGATAATTACTAAGTGTTGCTGTTGTATTTGCCTCACTATATATTGCTCTCCAAACTTGCATTTGGAAGTTCATGTTGAGAGAGAAGCACGTCTTCTTTCAGCAGGGTGGTAAGGAAATCAGAAAAGTGTGGTTATGTAGGGAAGATGAGGTGGCACTTGAGATACTCACTCTTTGTTTCAGTGACACTAATGAGTCTATAACTAGCAGGCTTACTAGGAGGTTTTACCTAGGTTATTATTATAGGTGCTGTGTGTACAACGTCTAAAGCAGATGATCACCCATGGAAATTCTGAAGCAAGGTTGCAATTCCAGGCCTGTACCATCTCAGAGAAATGGTAACCTCAGGATGCCTAGGAATGGGACCCAGCTAGACACACACAAAAAGAATAAAACCAACAGTGGTTGATAACTCTGCCAAGAACTGCCAGAGGACTCTCAGGAAGTGAAGATTCACTTATTTTGCCATTATCAGATGATCTTATTCTCCCTGACAGGAGGCAGTTGGAAAATGAAATGTGAAATGCATCAAGAACTTATGTTGCACCAGCGCCGCAGCTCACTTTGCTAATCCTTCGCCTGCGGCACCGGCACCCAGGTTCTAGTCCCGGTCGGGGTGCCGGATTCTGTCCCGGTTGCTCCTCTTCCAGTCCACCTCTCTGCTGTGGCCCAGGAAGGCAGTGGAGGATGGCCCAAGTGCTTGGGCCCTGCACCCACATGGGAGACCAGGAGGAAGCACCTGGCTCCTGGATTCGGATTGGCGCAGCACACCAGCAGTAGCAGCCATTTGGGGGTGAACCAATGGAAGGAAGACTTTTCTCTCTGTCTCTCTCTCTCAGTGTCTAACTCTGCCTGTCAAAAAAAAAGAACTTATATTGCAAAAAATTAAAATTATCAAAAATGGTGTTCATATTTTATCTAAGTGGATGAAATTTTTAAATGATAAGTACTGAAAATTGTATTTCGTCTCCTACTCAACAGAGCCTCTACTCAACTGACTTGCTCTCCATTCCACATATATTACAAATACTATATTTCAACATAGCTAGTGACTTAAACTCACATCTCAATGTGGAGCTCAGATGATTTTCACTAAACTGTGCCAGGGAATTACAGCTCAGCTAAATCTGCTAAGATCATTTGTAATAATAAGATCACTTCTTACTATTTCACCTATAAAAATCCTGTAATTTCTTGATTTGAATCCTATTGCTACAGCACAATAGAAGTACAATAAAATTACAGTTTTTTTAAAAAAAAAATTTATTTCAAACCCAGAGTTACAGACAGAACAAAAGAGAGAGAGAGAGAGAGAGAGAGAGAGAGAGAGAGAGAACCTCCCATTTGCTGGTTCACTCCCCTGATTGCCACAATTGCTGGGGCTGGGCCAGACTGAAGCCCGGAGCCAGGAATTTCCTCCAGATCATCCACGTGGTTAGCAGGACCCAAGTACTTGGGCCACCTTCTGCTGCTTTTCCCAGGCCACTATAAGAGAGCTGGATTGGAAGTAGAGTGGCAGGGACATGAATCATCATTCATTTGGGATTCTAGTGTTGCAGGCAGCAACTTTTTATTTGCTATGCCATAACACTAGCCCTGAATGGAATTTTTTTAAAAAATTAAAGGTGGAAACCATTATGACAAACAGAAAATAAAACAAAGGAAACAAACAAAGATGAAAACATTTCTTCAAATCCTGGGAGAAGCACTGGACTAAGCTGATTGAGACATGTCTTCCAGGAAGAGTACACTTGTCCTGACTTAGTTATTCTTCAGGAAAGAGCGTGAAAAGAGAAGAAGCTCAATGTAAGCCAGAGTTGAGAGATTAAGGAGTTCTTGAGTATTTCTTGATTGAGCAGAGACACTGCCCCACAAATGCACATGGACTCCTAGATCCCTGGAAATATGTTTGATTTTTCCTAAGTGTCCTATGGGCCTGTTCTCAGATTTTCTTTGCAAGATCCTGTTTTATTTCCTGTTTCTAATTTATCTCTTATTTTAATCCAACCCTGTTGTCCCAGGGAATTGCAGTATTTAAAGGATTTCTCTTGAGGCCCACATTGTGGTGCAGCTGTTTAAGCTGCAGCTTGCTGTGCCTGCATCTCATCTGAACCCTGGTTATAGTCTTGGCTGTCCCACTTCTGATCCAGCCATCCATAAATGCCCATAAGAGAGCAGAGGAAAATGGCCCAAGTGCTTGGGCCTCTGCCACCCAAATGGGAGGCCTGGGGCCAGGATGAAGCTCTTTGTTCTTAGTTTCACGGTGGCCCAGCCTTGTTATTACAGCCAACCATTTGGGGAGGAATCCATGGGATGGAAAGTCTCTCTATCTCCCTCTCTCTCTGTTACTTTGTCTTTCAAGTACATACATACATACATACATACATACATACATATTTTAAAAGAACAAATTATCTCCATTGTTTCTGACCAAATCCTTAAGGATAAGGCTTTATTCATTGAATAATCTCTGAAATCAAATAAAAATATTCAACAGAATGTTGGTATGCTAGGGCGCAGATAGGTAGGTCAAAGAAGTGAAAACACTCTGAGCATGATTCTTATTTAGGATCTCCAAATCTGCCTGCTCCCAACCAATGATAGGCAGGTTACTTCTTTCCCAACTGCTACAACTGCAAATCCATAGCTTTGAAATTGGAAAAAAAGTGAGACAACACTGACTGTTAGGATTTGGTTATTTTTTCATGAATAAAAAGACTCCTTGGATAGCTATAAATTTATTTTTCAGCTTCTTGAATAAGTTGATTTTTAAAAATTTTAATTGTTCTTATTTCATTTAGAGATGGGTGCATTTTCTAAATTTTTATTTGCCCTTCAAAAAATTTGTCTCCTTACAAACATATGTTTTAATATTTTAAGATGTATGAAGATTATGTCTCTTAATTTCCTATCTTTTTCTTGATTTTAAAAAAGACCTCCAATATAGCACCAATATAAACATAAAACTAAATTGTGCCATTTGTCATGCTTTTTTTTTTTCTTGACAGGCAGAGTTAGACAGTGAGAGAGATAGACAGAGAGAAAGGTCTTCCTTCCGTTGGTTCACCCGCCAAATGGCCACTACGGCCAGTGTGCTGTGCCAATCCGAAACCAAGAGCCAGGTGCTTTCTCCTGGTCTCCCATGCAGGTGCAGGGCCCAAGCACTTGGGCCATCCTACACTGCCTTCCTGGGCCACAGCAGAGAGGTGGACTGGAAGAGGAGCAACCGGGACAGAATCTGGCACCTCAGCCGGGACTAGAACCTGGGTGCCACCAAACAAGGAAATCTATCAGAAATAGATTCCTGGACACATGCAACCTACCTAAATTGAACCATGAAGACATAGAAAACTTAAACAGACCCATAACTGAGACAGAAATTGAAACAGTAATAAAGGCCCTCCAAACAAAAAAGCCCATGACCAGATGGATTCACTGCTGAATTCTACCAGACATTTAAAGAAGAACCAACTCCAATTCTTCTCAAACTATTCAGAACAATCAAAAAAGAGGGAATCCTCCAAAATTCTTTCTTTGAAGCCTTAATCCCTAGCTAGAGAAATCTGCAGCATTGAAAGAAAATTACAGGCCAGTATCCCTGATGAACATAGACACAAAAATCCTCAATAAAATTCTGGCCAATAATGGAAAGCCAAGACACCATGGAAAAGGAAAAAAAAAAAAAAAAAGAAGAAGACCTAAATGAAAGATCTCTGTGAGTGAGATCCCAGTTGGAAAGAACGGGGCCATCAAAGATGGAGGTACCTTTCTCCAAAGGAAGGAGAGAACTTTCACTTTGACTATGACCCTAGAGGAAGAAGATCAGAGTTGGTGAACTCTAAAGGCTTCCATAGCCTTGGCAACTCATGACTAGAGCCTAGGGAAATTACTGACACCATAAACAAGAGTGTCAAATAGTTAAGTCAGCAACAGGAGTCACTGTGTACTTACATCCCATGTGGGATCTGTCCTTAATGTGTTGTCTAATGTGCAGTGATGCTATAACTAGTACTGAAACAGTATTTTTACACTTTGTGTTTCTGTGTGGGTGCAAACTGATGAAATCTTTACTAATTATATACAGAATATATCTTCTGTATATAAAGATAATTGGAAATGAAAAAAAAACCTGGTGTTAAATTGGAAATGGCATAGAAAATTAATTAATTTTTTAAAAATATCATGTAGGATCTCTGTCTTTAATGTGCTGTACACTGTCATTTAATGCTATAACTAGTACTCCAACAGTGTTTTTTCACTTTGTGTTGCTATATGGGGGCAAACTGTTGAAAGCTTTACCTAATATGTAAGTTCAGTTAGACTTCATTTCATTTCCTCTCAACAGTTTAAGTACAGCAGTAGTATTATGCAAATTGCGATGTAGGGGCCCACACTGTGGCATAGTGGGTAAAGCTGCTGCCTAGGGTGCAAGCATTCCATTTGGGTGCCAGTTCGAGTTCTGGCTGTTCCACTTCTGATCCAGCTCTCTGCTGTGGCCTGGGAAAGCAGTAGAAGATGGCCCAAGTTCTTTGGGCCCCTGCATCTGCGGGAGACCCAGAAGAAGCTCCTGGCTCTTGGCTTTGGATCAGCATAGCTCCAGCCCTTGCATACAATTGGGGATGAACCAGCAGATGGAAGATCTCTCTCTGTTTCTCCTTCTCTCTGTGTGTAACTCTGACTTTTAAATAAATCTTTTAAAAAAATTTGCACTGTAAATAATTATACAGTTTGTGTGTTCTATTAGTTAACACAGATTGGGGAAAGCATATGATATTTATCTTTCTGGGAGTGGCTCATTTCACTAGGTTTCCAGTTGCATCCATTCTGTTGCAAAAGATGGGATTTCATTCATTTTTATGACTAATATTCCATAGCATATAAGTACCACAATTTCTTATCCAGTTATTTCTTGATGGGCATCTGTGTTGACTCCATGTCTTAGCTATTGTGAACTGAGCTGCAATAGGCATGGGGGTATAGATAACTCTTTCATATACTGATTTCAGTTAATTTAGGTAAGTTCCCAGCAGTGGGATGGCTGTGTCACATGACAGGTCTATTTTTAGCCTTCTAAGACATCTCCATAGTGTCTTCCAAAATGGATGTACTAGTTTACATCTCCAGCAACAGTGGATTGGGGAATATTTTCCCCTACACACTCACAAGCATTTATTAGTTTTTGATTTCTCTATAAGAGCCACTGTAACTGGGGTGAGGTGAAAACTCATTGTGGTTTTGATTTACATTTTCCTGATAGCTAGTTGTGATCCTGAGCATTTTTGTCAGGTGTCTGTTGGTCCTTTGAATTTCATCCTTTGAAAAATACATCTTCAGTTTCTTTGCCCATTTCTTAACCAGATTGTTTTGTTGTCACTGAGTTTGTTGAGCACTTAATAGATCCTTTATATTAATCTGTTATCACTTGCATAATTTGCAATGTATTCTCCCATTCTGAAGTTGGGCTCTTCACTTGGTCAAATGCTTCCTTTGCAGCACAGAGTCTTCTTACTTGATTTAATCCCATTCATGCAGTTTTGCTTTGATTGCTTGTACTTCTGGTGTGTTTTCCAAGCAGTCTTTACCTATTCCAATGTTTTGCAGAGTTTTCCCAATGTCCTCCTCCAGTAGTTAGACCCTTGATACATTTTGAGCTTCATTCCTTTGTGGTCAGAAAAGATTTATGGAATGATGTCATTTTTTTTTTAATTTGCTTAAACTAATTTCATGGCATAGCATATGCTGTATCCTACAGAAAAGTTCTATGCACCAATAAAAAGAAGAGATATCCTTCAACTGTGATATAATGTTTTGTGGGTATCAGCTAGGTCCATTTGTTCTGTAGGTATCAGTTAGGTTCATTTGTTTCATCGGGTATTTAACTCCATTGTTTCTTTGTTGATTTTCTGTCTGGTTGACTGTCCACTTATGAAAGTGGAGTGTTGACATATCCCATTACTATCCTATTGGAGTCTGTGCCTCCCTTTAGATCCATTATCATTTGTTTTAAATAGCAAGGCGCCCTGTATTGGGTGCATATAAATTTATTATAGTTACATCTTCCTGTTGAATTGATCTTTTAATCATTACATAATGTCCTTCATGTCTCTTTTAAAAGTTTTTTGTTAAAGTCTATTTTTTTCTGATGTTTGGATGGCTATCCCTGCTTTTTTTTCCATTATCATGTAATATCTTTTTCCACCCTTTCACTTCCATTCTGCAGGTATCTTTATCAATGAGATATGTTACTTGTAGGCAGCAAGTAGATGGGTCTTGTTGATTAATCCATTCAGCCATTCTGTATCTTATAATTGGATAATTTAGGTCATTTACATTCAAAGTGACTATTAAGAAGTAACAACCCCGGTGAGAATGGCTCACATTCAGAAATCTACCAACAACAGATGCTGGAGAGGATGTGGGGGAAAAGGGACACTAACCCACTGTTGGTGGGAATGCAAACTGGTTAAGCCACTATGGAAGTCTGTCTGGAGTTTCCTCAGAAACCTGAACATAACCCTACCATACAACCCAGCCATCCCACTCCTTGGAATTTACCCAAAGGAAATTAATTTGGCAAATAAAAAAGCCATCTGCACATTAATGTTTATTGCAGCTCAATTCACAATAGCTAAGACCTCGAACCAACCCAAATGCCCATCAACAGTAGACTGGATAAAGAAATTATGGGACATGTACTCCATAGAATACTATACAGCAGTAAGAAACAACGAAACCCAGTCATTTGCAACAAGATGGAGCAATCTGGAAAACATCATGCTGAGTATATTAAGCCAGTCCCAAAGAGAAAAATATCATTTGTTTTCCCTGATCGGTGACAACTGAGCGCCAAAGGGGAAACCTGTTAAGTGAAATGGACACTATAAGCAACAATGAACTGATCAGCTCCTGTCCTGACTTTAGATGTACAATGTAATACTTTATCCTTTTTAGTATTTGTTGTTGTTGTTGTTGTTCTAGTACTATTGGTTGAACTCAGTAATTAACACACAATTATTCTTAGGTGTTTAAATTTTAACTGAAAAGAGATCCCTGTTAAATCTAAGAGTGGAAAAAGAGAGGGAGGAGATGAACAATTTGGAACATGCTCAATCGGACTGGCCGCAAATGGCGGAGTTAGAAATGTGCCAGGGGATTCCAACACAATCCCATCAAGATGGCATGTACCAATGCCATCGCACTAGTCCAAGTGATCAATTTCAGCTCACAATTGATAGCTCTGATAGGTCTAAGAGTCAAAGAGATCACACAAACAAGACAAGTATCTGCTAATATTAACTGATAGAATCAAAAAGGGAGAGAAAGATCCAACATGGGAAGTGGGATACACAGCAGACTCATAGGATGGCAGATGTCCTAAACAACACTCTGGCCTCAGAATCAGCCCTCAAGGCATTCAGATCTGGCTGAAGAGCCCATGAGAGTATAGCAGGCATGGAAAGCCAAGATATCATGGAAAAAAAAAAAAAGAAGAAGACCTAAATGAAAGATCTCTGTGAGTGAGATCCCAGTGGAAAGAACGGGGCCATCAAAGAAGGAGGTACCCTTCTCCGAAGGGAGGAGAGAACTTCCACTTTGACTATGACCCTATCGGAATAAGATCAAAGTCAGCGAACTCTAAAGGCTTCCATAGCCCTGGCAACTCATGACTAGAGCCTAGGGAGATTACTGACGCCATGAACAGGAATGTCAAATTGTTAAATCAGCAACAGGAGTCACTGTGTACTTACACCCCATGTGGGATCTGTCCCTAATGTGTCGTCTAAAGCGAAGTGATGCTATAACTAGTACTGAAACAGTATTTTTATACTTTGTGTTTCTGTGTGGGCACAAACTGATGAGGTCTTTACTAATTATATACTGAAGTGATCTTCTGTATATAAAGAGAATTGGAAATGAAAAAAAAAAAAAGCAACCTGGTGTTAAAATGGAAATGGCATAGAAAATTAATTAATTTGAAAAAAAAATTATGTAGGATCTCTGTCTTTAATGTGCTGTACATTGCTATTTAATGCTATAATTAGTAATCCAATGGTAGTTTTTTCACTTGATGTTGCTATATGGGCAAAATGTTGAAATCTTTACCTAACATATACTAAACTGATCTTCTGTATACAAAGAGAATTGAAAATGAATCTTTACATGAATGGAAGGGGGAAGGGAGCGGGAAAGGGGAGGGTTGCGGGCGGGAGGGAAGTTATGGGAGGGGGGAAGCCATTGTAACCCATAAGCTATACTTTGGAAATTTATATTCATTAAATAAAAGTTTAATAAAAAAAAAAAAGAAGTAACAACTTGGCCCTGCCTTTTTTCATAAGCATTCCTATTGGTTGTTTTGGATTTCCTTTGTAATTTCACTAGAGTATTTTCTGTTTTCACATTATTAAATAATGATGACTTTCTTTCTGATTTCCTATGTGTAGCTGATGCCTAAGCTTCATTTGTAATGTGAGTGAATGGTGACAAAATTTTCAATTTCTGTTTGTTATGGAAGTTCTTATTCATAAATGAGAGCTTCGAGGGGTACAGTATTCTGGATTGACAGTTTTTTTTTTTTTTTCTTTTAAGACTTTGACTAGTTCTCTCCATTTTCTTCTAGCCTGTAGGGTCTAATGAGAAATCATTTGTGAGTCTAATTGGAGATCTTCTGAAAGTAATCTAACATTTCTCTTGTGCACATTTTAGAATCTTTTTTTTAAATGTTTTACTGTGGAAAGTTTGACTACAATATGTTATGATTATCATTACTTGTTGTGTCTATTCGGTTATCTATGTGCTTCTTGTACATGGATGTCCCTTTTTTACTCGAAATTAGGGAATTTTTCTGTTATTATTTCACTGAATAGGCCTTCTAGACCATTCTTTCTTTCCACACCTTCAGGGATCCTTAAGAGCCTTATATTGGGTTGTTTGACAGTATCCCTTCAATCTCCAACACTGTGTTTCATTTTTCTAATTTCTTCCTTTTTTGGTCTGAGATATTTCCAAAAATTTATCTTCCAGTGCTTATATTCTTTCTTCTGACTCACCTCTTTTGTTGAGATTTCTACTGTACTTTTTATTTGTAATATTGAATTCTTCATTTCTAATATTTCAGTTTGATTGCTCTTCATAATTTCAATCCTCTGGGGAAAATTTTTCCACCATGACATTTAGGGGTTTCTTCAACTCTTGAATTTACTTCCCATTGCTGTGGCTAATACTATTAGCATTCTTTTGAATTTCTTTTTAGGCATAACACCAATATATTTGTCTTCACATTCTAATATTAAAGTATTATTCTGTTCCTTTGGGGAAGTCATGTTGTACTCCTTGTTCTTGTTTCTTGTACTATTGCACTTATTTTGAGGCATTTATGGAAACACTTGTTAGTTTCTCCACTGTTGGCTTTTTTCTTGGAACTATGCCTCTGTGGCTTAATGGAGACTCTGCTCCTTCAGTGAATGCCCAGAGCTGTGTGCTGGGTGTGGTCATGAGCTCTGTTCAGTACTCAAAGGTAGGGTGAGATCCAGGGTTACACTCTATTTGAGCCTTGGTAGATCTCATCTATTGTCAGCAGGGGAGAAGGTATGAATGTGACTGTTGGTGTAATCACAACTGAATCTCTGGTTTTCCAAGGTGATCAATACCAATCGACAGACCACACTGGGTACAACCCTCACCCATGCTGGTGCATAAACCACACAAAGGATCTGCACGGACATTAGTGTGAGCCCAGAACTCTCTGACATGACCCACACCAGGCACCAGGGAGTGTTGAGCCCCTAGGCTGGGTTCAAAGAAATATTTTATATCTGTGAATAATTTCAACTTATCAAGGTTGAGACAGTCACATAGATGGAACTGGAAATTTTAACACCAACCTTTATAAAATAATTTTCACATGCTTTACCTCTTACTATGTCTGAGAAGCATAATATATATATATATATATATATATATATAATAAATTTCACTTTTTCATTTCTTTTTCTTTTCTTTTTTTTTAAATTATATATTTATTTGAGATGTAGAGTTACAGACAGAGAGAGGGAGAGACTGAGAGAAAGACATTCCAATGTGAGAAAAAGACATTCCAATGGCTGATCCACTCCCAAATCTACTACAATGGCCAGAGCTGAGCCAATCTAAAGCTAGGAACCAGGGGCTTCCTCCAGGTCTCCCAAGTGAAGGCAGTAGCCCAAGCATTTGGCCCATCTTCTGCTGCTTTCCCAGGCCATAGCATAGAACTGGATCAGAAGAGGAACAGCCAGGACATGACCAATGCCTAAATGAGATGACTGTGTTACAGGCAGAGCCTAGCCTACTACGGCAAGTGCTGGCTCTTGTTATTTATTTTTCTATGTTATTATAATTTGAAACTTTTTGCAGTCTTTCATTTTATTCTTAATCAAAGATTAAAGGGAAAACAAATTGTGAATAAGTTTGAGAAAATATTATTTTTCCAGATTGTTGACCTATTCTTTGAAAGAAAAAAATAATAAAGTGCCAAGAATCAATGTATGATTCTGCTGTGAATGATTTATTTACTTGAACAATGTGTCAGTTTATAAAATAAACATTATTTTCATATTCTTTTTCTAAAAATTCAATCTCAGCATTCCAAATAAAATCATATTTTTTATACTTCATTTATTTATCCAATCCAAGCCAAAACTTTCATGGTGAAGACTGGTTGGAACTCTTGTAATACCCCATTGATCCAGAATGTGTCAAATATCAAAAAGGGAAACATTGACTGGATGATTACTTTTTTTTTTTTTTTTTTGACAGGCAGAGTGGATAGTGAGAGAGAGAGACAGGGAGGAAAGTCTTCCTTTTGCCGTTGGTTCACCCTCCAATGGCCGCTGCGGACGGCGCATCTCGCTGATCCGAAGCCAGGAGCCAGGTGCTTCTCCTGGTCTCCATTGCGGGTGCAGGGCCCAAGGACTTGGGCCATCCTCCACTGCCTTCCCGGGCCATAGCAGAGAGCTGGCCTGGAAGAGGGGCAACCGGGATAGAGTCCGGCGCCCCAACCGGGACTAGAACCTGGTGTGCCAGCGCTGCAAGGCGGAGGATTAGCCTGTTAAGCCAAGGCACCGGCCTGGATGATTACATTGTAAGAAGAAAAATAATAAAGGGGAATTCTCCTTCAGAATTGCCCTCTTAAGAGGCCCGTTAAAAGCATATTGAAGAAAATGCCAAACTTGATTTTTTGTAAGTCTCAACTGTGCATATTCCCATTAAAATCCCATCCAAGTCCATTTAATTTATTCACAGAAAAACAAAATGCCCTTTATTACATGGCATGCAGTTTAACAGATGGTTCTGAGCATTTTGTCCAGGTGTAAAGAACACGCAGATAAATGATGTTCTTTTGTAATTCACACACTTTGTGACTTTCATCTTTATCTGAAAGTTTTTATGGCTTTTTATCTGCTTCATATTCCCAAAAAACAACAACTCTTTTTCTAGCTGGATCTTCCGCCTTGTACTTCTAAAGAAAAAGTACACCTGCTTGAAATAATCAGTTGGAGTACACCAATCAAGCAAATTACTCATACAAAAATTTCAAGTATATGATTATTTGATTTATTAGAATTGTTTTAAATATACATAAATCACTAGATTTGTCTATGCATGAATTATTCATAAATGTAGAATAACATATTCAAGTCCT
The DNA here is from genome assembly GCF_033115175.1 of Lepus europaeus. Taxonomy (NCBI): domain Eukaryota; kingdom Metazoa; phylum Chordata; class Mammalia; order Lagomorpha; family Leporidae; genus Lepus; species Lepus europaeus. The sequence goes on from NC_084829.1 coordinate 119,407,387, forward strand.
TAAATGTTTACTATTTTTTTCGATATTTGATAACTGTCTATCCATAACATGAGAAGAAAAACAAAAAAACTGAAATTATTTTAAATTTCATATTTCTTGGTTTAACATTAAGTTCAGAAAAGCTGAAAAATTGAATTTAAATTACACCAAATTTCCATTGCTCAAAATGTTCAGGCATAAATGTTCATGAATCTTGTGATTAAGTCCATAGAGTACCCTGTTTAATTCCCTACTCCAGTCCTTACTACAGCTTCCTGCTAACCTAGACTTTGGTAGGTCACAGTGAAGGCTCAGGCAACTGGTTTTCTCAAGTGATTGTGTTCCTGCCACACATGTGGGAGACCTGTGTTACGTTTCTTCTTCCTGGTTTCAGCCTCAGTCCAAAGTTAGCCTTCGCAGCATTACAGGTGTTTGGAGAGTGAACCAAGGGTGAGGAGCACCTCTCTTTTTCTCTCTCTTTTTCTCTCTCTCCCCCCTCCATCATAGAGAATTTCCAAATAAGTAAATATATAAATAAATATTTTAAAATGAAATAAAATTAAGCCGTAGATTACTACACATTATTTATATAGTTGAATAAACACCAGTAAATTTTCAACAAAAGATAAATTATGCAATACCAAATCATTAGAAGTCACATAAACAAGTGAATCTTTTTTTTAATTTTTTAACTTTTATTTAATGAATATTAATTTCCAATGTACAGCTTATGGATTACAATGGCTTCCCCCTCCCATAACTTCCCTCCCACCCACAACCCTACCCTCTCCCCTTCCATTCACATCAAGATTCATTTTCAATTCTCTTTATATACAGAAGATCAATTTAGTATATATTAAGTAAAGATTTCAACAGTTTGTACCCACATAGAAACACAAAGTGAAACATACTGAGTACTAGTTATACCATTAAATCAAAATGTACAGCACATTAAGGACAGAGATCCCACATGAGGAGCAACTGCACAGTGGCTCCTGTTGTTGACCCAACAAATTGACACTCTAGTTTATGGCACCAGTAACCACCCTAGGCTCTCGTCATGAGTTGCCAAGGCTATGGAAGCCTTCCAAGTTTGCCGACTCTGATCATATTTAGACAAGGTCATAAAAGACAGGGTGAGGATAGTAACCAATGATCCTAAGAGTGGCATTAACCAGGTCTGAACAATTAGACAGCATTAAGTGGGGAAGAGGACCATCAGTACACACAGGTTGGGAGTAGAGCCATTGGTGGTAGAGTAGAGGTTATGATTACAAAGGAATGAGGCCCAAGTGTGCTAGACAGGGTCTAGAACAAAGGACAGAGTCATTATTAGAGGAGCTAAGAAAGGTGCTGTCTAAGCTACAAGTAATTTTTCTGATTGAGAGGCAAATAGAACCTGACAGAAGGGGCTTGATAATAATCTGTTGGGCTTTAGGCCTTGTAAGTTAAGAGGCCCAGACCTATCTATCTCTTCACATGGGCTACATCTTGAGGGAGGTGTGAACCTCCTAGGGGAAGGCACTCTGTTGACTTTCATTACTTAGCTGGCCTGGGAGGAGAGATGGCTAGGTAAAGGCAGGTGGCATCTCTAACAAGAAATTTACAGTTCTGCCTGCAATGTTGCTGACCCCAAGTGGCCGTCCCCTCAGCTGCAGTGGTCACTTTGGAAGCTGGGCTGAGTGAAGGGCTCTTCAGCTTAGAGCCAATAAGATCTGTGGCTCTGACCTGGGCATCCTTCAACTCCAGGGCAGGTCCATTTCCAGTGATCCAACTCTTGGCAGAGCTGCCAGGGCTCTTCACAAGTTGACTTCTGCTGAAGTTCAGGCTTACCACATTGAAAGCAGTAGACTGGCCTGTTGGGTCTCCTTAAACAAGTGAATCTTAAGACATTAGCTACTTATATTTACAAAACTTTTTGTAAAATACTTATTCATTCCAGAAGAAAAACAGTGAACTAATCTTTATAATTCAGTTTTGGGACAGGAATTTATTATCATTCCAATTTTAGTTATATTAAAGCAATATTTTCTTATAAAAGTCAATTATCATTTGCTGTTAGAAAACATTTATTTATTTCCATCCAACTATTTAAATGGAATCATTGCTGTTCAGGTATTTTCTAAATTGCAATTCACAGACCCCTTCTAGTTTTCTAGACACTTTCTGGTGATTGTGAGGTCAAAATTATTTTCAAAAATAGAACTAGACATTATTTCCTATCAGCTTTTTTCACTGTGTTAATATTTTCAATGATTGTAAAAGAACTGCTGGTAATACTAGAGGTATCTTAGGTGGAATTTAGGCAGTGACATCAAATTGTATTAGCACCAGTGTACTTCAAAGAAGCTGGTTGAAAATAGAATTGAACTATAAGTTTATTTTATTGCAAAATTTTTGAAGTCACAAATGCAAGAGGTCTTCAGAAAATTTACGGAAAGTGCTCACTATTATAAAATTATCTGTGGATTTCAGAACATTATTGACAAAATAATCATGCTTTAATTTTATTTTCTTGGAGTTTTTGAAGAACCTCAAGTTGATAACAATATTTTCTGTAAACCTCAAAGTGAAGGTCAGAGGTATATGAATCTGCATTTCACCTTGCCTGTCTTTAGCTTTTGACACAATTATCAACCCTACTTCTGAAAATAAAATTTTTTTTTGGCAACACAAATGTGTTTTCTTTCCTTTAACTGATTAGAGACCCCCCCCCCCTTTCTGTTTCTTTTGATGTTTCCACTACTGTTTTTCATACTTCTTAAAAGATACAATCCACCAATGAATACTTTGTCAGGCAGGTTGTTAGACATGAGCAATAGAGGAAGGACCCTAAGATCTTCCTCCAGGGGTGAAAGCAAAGATCTTGCTGCCTGCTGGAATCCCCTCCCCCAAGACAGTCCACTTTGTGGTTTAACTTGTGATTAAAAGTATCCTGATAAATGAGAGTTCACCCAAACCAGAAAAATCTAGGTTATTGCCACATGTGCTGGTAGCCTAAATGATGCAACTCCCAGATGTTAATCACAAATGTCAATCATGAGTCTCATGACCACATCACCAATCAACACTCCTCATGATTTAGGGTTAACAATTTACTAAATATGTATACATGAGTTATATAAAACTTTTGTAACTTAAACAACATTTTTTTTAAAGTAAAAAAAAAATTCCAAACCAGTAAGAAAGGGTGGCACATGCTCACTCTTTACTGGCCCATTTCTCACATGGAATACACTTTAATTTTACTTTACTATCCCTATAGGAGAAAATATTTCTCTCCACTATCCTATTTCTCCTTTGGGGTGTTCTTTAAATATTTTTGCTTTACTTTCCCTACATTCCTCTCTCTTATAGTAATTCATTACTACGTCCCTAAAAATGAATTGGAAGAAGCCTGCCACCACTGGTGACAATGTCATGAAAGTTGCATATCAAGGTTGAACCCTACATCAAACTTCCTACTTAATATCTCTACTTTTGGTCTTAATAGATAAGAAAGAAGTGCTTTATCTTGAACAATAGATGCCAATAATAATAGAAGAAAAACTTTGGAAATTACCGTAATTATGAAACAGATAGGATTAGAGTGATTAAAGAACACTTAACGGAAGATCTAACTGAAGTAGTCTAGTGGGGCTAGGGAATCTGTGGACCCCTCAGACTTAGGAGGAATGTCCTACACAAGCAATTTGCCACTTTTGTGCAAGCAGACTGCAAGCTATTACTGGAGAGCTTGTTTCTACCTGCTGGTATCTCCCCTACTATAGCCTTCTATTCCATATGTGTGAGCCTATGGTTTTAACCACAACTGCAAGTGAATTGTAATCTTCCACTCAGAGCTAGCAGAGGAGGTGGCCAAGTGTTTAAGAGGGAAACTGGCAGTCTCCAAGAGATCCCTACCATCTCCATGACCCAAGTCAATCAACATTCTGTATGTGAAATCCCGGTCATATGAGCACTCCCATAGAATGACCCAATGAAAAGACAGTAATACCTTAAAAACTAGGGGCACTTCCTGAAAGCCAGTGTCCCATCCAGGGACCCTACCCGTGAGCACTGAACAGAGCTCCTGACCAAACCCTGCACACAGCTCTGGGCATTCACTGAAGGAGTGGATGCTCCATTAAGCCACCGAGGCATAGTTCCAAGATGAAACCCAACAGTGGAGTAATTAACAAGTGTTTCCATAAATACCTCAAAAGAAACAAGAAAAAGGAGTACAACATGACTTTCTCAAAGGAACACAACAACACTTTATTTTTAGAATATGAAGGCAAATATATTGGTGTTATGCCTGCAAAGGAATTCAAAGGAATGTGAGGTTTCCAAATTTTGAACATCCTTGACAACGTTTATTATCATATCTGTTTTTATAACATCATTTAAGTGATTTTTCTTTGTGGTGTTGATTTCTATACGCTTACTGATTAGTGATGTTAAACATCCTATTATGTGACTGTTGGCTATTCATGTGTCTTCCTGGGAGAAGTATCTACTTAGACATTTGCCTATTTTTAATTGAGGTGTTTTTCTTTTATTGAGTTGTATGATTTCTTTATATATTTTAGAAACAAGTACCTTCTTAGAACTATGATTTTCTCACATCCTATGTGTATTTTTTTCCATTTTCTTCATTGTGTCCTTTAAAACATAGAGCTTCTAGTTATGATGAAGCCAAATTTATAATTCTTTTTTAACTTGTGTTTTTGATGAGATATCCAAGAAACCATTGCCAAGCCCAAGATCACTAGGATTTAATCATATATTTCATTTTAAGAGAATATTACTTTTGAAAAAAAAACATTTATTTGAAAGGCAGAGTGATAGAAGAGAGAGGGAGAGAGGGAATTCATCCTTGAGCTTCTTCACACTACCCAAATTGCTGTACCAGACATGTCTGGGACAGGCTGAAGCCAGGACAAAAATCCAAAATACCAAATTTTTAGTGAGATACTAACTTTTTAGTGAGATATTATTACAACCTATGAGACCCATACTCACACATATTATAGGCAGAAAAAAAAGACCAAATAAAATTATTCTTACACACATATTATGGGACTAAAACTAAGTCCACTGTTTCTATGTTTATGATCTTTTGAATAAAAATATAGTGAGTAGATAGATATGCACGAACTGATTCTATTACATCAGAATTTATGCTAAGATGAACTTGAAAATTGCTGCTGTTTTAAAGAGGAGTTGTCTTTAATTTCATTCAAAGGCAGTGGTACCTGATAAATAAAATTTGGTTTATCCTGTGTTCCAGGCTCTAAGAAAAGTATGTTTCTACTTCTGTATATACATTATACTTCAAATTAGAATGAGTATTTTATATAGTACTATTTTAACTTGTATAAGGTATTTTTTAACTGAGGTGGAAACATCTGGGTACAATTCATGTAATCCTAGAACAAAAGTCCAGGGTGATTTACTGAGTGGAAATCACTTAAAGTTTGAACTTTACTTTGCTCATCTGTAAAATAAGAAGATTTGACTAGAAAAGCCCCCAGGTTCTTTAAATTTCCTCACTCATGGCGGTGAATAGAGTTTCCATATCCAAAGTGTCTTATTCAAATAACTCCTTCCTCCTGGTCTAATAGCATAGTCATATAAAGCATATCTGTTCCTTTGTAATACAAAATTCTGCCAGAATGCCTGTCAAGAATCAAGGAGAGAAAAAAATAACTCTAAGTTACTGATGAATTACTTCATTGAAGAGGCGCTACATTTAAGCAATTCATGAACTCTACCTTACTTCATTGATATATTTATTATTGAAACTACTTAATACTGCTGATAAGGAAAAATAAACCCTCCAGATGCACAGTCAGAAAAGATTGTCAAGGATGTATTGTAAATCAAATATACACATATCCAGAGAATTTTAATGGAAAATATTGCTACCCTTCTGTGTGCTATTCTTTTGAATAAGTATCTAAAATAATAAAGCTTAATGCACCTGTGGCCACTTAGAAAAACAAATATAAATCTTAGAAAAGAAAATCAAGTTAAATGATTAGTCAATTAATCAAACTTACTTATAATTTTATTTGCCTATGAAGTCATTATGACACCTGGAAATCAAAATTAAATCAGAAGACAAAACTAAATATGTTCTTTCTTTGAATTAATTTTTTCCATCTGCAAAGCTTTAAACAGCCATGCAAAACTCTACAATGTGCATTTACTATAATTACCATTTAGAAAAGGAACTTAGAAAAAGTTGTTTATGGGATCATTATTTACACAAATATGCAGCAAAGGGTCTCTGAGCTAGACATATACTGTTAATTTTGACTTATACAACTAGAAATTATTTCCTTATATCAATAATTGACAAATTCTCAACATATCATCTCTCTTATGTCTGTGTTTTATGTAGTTTCTTCCTTCTCTCATAGGAAAATTACTTGGTTTCAACATGATTATCTAAGACCTGACTCAAAATCATCAGTAAGATTTTTAAAATTCTCCTCCACCAACACTGACATAGGTTTGTTTTGTTCACAGGGTTTTATGGTGAGACACATCTATATCTATATAAAATAGATATATAAATATATCTATAAATATAATATAAATATAAATATAGATATAGATGTATATTTTGTATGGTGACATATATATATAAAATTTATGGTGATTATATATACATATGGTATGGTGATGTGTATAAAATATATGGTGCTGAAATATATGAATTGGTTATATTTATATATATTTTATTTTTATTACATATCATTTTTTCAAATGTATGTACTCAGAACAGATAATAAACTCTTTTATGATAGAGATTGTATTTTCTGCTATCTCATTGTATTTTTGATGTCTGGCCTATAAAGTCAGAGAAACTCAGTCAAGTTACACATGTGAATGAATACATGTCTTCCAGTAGTAGGATGATTCTACTCAAGAAGTTCTAATTAAGAATTATGACAATGAGAATTCTGGGAATTTACACATATTTTTAGACTGATGAAAAATTTATGTGACAGCATCAATTAAATCCATTCATGTCCCTGCTCATGTAGTGGTCTAAATGAAGCAGTCCTTGCCTGAACAAGGAGATCAATTTATGAGGGCAGAGTGACTATTCCTAATTTTTTTTCTTTTTAAATTTTCTTTAATTTTAATTTTAAACTAGCTTTTAACAAATTCAATATGATTTACATATACTAATTCTAAGAACATAATGATATTCCCTTCTTCCCTGCCTCCCTCGTTCCATCCCCCTTTCTCTCACATCCTCTGTCTTCTCCCATTTTTATTTTAGGTTTTTTTTTTTACATTTTTTTCTTTTTTTTTTTTTTTTTGGACAGTTAGAGTGGATAGTGAGAGAGAGACAGAGATAAAGGTCTTCCTTTTTGCCGTTGGTTCACCCTCCAATGGCCGCTGCGGTCAGCGCATCTCGCTGATCCGAAGCCAGGAGCCAGGTACTTCTCCTGGTCTCCCATGCGGATGCAGGGCCCAAGGACTTGGGCCATCCTCCACTGCCTTCCCGGGCCATAGCAGAGATCTGGCCTGGAAGAGGGGCAACCGGGATAGAATCCGGCGCCCCAACCGGGACTAGAACCCGGTGTGCCTGCGCCGCAAGGTGGAGGATTAGCCTATTAAGCCACGGTGCCGGCCTTTAAATTTTTTGAAATAACATTTTAAATCTACATTAAAATAAAAAAGGCTTAAAACTTCACAAAATAAGAAGTTAACAAGTAAAAAGCAAAAAGGCCTTAGGTTAGTGGGAATATAGACAAAAGTTATATGTGGTGGAATGAGACTGATCATCCTAGAATTCAGAACCAAGAGAGGTGATGCTCTAGAGACACCGTGTGGGCATATGGCCTTGACCTAACAAATCAAGGAAGTCCCCCACTAAGCACAGGACATACTTACAATCTGTTACACCACTGTCTGTCTAACGTTAGACATAGCATAATGCTATCAGCTACTGAGGTGCTAGGAATTTGTTTTGTTATGGCAGCAGTGCTGTGGGTGTCTTTCCTTTGGCTAGAATTGGTATGGTGCACCACTCTTAAGCACTCAAACATGGGAAAGATACCCCCCTCACAGAAGCCCACACAGATTACCAAACATAATGAATCTGAATGGTAACAGCCTGTCACTCCAAGCCTCTGCCTCACAGTAACAGTTGATAACTTGGGGAGAGAGAGCTCTGACAGTGAAAATGACATGACAGCAGACAACGCAGCAATGCCTAGTCAGCCATCCCCCAAATACCCATGGGGTGAACTTAGACGACCTCGAGGTGATAACCCATGTGAGGTCATCCCATCTGCACCCAGTGAGAATCCCCACATTTTGTGGCAGTCCCTGGGCACTCCAGGCTCTCGGGGCATCCACTAGACTCCATTCCACCTGCATGTGCGCTGTTAATTTCAGAACGGACACAAAATTCAGGCCCTGGATTCCAACGCCAGTAAAAAGGCTTCTACTAACCAAGGGCTGAGGATATGCTTGTGTGTTTCCAGAGAATGTGGGACAGTCCATTTGGGTACTAGCCAGAAACATCAAGCCTGCAACTGACAGTCAACCAGAACCAGCTGAACAAGACTGAGAGTCTGCCTTGTTAGTGGATGCTACTGATTGTCAAGTTGCTGCCCTGAGGAACTGCCCATGGCCACATCCGCTACTGCTTTATACCCCACTAGCTCTGATCAGCCACTCAGATGGCCCACAGCCTGTGTGCAGTCATGTCATTCCTGATTACTGTTGTTCCTCATTCCTACCCCCATCTGAGCAAGCACTCCTGCGGTCTCCCGTTTTGAGGGCTGGTTAGTCAACAATGGGTAGGATCCCCTGAGGGACAACCTAAGACAGGCACAGCCGCATGTGGAGACCACATGGAAATGGGGTCAACAATGGTATGACCAAGGATCATGCCTCCCGTTGCTCAAAAATAAGCAAAAAGGGGAAAGTGTGGTGGAATGAGTAGACTGTGCCAAGATGGCTGCTGGCAAGCAAGCATCAGTTACTCAGGAATGGCTTCAGAACCCACCTGGAGCCTGCCTGGCAGTAGGCAGTGATTGGTTAGAGCATGAACCACCCCTTGACTGGATTGGCTGCCTCGGCTGTATAAGCTGCTACACCAACTGAAATAAATGAGTCTGCTAGCTGCTCGACTCTGGCCTGCTTTCACGCGACTCCCCGTGTCTGTGTCATGACCCCACACCTCTTGCCCCCACCACACTCCTCCTCTCAGAACAAATCCACAGCAACAGCTATAAACAATAATAAAATATAAAATGACCATTTCACCCTTACATTGTAAATTTTAAAGTAATTTAAATCTGGCTTGATTTCAGAGTTCGTCTCCAGTGTTGTCATCTTTACAGATTGTCTGCTTTCTGTTCTGAATGCGCATCACTAGTTTCAACACTGTGAAGATACAAAACAGTCATATTGAGAAAACATTACTGTGGTTAAACACAAGCTGCTGCTTGTGAAGCCAGCATTCCATATTAGCTGTCTGTTCCAGTCCTGGCAGCTCCACATGCAATCCAGCTCCCTGCTAATAGCCTAGAAAACTAGCAGAAGTTCAACTGCTTGGGCTTCTGCATCCACATGAGATACCTCAAAGAAACTCCTGGCTTCTGGCATCAGACCAGCCCAGGCTTGGCCTGCCCTGGCCATTGCAATCTGGGGAATGAACCAGTAGTTGGAACTTCTTTTCTTCTCTCCCTCTCTCTCTATAACTTTAAAAAATAAATAAATATCAAAAAAAGAAAAGGACTAGAAAACAGAAAGTTTCATAATTTTACAATGTTATACAACTTTCAGTGGAAGTACAAAGGCAACAAAGTGAACTTTATATCCATGTTTTCACTTTTCTACTTTTTTATGAAGACTAATGCATTTAGAGATAGTAGAATGTCTGCTTCTATTTCAGCTTTGTGCTCATGGCCCTGGGAGAAAGCAGATGACCCAAGTACTTGGATTCCTACCACATAGGTGAGAGACCTGGAGGAATTCCTAGCTCCTGGCTTTGGCCTGACCCTACCATGAGTATTGTGGGCATATGGAAAGTAAAGAAGCAGCTGGAAAATCTCTCTTTCTCTCTTTCTCTGTGTGTGTGTGCATGTGCGTGTGTCTCAGCCACTCCCTCTCTGTCTCTCTGTCACCCTGACTTTCATATATGATACTAAAAGAGACTGTTTAAAATGCATTTAATCAATGCCCTATTACCCTATTAGTATCTTTTTTTCTATTATAAATAACAACATGTGTAACTTTGTATATATGTCTACATATATTTTTTGTTTAAATTGTTAAGTGTGGTGAAAATTATCAATATAAATATATATTGTAGCTTCTACTTATTGGATTCCAACATTAATTTTTTTTTTAACCCTTGCACTGACTGTTGATGAACAACTTAATACTTTGTCCCTCTTACGGATCAGCTCTTGTCTTGACTGTTGAGAAACAACTTAATATTTTCTTCCTTTAAGTATTTGTTTTTTGTTTTTTCATTCTACCTAATACAACTGGTTGAACTCTATAATTAATACACAATTATTCTTAAGTGTTGAAACTTAACTGAAAAGTAATCCCTGTTAAATATAAGAGTGGGAATAAGAGAGGGAAGAGATGTACAGCTTGGGACATGCTCAATTGGACTTGCCCCAAATGGTAGAGTTAGAAGCATACCAGCGGATTCCAATTCATTCCCATCAAGGTGGCATGTACCAATGCCATCTCATTAGTCAAAGTGATCAATTCCTGTTCACAATTGATCATAATGATAGGACTAAGAGTCAAAGGGATCACACAAAAAAGACTAGTGTCTGCTAATACTAACTGATAGAATAAAAAATGGAGAGAACAATCCAACATGGGAAGCGGGATACACAGCAGACTCATAGAATGGAAGATGTCCTAAACAGCACTCTGACCTCAGAATTAGCCCTTAAGGCATTCGGATCCAGCTGAAAGGCCCAAGAGAGTATTTCAGGCATGGAAAGCCAAGACATTCTGGCAAAAACAAAAAAAAAAATGACTTAAAGATCTCTGTGAGTGAGATCCCAGTGGAAAGAATAGGTCATCAAAGAAGAAGGTACCTTTCTCTGAAGGGAGGAGAGAACTTCCACTTTGACTGTGACCTTGTATAAATATGATCAGAGTCGGCTAACTCAAAAGGCTTCCATAGCCCTGGCAACTCATGACAAGAGCCTAGGGTGATTACTGATGCCATAAACAAGAGTGTCAATTGTGAAATCAACAACAGGAGTCACTGTGTACTTACTCCTCATGTAGGATCTCTGTCCTTAATGTGCTATACATTGTGATTTAATGCTATAACTAGTGCTCAAACAGTATTTTACACTTTATGTTCTGTGTGGGTGCAAACTGTTGAAAGCTTTACTTAATATATGCTAAATTGATCTTCTGTATATAAAGAGAATTGAAAATGAATCTTGATGTGAATGGAAGGGGAGAGGGAGCGGGAGAGGGGAGGGTTGCTGGTGGGAGGGAAGTTATGGGGGTGGGAAAAGCTATTGCAATCCTTAGGCTGTACTTTGGAAATTTATATTCATTAAATAAAAGTTTAAAAAAATTGACAGCTTGATGGAGAAAAACTAATAATATTGTATATAATAGATTATATTCAGTAATTTGTGAAATTATTAATTTTATTAATTTTATTTGCCTATTTGAATATCTGTCTTGAAGATATACTCTTTATACTCATAAACTATGTAATTTTACTTTTTGTAATTTGTTGTAGTATAACTTATATGCAATACTGTATTAGCCAGCTGTATCTGTATGTCACTATAACTAAAATACATGAGAGAAGCTAACTTATAAAAGGAAAAGTACATTTTCTCTCATGGTTTTGCAGTAGATTTCTCAGTCCATGATCAGGTAGCTTCATTGGTGCGGTGGCTGAGGAGGGTGGGAATGACAGAAAGTGTGCATAGGATGGATCACATGGTGAGTGATTAAGAAGAGACATCGTGAATAATTCCCCTCCTTGTCCATATGCCCAGTCTCTTCCCAGGGCCCATCAGAGGACACCACAATTTGATTACATCCCAATAATAACTCCACATGAATATTAGTCCTCTAACCATTAATATATAATGCTGAGGACTTTCCATCAAATACAGAAAGATAATGGTCATTTTTTCATTAAATATATATGCAGCTGCCCCTTTCTCATTTTTTCCTCTGAGTTTCCAATTACACAAATAGTATACCACTTGGTATTGTTCAACAAACTTCTGAGGATCTAATCACTTCTCTTTGATTCAATTATTCTCTCACTTTTAAAGTAATTGGAAGCTTTTACTGGGCTACTTTCAAGCATAGATCCTTTATTCTGCTGTCTCTATGATGTGGACTAAAATAGGAAATGTAGAAAATTGACATTGGTAGAACTATTTTTTCAAAGTAGATTTTTCTCATCTCTGTTTGCTTTTTTATCTGGACTCCTTGGAAATGTCACTGAATACATGTATATGTTAACTACCATTCAGGTTGTGGGCAGTTTATCTTGGAGTATGTATCTCATTCCCTTGGCAATTATCTGACATTTTCCCATATATTTTTAGTAACCTTGCATCCTGAATGCTGATCTATTTAAAGCCAAAGTTTTCTATCATTGTTTCCTGCAACTACAGCCACAATACTTTGACAGTACCATTGGGCAAGAATGCCATAATTTCCAACCTAATACAGTTGCAGCTACAAAATTAATTTCTCCAAAATTAACAAGTAAATATTGGTGTATCTAAAAATCTTTCTTCCCATTCTTATTAAAATTGCAATAGCTAAATAAAAATGAAATATAAAAGATATGTTCATATATTAATAGCATGATATTCAATCCCTATTTTAAGATTATCTATGCATATTCACTGTATACTCATGACTTATTTTATATAATAAAATATTTTAATAATAAAATAATAGCTAAATAATTAAACTTATTAAATTTAAAATTTATTAACATTAAAATTTAAAGCAAAAAAATTGAAGTCTATAGTCATCCAAATATGCTCTCCTGCTTTAAGGTTAACCATTATGTCTCAATCCCCAAAACAATAACTCATATTTTGCAATTTATTATGTAAGTTATATAAATGAAAATTTTTATCATCCAATATTAGGTTCTGATATTATTCATGTTGATTAATGGGATGAAATTGATTAACTGAATCACTATATAGTACTTTTAGATACAAATAGGAAAAAATGTACATTTCTAATATTCTATTCCTGTACATTTGTGTTACTTTAAATTTTTTATAGTTGCATTCATTATTATAGTGAACTCTTACTCAATTTCCTTGTGTATGAGTTAGAAATATTTCTTAGTATATTTTGGCATCTATATCCAGAGAACCTCTTCTATATTTTAAATATCAACTTAATTGTTTGTTAAAAAAAAAAGCCTACTATGTGGTTAATCTTTTTAGCATTTTTAAATTTTTGATCCACATGACATGGAATATCTTCAGTATAGCTTATTTGTCATATATATACTTCAAAATAATATATGGTTTGTAATTAGCTTCATTCAATGAGACCAGCAGATGATATAAAGTTGAGGGAAGAGAGATAGGAGCAGGTTTTTGTCACAGTGGTTAAGACACAGCTTGGGATGCCTGCACACTATATTAGAGTGCCTAGGTTTGAGTCCTCATTTTGCTTCAAATTCCAGTTTCCTGCTAATGTATATCCCTGGAAGCTGCTGGTAATGGCTCAAGTATTAGGTAACTGCCACCTATGTTGGAAACATTGATTGAATTTCTGGCTCCTGTCCTTAGTCTGACCTAGCCCCTGATGTTGCAAGCATCTACCTTTAAAACAAATGCAATTAATTAATAATGTTAAAGAAGGGAGATGAAAGCGAATTCATTTGTCACCATCTGTTCCCACTTGCATTCCCTTCCCTCCTGGGATAAGGTTATGTCAATAGCCCAAGTTCTTTAACTAGAACCACAAGTCCTGAAAGATAACTCCATTTGTTGAAGAAATTACCTTTTTCTCATTCTATTTTACTTGCAGCTTTGTACCAGACCAATTGTACACATATATGAGGATTTATTTTTGGAATCTATTCTGTTCCAAATGCCTGAATGTCTGTATTCATGCTACCACCATATTGTTGCAAATACTGTAGTTTTGTGGTGTGTAATGTTTTGAAATCAAGGGGTGTGTGCTTCTTTGTTCCTTTTTCTCAATAATTTTTTGCTATTTGAGGACTCTTGTGTTTCCATGTAAAGTTTAGGGATTTTTTTTTCCTATTTCTATAAAAAGTGAATGTTACATTGGGACTTTGATAAGGATTGCATTGTATTGTGGATCACTTTTTTGCAGTATAGATATTTTAACAACATTAAGTCTTCTGATCTATGAACACAGGATGGCTTCCCATTTATTTGTGTCTTCATTAATTTCTTTCAGCATGTTATTTTGTTTCTTGTGTACAAATCTTTCATTTACTTGGTAAATTTGTTTTTAAGTACTTTATTATGTTTAATGCAAATGTTAATGCTTTCTTAATTTCTTTTCCTATTTTTTGAATCACACAACGTTACTGAATGCATTTATTAGAACTGACATGTTATGGAGTCTTTAGAGTTTTCTTCAAGTGAAGTCATGTGATCTGAAAGCAATGATAAATGTATTTGTTCTTTTCTTTTTGAATAGTTGTTATATTTTTTCATTCCTAATTGCAATGACTAGAACTACTATTATATTGAAAAGAAGTGGTGAATGTGAGCATCTATAAAGTTTTAATTTGTTCCCTAAAAACACTGAAAATTGTAAACTTAATTCCCAATGCAATAATTTTGTAAAAGAGAGTTTAATGAGAAGTGATTAGTTCATAAATGTGAATGAATGGGTATAATGCTATTATCACAGGAATAAGTTCATTCTATCATTATAAAAAGGGGGAATTACATCTCTCTCTCTCTCTCTCTCTCTGTGTGTGTGTGTCTCTGTGTGTGTGTCTTTTTCTGTCTTTCTGTCTTTCAGTCCATTCTGTTCCTCTACTTCTATTAAGAGATGATGCTCCTGCCGGCGCTGTGGCTTAACAGGCTAATCCTCCACCTTGCCGCGCAGGCACACCGGGTTCTTGTCCCGGTTGGGGCGCCGGACTCTATCCCGGTTGCCCCTCTTCCAGGCCAGCTCTCTTCTATGGCCCGGGAAGGCAGTGGAGGATGGCCCAAGTCCTTGGGCCCTGCACCCGCATGGGAGACCAGGAGAAGCGCCTGGCTCCTGGCTTTGGATCAGCGCAGCGGCCATTGGAGGGTGAACCAACGGCAAAGGAAGACCTTTCTCTCTGTCTCTCTCTCACTATCCACTCTGCCTGTCAAAAAAAAAAAAAAAAAGAAAGAAAAAGAGAT
This sequence comes from Lepus europaeus, assembly GCF_033115175.1. Taxonomy (NCBI): domain Eukaryota; kingdom Metazoa; phylum Chordata; class Mammalia; order Lagomorpha; family Leporidae; genus Lepus; species Lepus europaeus. Next base: position 119,422,749 of record NC_084829.1, read on the forward strand.
GATGCTCCTGATCTTGTACTTTCAAGCTTAAAGAACCATGACCAAAAAATATCTGTTTCTCAAAAACTAACCAGATTTAAATATTCTGTTATAGCAGAAAAAAAAAAAACTGAGTCAAAAATTGGTGCCAAAGAAAAATATATTTCTAGATCAAATATTTGATAATGTAGAATCACATTTGGAGTAGCGTAATGGGCAAAGCAGGGGAGAGGTGTTGAAGAGAATCCAGAAAAATCCTATACCGTTCTGAATGGAGCATTAAGGGTGATTCTGATGGGTGATAAAGTCAGAGAATTTATGGGCAGGAGGACATGTAAAGACATGAGTGCTATTAGTAAGGCTAATTGTAGCAAATATAATGAATTTGTATGAGAGGCCCCCAGCATTTCTAGACAGGCAAATTGATCAGGGTGTTCTTCTCTGCAATGTCAATCTGTAAAGACAGAGACATGGAATAGACAAATGATAAAAATATTAAAAAGGTAAATATGGCCCAAATAAGGAAACAAAATAAATCTCTAGCAGCTAGCCATAAATATATTAAGATACATGAACATAAAAATATATCACCTTACAAAGAATATGTCAAAAGAAAATGCCAAAAAAACAATAAATATGACAAAATTATTTCACCTGATAAACTACTCATCACAAAAATGCTTAATTGGCTCAAGAAAATATTGGATACATAGTGGATATTTTATCAACAAATTAAAAATATGCAAAGTACCAAACAGTAATCTTGAATTGAAGAACAAAATGAATGAAATGAAAAATTTAGTATAAAAAGTTTCAACAGCAGACTAGATAAAGAGAAGGAAGAATCAACAAACTTAATAATAATAAGTTATTTAATTATTCCATCACAGAAGCAAAATAGATAAAGATTAAAAAGGACAAAAGAAAGCTTAAAGAGTTAAGACACTTTTTTTGGTGTTAAGAGTTTAAGTAATCATTTTCTATTCTTAGAGGAGAAACATGTATAATTATAGACAACTACATTAAGTATACTTGCTTTCATTTGGTGTCTCTCTGTTCTGAAATATCTTTCTCTAGTGTTCCCTACTTACTATGTTCTCATATGTCGTAATAACTCACACCCCATTTGGATTTTTTCTTTAGTTTATTTTGTTTTGGCTCTGATTTAGAGTGAACTAAGGGTTTAAGTGATAAAACTAAATTAAGATAAAGTATCTTGTAACATGTTCTTATTTTGAGGATTAGAATAGCATTTTGTATTTACTATTCATTATTTATAATCTCTAAAATCAATCAAAGATACATTTTAATTTGTGGGACCTGAATCTGTGTATCATATGTTTTAAACGTGTTGGTAGAAAGAAACTAAAAACATTTTAGATGGTTGTGCTTAAGTTTACTGGCTAAACAAACTACACCATGTTAGATATTTAAGAGGTGTTTTCAAATACATGATTCTTAAAATTTATAGAAGGCATTGGACCTTCTGGTAAATGTTTTCTTAAGTTGTTATCTAATGGTTGAAACGGTTTGCTAAGTATTCATGTAATATTGCTATTGTCAGCAAGCGATCTAGGACTTGCTCCCTCATTTCTCTATTCTAAGCCCAACTTGTTCTTTCATTTCTCTATTCTCTTCAAGGTAGGAAACTAATTCTATTATAAAGGAATCTGTAGGACGCACAATTTAATCTTTAGACCTTATAAAAGAGATGAGTAACATTTTTCTGTAATAGCATAGCCAAAATAAGAACTTAAATAATAATCTCATAGCTAGATTCACTTCGCCATCAGCGAAGTATACAGTAAGTAGAAAAAACCTCCCTTTCAGACCAAAGGGAAAGAAAGTTTTAACGTGAGAATATAATTTTCCTCATGGGCATTGTCTACCTTAGAAAAAACTACTAAAACTATAAAGTTCTTTATTCATTGGATCTCCTCGATCTTCTCTCATACTTACTTTTCAATTATCCAAGAATGAAGGATAAGAAAAATATGGCTAGATAGAATTTTTCAGTCTCATCTTTACCCTTGATGCCAGTGGTGATTCACAATTTGAGAATGAAAAATGTAGGAGATAATTTTCATGCTCTCTTGTTCTGACAAAACCTCAGATTTTATCATTCATGATATAATATATCACTTAAGAATATCAATAAATTCTTCAGAGGTGTGTGCATTTTCTACATTGTAGTATAGCCTGCACTGTAGGGACAAAGTTTGTCAACATGTAGTTTATTTTTACACTTTGATATAAATTCATTGTATATGAAAGTTATTTCCTAGAGTTTATATAATGATGTTGTACCAATTTGCTAGCTTTAGCATTATGTTTATGTGGGTTTGGTTTTCTTCGTTTATTTCACTGGGTATCTTGGAAATGATGTATCAGCATTCACACTAGAAAATACCTTTGAAATTAGCATTAGAAAAACATTATTAATATTTTATGCATGCAAGATAAACCTTAGAATAAGGACTTGCAAATTAATATATGAAAATCAGTATATGAAAGAGAGCCAGGTGAAGACCTTAATCTAACACGTTGTGTTAGATTTTGACATTCAAATAACTTCTTTGAGTAGTTATTTATACTTGTAACTATCTATTTTCTTTGTACTAACAAATAATTCAAGTGGGTGCCCAAGAAAAACAACTACCTTTTAAAAATTAGGGAAGCTAGACTGAAACAGGAATAGACTTTTTATATTTATTAAGGACCTGAAAATTTCCCAATTGTTTCTCATATATTAATATTCCTCTGTAGACACTTATTTAATGATTATACAATCTCTGTACATAAATTTTTAAATTCCCTTTAAATCATTTAAAGCCTTCAATATTACATATAATTAGCACTTTGCTATAATAAATTTCAATGCATTATTTGCTAGTCCATTTTTCTCCAAATAAATACTACAGTTTCACAATCCCATAGAGTCCATATCAACTGCATATAGTATGTCCACATGATGGTATGTTCAATAAATTTATAGAGCATACTTAGGTATTGTTATCTTTTCATTTTTCATATGCCACCAGTCTTCTTGGATGTAGCATCAAGCACTGATTTATCTGTCCATATGGCAAAATAAAGCTTAACAACTGGACTTTATAACCATTACTATCATTTTGGTAATATTGTCTTCAAATGAGTCCCATGCCTACCACAATTATTTCTTTTGTCTGTTCAATATGTAATTCATCAGAGAAGATATTTAATAAAATGTACTACTGCCTTGATCGTGTGTACACGTAAGAAACAATAATAAAACATTGAGCAAAGGAATACAAGGCTTCTCTTTTCCTAAGTGAATGCATAGAGAGTAATCAAAATTATGTTTAGCATCCTCTCTGGACTTTCCATGATAAATAATTTGATTTTCTCAGTTCTTAATTATCCTCATAGTGATAACAAACAAATTAGGATGCTTACTCTTCAGCAAATATCTCATCTTATATGTTAGAAACATGATTAAAAGTAACCTAACAAGTGGGCATTTGCAACAGCAGTGAAGACATCCTTCCAGAAGCCGGCATTCCATATTGGCATGCCTGACTTTGAGGCCTGGCTCTGCTCCTGATTCAAGTTTTCTGGTAATGAACACCCTGGGCTGCATAATGATAACTCCAGTACTTGCATCCCTGACAACCACTTGGAAAAAAAGATTGAGCTCTGGGATGCTGCCTTTTCTCCGACTCCCACCACAACTTTTGTAATCATTGGGGGAGTGAATCAGCAAATGGGAGATCTCTATCTGCCTCTCTCATTCTCTTCCAAATAAAAAAAAATAACATACCACTCAGTTGCATTGGGAAAATTATCAGGAAACAATGCAGACAAGGCAGCTGGCAAAGTTATTTATGCATAATGGCAAATAAATAAAATAATTATTATCAATATGAAGTGGTTAGAAATTTTTGGAGTTTAGTTAGGGAAAATTATTTTTTTTCTACAATATATGGTTCTTTTTAATTTTTTTTTTTAATTTTTGACAGGCAGAGTGGAGAGTGAGAGAGAGAGACAGAAAGAAAGGTCTTCCTTTGCCATTGGTTCAACCCCCAATGGCCGCTGTGGCCTGAGCGCTGGGGCCAGTGCACTGTGCTGATCTGAAGTCAGGAGCCAGGTGCTTCTCCTGGTCTCCCATGGGGTGCAGGGCCCAAGGGCTTGGGCCATCCTCCACTGCACTCCCGGGCCACAGCAGAGAGCTGGCCTGGAAGAGAGGCAACCGGGACAGAATCTGGCGCCCCAATCGGGACTAGAACCTGGGGTGCTGGCGCCGCAAGGCGGAGGATTAGTTGATTGAGCTGCGGCACCGACCCAATATATGGTTCTAATTGTTGTTCTGAAACTTTGGGTTTGAGATCATCAAATATGCAAAAATATTCATTTTGAATTGACCAGTTTTCCAACATTTAGTAAAATATCTACTTCTACACAAAATTATTCCTAAATATCAATAAAATCTTATAGGTTCTAGATATTATCTTTTATTCTTTTAAGTTATTTTCCTTCAAAATAAGTAACACATAATTGTCAAGATACAATTGTAGAGTACACATTATGATTTACATATTGCATGTAACACACACACACAAATAAAAATAAAACTCAAATTTCTCTCCAGATAGATTATTTTTGGGACATTTTAAGACGGGGCTGATGCTGTGGTGTAGCAGGAAAAGCCACTGCCTGCAGTGCCAGTACCTATATGGGCACCAGTGCGAGTCCCAGCTGTATCTCTTCCAATCCAGCTCTTCGCTATGGCCTGGAAAAGTGGTCAAAGATGGCCCAAGTGCTTGGATCCCTGCACCCACATGGGAGACCTAGAAGAAACTCCTGGCTCCTGGCTTCCAATCGGCCTAGCTCCAACCATTGCGGACTTTTGGGGAGTGAACCAGCGGGTGGAAGACCTCTCTCTCTGCTTCTGCCTCTGTAACCTTGTATTTCAAATAAATAAATGAATATTCAATAAAATATTGATACATATATTATCTCTGTGATAAATTTATTTTATTGACTCTCAGATCATTTCTATTGTTTCATAGAAGATATCATACTTTAGATTATTTTAAACTATTTCCCAACTTTATATTTGGTAAATATTCTAACCAATCATAATGTTTACTTTGGAATTTGGCATGATAATTATTACCTTACAGATAAATCTTGTTTGACTGAGAAAGTACAATGAATAACTTTGCTTTTGACATGTACTTGCTTAAGAAGTTTTGAAGTCACTTGCAGTCCTCAACATGTGATCCAATATTCTCCTTGTTAGACTGGAAATCACTGGCCTACCACTGAGCTGTGAGGTCACAAGAAAATTTGTTGTTACTATCAAGGACCACGGGATGTCAATGTGAAAGCTTAAAATTTGCAATGAATAAAGAGTAAGAGAAAAATTATTACAGATTTTTTTATTAAAATTGAGACTAAGTATATTTAAATTGAACTTGTTTGACTACTTTCAGAAAAAATAAACACTGAATATATTACCAGTGAAGGAAATTATATTAAATTCAATTAGTAAATTGTAATGGGTATTACATTACAGTTAGATAGGAACAAGATGTTCTGGGGTTTTATTGCACAAAAAGATTACTATAGATAGTGATATTATACTGTGCATATATCTAATAAAAGCCAGAGCAAGAGTTTTGGATAGTTTCATTTCAAGTAAATGATAAATATTTAAGGAAATATATGTGTCTCATGTAATACAACATTATACAATGCTTATATATGTATTAAAATTTCATGTTATCCTACAAATTGCAATTTTCATACATCAGTTACTCTTTAAATAATTATGGTAGGTAAGCATGAAGGGAAGAGGAGTAGTATAAAAGTGGACAGAAAAATACAATGTAGCCCTGTCCTCCCCTGTTTAGTTTTCAAATATACAATGAATAAACTCTGGTTTAGCTAAAGACATCTTATGTCTGAAGCACTTTTTTATTTCTTTTTATTCATTTATTCATCCCTCAAATGTTTGTTGAGTGACTGCTATGTAACAAGAGATAGATCAGAAAATAAGGATGTAGCAGGAAACAAGGCATTAAAAAATTCTATTCCCATAGATATCTCTAGAGTGGAGAAAAGATGACAAACCAAACACCAGTGGATAAATGCATGTGAAAGTGGTAAAAATTCAACCAAGTAGGTGGTGCATGTTTAAACAGGTTGAAAATCAATGTAATATTGTGAGGTTTTAAGGAACATAAGCCCACAGATATTTGGAGAAAGTGTTCCAACCAAAGATGAGAATTAAGTGTAAGCACCCTGAGTCAAGGGTCTGCCTGATGTGTTCAAGAAAGAGCCAGGGTGTCAGTTTGGTTGAAGTGGGAAAAGTGACAGAGAAAGAAATTAGATATGGCATCAAAGAGGCAATGAGTTGCACTGAATATAAAAATTGCTGGATATTAGAAAGTCTTTGAATTGTAACAAAAGTGATGAGTAGAATTTGGCAGTAAAGAAGTCTGGGTTCTTCAAAGAAATAGGCTCAGAAGAACATTTGACAGTATGGATATGTTGTCCAACAATTTTCCAAGTTAGAGTTTCTATAAAAATTTTGAAATCGTTGAGCAGGAGAGTGGCTGCAGGAAGGAACAATGCCTAAATCACAGACACTTGTTTCTTCACGCTCATCTAACAATGATCTGACAGTGTACTTGACAAAAAGTTAAAGAGGAAGAAGCAAGTTGTGACAAAAAACCATGAAGAAGCAAAAGATTGGTAAGACCTCCATGCCCATGTTCCAGACATTATAGGGAAAGATGAAATTGATATTCGAGAATACTGAATGGATACAGAAGGTGAGATGAAACCGGGAAGAAAAGGCATTTCTTTAAATCCGGAGCAGTGGAGCCAGCTGAAGGAACAGATTTCTGCCATTGGAGATGCAGAAAGAAAACTAAAATCTGAGCCAGAAAACACCTGTTGTGTCCTAGTTGTTTTAATCTTTTTACATTGGCTTTTGTTTTCCTACCTTGCTTTCCAAGCTATTGTATATTTGGATTGCAGAACAATTTGTAAGACGAATACATTTTAATATGAATTATTAAAATGTTCTTGGAATGCATGCTGTGGTGCAGGTTAATTCTCCGCCTGTGGCACCAGCATCCCATATGGGCGCCGGTTCTAGTCCAGGCTGCTCCTCTTCTGATCCAGCTCTCTGCTGTGGCCTGATAAAGCAGTAGATGGCCCAAGTACTTGAGCCCCTGTACCCACGTGGGAGACCTGAAAGAAGCTCCTGGCTCCTGGGTTCAGATTGGCTCAGCTCTAGCCATTGTGGCCATTGGGTAGTGAACCAGCAGATGGAAGACATTTGTGTCTCTCACTGTTGGTAACACTACCTCACAAGTAAACGAATAAAATCTTTAAAAAAATGTTGTCAGTGAATCTAATTGCCGACTTTATTAAGGGAGATTATTTTGTGCCCACCTAGTGTAAAATAAAATCAAGTAATTACAAAAAAAAATTGAGATCAACTTATCAAGATTAACCACAACAACAACAACAAAAAGGTGGCTGGTATCTTAATGGAATTGACCTTAAACATTCACACACACACACACACACAATTCTAAAGTTTATTTCGAATACATTTTTGGCTTTGGTATCTGCTGTGGTCCTGCAGCCAAAATTGCAGATTGTCGTGCTGGCATTGCGGTGTGGTGGGCTAAATTGTCAGTTGCAATATCTGCAACCCATGCGAGAGAGCTGATTTGAGTCCTGGTTGCTTCACTCTTTGATTCAACTCCCTGCTGTTGTGCCTGGAAAAGCAACAGAAAATGGTTCAACCATTGGAGGCTCCCTGTGGGAGACATGTATGAAATCTCAGGCTCCTGGATTGAGCCTGACCCAGTTTCAGCCATCATGGCCACTTTCAAAGTGAAACAGCAAACGAAAGATCTTTTTATCTCTGTGTCTTTCCCTCTCTCTCTGTCATTCTGCCTTGAAAATAAATAGGAGATAATTATTTTTTAAAAAGAAATTGCTGGTGCCTGTATTGTGGCTGAGTGGGTTAAGCTGCCATCTCCATGGCTGGCATAGCATATGGGTGTGGGTTTTACTCCAGCTGCTACAATTCTCTGTTAATGTTCCTGGGAAAGCAGCAGAAGATGACCCAAGTCTCTGGGAACCTGCACCCACGTGGGAGACCAGATGGAGTTTCAGGCTCCTGGCTTCAATTTTGACCAGCCCTTGCCATTTCAGCCACTTGGGAAGTGGACTAGCATATGCAAGATCATTTCTGTCTCTACTTTTCTCTCTCTACCTCTTCCTTTCAAATAAATTAGTAAATCTTTAGCAAACAAAACAAAAAACAAAGAAAGACTTTGCAGTTCAGGTGCTCATAAAGTAATCAATATTTCACAATGGGGGAAAAAACTGGAGTCTGCCAGGATGGATGGGGTTTCTGCTGGTTCTCAAATTTCCAGCAAGCCTCTAATTTTCCTGATGTGAAGGCCAACAGGAAATGCATCTGATACCAAGCCTTAGGAAAACTCAATCACAAAGCTTTGATGGATTTGAAGCCCAGTTCCTGCATATACATACACATAAAGATGGAGTAAGAAAATTTGTGATGGTGTTGATGAGGTTCAGTAACAGCACTTCTTGTTCTGCATCGACCTCCCTTATGTAAATAGAATATGGCAGCTGTTTTATTCCCACCTTCCAAACTTCATGTAAAATGTCCCTTGTGCTATCACACTTATGAGGATATGCATAAGAAGTAAAATCTGAAAACAAAGTCCAACTTACCTAAGTTGACTTCACATAAATCCACCACAATTATTATTTATCACAGGTTTTATATGTTAATTTTTTGTTTGTACACAAGAAAATCACACATTATGTGGAATGGTGACCATTCCACATGGACACACTTGTATGTTTCATGACTTCTTTTTTTTAAAATACTTAAATGACCAAATTTTGAAAAAAAAAAAAAGATTTGATACTTTAGGGACCTTCCTTTTCAAATCTTCATGGCTGCTTTATTTTTCTTCTGTCTTTGATTACATTAGTTTCTGAAGACCTCCAAATGCAGAACCATGACAATATCAGGCAAGTCTTTTTTTTTTTTTTTTTCCTGAATTTAACTGAAATGCTGCTGATTTTTCATCATGAAGAATGCTTTTTATTATTGGTTTTGATAGGGAATCCTTAATCATTTTAAAGAAAAAACCCTTTTCAGTCTGCTCAAATTATATTGAATATAATCAATTTCCCATATGTTGACAGAAACAGATTTTTCTACTTGAACATGTTAGTTTAATGAATTACTTATTTATCAATGCATTTACCTAAATTAACTTCTAGCATTGTATGATAAACTGTCCTCTCTAATGTGTAGTATATTTTTAGACATGGCCAAACTTGATTCACTATAACTTTATTAAAGATTTCTATGTCTAACTTTAAAAAAAGGATGACCAATTCTTTCCTTCAGTTTCTGCTGTTCAATTTTGCTTTTGTATGAGGATTATGCTAGATACACAAAAATAAGAAGGGTAACTTCCCAGGTTTTCTGTTCTGGAAAAGTTTTCATAATCTCAGAACAGAGGGATTTTCTGTTTCTTTAAAGATATAGTAGAAATTACTTTTAAAACATTTAGTTCATTGCATTTTGAAAAGTAGATATGTGTATATGAATCATTACTTACACAAGTTTCTTTATAAATGAGGGTCAATTTAAGACAACAGTTTCTTAAAATAACATCTTTTACTTTCCTATATGAAAAATATTTTATGTTTCTAATTATGGCCAATTATTCAATGTTGAACTTGTTTATATATCAATTATCTAGTATTCAAAAATTACACTTGGGGAATATTTCTATTTTGCTTTATGCTTTACATTTCAAAAAATTTGCTTTTGTGTTTTAGTGATCATTTCTATCTGTATTCTCCTATATGTTACTATTATGTTTCTTTATAATAGCTTTTACTATTTTACTTGTGTTTATTTGGTTATGTGTTACTTAGTTTCCTGAATTAGCGTTTGTGTTTATTTTCAATTATTTTTATTTTCCAATAAATGAATTTACTCCTATGAATTTATCTCTGAGGACAACTTTGACTAAATTCCATATTTTTCATACTAGCACTAACATTGCATTCACTTATTCTTTTTCATTGTCAATTTTCATACAATCTACTTATAAGAAAGTATGTATTAAAATAACGTATTGATTTTTAGAAAGAAAACAAACCTTTGGTTCTTTATTTATAATTTAATTGCATGAGGTAAATGAACAGTGCCTACATAGCATAGCTGTAGTTGTGAAATCTGTGTGCCTATTACAGTTTCAGTGTTATCAGGTGGATTAAAGTCAGATATCAGAAATTGTAAGGAAAATAAAATTGGATTATGTTTGATAGAAATTTATTTCTCTTTTATGTAACAGTTCGGAAATATCTGAGTGTGAAAGAAATCCATTCTATCAGTTCCTCTAGGATTCAAACCACTTGAATATTTCTGTTCTACTATGTTTTAATATGCCCTTCATTTTCATGAAAAATCAAACTTTAAATCTAATATTTATAGTGTAAAGATAAGGATTAAGACATATCATAAAACAGGGCAACAGGCTTGCATCAGTTACTGCCGAAGGAATATTCCAAGAAACGACAATTTATTCAAGGATTTATCTCTAAAATTCTGCATCCAATACAAGTTCCATATCCCCAGGTGTTGCACAGTCCTGTCTACATGTCCAGAGTCTGGTTTACTAAGTGACAGACACATAAACTAATAGATAGTTTATCATCTCTACAAGCCCTCAAATGTAATCATTGTGTAGAGGTAGGATATATGCAGTAGAAATTCTTATTCAGAAAAAGGGAAAACGTTAAAAACTCAGCAGTGATTTGGTTCATCACACTGAAAAAACTAAAATTGGTATGAAGTGGGAAGATCCCATCCTATGTTACCAAGACTAAGCAATAATCAATCCTTTGTTCTACTTTCTTGGGAGAATTTCCTTTTTCATTATTCCATAGTTTCATGTTCTTTGGCTCTTCTCATAATTAATTGCAGATCTCTGTAGCTTGTTTATATGATACAATGTTGTTGGTACTCTGATAGTACTGGTTTTATTCTGAATTATTCAAGTTAGTTTGTTATTATATAAAATAGTGGTATCTATGCCATTTCAGTCAACCCAATGTTACCATTGATATGTCACTATTATGATTCTATAGTGTATTTTTATAAATAATATGTAGCCATTTGTATATTTAAAATTGATCAACTAAAATTATTTTTTAAATATGCCTACTTGTTTTCTTCTGAGAGTATATATATATATATATATATATATATATATATATGATTATCCAGATAAGATGGGTTTATGGTTAGTGATAGGTTTCTCAGGAGAATGAATTAAGGGATTAATGAAGCCAGGGATGTATTATGTGACAGAAATATTTAGATTTAGAGTACCATTTTATAAACTTCCTAGGGTAGGTTATTACATTGGAATTTTTAACAAACATTATTGAAATTGATATTATATGTATGCTCGCCAAAACCAATATCCAACTAGAGAAAGTCGCTAACAGCTTGAGCAGATTTGCTTAACCAAACATTCCCATCACAGATGAGGCAGGCTGACATTGAGCTGGGTCTGCAGTCAGGAGCTGGGATAGGGGAGAGCTGTTAAAGGGAACTGACAGCCTGGGTGTGCGTGGATGTCCAATTGCGCTCTCCTGCCATGGGAAGATTCTACAGGGCTGTTGTAGACCTTTTCTAATATTCATGTTGTCGAGATATGTTGTATGACTTGAACCATTAATTGTTGAATTATGACATTTAAAAATACAACAGTCATTGTGTTTGGGATAAAGGTCTAAAAATTCATGATTAGTTACTCAAATGTAGTATTCCATAGTTATTCCAAAACAAATTATGAAAAATTCAAAGTTTCTTATTTCACAAACTTTTAAAAGACTAAATTCATCTTTGCTTAAAATTTCTTCAGTTTTGTGCAGCATTTATGTAGAATTTTAATTGTGTGAACCAAAACACATTATCCATAGATGATGTATCATAATAAATGAAGCTGGCTTTTCTTTACACGAAAAATGGCACTACTAGTAATCAATTAAAAAAAAAATCATGTAGGATCTCTGTCCTTAATGTGCTTTACATTGTGATTTAATGCTTTAACTAGTACTCCAACAGTATTTTTCACTTGGTGTTGCTATGTGAGGGCAAACTGTTGAAATCTTTGCTTAATATATACTAAACTGATCTTCTGTATATAAAAAAAAAAGAGTCAAAAGGATAAAAATTTACTGTGCTTTTTCTTACTGGTTACTAAATCCATTTCATGATAACAACAATTGAGAAACATTTGGGGTAAATTACTATGATGTAATTGCAAATTAAATCATATTTTAAAAAGAATTCTTAGGAAGGAAAGCTATAAGCTTTTTAAACTAAGTCATTGAACTTTACGTGGGAGTGATCTCCACAAAGCTATGGATATGGTTAGCACTAATTTCAACATAGAATGACCTCTAAAGTTAAAAATTGCAAAATTACTATGCAAGTGGGATAACAATTATTGATATATTAGAAGCTTTAAAATTTTTCTAGACCTTATTGTAATTTCAAAGTTCTAAAAATTAGTAAGTTCTAAATCAGTAGAGTTTATGTGATTTGTTGTATAAACTCTATACTGCAACTTCATAAGCTTTGTAATAATTAAAAATACTGTTATTTAAAAGGAAAAAATATTTTCCAGTTGACAGAATTTTTTGTTGCCCGAAAGATTGCTTAAATCATTTGTGCTAAGCTTTTCTAAGCCAAACTTGCTTTGTTGTGTAGAGAGATAGACAACCGAGTTGTATATTTATTGCATTGAAATAAATTTTAGGAGAATTATAATATTTAGGAAGATTCTCCACTTTTCTACTGTAATATATGTGTTTAAGACAGCATGTTTATATATTTAAAAATTATCTCTATATTATTTTAATATCAATGTATTCTTCCTGTTTTGCTAACTGTATTGGATTAATGTGCCTTCTTAATCTATTTCTGATTATTTGTAAACACAAATTAAAATAATATATTACTTATTCTCAGATAACTTTTCAATATGCTATATGCTATTTAATATTCAGTTACAGGAAATATTTGATTAAAAATACAGTTGCATAATGTGCTACGTTTTGAGCATCAGGAAAATAATTTTCAGTTCCTTTTGATGCCAGATAAATCAATAAAATTAAATCTCTTATATGTTGAGGTTACTTCCATTTTTGTTTCCAAGTTTTGCTTAAGAGTACTTTTCACCTATCCTTTAAAATACATTTATTTGGGCCGGCGCCGCAGCTCACTAGGCTAATCCTCTGCCTTGCGGCGCCGGCACACCGGGTTCTAGTCCCGGTCGGGGCACCGATCCTGTCCCAGTTGCCCCTCTTCCAGGCCAGCTCTCTGCTGTGGCCAGGGAGTGCAGTGGAGGATGGCCCAAGCCCTTGGGCCCTGCACCCCATGGGAGACCAGGAGAAGCACCTGGCTCCTGCCATCGGATCAGCGCGGTGCGCCGGCCGCAGCGCGCCTACCGCGGCGGCCATTGGAGGGTGAACCAATGGCAAAAGGAAGACCTTTCTCTCTGTCTCTCTCTCTCTCTCACTGTCCACTCTGCCTGTCAAAAAAAAAATACATTTATTATAAAGAGTTTTGATACATTTCATAGGTAGAGTTCTAAGATAACCATACTTCCCTCCCTGCCTCTTTCCCTCCTTCAATCTCTCTCTTTCCTTCCTTCTGTTCTTTTATTTTCTTTAATTTTTGCAAAAACATAATTTCAGTCAGCTCTATAATCACAGGCTTAATCCACCCATAACCATGATATTCAACAAGTAAAATATAGAAGAGACAACAGTTCCACAGGAGTATAAACAAGGGCTAAAAAATAATCAAATCAGAAGATGTCAATTTCATTCCCATAAATATTTTCATATTCTGTATTAACTATTACATACCATATTTGTATTTTGGGGATTGACAAAACATGTTATATCTGTGTTTTGGTTACTGATTTATTTCACTAAGCATAATGGCTTCCAATTGTATCTGCCTTGTTGTGTCATTCTTTTTTATAGTCTAGCAGTATTCCATAGTGTTTATATACCACATTACTTTTTAATCCAGTCATAAACTGATGGACATCTGGGTTGATTCCATATGTTATTTATATGTGAATTGAGCTGTAGTGTCCAACTCAACCTGATTCAATATAAAGTTAAGGCAAATACCACAATTTTAATGGTATCAAGCATATTAGTAAAGACGTAAAATAACTAGTATTAAGTATATGCATGTTGCAACTACATAATACAAAATAAGCAAAATAAATTATATAGATAATAAGTTGCCTTTATTTTAAATTTAGTTATCAAGATGAATTCATTCATTCATCGCACATGGTGTTTTTATTACTTAGTACTGTGATGAGTTCTGGTAATCAGAAAGGTGATCAGAAGTGCACGAATATATGTCAGGAAGCCTATCATGGATGATCTAGTTACTCTGCCAACACATGTAATAAATACCTAGGTAAATTTCCCTATACAAACACCAGTTATGTGAATTACAAACTTAGAAAATAATCATCTAAGACTTCTTATGAGAGAGACATAAGGGCCATCAAAGCATTCATGGAACAATGGAATTAAAAGATGTGCTCATTTATTGCAAAAAAAAAAAGATTGAAATCCAGAAACCTCTTTTTTTATAAAAGACATTTTCCATTAGCATTTTGAAGACTTTATGTAGGAATGTGGTTTGAAAATTTTTGTACCAGAATAAACTTATCTCTTATTTCCATTTTCCCTGATTATTTTGAACTACTCTCATCTGTGTTGTTCCATAATATTTTATAGACAATGATTTGATTTGTAAAAAATAAATCAATTTGAGGCCGGCACTGTGGCACAACGGGTTAATGCCCTGGCCTGAGGCGCTGGATCCCATTGCTCCACTTCGGATCCAGCTCTTTGCTATGGCCTGGGAAAGCAGTAGAAGATGGCCTTGGGCCCTGTACCCATGTGGGAGACCTGGAGGAAGCTCCTGGATCCTGGCTTCGGATCAGCACAGCTCCGGCCATTGTGGCCAATTGAGGAGTGAAAGAGCCTCTCTCTCTCTGTCTGCCTCTCCTCTCTCTGTGTAACTCTGACTTTCAAATAAATAAATAAATCTTTAAAAAAATCAATTTAAAATCCTAAAGTAAACATTTTTAGCAGTATTTGTTTCTAATTTTGGCCACTGGGTAGACTGTAATTCCTGTTTTTCAATTATTTCCTTTCTTCTGCTGCTCTAGCACACAAATATCCATTACACTGAGAACAATCATGAATCTTTGAGCAATTTTTTTTTAAGTCTCAAGGCAGGTGGGCATTTGACCCAGTCATTAAGTCACTGCCATAGGATGCCTGCATCCCATATCAAAGTCCCTGAGTTTGAATCCAGGCTCTACTCTCTTCTAGTTCAATTCCCCATTCCAGCTTCCTGCTAATGTGCACCATTGGTGGTGGCAGGTGAAGTCTAAGTGTTTGGTTCTTGCCACCTATGTGTTAGACCTGGATTAAATTCTCTATTCCCGAATTTCATCTGGTTCAGTCCAAGCTGTTGTATATAATTGAGGAGTAAACCAGCAAGTGAGCAATCTCTCTCTCTCCCTCTCTCCCTCTCTCTCGTTCTCTCTACATTTCAAATAAAAGAAAATTAATTTTAACTAGTTACTTAAAAGTCTTGTACAGTGAGTCTTGGTTTGAGGTCCTCCAAAGACCCTCTGGGGATCTTAGTATTCATGACCATGCTGCATAAGGTGACATAATCAATAAAGGGGAGACAGCAATGAATGAACTACTAAAACCTCCAATCAGATGAGAAATTAAGACCCAACTATTCACTTAACAACTCTTTCTACACTGAGTCATTGGCTTAGAATTGAGAACTAGTGAATAGGTAAAAAATTTTTTAAAAATAAAATAAAAATGAAACTAACATTTTTAAAAGGTTTATTTATTTATTTGGAAGCGACAGAGAGAGTAAGAGAAAGTGCAAGAAAGATAGAGACAGAATCTCAACCACTGGCTCACTGCTCAAATGATCGCAACACCTAGGTCTAGGTCAAGATGAAGGCAGGAGCCAGGAAATCCATCCAGATCTCACACATGGGTGTAAGGGCCCAAGTACTTGGGCTATCTTCCACTGCTTTCCCAGGAATATTAGCAGTGGAGCAGTTGGACTGGAACCAACCAGCACCCATTGTAGCACTTCTGTAAACACGCTGAAATATTTGAAATTAAAATAACATTGTAAGCACCACTTAAGCTATTTTAGTGAACTAATTGTTCTTTACTGAACAACAAAGTATTAAGTTACCTGATTTCCAACTTCATCTAGACATATCTAGCAGAGAAGAAAAGTTATGTCTAGACCCCTTCAGATTAAATTCTGATTCCTAGTCAGTAGTAAAAAAAAGGAGCCTTCAAAAATTAGAATCAGAACTTCAGGTTTTACAAAAAATGTTTTCTTATAAATTAAACTTCTATTGTCCTCCTTGTCCAACAACAATTAATGCAATTTTTATAGTACTTACAATAAAAAAGAAGCTGTTATTGAGAAATAATTCCTTCTTAAGTTCAAAAGGTCATATAATCGCCCAATTTTAAAACAAGAAATATTAAACCTTTTTCTTGGAGAGACAATAGGAATTAAAATGCCCAGCCCATAAGTCATACATCCTAGGCATTATATTTAATTAATTAATCATCGTGAAAGTTGATTTGGTAAACCAATTTAAACAGAGTAATTTATCATGAAAGAGAAAGGCCTTAGGAAAATCTAGAAAGAAATAATGTGTTGCATATTCACCTGAAACTCAACTTTTAAATAATATGAACAATTTTTGTAGCTAAGTTAGTTTCAAATTGGAAACTTGTTGATTAAGTTTTACACGGTTTTGGCTCTGGCGCTTTGACCGACCTAACCTGAAGCGCCAGCATTCCATATGGGCGCTGGTTCAAGTCCTGGCTGCTCCTTTCACAATCCAGCTCTCTGCTGTGGCCTGGGAAAGCAGTAGAAGATGGCCCAAGTCCCTCGGCTCATACACCCACGTGGGAGACCTGGAAGAAGCTCCTGTCTCCTGGCTTTGGATCAGAACAGCTCCAGCCATTGCGGCCATCTGGGGAGTGAGCCAGCAGATGGAACACCTCTCTCTCTGTTTCTACCTCTCTCTGTAACTCTGTCTTTCAAATAAATAAAATAAATCTTAAAAAAAAAAGTTTAACAAGGTTTAAGACAGAAATACAGATGTGTATACATTTATATATTTAATATCCAAGTGTAATTGTGCTATCAGTTTACTTTTGGAAATTCCCTAACTGCTTTATCAATAGTAGTGCAGAATATGTTATTAACTTCTTCTATTTTAAAAATATTGATTTAATCTATTTAATCTATTACAGTTTTTGTATGTTATTAGACTTCTAAATATGTATGAAATTGAATTTTAAAAATATCATTCACTAAGGCTTCAAGTAGTTTGGCTTTGCATGATCTTAATAATTTACCTCTCAAATACAGTTATTTTTACTTAAGAGTTGAAACAGCAATCTACCTACGTGCAGTAAATTTTGTGTATTTTCTACTTCTGAAAATGTTGGGAATATATCATAGTCATTCTTCATGCACCATTAAAAGTTGCCTAGTTATTACTTCTACTTAGCAAGATAATATAGCAAATGAGTTTTTTGGCAATTTTTATATATTCTTTTAAAAAGCTTACTGCACATACATTAGGAAGGTACCTTCCATTCTAAAGTTTAATGGCATTCAATGAAGAGGCCCTGTGAAATAAGACACGTATTTCTTTCTTTCTTATTTATTGTCTTAGAAGGCATATAAATTCTATACCATGCAATTAGTGAATAAAATATTGTCTTTAGGGATAAATCAAAGTGAAGTGAAAAAGTAATGCAATTTCTCAAAAATAAAAAGAACCTTCCTGTTAGCTCTGTTAATACTCCAAGATTACTTGAATCTACCTCATTCCCAAACACTGGCTTAGAAAGCATTCTTTCATAAGGAAAAAGAATACCTCTTCTGTACCTGAGTCTGGTTGTCAAGATCAGTAATTTATTTTTAAACTACCATAAGATTGTTTACATGCTAAAACAAATAAAGCAAACATGGCATAATGTAACAAAAGTGACCTAGTTCATTTCATTTGTGAAATTGTCAGGTGCTTATTGTCTCCCTACATAAAATTATGCTTTGACTTCATTCTGAAAGGTTACAATGAGAGAAAACTCTTATAAGTTACAGAGCCAATAAAACATCAAGTAATCTACATTTTTGTAAACTCTCTGGTTGAACCTTTTTAAAGAATGATGGACCATTCAAATTTTGCCTTTCAAGTAACATCACCTAAGGAAGGCCATACAAGTACAGTTTTTGGAAAATTACCAGAAAAAGTTGAGTACTGCATAATTTTTCATTCTCAGCACAATCATGAATATTCATGACACTATATTCATTTGAATGTCTGAATTAGGGAAGACATTTATGAATAAACATGCATGATACAGTACAATACATTACTGAAAGTTTAAACATGTGGGATTTCTTTAACCTTTGTAAAATTTGTTTTGAGTTCTTGTCTATTTCTTTTGCTCTTCATCAAAGCAGAAAAAGCCATAAACTTGATGAGAACAAGGAGAAAATTAAGTCAGGAAATACAAAGAATGACCAGAAATTATTGTCAGGAAGAGTAATGAGAACTTTCCAAAACTCAACTGAAGTATATTCCCAGGATATCAAATAGAAGAAAGCAACCATAAATTATAAATGCTTTCATGTACAATGTTTAAATTTAAAAATTGCTTCTTCAGCTGGTATGATGAATTTAGAAATCTAATGGGTAGGTAAGTTTTATAAGTTTTCCTGAAAATATGTGTTTGTGAAGAATGAAGAAAATAAAGAATTGAGGAAACTTTATTTCAGGTATTACTAATTGAGTACAAACTAGAAAAATATGAGTACTGAGTACAAACAAGTAAAAATAATAACAAATTACTGAAAAAAAATCACACTTAACAAGTGAAAGGTTAACCATGTTTCTTTCAAAAATATTTACTTATTTATATATTTTAAAAGAGTTACAGAGAGAAAGGACGAGACAGAGAAAGTGATTTTCTGTCCTCTGGGTCACTGTCCAGATGGCTGCAAAGAGAAGATGTGGGCCAGGCTGAAGCCAGAAGACTAGAATTCCATTCAGATCTCACATGTGGGTGCAGGAGCACAAGCACTTAGTCCATCTTCTACTGCCTTCTCAACTGCATTAGCAGAGAGTTGTTTTGTAAGTGGAATAGCTGGGACTCCAATGGTGGATTAATCTGCTGTGCCACAATGCTGGCTCCAACCAAGCTTCTTAAAGTTTCACTATATTTGAAGTTTGCTAAAGTGATTCTGATTCTATTTTAGTAGTTAAAAGAAACTATTTGGCACTTTATCTTATGGTATATATTTGGCTTTTAAAAGCAAGAAAGCAAAGAACAATATAAAGATGGACAAGATTATTCATTCATAAAAAACTTACATCATCCTTTTGTCTTTCAAGATTTGCCCTTTTTGCTGTTTATTGCTTATTTTGAAGGGCTATATTTACCTAATCCCTTTTGTGGGTTGAAGGGAATAACTCTGATGAAGATGGACAATGTGTACAATATTATTCACTGGAAAGGAAGGAAGTCTCAAGCTGTAATTAAGCAAATGAAATAGACAAGCGGATGTTCTCAGATACTGGGAAAGTGTTGACAGAGGATCCTGAAAAGATAGAATAAATATAGCAGTGAAATTTAAGGTAAGTTGTAATACTGAATAATTATTTTCACAGAATGCAAACAAGTCTAAAAGAAAAAAAATGTTTAAGTCTGCCAGACTTATCTTTATTCCCTCTGAAGAATAGAAATATCAGAAAAGTTATTGCATTAATACAATAAAGGAATTTAATACAGATTATAGGCGTATTTTGATACAAACTCACTACTATAATATATTACAGAAGCAAAGCTGTGAAAGCCCAGACTATGTTTGCCATGACTGTTCTCTGTAGAAGACACAGAGAATACAGTTTTACATACAAGATAAGGAATGCTTAGTGAGGAGGTCCTCAGCACCTCAACAATGTTCAGTGATGGTTTTTCTCTGTAGGCCACTGTTGTTATGGAATTTAGTTCATTGATTGCAAAAGGAATGATACAACACACGCAAAAACTTACTGTCAAAAGCCAGGAGTGGTAACTATTATAATACCTGGAAAGGGCAGAATGTAAATCATGGGAGTCTGTCCTGTAGAGAATTATGCAGAAGGATCCTAAGGCACACTATTCCTAGGAGAAAAAATGTAGATGAACAAAAGAACACGAGATAGCTCTCAGCTTATACAAACTGAATAAACCAAGGGTGGATAACAATGGTCTGAAGGCAAATATCTCAAAATCCATGACCCCTTGTTGATTTCTGAATGTGCACTTATTTTTTACACCTTGATGTCACTTAACATGAGTTAATACATAACTCCATTATATGTGGCAATGATTAGCTTACTCCATTCCCAAAAGTGGCATAAAACCATTGCTTTGTTCACAACACACTGGGCAAAGAGAATGCCTAGGAATTTTGAGACCATTGACAAAGATTCCGAGTTGACCTGGAAACCTTTAGATTGTGGTTTTCTCATTAGACTGTGAGCATAGGGAACCAGAAAGTGACTGGATGCTAGCAAAATTTGATTCTATGATGCTTTGTTCTCTAGTGTCATTGATATGCATGGCGATCATTTCCCTGGTCTCCAAATCCAAAATTCAGCATGGCATATGTAACACTTGATTAAATTTGTACATTACATCCTTTTTCTGTAAGAAATTACAAACTGAAGAAAGACAAAGGTTAGTTCTAAGACTATCTTACCTTATCTCACAAATTAAATAAACCTGAGACAGTACATTTTGTATGTTTGTTGAGGCAAGGGGGAGTGGTAATGGGAAAGTGGTAATGACAGAAATTAATTATACTACTAAAATATAAAGGATGTCAGGTTGTGGCTTCCACTATAATTATGTTTAATTTACTATTATGGCCCATGCAGAAACCAGAAAGATCCTGGAAGATGGTTGTAGGCTTGATGCATTAAACAAAGAGCATGTCCAATCATAGCTGCTTTGCCAGATGTGTTGGCTTAGCTAGAATAGATGTATGGTATTTAAGACTTGCTGGTTAGCCATAGAAAATGCAATCAGCAGGCAGCTAGTGGTTCTTAAGCAAATGCATAATCCTGAAAGACTGGTGATACTTGAAGTCAAGTCATTTTTTGGATAGCCTGACTCTTGATACTACAAAAGATAGGGTATACAATCCATACTATGCCATTCTGATGATTGTCACACATATATTCACTAAATATGTCAAGCATTAGTAGGCCTTCTTTAAAATACTGTTTTTTATACCATCCTTATGTTTGCAGATGCTATGGCCTGAATATCTCTTTTCCCTCAAGTCCATATGTTAACATCCTAACCCTCAAGGCAATGGTTTTGTGAAGTGAAGCATTCTAGGTCATGAGTTTGGGGTCCTCATGAATTAGGTAAGAATCCTATGTTATAAGAGGATCAAGGGAACTCAGTTTTCTATTGTAGCACTGAAGCATAAAATAAGAAGGTAACCTGTGTGAAGCAAAAAGCGGAACCCTCAGCAGAACTATTTATGCCAAAGCTTTGATCTTGGACTTAGATTCTGAAATAAACTTCTGTTGTTTGTAAGTTACCCTGTTTAAAGTATTTTGTAATATAGCAGTCTGATGGACCAGGAAAGGAGTAGTGTTAAGAAATGGATTCTCCACATTTTTCCTGAATGATTTACTTTTTGGGAGAATTACTGGCTGAAGATAAGATGGTTTTTAGTATCACTTCTATAATAGAATCTATACAAAATCCACAGCCAAAAGACACAATCATCCCTTGAAATCCTCTCAAAAAGTGTCCACGATAGCCATATTGCCATTAATTTAGTATTCTTTTTGTGTATTCTTCATAATTCACGGGAAGATGAGCTGTATAAAAATTTCTTGGGAGGAAGTGATATCAGCAAGATAACTTAGTAGAGGTGTCTGACACATACCTCTCTACAAAAGACCAAAACAAAGACAAGGTAACTGCTACTCCACTGAAATGTTTGACAAGGAGCATTAAAATACAGTAGGATGTAGCAGAGACTACATGGAGCACAAAGGCTTAGGGTGGCCTTATAAAGAATGGTACAAAACAGACCATTTACAGACCTTTCTCCCAGGATAAAATCAACCATGAGACAAGATGGACTTTACATGGCAGGGAATGAGTAAGAAGGAGCCCCACATCTCCCCTACTAACGCCAATGCCATGGACACCCGATAGATTTACTGCTGAAAAAGCCAGAAGCCCTTTCAGGGCCCAATATGGGGAGTTACGACAAATTCACGAGGCTGTGTTATTCCAAAAAGAACCCAGCTCAGTCTCACACAAGCTCCTACTGCATGGAGCTATCCTGAGGCCCTGCAGACTCACCTGTGGCTCAGGGAAGCAGCTACATTGTCTAGCTGACCCTCTTAGGGGCCTGTGAAACATCCAGGCAGGCACTGTGCCCATCCAACAGAGGCCCCAGGAATCAGCCAGGTGGCCCATCAGTAGTGCCATCTTGAGGAACAGACTTCAAGGACCTCAACTTTGCAGAGTGCTCCACCATCACTACCAGACACACATTTCAATGCACCCATCCAGGCCTGCCAGGATGACCCCACCATCAAAAGTTCGTGGTCACCCCACAGCCACTGCCATGTGTAGGATACCAGAACTAATGGAAAACCTTCCCTGTCTGAGAGCTGCATGCTAGCTGGTGCTACAGTCTCACAAACCCCCTCAGCCTAGGACACAGGCACCTGCAAGAATTCCAGCTGTTAAACCACTAAGCCTGCCTGGAACCAAGCCAACAATATTTTTACGTGTTACAATTTTTCTTCTTTATTCTTCAAATTGCTGTACCTTCAATAAGCAATGTCTTATTATTGACTCTTGTGTTTATGTTTCTTGGCATATGAGGAACATGATATTGAGACATCCATCTTACTTTTTTGATACTTGTCAATTCTATTTTAAAGTATCTTAGTTCTATAATTTGTTCCACATCCTCCAGGATTCCAATTATGCAAATAGAGGATCTGTGTTCTATATAGATAATTTCCCTTTAATCTTTTAAAGTCCTTTTTCTATTCCTTTTATATGTCTTACTCTTTTATAACCTCTATATACTTCCCTATGATTGTGTTATGCATAGCTCAATATTAGCCCTTTACTGTTTTCTTCATTTCTGCAATGTTTGTCCTCATGCTTCAACTGCTTGACTGAATTTCTTCAGCTTACACATTACCGACCTCTCCTGAATGTGAATATCGTATTTGTGAGTTCTTGACATTTCCTTTGTTTGAACTTTTCATAGCAGCAAAGCTATGATCTGAATCTTTATGTCCCTTGAAGTCCTTAAGTTAAAATCCTAACCCCTAAGGTGTTGGTATTACGAAGTAGGGCTTTTGTGAAGTGATTAGGTCATGAGGGTGGAACCTTCATGTATGGCATTACTGCCCTTAATGAATAGCTGACGGGGGTTCAATCTCTTCTTTAACCATGTGTGGATGCATCAGGAAGATGCCAAATTATGCCAAAACTGTGCTCCTCCCTATAGATTTGAAAAATTTTCAGGAGATGAGGGAACCAAATATAATTTTTGCAATAAGTTCATAAGTAGTTTTACTAACTTATATTTAATTAACAGCTACTCATTTCCTGTCTCGCATAGTACATACCTTTTTTTTTTATCTGTTGAGTTTATCCAGATATCAGGTGCTTTCTCAGTTTATCACATTTACAAATTTTGACCTAAATTGGTCATTACTGTCAAGTAGTGTGCAGTGAGATAAATAATGTTGACTTCCACAACATCATATTGTGTGGATATAAAGAATACTATTTGCTCAGCCGTCGCCTATGGGCCTTCAGTTGGTACAGTTTCACAATAGTCATATCCATTTGAGGTCATTTCTAATGACAACTTTTCCAATTTAAATTTGCATGTTTGGCCGGTGCCATGGTTCAATAGGCTAGTCCTCTGCCTCCGGCGCTGGCACACCAGGTTCTACTTCCGGTTGGGGCGCTGGATTCTGTCCCGGTTGCCCCTCTTCCAGGCCAGCTCTCCGCTACGGCCTGGGAGTGCAGTGGAGGATGGCCCAAGTCCTTGGGCCCTGCACCCCATGGGAGACCAGGAGAAGCACCTGGCTCCAAGCTTCGGATCAGCGAGATGCACCAGCCGCAGCGGCCATTGGAGGGTGAACCAACGGCAAAAAGGAAGACCTTTCTGTCTGTCTCTCTCTCTCACTGTCCACTCTGCCTGTCAATAAAAATAAAAATAAAAATAAAAATAAAAATAAAAATAAAAATAAAAATAAAAATAAAAAAAGAATACTATTTGTTGAGGAGATTCCCAAGATACAAGTTATTGCTAATAATTGGCACAGTGACCTCTATCTTATCCCAAGGAGAAGTGTTCCAGGGCCAAGGGTCTATGCTGGATAAAATATTTTAGAGAGAAATCCACTACAATTTCTCTTTTTTTTGTATAATAAGTATAAAAATAAGCATTTAGGGGATGGTATTGTGGCCTAGCAGGTAAAGCTGCTGCCTGCAATGCTAACATTCCATATGGGTGCTGGTTCTGGTTCCAGCTGCTCCACTTCCTATCCAGCTCCTTGCTAATGGCCAGGAAAAAGCAGTAGAAGATGGCCCTTGTACTTCAGCCCCTGCTACCATCATGGGATATCCAGATGAAGCTCCTGGCTTGGCCTGACCCAGCCATGTGTCGTTGTAGTTATCTAAGGAGTATACCATCAGATGGAAGATATTTCTCTCTCTCGCTCTCTCGCTCTCTCGCTCTCTCGCTCTCTCGCTCTCTTCTGTGTGTGTGTGTGTAACTCTTTCAAATAAAGAAATAAATCTTTAAGAAAAATAATAAACATTCACTTTAAAGTTATTAGATTTATTTAATAAATGGAACAAATTCAATGTATTTCAAATGCACAGCTTTAAGAACAAAATGGTACTCCCCACCCCACTCTCTCTCCTTCCCTCATTCTCACCCTCTTTTCTCCTTCCATTTTTACTTTTAATTTTTTCAATGACATGCTTTAAACTTATTTTGTAATAACAATGTCAATCCTCCACTAATAAAGCATTCAAGAAGTAGTAAATAGACCATGGTTCCTCAAGAGTATAGACAAGGGTTATAGACAAAAATCAAATCTCATGATGTCAATTTCATTCATATACATTGTATTTTTTATACTCAATATACTAGTTGCCACAAATCAAAAAAAATAATAAAACATATGATTTTTTTGGACTGGCTTATTTCACTAAATACGATGCTCTCTGATTGCATACATTTTGTTGAAAAAGACAATATTTCATTCTTTTTTATGGCTGACTAGTATTCCATAACGTATATATACCACAATTTATTTATTTAGTCATCAGTTGATGGCCATCTGTGTTGATTCCATATCATAGCTATTATAAATTGAGCTGCTATAAACATGTGGGTACAGACAACTCTTTCATATGCTGATATCAATTCCTTTGGATAAATTCCCAGGAGTGGGATGACTGGGTCATACGGTAGGTCTATTTTCAGTTTTCTGAAAAATTTCCATACTGCCTTTCAGTATGCTTTGTATGATAGCCATTCTAACCACAGTGAACTGAAACGTTGTATTTTTTATTTGCATTTCTTTGATGACTAGTTATCCTGAGCATCTTTTCATGTATCTGTTGGCAACTTGTATTTCCTCCTTTGAAAAGCACCTGTTCATATTCTTAGCCTGTTTCTTAACTGGATTGATTGTTTTGTTGCTATTTAGTTTCTTGAGCATCTTATATATTCTGGTTATTAATCCTTTCAGATGTATAGTTTGAAGGTATTTTCTCTCATTCTGTTGGTTGCCTCTTTGTTTTGTTGAGCATTTCCTTTGCTGTGTAGAAGCTTCCTAGCTTGATGTAATGCTATTTATCTATTTTTGATTTTATCACCTGTATTTCTGGAATTTTATGAAAGAAGTCTTTGTCTTGCCCAATGTCTTGCAATGTTCCCCCCTATATTTTCCTTGAGTAATTTGATGGTTTCAGGTTTAAGTATATGTCTTTGATTCATTGTGAGTTGATTTTTATATAAGATGTAAGATAAGGGTTTTGTTTCCTAGTTCTGCATTGCAGAGATTCAATTTGCCCTCCCCCAAAATTTATTGAAATAACTATCCTTTCTCCAGGGAATGATTTTAGCTCCTTTATCAAAGATTAGTTGGTTATAGATGCACGGATTAACTTTTGGGGTCTCTAAGCTATTACATTGGTTCATATGTCTATTTTTCTGTCTGTACAAGGATATTTTGATTATAACCACCTGTAACATGTCTTCAACTATGATATCGTGATGCCTCTAGCTTTGCTTTTTAATAAGATTGATTTAGCTATTCAGGGTCTCTCTATGTTTCCATATGAATTTTGGGGTCGTTTATTCTAGATCTAAGAATGCCCTTTGTTTTTTGATTGGGATCACACTGAATCTGTAAATTTCTTTGTATAGTATGGACTTTTAATAAATTAATTCTTCCAGTCCATGAACATGGAAGATTTTTCCATTTTTGATGTATTCTTCTATTTCGTTCCTTAATGTTTTATAATTTCCATTGTAGAGATTTTGCATGATGGTGATTAAATTTATCCCTTTTTGTAGCTATTGTTAATGATTTCTTATTTTATGTAATAAGAATGAACGTTTCAGTTTAAATTTTTAAGGGAAGCAATGTTAGATTTTCAAAGTCTAGGCGTCTTGAATGCTTCTGGGAAGCAGCTGGTTTCTTGATTGGTGAAGTTGATGATATTTCAATGCCAGTTCAAGTATAGCATCCCATCCTCAGAGAAAAGTTGCCCTAACACAGAAGCACATCAACCAGTTTCTAAGGATTAATAGGCTGTTTAATAGGCTAATAGATCTTTGAGTTCTCCTCAGTGTTTCAAATATGGTAGAATAAAATCAATTCTGCAAATGGAGACTTGTACCATTTTTGGCCTCTGTGTGGTATATGGTCAGAGAAAGCCAAAAATTTCAGCTTTCATAACTCATAAACCAGTAATGATTCCTGCATATCACCTGCCCTTGAATTTGGTGAACCTACACAGTTCTGCTTGTGCAAGGTCTCAATACCACTTACTTTGCTGTAGTGGAGCCTTAACTTAAAAGAAGTGGCCTTATACTCTTTCAAGTTGTTGAAAACTTTTGGTTTTGTTCTGTATTAGAACTCGCCAGAAAGAAAGAATTAATAGGACATATACATTAAATGTAGAGAAATTTATCTTTGTAGAATTGGATCACACAAATATGGGGGCTCACTTGTCCAAAATCTGCATATGGACATTCAGAATGGAGACCTAGGAAGATCCAATTTTGCAATTAAGTTCTGAATGTGACATACTGGTAAAAAGACAGATTTCACTCTTGCTCAGGGAAGTCAATTCCTCTACTCTTTTAAGCCTTAAATTGATTGGATGTGATCCATCTATATTGTATAGGGCAATCTACAATCTTTGCTATAATCATTAATCTCATCCAACATAATTCTGTCAAAAACATCTAAAATAACATTTCAATAAATATCTGGGCACTGTGGCCCAGCCAAAGATTAGTCATCATAGCTTCCCCACAGAATGTTATAGTTTGAATATAATATGACTGTTTTTTTAATTTTTAAAATTTTATTTAATTTATACAAGTTTCATGTATTTCCTATATACAGATTTAGGAATATAGTGATACTTCCCACCCTACCCTCCCTCCTATTTCCACACTTAGGTTGTACAAAGATCTATCTTCAGTTTACTTGATACTCATAAGGTTAACTCTACACTAATTAAAGAGTTCAGCAAATAGTATGAAAAAGAAAACACTGTTCCTCAACAGAAGAGACAAGAGCTATAAACAATCATCAGATCTCAGCATGTTCTTTTCACTCCAATACTCAGGACATTAAACACCAATGTCATAAGTTAGTGGTACTGAAAGGGTAGAAAAAATCCAATTATGCCGATTGCAAGTGCAGCCTCTTGGTAGGTCCTCAGTTCCCTGGGGATGTGCAGTCAGATGGCAGTTCTAATGAGATGGTTTGTTATACAAACCTGAGTTGAGCCCAACTACCTTCTCTGCTCCTGGCTCATCATGTGATCTTACCACCAAGTATGTTCTGCCATTGCCACCTGTTCTCACTAGAGGCCAAACAAATAGGGCACCCAATTCTGTATCTGAACCTCTGAACCTGTGAGCTAAATAAGTATTTTCCCCTTATAAACTTAGTTACAAAAGATATTCACTACAGCAATGCAAAGCTGACTAATACAATATGTAAAAAGGGATATGTGCCATCCTTACATTTGAGCACATGGTGGCTTAGTGTATGGTGTTGACTAAAATGAATCTCCTTGCATATCTTCCCAAGAAACATAAAACTGTGAATGCCAATAAAGTGACACGAAAAAAAAGATAAGAAAGGAAAAAGGCAGACCTTTAGCATAATCAGAAGGCAGAATATAACTGAAACTATAAATAAAACATAAATATTAAAAGAAATAAACACCAAAGTCTATTGCTCTCACATTAGCATACTGAGAAGCTTCTCCCTAGAGACAGCTGGGAGGTTTGGGTTACTGATAGAAATATCCTAACACAATAAACATCCAGTCAAGAAAGCCTCAAGGTCCCAACAGGCCATGGAGAGGTACCACAGCAGACGAGTGGCAACACTGGGTGGAAAATTGGACTCTCCCATTGAACAACCTGGCCTGGGAACCATCTTCATTTTGTGTCCGAACATCCCCTTTCCCTTGAAGAGATGGCTTGGGTCCCACCTGGAAAGCACCCCCTGTTCTTGGGAACAACAATAGCTTTTGTTCTTAGAAGAACAAAAAATACTGCCAATGTCTGAATGTTAGAACTGCAATCTATAGAACCACATGCTAATCCAAACTAGCGTGACTTCCTGCTAAAACAAAACAAAACAAAACAAAACAAAACAAAAAGTAGCACGCTGGACCTCCTAACATAAAGGATGAGTATTTAGGAAACAGTTAAAAATCACATGTCAAATAATAATAATAATAATAATAACCACCCTGAATAGGATGGGAAAAGATAATCAGTGGACACCAACAGCAGATGAATCAAATGTTGGAATTATCTGACAAGGATTTTAAAACAACCCTCATAAAATATTTCAACAACGAATTACAGATTCTCTTAATTTCTTAGCAAACTATAAAAAAATTACAAGAGCTTAAGATTTACAAAAATCACAAATAATTTAGTTTCAGTATGCCCATGTTCAATCTCATATTGTTAGTACTGTCCATTAGTAGATACATTCACCACAATTAATGAAATGAAATAAAAACATTATTATTAGTTAACTTACATGCATTGTGTACTTTTTAGCTTTACTGAATGCTGTTTTCTATTCAGACTTTGCTTGTCTTTCATTACTGACAATTTTGGTTCCTGGTGAGCTATTTTTTTTTTACTTTTATTTAGTAAATATAGATTTCCAAAGTACAGTTTATGGATTACAATGGATTTTCCCCCCCATAACTTCCCTCCCACCCGCAACGCTCCCATCTCCCACTCCCTCTCCCATCCCATTCACATCAAGATTCATTTTCAATTCTCTTTATATACAGAAGATCAATTTAGTATATATTAAGTAAAGATTTCATCAGTTTGCACCCACACAGAACATAAAGTGTAAAATACTGTTTGAGTACTAGTTATAACATTAATTCACATAGTACAACACATTAAGGACAGAGATCCTACATGAGGAGTAAGTGCACAATGACTACTGTTGTTGACTTAACAAATTGGCACTCTTGTTTATGGCGTCAGTAATCTCCCTAGGCTCTAGTCATGAGTTGCCAAGGCTATGGAAGCCTTTTGAGTTTGCTGACTTCGATCTTATTTAGACAAGGTCATAGTCAAAGTGGAAGTTCTCTCCTCCCTTCAGAGAAAGATACCTCCTTCTTTGATGGCCCGTTCTTTCTACTGGGATATCACTTGCAGAGATCTTTCTTTTTTTTTTTTTTTGCCAGAGTGTCAGCTTTCCATGCCTAAAATACTCTCATGGGCTCTTCAGCCAGATCCGAATGCCTTAAGGACTGATTCTGAGGCCAGAGTGCTGTTTAGGACATCTGCTATTCTATGAATCTGCTGTGTATCCCGCTTCCCATGTTGAATCATTCTCTCCCTTTTTTGTTCTATTGGTTAGTATTTTCAGACACTAGTCTTGTTTGTGTTATCCCTTTAACTCTTAGACCTATCAGTGTGATCAATTGTGAACTGAAATTGATCACTTGAACTAGTGAGATGGCAATTTTTGCAGTGATTGGCCTTTGCTCATAGAGGTTTTTAAACTCTCTTAGAGATATATATATTTTTCAGCTTTAATCAAATTATATTAAATATTATTCTAGATCATTGAATATCCAAAAATTTGGTGGTATTTTAAATAAGTATATATCCAAAGAGATTTAATGGAAATAATCTCAGTAGATCTTAGAATGTAATAGTACATTCGTATCCAAGTGCTTTGTGTAAATTTGAGTGAAATGCAAACTAATAGATACTTTATATTTTTATAATTAATGTTACTCATGTTGAAGAATATGTAAGTGCTTAATATCTACTAGTAAAGTAAAATTATCGGAACCATAAATTCTTAAAATTGAGGATTACTGTATTGCAGCTGTTACTTCCAACTCACACTCTTTCCTCTTTAAGAATTCTTACCACAGAATCTAGAGCAGTAACTATACATTTCTTGAATGTTTTAAATTAAGTAATTAGTTAATTTTATTTATTTGAGTGGCAGAGAGAAACGCAGAGAGAAAGATAGACACTGATTCTTGCTCTAAATGACTCCAACAACCAAGGGTAGATCAGGCCAATATTCCAGGAGCCAGAACTCAGTCCAAGATGTGTGTGTATCAGTGGTCCAACTACTTGAATCATCATCTGCTAACTCCCAAGGTACACATTAAGAGGGAGCTAGCATAGCAAATAAAGCCACAACCTTCAGTGCCCAAATCCCATATGAGCACAGGATCTAGTCCCTGCTGCTCCACTTCTGATCCAGCTCTCTGCTACGGCCTGGGAAAGCAGTAGAAGATGGCCCAAGTGCTTGGGTCCCTGCACCCATGTGGGAGACCCAGAAGAAGCTCCTGGCTCCTGGCTTTGGATAGGCTCAACTCTGGCAGTTGCAGCCATCTGGGGAGTGAACCAGAGGATGGAAACTCTCTCTCTCTCTCTCTCTCTCTCTCTCTCTCCCTCTCTCTCTTTCTCTCTCTCTGCTTCTGCCTCTCTGTAACACTGCCTTTCCAATAAATAAATAAATAAATAAGCAAAAAAATAACAGAACAGGGAGCATAGGTGAAACTCAAACCCAAGCATTCTAACCAGCATCTTAAGCACTAGACCCAAGCCTGCCCCATTGCTTCAATATTGATGGTAGACAGAAGCAAAGAGATACTAGAATAG
Organism: Lepus europaeus; assembly: GCF_033115175.1. Lineage (NCBI taxonomy): Eukaryota > Metazoa > Chordata > Mammalia > Lagomorpha > Leporidae > Lepus > Lepus europaeus. Next base: position 119,454,475 of record NC_084829.1, read on the forward strand.
TAACCATGCTTCCAGCTTCAAAGAAGGACCTCAAAATATTATTTTTATATTATTATACAAATATTTTGGTTACATTTAATGTAAAATTTTATTTATTTGAATGGTCCTTGTTTAGGGTTCCATCATCATAAAAATCAACACAAATAAGTCAGATTTTATTATTTATTTATTTATTTACTTGAATGTCAGAGAGAGAGAGAGAGAGAGAGAGAGAGAGAATCTTCCATCCATTTCCCAAATAGCTGAAATGGCCAGGGCAGGGCTAGGCTGAAGCTAGGATCCTGGAGATTCTTCCATGACTCCCACAGAGGTTCAGGGACCCAAGGACGAGGCCCATCCTCTGCTGTTGTCCAAGCACATTAGCAGGGGTTGGATCAGAAATGGAGCAGCCAGGACTCTAACTGGAGCCCATATGGAATGCTGGCATCACTCAGCAGCTTAACCCTGCACGCTACAACACCAGGTCCCACGTTATTTCTGTTAAATCATTGCTTGTATTGGGAAATGATAGTTCATTACATAGATGATATTGTCTGAAAGTACAGTTCCAGATTTGAATCTAAACTAATTTGAGTATTGAGAGTTCCTGGCATTTCCAGAAGGAGATACTCTGTATGGCAGGAATAGTGTGAATAAATGGCAGATGAAGCCAGATCATAATTTTGGTATTATGAAATGTTTGCATTCTGTTGTAGAGTTTTAGATAAAAATGGAGAATATATGACATATATTGCTACATAAATGTAAAGTACAATCACTGTTATTGTTCATCATTCTTCACATCTTTACCAAAGTGCAAATTGACCTCCCAGCATTGTTCAACTTAAGTGCCAGTCCAAAATAAAGATAAATCTTCCAAGTGCTTAAAATGGGACAAAAAGATATTGAAAGTTTCATATGGTCTCATTTGTCTATAATATGTTTTAATATTTTATAATAATACGACATTCAATTTTTGTGGAATGTTCCTTTAAAACGTCTATAAGTATTCCATGAATTAATTATTCATTCTTAAAAACTCACCTTATAACCTGTTCAGTGACAATTAACTTTATTATTGAGTGGTTACTCCCTTCTTAAAATGATAGACATTCTCTTTTACCTTTTTCTTAAGATATCACATTAACATGAAGTATTCTGTTTGAATAATGGAGTAATGAGAGACTTATTCCTCTTGCTCAGCTCATCAAATAGCATTTATGTTGTACCAACTCTATCTATCTGGGCATACAAAATGAATGAGAGTATCATGTCCATTAAACAGTTTTAAGTTATAGATATTGGGAAAACATTTTAAATGACATTAATTCCAAGCTTTGATATCATGAAAGAATTGCCCAATGATGTCTCATTAACTTGGAAGGTAAATGGTTTGTAATAAAATCTTTGCAATAATCGTTTATTTAAAAATTAATATTTTCCTATCATTTTTGTTGAAATCTATGAATAATTAGTTTAATATACACTTAGGATAAATATAGATGATTAAGTTGACACATTAATGTATGTGTAAATATCCTTTTAAACTGTAAGTTTTCTATGAAATAATTATTCCTTCTTAAAAACTCACCTTGTCACCTGCTCAATAGCAATTAACTTTATAAAATTACTAAGTCCCTCTTAAAATGATGGAGACATTTTCTTTTGCTTTTTCTTAATATTTCACAGTAGAAGAGTGAGTGATTAGCCTAGTGGTTAAGAGAATGGCATCCAACATCCAAGTGCCTGAGAGGAAATCCCAGCTCAGGATCCTGACCCAGCTTCCCACAACAGTAGTCACTGGGATGCAGCGTTGATGGCTCAAGGGATTGTCTTCTTGTCCTCCATCCACTTGGAAAATGTGGATTGCATTCCTAGTTCCTGGCTCCTGGCTCCAGCCCCCACCTTGTCCCTGGTCATTGCAGGCATTTGGAGAGTAAGCAGCAGATAGGAAGTCTCTCTCTTTCTCTCTAACAATAATAATAATGTCATGACATTAGCATGGAATTTTTTATTAGTTTGGTTGATGGTGCTAAAAGGACTTGGTGATTTTAAATGTTTTCCATTGATAAAAAGATATCATTCGTTCACAGGATTTTTTGTTGTTGAATGTTAATTTTCATGGAAAGATAATACTCAGGTATCTTTTATAAATTATACAGAAGAAAGCAAGCAAAGAAAATAATATAAGAAAAACTGTCACAAGATTAATTTTTAAAATTTTATTTCTGGGTATATACATATGTATATATATACAAATTATAAAAAAGGAAAAGTAACTTTACTTTCTATAGTTGCTAATTTCCTCTCAAGACATGAACTATCTAAAGAAAAAATAATCAGATGCTGTTAGCGCCATGTGTAGCATTTTCAGATTATCCTGTAGTAGGGTTAGAAGGCATTATCAGTCTAAAGACTTTGACAACAACGTCTGGGTTGCAGCAGAGAAGGACATTAGTGCCCAAGACCTATCATTTACAATGTGGCCTTCCTATGGCTTCTGTCAAGTTAAAACATAATCTGAGGAAAATCAACATCATTTAAGGTTGCAATGACCTTCTGAGGGCTTACATTTAAGAGCAGAGGTTAGATGACAAAACAGTATGAGTCACTGAATATGATTATACTGAAGCAAGTTTTATAGAATGTCATTTCCTTTAAACTCTGCTTGTAAGTTCTGTGTCTCTCATATAATTATTTAATATTTTGGAGAATATGAGATATTTATTGTAATGCCTAGATTTATTTTCTTTTTTATTCAATTTTAACATAGAATTCATAAAGACATAAGGGCATGACACATACTAAAATGTCAGCTTCAAATGATGGAGACATGTAGAATAATTTAATAAAATGAGTTTATTTTTTGTTACATTTTTCATAAATTGAATCCAAGAACACTGTTTAACAATCTAGGAAAGTAATTATTATGAAAGATGTTTGAGGACATCAGGAGACAGATAAATAACACATAATGACCTTCACAAACTAGGTTAGTTTCAAAGGCTTGCAAATGAAGAGCTATAAGTAGGACCACCCTGGATCAAATTAGCAATTTTAAATTTTTTTGTTTATATAAGGGGAACACTTTTCATATATTTCATATATACAGATTTAAGAAGATAACCATACTTATTTTAAACATAGGTGAGACCTTACAGTCAAGACAATAGAAACAAATTATCTACAACTTTGTTTCCTAAAAATCTTGGAAATGAAATCAAATATCTAAAATAAATACTAATAAAATATAAAATGTATAACATATATTATATATAAAATAAAGAGTATGTAGATATTAATTAAGGAAAATCAGTTTTTGGAATTTCAAAATGAAGATGTAACACAGAACACAACCAAGAATGTTATAAAGAAGAGATTGAGAGGATGAAGAACTGTTTCAGGAGAAACAATTATAGATAACTAGAGAAAGTAAATTTTCAGTTAAAAAATACAAAATTTTTCAAGAATTGAAGAAAAATATAAATGTCGCTGTTGAAAGATTCACCGGGAATAAACAAAATTTAAAACAAAACACAAAAATCCACATTTACATAAGGTATAGCTTTTCTAAGCTTTGTTTCAATTGAGACCATTTCTCATTTCTCAGATGATGTTTGGTCACTGCAGTATAAATAAGCATTTATTTGGTTCCCGTATTTTCTTTTCTGTGATCATGTTAAAGAGTATGACCTTGTCTAAATAAAATAGGAGTTGGTGAACTCAAGAGGCTTCTATAGCCTTGCAACTCATGACAAGAGCCTCGGGTGACTACTGACGCCATAGATAAGAGTGCAGATGGTTAAATCAACAGGAGCCACTGTGCACTTACTCCCCATGTAGAATCTCTGTCCTTCATGTGTTGTACTATGTGAATCAATGCTATAACTAGTATTCAAACAGTGCTTTCTACTTTGTGTTTCTGTGTGGGTGCAAACTGTTGAAATCTTTACTTAGTATATACTAAATTGATCTTCTGTATATAAAGATAATTGAAAATGAATCTTGATGTGAATGGGATGGGAGAGGGAGTGGGAGATGGGATGGTTGCGGGTGGGAGGGAGGTAATGGGGGAAAAAGCCTCTATAATCCAAAAGTTGTACTTTGGAAATTTATATTTAATAACTAAATGTTAAAAAAATTTAAAAAGACCATTCCTTAAAAGCCATTTGAAAGTAGTGAAGTAACAATTTTAGAAAAAAGCAAACCTATTATAAATTGGTGGATGTGTGGGTGATGGATGGATGAATGGAAGCATATATGTATGAATGGGTGGATTCTGCCCAGAAAGGCAGGCTGTGTTGTAAAATGCTGTAAAACAAACATAGTACTACAAGGAAATAATTGTTTTTAAGTTAATGACATTTTAATAAATATATTTAAGGTAATAGAACATCGTGCTATTTATACAATATAAATTAGACTTGAGGATTACCAAACACTGAAGTTAGCAAAGTGAGAATCTAATATGTATTACTTATAAAGTCACATATAATATAAAAAGCCTATCCAGAATGAGTAAGAGCTAATAGGAAATATTTACATCAAAAAGTAAGCAAATACCTGAATTTCTTACTTTCTAAGGCTTTTAAAAGTGGTCGATTTTCAAGTAAAAACAGACAGTATTAGTACAATATCAGATTGTGTGAGCTACCACATCCTAATTAGATCATTCTTCTGTTATATTGACAGCTTTGTAGGTCTCAGGGAAGTATCATGAGAGGAAAAATGATGGATAATGTGACTACAGAAAATTTATTTTAAAATCTTAGGCTTTTCTCATAAGTCAGGAAATGTTCTGATAACATTATACTTAAATAATATTAGGTAACTGCTGTCTGTTACAGGGAATACTCTTTATTTCAATCCTACCCGAAAAACAATTGTGGTTTCTGTTGGCATTTTTTATTGTAAATGCTGTTTCAGTAATAACAACTCTTCTGAAAAGCCTGGCAATAACTGAGATGGGTGACTGAGAACCAGGGAAGTGCTTTGGAATCACTGTCCTTTCTGTACTATCAGGAGCATACAACTCTGTCCTTTCATTCCAAGCTTTATGCAAGGGGAGGGCACACCCCAGGTAATCAGGTGGTCTACTTCACAATTTAGTTTCCACCTCAAACCTGCGTGTGACCTTGAGCATCTTTCACAAACATCTAGAGTTTATGTATTTTATTGCAAAATGTGTGGATCAAATTATATCGCTTCTGAATTGTCTTCTAGTCCAATACTAAAATTTTGTGAGTCTAAAAACATTGGTTTATATGTAAAGAATGCAATTTGAATTGAAGGAAATGGTTGTGAAACATTATCATTTCACAAATAAGTACCTATTTAAAGTTAACCTATGGGCCTTCGGTTGGTACAGTTTCACAATAGTCATATCCATTTGAGGTCATTTCTAATGACAACTTTTCCAATTTAAATTTGCATGTTTGGCCAGCGCCATGACTCAATAGGCTAATCCTCCACCTGCAGCACCGGCACACCGGGTTCTAGTCCGGGGCGCCGGATTCTGTCCCGGTTGCTCCTCTTCCAGTCCAGCTCTCTGCTGTGGCCCGGGAGGGCAGTGGAGGATGGCCCAAGTCCTTGGGCCCTGCACCCGCATGGGAGACCAGGAGAAGCACCTGGCTCCTGGCTTCAGATCAGCACGGTGTGCTGGCCGCAGCGTGCTGGCCGCAGAAGCCTTTGAAGGGCGAACCAACGGAAAAGGAAGACCTTTCTCTCTGTCACCCTCTCTCACTGTCCACTCTGCCTGTCAATAAATAAATAAATAAATAAATAAATAAATAAATTTGCATGTTTGATAACTCGGTGGCTAATTACTTGGTAAGTAATTTTTTTTTCTGTAAGATTCAAAGATGTATTTCTTGCATTTAAGCTGAATAGCCAAGATCTCCAAATTCTTGCTTTTCTAATAATGTATAAAAACTTTATTAGCTATGATGCACAGTTTTACTGATAAAAATAAAATGTAGTGCAAATAATCATTGAATTAGTGTTGCTTCAGGAAATAACTGAGCCATGGTTACTGAAACTATCAGTTGAGCATCCCTAAACGTAATATTGTAGTGAAAACTCTTCCCAAATCTAAAATTTTCTAGTGTTAATATGAAATGACATCTGGAAAACATCACATCTGACTTCATGTGATGAGTCGCAGTCAAAATATAGTCACAATAGAAAATGTCATATAAAATTATCTTCAGTGTATGTACATAATGTATACATGAAGCACAATGAATTTCGTGTTCATGCCTGAGGGTTATCTGTAATATATTTCATTATGCATAAGCAAATATTACAAAGTCTGAAAAAAATCTGAAGTTCAAAACACTTTAAGCTGCAAGAATTTCAGATCAGGGATGCTTACTTATAATGGAAGATACTATTTTCTAAGGAAATACCATTCTGATACTTAGAACGTGTGAAATAATCTAAGAGTGAGCATAATCTAAAGGGAACAACATTACGGTGACTATCTCAAACTGAGTGATTTTTATCAGAAAAAAAAAAAAATCCCTGATTGTAGAAGTAGGTTGGAGGCGGGGGAGCAAATAGGAGGAAATATAAGGCTTCTATTTACCACATGATATATTTAATTTTGTATGCACAAAAGATTTTGTGGACTTCATAGTTTCAAGGCATTTGGTTTAACATTATTTCTGGTTGTGTCTATGATAATGTGGTGATGAAATTAACATTTGACTCAGCAGACTAAGATTGGATTGCTGTCACTGCGGGGTGACCTCATCAATCTTTGACAACTTGAATGAAATAAAGGCCTGAGTGCAAAAAAAATAATAATAATAAATAAAAAAATTAAAAGAATAATTCTTTCTGCCTCATTATTTTGAAGCTGGAATTTTGGTTTTCTATCCTTGGATTTGGACTAGGATTCAGATAATGCCACTGGCTCTCCAAGTTCAGATTCTCCAGCTTTTATAATCCTATGGACCATAATATCCCCCCCCCCTTTCTCTCTCTCCTCTAGATGGCTAAATTCTCAGTACCTCATTTCTGTAGAGATAGATTAAACAGCTGCTAGCATTGATTACAAAAGGTTTTTTTTTCATATTTTCAGTTTTAATTTATCCACTGTTTTAGAAAATCTTTTTACATCAAATAGTTAAATTTGATATATATGTTTAAATATATAGTAAAAGTTAAATATGTGAAGCTCTGGGCTAAATGATTTTATAAGTATTATTCTATTTAATTCTCCAAAAATTCTTTGAGTACTATCATGATTTCTATTTTCTAGATAAGATAACTAATATTTAGAGAGGATAGGTAACATTCAAGTTTACACATGTGGAAAGTGAGATTGCTGGTTCACATATTCAAGTCTGGATGGGTTTAAAGACAATTATTTTTATCAATATATTGTACATTTTGAATGTTAAATGTAAACAGTGGCAGAATGAACCAAGAGAACAAGCCTTCTCAGATCACAGAATCTGTCATTGGACACATTATATTCAACAAGTAATCCCTATTAGCCCTTGATTAGGGAATATCTTGGCATTTTTATTCTCTCCTAAATCTACTGATGCTCTTCTAGGGACGAAACCATAAGTCATTTCTTTTATACCCCCAATCAGCTAGCACAGCTGCAAGGTAGACATGCTCTGGCTAGTTCATAGATAAATTTTTATTGTATCATACCTTATATACAAATGCTGTCTTCATATATACTTTTAATTTAGTTGTGTGACATGAAGTAGAGAAACACATGGATCATAAAATTTGCAATTTTAAAAAGAATATTTCTTCAGAATTGCTGTACGAGACAGATAGCAGAATAATTTTTTTTTCTTCCTGTTTTTGTTAGCAAATTCAGGTTGTTTTTTTAAGATTTTGTTTATTTGTTTGAGAGGCAGAGTTACAGTGAGAAGGACAAATGGAGAGAAAGGTCTCCCTCCCACTGGTTCACTCCCCAACTGGCCACAGTAGCTGGAGCTGTGCCAATTCGAAGCCAGGAGCCAGGAGCTTCTTTTGGCTCTCCTACGTGGGTGCAGGTGCCCAAGCACTTAGGCCATCTTCCACTGCTTTCCAAGGTCATAGCAGAGAACTGGATTGGAAGAAGAACAGCAGGGACTAGAAGCAATGCCCAAATGGGGTGCCAGCACTGAAGGTGGAAGATTAAGCTACTGCACCACAGTGCCGGTCCTGTAAATTCCGTTTTAGTAAAATTTGTCTGTCTTGTTTACTCTTTCCTACACTGCTCATAAACAAAAAAGAAATTTACTGAGTAAAATACATGATATAAAAGAGGAAAATGCCAGCATCCTACGTGGGCACTGGTTTGGGTCCCGGCTGCTCCACTTCTATTCTGGCTCTCTGCTGTGGCCTTTGGGGTGGGGGGTGGGGTAGTAGAAGATGACCCAAGTCCTTGGGCCTCTGCACCCTTGTGGGAGACCCTGAAGAGGCTCCTGGCTCCTGAATTTGGATCAGCTCAACTTTGCCTTTCAAATAAATAAATCTTTAAAAAAGTTTAAAATTTCAAAAACTTTTTAAAAAAAGGAGGAAAAGTATATTTTCCCTTTTCTTTTAACAAAACAATCAAATTAAAGCCTTCCAAACAAGAAAGGTTGGAAGGATATTGAATCTCTCTCAAACCACATTTTTAAATTACTCATGAGTAATTTTCCTTATAATCATTTGAATATCTAATATATTTATGGGATTCTAATTTCCATTAATAATGGATGCTCAATATGCACACTTCTATGACTTAGTTCAAGAGAATCTTCTCTTTAATTGAGATAAATTTCCTAAGGATGTGGAGCACACTAACTTATTCCATCAGCTTTACTCTTGTTATCATGTTTCTCTCTTACAAAAATAAAAGGTAGAAAAGCGTTCATGGATTCTAAATTTGTAAAAAGATATTCAGAAAATGGCTTTGGCAACAATACATAAAGCCCCTGATTCCAAAAGACAACAGTACTGGGGAAGAATTGGGAAGGTTTTTGTTTGTTGTTGTTGTTTTTATGTGCACAATAAAATATTAATTGTTTTACTTGTGGGATTGGAGATCCTAATAAATATATTTGTCTGCAGTTTTATTTGGAAAATTGAACTTACTATCTTATTTGGGTGAATATATTTACAGAATTTTACTAATGATACAATTCGGATTACATCTATCTGAAAAAATCATTAGCTGAAAGAGCCTCTGGAAGTAAGAAAAGTGACTTTATATAAAAGGTGTGATATGAAATAGTGCATTGTTTAGCCACAGTATTGTTAGACACTCTATTTTTCATTTCATTTCATTAAATATTTTTCATTAAATGAGTGCTTGAGTAGCTAACTGAATATTGACATATTTCTATATGTCCTTAATGAAAAAATACATAGTTATGAATTAGTGTCTTCCTGGAGGTGAGAGCTGTCTTTTACCACTCATTAAAGAAAATTTTGTGACCTATAATTTATGTAGAACTAATTTTTTAATTTAAGAAAATACATATTATATTTTAAAATTTCTTAAAACCAGTAGATAAGATCCCAAAATATAGGACATTGCATTATTGGTAACCATTTATTGGCTCCAGAAAGTTATTCTAATCTTAGCAGCATCATATCTAATATTTATATATAAATGGTGATTTATAAAATTTTAAGAGCATTGGGGTCCTCTTTTAAAAATTGCTTACAATCCATCTTAATTCCTATGTCAGCACTAAGGGGCATATATTAGGTAGCCAATACCTATTCATTTATGGATCAATTTTTATCATTCCAATACAAAAAATGTTGTTATAATTGATCTAGTCCCTTGGTAATAAGCAATTTATGTATTCTGTTTTGCTGGCCTTTTGTCATTTTTCATTTTAGTTTTTTTTCTTTTTTTTTCATTTATTAAACTTTTATTTAATGAGTATAAATTTCCAAAGTACAGCTTATGGGTTACAATGGCTTCCCTCCTCCCATAACTTCCCTCCCGCCCGCAACCCTCCCCTTTCCCGCTCCCTCTCCCCTTCCATTCACATCAAGATTCATTTTCAATTCTCTTTATATACAGAAGATCAGTTTAGTATATATTAGGTAAAGATTTCAACAGTTTGCCCCATATAGCAACACAAAGTGAAAAAACTACCGCTGGAATACTAGTTATAGCATTAAATAACAGTGTACAGCACATTAAAGACAGAGATCCTATATAATATTTTTTAAAAAAATTAATTAATTTTCTATGCCATTTCCAATTTAACACCAGGTTGTTTTTTTTCATTTCCAATTATCTTTATATACAGAAGATCAATTCAGTATATAATTAGTAAAGACCTCATCAGTTTGTACCCACACAGAAACACAAAGTATAAAAATACTGTTTCAGTACTAGTTATAGCATCACTGCACATTAGACAACACATTAAGGACAGATCCCACATGGGGTGTAAGTACACAGTGACTCCTGTTGCTGACTTAACAATTTGACACTCCTGTTCATGGCGTCAGTAATCTCCCTAGGCTCTAGTCATGAGTTGTCAGGGCTATGGAAGCCTTTAGAGTTCGCTGACTTTGATCTTATTCCGATAGGGTCATAGTCAAAGTGGAAGTTCTCTCCTCCCTTCGGAGAAAGGTACCTCCTTCTTTGATGGCCCTGTTCTTTCCACTGGGATCTCACTCACAGAGATCTTTCATTTTAGTTTTTATTTAACAATGGCAAAAGAAACAATCATTTCCTGGAAAGGTTTTGAGTCACATGAAATTATGAACTAAACATAATATCTTATATGATACAATATTAATATTATCTTCTGATTTTGACAATTATTACTTAGCATATTTTTTGCTCTACTCATACCAGAACCATATATTGTGTTCAGCTTGTTGGCAAGCAATTTCCAAATTTATGTACCTTGAAACAATAAACTTTGATTTTCATTCAAATATATTTCTTTCACAGATTGACGGTAAGAAACTCAAATAGATGGAGTTTCTCTGTGTTTCAGAGTCTAATGTAGGTAATTATGTTTTAAGTATCAAAATGAATACTGCATAGTTCTTTATATTTTTGTTGTAATAACAACACATACATATACACATATTTGCATGTATATAGTAAGATAGCATATTATAATGACTTAAAGTATAAATTATAGACATGGTATGTTCAGTTTTAAATCCTAACCCGGCCATATAACTAGCTATCTATATGTCACTCAGATTCTATATTCTTTAATTTTCTCATCTGAGTATTTAGATATATTTTATAAAGTATGTTTTCAATATTAAATATAGTTATATTTATTAAAAACACTTAGAACAGGGTCTATCAAAAGGATTCCTTGAATTTTAGAGTGAAAGCTCAATATAATACCTTCTAGCAACTGCTCAGTATTTTTCATTCCAGCGGGATTAGATCTGGGCATGAATACACCTGGTGTGCAGAGTTAGATAAACTGTCATCCTTCCCCTGAATTTAGGTACAGCTACATATTTTCATGAAGGTAGGAGGGAAATTATATCAACTGGAAGCATTTCTAGGCTCTGTTTTAGACAAATGTAAGCTGAGAAACCTTCCGTTTTTGAAAATTTTTATTTTTATTTATTTGAAAGGCAGAGTTAGAAAGAGAAAGGGAGATGAAGAGAGAGAGGGAGACATCATCCATTTGCTGGTTTACTACTCAAATGGCAACAATGGCCAGTGCTGGGCCAGGCTAAAGTCAGGAGCCTGGAGCTTCCTGATCTCTACAGATCTCTACGTGGGAGCAAGGGCCCAAATAATTGGTCCATTTGATATCAGGATTGGCCCCCCTAAATATGAAATAAGAATATGGCCCCATAGAGTCCCCCAAAAGTCCCATCTGGGGTGCCATATGAAATCAGAATTTGGGGTGCCATATGATATCACCATATGCTTATTAATAAATTCCCAATATTAGTAAGCCTGTGTGGGTTCTTGCCTAATATTCAGAGAAGGATTCTGAATATAGGCATAGGTAAATGAGGCAGCATGGTGCATTTTTAAGACTTTATTCAGTGCAAAAGATGCATAGGAGAGGGAGGCCCCTATTTATAGGAGAGAAGTAAATCTGGGTTCATATCTAGTACCAGGAACCAGCCCCGTGGAAGAGCATCTAGGCCAAGAAACATGGGGCAGGTGGCCCGAAGGCCACTCGCCCTGGAGGAGCATGTCCTCAACCAGGCCCATACTGGCAAAAGGCCATGGAAAGGAGAGGGCGGGCACACCATATCCCAGGCATTTAATCCACTTTCAATGGGGAGTGGTTAATTAACCTGATTGGCTAGTGGGCACCCAGGTGTGGCCAACTAGGGGCATGAGGTCACACAGGGGCGTGGTGAAGGTGTGGTCTTCCAGCTCACAAAACTAATCAATTTTAACCTGTATGCCTGCCTACATCACATGTTCTGCTGCTCTCCACAGCACTATAGCAGGGAATGAGATTGGAAGTGGAGCAGCCAGGACTTGAACTGACACCCAGATGGGATGCTAGCATTGCAGGCATTGACTTAACCTACTACAGAGCAACACTGGTCCCTGCAAAACATTCTTAAGGCTGGAAGAAATAACAGCAAGTAGTGAAGAGGAAGGTTAAGTTCAGAATCGGACTTTGTAGCAAGTCTGCTTCACAGATTCTGCAATTAGTAAGAAGTAAGGACTTCACTTTTTGTTGTTGTTGTTGCAAAGGTGATATATAGTCTCTATTTGCTGTCTTTCATGGCAGCAAATCACAAAGCAAGTAGTAAGAGAAATTATTATTTTTTTTACTTAATATAAAGAGAACAGATTTATGCATTCCAGAGGTACAGTTTTAAGAAGAAAAACATACACACATTCCCCTCACTCTCCTGCTCCCCCAATCTTGGCCTCCCTCCCCTCTCTTTATCAGTTTAGTTAATACATGTATATATGCCACATGAATTTATTTAAGCACATTTGTAATTTTTATTTTAATAAAACTACCATCATATCATTTATTTTCAAACAAATGTTAACTTTTACAGACATCATTTCTTCTAATGATCCTGCCCACATATAAAATGGCTTTCTTTTCTAAAATTATATCCTCATTGTATGATTTTTATGAGCCATGAAACTCCAGAACAATTGTTTCCTAGTTATAACTGCATTGCCATATTTAATCATCAACATTGTCATTTAGCAATTCATTCTATAGAAAACACATATTTCCTACAAAGCAATTCGTTTTTCCTCACTAAGAAAAAGCCTAAGAAATTATTACAATCTTAAGCCATTCCCAAAAGTAGACCACACCAATAATTCTGTGGTGGTTTTTTGGATATTCTCTTTTTTATGAACTATGTAAATGCAATAAGTGATGTTTCCCTATTGTTAATCAGAAGTCATCAAGTTTAAGTGTGAAACACCAAGGTCAATGCAAACGTATTCTCACAACTTAGTAAAGAACCTAATTTAAAAAAAGGGAAAGAAAGAAAAATGGCAGCAAGCAAGAATGTGTTGTTCCTTGGACTGAGTACACAAAGACACTAAATCAGAAAAATGGGCAAAGGATTAAATTCCATATCTCAACACTCAAACAATCCAAGCAGATGTTTACATTTGATCATTTTTGAATAACAGAATGAAATTTTTATTTTCACCTAGATACATTGCACAATGGAAAAAAGGGCAAATACCGGCATAGAGAAAAATCATGAAACATTATTTTAAACATATATGTGCATATATATATACTTAAAGTGGAATTGATACCACTTAAATTTATATAAAAGATACACTTCAAATTCTGTCAAAATATGAATATGTTAGGGGAAATAAAGTTTTATTTCATAAAACATGATCCTTCTCTTTAATTTATTCATTTATGTACTCAGCAATATGTTCATTTAATCCAGCAATATTAAGGACGTTGGCACTACAAAAATATGTTTAATTTTAATCCTTTGATTGGCTCACAATGTTTATCAAGTCTTAGATAATTCTTATCTTGTCTCTGGTGGCAAATGGAATTTCAGTTAGTGGATCATGGATGCCATCAACTTTGAGAGAGAGTGATCATTCTTTATGGTTGTTAGGAATTTTGGATTTTGAGCCAATCATGACCCAGTGTATAAATTTCCAGTAGCATAGTAATAGTTTCACCATTTTTCTCATTAGTGCATTTCCATTTACTCAGCATACAACTTAAGAAGATCCCCATTATGCAATGATAGTAACATGCTCCATTATGAAAAAATACTCTGGCTTATAAATATTTAGAGAAGCATTAGAAAAGTTTAAGTCTTTAATTTTACTGTCATCTGACTACAGCAATTGGATACCATGTAGATTCTGGGGAAGAAACTTCTAACAATAGCTTAGCAAAAGTTAAAGGTGGGGCCGGCACCATGGCACACTTGGCTAATCCTCCACTATGTGAGCACCAGTTCTAGTCCCGGCTGCTCCTCGTCCAATCCAGCTCTCTGCTGTGGCCCAGGAAGGCAGTGGAGGATGGCCCAACTGCGTGGGCCCCTGCACCCGCATGGGAGACCAGGAGGAAGCACCTAGATGCGGGCTTCGAATCAGTGCAGTTCTGGCTATAGCAGCCATGTGCGGGGTGAACCAACAGAAGGAAGACCTTTCTTTCTGTCTCTCTCTCTCTCTCTCTCTCTGTCTATAACTCTACCTGTCAAATAAATATAAAAAAAAGAGTTAAAGGTGTCAAAATTTATTACTATATGTGAGGGGTACAGCACAGCAAACTGATTACTTAATGAGATTTAGAAACTTGGGTACTATTATTACAGGAAGACAGAAATAGAGAAGTGTAGGAAAATTTCAGGAACCATAAATATTTTTTAAAATAAATGAATTAGCCCTCTAGAATACACATTGTCTTAAGTCCACGTTCCTCTTGGCAAAAGAGACTGTGGAAACAAGTTTGAGAATATAAGGTTTGGAACTTTGACCCAAAAAAAGATTCTTTGTTGTTGTTGATAAAGACTCACAATTCATCTCTCAGATATGCCCTCAGAAGAAGAATTAGAAAGTCTATCTGAGCATACTGAAGATTTCGAGCCCTTTCTAGCTGCCAAGGTTACTCTTTCTTGGTAATTTATTGAGATGCCTAAGACAGGGACTTGACCTTTTGCTTTAACTTAACTTTTAATTCCAACTACCATTAACTTTAAAAAAAAGATTTGTTTATTTACTTGAAAAAAAAAATGACAGAAAGAAAGAGAGGGAAAAAGAATCTTCCATTCTCTGATTCACTCTCCAAATACAACAGCCAGACCTGGTCCATGCAGAAGCCAAGAGGCAACAAATCCATCTGTGTCTCTCACATGAGTGGCAGGGACCCAAGCCCTTTGGCAATCATCTGCTGCCTTCCAAGGAGCATTAGTAGGGAGCTGTTGTGGATGCAGAGTAGCTGGGACTTGAACCAGCGTTCAGAAATGGGATGTTGGCATTGCAGCAGGCAGTCTAATCCAATGCACCACAATGGCTGGCTCTATAATTGAATTCTACTTAAAAGGAATTTCCTCAGTTAGAAAAGGGATCCTCTGAGAGACCCTCTCTCTGAATTGGGGAAAGGAAAGAAATCAGAGAAAGGTGTAGAGTCTTTGGTTCTAACACAGTGTCTAAAGCAAATAAATTTCCTTTAAATCAAAGTACACAGCATTTCAGTGTCATTCTGAACAATTGTACAGTTTGCTTTAAATCACTTATCAGAGTGTACTGATTATTTCATCAAACTGAAGAGATCATGACTGGGTATTCCCTAGGGTGTTTCAACTCTGAGCTGCATATCTTTCTGCAGAAAGTAGGATTAAACACAATATAATGTCAATATCATTGAAATAACACCATTACATTGAGTTAATTTTTTAAATTTTATTTGTTATAAAAGTTTCATGAATTTTGTAAATATACATTTAGGAACATAGTGAATCTTTCAACCCTACTCTCTCTCCTTGCCATGCACCAACACTTCATCTTCCTTCCTCCCCTATTCCAACTATTAATTTTTACAAAGATCTATTTTCAGTTCACATAATGATTATAAGGTTAACCCTATACTAGTAAAGAATCCAACAAATATTATGAAAAAAAAAAAAAAACACTGTTCCTTAGCAGAAGAGACAAGGGCTGTAAACAGTCATCAAATAGCAAAATGTCCATTTCACTCAAAAACTTCACAATTTAGGTACTCTGTTAGTTACCACAGATCAGGGAAAACATATGATACCTCTTTTTGGGACTGGCTTATTTCACTAAGTATTTGATTTCCAGTTATATCCATTTTGTTGCAAAACACAGGATTTCATTTTTTTTACAGCTGAGTAGTACTCCATAGTGTACATATGCCATAATTTCTTTATCCAGTCTACAGTTGATGGACATTTGGATTGATTCCACATCTCAGCTACTGTGAATTGTGCTGCAATGAACATGAGAATACAAATAACTCTTTCAGATACTGATTTCTTTTTGTTTGGGTAAGTTACCAAGTTGGTCTAACCCAGATTTCTGAGGTATCTCCATACTGTCTTCCACAGTGGCTGCAGGAGTTTACAATCCCACCAACAGCAGATTAGGGTTTCTTGTTCCCCACATCCTCACCAGCGTTTGTTGTTTGCTGATTTCTGTATGAGAGCAATTCTAACTTGGATGAGATGAAAACTGAACCATAATTTTTCTTCAGAATATGTATTTTTAAATGTTTTTAGTTGTTTGATTCTTTACTTAGTGTAGGGTTAATTTATGAGTATAAAGTGGATTGAAAGTAGATCATTGTAAAAATTATGAAAGGGGATAATTGAGGGATGAGGAGGAAGGGCGAGAGCATGAGCACCAGAGCAGGTAGGATGGGAAATATCACCATGTTGCTAAATCTGTATATATGTAATACTAGCAATCTGCTTAGCTTAGATAAAATTTAAAAAATGTGCACACAAAATATGCCCAAACCACTGTGAGAACACCATCCTGACTGAATTAGTGGCATACATAATCTAGGAATTGGCCATTGATTCATGCTGTCAATCCTTCCACTCTTTCTTCAATGAGAAACGTAAGTACTTATGGATTTCTTGTATTGACCTACTTATCCACAGTTTATATCTGCTTAATTTCTCTCTGTCCCACAGGCACAAGCCCTGGTGAGGCTGATGATTTTGCCTTTTGAAATATTAACGTGGGTAAAAATGCTGGAATCTTGACAGTTGTTTCTGGTTTTGAGCATCCATACCCTCCCTTTTGCACTATATAAATATTTGTAAATTCTATCGATTAATAAGTGAACTAACTATTGATTTCATTGACTGTATCTTCATTTTCTACTTCTTTCTTATTGATTTCCATATTTTGCTATTTTGTAAATATGAATTCAAGTTTGCTGTTAATGTAGTTAAGGATTTTTATATGAATTTTTTAAAATGTAATTGCTTTTTCATTATTGAAAGTGAGTTATTAGTGGTTGTGACTTAAAATCACATACCACATAATTACATTCAAGTCAACGACAGACTGTATAAATAAATATACACACATAGATTATATTGCAGCCAAAAATTCCGTCTTAAATAATGACATCATAGTCATTTTACATGTGAAACTTGTTACATAGTTGTAGTGTTGCTTGTGTAAACAAACCTATTGCACTGTCATTTGTATAAAAGTATGGCACATATAATGATGTAGAGTAATAATAGTTGATAATTATACTAAATGACAGTTATTGATTTATGTATTTACTACATTCAACTTCCTTCTAATTATTTTAGAATGTATTACTTCTAGTTATATAAAAATGTTAGTGTAAAAAAATTTACACCACCAGTAGCCTCATGCACCTCACGTAAAAACTATGAAGATAAAGTTACTACTCTCCAGTCACCATCATTGTAATCTTGAAGAATAACACCTGGCACATGCTTTTAATGGCACTATTTCAATAAAGACAAGGACACTAACAAAAATTGAAAAGGACCTATGGAGAAACTTCTAGTGGCATGAATTGAAGACCAGGCACAAAAGTCTATCTTTCTCAGCACTCTGACAATCACAGCCACAGCAGAAAGCTTGCTGTGATGTTGAAAGAAAAGGCTGCATCTAACTACAATGTTGTACCCACTGCTAGCACTGGGTGGTTTAAATAATTCAAGGGTCGTTATTCATTACATAACGTGAAAGCCTGTGATGCTGCAAATGCTGATGAGAAGGCAGCTGAAGAATTTTTGGAATCTGTCTGCAAGCTGATTATGGTGGAAAATTACTTGCCCAAGCAAATCTGCCAAGAGCAGTTCAGTAGAGCAAATCAGAGCAATTCGGCATAGCAACTGGGGGAGAACAATAGGGTACACAGCACCATTCGGTAGTCTAGTAGGCTGTACCACGTAGGTGCTGAAAATGCACTCTATGAAGATCTCACAATGATCACATTGCTTAACAACACATTTCTCAGGATATAGCCTACAAAATTAAAAGATGTGATGCATGAATGCTTGTGTTTCATTGTCTATTTTTCTTTTCAGAGTGATTAATTTTTAATTCATATATTTGGGAGATCATATATTAATTTGCTTAGAATTGCCAAATCTTCAGAATAAATCAGTCCTTTTATTTTCATGGAATTTCACTATTATAATAGGTAGTATTTTTATCTCTAGGATGGTTTCATCTCATTTTGGTAAAGCCACTCCACTACTTGTTACCTACTGTTTGTATGTCTTTTTCATTTGTTTTTACTGTCAAACTTTCTGTCTTTTAATATGCATTATTTCTCTTATAAACAATATGACGTTGTATTTTGCTTTTTATACTGAGTAGCAATCTTTTGATTGGGGAAGTTTACTCATTAACCTCTCTCTATTTAAAGATATATTTATTCATTTGAAGGGCAGAGTTACAGAGAGGCAGAGGTAGAGAGAGAGGTCTTCATCCGATGGTTCACTACCGAGATGACGGCTATGGCCGGAACTGCGCCAATCCAAAACCAGGAGCCAGGAGCCCCCTCTGAGTCTCCCACACAGGTGCGGGGGTCCAAGGACCTGGGTTATCCTCTACAGCTTTCCCAGGCCATAGCAGAGAGCTGGATCAGAAGTAGAGCAGCCAGCACTCGAACCAGCACCCATATGGAATGCCTGGACTACAGGCGGCAGCTTTATCTGCTATACCACAGCGCCAGCCCCTCTTTAAGCTCCTGATATATGTTTAATATTTTTCCATTTTTAAAAATCTTTCATAATATAAGATTCTCTTCATTTTCCTCATCTTCTGCTTTCCTTAGAGTGAAGTACATGCCTTGTATTCCACTTGAATTCTTTCATTTTTTTTTCTGATTTTTGAGTGATTTTTCTTATAGTTAGAACTACAATGTTATTTATCATAATTTTACTTTACATTAATACTAGCTTACTGTAAATAGAGAGACATTGTATGCATTCATAAAATATACATTTCATCTCAGTTACTTCAGCAAGATGGTGGAGTATGAGGCAATACCAGCCTTCATATCCCTAGGTATCTATCCTCAAATGAAAATAGTCTTATCAAGGCTCAAGTGTTCAACTAAGAACTTGCAGCCATACACTGGGGGAAAAGGGCCAATGATTTCACGGAAAGAATTGCTGGGTAGACCCTGAGGCACATCTGAGGTGCTGGAACGTGTCTAGAACAAGTAAGTTGAGCAGGGAGGTGAGGTTGCCATGGATCTGCATCAGCCACAGAATGGAGACTTCCAGCAGAGGTTGACACTAGGGAAACCAAAAGAGCCACCACAGAACCACAGGTGGTGTCACAGAACCACCAGAGAGGGAAAGGTTGCACAAATCCCACACGACAATCACGAAAAAGCCAAGGCTGTGCTTCTCAGGAAATGGTGTATGGCCAAGACACTGGAGAAGGGCTCCTTCATTTAATGCCCCAAGACAAATTCTGGTTCTTTGGCTACACCATGCACACCACACCCACACTTCAGATACTATAGGCTCTGACCCTGCTTGCTTGATTCACCCTGAGTTTAAGAATCCTAGATGTTTTGCACAATGTTGTGTGTTGGGTCCCCTATCTGCTTCTACTCATTGAATATCCATGTCTCAGACACGGAAGTCATCACCATAATGGGCTACCTGTGCCTGGGATCTCAGAGATTCTGTACTCTAGGTGTGCCTGAAACAGAGCAGAGATAAACCTGCACACATCCAACCAGACCCAAAGCCCACAGCTATTCCAATGATACTGATTCCTAGTACACAGAAACCACCACCAAAGTGGTCTAAGTTGTTCCAAGAGCATCCAGAACCCAGATCCCACAAACGTGGAAGCTCATGTTCCAGACACTGCTACCTGGCTGCTGAGCTATCGCTGCGTGTTCTGTTGAAATTCAATGACCATGCTTTGTATTTTTCCTTTTCTCCTCTCTTTTCTTTTCCTTTCTTTCTTTCTTTCTTTCTTTCTTTCTTTCTTTCTTTCTTTCTTTCTTTCTTTCTTTCTTTCTTTCTTTCTTTCTTTCTTTCTTTCTTTCTTTCTTTTTGACAGGCAGAGTGGACAGTGAGAGAGAGACAGAGAGAAAGGTCTTCCTTTTCCGTTGGTTCACCCTCCAATGGCTGTTGCGGCCAGCGCGTTGTGGCCGGCACACCGCACTGATCGGAAGCCGAGAGCCAGGTGCCTCTCCTGGTCTCCCATGGGGTGCAGGGCTCAATCACCTGGGCCATCGTCCACTGCACTCCTGGGCCACAGCAGAGAGCTGGACTGGAAAAGGGGCAACCGGGACAGAATCTGGCGCCCCAACCGGGACTAGAACCCGTGTGCCAGTGCCTCAAGGCGGAGGATTAGCCTATTGAGCCGCAGTGTCAGCCCCTTTCTTTTCTTTTCTCTTGTTTTCTTTCTTTTCCTTTCCTTTCCTTTCCTTTTGTTACTCTTTTTTTTCTGTGTTCCTTTTATTTTTTTCTTCTCCTTTATTCTTTC
Source organism: Lepus europaeus (assembly GCF_033115175.1). Taxonomy (NCBI): domain Eukaryota; kingdom Metazoa; phylum Chordata; class Mammalia; order Lagomorpha; family Leporidae; genus Lepus; species Lepus europaeus. The sequence continues at coordinate 119,475,365 of NC_084829.1, forward strand.
TTTTGACAGAAATATAATTTTATTTTAGAAACTTCTAAATCATTTTCAGGATTCCAAAATGTCCCAGTTGTCATCCTCAAATAAAATATATCCATTTCTTTAGGACAAAAGAAAAAGAATGGAACTGGTGATTTTCTCAAACAATACTTCATACACACACACACACACACACATATATGTAGTATTTAATCTTTCTTGTTTTGAGGCAAGGAAAATGAACTGTGTACACCATAACTCAGATTTTCTTACTTTACCAGGAAGAAGAGATCCTCTTTCAGATGTGTATTAATACATATATAAAATCCATACTGTGATCATAATGAGGAAAATAATCATTCTTCAACATTTCTATTCTCTTGCAATGGAATCTAAACATCTGTTGAATCTACCTTTTGATTCATGTAGTGTCTATACTTTTGAGACACATTTATGGCATAGACATTATAGAGCTATCTACATATTTGTCAAAGGAGGCAATCCCACTAACTTCATTATTTTTGTTTCTTCCTGTGTTTTGTCCTCTGAGTGTTCTACAGTAATTAAATATCCATTGATCATTGTTTTCTTTGTTTCTTTATTTTCCTCTCTTCTTTCTTTCAGCAAAGAAGGTATAAGAAGATACAGATCAATGTCATCTTAGAGATTTAAAGCAGTCTTGGTGTCATGATCAGTGGTGGCTCCTTTTACAATCCCTCTCCCTGGACAGAAAACCATACTCAGCAATTGCATCCCATCTCCCAATGTGGAGAATGAAAAGAAAGGCTACCACAGAACACACCAAACATTGGAGTAAGAGAAAGGTTTATTGTCCAGTGGGGGACACCTGACAGGCTGCTTCCCCATGCATGATAGAACAACATCCTGTGCTGGGAGAACAGAGCTTATATAGCTTTGCAGAGGAAAGGAAGTGGGAGTAGTGAATCCATTAGGGTGCGGTAGAGTTGAAGCTTGAGGTTGGGCCATTTGGTCACCTGATTTCTGGTAAACCAGGCAGGGCTTAGGAAACTGAAACTTATATTGGAGAAACTAAAACTCATTTCAAAGGATCACAAGTGGGGGATGTGGTTAACAGTATTAAGAAACCTTTTTTAAGTGATCTATTTATTTATTTGAAAGGTAGAGTCAGAGAGAAAGAGAGAGAGAGCGAGAGAGAGAAATCTTCTATCTGCTGATTCACTCCCCAAATGATTGCACAGGCCTGGGCTGGTCCAAGCCAATGTCAGAAGCCAGGAAATTCATACTGTTCTCCCTTGTTAGTGGCTGGAGCCCAAGTACTTGACTGATCTGCTGCTGCTTTCCCAGGCTCATTATCAAGAAGCTGGATAAGAAGTAGAGCAGCCAGGACTCAAACCAGCACACTGATATGAAATTTAGCAATACAAATGGTGACTTAGCCTACTATGCCACAAGGCCTGTCCCTAAGATAATTTTAATATTGCACTTATACATACAAAGTTAGAATGGATACTCTTAGATTTATGCTACTAGTAGTAATGGTAATGCTAATGACTAGTTTAGTGTTCATTTATGTAAATGCTGCAAATTTCACACACATAATCGACCTCAAAAAAGTGTGAAGCAGGAAGTGCTAGTCTTTCACTAATATTATTTACTAATCGATGTTCTCTACTTGATTACTCTGTAAACATAAATTTTCACTTTGTTTCTTTTTTCTTTTTCCTGTTATTATCTAATTTAGGCCTAGGAGATGATCTAATAGGAATAGCAATCTCATTATATTACTCTATTGCCAAAGAAAGATATAAGAATAGGTAACCGCTCTGAGAGCATGACATTTTTTATGGAAACTGCTTTGTAGAGTTTCCTGTGTCAGCTTTAAAACTAACTTCCTTCCTTCCTTCCCTTCTTCCTTCCTTTTCCCCTCTCCCTCTCTCCCTCCCTCTCCTTCTCCCCCCTCCCTCTCCCTCTCCCCCTCCCCTTTCCCTCTCTCCCTCTCCTCCTCCCCTTTCTCTCTCTCCCTCTCCTCCTCCCCTTTCTCTCTCTCCCTCTCCTCCTCCCCTTTCTCTCTCCCCCTCTCCCTCGCCCCTTCCCCCTTTCCCCTTCCCCCTCTTCCCTTCCCCCTCTCCCCTTCCCCCTCTCCCCTTCCCCCTCTCCTCCTCTCTCTCTTCCTCTCCCTTTCCCTCTCCCTCTTCCTCTCTTCCTCTTGCCCTCCCCCTCTCCCTCTCACTCTTCCCCTCTCTCCTTCTGTCTTTCTCTCTCTCTCTCTCTCTCTCTCTCTCTCTCTTACTCTCCTTCTCCCCTCCCCTCCTCCTCTCCCCCTCTACTCCCCCTCCACCCCCCTCCCTCCCCTCTCCCTCTCCCTTTCCCTCTCTCCTTCCTTTCTATCTCTCCATATCACCTCAGCTCACATTCTTCTTCCAGGAAAAACAGGTTTAAGAATAGATGGTGAGTAACATATACTTGTTATCTATTCATGCTTATGTTTCTGGTTTTAAAGATAAAAACATCAAAACATATTTCCTATTGTACTAAAGTTTCAACATTAAATTACAAGTCTGGAAATACATTTAATGATGAGAGTCTTCTAGTAATTATATTTCTATATGGAATTTTGATAGAAGTTTCTAAAGATTTCAAACATGGGTTCTATTAGTCATTCTTTTTGATATAAACATAATTCAACAAACTCTTTTTAATATTAATTCCAAAAATTATGATTAGACAAGCTGAAGCATTAGTAATCACAGCATGACTGAGAAGCACTCCATGCTTCCCAAGAGTACATTTTCTAGTGACTGTCAGCAAAATTCTCTTTCATCTGGAGTCAAAAGAGAAATGCATGGTTCTAAACCAAGAAGCCTGAGAAGGCTTGACAAACACTTTTAAAACTTTACCCTCTCTTCCTTTCCTTCCTTTATATTTTTTTCAGTCTCTTGAACTTTGCAACTCTCAAGAATCAATCTTCTTTGGCAGGAAGCTGCATGAGTGATACTCCAACTGAGCAGGGACATCTCTTGAAGGATGTCACTGGAAATCGCGTTATTTGTAGGGGAAGAAATTGTCATATTCTTCACCATGTTTCATTGCCAGTCTATGCCAGTGCATATCTTCACACCAACCACTCCTCCCACACCAGCTCCAAAGTTATTGCCTTATGAAGTTCAGATTTTGACTATTCATATAGGTATGGATGAATGCCCATGTAAGTATAGATCAAAGTTATATTTTAATGAAACATTTTTAAAAGTTTTAAGGGTGAAAATGGTATAAATTGTTGGAGGCATTTAGATGAGTTCTAGATTAATGTAGTTTATCAAAGACTTTTCTGAAGAGTAGCAGCCAATGTTTAGCATTTGCTTAGTGCTAAGCAAAGACAAATTACTTCAATCTAATTCATAAAATATGAACTATGTAAAAATTAAAGTTTAATTATTTTCAGTGAGAAAAATTTGTCAAGATTATTTGAAAAGAAACTTTTTTATATGTGAGGATGCTTGCATATGATTACCATTTGACAAAATCTTAAGCAAGGGGAATTTTACTGCTAAAATATTAACTTTGTAAAACCATTAAAATACTTAACATAAATTATATATTCACACATTTTAGCAGGTCTGTTTATTTTGAAACAAGAGGGACTTTTTTTTTTTTCCCAACAAAAACCAGTAGAAAGCAATGAACCGATTTCAGTAATTTATAAACGCTCTTACACACAGCCTACTGACAGTCCTCTTCTAGAAAGAACTTATTGTTAAGAGCATTTTCAGTTAAAAATTATGGGGATCAGCATTGTGGTGCAATGGATGAAGTTTCCACCTGCACCACAGGCATTCCATATTGAAGTGCCCTTCAAGTCTAGCTCAATGCTAATGTGCCTAGGCCAGTCCCTGCTGTTGTGGCCATTTGGGGATTGCACCAGTGGGTGGAATTTCTGTTTCTCCCTCTCTGCTTTGGGATAAATAAAATAAATAAATATTTTTAAATTGCAATTTAATGGATTAAAAAAGTGTGTTACATATACACAATGAAATTCTACTCAGTCATAAAATAAAAATTAAAATCCTGTATTTCTCAGTGAAATAAGCCAGTCCCAAAAAGACAAATATCTTATTTCTCCTGATTTTCAGTAACTAATATACAAAATACAAAAATGTTATATATGTGAGCAAAATTGACATTCTGATATTTGATTATTATTTAAAACTATTGTCTATACTCATGAAGAACAGTAGTTTTTCTACTTACTATTTGTTGAATTCTTTATTTGGTGGAGGTCTAAGCTTGTCATTATAAAGTAAATTGAAAGTATGTCATTCTAAAAATTAAGAGAAGAATGAGAAGAGAAGGAGGGGTTGAGAGGCAAGGAGGAAAGAAGGGTAAAGTGGAAAAATATTATTATGCTCTTAGAATCTTTCTTAAAGAAGACAGATTCCAAGATGGCTGAACAGGGAAAAGGCAGCTGAATTTGACCAGGGGAACATAATATAAGAAAAGCAGAGGAAATGCACCCTAGGAGAGAGCTGGAGAGAAGTTTGCAGGGGAAATGGTACAGAAATAAGAGATGTCATGGAGCTGCAAAGGCAGTGCAAACACTGCAGTGAGCAGGGACACTACCTGTGATTCCCTCAGGTAGGGGCTGAAGCGGATACCAGCTGCTGAGACTGAGGTGACTGCAGACTCAGCAGCCCTTGGACTGGTGGTATTGCCTGAGGGAGAGCCTTGCAGACCACACTGACTTCGTGTCTGGCCTAGAGTCCTAGTAGGGGGCAGGGGACCCACCTAACCCAGTAGAAAAAAAAAAAGCACAATTCTTTCTCCCCATCCCTCCACAAGGACATCTGGAAACCAGCAGGAAGAGAGTGCTACTTTAAAACCAGTAGAGGCTGCAGCGGCTCTCACACCTGCTAGACTAAGCGATTTTGTCAGAGAGATAAATTTGCTTTTCCCAGTGACTTTTAGTCTACTCTGGAAGATTGGCAGGGGGCTAGGCAGCCACTTAGGACTGTAAGGCACTCCAATTGCCACACTCTATCACAGGCTCTGGAGCTCAAACTACCAAGGCAGAATGCCCACAGTCACCTGGGTCTTGGAAGGCCTCTGCTCTCTCTGTGCATGTGGCAAGTTCACAGAGCTGAGTGGATAATCTGTATCCTGTGACTGTGGGAGACTTGTGATCCAGGACTGCGGGGATTTCGTGACTGCACAATAGAGCATGGAGTACAGCTGGGTTTCTGGGCAATCACTATATCTGGCTTCAGAGTTTCAGAGCTCCTTGATGGCCTGGGGTGGGACATTGCAAACAATCCCATGCTTTCACTGAGGAATGCATAGATATTTTTTGCGTGGTTCATACACCTTCATGGGTGGGGGTTATAACCACTGTGGGCGAACAGTGGACATTGATCACCACGGAAGAGAGGAGAGGAAGCTGTGATTATGCCAGCAATTATGATCATATCCTCGCCACTTCTGATTACTCTTACCCCACCTCTGAACATAAATCAGACCTTCCTGGCCCACCCAACAAATGCCTCTGGGTTTCTCCTGAAGGAGCAGATACTCCACTAAGCCGCAGAGGCATAGTTCAAAGATAAAACCCATTAGAGGAGAAAGCCAACAAGTGTTCCCACAAATGCCTAAAAATATACAAATCCAGAAATACAAGAAACAAAGCAAGGAAGATGATATGACTCTCTAAAAGGAATACAAGACTTCAATATTAGAATGGGAAGATGCAGAGATGATGAAATCCCTGAAAATAAATTCAGAAGAATGATCATAATATTACTCAGAAACACAGAGACACAAATTTATGAGATAAAGAAATCCATACATGATATAGATTAAAAATAGTTTCAAGATACGTATATATGCATATATATATATATATATATATATATATAGAGAGAGAGAGAGAGAGAGAGAGAGAAGAGAAATCAAACTTAGAAATGAAGAATCCAATATGTTACATAGAAAATACAGTGGAAAGTCTCAACAGCAGACTTGGTATGACAGAAAAAGGAATATCTGAGCTAAACACAAATCCTTGGATATATCCCAATGAGACAAAAAATAAATTAAAAAACTGGAAATAGCTTTCAAGATTTACAGGATACTATCAAATGACTAAGCATATGTGTCTTAGGAGTTCCTGAAAGTATGGAATGAGAAAATGGATTAGAAGTCCTCTTCAGTGACTAAATTCTCCAATTAAGAGATACACATTGGCTTAAGGCATTAAGAAAAACAAGACCAATCTATTTTCTGCCTATAAGAAAAACACCTCATCAACAAAGATAAACACAGACTAAAAGCAAAAGAATAGAAAACTATGTTTCCCATGCCAATGGAAAACAAAAATGAGCAGGTGTAGCTATCTTCTTTTGAGACAAAAGAGACTTTAATACAAAAACTAATAATAAAAGAGATGAAGAAGGGAATTATGCAATTATTAAGGGATCAATTCAACTGGAAGGTGTGACCATAATAAATGTATCTGTACCCAATGCCAGAGGTGCCTAGCCTTTTAAAACAAATGTTAATAGTTTTAAAGATAGAGCCGGTGCCTTGGCTCACTTGGCTAATCTTCCGCCTGTAGCTCCAGCATCCCATATGGGTTCCAGGTTCTAGTCCCGGTTGCTCCTCTTCCAGTCCAGCTCTCTGCTGTGGCCCAGGAAGGCAGTGGAGGATGGCCCAAGTACTTGGGCTCCTGCACCCGCATGGGAGACCAGAAAGAAGCACCTGGCTCCTGGCTTTGGCTTGGTGCAGTGCTGGCTGTAGTGGCCATTTTTGGGGGTGACCCAACGGAAGGAAGACTTTTCTCTCTGTCTCTCTCTCTCTCACTGTCTATAACTCTACCTGTCAAATAAAAAAAAAAAAAGAGTTCTAAAGATAGATATAGACTCCAATACAATAATAATGGGGGACTTCAAAACCCCCTTTTTATCAATGAAAAAAACAACAAAGAAACAACAGATCTAATCTACACATGGACCAAATGGACCTAATTTATATATATATATATATAAATGTATATATATATAAATGTATATATATATATGTGTGTGTGTGTGTGTGTGTATGTATATAACATATAGTACTATAGCTACAGAATAAAAACTCTTCTCATTAGTGTAGGGAATTCTCTCTAGGATATACCATAGCCTAGGCCATAATGTAAATCACAGCAAGTCCAAAAAATTGAATTCATATCATGTATCTCTTCTGAAAATAATGGAATGAAGCTGTTAATTAACAATATAAGAATCTAGAAAATATGCAAACACATGGAGACTCAACATCATGCTCCTGATACCACAGTGGATAATTGAAGGAAAGAGAAGAAAAGTCAAAAAATTCCTAGAAGTGAATGAAGATGACAACAAGCATATCAAAATTTCTGGGCTACAACAAAAGCAGAGTTAAGAGGGAACTTAACAGGAAGTAGTACCTACATCAATGATTTCAAAGGCATCAAATAGATGATCTAACTAAGCATCTCAAGGATCTAAAATACAGGAACAAAACAAATTCATAATTAGTAGGAGGAAATTAATAATTAAAATCAGAAAAGAAATAAAATTAAAATATAAAATATCGGTGAAAAAATAAAATTAATTCATAATTGGAAGAAAAAACAAAAAGGAAGACCCAAATTAACAAATCAGAGATGAAGAATGAAATATACACACAGATACTACAGAAATATAAAGAATCATCAGGTATTACTACAAAGAGCAATATGCCAACAAATTGGAGAATCTAGAAGAAATGGCAAGATTTTTGTTTACATACAAACTACCAAAGTTGACTCAGGTAGATACTGAAAATAAAATTGATTTTAAAATAAAATATATCTAAAATAAAATCTATTATAATTGTAACTAATGCAAAGCATGTTTTTATAGATTTCTGTAATGCATATTTATATTTGAACATAAATTTTCACACAGAGAATTTGAGAATGCAGCTTTCAATTTCCTATGTGTAGTAATAAAATAGTTTTGTTGACAAATAGTATTTTTCAGTTTAGATAGTAACTTGTCAGAGTTGGCAGGAAAAAGAAATAAACGTTTAATATCAGGTGATGTGTTTATTCATCAAAAACTCAGGATCTTCTTTTCTTTGTAAATATTATCACTACATTAGCTAAAATTTTCATTTTCAAATTCTTTTGTTTGGCTTACACTGAAAGCTTTTTTAAAAATAACATCTAAGCCAAGATAGTCATTACCCTTTCATGATTCCTTAACTTTAAACTATAGTTTATAGTTTTTCTACCTCAAAATTTCCATTCTCCATACCTACCCATCTCTTAAGTCTCAATTCAATTTGGAATGCTAACATGGCAAGCATTGTGCTCCTTTCTTCCCATTCAGGACTAAAGTTCATGTCTCTGGGCAGAAAAAACCTCATGTTAACATTGTTGTCTGATTATGTTAAGCTGATTATGTATGTGACCTCCATTAAGGAAAGCAGTCATTCTTCATTCATTCTCACATCATGTGAACAAATCCTAGCAATGGATCTCTCCTGAACTTATAGAAGCTATTTGGATAATTGTATTTTTAATTTTTCTTCTTAAAGGACTTTGAATTTGGAGCTTACATAGTTTCACTGGAAATATTGCAGAGATGAGTGAGTCAACACAATAAGGAGCACATCAGAGCCATGTCTTTGATGTAGGGCACAATGCCAAAAGAGTCTGAGCCAGGAGCTTAACCAGGAGCCAAACCTGGGAAATTGTGATTTAACACAGATACCTGATAATTCTAATGTATTGATCTTAAGACTGGTGAGCATTTGGGAAAAATGGCTTGAAATAATGCTAAAAATAAACCATTATCAATTTGCTTTGTTTCCCTTTCTATTTGTTGGTTCAATGTATTTCTTTCCTGTCTAGCAATTGAAAGTTATCAGGGGGGTATCAGTGATCACAGTCTGACCTACCCACAGGGAAATCACAATCTCATTCTGGTGATAGATTCAAAGTGACCACATCAGTAACTTAATAATTATTATTCAGCATCATAAGTGCTGTGAAAGAAAATATGAAGGATCTAACCTAAATTTTCAAAGTGAAAGAAAAAGAGATTTCTGAAAAATAGTATTTAAATTGGGCCAGGCAAAAATAAATAGAAGCTAACTATGTGAGAAAGTCACAGAAACAGAAAAAAAATCAGGTAACAGGAAATTTATTCAGACCCTGGGGAAGCAAGGCTGAGCTTATCAATTGAAAAATTCAGAGGACATATTGTATACTTGAAAAAATGCTTAGAGTAGATTCCGTGTTCTCACTGTCAAAAGTAACTATGCAGTAAGTTAAAACAGATTTTCATTAGCTAATTTTTTTTATTTACTTAAAAGATCCAGACAGAATCAATCATTCCATAATGTATATATACTTCAAAAATATTTTGTATATAATAAATACATATAATTTTATATATTTAAAAAAACAAATGGCCAAATTAACATATATAAGGAAAACACTTAACAATTCATTGTTTACAATCAGTTCATTCATCTATTCTTAAAGCTAACAAGTTAGCTCACATTTAGTTCTTGGCATGTGATAAGCACTGTGGTAGATGATGAAGATACAAACATGAGGAAGCCACTGATCTTGTCCATAAGGAGTTTGCAACCCTTGAGTAAGCTTACCGAAGAACATGAAGTAACCATTGTTTTCTCTTGATAATGTTGACCTCACCACACAAGTCACACAAAATGTCTGAAAAATAGAAATGGAGTTCAAAAGGGTTGCATAAAGATATATACAAAAAGAAAAGTTTCGAGTGTACCTTATTTGAAGACATGTAGCATATCTAGGCAGTTTTCCTATTATCTGTTCTAGCAACCTTCTCCAATAATTAAATTCATATTTTATTTGAATTTTTAAAATGTCTCTTGATTTTTCCATTCGTTAATCCTGTAATGATTATGTGTAAATTCTAGGGAAATGAGGTTATAATCTCCAAACTTTAATCTGAAAGAATTTCTTAATTTGAATGTCATTATATGGACAATGAGAATGAAGAAGTCTTTACTATACTGAAATGATAAGAAATTATTGTTTTGGATTCTCAGGTACAGAAGTTAGAAAATTGTGATGAGCCAATTCATGGATCTTATAATGGGAAGTTTAGGTGTCATCCAATTATAAGAAGCTCATGGGATGGTTTGTGGGTGGGAGGTTGGTTATGGGAGAGAATTGTGAAGTCATTAAAAGAAAAATGTTAAGTTATATACAAAAGATACCCTGATTAACGAACCTTACGAGTAGATATGTCCTGAAGAAATAGAAAGAGATCCTAACAAACCCAGCCAAACCCAATCTGTCTCCAGTCCATTTCAACTTTCTATTCCATGAAGCTGTGATAACAAGTAATATTCACATCTTCTCAGCCTAGTGCTTCTTGGAGCCCTGAAAAGTTACTCTTAGTGCATTTAGAAAAAACAACATCCTTTGAAAGCAAAAATTTTCCATCAGACTGAACCAAAATATTATGTAGCTATTATTTTGTTCAAAAGTATAAAATAAAGTAACAGAAAACATTTCACAATAATCTGCACAACATAGTCCTGACCTTTGTTCCAGTGAGGTTCGCTGCCCTTTTTGAAGATGAAGGATAAAATGTTGAGTTTCTAGATAGCTTGACAATCATGAATCCATGCCATGATCCTGAAACTCACTGAAGATATTTTGTTTCACCTCAGAACAACTACTCGTGGGAAACACTTTGCCCTTCTCTGCACTGAGAAAATTCACAAGGGATTGTTAAGAAGATTCAAGTATTAACTTATTAACAGTTAATGTGAAAAAATACTATCAGAAAACTGTGAGGGTTAGTATGTGTTAATGAAAAAGAATGATGGAATTTCTGAGGGAAAATAAATACAGCTTTAACCTCTGACTTTGTCAACCCATACCATTCCCATTCAGTTTTCAACATTGTGATCAAAATTGGTACAAATAAAAGTGTTTCAGGTTCTCATCTTCTCCATTCCTCTATCTTTTATTCTTTTCCTCTCTAAACTACTTACTTCTCCCAGACATTAAAAACTGTCAGATGTCAGGATTCTTTTCATATATTGCAAATTCTATGTCCTTCTCCACTCCCTAGTCTAACTAAAATGTGTGTCCTACAACAAAGCAGGGGAAACGAAACACAACAATAAAATGCAACTCTTAGTTAGCCTTCATTTATTTTTTTTTTTTGCTTTAACCGTCACAAAACTGAAAAAAAAATTTATCCACTGAAACACTAATTGCTTCCCAATTGTTCTTACAGAATGTTCCTAACAGATCTGTGTACCTCTTGCTAACTTAACATTGACCTTACTGCAAAAAGCAAGTGACTCATTTATAATCTTTGCTACACTACAAAGTCATAATTCATATTTTATTAATTTAACCCTGGAAGCTATATTTCTCATAGTTTCTTTACAAATCCTTTATTTCTTCAGAGACAAAAGTAGTCATATATATATATATATATATATATATATATATATATATACACATATATGCATCAGTGTGTTAATTTCGAATAAACGAAAGTCCAGAAAATCCATCATTTACTTTTATATCTCAGCCAATTTTTAATATATTATTTAACAGTCTAGAAAAGGAACATAGCCATTATGAAATAAATGTTCTTTTAAAACTCTTCTCAGGAATATAGATGACATTCAGAAAGTGTTATATCATCTCCATACAAAAGCCATTTGTACTATGTAAACCAGGAGGGGAGATTTTCATGGCTGACATTTCATTCATTTCTTTGAAGAAATACAAAGAAACCTGCCCTGTAGCTCTTTTACTCTCCTCTTATATCAAGACATTAATAGATTTCCCTGAACCCAAAAGACCGAGTATAAGACTTAAAATACTGTTATTAGACCTAGTCCAAATGTGAGACATGTACAGGTAAGGACCAGTGTTGCACTGAAGCCTGTATCCTCTTGTGGTAAAAGTCCCACAAGTTGGATGGGATTAAAAACCTCCACCACTAATTTTAGAAAAAATCATTTTCCTCTTCCCAAATCTTTTTTTTTTTTTTTACTCAGCTATACCAAATTGTTAAGCTGAAATGGCATCATTTTCTCCTCTAACTGCATCTGAATATATGTTCTAATGTAGGCTCATTAAAGTATTTCTATGTGGAAGAATGGAATATTAGAAGGTTTAGCAGTTCTCAATCAATTGGTCTTTTCCTAGACAGTAATATATAACTTTTTAATGAATTTAGCAATTTACTCTATGGTTTTCTTCCCATAAAGCAATGAGTTATGGTAGCACACAGGCAAGTAAGATAAATCTCTCACTGATGTTGGCTGATTTATAACAAGGCTTTGTAAATTGAATATTCATGTTACAAAAAGTTCTTTTAAACATGAATGATATATAATGACATCCATAACTCATTTTTCTTCTTTTACTGTTGTTCACTGCAATACTGATGTATTTCTTTCTTATCCTTTCACATTTATATCAATGATTTATAATTTTTTGAAATGGAAAATATATTTTAATATGTAATAAGGTATTTGCCTGTTGTGTGTATATGTATATGACTACCACTGTCATCAGAGTAGCTGATTCAATTTTGACTGGAGCCCAGTAAGATGAACATTTTAGATCAGTAATAAAACACTTTTAATCATCACAAATCCTGGATGAATAAATAACTGATATAAAAGCTTACAAATCCTGAGTCAATCTCGGGTAGTAAGGAAGAAGGTTTCTCTTGTATTTCAAGACTAAAATATCTTTTTTGTATTCTCCATTGTATTTATTTTATGAGATTATCAAGTTGGTTTGGATGCATTTCTAAGAGTAATAGAAAATATTCTGATGTGTTGGTCAACTTTGTGGCTGACATTTTGATTCAGAGAGTATTCCTAAACTGGCAAATTTTACATAGCCTGAATTCCAAGATTTTCTGGGAAAATCAGAAGATGGCAACAATGAGTTCAATATAAGAAACTGTGTGATTTTTATGGCAGCATCTTTAATATTGGAGAAACACTGCAAGATATCAGCACCAGCAAAGACTTCCTGGAAAAGACCTCAGAGGCAGAGGCAGTCAAAGCCAAAATTAACTATCGGGATTGCATCAAATTGAGAAGTTTCTGTACAGCAAAAGAAACAGTCAAGAAAGTGAAGAGGCAACCTGTAGTGGAATGAGAAGGCCATGTGAAGGTGGCCACTGGCAAGCGAGCGTCAGTTAGGAATGGCTTTGAAACCCACCTGACTCTGGAAACTGCCTGGCAACAGGCTGTGATTGGATGGATTTGAAACTGCCTGGCGACAGGCTGTGATTGGATGGCTCTGGAAACTGCCTGGCGACAGGCTGTGATTGGATGGCTCTGGAAACTGCCTGGCAACAGGCTGTGATTGGTTGGGGTATAGACCGCCCCTTGACCAGATTGGCTGGTCTTGGCTATATAAGTTGTTGTACCAACTGTAATAAATGAGTCTGCGGGCTGCACGCCTCAAGCCTGTACACTGGAAATTTATATTCATTAAATAACAAGCATCAGTCTACAATTAGTTCTGTCCCTTCCATATATCATTCACTTTTCCCATTCTGTATGAATTTTAAGCTAATCACAGACATCATATTGTATTGTTTGTAACTACTTCAGACTTTGTATATTTTAGGAAAATAAAATTGCAATATGCTTCAACAGAATGAAGAACTTTTTACCAAGCCACATGAATAAAATTGACCCAACATTTTTTTTTTTTTTTGACAGGCAGAGTGGACAGTGAGAGAGAGACAGAGAGAAAGGTCTTCCCTTTGCCGTTGGTTCACCCTCCAATGGCCGCCGCTGTAGGCGCGCTGCGGCCGGCGCACTGTGCTGATCTGATGGCAGGAGCCAGGTGCTTCTCCTGGTCTCCCATGGGGTGCAGGGCCCAAGCACTTGGGCCATCCTCCACTGCACTCCCTGGCCACAGCAGAGAGCTGGCCTGGAAGAGTGGCAACTGGGACAGGATCAGTGCCCCGACCGGGGTGCCAGCGCCGCAAGGCGGAGGATTAGCCTAGTGAGCCGCGGCGCCGGCCCACCCAACATTTTTTTTTAATATGACAAATAACCAGTTAAAAATGTAGAGGAATGAAATCATGTCAATTTCAGCAAAATGGCTGAAGCTGAAAAACATTATGTTAAATAGAATACGTTAGACACAGAAAAACCAAAATTGCATGTCCTTTGTTATATTGGGAGCTAAAATTAATAAAAAAAGAAATCTAATCTTAACACAGAATGTTGATTAATAGTGACTTGGAGAGATGGGAGAGATAAAGAGAGTTTGAATAAAACAAAATGGGGATGTAGAGTGTGGTTCATTAATTGTGACAAATACACTAACAGGAGCTTTCGATAGGAGAAATGGAGTGAGAAATATATTAAAATTTGGTGTTACTATTAAAATTGTTTTGCAAATTTAAACCTATTCTAAATAAAATGGTAAAAAACTTAAAGGGCATTTGAAATTACTCAAATACTCTGGAAAGTTTCTAAAAGGCAAGTAACAATTATATGATTGGTCATTTTGATTTTTATGTCATTGTACTTTCACCAGTGATAATGGAACAGGATATGTGTTCATTGTGAAACAGTCTTGAACAAAAGTTGTGAAAAATCTTCTGGTTCTTTTGTAACAGTTGTGAGTTCATAATTAAAGTATGAGTATCCTACCAATCTCTGGACGAGTAACAACAGAACATGTGATAGAAGGAAAGCACCTGTTTGTACCTGACAAAATCATGATTCCTAGGGTGTTTACCCAGCTAACCAGAGCATGTGAAATGGTTCATGAGTTTTTGATTCCTTTGCTCTTGAGATTTGTGTTATGTAAATATAAAGGAAGTATTTTGAATGTGATGGAAAGTTTTAATGAATGCCCTTCTGAATACTACTGTTTATAAAGTTATCCATAAAGAGTTGCTGATTCTTGTAGATAAATCATTCTTCCTTATTTCTAGCTCATATTATGAACACTAGCTGTATGTACATAAACTTTCAAATTATTTTAAAAATAATGTTTACATTAAATGCAAATAAATTTTAACATAAATGTAGCAAAGTAGATATCCCCAGAGACTCCATTAAAAGTTGATTTGAATAAAAGAATCAGAGGATAATTACTTGCTATACTGAATACATTTTTGAGAGCATATATCTTATTCTGCAATGCATTTTACAGTCGAGACTGCTATGCCCCTGGGCAGTAGGCACTAAGTAAAAGAATACTGAAATTTTTAAAAAGTAAGGAATTTCACATAATCACCATGTGTTTATTCGTAGTACATGGTTATTATAATGATTTTGCCTGTCTCAATGCAGTGATTTTAAAATGAAACTATGATAATCATCCTCTTTTCCTTCATTTCCAGATTCAACTGAAGTGTTGAACTTCATTAACCTTGTTGGAAACTTAGAAATATAATAAAACTGCTTTTGTGCATTCCTTTAACCTATGATTTAGATAAAACTGAAATTCAAAGCAAAGTGGAATTGAAACTAGACAACACATACATTGGAGGAATTAAGAGTGTAGTGCAATTTCATGCTGTGATGATTTTATCAGACTCACAATAGCATGGGGGTAATAGTCTTGAGGAGAAGAGCAAATACAATCACAAGACACTTCTATTTAATTACATTTATATGAATAACCAAACTTTATATCATTTTGCATATTCTGTACCTGAATTCTCAGAATTTCCTTCTGTATAAGGTAGGCATTTTGACAGACCACATGCTGTACCTCTTAGGTGGTAAAATGAAATTCTGGAAAAGATAGGAAAAGTTGTAATGTTTGAATTGTTGGTCTTCCTGAAGCGTCATCTTGCACCTGCCAGTCATTCTAATGAGATGCACATGATCAATTAACCGAGGAACACAAGAATATTCACAGACATAAGCTACAGTCCCAACAACAAAGAATTTCAGGCAGAAAAGTATCCTAACTAGATACTGGCATATAGCCACAGGAGATTGAATGGCAAATGTTAATATGACAAGAACATCCCTATGCAATATGATGGTTAATTAGGTATCAACTTAACTGGATTAAGAGATACCTACATAGTGGAAAAGAGTTACTTCTGGATGTGTCTGTGAGTATGTTTTTGGAGGAGAAGATGTATAAATAGATGAACTAAATGGGCAAACACAAATACATATGCAGGGGAGCCTAGACAGAGCACTAAGCAGAAGAAAAGCAAATTCATAATCTCTCTCCTGGATCTGGGAAGCCCTTCTTATGTCACACTCGAGCACCAGACTCCAAGAGATCAGAATCTGTGCTGTCAGCACCCTCCCCTATCCACATCATGCCTGAGTTCTCACGCCTTTAGGCTTGAAATGAGGATTACACCATGGGCTTCCTTTGTTTTGGAATTAGACTGATGTGTGCTATTTGCACAACTGGTCTCCAGCTTTCAGATGTCCTATTATAGGACTTCTCAGCCCACTTAATCATGTGAAACAGGTCCCTTAATAATTCTCTGACCCTTCAAACAATCAATCTATTTATCATCTATGTCTACCATCTCTCTATTCTATCATCTATTGTTCTAGCTATCATGTATCTATCTATCTCTCTGATTGCTTCTGTTTCTCTGGAGAACATCAACAGATACATGCAAGTACAAAGAAAGCAGCCTGGAAGTGAGGGCTATCTGGCTGCAATATATGTTACTCCATGATCACCACGGTTGATTTGGCTCATCTGGCTGGCTGGACAGATGTCTTCTACCTACCTCACAGCTCCATGTGTGTCCCTCCCAAAGCTGCATGCTTAATGGAAGAGGATGACCTTCCCCACTAGAAGAGGACCCGTCTTAGATCAAGGGTATATGAATAGCTGCACTCCCCTGCTAGAACCTCCAAGCAAGCTCCCAAAGAAAATAGACATTACATACTATTCTTATCTACTCATTTGCTTTAACTTTGATGAGAATCATAGCTGTTGGCTTAAAGAATGACACAGGACTGCATGGAAGATAAGCCTGTTTCTTCCTTAAAATCAATCTTAGTTTGAAAGAGATACTTCCTGAATGCTCATGCTCATTTCAGCACTATTCACAATAGATAAAATGCTGAATCAACCGAGGTGTCCCTTAGTGAATAACGAAAATGTGGTAGATGCACTTGATGAAATTTTTCAGAATGCTGTTTTTTAAAAAAAATGGAATCTTGACATTTGCGTGAAAGTGGATGCAACTGTAGGTTGTTTTGTTAAGTGAAATAAACCAGGCACAGAAAGACAAGTATCACATGTTTCCTCTCCTATGTGAAAGTTTTAAAAAACAAGTGGAGCTAAACACAGAATAAGGATCAGTAGAGACTGTGAGTAGTGGAGATAGGGAGAGCTTGGATAATGTGCACCAAAACATGGTCAGATAAAAGTCATGTTTTAGTATTCTACAGACTAGTGGAGTGACTATAATTCATAATGTTGCCTCATATGTCATATGAAATATGGAGCAGTGGAAATAGTAGAAGACAAATGAAAATATAAAATGAAGAAATGAAAAGATTAGTTGTCTAGTTTTTTCAATTTATGCTGTGTGTACATTTTGAAACATTGCACTATACCTCCTAAATGTATAACTATTACATGTTAATAAAAGCTTATAAAACCTAAAATAGTCTAACTTTGATCAAAAACAATCTTAGCTTGGATAAAGAAGAAAACATAGATATAGGCCATTGAAAACTGAATGTTTTAGTGATGTGTGAAAAGTGATAATCTAATACTAAATAATCCTATAGAAAAAAGTGTCATAAAATAAATTAATATAATATGGAAAGTATATGTGCTGTGGTTCTTCATATAATTTATTTCTGTTATCTCATATATGAATGACTATGCTTACCATGTTTCCTTGTTAGGTGATTTTTACTTCCTCAAGAGTTAGTAAATATATAGTATTTTAAATTGTATAAAGCAGATAACTAATCATGTCCATATTATTATTGTAAATTTATGATACAATTCTTATGTGAAAGCATTTTACTAGGTAATGTATGAAGTATAATACTTTTTTCATCTTTGAAATACAATTACTTCTGGTTTGAACAATGGCTAGAGTTCCAGAGCCTAGAAGAGCAATACAGAGTGATAAATAAATTCTTCTCCTTGCTGAAATCAAAGAGATTTCAGGTATGCAAATTTAATTGTCTGAGTTAGAATTGAGCCAGAATTAAAAAATTTATTCTCCCCATAATTGTTTTCAATTATGACAGTTGAGTGTATTTGAGTTTTCCATGCTATCTCAAAGATTTTTTTTCCTAGAATATCCTTTGTTCCAGGAGTATGTAAATAGTAACCAAGACTTTTGTCTAGTAAGTATAGTTATTTTTCTTGTCTACATTTTCTTTTTTAAAAAAGATTTATTTATTTATTTGAAAGTCAGAGTTACACACAGAGAGGAGAGGCAAAGAGGGGGGGGGGTCTTCTATACAATGGTTCTCTTCTCAATTTGCCACAATGGCCAAATACGAAGCCAGGAGCCAGGAGCTTCCTCCGGGTCTCCCACACTGATACAGGGGCCCTAGGACTTGGGCCATCTTCTACTGCTTTCCCAGGCAACAGCAGAGAGCTGGACCGGAAGTAGAGTAGCCGGGTCTCGAATCCGTGTTCATGTGGGATGCTGACCCGTCAGGACAGGGCGTTAACCTACTGCACCACAGTGCTGGCCCCTCTTGTCTCCATTTTATCCCCAAGTTGACAAGCTTTGTTCTTCATGGTACACATGGTTTAATGAGCAGGGCAACATAAAACATGGATTATGT
Organism: Lepus europaeus; assembly: GCF_033115175.1. Classification (NCBI taxonomy): domain Eukaryota; kingdom Metazoa; phylum Chordata; class Mammalia; order Lagomorpha; family Leporidae; genus Lepus; species Lepus europaeus. Next base: position 119,494,142 of record NC_084829.1, read on the forward strand.
CTTTTGGTATGTTTTTAACTCAGCACATTAATTCAAATTAACATTTAGGATACAGCCTGTAAATAAAACATATACCACAAGGTGTAATTCCCACTATCTTTATAAAATATAAAACTTTGGCAAGGTGGAGTAATTTTTTTTTTATTTTGTTAAGTTGAAAAAAATTGGGCTCATGCTGTGGCATAGCCGGTAAAGCCGCTGCCTGCAGTGCTGGCATCCCATGTGGGCGCTGGATTTTGTCCCAGCTGCTCCATTTCCAATCCAGCTCTATGCTATGGCTTAGGAAAGCAGTCGAAGATGGCCCAAGTCCTTGGGCCCCTGCACCCACATGGAATACCCGGAAGAAGCTCCGGGCTCCTGGCTTTGGATCAGTGTAGCTCTGGCCGTGGCGGCCAATTGGGGAGCGAACCATCGGATGGAAGACCTCTCTCTCTCTCCTGCTCTCACTCTCTTGCTGTCTCTCTCTCACTCTCACTCTCACTCTCACTCTCACTCTCACTCTCACTCTCACTCTGCCTCTCCTCTCTCTGCGTAATTCTGACTTTCAAATAAATAAATAAATCTTTAAAACAAAAGTTGAAAAACTCCATATTTATTCCCTTTGCGGTTTCCTAGAATCTTCACTACATTTTATGGGAAGGACTTAAAATGTGTTTGAGACTCACGGCACTGGATCAGGAGATATAAGAAATTATTAACACAGAGGAGGAAAATTATGAGTGTTGCAAGAGCATTGCATTCTTTGTCCTCTTACTAAGGTATCTTTTATGAAATATTACTTATCATTGATCATTTATGTTTCCCAAAAAAAGGTTGAGGGGCCAGCAATGTGACATAGCGGGTAAAGCCACTGCCTGCAGCACCGGCAACCCATATGGGCGCCAGTTCAAACCAGGCTGCTCCACTCCCATCCATCTCTCTTCTATGACCTTGGAAAGCAGTAGAGGATGGCCTAAGTGCTTGGGCTCCTGCACCCACGTGGGAGACCTGGAAGAAGCTCCTGGCTCCTGGCTTTGGATCGGCCTGTCTCTGGCCTTTGCGGCCATTTGGGGAGTGAACTAGTAGATGGAAGACCTCTCTTTCTGACTCTGACTCTGTAACTATGCCTTTCAAATAAATAAATAAATCTTTAAAAAAATTAACAAAGGAAAGGATGAAAGTGTATTCTGGTTCATTGTATTTCAAGATTAGAAATGCCTACAAAACAGCTCGAGGATTTTTGCCTTTTATCAATTCTAATGCACACTTTTGTCAAATGATTAAAGAGATTTTACTTTATTTTCAAAAATATCTACAAAGATAAATAGCAAAGTCTCAATTGTTCTTTTTTTTTTTTTTTTTTTTTTTGACAGGCAGAGTTAGACAGAGAGAGAGACAGAGAGAAAGGTCTTCCTTTTCTGTTGGTCCACCCCCCAAATGGCCTCTACGGCCGGAGCTGTGCCAATCCGAAGCCAGGAGCCAGGTGCTTCCTCCTGGTCTCCCATGCGGATGCAGGGCCCAAGCACTTGGGCCATCCTCCACTGCCTTCCCGGGCCACAGCAGAGAGCTGGACTGGAAGAGGAGCAACTGGGACAGAATCCAACGCCCCAACTGGGACTAGAATCTGGGGTGCCGGCGCCTCAGGCGGAGGATTAGCCAAGTGAGCTGTGGCACCGGCCATCTCAATGTTCTTAAGATGCTTTAAAAGCTGCTTCTTGGGGATGGAAACTGTATCAACAAATGTTCATTGAACACATGTATCTTGCTGACATGATGTGTATAGTATTATTAAACTGCAATAATTATTAAAGCTATTAATTTTTATTTTAACACTTTTTATTTCTGTCTGATACCAGGCAAATATGGACACTTTGTCCATTGGCACTTGCCTCAGGTAAAAAACTATTAGTAGCTTCCCACTGTTAAACTTTACAAGCCCAGCACTGAGTTTTAAGGCACAGTGCTTGAGGGGCTTTGATGCCTGCTTAAATTTAGAGGAGAGTAATAAAGGCAATCCTCTGGCCACCCAGAGTAGCCCCAGCTCATCACAACTGGTTGCTACAATCACAGGCAACTACAAAGCCCCAGGGGTGTCTGAAAAACCCACCAGAGTCTGGAAGTAATACACATACAAATTAGTCAGACTCTATGGAGTGCAGTTCTCTGTCTGATGATGGGCAATTGAAGAGGTTCAGTCTGTAAATATTGTCTAGGGACTTGAGGCCTTTGGTCTCCATCAGGCTCCAGATCTCCACAAGGTAAGCCTTGCTCTGATCTCCATTTCGGAGTTCTAAGCTCCCTCTCTTGGGTCTCTTAATATGACTGGAGTTTCACTTTTTACAGGCTGTTGCAGGAGGCAGAGCACAGGTTCCCTGGCTGTGGAAACTCAATATTCACTCCACAGAGATTAGAAAGGGGCCCTTGTCACGGTGGGCTGATGCCAATAGAATTTTTCATAGTGGACACTGATTCAGTTTGCTCTTTATCTGTTAAACAAGAAGTGTCTCTTCATGCCACTCTCCCAGCACTGGGTTGGGGAGAGGATGACAAAGGCAACTCTTCCCTTCTTACTTCTTCAATGAGACTTTTCTTCTGACTCTGCAAGACAAGGCACTGTGATGTCTCACCTGACTTGCACTGCTGTGGTGAAGGTGATCTAGTGTGTGTACAGCTGTTTACAATAGTATCTCTGCAGGAGGTGTTGGCTGGAGCATCTTATTTTAATATTCCTTCTCCAATTTTTGTCATTTATTTTTAAATTTTATTAAAATTATACAAGTTTTATTTATTCATATATGCAGATGTAGGAACACAGTGATACTTCCTACCCTACCCTCCCTCCCACCCATACTCCAAACCATCTTTCTCCTCCCTCTCTCAGTCCCACTCTTAATTTTTCAAAAGTCTGTCAGTGAACTTAATGATTGCAAAGTTAACCAACACTAAGTAAAAAAGTTCAACAAATAGTATGAAAAGAAAAAAGAACACTGTTCCTCAATGGAAGAGACAAGGGCTATAACAACCATTAAATCTATAATGTCCATTTCACCCCAATGCATTACATTTTGGGTAACATATTAGTTACCCCAGATCAGGGAAAATATATGGTATCTGTCTTTACAGGACTGGCTTATTTTACTAAGTATAATGATTTCCAGTTGAATTTTGTTGCAAATGACAGGATTCCATGAGTTTTACAGCTGAGTAGTACTCCCGAGTGTATATATACCATAATTTCTTTATCCAGTCATCCGTTGATGGATATCTGGGTTGATTCCATATCTCAGTTATTGTGAAGTGTGCAGCAATGAACTTGGGGATACAGATAACTTTCATATAATGATTTCTATTGGTTGGGCAAATTCCCAGGAGTAGGATGGCTGGATCATATGGTAAGTCTATATTCAGCTTTCTGAGATATCTCCATACTCTTCTGTAAAGCTGTTTGAAGCCGGTGCCACGGCTCACTAGGCTAATCCTCCACCTTGTGGTGCCTGCACACTGGGTTCTAGTTCCGGTCGGGGCACCGAATTCTGTCCCGGTTGCCCCTCTTCCAGTCCAGCTCTCTGCTGTGGCCCGGGAGTGCAGTGGAGGATGGCCCAAGTCCTTGGGCCCCGCACCACATGGGAGACCAGGAGAAGCACATGGCTCCTGCCTTCAGATCAGCACGGTGCGCCGGCCGCTGCGCGCCAGCTGCGGCAGTCATTGCAGGGTGAACCAATGGCAAAGGAAGACCTTTCTCTCTGTCTCTCTCTCTCTCACTGTCCACTCTGCCTGTCAAAAAAAAAAAAAAAGCTGTTTGAGTTTGCATTCCCACCAATGGTGTATTAATATACTTTTCCTCCACATCCTCACCAGCATTTGTTGATGTTGATTTCTGTATGAAAGCCATTCTAACTAGGGTGAGGTGAAACTGCAATGTGGTTTTGATTTACATTTCCCTGATGACTAGTAACCCTCAGCATTTTTTCATGTGTCTGTTAACCATTTGAATTTCCTCTTTAGAAAAAAAATGCTTATTCAAGTCTTTTATCCATTTCTTTTTTTTTTTAATTTTTATTTTTTTTTTGACAGGCAGAGTAGAGAGAGAGAGAGAGAGAGAGAGAGAGAGAGAGAGAAAAGTCTTCCTTTTTGCCGTTGGTTCACCCTCCAATGGCCGCCGCGGTAGGCGCGCTGCAGCCGGCGCACCGCGCTGATCCGATGGCAGGAGCCAGGTGCTTCTCCTGGTCTCCCATGGGGTGCAGGGCCCAAGCACTTGGGCCATCCTCCGCTGCACTCCCTGGCCACAGCAGAGAGCTGGCCTGGAAGAGGGGCAACCGGGACAGGATCGATGCCCCGACCGGGACTAGAACCCGGTGTGCCAGCGCTGCAAGGCAGAGGATTAGCCTAGTGAGCCGCGGCTCCGGCTCTTTTGTTTATTTCTTAACTGGATTGTTTGTTTTGTTGTTGTTGAATTTCTTGAGCTCTTTATACACTCTGGATATTGACTCTTTATCAATTGCATAGTTTACAAATATTTTCTCCCATTCTGTTGATGGTCTCTTCACTTTGTTGAGGGTTTCTTTTTGCATTTAGGAACTTCTCAACTTGATGTAATCCCATTTTTCAATTTTGACTTTGATTACCTGTGCTTCTGTGGTCTATTCTAAGAAATTTTTTCCTATGCCAATGTCTTGCAGAATTTCCCCAATGTTCTCCAGTAATTTGATTGTATCAGGTAATATATTTAGGTCTTTAATCCATTTTGAGTGGATTTTTGTGTAAGCTGTAAGATTGGGGTCTAGTCTGATACTTCTGCATATGGAGATCCAGTTTTCTTTGCTGGAGCTTCTTAGCCATTTTGAAGTCTCTTTTGTGCAAAAATTTTTATTTATTATCTCAAACTTTTGAGAAAATTCACGGTATCCTTTAATACCCTTTACTTTCCCATATACTTATCATGGGTACAACTACTGTGGAGTATGGGGTGGATATATTTCAGCAATAGTGCTGTGACCTGAAGGGGCCTTGAAAAGACTACATTCGTCTGCTTCATACTGTGACAAAATCAAAACTAAAGAACACAGGAGGAAAAATGATCTTGTCCTTTGGTGATGCTTTCAATAAAGATTTTAAAGCCTTTCACAGTAAGTGTTTTAGCTGCCTGACATGCCTGTCTTTTTTATGTCATATATGAATTTAGCTAACAATTAAAGTCCATTTTCCCATTTCAGAAAATATGGTGAACAGCTGTTCTCTTTCTTCTTATAATCACCTTACATTTGCTAGCATTTCATTATTGTCACCTACTTTGTTTAAATTATTTTGTGGAATTCAATTTTCATTTTGCATTTTGGAAGAGAAGGAGGAACAAATACTCATATCTCATTTTCAATGCCTATAAAACACCATTCTCACAATAACTTTTTTCAGTAGCCCTGTTTCCAATTCTTTCACTGCTGCATATGCTACTCCTACCAGGCATAGGTCAATTAAATTTTGCTTTTAGCAAATACTTGTAATTGATTCCCCATACCAGTCAGTATACTAAGCATAAGACATAAGGCAAAGATATCTTTGCTCTGTCTTCATAGAGCTTGCAGTCTAATAGGAAAGGTACACTGAAACCCACAAACTAATATACTTCAATAGAACTAGTCACGATAAGGTGTGCAGGAAAGAATTAATACATCTCAACCGATGGTGGGCACCTCTTTCCTATCAACAGGAGTGTTATTTGGACCACCCCAGGGAGTTTAGCTTTTGGAAAATCACCTGTATTAATAACTGATAGAATTATTTTTATAGCTTTTGGTACTAACTTGTCTACCTGGTCTAGGAAAATAATTTGATATACGTTGAGCACCTGCTTTCCTTGTAGGTTTGGAATTTGGATAGTCATCGCTGGTACACAAGTGACATGCGCCTATGTGTGCAGACTTCTCTAAGAAGTCTCGATTCTTGAGTCTCAGGCAGGCCTCCATGAATAAAATGCAGGTCATATTTATGGCTGCAGTTCACTTCTACAGGACTAGCCATGTTTTTGAAGCCCCTGACAGGGAGTGCTTTGAAAACCTGTGCTTGATTTCTCACTATTCCTGACTCATTTGCCTTTATTGACTTTACTCTATGAGCTTTTTATATAATAAGTATAACCTTGAAAATAACTGCTTCTTCTATGAGAATCCTTTTAGCAAGTCAATGAATAAATGGTTGGTCATGGGACTCTCGTCAAAAACATGATGCCTCTCAGTGAAAGAGGGCAGAAAGATTAGGGACTAAGGGATGATAAGAATGGAACTATTTCAGACAGAGCTGTCAGAGATGCTGTCTCCACTATAGGGTCATTCTAGAAGAGTGATGAAATGACAGGTCGATTTATGCAAATAGGTGGAGGAAGAATGCTTCAGGTAGAGGAAATAGCAAATGCAAAGCCCAGAAAGCAGTAGCAAACTTAGTGGTTCCAGTGTGACAAGATCTACAGGAGCAAAGCAGAGAGCTGTACGACAGAGGTTGAGAGAGAGTTCAGGTACAAAAAAGACTTAATGTAAACCAGATCAAAGGGAAATTATGATAACCACTTCTCAATAATTCATTAGGAAAGCAGTAAATATATTTAAATTACTTTTGTTGAGAAAGGTAAGCCATTTATTGGCACATGGAGCTTTTCTCACTAAATGAATCTAAAAAATATCCCTCAATAAAAGACACTGAACTGAGATCTTATACATACTCTAAACAAGATAAGTAAATATTTTCTCTTTGAGTTAAGTGAGTAAGATCCATATATTATAAGGAATACCATGGGGAAAGCCAAAATATTATCTAAATATATCAAAGTTTATAAACTTTGTAAAGAAGCAAAACCTCAAGTAAAATTTGAGGAAACTTTCAAAGATATTATGGGGGGGGGCACATTATTTGACAATTTAGAGAATACTTGATTAATTGAAATTAGGTACCACATAAAACCATCGTGGAACAAACTAGCAAACTTCAGTTTTATAGAAAATGAAGTACAAACTGTGTCTATAACCAGGGGATCAAGTGATCCTATTAAATACCACATAACCAGAAGCTGCTGGAATATTATTGTAAGTAATGGAAAACACCTTTAACACCACCTCAGGTGGTGATGACACCATGGAAGCATGGGAAGTGATCCTTCAGATGCCACAAACACTATGGAAAGGAAGCTGCTCTGTGCTAAATGTATGCTTATTTCCAGGAATGGCTAGAGCCATAGTACTGAAACTTGGCCCAAACAAACATGAAATGTAACAGTTGGCGATTTATAATACTCTGTTTAAAATCTGCAAGTTCCTTGAAGTCTCCCTGTACAAACTTGCTTTCATTGTTTACTTGAAATTTACTTAATGGTGGTTTGTACTTCTTTCAATTTAACACACAGAAAATGTAGTTTAAAATTCTCCTCAGTAGACTCAAGCCTTGACTATTCAGAGAGAAAAGTAACTTGTGTATATCTCAGCGCTTAATAATCTGCTGATGAATTACATCCTGTGCAAAGGACCAAGGTCTGGGAGACTTTTGACCTTTTAATGTTGGCTGCACTTTTTTCTTTTTTTTTTTTTTTTCTTTTTATTTTTTTGACAGGCAGAGTGGACAGTGAGAGAGAGACAGAGAGAAAGGTCTTCCTTTGCCGTTGGTTCACCCTCCAATGGCCGCCGCGGTAGCGCGCTGCGGCCGGCGCACCACGCTGATCCGTTGGCAGGAGCCAGGTACTTCTCCTGGTCTCCCATGGGGTGCAGGACCCAAGTACTTGGGCCATCCTCCACTGCACTCCCTGGCCACAGCAGAGAGCTGGCCTGGAAGAGGGGCAACCGGGACAGGATCGGTGCCCCGACCGGGACTAGAACCCGGTGTGCCGGCGCCACAAGGCGGAGGATTAGCCTAGTGAGCCGCGGCGCCGGCCTTGCACTTTTTTCTTATGCTGTGTCATATCCTCTCCTACTTTTGAAGCTTATATGACTATACCTCTTGTACTCAAAGCAATTAACATACCTGTGTAATTTATATACATTCTAAATAATCAACTTTATAATACTGCATCCACAGAATAAACGCATGCCCTGAGAACCAAGGGGTAGAATTCATTGGTCAGCTTACCCATAATAAGGTTTCCACAGTAGAAACTGTGCTTTCATTCTTAGTTTAATATACTCATTTGAGGATATAGGAACAACAGGTAGATATACTGTGTCATGTAATGAGTATATTGTCAACAAAGGCATGCTGTTTTCCACTTGGAAAACTGGTAATGTAGTGGGAGATGCAATCTTTAAACAAATCATTTCAGAACTACTACAACTGTTACAAAAACACTGAATTTACTGCTTGTTATGCTCATATGCATTCTCAATTGTTATTTGAAGCTCAATTTTACTCTTTCTTGGGCCACATGCATCTGAAATATATTCATATAGTTTAACATATTCTATTTTGAAGTTTGAAATGCAAGATATTTAAGCTTCACAACTATTTCTGTAGCATGTTAATAGCATCGCAGGACGTTTTAAAGGAGATTATAATGAAAATGTTGCAATTATTTTATTAGTTTATTGGCCTTTCCAAAGGCAGTGAAATGCCATGAGTAATGATGGAAAAAATGAATTTAATCATAAAATGAAATATCTGTTTATTAAGCAAGACATCGAATGTGCTCAGACAAGCGGTCTCAACATAGCTTTAATCCCTTTTCTAAAGGAAGTTTACAACTATCATACAAATCAACTTTATTTTTATATGAGCAGTTTGAAAAGAGGATGAAGGAGACTATGCTGACCTTTGGAACAATATGGTTTCTATTCTTTACTTAGGCTTCTCTGGATTTATTTCTTGCTAAGTGACCTGGTAATACAGAGACAACAGAGCAATTTATTATTTTTATTATACAACATTTCATTACATAGAGATATTGTCATTGAAAAAATTGGGTTGTGCCTCAGGATGCAATAATAAAATGACAGCTTTTATGATGAACTTCATACTCACCAAGCTCCTGAGTGTGTTCCCTAGTCTTTGGGTCACTGATGCTCTGAAAATGACACAATTATATTCATTTGTAATAGTTCTTGTTTATTAGACATGTCTGTTTCTGGCTTTATTTTAATCTGCTTGTCAGTCATAATTACTAACAATTTGTTGAGACAAATGATAGCCTTTTACATTATTTGGAACCATTCAGAAAGACAGCTTTAGCATTAATTCAAAAGATCTGATTCAAAAGGCTCAACTGTATGACTGTAAATTACAGTGGAAGTCTAAACTGCTATTGTCACTGAAAGTCTCGTTTAGCATTCAACCTACCATTTTCATTATTTTACCTTAAAATAAAATGGGATTTGTTGGGATTATGTGCAAGGCAATTGGAAATTATGTGATAGGTTCAAGTAGTTTTAAAATAAAATTTGGATCTTAACTGAAACATAATAAATCTATGCCCTCACTACATTTTTGATGTGGGCACATTGTTTTATGGCTGCATTATAAAAATGAAGTGACCACAATATGTTTTTAAAGTACAGCAATTGAGAGAGCAGATGGAATTAAAACGCTTACTAGGGATTTTAAATGTGACAATTTTAATGGCCTTCAGCCATCTCCAAGGTAATTAATGACAAAGAAAACAATCATTGAAGTTGATTTACTGTCAATAAATGAACAGTGCCTGATTTAAAAGGTTATAGATATCTCTATGTTTGCACAATGCAAAAACTTTCTCAAACCACAAATTATCTTAAGAAGATCTTTACTTAGTGTAAGGTTAATCACTTGAGTATAAAGTAGATTGAAAGTGGAACCTTATAAAAATTAAAAGAGGGTATAAGAGAGGAAAGAGGAGAAATTGTGGAAGTGTGGGTTGGAGGGAGGGTAGGGTAGGAAGTATCACAATTTTCCTAAATCTGTATATATGAAATATATGAAATTTGTATACCTTAAATAAAAAAGAATGTTTAAAATTCACATGTTGAATTGGTATATTGTGTCAGAGCACCAGTCTCCATTCCTGCTGCTGTGCTTCCAATCCAGATCCCTGCTAAAGTACTCAGGAAGACAGTAAACAATGGCCCAAATGCTCAGGCCCCTGCATTTTGGGAGACCCAGACATAGTCCCAGCCTCCTGATTTCACCATGGCCCCACTCTGGTCATTGTACCCATTTAGGGAGTGAACAAGCAGATAGAAGCTTCTCTCTCTCTCTCTCTCTCTCTTTTTTTCTCCCTCCCCCACACTTCTTCCCTCCCTCCTGCCTCTCTCTGCCACTCCACCTTTCGATAAATGAACAGATCTTTTTATATATAGAGAGAGAGATACATATATAAACTGCATTTCTCAACAAAGGCTGTAAGCCTTGATACCCAGTCATTTAGTACATTCCTGAAGTACTGAAGGTCCTGGTAATCTAATCATGTCAGTGCAGTCTCTTTTACATGGTTAATTGTAGAAAAATGCATGTCCTTTAAAGATTTTTTAAGAGTAGAAAAGAAATCAGAAGGAGAAAAACCAGAATCATAAGGTGGGTGTCTAATAGGTTTCCCGCTGAAATCACCTCACTCTGTCTTTTATGACCTTGTCTAAATATGATCAGAGTCGGCAAACTTGGAAGGCTTCCATAGCCTTGGCAACTCATGACGACAGCCTCGGGTGGTTACTGGCACCATAAACTAGAGTGTCAATTTGTTGGGTCAACAACAGGAGCCACTGTGCACTTGCTCCTCATGTGGGATCTCTGTCCTTAATGTGCTGTCCATTTTGATTTAATGCTATAACTAGTACTCAAACAGTATGTTTCACTTTGTGTTTCTATGTGGGTGCAAACTGTTGAAATCTTTATACTAAATTGATCTTCTGTACATAAAGAGAATTGAAAATGAATCTTGATGTGAATGGGAGAGGGAGCAGGAGAGGGGAGGGTTGTGGGTGGGAGGGAAGTTGTGGGACGGGGAAGCCATTGTAATCCATAAGCTGTACACTGGAAATTTATATTCATTAAATAAAAGTTAAAAAAAATAAATAAAAATGAAATGAGAAAGCAAAAAAAAAAAAAGCCAGTTTGCATCACCTGTTATAATTCTTTGAACAAATGCTTCAGGATCTTGATCCCACTGGTTGAAAAGATACATAAGGACCGACGTTCTGCTCTTTCTGAAGCTGATCTGTGAACAGCTGTTTCAGGACTCACTAAACAGAAAGTGTAGTCCACTCTTGCAGAATTCTGTCACTGAAACAATTGAGATCTCTGTGGTGTTGGCTATTATTTCTGGAGTTAATCATCAGTTGTCTTCAATTAAGGCATAAATGAATTTTTTTTCACAAGTTGGTGTGTATAGTCTGCTGCTGTGTTTTTTTTATTATTATTATTTTTACTTGACAGGTAGAGTTATAGACAGTGAGAGAGAGAGACAGAAAGAAAGGTCTTCCTTCCGTTGGTTCACTCCCCCAATGGCCACTATGGCCTGCACTGCACCAATCCAAAGCCAGGAAATAAATTTAAAGTACGTAAAAAATTAAAATGAGTTATCCATTTGTAAACTGATGACTTCTTTGGTGTACTATTTCCTGAGCTGTTCATAAAGTATCAATTATTTCACCATTTTTCCACCCAGATTTCATCATAAATTTGATGTTTGTTTTTGTTTCAATTTTAGCAAATTTATGTTGTTCTGTGAGAGGCTATTTTCAAACTGATATTTATCCTTTATAGTGATTCAAACTATATTGTGCTCAAACAAGTTTAACAAATTAGTGTTAATTAATTTTGGTGCAAAAACATCTTGAAATCTATGCATAGCTTTCCATCCCATCCATGAACATTTTGACTTTGAATGCATTATGGGTATGAAGATACAATTTAAAGCATCTGAGCTGCATTCTTTTCTATTGGTATAGTTTGTATATGTGACTCATGCAATCTTTAGTACCATAGCTTTATCTTAAGAAAGCAGTGTATACGATATAACATCTTTCATTTTTTTACTAAAATATGTCATGTACTAGGACACTGAATTTCCAGGGAATTTTTACAATTAGCTTGTCAATCTCTACAGAAAAGCTTACTGGGTTATTATCTGTAATTGATTTGATATGTCAATCAATTATAGGAGGGTTGATATCTTAACAATGTTGATTCATTTGACTTACGATCATGGTACACCATGGTCTTATCTAATTTCTGTCTGTAATGTGCATATTTCAAAGTACGGTTCTTGAACATCTTTAGTCATATCTTCATATTTTCAGGGATTTATACATTTATAATTTTAATTCCTAACTGCTCAATGTCAAAATATAGAAATAAAATAGGTTTTTATATATTGATCTCATATCCTACAGCCTTGCAAAACTCAGTTAATTATAGGTTCTAATAATACTCTATTCTTTTTTCTCCATGGTCTTCCCATATTCTAAGCTCTAGAATCTGGCAAGCTCCGCTTTAGATTTTCTTTTATTTAGCCATTGCTCAAGAAACTTAAAAACAAAACAAAACAGAACAAACAAACAAGAAAAAAAACACAAACAAACAAACAAAAAAAAAAACCACAAACAAACAAACAAAAAAACACAAACAAAAACCGGAGCAGTCGTAGTTTGCCTCCCTTATTTCTTGTCGTCCAAGACAAGTTGCTCTTTGTTTAATATTAAGTGTCTACAATCTTTTGCATCATAAAATTTATAGTCTCTTTTTTCCCATGGAAAAAAGTAAATACAATCCTTGTACTGACCTTGATTGGGAACATTAGTCTATAAATTTATATTCAATAGGATTATTCATAAGCAACTAAGTCTATCACCTTGCTCTACTTTTTTTATTTGTCAAATGTGTTGTTTGTTCCATTTTTTAATATTTTTGTGCTTTATTTTAGATTAAATGATTGGTTTATTATAGACGCCATGTTATATTCTTTGTTGATGTACCAACTATAACTGCTTTCTGGCGTTCTTCTAATCATTGATATATATTGGTCAGAAAACTTTTTTCAGAAAAGAGTCACATAATAACCATATTCTGTTTTTCCATTTGTAAATCTTAGTCACAACTATTTCAGCATGTTGTGGCGGCATGAAATCAGCTATAGATAACAAGTAAAAATCTGGCATGACGGCATTTTGGTAAACTTTATTTATGAAACAGATGCTGGGCTCGATATATGAGCCTGGGTCTAGGTTTGCCAGTGTCTAAATTATAACTCATTATTTACTACAGTATAGCTTCAAGTGATACTATACCACTTACATTAAGAACTTTTCCCTCATAGCTTTTATGCTATTTTTGCACGTTTTATTATTATATATACATATATGTTATGAAGTCAAATTTCACATATATAAACATAATTATTTCAACATAATTTGTTAATAATATCGACTCTATAATTCAAGTTTCTACCTTTCAGTAATACAAAAATGCTGCTGTATTGCTATTTTATTAACATTTCTTGACAAGAAATCTGTTTTCATCTTTTTGTTATCTATCCATAAAATATCTTTATTTGGCTGCTTGTAAGATTGGCTCCTGATTACTGTTTTTACACAATATGATTCTGAATGCCTTATTATAGTTTCCATATTTTTGAGACTCTTTGATGCACAGATATGCAGATTATCACATTTCAAAATTGTCAACTTTTTTGTTTGTTTGTTTCAAACCACACCGGTACTCTGTTTCTTTTTTTTTTTTTTTAATTTTAATGTGTTTGTTTCACTGGATCTTGCACATTGCTCCATCTTAAACTCGCTAAAATATCTTTTACATTTTCTAGTTTACAATTAATTTATTTAACATGCTTTTTAACATAGACCTTGTAGTTTTCCTCTCTTTAAGTTGTATTTGATCTTATTTATGTTGTGCATCATTTTACCTAAATTTGTGAACATAGAGAATATAGTTTTAGTAAATGTTTAAAGCTCTTCTCCAGTATTTTGTTCTGGGAATGGTTTGATGTGTTGATTTCTCTCCTTTTTTGCCTATATTTTTCTAATCCTTTATGTGTCTGGTAAGTTTACCTTGTGTGTCTGAAAGATAAGACCCAAAGATCCCAGCATCCTTTATCCCTTTTTGTGGGCCCAGTGACTTTCTTTTTTTTTTTTGACAACAGAGTTAGACAGTGAGAGAGAGCCACAACAGAGAGCTGGACTGGAAGAGGAGCAACCGGGACAGAATCCAGCTCCCCAACCGGGACTAGAACCCAGGGTGCCGGCACCACAGGCGGAGGATTAGCCTAGTGAACCGCTGTACTGGCCCCAATGACTTTCTTCTGATGAACACCATGTGAGAAAAAGTGATGGAATGTCACTTGCTTGGTTGTTAAAATATGCTGTAATGTCTGTGTAGCTACTAGATTCTCTCAATTGCTTTCCTGGCTTGCATGCTTTGAAAAAGCTGTGTTTTAGAAGCCCAGTGGCAAGAAAACAGGGGTGGCTTCCAGCCAACAGACAATGAAGAACTGAAGGCACCAGCATGACTGTTGCCTGCAATCCTGCCATTAATCAAGTGAAAGCTTCAACATGAAGTGTTCCCTGGTTGAGCCTTATGATAATGAGAACTTAGCAGACATCTTGATTGTAGCCTGCGGTTGAAAAATTCTGAAGTAAATCCAAAGGTAAATCATGCCAGATTACTGATCCATAGGCATTGTTTTTAATTGCTAAATGTGTGATAGTTTGATAAATAGTCATGAATAACTAATAGTTTTGATTCATGGCAAGCATTTCAAAATTTCCTTTCCTGCCTTTGTGTTGTATTCCTATGGATATTCTTGAACATTCTTTTCTGAGTTGCTGTTATGTTTCTTAGAAAAATCTGCAGTTACTGATTTTGCTTTTTCAGATTTAAGTGGTACCAAGATAATCTTATGCCCAGGCCTATTCTCAAATGTCCTGTGATTTATATTTCCTCCCTGTGACTGATGGTAACAGGCACTATACTAATCCAGATCACTGTGATTATCACTTGGCTAGTTAGCTCTCCTCACATGCATGTACTGATCACTACTTAGCTGTTGTCGTTGATTTCTCAACAATGTTGCAGTGGATTCGTTTCTGAAAGGAGCAGCGTGGTGGGGGCAAGAGGCGCGGAGTCAACACACAGACTCCGGGAGTCGGGTGAAAGCAGGCTTGAGGCGAGCAGCCCGCAGACTCATTTATTACAGTTGGTACAACAGCTTATGTAGCCAAGACCAGCCAATCTGGTCAAGGGGCGGTCTATGCCCCAACCAATCACAGCCTGTTGCCAGGCAGTTTCCAAATCCATCCAATCACAGCCTATTGCCAGGCAGTTTCAAATCCATCCAATCACAGCCTGTTGCCAGGAGGTTTCCAAAGCCATCCAATCACAGCCTGTTGCCAGGCAGGCTCCATTGCCAGGTGGGTTTCAAAGCCATTCCTGAGTAACTGATGCTTGCTTGCCAGTGGCCACCTTGGCATGGCCTTCTCATTCCACTACACTCAGCTATGTGAGAGAGACTGTCCACTGATATCTGAGGTTATTTCTGTGTTTATCTCCCTCTCCTTGGTTTACTATGCACTCTAGTAGCCTTACTTTCTGGGAACAAATTTGTTGTTCTCTTCATTTCTTGTCTTTTTTTTCTCATGGACAGCAGTCCTCTGCTCCTTATTGTCTGAGACCATATACACTCAGCACCCAGAAAGCCCATTCACAGCAATGTGAAGGCCTCTTGCTGCAACCATGTGGAATTCCTTTCCGGGAGCTTTCTCAGGCTGCCAAAGAGTCCATGCTTCTGTTTTTCTTCAGGTCTTACATAGGGAGCAGTGACCCTGGAAGAAGCTCTAAGCCAGTGGCTGTTTGAGTACCAGAAAAATGTTGTATCACCTTATATTTCATGCTCATAGATGTATACTAGGCTGTGCTTTATGGAGTCTCCCAAAAATCATTTTAGGTATTCACTGAACATTTAATTATGCCACGTGTATATCATTATATTTGCTTGGTCTTTCCTTTTACATTGAATGTCATTCTTCTTTTTAAAGGTTTATTTCCACTCAGAAGTGGAGCAACCACAACTTGGACCAGTGTTCATGTGAGATGTCAGTGTCACAGGCAGTGGCTTAATCCGTGATGCCACAAAGCCAGCCCCAGATAACCTTCTTTTAGTATCTGTGTTCTGTGGCTCTTCCCCATGCAGTACATTCCTTAAGTGTTACATTCCAGTATTTGTCTGTTTGTCTTCATTTTTCCTCATTCTTTTTTTTTTTTTTAAACAGGCAGAGTGGATAGTGAGAGAGAGACAGAGAGAAAGGTCTTCCTTTTTGCCGTTGGTTCACCCTCCAATGGCCACTGCGGCCAGTGCATCGCGCTGATCCGAAGCTTGGAGCCAAGTGCTTCTCCTGGTCTCCCATGCGGGTGCAGGGCCCAAGGACTTGGGCCATCCTCCACTGCCTTCCCGGGCCATAGCAGAGAGCTGGCCTGGAAGAGGGGCAACTGGGACAGAATCCGGCGCCCTAACCGGGACTAGAACCCGGTGTGCCGGCGCCGCTAGGCGGAGGATTAGCCTGTTGAGCCACTGTGCCGGCCATTTTTCCTCATTCTTAGCTTGTGTTTTGGTAGTACAATTATCAGTCAATATGCTTTCATATCCAAATGCTATGATTTGAACAGGATTTGGCTAACACAACTCATGCAGTTATTTAAACCCCAAAGTCTTACTTTAAAGGTTAATGGTTTAATGTTAACAGTTGACGGATTAAAGGTAGAGGCTTTACCCAGTTATGGTGTCTGGGACGTTGGCAAATGGAGATCATTAGCTCATTGGGGATTTTTCCTCAGAAAGTTGTTTTTGTGACAGAGTTGGTTACTTTAGCTAAATGTTTTCCTTTCACTCTGATTCCTGGTTCACTACATGATGATTCCTCTGGAGTCCTCTGACATCACCAATTGTCTTCACAATTGTCTTGGACTGTGAACCTGTAAAACTCTTAGCTGAAATAAATCTTCATTTCTAAGTAGCTATTCCCAGGTATTTTTTGTTTAGTAATGAATATGTAACTAATATACCATCTTTCCTGTTAATAAATAATAATTCAGTCCAATAGCTTTTTCAGTGAGTCATCTTTCTTTTTTCTCTGGAAGTTTATAATAGTTTATATCAATATTTTCTATAATTTGGTTTCACAGCCATACCCATAGAAAAGAATTTATTCTTTCTTCTTTCCTTTCATTATATTTTAATTCTTAACCAGGAAATGTCTCTAAAAGTAGACATCTCAGGGTCCATTATCAAACATGAGAACCACTTCTGAGTATTACCATCTCCTTATAGAGTTTCTCATAGCTCCAAATATAAAAATGCAACTCTCAAACTATCTTTCATGTTTCCTAATTGGTCTTTCATGTTTTCCACATTTGTGCCTATGACAATTTCTGGAATATGCCTTCATATACTTAAATCTGATCTTTCCTTTAAACCATCCTTTCTGTTTCTAAACTCAGTAAATGTATTGTCCCATTCTAGTAATTATATTTTGTCAACTTTCAAGTGTACGTTTTAAGTCACTTGTGCCTGTATTGTATTTTTAATATTCTATTTTATTTATTTAATCATATTAAACATACTTATTTTGTATTTGGCTTTTAATAGTAGCAATATTTTCATTTTTACAAAATCAATTCATTTTGAGTTGTTTCTGTTGAGTTTTGCTCTTGTACCATATTTTTTTATGTTGAAATCACATGATATGTGGAAATTTTTAGGACAAAAATTTTTCAGACTGTTTTTAAAGTAAGTTCCTCTCATAAGTGTTCCAATTTTCCTCCTCTGGGTGCTTGGAGTACTACCAACCAGAAAACATTGTCAGCTTGGAGATTCTGGAGTCACATTGGTGGCATGAATTCAATCCCGAAACTACCAGAAGCATAGCTTGTGACTGATAATTCTTAGAGAAGATAAACTCTTCATATCCACAAATAAAACTAAGCTGGACAAGTTACTTTAGAGTCCTCTTTTTAAGTGAACATTTTGCTTGTATTCATCTTTTAACTGGATATGTATTTCTTCACGCTTCTGGCTTTCTGCAAGCATTATAAACTTCCCTCTTTGAATAATCAATTAGAATTACATATCTAAATTATTGGCCATTGACTTATAAGTCTGTATACATTCTAAAAAATGCTGATAAGTTATAAATCTGTAAAGTTAAAAAGTTATTTTTAACATTTCCATTTTACTAAAATGATAAAGGTGGTTGTTAATAAGGTCCTCATCTTCTGTAAGTCATTTTTCAGCAATTTGCTATCAGAATTGGGGAACACTATACTAAGAAAAATAAGAAACTGAAGTAAGAAAAACAGATGAAGACATTAGAAATAAAAATATGTATTTTTCCTAATTCACAATAAAATTACAAAATTAAAAACAAATAATATATAGCATGACAATCAGAATTGAAGAAAAAATATTATCAGGTTATAGGGTCTAAAACAATAGTCATTATGAAAAACAAATGCTGACTTCTTAAATAGATTTGAGCAAATAAATTTTTTACAAATAAAATCCATTTCGCTAATCTTGAGGAACATTCATATAAAGGCTCAATTTCTCTTTAAAATTTATGTTCAAGAGTGTGGTAGGCCATCACTGAACAAATTCAATTTAAAAAGCTTTAGCCTGAATTGTAAGTGATGTCATCTCTCAGGAGGTTTCAATATTGAAATTTTAGAATAAAATTATTATGTTAGTCCTTAAAATGGGGCACATAGGTTAAAATAGTGGTTAGGATGCCCCCATATGATATTGAAGCCTTGGGTTCAAGTTCCAATTCCACTCTTAATTCCAGCTTCCTAATAATGTGTACCCTGGAGGTACACATCACATCAGGTGATGGTCCAAGTGATTGGGTTGCTGCACTCACATGGAAGACTTTGAGTTTTTACCTTCCATCTTTGGGTTTGCCCAGCCTCAGCCATTGCCAACTTTTGCAGAGTAAACTACCAGATGGGTGAATTGTGTCTGCCAAATTAGTAAAGTAATTTAGAGAGGGAGAGAGAGAGAGAGAGAACAGAAAGTATGGATAATTTTCAAAAAGAAAGAACACCACCATTCATTTTAAAGTGAAAGTGTTGTTGGATTTTATCTTTTATTAATTCTATATTATTTTCAGTGTTGATTCCACATATAGCTCCATCTGTTGTAGAAACTTTCCAGATGTTATAGCGTGGATTAACCATACTTTTTTTTTTTTTTTTTTTTTTTTTTTTTTTTTTTTTTTTTTTTTTTTTAAGAAAGCTAGGGAAGTCTTGAGGAACAAATGTGAGAAGGTATGGGCTCCTATCTTCCCACTGTCTCATGAAAGGACAGGTGCTCTGCTGGATGGTGCACCATGAGCTCATATTTCAGTGGATGGAAGGTCTCTTCCAGCTTCCTCTTTTCTTCCAGGGAAGATGTTAGGGCAAACTTATCAGTGAAGAATTCCATAGATAACTTTCATACCCTCAATTCTCAATTTCAATGCTAGAATTTTATGAAAATTAGCTGGCAAACCATCTTATTTTTATCTGGAATACTTAAAGTCAATGTGAACTTGTAAACTCCTCTAAGGTATGCAAAACCATTGATTTCATTGGTAACTCATTGTCAGTGTAACCTTTACTTCTGAAAAAAGGAGGAAAAAAATCCCCCTTAGGTCATTATCTAAGCATTCCCATAGAAGTCAAAAGCTTTATATTATTTACAGTAAACCCTGCATCTTCCTTCATCAAATTATATTTTCATAAGCTTTGCTACATATAAACATATCTTATTATGCTATATTTTATGCATGAACACTTTTTGTGGCTCACCCTAATGCAATTCTCTTCAACTAAATTATCTTTACAAATTGAAATTGATTTTTCAATTCCTATAAAGTTCTAAATGTTAACAAAGTTCCCTTGCATTGAATTACTATACAATTACTAATAGCACACAATTGATTAAACATGAAAAATAAAATTCTACTGGAAATGTACTTCTTAATGAGATGGATAGGTATTTTAATTATGTGTTCACAGATGAATATGACTTATTACTTGAGTAGAGCAAAGTTTAACGGAAATTAACAGCAAATAAAGAGAAAGTATGTGTATGGGCCACCAACAAATTCAAGGCTAACAAAGTATTAATTAATAATCATTGTAAAGTTTATTATTTATGGTAGAATTTTCAACTTCTTTCAACTAGATCAATATAGAGCAAGTATTTGAAATGCAAACGCAACTGAGCAATTAGTTCATTATGGAAAGTGAATAAATTTGCATCCAATAAAAATGGATACAAATTTTTCAGTGTCTATTAACATAAAGACAAATTTTATGAAAATGTTCTTCTTTTCTGTCTCAGAAAATGTTTAAATCAAAGGTATAATCTTGTTATATCAAAAGGAAAACACAAAATTTACCTTCTACTTGAAGTCATGCAAAATAAACAACTGAGACAGTCCGTTGACAGTTCTTGTGGAATATTCTTTCTTAATATTCATTTTGAATTTTTTACTTCATTTTCTTTTTATTCCCTTTTTTCTTTTCTCTTACTTTTTAACATCTTAGAAGTTTTGACCATAATCTTAACGTAATGAATAAAATTTAGTAGGTTAGATTTTTTTGTTTTACACTTCATTTTGTTTTGTTTTTGAGCGTGTAAGAATTATGTTGGGAAAGTCTAAGAGGTACTATACTATAATACTATAGGAAGATATAATTCCAGAAAACTAAATGAAGATAAATTATTCAGTAAATCTGTTTAAAAAAATCCTATGGATCTGTAAAAAAAAAAATCTTATTGGACTTATTTTAATTCAAAAGCCTTTAAATGATGTAATCATCATAGTACTGCAGAACAATCAAAACTTCCAGTTCTGATAAAATCCTAAATTCAGTGAAAGATCTCACCCAGATATTTAGATATTTCTGTTAGTCTTGATGTTAGTGTCTGCATTGATTAAAATGGCATTCTAAAAATAGTGATGTGGAAATAGATTGCAGGCTACATTGAATAATTGCAAAGATTAAACTCAATAAAATAAACAAGGAATTTGCCATCATGGAGCATTTACTTTGACCAAGAATAGACTCTTTTTACTCAGTGTAGCATTAACTATACTATGAATAAGTAAACTGAAAATAGAACTTGGTAATAATTAAGACTGGGAATGTGAGAGGGAGGAGTAAGGAGGATCTTGGGTGGGGGGAAGCATCACAATGTTCCTAAGTCTGTATAAATGAAATACATGAAATATGTGTAACTTAAATAAAATTTTAAGAAGTTAAAAAATAGAATAGATAATAGGAATTAAAATGATTATGCCAATGAAGTACATTAAAATCAATCATGAAATAGCTTTGCAAAGAAAAATGAGGAGAAAGATCCTACGAAAAGACCAAGGAGTTAAATCGTTAAATTGTTTAGACTCTTCACAGGAAAGGAGCTGGAGAAGAAGAGGGGCTCAGTGAAAGAGATGCGGAGAAGTCACAAGGAACACATATATTCACATACTAGTAAACTCAAAACATGCTAAATAAGTCCTTGACTCATAACAGGCATATCTCCAGATAGTGACTACTGCTCTGGTTAAAATAATAAGGTAAATGCTTGCTCTTATGATATTTGCCTCATGGTTGAAGAAACAGATACTAGATGATCACAAATAAGTCAGGTGATGATAAATGCAGGGAAGCAGGAAAAATAGTGCTGAATAAAAAGTATAAAATTAAGAGTTTACATTAAATGTTAATTTAAAATAATTTCAGTTAAAACACTGAAAGCAATTGGAGCTGGCTTAGAATTAAGGAAAATCAATGTCAACTAGCAATTTTAATATTTTAATGAGTTAGCATAGAAAAGAAGGGGAAAGGGAGCGGGAAAGGGGAGGGTTGCGGGCGGGAGGGAAGTTATGGGAGGGGGGAAGCCATTGTAAACCATAAGCTATACTTTGGAAATTTATATTCATTAAATAAAAGTTTAATAAAAAAATGATTACAATCAAAAAAAAATAAAAAGTGAAAAAAAAAATAAGCTTCCTAAAAATAGTATTTCCTCAAGCTACAAATATTCCTTGCCATTATAACTGTTACTTTGGGTCAATAGGCCCAACACTGTGTTTTGAAAATTTGTGTTTCCTCTTTAGTATGTTCTAGTGCCCTCAATCATGTTTGATCTTCAAAGAGCTTATTTTATTACAGACAGGTCTATAATCCTGAGAGTCTTCCATTGCTCTTTATATAAGCTGCTGTGCTCTTGCCAAATCTATATAAATGTTGACTCTGATTCCTGATCAGTTTTTGCTATTCATATGTTTGTAATCTTGGACAAATTCTTTAGGCCCTGTGAAGATATTTTGGATTCCATAAAATGGAGATAATATCTAGAAGCAGATATTGAATGAATCTAATGAGAACCTATATGGAAAATATTTTGGGCAAAATCAACGCAAATATAAAAGACTATTTTCTTTACTATCATACCTTGCAGTGACTTGCAAGCTATTCTTAACATTAACAGTCACCACATCCTCATACTTCTTTCACTAAAATCCTTAGCACTGTATATTACAAGAGATATAGTAAGGGCTGGCATTGTGACAGAGTGGGTTAAGCCAGCACCTATAACACCAGCATCCCATATGGGTACCAGGTCAGTTCCCCACTGCTTGTCTTCCAATCCAACACCCTACTAGTCTACCTTGGAAAACAGCAGAGGATGGCCCAAGTGCTTGGGTCCCTGCTACCAATGTGGGAGACCCAGATGAAGCTCCTGGCTCCAGGATTTGGCCTGCCCCAGTCCTGGCCATTGCAGCTATAGGGAAGTGAACCACTGGATAGAAGATTTCTCTGTGTATGTGTTTCTCTTTGTTTCTGTGGCTCTACCTTCCAAGTAAATCTTTAAAAATACATATAGTAATACATTTCTCTATAAATCTCTATCTATATGTCGATAGTTTATATTAACATTGCACTCTAATATACAGGTTTTTTTTTGTTTGTTTGTTTGTTTGTTTGTTTGTTTGTTTTTTTAAGAAAAGCTATGCTTATTAGGCATAGCAGTTAAGATGCATGTGTCCCTTATCAAAGTGCCTGGGTTCAGTCCTGAATTTGCTTCAGATTGTAGATTCTTGCCAATGCACCCTGGGAGACAGCAGATAATGGCTCAAGTAGTTGACTCCCTGTCAACCACACAGGAAACCAGATTGAATTCTATGCCCCTGGCTTTTATCTGTCTCAGCCTTGGCTATTGTGGGCATTTGGAGAATGAACCAGCAGATCTCTCTTTCCCTCCCTTTCCCTTTCCCCCTCCCTCATCTTCTCCTTCTCCCTCTCCTTATCTCTCTAATTTCAAATAAATATATAATAGACAATTTTTCAAACAAATTACATATTTGTAACAAAAATTTTGAAATCGCTACCCTCATTATCAAACAATACCTACCACATGGATATTAGGACTCTAATTACAGCCATAGGCCACTCTCTTTGCATATAGGATTTTCAAATGCTGTCCAACTCTAATTGGCTGAGTTTGCACACTTATTATTTGTGCCAGTTTTCAGTATGTCTTCCACATTCTTTCAATCAACAGCATATGGTTTTGCATGGTCTATTCAGTAAATACTCATAATTATTCCACTGAGCTTTGGTGACGATGAATGTGTGTGTTATTGGAGATAAAGTGTGCAATCTGCAAGGAAAACAAAGACAAATTTTTGCTTGGATATTTTTTACGCATTTTGTGATAGAAGCAGATGCTCTGCGCCACACAGAAGCAAGGAGTTGCTTTGGGAAAAGTGATGCTGAGTAAATCACATGTTTTGACTTTGCCTTATCTATGTTTCCTGGCTCATTAGCATGCCTTCTAAAAACTCTTCTGATATATGGATGTAACTATTTTCCAAACAAAGTTATAAGAACAAGGTAATGAATACAAAGGGATTTTTAACTAAAAACAAAGCTAAACTGAATCTTAATGTAAATATTGCATGATATAAAATCTAAATATTTTAAACTTCTTGATTACTTACTAGAGTTTGCTATCTTTTGTGTCTGAAAAAATGAAAATTTAGTCAGATAACAGCAGTAGCTAACATTGCAGCAACCAACAGTTTTGTTTCTTCTTTTTTTTGGAGCGAGTTGTTTTTGAGGGTGCTGCTTTTAAGATTTTTTTTTACTTTTCCTCTGGTGACAATTGCTCTCAAAACTAATAAACAAAAATCATGAAACCCTCTTTTATATTTCTACTTTGGAATGAAATAGCGCAGATCTACTTTCCTGGGAAAGTAGAATGATTATTTCTAAAAAAGTGCCAAATTACCAAAGTTACAAATTTCTGAACATAAATATATATGAAGTATGGCCTAAATTCATTTCTTTATCAAAGCTGAAAATACATCAGGATCTTCCTTTCTGGAAGAAATTGATTCTTTAGTTTGAAAGGAATAGTTTGGATTTAATGTGGGTTTACTACTGTTATTAATGTCCTGGGTAGATCTTTATACTTTTTTTTTAACCAGAAAGAAACTATCAAGTCATGAAAGAATGATACGCTTTTCTATAACTTGAGGGCTGATTCAGTTGAAATGCCTTCCACAAATGCTATGCACAGTAACACAAGTTGTGTATTTTGGACCTATTTGTTCAAAAGGAGCTGGGAAAGCAAAACGGAAAGAAATGTGTATGCCTTCTCTTTTGAAAAACATTCTTTGGATTCTTTCAAGAGTCCTCAGAAAACACGAACAGCACATTGGGAAAAATGTGCAAATGCCTAAACTTTACAAGTTGCTTTAATTTGTAAAAATGATTGCAACCTCATTTAGCCCCTGAAAGTTTCAGAAACTGTAAAACTTAGCCTTATTTAAATACTTAGCAGCCACCTACCTAAATTATGTCAATTAATTTCATTATAATATGCAGGATATTGTGAGATGTGGAAAGAAGGAAATTCTGTACTAAATGATACTTTATGTTAAAAGCCCGGGATAATTATCTTTTCATAAAGTTCTCTAAGTAATATGAGAAATAATTTTCTTCATCTTCCTCCAAGATCTCCTTTGCTAGGTTGAATGGATTGAGAAAGGGTAGCTTTAAAGGTATACAAAGTATAAATTTCTATTTATTTATTTGAGAGACAGAAAAACAAACAGAAAGAAAGAGAGCTCCAATTCACCAGTCCATTCCCTGAATGTCTGCAACAGGTAGTGAAGTAGGCAGGTATACAGTTTAAAATTGATCAGATTTGTGAACTGGAAGACCACGCCCCTGTGTGACCTCATGCCCCTACCTGATGCCTTTGCCACCCCCCTGAGTGGCCTCATTCCCCTACCTAGCCACACTGGGTGCCCACCAGCCAATCAGGTAAATTAACCACTCCCGTTTGGAGTGGGTTAAAAGCCGGGCCACAGTGTGGCTTGGCCGGCTCTTTTTCCCTGGCCTCTTGCTAGGAAGGGGCTTGCCGTAGCCTGGTGCCTCCAGGGCGCATGGCCTTTGGGCCATGTGCTTTAGGCTTCCTGGCCTAGATACAGGCCTAGATGCTCATCCACGTGGCTGGTTCCTGGTGCTTGGTATGAACCCTTAATTACCTCTCACTCTCCTATGCATCTTTCTCACTAAATAAAAGCTTAAAATGTACCATGCTGCCTCATTTATCTGTGACGGTATTTAGAATTTTTCTCTAAATATTAGGCAAGAACCCTCTTGGGCTTATTAATATCGGGGATTTAGTAACAAG
Source organism: Lepus europaeus (assembly GCF_033115175.1). Taxonomy (NCBI): domain Eukaryota; kingdom Metazoa; phylum Chordata; class Mammalia; order Lagomorpha; family Leporidae; genus Lepus; species Lepus europaeus. The sequence goes on from NC_084829.1 coordinate 119,519,823, forward strand.
CCCGTGGTGAAATCGTAAGGCACTCCAAATTCCAGTAGCGCATGTGGCACCCCGGATAGCATTTCTAAGGAACTTTAAGGGGCCACATTTTAGTGTAAAATTTAGGGGGTCTTCTCCGATTTCAGTAGGACTTCGGCAAGACTGAAACAGGCATCCAGGAGCTCAATCCAGGCCTTCCATGCAGGTGGAAGGGACCCAGCCACTAGGGTTACCATCTGCTGTTTTCACAGGTTCTGCATTGGCAAGAGGCTGGAATTACGAGCAAAGCTGGGACTTGAATCCTGGCATTCTGATATGAAATTTGGACATATTAACCCACATCTTAACCACTAGATTGAATGCCACTTTTTAAAACTTTTTTGCTGCATCTTAGCCTCTGATATTCTGGAAACTTTTCATACTCATTATCACAAGGGAGCCCATTTTCATAAATGCAACCTCTGTCTTTAATCTTAACATGTAGAGAACATCTCACATTGATTTTCCATACAACATCTGTGGTAATGCTATCAATGGATTCCTTATAATCTTAGTGAAGATAGCATGGATTTTAGGTTTTTCTTTTTTTTTGTCATGCTAGAGAAAAAAAGACAACTAGGGAATCAGGTTGTATTTTTAGGTCTTTCATAATTGAACCATATCTGATTCATCCAAGAGAATATCTGCCATTTAACCCCTTTCACAACACTCTGCTGAACATTTCTGCCATTACTACTTCACTCAATATAAACCAACACTTTTCCCAAGCTTTGAAGAGTCACCCTAGTAACATTTTATGATCAGATCAATAAGCTCAATCACAGGCTTGGTGGTGAGAGGAGCATAGCTACAAGAGGGCTAAATTCGCAGTTTCAGTAAGTGGAGATAGAGAAGCTGAACTCTGAGGCTTCGCATAAGGATATCTGGATAGATTTGATGAAGAACATTACACCCTGTTGGTTGCTCAGAATGGCTTGACAGAGGATAACATCACTCCTAACCACACAGAACAGTCACTTGTAGAAGATGACTTGTAATTTGTAACTTCTTTTCCTAAAAAGACATCTGCCCTTCCATAGCAGGTTCATCAAGGTTTTTGGGAAAGATAAGCTCTGCTGAAGGAATAATGAGATTATTGATGGAAAGAGATACACGACCTGAATAATACTCATATGTAAAAGAAGAAATAGGAAGATGCCTGAAATTGAATCTTAAGGTGCTCTATTTAGGAGCAGAGCAATACGACCAGTGAGGGCAAGGAGCAAGTATGGATGCACTATCGAGCAAATTTCCACTAATGTTAACTTCAGCACAGTTTGAGAATATCCAGGCAGATGCAGCTTTCTATGGGAAAATGTACACTGGTTTCTAGTAGCCTGACAAATACTGATGTTGACTTTTAAAATGAAAACATCATTGTGCATTGTCTGTAAAGATGTTCTAGGGATTTGAGGGTCTATATGCAGAGCACTGACAGGATCTTCCATAGTCTTCTTTTTCTTTTATTTTACTATGTTCTGTGATTCATAGAAAACTACTCCTTGTTTTGGGGTGGGAGGGCGGTATGGGGAAGAATAACTGCTATAATCCAAAAGTTGTACTTATCAAATTTGCATTTATTAAATAAAAGCTTTCAAAAAAAAAAAAAAAAACTGTTCCTGCATTCAGAGTGAGCCAAATTCCCATGATATGTCACAAGGGCTGATTAAAGGAATAATGACTACATTGTTGATTAGTTTCAAGGGTGAATGTTTTAATCTGTTTTCAATAGAATATGTGCTTTTCCAGTTGTTTTGATAGGTTTAATTTTAAGATTAAGCAATGTATGATTTAGAAGCAAAAAGTGTGGGTGAGTAGCACAAAGAGCGAGATCTTGGTTTGCAAACTGGCCTTGGAATAGGTTTGTCTCTTCAATATAAAGGCTTAAATGTAACTGTGTCCTCAATTCTATGCATGAACACATTTAGCAACTAATTTTCTGAGAAAACTAGATGAGGGATGAGGGTAGGTAAGCCACAAGGAGGTTTTTTCAAGGGAACAAAAGGGTAAACAAATAAATTAAATTAGAAGAAATGATAGTTCAGAGGATATGAACTATACCAATTAAATATCAAACAATATACATTTAGTAGAAAATTAAAATATTATTTTAATTGGGAAATGAGAATCTGGTAGATTTCTTAAGATTTACACCCAGCCAGTAATTTTAATAGACAAAATAGTAGACATGGATTTTCTATAATTACATTAGTGATGCATGTGTTTAAGAAATAAAATTAACTTAAACCCATAAAAATTGGGAAAGGAGAAAAAATATGATGAAATAAGAAGTAGCAGTGAACAGATAAGCTGCTAGATCCACAGGAAAGATAAAATAGTTAGCCAGCGCCGCGGCTCACTAGGCTAATCCTCCGCCTTGCGGCGCCGGCACACCAGGTTCTAGTCCCGGTCGGGGCACCGATCCTGTCCCGGTTGCCCCTCTTCCAGGCCAGCTCTCTGCTGTGGCCAGGGAGTGCAGTGGAGGATGGCCCAAGTGCTTGGGCCCTGCACCCCATGGGAGACCAGGAGAAGCACCTGGCTCCTGCCATCGGAACAGCGCGGTGCGCAGGCTGCAGTGCGCCAGCCGCGACAGCCATTGGAGGGTGAACCAACGGCAAAGGAAGACCTTTCTCTCTGTCTCTCTCTCTCACTGTCCACTCTGCCTGTCAAAAAAAAAAAAAAGATAAAATTAAAAAAAAGATAAAATAGTTATATATGGAAACAGCTAATTCCAAATAGCAAACAATATGAAAGATTGAATTATTATAAAGCAATTGTATGTGCCTCTCCCCTTTGATCATTTACTTATTTTGGCAAATGAAATTTAGGCAAAGGTAAAATTATGCTGCTTCTGTACTGAAACCTTAAGAGACACAACAAATTTTCATTCAGTCTCTCTGTTCATACCATCTACCATTGGAAGAAAATGTATTTGGTAGCTTTTGCTCAAAATGTAATGAAGAGATACATTGAACAGATAAAAATACCTCCCAACAAGTCCACCTGGGCCTTATACTGAAGCAAATCTGCCTCAAATGACACATAGACATAGAAATAATAAATAGTTGGCTGGCACCGTGGCTCAACAGGCTAATCCTCCACCTACCGGCACTGGCACACCAGGTTCTAGTCCCAGTCGGAGTGCCAGATTCTGTCCCGGTTGCTCCTCTTCCAGGCCAGCTCTCTGCTGTGGCCAGGGAGTGCAGTGGAGGATGGCCCAAGTGCTTGGGCCCTGCACCCCATGGGAGACCAGGAGAAGCACCTGGCTCCTGCCTTCGGATCAGCGTGGTGCGCTGGCCGCGGCAGCCATTGGAGGGTGAACCAATGGCAAAGGAAGACCTTTCTCTCTGTCTCTCTCTCTCTCTCTCTCTCACTGTCCACTCTTCCTGTCAAAAAAAAAGAAAAGAAAGAAAGAAATAATAAATAACTGCTTGTTGTGGCGACTCATTAAAATTTGGAGTGGTTTGGTACCTCAAAAACAGACTAAGGCAATAAACCACTCCATTATATATGGGTATTTAACCTTTTTACACCCCACTATAAATTCTGATACTGCAGAAATATACTAATTCTTTCCAGAAAAGCTTTTCAGATCTCAAGGGCAAGTATGTTCGGGGAAGAAAAAAATGAGATCTTACTGGAAATAAACTACTGATATTCAGTTCTGCCTCCTAAGAACCCAGATCATCACTGGCCTTGGAGATCATCCTGCATCTCTGGACAAAATGATCTCAAATATCATTTCAATTACAATACTTTGTGATTACTTCCATTATGGACTTAGGATCTGCTACCTATGCTACTAAATCCCTCAGAGCCCCATGAGCCACAGTTCCATCATGACCCTATCCATTCCTCAACTTTACTTGAACAACATTTCTGCATATATGTGTACCAACTAATCAATGTTGTTTCCCATTTGCAAAAGTGAGGACTACAATTCCCCAGAAACATGCAGGCAAGTTTGTAAGTATGAGCAAGTTATTGTTGTGTATAAAGATGAATACATATGCAGGTAAGTATGAAAATCTGCTTTACTGACATCTGTAGAACAGATCAAATTAAGATTTGGTACTGCTAAACATGGCATTGTGCTACAGAATTTATGTTGTACTTCCTGTCCCAGTGGGAAGTAGAATATGACCAACTAAATGTGTTTGCAAATAAGTGCAAAGTTTTTCTGTCATTTTCTTCACTCTCACTAGTTTATACAATAGGTTGTGTCACCATTAGTCTATTTCTCAACATTTTCTGTATCAATTCTGAAAGGAATATACACTGTATCAATTTGTAGCTTTTGGTGGACTAATGGAGACGATTATTTTTATTCTTTGAGTAGCATATTAATGAAAATTTTCTTCTTTCTTCTTAGCCCACCCAAAATATCTGTGCTGTGATGACTACTAAATAAAATCACAGTGTTTGAACTTCCATTAATCCAAGTATATTGCCATTTTCCAATTATGTACATTCATTTTCCATGTCTAACCATCTTTCTATAATGTATAATTCAAGATACAAGTAAGATATATATATCAGAGATTATAAAGGTGTATATCAGAGATTATAATTTGTATTCTAAAATCCGTAGTTTTCTTCTATGTAAGGGTGTTTGGTCAAATAATTTACTTAATACTTTAGCATATTATGTGGTGTCAATGACTATGAAGGAAAATAAATCCAGGAAGGGAAAAATAAAGGGAAGTGTTGCAATTTTAGATACAATGATAAGAGAAAATCTTGGAATAAATGACATTTGAGTAAAAATTAGTGACATTGGAGGGAGTATGTCATATGCTTACTTTGGTAGAGTACATACGAGGCAGAATTAATAAAAATTGGAAAAGACTCAGAAGTGAGTCTTCTGTGGTTATAGCTTAAGGTGGTATGAACATGGGTACAAACAGGAGACAAGGTCAGAGAAAAAATGTGATCAGTTAATGCAGGACTTTGAAGCACACTGAAGAATTTGCTTTCACTACAAATGAGATGGAAAATCTTGGAGGATTTTAAGAAAAAAAAAATGATGTTATTTGACTCAACTTCTAGTAAGGTCACTCTGGTCATGACTTATTAACTGACCTACAAGGAAAGGGAAGATGGTGAAGTGAGAAGGCCACTGCAATAGTTCCAATGAAAGAAAATGAGACATGGATAGCTGTGTTGGAATGAGAAGGCCATGCCAAGGTGGCCACTGGCAAGTGAGCGTCAGTTACTCAGGAATGGCTTTGAAACCCACCTGGCAACGGAGCCTGCCTGGAAACAGGCTGTGATTGGATGGATTTGAAACTGCCTGGCAATAGGCTGTGATTGGATGGATATAAAACAGCCTGGCAGCAGGCTGTGATTGGTTGGGGCATAGACCGCCCCTTGACCAGATTGGCTGGTCTTGGCTATATAAGCTGTTGTACCAACTGTAATAAACGAGTCTGAGGGCTGCTCACCTCAAGCCTGCTTTCACCCGACTCCCGGGGTCTGTGTGTTGACTCCGCGCCTCTTGCCCCCACCACACTGCTCCTCTCAGAAACGAATCCACTGCAACACTGTTGAGAAATCAACCGCAACAGATAGCAGAATTATTGAGAACATTTCACATGCCACATGGATTTAAAAGCTAAACCCAACAAGTTTCAAGTTTTCTATTACACAGAACAATACTTAGTAAAGAGAAAAATAAAAGTACAACTGGTAGAACAGAGTGTCACTTAACTATGATGATTACACTGAGCACAAAAGGTTTAGAGGGAAATATCTGGAACAGTTTTGAATTTGTTACATTTGAGACACTTAATACAGTCACCAGGTTAAAATATAGAACAGAGCCAGCGCTGCGGCTCACTAGGCTAATCCTCCACCTTGCGGCGCCGGCACACCAGGTTCTAGTCCCGGTCGGGGCACCGATCCTGTCCCGGTTGCCCCTCTTCCAGGCCAGCTCTCTGCTGTGGCCAGGGAGTGCAGTGGAGGATGGCCCAAGTGCTTGGGCCCCGCACCCCATGGGAGACCAGGAGAAGCACCTGGCTCCTGCCATTGGATCAGCGCGGTGCGCCGGCTGCAGCGCGCCTACCGCGGCGGCCATTGGAGGGTGAACCAACGGCAAAGGAAGACCTTTCTCTCTGTCTCTCTCTCTCTCTCACTGTCCACTCTGCCTGTCAAAAAATAAATAAATAAATAAATAAAAATATAGAACAGAAAGTTAAAATCAAAATCTGTAGGCATAGAAATCCAGGCTACAGCTATGAATTTGTAAGAAATGACTACATTCATGGTCTTTAAAGTCATAGACTGATGATATGTCCAAAAGCATGAGTGTGTAGACAAAGGAAAAAATGTGTTACTCTAACATAAAAGCTGCTAAAAGATCAAAAAGATATGGAATAATTATTAACTATTGGATTTAACACTATGGAAGTTATCAGTAAGGTTATTAAACAGTTTTGATGGAGTAAAGGCATGTAAATCTGTTTTTAATATAATAAAAGCACAATTGGAAGACTGAGTCTACTGAAGGAAAGTAGAAAAACTTTTCTTAAGAATTTTATTAGAAAAGGAAGCAGTGAAATATGGAAAGATTTGAGATGAGGAGAGCTGCTTTGTTTTTGTTTTTCTTAAAGATAGTAAAGTAATATATTTGCCTACTAAATCAGGATCAATTATTATAATGGCAAAAATTGATGATGCAGGAGACAGAGGAAAAAATTAAAGGTGCAATGTCTTTAAGAGGAGAAAAGAAGTAGAATCTTGTAAATTAGAGAAGGATTTTGCCATGGCTAGCACCACAACATAAAGTAATGAAATAAAAAAAATAGTTTATGGTGTGAGATTTAGATAGGGAAATACAGTGGTTCTTATAGTACATAGAAACTTTCCTTTTTAGCTCCTCTGTATATGGACAAATATACTTCTATATGAGCTAGTAGGAATGTGGTATTTGAGGAGTGAGTAGGAGATATGTAATGAGAGGAGAGGAGAAATAAATTAACTATGTGAATGTAGTAATGCAGGGTTGAGTAGTGGACCACCCTTGGAGAATGCTCATGAATCTAAAGTGAATTCAGTCAGTACATCTGTGTCTTTTTCCCATCCAAACTGAGCTGCTGGATGTAAGAATAGAGTAGTAGTAGAATTTTATTTTAATATTATTTTCTCAAGCAAGTTCAAACAAGAGAAAAAGAGACAAGAAAAGAAGAAAACAGAGGGTATAATTACATGAAATTTAATCTGGGATAGAGAGATGGAGCTAAGGATAAGAGAGGTGAGGATAGTGATGATGGAACAATGTCAGGTACAGACTAGAGAAGAAGAAGGATTACTGATGTGGAATTGCAAGAGTGTAAGAGATTACAAAAAATCACAGTGAACACAGTGATAGAAGAAGTTTGGTAAAATGGAAGTTGAAATTACGAGGAGCTTGCCATTGCTGAAAATGATACTCACAGGGTGATCACAGAATAAATAGCTTAGCGAAAGTGGAGAAGATGCTTATAAAGGAGAGAAATTTGAGAGAAAGAGGGCATAGAGTACTGGAACTATCACACTAATGACAACAATATGAAAGAAAACAATGACAGGGACCAGGACAAAAAACATGATGGGAAGTTACCCAGACTTCAGATCTCAATACAATAGTTCAAAGTAAAACTAGCTCAGTCAGACGACAAGATTAAAAGTGCAGGGGTGAGAGGTGGAGAAGGCTCTCTGGAAAAGAGTTATGGGAGAATTGGGGAACCCTGATGACAATCAAGAATAAGACTCACTGACTCCAAACTAAAGGGTTCAACGTAGATGGACAACCACCTCTTTTTGAGAGGTATCCTGTGAAGGCAGAACCCACAGAGAAGATGAAGTTTCGCATAATAGAACAATCTGAAGTGATCTTGTAGAGAAGAGGTGGCTTAAATGGAGATTTTTATTGACAACTAACAGTGAATTCTACATAGCACAGAAGTGGACGTCAGGAGTTTTAGAGAGATAGAGAAAAGGGTCATCAAGCTGATCCAGAAAGCCAAATGGACTCTACAGTTCCCATGGACAATTGAGTGCTGGAGAGGGGCTTGGCTTCTTGGCTTGCTCATACTTATATTATCCAGAATATAATTCACAAGTTCTGGCAGTAATTATATAGATAGAGTTTGTATCATTATCATTTATATAGTAAAAGGGAATTTTGTTTTCATCTAATTCCTTTATTTTATTTTTTAAAAATCTGAAACTCATTAGTTGTAATACATGTACCAGTTTGGTAGAGGGTAACGATAGTAGGAGAGGCTATGTAACTGTAAGGGCAAGAATATACAAGATATCTTTGGACCTTCCTCCCTCTGAACATAAAAATGTTCTCAATATAAAGTTAAAATAATCTGAAGCCCATAGAGAGATGCAATGACTCATTTGGCTCCTTTCAGATGTAATTCATTAAAATAATATTTTAACAGAAACTCTCCTCACTACCATTCACTAAATCAAAATTAATCTCCAGAATGTGATGTTCCTAGGAGCATATTTACCCCTCTGTATATGCTGTTCACGTGACCACTCCCATTACAGTTATCCATGCCACCTTGTACATGAGAAGTAACAAGCTTGTTGAGAAGATAACTGTGACTGCTTCATTTCTGAAATCCTCTTGCATCTGAATGAACATTTTGTTAAGAGATACATTTTTTTGGATGTGACTATGTACTAATGCACAGCTATCTAAGAAAAGGAACAAGTAGGTTTTGATGTAGGGGGGAAAGAGTTAAATATGCACAGCTTTAAAAAAGTAAGTCAGTAGCAAAACAGAAGTAACTTCATTGGGACATAGGAAAAGCAAAGCAGAATAAAATCATCATATTTGTAAAAAATGGAGAGTAGGAATGAGTTATGAATAACAAAGATAGAAAATAAACTAAAATATTAGGTTAAGGATGTCACCAAAGACACAATTTTTCACCAAAATTTGTCTTTTCCTCCAGAGGCATCAAATTTCCCTAAACACCTAAATACTTGAAGTGAAAATGTTTATGCTGAGGCTCTACTGAGACAGATGTAACAATTCATGCTCTTCTACTCCAAGAATGAAAAATTGTGTAACCTCTATTCCTGCTTGCTTAGTTTACATAAACAGTAAATACCTCTTTTCTATAAATTTTCATAAAATATAAATAATTAGTATTATCAAAGTCATAAATACTTCAAAACTCTGTGGAAAAATGGAAATACAAGATAAGTTTTACTTTGATGCAAAGTTTTTGAAAATCTGTGTATAGTTTTGCTATAATATTTATTTTCCATGAACTTTTTGAAGACCTATGCAAGGTATAATCAGAAGTCTTTTGAAATATTTGTATTTCATATATTCACTATGATCCCAGTGTGTAAAGGTGCATGTGTAAGTGTAAATATGTATGTGTGCATGTGATTATATATAAAAAATATATACAGGTGCCATTCCATCTTTCAAATAAATGAAACAAATCTTTTAAAAAACAAGAAAATATATCCAAACAGTAATCTTTTCTGCATTGGAAAATTATAGATGATTCCTAATACCCATTTCCTTTTCTGAAGTATGGGGTGGAAAGCTATTATTTTTCTACAATGAATGTATTTTATGGTTAAAATCAGATTTAAAAATTTATAAAATCAACAATAGAAACTGTAATTGATACAGAGAAGATGTTTATTCTCAAGTAGTCAACTCTACAGGACATAAGTGTTTGGATATTAACTGATGTGTCTTACAATCTATTCAATTATGAAAATAAAACATAACTTAGAAAGATCACTGCTAAATTATAGCATTTACTGGCTTAAGTATAGGTGTTTCACTTATAATGATTTGGAAAGACATTGTATTATTTTTTGAAGAAATTATTTTCATGATATGAGACAGGTCATATATGTTCAGAAAACAAGAATATGGCAACAGTTAGAAACTGCCTAATACAAATTCAGTTCTTTTACCCTTCATTTTGTAAATCATGGAACTACGGAATCTAGGTAACAGCTGCAAGCTGAATGGTGAGGAAAGGGGAGGATCTTTTATAATTCTATGCCTTTCCTTTCCCTCTTTATCTCTTTCATAGTCCCTTTAAATATTAATGTGCCTGAAGAGCATTTCCCAACCAAAGAACAGTTAGCTAAGGTCAGATTTTAATCAATAAGTTGGTAGACACAAGTCAGAGTATCCTAGATGAATAAGACTTCATCATACAAAGGACCCTTTCTACCTATAGCATTTGAAGATGTCTTCTCTAGTTCTTTGATGATATGGAAATTGTAACTATGTTTCTTAAGAACAGAACAATAGAGACTACAGTTTAACAGTAATGGTTTATTCCCTTGCAGCTGTGTCTCATTAGCTTCTGAGCAGTGGGAAAATTCTTTGCAATCATGGACTCCTCCTCCCAATGAAGTCCTGTGCAAACTGTTAATTACGATCAATTATCAGCCACAGTGTAGTGAAAGAGACACCTTTGTTTTCTCTTGCGGAGACCTATGAATTAACTTTACAGTTGAACTATAAGTCTGCAATTTCTTGGTCTGAAGGTACTAAAAAGTTCAAGATTTATGGTTGTCTTTAGCATTGTAGTAGGCTGCTAACTCAGTCTCATCATTTGAGGTTGATTTTTTATAAGTAGGCATGTTTTCTTATGTTCTTGGCATCAAAAGCACACAAAATGCTTGTGTGAAATTTCCATGTCAGAGAAATGTAAGAGTCCATAAAACTTAGCATTTAAAGTGCAGTTTGTGTATTAACCCTTTTACATCTCACAGTAAACTTACAAAGTAACTATTACTATTTACCCTCTTGAAGTTCAGCCTCCTAACAAATATGCTGCCTCATTGCCTCTTGGGATCTTTATGGAGCTATAAAACATTCATGGGAAAAGGGCTAGAGAAAACAAAACAAAACAAAAGAGTATAAGCAGATTCAGTACTTCACTACTGAACAGCCGTGGGGTTCAATACTTTCTAATTGACTGCCTCTTCCCTCTCATTTAGCTTTAGATGGAATGTAACTTTCCAATGAGGGTGTCGTGATTTAGCAGACTCTCATCACACACCAACAGCAGTGCAGTATAGAAAAGGCAAATGGATCAGGTGCCACTGTTTAAATCTAAGTTCCCATAGAGTTTATCTTCCTTTGAATCTCTGGCCAACATGGCCTGAGATACATGTTGGAGGTCTAAGTGAAATATAAAGAGAATTAAGAAGGTGCTTTTGACCACATTCTCTCAGTTTCCTGGGATCCACAATAGCTATTGTTGGACAGGAAAGGAGGAGAAGGCACCTTAACCTTTAAGATGCTTATGATAAATGTCATAACTCAGTGTAAAATGAAAATGTAAGTCCCACTGTTCAAAAGTATTACAAATTTTAAGATTACTTTTTGCAGGTTGTACACACAGGAAACTGACCTGCTCCCAGCTCCATCCCTCCAGCCCCCCGTTTCCTGAGGTCAGCTTTCACTAACCTGGGAGCTACAGACAAGCCTCCCTCAACTCCAGTGCAACTCTTCCTGAGGTCCTGGCTGTTCCTCACTTCCAATAGCACAAGACACAGTCTTATCCAATTGGTATTTCCAACACTGGAGCTCAGAAAATGTTCTTCACCACATCCAAGTCTCCTCCATAGGAAGCCAGACTTTGCTCCTATCTGGGATATGTAGATAAGGTAGGACAATAGCCCATCCATTGCTTCCCTGTGGTCTCAGGCCTGACCCAATCAGGAGTCACTGAAAGAGAATAGTGCAGCCCTCTGGTGACCCTCCCTCTTACCTTTCCCTACGGCTTCATAAACACAGATTTTCCAAATATGGCATATTAAAAATGGTCCTTGCCCTTCCTTTCTTCACAAAACACTTAAAGATTAATAAGGCGCTATCAGTGATCTCTCATTCTTTGGCATTGCCAGAAAGGAGAAATAAACTTTGTAAAGGTCAGTTGTAGGAAATGCATTTTAAAAGGAAAAAAATATATGATAATTCAATGTATCTTCAGTTTAATCTCTTCTCTGTTTTGCTATAAAAAGAGCACTTGCCCAAGTTTTCTTTCTTAGGGCTGTCTATTTCTTAGCCACTTTTTCTCTTCTCTCTCTTTCCTTTTTGACAGCTCTTCAGTAGAGAGTTTATCTTTTATTAGCTTTTAGCCCTCCAGTCATCATGCACTGTCAGAATCCTTTGGGACATGTTGAACTTTTATTCTGGTGTTGTCTTTCTCTCTCTCCCTCTCTCAAAGCTTTATCGCAATCTTTTCTTTGAAAGGCTGTCCCCAGCTTAATATCTGAAGGTTAGCCTCTGATAGAACCTTTTAATCACATCAGCAGAGAACTACAGCAGTAGTAGTATTATTCCAGTCTCATATTTTTGTGTTTAATTAACTTGGTTAAATATATAGCAGAGAAACTTTGACCATTAAAGAGAATTTGTTGAAAATTATTTAAATTCCTGCTGACTTTTTAACAACACACCTGAATGTGCTTGTAATTAAGTAACGAACTGTATTTCCAGTAGAATAATCTTGAAAAGTCCACCTTTATTATTTATACATATATATAAGAATATAAATGCATACATATTACATTAATTTGTCTACAATTTTATGCTTGATTTCTACTGAGAAGATAAGATTAAGTAGCATGTTGTATGTTTTCCTCAGTGAATGAGTGACACGTAGATAAGAAAACCCTTTGAAATATCACATTAAAAGCATTCCCTCAGAAATATTATTGTAAGCTTCATACAGAATTTAAACGTTATTGAAATTAAACAATTAAATCAAGAACATAAATTAAACATTTATGTTATTACCCCAAGGGCAGTGCTAATCTTTAAGGCTGACTAGCAGGGGAATTCACAAAAGTATTAAGACATAAAGAAAGGTTTATTTTCTTTGTTGGCCTCCAACAGTAACATAAAGCTTGTGCTTTTGTCAGCTTTAACTCTTGTGGAAGAGTAAGCAATCCAAATTTTAATCCTCTGATGTGGTCGCATACCTATTGCCAAATTTCTTTTAAAGTTCTCCAAACAAACATGTATGCCAATTAAGCAATATCAATAAGGGAGGAACACGCTGGGCCCTCATGTCATTTTCTAGGAAATGGCTGGGACTTCTTCCCATTAATTGCCAATGGATTAAATGGCATCGCTCCCAAATGACTCAGGTAGAAGTGCCAGATTTACTTTCATCTTGGACTCTCCACTCTTTGAATGAGGACCAGACCAAACAGTGCCCTTTGAGGCAGAAGATGCCTTTCTTCATAATGTCATCCATTAGAGAAAGGTTTGAAGAAAGGTCAATGTTACCCCAGTGTAAAAGAAAATGCTGGCAATTCATGTAAAGCCAATTCTTACTTCTTAGATGTTTTCTAGTTCAAGTTTTGTTGCAATAATCTTCCAATCAAACAGATTTAAAATGAACTAATATCATAGTGGTTAAATTCACAATGAAATGACAGGTACTAAAATACATTTTATTTAAAATAATGTAGCTTCAAATTATGAAGGAAGAAACCATTAAATAGGTACAGATGAATGCCTCACACCCAACCAGATTCAGAGCAGAGATTTTAAAGCATTATTTGAAGAGAATGCTATGCAAGGAATATTTGTCAAGAATAAGAGAACTAGTAGTGCACTAGAAAGCACACCATAACTAGTAACAGTGAGCTACCATGAGTATTTCTAGGCCTACAGAAATAAGAGGTTGGAATAATATAACTAGGGCTGGACAAAAGTAGCAGCTATAGAAAAGAGGTCTCACAATGGGTGCTCTAATGCAAAGAAAAAGCAAACCACTGCCCACCCAAGATCAGGGGACGAGTCAGGAGTGGGGAGATAAGGACCCAAATGTTCTTTCCTTTCTCCTAGGAACACTTCACGCTACCTTCCAATGAGAAATGGAAGTGAGAGGCAGAAATGAAAGGTGGCATTCTTGGACTTGTATTCTCTAAAGAAAGTCTAAATAATAAAAAACTGACTTGTGGTGAAATGGGGCAAAACTAGTACACACAAATTATTATAATGTATCTTCTTTGAAACTGGACCCTGTATTTCAGCACACATCCTTTTGTTTCTTATAATCCTTGACACTTTTTAAAATAGAAGTCTAGAAATAAAGGTTTGTCCAAATGAGAATAGTTCAAAGAAAAGCACTCTTTTTTAAAGAAAAAAACATTAAAAATTTAAACTGCTCTATTTAAATGAAATCATTATGTTAATTATATTATTCTTTCACCTTCAAAATGCTGACACTAAGATATCCTTTGATAATTATGAAAAGAAACTGCGATTTTGATTTTAGCCTTCTGGCATATTAATTATGTATACTTGCTTCTTAGAAATATTGACAAAATTTGGGCCCAAACCAAGAAAACCAGCATGGAACTTTTATTAACTTCATAATTTCTTTCTTTGGAACTCGTAAAAGATGGTCAATTCAACTATTCAACTATTATTTTGTTTGTCTTTATATTTCTAAGTATTACAGTAATAAAAATGAGAAAAATAGCACAGATCCAGTGATAAAAAAATTCTGTGTTATACAATTCCAACCGTGAAACAAGCCAAATTCCTCTCAGATATTTCAACAAGAGCACCTCACCTCTATTTACTTTCAATCAGCTTTCTGTTGACTACAGGGCATATGACTGTGCTTTTGAAAATATTAATGTGTGCATAATTTCTATTCTGAAATTCATTAAAATTAAGATAAGGATCAGTAAAACTGACTATCAATATAATGCAAGATAAAATATCCTATCCTTGGATAAAGCTCATATTTTGCATTTCTAACATGTCTCACTGGGTCTTTAAATAACGTGTTTTATCATTTATATCTTTGAAAAATATTAATGTCTTCTAGAGTCTTATAGGCTACAATTACAAAAGAAATAGAATCAAAATGTCAAGCTTACTGATAGTGCATGGATAAATCAGCTTCACATTTTCAAGGTATGAAGAAAGATGCTGATACAGACACCAAACCAGAATCCTCTTTCTTGAAAATTGATACAATATTGATATTGCTGTTTAAATGTTATTTTGAGCTTTATCTGAAGTAATTGAAATGATTATTACCTAATTTAGAATATGTCTTCTACTCATGTGAAATAAAGGAAAATTAGCCTCTTTTATTTCTATTTTTCTAATTCCAGATAAATCTAAATTAGCTTTAAAACACAGTTATTGAAAATTTGTTTCGCCAGCGCTGCAGCTCAATAGGCTAATCCTCTGCCTGCAGCGCCAGCACACCGGGTTCTAGTCCCGGTTGGGGCACCAGATTCTGTCCCGGTTGCTCCTCTTCCAGTCCAGCTCTCTGTTGTGGCCCGGGAAGGCAGTGGAGGATGGCTCAAGTCCTTGGGCCCTGCACCCATATGGGAGACCAGGAGAAGCACCTGTCTCCTGGCTTCGGATCAGCACACTGCACCAGCTGCAGTGCACCAGCTGCGGCGGCCTCTGGGGGGTGAACCAACGGCAAAGGAAGACCTTTCTCTCTGTCTCTCTCTCTCACTGTCCACTCTGCCTGTCAAAAAAAAAAAAAAAAAAAGAAAAAAAGAAAAAGAAAATTTGTTTCCATAATGTAGTATATCACAGGCCCTGATTTTCTTTTAATTTTATATTTTTATTTACTATGCCATATAAATAACTCTTTTGGTACAATTCCAAAATCAGGATATTGAAGAACTCTGTATCACCTTCCAACTTGCTTTCTGATTTCTGTTGTAGTAATAATTTTCCCCTCCCTCTCCTCTTTACCCATTAATATGTTCATCACTATAACTTAGTTTTGCACCCATTAATGTGTCATATTAATCTAATCAAATTGAGTCACTTAGTATGTAACATTTGGGACTGAGTTTTGCCAATCAGCATAATGCCTTTGCCATTTATCTAGTTCATCCCATTAGTAGTTTGTTGGATCTGTTATTGCTGTTGCTTTTAATTGTAGCACTGTATTAATTTTTACAGTTGCCACCTTTTTTTTCCCATTCACGTTTTGAGAGAGACATTTGTATTGGTTGTGGTTTGGTGTGATTACAGGCAGATATTTTATAATTATTGACATATTTTTTGACAAGCTTAATTTTCTGCAAGAATAAATAGCTAAGAGTAGAATTTGCTAGGTCACGTAGTAAATGCATACTAAATCTACTCCCAAACTGTTGTCCAGAGTGACTGTATCATTTTGCATTTGTATTAACAATCCATCTTTTTTTTAAAGAATTATTTTACTTATTTGAAAGACAGAGTTACAGAAAGAAGTAGAGCCAGAGAGAGAGGTCTTCCATTCCACTGGTTCACTCCTCAAATGACTGCAACGACCAGAGCTGAACTGATCTGAAGCCAGGAGCCAGGAGCTTCTTCCAGGTCTCTCCTGCGGGTGAAGGGGCCCAAGCACTCGGGCCATCTTCCACTGCTTTCCCAGGTCATAGCAGAGAGCTAGATTGGAAGTGGAACAACTGGGACTCGAACCAGTGCCCATATGGGATGCTGGTGCTGCAGGCTGGGGCTTTAACCTGCTACGCCACATGGCAACCCCATCACCAATCCATCTTATATCTGTTTGCTCAACATATGCTTTTGTATTTGATATAGACATTATTATTATTTTTCCATTACTATAGATATGGAGTATATTTCTTCATGACTTTAATTTACATTCCCTTATGATGTTCAATGGACATGATTTTATATCCTCTTAAGATGGTTGATTGATTTTTTTCAGTAAAATTATTTTGACTGGTGATGTCATTTTAATAAGATTTTATAATTAAATTTCTATGATAATTATAGACTTCCTATTTTAAGTTGGTGTGTTTAGGTCAGTTGTGCTTTATAAAAAATGGATCCTGTTCATCTAAGTTACCAAATGTGTGTGTCTCAAGTTGTCCATATTTCTTTATAATTCTTTAAATATTTTATGAGAGGCCAGCATTGTGGCACAGAGTGTTAAGCTGCTGTCTATAACACTGGCATCCCATATAAGCACTGTTTGAGTCCCCACTTTCCACTGATACAGTGGTAATGCACCTGGGAAGGCAGCAGAAGATTATCCATGTGCTTGGACCTATCATTCATGCAGGAGACCTGGTTGGAGTTCCAGGCTCTTAGCTTCCGCTTGGCCCAGCCCCGGCCATTGCTGCCATTTGGGGAATGAACCAGTGCGTGGGAGACTTCTCTCTCTCTCTGTGTCTCCCCCTTTCTCTGTAATTCTACCTTTCACATAAATAAATAAATCTTCAGAAAAAAAGAAAAATAAATCAATATCTTGTTATTATGTTGACATCCCATTTTTCATTGCTGATGGCACTAATCTGTGTGTGTGTGTATGTATGTGCGCTTTAACTTAGTTCCACAGTAAGTTTATCAATGATATGGACTTTTTGAAGAAACTTTAGATTTCATAGCTATTTGAAACCAATGTATGTCTTTTAAATTCTATTGATTTCTCCACTTCTGTTTATTATTTGTTATCTTCTAATAAATCTGGAGTTATTTTACTCTTCCTCTTTTCCTTTAATCTAAAGTAGAAATTTAGATTATTAGTTTGGAATAGTCCTCTGTAATGTAAGTATGTAATAATATAAATTTCTTTCAGTACATCAGTTTAGTTTCATCCCACACATTTTGATATATTACATTTCAGTTCTGTTTAGTTCAAAATATTTTATTTCTTTTGAGATTTCCTCCTTAACAGATGAGTTATACAGAAAAATATTGATTAATTTCCACATTATTGACTATTCTAGTATCTTTTTAGAAATAATTGTTTTTGGCAGGCGCCGTGGCTCACATTGCTAATCCTCTGCCTGCAGCACTGGAACCCTAGGTTCTGGTTCTGGTTCCGGTTGGGGCAACGGATTCTGTCCTGGTTGCTCCTCTTCCAGTCCAGCTCTCTGCTGTGGCCCAGGAAGGCAGTGGAGGATGGTCCAGGTCCTTGGACCCTTTACCTGCATGGGATACCAGGAGGAACCACCTGGCTCCTGGCTTCGGATCGGCGCAGTGCACCAGCCGTAGTGGCCATTTGGGGGGTGAACCAACGGAAGAAAGACCTTTCTCTCTCTCTCTCTCACTGTCTAACTCTGCCTGTCAAAAAAAGAAAGAAAGAAAGAAAGAAAGAAAGAAAGAAAGAATTGTTTTCTATTTTAACTTCACTATGGTGAGGGAACACTTTTTTTTTTATTTCTTGGTTTTATTTAATTTTTTGCTTTCATTTGACAGGTAGAAAGATAAGCACAGTCACAGAATGTGTGTATATATATATATATATATATATATATATATAGAGAGAGAGAGAGAGAGAGAGAGAGAAAGAGAAAATAAACTGCTGTTGGTTACACCCAAATGCACAAAACTGCCGGGACTGAGCTGGACCAAGTCTGGCGTCAGGAACACAATTCAGGTCCCTATGTGAGTGGTGATGGCCTCATTACCTAGCCAGCACCTGCTGCCTCCCAGGATGCATATTAGCAGGAAATGGGAGTCAAAACTAAGCTAAGGCTCAAAAAGAATCTAAAATGCTGTCCCCAATTTCAATGTCTTTAATGCTCTGTCTTGATTATTGCTTGCTGTTTTTCTGTTTAAATTTAAACATTTTATTTCACAGTAGTGTTAAATTTCAAAAATTGTGCGATAGTAATTCAGAGTTTCCATATACGTCTCACTACTTTTCCTGTATTAACTTCTCATATTAATGCCTTTGTCACAATTAATGACCATGCCTACCTTTATTTATCTATTTAATTAATTTATTAATTAATTTATTTTTTGACAGGCAGAGTTAGACAGTGAGAGAGAGAAAGAGACAGAGAAAGGTATTCCTTCCATTGGTTTACCCCCCAAATGGATGTTACAGCCAGCGCGCTATGCCAATCCAAAGCCAGGAGCCAGGTGCTTTCTCCTGGTCTCCCAGGCAGGTGTAGGGCCCAAGCACTTGGGCCATCCTCCACTGCCTTCCCGGGCCACAGCAGAGAGCTGGACTGGAAGAGGAGCAACGGGGACAAAACCAGTGCCCTGACCAGGACTAGAACCCGGGGTTCCGGAGCTGCAGGAGAAGGATTAGCCTAGTGAGCCGCAACGCTGGCCTATTTATTTAATTTAATGCAAGTAATAAGGAAACTTCTCAAAAATGTTAAAGTTCTAAATTTTTAAAATTATATATATATATATATATATATATATATATATATATACACTCATTTGGCTTTAAAATAAATCTTTCTGCTTACAAAAGGAAGACAAATATCTGATAGTTTCTCAATGCAATGCCTTATTCTTAGTTAGTGAAAATCCATATAAAAGAAAAATGAGGTGAGGGAGAGCCGGCATTGTGGCATAGTGGATAGAAGTGCTATCTGCACTGTGGACATTGGTTCAAGTCCTGGCTGCACCATTTCTGATCCACCTCCCTGGTATGCACCTGGGAAAGCAGACAGACATGGTCCAAGTATTTAGGCTATTGCACCCACATGGGAGACCTGGAGGAAGCTCCTGGCTCCTGGCTTCAGATAGGCCCAGCTCCTTCCATTGAGGCCATTTGGAAAGTGGTCAGCAGAAGGAAGATCTCCTGGCTGAAGAGCCCATGAGAGTATTGTAGGCATGGAAAGCCAAGATACCATGGAAAAGAAAAAAAAGAAGACCTAAATGAAAGATCTCTGTGACTGAGATCCCAGTGGAAAGAACGGGCCATCAAAGAAGGAGGTACCTTTCTCCGAAGGGAGGAGAGAACTTCCACTTTGACTGTGACCCTATCGGAATAAGATCAAAGTCAGCGAACTCTAAAGGCTTCCATAGCCCTGGCAACTCATGACTAGAGCCTAGGGAGATTACTGGCGCCATGAACAGGAGTGTCAAATTGTTAAGTCAGCAACAGGAGTCACTGTGTACTTACATCCCATGTGGGATCTGTCCTTAATGTGTTGTCTAATGTGCAGTGATGCTATAACTAGTACTGAAACAGTATTTTTACACTTTGTGTTTCTGCGTGGGTACAAACTGATGAGATCTTTACTAATTATATACTGAATCGATCTTCTGTATATCAAGATAATTGGAAATAAAAAAAAAACCTGGTGTTAAATTGGAAATGGCATAGAAAATTAATTAATTTAAAAAAATATTATGTAGGATCTCTGTCTTTAATGTGCTGTACACTCTTATTTAATGCTATAACTAGTACTCCAACAGTATTTTTTTTCACTTTGTGTTGCTATATGGGGGCAAACTGTTGAAATCGTTACCTAATATATACTAAACTGATCTTCTGTATATAAAGAGAATTGAAAATGAATCATGATGTGATTGGAAGGGGAGAGGGAGCGGGAAAGGGGAGGGTTGCGGGTGGGAGGGGGATGCCATTGTAACCCATAAGCTGTAATTTGGAAATTTATATTCATTAAATAAAAGTTTAATTAAAAAAAAAAGAAGGAAGATCGCTCTCTCTCTCTCTCTCTCTTTCTCTCTCTAAGTCTGACTTTCAAACAAATAAATAAGTCTTAAAAAGAAAGAAGAAAGGGATTTTAACTTTTATTATGGGCTTTTTTTATTTCCATATTGAATAGCAAGCAAATGTAGAGCTGAAAGCCATTAATTTAGCCTTGAAAATTCGGATGACCAGATTCATTGCTTTTTGTTAAGGTAAAAAATAGACAACTCAGATTTGCAAATATTCATATATAATGAAAGTTAATTTTTAAAAACTATTTTGTAAAATTATGGACATGAATTCAAGCAATTTATTATATTGCAATCATTCCATTTTTTTATTTTTAGAATACTCCACAGATTTCTACACATAAAACATCTTCCTTTTTTAATATTTATTTATTTATTTGAAAGTCAGAGTTATACAGAGAGAGAAGGAGAGGCAGAGAGAGAGAGAGGTCTTCCTTCTGATTGTTCATTCCCCAGTTAGTTGTGTCGGCCGAAGCTTCACTGATCTGAAGCCAGGAGCCAGGAGCCAGGAGCTTCTTCTGTGTCTCCCACGTGGATGCAGGGGCTCAGGGACTTGGGCCATCTTGTACTGCTTTCCCAGGCCACAGCAGAGAGCTGGATGGGAAATGGAGCAGCCAGGTCTCAAACCTGCGCCCATATGGATGCCAGCACTGCAGGCGGCAGCTTTACGTGCTATGCCTCAGTGCCAGCCCCCAACATAAAACATTTTCAAAAGGACTAGCTATACTTTGTTAAAAATAGCTCAGATTTCTTTTCTTTTTTAAAGATTTATTTATTTATTTGAAAGGCAGATTTACAGAGAGATAGAGGCAGAGAGAGAGAGAGAGAGAGAGAGAGAGATCTTCAGTCTGCTGTATCACTCCCCAAACAGGTGCAAAGGCCAGAGCTGCAGTGATCTGAAGCCAGGAGCCAGCAGTTTATTCGGGGTCACCCATGTGAGTATAGGGGCCCAAGCACTTGGGCCATCTTCTACTGCTTTCTTAGGCCATAGCAGAGAGCTGGATTGGAAGTGGAGCAGCCGGGACTCGAACCTGTCCTCATATGGGATTCCAGCACTGCAGGTGACAGGTTTACCAGCTATGCTACAGCGCCGGCCCCCTAGATTTACTTTCAAGAGTATATAGATCACCTATTTTCACTACTCCTTTCCTGTGACAAAAAGAAATAAACTCTTACTAAATCTGTGTCTTTACAGTAATAAAAAGAAAACACCATGCAATTCTTTTTAAGTGTTTCTATTGATCTCTTTTTGAAAACTGTTAAGATTTCTAGCAAGTGATATCCTATTAGAACTATGGCAGGTATAATGTGGGTTCAGCATAATATGTATAATAGTGTTAGTAGATATACAAGGGTACTTCAAAATAATCATGAAAAGTGGAATGAAAAGATGTGTTTATTTTGCTGCAAAAATCTTTGGGCTCCTTGCAGTTTTTTCCACAGTGCACATTTTTCAAAAGCTTCTTTGAAGAGCCCTTCAAGTACATGTATTTCAAAATTTTTGTGTAAACTTGAACTTATCTCTTAATTCTATTTTCCATAAACTTTTTGCTCATAGATATTTTGAGAGTTTGTGCTTTATTTCTTCTCTTACTAATTTTATATTGTTAGGTGAACTAATTAACTAAGTTAACAAAGTCTTTCATTATGAGTTGACTTAATATACAAGATTGAATAATGTTCAGTTTAATATATACAAATAATGCTATATTTTTAGATTCTTAATAGCTGTCTGTTAGAGCCAACCTGATAAATAGTGCTTCCAACCAGACTTAAAAGAGAGGTAAAGAGTTTCCATTATGAATGACATTCTAGAATTGGTAAATAAAGCAGGATTCTATAGAAGATATTACAAGTATAAGCAAATAGAAGGTACATGAGGACACCCTGGTTAACTCCCAGCTTCCTGCCTGGTTTCACTTACTTTCAATGAAAAGGAAGTGCTCAACATTCATTCTTTTTTTAAACTTTCATTTTCCTATTCATTTTGTTTATTCGAAAGTCAGAGAGATAGAGATCTCTTCAAATATTGATATTGTTTCATAGTTTCAAAGAAGTAATCAGAACATTTCAAAGGACATTTTGTTCCTGACACTGTGATTGTTTAAAAGAGCTAGTCTTCATAATTACATAGAAATAATTAATTCTAATATCAATTTTGTTCATGTATTTATCATATTAAGTATAAGTTAGATTCTCCAATAGAAAAATTAGTCTAATAATATTTATGCTGTAAGATCACTAACCTGATAAAATGTCGATGAAACACCAGCACAGAGTCCAGAATGGAATAATAATTTTTTTTTAGAAAAAAAAAAGCATTATGTGAATTTTTATTTTTTTATTTAATAAATGTGAATTTACAAAGAGCAACTTTTGTATTGTTGTGGCTTCCCCCCCTCAACCTCCCTCCCTCCCGCAGCCCCCCCCCCACTCCCTCTCCTATCCCACCCTTCAACGACTTTCATTTTCAATTATCTTTATACACAGAAGATCAACTTAGTATATACTAAGCAAAGATTTCAACAGACTGCACTCAAACAACCGCACAAGGTATAGGGTACTGTCTGACTAGTAGTGTTATCTTTAACTCTAATAGTAAAACACATTAAGGACAGAGATCCTATGTGGGGAGCCTGTGCCCAGTGGCTCCCATTGTTGATTTAACAATTGGCACTCTATTTATGATGTCAGCAATCACCCGAGGCTCTTGCCATGAGCTGTCTAGGCTATGGAAGCCCCTTGAGTTCACCAACTCTGAACTTATTTAGTCAAGGCCATATCACAGTGGAGGTTCCTTCCTCCCTTCAGAGAAAGGCGCCTCCCTCCTTGATGGCCCGTTCCTTCTGCTGGGCTCTTGTTCACCAAGATCTTTCATTTAGGTTGTTTTGCCACCGTGTCTTGGCTTTCCATGCCTGTGAGACTCTCATGGGCCTTTTAGCCAGATCCAAATGTCCCAAGGGTTGATTCTGAGGCAGGAGTGCTGTTTTGGGCATTTGCCATTCTATGAGTCTGCTGTGTGTCCTGCTTCCCCGCAGGATCATTCTCTCCCTTTTAATTCTATCCTTCATTATTTGCAGACACTGCTCTTATTTGTGAAATCTCTTCGACACTTACCCTATTTTTTTGATAGGTATGTACTTATACTTATCACTTTACCAAGTGAGCTGGCATTGGAACATGCCTCCTTGATAAGATTGAGTTGAAATCCCCTGGCACATTTCTAGCTCTGCCATTGGAGGTAAGTCTGAGTGAGCATGTGCCGACCTGTACATCTCCTCCCTCTTTTATTCCCATTCTTATATTTAACAGAGATCACTTTTCTATTAATTTTAAGCGCCCAAGAATAATTGTGTATTAATTACAGAGTTCAACCAGTGGTATTAAGCAGAACAAACAGAGCAAGAACAACAACAAAAAATACTAAAAGGAATAAAATAGTGAGTTGTTCCTCAACAGTCTAGACAAGGGCTGATCATGTCATTGTCTCTCATAGTGTCCATTTCACTTCAAAGGGTTTCCCTTTAGATGCTCGTTTAGTTGTCATTGATCAGGGAGAACATATGGTATTTGTCCCTTTTGGACTGGCTTATTTGATTCAGCATGATATTTTCCGGATTCCTCCATTTTGTTGCAAATGACCAGATTTCATTGTATTTTACTACTGTATAGTGTTCCATAGAGTACATATCCCATAATTTCTTTATCCAGTCATCCATTGATGGACATTTAGGTTGATTCCAGGTCTTAGCTATTGTGAATTGAGCTGCAACAAATATTGAGGTGCAAACAGCTTTTTTCCCCTTTAATTCCATTTGGGTAAATTCCAAGGAGTAGGATGGCTGGGTCCTGTGGTAGGGCTATATTCAGGTTTCTGAGGAATCTCCAAACTGTCTTCCATAATGGCTTTACCAGTTCACATTCCCACAAACAGTGGATTAGTGTCCCTTTTTCCCCACATCCTAGCCAGCATCTGTTGTTAGTTGATATCTGTATGTAAGCCATTCTAACCGGATTGAGGTGAAACCTCATTGTGGTTTTGATTTGCATTTCCCTGATGGCTAGGGATCCTGAGCATTTTTTTTTCATGTGTATTTTGGTCATTTGGATTTCCTCTTTTGAAAAATGTCTGTTAAGGTCCTTGGCCCATCTTTTCATTGGGTTGTTTCTTTTGTTTCTGTGGTGTTTCTTGATTATTTTATAAATTCTAGTTGTTAATCCTTTATCTGATGTGTAGTTTGCGAATAACGTCTCCCATTCTTTTGGTTGCCTCTTCATTTTCCTGACTGTTTTTTTGCTGTAAAGAAACTTTTCAATTTGAGGTAATCCCATTTGTTTATTTTTCTTTGATTACCTGTGCCTCTGGGGTCTTCTCCAGGAATTCTTCGCCTGTTCCAATGTCTTGAAGGGTTTCCTCTATGCTATCAATTAGTTTCCTGGTGTCGTGGCATATCTCTAGTTCTTTGATCCATGTTGAGTGGATTTTTGTATAAGGTGTAAGGTAGGGGTCTTGCTTCATACTTCAACATGTGGACATCCAGTTTTCCTAGCACCATTTGTTGAAGAGGCTGTCCTTGTTCCAGGGGTTGGTTTTAGGTCCTTTGTCGAATATGAGTTGGTTATAGATGTTTGGATTGATCTCCGGTGTTTCTATTCAGTTCCATTGGTCTGCACTTATGTTTTTGTACCAGTACCAGGCTGTTTTGATTATAACTGCCCTGTAGTCTTGAAGTCTGGAATTGTGATGCCTCCAGCTTTATTTTTATTGTAAAGGATTGCTTTAGCTATTTGCGGTCTCCTGTTTCTCCATATGAATTTCAGCATCATTTTTTCTAGGTCTTTGAAGAATGACTCTGGTATTTTGATTGGTATTGCATTGAACTTGTAAATTGCTTTTGGGAGAATGGACATTTTGATGATATTGATTCTTCCAATCCATGAGCATGGCAGGTTTTTCCATTTTTTTTTGTGCCGTCTTCTATTTCTTTCTTTAGTGTTTTGTAATTTTCATCATAGAGGTCTTTGACATCCTTGGTTACATTTATTCCAAGGTACTTTATTGCTGTTGTAGCTATTGTGAATGGGATTGATCTTAGAAGTTCTTCCTCAGCCACAGCATTGTCTGTGTATACAAAGGCTGTTGATTGATTTCTGAGCGTTGACTTTGTATCCTGCTACTTTACCAAACTCTTCTATGAGTTCCAATAGTCTCTTATAGGAATTTATTTGGTCCCCTATATGTAGGATCATGTCATCTGCAAATAGGGATAGTTTAACTTCCTCCTTTCCCATTTGTATCCCTTTAATTTCTTTTTTTTTTTTTTTTTTGCCTGATGGCCCTGGCTAACACTTCTAGGACTATATTGAATAGCAATGGTGAGAGTGGGGATCCCTGTCTGGTGCCAGTTTTCAGTGGAAATGCCTCCAACTTTTCCCCATTGAATATGATGCTAGATGCTAGCCATTGGTTTATCATAAATTGCCTTAATTGTGTTGAGGAATGTTCCTTCTAACACCAATTTGCTTAGGGTTTTTATCATGAAAGGGTGTTGTATTTTGTCAAATGCTTTCTCTGCATATATTGAGATAATCATATGATTTTTGTTTCTCAATTTGTTAATGTGATGTATGACATTGATTGACTTTCAAATATTGAACCATCCTTGCATGCCAGGGATAAATCCCACTTGGTCCAGGTGAATGATCTTTCTGATGTGCAGTTGGATTTGGTTTGCCAGAATTTTGTTGAGTATTTTTACATCTATGTTCATCAGGGAGATAGGTCTGTAGTTTTCTTTCTCTGTTGTGTCTTTTCCGGGCTTAGGAATTAAGGTGATATTGGCTTCATAGAAAGAATTTGGGAGGATTCCCTCCCTTTCAATTGTTTTGAATAATTTGAGAAGAACTGGAGTTAGTTGTTTTTTTAAATTTCTGGTAGAATTCAGCGGTGAAGCCATCCGGTCCTGGGCTCTTCTTTTTCGGCAATGCATTTATTACTGATTCAATTTCTTCCATGGTTATGGGTCTGTTTAGATTTTCTATATCTTCACGGCTCAGTTTAGGAAGGTTGTATGTGTCCAGGAATCTTCCAGGTTCCCCAATTTGTTAGCATACATCTCTTTGTAGTGGTTTCTGATGATTCTTTTTTATTTCTGTTGTGTCTGTTGTTACATTTCCATCACTATCTTTGAATTTATGGATTTGGGGCTTCTCTCTCCTTTTTTTGGTTAGTTGGGCCAATAGTGTTTTGTTTATTTTTTCAAAGAACCACCTGCTAGTTTTGTTGATCTTTTGTATTTTTTTGTTTCAATTCTGTTTATTTCTTCTCCAATCTTTAGTATTTATTTCCTTCTGCTGGATTTGGGCTTGATTTGCTGCTGTTTTTCTAAATCCTTGAGGTGCATGGAGAGGTCATTTGTTTGGTTCCTTTCCAGATTCTTGATGTAGGCACCAATTACTATAAACTTTCCTCTTAGTACTGCTTTTGCTGTGTCCCACAGGTTTTGGTAGATTGTGTTATAATTTTCAATTGTTTCTAGAAATCTTTTGATTTATCTTTTGATTTCTTTGATGACCCACTGTTCGTTTAGTATCATGTTGTCCATTCTCCATACATTTGCATATTTTGTGGAGATTATTGGTTTGTTGATTTCGAGTTTCACTGCACTATGGTCTGAGAAAATGCATGGTATAGTTTCAATTTTTTTTTTAATTTGTTGAGGCTCCTTTATGGCCTAGCATATGGTCAATCCTAGAGAAGGTTCCATGTACTGGGAAGAAATATGTGAACTCTGTGGCTGTGAGGTGGAAGGTTCTGAAGATATCTACTAGGTCTATTTGGTCTACAGTGTCAATTAGCTCTGCCGTTTCCTTGTTGATTTTCTGTCTGTTGATCTGTCCATTGGTGACAGTGGGGTGTTGAAGTCCCCTGTTACTATTGTATTTGAATCTATATCTCCCTTTAAGTCCTTTAGTAATTCTTTCAAGTAGCCAGGCGCCCTGTAATTAGGTGCCTATATATTTAGAATAGTAATGTCTTCATGTTGGATAGATCCTTTAATCATTATATAGTGCCCTTCTCTGCCTCTTTTAATAGTTTTTATCTTAAAGTCTATTTTGTCTGATATTAGGATGGTCACACCAGCTCTTTTTTGATTTCTGTTAGCTTGGAGTATCTTTTTCCATCCTTTCACTTTCATTCTGCGTGCATCTTTGCTGATAAGGTGTGTCTCCTGAAGGCAGCATATAGATGGATTCTCTTTCTTGATGCACTCAGCTAGTCTGTGGCTCTTGGTAGTAGAATTAAGACCGTTCACATTCAGTGTGATTATTGTTAGGTACTGTCTTCCCAGTCATGTTTCCTGAAATGAGCTGTTTATGTATTTTGAAATTTGTTTGTAGGTTATTCTACATTCATCTTTTTTTTTTTTTTTTTTTTTTTTTTTTTTTTTTTTTTTTTTTTTTTTTAGTGAGGTTCTTGTTTTTGTATTTCTGTGTGCAACACGTCTTTGAGCCAGTGTTGTAGGATTGGATGCTAGAATACAAATTCTTTCAGTTTCTGTTTATCTTGGAAGATCTTTATTTCCCCTTCATTCATAAATGATAGCTTTGCAGGGTATAGTATTCTAGGTTGGCATTGTTTGTCTTTTAAGACTTGAAATATATCATGCCATTGTCCCTTGCCTGTAGTGTTTGTGATGAGAAGGCTGAGGTGAGTCTGATTAACTTATCCTTGAATGTGATTTGTCATTTCTCTGGCACATTTTAGGATTTGTTCTTTTTGTGTCACTGAGCTGAGTGTTGCCACAATGTGTCGCGGTGAATTTCCCTTCTGGTCTAACCTGTTGGGGCTCCTGGCTATCTGTTGAATTTGCCTGTTATTATCCATTTGCCTTTGTTGGAAGTTTTCCGATATTATTTCATTGAAAACACCTTCCAATCCATTCTCTCTTTCCACACCCTCAGGGACTCCTATTATCCGAACATTACACCACTTGATTGAATTTTTTAATTTTCTAATTTCTTCTTCCTGCATTTGAACTGACTGTATTATTTCTGGAAGTTTGTCTTTGAATTCTGATATTCGCTCTTCTATTTCATCTGTTAGAATGCCAAGGGATTCCACGGTGTTCTTTATATGGTCAATTGAGTTTTTCATTTCCAGTATTTCATTCTGGCTTCTCTTTAGGATCTCTAATCCTTGGGCTTGCTTTTCATTCAGATCTTGAAACTGTTTCTCATTTTTTCTAAGTAATCTGATTATTAATTTTCTGAATTCTTTTTCTGGCATGGTTTCAAATTCTTCTTCTTCATCAGCCTCTGTTATGGTTGGTTTAGCCTGCTCCACTGGTGAGTTTATAGGTTCTTCTATATTCTTATTCTGGATTTTTCCTTTGTTTTTCAGCATTCTGTTTGGCTTGATTTTCAGGTTGATTTCCTTCTGCTATGGGCTGCTGTGGGTCTGGACCAATATCCAGTGTAAGCAGGCTGCTCTACCTTCTAGAGTTTATTTATTTATTTGGTTTTATTTATTTATTTATTTATTTATTTATTTTTGTAACTTGAATGGGCTTGTGTCAGGGCTTTGAAGTGCCAATCTCCACCCCTTGGGGGCCGGTTTCCCTGTTCATTTGTTCGCCCTAACATGTCTGTGCCTGGGGTTCGTTGGTCAGCCACTCTCTCTCACTGTGCCTCCTGCACGAGGAGTGCCGAGTAGCTCCTTCAGACCAGAGGCCGGTCTCCTTTACACCCAAATGTAAACAAACAAGATGGCTGCTCTCTACCCACTGCAGCTCTGATTGTGGGGCGGGCAGAGACATTATGTGAATTTTTAACGATGTGTTTTGCCTAACAGCTATAATGAGTGCTATAATGATTCGGATTTAGGTGCACAACTAGGTTATCCTAAAAGAGGTTACCAATGATAAAAATGACAGGTACTACTTTCATGAGTAATGAAACATAAAGCTAAGAAACTTGGAAACATTAATCTGATTGGACTTTGAGTTCCAAGTTGAACCTCACTTAGCATAGGAGTAAAGAGAAACTAGGTATGTAAGCCATCAAGAAGTTCTTAAGTTTTTTTTTTTCTATTATAACATATATATCAAGCAAGTACATATATGATTGAATAGTCCAACGCATTTTTTCAGATTACAAGGTATTTGAGAGGTAAAAAGAGCCACAGATTATGTGCAATCTTTTGTCCTGTATTTCTATCTCTTCCTTGAGAGCAAGCAAGATTATTATTATGAGCCATCTAAGTTAAAAAAAAAAACACATTTACACAGTTCAATAAATTAGCAGCAATTATTATGTTTGATTAAGGGATAGAATATATAAGTATCATATAATTTTAAAAATCTTATTTGTTGTGTTATTCATTTTATCATCATTGTTTATGGTAGTTATATAAATAGCAGGTTTTTTTTTATAGCTTGTGGAATTATTTTCTGATTTTATTACATCACATTTACCTGATGCTATTCAGATGGCTAAGCTATATATACTACTTAGTGAAAAGAGTGGCATCTAGTGATAACTCTTTTGAATTATGCATTCAATTAGACACTGTATGACTTGCGTTCTTACCCAGCTTGTATTATAGTTTTAAACTTTGCAGGTAGCTTTCTAAATACACTATTGCAAGTTCACTTTTTAATTACAGAATAAATTAAATAAGAAAGTGACCCATTGTGTAGGTGTAATATATGTATGAATCAGGTGAGCCTGGTCCCCTTGACTGTGAGCTCCATGTGGACTTACATAACCTTACTTCCAATGGTGAGTGTCTCTTAACTGGAAAACCTGCCAGGAAAGGTCCAGGAGAACAGCGTCACTGGATCTCTTTGATCGCTAGCATCAACACCATCACTGTGCTGAATCAGTTACAGTTTGCCCTCTCTTTAAAAGTCACTGACATAGCAAAGAAATTAATTTTTTTGAACAACAGAGCTCACCAGAGCTTCCTAACATGGGGAAGGAGACTCCTGACATGGTTTTTGTAGAATGGAAGCTTAAATGGTAATTTTAAATCTTAGCCCAAGAGATTTCGTCAATCATTGGTTCAATCAATGCCATATGTGACCATGGAGGCTGGCTTTCAAGTTAATAATTTCATACATTCAATATTTACCCAACAACTATTTACTGGTGCCCACTGTGGGACAGACATTCTGCTGAACATTGTTTCCCTGCACTGTCTTTGAACTGAAGAGGATTTGCATGAGTCAAAGAGCATTTAAGCATTAGCAGGTGAAAAAGATCGATCACTTCCATCTGTTACCTTCAATCAAACACGTTATGTGATTTTGTGGACAAGCTCTTCCTTGAACCCTTAAAGACCACATCCAAAACTGGAAGTACTGGCAATCTGGTATTTCTGTCTCAGTGCAAAGAACATATTCATGCTAGGCTACTTCCTTTTAGCATTTTAACGTTTTGCTACTTTTCTTTTCCTGCATATGTATGTTCTGGAACATGTTTTTTAATGACTTGTCTTCTTTTCGAGGGAAGTAATAGACATGAACACTCCAGGTGTTTTGCTTCAGGGGAGTGATAGCTGCAAACTGCTGTTCTTGGAGGTTGCTTCCTCTCAAAGCCTGTGTATGGCAGGTAGGGAGCTGGACCAAGCATAATTCTTAGCACAGCAATTTTCAGCAAATTGTTCTGCTAAATAGAAATATATTACTTGAAGGCTGGAAAAGTGATGATAAACCTGACCCTTCAGCTCTGCTTTTAAAGGTCATTTTGGTTAAATGTAGACAAATTGTGGTACAAAGTACCTTTTACTTGCTGTTTCTCACTTATACCTACCCTCAAACCTCATTATGCTAATCTAATGACTTATTTGACAGAGTAGTTTCATCCATAATCTTGGAAATATATAATGGATTTAATTTTCAAGGTTATATTTTCAGAAAACTATTAATGTCCCTTTCAAAGTCATTGAGACTGAATTATGTTTCAGCAAAATATTAAGTACATTAAAAGTCCCTTTTAGATTCAAGTAAAGCCAATTGGCAATCCAGCTGCAATTATTTAACAGCTTTGAGCCCTGAATTGTTAAACTTTTTATGAATTATCCATGCTAACAATTATCCTGAAAAATTAAACCTCTCTGCTACATTCAAACTTCATCATAGACTGTCACCAAAGTAACTGTGGGTTTTCTAAATTGTCAGAGCTTTTCATTTTTCACTGTTCATTAGATAATGATCCTTAAATATTCAGGAAATCTTCTTACCTGATTTAAATAAGATTTCCTCTTGCGAAAAAGTGATTTAATTTCCAGTGTAATACACATATTTGTCTATACTATTTCCTTCATTTGCATGAATGTAACCAGAATCATTTAAATTTAAGTATATAACATTGAAAAAGCCCTAGCACCAGATTATAGTAAAATGCTTTATGATTAAGCACTGAAATATCTTAAGCCTGGGGAAAGATCTCAATATAACCTAGTGAAAAACTCAGGACAGATACATGTTATCTAGGAGAATTACCTGCTAATTGTCCTGAAAAAGACAATCTCAGTGACTCTTAGGCAATCAGGAGCCTACTAGAAGCACCAACGGTCTCACACATTCCCCCTTTTTGAAAAACTAAAAGATTTATTTTTAAAATTTTTTGAAAGGCAGAGTTACAGAGAGAGGAGGATAGAGAGACAGAAATGGATCTTCCATCCACTAGTTCACTCCCAAAATAGTCACCACGCCTAGGGCTGACCAGGCCAATGCCAGGAACTTGGGAGATCTGGATCTCCCATGTTTTTGCAGGAGCCCAAGCACTTGGACCGTCTTCTGGTGCTTTCTCAGGTACATTGACAGAGAGCTTGGAAGTGGAACAGATATGTCTGAGATAAGCACCCATATGGATGCCTGTGTCACAGGAGAAGGCATAACCTGCTATTCCACAACACTGGTCCCATCACACCCTCTTTTTACACAGAGATTTGGGTTACTCTTATTGTAATATTCTACTCTTATTGTAGTATTCTGCTTACCCTGGGAAATTTATATTTGAAAATTGTCAAAATATGTACTTGTTGTGGGAGAGAGTAGATAATGTTAGGATAGAGGTTTGGCAATTAGAATTTTTCCAGCCCTTGTGCCATTCATGACAACTTGAAAATCTTAGACTTCCTCCCTTTAGAAACTCTATCTTTTAAAGAATAATATAATTAACACTTAATAAAATCACATACCTGTATAGTAATGTTGAGGAAATAAGGAAATATAAGTAGAAAACTACAAAAGAAATAGTCTGAGGCATGGTGAGTAGGAATGACAAAATGTCTTTGAAGAATGGAGAAATTTTCAAAATAAAGGAACATTGCTACATTTTCCTACATGTACTGATAAACATATCTAACAAAGAACAGAATCAAATTATGTGTGCAAACTGACATTCATTAGCATGTAAAGTCACTGATAAAGGTAGTAACATTATAATGAAGGTTAAAAGATTTTGAAGGAAATTATATTCCTTGCAAATAATATTCTGAGCATGTATTTTCCTTATTTTAATGAGAAACATAACTATATCTGTTCATCTAAAACCTTAGATATGGGCTGAAAATCTTCATCAAAGGTATCTTGGTGAGTTTCTTTATCATTTATTATGTGTCTTCCTATGAAAGATATTGTTCTATAACTTCTACTCTTGAGAAGGTATGATAACTGCTCTAAATGGGTAAGGCCTAGACTTACTGGATTTGTTGCTGGATTCTTGGGATGTTGAGCTCACAAATTTCCAAGATGACTCATTGCTGAACATACATTTCAGCAATTGGTAAAAGGGAAGAGGGAAAGGGACAGCCCTTCCCTTTCATTTTTGAAAAGAACCACAAATTGCACACATTGTTCCCACTAATATTTCATTGTGCACATCTTAGCCACATGAACACTACTAGCTGTAATAAGATCTGAGAAAGCAGGTCTTTAATGTGGATATGTGAGTATCTGGCTGAATTGTTACTCTGCAATTAAGATAATTAAAAAATGAAACAAAACATAAAAACTTTACAGATTAGAACATCTGACACAGGTATTTAAGGAGAGAAGGAAAGAAATCACCAGATCAGCCTATGATAGGGAAGCAGAGAATCCTAGAGGTTATTTGTAAATCTAAAGACCGGGTCAATGGGGATACTAGTCACAGTTATTGACTGGATAACAATCAAACCCAACTCTGGTGACCCCAGTGAAAAAGGATTTATTATAATGCATTAGCCAGTTTAAAAAATCAATGGAATGTCTGGAGAAATAGCAGTATAGAAAAGCTGAGTGGTTTAGGATATACCAGACCATTCCTCAAGAATAGTTTATAGAGTCAGGACCCTGGGCACTAGACACAGGCCATGAGACTATTGGATGCTCACATTTTTTGATACTGCTGTGTCTACAACCTCTTAACAATATGTTTTTCTCTATATTCCTCCCAGCAGGAGTACATCATTTGTTGAGTATCTAAATGTATAGACCATCAGATTGTGCTGTACGTGCCAGGGCAAAGAGAGTTACTAATCTCCGTTCAGTTTCTTTAGTGTATTTGAATGTAATTCATCACAAGTACCACACATACACACAAGTGGATTCTCTAAAGAACTAATACTTGAAATTTTCCTTTTTACAGTTTCAAAGATAAAATGAAAGATATATTACAATATTCATAGCTTTTAAGATGGGAAACTTTTTCATGATTCAGTAGTAATTGATGTTTTATATTTCATATATGCATAATTATAATAAAGGCATGTATGCTCTGTCTAGTACCAAAACACAGCAAAAAATTACAAAACATATCTCAAATGATTTTAAAAGTCATTTCCTTCACACCAACATGTCAGATAAGAATTTCAAATTTATTGACAAATTTCCCAAATGTTGTCTAAGTTTTGGAAACAATTTTATACAACAAAACCAAGCAAAGATATGAACATGGAAATATGAATACTAAAGTCTTCTAAATATTAATTTAAAGCCATTTGAGGCACATCATGAACCAGAGAAATAATGGCTTAAGCAAATGCTTACTTTTGAAATTAGTCTGTCAAATCCCCTACGGGGAATGATGACTTAAGCTAGAATGTAGGAAAAATCAGTGAAGTAGAAAAATGGAGTTGAGCCATTTTACCAGCTGACAGCATTATGATTAAATTGGACATACAGTAATCTAGAAATCAAAACTGCAAAGCAGTTAGCACCAAAACAAATCTTACAACTTTACAAAGATCAACCTTGAAGACAAGTAAAGTCAGATAGATGAATTGAGAACATCCATTGAAAAGAATAAAAAGTGTTTTAATATAAAAGGAAAATCTGGTTTCTTATGAGATCCATAGCTAAACTACAGCATAACCTACATGTGTGTATGATGCTCCTGTATATTTGTTATAGATTTTTGCTTATCTAAGTAAATGAAGAAGAAGTAAAACAAAATAATGATTTCTATGAAATTAAATACAAGACAAAATTAAAACATAAGACATAAAAGAGTAAGAACTAGTTTTGTGTTCAGAATGAATAAAAAATAAAATTGTTAATAGCAAATAAACAACAATTGAAATATATAAAACCTATCTCCCAGTGAAGTTAAATCCATTTTCTTTAAGAACAAGGGATCAATGAAGAAAGAAATTAAACCATTCTAAGTTGGAGTGGGAAATTAAGTTACTGAAGGCTGCAAATGAGAGTAGGTGATGGATTACTACTTTTATTACCTTTGGGAAAAGGGATATTAAGGCCATATCATTAATGCAATTTGGTACTTGTGGTGCCTAAGATGACTTGAAAGAATGTATAATGAGGTAGAAATACGTTTACCAAAATGTCTTATGCCACATATAAACAAATTATCACAATAGAAAATATTTTTCTAAAACATCATGCTGTTAAACTATTAAATGGAAGAAAATATAAAAAAATGAAAAATGAAAAATTAATTGCTTTTGTGCAAGAAGTGTTTATCAATACTGTAATTTACATTCAAGAAACATGGTATAGAATCTAAAACAATAAAAATCCAATAACCATCTTCTCTCATTATTGTGTTATAACAATTGAAAAATATTTCATGTATTGGTGTGGCATGTGAAAAGTGGTCCATAAATATAATAATAAGGAATGGTAATAATGACAGAAACAATTGTAACAGCAATGTTTAGAACAGCCCCAGAAGCCCGAATGGTGTGAACCAATAGGAGGTAATGCTAAAGGGACCTAGGCAATGGGCATACGCTCTTACTGCCCTATTTGGTGTTCTAAAGTTTGTAGATGAGTCATTTAACTCAGTAATTCACTGATTCTGGATCCTCGTGATGAAGTCATTATTCTTGCTATATATGGCTGCTCAACACTGAGACAAATCCAAATTGAAACAGCCACTCATTCTCAATGAATGAAACTTGACTGTGCTTACTGTATTGGCTTCTGTGAGTTGCCAAGAAGTAAAACTCACATAGTAAGTCTTAAGCAGTTGAAGTTGTTTTAATGGTGCATAAGAAAAGCAGTGTCTTATGCAAATCTAGGGCCTGAGACTTTGTACGGAAGCTAGTAGACATAAATCTATCATGAATACTGGTGTTCCATTATTATGAGCTAATGGAGCTTAAGATTAGATTTTTCGGCCGGCGCCGTGGCTCAACAGGCTAATCTTCCGCCTTGCGGCGCCGGCACACCGGGTTCTAGTCCCGGTTGGGGCACCGATCCTGTCCTGGTTGCCCCTCTTCCAGGCCAGCTCTCTGCTGTGGCCAGGGAGTGCAGTGGAGGATGGCCCAAGTCCTTGGGCCCTGCACCCCATGGGAGACCAGGAGAAGCACCTGGCTCCTGCCATCGGAACAGCGCGGTGCGCCGGCCGCAGCGCGCTACCGCGGCGGCCATTGGAGGGTGAACCAACGGCAAAAGGAAGACCTTTCTCTCTGTCTCTCTCTCACTGTCCACTCTGCCTGTCAAAAATTAAAAAAAATAAATAAAAAAAAAAAAAAAAAAAGATTAGATTTTTCTCAGGACCAGTGTTATGGCACAGCAGGTAAGGCTGCTGTCTGCTGCGCTGGCATCCCATATGGGGGCGGGTTCAAGTCCTGGCTGCTCCACTTCCAATCCAGCTCCCTGTTAAAGTGCTTGAGAAAACAACAGATATGGCCCAAGTGCTTGATCCCCTGCACCCACATGGGAGACCTGAAAGAAGCTCCTGGCTCCTGGCTTCTGCCAGGACCTGCCCCTGCCTTTTCAGACACTTTGGTAGTTAACAAGCAGATGTAAGATCTCTCTCTGTCTCTCTCTCTGTGTCTCTGTCTCTTTGTGTGTATGTATATAACACTGCTTTTCTTTTCTTTTCTTTTCTTTTCTTTTCTTTTCTTTTCTTTTCTTTTCTTTTCTTTTCTTTTTGAAAGGCAGAGTTAGACAGTGAGAGAGAGAGACAGAGACAAAGGTCTTCCTTCGGTTGGTTCATGCCCCAATTGGCCGCTATGGCTGGCACTGCACCAATCCGAAGCCAGGGCCAGGTCTCCCATGCGGGTTCAGGGCCCAAGCACTTGGGCAATCCTCCACTGCACTCCCGGGCCACAGAAGAGAGCTGGACTGGAAGAGGAGCAACTGGGACTAGTACCCAGCACCCTCAACCAGGACTAGAACCTGGGGTACTGGTGCCTCAGGCAGAGGATTAGCCTAGTGAGCTACAGCGCCGGCACACTGCTTTTCAAATATATTAAACCTTAAAAAAGGTTAGATTTTTACACAAAATATAGTCCACCATAATTGGAACAAGTACATTCATAATATCGTGGCTTTAAGCCCAGCATTGTGACACAGTGATCCATGCTGCCACCTGCAATGCTGCCATCCCATATTCTAGCCCTGGCTGCTCTACTTCTCATCCTGCTTCCTGTTTAAGTGCCTGGGGAGCCAAGAGATGATGGTCCAAGTGCTAGAGCCCTGGCATCCATGTGAGAGAACTAAACAGTAGGTACTGGACCAACCCTGATTTTTTTTTTTAATTCTATTTAAGTTATATAAGTTTCATGTATTTCTTATATACTGACTTAGGAACAAAGTGACACCATTTGGGGAGTGAAGCAATGAATGGAAGTGCTCTCTCTGTTTCCCTCTTCTCTCTTCTTCTATCCTTCCCCCATCACTTTTGTCTTTCAAATAAACAAATACATCCTTTAAAAAAAAAACAATATCATGGCTTCATCATTAGCCTCTACCTTGAAGTATAAATCTTATTTGGTTATCATCAGCAGATTAAATTGGGTTTTGACAATGACCCTTGTAAACTCCTTCTAAGAACTAGAACTAGCTAGAACTAATTCAGTTTCTCTTTCCCAGGTCAAAGTGCTAATACATTTATTTTTCCTTTGTCAGTACAATTCTAGTAGATGGTGAATAAGTACAAAGTTAGTCAGATAAATGCGATTCTAGTATTTTTTAAAATTTGTTATGCAAGCATCCTATAAACCCAAATTCATTCTTAACCTGATAGAGGGGGCCGGCGCTATGGCATAGCGGGTTAAGCCACTGCCTACAGTGCTGGTGTTCCATATGGGTGCTGGTTCGAGACCCCGTTGTTTCACTTCTGATCTAGTTCTCTGCTATGGTCTGGGAAAGCAGTAGAGGATGGCCCAAGTCCTTGGGCCCCTGCACCTGCGTGGGAGACCCGGAGGATGCTACTGGCTTCTGGCTTCAGAACGGCAGAGCTCTGGCAGCTAAGGCCAATTGGGGAGTGAGTCAGTGGATGGAAGACCTCTCTCTCTTTCTGCCTCTCCTTCTCTCTCTGAGTAACTCTGACCTTCAAACAAATAAACAAATACTTTTTTAGATTTT
Source organism: Lepus europaeus (assembly GCF_033115175.1). NCBI lineage: Eukaryota > Metazoa > Chordata > Mammalia > Lagomorpha > Leporidae > Lepus > Lepus europaeus. The sequence continues at coordinate 119,558,106 of NC_084829.1, forward strand.
CTTCCATCTGATGGTTCACTCCCCAATTGGCTGCAATGGCTGGAGCTGCAGAATCTGAAGGCAGGAGTCTGGAGCTTCTTCCGGGTCTCCAACATGTGTGCAGGAGGTGAAGGATTTGGGCCATCTTCTACTGTTTTCCCAGGCCATAGTACAGAGCTGAATCGGAAGTAGAGCAGCTGGGTCTTGAACCAGTGTCCATATGGGATGTCAGCACTTCAGGCCAGAGCGTTAACCCACTGCACCACTGCACCACCCCAATAAATAAATCTTTAAAAAAAAAAAAAACAACTTATGGTTGTTCTGTTAAAATAAGCATTCATATTTCTTAAACAACCACCATTTCTGGCATAGTTGTATAATTTAACTCATTTAGAAAGAAGTATGTGTACTCTTACTATTTACATATTTGAAAAGCAGAGAAACAGACAGAGTTCCTGAAGGCATGGAGAGGGAGAAAGGATTAGAAGGCATTTTCAGTGAGATACTAGCAGAAAATTTCCCAGGTTTGGAAAAGGACAGAGACATCTTAGTACAGGAAGCTTACAGAACCCCTAATAAACATGACCAAAAGAGATCCTCACAACGACATGTTGTAATCAAACTCACCACAGTGAAACATAAAGAAAAGATTCTAAAATGTACAAGAGAGAAACGTCAGATAACTCTCAGAGGATCTCCAATTAGACTCACAGCAGACTTCTCATCAGAAACCCTACAAGCTAGAAGGGAATGGCAAGACATAGCCCAGATACTAAGAGAGAAAAACTGCCAGCCCAGAATATTATATCCTGCAAAGCTCTCATTTGTGAATGAAGGGGAAATAAAGACTTTTCATAGCAAACAGAAACTGAAAGAATTTGTTGCCACTCATCCTGCCTTGCAAAAGATGCTTAAAGATGTGTTACACACAGAAACACAGAAACATGGTCACCAATATGAAAGAAGGTAAAGGAAGGAAACCTCACAGTAAAAGATCACAGGAAGCTCAATTTCTCTTTGACATAGAATTAAACTCTGATGCTCTGTTAAAGCAATGTGTTAAAGTAATCTATTATGTTCTCTTGATATCTGTTAAATTCTAATTGTTCAAAAACAGCTGAATTGTTATTAAGAGCTATGGGTTATTTAAATATGTGCTTATTTTCAAAGATTTGAATAGTAACCTTGTAACAATGATCAAATTTGATCTATGTTATGTCATGATTTTAAGGAATCTTATTTCAACCATATTTTTGGGATTTTGAGCCTTCTTGGCATTCTTGACAGCATTCAAAAAAATCAAAGTTTCAAACAATCTGGACGCTAAAATCTCCAGTAAATCTTGGACTTTGGTTTTTCTAGTTTGGGCCCAACTGAAAAAATCGAAGGACCTATGTCTTTCATCTTATAGAGACACCAACTAATCAGGCTATTTGGATTATATTAGAAGTACTGTCAAGATGTGATGTGGTACTAAATTTTAAGTTTCTATAATGGAAAATGCTATTAATACAAATGTTTGAGAATTAAAAAGTCTAATGATCTTGTGTTACTAGACATGATAGTTACCTTAATGAGAAAGCCCCAGAGGCCTAAAGGGTTAAATACTTGTACAATCCTATAGGTGCTTTCAAAAATACTGTGAAGTCAGCAAGTGCCTCTTGTTGGTTAATGAGTTTATAATTTTAAACATGGCGACTTAAAGTCTTTTGTCATCCACAGTTATATATGATTTGCTGCTCATAAAACTAAAGTGTTGTTGGTTCTGTGATTAGCTGTCCTCCTATAGGTTCCTATGGACTTTTCCAGCCACTTCTATTGTATTCAGTACTTTGGGATGGCTCTGTAAACAGATGAAGCCAATAATGTATTAACAGTACCAACTGAGAGAAAGTATGGTTAACTGAGATTACTAAAAACAAAAAGCAATTCAAATCAATTGGCAATCTATAAAAAGAGTTAAAGATTTTAAAAGCTATTATTAAAATTGCTATATTGGTCTACTATGCTATGTTATATGTGTGTTCATATTGTATGTCCACATGGGGAAATTTTATTAAGAGTTTTATTTTAAATGGCTTATAGATAAGATTGTCCATAAATTTAAGCTGCTAAAATCAATCAAAGATACATTTTAATTCATGTGACCTGAATCTCTGCATCATATGTTTTATACTTGTTGGTATAAAGAAACTAAAAACATTTTATATGGTTGTGTTTAAGTTTACTGGTTAAAAAACTACACCATGTCAGATATTTAAGAGGTGTTTTCAAATACATGATTCTTAAAATTTATAGAAGGCATTGGACCTTCTGGTAAATGTTTTCTTAAGTTGTTATCTAATGGTTGAAACGGTTTGCTAAGTATTCATGTAATATTGCTATTGTCAGCAAGCGATCTAGGACTTGTTCCCTCATTTCTCTATTCTAAGACCAACTTGTTCTTTCATTTCTCTATTCTCCTCAAGGTAGGCAACTAATTCTATTATGAAAGAATCTGTAGGACTCACAATTTAATCTTTAGACCTTGTAAAAGAGATGGCTAATATTTTTCTGTAATAACATAGCCAAAATAAGAGCTTAAATTATAATCTCATAGTTAGATTTACTTTGCCATCAGCGAAGTAAACAGTAAGTAGGAAAAACCTCCCTTTCAGACCAAAGGGAAAGAAAGTTTTAAAGTGAGAATATAATTTTCCTCATGGACATTGTTTACCTTAGATAACTACTACAGAACATGCCTGTGACTATAGACTTGTAGTTCAGGCCACGGAAGATTAGAGATGGGACTTGGGCACTCCCTTGACTTGCATCCTCTGGTCTGCTTTAACACACACCAGGAGGAAAAGAAAGCTCGGCATCAGAAGCAATGGTTGGCAGGCCTATTAATGGCTGATCTGTACAGTGATCTGCCCTCAAGGAGACCCAACAGGCCAGTCCACAGCAGTGGCTTTCAATGTGGTAAGCCTGGGCTTCAGCAGAAGTCAGCTTGTGAAGAGCCCTGGCAGCTCTGCCAAGAGTTGGATCACTGGAAATGGACCTGCCCTGGAGTTGAAGGATGCCCAGGTCAGAGCCACAGATCTTATTGGCTCTAAGCTGAAAAGCCCTTCACTCAGCCCAACTTCCAAAGTGACCACTGCAGCTGAGGGTATGGTCAAGTAGGGTCAGCAACATTGCAGGCAGAACTGTTAATTTCTTGTTAGAGATGCCCCCTGCCTTTACCTGGCCAGCACTCCTCCCAGGCCAGCTAAGTAATGAAAGTCAACAGAGTGCCTTCCCCTAGGAGGTTCACACCTCCCTTAGGATGTACCCCATGTGAAGAGATAGATAGGTCTGGGCTTCTTAACTTACAAGGCCTAAAGCCCACCAGATTATTATCAAGCCCCTTCTGTCAGGTTCTATTTGCCTCTCAATCAGAAAAATTACTTGTAGCTTAGACAGCACCTTTCTTAGCTCCTCTAATAATGACTCTGTCCTTTGTTCTATACCCTGTCTAGAGCACTTGGGCTTCATTCCTTCGTAATCATAACCTCTACTCTACCACCAATGGCTCTACTCCCAACCTGTGTGTACTGATGGTCCTCTTCCCCACTTAATGCTGTCTAATTGTTCAGACCTGGTTAATGCCACTCTTAGGATCATTGGTTACTATCCTCACCCTGTCTTTTATGACCTTGTCTAAATATGATCAGAGTCGGCAAACTTGGAAGGCTTCCATAACCTTGGCAACTCATGACGACAGCCTAAGGTGGTTACTGGTGCCATAAACTAGAGTGTCAATTTGTTTGGCCAACAACAGGAGTCACTGTGCACTTGCTCCTCATGTGGGATCTCTGTCCTTAATATGCTGTACATTTTGATTTAATGCTATAACTAGTACTCAAACAGTATGTTTCACTTTGTGTTTCTATGTGGGTGCAAACTGTTGAAATCTTTACTTAATGTATACTAAATTGATCTTCTGTATATAAAGAGAATTGAAAATGAATTTTGATGTGAATGGAAGGGGAGAGGGATCAGGAGAGGGGAGGGTTGTGGGTGGGAGAGAAGTTATGGTAGGGGGAAGCCATTGTAATCCATAAGCTGTACATTGAAAATTTATATTCATTAAATAAAAGTTAGAACAAAACAAAACAAAAGAATGAATTTTCTCTGAAGCACAAACTGAAGGTACTACCAATAACAAAATCAAACCAGTTATCACAACTACCCAAGAGTAAGGAGAACTCATTGAAACTGACGCCATACCAGTTTGATTGCTATATCACTGTCCCTCCAGGTAAGTCTCAGGGTAAGCAGTTTTCAGAAAGCAGTTTTAATTTCATTTGAAAAATCAAATGAATCACAACTGGCAACATATCACAGGCCTTGAATGAATCCACAAAGCAAGAGGATGGTCAATATTTTCACAAAACAAACTGATGGAGAAGGGAGGTTCCACCAGAAAGAAGATAGAGCAATGAGGACTAGCATGTCCCATAAGGAGCAGGAACACCTGAGGAGGAGTCTCTTTTGATAAAGGATTCTCTTCGGCTAATTTTCCATGTAAACTGGAATTGTTGGATGAATGAATCTGAGGCACAGGGAGATAAAAATGATTTCTCCAGGGCCAGAGTGGCTTCATACACAAACAGTCTGATTTTAGACCCCACATCCCTAAACTTTTTGATACTTTACCTTTCTTCTTCTATTATAAATGTAACTTATACATTCTAATTTCTTTCTGAAATTATCCTACCTATGGCTATGAGAATTTCTTCATGTGTTGGTAGAACTTCCTGAAGAAACAGTATGCTAAGGAAAGGTAAACCTTAACCATACTTTTTTTCTCACAAATATAGAGATGATAAGAGCTTTGAGAGTGTCCAGTACTCAGGTGCCAGAAGTAAGCATTTGGAATAGGAAGACAGCAAGATGAAGACAGTAACAAGAGAGAACAGCATAGTTAAGGCAACATTCTGAGTTACACAAACTCAAGAAAGATCAAATATTTGATTCAAGAAAGTAAAACAAAATTATTTTCCAAAGATAAAGGAAAGTTCAAATTTTTAGATTCAAAGAATGCATACTGACAGTTTTCAAAGACCAACGCAAAGTTTTTCAGATGGAACCTGAAGAAAGGATTCTCTTGCTGTTATTTTGTTCTGTTTCTAGAAAGAAGCAGTGAGGAGGCAACCAGAGAGGTGGTTGGTGAGTTGATCTCTAATTATGTGCACTGATAGATGTGCCTGTACCAAAACTGAACAATATTCTGCAAGGTGGTGCTCAGTCATTTAGTTGCTCAGGCATTTTAAAAAGTACTAGTTGTGCTGAAATTCCAGCATATGTGAAAATAATGAAAATTGCCACACAACATATAGAATTAAAACTGCAGTACAGATGGCATCAATAATTGGATAAATTGTGGAATATGTACATTATTATTTACTATGTTGTTATAAGAATAAACCAATTATTACCAGAGGTCAGTACATGAATGAATTTATCAAACATAATATTGAAGGAAAGAAGTCAGACACAGAGAAGTATATAATGTATGGCTGCATTTCTCTGACAGAAAACCAGGCAAAACTAATCTGTGGTGTTTAATCAGGACAATAGTTAACTTGGGGAGTGGAACAAATTAGGTCTGAATGCCAACAATAGAAGAGTGTGGGAAATATTGTGTATTCCTTATCTAGGTTGTGGTTACTTTGTATGCCTAATTAATTTGTGAATTCCATTGAATTGTTCACCAGTTATTATGTGTATGTATTTGATATATACATATGTGTATGTAAATATATATATGCATATATGTTTTTAAAATTTTTCGTATAAAATCATGAACCCAGATAAGCCCAGCCTCAATATATATCTGTCATTTCAATAATTCCATCAAGAACTGAAGATTTCCTCCTTAGCAACCTTTAAGCTTAAAGCAGAGCAGAGGAGAAATAGACTTCAAGAAAGAGAGAAATTAGAAATCTAATTAGCTCTGTATTTTAATACAATTAAATGTAATTGACTGTGCCCTCAGAAACAAACAATATTCTCTTGTCAGATAACTGACATTTTAAGAATGCTGAACTTATATGAAAGAAAAATATTCAACTAATTTAAAAGTCCTATTTTTTGCTTATTTGTTATTATAGATTACTTGGTAAAAGAAAAATTCCATTCTGCTTTCTTATCTAACACCAGAAAGAAGTTCATAGTATTATTCACACTTTTAACAGGCAGAAAGTAAAAAGCAAGTACACAAAATGAATCTGTAGTGAGCTACATGTGAAATAATAAATTTAATTTTTCTTTTTATCTTAGTCTGAAAATGCTTCTTCCCATAATCCTTTCTCCACATCCCTTGACACACATTGCCCAGAGAATGTCGGAACAAAACATCTACATGGAGATTGCTGATCAGGCATTCAGCCTGCTGTGGTTCACATATCAAATCTGATGGATGCATTCAAGCAAATGTAAAGATGTCAGTGCACTTGAGCAAGTTTTCCTCCTCCTCAATAACCCTGTGGCTAAAAACTCTCTAGTCAACCTCTTTGCCTTGGATAAGACAGTTCCCCTAGAACTACCTCAAGAAAATGATGGCAAGTATTTAAGGAAAACCTCAAGACTCCAATTGCATTTGGAAAACTGACCAGAATCCCAGAGCTCTAAGGACCAGATAATCCTCTCAATTCCCTTTGGGTATACAGGCTTCCTTAGGGCATTCCTGCTTGTGAGTGCTATTGTCTAGACACCAATTTTTTTTTTATCTTTCTGCTCTTTATTTCTTGTTTTTTTTCTTATTATAGTCTCTGTTTTTCAGCCCCCTCCCCTCAAATGCTATGATTTTTTTATTAGAATTCTTGATTGCACATAACAAAAGCCAAGTAAAAACAGCTTACCTGAGGGAAACTCAGATATTAAAGTCATACTCCAGTAAGAATCCAAAGGTAGATTTGCACCTGATTTTCAAGAATGGAACAGTATTTTCCCTTGAACATTCATCTCTACTTCTTATTGTATTTATGCTAATCTTTTTTCCCTCTCTGTAGATTACCTAGTCTGCCTGATGGCATATGTCCACCCAGATTTCCAAAGGTCACATTGAAAGCACAACAATTTGAGCTTGGAGCCAATAAGATCTGTGGCTCTGACCTGGGCATCCTTCGACTCCAGGGCAGGTCCATTTCCAGTGACCCAACTCTTGGCAGAGCTGCCAGGGCTCTTCACAAGCTGACTTCTGCTGAAGCCCAGACTTACCACATTGAAAGCCACTGCAGTGGACTGCCCAGGTCAGAGCCACAGATCTTATTGGCTCCAAGCTGAAAAGCCCTTCACTCAGCCCAACTTCCAAAGTGACCACTGCAGCTGGGGATGGTCAAGTAGGGTCAGCAACATTGCAGGCAGAACTGTAAATTTCTTGTTAGAGATGCCACCTGCCTTTACCTGGCCAGCTCTCCTCCCAGGCCAGCCAAGTAATGAAAGTCAACAGAGTGCCTTCCCCTAGGAGGTTCACACCTCCCTTAGGATATACCCCATGTGAAGAGATAGATAGGTCTGGGCCTCTTAACTTACAAGGCCTAAAGCCCACCAGATTATTATCAAGCCCCTTCTATCAGGTTCCATTTGCCTCTCAATCAGAAAACTTAATTGTAGCTTAGACAGCACCTTTCTTAGCTCCTCTAATAATGACTCTGTTCTTTGTTCTAGACCCTGTCTAGTGCACTTGGGCCTCATTCCTTTGTAATCATAACCTCTACTCTACCACCAATGGCTCTACTCCCAACCTGTGTGTACTGATGGTCCTCTTCCCCACTTAATCCTGTATAATTGTTCAGACCTGGTAAATGCCACTCTTAGGATCATTGGTTACTATCCTCACCCTGTCTTTTATGACCTTGTCTAAATATGATCAGAGTCGGGGAACTTGGAAGGCTTCCATAGCCTTGGCAACTCATGACGACAGCCTAGGGTGGTTACTGGTGCCATAAACTAGAGTGTCAATTTGTTGGGTCAACAACAGGAGCCCCTGTGCGTTTGCTCCTGATGTGGGATCTCTGTCCTTAATGTACTGTACATTTTGATTTAATGCTATAACTAGTACTCAAACAGTATGTTTCACTTTGTGTTTCTATGTGGGTGCAAACTGTTGAAATCTTTACTTAATGTATACTAAATTGATCTTCTGTATATAAAGAGAATTGAAAATGAATCTTAATGTGAATGGAAGAGGAGAGGGAGCGGGAGAGGGGAGGGTTGCGGGTGGGAGGGAAATTATGGGAAGGGGAAGCCATTGTAATCCATAAGCTGTATACTGGAAATTTATATTCATTAAATAAAAGTTGAAAAAAAAAAGAAAAAAAAAAGAAAGCACAACAATTTGAAGAACTTGCTTTGCTCTCAGTTTAATTCCACTTTAAGAGAGAAATACCTAATATCAAACATGGCCTCACAAGCAGGGCCTCTCTGTGAAGCATGGCTGCTGGAAATTTAACCCAGCAGAGAAATGGTAATTCTGGGGCACAAAGACAGCAGAGAAGTGTGTAACTGTGTATCAACATGCAGGCAGTGATTGTACAGGTTTCAGCTCTTTTCCCAGGCATCTTCAGCTTTTATTTTCTTATCCTGCAACAATTAATTAAACCAGGTTCTTCTAATTCAAATTCCAGAGGAAGTAGATGCTGTTTCAAAACACTGAATTTGTGTAGCCTGCTGATCAGTAAATCACTAACTAGTCTATGATTTGACAGCCCTTGTCCTGGAGACTTAGGGGCAAATAACTATTGCTTCAGCATCAGAAGATGGATAATAGATTCTCCTAGAAGGCATGGTAGACATTCTGAAATTTGGCCTGCCCTGTACTATAGCACAGCACTGAGAATCATGTCAAAGAAATGCCACAAATATATATATATATATATATATATATTAATATAGCAATGTTAACTGTGGTCGTGCCAAGCATCATTATTCCTTTGGAGATGTTCTTTGAAAAGGAAAATAAGACTCTGTGGACAATTACATTTGAAATAAAATACAGGACTAATCACCCTTTGGGGATTTATAAAATAGATTTTGCAATGCTCTGGGAACAAACTTTCTTTTAATCCATATTCTCATCCTTATTGGAAGTAGCATAGAAGTCAAACCCTGTAAGGAAAAACGAGGGAAAATGTAAATCAACTTTACATATAAACTAGAAACCAGGACAATAAGGCTCTTAAAAATTCAGACTTTTCTCTCTTGTTTTGCACTTCTCCCTGAGTAATTGCTCAGTCTTGTCTCTCAATAAGCCCCACTCTGTGTACTCCATCAGTGCCTCACCAAAAGACTGATTTTTTTTTAAATTTCCCTTTCAAAAAATACCATTTCAAGCTTCAACTAAAACCTTTTATTTCTGAGATTTCAAGGAAAAATACAGGTACAGTTCTGAAGGCAGAGGTGGGATTGGATATGTATGAAATTACTCACATTACATCTGAGGTCATTGTCTGCAAACTAAAGAAGTAAGATGGCATAAATCTTCCTCAGAAGGAGGAACAATAATTCCATGTCCCCTCTGTGGGAATAAACCATCCAATGTCAGTTAACGTTGGTAGAGCATGCACTATAAAATAGATACTATTCTAAACACTATGTTGTAATTTATTTCATTTACATCATAAACCTATGAAAGAATACAGATATTGTTTCTATTTCCTAGATTAGCAAACTAAGGCATGATAAGCTTGAGTAACTTGACTAAAAGACACAGGACTTGTGTTTTTCTTGTTGTTAAAAATTTATTTTATTTATTTGAAAGGCAGAGACAGAGAAGAGAGAGAGAGAGAGAAAGAAAGAAAGGAAGGAAGGAAGGAAGGAAGGAAGGAAGAAAGAAAGAAAGAAAGAAAGAAAGAAAGAAAGAAAGAAAGAAAGAAAGAAAGAAAGAAAGAAAGAAAGAAAGAAAGTCTCCCATCCACTGATTCACTCACCAAATTGCTACAACAACCAGGAGTGAGCCAGGCTGAAGCCAGAAGCCAGAGCTTCCTCCAGGCCTCCCATGTTGGTGCAGGGACCCAGGGATTTGCGCCATCTTCCGCTGCCTTCTCATATGCACAAGCAGGGAGCTGCATCAGAAGTGGAGAGCCTGGACTTGAACTGGCGCCCATGTAGGGGTCAAACCTGCTACACCACAATCCCAAGCCCAATCTGTGTGTTTTTGTAGAGCTATGTTTTGGAAAACATAACTGACTCTATGAGATTGTGGATTTAAACACATTATTATGTAAGTAAAGATGGAAAGAGAAGTAAAAAGCATTATTCAAACCTGAACTTAATAACTATTAGAATTTTTGGTTTGTTTTGAATAATCATGTGGTATTCTGCAAAATATACACAAAGAAGTAGTTTAAATATTTTCAAATATTACTTACTTTTCTTCTAACTATACACAAACTCCAGTTAAATCTAGCCAACCTAATTTTAAGCTTAATTTAGACTTTCTCCAAAGCTTCAGCCTGGCCTAATCCTGGCTATTGCAGCAGTTTGGAAAGTGAACCAGTGGATGAAAGACCTCTCTCTCTCTCCCTCCATCTCTCCCTCTCTCTCTGTGGCTCTGCCTTTCAAATAAGTATAATAAAGCATTAAAAAAAAATGTCGCATGCTTTTAGTCAAGGTACTTAAGCTTTTTGTGCCCTAGTTTGCTAATCTGGGAAGTTAGGTATAACCATGTAACTGAGCCTAAGGCAAAAGAATATGAATAGAATTTCTACATGCCACTCCAGGCTTGCCACATGAGAATCTGCTCTGAATTTTATTCTTCCATTCCTTTTCCCTGCCTCTTAGCTACAAGTGAAGACTCAAGGGGACTTTAGTATCCCTGTGCCAAAAATGATAATATCCAGCACCATGGGTCATTACAAAACTGCAATAGCAAAAGTCCTTCTCTATCTCAGGTGTAACCCAAGTGAAGAGTCACTGCACTGCATTGGAAAGTTATGTGTAATAGAAATAAATTTGTATTGTTATAAGCTTCTGAAATTTGGTGGTATATTTTAGCTAATAAACACAAAAGTAACCACTGAAAAAATGATTAAAAACTTGACTCTAATGTGGACAATTATCAAAGATCTCCCTGTTTGAGTATCTTAATTACCATTTTCTAATGACTATTTATAAAATTTAATTGAGAAACATATTAATGCATTATCTCATATAATATAAACATTTATTTAGGAAACTACTGGATACAAGATTCACTATTCTGGACTGGACATAATGTTACCTATATGTACATAATTTTACCTATTGTCCCATATGATGTGAATGTGCTTGCTTGAGGAGAAAATAAACCTATGCTGTTAGTTATAGTAGTGTAGTATATGATAAGTGGTCTTGCAATTACATCCCTTGGTAACAACGCACTTTTAGAAGACCGAGAAAAAATGTATGACACATGTAAATATTTCCCAAATGAGAAATTGTAAGCAGTGGGAAGGTGGGAAGATATTACAACTAGCCAGGCATTAAGTCAGGTAGCAATGACACTAATCAGGGAAAAGTTCAAGTAGTACCCTAGAGGTAGCAGAAACAGGAGATGGAAAGACCAATTACACTGATGTCATTAATTGTGTTGGGAGAAAATCTGCATTATTTATATTAGGAAGAAATTGAGTTATTACTTCATCAGTAACTGATCAACAGAGAGTGAAAATCATTCTATTGGGATAGGAAAATAAATCTGCATTAAGAGAAGGGAAAGTTACCAAGGGCATCTGGGCACAGGATATAACCCACATCCGTTTCTAAATGTAAATCTGACTGACTCTGCAAAGTGGAGAGACACAAGGTAATCAGAGCTTGAAAGAAACCTAGCAGGGGAAATGGAGAATATTATGCACATAGAAAAACAGAATCTCAAGAAGGATTAGATTGCACTGGGTACAAAAATGACAATCAATCACATTTTGGTCTTGACTACTCTAAATTAAACAAAGAGATATTTCAAGCCTTTAATATAATTACAAATTTATAATCAAATTTTAATATCTCCTCTCTTGCATGTAAATGTAACTGTGATTTGAATACATGATTAATGATAACTAAATAATCTCATGGACGAAAATGTGAAGTGAATGCATGTGGAAAGTTTTGCATAATAATTTGGGTTTTAGAATATTTTACTTAGTTACATTGTTATAATTCATTTATTTACAGAGTATAAAATCCATTCAATTAAACACAATCACTTAAGCATCAACTATACAAAAAACTGCATTCTGTGTGGACTACATTCTAATGTTAATATAAATGTGTGGCTACTGAAATAAACTGATTATCGATTAATCAAGATAAAAGGAAAATTCTGTATAGCCCCCCACCCCCAGATAAAATTTTAACCCACTTCCTCAATATTCAGTGAAAAACATTGCAACAATCTTGTATAATTCTGGTGACATCAATGGCTGACATTCTAATTTAACTGTAGAAAACCCATCATGTTTAAGGTTAGAGGCCTCAGCTTATGTCATTCAACTGTTAAAAATGACCGCTGTATAGTTGATTTTGGAATCTAATCCTTTTGACTAAAAGATTGTCTTTCAGGGTTTTAATCAAAATGTTTAAAATAGATAGAGCTGCTATTGTTTCCAATTTGGGCTGTGGTTCCAGTTCTGGCAGTTCCACTTCCAATACAGCTCCGTTCTAATGAGTCTGGGAAACCAGCAGAAGATGGCTAAATCCCTGAGCTCCTGCTCCCACATGGGAGAGCTGAATGAAACTCCTGGCTCATGGCTTTGGCTTAGCCCAGCGCTGGCTGTTGCAGTTATTTGTGGAGTGAACCAGCAGAGGGAAGATTCATATTCATTTCTCTCCATCTCTCTCTCTCTCTTCTCTCTCTCAACTCTGCCTTTCAAATAAAGTAAATAAATCTTTTAAACAAAGGTTTGAAAGAATTTATATCTACTTTATTTTCTGCACTGGCAAAACATCACATTTTCTCTCTCTTTCTCCATTTGTCAGTCTCTCTGCCAACCACAGCCATGCCTCAGATGACAGACAACTAAGAGTATAATAACCATTATGGACTTTTCTTTTCTTTTTTTGGATTTCCATTACCATAGGGAATAGATAAGTCTCTGAAATATCAATAACCAGAGTAAAATATCTGAAAAGAGTTCAAAATCTGAGGTCCCATGACAAGAGCTAAAGTGGCAAACATTTAAATATTAGCTCAATATCTGTACATGTATATCTTATTTTAGGAGAAAATTATGAAGTACTGGTAAGGTTAACTGTGAAAGGAGACATAACATCTCCCTATATTTGCCTTTAGCTCAGTGACCCTGACAGAATCATTTATCTTGTTTCTATTTCATCTTCCATAACAACTTAGTTTAATGAGGAGATTGCCAAAGAAATTGTGCTGCTTTGCAATGCTGAAAACTGTATCTAAAAGTAAGGGATAAATATGGTTTATGTACTTCCTTATAAATACTGTTAAATTAAAAAAATAGGGGAAGTTTGATGTGGTTTATGGATTGTAACAAATATACTAATATTAGATGCTAATAATAAGAAAAACTGAGTGTGGTATATATGGAACTTTTTGGTACAGCTTTTTGTTTTGTAATTTTCAAAACTACTTTGAAATAAAAAATACAAAAATGCACTCTTTTTCAAGGCTAGGGTTGTGGTACAGCAACAGCAGGTGAAGCCACCAACTGTGACATCAGCATCCCATAGGAGTGCCAGTTCATTTTCCATCTGCTCTACTACTGATCTAGCTTCTTGCTAATGGCCTAGGAGAGTAGCAAAGTGTCTGAACCACTACTACCCAAGTGGGAAACCCAGATGGAACTCCTAGCTGCTGGCTTTGACCTGGCCCATCCATGGTCATCGCAGCCAACTGGGGAGTGAATTGGCAGATGAAAAATCTCTGTCTCTCCCTCTTTCTTTATGACTCTGACTTTAAAGTAAACAAAGATTTCTTAAAAAAAAATACTGTTTTGTACTTTCAGGTTGACATGATGGCAATATATAAGTAATCTGTTCCTGTATCCAACGTGTGCATTTAAAAAACTTCATGTAAACAAATCTGGGAAATTAAATAAACTGTTCAATAAATAGTAATAATTTTATGACATAGTCTATGTAGAATTTTCACTAATTATGTACTTCACTATGGTAAAATGAGAATAATATATTTGTAATGTCTACAGAATACTTGAATTCCTGCATCAAAAGAAGATAAGTAATGCTAGTAAAGGAAGGGATTAATTTTAACACTGCCAGTGGCTGGTTCCATATCTGGATTATAGGTATTCCCTTTTTAAAAATTTATTTGCATGCATTTCATAAATACAACTTTAGGAAAATAGTCATTCTGCCCACTGTACCCACCCTCCCACCCACTCTCCCACTCCACTTCCCCATCCCTCTCCTGTACCCAGGAATAGCATTAAGTGATCACTTCAACACTTAATGCTATCCATATGATCTCTATAACAACATTTAAAATGCTTGTTTTTACCACCGAGCTTAAGGGGATTTGGGAGCCATGGAAGTTTTTAAACTGCACCCGTAGAAATAAGTCTGCATGAAATGTTTGCAGAATTATACTGCTTTCCAGTTACAAACTTCATACATTTCACAGTTACAACTTCGGGGTCATGGGGATTCTTCCCTTTCTTATTCTCACTCTTATTTTTTACTAAAATATATTTTCAATTAACTTTATACACATGATTAACTCTATGTTAAGTAAAGAGTTCAATGATTAGTATGAAAGAAAAAAGATAAGTAAAATATGATAAAAGAAAAGAAAAGAGAAACAAAACAAAACAACAACAACAACAAAAAATTGTTCCCTTGTCAAGACAAAGGCTGTCAAGACAAAAACAGCTTTGTCAAGACAAGGGCTATTCAAAGTCATCAATTCGCAAGTGTCAATATCACTTCTACAGATTGCATTTTAGGTACTCTTTTAGTTATCACAGGTCAAGGAGAACATATGTCCCTTTGGGACTGGCTTATTTGACTAAGCATAATGTTAATGTTTTCCAGTTTCATCCATTTTGTTGTAAATGACCAGATTTCTGGGATTCTTTTTTTTTTTTTTTACCACTTTGTAGTATTCTATGGTGTGCAAATCCCATAATTTATTTATATACAGTCATCAGTTTAAAGGCATTTGGGTTGATTCCATGTCTTTGCTATTGTGAATTGAGCTGTGAAAAGCATGTAGGTACAGATAACACTTTGATATGCTGATTTAATTTCCTTAGGTAAATTCCCAGGAGTTTGATGGCTGGGATATATGATGGGTCTCTATTCATCTTTCAGAGGTATCTCCATCCTATCTTCCATAGTGGCTTTACCAGCTTACATTCTCACCAGTGGTGAATTAGGGTACCTTTTCCCCCATATCCTTGCTAACATTTGTTCCTTTTTGCTTGCCTAATGGCTCTGGTTAAAACTTCCAAAACTGGGCTGGCACCATGGTTCACTTGGTTAATCCTCCGCCTGCGGCACCAGCATCCCATATGGGCACCGGGTTCTAGTCCCAGTTGCTCCTCTTCGAGTCCAGCTCTCTGCTGTGGCCCAAGAAGGCAGTGGAGGATGGCCCAAGTGCTTGGGCCCCTGCACCCGCATGGGAGACCAGGAGGAAGTACCTGGCCCCTGGCTTTGGATTGGCGTAGCTCTAGCTGTAGCAGCCATTTGGAGGGTGAACCAATGGAAAGAAGACCTTTCTCTCTGTCTCTCCTTCTGACTGTCTAACTCTATATGTCAAATTAAAAAAAATAAAATAAAAAAAAAACTTTCAAGACTATATTGAATAGCAATGGTGAGAGTGGGCATCCTTGTTTGGTTTCGAATCTCAGTGGGAATGCTTCCTACTTTTCCTGATTCAGTGGGATGATGGCTATGGGTTTGTCATAAATTGCCTTGATTGTGTTGAGAAATATTCCTTCTATTTCCTATTTACTTAGAGTTTTCATCACAGAAGCATGCTGTATTTTGTCAAATACTTTCTCTGCATCTATTGATATCATCATGTGGTTTTTGTTCTTCAATTTGTTAATGGGATGCATCACATTGATTTCCAAATGTTGAACCATCCCTGCATTCCAGGGTAAATCCCACTTAGTCCAGGTGAATGATCTTTCTGATGTTTTGTTGGATTCGATTAGCTAGTATTTTGTTGAGGAATTTTGGATCTATGTTCATCAAGGAAATTGGTCTCTAGTTCTCTTTATCTGTTGTATCATTTTCAGCGTTAGGAATTAAGGTGATGCTGGCTTCGTAGAAAGAATTTGGGTGGATTACCTCCATTTCAATTGTTTTGAATAGCTTGAGAAGAATTTGAGTTAGTTCTTCTTGAAATATCTGTGAGAATTCAGCAGTGAAGCCATCCAGTACTGGGCTTTTATTTGTTGGAAGAGTCTTTTTTACTAATTTGATTTCTGTCTTGGTTATTAGTCTGTTTAAGTTTATATGTCTTCTTGGCTCATTTTAGGTAGACTGTATGTGTCCAGGAATCCATCCATTTTTTCTGGGTTTCTGGTATGGCATGCAGCTCTCTGTAGTAATTTTTTTTTGTTATTATTTTTTTTTTTGACAGGCAGAGTGGACAGTGAGAGAGAGAGACAGAGAGAAAGGTCTTCCTTTTGCCGTTGGTTCACCCCGCAATGGCTGCCATGGCTGGCATGCTGCGGCTGGTGCACCATTCTGATCCGAAGCCAGGATCCAGGTGCTTCTCCTGTTCTCCCATGCTGGTGCAGGGCCCAAGCACTTGGGCCATCCTCCACTGCACTCCAAAGCCACAGCAGAGAACTAGACTGGAACAGGAGCAACCCGGACAGAATCTGGCAACCCAACCGGGACTAGAACCCAGGGTGCCAGCGCCACAGGTGGAGGATTAGCCTAGTAAGCCACGGCACCGGCCAATGTAGTAATTTTTGATGATTCTTTTCATTTCTATGGTGTCTGTTACATTTGCTTTTTCATTTCTGCTTTTATTAATTTGGGTCTTTTCCCTTCTTTTGTTGTTTAGTTGGCCTAATGATGTGTCAATTTTGTCTGCTTTTTCAAAAAACCAGATCTTCATTTTACTGATCTTTTGTATTATTTTATTGGTTTCAATTTTGTTTATTCTCTAATTTTAATTATTTTTTTCACTTACTAGTTTTGGATTTAGTATTGCTGTTGTTTTTATAGGTCCTTGAGATGCATTGATAGCCATTTATTTCCAATATCTGGATGTAGGCACCAATTGCTATAAACTTTCCTCTTAATGCTATTTTTGCTGTATCCCATTAGTTTTGGTATTTTTTATTGTCATTTTCATTTGTTTCCAGGAAACTTTTTTTTTATTTGAAAGGCAGAGGTATGGAGAAACAGAGGCAGGGAGACAGAGAGGTCTTCCATCCATTGGCTCACTCTCCAGATGGCCACTGTTCACTCCCCAGATGGCCACTTTACCGATCCAAAGCCAGGAGCCAAGAGCCTCTTCTGGGTCTCCCGTGTGGGTTCAGGGACCCAAGAACTTGAGCCATCCTCCACTGATTTCCCAGGCTATAGTAAAGAGCTGGAACAGAAGAGAGCAGCCAGGATCTAAACCAACACCCATATGAGATGTGGGCACTGCATGTGATGGTTTTACCTGATATGCCACAGAGTTAGTCCCCAGAAATTTTGTGATTTCCCTTTTGATTTCTTCTATGATGCAATGTTTGTTCAGCAGCATGTTGTTCAGTCTCCATGTGCTTGCATATGTGCTAGGGATTCCTGAGTTGTTAATTACCAACTTAATTCCATTTTGGTCAAAGAATATGCTTGGTATGATTTCGATTTTTTTTTTTTAATTTGCTGAGACTTGCTTTGTGGCCTAGCATGTGGTCAATCCTAGAGAAAATTCCATGCACTGGTGAGAAGTCTGTGTATTCTGTGGCAGTAGGGTGGAAATCTCTGTAGATTACTGTTAGACACATTTGGTCTATAATGTCAACTAAGTCTGTAGTCTCCTGGGGCCAGCGCCATGGCTCACTTGGCTAATCCTCCACCTGTGGTGCCAGCATCCCATATGGGAAGAGGTTGAATCCTCTTCCTGTCCAGCTCTCTGCTGTGGCCCAGGAAGGCAGTGGAGGATGGCCCAGATGATTGGGAGCCTGCACCCCCATGGAAGACCAGGAGGAAACATCTGGCTCCTGGTTTCAGCGCAGTGCTGGCTGTAGTGGCCATTTTGGGGGCCATTTTCTCTCTCTCTCTCTCTTACTAACTCTACCTGTCGAATAAGTTAAAAAAAAAGTCTGTAGTATCCTTGCTGATTTTCTGTCTGTTTCATTTATCCATTTCTGAAAGTGGGGTATTGAAGTCCCCCATTACTATTGTATTGTCGGTGCATCCCTTTAAATCCATTGACATTTCTTTTAAATAGCTAGGTGCCTTGTTATTAGGTGCATATACATTTATAATGGTCATATCTCCCTGTTGAATTGATCCTTTAATCATTACATAGTGACCTTCATTGTCTCTTTTAAAAGTTTTTGTGTTAAAGTCTATTTTGTCTGATATTAGGATGGCTAAACCAGTCCATTTTTGGTTTTTGTTATCATGGAATATCTTTTTCCATCCTTTCACTTTCAGTCTGCAAGTGTATCATTGTTGGTGAGATGTGTTTCTTGTAGGCAATAAATAGATGTGCTTTCTTTTCTAATCCATTCAGCCAGTCTGTGTCTTTTAACTGGAGAGTTGAGGCCATTTATAATCAAGGTGGCTATTAAGTTACAACTTTGCCCTCCCATTTTTCCATTAATGTTCCTGGCTTTTTTTGTTTGTTTGTTTGTTTGTTTTTTGATTATGGATGTCCTTTTTACTTCTGGGAGATTTTCTGCCTTCACCTTCTTTCGTAGTGATGATCCTCTTTCTGTGTTTCTGTGTGTACAACATCTTTAAACAACTTTTGTAAAGCTGAATGGGTGGTGACAAATTCTTTCAATTTCTGTTTGTTATGGAAGGTCTTTATTCCACCTTCATTCATAAATAAGAGTTTTGTAGGTGACAGTATTCTACATTAACAGATTTTTTTCTTCTTAAGATTTGGAATATATTCTCTCCTAGCCTATAGGCTGTCGGTTGGGTTCCCCCCACCCCCCAGTTAGATCTGTGGTTCATGGGTGAGCAACATACTTGCCCACTGCAGCCCTGCTCACATCTCGATGGTGCTGTGAAGGTAGGAGAGTCCCTTAGGTGGTGCTTCCTCTCCATAGGGGTGGCTACCCCTCCCCTCCTGTTGCCAGGCAACTGGCATGGTGCAGCTTCTGTGGAGGGTGAAGCAATTTTTCTAAAGTGTTGTGACTTTTGCTGTTTGGGTGGGGGTGGGGAGGAACTCCTGTTATTGCTGGGCAATCACACAGGAGGTGGGGCAGCAGCTGCTTGCCTGTGGTCCAAAAAAAAAAAAATGGTGTGAAACCTCCCCCTGCTCCTGCAGGTCTCTGCTGAAGTAGAGAAGGAGAGAGGGAGAGAGATCTGCCACTTTTTTTTCTTCTCACCTCTGTTGTCTTAAGGGAGTTCACTGGAACTTTAAAAGCAGTTCACCAAGCTCTCCCTCCTACTATATCGGCAGCATCACAGGCCCATGGATTCCCCTCTCACCTGGTTTGCTGGGCAAGCATCTTCCTCATCAGATCCAAGCTTTGTTGTTTTCTGCTGTGTATTTGCTCTTTCAGTGTAGATCTGCATCATTTCTATGGCTTTTGCTTGGTCTCCTGATAGGGTTTTCCCATAGCATTCTCCTATACTGGTAAGTTCTCCCCTTTTTAATTTGCCCCATGTGAGTCAGACCATCCTGTCGCTATTCTGCCATCTTGGAATTGCCCTTTACAGATATTCTCTTATTTCTGTCTGTTTCAGGAAGCAAAGAAGAGAACCCCATTTCAATTCTATGTATGTGGATGTTTTACACTCTAGAATGCCAATTTGCTTAAGGAAATGAATTAATATCAGTTTAGGAACAGGGAATCCATTCCTTTATCTTCACAGAGAATTGTAAATTGCACTCCTGAGAAATTCATTGTTGCCAGAAAATAACTGACTATTGTATATGAATGGCTCTTATGCATTAGAAATTGAAAACCATCAAATTTTAATAGTTCTTTCTGTGTTGAAGATGACTAACCAAAGAAAAATAGTGAACCTCCCAAAAAATCATACAAAGTAAAGAAAATAAAACAATGTTGTTTAAAAGATTTATTTGATTTATTTATTTGAGAGAGAGAGTTACAGACAAAGAGAGAGAGAGACAGAAAGGCCTTCCACCCCCTGGTTCACTCCTCAAATACATGCAATGGCCAGAGGTAGGCCAGGCCAAAACCAGGAACCAGGAGCTTCTTCTGGGTCTCTACATGTGTGCAGGGGCTCAAGCACTTGGGCCATCATCTGTTGCTTTCCCAGGGCATAACAGAGAGTTGGATCAGAATAGGAGCAGCTAGGAGTTAAGCTGGCATCCACATGCGATGCCCTTGCCATAGGCAAAAGCTTAGCCTCCTACATCACAGCGCTGGCCCCTAAAACAATGTTTTGATACAGAAATGAGCAAACTGTAAGTGTGATTTATGAGATAAAAGGTTTAGTAGACTCATTTGATTGCATGAAAAACTGATAAGTTTCTCTACTACAGCATTAGGAGACCATGTTAAGCAAATATGCTAAAGTTAGGTGAAAAATTAGTTTTGGGGGAAAAAGGATAAATTATAAGATAACAAATTGGAAGAGAAACATAGATATTTGTATTAAGCTAGTAATGAGAAATTTTAACTTTGTTCAAAATTGGGTATAAAATGTGGGAGGAAAACTTTCCAGAATGCTATAGAAAATGCCCACAATAATGAAGGTAACTATCACAAAAAGTAAAAGGAAGAATCTAGAATACTAGGAAAGAAAAAAAGCAAAGAATTAAAGAAAACTGCTAAATTGAAGAGTAAAGCTGAGTGGCAAATATTTTTTTTTTTTTACTTTCTTAAATTTTTTTTTAACTTTTATTTAATGAATATAAATTTCCAAAGTACAGCTTATGGATTACAATGGCTTCCCCCCCCCCATAACTTCCCTCCCACCCGCAACCCTCCCCTTTCCCGCTCCCTCTCCCCTTCCGTTCACATCAAGATTCGTTTTCAATTCTCTTTATATGCAGAAGATCAGTTTAGCATATATTAAGTAAAGATTTCAACAGTTTGCACCTACATAGCAACACAAAGTGAAAAATACTGTTTGAGTACTAGTTATAGCATTAAATCACAATGTACAGCACATTAAGGACAGAGATCCTACATGAGGAGTAAGTGCACAGTGACTCCTGTTGTTGACTTAACAAATTGACACTCTTGTTTAGGTATCAGTAATCACCCTAGGCTCTTGTCATGAGTTTCCAAGGCTATGGAAGCCTTTTGAGTTAACCGACTCTTATCATATTTAGACAAGGTCATAGTCAAAGTGGAAGTTCTCTCCTCCCTTCAGAGAAAGGTACCTCCTTCTTTGATGACCTGTTCTTTCCACTGGGATCTCACTCACGGAGATCTTTCATTAAGGTAATTTTTTTTTTTGACAGAATGTCTTGGCTTTCCATGCCTGAAATACTCTCATGAGCTTTTCAGCTGGATCTGAATGCCTTAAGGGCTGATTCTGAGGCCAGAGTGCTGTTGAGGACAGCTGCCATTCTATGAGTCTGCTGTGTTTCCCGCTTCCCATGTTGGATCGTTTTTTCCCTTTATGATTCTATCAGTTAGTATTTTCAGACAGTAGTCTTGTTTATGTGATCCCTTTGATTCTTAGTCCTATCATTATGATCAATTGTGAACAGAAATTGATCAAATGGACTAGTGAGATGGCATTGGTACATGCCACCTTGATGGGATTGAATTAGAATCCCCTGTTATGTTTCTAACACTACCGTTTGGGGCAAGTCAGCTTGAGCATGTCCCAAATTGTACATCTCTTCCCTCTCTTATTCCCACTCTTATATTTAACAGGGATCACTTTCAGTTAACTTTAAACACCTAAGAATAATTGTGTGTTAATTACAGAGTTAAACCAATAGTATTAAGTAGAACAAACAAAATACTAAGAGGAATAACATATTAAGTTGTTCATCAACAGTCAGGGCAAGGGCTGATCGAGTCATCATTTCTCATAGTGTCCATTTCACTTTAAAAGGTTTCCTTTTTGGTGCTCAGTTAGTTGTCACTGATCAAGGAGAACATATAATATTTGGCCCTTTGGAACTGGCTTATTTCACTCAGCATAATGTTTTCCAGATTCCTCCATTTTGTTGCAAATGACTGGATTTCATTGTTTTTTTTTTTAACTGCTGTATAGTATTCTATAGAGTACATATCCCATAATTTCTTTATCCAGTCTACAGTCGATGGGCATTTAGGTTGATTCCAGGTCTTAGCTATTGTGAATTGAGCTGCAATAAACATTAAGGTGCAGACAGCTTTTTTGTTTGCCAATTTAATTTCCTTTGGGTAAATTCCAAGGAGTGGGATGGCTGTGTTGAATGGTAGGGTTATATTCAGGTTTCTGAGGAATCTCCAGACTGACTTCCATAGTGGCTTAACCAGTTTGCATTCTCACCAACAGTGGGTTAGTGTCCCTTTTTCCCCACATTCTCGCCAGCATCTGTTGATGGTAGATTTCTGAATGTGAGCCATTCTCACCGGGATGAGGTGAAACCTCATTGTGGTTTTGATTTGCATTTCCCTGATTGCTAGTGATCTTGAACATTTTTTCATATGCCTGTTGGCCATTTGGATTTCCTCTTTTGAAAAATATCTATTGAGGTCCTTGGCCCATCTCTTAAGTGGTTTGTTTCTTCTGTTGTGGTGGAGTTTCTTGATCTCATTGTAGATTCTGGTTATTAATCCTTTATCTGTAGCATAGTTTGCAAATATTTTTTCCCATTCTGTAGGTTGCCGCTTCCCTCTCCTGACTGTTTCTTTGCAATACAGAAACTTCTCAATTTGATGCAATCCCAATAGTTAATTTTGGCTTTGACTGCCTGCACCTCCAGGGTCTTTTCCAGGAAGTCTTTGCTGGTGCCAATATCTTGTAGGGTTTCTCCAATGTTTTCTAATCATTTGATGGTGTTGGGTTGTAGATTTAGGTCTTTAATCCATGTTGAGTGGATTTTTGTGTAAGGTGAAAGGTAGGGGTCTTGCTTCATGCTTCTGTATGTGGAAATCCAATTTTCCCAGCATCATTTATTGAATAGACTGTCCTTGTTCCAGGAATTGGTTTTAGATCCTTGATCAAACATAAGTTAACTGTAGATGGTTGGATTGATCTCTGGTATTTCTATTCTGTTCCATTGGTCTACCCATCTGTTTCTGTACCAGTACCATGCTCTTTTGATTACAACTGCCCTGTAGTGTGTCCTGAAATCTGGTATTGTGATGCCTCTGGCTTTGTTTTTGTTGTACAAAATTACTTTAGCTATTTGAGGTCTCCGGTGTCTCCATATGAATTTCAGCATCATTTTTCCAGATATGAGAAGAATGTCTTTGGTATCTTGATTGGTTTCGCATTGAATCTATAAATTGCTTTTTGAAGAATGGACATTTTGATAATGTTGATTCTTTCTTTTTTTTTCTAATTTGAGATAACAAATTGCCTTTTTAATAGAAAACAGTTTTTTTTTGTTTAAGTCAATATCTTTTTTTAAAATTTTTTTTTCATTTATTAAACTTTTATTTAATGAATATAAATTTCCAAAGTACAGCTTATGGGTTACAATGGCTTCCCCCCTCCCATAATTTCCCTCCCACCCGCAACCCTCCCCTTTCCCGCTCCCTCTCCCCTTCCATTCACATAAAGATTCATTTTCAATTCTCTTTACATACAGAAGATCAGTTTAGTATATATTAGGTATAGATTTCAACAGTTTGCCCCATATAGCAACATAAAGTGAAAAAACTACCATTGGAGTACTAATTATAGCATTAAATAACAATGTACAGCACATTAAAGTCAGAGATAATGTTGATTCTTTCAATCCATGAGCTTGGAAGATTTTTCCATTTTTTGGTTCCTCTTCTATTTCTTTCTTTAAGGTTTTGTAATTCTCATTGTAGAGATCTTTAACATCCTTGGTTATTTTTATTGCAAGGTATTTGATTGTTTTTGTAGCTATTGTGAATGGGATTGATCTTAGAAGGTTTTTCTCAACCGTGGCATTGCCTGTGTATACAAAGGCTGTTGATTTTTGTGCATTGATTTTATATCCTGCTACTTTGCCAAACTCTTCTATGAGTTCCAATAGTCTCTTAGTAAAGTTCTTTGGATCTCTTAAATAAGGAGTCATGTTGTCTGCAAAGAAGGATAGTTTGAGTTCGTCCTTCCCAATTTGTATCCCTTTAATTTCTTTTTCTTGCCTGATGGCTCTGGCTAAAACTTCCAGAACTATGTTGAATAGCAGTGGTGAGAGTGGGCATCCTTGTCTGGTACCAGATCTCAGTGGAAATGCTTCCAACTTTTCCCCGTTCAATAGGATACTGGCCTTGGGTTTTTCATAAATTGCTTTGATTATATTGAGGAATGTTCACTCTATACCCAATTTGCTTAGGGTTTTCATCATGAAAGGGTGTTGAATTTTATCAAATGCTTTCTCTGCATCTATTGAGATTATATTTTAGTTATTTGAAAGAGAGTTCCAGAGCGACTTAGAGACACATAGAGAAAGAGAGATCTTCCATCTGCTGGTTCACTCCCCAAATGGCCACAACAGCCAGCCAGAGTTGAGCCAATGTGAAACTAGGAGCCAGGAGCATCTTCTGGGACTCTAACATGGGTGCAAGGGTCCAAAAACCTCAGCCATCTCTTGTTGTTTTCCCAGACACATTAGCAGGGAGCTAGATCCAAAGTGGACTCAAAGGGGCACCTGTGTGGGATGCTGGTGTTGCAGACCAGGGCTTTAACCCACTGTGCAACAGAGCTGGTCCCCCTGTAATTTTTTTAAACAGAAGTATATAGATTATAGATATATAGACAGATATATAGCTAGATAGATAGCTAGATAGCTACATATATACATAGATGATACACACACACACATTTGTTTGAAAGGCAGAATGAGAGAGAGAGAGAGAGAGAGAGAGAGGAAGAGACTGAAGGAGAAAGAGGTCTTCAATTCGCTGATTCACTCCTCAAATGGCTGTGTATTTGCTCTTGGGTCAGGCGCAAGTCAGGAGCCCAGAATTTCAAGTGGTGTCAGGGGCCCCAGCTTTTTGGCCATCTTGAACTGCTTTTCCAGACACATTGTCGGATGCTTGATCAGATGCAGAGAACGTAGTACTAAAACTGATTCTATGACAAGCACCTAAAAAGTGTGTGGCCCAAATGAGATTTTTTAAATACATGTGGTGGTGTTGCCCTTAGATTCAAAAACACTACACAGCAATTAAGTGCTCATCCACACTGCTGCTGCTGCTGCTGCTTTGTTTCCACTTCAGCACTAGCATGTTGGTTAAGAAAGTCAGTTTGCCCAAGGTTGTGACCCCTTCCCTGTGCTTTACAGACTAGTTTCCTGTTGGGTTGAGAGTGTAAGGATCTCATCATTTCACCTCTGTTCATATGGCTCTGCAGGTTCATCATAGCCCCAGGGCTCTGTGAAGGATCACATGAGGGATGGGACCGGCGCTGTGGCACAGTGGGTTAATACTCTGGCCTAAAGTGCCTATATCCCATATGGGTGCCAGTTCAAGACCCGGCTGCTCCACTTCCTATCCAGCTCTGTGCTATGGCCTGGGAAAGCAGTAGAAGATGGCACAGGTCTTTGGGCCCCTGCACCTGTGTGGGAGACCAGGAAGAAGCTCCTGGCTCCCAGCTTCAGATCGGTGCAGCTCCGGCCATTGCAACCAATTGGGGAGTGAACCAGTGGATGGAAGACCTCTCTCTCTCTCTCTCTCTCTCTCTCTCTGTGTGTGTGTGTGTGTAAAACTCTTTCAAATAAATAAATAAATCTTGAATAAAAGAACCACATGAGGCCTTTGTTTCAATTGTTTCTGAGCCACACTTCTATGCATAATCTGGCTTCCTTCATTCTTTGGATGACTCCTCAATACCTTTCTGCTTTAAAATTTTTTCCAATTTTTTTCCCCAGGAGGCCTTAATTCAAAGCTGAAAATATTTCAAAGGAATAATTCATATTAAATAATTCTGATTTATTATGAACTTTACAACTTAGCCTCAAATCTGTAACCAAGTGTAGTCTTTGATTCATAAAGATAAATATAGGTATTCGCAAGTAGAGAGGCAGCAGCCACTTATTTCTAACAATATATACAGATCAAGAATATCTAAGGATTTATTTTTAATTTTTATTTACTTATTTGAAATGTAGATGCATAGAAAGAGATGGAATGGAAAGAGAAAGAGAAAATCTTATATTCACTGGTTCACTCCCCAAATGCCTACAACAACTAGGGATGTACCAGGACAAAGTCATGATCCTGGAACTCAGTCTAGGTGTCCCACACAGATGGCAGAGATCCAACCACTTGAGCCATACACGTCTGCCTCCCAATGTGAACATTAGCCCCAATCTGAATCTGAAGCAGAACTGGGACTCAGATTCAGGTACTCTGCTAGGGATGCAGATGAGGTGTCCCAAAAAATAATTTTACTGCTATACCAAGTGTTTGCCCCAGGTCAGGAATATTTAAAATTATAATAATGTAAATTAATAGTGGAAAATTATTCTGTTGACTTTAGTTTTTTATTTTATCATTGAAGCTATCAAATTCACTTAATTTTGTTGAAATTTCCCTTAAAAATCACTTGTACAGATACTATGTCTTGTTCATTTTCAGGGTTTGAAATTTTCGGTTTCTTTGCAACCCAAAATTGAATCCACTTTCCTGAATGGTTTTTGGTGTTGGAAAAGAAGTGTTGCCTGTGAAACAGCAGTCAGAGAAAAGATTACCTCGGTTATTTGTCACATTGAAGAATTTCCAAGAGGACAAGGCAAAGAGAAAAACAAGATGTATTTATAAACTTGATTCATTTAGGTCAGAGACCTTCTGGCAGAGTGTCCTAGAAGGGGAGGGGTCACTAAGACATGCAAAACCTGAGGGGGATGGTGGGTGGGTACTGAGTGTTGTTTTCTTTTTTTTGTGTGTGTGTACTTTTTTTTTTTTTTTGACAGGCAGAGTTAGACAGCAAGAGAGGGAGAGACAGAGAGAAAGGTCTTCCTTTTTCCGCTGGTTCACCCTCCAATGGCCGCTGCGGCCATTGTGCTGCAGCCAGCACTGCACTGATCCGAAGCCAGGAGCCAGGTGCCTCCTCCTGGTCTCCCATGCGGGTGCAGGGCCCAAGCACTTGGGCCATCCTCCATTGCACTCCCGGGCCACAGCAGAGAGCTGGACTGGAAGAGGAGCAACCGGGACAGAGTCTGGTGCCCCGACCCGGGCTAGAACCAGGTGTGCTGACACTGCAGGTGGAGGATCAGCCTATTGGGGTTTTTAAGCACAATTTTGGGGAAGAAAAAAAATCTTGACAATCAGGGCAAAACCCACCAAAAGACCTTATCTATAATATTATTTGATGAGGGACTGGAGAGATGACTTATTTCCACAGCAAACTGTGAGTTCAGAAGGATGGAATCTCCACTCCCTTGCTATTTTCATGGTAAAATTGGAAATTCCCAAGAAATGAAGCAGGCACTTTTGACCTCCTTAAAGGTAGTTTTTGAATAGAGCAAGCACCCAGAGCTGGCACTATGGCAGGTAAAGCTGCTGCCTGCAGTGCCAGCATCCCTGACTTGCGTCCCTGCTGCTCCGCTTCTGATCCAGCCCTTTGCTATGGCCTGGGAAAGTAGCGGAAGATGGCTCAAGTCTTTGGGCCCCTGCACCCATGTAGGAGATCTTGAAGAAGCTCCTGGATCCTGGCTTTGGATCAGCACAGCTCCAGCCATTGTATCCAATTGGGATGTGAGCCAACCATTTCTCTCTCTCTCTCTCTCTGCCTCTGCCTTTCAAATAAATAAATAAATAAATCTTTAAAAAAGAAAAGAAAGCACCTCGCACCCTAAATTTCCTCCAGGACTGCCTGACTGCATATTAAGCTGTGTGACTCCTTGCAGAAGCAGCATTAGGTACTTGTGAGAGTGATTGAAAGACATTCTCAGAGATGTGCAATTCAAAAATAACCCCCTACACACACTCATTGTAGGGCTGCCATAAAACACACCAAACACTGGAGCAAGGGAAAGGGTTTGGTGGGGGAAACCCGACAGAACAGAGGGAAGGGGCAAAGAGGGAAAAAAAGAGGGAGAAGGAGAGATAAGAGAGAGTTCGAGAGAGAGACAGAGACATGCAGAGAAAGAGAGCCACGAGTTCAGGAATAGGGTCCTCTTTAAACTTTACCAGAGGGTGAGCAGGGAACTAGGAGCAGGGAATCCCATTAGGATGGGGGTGGAGCTGACACTGGGGTCACCTGGTTTCAAGCCATGGTGGAGGGGCTAGAGCCTAGGATGGTGCCTGGGGTGTAGATCACGCCATAGATAAAACTGCACCATTTTACTAACATTCATAACAGCACAAGTAAAATCACCACACACTTTTATGTAACAAAAATTAGCCTGAGCTCTAAATATTTTGAATAACCCATGGTTATCCACAAATATTCTGTTAAGATTACTAGGCTTTCTTTTATATATTTGAACTTATAGTTCTATTTAATATGCAATAATGGGGGGCCGGCGCTGTGGCTCACTTGGATAATCATCTGCCTGCAGCGCCTGCTGGTGCTGGGTTCTAGTCTCGGCTGCTCCTCTTCCAGTCCAGCTCTCTGCTGTGGCCCGGGAGGGCAGTGGAGGATGGTTCAAGTGCTTGGGCCCTGCACCCGCATGGGAGATCAGGAGGAGGCACCTGGCTCCTGGCTTCAGATCAGCGCAGTGTACCAGCCATAGCAGCCATTTGGCGGTGAACCAATGGAAGGAAGACCATTCTCTCTGTCTCTCTCTCACAGTGTCTCTAACTCTACCTGTCAAATAAATTAAAAAAAAAAATTACCAATCCCATCACAGCTGGCACTCAAAAAACAAACAAACAAACAAACAAAAAACAGCCAAGTAAGCAATACCTATGGTTACACAAATGAAAAAAGCTACAAGTGAACATTTCAGACTATGAACACACAATTAACAAAAAAGAAAGAAAAAAAAACATGCAATAATGGAAGGAACAACATAAATAATACCAAAACATAGCAGAGCCAAAAGGAAATAAAGAAATTCTTCAATTAAATGCAAGAGACTTTTTCTCAGTGGCAAGGTTTGGCAAGGGGCAGTTGCTCAGCTTGTTGAACTCAGAGCATCATAATGGGACATAGTTCACATTCTTTGGACTTGTGCTCTTCTGTGACTTAGTTTTCCTCACTTAATGCAAAAATTTTCCACATCTCTATATCCATTTTATTCATTTTATGCAGCAATTAGCATAGAGTTGATTTTATGTAAATCAAATAATACACATTTGAAAGATAATTTATACATGTGTAATTATAAGACCCCTGCTAAAAGTAAATATTAAAATAATTCTAGCAAGGGTTAAAAAGTTTGGCTGCTGACAGTAGCCATTCCTTAAGATAACTGTGTCTCCACCTGCCTGCAGAATAACCTTGGGAAACTGCCTTGTGAAGCTGCTCTGTGTCTGTGTAACGGTCTCACGCGATAACACTTGCAGGAGTCCGGAAAAGAGTTACAATAAGGTTCTGTGACTGAAAGGGCTAATCAAGAGACAAGATGGGGGAACTAAGGTTAACACTAACCAAATTTTTACTTCTGTATAATGGCTAAGCTTGTAAAACATGTGTTATTTTTAGAGAACAAAAAAGAACAGAAAGTCTCCAACCCCTTATCTTGTGACATACTAAGGTTTTACTGTTCTACTGCCATCCTCGCCCTTGCTTGCTTTAGCTGATAAGAAGAAACTGCCCTGGACCCCCTTCCCAAGCCCCTTACCTAGCAACCATTAACTTACCCAATAAAATGCTAATAACCTGTAGCTTGCCCAATAGGATTGTAACACAATTAAGTATGCTAATGTTGTGGTTTTTAGCTTTAAATACTCTGTAAGGCTATTGTTCGGGGCCGCTCTCTCTCTCTGCACCCTACCAGAGGGTGTTGCTGAGACGGCCCATTTGCAAATGTAATAAACTTCCCTCTTGCCTTTTGCATCGATTGGAGTGGAGTCTGTGTTTCTGGGGTCCAGTTTGTGGGACGCCTGCTTAAGGGGTCTTACATAATGAGGTTAAAAATGTATTACCTTAATTTTTAATAGTAACACAACTTTACTCCTAGTATAGAGAAAAACACAAAGATGGAACTAAGAATGATCATTACAATGAATTTATTTTGCTCACCAATGGCAGAAGTAATAGTCAATAAATTGTTATAGATACTTAATTAGTTAGATATTCCAATGTGTTGTTTATGTTTCTTTACTTACCTTAGTCTGTATCTGCAACCAAATAATTTGGAGGTAGTGCTGGTATAACAATTGCCTCAGGGCACTCCTGAAAAATCAGTGGTAAACCACTACATAAAGGACAGGTTATTAGGCTACTTTTGCTTTTCAATTTTTAAAGTTTGATGGAGGTTAGTGCTTCTCAAACTTTAATATACTTACATATCACCTGTTGTTAGTATGCAGCTTCTGATTTATCTGTTCTGGAGTTAAAGCAAGATTCTGCATGTCTAGCATTCTTTGAGAGGCTACTACTGCTTCTGGTTCATGAAACAGCATTTAAGTAAAAGGCATCCAGAACACATTCACCAGCAATGCTAGGGGAAGGAACTCTTAGAACTTTTTACCTCCAAATTATTTGGAGAAAGAATTTCATTTAGTTTTATTGTTTTTTAAATCCTTTATATGTAATCCACTACCTATTGCATTAATCCATGAATACCAGCACCAATGTTCCTCTCTTGGTATGTCACTGTTTATAGAATATTTTGTTGTTTTTGTAAATGCTTCTCTTTTGTGACACTGTGTCTACATATCTGAAATATTTTATTCATTTTGAATAGAAAATGTCCATTGTGATACAGAATATCTTCCAGCAGTGACCCAACATCATGTAAAGGTTGCTGAGCAAGCTTGTAAAATGTAGGATTCATTTCCAGATTGCCTTTCTTTCACCTAAATGTCCATAAAACTGATTCCATAAATGTGTTAATTTCCAGAATCATTATGGGTGATTGAGTAGTGGTGAGCAAGAAATTAGAGGGCCAATTTACATATGCTGTTTGCAACTTGTGCCTTTGTGTGAAGTCTCTAACAGCTCCCCCAGTGCACCCAGGTGTGCATACACAACAGGAACTAGTAAATGGGGGATGCAAGAAGTGATGATAACTCCCACCTGGTCTGCTTCTGTTGCATTGAGCCTCCATGATTACGCTTTTATTTGAAACAAAGATAAAAACAGCTGTTTTGAAACATAAAAACTGTATCCACCCTTGACAAAATAGATTTCTGAGGCATTTCTTAAATGCCAAGTAAAAAGGTCTTTTGAAATCAGACTTAGTTTTACTCAATTCTTTTTTAGTACTCCGGCATTTTTAGCCACTCACATTTTCTATAGAAATCAGGAGGAGGGAATTCATTGCCTATAGAGAGTAAAATGAATAGCACTTTCAAGAACATGAAGAAAGCCACCAGTATGAATGCTTTGTTACCCAGCAGGATCACTGCTCTACAGCTCTGACTGCCAAGAGAAGTGCAGTGTGTTAGTGAAAAGCCTCATGCAAACTGTACCCCAGGGAAGTTACCATGGACAAAAGGTGAGTACTCTCACTGCTGTCACCGACACTTCTTTCTCCTGAAGTGAAGACTCTCCATCATGGAATGACATGTTCATGAAATATATCTGAGACAGAATTATAGATGTGGGCTATTCATCTCTGCTTTCAGCACTATATCCATTACAGAGGATGTATGTGTTACATTTGTTTTATTACAAGGAAGTCCCTTTGGCCTCTTTTTATCTCACCTTGTATTTTATAACTAAAAAAGAATCTCTTGTGCTTAATCCTATGGAAAAGAGATGAAGGAAATGGGTCTGCCAAGTAGTAACCCATATCCTTAGTTGTTGTAACAAAGGCAGAGGAAGGGGCACTACGAGAATCTATAATGAATGTCTATGGTACAGTAATCAATGGGGAATATTGCTTAAGATGTAAAGAACTCTACTGATGATCTTTCTTACAATTATTGGGTGCTGCACCTGAGAAACAACCAGGGATGAGACACTATTCAAAAAGGAGATAATTTTATGCCAGAGGCAATTTATTTGGGTCTAGTCTATTCAAGGGTTTGTCTTCCTGAAAGGTCAATGAAAACACTGTTCTGTGAAGTTGCCCAGCTAATTTCCAGTCATAAAAGCTCTGATAATTATATGACTCAAAAATGATTTTAATCAAGTTACTGATCATCAAAACTGGTATTCAGCCAACAGTAAATGTTAAACATGTAATCTGAGAATTTATGTATTTGTCAAGAATGGTGACTAGATTAACTAATAAATGCTTTATTGTAAATACTTATTTAAAACAGCAATATATGGTTTTTCCTAAACTATCATATATTCTGTACCCAGATTTAGACTCATAAATTTTCTACCAATTGGTTTCTACCAGAAGTAGAATTAGCATCCATCAGGTAGCAGGCAACTAAGAATCAATGTTCTTGAAATATTGGTATATAGGGTGCTTGGTAAGGAAATTCAAAACACAATTTTTCCACCTAGAGTTCATAATATAGTGAAGTTTATGACATGCTAGAATATAACAGGAAATGCAATGGTTGTATGTGATTGTAGCAGTCTGGATGCACATAATAAGTGCTATTGTATTGATAGTTCTATTTTATTAAAGGCTATGTCAAAATTCCAGTGAAACACAGAGATGGGGGAAAAAAGCACCATTAGGATCCTTTGAATCTCAGAATAGTTTAACTTTAAAAGATTTTGGAATCATAGTCTAAGACTAGCAGACAGGAATATAAGTTCAAATATACAAGTAAAAATATCTTTTCCTTTCCGGAGTTCACAGTATTGACAGAGACAAACAAGAACACAATTGTAATGCAATGTGATATGTTTCCTTGTAGATATATATTTGAGTTGCTACTACACATTTAGAATAATGTATGTATGTGTTTCTGGAACATTTATGAATGACAATTAAAGGGGTAGAGCTTTGAAGGACAAATACGAATTCCTTAGGTGATCAATGTGATGAAAAGTATCCCTGTCTACTTGAACACTTTAAGTATAAGGGCATAGGTTACTCAGGACAACTCAGCTCCAGAGAGTGAGCAGGAAAGCAAAAAGCAATAGAGCCAGACAAGGATTGGATATTATCTCTGAAACAGAGAATATGATTTAATTTCTACTTAGAAAGTAATTTATGATGATACCTATCATGTAGAACAATTGTGATGATTAGTGATACTAAAAGTGAAATGCCAGGCATCTACTGTATGGTCAATAAATCCTAGTTATTGTTTTCACCTAGAAAATTCTCATATTGCTGAAGGTATAGGATTGGTTTCATTATTTATTTTCAGATTTCGTTCAGAACCTGAAGCAGAATGGTTCCCTAATGCATATTTGGTAAACAAATGAAGGTCATGAAGGTAATGAAGGCTAAAGAAAAGACCAAGATGGTGGCAATGGCAACAGGAAAAGGGGTGAGAATTTAGAGACACCTATGTGATAAATGACAGAATGTGCTGGTAATTGAGCAAAAGGGAGAAAGAGTAGGTGATAATTTCCAGGATGATAGTTGAGTTAGAATTTTGGTGAGACTGACTAAAATAGGACAACCAGGAAGTATATAGTACCTGGTTTAGATTGAGTAGCAAGATAGAAAAAAATAAATGAAGTCAAGGTGATTTGATAATTTTAAGATGTCCATATAAGACATGGAAAATCCCAGAGGTAATTAGAAATTAAATTCATCTCTCTGAAGAGGAATCAAGCAAGATAGTTGGAAGTGACTGAGGGCTTTTACTGTAAATGAAATTTGGTAGAGAGAAGGTTATAGAAGAGGATGTAGAGGAATGAGAGCGTATTGCAGAAATCATTAGTATTTAAAAGACAAGCATAAAAAGGAAAATCCCTTAAAAGAATTGCATGACTTCACAGAGAATCTATGATAACCACTAGAGACTGTTATCACTTCATAATTCAGTTTTCTCTGTATTTGTAAAAAAAAAATTGTGCAAAGTATAGTTTGTTATAGTTTGAATATTCTCTCACTGAAGAACTCTGTAACTTAAATCACCTTAATGGTACATAATCTAAGAGCTCATGATGGTGTGTGAGAAATGATTAGTAATAGTGAAACTGAACGCAGAAGCCAAAGTTCAATTTGGTTTATTTGATTTAGGCATTATGAGGTCATTATTTCTCATTTTCATGTTGGGCATTCAACTTAATTTTATTTAGGATGTAATGAGCAGAGAACTCAGATAAGTAATATTGTTGATAGAAAATTCTCCTGGTATCTTTTACATCACCCATTAATTTTTAACCTTTATTCAGCTGATAACATTTTAAGATTTTTTTATTGTATTCTCATTAAATTTGAATGCACTGTTATTAATCCAGAAAAGGTAGTCATCAAGATTTTTAAAAATAGTTGGGAGGCCCAGTGCTTTGGCGCAGTGGGTTAAGGACCTGGCCTGAAGCACTGGCAACCATATGGGCTCCAGTTCTAGTCCCGGCTACTCCTCTTCCCATCCAGCTCTCTGCTATGGCCTGAGAAAGAAGTACAATAAGGCCCAAGTCCTTGGGCCCCTGCACCTGTGTGGGAGACCCGGAAGAAGCTCCTGGCTCCTGGCTTTGGATCTGCACAGCTCTGGCCGTTGCGGCCATCTGGAGAGTGAACCAGTGGATGGAAGACCTCTCTCACTGTCTCTACCTCTCTCTGTAACTCTGTCTTTCAAATAAATACAATAAATCTTTTAAAAAATAGTCGGACTATCTGTATTCTGAGATAAATACTAACTTCCCTGTCAGAGCATTTATTCAGTAATTGTGTCTGAACATCTTCTCAGTTCTTTGAAACCTAGTTATTGTCAAAATGCATATTTACTATATCATTTCAGTTGATCATAATTTGGTGTTTCAGTGAATTGGTACTGAAGTTCATTAAAATGTATTGTTTCACTGTAAAAAAATAGCTGCTCTGGGAGTATAAAAAGACATTTCACATTCAACTGAATAATACAATGTGGAAATGATCATCATAATGTGAACTCTGTCTCTCTCTCTCTCTCTCTCTCTCTCTCTCGTTCTACTTAAGATTGTTTATTTATTTGAAAGCCATATTTCCAGAGAGAGAGAGAAAGAGAGAGAGGACAGAAAGAGAGAGAGAAAGATTCTTTCTGCTGGTTTGCTCCCCAAATGGCTGCAACAGAAGCCAGGAGCCAGGAGCTTCATCCAGGTCTCCCATGTGGGTGCCTGGAGCCCAAACAATTGAGTCTTCTGTTGCTTTTTACAGGCTATTACCAGGGAGCTGGATAGGAAGTGGAGTAACCAGGACTCAAATTGGGACCCATACAGGATGTTGGCATTGCTGACAGCGGTTTCCCCTGCTATTCTGCAATGCCAAATCTGCAGTTTTTCTATCAATGGTTTTGCAAAATCACATTCTGGACAATCCAGATAGCAAATAAAATCTGGAACTGACAATAAGCACAGAATGAGGTCCTCCGCTAGTACTTTGCAATTTCAGTCTGAGAGAAGTTGCAGTCACCATTAGTAAGTGTAAAATTCTAATAGGAAGGTCCAAAAAGACAAACTGGGCTCAAATACAGTCCCTACAGACTTTTATGGTTCATATTTTGTCTTCCATGTAAGACCTAATGTGTCGCAAAGATTATGTTCCTCATTTCCATCCCTAATAAATTTATCTTAGAATATATATTTGTACAGATATAAATGTCTGAAATATAAAATACCTAAAATCTAGGCTATGTCAAAACAAACCTAAGTTGATGACAAAAAAATTTCATATAAACATATATAGTCATAATTATGCTACAATACAGGTTTTAAATAATCTAATTACAAATATAATAAACTAGTTACAAAAGCATAATAAAACTTAAATTATACTTAGAAATTATAGAAAATATGCATTTATTATAAAACTTTGGCAATCAAGACAGTGTGGTATTACCAACAGAAAAAAATTATGAAATAAGGGAGCAGAATTGAGAATCTAGAAGTACTATAATTACAGCCAGATACATGTTATCAAATTGTTTTTAGCAAATATGCTAAGAAGGTGTATTGAGAAGGAAAATTATTTCAAGAAATCATACTTGAACAATCAGATATGTAGATGGGAAAAGATGAACACTGATGCACTCCTAACACCATTTACAAATAGTAGCTGGAAAGGGGCTAAAGTCCTTAAAAATACAATCTAGGCTTATAAATCTCAAGGAGAAAACTACTCATGATGTTGAAAGTGGAAGAGTATCTTAGATAAGACTCAAGAATCATGAATGATAAGATAGTAAAATCAATTACTATGAGGTTATCAACCATCTTTCTTAATTCTTTTTTATGTAAACAGAACAGATTTGATTTATTTCTATACAATTTTAAGCACATAAATATAATACCCACCCTCTTTCACTCCCTCCCTCATACTCCCTTTCTTTCTTTTTTTTCCACTTTAATTTTTGCAATAGTATTCTTTCAATTTACTTTATAATCACAGACTTAATCCTCTACTAAATGAAAAATTCAACAATTAGAAAATGGAAAGACCATTATTCCACAGGAGTACAGACAGGGCTATAAATAATAATAAAATCTCAGATGCCACTAATAAAATAAAAATAAATATGTAGAATGAGATAGATTACCCACCATGTTTGTCTCTGATAAAGAATTTGTATCCACAATGTGTATAGAAATCTTGAAACTCTGCAATGAGTAAACGATAAGAATAAAAATTTAATAAAAAGGAAGACAATTCTAAATAAGCTTCTTACAAAGAATGTAAACAAGTTACAAATATTCTTTTTTTAAACTTTTATTTAGTAAATATAAATTTCCAAAGTACAGTTTATGGATTACAATGGCTTTTCCCCGCCATAACTTCCCTCCCACCCGCACCACTTCCATCTCCCGCTCCTTCTCCCATTCCATTCACATCAAGATTTATTTTTAATTATCTTTATATACAGAAGATCAATTTAGTATATATTAAGTAAAGATTTCATCAGTTTGCACCCACACAGAACATAAAGTGTAAAATACTGTTTGAGTACTAGTTATAGCATTAATTCACATTGGACAACACATTAAGGACAGAGATCCCACATAAGGAGTAAGTACACAGTGATTCCTGTTGTTGACTTAACAATTTAGCACTCTTATTTATGGCGTCAGAAATCTCCCTAGACTCTAGTCATGAGTTTCCAAATATTCTTTATTTTTTAATACTATTATTTATAAGACTAATATAAACTAATGCATTATCATAGAAAACTGTAATAACAGATGCTAAATATAAAATATGAATATTTATATTCCTGGTAACATTATACATTAATAATTTAAAATATTTACAAAGATTTTTATCTTCAGTTATAATAGAGTAGCTTCACAACATTGATATTTTGTGTCAAAACACTGGGAAAGATAGAAATGAGAGAGAGAGATGCAGAAAGAGAGAGAGTGGGAATCTATCTGAAGCTTTGGAGAGCTTACCAGTCTGCAAAGATTTGAGTATCCAAGATGTCTTTGAAAAGAAAACCACAACAAAGCTAACCTACAATTTCCAAGCTGTCTTTACCCCTGTGTGTTTTAATGTTTTTGCCACTCAATTAAATCCTGAATGCTGTGGGAAATTCCAGCACGCTTTTTAAATAATTTGATTAGCCTGAAAGGACAAAAGTTGCAGTTTAAGGTTGTCAAAAAAAAAAAAAAAAAAGGAAGAAAAAAGCCAGGAGTGAAAGAAACAAGATCCTAATGACAAAAGAAGAAAATTGGAAGCTTACCCCATCAATTTTTCCCTCCAGGTTTGTTCTATGCCCTTAAGTTTATCAGAGCAAGCAGCTATGTACAAGAATGGATTAATTGAACTACCTGGAAATTAAGACTTACTGTTAGTTAAACGAATGAGAAGGCAAGTGCTGATGTAGGAGGAAAAAGGTTTCAATAAATACAACCAGCAAAATACAAAAATTCAGAACATATAAAGAAAGCCAATAATCAACGTGAAAAGGACATTTATAAACAATAGGAAATGGAGAAAAGATTTGAGCAAGGAAATCACAGAGAAGATATCCAAACGGCCAATGAATTTTGAAACTTTGATCAACATAAGGAAATTGCAAATTAGAACAAAATATAAAATACTAATGTATCCCTGCCCTTCTTCAAAAATGTTTAAAAAGAAAAAGGAAATATTTAATACTAGTGATATGAGGTGACAGAAAGGTCCTTATGTACTATGCACTATTTGAGGACTGTAAATTGGTACTTACACTTTGGGGAGATAATACATATATATTTCAAGCGTCAGAAACACCAATCCTTGGAAAACAATCACTAAGCTTTCATATATGTCTTCACCAAATTATATAAAAAGTAAGCCATACAGTCACATATTTGTGTGTATAGTTGCCAAAACCAGGGAAAAACTCACTGTCAATGATAACAGAATAAATACATATATTTTAGTATTCTCAATCATAAAATACTTTTCTATAACAAGCTTTGGTGAATCTAAAAATGCAGTGTTTAACAAATGAGACAAACACACAAAAAATATACTCTGTTCTCTAGTACTGAGACTGTTACCTTCTGCAAAGCTTACCAGATTCCCAGGGAATTTGAGATTTTTCTATAAGACTGAGACACAAACTATCCCCAAACCTTGTAAGCAACATGGATTGTTCTTTTCCTAGTCTCAGATACTTTCTTCATGTCTGATTAATTTCAGAATCAAAGAAGTATGAGAAGAAGAGGGAGAGGGAGAGGGAAAGGGGGAAGAAGGAGTAGAAGGAGGAGGGGGAGGAGAAAGAAGGAGGGGGAGAAGAGAGAGAGGGAAGGAGGAAGGGGGGGATAGAGAGAGAGAAATAGAAAGAGAAATATCTTCATCTGCTGGTTCACTCTCCAAATGGCCACAACATCCAGGTCTGGGCCTGGCCAAAGCCAAAAGCCAGGAATGCCAGCTGCATCTCCCACATGGGTTGCAAGGTACAAGCACTTGGACCAGTCTATGATGTCTTCCCAAGGACATCTGTAGAATGCTGGATCAGATGAGGGGCAGCTGGCACTCAAAACAGCACTCTGATATGGGATGCACTGTTGCAACTGAGAACATAACCCTCTGTGCCACAACACCAGACCCCATTTACATTCTTTATTTGAAAAGAACACTTAATTTACTTAGCATCCAACCTCTTCCAGAATAACAAATGACTCACATAGAAATACCTCAATTACAACCATCATCTCCTAACTTTTATGCTTTTGTTAATATTTTACTTTTTTATAATCTCAAAACTATGATTGTATTATATTAAAATATACTTATTTTGATATACTAACATGTTTAACAGTTTCATGTTTTTAAAGATTTATTTATTTGAAAAATAGAGTTACAGAGAGAGGAAGAGACACAGAGAGAGAGAGAGAGGTTTTGTATGAACTGGTTCACTCCTCAAAATGGCCAGAGCAGCCAGGGCTTGGTAAGGCTAATGCAAGAAACCAGGAGCTTCTTCTGGGTCTCCCACTTACTTGGCAGGAACCCACACACTTAGGTTATCTTCTGCTGTACCATACTGCCAGCTCCATTAACAATTTATTTATCTAATATTCTTGTTCATAGACCACTTTTATTTTAATTTTAATGTAAATTTCCCACTTATTATGTCAGCAATGGATTGATTGACAGTTATTTTACTTTGTTCCATATCTAAATTCCATCTTCACATTTGAATAATACTTTAGTGACATATGGAATTCTAGCCAGATGTTTGTATATAATATTTTTGTAACATTAATCCAAAATCTCCTTGACTCTAATATCCTTCCTATTAGTAATTATTAAAATTATATTATGTTTATAATTATTGGAATTGCTTTCTATTTGTTAGAATTGTGTCTTTCGGCCGGCGCTGTGGCTTAACAGGCTAATCCTCCGCCTTGCAGCACCGGCACACGGGGTTCTAGTCCCGGTCAGGGTGCTGGATTCTATCCCGGTTGCCCCTCTTCCAGGCCAGCTCTCTGCTATGGCCCAGGAAGGCAGTGGAGGATGGCCCAAGTCCTTGGGCCCTGCACCCGCATGGGAGACCGGGAGAAGTGCCTGGCTCCTGGCTTCGGATCAGCACGATGTGCCAGCCACAGCGGCCATTGGAGAGTGAACCAACGGCAAATAGGAAGACCTTTCTCTCTGTCTCTCTCTCTCTCACTATCCACTCTGCCTGTCCAAAAAAAAAAAAAAAAAAAAAAAAAAGAATTGTGTCTTTCAAGGCTGGCATTCTGGCACAACAGGTTAAGCCACCATAGACCACACCAGCATGACATATGGGCTCTGGTTCAAGTCCAAGCTGCTCCACTTCTGATCCAGCTCCTTGACAATGCACCAAGGAAGGCAGCAGAAGATGGCCTAAGGCACCCACATGGGGGACTCAAATGGAGTTCACTCTGGCCCATTCCTGGCCAATGTGGCCATTTGAGGAGTTAACCAGTGAATGGAAGATAGCTTGCTCTCTCTCTCTCTCTCTTCTCTCTCTACCTATCCCCTTAGTGCCTTTCCTCCTCATTTGGTTATAAGAGGTTAACTTTGTGATTAGGCTATAGGCTAAAAGTAGATTTATTTACTTCTTAATAAAATTTTATTTATTTACTTATTTTCAATTTATTTGAAAGTCAGTGTGACAAAGAGAGATCTTACATCCACTGGTTCACACCCCAAATGCCTACAACAGCAAGGACTGGACCTAGTTAAAGCTGGAGCAAGGGACTCAGTCTAGGACTCCCACATAGAGGGCAGGGGCCCAAGTACTTGAGCTCTCATCTGCTGCCTCCCAGTCTGCACAATTAGAAGGAATCTGGCTCAAAACACAGCAGATGGGACTTGATGGGACACGTGGGAAAGCAAGTGGACCAAACACTTACTTAAGTTGCTGGGGCTAAACACTAACCCCATTTTGCTTCTTTTTCATCCTGCTTGCAAGGAATTATTTAATTTAACCTAAAGATTCATGTTTTCCATCAACATTCAAACATCATTTTTTTGAGGCCTAGGCACAGACTGACAAAATGAGCATGACTGTCTCTCAAGAAAATCCTTCAAACTTTGATAAACCAATGAGTTCTACAACAGGAGCTAAAGTAGTCTTTCAGTGTGGATAGAGAGAAGTCAATAAATGTTTATGAATGACTCAATAAAATCTAATTGCAAACAGCAAAATGATCTTTTAAAATGTATTTCTTTCAACAAAAAGGCAACTGTACACCTAATAATATAAATCTCAAAATATAAAACATAAATGTTAGTTTTAAGGAGGTAAACTACTATTAGGTAGTAAGCAAACCTAAATATTAACAGAGTTTTGCAGTTCTAATGAAAATCCATTTAATTGTCAGTAACTAAAGAAGTCAAACAATATTCCTTGTGTATAGAGTCTTTTATTTTAAAAAAATTGCATTTAGATTTATATACCTCCAGAAAATGCACTTTGTGTTTTTGTCAAAGACAATGCAAAACAGTTTAAAGTATTTGGTTTCCTAATTTTATGTAATTAAGAAAGAAATAAGGAATGGTTTTATAGAACCCTGCCTCCACATGAAAGTTGACATGCTTGCTGTGCTGTTAATTGCACACTAGGTACTATAGAAAATAGTTGAGTGATGATAACATCATGGAGCAGCTGCTGTAGTCATAGTTGTGAGGTCATAATATCTAGGGAAGAACATGCCTCTCCACAGCCACATCTACCAACGTCTTTCACAGATGAGGTCCCTGGAGCACCCCTTAGACTCACTTCTAAAACCTTTTAGCTGTATTCTGGGGAAGCCCCTACTTGTCCAAGGACCTACTTAGTGATTTGATGGGACAGCTATAGGGGATTCAGCTTCAATCACACCTATCATTGCACCTGATAACAAACATGATTTTCGGAAAAACTGCAGATCATAAAGCAGACATTTATCCACCATCAGTACCTCTGGTGAAGGCTCTGGAGTCAGGCCTTTTTGGCATAGGGATCAGATAGGATCCACACTCATCTACGTGGCTGATGACAACCAACCCTCCTACTGTGAACACTGATAAATAACCAAGAACAGCCACATAACCTAGCTCCAATCCCTCTCAATTATAAAACCAGCAGCAATCCCATCAACCCAGGGCCCCAGCAAGAGAATGCCAATTCTGCTGAAATCACTAAGTAAAGACTGGAAGAGGTATTGCTCCCTCAAGTGCACAAACACCAATGCTGCTATGCATACCACAAAGAATTGTTCAAACGTTATACCACCTAACTGAAGCAACAAACCTTCAGCAAACAAATCCAAAAAATTAAACATCTATGAATACCTGACAAAGAACCTAATGAGAAGCAATAGAACACAGATGTATAATTAAATTAAATCAGGAAAGCAACAGGTTAAGAAAATGGGAGGCTTAATGAAGAAATCAAAATGATAAAATAACTTCTTTGAACTGAGGAAAACTGACAGCAGTAAAAGATCAATGGAGAGGTTTAGCAGTAGACTTAATCATGCAGAAACAAGAACCAGTGAATTTGACAGGTTATTTGAAATACCCAGTTCATGAGTAATTATTCTCCAGAGAAATATAAGTGTATAATGTATATACGAGCGAATGTGGTAGAGGATTAGCTCACATGATCAGAGAAGATGAAAAGTTTCACAATAGGCCATCTGTAAGCTATAAAGCCAACGAAGCAGTCCCTCCAGGAATATGCTTCTGTTTTTTACCTTGTATTTTCTCAAGTAGGGGCTGCTCTAACAGCTTCCTTGGCCTTTTCCACCCTAATAGTCCTTATTCCACAAGTTGGGGAACCAATGTAGGGATTTTGCTAGCTACTAAGTTTATTCCAATTGTGCATTCTAAAACTAGAGGACCTCACACAGGACAAATCCAGGAATTTATTGAATCCATAGTGAGTCAGAATGGTTAAAACTGACTACCCGACCCCTATAAGATTCTGCTCTGAATAGAACCTCATGATGATATTTCAGTTCTCCTAGTATCAACATCACTCCAGAGCTGGTGTCCAGGTGTGTCTGAAGTTCTGATCACTCCCATTTTCCCCATGTACAGTTACTCTTTCAAAAGACCATATGTCTCTCTCAGAAAGGACAGGGAAAAGATTAGCCCTGTGATTTTCACAGGTGTACAATGGTCCTTCTTTGAAGGAACCCAATCTTCTTTTCATTCACTGGGTTCTAGAAATTTAATCTGGCTCAACTCAGGAAATTATTTAGGAGCTGTGATTCTCTGCTTTTATGATTCAAGTTAGACTCTTTTTCATTTGATCTGAATGTATTCTGATTCTAAATTTCACATAAGAATTCAGTAGATTTTCCATTTATTTAGCTTCCAGGGACATCTTGATATCTAGATATAACATGACTTAGATGATTTTGATTTTTTTTATTTTTCTGCCCATTATAGTCACTATGCACAACTTTGCCTTTGACAATTGTGTGCTTTCACTGGCCCCTACTGACCTGAGATCTGATTACTCTCATTGCATCTTAGTTTCCTAATCCAACAACTACATTAAAATGTTTTGCTGTGCTTTTGTGGATACTGGTACTTTGTTCACACATCTATTTCTCAAATTATTGGTGAATACTTGAAACTTTCAGTATGTAGGTTTTATATAGCAAATCCACTTTATCATTCCAGTCTCCCAAAGTTTTTGTATTCCATCTTTAACATTAAACCAAGGTAAAGCAAGCATCTGTAGTTTTCCCACAATGGGCCATCTGTTAACCCATATTTCACCCATCCAACTAATATATTTGTACTCTTAACCACATGGCCTGAAAAATTAAATACAAAATCTTTGTTTGGTGGGCCCACGTTAGTAATTTCAATGTGATCCAACTTTATGCTCCTTCTCCATTCTGGAGTTCTTTCAGAGTTTATTTATTTATTTTAAAGGCAGACTTGGGGGGGGATTTTTATCATCCACTGGTTCATTCCCCAAATGGCCACAATGGCCAGAACTGGACTGATTCAAATCCAAGAGCCAGGAGCTTCTTCTGGTTCTTCCATAGGTATTCAGGGAATCAAGCACTTGGACCATATTTCATTGCTTTCCCAGACATATTAGCAGGAAGCTGCATTAGAAGTGGTGTGGCCTGGACTCAAACTGGCCTCCATATGGGATCCCAGCACCACAGGACAATGGCATTAGATGACACCCAACAGCTCCAGTCTCTATCACACAGTCTTAATATCCACTCCCACATATGTTCCCTAAATTTCTGCTTGTAT
This sequence comes from Lepus europaeus, assembly GCF_033115175.1. Taxonomy (NCBI): domain Eukaryota; kingdom Metazoa; phylum Chordata; class Mammalia; order Lagomorpha; family Leporidae; genus Lepus; species Lepus europaeus. The sequence continues at coordinate 119,602,615 of NC_084829.1, forward strand.
CAATTAGCAAAGTTGAGGAGGTGTTTTGTATTGCAGTACATCTTCTCATGGATCACACAGTTTGCATCATTTTTTAGGATCATATTGTGAATTTATTCCCATTATAAATCTAGAAACTAAAGTGATATATTCTTATATGCATCACCACTGTCTCACTATATAACTTCCTTGGAAGAGATCTTTACAGTTTTATCATATAACGCAGTATTATTTTCCCGGGGTAGAAATAAAGAGATCAATAAAACTGAGTGTGAGGTAGGAATGCTGCTGTCACTAAAGGTATAGAGACCACTTCCTCTGTCAAAAAAAAAAAAAAAAAGAGCAACCTTCACTGGGGTGGCTGTTTAGCTTAGTGGTTAAGATGTCAGTTAAGATGCAGGTATCCTGTATCAGAACACTTGGATTTGATACATAACTCTGGCTTAGGCCCTGATGCCAGTGTCCTGCTGATGCAGATACTGGGAGGCAACATTTGCAGCTCAAGTATTTTGGTTCCTGCCAGCCATTTGGGAAATCTGGATTGAGCTACCAGCTCCTCACACTTTCAGCCCTACTAGGGGTTGTTGCAGGCATTGCAGGGTAAACCAATGGTGAGGCAAGGTACACTACTAGAGAAAATTACTTAACCACAAATGAAGATTGTAAATTAGGGACAAATAAGGAAAAGAACTACACAAAAAGTATGAAAAGTATCAAAATGGCAATAACAGGACCTTACATCAATAATCATCTTAAATGTCAAAGGACTAAATTCTCCACATAAAAGACATGAAGTGACTGAGTATATTATAGAAGAGGATCCAACTATATGCTACTTACCATAAACTCACTTCACTTCCAGGGACACATATAGACTGAAAGTGAAATGATGGAATAAGATATTCAAGGCAAATCAAATTGAACCCAAAAAATAGCAGAAGTGGCCATACTTTATCCAATAAAATAAATTTAAATCAAAAGCTGTAAAAGAAATCAGAAAGTCATTATATAAATGTTAAAGGACTTTGGTATGATAAAATAACATTTACAAATATACATGAATCAAATATTAGATCCTACATACAAATAAACAAATATTAATTTACCTAGAAGAGGGGGGAATTCTTCAAGATTCATTCAATGAGGTCAGCATTATCTTAATAGTTCTACCAGTCAAGGAAACAACAAAAAGAAAGCTGCAGTCCAATACACGTGCTCATGGACTAGAAGATTCAATATTTTTAAAACATGCATACTACCTAAAGTGATTTTACAGACTCAGTGCAATCCCTGTCAAAATCTTAATGCCATCTTTCACAGAATAAGGAAAAATCTACGAAGATGTGTATGGAACCACAGAAGCTCTAGATAACTGTTGTTTTTACGATTACAAAATAAACTGAAAGTATGTCATTGTAAAACTTAAAAGATAGGAATGGAAAGAGGGACGGTAGGAGCATGGGCAAGAGCAAGGTAGGGTGTGAAGTATCACTATGCTCCTAAATCTGTACCTATGAAATACATGACATTTGCTCATCTATTTTTCCTAGAGTTGATTACTTAGCTCAGAACCAAACATCCCATATAAGAGGGAATACTGATATTATACATTTCAGTAGTTATGGAAACTGGTATATAGCACATTATATACAAAATAACATTAGTAGGATAATAAGTGCACAAGTTTGTAGTTCAATGATTTTGACAGCCAAATAAATTTAGAGAATTTTTCCTTCGAATGAGAAATTTCAATAATTTTTTTTCAAAAAAGATACAATCAAAAGTTAGTGGAGTCAGAAAGAGAATTTGGGATGCAAGAAGCCATAGGCAATATTCCCGAATCTGTTATTAACTTATGTGTGACCTTCATCTAGTTACTTAACTTTTTAGTTCCTTGTATTTCCCATCTGAATAACATTATTTGTCTCCCTTGCTGGAATCTTGTGAAGCTTAAGTAATGATTGTGAAACACTTTGACTTCCACAGCTGGAGGGTGTTGGGGAAATGCAAATTATTATTGTTGTTATTTATTATTTATTGTTCTCTATCTAAACTTAGTTACAGACTCTGAAGGTTTACCCCTTGAGCTATGGAGGCAAATTAAATATAAATGCAGTGCTAGTCCTTCAGAAAATACTGGAATGGCCTAAACAGGAAATAGTGCTCTAAATTAATACAAAGAGAACAAATTCTATGTAGTTCACAGACATGATTTTTTATTTTGATGCAGGTATCTTATTGAGCATCCTAACTGCTAGGTCAAGTTCATGTCCCAACTTTTACCGTGTGTGAGTGTGTGTGTGTGTGTGTGTGATAAATACATTCAAAATCCTATCTTTTAGTAACTGTTGATCAACTTCACCTCATTCCCCACTATCATCCTCAGATTCTAGTAACCACTATTCTATTTTTAACTTCTGTGAAATCAACTTTTTTATATTCTACATATGAGTAAGATAATATTATAGTTGTCTTTTTTAACCTGGCTTCTTTTACTCAATAGAATCATCAGGCTCATCCACATTGTCAAAAACAACAGGAGTCCATACCATTTAATGGATCTATTGCATCCCATTGTGCACATATAGTACATCTCATCTACTCATTGAGACAATTATTTCACATCTGTTAATAGATGCTTAGGTTGATTCCATTTATTGGCTATTGTTAAACATGTTCCAATAAATACAGCTGTGCAGACTTCTATTCAACAAACTGATTTTATTTCCTTTGGAAATATACCCAATGGTAAGACTGCTAGATTGCAAAACAACTATATTTTGAATTTTATAATGATCTTTCATTTTGTTTTCCATAGTATCTGTATTGATTTATGTTCTTTCTAAAAAGGGGTAAATGTTCCCTTTTTCCCACAATCTTGGCAACATTTTTTTGGACACTATTCATTCTAACTGGAGTGAAGTGATGTATCATTTGTAGTTTTGATTTGCATTTCTCTGTTGACACATGATGGGCATTATTTTAATATACTTCTTAACCATTTGTATTTCTTTCAAGGTGTAATTATATAAATTCAGTTCAAAGTTCATGAAATCTGCAAAGTAATTATGAAAGAAATCTTAACATGCTTCAACTCATAAACTTTTTTGAACAACATGTCAAAAGTTTTCCCATACCAATTATTTTCTATTAATTTTTCTAACAATAGAAATCATTGGAAAATAATAGCAGGAAAGAGTAAGAAAGTAATTTCAATCTTTCATTTTCTGCACACTTACAGTATATAAAAATACTATTCTAATTTCTGGTTTAATTATTCTGGATGGATTTTGTGCATAATTTTTTTCAAAGTTCTGAAGATAATTCAAAGGGGCAGTCATGATGAGTTGCAGGAAGAGGTTGTACACATAATATCTGTCTTCAAGATCTTGAAGTGCAATAGTAAATGCTTATACAAATAAATAATGGAATTTCAACATAGAGAAGGACTGGGAGAAGGGATAATGGGGGAGATATTCAAGGGGAATACAGTCTTATATTCAAGATAAATTAATTCTTGTGACATATAAAATGATGTGAATATAGTTAACAATATTGCATTCTGTAAATTAACTTTGCTAGGAAGATAGAGCTTAAATATTCCTATAATCCACACACTCACAAATAGTAACTATGCTAAGTGATGGATACATTAAGTATCTTCATTGTTTGCAATTCGTTCACAATGCACATCCACATAAAAATGTAAAGGACCTGATCCAAGATGGACATATGGAGAAGCCCAGTTTCACCTCCTATCCTGAACAAACCTAAAGTAGTCACTTCTAGAGATGAATACCTAAGAAAGAGTGCATGAATTCAGTAGGAGAAAAATGTGAAAACAGCAGACACTTATACAAGGCATAACTGTATAGAGTAGTGAAACCAAGACCTGGATATCTGAAATCCAGGCTCAAGAGCCCAGGTCGATTTTCTGTTGCAGGTGACAGGAGAGCTGAAAATTTTCAGTGGAGCCGATCTGCAAATTCTTTGCACAAGCAACCCTCCCTAGAGAAGAATAGAACCACCACAGAGTAGCAGCATACTAAGAGGAGCTCCTTGGAAAACTCATATCCATATTTTCTCCAGAGAAAGAAATCTGGGAAGTTCCCTTCCCCAACTTTCAGAGAAAGGTCTGAAGTGGCTTGGCACCGTCTTGAGAAGGAATTCACCCTAACAGTCCATTCTGTACTAGATGAAGGAAGCCCTTATTTATTTTTTTACCATGACCACGGTCCCCCAGGACATTCCTGCATCCCAGCAAGGCAGACTGAGCCCCACAGGTTCAACTGTGCCCAGCAGAGCAAAAGCAACTCCAACACCCCAGTACACACAGTGTTTTCCAGCTCAGTGGACAGTGGGAGCAGGACAGCTGAGATAACCAGTCACTAGGACTCTGTAAACAGGAATCCTTGCCCCTCAGAATTAGAGATTATCCCCTTTCCTATCGCTTCCAATCCTATGGAACACCTGAAATGTTGCAGATTGCAGCTGGAACCTCTGCACACCAGAACTCTGTCATGGTTCCCATGTTCCTGCCAGGTCTGCCTAAATAGTCTCAGGGCTCCCTGGGCGCTAGGGACAGATCTTACAGTAGGGTCTGGATATCCAATATGAAGTGCAATGGGGATCCGGACAGTATGTACATCTGGATGGATGAAGATCATTGGGATCATATGCTCACCCTGATCAGGAAATTAACCTGCTCCCAGTGAGGTTCTGTCATACTAAACTGCACATCAGTCCACTCCAACCCCTCAACCCCCAGTGGTCAGAAGTACTGCATCATGCCCAGCTCGAGTATCACTCTCGACTCCTGCCCTCTACCAAGAACAGTGGCCAGAGCTCTCTGTTCCTAGACAGCACATGCCTTTTGGGCTCTGGTTTTATGTCTTGCCTAATCCAGGAACACCTTAGTCATTGAGACTTGGAACTAGGCTGTCTGTGCCACACCTAACACTGCACATTGTTACTATTTGCTGGGGTCTCTGGGGCAGAGTTTATTTGCTCTGTCCACACCTAGCAGAGACTGAGGGCTACCGTTTCTTTTATAGAAGCTGCCAGATTTTGTGTGCTGCTGCTCTCTTGTTGCTTTCAGATTGGCTCAAATCTTCAAGATTGAGTTTGGCTCTATGACAACAGAATAAATGATGTTAGTTCTCCACAGGCTGCTTACTGGACTGGGTTGGGAGTTGAAACTTCAGGCCCAAGCAACAACAGAGAATGGAAAGATATAGTGCAAATTCTGAAAGAAAATAAAATACTACCAATCAAAAATATTCTACATAGTGAAGCTATTGTTCATAAATGAAGATGAAATAAAGTCTTTCTAAGATAAGCAAAAACTGAAAGAATTCATCACCACCCAACCAGCCTCACAAATGATACTTAAGTTTGTACTACATACAGAAACAAAGGCAAACAGCATCATGAAAGAATATGAAGAAAGCCTACTAACAAAAGAAAAAAAGCATATCAAAAAGCAATAGAAAAAATGACAAAATCAAGTCATTACTTATCTATAATAATTACAAATGTAAATAGACAAATTCACTTAATCAAAAGATACAGACTGTCTAAATGGTTGAAAAAAAAAAAAGCAAAACAAAGCAAATTAAATGCTGCCATCAAGAAACACATTTGAGTAGAAGTATGAAAAAATAGTCCACACAATGTAAAATGAAATTTACAAAATCCCTATACTTCTATGGACAAGTGATCAATTCAGCAAGAAGCTATGACTGTCAGAAATTAATAGGCACCTTAATGCTAGGAAACCCTGTTTTATAAAACAAATGTTAATGGGTTTAAGGAAGACATAAGTTCTAACACAACATTACTGGGGACTTTCTTCAATGGGCAGATCAACCAGACAAAAAAAAAATCAACAAAGAAACAAACTAATCTATATTACAGAACAAATGGACATAATAGATGTGTACAGAACATTCCACTCCATAGATGTAGAATACACACACATTCATGTCACTCATGCTTGTAACATTATCTTGGAGACACCATATATTAGACCATAAAACAAGTCTCAACAAATTAAAAATAATTGAAATTATATTATGTATCACTTCTGACCACAATAGAATAAATCTGGAAATTATCAATAAGAGAAAAATCTAGGAATTATATACATACATGGAAACTAAACAATACTCTTCAGAGTCAATAGTGGGTCATTGAAGAAAGCAAAAGGGAAATTTGAAAATTTCTTGCAACTCATGAAACTGAAAACACAACATATCAAAACACAGGATTCAGCAAAAGCAGTGTTAAGGCAAAACTTAAAGGAATAAGTTCCTACATGGAATAAAAACAGGGAAGTATCAAACAAATAATCTAACAACACATCTCAAGGGCCTAGAAAAATAAGAATAAACCAAACCTCAAATTAGTAAAAAGAAGGAAGTTATAAAATTAGGGAAGAAACACAAAAAATAAAAATTCTAGGACTACATAAAATTAATGTCATGAAGTGTTGGAGGTGGGAAAGAAAGAGAGAGAGAAAGAGAGAGAGAAAGAATGAAAGAATATTCAAATCGCTACAACCAGAACTGAAAAAAAAATATTATAAAAATACAAAGAATTATTAAGAACTGCTTTGAATAATATTATGTCAATAAATTGGAAAATCTAAAAGAAATAGGTTCCTAGACAGATATAATTTACCAAAACTGAGGCATGAAGACATAGAAAATTGAGCAGACCAGTAACCAAGGCAGAGACCAGAGTAGTAATAAAGTATGTCCTAATAAAGAAAAGCCTGGGATTGAATGAATTCACTACTGAATTTTGCCAAACTCTTTTTTTCACGCTTGATCTCAGCCAAAAGGCTGAGAAGCGATTTCAAACTTTTTAAAAGATTTATTTATTTATTTATTTGAAAAGCAGAGTTACAGAGAGGCAGAAGCAGAGAAAGAGGGAGAGAGAGAGAGAGAGAGAGAGAGGTTTTCCATCTGCTGCTTCACTCCATAAATAGCCAAAACAGCCAAAACTAGCCAAATCCGAACCTGTGCCAATTTGGATGCTGGCACTGCAGGCTGCAGCTTTACCAGCTACACTGCGTTGCAGGCCCCAGTTTACCAAACTTTCAGGGAAGAACTAACACCAATTCTTCTCAAACTATTCCAAATTATTGAAAAAGAAGTAATTCCGCCGAACTCATTCTCTGAGGCCAGCAATATGTTAATTCTAACACTGGAGAAAGATAATAACAAAAAAAAAAAAAAAGAGAGAGAGAGAAAATTGACTAATATCCCTGATGAACAAAGATTCAAAATCCCTCAACAAAATGCTAGCAAATTAAATCCAACAACTTAACAAAAATATCATCAACCGTGACCAAGTGGGATTTATCCCAGGGATGCTGAAATGTTTCAACATATGAAAATCAATAGATGGTAATACATTGCATCAACACAACAAAAATGGAATTTATATACTACCTCAATAGATGCAGAGAAAGCATTGGATAAAATCCAACATCCTTTCATGATAAAATCATTTGAAAAATTAGATATAGAAGCAACATACCTCAATACAATAAAGGCCTTATATGGCAATCCCACAACCAACATTATATTGAATGGGGAAAAGTTGAAAGTATTTCCACTAGTGTCTAGAACCAGACAAGACTATCCCTCTTACCACTCTTATTAAAAATAGCTCAGGAAGTTTTACAGTGAGTCAGCTACCTAAGAAAAAGAAAGTAAGGGTTACCAAATGGAAAAGAGAAAGTCAAAGTATACTAATTGCAGGTGACATGATTCTTTATTTTGGAGAACCAAAAGACTCACCCTAAAGACTATTGGAGCTGATAAAATAATTAAACAAAGTTACAGGACACAAAATCAGCACAAAAAATAAATAGCATCCTATACATCAAAAATAATCTGAGAAAATACTTTAAAGAACAATAACATACACAATAAGAAAAAACTAAACCCACTAGAATGAATTTTCTACAATGAAAATTATAAAACATTAATCAAGGAATAAGATATGAAAATCAGAAAACCTCCTATGATCATGAATTAGAAAAATTACCATTACTAAAATGCTCATATTACCCAAAGCAATTTATAGATTCAATGTAATCTCCATCAAAATACCAATGGCATCCTTCATAGAACTAGCAAAAACAATCCTAAATTCATATGTAAAGGCAAAAGACCACAAATAGCCAACACAATTTTGCACAATAGAATAAAGCTGGTGACATCACAATACCAGATTTCAAGATATTCTACACGGCTATTATAACCAGAACAACACAGTACTTCAATAAAAATACATATGTAGATGGGAACAGAATTGAAACCCCAGAAATAAATCCACAGATGTGTAGCAAACTATATTTACATTAAGGGTATATATGCTTGCATAGTATAAACATAAAAAGATAATGGAGGAATTAGGATTTGGGAGGATATAGCTAATATTTCAGTAATTATACCAAATAAATGCGTCATTTAGTAAAAGGATGGACCAAATATAGAAATAAAGAATGATAATAATTAATTATTAATGATAATTAATTATATGTATTCACATAGAATAATATGTGAATATAATAAAAGGATGAACCAAATATAGAAATAATTAAATAATTAATGTATATGAAATAGGTTCAAATGTGTTATTGCAAATTCAAGGGAGAAATCTCTTTGAGGTCAAGGTATTTGTTGCCCATCTGCTCACATGGAACATGCTGTCTTTCACTTTAATGAACTTTACTCCTATGGGAGCACACAATATAAACTGCATGAGTTAGATAATGAGCTAAAGAAAAATTACCAAAACCTAAGTTTACATTAATTTTAATCTATTTTGTAAATTTAGGACTCCTTTAATTTTAAAATATTATATACGCACAAACTTTGAGTACTGGTGCTTTAAACTTCCTATTCCGTCTCTGAAATATATTAATTACTAGTTTTATTTAAGGTGTGGCTATTTCTGAGAAAAGGCCAGGTGACCCTTTTTTCCATGTATCCTTTAACAAATTGTCCTATGTAGAGCATTGTCTTGAGTCAAAAACTGATTTTGTAACACAAACTTTTAATTTAATGTAATTCAGTGAAGCATGTTTATGAGAAAAGATGTATATCTACATGAACCCTTATGATATCATTTCTTTAGATGCAAATAATTTTGTCATATAAGCAGAAAACATATGCTATGAGCCCAGCGATGCATTTATTTCCTAGAGAAAAATACATATATTTCTGTTCTTTGCACACAATGACACTCACCTTTTCTTCAATAATATTACTGCAAATTTCTTTTAGAGTAATGATTAACTATAAAGTGTCAGAGGTTAAAACAGCAACATTAAATTAGTTTCATACCTTTCAAATTTGGAAACAATTATTCCTTTTCTTTTTCCTCTCCCTATAACATTCATAATTACCTTGGCATAGCTGACCTCACAAAAGCTCCACAATCCATTTAACTTTCTGAGCCAAACACCATTCACATCATTCCCCAAAGCTACCTTTTTTCCAGACTTATAGGCTCTTCATTTTATATTTAGTTGACCCTGTTGATATTCTCCAATCTTTAGAAAAATAAGGCCCTCCTTCAGTGTTGAAGGATGGTTATGACTTGTGAGAGCTACACATGGATTCCATCATTTATTCATTGTCACCGGCTCCTTTGCTTCTAGAAGAATCATGTGAAGAGGCCAGAGGGAGATGAAGCCATCTCATTAGCTTCCTCCCTCTCAAAAGGGAAGCCTGTAGTTTAGGCTTTCATTTTGTCATGGAAGACAGTATGGGATTTTATGCATATATTTTTAACTATCGTATACACACAAAAATACAAAACAATAGATCTGTAAAAATTTTATCAAAAACCATTCTGTTTAACAAACCCTAACCTGTCTAAATACACTTCTTATAATCAATTTTTGTATTATTTAAGCTCTTCCATTTGTCAGTTTTCTGCTAGATACTGAAGAAAATAATTTTAACTAATATATCTTACATGAGTACAGCAACTCTCATTAATCTTTTTCTCCACACTTCTAAGCATATGCAGCCACTATCTGCAATTTAGTACTAAATCATCAGCCAATTGCATTGCTTGGCATTTTTATATGCCTTCTGAACTAAACTGTAAGTCTCTTGAATCTATAAAACCTCTTTTATTCTTCCTGGACATCAAACCACACAAAGGATTTTTTTTTTTTTTGACAGGCAGAGTGGACAGTGAGAGAGAGACAGAGAGAGAGGTCTTCCTTTTGCCGTTGGTTCACCCTCCAATGGCCGCTGCGGCCAGCACGCTGTAGCCAGTGCACCACACAGATCCGAAGGCAGGAGCCAGGTGCTTCTCCTGGTCTCCCATGGGGTGCAGGGCCCAAGCACTTGGGCCATCCTCCACTCCTTTCTCTCTGTCTCTCTCTCACTGTCCACTCTGCCTGTCAAAAATTAAAAAAAAAAAAAAATGCCTGCATCCTCTATGGGATTGTCTGGGTTCAAGTGCCTGTTCCCATCCTGAATCCAGATTTCCGCTGATATACACCCTAAGGTGCAACTTCCAATAGCCCAATAATTGAGCAATCTCCCACATAGGAGAGCCAGATTGAGTTCACAGTTCTTGGTGTTGCCATGGCCCAGCCCTGCCTGCTATGGGCCTCTTGGGGATATTAATTAGCTGATAGAACCTATCTGTCTGTCCTACCTCTCTGTCATTCAAATACTTAAATAAATTTTAAAACAAAAAAGGTTCATTAGAGGAAATGGATAAGCAAAGAAGGAAGAGAAACAAGAAGTTACTAAGAGAAAAGCAAAAGAAGAGGAAAGGAGTAAGTGTAAGAGATCCTAAATATGAAACTTTTCAGCTACTGTCCTTAATCAGACCGCAAACATTAAAACCCTCAGCTACATTCTGCTCTCCTAGGAACTCAACTTGAAAGTACTACCTAAGGACACTGCAGGCCCCCAGGTCATCCAGGATAGAGCAGGAGTAATTGGTCTTTGCCTAAGGATAGTATCCAGAGAGACATTTCTCCCAATACTCTTTTCCCATGATAAAATTTATTTTCTGCATTTTAAAAATTTCTTAGGTAACAGACATGCAAGGTCAAAGATCATTTTGTATTTATTAATTTCTATTTCTATTGTCTATTAAATATATTATTTTCAATTCTATAATAGTAAAATGTTGAATGCAAAATTTGAAACACAAAAATCTATTTTCAGTTTACTTGCTTTTTGTGACATTAGATGGTCTCATGCCTAAAGTATGAGTAGGTGTGATTGAAAATTCAAGTTAATACAATTTTTGCAATCCCTATTCTTATTTCTGATATCCTCATGCCTCCTTCCTCTCTGTTTCTAATGATCCTTTCAAAATTTGCCCAGAGGTCAAGAGCTCACACTTACTTCTTCAGCTGTATTTTCTCTTCTTCACTTGCACAGAATCAGAGTTATTTCTCTCCCACATGATTTCCCTGGGTGTTATTCCTTTATTTAAAATTGAGAGGCTGATGAGTGTTCAGTGAGGGAGGTGAGGTGATTTGATTTTGACTGACATTAAACAATGACACTATGATCAGCATCAGATTAAAGTGCAACATGAAGTGCTAATAATCCAGTCTTGTATTTGATACTTTGCTCCTAAGGAAGGTAATTCTTTCCTCACAACCCTGACTCTTTTTTTTTTTTCCTTTATCAGATTTTGTGCAGAAAAAAATGAATGGTAGAAAAAACACCAAAAACATAAGAGCAGATATTTTGTGAGATTTGCTGTGCCAAAACCTTTTTTTTTTTCTCCTCATTTTTATACAGGATTACCTTTTGTAATTAACTGAGTTAAGGCGAACTGAATTAAAATGAGGACTAACAATGCTGTCAATCAACATGACCTTCCAAGATGACAGAAAGATAGATGGGTAGATAAAGATGGGTGATGGATACATAGATAGATTATATATATACACATATGTATATTTCCATTCTCAACATCTTTTGCAGTCTTGTTTCATATCCCATGATCTGTTCCATCAGTAATAGTTACAACATAGGGGCATTGTCATGCAGAAAATCATAACTGTGATAGTTTCTTCCAGTCTGAAGATCTCAACATCCTGTGCCCATCACATTGATGTTGGTATCTTGCATCCATTCTTACACACATTAACACAGTGGTGTGAAGGAAGTGTGTTGTGTGCAAGGTAAACCCTGGAAATTAATACTTTAAAGCTCTGATACCTAGAATTCTCCAACTAAAGTTTACCTACTGTACCCTAGGGGTCAGGGGCATCTCACAATAGTTCAAGACTAAGTAACAATGAAAGAAACAAATGGCCATTAGCCGGCGCACGGCTCACTAGGCTAATCCTCCGCCTTGCGGCACACCGGGTTCTAGTCCCGGTCGGGGCACCAATCCTGTCCCGGTTGCCCCTCTTCCAGGCCAGCTCTCTGCTGTGGCCAGGGAGTGCAGTGGAGGATGGCCCAAGTGCTTGGGCCCTGCACCCCATGGGAGACCAGGAGAAGCACCTGGCTCCTGCCATCGGATCAGCACAGTGCGCTGGCTGCAGCGCGCTACCGCGGCGGCCATTGGAGGGTGAACCAACTGCAAAAGGAAGACCTTTCGCTCTGTCTCTCTCTCACTGTCCACTCTGCCTGTCAAAAAAAAAATGGCCATTAATAAATCCAGTTTCAAAAAACATAATTCATATAAATATGCATGTCAGTAATTCTATTTCAGTATTTTAACAAATTACTGATTTACCACATGAAGAAAAAGCAGGAATTCTGGAGGCAGATTTCCTGGATTGTTTTTTAAAGATTTTTATTTATTTGACAGGTAGAGTTATAGACAGTGATTGAGAGATACAGAGAGACAGAGAGAAAGGTTTTTCTTCTGTTGGTTCACTCCCCAAATGGCTGCAACGGCCAGAACTGCGCTGATTCGAAGCCAAGAGCCAGGAGCCTCCTCTGGTCTCCCATGCGGGTGCAGGGACCCAAGCACTTGGGCCATCTTCTACTGCTATCCCAGGCCACAGCAGAGAGCTGGACTGGAAGAGGAGCAACCAGGACTAGAACCGGTGCCCACATGGGATGCTGGCACCGTAGGCAGAGGATTAATCTAGTGTGCCACAGCATCGGCCCCAGATTTCTTGGATTTTAATCCCTTTTTTGCCATTTTACTAGATACATTAATTTGTGCTGATAATGCTTTAGTGACACCATTCCTCATCTGTAAAATGTGAATAATCATAACATCCCCTGATAGGGCAATTATGAGAACTGAATAAAGGAATATATGTAAACAGCAAAAGAAAGTTATTACCACATACTATACAGTACTATGCAGTAGAAGAACTAAATTTTGTTGTTTTTATCTCTATCTGTATTACTTACCAAAACATTCGAACATGAACTTTCTTTTAATTTATAAAATTACTGAATCGAACACTTGTAAGCAATTTTATTTCAGAATTGAACAACTTCTTTAGAGTTTTAGTTTCCTATGGAATAAGAATGTGTAATTCAAATAGTGAATTAAGATTATATGTTTAATTGTACATATCTTCTCTTGTAGTTACACATCCACTACCATCCTCACTAAAATGGTGGAGCATAGAAAAGAAGAAATAATCTGCAATAGGATATTAGGGAAGACAAATCGTAGGAGGGTTTTTCGGATAATTTATGGAAAATGCATATTATGGAAAAACTATTCAGGAATTTAAAGATGTTTGCACCAAAACACACCTATATAGTAACTCCATTATTCAACTGATGTTTCTGAAATTCCCGTGTATATGAACGAATGTCAATAAATTTCTGTGAAAATATTTGCAATAAGGTCACATTTGTGCTATAAATGGTTATCTTAAGAGAACCTCATGAATAGCCCTAAGTTTTGAATTTGTGATCAAATTCCACTTATTTTAAATGCTACCTAAATAAAATTTAAAGTTTTATAATTATAAAAGAGAAATATTCTCTACACGTTGTTGTGGCAATCTCATATATTGAGCAAATTCATAGGGTCGTATTGCTAAATAAAACTCACACAAATCAATGATTTCACACTTTATATTTTACGAAACAAATTTAAGCAATCAGATGACTCAGGAGAAGCAGACGGGTAACCAGCCTTTGAGATCCCGAGTTAGGCCATTTTCCTTCTGGAGAAGCACACACGACTTATCAGATCTCTCTGCTTGTGGGTTGCAGAGTTCCTTCCATATCTGTGATCATTCAGTGTATGTAATTCTGTTTTCTAGCAACAGATGGTTGTATATCCTAAGTGGCACTTACCAGGATCCACACTTCACAGACTTTTGTGTTCTCATTTGCTAGAGGCATTTCTTATCCCAGGATTTCTCCCATGAGCATTTTGGAGACAAGTTCTCTTCCTTCTATCAAATATCATTAGTATATTTACCCAGAGGTTCTCTCAACAAGAATTTAGACCAGGTTATCTGCTTTACTTTATTTTCTATTAAGACAATCCTACTGCAAAACTAGTGAATTCACTTTTGTCTGGTCACTTTAGTTATTTCCTTCCATAAATTACTTTTAATATTTCAGATTGTCCACAATGCATGTTTTTATAGAATGAACACAATCATGTTTACAAGGTAAAAATGAATGTTATTATGTCTTATTAAAATAAAGAAACCCTTGGGGCTGATGATTTGGCATAGCAAGTAAAACAGCGGCCTGCAGTGCTGATATCCCATTTGGGCACCAGTTCAAGTCCCAGCTGCTCCACTCCCAAGCCCTTGGGACACTCACTCACATCGGCAACCTAGAAGAAGCTCCCGGCTCCTGGCTTTGGATCAGCCCAGCTCTGGCCATTGTGGCCATTTGGGGAGTGAACCAGTGGATAGAAGACTTTCTCTCTCTCTCTCTCTCTCTCTCTCTCTCTCTCTCTCTCATTCTGCCTCTCTGTAACTCTGCCCTTCAAATAAATAAATCTTTAAAAAAAAAGAAAGAAAGAATAGAAACCCAGGTCCAGAGATGGGAATCCAACATATAAAATTTCCAGAAGCATTGGTGTTGATATGACTTTTCAGTTTAGAATTCTCACTCTTGCAAAAAATAAACCAAAAGCACTGTCTTGAGATGGCTACTCCACACATGTCCCTGAATTCTATGATCCAGACAACACCTTGCTGTCTCTGTTTATCTATTTCAATACTTTGAAGTGAGACAAATGGCTTCTGAAAAGATGCTAATTTTTCTGTAGACACTCTACCAATAGAAACAAACAAATCTTATGTCAAAAAATTGTAAAGGCATCAAATAAATTATCTATCAATGCTTCTAAAGTGCTAGAAAAACAAGAACAAATCAAACCCAAAATCAGTAGGATGAAAGAAATAATTAACATTAGAGAAGAAATAAAATTTAAATCAAATAAGATATAAAACATCAGTGATATGAAAAGCTGTTTTTTTTTCTTTTATTTGAAAAAAGAATGCTAGGCTAATCCTCTGCTTGCGGAGCCAACACCCCAGGTTCTAGTCCCGGTTTTGGGGTGCTGGATTCTGTCCTGGTTGCTCCTCTTCCAGTCCAGCCTTTGCTGTGGCCCAGGAGGGCAGTGGAGGATGGCCCAAGTGCTTGGGCCCTGCACCCGCATGGGAGACCAGGAGGAAGCACCTGGCTCCTGGTTTTAATCGGCGCAGCGCACCAGCCGTGGCAGCCATTTTGGGGGGTGAAGCAATGGAAGGAAGACCGTTCTCTCTGTCTCTCTCTCTCTCACTGTCTAACTCTGCCTGTCCAAAAAAAAAAAAAAAAAAAAAAAAAAGAAAAGAAAAAAGAATGATACACCATTGGCCCAACAAAACCAAAAATAATAAATAAATAAAAAGAGGGAGAACACCAAAACAATTCATTCACACATAAAAAAGGAAATGTAAGAAGAGATAACATAGGTACCCACAGATAACAGAATCATCAGGATTGATACAAAAAACTATATGTCAACAAATTGGCAAATCTAGGAAAAAAGGATAGATTTCTGTACACATGCAATCTACCAAAATTGAGACATGAACACATAGCATACTTAAATAGACCAATAACCAAGATGGAGATTCAATCAGAAATAAAGACCCTTCCAGAATAGAAAACTCGGGACCTGCTGGCTTCAGTGCTGAATTTCACTAAATTTTAAAGAATTAATTTCAATTATTGTCAAACTTTTCAGTTGTTTTGAACAACTGAAAAGGAGGGAATCCTCCAAAACTTTTTCTATAAAGCCAGCATCACCTTAATTCCCAAACCAAAAAACAAGGTACAACACAGAAGGAGAACTATAGACCAAAATCCCTGATGAAAATAGATGTAAAAATCCTCAGCAAAACACTTGCTAATCAAAACCAACAACACATCAAAGAAGTCATACACGTGGACCAAATGAGATTTATTGCTGGTATGCAAGGCTGGTTCAACATATGCAAATCAAAAAATGTAATACATCACATTAACAAATTAAAGAATAAATCCATATGATCACCTCAATAGATGGAGAGCAGGCATTTGAAAAAAAAATACAGCAACCTTTCAAGATAAAAAAAAAAAAACGTAAGCAAATTGCATATGGAGAGTATATTACTTAACACAATCAATGTAATATATAACAAACCCACAGCCAGCATCATATTAATGGAGAAAAATTGGAAGCATTTCCACTAAGATCTGGAACCAGACAAGATGCTCAGTATCACCATTCCTATTCAGCATAGTCCTGGAAGTTTTAGCTCAAGCCATTAGGCAGGAAAAAGAAATCCAAGGTATATAACTTGGAAAGGAGGAAGTCAAATTATCTCTGTTTGCAGATGACATGATATTCTATATACAGGTGAACCAAAAGACTCCACTAAGAGACTACTGGAACTCATAAGACAGATTGATAAAATGGCAAGATATAAAATCAACACACAAAAATCAATAGCCTTTGCATACATGAACAATGCTATGGCTAAGAAAGAACTTGTAAGATTAATCTCACTTATAGTAGCTACAAAAAATTTAAGCACAATGGAATAAATTTAACCAAGGATGTTAAATATCTCTACTATGAAAATTATAAAACATTAAAGGAAAAAAGTAGAAGATGACACAAAACAAATCTTCTAAGTTTGTGTATTGAATAATTAATATTATCAAAATGTCCTTAATACCCAAAGAAATTTAGAGATTTAATGCTTTCCCATTCAAAATATCAATAACATTCTTACTTGATATAGAAAAAAAGGATGCTAAAATTCATATGGAAACACTAAAGACCTGAATTGCTAAGGCAGTCTTTTTTTAAAAAAAAAAAAAAGATTTATTTATTTATGTGAAAGTCAGAGTTACACAGAGAGAGAAGGAGAGAGAGAGAGAGAGAGCGAGAGCGAGAGAGAGGTCCTCCATCTGTTGGCTCACTCCCCAATTGGCTGCAACAGCTGGAGCTGCGCCAATCCAAAGCCAGGAGCAAGGAGCTTCTTCTGGGTCTCTCATGCAGGTGCAGGGGCCCAAGGATTTGGGCCATCTTCCACTGTTTCCCCAGGCTATAGCAAAGAGCTGGATCAGAAGTGGGGCAGCCAGATCTCAAACCAGTGCCCATATATGATGCCAGAATTACAGGTGGCAGCTTTACCCACTATGCCACATCACTGGCCCTCTAAGGCAGTCTTAAACAACAAAAACAAAGCTGGAGGTCTCACAGTACCAGACTTCAAGGCAGTTATACTTCATGGCAGTTACAATCAAAACTAACATAATCAAAACTAACAAAAATAGACACACAAATCACCGGAACAAAATAGAAACTCCAAAATCTAATCCAAGCATCTACAACCAACTGATCTTTGACAAACAAGCTGAAATCATCCCTGCAGAAAGGGCAGTGTCTTCAAAAAATTTGCTGGGATAAATGGATCTATGCATACAAAAGTACAAAAGAAGACCCACCTTTACACCTTATACAAAAATCAACTCGAAATGGAGCAAGGATCTAAATCTATGACCTGATATTATCAAATTACTAGAGGACAGCAACAGGGAAATCCTGCAAGGCATTGGCATAGGCAAAGACTTATTGGAAAAGACCCCAGAAGTACCTGCAATCAAAGCCTAAATTGCCAAATAGAATTACTTCAAACTTAGAGCTTCTGCACTGAAAAAAAAAAAAACCCACAAAGTAAAGGTGGGGATGGCACTGTGGTGTAGCCACATATGGGTGCCAGTTAGAGTCCCAGCTGCTTTGAAGGGAAGAGAGAATATCCACTTTGCTATGGCCGTGTCCAAATACTAATGGAGTCTATGGTCACAGAAGGCTTCCATAACGTTGGCAGCCCATGGCAAGAGCCTCAGGTGATCACTGACATCATAAATAAGAGTGTTAATTGTTAAAGGAACAACAGAAGTCACTGTGCACTTATTTTCCATATAGGATCTCCATCCCTAATGAGTTGTACTATGAGACTCAACTGCAAATTTTGTTCCCAATGAGTACTCTATATGCTGTGTGTGTGCATGGGTGCAAATTGTTGAAGTCTATGTTTAGCATGGAGTTGGTCCTCTGTATATAAAGTCAAACTAAAAATGAACCATAATGAAGAAGGAGATGGGAGAGGGAGAGGGATGTGGGATGACAGTTGGGGGGGGGGTATGGGGGAAATAATCAGTGAATTCCTAAAGTTGTATCTATGAAAAAATGCATTTATCAAATAAAAAATAAACGAAACAAAACAAAAAGAGTCTCAGTTGTCCCACTTCAGATCCAGCTCTTCTATGGCCTGGGAAAGCTCTAGAAGATGGTCCAAGTCATTGGGCCCCTGTACTCTCATGGGAGACCCAGAAGAAACTCCTGGCTCCGGGCTTCAGATTGGTGCAACTCTGGCCATTGCAGTCATCTGGGAAGTGAACCAGTGGCTGGAAGACCTCACTATCTTTGTCTTTGCTTCTGCATCTCTGTAACTCAGCTTTTCAAATAAATAAATAAAACTTAAAAAAAAAAAAAAGTAAGAGGCCAGCACCACAGCTCACTAGGCTAATCCTCCACCTGCAGTGTCAGCACACCTGGTTCTAGTCCTGGTCAGGGCGCCAGATTCTGTCCCGGTTGCTCCTCTTCCAGTCCAGCTCTCTGCTGTGGCCCAGGAGTGCAGTGGAGGATGGCCCAAGTGCTTGGGCCCTGCAGCCACAGGGGAGACCACGAGAAACACCTGCCTCCTGGCTTCAGATCAGCGCGGTGAGCCTGCTGCAGCACGCTGGCCGTAGCAGCCATTTGGGGGGTGAACCAATGGAAAAGGAAGAACTTTCTCTATGTCTCTCTCTCTCTCTCTCACTAACTCTGCCTGTCAAAAAAAATTAAGAGAGAAGCAACAGAATGGGAGAAAATATTTGCAAACTATGCAACAGATATAGGATTAATATCCAGGATCTAGAAAGATCTCAAGAAACTCAACAACAAAACAAATATTCAGTTAAGAAATTGTCAAAGGGCATGAGCAGGCAATTTTAAATGATGAAATACAAACTGCCAAGAGACCCATGAGAAGATGCTCATGAATACTAACCATCAGAGAAATGCCAATCAAAACCACAATGAGGTTTCAACTCATCCAAGTTACAATGACTATCATAGAAAAAATAAGGCTAGGATGTGGGGAATACTGTACCCAAATAAACTATTGGTGGGGATGTAATCTAGTACAACTATTAAGGAAGTTAGCATGGAGATTTCTTAGAAATCTGAAGATAAATCTCCTGTGTGACCCAGCCATCCCACTTCTGGGAATTTATCCGAATACAATGAATGTAGCATCTGAAAGAGTTATTTGTACTCCCAGGTGTATTGCAACTCAATTCACAATAACTAAGATATGGAATCAACCCAGATGTTCACCACTTGATGTTGGATAAAGAAAATGTGTTATATATGCACTATGGAATTCTATTCACCCATAAAAAAAAAGAATGAATTCCAATCTCTTGCAACAAAATGGGTACAACTGCAAGCCACCGTGGTTAGTGAAGTAAGCCAGTGTCAAAAAATAAAATAGCATATGTTTTCACTGGTGTGTTGCAGTTAGTATAGAATATAAAAATGTAGAGAAATGAAATTGTCATTTTGTGATATGATTGTCATTTTGATCGTGTCTTTATACTCCTGTGGGACTGTGCTCTTCACACATCTACTTGTTGAATATTATAAATGGCAAATTAAGCTTGTGCATATAGAGTGGATTGAAATTTGGCTTTGCAAAAACTGATAAAGAGAGAGTAGGGAGGGAGGGATCTTAGGTAGGAGGATCAGGGGAGTGATGGAAGTGTACCTCTGGATAAAATCTATGCATAAAGTCCATTTTCTTTATATTGAAATTTATAAAGCAAATTTGATGTTTTTGGGTAGAAAAATTAAAACTATTGCTTCAGATAGTTTCAATAGCATTTTCATTTGAACAGGCTAAAGACATTTTGATCAAGTAAACACTGCGTTCTTTCTTCCCAAGGAAAAAGCTTTTATCAGTTGTTCATGCCCTGGAATGAATTTAAGCTTAAAACTTGGCTCTCCCGTGATAGCTCTGTTTAAAATCCTATATATAATCATGTAAAAAGACTGGCTGTTTCAATTGCTAAGGGATTTTTATGAGTTAAGTAGAAGTGGTCAAGAATGTTGAAATGGGACTCTTCTTTGGCCTTGACATTCACGGGCACTTAGAAATGCTGTATTTGAAAAGGCATTTCATCACTCCTGGACCTCCTGAATGCTAACAAACATGCCATCAGAATTGCATCAGTGTGGGAGCCCTCAGGGAAGTACAAAGAGGGCGCTTGAGAAGAAATTACAAGAAGACAATAGTATTTTCACATTAATTAGAAATGAAAATAATAAAACCTGACTCCCCTCAACTGACTTAGAAAAAAAGGTCCAAAAATGTAAACTATATACTTCTTTGTATCTCATGCTTATTTCTAAATCCTCCTTAGCCTGAAGATAGCTTGGTTATCATCAGCATTATCAAGTAACATTGCTTCTGGTTCAGAACTAAATTACTCACATGATTTACAAATACACACAAATATCAATATATCTACAGTGAATTGTCATTTTATTCACAGTGCTAGTTATATAACTAATAGGACAGTCCTGGTGTTGTTCACAGAATATTTTCTCTTATGGAAAAATACTGAAAAATTGTGAACACTCGCTAAAGCAGAATGTTCCATATAATGTCCTGATAGTTTCAGATCTGAGAAGTCATTCATAAAGTTTGTACTATTCCCTGAAGACAGAAGAGACAATGGCATGATAATGATTGAAATTAATTTTTTAAGAATGGAGATAGCATTTTTAATCATGGGGAAATTGCCATCTCAATATTCTTAAAAGATGTTCAATATTTAAGTAAGATCATTTTAAGATCCAATGAAGCATATGCAATATTTAATTGAATTATGACTTTCCTTAGAAAACAGGGAGCCGCTCACAGATGCATTATCATTAATTATGTAGTAGTTCTGCAGTTAAGCTCTATCCTAACAAAATAAATTAATTTTAACAACAAAAAATTAATTTAAAATGATCTATAAGTCTTTGGCTAAGAAAACTTAAGTGTAGCTGCCTGCGCAGCTCTATTCTGATAGTACAAATTCCAAATCAATGTTTGAGTATAATAATTGTGAATTCTTAATAGAAGACTCACTTGACTAATCAATAGTAGTGTAATATTGAAAATTTTGGTTAATTTTTACTTCCACAGCAAAAAGTACTTTTGAAAAATCATATTTGGAAATACAGATTGAGCATTTATACTAATTTTAAATTTCAGAAACTAAAAAATAATAATTAACAATAAATACTTAAAGTATTTCTTAATAAACACATGCATTCATTTAACAAACTATACTGTAGACATCATATAGTAAATATTATCACATCAAGTGAAAGTAATATCTATATTTAATACATGCATTACTTTTAATAAAACTAGATTTTTAGCTAAACAAATCTTTCATTTACAAAGAAAAAATTTAAATTATCACTTCAGGACAAATTTCTAAAACAAAACTTTAGTTTTTATCTTTTTTGTGAACTCATTCCATGATTTGAAAATTTTTTGCTGCTTCAGTTGAAACTTAGTTTCGGCCGGCGCCGTGGCTTAACAGACTAATCCTCCACCTTGCGGCGCTGGCACACTGGGTTCTAGTCCCTGTTTGGGCGCCAGATTCTATCCTGGTTGCCCCTCTTCCAGGCCAGCTCTCTGCTATGGCCCAGGAGTGCAGTGGATGATGGCTCAAGTGCTTGGGCCCTGCACCCCATGGGAGACCAGGAAAAATCACCTGGCTCCTGCCATCGGATCAGCGCAGTGCGCCGGCCGCAGCGCGCCAGCTGCAGCGGCCATTGGAGGGTGAACCAGTGGCAAAAAGGAAGACCTTTGTCTCTGTCTCTCTCTCTCACTATCCACTCAGCCCGTCCAAAAAAAAAAAAAAAAAGAAACGTAGTTTCCTAATGAATTTCTTCTGTATCAAAACCTATTTTTGAAAGAAAAATTTAGATTGGAGTAAGAAATATATATATTCATATGAATGTAAAGGAAGACATATGTAGTAGATTTCACTAATCAGGAAAGATTAGGTAGCTGAAAAGCTCAGTTGAAAGAGAATTGAGAATCTGGTGTAGAATGTATTGGGGACTGTCTACCAAGTCTTCTTTGCTGTGAATTTCCCACATTCAGATTTGGGCTATTGATATTTCTCCTAACGAGACTTTGTTACTACCAGCCATTTAAGGGAGCCCATCAAATGTGTACAGCCATTCAGGACATGTGATTGTTTAGTCTTTGCATGTGGCTAGAATTTTATCAGGTAGTCTCAGAAGCTGGAGTGAAGCTATGCTCAATTACGAGGGTGGAAAAGCAGAGAATAAAATTGGAATTGTTGAGAAAAAATGTTAAGCAGGCAGATGAAAAGGGTAGAAGCATCAGTACCCACATTCCTAAATACTTTTCAGCTCATATCATTATCTCATCATGGGTTCTGGGACTATTTTTTTACCTTTGAGATCTAGAATTCCATGGCACAATCTTACAACATTGTGAGAGCATCCCTCTCTGTTTGTCCTATTGAGCCACCTTGTGTTACTATTCTTTTTCAAATCCACTGAAATTTAAATAACATAATGCTTTATTTTATGGAAAAATGTGAATGGAAAAGTATAATTTTATATCTACTTCTAATATTTTTCAAATCCACTGAATAATAAGAAGACAAAAATTGACAAACTAGTTTTCAGTTGCATTTTACTTGAATTATTGCCTCATGCCTCTCTGATACCCTATTTCCTGGCACCTCTCTTCACTTCAGACTCTATCATGTCTTCATGTGTCAAGCTAGGTAAGATTTTTTTTTTTTTTGACAGGCAGAGTGGACAGTGAGAAAGAGAGAGAGACAGGGAGAAAGGTCTTCCTTTTTCCGTTGGTTCACCCCTCAATGGCTGCTGCAGCTGGTGCGCTGCGGCAGGCGCACCACGCTGATCTGAAGCCAGAAGCCAGGTGCTTCCTCCTGGTCTCCCATGTGGATGCAGGGCCCAAGCACTTGGGCCATCCTCCACTCACTCCCGGGCCACAGCAGAGAGCTGGACTGGAAGAGGAGATAAATGAAATAAATCTTTAAAAAAAAAAGGAATTTTTTTTTTCATTGAAGCCTTAAGAAGTATGGATGTACAGAAGAGGGTCATACTGTGGGAGTTCTCTGATAAAAACTGCATATTCTGCAAGCTTTGGAGGAAAATGAGCAGAAATTATGAAAAATATTTTGCTCAATATCTTACCTGCCCTGACTGGGACTAGAACCGGTGTGCCAGCGCCACAGGCAGAGGATTAACCTATTGAACGTGGCAACGGCCAGGGTAGGTAAGATATTGAGCAAAATATTTTTCATAATTTCTGCTCATTTTCCTCCAAAGCTTGCAGAATATGCAGTTTTTATCAGAGAACTCCCACAGTATGACCCTCTTCTGTACATCCATACTTCTTAAGGCTTCAATGAAAAAAAAAATTTCCTTTTTTTTTTTAAAGATTTATTTCATTTATTTGAAAGACAGAGTTACAGAGAGAGGTAGAGACAGAGAGGAGGTCTTCCATCCACTGGTTCACTCCCCAGATGGCCACAATGGCAGGAGCTGCGCCTATCCGAAGTTAGGAGCCAGGAGCTTCTTCCGGGTCTCCCACACAGGTGCAGGAGCCCAAGGACTTGGGCCATCCTCTATTGCTTTCCCAGCCATAGCAGAGAGCTGGATGGGAAGAGGAGCAGCCAGGACTAGAACCAGCGCCCATATGTGATGCCGGCATTTCAGGCCAGAGCTTTAACATGCTGCGCCACAACACCGGCCCAAAAATTTTATTTTTTTTTTCTGTATTTATTTTTTTGACAGGCAGAGTGGATAGTGAGAGAGAGAGACAGAGACAAAGGTCTTCCTTTGCCGTTGGTTCACCCTCCAATGGCCGCTGCGGCCAGCGCATCGTGCTGATCCGAAGCCAGGAGACCTGAAAGAGGCTCCTGGCTCCTGGCTTCAGATTGACCCAGCTCTGGCTTTTGCAGACACTTGGGAGTGAACCAGTGGTTGGAGAACCCTTCTCTCTGTCTCTCCCTCTCTGTCTATAGCTCTACCTCTCAGGTAAATACATAAAATCTTTAAAACAAATCCAGAGTCTGTTTAAAGTTTATTTATTTATTTGAGATACCGAGCGACAGAGAAAAAGGGGGAGAAAGAGAAACAGATCTTTGATAGTTTGTTCACTCCATAAATGGCCATGACCGTCAGAGCTTCTGCAGACTGAAGCCAGGTGCTCAGAACTCCATCCAGGTCTCCCATGTGGGCAGCAGGGACCAAAACACTTCAGCCATACTCTGCTGCCATCCCAGGCACATTAGCAGGACCGACACTTCCTTAGGGGATGCTGGTGTTGTAGGCAGCAGCGTTGACAACTGAGCCACAAGGCTGGCCCTGAAAACAGAGGCTTAGAATTGAAAGTTATGGGGGAAGGCAAGAACCTGTAACACATCAGGTCATATTAGGTAAATCAAAGTTGTCAGGTTATCAAGAATGCTATGACTTGCTTTTCAAACTAAAAATCACAACTGTAATGATAAAAGGGACAAATACTTGACATGAGAGTTTACTAAAACTTACTTTTCTTCCATAGCCTTGGCCCTTTATTGGAGTGTCTGCTATTCTGTGCAAGGAATCTGATCTATTGGTTTTGTTCCTCTCTCTTGATTACATTTTCTGAATATCTGAAGACAACAGACACACGATCAAAAAAACTTTGATATCAGACATGTTCATTACTTTTTCCAGGTCTCCTTTTTCTTATCTATGAAATGGCAATTTGGTAGCCTACGCACCTGAAGTTTGATTTAGGGGTTTGATTCTCCAGATAAAAACACCATATCCTTGAACCAGTAGGTTCAAGGGAGCTGATTTTTTCTTGAATTCATTGCTGTCCTGTTTTTTTCAATAAATTATCATGGGAGCACTTTAATTCTGAATATTGTATAGACAAGGAGGTATTATCCTGAGCATTAGAAGAGGGGAAAGAATTCCAACTTTCAGAAGCCAAGTATACACCTAAAGTATTTTGCTTTAATCCTTCATGCCTGGCTTTTGATTACTTCTAGTTCAGATGATAGAAAGCAATTTTCAGCTAAGTGCTTAACTCCAACAGTTTGCTTTCACATCTGGACCTCCAGGGCCCTACTTATATATCCCATCATGTAAAGTGTCTCCACAATTCTCTGCCTTTCTTGGAAGAGTGCATCCTTGGAGATTTTACATGACTTTCCATTTCAATCACTGCATTAAGCCCAAAGCTCTGAACTTTTTCTTGCTTTCTCTACTTTTCAAACTACTGTGTTTCCTATGATGAAAACAGAAAAGAAAAAAATTCTAGTTTCTTGCAATTTAATTTCTGTCACACTAGATACTATGTTTATCAGTATAATCAAAACTAACAGAGAACTCTGAAATATGCATTGCTGATCAGTTTGCAACAGTAATTTGTAATTAAAATAGACTTGGTTAAAATGATTATGATAAATTCCATACCTTATACAAAACTGAAAAACTATGACTGAGTCTGAATAGTTGATGCAAATTGCAGTGGAATAGAGATGAAAGGAAGGGGAAAAATGAATTCACCATGATCAATGCATTTTTTTATTATTTTGGAACCTAGTGCATTCTCATGAGACAAGTCATAACTCACATAAAGAAGCACAAAGACAGAATGATCTGTGGTCATTTAATTCCATATAAAATGATATTTCATAGAAATTATGAAAAACTAGAGTCTTAGAGTGTACTTCTGATAAAAATATAGAAATCTCAGGGAAAGCCTTGGGCCAAATTTGGAAACAAGTAAAACAATATATTTTAGATAAAATAATGTGGCCGAATGTGAGAATGGCTTTTAAACAATTATGACTAACAAACTTGAAAAAGTATATTTAATATGGAAGTTACTTATAGACTTCCTCACAAGTGAATTTCAAAATCTGAGAAAAAGTTAATGTTTTGCCCCTAACTAGGTCTGTACCCAGTTATAGTAGGTTAAAATTGACAGGTGAAAGTGTTTATATTTATGGTATACAAATGACATTTGTCTGCATTTTGAAATGATTACCACAATTAAGGTAATTATTTCCACCACACTACATAGTCATCTGTCCGCATGGCAAGAACCTTGAAGATCTACTTTCAACAATTTTCAAGGAAAAGAACTCATTATTATTATTAGAATGATCAAGGTGTCCAATAGATTACCAACCTTGTTCATTCTAGCCTAAACTTTGTATACTTTAACTAGCAATTCCGTATTTCTTTATCCTCAGCTGCTGGTAACCATCATTCTACTCTGATGTTGAGTCCAGCTGTTTCATATTCTACATACAAATGAGATTATACAGGTTTCTTTATTTACAGAGCTTATTTCACTTAGCCTACTATCCTATGGGTTCATTCATGAGGGTTGTTACAAATAATAGAATGTCCTTCTCTTTAAAAGCTGAATATGGTTCCTGTGTGTGTGTATGTGTGTGTGTGATGTGAAATTTTCCTTATTCCATTATATACAACAGACACTTGGAGTCTAAATCTTGGCTATTGTGAATAATGCTTTAATGAATGTGAAGGTACAGCTACCTTCGAGATATTGATTTCATTTTCTTTACTTCTATATCTGGAATTTTGTTTTCTGGATCATATGGTAGTTATATGATAGGTACATAGTTTGTACTCCAGTATATCCTAGATATGGTACCTAATTAGAGAAACAAATTCCAATTATCAGAGTTTACATGTATACTTAGTCTTAATAGTACTTAAATTATTGCCTTTAAAAAAATTAATGCTAAACTTCTAATGGTAGCAATTAGCAAACAGAATTAACACATTCATTTTATCAAGGTAGATGAAACTTAACAACATTGAATATAAAATGAGAACTATCTGACATGTTTAATTTGTAGAAAGATGGATTTAAAATACCAGCTAAGCTCATTTTGTCTTTGAATGTTGTGGTCATGATTTCAGGTAAATTTATAAGTTGAAAAACCTCCCATTCTCAGGTTATTGCACATTCATTGAAATGCATCAACAAACAAATAGGAAATAGTCTGTAATTTTTAAAGGGTTCATGATGAAAGTTGCTTCATTAATTCACAAAACAGCCTTCAGTTTTAAACAATAGATTGGTTATTTCTTGATGATGATCTCTCTAGAGAGCATTTACTTCCAAATGACTGAATTCAGAGCTCAAATTAAAGATTAATGTGGCTAAAAATCATTAACATAACCAAATATATGGTGCTGATCCTCCCCATTTACACATCCCCCTTAAGAAATACCTCGGTCTTAAAAAGAACACATTTACTATGAAAATAGCAGATACTTTAAGGATTATGATTGTAAAATCCCATCAATTTTCTTTATTGCACTTTTGGGAATCTTGAGTGACTGATACTTTACAATAATGAGTCGACCTTGGAATACCCTTTTTTTTTTAATAAATGCTACTTTATCCCATTATTAGTCACACTTAGTTCAAAATTCTGCAGACCTTCTCAGTGCTGTTAAATCCTAGAGAACTTCTATGCTCACCTACCTAAAATTACAAAGATTAAAATACATCCATGTTCACCATAAAAACAGAGTTTAGGAGAAAGAAGCTCAAGAAAGAGTAATTTATTAATTTTTCTTTTATATTGGTATTAAATGCTAGGAACTTTATGAACAGAAATTCTGTAATGAAATTATAAATGATAATAACTCTAACTGTAACTGATTACTGAAGTTATAATTTGTTTCCATTAGTATTTCCTCCCTTTCCAGCCTTTTGTCAGTACTGGCAGATACTAGAGAAAAAAAAAAAAACAAGAAAAGATATTAAAATCTATACTTAGAATACACATGATTATAAATGGAAAATATAATTTCCTTTCTATTACCATTGATTATTGGAGTTCTAATTTTTAAACCTGAAGTTAGGATTTAATTACTGTTTGCGTCTTCTTAGGTCTATTTTCTGATAGTCGCTTCTTGTTGGCATGGAATAACAGAAAGCCAGGGCATTAAATCTGCAGGCTTTCCTTATAATAAAACCCATGGAATAATGCCACATTTTTCAAGCAACCAAATACATCCTTCATTTTCATGACAAGGTTTCTTGGAAATAAATCAGCATTAAAAGATAGGCAAAAAAAAGCAAAATGAAACTAAAGATGTATGCTTTGCAGCAATGACACCAAGGCAGTGACATTAGATCTGGACAGGAATAGGTCACTCCATCACCTATGCTTCAGATACTCCAGGTAACAAATATAAAACAACTAAAGACCTTTTTGTTCAATTTCTTTTTCTTACTGCTAATAGATTGAGAAGGTCACTAGTACTTAACTGAGACCTAGATCAAAGAATGCAAAAGTAAGTGATTGAATACAAAAATGTAAAGTAAGAAAGAAAAACCACAAATTCTGCTTTGGAAAGACAAGGATTTTATGTATAATTGGTCCTCAAAATAGAGCCTGACAACAGCCACATAACGTGGCCACCTCAAATGGTCTCATTTGATGAGACACAGGTCCCTGCAAATCCTAAGCTGGAAAACAGAAAGGAGTAGATGTTAATCCCATTGATCCTGCCTCCCCTGAAAGCTTGTCTGCTCTTGTCCCAAACCAAATTTAATTGAGTTTGGGCACTACCCAGTACTCCTGGATCTAATGCCAGCTTTTAGCTGATATTGTCCCTGCAGATATAATTCAATCAAACTCCCAGGTAGCAAGGATGAGGGATCCTTGTAGCTTCTAATTCTGGTGTTCATCATTAGGGAGTGGGCAGAGCATCCTAAAAGAGAAAATGGACAGGGTCATAAACAGGTTAGTTAATCAAATTTAAACATTTAGACATCTGATCCAGCAGACTCCTCTGCATTTTGCTCTGCACATGGATGAGCATATTATGCATCCTGCAAGCATATTCAGGGATATTCTGCAGTTTATCTTTGTCCAAAATATTAAAAGTATTTTGTTCTTTATACATTCTAATTTTTAATACTTTCTGTCAAAATGTTTTGTCTAAATAATTTTCTATTATTAATTCTAATACCTTATCACAACCCACCATACAGTTTTCCATGCTTTTAAAAAAACACACAAATACCTTCAGATGTGCCCTTGGCCGCGTCATGTTCCATGTGAAAAGCACCCACCTCTGGAAGTACCTTTGAATTACTGGAGCTGCAAAAGACTCAGCAGGACCTGGGTAAAACCGCTTAGACCACAATCTCCTCCGTTGTCAAATGCAATCAGGAAAATCTCATGCAGGGCTGTTTCTGAACAGAAGGTCAGAGCTGGTGGCTTGAGTGCCACCAAAAGAGCCTTGCTGATCTCTTCCGCCACCACCTCTCCATTCACTGTCAGGAAATCTCAAGCCACTTACACAGTCACCTCGACTTAGAAGACCACATTGTCTCAGACTTGGAACACTGGCTGATAGAATGTTACAAGTTTATCATTTTTCCCTTTGCATCTTTTGCTATTAAAATGGTGAAGGAAGAAATGTTTAAAGCACTGTGATTATGAGGATATACTAATATACCTGGATCTCAACAGAGAAATTAATATGAATTGTGTCTGAAAGAATTCTCCTGAAAATCCCGACTGAGAGATAAATAGTTCCTTCTGGTTTAGTGGGGCCAGATCACATCCTCCCATCAAATCAGAATAAAAATACAGCCTGAAGATTACCAGATTAGTGCTTTATAAAAGCTCTTCCATCAAACACTATATTAATGATATGCTCAAATAGCAAGTAGTCATATGAATTAAAAGGTTGATAATTTCTCGAAGAATACAATTGTAAACAACAGCAGCAGCAACAACAACAACAGCAAAAAACACAATCTCTCATGAAGAAACAATGAGCATGTCTATATCCATTTGTTTTAAATTCCAGGAAGCTCAGAAAAAGATTTAAAATGTAAACATTTGTAATTATATTAACTTAGATAGTGAGTGCATTTGCTTTTCCCTCTCCATATTTAGCATATTTATTGATTTTAAATTGTTTTATGTTGTCTATCTTCCTTTCCTGATAAAACACTGAAATCATATTTGAAATCATATTGGCTGTAAGTACTTAAATTACTGAAATTATTCTGAATAGTAATGAATTTATTAAAGTTATAAGCTCCATGATTATTTTCCACTCATTTATTTCTTGTGTTACTCCCAATAAACCTGTCAGGAAGACATTTTTAAAGGAAAACTCAAGTTCAACAAGTTGAAATGAATCTTTGCCCTAGTTCCATCAGTAATAGTAGGTGATGAAGACTCAACATCTAGGTTTCTCCAAATATATATTTCAAATAATACAAGTAATAAAAACACATATTAAAGTAATAAAAAGGCAAACATTTGGCACAGCAGTTAAGATGCCGCTTGGAATGCTTGCATCCCATATTGGAGTTCCCCTCTGATTTCAGATTTCTACAAATGAACACTGTGGGAGGGTGTACTTGATGGCATAAGTACTCAGGTCCCTGCCACCTAATGGTGGAACTGGATTGAGTTCTAGGCTCTGGCTTCTGTCTGACCTAACACTGGAATTGTGGGAATCTGGACAGTGAACCAGCAGATGAATGATATCTCTCTGTTTCTAGTTCTATGCCTTTAAAAAAAATAGAGCAGATAATTTTTTTTTTAAAGAAAGCAACAGGGCAGACATTGTGATATAGCAAGTAAAGCTGCTGCTTACGCCACCAGCTTACCATAAAGCCCCAGCTCATGACCTGGCATTTCCACTTCTGATTCAACTCCCTCCCTGCTAATAGCCTGGGAAAAGCAGCACAAAATGGCCAAAGTGCTTGAGCTCCTGCCACACATGTGGGAGACTTGGATGCAGCTTCTGGCTCCTGGCTTTGTCCTGGCCCAGCTCTGGCCATTGCAGTGATCTGGGGAGAGAAACAGCAAATGGAAGATTCTCTCTCTCTCTCATTCTACTCTCTCTCCCCCCCTCCATAACTGACTTTCAAATAAATTATTTTTTTAAAATACAAAATAAAAATAAATCAAGAAAAAAGAATAATTTTTAGAATAAGTTATTATGTGAAAACAACAAAATATCTGAGAAAGAAAGTTCTCTTGGTTTTCCTTAAATTTCCACAACCTAGAAGAATTCAATTAAATGACAGTATATACGATATTATTTCCTATGTAGTTAGTCCAATTAAAGAAATACAATTAATATTTTATATATATATATATATATCTTGCATCTAAATGATGGAAATAATTAAGTTCATGACATTTTCTGTTTTTTGATTTTTTTTGACTTAGTAAATACATGTTCTCTTTTTGTTAAGTTTCTCAAGTTCATGATACTAAAGAAGTAATGGAGTTTCAATATTGCTCCTCATGAAAAAGAGGTGTTACATAATAAATCACATTCCATATGTATTTGTATATGGTAAATAGAGTGTCCTGTGCAGGACAGTTTGCTAGCTAGGGTAGGAGTGGTGGAGCTGTTTCTAACTGTTTTAATTAGAGCAACCAAGAAATGGTTCTTACTTTCTCTCAGTGAGTAGCTAATACTCCTGGTTTTATTAATCTTCATATATCATCTTCAACTCCTAAATGGTTCATGATTGTTGATTTTTGCTGAGACAAGTAGGAATCTGTTCTTCCCTAGATAAGGCTTATTATTTTTTTTCTTTTTAGCATTATACATATTAAGAGAGATAAAAGAGAATTTATCTTCTTTTGTCACCTTTTCATTAAAGCATATTTATAGTTCCATCAATATTGTTAATACAGTCTCAATATCTAGTTGAATCTGTGTATTGCTAACAGTTTAAAAACTGCTATGACAAATGCCAGAGGCAGAGAGCGGCAAGATGGCGGAATAGGAAGGGAGCACACTGATAGTCCGGGGAGAGACAGTTTAATAAAAGTGTAGACACTGCAGGATCAAGAAAGAGTAGGGGAAGAAAGAGCAGAGGAAACTCTTCCGGAACTAGTGATTCAGAGTGGACCTGCGTGGAGAGCATGGGAGCCCAAGTTCGGGACACCAGCGGCAGACTCAACACACCAGCACTGGAACAACAGAGCTGTGCAGAATTACTTCCCTTTTGAATAAAAAAAGAAAGAAAGAAAGAAAGAAAGAAAGAAAGAAAGAAAGAAAGAGCCAGCGCGGTGGCTCAACAGGCTAATCCTCCAACTTGCAACGCAGGCACACCGGGTTCTAGTCCCAATCGGGGCACAGGATTCTGTCCCGGTTGCCCTCCTTGAGGCCAGCTCTCTGCTATGGCCCAGGAAGGCAGTGGAGGATGGCCCAAGTGTTTGGGCCCTGCACCCGCATGGGAGACCAGGATAAGCACCTGGCTCCTGACTTCAGATCAGCACAGTGCGCCAGCCGCAGCATGCCGGCCATGGCGGCCATTGGAGGGTGAACCAAGGCAAAGGAAGACCTTTCTCTCTGTCTCTTTCTCTCACTGGTCACTCTGCCTGTCCAAAAAAAAAGGGAGAGAGAGAGAGATTTACCACGCCCAACCTGGGAGTGTCACCTTTGGCACACCCTCAACCCTGAGGAACAAAAGAGACCTCTCAGGCCACACCCATCTCAAGCCTCTAAGGCTCCATTGAAAGCAGACAGCCCACTTAATATAGAGCCATAGTGTAACAAGAAAAAACACCACAGTGAAGAAACCAAAGAATATCTCCAATATGCCAAACAACAAAAGCAAAAACCGAGGTAACAAGAGCAAGAAAGACACTATGATGCCCCCAAATGAAAAAGACACCCCAATTCAAGATTATGAAGATGATGAGATAGAAGAAATGCAAGAAATGGATCTCAAAAAATTGATAAGAACATTAAGAAGTTCTCAAAAACAAATTCTTGAACTACAGAAATCCTTAATGGACAAGATAGAAAATCTCTCTCGTGAAAATGAAATATTAAGGAGGAATCAAAATGAAATGAAACAACTAGTAGAACAAGAAACTGTGATAGTGACGAGAAATCATAATGAAATGAATAATTCAACAGATCAAATGACAAACACATTAGAGAGCCTTAAAAACAGAATGGGCGAAGCAGAAGAGAGAATATAGGACTTAGAAGACAGAGCACAGGAAAGGAAACAGTCAAACCAAAGAAAAGAAGAGGAAATTAGAAATCTAAAAAATATTGTTGGGAATCTAGAGGATACCATTTAAAAACCCAAAATTCGGGTTCTAGGAGTTCCTGAAGGCAAGGAGAAGGAGAAAAGATTAGAAGGCCTTTTTAATGAGATACTTGCAGAGAACTTCCCTGCTTTGGTGAAGGACAGAGAAATCCCAGTACTGGAAGTTCATAGAACCCCTAGTAAATATGACCAAAAGAGATCCTCACCACGACATGCTGTAATCAAACTCACCACAGTGAAACATAAAGAAAAGATTCTAAAATGTTCAAGAGAGAAACGTCAGATTACTCTCAGAGGATCTCCAATTAGACTCACAGCAGACTTCTCATCAGAAACCCTACAAGCTAGAAGGGAATGGCAAGACATAGCCCAGGTACTAAGAGAGAAAAACTGCCAGCCCAGAATATTATATCCTGCAAAGCTCACATTTGTGAATGAAGGGGAAATAAAGACTTTTCATAGCAAACAGAAATTGAAAGAATTTGTTGCCACTCGCCCTGCCCTGCAAAAGATGCTTAAAGATGTGTTACACAAAGAAACACAGAAACACTGTCATCAATATGAAAGAAGGTAAAGGAAGGAAACCTCACAGCAAAAGATCACAGGAAGCTCAATTTCTCTTTGACATAGAATTAAAATCTGATGCTCTGTTAAAGCAATGTGTTAAAGTAATCTATTATGTTCTCTTGATGTCTGTTAAATTCTAATTGTTCAAAAACAGCTGAATTGTTATTAAGAGCTATGGGTTATTTAAATATGTGCTTCTTTTCAAAGATTTGAATAATCACCTTGTAACAATGATCAAATTTGGTCTATATTATGTCATGATTTTAAGGAATCTTATTTCAAAGAGATATTTTGGATTTTGAGCCTTCTTGGCATTCTTGACAGGCATTCAAAAAATCAAAGTTTCAAACAATCTGGTCTCTAAAATTTCCAGTAAATCCTGGACTTTGGTTTCTCCAGTTTGGGCCCAACTGAAAAAATCAAAGGATCTACGTCTCTCATCATATAGAGACACCAACTAATCAGGCTATTTGGATTATATTAGAAGGACTGTCAAGATGTGATGTGGTACCAAACTTTAAGTTTCTATAATGGAAAATGCTATTAATACAAATGTTTGAGAATTAAAAAGTCTAATGATCTTGTGTTACTAGACATGATAGTTACCTTAATGAGAAAGCCCCAAAGGGCTAAAGGGTTAAATACTTGTAAAATCCTACAGGTGCTTTCAAAAATACTGTGAAGTAAGCAAGTGCCTCTTCTTGGTTGATGAGTTTATAATTTTAAACATGGCGACTTAAAGTCTTTTGTCATCCACAGTTATATATGATTTGCTGCTCATAAAACTAAAGCGTTGTTGGTTCTGTGTTTAGCTGTCCTCCTATAGGTTCCTATGGACTTTTTCCAGCCACTTCTATTGTATTCAGTACTTTGGGATGGCTCTGTAAACAGATGAAGCCAATAATGTATTAACAGTACCAACTGAGAGAAAGTATGGTTAACTGAGGTTACTAAAAACAAAAAGCCATTCAAATCAATTGGCAATTTACAAAAAGAGTTAAAGATTTTAAAAGCTATTATTAAAATTGCTATATTGGTCTACTATGCCTTGTTATATGTGTGTACATATTGTATGTCCACATGGGAAAATTTTATTAAGAGTTTTATTTTAATTGGCTTATAGATAAGATTGTCCATAAATTTGAGCTGCTAAAGTCAATCAAAGATACATTTTAATTCATGTGACCTGAATCTGTGTATCATATGTTTTAAACTTGTTGGTAGAAAGAAAGTAAAAACATTTTATATGGTTGTGCTTAAGTTTACTGGTTAAACAAACTACACCATGTTAGATATTTAAGAGGTGTTTCCAAATACATGATTCTAAAAATTATAGAAGGCATTGGACCTTCTGGTAAGTGTTTTCTTAAGTTGTTATCTAATGGTTGAAACTGTTTGCTAAGTATTCATGTGATATTGCTATTATCAGCAGGGATCTAGGACTTACTCCCTCATTTCTCTATACTAAGACCAACTTGTTCTTTCATTTCTCTTGTCTTCAAGGTAGGAAACAAATTCTATTATGAAGGAATCTGTAGGATGCACAATTTAATCTTTAGACCTTGTAAAAGAGATGGCTAATATTTTTCTGTAATAACATAGCCAAAATAAGAGCTTAAATTATAATCTCATAGTTAGATTTACTTTGCCATCAGCGAAGTAAACAGTAAGTAAAAAAAACCTCCCTTTTAGACCAAAGAGAAAGAAAGTTTTAAAGTGAGAATATAATTTTCCTCAAGGGCATTGTCTACCTTAGAAAAACTACTACAGAACATGCCTGTGACTATAGACTTATAGTTCAGGCCACCGAAGTTTAGAGATGGGACTTGGGCACTCCCTTGACTTGCATCCTCTGGTCTGCTTTAACAAAAAACAGGAGGAAAAGAAAGCTTGGCATCAGAAGCAATGGGTAGCAGGCCTATTAGTGGCTGATCTGTACAGTGATCTGCCCTCAAGGAGAACCAACAGGCCAGTCCACTGCAGTGGCTTTCAATGTGGTAAGCCTGGGCTTCAGCAGAAGTCAGCTTGTGAAGAGCCCTGGCAGCTCTGCCAAGAGTTGGATCACTGGAAATGGACCTGCCCTGGAGTTGAAGGATGCCCAGGTCAGAGCCACAGATCTTATTGGCTCTAAGCTGAAAAGCCCTTCACTCAGCCCAGCTTCCAAAGAGACCATTGTAGTTGAGGGGACGGCCAAGTAGGGTCAGCAACATTGCAGGCAGAACTGTAAATTTCTTGTTAGAGATGCCCCCTGCCTTTACCTGGCCAGCTCTCCTCCCAGCCCAGCCAAGTAATGAAAGTCAACAGGGTGCCTTCCCCCAGGAGGTTCACACCTCCCTTAGGATGTACCCCATGTGAAGAGATCGATAGGTCTGGGCCTCTTAACTTACAAGGCCTAAAGCCCACCAGATTATTATCATGCCCCTTCTGTCAGGTTCTATTTGCCTCTCAATCAGAAAACTTAATTGTAGCTTAGACAGCACCTTTCTTAGCTCCTCTAATAATGACTCTGTCCTTTGTTCTAGACCCTGTCTAGCACACTTGGGCCTCATTCCTTTGTAATCATAACCTCTACTCTACCACCAATGGCTTTACTCCCAACCTGTGTGTACTGATGGTCCTCTTCCCCACTTAATGCTGTATAATTGTTCAGACCTGGTTAATGCCACTCTTAGGATCATTGGTTACTATCCTCACCCTGTCTTTTATGACCTTGTCTAAACATGATCAGAGTCGGCGAACTTGGCAGGCTTCCATAGCCTTGGCAACTCATGACGACAGCCTAGGGTGGTTACTGGTGCCATAAACTAGAGTGTCAATTTGTTGGGTCAACAACAGGAGTCACTG
This sequence comes from Lepus europaeus, assembly GCF_033115175.1. Lineage (NCBI taxonomy): Eukaryota > Metazoa > Chordata > Mammalia > Lagomorpha > Leporidae > Lepus > Lepus europaeus. Next base: position 119,639,717 of record NC_084829.1, read on the forward strand.
TGCACTTGCTCCTCATGTGGGATCTCTGTCCTTAATGTGCTGTACATTGTACATTGTGATTTATTGCTATAACTAGTACTCAAACAATATGTTTCACTTTGTGTTTCTATGTGGATGCAAGCTGTTAAAATCTTTACTTAATATATACTAAATTGATCTTCTGTATATAAAGAGAATTGAAAATGAATCTTGATGTGAATGGAAGGGGAGAGGGAACGGGAGATGGGAGAGTTGCGGGTGGGAGGGAAGTTGTGGGAGAGGGAAGCCATTGTTATTCATAAGCTGTACATTGGAAATTTATATTCATTAAATAAAAGTTAAAAAATTAAAGAAATGTGTATTCAAAAATGTACATATGTCCTACTTAGTCATTTAGCAATTTTAAGAAATGTAAATGTAACAATAATATCTCTCACCCATTAAAAATTACATATAATGAAAATAGAAAATTCTACTCCCATTCTTCTCTTTTTTACAGATGAAAAACAAAAGTTTAAATGAGTGAAATAATTTCCTTAGGGTTACACAGTAATAACAGAATTCTACATATTCCCAATTATTCTGACCCTTAAATAAGTGTCTTCTTAATTAAACAATGGCATTTGTTAGCTCTATAGTTAGCATTCTAAAATTATTATGTGTAAATGATTTTATTTGTTTAGACGAGGAGATGTAATAGTTAAACCTACACAATTTTGACAATCTAGGTTAGACCAATCTTGAGGAAAGTTCATCAAATTATATCTTTCCAAATATTTATTAATTTATTCATTTCATAAATACTTAATGACCTTCTACTTGGTGTTAGGTACTCAATACAGAAGTAGGTATAAAGCTGTCATTTGCTTCAATGAGATATACAGGTATATCAATAGATAAATCAGGAAGCAAAGTGATAAGAGATAGATAAAATTTATGATAAAATCCTCTAAGCTACCAATATAACTCAGATATGCCCTGCTGTTATAGAACTTACAAATAGTGAGCCATACTGACAATCTAAGTTGCAGTGCTCACATTCTAAACCCTAAGCCTTTTGAAGCAACTGCAAAGAATTTCAGTCCCACAAAATTGGAAAAGTTTGCAAAACACCATCTTCACTTCAGCATAAAACTGAAGTTTCTTGGTTTACAAAAACACACAAAGGTTTGGCAATTCCTTAGAAAAGCATACATAACTCAATGAAACCTATTAAACTCATGAATTTTATTATTACAGGTAAGAGATACACATTAGAGCCAGTCAAAGGAAGGGATACATCGGCAAGAATCTGGAAGGGTTCCAAATACAAATCTGTCATCCTCATGTGTTTCCTTCATACATTAATGTGAAAATTGTTTGTGATGCTATCACTGCAGGGAGCTCACTCAAGCTTGGATTTCCAGTGTTTTTACTTAAGATTCCTTGTATGTTTATATTGCTGATTGTTTTGCTACGCTGGTGGTTAATGTAAAACAATGCAAGTTAATCAATTGTCCACTCAAGAGATCAGGCTAACTTTACACGGCCAAAGGCCCAAAATTTTAATCAAATTATTGGTCTTTCTGTCATGGCCAACCCCCATTCTTACACTATTGAGTATGCCTGGACTCATTCAAAGATATCTCTGTACCATAAACTATTAGGAGTGGTCTCATTGTGAATAAGGAAAGCACTTCTATCATCTGAGAAATTCCGAGTATTGAGAGTTTACCTCCTAGGATCTGAAGGCAAAGGTAAGCTATCTCTTTGGGCAAACAAATGCCTCACTACACAGAAGTAACATATAATGTGTAGATAATCCAAAGCATTTTTACTTAATGATCTATAAAATCGAATCTCTAATTAAATGTGTCTAATTAAATAACTTACGTAGCTGTAATGAACTTCATTGGATTTCTCTTATTTTTTCTAAAATATTCTCAGATGATGTTTCCAAATAGAGAAAATTGCAAAAGCTAGAAATGAATACCCTGGAATCTAAATATTCAATCTTTGAATAATTATGTGTAAAATTATTTAATTTATTAACTCCTATGGTCTAGTCACTGCTAAATATGGGTAATTGTGAGAGATTCACAAGGAACATACTTTCTAGCCTCAAGTACTGCGGTACTAAGCATTCTACTAATGGAAATAGACATAAGCATAAGGAACCATAATACAGAAAGAGCAGATTCAGGACTATGTGAGATAAAAATAAAGAAGGAAGGGTGACTTAGAAGTAATAGCATATATCTTCAGTGAGGCTGTAAAGCTAAGGTGGATTTCAATAGGAATATCTTGAGGAAGAATACATTTTGTGAATAGTATAAATGAGACAATTAAAGTGAGTCTTAAAGGAATAGAGTGCATATGGAAAGAAGGGGAACAAAGGATGGTGGATGTGAGTTTGAAATGAATTAAGGAAAGAAGGCTAAAATTAAATTATATGTGACTTTGAATTCTATTAAAATGACTATTGGATCTTTTTGTAAGCAAAAAAATTTGTATAAGAGTGACTAATTGGTGAACATAGTGATGGAAAAGTAACACCACGCCAATTGAAAAACTGAAATACTGAATTTTACTGTATTATGAATAATACAATAATTTTATTTTTTAAAGATTTATTCATTTATTTGAAAGTCAGAGTTACACAGAGAGAAGGAGAGGCAGAGAGAGAGAGAGATGTCTTCCATCTGCTGGTTCATTCCCCAAATGGCCACAATGGCTGGAGCTGTGCTGATCCAGAGCCAGGAGCCAAGAGTTTCTTCCAGGTTTCCCATGCAGGTGCAGGAGCCCAAGGACTTGGGCCATCTTCCAAGCTTTCCCAGGACATAGCAGAGAGTTGGATCAGAAGTGGAGCAGTCATATCTCGAACCAGTGCCCGTTTAGGATGCCAGCACTGCAGGCAGCAGCTTTACCACTACACCACTACGCTAGCCCCAATAATACAATAAGTTATTCAAGTGTGGTTTGCCTAATTATAAAAAGCATAAGGGACATTGTATGTCATAGAATATGAATTATATAACATGTCATCCATTGTTTTTATTACTTAGATAAATAATATTTGAATGTATCACTGCATTGTTCTCATCATCTGGCCATAACCATAGAACAGGCCAAAATTATTGAAGTGGAGTATATAAAAGGAAATTTAAAGACATTTGGTGAAATCATTGCTTAGTCCATCACGTTGTCTAATAGAAAATTTTGTTCATGGCAACCAGGACTAGAACCCGGGGTGCTGGCGCCGCAGGTGGGGGATTAGCTAAGTGTGCCATGGCGCTAGCCTGTTCATAGACTTCTTCAAGATAGCATGTTATGCTTTTACTCTGCCTTATTATATGTTTTTAGAGAAAAACAGAAAATTTGTTTCATTTCTTAGTAGACTATAAGCACTAACAAGTTGAGCTTTATACACGCAAAAGAAAAGTGTTTGAAATAAATAGTTAGCATTCATTCAGAGCCTCAAATGATTTCTTTCATGGATTTGTTGACCTGTACCCTGAGAACAATTTGTAACTTAAAAAAGAACTCTTCCTCTCTTCTATTTTTCATCTCTATTTTTTGTCATAGAGCACTGGTGTTGAGGAAAGATTCCAAAAATAGGAAACTTACACTTTCAATGCATTGAGGTTATGGGTATCTTTAAAAGTTCAATTGTTTATCTTGGGACTAACATACTGTCATCTTAAAAATGTACTCTTTTTACTCCTAGAGCTATTCCATTTTCACTCTGATGTTCTCAATCTTTTTGGTCAGCAAATTAAAGGTCATTCCTTTATTTTTTTCCAGTGGCTAATCAATTCACAAGATTAACAACTGGAACTTATGATCATTTCTATATCTAAATGTCTCCATTTTGAATTATCAGTTAAGCTAAAATTAAAATTCACTTGGGGCTTCTGCTTATGTCACTGCTCTTTTTCCATAAGAATGAGAAATAAAAGATTGAATTAAACATCTAAATTCTCCTAGAAAACTTATGATGTTGAGAAAATGGAGGTTGGAATTAATGTTTTTAAGAAGTTGGGTGGTTGGTTAAATTTGTGGTAATGTTTTATTATCTAAATATTGTAAAACATTAAGTTCATTCTAAAATCATATGACCCTTTCTCCAGTCATAAATTGAATAGCTTAGCCACAGTAGCTGATTCTCTGTCTTCTTCCCCTTCTTCATTCTTTCCTGTCTACTATTCAGGAAGAGATAGTAATATGGGCAACATTTACAGGTCAATGGGATATGCCTGTCTACTCAGTACTCATGTTACTACTGGTTATTTATATTTTAATCATTTTTTATTTATTTTGTGTTACATAGTGTCCATTTTTGAGAGTTTCATAAATTTTGAGACTCATAAATCAAGAAATTTCACAAAGGAAGAGTACCTAAAAAATCCAGAACAAAAATCGTCAAGTAAATAAGGATATCTAGGATATTTTGAGACCATATGAAAGAGTCACGATGACATCAGTTTCCTGTTAACTGACAGATCATGGTGTCAAGGTAATTGTTGTGTTTGGTGAAGCTATTATTGTCCATGCCATGCGGAACATATCACACAATGCTGGCTGCAGGCTCATATTATTACTTATATCACCTGGTTTTCTTAATGACAAAAAGATCTAAATAGGCTACCAGAGTTGAAGTGATGTATTCACAGGTATCTTGTATTGCAGAACATAAAACACATTTGAGTTTGTCACCTCACTTAGTACTGACATGAACTTCTACCGTAGAAAGTGCAAAATTAATTTCTTTAAGTTTTTTTTTTTTTTTTTTTGACAGGCAGAGTTAGACAGTGAGAGAGAGAGAGAGACAGAGAGAAAGATCTTCCTTTTTCCATTGGTTCATCCCCCAAGTGGCCGCTACGGCCGGCGCGCTGCACTGATTCAAAGCCAGGAGCCAGGAAATTCCTCCTGGTCTCCCATGCAGGTGCAGGGACCAAGGACCTGGGCCATCCTCCACTGCACTCCCTGGCCACAGCAGAGAGCTGGGCTGGAAGAGGAGCAACCAGGACAAAACCAGCGCCCCGACCGGGACTAGAACCCAGGGTGCCGGCGCCGCAGGCAAAGGATTAGCCTAGTGAGCCATGGCGCCGGCCCAGTGCAAAATAATTTTAATCTTCCTTTGATATAAAGACATCTTGGAATGTCCAACTGACTTGGTAGTGGATGATGCATTATTCTATGACAAGGACATAGGAATCTGCTCCCTAGGTACAGTGACTTTTCCTCTTCCCCACCCCTTGTTCCTAAACATCAACTAAAGCAACGAGCTGTCTGACATTTTCTTAGGTCCCAAATTCTAGACTCCATGAAAAATGCTTACTTTTGTAAGTGGCCAGATAGACAGCAGTAAAACATGGAAATAGTTCCTTTGGTATCATCAGGTAGACCTGGATTTGAACTCCAGGACTGTCTGTTAGTAGTTTTGCAATCTTCATCCTAATGTTTATTCTCTCGATGCTGCAGATTTGAAAAATAGGCTTCAAAATAGGCCTGCTTTTATAATATTTGATTACAGAAATCAGTTTTTTTCCTGTTGGTTGTCAATAAATGCTATTATTGTTCATTTAATGCAACTATAGTGCGCTGAATAACCAAAGGAAATAAAAGATATTTTTCCCAATCATGGTGACACAGACCCTGAAGTGCAGAAATGTTACCCACTTGGTAAGAGAGGGTGCAAATACATATATTTATAACTTCAAGACTCTCTTTTATTTATAATTTGAAAGTTTGAGTCCAAGTGTTGTCCTGTGACAGGTTACACCACCCCTGGGTATTCCATGTTGATGTGCCATTCCAGTGACAAATACTCTGCTTAAGATTCAACTTTCAGCTAATATGTCCTGGCAGACATACAATGATTGCTCAGGTACTTCAGGGAGACCAGGATGGAATTCCTGGCTCCTGGATTCAGTCTGGTCCAGTGCTGGCTACTGCAGAAATTTAGGAAGTGCCCCAGCAGATGGAATCAGTCAATCTCTCTCTCTCCTCTTTCTCTTTCTCTCTCTCTCTCTCCTCTCTCTCTCTCTCTCTCTCTCCCTCCCTCTCTCTCTCTCTCTCACTCTCTCTTCCTCTGTCTCTCTCTCTTTATCTCTGCCTTTCAAGTAGATAAAATAAATATTATAAAAAGGAATCTACCCCTGGATATAGGGGAACCAGTAAGAAATAAGAAACAAAATTATATGTGCCTGTTAGTTGAATCACTCTGCATTTGAAAACAACTGTTCAAGGTTAAATGGAAAGAAGAATCATTTATGGCAAGTTATATTCCCCATGGTGCTGAATTATTGTCTTGTGATTTACTTAATGATTAAAACAGAGCAAATATAACGTTACTTCAGAGAAACAGGTTAGTAACTAGCAGCTTAACTGCCAGATGTATCCCAATGGATCACTAGGTGTCAGACAACTGGATGTTATGTGATCCCTGGTAACACAGTGCCACATACGAAGCAGTATTCTTCCCCAAAATGTTTACTTTGCAGTTACTACCATGAATGATTTCACCAATAAAATCTCAACAAGCTTTTTCTGGAAACTGCTAAGCTTATTCTAACTGGAAAAACAAAGGTCTTAGAATAATAAAATAATCTTGAAATCAAGGGACAAAATTGGAAGGCTCACATTGTCTGATTTCAAGACTTTTAATATACTTTTTCTTCAAAACATTACAGCTTCATTGGAAAAACAACAGATAAATTCTAACAGTTAAAGAATACAGAAGAAACCTTCATATTTATGGATAAACAAATTTCTAAAAATCTCCAAAAATAATTCACTGAAGAAAGAATAGTCATTTCAATAAATAGTTATGGAACTACTAGCTATCTAATTCAGAAATATAAAAATAAAATGGATCCATGCATCATATCCTTTATTAAAATGTAACTATAAAGAATCACAGTTGGGAAATGAAGTTTAAAATGAGAAGACTGGTGTAGGAAGACAAAAGAGGCAGTCTGTGACTCACAAAATGTTAGTGACTTTCAAAAACTTCATGGCAAATATTAATTATGAGAAACCTTACACATGAATTATAAATTTTTGCATCAAAATAAACTTACATTTTAATTCTATTTTTTAAATTGTCTATATTCATATTATGAGAACAGATTTTATGCATTCCACAAGTACAGATCCAGGAAGACAACTATAATTCCTTCATTCGGTTTCCCCCCATTTCTCTCCCTTCCTCTCCACTCTTCATCAGTTTTTGCAAGGCATGATTTTAATTCACTCTATATTCAGTCTTAATTTTCCAATGAGTGTAATATTCAACAGCTAAAAAATAAGAAGATCATAGTTCCACAGGAGCATAAATACAAGGTAAAAATGACAATCAAATCCCAAAGTGACCATTTAATTCCTATACATTGTTTTGTATTCTGTATTAGCTGCCATAAGAGAAATATATATTTGTCTTTATTAACTGGAGTTTTTTCAAAGGATGACATTCAATGGTCAACAGATACATGAAAAAATGATAATGATCACTAGCCATCAAGAAAATGCAAATAAAAAACACAATGAGAATTCATCACAGCCTGTTAAAATGCATATCATGTAAAAAATAAAAAAAATAAATAAATTCTGGTGAGGATATGGGATAAAAAAGTATCTTAATCCACTGTTGGGGGGAATATATCCATTACAGAATATATAGAGAGAGCAATATATCAATTTCAGAAGATAGTATGGAGATTCCTCAGAAATCTGAAAATAGATATACCATCCCCCTCCTGCGAATTTATCCAAAGGAAATTAAATCATCATACAAAAGAGTTATTTGTACCCCCATGTTTATTGCTGTTCAATTCACAATAGCTAAGATATGGAATCAACCCAGATGTCCATCACTGATGACTAGATAAAGAAACTGGTATAGAGACCAATGCTGTGGCGCAGTGGTTTAAAGGCCTTGCCTGAAGCACCGGCATCCCATATTAGCACCGGTTCTAGTCCTGGCTGCTCCTCTTCCAATCCAGCTCTCTGCTATGGCCTGGGAAAACAGTAGAAGATGGCCCAAGTCCTGGGGCCCCTGCTCCCACGTGAGAGACTTAGAAGAAGCTCCTGGCCCCTGGCTTTGGATAGACACAGCTCTGGTCATTGCAGCCATCCGGGGAGTGAACCAGAGGATGGAAGACCTCTCTCTCTCTTCTCTACCTCTCTCTGTGACTTTGTCTTTCAAATAAATAAAATAAATATTAAAAAAAGAAACTGTGGTATATATAAACTATGGAATACCACTTAGTCATTAAAAGGGATGAAATTCTGGCCGGCACCATGGCTCAATAGGCTAATCCTCCGCCTGTGGCGCTGGCACCCTTGGTTCTAGTCCCGGTCGGGGCGCCAGATTCTGTCCTGGTTGCTCCTTTTCCAGCCCAGCTCTCTGCTGTGGCCCGGGAGTGCAGTGGAGGATGGCCCCAAGTGCTTGGGCCCTGCACCCACATGGGAGACCAGGAGAAGCAGCTGGCTCCTGGCTTTGGATCAGTGTGGTGCGCCGGCCGCAGTGCGCCAGCCACGGCGGCCATTGGAGGGTGAACCAACAGTGAAAGAAGACCTTTCTCTCCTCTCTCTCTCTCTCTCTCTCTCTGTCCACTTTGCCTGTCAAAAAATAAAAAAGGGGATGAAATTCTGTCTTCTGCAACAAAATGGATGCAACTAGAAAGAATTATGCTTAATTTTCTTTTTCCATAAACATTTTGAAGTACAATTGGATATATGATACATAAATAACAAGTAACATCAGCGTAAAATTAGTAGCATCCTAGCTCAGCTCACCCAATGGTCTCAGAGTTAGACAAATCTTCTGACAAGAGTAGGTGGAAATGGGTAGAACAAGAAGGGACCAATGCAGACCGTAACACACACATTTCACTTTTAAAGCCTCTAAAACACACAAATGTTACAAGTAAATATATCTGTAGTATCTGTGATATTTTTAGTGTTTTCATTGTTTCTTTAGGAAATTGATAAATATTTAAGTAAAATATTTTATTATTCATCTTTTTGGTTATATTTTTAAAAGTTTCATTTATGAGAAAAAGAGACAGAAATCTAGACTGACAGCTCCCATCTGCTGTTTCATTTCTAGAAAGTCTAGAATGCCCTGGGCTGAGCAGGGAGGAGCCAGGATGCTCAATCCTGGTCTCCCACTCTGGTGGCATGAATCCAATGACTTGAGCCAGCACCAGCAGCATCTTGAGGTCTGCACTGACAAGAAACTAGTATCAGGAACCACAGCCAAGAATCAACCCCAACCCCTCCAGTATGGGACACAGCAGTCCTAATCAGTGTCTTAATTACTAAACCAAATGCATATTCCTGTTACTCAGATTTGATTTTTAAAATATTTCTTAGAGTAAAACTTTGCTTTTCCAAAAACATGTTTACTCTTGATATATTAGTTTTCTTTAATTATATGAACTTTTACTTGAATAATCAAAAACCTTCAAATGATATATTGGATTATTAGTTGAACAACATACTAATCATTTCAAATGAAAATATCAAGGGTGATTATTAGCTATCTTGGCCAACTCACAGCTTGTTTTACACATTAGAATGCAGAAATAAGTGTTAAATTTCCACTGCAGGTGCCTAATGGAATTGCATTGTTTTTAAATTTCATTTTCTCTGACATGTTCAACACTAAACATTTGACTTTCCAGTGCAGTGGCAGATTTAGGTAACTGGATGAAGAAAACCAGCATCGACTTGGGAAAGAAGGTAGCTCATTCAAACAAAAAGCAGCTGAGATCATCATATACCACTTACCTATCTTCTCTCTATTGTGGTGTATCCAGATCTTCAGGCATTATTGTGCCCCAATTGTACTTTCACAGTTCGTATGAATATGGATGATATATTTGAGAAAGAACAGGCTTTTTTTTTTATTTGCTAGCAAACTCTAGATCATGTTTTTAGTCAGTTTCCCTCTAGATCATGTTTTTAATCAGTTGCTTCAGTATTCCCTCTGTGGAACAAAGTGCAATGGGATTCTATATTCTTTTATTCTGTGGCTTTTAAATATTTCTGTTGAAGGAAGTAAGAGAGGTGGTGGTCAGAAAAAAAAAACAGTACTTGTCTTTTGGATGATGTGATAACTGATGTTTTATTTTCAAATTTCTGTATAAATAAATGGCACTATAAAGAAGGAAGATTATTATTACTTATGTAATAGAAATAATCTCATTTAAACAGTAGTAAAGAATATCATTAGATTTGAAAGTGTTTTACTATATATTCATGTAAAAGGTCCTTTCCACAGACTTTAATAAAGGAATCCAATTTGTAAAGAAATATTTTTACTAATAGAACCATTTCTTTATAGTCTACTGATAGAATGCCATAATTTTGTCAACATAATGCAGACAATTGTGTTAATGTGGTGATTCTGTCAGAATAATGGGAAGTGAAAATACTAAGATGATACTAAAAATGGGAAAATTTCATAAGTAATAGGCATCCTATATTTCTTTCAGAGGCCATGTTTAATAGAAATGTAAGCTATAAACACTCTGTTTATAACTCCACACACTATTATTACTCCAAATCAATAATGTAGTTTTCACAAAAATTCACAGAATTATGTTGCTCAAAATAGTGATTTTTAAGAGTACCTACTGATAGAGTTATTTTTTCTCAGAAACCAGTTCTCACTCCTTTTTTCATAAAATGTATACGGCATAATTACACTATTACTAGAGAGCTTACAAGAATGAAATTGGATGTTTTCTAATTGTAAAGTAACTTTATACAATGTTTCCAAATGGAAATAATCAGATATAGTGTGGTAGTTCATCTTTACCTCCATCTCCATCAATAGGACTCTGTGTCTCTACTGAAGTTTATGAGAAATTGTTGGAGAACTGAGCTAAAGTTATGTAGATCTTAATCACCTGATTTCTCAGCTTTAAGATCGTGCCTGCACTCTTCTTTGGTATTTATACATTGAAGAATAAAAACATCAAGTTTTCATGAGACAAGAACCTCACATCAGAAGCATCACAAGCAATTTTGGGAAAATATTTTTAAAAAGGAGGAAAAACAAGGAGATCCAGGAAGATTAGAGTTTTAGCGCAAGCTAAAATAGTCTGGCTGTACATGCAGTACTTTTGATAAATCATATACTATTCAAGCAGAATTCCCTGTGGGTTACAAAATGTTTCTGAGTGTAAAAGCTCTAATGTACATTTGATCAATTTCATTTTATCACTAGGAGAAAAACCATCAAACTCCCATTAAACTGAGTTCCTCTCTACTCTAAAGTACAGAGAACAACACTGTAAAAATTTAAAATCAGACAAAGTTTCCCTACATCATACTGTGAAAATTATGTGAAAGAAAGACTCTCAAGAAGAGGTAATTCTGAAGAGGAAGTACAACAACTGTAACTGATTTTATTTTGTCTTACAGAAGTATGTGTGCATGCGTGTTTATCATCATGAAATCACTGAAGAAGAAATTTCGCATATTTCTTTAAAATACTCAAAAATAAGAGAGCATCACTTCTGATACAGCTCCCTGCTAAGGCACCTGGCAAAGCAACAGAAGATGGCTCATGTGCTTGAGCCCCTGCACCCATGTGGGAGACCGGGAAGGAAGTGTTGACTCCTGGCTTTGTTCTGGCCCAGCTCTGGAGACAATTTGGGAAGTGAACCAGTAATTGGAAGATCCTCTCTCTCTCTCTCTCCCTTTTTTTCTCTTTCTCTCTTTCTTTGTCTCTTCCTCTCTATCTGTAACTGTGCTTTTTTTTTTTTTTTTTGACAGGCAGAGTGGACAGTGAGAGAGAGAGAGACAGAGAGAAAGATTTTCCTTTTTCCGTTGGTTCACCCCCGAATGGCCGCTATGGCTGGCACACTGCGGCCGGCGCACCACGCTGATCCAAAGCCAGGAGCCAGGTGCTTCTCCTGGTCTCCCATACGGGTGCAGGGCCCAAGGACTTGGGCCATCCTCCACTGCCTTCCTGGGCCACAGCAGAGAGCTGGACTGGAAGAGGAGCAACCAGGACAGAATCCGGTGCCCCAACTGGGACTAGAACCCGGTGTGCCCGTGCTGCAGGCGGAGGATTAGCCTATTGAGCCACAACACCAGTCTCTGTAACTGTGCTTTTCAAACAAATAAAATAAATCTTCAAAGGAAGTCCTAGTTCAGCTCCCAATTCCAGTTTAGTGCTGGAAACTGCAAGTGATGACGTAAACAACTGCCACCCACATGAGAGATCAAGACTGAGTTCCCAGCCCTCAGGACACGGAGAAGTCCAGCCCTCCCCTTTAAGAGCATTTGGAGAATGGACAGCTGGATTGAAGCCCTCTCTCTCTCTCTCTCTCTCTCTCTCTCTCTCCCCCCCCTCTCCTTCCCCCACTGAAATAAAATATATAAATATTTTTAATAACAAAATATTATGTACACAATGACTTGAGAATGCTGAGAAACAAGGTATGGGAGGAAGCAAGAAAGGAAGGAAGTGAGGGAGGAAGGGAGAGAAGGAGAAGTAGTGCAAAATGAAGTCTAAATATAATTGTGCAAATTTAGGAACGTACATTGTAATCCCTAGAGAAGCCACACACACACACACACACACATACACATATAGACACATACACATACACACACACCCTCAAAATAGAAAAAAAATGGATAGAAAAATTAATGCTAAAAAGAGCAATCAGTCATAAGTAATACAGAAATTTGGAACAGACAAATCAAAATTGGGGGGCAAAGGTCAGAGTAAAATTATACAAGTAGAACTTATTTAGTAAGTGAATATAAGAAACTATCCTTTAAAAAGCAGGCTCTCCGGGTTTAGGTATCTTCATTTAAGAGTCCAGAGGTGTTTCTAGTGGCTTGGCCTCAAATATGATAGACAGCTAAGGATATCAGGTATTTGAGAGAAACCTCTGACTTTAAAATAATAATAAAATACAAGGAAAATGCTAAAGGACAACAAAAAAGAAAAGAACAAATTTTAGGAAACCAAGGGAATAGATGAAAGAAGAGGAAAAGCTAAGAGAATATGCATTTAGAACAGTAGAAGGAAAGTTGAAAAAAAATACCCAATAATTTGGAAAACAAAATTGAAAAATAAAATACAGAAAGCATAAGTTACAGAGATGGAAAATAGCTGTGTGTGTGTGTGTGTGTGCTGATTTCTATAGTTAGGGGTCATAAAAATTATGGAGAGAAAATTGTTCAAAACACTTCAAAATTTTAAAAAATATTCTGGGAAAAAATGTCCATATTATCAGAAATTACTACTTAGTTCGATAAATAAAATGATTCAGAATTCAGGAATAAAGCATGATGGTAAAAAAACAGTCAGAGAAAGAAAGAGGAAAAGGTTACCTGCTGGGTACAAGTCTTCAGATACCATCTGATGACAAGAGGAAACTGAGACTGTATTTTTTTAAATGGAGCTTCAAATTAAACATAATGAGGAAGAATATCAAGATGAACTGTCAATGGAAAAGTAGAATTTTCAAATATACAAGGCTTCAGAATACTTTCTTCTCATGAACATTTTCTCTGAGAGAATCTGCATGACATTTCCCAAATTGGGTAACTTGACGAAGAAAATGCATTAAATACACTAAAAGTCGCATGTCTTCAGCAGTGAATCACGTGAAGACAGAAATCACTGCAGAATAAAACAGAAAATCAGAAGGAGCAAAGAGGAAAATGTCCAATAGGAAAAGAAAAAATGGAACAGAGAAGGAAGAAGAAAATGGGGAAGAAGAAAACTGATGTAACTTGATATCTTTGCCATATGAATGAAATAGGTTTTGAGGGAAAATTAGGACTAGAGTTATGTATCCACAAAAGAACAAAAAGTTCAGTAGTAAAGACAATATAATCAAGTACACAAAATATGATACGAAAATATTTAATTAGATTAATAATTTACTAAATATTTGTTTAAGAAGTTTGCATATATAGATGACAGTATTATTGCATAGAGATGTGTGAGTGATAGATTTGTATTTTTTATTTTTAGAAGTGAAAAGTGGGGGTCTGCACTGTGGCGTTGCAAGTAAAGCCATATCCTGCAGTGCAGGCATCTCATATACGTGCAGGTTCCAGACCTGGCTACTCCACTTCTGATCCAGCTCTCTGCTATGGCCTGGGAAAGCAGTAGAAGATGGCTCAAGCACTTGGGGCCCTGCACCCGCGTGGGAGGCCCGGAACAAGCTCCTGCCTCCTGGCTTCAGATTGGCACAGCTCCAGCCATTGTAGACAATTGAGGAGTGAACCAGCGGATGGAAGACCTCCCTCTCTCTCTCTCTCTGTAACTCTGACTTTCAAATAAATAAATAAATCCTTAATAAAAAATGAAAAGTAATATCTAAAATTGAAATGTCAATACTGAATGTCATAAAATAACATTGAAATGGGGAAGAACAAACTAGGAAATGAGATACAAAAGTGAAAAAAATTCTTGGGTCAGTGCTGTGGCATAGGAGGTTAAAGCTCTGGCCTGCAATGCCAGCAAACCATACAGGCCCGGTTCAAGTCCCGGCTAATCCACTTCCTATCCAGCTTACAGCTAATGTGCCTGGGAAAGTAGTGGAGTATGACTCTAGTCCTTGGGCCTCTGCAGGAGACCTGGGAAAAAGCTCCTGGCTCCTGGCTTCAGATTATCTCAGCACTGGCCATTGTGGCCAACTGAGGAGTGAACCAGTGGGTGGTTCTCTCTCTGTCTCTACCTCTCTCTGTAACCCTGTCATTCAAATAAGTAAAATAAGTCTTTAAAAAATACTCTGTTTTATGAATATGAATTCAGATAGTGTGTATTGGAGTCAAAAAAGTAAATTATTTTTATTATAAACCCTAAAATATGATTTTTAAACATACTTTTAAAAATAATCACATATTGGCACCAGCGTCATTAAATTTCTGATTGCCATGGCAACATCTCATCTTGGAATGCTTATTAAGAGTCCCATCTATTCCACTTCTGATCTGGCACTCCTGCTAATGTGCCTGGAAAGGCAGCAGAAGATTGCCCAATTATTTGGGTACCTAACACCCAACTAGGACAACAGGAAGAAGTTCCTGGCTCCTGGCTTTGGGCTGGCCCAGACCTGGTTATTATGGCCATTGAGAAGTGAACCAGAAGATGGAAGATTTTCTCTCTCTCTCTCTCTCTCTCTCTCTCTCTCTCTCACATACATACACAAACATACACACATACATGTATATCTCCCTCTCTGCCTCTCTGTGTTATGGACGAGCCAGCGACTGTGAGACAGCTGAAGGGCAGAGTAATGGACCCTGAAAGAATTATAAGAAACACAAAGTAGAGAGAAGAAAAGCAGGCATCAGGGAACTCATCAAATGATAGCACAAGAGCCCCTAATGGCCTTGCACTTCATTTTTATTGAGCCACAGTGGTTTAATCATTAACATCATACACATGCAGATACAATAACATTGGAACTGAGCAAATAGTTCAACACTCACAAAACCTATTGGAAAGAACCAAGGTATAAATAGAACTATCAAAATTCTCTAACCAAGCATCTGAACTGTAGGGTGCTGAATTGTCTAATGAACAATAGGTGACCTATTCCACGTACATCATTTACAGGAAACAAAGAAACCAGGTGCCTTTAAACCAGGTTACCTGTGATGGCGGCATTCTAGTCTTCCATATCCATTGTTCTGTGTTGACTTGAACTGGCCAAGCCTGGGGAAGTCCAATACCATCAAGATCCTTAAAAATTATTACTAATTTCCAATCTATACGTAAGCACAGTTCTAAACTATGCTACATAGCAGTAAAATCCCAAAAGCTCTGCCTTTAAATAAATAAACATTCATTCGCTTTTTAAATTTTTTAAAATATTTTGAATATGTCAAATACCTGCTAATCATTAAATTTCACCATTATGTTTTATCCAGTAATTAAATTACTAGGAATTTATTCTAAGATCGCTGTAGAGTAGTCCTTACATAGAATGCAGGAAATTTATTTAATCAGCTAAAATAGAAAAATTTAGAGGATGATTTAAATTTCTAACTATAAGGTTTCACTTAAATGATTATTATAGCCCTTAAATAGGGTATAATATTAGAAGATATGAGAGGGTATATTATGGTGAAGAAAAATTGGAATCCATGCATATTTTCTTATAATGTACATTTTCATGGACTTTTTGAAGACTCCACATAGGCACAGACTTCAAATTCACCTAGATATGTTTATCTTTTCATTCCATTATCCACAAAGTTTTATAAGGACCTTCACATTTAATGATTTCAAAAAATTTAATATGGATTATTTTAAAAGACAATGATAGTCCCAGTATTTTGGCACCGCCATGAATTCACCAAGCATACCTGGGTACTGCACAGCAAACACTACATTTTGCCTACAATCATCATTTTCAGAGTTTCATACTGATCCAGTCTCTACAAACTTCTCACTCTTCCACTGATCCCTTATTCTCTGCAGATAATCTAGATTTGAATTCCATAAAGATATTCAAAGGTGTAAAACAATGTACACCACCACATTTCTCACCGCTAAGTTGAGGAGTCATCCTGTATCCTACCCATCCTTCTTTTCCATTACAGTGAGTAAAATACCTTCCTTATATGAAAATTTATTTATCCTGTTCTAGGTCCTGTCTTCTTTCTATGTGTTTATTCATTCAATTATTTTATATTTCTCTTTTTCAGCCTTACTCTAGACTTTATCATGTCCTTCAAATAAACATTTATACTTTATTCTTGTCCATCTTATGCAAAACACACACACATGCATACACACACAGATCCCCCTATCTGGATGGTGTGTTGAGTATTTGGTAGATGTTAGAAGTGTATGCATAAGCACATTTTCTGTTCCTCCCATGTAGCTTAATGGGAGATAGAGCATAGTGAATGTTTCTGCATTCAACCCAGAATTTCCTTGGATAAAATGTCAAATAAGCAAATAAAATCTGAATAACACATAATTGTTTTCTTAATGAGTCAATCTTGTTAGAAAAAAAATTTTGTTTCCATAAAAGCATGAATTGACTGTAGAGAATGAACTAAACATTGCTATTTTCCTTTGATGGAATATCATTCTAGGTTTGGTTCAAGCAAAGCATCAAATCTTGAAGGCCAACTCAGGTTGAAATTCAAAAGTTATGTTGAGTTTGAGCAAACAAGGTTGATAAAAAGAGAGATATAATGCTCCAAGTGTGTATTAATTATTTGAATACACTATGATAAACAGGAGCAAAAACTAATTAACAAATGAAAAACAAAAAAATTCTGATAAACATAATATGCAATTAAAAATAGTAAGATAACACTGAAGCCTTTCTCAGTGCAACAGTGAATGGCTTTGTACCAAATGAAAGTATGAAAAATGAAATGTTTACAGATGCCCCAGAATCCTTCTCTTACCCTTCAGTAATGAAAAAAAGCTGATTTTGCATGGACACATTTTATGCAACATAAATTTAAATTGCCCAGAACACATGCAATAGAAAATAGGTGGTGTATGACACAAAGCTGCCATAGTTATCAACATCTTTGGCACTGAACTCTTCTGGACACGTTGTAAATACTTGTTTTGTGAACTGCCCCTTTGCTATAATAGTGAAAATGTCAATGTTGATACTCAACAATATTATGGTCTGTATTTATTGCCTCATAAAGTTAAACTAACTATGTGTTAGCCATGCTGCTGAGGGGAGTGTGCCATAATGTGGTTTATGGCGGCGTTAATTCCGCTGGTGTCCCACACCGCAGCAAGATGGGGTAGTAATAGTCATTAATTAAAAGGAGAAAACGGACTTCATGTGTGGCTCAGAGCCCAGCTTTAATTACCCTTTGACTTCAAGGCCTCTAGTGGGGTCATTTCTGCAAGTAGCTTCTTAAGTTGCTGACAGTGCCTTCTGTTCCTGGTAGATTCCAAGAAGGCAATAGGGATGGTTTCACCACTTGTATTATTAAATTTCATATCAATATTGTAAGGAACACTTATCTGGTTAGTTGAAAAATGATTTAATATTTCATTGACAATTTTATATGAGACACTGCAATTTATTTATAGACTTACATGTAAAATCAATTCTTTGCCATTGTATTTTCTTTGTGCAGTTGTGAGACTGGTATTCATGTCATATTAATAGCATCAAAGGCTAATTTCAGAATACTGATTTTCAAGCTTCATCACCCATAAATCCCCAACAAATAAAACCTCAATACCACTGGTAAAACTAATAATATGGACATTCTTTGAGGACCAACTATGTACCAGACAATTTTCTATGTTTTTCTTGTATAATGGCATTTGTATCTTTCTAAACTCCTGTGAAGTATACTCCACTGTCATCCGTATCATAGAGGTGCCACAGAGTCACAGAGAGCTAAGGTGATTGTTCTTTTTTTAAAACTTTTTAAAATATTGTATTTATTAATTTGAGAGGTAGAGTTACAGATAGACGGAGAGACAGAGAGAAAGGCTTTTCATCCATTGGGTTCACTTCCCAAATGGCCGTAATGGCTGGAGCTGGGTTGGTTCGAAGCTAGAAGTCAAGAGCCAAGAGCTTCTTTCGGGTCTCCCATGTAGGTGTAGGGGCCCAAGCACTTGGGCCATCTTCTACCACTTCCCCAGGTAATAAGGAAGAGAGCTGGAATGGAATAGAAGCAGCCAGGGCATGAATCGGAGCACATTTGGAATGGGAGCATCACAAATGGAGAGTTAGCCTACTATGCCACAGTGCCAGCCAATAAAGTGACAGTTCTAAGCTCTCACACAAAGGTAGTAACAGGGCTGGTTGGTAATTAGTTCGTGTTCTATCACTTCCTACAACTTCTTCAGTTTTAACACTTCAAAACTTTAAAGAATAGCACAATGAATACTTCTAACTCATAATATTAGGATTATCTTTTATTTTCTAAACTATCTAAAATTTTCATGCATGATATTTCTCTAAATATCTTGGCATTCAACTCCAAAAATCAGAAAATCCTCTTATTTAATACCATGTGATTATCATAATAAGACAGTTCACATTCAATATCTCCCAATATACAGTCCATATATAAACTTTCCTGCTGATCCCCTAAAAATGTCTTTATAGGCATATTGTTCCTTAATTCTTGAATCTTAGGAAGAATCATTCACGGAATCTAGTTATTTAATTGCTATGTATTTTTAACTTCTTTTAATCTTGAACAACCTTCATTCCCTGCCACATTTTTACAATGATATGAAATTGAGAAAGTCTCAAATTATTTATTATTTTTTCTCATCTCAATGTTTATGGAGAATATTAATCAGACGGAGATATGTATTTCTTACCTCATCACGTCAGAATGTGAGAAACTTCTAGTTGTATCATGAGTAGTGAAGCTATGTTTGATGACTTTGTGAAGGTGGTGACCAGGAAATAAGTATCTCTCTTGTAACATTTATCTTCATAATTTAGGGTTGGTATCATTTAAGACTATTCTGTTCCCCCACAAAAATGTTAGTAAATAATGATACACCTTTCCTGAAATATTTACTTTATTGGGAATTGTAAAATAATAAACTTCAAATTCTACCTTTCCTTTTACATATATATTAGGGTATTTTTCTGTAAGAAAGGCATTTCTGGCTTTTTTCTTTTTTTGCATTCTGTCCATGTTTATAGACTTACAGATTTTTGTTTTATTTAGTGTTTTATAATCCATGACCACTAATATAGTTCATGCGTCCAAATATCACAAACTTGGCCACTTGTAGCCCCTTCAAATTAAATCCTTTGTTTCTTTGTTTTGGTCTCAGTGGTCTTGGAGAAATCTTTGCTTTCTGACATAAGACAATCTGGACTCACCATTTACTTTCCATTTTCAAATCTGCAATTAGTCATTTAGCTAAGTCTCAGTATTCCCTTAGTAAATAATGATATTTGGAAATTAATTTCTGGCATTAAGCATATACACTGCCCAAAGGTTTCATATCATTTCTGCCCTTTCAGTGTAAAGAAACACACACATACATTCACTCACATACACATACATATTTGTAACTTTATTGTGATACCCACATAGTTAAATACCACAGTAAAATACTCAGAAGCAAATAAAAGGGAATAAGTTTTGTGACACTGGATTTAGTAATAATAGCTTGGATTAGATATCAAAATCACAGACAATAAAAGAGAAAAAAGTTAAAATACATCCAAATCCAAAATGTTGGTTCATCAAGAAAAATATCAACAGAGTAAAAAGGCAATCCATAAAAAAAAATTTACAAATTTTATAGCTGTTAAAACTCCTATTACGAAATAACCACAAATCAATCTGATTATTGAAATGGACTAAGGACTGGAATAGACATTTCTCTAAAGAAGGTATGAATGGCTAATAAGTGCATGAAGTGATTATGAAGACATCACTAATTATTAGGAGCATGCAAATCAAAATCACAATGACATATCATTTCACACTCATTAGAATGGTTATTATAAAAAATGCACATGTGCACACACACATGAGAGAGACCGAAAAAGAGAGAGAAGTAGAAGATGGAAAATAAGAAACAATGACAAGGAGATGGAAAAATCGGAACTCTTGTGCATTGGTGGTAGGAATGGAAAATGATGCAACCAACACACAAGAGTGTACATTAAGCATTTGGCATAAAAACCACGCGAGACAGCTGTATCTCCTTTTGGAATAACTGAATTTGAGACACATCTCTGCACTTGATCCCAACTTCCTGCTAATGCACACCCTTGGGGGCAGCAGCTAATGGCTCAAGTACTTTCATCCTACCATCCAAGTTGAAGAGCTGGATTGAGTTTGGGAATCCTGAATTTGGCCTGGCCCAATCCCGAAGTGGAGTCCCCAGAACTTGAATCAACTTAGTATATACTAAGCAAGGATTTCAACAGGCTGCATTCACACAACCGCACAAGGTATAGAGTATTATTCGGCTAGTAGTGTTTTTAAGTTTCATAGTATATACTAAGTTGATCTTAAGTATATGACGGTAATTGAAAATAAAACTCGATAAAGGGCGGGATGGGAGAGGGAGAGGGGAGGGCCACGGGAGGGAGGGATGTTCGGGGGGAAACCACAACAATACAAAAGTTGCACTTTGTAAATTCACATTTATGAAATAAAAAATTAAAAAAAAAGAACTTGAACCAGTACATTGAGATGGGATCAAGATATCCTGAATGATAGCTTAACTCACTAACCCACAACATCTACCTCTGTTCTATTTTTCTTTTAATTAATTTTGACATGTTCACTATTCTAATGATTTCCATTTTGATTTTTCTGTCTTTATATTTAAAATTGGATTATTTAAAGTTCCACATAGTTTGCAGTTTCCTACGTAATTTATGACTATTATTTGGGATATTTAGTTTAATTACACTTAGTATGCTTATTTATACGGTTGGGTTACATTTGCCATTTTCCTATATGTTTTCCTTTTTGCACATATTCATTGTTCAGTTTTATTCTTTTTTGCCTTATTCTGGGTGGAGCATTTTCATGATTCCCTTTTATCTCCTTATTGACTAATTTGCTGTAACTCTATGTTAGTAACTTCCTTAATGCACATAGGATGTCCATCTCAAACTGATCTCTGTCTCTCTTCAAATTTTATGGACATAATCTCATTATACACTACAAGAAACATATGACAGTGTACCCCATTTTAACATATTGACCTTTATGCTATTATTGCTGTTCATTTTACTCCTATATCTATTTTAAATCACATAATGTATTTGTACCAATTTTATGTTTAGTGAATTGATTGTCATTTAATAGTATTTACAGAATGAGAAAAAACAGCCACACTATATTTACCAACACAATTATCATTTTCCATGCTCTTCATTTCTTTGCATATGTCTAATTTTCCCCCTACTTCAATTTCTTTTTTTTAAGATTTATTTTATTTATTTGAGAGGCAGAGTTACAGTGAGAGGAGACACATACACTCAAACACACACACACACACACACACACAAAAGAAAGAGAGAGAGAGAGAGAGAAAAAAATGAGAGAGAGAAATTTTTAGCTCCTCTGCTTCTCTCACCAAATGGCCACAACGGCTGGGATAGGACTAGGCTGAAGTCAGGAGCCTGGAGCTCCATGCAATTCTCCAACATATTTCCAAATATCATTTTGTAAACCAATAACTAACTCACTAAAAAGTAATCATAAGGGGCTTGGGCTCTGTGTAGTGTGCTAAGCCTCTACCCACAGTGCCAGCATCACATATGGACGCTGGTTCATGTCCTGGCTGCTTTTTTCTTCGACTCAGCTCTCTGCTATGGCCTGGGAAAGCAGTGGAAGATGGCCCAAGTGCTTGGGTCCCTGGACCTATGTGGGAAACCTGAAAAAACTCCTGCCTCTTGGCTTCCGATTGGCTCAGCTCTGGCATTGTGTCCATATGGGGAGTGAACTAGTAGACGGAAGACCCTTCTCTCTACCTCTCTCTCTGCCTGTAACTCTACCTCTTAAATAAATAAATAAATAAATAAATAAATAAATAAATAAGAAGTCATAAACTCAGTTTCATTCACAATAGTTACAAAACTAAAATACCTTTGTAGATTTAATCAAAGTTGTGAAAGACCTCTTCAATGAAAACTATAAAACATCAATGAAAGAAATGAAGGAGACATAAAAAATACTTATCCCACACGTTCATTTATTAGAATTAATATTGATAAAATATTCATATTACTCTTATTCCATACTATGTAGTTTCTCCATGGATTCCCACAAACAATATTTTTTAAGTATGCTTACATTAATATTTATATTGACTTCATGTTTATTATAGCTGTTTTTCTATCTTTTCACTTCCTCTCTATAATGACCAGAATTAATTATACTTGCTTTTCTAGAAATATATACAATATGAAAACAACAAACATCTGAGGTGATTAAATGATATCATTGTTGAATATTGTGATTAAATTTGTTTAACTTTGTAAACTGCAATTAGTATTTAAGCAAATAAAAGTGTTATATTGTTTGCAACATCAGCACTATACCTGAATACAGTATTTGTTTATTTCATAGCTTTCTAAGGTTTAATGAATATTTTATAAAATTTTAAAATTTAACATGAATCATAATATGAAGATTCATCATAGATTCCTATTACTGAAAAAATAGCCTGTAAGTAGCATTATTTAGTAGTACTATTAGTGGATCTAGTATTTAAGCATTCTATATTTTTAAATTTTTAAGCTAAACAAATTTGAAATTTGAAAACATAAAGTAGAATATACGGTATTGAGTTTATAATGGATCACTAAAAAATTTTGAGAATCTTCTGCTGAAATATTTAATGATGACACTGGTGTGTCTGCTATGAAAGAGGATCAAAATATAAATGTTTTGTGTGTTGGTTTATAATTCTGAGCAAATATGTTGTGTTACTAAATATAGTGCCTAGTTTATAGAAAAACAGAAACTGTTTGTAGTATGTCAAGTTAACAGATCTAAATTAAAACTTTCTAAGACACTAATAATAGCTGTGCTTTTAAAACTTTTTAGCCATTGCATACCCTCCATAGAAACATGTGCTCAGGCAGGTAATGCCATGAGGGTTCTATATCAGGTGGCTGTATAAAAAAAAAAGCAACAAGATCCTCAGTTTTTAATTAAAAAGTAAATATTTATTGAGACATTATATTAGGCAGGTGCAAAATGTATTTAGGAAATGCTGTGAACTCTATGTTCAGTGTAAGTGTGAGATACATTGTATTTATTTCAACCTTAATTGTGCATTGTAATACTCAGTGTACCCAAGTATGGATAATTACAAAGCAACTAAGTTAAAATATTTTAATTGGAAATTTATATTCTGCCTTTCTATGTTACTAGGGGTAAACCAATTTAAAATAAATAAATGTCTGTAGAGTGTACTCAAATCATCAGACACTTAATTATATAATGGTGTTGCTTGAAAGTAAAATAGACTCTTCAATTGCCCTTTAATAAGATGAGGCTTACTGAAACTGAAAAAAAAAGGTGGCTCTTACTCAAAAACCAAGAGCTGAAGTCAACTTTAGACAGTGGTATTGGAACTCGTAGAAGAGTTTGGAAATGTAGCAGGACATAAAATCAACACACAAAAATCAACAGCCTTTGTATACCCAGACAATGCCACAGGTGAGAAAGAGCTTCTAAGATAAATCCCATTCACAATAGCTATCAAAAAAATATAATGCCTTGGAATAAATTTAACCAAGAATGTCAAAGATCTCTACGATGAGAATTGCAAAATATTAAAGATATAGAAGGTGATACAAAAAATGCAAAAATCTTCCATGCTCATGGATTGGAAGAATCAATATCATCAAAATATCCATACTACCAAAAATAATTTACAGATTCAATGTCATAACAGTCAAAATACCAAAGACATCCTTCTCAGATATAGAAAAAATGATGTTGAAATTCATATGGAAACATAGGAGACCCTGAAAACCTAAAGCATTCTTATAAAAACAAAAACAAACCTGGAGGCATCACAATACCAGATTTCAAGACATACTACTGAGCAGTTATCTTCAAAAACAGATGGATAGATAAATAGAACAGAATAGAAACACCTGAAATCAAGTCAAGCATGCACAACCAACTTATCTAAAGCAAAGGAGCTAAAATCAACTCCTAGAGCAAGGACAGTCTATTCAACAAATGATGCTGGGGAAACTGGATCACCACATGCAAAAGCATGAAGCAAGATGTTTACCTGACACCTTTCACCAAAATCCACTCAAAATGGACTAAAGACCTATATCTATGACCGCACATCATCAAATTATTGGAGAACATTGGGGAAACCCTCCAAGATATTGGTATAGACAAAGAGTTCTTGGAAAAAGACCCCAGAGGCATAGGCCATCAAAGCCAAAATTAACAAATGGGATTACATCAAACTGAAAAGCTGCTGCAGTGCAAAAGAAACAATCAGCAAAGCAAAGAGACAAGAATGGGAGACAATATTTGCAAACTATACAACTGATAAAGGATTAATATCCAGACTATATAGAGAGCTCAAGAAACTCAACAAGAACAAAGCAATCTGGTTAAGACATGGGTAAATGACTTAAATAGACATTTTTCAAAAGAGAAAATCCAGGCCGGCTCCGTGGCTCACTTGATTAATCCTCCACTTGCAGCACCAGCATCCCATATGGGCACTAGGTTCTAGTCCCAGTTGCTGCTCTTCAACTCCAGCTCTCTGCTGTGGCCCAGGAGGGAAGTGGAGGATGGCCCAAGTGCTTGGGCCCCTGCATCCACATGGGAGACCAGGAAGAAGCACCTGGCTCCTGGCTTCAGATAGGCACAGCTCCAGCCATAGCGGCCATCTGGGGAGTGAATCAACAGAAGGAAGACCTTTCTCTCTGTCTCTCTCACTTGTCTATAACTCTACCTATCAAATAAAAAAAAAAAAAAGAGAGAGAGCGAGAATCCAAATGCCAACAGACACATAAAAAGTGTTCATGATCACTAGCTCTCAGGGAAATGCTAATCAAAACCTCAGTAAGGTTTTACCTCACCCCAGTTAGAATGGCTTTCATACAGAAATCAACAAACAACAAATGTGGTGAGGATGTGAGGAAAAAGATATCCTGATCCACTGTTGGTGGGAATGCAAACTGGTAAAGTCACTATAGAAGGCAATTTGGAGAAACCTCAGAAATCTGAATATAGACTTACCATATAACCCAGCCATCCCACTCCTGGGAATCTACCCAAGGGAAATGAAATTATCGTATGAAAGAGCCATCTGTACCTTTGTGTTTATCGCAGCTCATTCACAACAGCAAAGACATGGAATCAATCCAAATGCCCACGAACTGAAGACTGGATAAAGAAATTATTGGCTATGTGCACCATGGAATACTACACAGCAGTAAAAATAAATGAAGTGTGGTCATTTGCAACAAAATGGAGGAAACTGGAAAACACCATACTTAGTGATATAAGCCAGTCTCAGAGGGACAAATTCTATATGTTCTCCCTGAAGTGTGATAATTAATCAAGCACCTAAAAGAAAACATGTAGAAATGAAATTGACACTTTGAGAAGCAATAATTATGAATGGCCCTTCTGTTGACTGTTGAGGAATAGCTTATTATTCCATATTTTGTTTATCTTTTCCTTTATAATATTTTTCTTGTCTTTTTCTCTTTCACCCAATTCATTGAATGCTATACTTAAAATAGAGCTAATCATATATGTATAAAGTTAGTTGAAAACAGATCCTAGTAAAGTATAATAATGAGAATAAGAAAGTGAAGAGGGGAGTGTGGTGCCCCCGCCGCCGCCTGCATCACTGCTGCCGCCCCAGGACGACCACCTCTGCCCCCTGCCCTACATCCGCCGCTACCGCCTGTGTCGCCGCCGCCTCGGGATGGCTGTATGATTAGGCCACAATCTTCAATGAATAAACATATTCCTCAGTTCTGTGGTGTTCTTGGTCACACATTTATGGAGTTTCTGAAGGGCAGTGGAGACTACTGCCAGGCACAGCACGACCTCTATGCAGACAAGTGAACTGAACTGTAGAGATTCGTTACTACTCCACCAAGAAGCCCCCATAAAAGTGGTTAACCTGGACACAGAAGTGTTGGATTGAAATCCACAGAGCATTTTACAAGAGTTCTGACCTGGATGGGGTAAACCTCAGTGCACTTCCTTTCTATTGCCTCAGTATTACTGGATTGAAGAATTTGCTTCTTGTTAGGAGGTTCATTTCATTTCCCATTACTCCCAACTTCATACTTAAAGCACTGAGAATCACAAGTGGAAGATAGTGAAGTAGACTTCAGTTTCTTTGCGTAATTTCTGTATTCAGTTTTTTTTTTAAATTCTTTCATAATCCTATTAAGTGTTAAGTAAATTAACATGGCCCAAATGAACCGCCCAGCTCCTGTGGAAGTCACATATAAGAACATGAGATTTCTTATTAAACATAATCCAACCAATGCAACATTAAACAAATTTATTGAGGAACTTAAGAAATATGGAGTTACCACGATAGTAAGAGTATGTGAAGCAACTTATGACACTACTCTTGCGGAGAAAGAAGGCATCCATTTTCTCGATTGGCCTTTTGATGATGGTGCACCACCGTCCAACCAGATTGTTGACGACTGGTTAAGTCTTGTAAAAATTAAGTTTTGTGAAGAACCTGGTTGTTGCATTGCTGCTCACTGTGTTGCAGGGCTTGGAAGAGCTCCAGTGCTTGTTGCCCTAGCATTAATTGAAGGTGGAATGAAATATGAAGATGCAGTACAGTTCATAAGACAAAAGTGGCGTGGAGCTTTTAACAGCAAACAACTTTTGTATTTGGAAAAATATCATCCTAAAATGCAGCTACGCTTCAAAGACTCCAATGGTCATAGAAACAACTGTTGCATTCAATAAAACTGGGGTTCCTAATGCTATTGCTTTGGAAGAAGAACTTGAGACAGGATCTAATTTGTCATACATATTAGCCAGCATGTTGGCTTGGTGAATAAGTTTAGTGAAGCTTCCAAAGGTTATTGAAAATTAGTTTTACCAGGCCACGAGTTTGACAGAATTGCAACCTCTGTCTTTGGGTTATAACCAACTTATTTGGACATTTAGCAAAAGATTGTTGCTGTTTAGTATTTAAAATGTGTTTATCATTTGTACCAATTGACTTTTCCTGAAATCATGCAATATGAGTTGTATCTTAAATCTATTCCCATGCCAGAATCTTATCAATACATAAGAAATTTAGAAAGATTAGGTGCCAAAATACCCAGCACAATACTTGTATATTTTTAGTATCATACAGAATTAAAATCCCAGGAACTATGAACACTCTAGACCTTATGTGGTTTATTCCTTCAGTCATTTCAAACATTGAAACTAGGGACTATATGGTTATTTGCCTGCTCACTTTATGTTTACATCTCCCACATTCATACCAGTATACATCAGGTTTGCTTAACCATTGATTTTTTTTTTTACCAAGTCTTATGATTATTTAATGTTTCTATAAATCTTTTGCTGTTAATATAAAACCTCCATTTTGAAAAATCTACATTGTAGAGAAGCACATGTCTTTAATGTCTTCAGACAAAAAAAAGCCTTACAGTTAATTTAACGTTTGCACTCTGAGGTGCAGCTTAACAGGGAGGGCCTGAGAAAAGAATGGGAGGGGGCTATTAAATATTTTTAGTAAAATGTTGCCTTTGTCTTGTGCATAACATGTAGAATATGCTCTTTAATTTAGTAAATTTTTTAAGAGGTAGAGATGCTTTGTTATTGTAGCTTAAAATTCTTAATCATAAAATTTCTGAAGTTCTTGTAATTTTTTCCATACTTATCAAAAGTTGTTCACCAACTTAAAAAAAAAAAGAAAATGAAGAGGAAGGGGGCTGGGAGTGAGAGTGTGCAGGTGGGCACAAGGGGAAGAATCACCAAGATCATAAAGTTTTGTAATTGTGAAATATAGGAAATTCACACTTCAAAACAGTATAGGCCTGGATACATTCATAAGAACTTACCTCTAAGGGTACAACTTAACAACTATCCATAAGACCCCAAAATCCCTTAAGCTGGCTTATAAAAACTGCAGATTAAGTGTTTTGAAGATCAAATGGATAGGAATAAGGGTAAAATGACTATACAGATACGATCAAGAGTTAAAATGATCATATAAATAGGACTAAGTGCTTGGAAAAAATAATATACAGAACTAAAAAGGAGTGAAGGCTCCAACATGGGAAGCAGTCCATATGAAAAGGTTCGTAGAATAACAGTCTCTTTCAGTGGCCCTTAAGGCATTACAGTCTGGCTGGAAAGCTGAAGGGAATCATTTCAGGCATGGAAAGCCAAGACACTCTGGAAAAAATTTTCTACATAAAGGACCCCTGTGGGTGAGACCCCAGTGGAAAGAAATGGCAACCAAAGAAGGAAGTACTTTTCTCTGAAGGGAGGAGAGAACTTCCACTTTGATTATGGCCTTGTCAAGCTAGTGGGTCCAAAAAGCTTCCATAGTCAAGGCAGCTCATGTCAAGACCCTTGGATGATTACTGATGTCATACATAAGAGTGTTATTTGTTAAATAAACAACAAGAGTTACTGTGCACTAACTTCCCAAGCAGGACCTCTGTCCACAAAGAGTTGTATCACGAGATTTAATAGTAAAATTTGTTCTCAAGAATCACTTTCTTTTAACACTAAGTGGAGGATATTATTATGTCTCAAAAGTTATATTTATGTCAATAACTCACAAAAGATGTATCATCCTTGAATTCTTCTTTTAAGACAATTAAGTTTCAAAAAGGAAAGAAGGAGGAGGAAGGAAGGGAAAAGCAGAAGGTAAGACAATCACCTTCAAGAAGCAATAACAAAGAACAGCCCTTAATTAGACTGTTGAGGAATGGTTCTCTTAGCTTTTTTATTCCATCCAA
This sequence comes from Lepus europaeus, assembly GCF_033115175.1. Taxonomy (NCBI): domain Eukaryota; kingdom Metazoa; phylum Chordata; class Mammalia; order Lagomorpha; family Leporidae; genus Lepus; species Lepus europaeus. The sequence goes on from NC_084829.1 coordinate 119,669,128, forward strand.
TCTTTAATTTTTCTGTTTGTCTGTTTCTTTTTCTTTCTTGGACCAAACTGGGGGGGGGGGGGTGAGGAGTGTGTTGGAGGGCAGATGCGATGGGCAGAATTATTATGTTCCTAATGTTATATTTATGAGATACATACAAATAAAAAAAAGAAAGAAAATACATTGGTTGGCTTATATTAAAAGTATGCTTGAAATGTATCAACTGACTACATTACTTTTGTAGACTATAGACAATGGCATTGTCATTGGAATTAGCCTGTATCTTTCACTGTGCTAGTTATAACCATTTGCTTTGTTCCCCAGTGTGTTACTTATTATAGATCATATGTATTTGACTAGACAAATGACACAGAATGTGCCCATAAACAGGAGTCATGAAATAGTGAATGGACAATGTAAATTATGTAAAGTTATATGTGGATTTCACAATTTAAAATATCAAAATAAATTTATCTGGTAGTTCCATTTCCCATGAACTTTTTATATCCTCATATAAACACATCTATAAACATGAATATTCTCTGGGTATATAACTAAAATAGAATTATATTTTCAATTATTCATTTTTTTCTTTGGCTCCTAGTATATTATGTGAAAAAAGTCTAATACGAAGATTGTTTATAGTTTGGGAAAAGGGAGTAAAGATGAAGACAACTTTTTCATGATTTTCTCTAGTTATTTTGTATATTACAGTTTGCATGAATTTTTATATTCAACTATGAACTTTAGAATAAATATACAAAACATAACAGAATCATCAGTAGGTTTCAAATTCTTTTTAGTGCTTGTAAATATGTATTAAAGAAAATAAACATGATCCACTTATTTCATTATTACAGATGATAAAAACTAATATGACTCTACTTATGTTCAACACTGCCTTATGTTCAAAGTAATGTGCCACTTAGCATAAATCTGTATATTAGAGAAAAAACATTTTCATTATTCTATAATCTAGACACTAATATCCAATAACTTAAATAATTACATTAGGAGTAGCAATGAATTAGCAAAGTGCAAAGCAACATAGTAAGCATTTTAAAGACAGTTCTTTAGTCATTGGAGCTTGAACAAATTTAAGGGAACTTTTGGTCTAAGCCTTTATTTGTCCACAATGTCTATGTGTAAGACAACATCAGAAAATCAAATATGCATATAAAAATGACATTAACTATAATTTCAAAGATTAATTTAATATCAGGAATAATTTTTAAAGTGTATGTTATTTTTGGCTTTCTCTCAAATATCTCCTTCTATTTGAGTTTTTAAGAGGAAAAGAGGTATGTACAAGGCTTCTTTCAACCTTCTATTAATTACAACTGAATTGGAATTCCTACAATTAATCACAGTTAAAATTCACAACCTAGGGTGGCATGATGGTTTGGCAGTTTAAGCAGTTACTTTCAACGTGCACATCCCATATCAGAGTAGCAATTGGAGCCTTGTCTACTCAACTTTCAATGCAACTTCCTGGTAATCCCTCTGGTGGAATGGTAGCAGAAGATAGTCAAGTACCTGGGACAGTGCCATCCATATGGAAGACCAGGTTGGAGTTCCTGGTTCCTAGCTTCAGCCTCATCCAACCAGGCCATTACAGCATTTAAGGAGTGGACAGGAGATGAAAGATCTCTGTCTCTCTGTTTCTTCTTCTCTATGAATCATTCTGCCTTTCAAATGAATAAGTAAATAATTCTTGAAATAGGACTCACTATCTGAAGTTAATTTGCTGGTAATAATTAACTAGAAAACAACACTCACAAACTAGGTAAATCTTTAGAAATTCATAAGAGATTATATCATATTTAGCTTAAAACAATTGCTAAAAACATCATTCTCTTAGCTGTGTCTCACATTTATTTTTTTATTCATATACATCACAAGTTTTGATTATATACTGCGCATCACAACTGATGTATGTTAGAAATCTGCATTATGCTATGTTCCATAGAAAGGTTTTGAGTTTATTGCTAACAGGCAGTGAAATTGCAAGCAAATTTTGTTTTAGAGACTTGGTGTGAGACGTCATTAGAGTATTGAGATTGGCCCATCCTCTCCCATTTTTGTTCTTTCCATGTTTTATTAATACAATGATTCTTATCTTCAGAAAGTAGTGGAACTGACTATAACCTATCTGAGCCTTGTGATTGCTTATGTAATAATTTCTTGATTTAATTTCCAGAATTTTAGCAGGAGCATATTCTTAAGAATATCTGTATTATTGTGATCATTTCCTCTAAATTTTTCAACTTGTTACAGATTTTGCACTATATTTTTAAATTTTTCTGTTTTAAGTACTGCAGAAGCAGAGAGACAGAGAATAAGATACAGACAGACACACAGAGATCTCCCATATGCTGGTTCACTTCACAGACACACAAAATGACAGAACTGGGCCAGCTTGAACACAGGAGCCAAGAACAGGGAACTCAGTCTAGGTCTCCCAATTGGGAGGCAAGGGCACAACAATTCCTGCCATCATTGCTGCCTCCCAGGGTCTCCATCAGAAGGAACCTAGAATCAGGTGATTCATGGCACACAGAAGAATGAACACAGCATCTCACCACAAAGACACTATGCCTTTTTCCTGTATAATTGGAATTTTGTACTTATTATATAATAAATCCTCATTTACTCCTTTCCTTAGCACCTGACAACCATTATTCTACTGTTTTTGTAAGTTTTGCAATTTTGGATACCTCTTATAAATAGAATCATACAATATTGTCATTCTCTGATGGGATTAATTTGTGTAGCAAATTATGTATTCCAGGTTCATCCAGGAGGTTGCATATGGATAACTTTTCTTTTTATGTGGTTGAATAAGATTTCATTGTATTTAATAACATATTGTTGACTCATTCATTAATGGATATTTAGATTGCTTCTATCTGTAATGCTCTACTAAACCTAAGGTTTATACTACATTTTTGAAATCCCATTTCATGGGTTGTTTTTTAACTCTTAATTGACTTTTATTTTATAGACACATTTTAGTTTTCTTAAAAGATTTTAAGATATATTAGATTCTCAGCGTCCCAACAAATGCCTAATAATTACGAAAACACAATCTGATCAATTCTCCTATGATATCAATACAAAGTGAACTGATATTTTCTTTCATTTTCAGCTAATATAAAGGACAAAAATATTTAATGTATCTGAATGAAATTGACATCTTGAGGTTTTATTATTATTTATAGTTCCTGTCTATACTCCTGAAGAACCTTGATCTTTCTACATTTCAGTGTTAAAGTCTTTATTTAGTGGAGGATTAAGTCTGTGAGTTTTAAGTAAACTGAAAGTATGTTATTATAAAAATGAAAAGATAAAGAAAGAATGAAAAGAAGGAGGGAGTGATGAAGAGGGAAGTAGCATTGTGTGCTTAAAATTGCATATAGGAAAAATAAAAAATCTGTTTTTATATATTTTTTAAAATTTCATAATATCAAAAAATACAAAGAGAATTGGATTCAGTGTAGTTCACAGATACAATTCTAAGATATAATGATACCTTCCTCCCTCTCTGTCTCTCCATCACTTTCTTCCTTTCCTTCTCTTTAATTTTTGAGGTAGCACTTTTTATTTACTTTACTATCAAAGGATTAATGCTTCAGTAAATAAAGTGTTCAACAAGTAAAATGTAAAAATGCCATGATTTCACAGGAATATAGGCAAGATCTATCAACAATAACCGAATAAAAATGTTCAATTTACTCATATAGTAAAGTCCAAAATAATCAGAAATCATTAAAAGTATGGTAGTATATCATTCTTAAACATTTGCTTGGAAAGATATAATAAAGGTTGACAAAACGGTCCAGCAATACTGACGCACACAGGCATTTCTTTGATTTGAGAGTTTTTTCATTTTTTAAAAAAAATTTAGCCCCCACATATATGAGATAATAAGTGGTCTTTTATTTATCAACATCTTATCTTCCATTTTCATCCATTTTGATGCAAATGAAAAACTTTTATCATTTTTTTTAAAATTTATTTGAGGGACAGCTCTGTGTCTTAGCAGGTAAAGCTGCCTCCTATAGAACCAGCATCCCATATGGTCACCAGTTCAAGTCTCTGCTACTCCGCTTCAAATCCAGCTCCCTGCTAATACTCCTGGAAATGCAATAGGGGATGGCCCAAGTCCTAGGGCCTCTGCACCCACATGGGAAACTCAGATGAAGCTTCTGACCCCTGGCTTTGGCCTGGCCCATCCCTGACTGTTGCAGTCATTTGGGGAGTGAACCAGTGAATGAAAGGTTCTCTCTCTCTCTCTCTCTCTCTCTCTCTCTGCCTCTGTAATTCTGACCTTCAAATAGATAAAACTTATTTGTTTTATTTGAAAGATAGAATTACAGCGAGAAAATGAGACAAAGATCTTCCAGACAGAAAGAAGAGAGATGCCATGGATATTACAATCACACGGCAGCCAACAGGGCACTGCCAGAAACTCCCACAGCCAGAGGTTGCAAGGGATGTCATCTTCTTGAAATGATGCAAGAGAAACCTGTGGCAGTGTGTCACTAGTTACTGCCAGAAAGAAAACCCTGTGGACCCCAATGACTTTGAGTCCATCCTGGAGTGCTAGTTGGAGACAGGACATCCACCTGCACATTGCTTTCATTCCATCACCCGACAAGGGCACCTGATGACTAGCAGGGTAGACATGCAGTCTTAACGAGGTGAGTAGAGGCTGCTGTGACTACTCTGTGCAACTCAGGGATCTTATCTGTGGTCCTTACTTACTATGCTTCTGGCCTGGAGTATTGGTAGGGGTTGAGGACCTGTTTAGTCCTATAAGATGCAACAATCCCCCATTATACAAAGACACTCGGATTTGGCTTGCCAAGGCACTACACCAACCAACTGCTGTCAGGCATGCATCAGGTTCTGGGAATACCTTAGCTTTCACCATAGACAAGTGAGGCTCATGGGGCTAAAATTGGATCCCCTGGTCAATGTGACTGTAGGAGCCCTGCACCATGTTACTGTGGAAATCAAATTGTGTTTCTGTGCTTTTCTGAAGTTTGATGAGCTTCCTTAAACTATTATGTAGAATTTTTTGTCAAATCATAGATCTCCATTTATTTAGTGCAGGATACTGGTAATTACTGAGTTCCTTCAGTGGTAATATGTCTGCTTGCCTTATGGTGATGTCTTCACATTTGGTATATCAGTCTTTTCCAGACCTCACAGTCTGGTTTCATTGGCAAAAGATAGTCTCCTTTTGGATACTGAGCTATCACTGCCTACATTTAGTGCAGTGGTCCTAACACCATTATAGACACAACAGTATAGATTCTGTACAAACCTGTCAGTTGAGATTGACGTTGGCCTGTGATGCCAGGGTGTGGATCACAGAACAGCTCTCAATGATACTTGAGGTGGTACTGTGTCAGAGGCAAGAATTAACTTGTGATGATGTTGGCCTCAGAGACAGAGGCCTGAGTGGGTACAAAGAAGTCAGTACTCATATCACAATGTCAGCATTCACAGAGCAGTCACTGTTCAGAGGTCAAGAGAATATGCAAGGTTGGAAGAGATGACAGCTGTTGCCTGAGTAGCACAACAAATGCTGATTCTAGATGGGCAAGTCTGTGCAGTTATGTCTCCATCTCTAGGTTTTCCTACTGGCAATGGCTATTTGTTATTTATGTGGCAAAATAAGCCAATGTTCCCTATAGAGCCAACTTCTGGAAAGCATGGTGTTTCCTGGCATAAAAACAGATAAAAGAGTTCAGGATCTTGAGCTGGGGGTTGTGAAAAACAGAAGAGTGAAGGAGTTGAGGATTTTAAAATGAAGTATGAAATGGCTAAAAGTGAAGGAATAACTTTTTTACTTATGATGCTTAAGTATTTATAGCTATATTTAAAGTTCCAATAACTACACTGTGAGAGAAACATCCAAAGATACAACTGACATTAACAAAATCATTTGAAATTACCTGATTCCTGAGATCCTTATCACAGATGTTTATCAGAAATAAATGCAACCTCCATAATTTTTTAATTAAATTTATATGGAGGAGTATAGTTCTAAATTCTTTATGGGATGAAGATATTACACATTTTTCAAAAATAAAAGAAAATGAAAAACTTAATAAATATTATATTTTAGAATTCTAGCTATCAAGTTAAATTGCCAAAGGAAGTTAAAAGCTCTGACAGGAACATTTCCCAAGCTAGGAACCAGAAAGGAAGATGATCTTCACATGGTAAATATATTTTCATTTGTGCACTAAAATAAGTATCTTTCTCTAAATTACAAAGAAGACTTAAATACATATCTAGGTATTCCTATGGCATACACACAAATGTGCTTAATTTTTATTTTGAATTGTCTTTGCAGTCTTCATGGACTTTAGACTTTGACAAGGGTCTTATAAACATGGAATAGTAAAATACATTCTCTGCAATGCAGTTTTTAGCTCCTAGAATCCATCTTACATATTATCCTATTAAAAAAAAAAAACTAAGTTTCATCCAAATATCTTTGGCCAAGGAAATCTATAAGTGTTTTGTCTTACTCCAACAGCTTCCTACAACTTTCCCTTACAAATGAAATTAGAATTGTCATATTGCAGACTTACCTTATCTCATTTATCTTATTTTGCTCTCTGTGATCTGACCCATCACACATGCCTCCCAGATACAATTACCAGCCTGTATGTGACCTATCACAATACAGTGCCACCTTGATAGCAAATACAAGAGGCATTATATGATTATATTAACTAATTATTCACTACATTATGCTCAGTGTTATTTCAAAAATTATGGTCAATCTTTTAGATAAATTTGATGCTATTTGGAATACCAGGATTTCAAAGTAATTCAGATTCCATAAATAGGTAAAAAGTAACAAAATAGTATTTTGATAGTCCTCAATAAGAATTGCATTATATAACTCAAAGCTAATATATCTGTTTGAGTTTGCATATTTTTTGTAAGAAAGCTTTTATCTAATGAATACAAATTTCATAGGTACAACTTTAGGACTATTGTGGTTCTTCTCCCCCATTCCTGCCCTCCCACCCCCACTCCCATCCCACCTCCTATCCCCTCTCCCATCCCATTCTTCATTAAGATTCATTTTTAATTAACTTTATATACAGAAGATCAACTGTATACTAAGTAAAGATTTCAACAATTTGGACCCCCCATACACACACACAAAGTATAAAGTACTGTTTGAGGACAAGTTTTAGAGTTAATTCTCATAGTACAACTCATTAAGGACAGAGGTCCTACATGAGGAGCAAGTGCACAGTGACTCCTGTTGTTGACTTAATAAATTGACACTCTAGTTTATGGCATCAGTAAACCCCCTAGGTTCTTGTCATGAGTTTCCAAGGCTATGGAGGCCTTTTGAGTTCACTGACTCTGATCATATTTAGTCGATGTCATAGTCAAAGTGGAAGTTCTCTCCTCCCTTCAGAGAAAGGTACCTCCTTCTTTGATGACCTGTTCTTTCCACTGGGATCTCACTTGAGAGATCTTTCATTTAGATCATTTTTTTTGCCACAGTGTCTTGGCTTTCCATGCCTGAAATTTGAGTTTACATATTACTCTAAATAAATAATAGTATTGTAAAGAAAACATACCAGCATACCCCATCTATTTAAAATATAGATAAAATCTATACTCCAATGTTAAAAGTCTTATTTATTCATTTGAATGTCAGTGTTAGGAAGAGAGAGAGAGAGAGAGAGAGAGAGAGAGAGAGAGAGAGAGAGAGAGAGATTTTCACTCCCCAGATAGTCTCAATGGCCTGGGCTGAGTCAGGACAAAACCATCAGCCAGGAGCTTCATCTGGATCTCCCACATGACTAGAAGTGGCTCAAGCACTTGGGACATATTCTGCTGCTTTTTCCAGGTCATTAGTAGGGAGCTGGATCAGAAATCTTCACCTGGGATACCAACCAGCACCCATACGGGATGCCACCTTTGCAGGCAGAACCTTCACCTGCTATGCTACAATGCTGGGCCCCAATGATGCTTATTGACTACTTTTTCCCACTTTGTTTAAATTTTTAAATTTTCAGTTAAATCTTCCTCTGGGATTGTATTCCTATAATTCTCTGTCCTCCATCGTTGTTTGGTATCCAGCAGTGTGTTGCACGGTGCTTTTAACATTGGAAATATTATTGAAAGTATCCACAGTCAGCCCTAAATATTTATGGGTGGTGGATCATTGGATTCAATCAATTATGGGTCAGAAATATTTTCTAAAATTGAATCTATGATACACATTTTCAGAATTTTGTTCTTTTCTTTATTTCCATAAACAATATACTCTAGCAGCAATTTGTGTATCATTTGCATTGTATTAGGGATTATATGTAATCTAAAGACAATTCAAAGTAAATAACAAGGTAAGCATAGGTTACATGTGCAAATAGCATGTCATTTTATATAAGGTATTTGAGCATTCATAACTTTGGTGTCTGCAATGTGATTTTGGAACTGATTCCCCATAGATACTGAGGAACAACTTTATTTGATTTTTAATGTTAATGATTAAATTGTTGGGATCAGAATATTTCTGAGCCCATAATATGTGGTCAATAAGTGTTATTTGATAAATTAATGAATCCTCAAAAATGTTAAATTTTTTAAAATTTTTTCTCCAAATTTGATGAACAGTTCTTCAATCTGTATCTCTTATACTAATTTGTAGACTTGCCACTTTTACAAAGTTGTTTCAAATTTTGAAATGCTTCTAAAAAATACACTTAATATGCTTGTGCTCTTTTTTGGTTCCGTGTTAATTGCATGACTTGATCTGTTACAAATCTTTGTCTTCCTTACACAGACTAACATGTCTTTAGAAATATGATCAAAGAAATAACTGACATCTACTAGTACAGTTTATAAGAGTGACACACAAAGAGGAAATAATATAGGAACTTTCAATTACTACCCAGACATTCTCTAAAAATATCACTCAGTTAAAAAAAATGATTACGGCTTGTTATAATGCTGCATGATGATTGGATATTGGCATTTTTCAGATGAAGGAGGAGGCAGTTAAGTCATCTACTTTTTAGTAAACCCATTTTGAAAAGAAAAACAAACAAACAAAAAAAGCAACAAAATCAATCAGCTCTGTCACACTAATTGCAATTTTCTCATTTGACAGTTTTTGAACTTTGTGGTTTTTTTGTTTTTGTTTTTGTTTCATCCAAAAATCTGACCATGTATTCAGAAACGCCTCACTGCACACTACCTCGGCTACACAGGTAGGTAATACTCGAATCGTTTGTTAAATCACAGCCACTTTGATTATGTTATGTTTCCGACGATACAAACATTGGAAGGCACAGTGGTAACATTGTAGCATTCTAACCTTGTACCTCTGAAAATCCCAGAATAGGGTCACAAACGCAACAATACAATTCAGACAAACTCTTTTTGCCATGTCTTGGTAATGCTGCTTGTAATATCTACACGTGATGTGACTTTTAAGTCCTGTGTTCCCTTATCAGTCCTACAGCATTAAGTTGCACTTTTTTTGAGGAGGGGTATTGCAGTATTTCTCTGGCCAGTACGAATGAAGTTTATACTTAACATATTTGATAGAAACATAGATCAAGCTATGGCACAGCAACTCATCAGATAGCTAGCTATGACGTCTGGGCACAATTGAACCAATTTCCATCGTGAATCTTTATAATGATCGACTTTGGTGTATAGTGCAGTAAACAAATAGTGCTCCTAGTTAAGTATTTGTCAGCATCCTTTTGTCTCTACTCGTTTCTGTTTTGACAGCCACACAATCTTGGCATGTATTAAGGAAAAAAAATCCCTGTTCAAGTAGATTTTCTACCTATCAGCACTGAATAAATGCCATAAATCCATCAAAATGGTCTAAATGTTCCATCTGTTCTCCTGTTTTGCCAGTTATATAGTAATGAAATACATTTGTAAATTTTATGCAACAAATGGCAAACGTTTCATTATTTTGAAATTGTGTATGTAAAAGTTATATTTTTACATGTAGACTCTTGTTATTATGTTTTAATACATTGTATCAGTTTTTTTTAAACTGTGGTTTAAAAAAAGTCTCATTTAAATGAAATAGTGAGCTACAAGAATCTGAATTTTATGTTCATTTCTGAAAATGTAAGAACAAATAAGATAGTTACCCATGTGGTCATCTTTTACAAACCCATAAACATTTTGATTAGCAAAAAAAAAAAATGATTACGATAAATAATTCAATTGCTTACAAAGATGTGCTCAACTTATGATAAGGTTACATTCAAATAAACCACTCATAAATTGAAAATATAAGTTTAAAATGGATTTAATATATTCACAGCTTATCAATGCCATATGGTAATGAAATTGTTTATTTAACCTTGTGTTTACATGACTGGAATAGCAGCTTGCTATCATTGCCCATCATACAAGAATGTATTAGACTACATATTGCTAACCTTGAAAAGGAGAAAAATTCAAAATTAGAAGTATGGTTTCTAATGAATGCACATGATTTCTATTCCCTAGGAAATTTGAACAATCATAAACTAAACCATTGTAAGTCAGGGGCCATTAGTAATTTCATTACCCTAACATACTCTGACAAATAGAGAAAGTGTATTAATAATGGAAATGGAAATGGAAATGAATAAAAGACACTATTCTTTAGCATTCATGTTGACAAAAAAAGAAGTAAAACTCTATATGCTCTCAGCTTGGCCCTTCAATGTCTTCCTATATTTCAAAAGAATTGTTTACATGTAAACTATAGCAGCAAGGATCAAGAGTACTTAATACTTGCAAAATTTTTTTTTACAATTGAGACCAGAGTAAAATTAGAAATTTGAGACCAGCTTAAAGTCAGAAACCAGAATTATTTTGCTCACCTTCATCAACTGTAACAGAAGGAAATACTATGTTAGGCACATTCTAGGACATTAATGACATTAAATCTGTATTGGTCCAGTGACGATGTAATTTACACAATAAAATTCAAAAGTATGTTTCTTTTTTTTTAAAGATTTATTTATTCATTTGAAAGAGTTACACACAGAGAGAAGGAGAGGCAGAGAGAGAGAGAAAGAGGTCTTCCATCCTCTGGTTTACTCCCCAGTTGGCCACAACAGCCAGAGCTGTGCCAATCCAAAGCCAGGAGGTAGGAGCTTCTTCTGGGTCTCCCATGTGGGTGCAGGTGCCCAAGCACTTGGGCCATCCTCCACTGCTTTCCCAGGCCACAGCAGAGAGCTGGATCGAAAGTGGAGTAGCTGGGACTTGAAGCGGCACCCATATGGGATGCTGACACTGCAGGCTGCAGCTTTACCCTATATGCCACAGAGCTGACCCTAAGTATGTTCCTAAACCACAGAAAAATATCCCTTATACAAGAAAACAGCAAACACTTAAGCATTGAAATCTTCTCACCTTTCTATATATCCATATCCAGGTGCTTCAATCTTTAGTCTGGGTAATTCCTTACCGAGTTGAAGCCACTAATACACTGTCAGAAGGCAATAAGAAAGCAACAGAGAACTTCCTTTGAACTGAAATCTTGACTATGTGTGTGTGTGATCTTTGCACTGGTTATTGAATAATGATGTAAAATGAGGAAAACTTAAATTGTCTACTCCTATAGTTAACTTATGATCATTGTTTGGATTTCTTTTTCAGACATTTCATCAATCTCTTTGTCTTCACATCCTAATCTTGAGTGTTGTATTCCTTTTGAGGGGGTCATGCTGTCTTCCTTATTTTTTCCTATATTTTTGTGTTTATTTCCAGGCATTCATGGAAACACTTGTTGGTTTTCCACTCTGAAGATTTTATCTTCGAAATATACTTCTGTGGCTTCATGCAGTATCTGTTTCTTCAGTGGATAGCCAGAGGCGTGTCCTGGGTGGAACAGGAAGCTCTGGTCAGTGCTCAAGGTGGGGATGAGAATCCAGGGCGACACCACCCAACTTGAGCATTGTAGATCTCCTCCATTGTGAGCAATGGGGAGGATTTGATCACATCTGTTGGCATAATCACAACCTCAGCTCCTCTCTTCCAAGATAAACAATGCCCCTGGTTAGCCCGAAATGGGTACAAACCCCACCCATTCAGACGCATGAACCACACAGATCTGTGCAGTCTTCTTTGTTACCACAGAACCTTTGCGATGATCCACCACAGTCAATCAGGAAGCTCTGAGAATCTGAAGCCAGACACAATGATCACCCAGCTATGCCCCATGCCCTTTCATGCAGCCACAAAGGTCCCACAGTCACAGTACACAATGTTCCTGCACTGATGGGGTGCAGAGCATCCGCTCTCATCTCTGAAAGCAGAGACATTCCAAGAACCAGCTTCCTGTGGCTGTTCTGCTAGGCAATTTGAGACTTGGAGCCTGCAACGAATTGAGGGGATGGGAGCACCCCATGGACCAAAGTGAGTGCTCAGCTCCCTGTCAACCTCTCTACCCCAGTCAGACTCAAAATTGGTGGGGAACATAATTTTTTCCCTCTCACAAAATCCCCTTGTCATGTGCTCAAGAGAGCCTCTGTAGCCTATACTGGCATTAAGATGGTGTTTTCTCCCTGCTGGTCACTGGGCACCCTTGTGAGGCGATGGGGAGAAAGAAATGTTCTTTTCTTTTTCTGGATTAAGTCAGCACTCTGCTGTCCCTGCTAAGTCTCCGGTCAAAGTCACTGTGGTCACAAGGTTCTCCCTCAGACAATACCACCAGCGACATGGGCTGCCACAGTCTGCTCTCACCTTGCTCCAACAACCAGGCATCACCTCCAGCCCCCTGTTGCGAGAGGCATTGGTTGTGTCCCCACATGCTGCTGATTATCTGTTCTTTCCACGCTACTCCACAGCATCACTCTACTTTCTGTAGAATTTCCACTCTACACACCTCTCCACCTCTCCCTTGGAAATGGACTTCCTCCACTGTTCCTCTGTTATCTTCCCCTGGTCAAAATCTGCACATCTTCTCCCTATTCTGTCATCTTGGAATCTCTTCTTATAGTCTGTTCTAATTTAAAAGTGAGAAATATATTCAATATTAATTTGAATTTTGATACAAACAACATTTTGCTTTTGAAAATGAAAGGCAATATACTAACATTTGTTTTAAAAATTATTTATTAAATTGATTTCTTAAAATTTTATGGAAAATAAGACTGGCATTGTGGCATAGCAGGTTAAGATGCCGCCTACAGCAACAGCTTCCTGGCTACTCCACTTAATTTATTTTTTTATTTTGTTTTTATTTTTTGACAGGCAGAGTGGACAGCGAGAGAGAGAGAGACAGAGAGAAAGGTCTTCCTTTTGCCGTTGGTTCACCCTCCAGTGGCCGCCGCAGTCGGCACGCTGTGGCTGGCGCACAGCGCTGACCCGAAGGCAGGAGCCAGGTGCTTCTCCTGGTCTCCCATGGGGTGCAGGACCCAATCACTTGGGCCATCCTCTACTGCACTCCCAGGTCACAGCAGAGAGCTGGCCTGGAAGAGGGGCAACCGGGACAGAATCCGGTGCTCCAACCGGGACTAGAACCGGGTGTGCCGGCGCCTCAGGCAGAGGATTAGCCTAGTGAGCTGCGGCGCCGGCCGTGGCTACTCCACTTTAGATCCAGCTCCCTGCTAATGCACCAGGGAAAGTAGTGGGGCTTTCTGCACCCATGTGGGAAACCCAAAAGAAGTTCCTGGTTCCTGGCTCTGACCTGATGCACCTCTGGCAATTGAGACCATTTGGGTGAGGGAACTAGCTTATGGAAGATCTCTCTCTCTCTCTCTCTCTCTCTCTCTGTAGCTCTGCCTTTCAAATAAATAAAATAATTCTTATTAAAAATAAAATAAAAATAAAGTAAAATTCTATGAAAAAGAGGTAAACAGTCTTATACACAGAAGCAAAATCATTAATTCAACAGGAAAAATAAGTCATATGATTCCAATTTTTTAAGGTGAACTTCATTGGAAAAACAGGAGATAGGATAGACAGCACAAGTATACATTTCAGTAAGAATTTAAAAATTTTATCTCTTTTTATTCAAACATGGAAGTTGGAAATAAAACTAACACATAAATTAGTTCTGTTAGACATGTTTATATTGCAAGCTATAGAATGACTGAATTGTTTCAACATTAGGGGGTTATTACTGACTCTTACCTATTAATCTTCTGGAGATAGAGGACCCCCATCCACGTTGGGTTTTCTAAATCTATCTCTCAGGACCAGCATTGTGGTATAGTGAGTAAAGCAGCCACCTACAACACCCAGCATCCTATATAGCAACCAGTTCTTTTCCTGTCTGCTCCACTTACAGTCCAAATCCCTGTTAGTGGCCTGGGAAAAGCAGTGGAAAATGGTCCAAGTGATTGGGGCCCTAGCACTCACATGAGAGGCCAGATGAACCTCCTGGCTCCTAGCTTCAGCCTTGCCCAGCCCTAGATGTTGCAGGTTTCACCTATCTGGGGAGTCAACCAGCAGATGAAAGATCTCTCTCTCTCGCTCTCGCTCTCGCTCTCGCTCTCTCTCTCTCCCCCTGCTCAACTCTGCCTTTAAAATAAATAAGTAAATTTTAAAATATGTATCTATATACATATATATATATATATTTAAAAATACTTTTTGGAACTCATGAAACAGGTTGGTAAAGAGGCAGGATATAAAACTAACACAAAAATAATTGCCTTTGGAAACAGACGATGCCATAGCTGAGAAAGAACTTCCATGATCAATCCCATTCAAATGAATCTTGATGTCAATGGAAGGGGAGAGGGAGCAGGAAAGGGGAGGGTTGCGGGCGGGAGGGAAGTTATGGGAGGGGGGAAGCCATTGTAACCCATAAGCTGTACTTTGGAAATTTATATTCATTAAATAAAAGTTTAATAAATGAAAAAAAATCCCATTCATAACAGCTACCAAAAAATTCAATACTTTGGTATACATTTAACTAAGGAGGTCAAAGATCTCTATGATGAAAATTACAAAACATTAAAGAAAGAAATAGAAAAAGACACAAAAAAGGAAAAACCTTTCATGTTCATAGATTGGAACAATTAGTGTCATAAAAATAGTCTTTCAAATCCTTTATAGAATTGTGTCATCTGCAAATAGGGATAGTTCGACTTTCCCCTTTCCAAATTGTATCCTTTTGATTTCTTTTACTTTCCTAGTTGTTCTGGCTAAAACTTCCAAGACTATATTGAATAGCAACAGTGAGAGTGGGTACCTTCTCTGGTTCCGGATCTTAGTGGGAATGCTTTCAAATTTCCCCATTCAGTAAGATGCTGGTTGTGGGTTTGTCATATATTGCCTTGATTTTGTTAAGGAATGCTGCATTGTGGGGAATTCCACAGTAATCTCAAAAAGAGTCACAGATCACCACTTACCTGGAAAGGAGATGAACTGTGGAAACTCCACAGTAAAATATTGAAAAGTTACCACTAGCCACAAAATAAAAGTAAAGTGGAGTTATAAGTCAGGAGCTGAGGCAATGCCTAACGACTGTTAGGGCGATGCTCCTAATCATACCAAGCAGACATCTCTGGTCAGTCAGATTACAGTGTGCTGTGGACAATACCCTCCTACCCATGCTGACTGGACAGTTCAAACATACGTATGGCGGGAACAGTATTGACTGGACTTTTCAAATGCAAGCAAGGAGGAAACAGCATTGATTGAACAACAAGTTGGAGGATGGCAAGCTGGAGGACTGCTGGAAAATGAGAATAAAAAGGGGAACCCTTGCACCACTCTCCATCCTCTTGGGGATCATGGCCCGGTGTGTGTGAACCTCTGGATCTCCACACATCTGGAGCTGATGAGGCAGCCCATTACTCTGCATGGAGCAGATAGTGGCACAAGCCAACCTGCAGAGCTGTCCCTGAGCTGTAACCCCACTATCTGTGTGTGAGTGTGTGTGTGTGCGTGGGCCCAGTGCATGTGAACTTCTGGATCTCCTCGCACTTGGATCCAAAGAGCCAACCCACTAGCTTTTGCTGCACGGCACAAGGCAACTATGGGATCAAAACTCCAGCAGAGATATCATCTCACTGCCTTGCCTGGAGTCCTTATCAGACTGTTGCCAGACCTGACCACAAAGCCTGACCAGGCCTCTCATCAGGGGACCTCTCCAACTTCTCGCCTGGCCTTCTGCCTGGGAACTTTGAGCCTTCTGCCCAGAGTGACAGCCTTCCCACGACTTCTTTCCTGTAAGTGACTGATCCAAGATCCATCTCTGCCAAGACATGGAGCTCTGGACCTTGAACACTGACACTCTTTTTCGTGACCATGATATGAGCCTTGAAAATGCAGCTTTTACAAATAATGTTAGTCATGTGTAATATAATATAACTATGCTTTGAACCTATGCAAGGTATCTGTAAATAATGCTGGAGATATAAAGAGAATTGAAAATGAAAAAAAAAATGCTGGAGACCTTGATGTACATATACTATTATAATTAGATAGCCCTCAAAATTATTTTAACATTGTATACTGTTATCTGTGGATTAATGAATAAGTTCAAGTAGTATTATTGATATTGATATTAAAGGTGTTGATTCCAGTAGTCCTCTAGTCATTAAGGAAATAGTGTTACTCTGATAGTTAAATATTATAGTAAGTAAGTTAAGTAGATGATAAGTAGTTACATTAAGCTAAGTAATTCAGTAAGTGTGTTAAGTTAGCTATAAGTTATGATAAGTGATATAATTGACATTATTGATAGTGATATTAGTGATATTGATAAGTATGTAAAGTAATTATGTTAAGTTAGGTGATTAGGCCAAGTAGTTAAGTAGAAGATAAGTACTTATGTTAAGAAGTTAAGTAAAGTAGTTAAGTAGTTAAATAGTTGTCACATTAAGTAGTGGTGTTCAGTATGTTGATAAGTGTATTAAATAGTATAGATTGATAAGTATATTGATACTGATAAGTGTATTGACCCCAATGAGGATGCTGATGAGTAGTGTGATATAAAACCCCTGGTGTGTCCCTGGTGTGTGAACAATAAAATTGGAAAAGACAGTCTTGTGTCCTGGTGTTCCTTTCTTCCCCATGACTGATAAGTCGTACGTCACACTTGCTACTGTCGAGCTGTGTGACAGTAGACACTCGCGACATGCATCTATAACCAATTTGCTCAAGGTTTTCATCATGGAGGAAGGTTATATTTTATCAAATGCTTTCTCCGCATCTATTGAGTTAATCATATGGGTTTTATTCTTCAATTTGCTAATGTGATGTGTCACATGTATTGATTTGTGTATATTGAACCATCCTTGTATACCATGGAAAATCCCACATCATCTAGGTGAATGATCTTTCTGATGTCTTGTTGAATTTGTTGAATTTGAATATATAATATTTTGTTGAGGATTTTTGCATGTATGTCCATCAGGGATATTGGACTATAGTTCTCTTTCTCTGTTGTATCTTTTTCTGGTTTGGAATTCAGGTGATTCTGGCCTTATGGAAGGAGTTTTGGATGGTTCTCTCTCTTTCAATTGTTTTCAATAGCTTGAGAAGGATTGGAATTAGTTCTTCTTTAAATGTCTAATAGAATTCATCTCTGAAGCCATCTGGTCTGGAGCTTTCTTTTTTGGGGAGGGTCTTTATTACTGACTCAATCTCTGATTGGTTATCGCTCTTTTTAGGTTTCAATTTTTAATCACACCCTAAACAGTAGTTTTCTATTTGAATTTACCTGACACTTACTTTTCTGAATAATAGGATCAAACAAAGTGTGGTATGGTTAGCAGAAATAATGAAACAGAAACTCATGCTCCTAGAATATTATCTTTATATAATGGTGTTTATTTACTATAATCTTTTCTATTTACCAAATTCAATTTAATCATTCTATCATGATAGGTTCTTTTGAATTAAATATGTTTGAAAATATTTTAATAAATGTTATGAGAATTTAAATGAACATCTTTGACATAGATATAGAAGTCCTTTGCCAGTATAAGGTAGTTTCTGGTATCTTTAGTGTAATAAACATAGAATTTGAGGTACTATTTTGAGCACCTGGGGGATTTTATATGGTATTACTAAAATTACGGAAATATAGGGAATAACAATATAAAATTAATTTAGGATAAAAAGTAGGGAATGTACATCGCACAAAAAGTTAGATCTTTTGTGCATGTTAGAATTCGTAGTAGGTAGAGATTTCTATTAAAAATCAGATTTGATTTATAGCAATACCACTGATTGGAAAATGAGGTGAAAATATAACCTATTTCAAATGACTTGAGTTCATAAAGTTACACATTAGAAAATATAGATTTACTTTTATTGCTTAGCATAGGAAATATAAAAATTATTTATTATGTTAAATGGCATTTAATTTCAGGTCACAATTATATAAAATAATAAGAATATATTTTAAAAGCAACAAAATAGCATTCAAAATATAATATTGTTTAAAATGGAGAGGAGGAGAAATTATACACAAAATGAGGAATAATGGTAGAAGTGCTAACCTGGCACAGAAAGATTTAACAGTCACTCCAGATTGTAGTCAGCAGAATTGATAAGAAAGAAAATATATTGCATGGATTAAAGAAACTGCATGGTAATTCTCTAACTGTACTATTCATCTAAAGCTCAGCACAAATGCTGAATTTTGAAAATGCTTATAAAGAGAACATTTAGGAAATGATAAGCACGCTTAGCTTATGTAGCACAATGAAAAGAACACGAGACAGCAAAGAGAGGAGTTCATGTTCTTGGGGTTACAACAATGTCACTGCTGCACCAGAGGCCATAGCATCTGGTCATCTCATTTGTTTCAGCCAAGCTGTCCTCATTTGTCAAATAAAAACCTTTGCAAAATTTTATCACAGTTCTCTGGCAGGCTCAGATATCATGGTGAATTGAATTAGGAGTACATGGACAATAGACAGACTACTAAAATCCACTGTAATATGTTTTAAATGTGAGTAAAGGTTTTCTACAAAAATTGATAAACTATTCACTGCATCTGCTGATGATATATTGAGGGGAGGAGGAAGGGATTAATCAGAAAAGAGGTTAGGTTAGGCTAATGATTCTCAACCATCACTGTTTTAGAACCAACTGGAGGCCTCTACAAAATGCAATCCTTTGGCCTTCACCCCAGGATTCCTTTTCAAATAGTCCAGGATGTATTCAGGCATCAGTGTATTTTAACAGTCTTCCTAAAGAAAGGGCCATCAAAAGAGCTACTTTTCTCTGAAGGAAGGAGAGAACTTCCACTTTGCTTATGGTCCTGTCTAAATACTGATGGAGTTTGTGGACTCAAAAGGCTTCCATAGTCTTAGCAGCTCATGACAAGTGCCTCAGGTGATCACTGACATCATAAACAAGAGTGTCAATTGTTAAATCAACAACAGGAGTCAATGTGCACTTGCTCCCTATGTATGTCCTTAATGAGTTGTACTATGAGAATTAACAGGAAAATTTTTCTTCAAACAGTACTTTATCCTTTGTCTTTTTGTGTGGGTGCAAATTGTTTAAATCTTTACTTAGCATAGAGTTGATATTCTGTATATAAAGAAAGTTAAAAATGAATCTTAATGAAGATTGGGGTGGGAAAGCAAGTAGTAGGTGAGACGAGAATAGAGGTAGGAGGGCGGGTTTGGGTGAGAGAACTGCTATAGTCCAAAAGCTGTACCCATGAAATTTGTATTTATTAAATAAAAGCTTTCTTAAAAAAACAGTCTTCCTAAATGCTTCCAATATTGATCTATTCATGGAAATCTCTGGATTAGTCATATTAAAATATTACTTACCAATATGGTTATAAATAATATTTCACTGATCTAAAAATATTAGAAAATCAATTAACTATAATATGAACATGATAACCTCAATAAATGTTAAATCTATGGAGACCCTGTTATATTTACTTAATATTGTTATAGGTACCTTAACACATTCCCTTAATTAATCTCTCAACAATGCTAGGATGCATTAACTTTATTTTTCCATGTTTAAAAAAGGAAAATCCAATCTCAAAGATTCCATAAATTGCAGGGTTCTGTACCAACAGTGCTCTGTTCTATTTGATTTTACTTTCAGTTACAAAATTCATTTGCCTCTACTTAAGTATCATCCTGATGTAGTTATGATAAAAAAAAAAAAGTAATGGAACAATGTCAGTTATTTTACTATATCCTATTATCTGTCAGGATTATATTAATATAAAATGACTACTTAGTGAATCCAATTTAAAATATGGTTTCACAAGTTGTACTATCTATGCCACAATTAAGTTCTTGGGAAAGTTTGCTTTTTTCTCAGAAATATATCTCTATTTTTAATTGCTACTATAATACCTTAGAATTCCCATTGAGTTTGCTGTTCTGGGAACTAGAACATTAAACCACTATGTTCTTTTTCAAACTTTCTATTGGAGCCAACATTATGGCTTTAGCTATATCAGAAACTCTCCTCTGTATTGTTTCATGCAGTCCCTGTGCTATAGGCATTTTATGACTCTTTGAGATTAAGATATTTCAAACTTCAGTGACTATATGTTTCCACCGGGATATTGGAAACAGACTTCAGAATCTCCACACACAATTCAATTTTTAAAATAAAATTCCATAAATTAAGGTTCTCATAAACCTGTGGAAATGCTGCTGTTCTGAGCAGCTGCTTTCTTGCATTTGATCCACATGCTAGGCAGACTTCAAAGGGATATGGCATTTAAACCTGGATGTCCTTAATTAGCATAAAGGTTGTGAAAAGATCATGCCTTGGCAAAGAGATTATGCCTATTAAAAAATTCAGACAGAAGATCAATATGTAATCACAACTTGAAGTATACTAATCAGAATACACTACCTTGAAGAAAACATCAACTAAATCTATTTACTATATAGCACAGCTAGAGGCCTGTCCTTAGAAGGAGGCTACAGACTGAATTGAGATCATGAGTTCAAGCTTCGGCTTCCATTTCACAAACAAACAAATAAATAAATAAAAATACATTGTATAGAAAAGTCCTTTCACAGGACATTCATTATAAAATCAGAATTAGTTAAACCTAAGGGGATGGGTAATGTAAATTTCCACTTGAGCCTCGAGTGTTTAAATGGACATGAACTCACGTTAATTGATTCATTCCAACTATATGACTTCATAAGAAAAGGGAAGCCCAGAGGAGACCTTCTAGAAATCAAGAATTAGACAAAGACAATGATGACTTAGGGATGATCCTGAGAGAAAATGTGTTTTTATGGTTGTTTTGTTTTGTTCTCCTGTAGGGATAAAAAACATTACTTTTGGCCGGTGCCATGGCTCACTAGGCTAATCCTCCGCCTGCGGTGCCGGCACCCCGGGGTTCTAGACCCGGTCCGGGCGCCAGTTCTTTCCCGGTTGCTCCTCTTCCAGTCCAGCTCTCTGCTGTGGCCCGGGAAGGCTGTGGAGGATGGCCCAAGTGCTTGGGCCCTGCACTCGCATGGGAGACCAGGAGGAAGCACCTGGTTCCTGGCTTCAGATTGGCGCAGTGTGCCGGCTGCAGCGGCCATTTGAAGGGTGAACCAACAGAAGGAAGACCATTCTCTCTGTCTCTCTCACTGTCTAACTCTGCCTGTAAATATATATATATATATATATATATATATATATATATATATATATATATATAACTTTCAAATAAGTTTAAGTACAATCAGAAAGAAGGCCCTCACCAGACCTTGAATATTCTGTAACTTGATCTTAGCCTCCACAATCTCCAGAACTGTGTTTAAAAAGTTTTTGTTGCTTATAAATCACCAGTTTACATCACTTTGCTGCAGAACTGAAAATGGACTAAGATACTGAGCCACACCAAAAGCAGGCACACTTTTTTCTGCAGGATTTTGCATCTACTGCTTCCTTTACCTAAATTGTTCTTTCCTTTCTCCCTCTTTCATGTTCTATTACAGTGTTTTCTCATGGATGTCTTTCCAAGTCATCATAAATTGCAAATCTACTATAATGACATCTAAACATAATGTACCCCTTCCTCCTCTTTATTTTTGTTCCTATCATATAATAATTTAAAATACATATTTTGTTTACTGTCCTCTTTCCTAAATGTATTTTTGATTTGGATAAAGTATTTGGTTTGTTGTTCACTGCTATATCACCAGGATCTAGAACAGTACCACTCATATAATAGACACTCATTAAATATTTTTGAATGAATAAATGCATGATAGAACGTTTGTGCTTTTTCTTATTTTGGGAGGGATAGGGATAGCAAAAAAGGTCAATGTTGGAGAGTTCATGATTAATTAGTCCACAGGGGAAAAACTTTTTTTTTTTTTAATATGCCCTTTAAGCAGGGCGATCAGAGTGCCAGTGACCTCTGTAGGTCTCAAACAAGACTGTCATCAGCTTTACTGCAAAGTCTTCTATTTGTTGCTTACTCAGTTTGTCATTTTTTTACCAGTTTTGTGAGAAAGAAAACTGTTGTGGCAATTTCATTTCTCATGATTTGAGGAAATTCTAAGAGGAGACCAGCAAAATCTCTTCAGCTCCAACAAAACACAGGCCAGAGGTAGGTAGAAGACCAACTGCACTACACTTGTGTTTCTCCACAGGGGAAAAACTTTAAGAAAAAAAAAAGAGTCAAAAAGAAGAAGAAAGAAGAAAAGGAAAAGAAAGAAGAAAAAGCTAGGCTGAGTCCTTCACTTTTTAGCCAACTGAGCTGCCCTAAGTTATTCATATAGAGTAAGGGTAAACTCAGATTTTCTTCGCTCCTTCCTAACTCTCTCTGCTCTTAGTAAAGTCTATTCCCTAGACTCGAGGTTGACCAATGTTTTTTTTTCCTGAACCTATGCAGTGTCTTGCTTTACTGTGTATTATATGAGCTTGGACATCAGTTATTATTTTTCCAATACTGATTTCTATAATTTATTGCTTCTGGGGTGGTCTTAGTATAATCACATTTTACACAGTACAGTTCCTAGTTGTTTTATGGGGTCTCATGAAACAAGATTTCTATTCCTTTGTGTGATTATGAGTTGGAAAGCCAACCAATAAGATGGAAGTTCTACTTGTAGTAGCGTTTTCTCCTTTCTATTTTTGTTGTCTTTGTTTAATAGTGAAATATTGAATCAATATTGAAATCAGGAATCTGTAACTGCAAACTTAGGACAAAGAAGTTTTCCTGTCTATACTTCCCTCATGCTTACCAATAGAATGTGCTTTCTACTCCAAATTTGAAATAAATAAAACTACTATTATATTGGGGCACAAGAAAATGATTAACAAAACTCTCAAACCTCAACAGTGGAGATGGCATTTCAGAAAAATGTGATATTTGGATGTGAAAGTTGTTTTCTTGTCTCTTTCATATGAGATGTAAAAAATCAGTCAGAAATTCTCCAGGAAGGAATGAGTGAACCATCTAGGGTCACACAACATGACATATGCTTTATTAAAGGAAAATTATTTTTTAACTTCTCTAGCAAACTCAAAGGAAAACATATATAATTATTTTTATCCATTAAAAAATTACTGTCTATTCACATCTTATTTTATTTTCCCATTATCAGTATATAATATTGGGGCTAAGTTAACACCTACTAATCTTATGTTGAACAGCAAACATTTTGTAAAACACACATATTATTCTAGTTAATCTTCTTAAAAGATGTGTCATATAGATTATATTATCCTATTTAGAACTAATATAGTCCAAGTAATTAACCCAAGATTACAAACTTAAGTGGAGATGCAGAACCTCCAGACCAACTAACTAGTGTATAAAATTACAGACTTGAATGAAATTTCATTTACCTACATTAAATATTAGGTCATACATGTGTAAGAACAGATGCAATTGAAAACTTCAACTGATTGTTAAGGAGTATGTTTCCTGTTCCGGACAGGTGCACTTGTTTTAGGAAACATGCTCCAAGGCTCTGCATTACCACAAACTGAGCCATCATCCTATCCCC
The DNA here is from genome assembly GCF_033115175.1 of Lepus europaeus. NCBI lineage: Eukaryota > Metazoa > Chordata > Mammalia > Lagomorpha > Leporidae > Lepus > Lepus europaeus. The sequence continues at coordinate 119,693,040 of NC_084829.1, forward strand.
AGAGTTGACCTTGTTCTAAATTCTACTCCTGCTTCTTTTTGTTCTCCACAGAAAAGCAAAGAGAGCTTATTAACGTGAGAATTGAAAACTTTCTTGTCCCTTCTTAAAACTCTTCAATCACATGCAAACACAGTGGAAGCCTATCATGACCATAAATATGGCATAAATTGAATCCTTGTTGTATCTATCACACTCGTGGTGACACTCTTTTCTCTCCTGAAGCCCCAATTATAGATTTTGTATCTTCTTTCAACATCCAAATGGTTTAACTTCCTCATTGCTTCCATATGCTGTTACATCTCCCTAAAATTTCTCTTTGGATACCACATCTCTTCAGATTACGTGACTGATTTGCTGACTCCAGATTTCAGTTTAGATATCAGCTCTCCAGAAGGCCTCCCATGTCTGCTCTGTCTAAAACATACATCCTATTTCCCTTCTGCTCCTGGTTATTTGCATATTTACACTAAGTTTATTTCTTTCATGATACATATTATAATTCATAATCATTTTGCTTATTTTTTTAAATTTATTAATCCAACAACTGCATGAGAATAGTTATTGTGTCCCAGAAAAGTGTAGTTCTTACTGAGAATTGAAATTATGCTCATCTCTTACCTAAGCATCTTCAGTGGCATCAAGAAACACGTGAACTTTTAGAATGGCTACAATGCCAACTCCATGAGAATAGTGAACACGTCGTTTCATGCTTGTGCCTCCAATATTTATCATAGGATCTAGTACACAGTAGTAGCTCAGTAATCATTTGATACATATATCACATTTCTCCCCAATTTAAAATAAAAATGTATTTCAATTTCAAATAACGCAAATTTCAAATTGTTTATCCCAGTCTTCAAGATGTATCCAAGTTTCTATAGGTACCCAGTTTCTTTTTCTCCTAAACCCATTCTAAGTATTTTAAAAAGGCAACATCAAGCATCTCCATCTGTTCCTATCTTGACATCTTCATATAAATCATTCTATTTTGCTTAAATGCCATCTACTTTCCAAAATTAGTCAAATTTTAGGTACATCTGCCCTGACTTTATTTTATGTAAGGTATTTATTTATTTATTTATTTATTTGATACTCAGAGTGACAGACACAGAAAAGGAGTGTCACAGAGAGGGTGATCTTACCTCTGCTGGTTCACTCCCCAAATGGCAGCAATGGCTAGGGGTGACCAGGTCTCAAAACCAGGAACCTGTAACTCTGTCTAGGCATCATGCATGGGTGTCAGGGGCTCAAGCACTTGGGCCACCCTTTGCTGCAGATGCAACTCAAACTGGTGTGCTCATATGGGATGTAGGCATCACAGGAAGCAGCTTCACTTGCTATGCCACAAGGCCAGCCCTACTCTGGCTTTTGGAAGATTTTCTTCTTTCTTCATTATCTCTTGTTTCTTCCAAGAAGATTAATTGACTCTAATGGAAATATCCCTTGGACTTCAAAATATCTATTTTAATACAGAGGTGATTAAAAGCAGTGAAGCTAGAGAAAACATTGTTCTACCTAACACTCCCATTTACTACCTGGGGATTTTTATTTTCTCATCAACTACAATGAAAACTATAACTTTTCCTACTTCACATTTTTAAAATAAACTTATAATACATGTAGCATTCAGGATCATGATCATCAGGGAATGGTAAGTACTCAAAAAATGCACATATTTGAAGTTTTAATGCAACTTGCATTCATTTAACATTACATTTATTTGGCTATATGCCTTACAGCTACCAAAGGATTGCGAATTTCCTAAAAATCTAGGAAAATTAATTATTCTGATCATTTCCCTCAGTTTCTTGTGTAAAGAAGGCATTGAATTAATAATTGTTGACTAGACTGATTGCATTGATTAAAGAACACTTTTTTAAAATGAAGTTTTGTCTGTAAGTGTGCTTCTTGCAGAAACAGGAAAAACTATAATTAGCTCTTATCTTGCACAAGATTCATAAACCTAAATTGCTACACAGTTCTTTTTCTTCTACCAGCGTATGCTGTATATAATGTTTTAAAATAATTAGAAGCTCTTGGAGGTAATCAGCTTTTCTTCATGCTCAATCTAGAATATTTCAAACAGCATTTAACTGAGTGTTGTGGGTGGAATTTTGCATGATGTGAGTCCTTACTGGAAGTTCTTATCTGATGGATTTTCAGTTAGAACAGTGGCTCCTACATACCACAGACTGGCTAAACGAGAATCACCTAAGGCGATTATTAATATCACAGCTTGCTGGGCCCCTTGCTGGACCCACTCATCAGAATCTCTGGGAGCAATGGCCACAGAAATTACACTTACTACCCCAGGAGTTTCTAATGTGTAGCCAGTAGTAGAGACTCTCCTCTGGAAAGCAATTGAACGGAATCATCATGTACAAAATAAAAGATGGTAGACCTTTGTAAGATTTATTTATTTATTTGAAAGTCAAAGTTGCAGAAAGGAGGGAAAGGCGGGGGGGGGGGGGGGGGAGAGGGCGGCATAGACATACAGAGAGGACTTCCATTCACTCACCAGATGGTCTCAACAGCTGGGGCTGGGCCAAGACAAAGCCAGGAGACAGGAGCTTCTTGCCAGTCTCAATTAAATGATAAACTTAAACCTATAGTTTTCCATTTTAAAATTAATAAAGCCTTTTAAAATCCTTGTAAAGATAAATCATTAAAATATGTAATTTATAGGTGCAGGTATCGTGGTGCAGAGGGATCAGCTGCAACCTGGGATGTACATATCAAATTCAGACTGGTGGTTCTAGTCCTTGCTACTACTCCATTTAAGATCCAGTTTCCTGCAAATGTATCCTGTGAGGTGGCAGAAAATGTCTCAAGTATTTGTGTCCCTACCACATGGGAGACTGAGCTGTAGTTCCAGGATCCTGACTACAGCCTGACTCCGTGCTGCCTATTGTGGGCGATTGGGGAATGAACCACCAAACAATCAGCAGATGGAAACTCTCTCTCTGTTAGATCTCTCTCTCTTTCTCCCTTGTTCTCTCTCTCTCTCTCTCTCTGCATTTTAAGTAGAATAAAATATATAATTACTTAAAATATATAAATTATAAAAATTGAAATTTGATATTACAGAATAAGCATAAATGAAAATTAAAATACATGAGTCTATTGAGTTCAAGAATCTGAAAGCTGCAGCAACTTTGAAACTTATAGTATCTTATTGCTGAGCAGGATTATCATTTTTGAATGTACCACATTTTGTTTATTCATTCACCAGTTGAGGGCTATTTGGATGGTTTCCATTTGTGGCTATTGTGAATAGTTCTGCTGAGAATATTCAAGTACAGGTCTCCTGCATGGACACCTATTTTCATCTGTCTTGGGTAGATTTCATAGGAGTGAAATTCATGGTTTATTAGGGAATTCTATTTTTTGAAGGTTTTATAAAGTGTCAAAAATGTTTATTCAAAATGATGGCTTATCTATTTTACATTTCCAGCAGAATGTATGATATGAAGTTACCTCTTTCTCTACATTCTAACCAACCTTGCTATTATGCACTACAATATACATGATTCCAAAAAACATTAAATATATACTACAAAAGGCATGGACCCCAAAAACACTGATCTAACTGGAGTCAAGTGAAAAATGGCACATATTGCAAGATTCCACATGTAAGAAATGTTCAGGAAAAAAAAATACTGATAGATAGAAAGCAAGTTAAGAATTACCCAGGAGTTGAATATAAGTAGGCTGTAAGTGTTTATGAGAAACCTGGGATAATGAAAATGTTTTTAAAGAGTAGATCATGGGGCTGGCATTGTAGCAAAGTGATTAAAGCCACATCCTGTGACACCTGAATCCATTATGGGTACTGGTTTAAGTATCTGATGTTCCACTTCTGATCCAGCTCCCTGCTGATGCTTCTGGGAAAGCAGTAGAGGACAACCCGAGTCCTTGGCTGCCTGCACCCATGTGCAAGACTAGGAAAAATCTCTTGTTTTTTTTGACAGGCAGAGTGGACAGTGAGAGAGAGAGACAGAGAGAAAGGTCTTCCTTTGCTGTTGGTTCACCCTCCAATGGCTGCCACGGCCGGCGCACTGCACTGATGCGAAGGCAGGAGCCAGGTGCTTCTCCTGGTCTCCCATGGGGTGCAGGGCCCAAGCACTTGGGCCATCCTCCACTGCACTCCCGGGCCACAGCAGAGAGCTGGCCTGGAAGAGAGGCAACCGGGACAGAATCCGGAGCCCCGACCAGGACTAGAACCCGGTGTGCTGGCACCGCAAGGCGGAGGACTAGCCTATTGAGCCGCGGCGCCGGCCAGGAAAAATCTCTTGACTCCTGGCTTCGGCCTGGCCTGAGCCCTGGCCATTGAAGACATTTTGGCTTCTCTCTCCACATCTTCAACCCCTTTTTCCAACTGTGCCTCTCAAATAAATATAATGAACTAATTAATTAAAAAGTAGATCACAATAATGATTTCACAACTCTCTGTAAATTCACTAAAATTTATCAGTAATGTGAGATATTAATGATATCTAACGAAAAAGATCTATATGCAGTGCATGCAGATGTTTGAACATACCTGTGCATGCATGTGTGTGTGGACACATCATTTGTATAAAATTATTAGAATTAACGTGACAATTTCTACCAAAACCTTAATGAGATAATACTGACTTTATATTAATGAACTGTGAATTGACAAGATTAACAATAAGTGTCTTCTAATCTCTAAAGCATATTCCTAAATTTATTTAGGTTTCTTTTATTTTGTTAATCAGCATTAATATTCCTGGTGACCTCTAATTAAACAAAATGTCGTATTTGAATTGTACAATTTTACTTCTGCTCTCCAGTATGTATGACTTCTTCTGTCTCTATTTTACTAGGTAGGACTTCTAGTATGATGTCCAAGAGGAGTGGTGAGAATAGACGTTCTTGTAGGAATGTATTTAGATTAATGACATTGGGTTTTTTGTTAGCTATAGTTTTCTTTAATTGCCTTTTTATAAGTTTAAAAACATTCCTTCCACTAGTTTTCTGGAAGATTTTTGTTTTGTTGTTTTTATTTTTAAAATCTACTTATTTTCACTTTTATTTGAGATGCGAACAGACAACTACAGATCTTCCAACTGCTGGTTCATTCCATAAATGCCTGCAACAACCAAATCTAGGCTAGGCTGAGCCACGACCCAGAATTTAGTCCAATACACTCTCATGGGTAGCCAGCATCCTAGTATTTGAGCCATCATTTGCTTCCTTCAAGAGTGTATTACCAGGAAACTCTATCAGAAGTCGGCTAGCTGGGATTCTAACCCAGGCACTCTGATATAAAATGTGGGCTTCCCAAGCAATGACTTAACACCATGCTAAATGCCTGCCCCTAGAGATTTTTTATAAAGGGGTTATAATTAATGTTTTCCTTGTGCATTTTTTCCATGAGTTGAGAATATCACATGATTGCATTTAGTTTATTAATATAGTGATGATTGATTTCAAGTATTGATGAGATCTCCAGTTAGATCAGTGTTTTTGGGATTCATGCCTTTTGTAGTATATATTTAATGTTTTTTGGAATCATGCATGTTGTAGTACATAACAGCAACGTTGGTTAGAATGTAGAGAAAGAGGTAACTTCATATCATACACTATTCTTTTTATATATTGCTAGATTATATTTGCTGATATTTTGTGAGGTAATTTTACCTCTATCCATAAATACAATATTGTGATTTTCTTTTCTCAGAATATAATTTTCTGTTTTGATAGCAGTGCAAGGATGATATTTTTTAAAAAATATTATCATACTTTATTATATTAAAACCAAACAATAATCTGACAATAACAAATCTGTTTACTGAATATTGTTACATTAGACTTTATGGACAGGATGTCACCTCCTTACAACTAAAGTTCCCTTCAGAAAAAGATGAATGAAAACAATTGCTTCTCAGACTTGATAATTGCTGCTTCAAAAGGTAGTTTTTTTTTTTTTTTAATCACAAATACCAAATTAAAAAAATACTTTAGGGCACCATGACTTCCTTTTATTTCTGTATGCATCCACATTTCAGCCTTCAGTGGACCTGAACTGAAAGTGAAAAAAGCAGCACTGTGCTGGGAAAGAGCTCACCAGCCTGGGGGATGGGCCGTGTACACCGAGGAGGTTTTTTTTTCCATCACTACAGACAACAGAGGGGGCAGCAGCATCAATACTAAAGTGCAGGGATCGAAGGTTCTTTTTCTTTTAGTTCTCTGCTTCCAAACTAGACCCAATGGACTGCAAGGATGATGAAGTGAGAGCCCTTTTCACAACGTTTTCAGTATTGAAAAGCCAAAGCAATTACAGGAAAAGAGAAGAATTCAGAGGGATCATGTGTGCTTAAGTGTCTCCATGTGGCTTTTCCCCACGTTTAACCACCAAGGTTCTGGAGAGCTGGCAGGTCTGAGTGACCACACTGCCACCGTTCTTGTCATCAAAACTTGAGCTGCAGGAACGCATCAGCGGCTGACAAGAGTAGGGAATAGCATGGATGAGGGCCTGGCATTCATTGCCCAGGGTTTGGGAAAGTGAGAGAATGTGCTTCCTAAACTCAAAGAGGGAGGTCAGAGACTTGCCAGATTTACCTGATGACTTCTGTGCAAGACAAGGAAGCATCATGGGCAGTGTTGAATGGTGATGTGCACTGAAGGCCTCAAGGAAGAAGGGAAAATAGCATCCCTGATAAAGATGGGGGCGAACGAGAAGGGAAAGCCCTAAATTGCTCACAGAAGGCCAATTTCGGGGGAGCAGAAGGATGGGAGTGTAAGAGAGGGGATGATGGTGGCCTGGAGAGGGCATTCTTTAAGAACCAAAAAAAGAACTGGGATGCAGACAAAGCGCTGCCATACCGAACAGTAGTACCACGGGCGGCCACCTGAAATCTTCATCTCTACTCTAAGGAACTGGAGGGCTGATGGGTGGGAGGTGGAGTTCCGGCAAGGGTGAGGCAGGGGAAAAAAAAAGCTGGGACTCAGACCAGGTAATCAGCTGCAAGGTGGTGGTGGATGTCTTTTCACAGTTGAGTTAGCTGTGTCCCACCAGTGATGATGGCAATCAGCTTAAATATACCTTCTTGATCCCGAAGTTGAGCTAGGTGGACAGTGGTTACTCTTGACAGATGATGTTAGAGAACAACTTAGGTATTTTCAAATGGACAAAAAAATAGTACCATTTACTGTATCTTTAGATAAGTTGCCATTGAATGGGAGCTTCCTTTCTAGTAATTTGAGGCCTGCAAGATGAATCTAGAGAATTTATTGCTGTGGAAAATGAAGAGTGCTTTATCTGCATGGGGTGAGATGGGGCAGAAAATGTGGCTTTCCTCTCACCTTAGTTGCTGTAGCACCGTCCTCTGGCTGCTGATGGAGCTTCATGTTGTCTTTAAACATCATCAGGCACCACTGTTCTTGCAGCACAGCTTTGGTGCTGTGAGTTCTGCTATTTTGTTAGCACTGATATGACTCTTGGGTCCACCACCCCATTATAACTATTAATTCTGTTCATAATAAATTTTGTTGCAAATCATACAAAGGGGTGTACTTCTATATATTTAGGCCCACATTCCATTTTAAGCTGTTTATTTGGGTTTTTCCTTTATTGTTTTTGCAGGCCAAATTATCATCCCTTTCCATTGTATAAGTGTCACGTCTAGAATCCAGCTAACTCTGTCATCTGTTACTCCTTTCTGGCCTTCTTCAAGTTCTTCCAACATCAAGCAATTGTGGGGGACTTCTACTCCAGAGGACATAGTGGCTGACATCTTGGATCGTGAGAGCTCCAAGGCCAGCTCCTTCTTCTAAGGATAATCTTATGAAATGATTTAGAAATTACTCACTCCAGAGAAAGAATCAGTGATTTTGAAGAGATGTCAGTGGAGGCTTCCCAAACTGAAGGGCCACTATGCAAAAGAAAAGTTGTCAACATTATCAATGATTAGAGAAATGAAATTCAAAATCACACCAAGATACCACTATATAAGCATCAGGCTGGCTGTATTTTTTAAAATATTTTATTTATTTATTTTAGAGTAGAGACAGTGAGAGGAAGAAACAGAGAGAAAGGTCTTCTGTCCGTTGGTTCACTCCCCAAATGTCTGCAACAGCCAGAGCTGCACTGATCTGAAGCCAGGAGCCAGGTGCCTCCTCCCGGTCTCCCTTATGGGTGCAGGGGCCCAAGGACTTGGGCCATCTTCTACTGCTTTCCCAGGCCAAAGAGCTTTATTGGAAGAGGAGTAGCCGGGACTAGAACCAGCGCCCATATGGGATGCTGGCACTGCAGGTGGAGGATTAACCTACTGAGCCACGGCGCCGGCCCCAGCTATATTTTTTAAATGTGGAAAGTAACAAGTGACAGGGCTGCAAACTACTGTAAAGGGTGAAAATTATGTCATTGTAAAATATCAAGCTTTTCCAGTAGTTGGGAGAGTTGAGGTGCTTTATTTTCTAAATCCTTGGTTATTTTCACCAACATTGTATCTTTCTGAAAATTATCTTTAAAAGTTTGGATTTTAGAATGACATTATTTCATCCAGATACTAGTTTCATTTGATTTTCCAGGTCACTGGAAATATTATAGTTTTACATCACCTTAATATTATTCCTGGAATTGAGACCTCTGGGCCTACTCAGATGACATAAAATTGAGCTGCATTCTATGTGATGTATTGATTTCTACATGCCTTGGGTAAAACCTAAGGCACAAGGTAAACGGTGGTAGTTCTATCACCAGAACCAGAATATTAATTTTTTATCTGCTTAACCCTGGATAAAATAGTCACAAATACTGTGCTCAGTTTTCTTGATTTTTGTAATTATGCCTTATCTGACATCTTGGTCTGATAATTTTCACCATCTTATTCAGCATCACAGTTCTTTAAATCAAGTTTTTTTTTTTTTTAATTTGAATCTTCTGGCTGTCTTTAAAAAGAGTCTTAGTTTAACTTAGACTTTTAATTATTTATTATTTATTATTTCAATTTATGCTAAATCATCAAAGGTAAAATAAATTGCTTAGCCCATGTAGACAGATACAAATAATATAAAATGATATGGTCAGGCAAAAGTGAGTCATCTCATACCTGCTAGCTTTCCATATAAAGCCATAACTGAGTGCTATTTTGAGAATTTTATTCTATTAATCAGAAATGAATATATATTACAGAAGCATCTTTTGCTTGCTCTTTAGTTGTGCTTGCTCACAGGTGTGTGTGTATGTGTGTGAATGTGTGTGTGTGTTGGTAATTTTGCTGTTATTTTTTTCTATTAATGGTCAACCCACAAGGGTTGGTCTCCTTGTGGACCTGTTGGTCTCCTTGAAGGTTATTTTAATGTTTAGCATTTCTACTTTAATACAGGAACATCTGGTAATGGTTTGCTTTAGAAATCCTCTAGCCAGAGTTCATTTATTTGTAATGTTTTACTTTCTAAATTCACATCAACCTCCTGAGGTATAGACTAGCTATATTTTAACTTAAGAAATAATTCCAATGAATCTATAATATTCAAGATGATAATCAATCAACAGGATTCATTTGGTATTTATTACATGCTCAGTATTCTGATGGGCACGCAGGCAGAGAAAGATACATCATTTAATCCATGTCCTAGAGAAGTTTACAACCTACGTGGGAAAAAACACTTAAACCCAGAGTGAACAATACAAGATAGGACATCATTTAAAAGTTTATGTATGGTGCTAAAGGAAGGAAAAAATGAGAATTAAAGAACAGAGAAAATATCTCATGCAGTATAACTTGAATTTCGTATAGGTTTTCAGCAGGTGGAAGTTAAATTATGAATCATGACAGCCAAGGAAAATCAAAGTATGTCATCTCAAGACACTATCACTTATTTTTATTATTTTACTTTGGTTTGTCCTTTAATTCCTCTTGTTTTGCTTTTTTTTTTTTTTTTTTTTTTTTTTTTTTTTACAAATTTATACCAATTGCTAGCGTGCAACCTTATTTAGAAATACTGGGCAGTGCTATGTCTTCTAGGTCAAATACATGGGGTTTGAATTTTCTTAAGCTAAAATAATGTCCTATAAACATTTTTAACCAACTTTATTTCATTTGCTTCATTTGCAAGAATTGAGTAAAAATATCTGACCCACTAAATGTAAGCCTCAATTTTTCTTTCATCTTGCTAATAAAATTTCATCCTATAAAATGTTCATCATTTTAATACAAAATAATAATATCTCATTTCATTTAGCATTTCCCATAAATAAATTTAAATAGATTAATTTTCAAAATATAGGATACAAACTTATTTTTAAACTGGTAATTAATTTGCCCTTCTTCTTTTTCTTTTAAAGATTTATTTTAATTATTTGAAAGACAGAGTTATAGAGAGAGGTAGAGACACAGAGAGAGGTCTTCCATCCATTGGTTCACTCCCTAGATGGCCATAATGGCTGGAGCTGCGCCCATCCAAAGCCAGGAGCCAGGAGATTCTTCCAGGTCTCCCACGTGGGCGCAGGGGCCCCAAGACTTCGTCCATCTTCTACAGCTATCCCAGGCCATAGCAGAGAGCTGGGATGCTGGCATTGCAGGCCAGGGGCAGGCCAGGGTTTTAACTCTCTGAGCCATAGCACTGCCCTCCCCCCACTTCTTCTTGATGCTGTTTGATTTTCATATGACTAGTGTTGTAAATAGAGGTTAATCAGTAAAGTGCTTAGGTAAGCAATCCCATGGCATTTTCTTCATCTAACCAATAATTTACTATTTACACCTATCTGAGCTCATATTTAAATTTGAGTAGACATTTAAATTACTTTGTTTAGAAGCTAGCATTGTGCCACAGCAGGTTATGCAACTGCCGATGGGTTAAGTTACCGTTTGCCTCACAGGCATCCCATATCTGAGTGTTGGTTCAAGTCCAGGCTACGGTTTTCTGATCTGGTTTTCTGCTGATGTGCCTGGAAAGGCAGAGGAGAAAGGTCTATGTACTTGGACTCCTTCTTCCCATGTGAGAGACCAGAATGGAGTTCCTGGTCTTCGCTTTGCCTTTGGAAAGTAAACAGCAGATGGAAGATTCTCTCTCTCTCTCTCTCTCTCTCTCTCTCTCTCTCTACTTCAACCCCTCCTCCTTTCCCCTCTCTCTCCCTCTCACCCTCTCTCTTTCTCTATTTGTTGCTCTGCCTTTCAAATACATAAAGACATCTTTTGAATATTTCTTGTTTAATAAGGAAGGAAAGTAGGAGAGTAATTTCAGGAAATTGAGTCCTTTTCATCTGAAAATAATGTTTAAAAATATATTTGAAAAAAATCATCCTCTTGCTCTAAAAAATAATATTATCACAAAATGTTAGGCTAGAGAAAAATATAAAAGTTAAAGGCTTCCAGAATATGAAATAGACCCATATTCCAGTGTTCTATAAAAAAGAAAAAAATCCTGTGATTCCTGGAACTCTGAATTTTCAGTATACTATATCCAAGATTCAGAATCTGCGGAAGAAAATTAAGGAGTGAGTCAGTTCTCATAAATAAATTTATTTAAAAAAAAAACCTAAAGCTTAAGGCTGTAATTTAAGAAGATATCCATTCAATCACTAGCAAAGTGATATATGTGTTTTCTATTTGATAGAACCTATTCTACAATGCGTTCACAATGGCACATTGTAAATATGTGTATATTTCCTAACCTTTGGGAATATAGTTTGAAAGCTGAAACCCAAACCACCTCTCCAGCAGCCTGCAGTCATGGCATTTTACGATGGAGTGATAGCATAAACTCACCACAATTCTGTATCTTGATATATGAAAGCACAGAAACTAGATTTCACCAGTGTAACAAAGCTGATATACTTTTCGACAAACGATTCATTTCAGCTACTCTCAACGGCATAACCCAGAATTACAGTTCATTAATTTGTGATGGGAGTTATGTCTTTTTAGTGAGGAGACTTCACATATCTTTCGCCCAGAGTGATCTCTTTCTGGAACAAATTAAAAATAAAAATGTGTTCACTGAACATAAAATCAGGAAAATAAAAGCATGTAAATAATCCGAGGGCATTCCAACCAAAACTCCTCAGCTGTCTGCTGTAGCACAAATGGAATACTGCAGCCCCTTCACAGATATGTCATTGAATTTTGATAAACATATGCAATTTCACTGAATATTGAGTATGAAATTTGTTTTGCTAGTCAGACACAGAGGGAATGTCTATCGGAACAGAACTTCATGATCATCAAGATACAATGTGGTAAAGTAAATCCCAAAGAAAATAATTGTTTCTGTATAGCAATGTGGTCGAAATTTGCTTCGTGATTGTATGTCCTGAAAGAACACCAAGTGAGCAGTTCAATTAATGCAAATTCAATCTAGTCAGTTGAAATATACCATCCAAATTCCACAATTCAAATCATTCTACAGAGAAAAATATTTTGGGTCACTGATTTCAGTCATAAAAATAGCTCTTGATTATGCTTGTTCTCAAATTTGCCCTTTCTTTTTTAGATATTCTATTCTCCATTAATTTCTGTGATCTCAGTTCAGTGAGCTGCTTGAAAGCAAGGACCGTGTCTTTACATCCAGAGTTTAGCACATTGCCCAGCTCAAAACAGAATCTCAACATTGTTACACTGGATAAGTGAATGAAACCATGACCTTCACTGATATTAGCCCAAGCCTCTCCTTCCTGTATTCTTTGTTCTTATGTCCTTTATTACAGAACCACCCATTTCTAAAACATGCAACAGAAACTGCAGATGACTTCTTCAGAATCCATACTAGGTGAGTTGCTCAATTCCATTGTTTTTGCATCTTAAGTACTTTAAATCTATTATCTTGGAAACTAGACTTTCATTATGGCCTTAGATTATCCCTAAATCACTTTCTTCCATAGACTATGGGCATAAGAAAATTATCCTAAAAAGGATCTATTGCCAGAACACTATGCAATTATGGTCCTTTTTCAGCTGAATGTCACTCCATAGACAAGTACAAGAATAGGGTACCTATCTATCTATCACCTATGTATACAAACACACATGCACACACACACACACTTGTATTTACAAAAATCCAAATATGAGTTTGAGTGTATTTTATGAATATGTACTAAACATAATTTACCACTTTGCTAATTTCAGTGGTAATGAAGGCTCAGTGTTAGTCAAAATCCTTTTCTTTCTTTGTACTGGGTATATATTCCCTCTAATCCATTACCTGTTTCTTCTCTCTGTATTTGGCCATACTTCCTTATGTCAACATCAGAAAGAATGTTCTAACTGCACAGACACTCTGAAACTGCTTCATGTCTAGTCTTTGTAATTTAGAGACTATATCTTGAATACAGGTTTTGATCAGTTATATTTTATGGCTTTAGCTGTTATTTTTCAATTTTACTATTTCACCTGCAGCAAATTAAAATCTCAAGATATGCAAAATCGACCTTACATTCAAATGTGCTATGCAAAATCCTGTCTGCCTTTGAATAACTTTTTCAAATAGCTTTTGTTCTGCAGGTGAAATGGAAGGAATATTAAACACTTTCTTTCACTTAGAAGAAATCATCTTCCAAGTTGAGTATGCCTAGAAAAATCTTGGCATGATTCTTAAGCTTTTTTCTTTATGTTTCCTTGACTTGCTTGCTGTACTCCCATTACACTCAACATTCTCGTTCCCATACTAATAGTTCACATGTATCATCACAAATAATAAAAGTTTTAAAGACTGTTCATTTAACACCACTCCTAACAATTTTAAGGTAACAGGTCTTTGCATTGAAGGCAAAGGCTTAATGTATTGTTTTATTTTGATTTAATATAAATTTCATTGAGTACTACTCTGATTAATCAGCCTTCCAGTTTTCATCTTCTTTCCTTTAATTGCAAATATTGTATATGTGAGTGTTAACTATGATGTATCCATATTGCAAATATTTAAAATGGCAGAAGGTAAATACATGTACTCCTGAGAATTACAAACAGAGGAACAGCAAGCTAAGCCTCTGCCTGGGCACCAGCATATGAGCACTGATTCTAGTCCCGGCTGCTCCTCTTCTGATCCAACTCTCTATTATGGCCTGGGAAAGTAGTGGAAGACAGCCCCTGTACCCATGTAAAAGACTTGGAAGAAGCTCCTGGCTCCTGAGTTCAGATCGGCACAGCTCCAGCTGTTGTGGCCGTTTAGGGAGTGAACCAGTGGATGGAAGACCTTTCCCTCTGTCTCTCCCTCTCTCTGTCTGTAACACTGCTTTTCAAATAAATAAATAAAATATTTGAAAAAAAAGAAAATGACAAATAAAATATCATCCCTTACACTCCCATGACCCTGGTATAATCACTATTCACATTTGTATATTCATCCTTTTAAGGTCCTTTTCTTCATCCTATCCCCACTCTCATTTGTAAATGGAAGCAAATTGCAATGACTATGACCTCACTAGATTTACCCTCATATTTTTTAGCTGTTTAGATGTTTCTATGATTGTTTTTATTAACACCCTTTGTCTAATTCTATCTATTTATTAAAATATCAGTACTTACATACCTAGATATTTTAGACAACAATGTAAAAAAGTGACAACATTCAGCAAGAAAGCACAATTTTTGTGTTTACTGAATGGAAATTACAGCCTTTTATTTTATTCCATAGATGTTTGCTGAATAATAGTTCCAGTCAACATTGAAATGCTAAACTGGACCTCAGACTCAAAGGTCTGGTTCTTTGTAGGAGTGGTAATAAAAATGAAACACAGTCACAGAAAATAGAGATAGGAAATAATTTTCCCCCAGTATTCCACATTTCCTCAATTGTCTGAAATTCATTTTTGGGGCGATAGAGGGCAGACAGAAAAAAAAAGGGAACCAAATATATATAAATGCAAATTACCTAAGAAGAAATCAACACTTAAAATGCAAAATTGCTAGCTACAATTTATCAAATCAACACATTATTGCACAACATAAGAAAATACATTAATATTGATATGAATATAAAATGTATACTTAACATACAATATCTATCAAACTATATTTTTAATATACAGAAAATATTCTCAGTATTCTACTGTGCCAACTTAAAGTGTAGGAATGACCAAGAACTACTAGATAGACCTGAATAAAAGGGGCCAAAACATTAAAACATGAGAGACAGTCACAGGTAGAGAGGCAGAAGCTTGCATAAGAAAAATTATAGTAGCCCAATATACAGAATAGTATGTAGTACTGACAGTGATAATATATAAATTAAGCAAGAGTAAGATAATCAATAACCAGGAAATCTGAACTCAATCCTGAAAAATAATGTACAACTTTTGAAAAGATTTAAATGTCAACTGACATACTCAAACATGAATTTGAATGGCCTTCAGACTGCAGAGAGAATAGATTTGTGAAGTTAAAGTAGAGGAAAGGGATGCCTTCATCTAGTAGAGTGGGAATGTTCCCCTCATTTGACAGTGGAAATGACATCTTATGTGGAATAGCTCAACTATGGAAAGGATCAACCATCTTTCCAGTGGAATCTTGAGGTGAGCATTAGGCAGGCCATCGCCATGTAAAACAATTTCTCTCCATAGGAAAGACAGGCTTTTCTGGAAAGAGTTAGCTACAGCCTATGTTGACTGGGCATTTTCTCAGACTTGCTTAACAATTCCACTTATAGGATAGTAGACCACCTGAATTAAATTCACATGTATGTTTTATGTCTCTGGGAAACTTATGTAACTCCTCTATATCTCAATCTCATCATTTGTAAAAGAGAGCCAACAATAGTTCATGCCCTGTGGTGTACTTGGAAAATGTTTAGCAATTGTTTGAGGAAAACAAAAAGCCCTTTTTTTAGTGTTTATTATTTTTCAGTGTGTCAATAATTCTACCATGGCTAAATTCAAACTACCAACATGGTATCAACCAACTTACAAAAGTCCTGAAAATTTTAACTATAGGCTCTTAAAGCCTAGTACTAATCAGTCTAGCACATCTTTGTATGTAAGAAAGTCATGAGACTATCATTAAGAATAAATTTGCAAAAATATGCAAAACACTTACTACAATGCCTAGTACATACTGAGAACATAGTATACTAATTATTATAACATTGGTGTGATTCATCTGATTATATAAACAAATATTATTTCATTGCTGTAGTTAAATTTTTTAGAAAATTCTCATTTTATAAATTTCTTTTTTTTTAATTAAACTTTTATTTAATGAATATAAATTTCCAAAGTATAGCTTATGGGTTACAATGGCTTCCCCCCTCCCATAACTTCCCTCCCGCCCACAACCCTCCCCTTTCCCGCTCCCTTTCCCCTTCCATTCATGTAAAGATTCATTTTCAATTCTCTTTGTATACAGATGATCAGTTTAGTATATATTAGGTAAAGATTTCAACATTTTGCCCATATAGCAACATAAAGTGAAAAAACTACATTGGATTACTAATTATAGCATTAAATAGCAATGTACAGCACATTAAAGACAGAGATCCTACATAATTTTTTTTCAAATTAATTAATTTTCTATGCCATTTCCATTTTAACACCAGGTTGTTTTTTATAAATTTCTAACTAACTGATTTTCATAAAATTCTTATTCCCTTTGACATTGCAAGTTTGCACACTTTTATTCCAATAAACTCTGGTAAAGAATTTCTGATTATTTATGAGATTTCATTTTCCTGATTTATTTACTGAATTTAAATCAAGTTATCAGAGAAAATTCAACATTTAATATTTTTGTGGATTTTTCTGAACTTTTGAACACTGCCAATAGAATTAAGTGGATACATGAAATACATAGCATTATTACTTATGTCACTATTCTTCAAATTAAAATTGTGTCTTTATGATTCTTTTTAAAAACATCTTTATTTAAAAGCATTATCATTGAGAAATTCACAATTTGCTGAGTACTATGACAATTACATCGAATAGTCACAATTGTATATTCATTTGTTGACTTCTAGCTTTGCACATTCCTTGCTGTTCCAACATACTATCTATTTATTTTCAAATATATATTTTCTGGACATACGGATATTTTCTTAATGTCCTTAGCTCTCAAAACAGTGTTGGACATGAACTCTGTGCTCAATATGTGTGACCTAGAGGCCGACGCTGTGGCTCACTTAATTAATCCTCCACCTGTGGCACCAACATCCCATATGGGCGCCGGGTTCTAGTCCTGGTTGCTCCTCTTCCACTCCAGCTCTCTGCTGTGGCCCAGGAAGGCAGTGGAGGATGGCCCAAGTGGTTGGGCCCCTGCACTTGCATGAGAGACCAGCAGGAAGCACCTGGCTCCAGGCTTTGGATCAGCACAGCGTGCTGGCCACAGCAGCCATTTGGGGGGTGAACCAACGGAAGGAAGACCTTTCTCTCTTCTGTCTCTCTCTCTCTCTCACTGTCTAACTCTATCTGTCAAATAAATAAATAAATAAATAAATATACGTGACCTAAATTATATATACCTTCCTATCAACCAGCTATAAAGGACTTGTTGTGCTTCTTGTGTTTCTACAGACATAAGAATTATATAAATAATTTATCTTCCCAAACCCTTCTGTTATAGATGACAAATATATTTTTACATTGTGGCTGATAAAGTATCAGAAATTTTTCGTCTAACATCATGTAAAAAAATATGAAAATCCACAATAAAATCTCACCGCAAAAGTCCTAAAATTTCATTTTAAAGCCATTTAGGGGGCTGGCATTGTGGTAGAGCAGGTAGAGCTGCAGC
Organism: Lepus europaeus; assembly: GCF_033115175.1. Lineage (NCBI taxonomy): Eukaryota > Metazoa > Chordata > Mammalia > Lagomorpha > Leporidae > Lepus > Lepus europaeus. Next base: position 119,710,736 of record NC_084829.1, read on the forward strand.
CTGCAAGCTGGAATCCCTTATGTGCGCCCATTCATGTTCCAGCTGCTCTACTTCCAATCCAGCTCCCTGCTAGTGGCCTTGGAAAAGAGGTAGAAAATGGCCGAGGTGTTTAGGCACCTACTACTCATGTAGGATACCCAGATGAAGCACCTGGCTCTTCGCTCCTAGCTTGGTGTTGTCCTTTGCGGCCATCTGAGGACTCAATCAATGGATGGAAGATATCTCTCTTTCTGTCTCTCTCTCTGTAACTTTGACGTTTAAAATAGAAAAACAGATTCTTTTAAGAAGCCACTTAAATGCATAGCCAAGTGTCAAAGAAATAGAGATTCATAAACATATATGTGAGAAAGTGATGGTATTCAGGATATAAAAACAATTCCTACAATTTAATAGTAAAATAGGCAAGCAATATGACAAAAATTGCCAAATGCAATACATAAAACCACTAAGCATATGATAGAAGCACATAATTAGTAATTAGAAAAATGAAAATTACAACCATAAATATATTGGCGTCCAAATGGCTAAAGTGGGATAGACATTTGACCCAGAGGTTAAGACACTAGTTAAGATGCCCTTGTGGGGGCCAGCGCTGTGGCACAGTGGATTAACGCCCTGGCCTGAAGTGCTGGCAACCCATATGGGTGCCAGTTCGAGGCCTGGCTGGGAACGCAGAAGATGGCCGAAGTCCTTGGGTCCCTGCACCCACGTGGGAGACCCGGAAGAAGCTCCTAGCTCCTGGTTTCAGATCGGCGCAGCTCCAGCCATTGTGGCCATCTGGGGAGTGAACCATTGGATGGAAGACCTCTCTCTGCCTCTTCTCTCTCTGTGTAACTCTAGCTTTCAAATAAATAAATAAATCTTTTAAAAAAAATACCATTGTCCCATATAGGGGTACCTGGATTTAAGTCCTAGTTGCATCTCATAATTCCAGTTTTCTGCCAGTGCAGACTCTGGCAGAGAGCAGGTGATGGCTCACATAGCTGGGTCCCTCGGGATATTGTGGTACAGTAGTTGAGCCACTGCTTGTGACGCTGGCATCTAGAATCAGAATGCTCTTTAGAATCCTGGCTATTCTCTTTCTCTCCCTTTCTCTCTCTCTCTCTCTCTCTCTCTCTCTCTCTCTGGTTCTCTGGTTCTCATAAAATATTAATGACTGCAGTTGAAAATACTCTTAAGAGTAAGTACTGGTGAGGATATAAAGCATGCTCTTTTGGTGGAATTGTGATTGATAAAACACTTTGAAGTCCTCTTCTGCCTTCTTATGAATTAAATATACCCTGTGTCATTACCCAACAATTCCAATCTTAAGAGTTTTCTTAAGAAAATTGAAAGAAAAAACTTTGCACACTTAAGCAAGTGAACTTTGGGCCACTATTTTTGATTATTTAGCAGAATTATTTCATTTTTCTTACTAGCTTTATTTAATTTAAATTAAGATATCAGAAAAATTAGACAGTGAATTCTTAGGAAGTTTTTTTTTTTGTTTGTTTTGTTTTTTTTTTTTTTGGACAGGCAGAGTTAGACAGTGAGAGAGAGAGAGACAGAGAGAAAGGTCTTCCTTCCATTGGTTCACCCCGCAAATGGCCACTGCGGCCGGTATGCTGCAGCCGGCGTGCCATGCCAATCTGAGGCCAGGAGCCAGGTGCTTCCTCCTGGTCTCCCATGTGGGTGCAGGGCCCAAGGACCTGGGCCATCCTCCACTGCACTCCCGGGCCACAGCAGAGAGCTGGACTGGAAGAGGAGCAACTGGGACAGAATCCGGCGCCCCAACCAGGACTAGAAACCAGGGTACCGGCACCGCAGGTGGAGGATCAGGATCAGCCCAGTGAGCCGCAGTGCCGACCAGGAAGTTCTTTTTTAATATGCCTTAACACTGAAGATAAAATACACTACTGGTAGAAAGTCATCCTGAAAATTAATGGTACTATACTTATATAACTGAAACTGAACTCTTGATATACAGATCCTAACTACCAGTGAAAAGAGCAAGTTACTCTCCTTCCTCAAAGTGGTGAATCTTTGCTTCTCTTAAATTATGAAAAATAATTTATATAAAATTATTATTACCGTGAAATTCATACTTTAGAAATTAGTGCACATATCAACAACTATAATGAAATTCAGAAAGGGAATGAAAAATTTTTTGTTTCACTTATTATTGTTTTATATCCATAATCTTCTATAGTAGGATTTGCAAAATTTTCCATATGTTGTGATTTTTGTGGAGAATATCTTATATAAAAATAATATGATATCTAAGGAGTAGACATTTAGCACAATGGTTAATAACAATTTGAAAGACCATATAAGACTGGATCAATTTGAATCTCAGTTCCAATCTTCATTTCACCCTCTTGCTAATGCATATACTGGGAAAAGCAGGTGAGTTCCCAAATATTTGGAGCCCCAGCTCCATTACGAGTTATCTGGATTGAGTTTCCAGAGTCTAGCTTTGGACTCATCCAGCCCTAGTCACTTTCAGGACATTCGGAGAGTAAATCAGAAGATAGAAGATATCATTATCTTTCTCTCTCTCTCTCTCTCTCTCTCTCTCTCTCTCTCTCTCTCTCTCCCACCCCACCCACCCCATTTTCAAATAGCATAATTAATTAATGAATAAAAGATCCTTCTAGAATTCAGTTTTACCTCCAAGCTAGGATATGTGGACAAGCAGGGATGAGTAAATTCATGGAAATACCACAATGAAATGCCTGGAATCAGAAGCTTTTATAGTATAACCAGTTTTTCAAGGGGTTCACATGTATTTATTGAATTCAGGTTCAAAACAGAAAAATCCTAAGGAATTTATCCAAACTGTAGATATATGGAATTACCACACCCAACACTGTGTATTTCACCTTAGATTTTAAATTAAATCATTTGTTATCAAATTAAGTGATAAACAGACCTTAAAAATTGCTTTTTAAAACTAGCTTATTTTGCTTGAAGATTAGTTAGCTTAAATATGAGACTGCTTCTGGGGCCGGTGCCATGGCTCACTTGGTTAATCCTCCGCTTGTGGAGCCAGCATCCCATGTGGCCGTTGGGTTCTAGTTCCAGTTACTCCTCTTCCAGTCCAGCTCTCTGCTGTGAACCAGGGAGGGCAGTGGAGGATGGCCCAAGTGGTTGGGCCCCTGCACCTGCATGGAAGACCGGGAGAAGGCACCTGGCTCCTGGCTTCAGATCTGTGCAGCTCCGGCCATAGCAACCATTTGGGGAGTGAACCATGGAAGGAAGACCTTTCTCTCTGTCTCTCTCTCTCTCACTGTCTAACTCTATCTGTCAAATAAAAAAAAAAAAAGTTAAAAAAATGAGACTGCTTCTAAAAGTTCATGGAATGATGGAATTTACAGAGAAGTTTGGGTACAAAAAATAATGTGCATTTATCTAAAACTTTTAGCAGAAGACTATTTCTTTCCTTATTTATTTGAAAGGCAGAGATACAAACAGTGGGAAAGTGGAAGGGAGAGAGGGATGGAGAGGGAGAAGAAGAGAGAGAGAGAGAGAGAGAGAGAGAGAGCGAGCTTCAATCTGCTAGTTCATTCCCCAAATTGCAGGAATGGCCAAGACTGAGCCAGCCTGAAGCCAGCTGAGTCTCTGACACGGGTGTCAAGGACACATGTACTTGGGGCATAACCCACTGCTTTCCAAAGCCCATTAGCAGAAAGCTGTATCAGAAGCAGTGCAACTAAGACTTGAACTGGTACTCCGATATGGTATGATGGCATTGTAAGCAGTGGCTTAAGCTGCTGTATCATAAGGCTAGCCTTTCCATGAACTTTTTGAAAAATGAGTGGCATAGATTACAAAAAAATTTTGCACTAAGATAAGCATATTTTTATTCCATTTTTGCACAAACATTTTGAAGTGCCCTCATATATCATTAGGCTGATACATACTCTGAAAATAGTGACATATATGGTTCGCTTATCATTATTATCACCATAATCCAAAGAGCTACATATTGTCCTTTCTGAGGTCTTAGTTTATTCTATGAGTGATGGAGTCAGTTAGTCCATATAGTTAAGATGCCATCTCCCATATCAACGACCAGTAAAACCTCCAAGAGGTGGAAATGATTCACCGGATTGCAATTAATCTACATTGTTTTGACACTTATTTTTATGGCATTGAGACAAATCACACAAGGCAGCGTGCAAGTGAGTATAATCAGTTTGAATATTCTTAACTCATGGGGTGTAAACATGGAGCAATTTTATGTTTCTAATAACTTCTCCCTACTGTGATCTCTTATCCACCCACACCTACCCCTTTTTTCTAGATGGGAAGCATATTTAGTGACAGCTCAGTATGATTTTATCCATTTTTATGTCACATTTAGTTATTAAATGTCTTTCCTACTCTTAAGATACAGTTCTCTTCATTTTAAAACCAAGCATCACAATGGTTATTGAACCCCAAGCAATCATTTATGGTGTTCACCAGGAGCATAAAAAATGCATAAATTTTCCCATGCTGCCTAAACACTTTTTTTTACCATTGTCATCTTGTTTCAGTGCCTTTACCCTTGATCCCAGCAGGGTTCAGCACACTGGTTCAGTGACTTTCATACAGTAGACAGTAACCCACCAATCTTTGGGTTAAAAGGGGAGGAGAAGTGATCGACCAGCTCCAGTTTGGTAAGTATGGTTTATCTCTTCGGAAGATAATTACCTAGGTTTGAAACACAGCCACGTAGGCCCTGGGAGAAGTGGTGAGGGCTCAAGTAATTGACTTTTCTGCCATGCTCTTTGGAGACTTGGATTGAATTCTTGGCTCCTGATCTCAGCCAGGCTAGTCCCAGTGCTTGTGGTTATTTAGAGAGGGAGACCTCCCATTTTCCTCTGTTTTTCATTCTTCTCCCTTTCCACTCTCTTCTCACCTTCTCAAATAATGATTGAGGTTGAGAGAAAATCCAGAAAAATTTCCAGTAAATGTTAAAATCAAAGTGGCATTTTGTTAATCATCATGCTCCAATCATTTCTAATAATTAAAGTTTGTATTACATTCTACTGAGAGTTAAAAAGCAATATAAATCATCATTTCTAAATGCCAAAAGCTGCCAGTACAATGCAATTCAGAGCACCCCTCTGAACAAATTAGGTTCATGGATCGCACTCACATCCACCAAGGTTGAGTTAGCAAGAAAGAAGTAAAGTGATGTTAGCAATCTCCACATGGTCTCTCTAGCATAGCTGATTGAGAGCAACTGAACCTTTTATTTTGATAGGTACAAATTGCAAAACAGAAAGATAGGTCAAGAAAAAGTAACATGACTTTTTATGAAGCAACCTGAAAAACCATATCGTGACACTTTCCACCCATTCTAAGAGTTATAAACATGTTTCTAACATTGCCCTACATTCCCACATTCATAAGATGGGGCCTCATTCTCCAATATTTTTTGTAATTTTATTTAGTTAGTTATTTGAAAGGCAGTTTTGGGGGAACTCGTTGTTAGCTTGTTTTCTTGCCAAATGCCAACAACAGCTTGTGCTAGGTCAGAACAAATTCAGGAACCCTGAAATTCCCTCCCTCATGGTTCACAAAGACCCAACTTTGAGGCATCAACTGCTGCCTCTCAGGGTACGTATTAGAAGGAAGCTGGGTGAGGAAGAGAGCATGCCTTAAAACCAGGGTTTGTTCAATATAGGTTAACCACTGCCCCAAACACCAATCCCTTCTTACCACTTTTTAATGCCAAAGAACTTCAGAAATATATTTGAACCCTCCACAGCTTATAGGATGGTAATAATGATGATGATGATTGTGTTTCAGAAATATCACAATCTATGCCTAGGTACTTTAAAACTACAGGCTTAGAATTATCTTTGTTTCAGGGAAAAATTGCATTCATTATATGCTTAATTATTATGTCTTACCCTATGACCTTTATTTCTATCTTTTAAGAACTCTAGTCTCCTCAATCCACTACCTGGATTTCTTTTTTTTTTTTCCACTGTGATTCTTATCTTTTTATATTTTTGGTTCAGTGCTTAAAGATAAGCACATTTTTGCACTTGACATTTTAGGCCTCTCACTGGGATTCAAAATTAACTGTTTAGTCGAGAATTATGTTTTAGGTACCAGAAAGTCTTTTTCATATTACACTTGGAATGGAATCACCGAAATGATTGTAATACATTTTTATTCAGATTTTCATGCCTCCCACATAATCTTTATTTTACTGGGTGTGTATAGTTTATTCTACCTAAATCTCCTCATTCTATTAGACAGAACTGATATATTGCCTTTCTTCTCCATAGGCATAAAAAAAATCTGTTGGTTACATATTGATTGCCAACTGCCAGATTTGGAAAAGCAAGGTGTTCTATAACCTGGAGATTGACAGTGTTGATGTAGCAGACTGTTCTCCTGCTAAGACATCTGCAGCCAGACGTATTGTACCCTTGTCTCTCTGTCCCCTGCACATTTGGACAATGAAGACACTCAGCCATCTAGAAGAATTTCAGTCTCTTGGGAGCGAAAGATATATGCTACTTTGTCATGAAGAAGTAGAAAGCAATGTCAATTTTCCTTATCAAGGGTCCAGGCTCTTCCTGAGATTGAATTTTCTGTGTTCTCATCTAGAATATTCTCAAAGCTTATCTTCATGTGTTTACACTATACTCAAACTACTCATTTTCTTATTCTATTTCTTTCTTGTTTTTTTTTTTTTTTTTGGCTGATTTTGAGGTTTAAACATTTAAAAAGACTAAGAAAAAGTACTATTTTTGGACCTAAACTTTTTTTAAAGATTTATTTTATTCATATGAAATGCAGATTTATGGGGGGTGAGGAGACAGAAGTCTCCCATCCACTGATTCACTACCCAGATGGCTGCAACGCCCGGAATTGGGCCAGGCCAAAGCCAGGAGCTAGAAGTTTCATCCAATGCTCCCATGTGAGTGCAGGGGCCCAAGGACTTGTAAAATCTCCCATTGCCTTTGAGGTGCATTAGCAATGAGCTGGATCAGAGGTGGAACAGCCAGAATAGATATCGACATTGCAGGCAGTTGCTCAACCCATTACAGCACAATGTTGGCCCCAGACATAAACTTTTTTCATATTCATATTTATAAGAAAGCATTCCTCAAACTGCTTAACTTCTTTTCTAACCCTAATGTCAGAAATCTTAACTTCCATCTATGAACAAGCTACCTTGGACTTCCAGTTGCCACCTATAATAAAGTCACATACTTGTGACGTGGTCGCTTCCTTTAAACTGTCCACATTCCTATTCAACCAACTTTCTAATCATTATGTTTGTTAGTTTTAAGTAATTGCCAGCCTAGAAATTTTGTCCTTTTTTGCAAATGGATTTTTTTTTTCACTGGTACACTGTGTTCCATAAAACCAAAGCTTTTCTTTTGATGATTTAAAATCACTTATTGGGTATGATAATATACAGCATATTTTTATAAAAACAGTAATTTCATCATAACTACTTTTAAATATTTTTGTGAAAATACAAATTATTTCTGAGTTTCTACATTTGAAATTGTCTAAGAGTTGAATTGCAAATAATCTTCAGAGAGGATTGAATATTTTAATGCTACTTTCATTTCACAAAGAATGAGCAAAGAAATAAATATGAGATTAAAAAACAAGAAAGGTTTGACAGAGATCCTATCAATCACCTTCCTGCAAAGTTCAGTTCATGTTTGTTTGAACAACAAAAATATCAGTGATGAAGGGTAGGATCTAGCTGTTGAGGCATTGCATGTTTGTTTCTTTTCTTTTTCTTCTATTCATAAAGAAAACAAGTCCAGATGAAAATTAAAATTCAAAACTTTACTTTTATTGCAAATCCATGACAGCTGAATCAAAGAAATCTGTTGGTTTATAAAGCCAATTCACAGGGAAGGATTTTAATATCAAGTTGCCCTGAGGCAAAGGCATCCTTCAATGGGATTCATTCCAAGAAAAGAATCATGGACAATTAGAAATAATCACTTCCTCCATGCCTAGAAGTAAATCTGTGATTACTATAGACTATAGAGGAAATTGTGCATATCTTTATTGCATGTCTTTAAATCTAGCTCTGAGATTTTATGTTGACTTCTAAACTATTCAATACTATTTTGCTAAGCTCACTATCCTAAAGACTTCTGTGTGTATTTGAAACGGTAAATCAAGTGAAAGAGTGCAATTTGTGTCCAAGAGTGAACTATGCAAATGAAGCCTGGTGATCCAGATTATGTGAGCATCGACAGGTAAACAGACTCTGTGCTAAATTTGCAATTTGATCAGAAACCAAATATGACTCATTTATTCAAAGAACAATTATTTATGTTGCAACATTAGCAATTCAAAACGTTACTTCCTTCTTTGAATGTCAATACTATCTATTCTGAATGTGAAGTTACTGGTAAGTATAAAATTCAATTTTATATCTGAAGCCTAAAATTTTAGGCAAATTTATATATTTAATAGTGATAATATTATCTTTCAATAATAAAGTTTAACCTTAAAACTATTTTTAATTATAGATAAGTTTCAAAAATAACACAAAGTTCCCATGTCCCCTTCAGCCAGCTTCCCTTAACGTTAACCTATTACATCACCAAAAATAATTCACTGTCAAAACTAAGAAATTAGTATTAGCAGAATATTTAACTAAATTACAAAATTCATCAGTTTTCTTCTTTTTCTGCTCCAGGATTTAATCCAGAGTACTACGCTGGCATTTAGTCATTATGTCTGGTCTGCGACAGTTACCCAACACTCTAGATTTTCAGGCCCTTGTTACACTTTTGTTCAGCTTATATTATAATGTGCTCATCAGTTTCAATTTGTATGATATTTGTTATGATGACATGAGGTAGAGATGAGGTGCCCTCCTCATATATTATAGAAAAGTAAATAGTATTCAACATTACTTATACTGGTAATATGATCTGTGGTCATTGATTCAGGTGATTTCTGCTGAAGTTTTTTTATCACATTTGATTTGTTGGAAGTTAGTCACTAAGTGCAGCTTGTGCTTGTGAGAAATTGAATTAAGCTCTATCTCATGGAGGGGGTGGTTAAAATTTATATTTGTATAAAAAATGAGAGACCATACACAGAAAATTTTTTTTGAAAAGTTTATTGTCTTACCCAGAAAGCATAGTGTTTGAGTTATGCCTTCAACATAAGGAAAGACTGCCAACTCAAATCCCCTTCCTAAACATATAGTTTTATTGCTTATGTTCCAAGCAAAGATCGATTGGGCTTCACTCTATATACTCTGAACACTCATAATACCAACTAACTAACTTAATCAAGCCTGTAAGCAATTAAATATAATTAAATGTTATTGTGTGGTGGTTGTTCCAATAATCACATATAGATGGGTAATTATATGATTTATCTTCTTATTATTTATAATCACTTTGAAATGAGAAATATAAATTGAGATATATTTTCTCCCTAGAAAAAAATTTATAATTGAGTGGCAAACTTTTCAAAAAGTTGTTTTATAATTAAACAAGAAGATTTGTGGCTATAAAGGACAAAAAAAGGGACTCATGGGAACAGGCCAGGCACCTGCCAGGAAACTCAAGAACGTGGCTGATTTTGAGGCACATGAGCCAAAGACCATACTGAGACACATGGGTCAGGGAAGATCCAAGTTGGTTTTCAAATGTCATGCTCTATTGAGCCCACTGATGTGTTGTGTTTAGCCACTGGAGTTCAAAACCCACTGTACTTATAAATAATGTTTCAACAGCTGAAAATCTTCCCATAAAAACCTGAGTTCCTGACATACCTTGGAAAACTAAAAGATCTGGCGATGCTGAGCTGTCAGCCCACATAGTGAGGGTCAGTGAATGCTGAGTGGTTAGTGCCCCTTTTTGTCATTTCCAGCATGCTCCAGCTCCCAAAGCTCCTCTACAGGAACTGCGACTCAGACTAATTGCCTGTCTGTTGATTCATGGGCTGCTTGCTTACTGATTTTCCCAAATGGCCTCCATAGGTGTTTGAGTTTCTGATCTTCATCTGGCATTCGTGTATGAAAATTGTGAAGGTAAGAAAGTTTGGGGTGAGCTTGTGAATTACTCTTATCCATTCCCCTCATGGACATGATATCAGTGTTAAATCTGTGGAAAGAAGATACCATTTAGGTATATCAGATACTTGGCAGTCAGTAATTTGAGTTATGTATACTTGTAAAAGTCCACTCAGGAAAAGATATTTTCCCATCACATAGACATATTTTATCAGTTTACTCATTCTCTCCACTTTTATTTTCACTTAGAACATTGTTTCTAAACCTTAAATCTACATTAAGATCACTCAGAGAGATTTTTTTTTTTTTTTTAATTTTTGACAGGCAGAGTGGACAGTGAGAGAGAGACAGAGAGAAAGGTCTTCCTTTTGCCGTTGGTTCACCCTCCAATGGCCGCCGCGGTAGCGCGCTGCGGCCGGCGCACCGCGCTGTTCCGATGGCAGGAGCCAGGTGCTTATCCTGGTCTCCCATGGGGTGCAGAGCCCAAACACTTGGGCCATCCTCCACTGCACTCCCTGGCCACAGCAGAGAGCTGGCCTGGAAGAGGGGCAACCGGGACAGGATCGGTGCCCCGACCGGGACTAGAACCCGGTGTGCCGGCGCCGCAAGGTCAGAGAGATTTATTAAAAGTACCGATTCTGGAGTTCATTAACAAATTAATTAAGCCTAAATATTTGCAGTAGAGTCTAAACAACGAGAGTCTTTAAAAAGCCTCAATTTGATGGAATATGCACCTGGTGTGGAAACCCACTGATTCAGATGCCTTTACATTTCAGAAAATGAAGAAACAATCTTCTAGAAAAATTTTTGATTGACAGATCCACCACATCTCCAAACAAAGCAGCTTTCCCCACTCCTGGTCTGAAAGCATTGATACCTACCTACTTTCACATCTGACATTTTGTCCATTGTCATTTCTGCGCAATAATTCCAATATCTTTCCCATTTTTCCCCCATTTCTCAGGTCATCCTGTCCACCTGCAATTCACTCTGCAAACTCCTCATGACCTCTATACCCCATTCTATTCCTGGATGTGATTGCCAATCCTAAGTAATCCTGTGCTCTATTTGATTTCCTACCCTAATCTGTGAAGTGACCTTTTGTTGTCCTCAGAATAATGAAGCACATAGCTTCCAAGTCTTTCTAGATCTCTCAGGATTAATATCTCTTTTTTGTAAATCTGAATTTCCTATCCAAAAACTTTTATCTACCAGTTATAGTAAACTATTGTAGAAAAAGAATTATCTTGGCAAAAATTTGACTATTTTAAGTATCTTTTCTATTTAAATATTGCAGCAGTGTCTAGGGTAAATAATATAATCAAATCTTAAGAGTTTTGCACTTTAATTCCCCATTCAATTGCAGAATAGCTGGATTATGCCGCATGGCCTCTGAACTTTAATACATGAATGGATTCTCTCAGCCTCTAGATTCCCAGGATGTATGTATATATATATATATATATATATATATATATAAATGAAAGACATGAAATATCATTTTCTTTCATCTCAAAGAGTTGGAGAATTATAGGGCCTAGTAGAGGATTAACAACTCTGGTGGAGGTCATGCATAAAAATTAAAATATAATTTTTCATTGTGCTGTGCTATAAACTGCTACTGAAGCTGCAGAGACGTTCTCATTACCTCTCTTCAAAAACATTGTAAATTTTGTTAATGCCAACATCCTGCCATGAATGCCAATTGTATTATTTGATATTTTTTCACTCTGTTTTTTTTTTTCCTTTCCTAGAACAAAGGACAAATGAGTCAAGGCTTGTCCTACACATTATGACTCCATGTAAGTATCTGTTTTAAGAAAATTGTCTGTTTATTGTAAATAGTAATCTGTAATAGTCATATCTTTTCCTCACTTTTTTTACAAAAGCCACTCATTCAAAAATGAGTGAGGACATGTACCTACACTGTATTTCACTAAATCTTGAATCAGTGAATGGTAATCTGCCTTGTACCCAAGGACATTGTCTCAGTTGATAATTTGTGCTCAAAGATATTGGCATTGTTAATAAATTTAACTTGAATCCACAACTTTTATCTACCAATCCTAAGAATGTCAAAGAATTCAAATACACTTGAACCAATTTAGATTTTGGCTCAGTCTCTATTCCATTAAAGACTCCCAAGGTAACAAAAGGTGACCCTTCCACAGCCAGAGCAAGTTGCTGATCTGAGACTTGCAAAGAACATTCCAAATCATATTCTTGCATTTTCCCTTATCATATTAGCAGTCTAAAGGTTTGAGTTAAGATGATGAGGTTCATGTTAAGTCCCACATGACAAATGGAAGCTGAAATTGCTTTTCCTGATCATAGGCAAGGGAAAAGGGGCTCAATATTACCATAAGAAAAGCTTGGAATGTGATCCTTAGAGCTGAGTATCAGAGTAGACTGCACTGATTCACACATGGGAATGAAAGGAACAATCACTGAGACTACTGACAATTGAACTTTCTATTGGAGCCTAAGTCAGAGATACAAATATGTGAGAATTAGACCCATATAAATGTTCCTCATGGATAAACTAAGCCTACAGCATGATGTAATATTGCCCATGTCCATTGCTCTTCAAAGATCCACCTAGGATGATGAGATGATAGAAAAAACTGAACAGATTGCCACTGGGAGTGGACTATATCTTGCCTAGTGCTAGAGGTATACATATATATATATATATATATATATATATATATATATATATATATATATAAACTGAATAAGTAGAGTCCCCCATGACTAGAGGAGCTTCAGATTAGAAATTCATATCAAGAGTGGAGTCTCCAAAGTGTTATATAGATATAAGGATTGCCAAGAGGAGAGGATCAAGTACAGACCATATATAAACAGAAAATTTATGAATGTTTCATTTCTTACCTCTGTTCTCTTTCCTGCACTGCTCCTCCTCTGTCCATGATTAAACCAAGATGCTGGGGACAACCTATGGAATGAGAAGGAGTGGGCAAATAGAAGCCACTTAATCTACTCTCCTGGGAATCAAACTTGTCAGAGGATCTATGTTCAAAAGAAATAAGACACAAATTTAAAATTGTAGGTATTTGTATGCTGTTCTAGACTAGGCATGATAATTTTTGAATTGAGAGTATTTTAGTGAGTAAAAGTAATAAAAAATCCCTACAATTACCTAAAAACAACTAGAAATATTGTGAAACTTGCTCTAGGTTTCATCCAAGTTGCTAAAAAAGTAACTCAAGATGGATCTTAAGATGGGAATCATTTATATGAAATAGAAGTAAGGTGCTTTCTGAATACTGCATCTCTTCCATAAAAAACTAACAATCTGCATGTGAAATGTTTTCTTCTGCGGCAAAATGTCCTGGTTGAGGTCTGCTATCCAACACCACGTTGTTACAAGTGCCCTGCTGGTAGAGTTGTCAGATTGGGCAAATATAGAGGATTCTAGGAAAAAAATTGAATTTGAGAAAAGTGTGGAGTACTGACTTTTAATATATCCCAAATATTGCACTGAATATATCTTCACTAAAAAATTATGTTAATCTGTACCCCAAATTTAACCTGTGCCTTTTAGTTTTACCTGGCATCCTTAGCAGGATCTTTTGTGATACTTGGAGAAAAAACAAAGAGATTCCTACTATAATAAAGAATTCTGAGTGCCCAGGGTTCTATGAATTGTTTAGAAAGAGAGAAGGGAATAAGGAAAGAAAAATAAATAGAAAGGAGGGAAATCATGAGAAATGCTTAAGGCCGGTTCCATATTCCCAAAATGCAGGAGGTAAATGTGGCATTAACTTAATATTTATTTAAAATAAAATGGTAAAGGACTGGGATCACAAAAAAAAAAAAAAATGTGGTAAAGGCCTGGAATCATATGAAAACTTTGTTCTACATTTCATTTTAAAAATCATTCTGCCGGCTGGCACCGCTGCTCAATAGGCTAATCCTTCACCTGTGGCGCCGGTACACCGGGTTCTAGTCCTGGTCGGGGTGCCGGATTCTGTCCCGGTTGCCCCTCTTCCTATCCAGTTCTCTGCTGTGGCCTGGGAGTGCAGTGGAGGATGGCCCAAGTGCTTGGGCCCTGCACCCGCATGGGAGACCAGGAGAAGCACCTGGCTCCTGGCTTCAGATCAGCAAAAATGCGCCAGCCGCAGCCATTGGAGGGTGAACCAATGGCAAAGGAAGACCTTTCTCTCTTCTGTCTCTCTCTCTCTCTCTCACTGTCCACTCTGCCTGTCAAAAACAAAACAAAACTGAAAAAAAACAAACAAACAAAAATAATTCTGCCTACAGAACTCGAGGAAACAGAGGTTTTGATAGGGCTTTGAGAGATGGGTCATGTTTTTCACTGTATCTCAGTGCCATGCTTACTTTTTATTGCTTTTCAACTGTGATTTTTGTGTAGCTAAAGTTCAGTTGATTCTCTATAAAATCTATTTTATGTGATTCTGAGAGGTCTTTTACAGACAACTATTCCCCCAACAGTTTTTAGCTCATTTAAATATTTGTTCCTATGCACATCTCTTTAAACTTATCTATCTTGAACTTTATAAAATCCCAGGCACACTGCCATCTTGCAAATTACATGTTTCTATTAAATAAGTAAAACTACCAGGAAATAAACTTGCAATCAAAAATGAAATTTAATGCTTAAATCATGTATTACTTTGATTTATATTCAGGCATATATTTCCTTATCAGTACTCCTGTAAATCAACATTATGGAGACAGGCATCCAAGTATAAGAACAAATGAATATGTATAAACCAATTTGTGTTTGTAAATATGTAGATTGAGTTAGTAAACACCTTAATATCAGTTAGAAATCTATCCTTGATTATACATAGGAAAGAAGGCAAGCACCAAGGTTTTAGTACATAGCTTAAGAATCTTGATAATATGAGTGGTCCAACTAAAGGTTGCAATGCATACTGATAAGCTGGGTATATTTGTTTATTGCAAATATAAGTGCGTATATGCAGAATATAAACTCACAGTCTTTTTTTTACAACATATTATAAGTTTGAGGCAACTGTTATTTTTACTTAAGAAACTAGAATATTGTTATTTGAAAACTGAGACTATTCATTTAAGAATTTTTTTTATTATTTCTTATTGCAAATAAAAATCACTGGTCATCAGGTTAAATGTATTTTCAGTGACAATATTTCAGCTTGTTTATTTTGTTTCATGATACCATGATCTTAGCCAGGTTGCTTCTGTGCTGAAAAGGTTTTGTTTTGTGTTGCTTTGCTTTTTTTTTTTTTTTTTTGTTTTTTTTTGGATAAGGGAACCGAAGGTACAAATGAAGCCTACAACTACTGTTACTGCATCATGTTCAGACCCATCTTTACTAGCAAGGCTCACTGGCCTTTTCTACTAACCAAACCCAAACTGCTACTTTTGCAAGAGATTTGATTAACTCTAGTTCAATGCCATGGGGACAGGTGCTTCATGTACTGCTAAGTCACCATTTCCGTCACCCCCAATTTCTTCCATCACTACCAATTTCTTAGTGTCTGGGTTCAAATCTTAGCTTTACTATACACTCTGGAGGTCGCTGATAATGGGTTAAGTAGGTAAGTCCATGCCACCCACTTCACAAACCTGAATCTGGTTCCTGGCTCCAGCCTTCAGCCTAGCTCAACTCTGAATGTTGCAGGCATTTGGGAAGTGAAGCAGTGAATGGGAGAGCTCATCACTCTCTCACTCACTCTGTCTCTCAAATACAAATAAAATAAATTTGTTAAAGAAATCAATTCTCGGGTCAAGAACCAATCATGAATATATATATATATATATATATATATATATATATATATATATATAGACAAATGTCATGGTTCATAATCTCACAAAGATAAATTCTTCCCTCTTCTCAAAGAAACACCAGAAGAGATCTTCTTCCTTGTTTTGAGCTATTTGCTAGAAGACAACAATCACCTACACTAAATAAAATCAAAGTAAAATAAAGGACTTTATCTTGTCCAAGTTGTTAAGCATGTTATATGTTTGAGTAGGAGAGTAGAATCAAAGTATACACCACAAACTACTAGCCATGGTTACACAAGACAATGCAGGATCATGAAGAGAGGATGAGAGATCTTTCTGATTTTTAATATGCCGTTGGATTGTTTTGTTTATTACAATTAGCATGTTTTACCTTTTAATTAAATAATTAACCAAGAAAATTAGAAAGAAAGAAACACAGAGCAAAATGAAAGAAGCAGAGAATTTACTCCAGGTCATGAGTCCTCTATCACTATAAAACTAAAAGACAAGTCTTTCAGAGACAAATTGTAGAAACAACTTCTAGAGGACCTTGCTAAGGTAGAAGGGTAAAGATACAAGGGCATCTTTTCTTTATATTAATTGCACTTATAAACTGTTTTCCTATAAAGAAAAATATTTTCATTGTAATGGTGGGAACAAATGATGTCTATTTTGCTTTTATAACTGTCTTAAACTGGGTCACGGATAATACTTATGTATGTAACCCTTCCCTCTTCATACTGTGCTTTGGCATGAACAAGAATTTCAGAACAAATTTCCAAAAACACAGCACGCATTTTATCTTAATGCATCACTGCCTAGATAACTGAATATGAAACATATTTTCATATATACTGCATATCATACTATAGCAGTTTTGTCAATGAAATTCAATCCTGATTCAGTGCATGCCAATTAATGTTTAACCTGAAAAACTAGCTTGTATAAATATGCAATGAAGCAAAGTAAAATTGTGAAGTTAGTATTTCACAGAACCCCTTAAAGTACAACTGTAATCAACATCAAAAAGTTGATTGATTTTTTTAAAACAAGAAATTGATTCTCGTATAGACAGTTCACTTCCCAGCTGATTCTAAGTGGGCAACAGGAAGTAATTTTAAAAAAAGGAGTTGCTTGGGTGTAGGTTCTAGTCCTGGCTGCTCCTCTTCTGATTCAGCTCTCTGCCAGGGCCTGGGAAAGCAGTGGAAGATGGCTTATGTACTTGGGCCCCTGCACTCATGTGGGAGACCCAGAAGAAGATCCTGGCTCCAGGCTTCGGATTGGCTCAGCTCCGGCTGTTTCAGCCATTTGGGGAGTGAACCAGTGGACAGAAAAACCTCTCTGTCTCTTCATCTCACTGTCTGTATTTCTACCTCTCAAATAACTAAATAAAATTTAAAAGAAAAAAAAAAAGAGCTGCCAAGAGCAAATTAATAAATATAAGTAAACAAACCATAAAACAAACAAAGGCTAATAAGTTAATTTTTTGTTACTGTACTGAATCTTTCCATTGCATTGAAATGTTGCTTAGTGTTCCCTCAGTCAAATTTCAGACTTCATGATGGTGCAGTAGAGGAGTTAGCTTAAGTTTAATCTATGACACAGAAACCTAGCTGAGTAACAAAATATGTCTGAGAAGAAATTACTTCTTTGAAGATGAGAGATGTTCATAAGAAAAAGAAATTCTTAAGACAAGTGGATTTTTGTAAATGAATTCAGATCAAGGACAACACACCAGTGACTAAGGGAGACTCATTGTAAGTACAACATGAGAGCCTTTGAAATAGCCCCAGTGATGTTCACCAATCAGGAGAGAAAGGGGACCACATTTAAATAATAAGGAAGCTAGTAGCCTAAGAGAGCATACAAAAAACATATTTTCAGACTTTGGGCAGTGTCACTTTTTTAGGGAAGTCTACTCCATTAGAATAAAAGTAAAGAAATTTTCCAACATTTTATCTTATTTAATTTTATCTTCTATTAGTTTTTATATTTTTGGACTCATTTTTCAATGCCCTCCCCTATTGTCTCACATTCTTCCATACTAGAATTTAAACTCCATAGGAGTAGGGACACTACTTCATTTACTGTTTCATTTCTAAGCTCCAGAATATAACCTAGAGTATGGGAGGCACTCACAAAATAATTTTTGAATAGTAAGTAAATTCACCCAAGGTGAAATGAGTCACCTACATTTTTCAAAATTATCTAAGAGAGTCTAACAATATATTTATTCCTTATTCTATATTTATATAGATTCTGACAGTATATTTAGAAATCAGAGTCAAAAATTTTCTCATGTAGTATCACATGTCTCTTTGACTTTGGGAAAAAATTTCCTGTTGGAATACAAAATAGTTCTTGAGGTCAATGAAATTCCCCTAAGCCACCAGTCCCACAGAATCGTTCTCATCTTGGTACCTGAGGCAATCCTAGTATTGTATAAGCAGGCAGCCATCAAGACCAAGGATCATTTCTATGCTTGACTGTAAAATAAATATGTACTGGGCATGGGCACGTGGACAATCTAGCTGACAAAAGCAGCCTCCCAGTTCACTCAAGAGAGGCGCTTCCTCTTCCACTGTAACAGAGTTCTGACCTGTAGTTAAAAATAGGGTTTTCATAAGAATAAGGTTAACTCCACTTTTCTCAAGTTCATTAATCATCTGCACTTTTTAGATGCATTATTTGTATTTTGCTTTATCTTCTTAGAAAATGAAAATCTAAATGTAAGTAATCCAATTTAGAAAACCAGTGTACTATACTTTGTAACAGAATAATATTCAATATATGCTATATAATAATATAATTTTAATGTATTTACATTTACTAAGTTTTCCATCTGAAGAAATACCCTATTCTCAGCCTACAAATATCATGTATACCTCAGTTTGTCAAAGTATCTGTATTATTTACCAAGCTTCAATTTAAATATTTCTTGTATCAATAAAATATTATACATAGTGCTTATTTAAGAAACAAAACAGCAAAATTAGCAAATCACTTCCCATTTGATATTAAAACCTATAAGAATATTAAAAGAGGATTTTAATTTTCATTAATATTCAAATAATTTAAAATAGTCATGCCAATATTAATATTAGTAGTGTATAAAATTTATACAGTAACTTTCATGGAGCAAGTAAGCTTTATATATTCAACTAACTTAAACTTAACAACTACAATATGAGTATTATTATTTTCCTCAAATTATGAAGCTGTTTTACAAAAAAATACTGTGAGACAAACAGGTTGAACAATTTGCTCTAATCACAAAGCTATAATTGATACACTTAGGACTCAAGTCCAAGGGTAATTCCTCCAAGGCCTGTGTTCATTCCTTGAAGTTATATATAGCTAATTATGACCTATAACATGAATCATTCACAAATAAAAATATTCTCTTTTCAAAGCGTAGTGATCAAAATATAATGTACACTTTTACATAAAGATATTGTTCTGAAAAATCAACAGACTGTAAAACAGCATCTTTATACACCCACAAACACAGAAAAATCCATTTCTTAATTATTTCAATAAAATACTAAGAATTTGTAGGTGGATTCTATGTTTACCTGAGCTTCTTTACATAAACATGATCATTGCCACAACAGAGCTTAATATTCAAAGAAGGTTACATCCTGAGAGGTGCAATGAGGTGAGAGGAAGTTTAAGAATATTTAAGACACTTTGGTTTCTGCTTGTGAGATTATGGAAATTACTATCAGCTGTGAAGTGTGACTCATATTTTAGCATTCCAAACAGTATTTTTTTTCCAAAAGAAATCTATTTAGCAAGAGTGAACTGAAGTATATAACTACTTGAACATGATATTATTTTTTCATTCCAATGCCTTTGATCTCTGGCCCTAGATCTGAGGATGATGGTTACTTTTAAATAGAAGATTAGATGATGAGTTTGTAGCAAAAACAAATGTTCTGCAAGGAAATAGATTGCATTTCTTGTGGTAAACAAATTAAAGAAAGTGACATGGTCCAGGACAACCACCCCTACCAGTAGGAAGCAGACAAATACCAATTTCCTTTATTGTCACTGTACTTTACCTTTGAGGTCTAGTTGGTTTCCAGAGAGAGAACTGACTGGTCAATGAGTGCCCTACTATAATCCCGGGATCATCCCCTCTGTCCTTAGCTATACTGTACTCAATTGCAGAATTGATGGGTGGGAAGAAATGCTTTACTCATTTCTTTTTGTTGAGAAAATATGTTTTCCAAAGAGGAACTAAAGCTAATTAGGATTCAGGCTTTGTGTATTTTTTCTTTGCTTTCACATAATACCTTCAATTTCTATGTTTATTCATACCATATGTGCTCACATCATCACCTACCTTATTACATTTCCTCTGTGGTTGATATGTGGGAATTTTATTCCTGAAAATTCATTCTTCAAATCACATTTAGTGGAAGAATTGGTAAAAAAAAATAGGGATAAATATAGCAATCTTTCATTTTATGATGACACAACCCTCTGCTTCTCATCTTATAATTGTCTAAGAGAATTGATTGTACTGTAATTTTCATTTCATCATATCTCATCCTTCCCACAAGAATGTGTGCTACTTGAGGACAGGAGTTATGTTATGAATTTTCTCTTACTTTAAATGTTATTCAGGGAAGAGGGTATTTGCAGCAGCAGTTAAGTAGCTGCTTGTTTGCTGTGTCCATGTCAGAGTTTCTGTGTTTGAGTCCCAGCTCCACATTCAATTGCAGATTCATGTTGATGCACACCCTGCAATGCAGCAAATGTTGGCTCCAACAGTTGGGTCACTTGTTGCCTGTACGCAAGGAATGAATTGGGAGATAGGAAATCTGTTTCTCTCTCTCTCTCTCTCTCTCTCTCTCTCTCTCTCTCCCTCTCTCTCTCCCCCCCCCCCATTCTCTCTCTCTCTCTTTTACTCTCTCTCACACACACAAAGAAATTTTTAAATTTCATATTTAGCATATTTCAAGCACAAAAATAGGTGAATAACAAATAAGAAAAGAATGAATGAAGTGTTTAAAAATAGAAATCTGTAAAATTGTGCTTTAAAAATATGCTAAAACCTTCTGATATGTGTCTCTAGCTCTCATGTACTATGCACTTTTATCTTGTTTTATTATGATTAATACCCTTGGTACAGTTTCTATTCTCTATTTTAATTTTCTGTTTATTTCAGATAGAAACTCTTTTTTACTATTAACAAAATCTACAGGGAACAATCAAATATATTCTTCTCTCCTCAAGGCTGTGAAGCAGCTTGATTTAAGAGCCAAACAAAAACTTCATCAAAATCTTGTATAGCAATGTTCAAGTCTTATTAGCTAGCTTTTCATAACCAAAATACCTGAGAAGAGTTCATTTATAAAGGAAAGATTTATTTTGATGAATAGTTTGGAGGTTCATAGTAAACAATTGCTTGGGCTCCACTGGTTAGGCATCTGAAGAACCTAGAGGATGGCAGGATACTGATGACAAGACAAGCCCCAAAGCAGAGAGAACCTTCTACTTGGTGTGTCATAGTAATGTCATCATGATCTGATTGTTATACTCCACCCTAGAAACCTAATGCGATCTGATCATTTCCCATAGGCTACTCCTTCAGACACTATAAGTAGAGTAAGACTTCACCAAAATCATATTACATAAGACTTGGGAATAAATCATGTACATGAACTTAAGACCCCAAACATTGCTTATATCATAACATAAACTAAGTGACTTTGGCATCTTAGTTAAGCTTTCTAATTCTCAGTTTCCATTTCTGCAAATGGAAAACATTACTTGCTTCATAAAGCCACTTTAAGACTTCAGTTAAAGGCCCATATGTAACATGACAATATATGTATGTATGTATACATATAAATACATATGTAACATGACAATGCTTAAAACATTGTATAGACCTTCAACTACTAGTACTAATTAACATTAACATTGGCTTTGGTTATTATTAGTATATTAAGGTTTATAACATACAACTTATCAGAATTAATTAGTGGTAATGTATCAGTAATATCATCAATACATTGAAGTAGTAAATTTCACTTCCTTCATAATACAAATACCAATAACCAATAATAATAACAATTACCAAAAACAACAAAAAACATACAATATAAATACAAGGTAAAGACAAAATGAATCCTGAAATGTTGGTTTCTTGGTGGGAAGGAGGAATTTCATCTGTGTGTCATCCAACATAAAACTAGAGAAAACCATTTTTTAATTTTTTGTTTGGCCATTGAGTCATAAGAATTCCTTATATAGAATATTTTTCCTTTGCTGTGAGGAAGACCTTTCAACATTTGGATGTAGTTTAACTTGTTTTTGTTGTTGTTACTTTGTTTTTGGTGTCATATCCATGAAATCATTGCCAAGACAAATGTCATGAAGGTTTTCCTGTAAGTTTTCTTCTGTAAGGTTTATAGTTTACAGTCTTTAATTAAATTTCAGTAAAATTTAGTAGGTAAGAGTCACACTGAATTCTTTTAGATGGCAACCAGCAAGCTAAATAGCAGCTTATTTGAAAGTGTTCAGTGGACAAGTTTCTAATAAACACTCTATTTAAAGTGGTATTTTTGAAGATTATTCATTACCACTTGCTCAATTTTTTTTCAAAAACACTGACGGACTTGATGACAACTTCAAGTTTGTTTGTTCAGATATGCTCTAGTGATCTGGAGCAAAAATATAGTCTTAATAATATAAACATTGAGCCTTATTAACTTGATAGACCTTTACTTTATTTTGTAATTTTTGCCTCCCCATGAAAATAAATTATTTTTGTTATCAAAATTACGATTTCTTTTTTTAACTTTTATTTAATGAATATAAATTTCCAAAGTACAGCTTATGGATTACAATGGCTTTCTCCCCCCCCCATAACTTCCCTTCCAGCCGCAACCCTCCCCTCTCCCACTCCCTCTCCCCTTCCATTCACATCAAGATTCATTTTCAATTCTCTTTATATACAGAAGATCAGTTTAGCATATATTAAGTAAAGATTTCAACAGTTTTCACCCACATAGAAACACAAAGTGAAAAATACTGTTTGAGTACTAGTTATAGCATTAAATCACAATGTGCAGCACATTAAGGACAGAGATCCCACATGAGGAGTAAGTGCACAGTGACTCCTGTTGTTGACTTAACAAATTGACACCCTCATTTATGGCATCAGTAATCACCATAGGCTCTTGTCATGAGTTGCCAAGGCTATGGAAGCATTTTGGAGTTCACCGACTCTGATATATTTAGACAAGGTCATAGTCAAAGTGGAAGTTCTCTCCTCCCTTCAGAAAAAGGTACCTCCTTCTTTGATGACCTGTTCTTTCCACTGGGATCTCACTCACAGAGATCTTTCATTTAGGTCATTGTTTTTTTTTTTGTTGTTGTTGTTGGTTTTTTTTTTTTTTTTTTAATAGAGTGTCTTGGCGTTCCATGCCTGAAAAACTCTCATGGGCTTTTCAGCCGGCTCCGAATGCCTTAAGGGCTGATTCTGAGTGCAGAGTGCTGTTTAAGACATCCGCCATTCTATGAGTCTGATGTGTATCTCGCTTCCCATGTTGGATTGTTCTCTCCCTTTTTAATTCTATGGGTTAGTATTTGCATACACTAGCCTTGTTAATGTGATCCCTTTGACTCTTAGTCCTATCATTATGATCAACTGTGAACAGAAATTGATCACTTGGACCAGTGAGATGGCATTGGTACATGCCACCTTGCTGGGATTGAATTGGAATCCCCTGGTATGTTTCTACTCTACCGTTTGGGGCAAGTCCAATTGAGCATGTCCCAGCTTGTACATCTCTTCCCTCTCTTATTCCCACTCTTATATTTAACAGGGATCACTTTTAAGTTGTTTCAACACTTAAGAATAACTGTGATTAATTACAGAATTCCAGTAATAGTATTAAGTAGCAAAAACAAAAAAAAATACTAAGAGGGATAACGTATTAAGTTGTTCATCAACAGTCAAGTCACCATTTCTCATAGCGTTCATTTCATTTCAACATGTTTCCTTTTTGGTGCTCGGTTAGTTGTCACTGATCAGGGAGAACATATGATATTTGTCCCTTTGGGACTGGCTTATTTCACTCAGCATAATGTTTTCCAGATTCCTCCATTTTATTGCAAATGACCGGGTTTCATTATTTTTGACTGCTGTATAGTATTCTATAGAGTACATATCCCAAAATTGCTTTATCCAGTCTACTGTTGATGGGCATTTGGGTTGATTCTAGGTCTTAGCTATTGTGAATTGAGCTGCAATAAACATTAAGATGCAGACCGCTTTTTTGTTTGCCAATTTAATTTCCTTTGAGTAAATTCCAAGGAGTGGGATGGCTGGGTTGTATGGTAGGGTTATATTCAGGTTTCTAAGGAATCTCCAGACAGACTTCCATAGTGGCTTAACCAGTTTGCATTCCCACCAACAGTGGGTTAGTGTCCCTTTTTCCCCACATCCTCTCCAGCATCTGTTGTTGGTAGATTTCTGAATGTGAGCCATTCTCACTGGGGTGAAGTGAAACCTCATTGTGGTTTTGATTTGCATTTCCCTGATTGCTAGTGATCTTGAACATTTTTTCATGTGTCTGTTGGCCATTTGGATTTCCTCTTTTGAAAAATGTCTATTGATGCCGGCGCCTTGGCTCAACAGGCTAATCCTCCGCCTTGCAGTGCCGGCACACCGGGTTCTAGTGCCAGTCGGGCTGGCGGATTCTGTCCCGGTTGCCCCTCTTCCAAGCCAGCTCTCTGCTATGGCCTGGGAGTGCAGTGGAGGATGGCCCAAGTGCTTGGGCCCTGCACCCCATGGGAGACCAGGAGAAGCACCTGACTCCTGCCTTTGGATCAGCGCGGTGCGCCGGCCACAGCGTGCCGGCCGCAGTGGCCATTGGAGGGTGAACCAATGGCAAAGGAAGACCTTTCTCTCTGTCTCATTCTCTCACTGTCCACTCTGCCTGTCAAAAAAAAAAAGAAGAAGAAGAAAAGAAAATGTCTATTGAGGTCCTTGGCCCATCTCTTATATGGTTTGTTTGTTTTGTTGTGGTGGAGTTTCTTGATCTCTTTGTAGATTCTGGTTATTAATCCTTTATCTGTAGCATAGTTTGCAAATATTTTTTCCCATTCTGTTGTTTGCCTCTTCACTCTCCTGACTGTTTCTTTTGCGGTACAGATACTTCTCAATTTGATGCAGTCCCAAATGTTAATTTTGTTTTTGACTGCCTGGGCCTCTGGGGTCTTTTCCTGAAGTCTTTGCCGGTGCCAATATCTTGCAGGGTTTCTCCAATGTTCTCTAATAATTTTATGGTGTCGGGTAGTAGATTTAGGTCTTTAATCCATGTTGAGTGGATTTTTGTGTAAGGTGTAAGGTAGGGAGTCTTGCTTCATGCTTCTGCACGTGAAAACTCTAAGCAAATTGGGTATAGAAGGAACATTCCTCAATATAATCAAAGCAATTTATGAAAAACCCACGGCCATTATCCTATTGAATGGGGAAAAGTTGGAAGCATTTCCACTGAGATCTGGTACCAGACAGGGATGCCCACTCTCACCACTGCTATTCAACATAGTTCTGGAAGTTTTAGCCAGAGCCATCAGGCAAGAAAAAGAAATTAAAGGGATACAAATTGGGAAGGAAGAACTCAAACTATCCCTCTTTGCAGACGATATGATTCTTTATTTAGGGGATCCAAAGAACTCTACTAAGAGACTATTGGAACTCATAGAAGAGTTTGGCAAAGTAGCAGGATATAAAATCAATGCACAAAAATCAACAGCCTTTGTATACACAGGCAATGCCACCGCTGAGAAACAACTGCTAAGATCAATCCCATTCACAATAGCTACAAAAACAATCCAATGCCTTGGAATAAACTTAACCAAGGATGTTAAAGATCTCTACGATGAGAATTACAAAATCTTAAAGAAATAGAAGAGGACACCAAAAAATGGAAAAATCTTCCATGCTCATGGATTGGAAGAATCAACATCATCAAAATGTCCATTCTCCCAAAAGCAATTTATAGATTCAATGCGATACCAATCAAGATACCAAAGTCATTCTTCTCAGATCTGGAAAAAAATGATGCTGAAATTCATATGGAGATACAGGAGACCTCAAATAGCTAAAGCAATTTTGTACAACAAAAACAAAGCCGGAAGCATCACAATACCAGATTTCAGGACATGCTACAGGGCAGTAGTTTTCAAAACAGCATGGTACTGGTACAGAAACAGATGGATAGACCAATGGAACAGAATAGAAACGCGAGAAATCAACCCAAACATCTACAGCCAACTTATATTTGATCAAGGATCTAAAACCAATTCCTGGAGCAAGGACAGTCTATTCAATAAATGGTGCTGGGAAAACTGGATTTCCACATGCAGAAGCATGAAGAAATAATTCCAGTTTCAAATATGAACCATGTACGCTGAAAATTAGCAAAATGTGTTAAGTGTTTTTTAATTAAATTTAAGAATTATATTCTCTGTACTTAATCAGTGATAATTTGGTGTTGCAACGCTTATTTCTCAAAATAGTCCACACTCCAAATCTCTTTTGATTGTTTCTTTATCAATAACCTGTTATCAAAATATTACCTTACAACCAAGGAGAGAAATAAAAGACTATTTACTTTACCAAACTTCTTTCTTCCTACACATGTCCCTCACTCCTCAGTTATGATGATTCAAGCAGAATGAATTGAATTAAATGAGTTCTTGCCTACCATTGTCCATTACATAATTTTTCTGGGTAAAACACCATTCAAGGCACAAAATTGCAGCAATGCCTTGAAAATAGACTGGTATGCCAGGGGCTAGAGGCAAAGGAAAATGGCTGTCATTTCCTAATGCCAGATTTTAGAGGCTTCAAAATGACGTTTATTTCCAAAAGGCAGCCTGCAATATGCAAAATTTTTGTCAATCCTGAATTCAATCTACTCCTGGTTGAAAATACAAGGACAGTTTGTTATTCTAATAATTATCTGGCTTAAAAATTGATAAACTTTGATTTGAGGGAATCTTTTTTTTTTTCCTTGAGAGCAAAGTAAAATTAGAAAGAAGCTTGTTGGTAGAAAGAAACTAAAAACATTTTATATGGTTGTGCTTAAGTTTACTGGTTAAACAAACTACACCATCTTAGATATTTAAGAGGTGTTTTCAAATACATGATTCTTAAAATTTATAGAAGGCATTGGACCTTCTGGTAAATGTTTTATTAAGTTCTTATCTAAGGGTTTAAACGGTTTGCTAAGTATTCATGTAATATTGCTATTGTCAGCAAGTGATCTAGGACTTGCTCCCTCATTTCTCTATTCTAAGCCCAACTTGTTCTTTCATTTCTCTATTCTCTTCAAGGTAGGGAACTAATTCTATTATGAAGGCATCTGTAGGACGCACAATTTAATCTTTAGACCTTATAAGAGATGGCTAACATTTTTCTGTAATAGCATAGCCAAAATAAGAGCTTAAATAATAATCTCATAGCTAGATTCACATCGCCATCAGCGAAGTATACAGTAAGTAGAAAAAAAAAAAAAAAACCTCCCTTTCAGACCAAAGGGAAAGAAAGTTTTAAAGTGAGAATATAATTTTCCTCATGGGCATTGTCTACCTTAGAAAAACTACTACAGAACATGCCTGTGACTATAGACTTGTAGTTCAGGCCACCGAAGATTAGAGATGGGACATGGGCACTCCCTTGACTTGCATCCTCTGGTCTGCTTTAACACAAACCAGGAGGAAAAGAAAGCTAGGCATCAGAAGCAATGGGTGGCAGGCCTATTAATGGCTGATCTGTACGGTGATCTGCTCTCAAGGAGACCCAACAGGCCAGTCCACTGCAGTGGCTTTCAATGTGGTAAGTCTGGGCTTCAGCAGAAGTCAGCTTGTGAAGAGCCCTGGCAGCTCTGCCAAGAGTTGGATCACTGGAAACGGACCTGCCCTGGAATCGAAGGATGCCCAGGTCAGAGCCACAGATCTTATTGGCTCCAAGCTGAAAAGCCCTTCACTCAGCCCAACTTCCAAAGTGACCACTGCAGCTGAGGGTATGGTCAAGTAGGGTCAGCAACATTGCAGGCAGAACTGTAAATTTCTTGTTAGAGATGCCCCCTGCCTTTACCTGGCCAGCTCTCCTCCCAGGCCAGCCAAGTAATGAAAGTCAACAGAGTGCCTTCCCCTAGGAGGTTCACACCTCCCTTAGGATATACCCCAGGTGAAGAGATAGATAGGTCTGGGCCTCTTAACTTACAAGGCCTAAAGCCCACCAGATTATTATCAAGCCCCTTCTATCAGGTTCTATTTGCCTCTCAATCAGAAAACTTAATTGTAGCTTAGACAGCACCTTTCTTAGCTCCTCTAATAATGACTCTGTCCTTTGTTCTAGACCCTGTCTAGTGCACTTGGGCCTCATTCCTTTGTAATCATAACCTCTACTCTACCACCAATGGCTCTACTCCCAACCTGTGTGTACTGATGGTCCTCTTCCCCACTTAATGCTGTATAATTGTTCAGACCTGGTAAATGCCACTCTTAGGATCATTGGTTACTATCCTCACCCTGTCTTTTATGACCTTGTCTAAATATGATCAGAGTCGGGGAACTTGGAAGGCTTCCATAGCCTTGGCAACTCATGACGACAGCCTAGGGTGGTTACTGGTGCCATAAACTAGAGTGTCAATTTGTTGGGTCAACAACAGGAGCCACTGTGCGCTTGCTCCTGATGTGGGATCTCTGTCCTTAATGTACTGTACATTTTGATTTAATGCTATCACTAGTACTCAAACAGTATGTTTCACTTTGTGTTTCTATGTGGGTGCAAACTGTTGAAATCTTTACTTAATGTATACTAAATTGATCTTCTGTATATAAAGAGAATTGAAAATGAATCTTAATGTGAATGGAAGGGGAGAGGGAGCGGGAGAGGGGAGGGTTGCGGGTGGGAGGGAAATTATGGGAAGGGGAAGCCATTGTAATCCATAAGCTGTATACTGGAAATTTATATTCATTAAATAAAAGTTAAAAAAAAAAAAAGAAAGAAGCAAATAATGTGCGGAAAACATTTTAGCCAAAATTCAGCTTCAGTGGCTTTATTGCTATAAATTTTAACATGTTACATTAAAATGAACATTAAGATTGGGAGAAAACTAATGGTACCTCAAGGATCACAAAATGCATAAAGCAGTTGAAACTTGTAGAAAGAACTATCAGGACCCCACAATTGTGTCTGGGTCATTGTGTTGGTCTCAGTGTTGAAATATGGCAGTTCGTTAAATAATAACCTTATTAAGTGAGTCTATATTAGATTGTAGCAACCACCTAACTGCCTCCCAAGTCTTCTGTTAGACAGGCATACATTACAACTCTCTGGAGAAATTTTCGTAAGTACTTATAAGGGCAGCAATCAGAGCTTACAACGACTAGAAAGTTGATTGGAAGAGAAGATATGAAAAGGTTAGAAGTGATTTTCAAGTTAATAAAAAAAGTTACAGCTGCTTTCGCTGCCTGGGCCACAGCCATGAGCATGCTCAGGCTTCAGAAGAGGCTCGCCTCCAGCATCCTCTGCTGTGGCAAGAAGCAGGTGTGGTTGGACCCCAATGAGACCAACGAAATCGCCAATGCCAACTCCTGTCAGCAGATTCGGAAGCTGATCAAAGATGGGCTGATCATCCGCAAACCTGTGACTGTCCATTCCGGGCTCGGTGCCGGAAAAACACCTTGGCACGCCAGAGGGACAGGCATATGGGCGTAGGTAAGCGAAAGGGCACAGCCAATGCCCGGAAGCTGGAGAAGGTGACCTGGATGTGGAGGATGCGGATTTTGCGCCAGCTGCTCAGGAGATACCGTGACTCTAAGAAGACTGACCGCCACGTGTATCACAGCCTGTACCTGAAGGTGAAGGGGAATGTCTTCAAGAACAAGCGGATCCTCATGGACCACACCCACAAGCTGAAGGCCGACAAGGCCTGCGAGAAGCTCCTGGCTGACCAGGCTGAGGCCCCCAGGTCCAAGGAAGCCCGCAAGCACCATGAAGAGCGCCTTCAGGCCAAGAAGGAGGAGATCATCAAGATTCTGTCCAAGGAGGAGGAGACCAAGAAATGAAGAGAAACGACGCCCCTCCTGTCTGTACATAACGACCTTGGGGATTGCCGTGGGTCGGGCATCAAAATAAAACACTTTATCCGCTTTAAAAAAAAAAAAAAAGTTACAGCTAAGATAAGAACATTAAAAGATAAGGAAAAGAAAAAAAATTCTTTTCTATCAGTGAAAAGATTTTGTTAATAATCCTGTTTTTTTAGGAAACAGAAAAATAACCCCATAGAACAGGTACAATGTAAGTCTTAGATTTCTGCAAAGAGGAAAGAGATCAATTTCATCAAAAGCATTGGAAAGGTCATGGCACTAAGCAAAGATACTCCTCACCTTCTTTGCCAGTTTGAGCAAAGGAAATGACTCACAAGACCTAGAGACACTCAGCAGAAAGTGTTAAAAGGAGATTGGTGGCTTTGCTTAAGCGAATGTATTAATGCTAGACATTGTGTTTGATTAAATGTACTAATTTAATACTCTTCCAGTAAAACTCACATGAAATATTCATAAGAAAAGACACCAACTTGTTGAGTATAAACTTTTTTTTTTTTTTCAGAAAAAAAAAAATCCAGTATAGCACAGCAAGATGGCTTAACCGAAAAATTCAGGATTTGCCTCCTCCTCCACCACAAAGCAACTATATCTAAAGTGAGTGCTTTAGGAATAGCACCAGAGGTTGTAGGAGAGAAGTAAGAAAGCAGTGGAGCTTCTATAACAGACATAGCAGCTTAGGTGAGAAAGGGGATTAAAGCCAATATGGGTGCAGTCTGAGGTCCTGAACTCAAGCCCAGTCAGGGATTCCTATTGCTACAGAGAGAGTAGCCAGACAGAGTTGACAGAGCCTACTTCCACAGGCCTCTAGTGGGGTATTCCTCTCCATGGAGGAATCTTGCTCCCATGGACCAGTAGCTTGGCACAAAGCTTCCCTGAAATACTAAGGGCTCCCAGATTTTAGAGAGAAAAACTCCACAGTTCCCTGTACCACTTCTCAGAGTAGGGATTGTGGCAGGGGGATGCCACTTTAAGAGGAGAGTTACCCACAAAAATTTCCTATCTTCATTTCAGGACTCCCAGGGATATCCCTGCCTTGTAGCAGACAGACTGACTGAGGACCAACTGATCCTAGCAACACAGCAGCACTCTGGGAGCTCAGATCAACACAATGCTCTGCATTACAGCAGACAGTTGGGGCAGGTCAGTTGGGACAGCCCCTAGTATCACTCCTCTGACCACTTAAAATATCACATGTTGTGTCTGGGTTTCCATCCAGCTGCTTTGTCTGACAGTGGGTGCTCAGAGCTTTGGGAACAGTGGCGACTGTTCTCATAGTGAGGATATACATTATGAAGTCAGTGCTCTGGACTGTGTGTACAAAAGGAGTATGAACTGCACTAGCACTATGAGTTCACTTTGTGCTGTGAGTCAGATAATTCACATTGGCACAGGGTAAAGGTGAGACTCAACACATCAACTGGCTCCAACATGCCCTTCCACAACACACTCACTGTAGCCAGAGAAACTCCACCACATACAACCTAGGTGTCACTCTGGACTCTTACCCCACCCAACAGTGGCCAGATATGCCTGGCTCCATCCAGTACACACGTCTAAAGATCAAATCTAAGACAGGAGCTCCACTTAGCACAGCAATACATCATTGTGCAGTACTCCCAGCAGGGTTGTTTGCACTGATCCTAACACAGTACAATACAATAGTTTGTAGGATCTCTAACCTAGAGAATTCACACTTAACCCAGGCACAGCATGGTGCTCAAGGTTACCAGCAATAACCCTGTCCAAAGAAGCTGTCAGAATTTGCATACTGTTGCTCACTCAACTGTTGGGCCTGTGGAAGCTGTACCCAGCCCAAGCCAATAAGCAGCACACAGAGAGTGACATTGGATAGATTTTCCTGCTGATACAGCCCCAAAGTTACTGTCACAAATCCAACCATTGTTTCAGACAATATAAAGGGGACCTCCCTCCTCCATTCAGTATTAGTGGAACTATTGGAGCTCTATTTGGGGGAATAACTAAGAGTCTGTGCACACACTCAGCTCCTAGAACCAGCACTTACTTCAGAATTCCACTGCATGATTTGGATACTGGCTGGGAATCCATATTCCAGGAATATCCAAAATACCAGCAAGGCCCCTCCCACCACCTGGGAAGCTCATCATTCCAGTCTATCCATAGTCAGAAGGCTAGAGCACTGTGTAGCATGAATATGTTAATCCACTGAACATCAGGAACAGCCCAGATCATTAATTAAATCTATCATTAACTGCAAACAATAAAAGCATAGGGAGATTATACTAAAATATCTAACTGAAACTAAAGATAAAACTGTCTACCAAATTAATACTCAGAGCACATCTCCAAGAACAAAGTCCACAATTGACATAAACCATCCTCCAGAAGTGGTATCAACAAGATAAAAAAAATCAATGCAGAAAAACAAGAAACATGAACCAGGAAGGCAATATGACACCCTAAAAAGAAAATAATGATGCATTACTATTTAACTGTGAAGAAAGAGAAATTGATGAAGTGCCTGAAAAGAATTCAAAAGAATGATTGTAAAGTAACTAAAAAATACAGTGAAATAGTTAAATGAAATTGGGAAATTGGTATGTGACATGGACAAGAAATTCAGCAAAGAAACAGATACTGAGAAAGAGCCAGAAAGAAATATTAGAATTGAAGTATTCAAAAAATCAAATAAAAATACAATGGAAAGACTTAACATTCTAGAGATGAGGAAAAAGAATAAGATCAAAGTCAGCGAACTCTAAAGGCTTCCATAGCCCTGGCAACTCATGACTAGAGCCTAGGGAGATTACTGACGCCATGAACAGGAGTGTCAAATTGTTAAGTCAACAACAGGAGTCACTGTGTACTTACTTCTCAGGTGGGATCTGTCCTTAATGTGTTGTCCAATGTGAATTAATGCTATAACTAGTACTGAAACAGTATTTTACACTTTATGTTCTGTGTGGGTGCAAACTGATGATATCTTTACTTAATATATACTAAATCGATCTTCTGTATATAAAGATAATTGAAAATGAATCTTAATGTGAATGAAATGGGAGAGGGAGTGGGAGATGGGAGGGATGTGGGTAAGAGGGAAGTTATGGGGGGGGGGGAGCCATTGTAATCCATAAGCTGTACTTTGGTAAATATAAATTTACTAAATAAAAGTTTAAAAAAAAGAAAAAGAAGAATATCCAATCTAGAAGACAGGTCTTTTGAAATATCTCAATCAGTTAAAAAAGAAAAAGAAGAAGGAGAAAAAGAAATTAGAAATATTGAAAACAGTGTTTGAGTTCTATGGGATAGCATCAAATGATCAAATATACAGGTCTTAGGAATTTCTGAGGGAAAGGAAAAACATAAGGGTTTGGGAAAAGTATTCAATGAAATATTAGCAGAAAATTCCCCAATTTGTGAAAAGATATGGACATCCAAATACACAAAGCACATGGAACTCAAAAAAGGCATGATCAGTAAAGATCATCATGGTGACACTTAGTAGTCAAACTTTCAAAAGTAAAACACAAAGAAAATGTCCAAAACTTTGCAAGAAAGAAATACTCCCAACAGATTGACAGCAGATTCTCAACAGAAACCCTACAAGCCAGGAGAGAATGAAATATGCAGTCCAGGTTCTAAAAGAAAAAAAAAAGCTGCAAACTCATAATATTTTACACAGTCAAGCCTAATTAAAGGAAGGTGAAATAAACATGTTCCATGACAAGAAAAAATTGAAAGAATTTGTCAGCACCCAGTCAACCTTACAAATAATACTTAAGGATGTACTTCATACAGAAACAGAGAAACTAAATCAGCATCATGAAAGAAAGTAAAGGCAGGAAACATACTAATAAAAGAAAAAAAAGGATATTCAAACAACAAAATTATTAAAAGAGAAAAAGAGGGTCATTATCTAACTATCAAGGAATAAATTCAACAAGAAGATATGACTATTCCAAATGTAGATGCATCCAGTGCTAGAGGACAGGATATTATAAAGCAATGTTAATGAATCTAAAGGGAGACATAAACTCCATTACAATAATACTGAGGAACTTCAGCATCCCACTTTCTTCAGTGGGCAGAACAACCAGACCAAAAAATCAACAAGAAAACAACAGAACTAGTCTGTACAATAAACCAAATGCACCTAACAGACATCTACAGAATACTCAATCCCACTTTTGCAGAATGCATATTTTTTCATTAGTGCATGGAACATTTTAAGATAGACCATTTACTAGACCATACAACAAGTCTCAACAAATTCAAAAACTGGAAGTCATATCTTGTATATTTTCTGATCACAATGTAATTATTCTGCAAATTAACAAAAGAAACCATAAAAATAAAAAAAAAAATCTGTAGACTCAACAACATTCCATTGAATGAACAGTGGATCACTGAAGAAAACAAAAAAGAAACACCAATTGCCTTGAAATGAATGAAAATGAAAACATAACATATTAAAATTTATGGGTTATAGAAAAAAGTGTTAAGAATAAAATTTATGGCTGGTGTCGCGGCTCACTTGGCTAATCTTCCACCTGCAGTACCGGCATCTCATATGGGTGCCGGGTTCTAGTCCCGGTTGGGGCGCTGGATTCTGTCCCGGTTGCTCCTCTTCCAGTCCAGCTCTCTGCTGTGGCCCAGGAAAGCAATGGAGGATGGCCCAAGTGCTTGGGCCCTGCACCCGCATGGGAGACCAGGAGGAAGCACCTGGCTCCTGGTTCGGATCAGTGCAGTGTGCAGGCTGTAGCAGCCATTTAGGGGGTGAACCAACAGAAGGAAGACCTTTCTCTCCGTCTCTATATCTCTCTCTCTGTCTAACTCTGCCTCTCAAAAAAGATAAAATAAAATAAAATTTATTGCAGTTAGTGCCTACATGAAAAGTATCAAATAAATGATCATACAGTGCATCTCAAGGACCTAAAAAAAAACAAGAACAAATCAAACCCAAAATGAGTGGAATGAAAGAAATAATAGGAGCCTAGCAGGCTAAGCCTCCACCTTCTACAAAGGCATCCCATATCGGCACCAGTTGTGCCACAGATGCTCCTCTTTTGATATAGCTCTTGGCTTGTGGCCTGGGAAAGCAGTGGAAGATGGTCCGAATGCTTGTCCCTTGCACTTGAGTGGGAGACTTGAAGAAGCTCCTGACACCTGGCTTCAGATTGGCTCAGCTCCGGCCATTGCGGCCATTTGGGGAATGGACCAAAGGATGGAAGACCTTTATCTCTGTCTCTCCCACTCTCTGTCTGTAACTCTATCTCTCAAATAAATAAATAAAATCTTTAAAAAATAATACAAATTACTGAAAAAAACAAAATTAAAATTACAAAAACTATACAAAATATTTGT
The DNA here is from genome assembly GCF_033115175.1 of Lepus europaeus. Taxonomy (NCBI): domain Eukaryota; kingdom Metazoa; phylum Chordata; class Mammalia; order Lagomorpha; family Leporidae; genus Lepus; species Lepus europaeus. Next base: position 119,745,987 of record NC_084829.1, read on the forward strand.
GGAATTAAGAACTGACTTTTTGAAAAAAATTAAATCAATAAACCATTATTACAATTAAACAAGGAAAAAGGGAAAAGACACAAATTAATAAAATCCTATGTGAAAAAGGAGATGTCACAAATGACACCATAGAAATAAAAAGAATTGTTAGGAATTATTAGAAATAGCTATGTGTCAAACAAATTGGAAAATCTAGAAGAAACAGATTTCTGAACACATCCAATTTACCATGATTGAGGCACATGAACAAAGAAAAACTGAAGAGGTTAAAAATCAAGCCTGAGATTGAATCAGTAATAAAAAGTCTCACAACAAAGAAAATCCCAGAACCAGATGGCTTCAATTCTATATTGTACAAAATTTTTAAGAAACAATAAATACCAATTCTTCTTAAGCTAATAAAAAAGAATTGAAAGGAAAGAAACCCTCCAGACTCATTCTATGAGACCCACATTATTTGAATTCCAAAACCAGAATAAGATACAGCAAAACAAGAACTATAAACCAATATCCCTGATGAACATAGATGTGAAAATCCAAAACAAAATACTAACAAAAGAAATCTACCATCACATTAAAATATAATCAGCCATGACCAAGTAGGATTTATTCCAAGGATGCAGGGATTGTTCAACATACACAAGTCAATAATCATCATATATTACATCATCAAAATGAAGGATAAAACCATATGATCATCTTAGTAAATACAAGGGAAGCATTTAATAAAATATTCTTTCATGATGATAACCCACAAAAAATTTTGGTACAGAAGGGAACATATTGCAAAACAATCAGGGCAATATATGACAAACCCACAACCAGCATCATATTGAAGGGGAGGAAGTTAGAAGCAGTTCCACTAAGATCCAGAAGCAGACCAGAATGCTCACTCTCACCATTACTAGTCGATATAGCTTTTAGAAATTTTAGCTAGTGTCATTAGGCAAGAAAAAGAAATCATAAGGGCACAAATTGGACAGAAAGATATCAAATTATCCCTGTTTGCAGATGGCATGATCCTTTATATATAGGAAAGAAAAGACTCCACGGGAAGATTACTAGAATTCATAAGAGAATTCAGCAAAACTGCAGGGTGTAAAATCCACACACAAATATCAGTAGCATTCTTATATACATACAATGTGCTGGCTGAGATCAATCTTACAAGACCAGTTCAACTTACAATAGCTACAAAAACATTCAAAGGTCTTGGGATAAATTTAAGTAAGACTGTAGAAGATCTCTACAATAATAAATTACAAAATATTAATGGTAAAATCAGAAGAAGACACAAAATTATAGCAAACTCCTCCATGTTCATGGATTGAAAGAATTAATATCATCAAATATCCATACTACCAAAAGCAATTGACACATTCAGTGCTATCCAGATGAAAATACCAAGGACAGTCTTCACAGATGTAGAAAAAAACAATAAAAATCATATGGAAGTACAAAAGATCTTTCTTATTGGTTTATTTCATCTGAAAGGCAAAGAGACAGAGGCACAAAAGTTTTTGCCAGGCCAAATCAGGAGCCTACAACTCAATCTCCATCTAATATGGGTAGCAGGGACCCAAGTAATTAAACCATCACTTGCTGTTTCCCAGGGTATAAATTAGCAGGAAATTAGAGTAAGACTTGAATACAGGCATTCTGACATGAAATGTAATCAGCCCAAGTGGCATCTTAACTGCTGAGACAAACAGCCCACTCAATCATGAATATCTGTTAACATCTTTTCTGAAGCAGTATACAACAGAATATATTTTATAAAATGATGTTTCATGATAGAATAAAAATATATAGAACCTATGAAGTAGGAAGAGATTACTCAGGTTATGTTAATTTGAACATTTTATTATTAATTGGAAAGTCAAATTAAATATTATAAAGCACTTTTTGCTTAGTTAATGGTTTCTTTTTTTTTTTTGAAAGATTTATTTATTATTTGAAAGAGTTACACAGAGAGAGGAGAGGCAGAGAGAGAGGTCTTCCATCTGATGGTTTGCTCCCCAATTGGCCACAATGGCTGGAGCTGTGCTGATCCGAAGCCAGGAGCCAGGAACTTCTTCCAAGTCTCCCAAGTGGGTGCAGGGGCCCAAAGACTTGGGCCTTCTTGTACTGCTTTCCCAGGCCATAGCAGAGTGCTGGGTTGGAAGTGGAACAGCCAGGAATAGAACCGGTGCCCAAATGGGATGCCAGCACTTCAGGCCAAGACATTAACCTGTTGAGCCACAGCGCTGGCCCCAGTTAATGGTTTCTTGAGAAGACAAAATGTGCTCATTTAGAAAACTATAAGGCAGATTCTTTTGGGATACAGTTAAACTTTATTCTAATGAGTTTTTAACTTTTTCATACCAACTGTTTTTTTAACATTTATTTTTTTATTTTATTTACTTGAAAGTTAAAGTGACAGAGTGACAGAGAGAAAGATACCCTCCATCCACTGTTCATTTCCCAAACGGCCGCAATGAGCAGGGCTGAGCCAGGCTGAAGGCAGAAGCCAGAAAGTACATCCTGGTCTACCAAGTGGGTTACCAAATACCAAGTACTCTGGCCATCTTTCACTGCTTTCCCAGGCGCATTAGCAAGGAGGTGAATCAGAAGCACAGCAGCCAGTACTTGAACCAGCACTCAAAGGGGATGCCAGCATTGCAGGTGGCATCTTAACCTACTGTGCCACCGCACCTGCCCTTCCTTATCTTTATTAGTGTTTTATAGTATTTTCCATATAATTACTGATTAGCTAAGTTCCCACATTCAAAATGCTGCCTAATTGAACTCAATGAACAGTTTATATTGATTTCACTTAGAATAGCTTTTATTATACTTTTTACCTTCTCTTTATAATCTAAATTTATTCATGCACCAAAGGAGTTAGTTACCTTGATTGTAAGAAAATCAGATGTTAATTATCCACAAAGATAAGAGAAATAACATGGGCTATTGAACCCAAAAATAGCATGAGATAGTCTATAGATCTATACCCACTAATCTGAATTATTTCTTAATAGAAATGCCAACAAGTGGGCTTGTTTGCATTCCAGGACCTCCTCCACCAATGGAAGGGAATTTATTGAAGAAAGTGATCTAAAATGCAGGTACCTATGTAAGTCTCCTGTCTGATACTCAGTTTAAGAATAGGAAAGAAGAGCTAGGATTTTTAAAATTGTCTGGTTTGCAACATCCAGATTGCTCTATTTATAGTGAGAAATTACGACATTTTGCTTTCACATTTAAGAACTTCAGGAGAAGAGTAGTGAACAAATATAAATTGTTCTTCACTTAACCTATCTATAGAGCCAGCTGCTTTAATTTGAAATATTCATTGAATATGCGTGCAATAACCATGGCTAGCTTGGAATGTATTTCAGGAGATACAGCTTCTTATTAAGTGCATGGAGTTCTGCCAATCTATCCTGTTTGAAAAGTAGGTTATAATTAAAATGTAATCACTTAGTTTCATTGGAATTTCTACTTAAGCTTAAGAGCCAGAATTAGGGAAAATCACTTTAAGAGGTACTTCTTTTATAGCAGCAAGAGCAATTTGTCTTCCTTTTGAACTAGGCTTTTAAGTTTACTCTTCAGTGTTCTTTTGTCTTTTTTTAATAAAAAGGCGGTGGATGAAGATGAAGGGACTACAACCACAAATTTCCATGACTTATTATAGGCACGGATATTGACTTTGTCCATTTTCAGGTACTTTCCTATTACATTTGTCCCTTGTAAAAGTTAATGAATACTGGGCTGGTGCTGTGGGTAAAAGCCCCAGCCTACAGCTCCAGCATCCCATATAGGTGTCAGTTCGAGTCCCAGTTGTTCCACTTCCAATCCAGCTGCCTGCTAATGTGCCTGAGAGGACAGCAGAGAATGACCTAAATCCATTCTCCCACCTATGTGGGAGACCTGGAAGAGGCTCCTGGCTCCTGGCTTCAGATCAGCTCAGTTCAGCCATTGTGACCATATGGGGAGTGAACCACCAGATGGAAGACCTTTCTTTCTCTCTCTCTCTGCCTCTGCCTCTTTGTAGCTCTTTCAAATAAATAAAATAATTTTTTAAAGTTAATGAATACCCCTTTAATCTAATTTACATTAATGATAGAAGACATTTAACCAGTGAGAATAGTGATCATATGAAGTTCTTGGGGGATTACTCTGAAAAAATAAAATTGCAGAATATTTGAGCAAATCAACTCTTCAAATCATCTAAATAAAATAATATGTAAATAACTTTAGTAGTTTTCTATATAAAAAGATGCAAGATTAACTCAATCTGTAATAGAAAAGCAAAAAACCATGAATTTTTTTAGTTTATTTTTATTTGTGAAGCTGAAAAATGGTGAGAGAGGGAGAAATAGAGAGGTTGAGAGAGACAGAGGAGAAGAAAGAGCTGTCATCCATTTGTTCACCATTCAAATGCCTCTAACAGCTGGGATGGGGATGAGCCAAACTAGGAGACAGGAACTCAATCTGTGTGGAGGGCAGAAACCCAATTACTTCAGCAATCACCACAGCTTCCCAGGGTGAATATTAACCAGTGGCTGGAGTCAGGAGTTGAGCTAAGTTTCAAGCCCAGGAACTTCAATATGGAATGTAGTCATTTTAACTAACTGCTAGCCTCGGACTTTCCAATATTGAAGTCCCCTGTCTTAATATCAGGAAATCTATTTACAAAGAAAATGCAATTCATTTTATTTGATAAGAAATCTCTTCTTTACATTACTGGAAGTACAATATCTACCAATACCAAATCTACAGTCATCAGCCAAAATGGAATAATAGGAATTGGCTTTTTTCTCCCTCCTATAAAAACCAGAAAAACAGGGAAAATAATACATACACACACACACACACACACAAAGAGAACCACAACAGCTTTCAGGCATCATAGGACTGTGATTCCTTGAAGGTATGATTTAAAAAATACAAAGTGAAATATATAATTGCACTTTTTCACTGCAGGTAATGAAGACAAAGTCCAGGCTAAAGCTTGGGGTAAGCGAAATAAATTAGCATCAAATGATCAAGCCTGGCAAAGAAGACAAAAACTAAAGAATAAACAGATAGGGGCGCTGTGGCTCACTCAGTTAATCCTCCGCCTGTGGCGCCTGCATCCCATATGGGCACCGGGTTCTATTCCCGGTTGCTCCTCTTTCAGTCCAGCTCTCTGCTGTGGCCCAGGAAGGCAGTGGCGGATGGCTCAGGTACTTGGGCCCCTGCACCCGCATGGGAGACCAGGAGGAAGCAACTGGCTCCTGGCTTTGGATCGGCATAGCTCCAGCCATAGCGGCCATTTGAGGGGTGAACCAACGGAAAGAAGACCTTTCTCTCTGTCTGTCTCACTGTCTAACTCTATCTGTCAAAAAAAAAAAAAAAAAAAGAATAAACAGATAAAAAATGAGTCAGTCGGATACTTCGGTTAAACAGTTCCCTTGAAAGCCTTTACTAAGATGGTTATTAGAATTATTGATAAGAGAGTAGTTTATTATCCTCTGTGTGTAGTTGGATAGTTGCATTTGAGTTAACAGTTGGACTCACAATCTGTAACTCCTTCCACAGAAAGAACAAGTTCATAGGAGGGACAAACATTCAACCTATGGAACTGCATTAAAAAGACAATCTACCATAGGGGCACTACTTCAAGGAAAAGGGAACTACTCTCCTCTGTGGCATGGCATGAAGTTGAGCCTCTCCAGTGAAGCAATAGGAATGTCTTAGATATTTGACAGTAACTGAACTAAGTAGATCAGCTGAGGTCTGTGACCATGCAACAGTCAAACAAGAGACCTTAGAAAATGAAAAATCCACCTTTTAACTCCCCACTCATTTAGATCACTAATGAATGAAACTCTCCAAGTGCAAAACTTCACTGTTGAATAAAGATGAGTTATACAGGCTCTATTACTCTGCAGGGTCAACATAGAGTTGGAACATAGGAGATGACACAAATGTTTCATAGAAGCCTTTCTTCATGTTGTACTTGGAATGAGCACATGAAAATCCAGTCTTGAAGACTGGACAAACTAATCTATTTTTTGATAGGCAGAGTTAGCCAGTGAGAGAGAGAGAGACAGAGAGAAAGGTCTTCCTTAAGTTGGTTCACCCCTCAAATGGCCACTACTGCCGGCACACTGCGAAGATCCGAAGCCAGGAGCCAGGTGTTTCCCTCCTGGTCTCCCATGCAGGTGCAGGGCCCAAGCACTTGGGCCATCCTCCACTGCCTTCCTGGGCCACAGCAGAGAGCTGGACTGGAAGAGGAGTAACAGGGACGGAATCCGGCGCCCCAACCGGGACTAGAACTCGGGGTGCCGGTGCCACAGGCGGAGGATTAGCCTAGTGAGCTGTGGCGCAGACCACTAATCTATTTTTAAGACCTTGTAGACCTTGTCCCAAGCAAGAAAAAATTACTAGTAATTGTGGTATGACTATAATTCTATGAAAGCATTAAATTATTTGAATAGAAGCAAAAATTGAGATAAAAGGAAATGCAGGAATCCTTCACAAAACCTCCTCCTTTTTTTCATCTGTCCCTGCTCCTTCACTTCTTCCGCATGCCTTTAACCCTCCCTTCCTCAAACTTACTTTCAGGAAGGAGAAAGTGATCTTTCAGACAAGAAGTCCTCTTCGTTAGTGAATTTACTAGTATGGATAGGCGATGGGTAATTCTTTACCTAGTCAGCTTGAGGTTCAGTATGTGAGCCTGTGGCTCAGTTCTGATTTTAATTCATATCTAAGTCCTCATACCACCTCCCGATGTCCCTTTATATCACCTACATACTCTGCAGCTCAGAAAACAGACATGTAAAAAAAAAAAACTTAATCAGAGATAATTAAACAGGTTGGTCTCTGTATGAAAATAATAGGATGAAAAATATCTGCACTAATGGCTTGGGAAAAGGGCACACAACAAGGTGTTAAGCTGATGAATGGCAACAAGAAAAGGAAACCTAAGTGTCATGTCAGATACATAGTGCTTGATTTAATATGAGAAAAATCAATGCTTCCTTTTGAATAACCAGCAAGGCTAAGGTCATTGAGAAACTATCCAGGACTCAATTTCATCTGCATGTCTTCTTTCAGGTGATACGACTCATTTAATGGCTACTTTTTCCTGTGTCTCAAATTTGTAGATGTACCCTCTAGTATGTTTTCAGTTTGCAGCCACAAACATGGAAAAAACATATGGCTAGCACAGTGATCTCTGCAACCAGCAGGCTTTTCTTCCCTGAAAGAACACTCATATCAGGGTCTAAGGAGGCCAATTATTTGCCACTCTCACCAACAATGGAAGAATCCATCTTCATTAATTTTTAGTAATAACAAAATAAAACCAATTAATATTCACCAGGTACTTAAGCCTTAAGTGAGAAACAAAAATTATTTTGTTTACTGGTGTGACATAAAGATTATATAGAAAGAAAAAAATCTACTAGACAAGCAGAAATGTGACACTCACCTATGAAACCTGTGAAAAGCAATGTATTACTTGACGAACTTTGGAATGCAAATTTTAGTCTCTTGGATAGATATACATAAAGTGTATATCTATTGCTCACAGTGAATTAGGTAAATACTGCAAATAGTAATTTGTGCCTAACACACACACACACACACACACAAGTTGACTCTCAAGACTTAAAACAGTCATTGTTATGGTTTGAACATGATTTGGTTCCCTAAACTCATGCAGCTATTTAACCCCAAAAGTCTATTGGCGAACAGGTTAATGTAAAGGTTGATGGATTAATTACAGATATTGATCTAATTGTGACATCTGGGAGATGGACCTAGTGTAAACAAGTTCTTGTAGTTCTTACAAGAGGGTCAGTTATGTAAGCAGAGTGTGTTCTCCAACTCTTTGCTTCTTGATTTACCGTATGATCATCTCTCCACTAAGCTCTGTCTTCACCAGATGCCTGAACCAATCGAGCATTTTTTCTTTGTCTGTGAACTTCCAAGTTTTGAGCAAAAATAAACTTTCTTCCTTCTCAAGTGGCTTTTCTAAGGCATTTTTGTTAAAGTGATGAAAAACTAACTGATATACTAGAAATTCAAACTGTATTTGTCGATGGATACATCCTAGTAAGACAATGGCACTAGATGAGGACTGTGTATTTCGTTGTGTTTCACGTCTGGAAAAATTATTTGAGAAGGTCAAATAATTATTAAAGAAAATATGTACTCTTTTATATGGTGGCACTTACATGATTGAATAAAACTTAGGAGAAATGTATTGAGCTTTGCAAGGAAAATAATTTTTTTTAAGATTTTATTTATTTATTTGAGAGGTAGAGTTATAGACAGTGAGAGGGAGAGACAGAGAGAAAGGTCTTCCTTCTATTGCTTCATTCCCCAAATGGCCGCAAATGCTGGAGCTGCGCCGATCTAAAGCCAGGATCCAGATGCTTCCTCCTGGTCTCCCCTTTGGGTGCAGGAACCCAAGGACTTGGGCCATCTTCTACTGCTTTCCCGGGCCACAGCAGAGAGCTGGATTGGAAGAGGAGCAGCTGGGGCTAGAACCGGTGCACACATGGGATGCGGGTGACACAGGCAGAGGATTAACCCACTGTGCCATGGCGCAGGCACAGTGGATTTATTTTTTTACTAAAAATATAGATTATCAGATTTCAGACTTAAGCTTTTCATTAAATTTTGCTAGTGTAAGATTTCATAAAGAACTAACAAATAATATCTAGATAGCTATCATTTGAAAATATAAGCAATAAAGACATCACAAGGATTTTCAAAGTTAATGTAGAACCAAGAAAAATGTTTGTGTGTTGCTAATCAAGAAACTGAATTAACCATTCATATTGGTGTTATATATTCAAAGATTAATTCCCTAACACAAATAATATACTGACTTTTAAAATTTTTAGTAATTCTGTTGTTCTACAGTAATTCTGACAATTGTTTAGCTATGATGTTGGTTTTGCTATGGACTTTGTTTTGTTATGGAAAATTGTTTTGTTTTATACTTGCTATATATTTACACAGCTGCAACTTTCCCAGAGAAAGGCAGATCAAGCAATAGAAATGAAAAGGGAACTGTAATGTTCATACTACTATCTTATAGTAATATTGTGAAGAGATTGTAAAGGCAAATACAAGTAGAAAATAAGAGGATAAATCCTTCTAGAATATGGAAAGAAATTTCTACTCAGCTATCCCTTGAAATATTACCTTGAAAAAAATTGCAATTATAAGTTCATTCTCTATCACTTTCAAACATACATGAATCTTTTTGAAAGCTAAGTAAGCCTCTCCACAACTCTAGAAGCCATGGCTACCTTTGTCAAAAAGCTGGTACTCATGTCTGTGAAATGTAATATTCAAGAAGGTACTCATTTTCCTATTTTCTGTGGATAGCTAGAATAGCAACTTAGGTAGGAACCAGCTTCATGTTTCAAATATACCTTCCATCATGAAGATATAAGAAATGAATTTTCCTTTGGATAAAGACAATTTGCTAACATAGATGGTCGTCTCATCTTACCAAGTGAATTTAGGATGAACTACTTATGATAAATTACGCTCTCCAGCCTTCTTATCTGAATATTAATTATTGCTTTTTGTGAGAACATATTTGTAATTGGTTGAACCTTCTTGTACATATGAAAGATGAATTCTCTTTCTACCCTTGAAGTTTCTTAGGAGAATATCTATGATAAGCATTATTTTTTTAAATTTGTTTTAATTTATTTTATTTGAAAGGCAGAGTTACAGAGAGAAAGAGAGAGAAGTCTTCCATCTGCTGCATCACTCCCCAGATGGCTGCAATGGCCGGAGCCACACTGATCCAAAGCCAGGAACCAGAGGCCTCTTCTGGGTCTCCCACATGGGTGCAGAGACCCAAGGACTTGTGCCATCTTCCACTGCTTTTTCAGGCCATTAGTAGGGAGCTCAATTGGAAGTGGGGCAGCCGCTTTACCTAATACACCACAGTGCCAGCCCCACATTATATTCTGATTAGTGCTTATTTAATAATAAAAATTGCTTTATTACTTTTATACCATTGTGGAAAGATTTTCTGGGTTTTGAGGAAATTCTTGTTTATTTATATTTTCCCAGTGATTCCAAATTCTTAGATATTAAACACCTCATTTCGAAGTATCCCATAAGTCAAACAGAATCACAGGGGAAATTAACAAATGAGGTTAAATAAGTACAATCAAATGATTTTGAAAATGTGACATCATAAATGTGTGTGATACTGCTAAACCAATAATTAATGTGAAATTTATAGCTTTAAATCCTTGTGTCATAAAAATAATAAAGAGTTTAAAGTTAATGACATGTTACCACCTTAAGAATCCAAAAAAGATAAGAAAGTTAACTGTAAAGAGAGTAAAAGCAAAGAAATTATGAATTGGAAACCAAGAACAATAAGGAAATCAATGAATTCAAAAATAGAAGAACACTAGAGAAAATTAATAAAATCTACAATTGGTTCTTAGTAAATTTTTACAGAAAGGCAGGAGCAAAGTGAGAGAGAGAAAGAGAGAGAGAGAGAGAGAGAGAGAGGTCTTTTCCATCTTCTGGTTCACTCCCCAGAAGTAAATTTTTAAACACTTAGAAAGACTGCTCATGGAATAAGAGAAAGCAAATTATCAGAAAAAGAAAATGAGATAGCACTAAAAATCCCATTAGCATTATAAGAAAATTAAGGAAATATTATAAAAAATTTGCCCAGTGAATTTAATAGCTTATATGAAAAAATTATCTAAAAATTATACCTTTCCAAATGGACATAAATGAAAATTAGGGAAATGAATTTTTTTTCTCAATTTAAAATTTGAATTTGTTAAGGCCCACATCATAGCGCAACAGGTTAAGCCACCACCTGTTACGTCAGCATCCCATTTGAGCACTTGTCCTGGCTGATTCACTTCCAATCCTGCCTCCTGCTAATGCACCTAGGAAAGCAGTGGAAAATGGACACCCAGATAGAGTTCCTAGCTCCTAGCTTCAGCCTTTTCCAGCACTGGCTATTGTCATTTGGGGAGTGAACCTGCAGATGGAAGATCTTTCTCTCTGTCAGACTCTTACCATCTCTCTTTGTAACTGACAAAAAAAAATTTTAAATTTTTTTTTTAAATATCGTGATCAAAAATCACTCACAAAGAAAATTCTAGATGCGAGCAGATTGGTGAATGAATCTTACTAAAATTTAAGAAGGAATAATACTAATGTTAAACAGAATTTTCAGAAAATAGAGGAGACCAGTACAACACTTATACCAAAATCTGCCAGCCATTTTAAAATGTGAAAATTACAAATATGCTTTGAAAACCTATTTTTAAAATTTAACAAAATATTTTTAAAATTCAGAGTATATAAAAAAGACAAAACAACATGACCAAACCGATATTACCTCAGCAATAAAAGGTTAATATAACATCTCAAATACAATCAATGCAATTCACTGCATGTTGTAGTTTCCATATAGTTTGAATGTGTCCCTACAGTGGCTCATGTGCTGGGCACTTAGTCTTCACTGTGATGTGAAAGATGGTGGGATCTTTAAGTGGTGAGATCTAGTGAGAGTCTTTGAATCACTGGAGGTGGTTCCCTCAGAAGTGAGTCCCTGCAAGAGTGTGATGTTATAAATGCTTGAACCTGACCCCTGATTGCCCTCTGACTTCATTTGATGATGTCAAATACAACCTTGTATCCCTTGTATTCCTGTCTTCCACCCTGAGATCCTCATCAGGAGCAATGTGCTGCTGGTTGCATGCCTTTAAATCTCTAGGACTGTGAAATAATTCTCTTTCCTTTATAAAGTTATCTTGTCTGATGTAATAAGTTATAACAACAAAAAATGGACTAATACACTATATTAATACCTAAAATTGAGGAAAAAATTCTTTCCATATATTTAGATAATATATTTTAACAAAAACCTATGCATAAGAGGAATTAAAGTAAATGTCCTCAATGTGTAAAGGGCAACTATGAAAGATCTCTAAAAATAACATAAAAAAACAAAATATTGAATACTTGCATCATAATATCTGGAATAAGGCAAAGATGTTCACTCTTTGTTTTCACAGATTTCTTTTATTTGATTTGAAAAGCAGAGTTGCAGAGATACAGAGGCAGAAAGAGAGGTCTTCCTACCATTGGTTCATCGCCTAGATGGCCGCAACAGATGGAACTGTGCCTATCTGCAGCCAGGAGCCAGGAGCATTTTCTGGGTCTCCCACGCAAGTGCAGGGGCCCAAGGACATGGGCCATCTTCTGTTTCTTTTTCAGGCCACAACAGAGAGCTGGATCATAAGTGGACCAGTCAAGACTCAAACCAGCACCCCTATGGGATGCGGGCACTGCAGGCAGCAACTTAACCTGCTAAGCCATAGTGCCGGCCCCAGTGTTCACTCTTACAAATAGTAGTTAAAATGAATGTAGAAATGACTAACCTATTTATAAAACAACTACTATTACTTGTAATAGAATGTTTCCAATATCATGGGATACAAGGTTGCAAGGTCAATCTACAGAATAATTTGTTTCTATATAAACCTATCTAACAAATGGAAAATAAGATTAAATTACATTTGCAACAGCATCAAAAACTACAAATATACATAAAGTTCTGTCCCAAAATACATATACAAATTAAAAATATTAAGTAGAACATGCATTTAATACACTCAACCTGCTGAACTTTATAATTTAGCCTAGCTTACTTTAAACATGTTTAGAATATTTATATTAGCCAGCAGTTGAGCAAAATCATCCAAAGCCTATTTTGTAATAACATATTGAATATCTCATGTACACATAAATTTTCATGGTTGAATGCAAGACCTCAGTATTCCAAAAAAAAGTTGGTAATACAGAAAACAGTACACAGTATCACTGGTTTTTTGCCTTGATCATGGAGTTGGCACTCAGTACCATGGCCCAGCACCACAGCAGAGTATTCTATTGCATATAGCTAGTCCCAAAAAGGAAAAAGTAAAAATTCAAATTAAAATCTCTATTGAAAGTGTATCATTTTTTCACCTTCATAAAACTGAAAAATCATAGTTGCAATATAATATGACAAGGGCCATCTGAATTTGGGAGAATGAGGTGGCCTGAGGCACTTAAATTTTCATTCAATAGTATATAATCATCTACAAAATGCATTTCTTGCAGAGAATTAACTGTGCTCTGCCCTCACCAAGACAGATCAGTTTTGATAATATTCTGGCCTCTAATCTCAATTTAAGGTTTCATAGCACAAATACTTTCCAAATGTGTAATTGTTTCAGGTACACTAATTCCAATCTTCTGAATTTATTTAACTATTAATAATAAATAGAGGAAGAAAATATATTATTGGGGCAATAAAAACCCATAGGAAAATAATGAAAACAGAAGGAAAAGGAAATTATTTATAATAGTCTATCCTGAAGATTCATTGACTCTTGTGCAAATTTGCAAAGCTGTTGCTCTATTTCTCCTTTTGGAGGAAAAATGGTTACAACACTTGGAGAAGCAATTACATTTTCCAAAATATTCTCTGAAGGGCGCGTGGCTACCTCTTGATCACAGACGTGTAGAACTGTGGTTAATTTTCCAGGAATGATGATGACACATCACTGCACTAGATTATGCTGGCCTGGCAGTCTCGGTTTAAGTAATTCACTGTGTGTCATTTTCATTCAGAGAACTGACAGTGTTTCCTCTCTCTTAGCCAAAAGCCTCCTCAGGACGGAACTACTTCTGACCTGCCAAAGGTTCTACAGCTTCAGGCGCTCCCCAGGGAATTGTCTAATGAACTCATTGTGACAACTGGTATTTAATGGTGACATGGCCATCGATCCAGAGCTGTATTACAAGTCATATGTTCCTTGGGTGGAGGTAAAGCAAACATACTTGTGTCAACCAACGTAATCTTAAATTTGGGTAACCAACTTCTCATTCCTGCGTAAGTGACACCTTTTCATAAATTCCGGAAAGGAGTCAGGTGGGAAATTAGGAGATCAAACCAGTTAATAATTTTTCCAGAGATGCTAGTTACCTCTTACAAACAAGAGGAATAATTAACATTTGTTGAGGGCCTACCCCACTGTTACCTGATTTACACAAACAACTTCATAATATCCACCTTATAAGTAAACTAATACTCAAAAAGTTTAAACTTTAAATTTTAAGCTAATAGCTGTAAGAGGCCAGGAATGAAACCCAGAACTATTTGATGTTGAAAATTTCTAACACTGTTATTCTTTCCTTCCTTTATGTTACATCAAAATAACCTTTATGATTGCAGCAATGAATAAAGCAAAGACTTTCAAGAAAAATATGCACTCAGAGAAAACTTTCGACAGTGAGTCTTTTCCAAAATTTTATTGTCTTTTCTTTATGAAAGTTCATAAAAGCCTAATCACTGTTAACTTAAAATGACAGCAGAAGTACAGATATTCCGAGACTCAGATACTCATCAAAATGGATATGTTGTAGCAAAAATAACATAAATGTGAAATAGCTTAAAGTTAAGAACAGAAAACATTGACTATAAAAACAAAGAAAAACCTCTGAGAATCTGTTAACTCTGCTGTGTAATACATTAAAGATAATTTAACAATAGTGTGCAGACAACATTCACTGTGCTAGTGACACACTTCTGTTTTAAAACCCATTACCTTAATACACCACTGTGATATCAACCATTGAAAGAAATGAGGAAATCAGAAACAAAGAGTATCTTCAAGACAGTCTAACAATATTAACTATTGGCTACCTGACAGCCTAGTAAAAAATAGAGCTATTTCAACAAACACAAGACAAAACATTTTTAAGAATGTGGTTAATCAATGAATTATTGGCCTTCAAGATGCCCAATACTAGGTTTAATAAATTGCTACATCAGTGAAACAAAACAAAGAACAAGATAAAGAAAAAGAGAAATCTGTGTTTTTTGATTGTTCTTGTGTAAAAGGCATGTTATGAAGAATTGAACAAAAAATAGATAAATCTGAAGAAAGCATTATGGTGATTATAATATTATTGTTATATAAATATGACAATACTGGACCATAGGAATAATTTTGTTTTTTAAATTTCAGTAATTTCCCAAAGGTTTTGTGATCTAGGACTCAAGGTTGATTTTCAGCTATTCTTGTTTGCTAAGTTTTGCCTAGAGCATTACTAATCTAACTCAAATGTAAATAGTTTGCAGTATTCAACCTCAAAGGGACTTGAGTAGCCAAGAGGATATCAGAGGATTTTACATATTAGATGAGATTATATTAGATAAAACAGGTAAAAGCAAAGTTGCACTCAAGTTAAGCAGGCAAGGGAGACTTATTCAAGGAAAATGTGATAGGAAGCAAGAGCAAAACCAAACTCTGAACTCAACTCCACAGAAACAAACATCAGCAGGATTTTGATCCAGTAACATGAGAGAGAGAACACGGAAATTTACATTTCCTCATTGACTTTAACCAAAGCAAAAGTAATGATCTTATTTCTTAGGGACCAGAGGTAGTTTTACCAGTTGGAGCAAGGGGCCACTGAAGTTAGGTACGTCCCCTCCTGCAGAAACTGAAATTAGATAATACTGGCAAAAAGGCAAGATTTTATGTCTTAAGGGGTCAGAGACAGAATTTGCAGTTATGAGATTTCTAAAGTCAATGAACTAAGAAAAGGGAAGACAGGGCATATAATCAGGGAGAAGACTTCCCAAACTCTAATTAGGCTGGAGGGAATTTTAAGCTAGAGACTTAGAAATTTTAAGTTAGAAGCTAGAGATTCTGGCATAAACAGTAAAGACCTAAGGATACAAGTTTCAATCACTGTTTTTGGTCCCAGGAGACACCTTAGCAAATCCAAGTGTTGTCCAAGAGTGGACTCTAAAGTTTTAAGCTGATACACTGTGGGCCCATGATTGGAATTTCAGTTCTGCTAACAAGGGAAATGAAATCAGCATATCAAAGGGTTATCTGTACTCACATGTTTATGGCAGCTCAATTCAAAATTGCTAAGATATGGAATCAACCCAAATGCTGATCAACTGAAGACTGGATAAAGAGATTATGGGGTATATACACAATGGAATTCACAGAGGGGAAAAAAAAGAGAGACAGAGAGAAAGAAAATTCCGGTCATTTGCAACAAAATGGATGAAACTAGAAAATATCATAATAAGTGAAATAAGCCAGTCCCAAAAGGACAAATACCACATGTTCTCCCTGATCTGTGATAACTGATAGAGCACCTAAAAGGTAATCTACAGAAGTGAAATTGATACTTGGAGAAACAATGACTCTGAACAGCCCCTGTCTAGACTGTTGAATAACAGTTTGTTGTTGTTGTTGTTGTTGTTCATACTATTTGTTGAACTCTTCAATTAACATAGAGTTAATCATGTGTATGTAAAGTTAATTGAAAATAGATCTAAGGGCAGGCACAGTGGCGCAGTAGGTTAATCCTCCACCTGTAGTGCTGGCATCCCATATGCGTGCTGGCTCTAGTTCCCACTGCTCCTCTTCCAATCCAGCTCTCTGCTGTGACCTGGGAAAGCAGTATAAGATGGTCCTAGTCCTTGGGCCCCTGCACCCACGTGGGAGACAGGGAAGAAGCACCTGGCTCCTGGCTTCAGATAGGTACAGTTCTGGCTATCATGGCCATTTGGGGAGTGAATCAGAGGGAAGACCTTTCTCTCTGTCTCTCCCTTTCACTGTCTGTAACTCTACCTCTTAAATAAATAAATAAAATCTTTGGGTCGGCGCCATGGCTCAACAGGTTAATCCTCCACCTTGCGGCGCCGGCACACTGGGTTCTAGTCCCAGTTGGGGCGCCAGATTCTATCCCGGTTGCCCCTCTTGCAGGCCAGCTCTCTGCTATGGCCTGGGAAGGCAGTGGAGGATGGCCCAAGTGCTTGGGCCCTGCACCCCATGGGAGACCAGGAGAAGTACCTGGCTCCTGCCTTCGGATCAGCGAGATGCGCCAGCTGCAGCGGCCATTGGAGGGTGAACCAACGGCAAAAAGGAAGACCTTTCTCTCTGCCTCTCTCTCTCTCTCTCACTATCCACTCTGCCTGTCCAAAAAAAGAAAAAATAAATAAATAAATAAAATCTTTTAAAAAATAAATTAAATAGATCTTAATAAAAAAAAATAAGAATGGGAATAGGCGAGGGAGGATGGGGAGGGATGGAAGAGTGAGTGGGAGGATGGGTACTGAGGGAAGAATCAGCAAAGTCCTGAAGTTCTAATTATGAAATATATGAAGTTTGTAATTCTAAAATAGAAGGTTTCTGGGAAAAAATGAAATTAAACTGGACATGGGCTATACTGTGTGTAACTACTTCAGTAAATAAAATAAATTGTAGCCTTCATCCAGAAAAAAAAAAAAAAGAAGTGTCCATTTATCCAAGTGCTTTGACACTCCCATTCTAGTACCATACTTCCACAGGCCAGTTCCCCCATTCACCCTCATTTCCACGTTAGCTCTGTCATTTACATTTCTGCAGTTGTATCCTTAGATCTGAGGTATGACTAATCACAGTGCTTCCTTTCTTCTTCCCTTTCCCCACCTCTATAACACACTCTGACTTTGTGGACAGTTTCCAAGGTTGGCCCATTACAAGATGATTGGTGTAAATGATTTCCATACAAATATGAAACTAGAAATGGTTTTCTAGGTTAATGAAAACATAATGTTGAGTAACAGAAGGATAAGATAATGCAAATAACAAGCAATTTGAGTTGACAACTGAAATACATTGCTAATATTGGATAGCTATGTCTATTTATCTCAGAAATTAAAACACTAATATAGCATTGATGGTATTAACACCAATCAAGAAAAAAACAAAAAAACAAAAAAACAAACTCAGAAAGCATGAACATAGTGGATACTCAAAATGCATGATATTACATGGAAATGGTGATATAATCTGAATAACACCAAAATTAGCATATTTTCAAGTTGAAATAGTTTTATTTTTTCAAGGGATAAAAGATAGCAAATGTACAACTTCATCATTCTTTTTAATCATTTCTATTTCCACTCTACCATTATTTTGTTTTCTGATGTCAGAACACATATTTGAGGAAAATACCAGTGCCTTTTCTATGATACTGCTCCAATTACTAAATTGTTTAATCACTTGATAAAATCTCTTTTCATCTATCAATATATTCTTGATTCCCTTACCTTTAAAACCTTTGAGTTCGTTACCAACCACAAACAGCAATTATGTTTAACTTATTGTCACAACTAGGATTATTCAAATGTGCACTACACTCATTGCCTCCACCATCTCATCCCTCCGCTGCAAACTCTTTAGTCCACCATTTCAGAACTTTGTTCCTAACCTATCAAATTATCTTCTCTCTAGAGATTGTCAGTGACTTGCTGTATTTCAAATGCAATGACCTTTTCTGTGATTTTATCCCTGAGTGCTCTGTAGCATTTGGCAGAGCTGATCACCCACCTCTCCCTTATGAAAACTTCTATTATAAAAAAAAAAAAAGTTTTCTTAGTTGAAGTATTAGCACTTACCAGTATTTAATTTCACTCTGCTTTTGAAAGTAAGCCTATGAAATCACATGCCTAATATATCTATCTGATTCTTGATCCCAGGCTATTGTAATATTGCCACACTTAAGGTAGCAAGGTTCAGTGAATAAGACATGAACTTAGTCATTAGAATCAATTTTGCATTCTTATATCCACTTTTACCTTACATTCTCTGCATTTAAGTTTCTTCATGTGGGAAATGAGAATAGCAGTGGCCATATCGTAAAATTATGTTTGAGATTAAAGTATAAAGTAAGCACTTCCCCAGCTAAATTCTGTCATCTGTGGCACATAGTAGGCATGGTTATTTACATCCCCAAACTATGAGCTACATTCTCAAATCTGTTGGAAACGGTAACTGAGTGACTTCTGGTACTTAGACATAAAATACCGGTGAGATAGAAAAAGGCTGTGTAGTATACTTCCTGACTACTCCTCACTTTCACCACCTCCACTTTTGTGCCACCAGTGCACCCATATTCTTTACTGTTGTTTGGTTACTCCATTTGGTTTATGTTTTTCAGGGTGAGTCCAGTTATTCCCCCTTATATTAGGTCATATCCCTGAGTCAGTCCTCAGACATCAGTAATCTCTGCAACTGTTCCAGTGGGGCTGCAACACTTCTAATGGCTCAACAGTAGCTACAACTTTGTACCCTTTCCTAACCTTCAATTTTATAATATCAACTATTTGCTCCAAATGTTTTAAGATTAATCTTAAAAACTCACCTATCTTCATACTGCTACCAGGCCTGATCCCTGGGAGAAATTTCAACTCAGACTATCATCTTATGTTCCCATAAGCATCTATATCTTTCATATTACCTACTTTATTGGTCAGGCCACCATTATTCTCCTTAGAGAGTCAGGACCATGTTGTTATCTCCTGCTCTTCCCTCCTTGACTCATCTTGGCTTCTTTAATATCAATCTCAACCATCCTCAGATTCAAGTGCTCATAATCTCACATTCGAAATACTAAAGAAGTGAAAAACTCTCCAAAGCACATCTTTTCTTATACCCATTCTTCCAAGCACAATATTCTCTTGCCCCTGGTACTCCATTCAAATTGTGCTCATTTTGCAACAGAAAATTTAGGTTTACATATTTCATATCACTGTCTAGCAAAAATTTCATAACTATTTGTCCATTGCCTTACAGATGGAGCAAAACAATGAACATATGCTCCATCAGCTCTGTCCATCTTTCTCCAAAGTAAAACTCAAGCAAGCAAACTCTCCTGCCATTGGTCTCCAGCCTCATAGCCCACCAGAAGTGCCACGAGTCTTTCATGCCTTTCACAACTGTGTCCCTTCACTCATGCTGTTCATCCCCTCCTAATGTGCTTCCTCATTGATGTGCCTAAAAAATTTCTATTGAGGGACCAGTGCTATGGCATGGTAGGTTAAGCCCATATCTTCAATACTGGCATCCTGCATGCACACTGGTTCAAGTCCCTGTTGCTCCCCTGCCAATCCAGCTCCTTGCTAATGCTCCTGGGAAAGCAATGGAGGATGCCCCAAGTACCTAGGGCCTCTGCACCCAAGTGGGAAAGCAAGTAGATGCTCCTGGTTCCTGGCTTAGGCCTGGCCCAACCCTAACCATTGTGGCCATTTGGGGAGTGAACCATTGGATGGAAGATTGATCTCTCTCTCTCTCCTTCTCCTCTCTGTAACTCTACCTTTCAAGTAAATAAATAAATCTTTAAAAAACATCTGTTGATTCTTCAAAATCTTATTGGTAACTGACTACCATTTCTCCAAGTATTCAATATTGGCTCAGTAGTGCACACATGTTTCCTAACCTATTAGATGCTCATTAAAATATGTTCAGATGGTCCATTTCCACTTTATAAATATGGAAACTATGACACAGAAATTAAGTAACTCTGCAAGCATTGAAGATGAAATTCTAATAAAGGTGTACTTGATCACAAAATTATACTGATGCATACTTACCCCAAATTATTTGCTTTCTGTCTCCCTAATGAGGCTTTTCCTTTTCCCCCTACCCACTATTCTTGGGTCCTAACCATTTATGATTTCCTCTTCTGGGGCCTTCTGTACTTTGTCCATGCTTTCATTTTCTGTATAATAATGAAAAAAATAGCTACAAACAGAGATAAACACTTGATGCTGTCCAAAATGGTCTCATAGTAAAAGTTATTTAATCCATGTGACAACCTTATAATAGTCACCCATTGTTTCAATTTTACTAGTTGGGAAATTAAAGCACATAAAAGTAATCTGTCCTAGGAAACACATTACTATAGTTCCATAGGTGCTTTGAAAAGAACAGTTATTTTCACTATTTTATCTCTGGAATCTATAAAACACATGCCTCTGGAGGGTAGTACAATAGCATTTGCTAAATCAGTTATCTCTGCCACCCCCTTTCATAAACCCCATCGTGGTATCCAGGCAGTTCACAAATCTGAATTTGCTTCAAATGGTCATCAGACAAGGCTTCCAACCCATTCCATTGGATGACCTGAGCAGCCCTCTGGATGGAGAAGGACAGTCTTTCCAAGGCCACTGTCGCACACCATAAGACAGATAGCAAGAGGAAATACCCAAATCCTCCTCGACGCCCACATACCAGCTTCGAAGAAGTTACAGAAAACGGAACTCCATCCATAATCCCAAAGAAGAATTTGGGGTATTACCTCTTGAGGGGGGGAATGTTAGGCAGGAAGTCAGTTATGAGCTTATGTGTGTGTAACAGGCCTAAAGAGAAGATATCTATGTCCAGCACATGCATCTGCATCTCAAAGTCATCCCGATAATGTTTCAGGGGCAGCCTGGCCCTTGCATCCTGCCCTGCCCCCTTCTACCTGATAACCTGCCAGGTGGAGGTCCCCACCCCCTCTGCCTGACAATTTTCCACAATCTCCCAGGTGCAGCCTAGTATCTGCATCTCAAACACCCTGCTCCCTTCCTCCTGTCTGATAACATTTGCATCCATAAAGTCCTTTGTTTCAGACCTTCAAGAGAAGTTTTTCTATTTACATCCATAAAGCCCTTTGTTCCAAGAGGAGCAGAGGTAGGGAAGCAAGACCCATCTCCTTAAAAACCCCCAGCCTCAACTGGACTGTGCGCTCAGCTCTCTGCATCTTTGCTGAGCCACCCGCCTGGCCTGGTCAGGTGTAATCTCTCCACTCAACATGTAACCTCCCTCCTTCCTCTTCCCCAGTCTCTCAGGCTCTGTCTGGAGAGGTGCCCATCCGTCCTTACAGATGTCCCTTCCTAATAAACCTTACTATTTTACCTCCCACTAAAAAAAAAAAATAATAAAAAATCTGAATTTGCCTCTGACACTGGTTCTGAATTTCTGCAGCAGCCACACTTGTATTTTTCTCAACTCATGGAGTCTTGACCACTGTAGCCAGCTGTAGCCAGCAGCAGCATAAGGAAATGTATATTGACACCCATTTTTGTTAAATATAATCATTGTTTGAGCAGAAAATCATGTTTCCTATTTCTGAAAGAATAAAGATGAAACTCTAGACCTTTGATCTCTCTGATAAAATCCAAAAATGCTTCTAAACTCTTAATACTACCAAAAAAAAATCCATGTATTGAGCATTTACTTGGTACTCAATTCTCTTAAGCACTTCATAGACACTACTCAAAATAATATGCAAAACAAAGCCCTCTATTTTAGAATAATAAGAGAGACTTTTAAATCAGCCAAAATGGTGCCAAAATTTCCTTATGTGTTTCTAGCTACAATGTTCTTCAATGTCAGAATATTTCAAATCCACATTTATTTCAAGAAATCTCAATTTGCTCTTTTTTTGTGACTTCTAAGTATTGATCAATTTTCTGTAACCAAAATACTAATGCCTTATTAAAGCTCTTTTAACATTTATTATTTGTCTATCACTTACCATACCATCTCAGGTGATGCTCTTCAATGTCATTGTGCTTGTTTGACGTATTACTTGCTTATGGAACTCAAGCTTAATGCTACCAAAAGCAGAAACCATGTATTACATCATTTTACCCATATGCTTTTACACTGTCTCATAAATACTGTTTATTTTGATAAGATCTTTGATACAAACAGTGGCCCACTGTTTGTTCTCCTACAACCAAAATGTACATTAGGAATCAGGTATAAATTAAGTATTCACGTCAGGAAAATTGTAAATAGATATAATTAATTCATGACTTTCACAAGAGAAAAAATAAACATGTCTGCTGAGAAAAGGTTTACTAGAGATGGATTGCAAATTTGAATGAGTTTTTTTTTTCCTTTTTGATATTGTCCTGTAGTAATCTCAGGGACTTATCTGATTAATTTTTTCTCAGCAATATTGAGAAAATATTTTTGAGCTGTCAATCTGTACTTACATTTTCAGTGAATAAAGCTTAATAAATAAATGTGTTCATTAAATTGATTTTGTTTTGTCAGTGAACAAAGAATTTCTTTCCCATACCCTTTCTTAGTTCATCATGTTGGGTAGTGGGAGAGGAGCAGATCTTCCAATTCAGACTTAGTAATTATCTGAAAAACAAATAACTTTAGCAAGATTTAATTGAATCAGAAGCTATGTCATCGAAACTATCAAAATTTCAGGTAGACAAGCCATAATGTCCTTAAAACAGTAGGTGAGGGCAAGATAAGATTAACTTTTTTTTTTTATTAATTTGGAAATCTGAAAAAGACCCATTATTATGATAATAAAGGTTTCTAGCATGGATATATCAGAAAAACCTCCCTCTGGAAACCTAAAATCTCTATAAGAAGTCAATCAGAAAAAAGAAACCCTGCATAGCATATCACCATAAATTTCTTATACATTTTTGATGGAAAACAAAGTCTTGAGAAGCATGTGTTGTGGTACAGTGGGTTGGGCCACTACTTGGGAGACTTCTATCCCACATAGAAGTGTAATTCTGGTCCTGGTTACACTGCTTCCCACCCAGAGCCTGTTAGTGAACCTCAGAGGCAGCGGATGGTGGCTGAGGTGCTCAAGTCCCTGGCAACCACATGGGAGACTCAGATGGAGTTTCTGGCTCCTGGCTTTAGCCTGGGCTGGCCTTAACTGTTGCAGCCATTTGGGGGGTGCACCAGAAATGAAAGATCTCTCTCTCTCTGTCTGTCTCTCTGTCTCTTTCAATCATGCTGCTTTTCAAATAAATAAATAAATCTTTTTAAATTAAATTATTACTTGCTCCATAAGAAAATGGAGAAAATGGAAAAAATGTAGAAACTATATTATTAAATAATCTAAATGATATCAAAGACAAAACCACCCTTATTTTAGTCATGACTTTCCTGCGTTATGATTATGTTAACTTGTGCTGAATTTCTCTGAGTTAGCCTAACTGATAATGTAACCAATGGATTTTCAAAACTGGAATCAACAGATTTTAATCACATTTTCAATGTGACCATCCAAAATTATAAGATACTTTCTACTGAATAAAATACATCATGAAAGAATACTTTGTATTTTCAACATGTAGTAAGAATCTTACAAATTTCAACCTAAGAAGAATGCATAAAATAGACAAGTTTGATAAGACAAAATCTATATGTCCAACTATAGTCTGCTGGTTGTTTGAGCATTTTGTACACATATCTGAGATATCATTGACACTTTTGTTATTTCAGCTAATGAGTATTTTTTTTGCAATTTTAATACACAAAAATAACACTTCTTTTTTACTTTTTAGGATTTTTGTTGATTTAAAGTAAAAAATATATAACAGTAATTGGGTTTGGAGGTAAGGGGGGAGCATATTTATTTGATGATACATGGCGTATGCAAATGTGCTCTTCACTTGAAGAATTTACTGAAGCTTGTCAGTAGCTTACTTCTGTTGTTTATTGCCTGCCTAGTCTATAGGGAAAGCAATTTAGTGGCCAGCAGGGCAAATAAAGAATTTACAAAAGTTCAGCATGAATGAAGCTTAGAGTTATAATTCAATTTCAGCACATCACAATGTCTTTTGACATTGGAACTTATTGTTCATAGTACACTTGGAGGAAAAGTTACCTTAATTCCTAAATAATTCCTACCAATTAATTCCTACCATTATGTTCACCTGTGTTTTTCTACCTTCTTTCTTCAGATATTATTCTTTCAAAAGCTAACTTTTGGGTCTCCTAGAAAGGGTCCAATCTCTTTACTTGCATGTTACTGATAAGTTAAATCTAGATTTCAAATGGGAAATCAATCAGTTCTTTTTCCTCAGTGTTCATTTAAGACAATAGATTGTATTTTTAAGGTCCAACATCATTTTGTTAGTACAAATAGCATTTTTCTTATGTCACACACATGGAAAGAATATATTCTATACATATATACATATATGAATGATTATATGGTGCAATTATTAATTAATTTTGAGAACTACTTTTCAGTTTTGAATTAAAAAATAAGAGAAATGCACAAAATACCCAGAATGAACTTAGAACAATGGATAACCTATTTCAAAATGGTGAAAAAAGAGTGTAATTTTTTAAATCTTATAGCACATCCTCTGCAATTTGTTATTTTAACTGTTGTTTCTTTATTTTATTTAAGGTATTCAAATTCCATGTATTTCCTATATACAGCTTCAGGAACATAGTGATACTTCCCATCGAACCTTCCCTCCCTCCCATGTTCCCACCTTTCTTCATCCTCCTTCTTCTATTCTAATTCTTAATTTTTACAGAGATCTATTTTTAGCTAATTTTTCACTCATAGGATTAAGCCTACACTAAGTAAAGAGTTCAACAAATAGAATGAAGAAAAAAACACCGTGACTCAACATCAAAACAAGGGCTGTAAACAATCATCCAGTCTCAAATGTGAATTTCAATCCTATAGATGACCTAGTCTTTATTTGAGAGGCAAAGAGAGAGAGAGAGAGAGAGAGAGAGAGAGAGTTCCCACCCACCGCTTCACCCTCCAGTAAGTTGAGAGGCCTCCCACATAGGTCGCAGTGACTCAAATAGTTGAACTATCACTGCCATTTCTTAGGGTTTGAATTATCAGGAAGCTGGAGTCAGATCAAGCCAAACTCAATTACTCCAATATAGGACTTATTGTCTTTTTTAAAAAAAAAAAGATTTATTTTATTTATTTGAAAGTCAGAGTTACACAGAGAGAGGAGAGGCAGAGAGAGAGAGGTCTTCTATCCATTGGTTCACTCCTCAGATGCCCTCAACGGCTGGAGCTGCACCCATCCGAAGCCAGGAGTTTTTTCCAGGTCTCCCACGTGGGTGCAGGGGTCCAAGGACTTGGGCCATCTTCCACTGCTATCCCAGGCCACAACAGAGAGCTGATTGGAAGAGGAGCAGCCGGGATTAGAACCGGTGGCCATTTGGGATGCTGGCACCTTAGGCCAGGGCTTTAACCCACTGAGCCACAGCACGAGCCCCAGGACTTAGTGTCTTAATCACTAAACAAAAAATCTGTCCTTCCTGTGCAAGTTAGAGTACCACCCATCTATTGTTCATTTTGTATCAATTTATGGAACTTTTTAGTCCCATCATAATTTATCAAAAACTTACAACTAAAAGTGCCAACTTTTCAATTATTACTTTAACGCCACACGAGAAGATAATGTTTCCTTTAGTGGAAACTTGTTATTTCAATCCCTGGTTTCCTATGAATAGTTGTCTTCAAGCTAGGAAAAATCTGCCTGTACCATGGAACACTGAATGTCCTTTTGTCCTCAAAATGTCCACTTGAATGTTTAAATGCAAATTTGACTAAACATTTAGCTCCCTGCGAATACTCTATGAATGATAATAATTACTGAACCTCTAAGAAATTGTAAAATACATTTTAGGTTCATTTCTTTTCTTTCTCCTTCAAAATTACCCAACATTGATTTTCAAAGGTTTGGAGCATATTTTTTGCATTATGTTAAGTGTGGTTGCAGTTCTCTGTTGTATCAAAACAATGCTATTGAATTGCTTGTATACTTAATGATGCCTACAACTGAATCTACATTCATATTCACTGTAGGAAATTATAAATATGGGGACATTTATATTCACTCTATAGATATACAAGTTCTTCAAATTGAAAATAAATATGTCAAGGGTTTGTAGCACTTTCATAACAAAGTGAGAGAGACTCTAAACTGAGCTTATTTTATACATTGATGATTTAATTTACATTTGTTCCACTCACCTCTCTGGATAGCCTGTATAAATATACTTCTGTTGAAATGCCATTATATCTACTTGTCATTAACAAACTCATGATTTAAATGTACACGTATCTGAAAAACTTAGGTGTCAATTATAAAATATTCAAACTTAATATGACTTATTTTAATCAGTTCCCTTTTGAAAAATAAAGATCTCATAATTTTGAAGCCAAGTCCTCAGCAAAGATGAGATTAAAAGTTAGAATGTAGTCATGCTCAATGAACCAAGAGCACAGCTCTGCCTGTTTTTGATTGAACATGGAAGTTAAAAAACAAAGATGCAAAACTGAACCAAGACAGCAAATAAAACTTCACCTACCAGTCCTTGTACCAAGCTTTAATAACATATATATGTTTGCTTTCATGGTGTAGCATTTGCCTTATTGTTTCTTTTTCAATAATTTTATTAAAGAATAATTAATCTATTAATGTTATAGAAAGAAAGGTGAACAAGATGTCAAGAATTTAACTTCTTCCACCATGTCCACTGTTACTGCTTAGACTAGAACTGCCAACATCTCTTGACTGGATTGCTGGCAACATTTTTGAGTTATTGTATCAGAAACAGATGATGGATCCTCTTTTCCTGAATTATTTCATATTTTTGAATGATCTAGTGTCCTTATAATTGAACAAGAAATTAACTGTTTTCCTATTTGTTTAGAGTGTCCAGTTGTCTCCTGGCAATGACTAAGTTGCTTCTCATTCATGTGTTTATTAAGTGACTTGCTTCATTCTACTTGAATCCCTGAAGAACTGTATCTTTAATGTTCAGGACCATAGGTCTTTTTAATTTATAATTTGTATTAATATGAAGTGAATAAAATTTATGTATTTCATATATACAGATTTAGGAGCATGGTGATACTATGTCTTGACACTGATAATTCTACTGATATTTTATAGAATATCACAAGTTCTCTTAATTTTCAAACTCAGTTCTCCCTTTATTTCAGAAAAATTTTAAAATTATTTTATATTATTGTTTTCTATATTTTTTTATTTTCTGCCATGAAGACTCTGATAATCGTGATATGACTCCTCTATCTGCTCTCAATTTGCTTTAATCTCTTTGCCTTTTTCTCTTCATTTATTTTCA
The DNA here is from genome assembly GCF_033115175.1 of Lepus europaeus. Taxonomy (NCBI): domain Eukaryota; kingdom Metazoa; phylum Chordata; class Mammalia; order Lagomorpha; family Leporidae; genus Lepus; species Lepus europaeus. The sequence continues at coordinate 119,773,763 of NC_084829.1, forward strand.
TCTTTTCAAGACTTTCCACAGAAATGAAAATACACTTTTGACCAATATATAGTCTATTCCATTATATTCTAATGTGTTTACAGTTCTACATTTAGATAATTTTATAATATTTCTATATCAATGAGTAGTTTCAAAGCAAGTTTTGAAGCTTCTATAACTAAAATTACCTATATATATATTTTCTCTTCCTTGCATTCTTGTTTTCCTTTTCATTTACCTGCAGAGAGATTGTTTAGTTAATAGGTTTTTTTTTTCAGTCTTAATATAGGCAGTTTATCCAGAATTCTGTGCTCTTCTTCTTAAAGTGGCTGAACTTTCCATGATACTGCTCACGCTTCACTTGATAACTGGTGGATACCTTCTCTGAACTTCAGTTTGAGCATTGATATTTTTCTAATATAAATATACTCTGTTATTTTGAAGGTGTGGGAACGATAGAGAAAAAGATATATTTAATGACAATATTTTGTGGATAGTCTGATCTCTGCTCTCTCTTTTCAGTATTTGTTAAGTATATTTTAGCAGAGTTCATCTTAATTCAAATGTATACTGTTTATGTGGAAATTAGTTGCTTGAGTTTTTGATCATTTACCTGGAACACAGTGACCCCTGGTGGTTTGCTCTGCCTCTGCTGAGAGCCTGAGAACTTGGTGACAAAGACAAATTTTCTCCAGACTAATCACCACTCAACCTATTTTTCCTTAAATTGAGGATATTAGTAAGAATTATCACAGTGTTTTCAATTTTTCATTCCTCTTTATGGCATTTGAGAAGTGGAAAGAAGAACTGCATCATACCAGAATTGCTAACTTTTCAAAATTTCTATTACAAAGTTGAATCACTTGCCATGTTTGGATGCTACTAGTCTATTCATTGCTTGGTTGTCTCAGAATGGTGATCATTCTATCCTCATTACAAATTCCTTTCTTACCTAGTAAGTATGGCACTTCTGCTATTGCTGTGTACATAAATGTTTAGAATAGAAACTACATTCTCCTGACTGTGTTGTAGGTAAGTGTTTAAATATCGCCTGTGAAAAGTAGAGAGATGTGTTAAAGCACTTTCTGCTAAAGATTGTTACAAGGTATCAAGTGTGCTCCTTTGCCCTTTTCACTTCTCTTTATTGTGTTGCTGACCTAATTTATGGAGGTTGTAGATGAAATTCCAGCCACCATCTTGGAAAATGTGAAAAAGATAGGAATAAAAAACTGTAAAGAAGCCACTAGAATTCTTAGATGTGGGAAAAAATAAACAGTACATTGTTATATCTATGACTATTGTGAACTTTTATTCACACAGTCAAGCTTAATTCTATGAGATACTGTAATTTTTTTTTATTTTTATTTTTTTGACAGGCAGAGTGGATAGTGAGAGAGAGACAGAGAGAAAGGTCTTCCTTTTTGCCGTTGGTTCACCCTCCAATGGCTGCTGCGGCTGGCGCATCTCGCTGATCCGAAGCCAGGAGTCAGGTGCTTCTTCTGGTCTCCTATGCAGGTGCAGGGCCCAAGGACTTGGGCCATAGCAGAGAGCTGGCCTGGAAGAGGGGCAACCGGGATAGAATCCGGCACCCCAACCGGGACTAGAACCCGGTGTGCTGGCACCGCAAGGCAGAGGATTAGCCTGTTAAGCCACGGCACTGGCCGAGATACTGTAATTTTACTAATTTTTACTAATTGTGACAAGTATTGGATAAGGGAATTACATAATTCTTGTTCCCACACTATATCTAGTGTTTATTTTTTACGATAACATTGTTGTGTAACTTGATGTTTAAAAATAATTTTAACAGACTTATAGATTTAAGTTTATATATAGACTTAAGCTGTGTATATAAATAAATTTTGTTAAATTTTCAAGCTTTTTATAATAAAATTGACCAAAATATGTCCTTATTTTGTTCTAATCTCTTTCATATATGTACTTAATGTACTTTTGATAATGCTTTGTATATTTGTATCTTCTATTTTTTTCTCTTGACTAATATAAACTTTGTTTATTTTTAAACTTTTCACAGTAGGGTTTTGGGTTTCTTCAAACTATTTTAGCTCTTTTCTGTTTAACTGATTCCCATTCTTGTCTCTGTTGTCTCCTTTATTCTACTTTCTCTGGGTTTATTTGGCTATGTATCTTTGTTTTTAGATGCTTGGTTCCTTAATTTTCAGCTCTTTCCTTTTTAAATTTGCTACATGCGTTTCTTTAGTTTCTTTCCTAAATTTTTATTTTTATAAAGAGAACAGGTTTCATGTATTTCATAATTATAAATATTAGAAAATAATCATACTTCCATCGCTCAAACCCCCCCACACACTTCTTTTCTTTCTTTTGCTTTAATTTTGCCAAAATATAATTTCAATCCACTCTATAATCACAGGCCCAATGCATCACTAGTATCAATGCATCACTATATTCAATAAAAAGTATAAAGACCACAGTTCCACAGGTGTATTAACAAGGGCTAAAACAATTGATGACAGGATAAAGAAAATGTGGCATAGATGCACTACCTGGCCAAAAAAAAAAAAAAAAAAAAAAAGAATGAAATCCTTTCTTTTGCAACAAAATAGATGCAGCTTGAAACTATTATGCTTAGTGAAATAAGCCAGCCCCCAAAAGACAAATATGTTTTCTCTGATATGTGGTAGTTAATGCAGAATACCACCACCACCAACAACAACAACAAAAAACTGTAGGAATGGGGCTGGCGCCTTGGCTCACTTGGTTAATCCTCTGCCTGTGGTGCCAGCATCCCATTTGGGCATCGGGTTCTAGTCCCTGTTGCTCCTCTTCCAGTACAACTCTCTGCTGTGGCCCAGGAAGGCAGTGGAGGATGGCCCAAGTACTTGGGCCCCTGTACCCGCATGGGAGACCAGGAGAAGCACCTGGCTCCTGGCTTTGCATTGGTGCAGCTCCGGCCGCTGCAGTCACTTGGGGAGTGAACCAATGGAAGGAAAATCTTTCTCTCTGTCTCTCTCTCTCACTGTCTATAACTCTACCTGTCAAATAAAAAAGGAAAAAAAAAAACTGTAGGAATAAAATGGATATCTTTGATTTGATCTTGCTACCTGCATTAAGAATTTTTCTCTGAAGTACCATTTTTGCTGCAACCCACGTATTTTGATGCATTCCATATTTTACAGATTTAATTACCTTGCTTACATTTATTTCATTATTTTGCCTAAGTGTTATTTAGAAAAGGATTTAATGCCAATTTCCAAATTAATCACACTGCAGTACATGCAGAAAATATAGTTTAGTGTTAAAACAAGTTTTTAAAAATATGTTGATTTATAGACAAATAAATCATCACTTTTGTTAAATGTTCTGTGTGTACATCTGAGAAGATGGATCTGTAATTGGTTCTGTTTAGACTCCAGATATCCAGTACTCTTAGGTGAGTCCCGTTGTCTGTGTTTATTGTCCTAATGTACTATACTATATAGGACATTAGTACATCCTTCTCACAAAAGACCATAAATTATTTGGTCCTGAGCGTGTTATCATTTATTAAATCAAATATTAACTCAAGCTTGTTAATTCTGTAATACAAATTTTAATATGTTAACTAAATTTTGGTTATCTGATGTTCTGATCAACAAAAATATCTGTTGAGATCTCCTACTACGGTAACTCATTTATCAATCTTTATACATTTCTATTAATTTCTACAATTTATAATAAGCATATATACTCAGGTTTATAATTTAGCAGGTTTATAATTTACCAAGTTTATCATTATTCTAAATTCAAGTGAATTGAGACTTTTTTTATAGAAGACTTTTCTTTTTTTTTTCTTTTTTTTTAAAAAAAAGATTTTATTTATTTTATTTGAGAGGTAGAGTTACAGACAGTGCGAGGGAGAGACAGAGAAAAAGGTCTTCCATCCGTTTGGTTCACTTTCCAAATGGCCGCAATGGTGGGAACTGTGCCTATCTGAAGCCAGGAGCCAGGTGCTTCTTCCTGGTCTTCCTTGTGGGTACAGGGAAACAAGGATTTGGGCCATTTTTCACTGCTTCCCAGGCTAAAGCAGAGAGCTGGACTGGAAGAAGAGCAGCCAGGACTAGAACCGGCACCCATATGGGATGCTGGCACCACAGGTTGAGGATTAACCTACTGTGCCATGGCACCGGCCCCTATAGAAGACTTTTCTTACTAAGTCTGTGTTGTTTTTATATTTGTCATTTTATCTAAATTGACCAGTTTTCTTTGGTCTTATATCTTTCTGGTTTACAGCTTATCTTTCTTCTTCTATTCAAACATTTTTCTTTAATGTTTAAGAAAAAAACAAATGAACAACAACAAATGAACAACAACAACCAAAAGGTCAAAGTATACTTAACCTCTCAGAGTCACCCAGCTAACAAATGGCAGAGCCAAAACTCAAATAGGTAACCTAATTCAAAATTCCCACTTAGTTCAAAAGTCCCATTGTTTTTAATTATCACAAAGTTTGAATCAATGCCTCATCTATGCCATATACTGTGCTAAGAGTTTTATATTCCCACTATTCCCGTTATAGTCTACTGCCTCTTCAGGTAGTACCTGGCATTAGTATGTGAGGGAAGGCTTAGTATATTTTAAACAATAAAAAAAGAAAATCCTTCTTTAAAAGGTTTATTTATTTATTTGAAAGGCAGAGTTATAGACAAAGAAGGAGAGAAGAGAGAGAGAGGGAGAGAGAGAGAGAGAGAGAGAGAGAGAGAGAGAGAGAGAGAGAGAAACTCCTCCATCCATTGGTTCACTCTCCAAATGGCTGCAACAATCAGGGCTGGGCTAGATGGAAATCAAGAGCCAGCCACTGCATCCAGGTCTCCCACATCTCCCACATGGCTGCAGGGGCCCCACTACTTGGGTCATCTTCTGCCACTTTCCCAGGTGCATTAGCAGTGAGCTGGATGGAAGAAGAGCAACTGGGACACCAACTGGCGCCTGTATGAGATCTGGTACTGCAGGTGGTGATTTAACCTGCCACGCCACAGTGCTGAACCCAGGAAAATCTTTTGAGGATGTCTTCTATTTTGTGGAAGATACATTGTATACTATGAAAGCAGAGTAGCTTTGACATTGAAGGAAAAATTAATGGTTTGAAATCTAGGTTAGATGTGCACAGTCACGTCCATTTCCAGCTGTTGTTAGTGTGCACTTCAGATCGGCCTGGCTGCACTTTGGCACCTCTTGGATAAGAGGAACATGTGTGTGTTGCTATTTTTGCAACTGCAAAGGGTGGTAGGGACAGTCCCCTGGTGTGAAACTCATCAGAAATTCAACTCCTTTATTTAACCTACAATCTCAGCCATTTATGAAACTGCTGGTTTGATATCAGAGCCGCAAGTGATACTTCTCAGGAAGCTGCTTCCAAGGCCAGATACCTTGGATGAACAAGGGCTCTTTTCTTTTTGTCTATCTCACTCTCTTTTTTTTAATTCTGTGTTTAGATTAAGCCCGATAGTAATTACAGTAAGTTCAAGCCCCCTTGTTTGAATCTTTTCTGCAGTCATACAAAGTACTTCAGAATACTGAGGTACCGTTTTAGTAACCTTGACATTTACTTACCTTTACCTGATTTTCTACTTGCAACCTCTCATGCCTAAATTTTGTTGAATCTATTGCTGAAAAAAGGAGAAAAATTATACTGCACAAGAATATTGTTGCCTTGTCTCTCATTGGAAAACAGGCATCATATTTATTTATTAATGGCGTAGCTGCTGTTATCTCACTGACCCTTTGGTGACAGGCTGTCAGTGCAAGACTATTGTTCCCTAGATCCAGAGTCACCCCACCTCCCCATCCCAGGCAAGGCCTCTAGCTGACCTCTTCACTAGCTTATCACTGAGGTTGTGCTTTGAGGATTCTACTTCGACCTGGATAACTCATTCAATCTTTCGATAGACTTTATTCATTGAGCTACTTCTAGGGGCTAAACACTCTTCACTATCTAGTAGCAATGCAGACAAGGAATCATAATGAGTTTTAAAACAGATGAGAAGCATAACACCAGTAGCAGCGCACAATAATATAGGACAAGTAGAGAATCCTCTGTTATACAACAGTTCCTCTGTTACTGAGTTCACAGCTACTGTACATGCTCATATCCGGTGCTCCCACGACAGGATATCAGTACAGTTATTGGTGCCATTTACCTTGCTGAACTTGAACCAATATTCTCCTTCACTTTAGCTCTTAGGAGCCCTTAGAAGTAACCTCTAGCAGGGAAACAACAATATCATCTTGCTTAACAGAGTATCTTCAGTAGTTACCAGTATGCCCAGCAGCTGATTACCTGTTGAATAAATATCTATGAAATAGATAAATGAAATAAATGCCTTAGAACTGCTTTGACTCATTTCTAAGAACTAAAATCCCATGGTTTTTTTTTTTTTTTTTTTTTTTTCCATCTTGCAACTCCGCACCTTTGGGATGCATTTTTCCATCCTGAGTCCCGAGTCCCGTGCCCATGTGGCCACACCTAGAACACCACTCACAGAGGCCCTCCCCCCTTTCCACGCTGACTCAGTGGCTCCTTGGGGTTCCCACCTCCCTCTTTCCCTGGTTTGTGCTATCCTGCTGTGATAGCATTTATGCTGAGCTTTACCTGACTCTGACGTCTTCCTTAAGGATTCAAATATGTGAGCTCACAAAGATGCATTGGAAGACAGCCTTACCTCTGGGAAGAAAATAGCATACTTGTGGGTATTTGACAGTGCAGCCTTTGTAAATAATGAGTTATTTGACATTCAAGACTATCTAAAGAGGTCTGTGTGTAGAAGAAGAGTTGACTGCTGGGGAGGTTTAATTAGCACAAAGGTCAAGGCTATGCTGCTCATATTTTTGTAAGATACCATATCTAATTGTAAGGCAGTTAGATTGTGCTTATTTCAGACTGCCGGGGTTTTTGGTTTAATGAGACAGTGCAGTGCATCTTCACAGATCACTGACCATTGTTTGAAGCATTGTGGTGATAACTGCACTTCAAGTTATTGAGCTTGTGTTTAAATAAATTATACAGAGGTCAAAAACCACATATTTGGTGTCCTATAAACAACAAGAACCAATGAATCCCAGCTTCTGAGACAATTTTCTTTAAAAAAAAAAAAATCACAACCTGCATCACACTGCTGGAGTTTCTTCAAATATCCCACATTTTGTAAAATATAAATTATCTGTGTAAATGATTCCCTGTAATGTCTCTATAGGATATTTGATAAGTATCTTTTGCAGTTATCTTTGATTTAATGAGGTTATGTCTGAAAACTATGTGCTAAAATCTCAGCTGGTCATATACTTAGAATTATAAAACTAAAGACTAATAGCATTAGATTTAATTTTCATATGTCAGAGAAAGAAAACTTTGACACATGTTCAATTATCTGTGGGTTCATGCTTATTTTTCAAAAGGCTCTGGTTTTGTGAAAATTATCAGGGTCATTTCTCTAAACTTTGGTTTGATATTTGTCCAATTTGGATATTAAGCACATTTAAAATAGACATTTAGATTAAGATAACCTATAATAATAGATTAGAAAACGACACTTAAATACTTCGCATCTTAATGAAAGAAAAGTGAGTGAGTGAGTGACTCTGGCTTTGTCTCAGATGTTAGAGTCGGGTAAAACCCCGAGCATGAAATGTATGACAGCGGCATGATGGAACTCACCGAGAGGAGGGGTGTGGGGGATTCTAGAGAAGCCCTGAGGCAGGCGTGGGAAGCAGAGTGTGCTCCTGGGACGGGCATTCTAAATGTGAGCCTGCAGGCCTGTGAGGATCCTCTGCGTATTATCTTACTCACTCTGTGTCACAAATTTGTCATAGTGATGCCATTATCCTCACTGGAAATATAAGGAAACTGAAGCACAGAAAGTCTAAAAGGAACTTTTTGCAAATTATGGAGCAGTAACAGAGAGTTCCATGATTTAAATTACAAAATGTAACTCTACTTTATCTCATTGTGTAAATATCCATTTTTACTTACTGCTATATTTAGGAACTACTTAGATGCATTTATTTAAACAAGATATACCATAATCAATATTCAAATAATGACAAAATATGGTCTATTATTTTAAAATATAGTTATAAAGAATATATAACATGCTTATCAAATGCTGCATACAAATTTGTGACAGAGGCTTTACGCAATCTCATTTAATATTCATTATACTTTTTCCTCGTGCATTCAATAATATAGTCTAAAAAGTTAAAATACTCAACTTCATTGTATCCCTTACTGGTTTCGATAGTCATACACATGTTACTTAATTCTAGCCACTGGTTCACTCTCCAAATGGCTGCAACATCCAGGGTCGGGCCCTACTGTTGGGGTTGATTCGTTCTGAGAGGAGGAACAAGTGGTGGGGGCAAGAGGCACGGAGTCACCACACAGACCCCAGGAGTCGGGTGAAAGCAGGCATGAGGCAAGCAGCCCACAGACTTGTTTATTTCAGTTGCTATAGCTGCTTATATAGCCAAGGCAGCGAATTGGGTCAAGGGGCAGTCAATGCCCTAATCAATCACAGCCTGTTGCCAGACAGTTTCCAAAGCCATCCAATCACAGTCTGTTGTCAGTGAGGCTCTGTTGTCATGTGGTTTCTGAAGCCATCCAATCACGGCCTGTTGTCAGGCAGTTTCTGTTGTCAGCGGCCATCTTGGCATGACCTTCTCACCTTCTCATTCCACCACACCCTACCAAAGTCAGAAGCCCAGCATCTTCTTCCAGGTCTCCCACATGGGTGCAGGTACCCAAGCACTTGGCTTATCCACCTCAGCTTTCCCAGGCACTTGACCAGCTAGCTGTATTGGAAGTTGAGCATCTGGAACAGATGGAATATACCCTGCTCCTACCCATCATCCATTTCAGGTTCACTACAAGAAATAGTTCTGAGTTTCAAATATTCAGTTTACATGGGTTAGATTCTAATTGTTTAAGTCAGGGTTCCCCATAGAAACAAAACTAATATAGAGTTAGGTATAGACATGTATATGCATGTATTATGTGGAGACTTATTATAACGGGACTTTTCTACCATAATGAATTGGTTCACAAAATTATGGATGCCAACATGTCCAAAAACTGCAGAGTGAATGCTTCAATTCAAGCTTAAAGGCTGGTAGACAGCAATAGAACCAGAAAGAGCTGATATCCCAGTGTGGCCTTTGTTCCATTTTGAAGGACATCAAGCATGAAAATTTTTTTGGCGTTCAACTTGTTGTAGGAGAACCTCTCACAATCAGAATGGCAATCTGCTTTATTCAGTCTACCAATTTACATGGTAATCTTGGGTACTGAGAAAAGAGCACGGACATACTTTCTGCTTGGAATCATCATCTTACTGAGGCAAGGTAGCAAGAAGTTGTCGTGCACCCTGCCACATGCAGCTGCAGCTGAGGGAGAATTCCACAGCCACCCATTGACTTTAACTCTAATCTGGAGAACTGGCAGGTCTGAGTGACTGTTTGACTAAGAAAAGGGAAACCATGTTGGCTTCCTCTCCTCCACCACCCCTGCAGAGTACAATACTGAGCTGTGAAATGTCACACAGTTGATTTCTGTCCCACTGCTACCATAGGCAATCAAAGCCAGAGCCTGGGCAACTTGTGAGACAGAGGACAGGTCCCCTACATCCTGCAACTATAGGGGCTTGGGGATGTTAATAACAGGTATGCTCACTTTATGTGATCCAAGGTCTCCCCGTAGCTTATGGGGGTTAGTATCAATAGCAGCTCATAAAAAAGTCTGTCCCACCCTAGAAGATCTGGGTAATGACCCCACTGTGCTCTGCAACACCAGAATTGTAACAATCATTTTTATTTTCCTCAATCTACCAGAAATCCAAAAGGAATCCAACAGGAATCTACCTGGAAGACCTAATCTGCGCTTCACCTCTCTGGACCCATACCTGCCATAGCAACATATCCTGTATAACAGGTAGTCCCTCTGGGAGACTGGAGTAGGTTTCAGTTCACACCCCCTGACCTTAGGGGCTCCTATTATTACAAGACAGATCACCAGTTGCACTCTCCTAGCAGGATTAGAGGAAGGCTCCATTCACAATAAACAGTCCTGAAGTCACTGAACACAAGCTCAAAAATCACTCAGGCTTAGCAGCAGAACAAGGGACCCTCCTTGTTTCTACCAGCACCAGCAAAAAGGCCCTGGCTTTCAGAACCCCAGTGTGATTGACTTTTGGACCAAAGATATAATCCTAGGAAACCCACATTCATTCATCTCAAAGCCATGCTTCTACCCTTATGAACTGCAGCAGAATAGACCACTAAGCCACTCATGGACACAGCTAACGTTGATTAAATCAAGCAAAAGCACTGAGAAGCTACACTTCTGGAGTTACCCAGAACCAAAATCAAATCAAGAGGCCAAGTTATACTCTGCATTCCATCTAACTTCTGGGCTCACCTAGAACCAAAATTAAAGCATCATCCAAGTGACAGTCTGCATTTATCTAAACTACAAACTCTTTTCCAATAAAATCTATTCCATATATGTAAATGTCAAAGTAGGAATGCAGGAAACGTGAAAGAGCAAGGTAGTATAACACCTCCAAAATAGCAGAATAGTTCTCCAGAATTAGATTGTGATCTAAGGAAATTTATGAATGCAGGAAATAGAGTTCAAAATAATAATTATAAGGAAATCCAATGCAATGCAAGAGAATACAGATAAACAAATTGAAGAAACAAGGAAATCAATGAAATACATGAATGAAAATATTACTAATAATATAGAAATCATTAAGAAAAACCAAATAGAAATTTTGGAGGTGAAATCAATTGTTAACAACAAGAGTCACTGTGCATTTGCTCCCCATGTAGGATCTCTGTCCTTAATGTGTTGTACTATGTGAATTAATGGTATAACTAGTACTGGAAGAGTACTTTATACTTTGTGTTTCTGTGTGGGTGCAAACTTTTGAAATCTTTACTTAGTATATAGTAAATTGATCTTGTGTATATAAAGATAATTGAAAATGAATCTTGATGTGAATGGGATGGGAGAGGGAGTGGGAGATGGGATGGTTGCAGGTGGGAGGAAGGTTATGGGGGAAAAAGCTGCTATAATCCAAGAGTTGTACTTTGGAAATTTATATTTACTAAATAGAAGTTGAAAAAAAGATAATACATGATGACCAAGTGGAATTTATCACAGAGATACAAATGTGGTTCAACATTTGTAAATATACAAATGTCATAAGTCACATCATCAGAATGAAGAATAAAAACCATAGGGTCATCAGAATAGACATGGAGAAAACATTTGATAATATTCAACATGACAAATCACTAGTCAATATCATTCTGAATGGGGAAAAGGTGAAAATATTTCTACTCAAATATGGAATAAGACAAAGATGTCCACTTTCACCACTCTTATTCAATATAGTGCTGGAATTATTAGCAGGAGGATTTAGGGAGGAAAAAGAAACAAAGGGCATCAAAATTAGAAAAGAGGAAATCAAAATGTCCATATTTTCAGATGACATGATGTTGTACATGGAAAAGCCTAAAAACTCTACCAAAAAACTGTTAGAATTGATAAACCATTTCAGTAAAGTTGTAGGTTTAAAAAAAAAAAGGAGTTTTTTATACTCTAATGAAATCACTGATGGAGAAATCAAGAAAGAGTCCCCAATCACAATAGCCACAAAATGTCAAATATTTAGGAAGAAATTTAACCAAAGAAGTGAAAAATCTCTACAACGAAAATTATCAGACATTGGTTAAAAATCATTAAGGACACAAAAAAGGAAAGATATTCCTTGCTCATGGATTAAAAAAATCAAATCATTAAAATTTCTACACCACCTAAAGTAATCTACACATCCAATTCAATCCCTGTCAAATACCATTGGCATTCCTTACAGAATTAGAAAAAAAATCTAGGCTGGCACAAGAGGAAACAAGTGAAGAGGAGGAACTTCGCTTTCATTCTTGCCTGGAATCACAAGGGAGATGACAAGACCATATTAAGGTTCCAACTTGTCAATAGCTTGCAGATCAATGATGAAAGAGTAACAATTCTTTTCCTTTGGGACCCTACCATCCAGAAAGATAATCAGGATGATAGAAAGCCCCATACTTGTAAGACTCTATGAACCAACCCAACTCTAATCAAGGTTTGCCTCTAATCCATGAAGACGAACAGTCATTAATTTGTACCTCAGACTTATCCAAACAGTAGAAGATTCTGTGCACCTAGAAATAAATGTGCAATGTCACAAATTAAATGCTACTAGCAACAATAAAACCAAGGGTTTCTCTTAAAAAAAAAGAATTAGAAAAAAAATCTAAAAATCATATGGAATCACAAAAGACCTAGAATCCTCAAAGTGATCCTGAGCAAAAGAATCAAGCTGGAGCCATCACAATGCTAGAATTCAAAGCATATTTTAAAGCTATAATAATTAACACAACACAATTCAATAGACAAGAATAAAGAGTCCAGAAATTAATCCACATTTATACAACCAACTGATTTTTTTTTTAACTAAGTGCCCAGACCATACATTGGAGTAAGGATAATCTCTTTCCTAAATAGTTCTGGGAAAACTGGATTTGTATTTGGAGAAATATGAAATTAGATTCATACCTAAAAATATTAAAAAAATCAGGTAAGTAAATTTAAGATATGAGACTATAAAGTTGCTGAAAGAAAGTGTAGGGGAAACACTCTATAACATTTGTGTAGGTGGCAATTTCTTGGATAAAATCCCCAAGTACCGGCAACAAAAGTAACACTAAACAAATGGTACTATATCAAACTCAGAAGTTTTAGCACAGTAAAGGAAACAATCACTAGAGTGAAGAGACATCCAACAGACTGGGAAAAAAATATTTGTGTGCTATTTATCTGACAAAAGATCAATATCCAGAATATATCAGCAACTTAACAAAACTTAACAAAAATGCAAACAATCCAGTAAAGGAATGGACAATGAACCTCAAATACACTGTTCAAACACTAAAAACAAATGGCCAACAAATATATGAAAAAATGCTCAACATCTCTAGCCATCAGGGGAATGCAAATCTAAACCACAATGAGGCATCATTTCACCAATGTCAGAATGCCTATCATCCTAAATCCAGTATAATAAATGCTGGCAAGGATGTGAAGAGAGGGGAATGCTTATACACTATTGGTGGGGATGGAAATTAATGCAGCCATGAGGCAAACTGTGAAAATTTCTTTTTTTTTTGCATATGATTTTTAAAAATTTTATTTTATTTAATGTGTACACATTTAGTGTATACACATTTCATATACACAGATTTAGGAATCCTCCTTTTCACCCATGCTCCCACTCTTCTTCCTCTTCCCTCTCCTATTCTCCCTCTTAATTTTTACAAAGATCTATTTTCAGTTTACTTTACACTCAAAAAATCAACCCTACAAATAGTTCAACAAATAATAGAAGAAAAAAATACTGTCCCTCAACGGTAGAGACAAAGGCTGTACATAATCATAAATGTCAATTTTACTCAAATACATTATATTTTAGGTACTCTATTAGTTACCACAGATCAGAGAAAACATATGGTAAATGGTACCTATCTTTTTGGGACTGGCTTATTTCACTAAGTATAATAGTTTCCAGTTGCGTCCATTTTGTTGAAAAAACTAGAAATAAAATAGATTTGTCATATTATTCAACAGTCCCACTACTGAGAGTATACCCTAAGCACATGAACATGTATCAAAGAGATACCTGCACCACCAGGTTTATAGCAGCTCTATTTACAACTGCCAACAGATGGAACAAACCAAGCTGTCCATCATCAGATGAATGGATAAAGAAAATGCAGTATATAAAAAACAATGAAATACTATTCCATTATAATAATGAGATGTTACCTTTTGAATCAATAGATGAAACTGGAAGAAATCATGTTGAGTGATATAAGCTGGACATAGATAAATATCACATGTTCTCCCTTAATGTTAGAGCTAAATTTTTTTAAAAACATTAAAAATCATAAAGAAAAAGGAAAAAAAAATGTTTCTGTATATTTATATTGCGGCAAATACAGTTTTATTGTTCTTGGTTTTATTGAGGCTGTTGTTGCAGTGTAGTGAGTTAAGGCACTGCCCGTGATACTAGCATCCCATTGTGCAAGTCCTGGTTGCTCTACTTCTGATCCAGCTTCCTGCTAATGTCCTTGGAAAAGCAGTAGGACATGGCCCAAGTTTTGTGATATCTGCACTCAGATAGGAGACCTGGAATAAGCTTCTGGCTCCTGATTTCCAACTGGCTCAGCCCTGGTCATGGTGGCCATTTAGGGAATGAATCATCTGACGGAATATCTCTGTCTTTCTCCTTCTGTCTCTCCCTCCCTCCCTCTCTGTGACTCTTCGTTTCAAATAAATAAAATAAATCTTAAAAAAAAAAAACTTTAATTTATCTCTTTGTCAAACCAACGGTTACCATAGTTTCAATGATCTGTGATTAGTTTAAAATTTTCTGTGTGTGAGTGAAATGATCATATTTTCATCCAGTTATTTTTATACCTCTTGCCTAAATCCCCATTGAACTAGGATTCTTTTTTTTTTTTTTTTGCTTTTTACCCATTGTTCTAGTTATTTAGTTCAGCAGTCCTTGACTGTAATGTAAATTAAATGTTACCTCAAAAAAAAGTTTTTAAAAAGTCTTACATATTGTAAGGTCTATAAACTGTAAACAAAATTATTCATTTGATCACAATATTCATAATTCATTAGCATTCTCTTTAATAACTTGTACTAGTGGTTTATCAATTTTGCTAATAGTTTTAAATGCTTTTATCATTGTCACTAGTATGTTTCTTTTTCCAGTATTTCATTGATATCTGCTGTTATTTTTTCTCTTGCCTTTTCAATATTTTTCTTTTTTTTTTTCCTTTTAATTCATGAGATGGAATTTGAGGTGGTTGATTTTCAATCTTCTATTCAAAACATCTACCAAAGGTTCTGAGTTTCTTCTAAGCACCAATTTATTTGACATACCCGGTGTTCCCTCCTGTGTTTTCTAAACCTAATACTTGTATATCCTGCCTGTATCCAGTGTCTCCACCTTCACATTCCTACAGCCATCCAAGGCTTCCTTTCTCCATTCCTGCACCTGAAACCCACATGACTCCATCATAACCATCTCATACAACTGCGATCCATGGTTGCCCTCGGATGTTCTCATTTTTAATTCTCTTTGTAGTCTATGCCAGCTTATGCCTGAAGCATGTGCCATCTGCAACAATCTCCATCCTTTGTGCCTACAGTATGACTTTGCTTGAGTGTCTCCTCCATGCCTGCAGTCCTTGCATTGTGTCTCCAGCCATCTGTGTACACTCATGATCCCTCACAAGTCTGCATTCCTTGTCCATGCAGCCTGTCAAGACTCCTGTGTCTCCAGCACTTCTGCCTACAGAGTAACTTCATTCCGGCCCTGGAGTGACTTCATTCCCTGTGTTTCCAGCTCATGTCAGCCTTTGGTAACCACTGCATCTTTCCGGAAACTATAGCTTCCCTCAGGTGCCCTTATGCCATCTCTATGGCCAATATCTTGCTTATATCTCAGGTATCCTATGAATACACCTCATGCCCTTCCTCTTGCATCCCATGTCCACTGCCTGCACCCCAAAAGTCTCATATGTCTTAATCTCCTATATCACTTACTGTGACAGTTATCTGTTTAACTACTGAAAGACATCTTAATCTCTTAAAGGTTTCAGTCACTGTGAATAAATTATTCTACATACATTCTCATGTGTAAGTGGGTGTAATTTTCACACCAACTGAGTAAATATACAGGGACATGCTTGATGTATGGTATACCATAACTTGGGTTCCTAGTAACATGTCAAGATGTTAACCATGTACATCTTTATGCATTCCCAGCAGTAATGAGTGAGGTGTTATGTTATTCTATATCTTTTAAAACCAATGATATTGGCATGCTCGCTTATGCTTGTTTCCCTTATAACCAGCCTGATCAATGTGTAGTTTATCTATTTTGTTGCTGTTTGCTTTTCGGGGATCAGTGTTTGATGCAGCTGTTAAGATAGCACTTAGGATACCTACATCCGATACTGGACTTCCTGGGTTCAAGTTGTAGCTCTTCTCCCTGTTCTTGTTTCCGGCTAATGCTCACCCTAGGAGGCAAAAGTTGATGACTCAAGTAGCTGGGTTCATACCACCCAGATGTGAGTCCCAGATTTACTTCTAAATTCAGGATTCTTCTTTACTCAGCCCTTTCGGATGCCTCTGCTGTTGTGGACATTTGGGGAGTGAAACAGCAGATGTGAACTCTTTCTGTATCTCTCTCTCTCTCTCTCACTCTCTCTTTCTGCGTGTGTGTGTGTGTGCTTCTCTGCATTTCAAGTGTCCCTCCACCTTTCAAATAAATACAATTTAAAAATGTAAGTGTCAGTGTTATTGTTCAGTGGGTTAAGCTGGTGTTTGTGATGCCAGCACCTCATATCAAAGTACAGGTTTGGGTCCTGGCAGTTCTGCTTGTTATCCAGCTCCCTGTTGATGCACTTAGGAAGGCAGCAAGAGATGGCCCAAGTGCTTTAGTCCCTGCCAACCATATGAGAGATGGTGTTGGAATTCCTCACTCCTAGCCCTACCCTGGCGTAGTCCAAGTTCTTGTGGCCATTTGGAGAGAGAGCCTATAAATTGAAGATTTCTCTGTTTATGTTGCTCTACCTTCCAAATAATACATTCTCAAAATAAATATTTTGCATAAAAGGGCAAGAATACAACATTTTTTCTTTCTAGGTCTGGTTTATTTCAATTAATATAACAACTTTCAGGTCCATTGATGCTGTAGCAAATCACAGTATTTCCTTTTTTACAACAGAATAACTCTTTATGGGGCTGTAGATTGGTACAGTCATTATGGACATTAGAATTCCATATGGTCTCACAATCCCTCTTCTAGATATGTATTCAAAGGAGAGGAAATTGTTGCCTCTGAAAGATATCTGAACTCCCATGTTCATTTGCATCATTTTTTCACAATATGTAAGATATGGAAACACCTAAATGTTCAGTGGTGAATGAATGTTTCAAGAAAATGTGCTCTGTGTGTGTGTGTGTGTGTGTGAATACATACAATATAATTGTCTTTAAATTGCTCTCAGCCTTTCATTATATTTTTAAGGCTTTAATTGAGCTCAATAATAGATATCCAATTCTATTTTCACATTTTCTATATACTTTTAGAAAATCTAATGACATTCTCATCAGCAAGTGCAATCCCTTCAGTGGAATATCATTCTAGTTAACACAGTGGAAGTTTTAATAATTGAATTGTCCATGTGTTTGGGGCCATATATGCTTTAGCTACCTGCAGTGGTGGGGTTCTCCTTGCCAACTGATTGATTAGAGACCCAACATAATAATGTACAATATTTAGTAAAATCACTGGGGATTAAAACCTTACAGGAAGTAAGGGACAGAAGGAGCACCAGAGGAAAAGGAGAAAGTTAAGTTGAAGTTCAAACTCTATGGGCTCAGTTAACCCCAAAGTCAGTTCTGAAAAATAAAGTGTCTATCAAAATTGTCCTGTAATGGGCCAAAATATCTAGCCTTGATATCACTACTTTGTTTAGCCTTTGCTTGCAGACCAGGCCTGAAAAGGCATGGCATAGGATAAGGTAACTCTGCTGCTGAAGTACCCCAAGAAGGGGCTGGCAGATAAAGGGTTTCATCTAATAGGCCTTGCAGAAGCTGGAAAAATAAGCCCTTCCTTCATTGAAGGATACATTACTATGTCTACCTTTGGCCTAGACCTCAATCCCAAAGATTGGAAAGCTTTCATATTTTCTACTATCTTGGTTTAATAAAACCATTGGAATAGATCACCAATTTATCTTTCAGTATTTGCTTTCTCTGTCTTAATCTCAGTGTATGTAAAGGCTCAGGAGTCATATCTAAATATTCTTTTGTATATCTTAGAACTGACAAGAATTCTCACACAATGACTTGAGCTTTCACTCTTAGTATGGACAGAGAGGACTCAATTTCCCTTTTCTTCCTCCAACATGACTTTTTCTTCCAAATTCAATGCTGATACAGAGTAATGTCTTAAAGTAGTATTTAAAGTTTCAGGAAATCCCACATACTTCAATCCCATTTTCAACATTTGCCTTTTCTACCAATTGATCCCATTGTCATAGTTACAATAAATTATTAATGGAAAAAATCAAATCAAATCCATATCTTTGGACCTGAAGTTCTATACTCTGCAACTCTGTACTCATCAATATAAATAGAATTTACTTTATTGTAGGTTTTAGCAGCATAGAAATAAAAGATGTACTTTTTGAATATATAGTGCTTTCTGAATGATCCAGATTTAATATGTGAGCAAGAAGAAAATTTATTTTTGTTAGACTAAGTGAAAATTGTGTCTGGCAAAATAGAGTCATCCCTCCTTTGGATTCCTTAAGCACAACATAGTATAATGCTGGAATCATCACCCTAATCTCTGATTAATCTCCATAGGGATCTAAGGTTTCAAAAAGATCACCAAGTAATTTAAAAGCAAAATAAAGAAAAAACCCAGGTATTTGATTTGCTATTTCCATAGGATTTTTGCCAACTTTTGCTAACAAGCCCTAATTACTTGCATCTCCAACAAAATGTCCTCCATAATCTAAATGCTGAAGCAACAAAATTAATACATAATTATTGTGCAATAGGCTAGATCCAAAAAGAAAATTTCAAATGTTAATGTTGTAGAGCTCTTTAGGCTACACTGCAACAGTCGGTGAAGGCTTTCCACAAGAAACAATATTTAAGCTATAACATTAATGACGAAGAGGGATGTACTTAGAATCTGGGAAAGACCCACCATACATGAAGTTAGGCAAAAGTATAAAACTGTACTTGGTTTAAGAAGGAAAGTTAAAGACCAGAAAGATAAATAAGATCTACAACTACTTATAAATTATCTAAGATCAAATGGACAACTTATAGCATTTTGCATAAAATGACATCAAAGATCAAAAGTGTACAACAGACTACTGATAGTTTCACAGTAGGGTACAAGACGATACTAGAAAGGAATAGGATAGCCTGGAATGGTGCAGCTACAGGCAAATGGCCTAAGGGAACTCAAAGACTCACGTACTAAGGACAATCTAGCTCATTGACTTGCCACAAAGCTTCCAGATGCACATTCAAAATAAAACCCTAACATAGAGGAGGCAGAAAGGTGGGCATGTGGGCAGGAAGAAGGGCAGGGTGTGAAGAATAACTACATTTCTAAATTTGTATATATGAAATGCATGAAGTTTCTATATCCTAAATAAAATGTTTCTAGGTAAAAAAAAAAAAAAACTGCAACATAATAATGCATTTTCATCAATTAATAACATCTTCCGTAGGAAAAAAAAGTACCATAAGAGCCTAAAGGAGAGGAACAGACAGGATAGCTTACTGCAGACAGTAAACTCCTGTAGTCCCAGGGGATGGAGATACCAAAAGGAAATAAAACCAGTGTGAGTGACTTGGTAAACTTTATTTCCAGTAAGTCATCCGAGGAAGAAATGGGTGGAAAGTGATTGGGTTGCAGTTTCGCACAGAAAACTTTGAAGGGCAGACAATAATTTCAGTGGGCAAATCACTAAGGCATAGATAAAAAATATCCCCATTCCAAAAGATGGTATTTTTTAAGGAAAAGATAAAGATTATGAGAATGCTAAAAGCAGCAGCACCTCATTTTTTTCTATAATATTTCTGGTTTCATGGCACAAAATGAAATAGGCCCCTACATTTTGAAATAAAGAAGGAAAAATGTAAATTATACAGCTGACTGAGCAAAATCACAAGTGGAAAAGTGAATCTCACTGAAAAAGGTTTGTTAAGGTTGGGGGTTGGCCAAACCATCTTCTTCTGGATGATTTACAGTCAGTAGAAGGTTATCTGCAATTCTAAAATTGCAGACTTCTGTTTTCTAATCTGAATAAGAAGTAAACTTTGCCATCCATTTTGGAAGAAAAGCACTGCTTTCGATTAAGCCTTCTCATTTGTATTCACAGACCTACAGTTGGTGGAAGCTTAGTGACTAGATTGGAATAGCAAGGATAATAATGATGGTTCATTAGCAATTACTCTGTGCTAGGCCTTATTCTACATTTTTATATTTTTTCATTTTATCCTACAAACAAGAATATGAACTAGAAATATTATTATCCCAAATTTACAGATAGAGTACATCGGGCTGTTTGCCTCCCTCTCAGTGCCAAAGTTAGTGATACAATGATGTGTGAACCAGAAAGGTGGACCCAACCCATCTTCCCTGCCTGTCAGATGGAGATTCACTGTGCTCTTTCTTTCTCAATCTATTGCACTTTGTTATCATGGGAAAACACAATAATTGTAATTGAGTTTAGTGTATATTAGTTAGAATATTTTTATATAACTAAGAATCAAAAAACTTGGATGTATGACCTTGTTCTGACCCTGACATGCCTTCTTTATGGTCATATTCTTTATACCCTTCTATCTTTATAAGTCTCTTGTCTATACTTTTAGATTTTAAAATGTAATATTCTCTATAATTCTAATTATTGAGGATTTTAAAACTGCATTATACTTCTCGCAAGACTTACCTTTCAGAGTTCAAAATTGAATATGTGTCTCTCTCTCTTATTTTTTTTTTACCATTTTCTGACACACCTTGCGTAATCACAGAGCAACATGTGCTATTGACAGCGTGTCTTCAATTCCATTATTCCTTTACAGTGGGGTCTGATTTATCTGAGTGTCACTGTGCCTAGTACCAGAGTGGTTGCTGCTTCTTTTTTATTATGAGTGTCTTGCGGTAACATACATCCCTGGTACACTACATTGTCAATGAAAACATGCTGAATTCTGTTACTTAGACAACTGTAGGAGAATACTGACAGTGAAAAAAAAAATGTCTCACCAAGGATTTCTCAGGTCAACAGAGTCTTCCAAGGCTACTCATGTTTGAGCTGCAAATGCCAAAAAAAAAAAAAAAAAAAAAAAAAAAAAGGAAATGTTGGAACACACTTGAAAGGAAGTGGTTATATATTCCTCAAAAGAAGCAGGGAGAAGTCACATTGAGTATTTAATAAATCATGGCCCCAGAAAATATATGCAAAGATATAATTAGAAAAAGTATTAGTGAGGTATTATAGACTGTATATTTTTGTGTTTATGGATGATTTCATCTTAAATATTCTACCCCATGACCACCACCAGATTGCACAACTCCCTTTGCAGCTGCATCTGTTGTTTGGGAAGATGTAGCATTTGGTTATAGAAGCTACAATTCTTATTCACATGTGTTTTTTCCTGGAGTTCAGGACATCTGTCCTCTTTATGACACAGGATGTTTCTTGTGCTGATATGTTTGGTGCCTGAGGAGAGAGATGCCTATGCTTTTCTCTCTGGGCATTTCACACCAAGCCTTCTTGCAGAGCTTTGATGCGCTTTGCTTTGAGACTTCCCTCAGATCTAGTGACTCCCAGATATAATTTGCAAATTCTTGTTCC
Source organism: Lepus europaeus (assembly GCF_033115175.1). Taxonomy (NCBI): domain Eukaryota; kingdom Metazoa; phylum Chordata; class Mammalia; order Lagomorpha; family Leporidae; genus Lepus; species Lepus europaeus. The sequence continues at coordinate 119,795,273 of NC_084829.1, forward strand.
AAATGTTGTGTTCATTCAGTAGCTGCCTATGGTTATATTGGTTGTTCTTAGTGCTTTTGTTCTTGTTTGATTTTAGGCACTCATCAGAACAGAACTGGTACAGCTGTTTCTGAGAGGCCATAGCCATGGCTTGGGGCTACACTGTGACAGATGTGTGCTGACTGCCTGTCACCTGGGCTCTCATTTAGACCTAGTGGCAGCCTCCGACGACTCTGACTTCCCTCCTATATTCATGTAAATTAATGAAACGTCAGCATCCCGCATGTAAATACTGAAGTTTTGAAACTCAGATTTAAGTGACCAGAGAGACTGCTTCTTTATCATTGTCACAGAAATTCATTGGCAAATGACAGCATTTCTGTGGCAACAGAAGTAAAATCCTGAATACATGCAGTCACAGATGCTCATTCATTCCTATCATCAGATGTGCTTCTGACATGTTTAATGTCTCTTTCTCCATCCATCCTAGACCCAGCATACTTCTCATAATAACGAGCAACACCTCTCACTAAACAAATTTGGGCATATTGATTGCTTTGCCTAATGAATTCTGAAATATTTGAATCCTCCAGCTTTACCTTCAGTTGTGATATGTTGTTTATAAATGTTTTGTATGGCCGGCGCCGCAGCTCACTAGGCTAATCCTCCACCTTGTGGCGCCAGCACACCGGGTTCTAGTCCCGGTCGGGGCACCGGTCCTGTCCCAGATGCCCCTCTTCCAGGCCAGCTCTCTGCTGTGGCCAGGGAGTACAGTGGAGGATGGCCCAAGTGCTTGGGCCCTGCACCCCATGGGAGACCAGGATAAGCACCTGGCTCCTGCCATCGGATCAGCACGGTGCGCCAGCCGCAGCACGCCAACCGCGGCGGCCATTGGAGGGTGAACCAACGGCAAAGGAAGACCTTTCTCTCTGTCTCTCTCTCTCACTGTCCACTCTGCCTGTCAAAAAAAAAAATGTTTTGTATGGACACAGTGCTATGTATACGGATTCTTTTCCCGTTAAAAAGGGGGGTGTGAAAGTAAGTGCTATACAGTATAGAAAATATTGAGAGGTCAGAAGATATACATTGTTTTTGCATGAATCTGGAAATGTAGAAAGCAGGACTATTTTATGTGAATTTCCACTGGTTGGAAAACTTTAAAGATTTTTCCATACTCAAGCTCAGTGAGAATAGAGAAAAAGAAAGTGTCATAAACTCAATGTGAATATAAATTGTTTCAACCTTTCATGGAGGCATTTTGTCATTATCTATCTGTCAAAAACTTTAAAGTGTGCATATATTTGAATAAGGAATTCCAGTTCAAGGAATCTAGCCCATGAATATTATCACTCAACCAAATAAAGATACATTATAGTGTTTTGTAATAGCATTACTTTTATTAACAATAAAAGTGGAATCAATCTGAACATTCATCAATATGAGATGAGTTAAATGATGGTATCTGCATACCACAAACTATAAAGCAAGCTTCAGAAAATAAAGTAGGTCTGTGTATACTTAGAAAAAGAAAGTACATGATACACTGTTAAGGCAACAACCACCAAGAAAAACACAAATAAACCATTAATAGGGAGAAAAACAAGTTGGAGAACATGATGCACACAAAAGTCCATGCTGGAAACCTGCATTGTGGTGTGGTGGTTAAGCTGCCACCTGCAATGCCTGCAACCCATATGGGCACTGGTTAGAGTCCCCACTGCTCTACTTCTGATCCAGTTCCCCAGTGGCCAGGGAAAATAAGTGGAAGATGGCCCAGGGACTTGAGCCGCTGCTGCTCATATGAGAAGCCTCATGAACCTCCTGGAAAATAGCTTCAGTCTAGCCTGGCCCCAGTTATTGTGACTATCTGCAGAGTGAACCACATGGGTGTAGGGGCCCAAGGATTTAAGCCATCCTCTGTGCTTTCCCAGGTGCATTAGCAGGGACGTGGATAGGAAGTGGAGCAGCTGGGACTTGAACCATCACCCACATGAGATGCTGGTGTTGCAGGCTGAGGTTTAAACCATTATGCCAGAATGCTAGTCCCTGTCCCACCACTTTGATGAGCATTAGATGGAGCATTAGCACCTCCAGTGGGACGTGATTTGGGGTATTATTTCTCATCTACTCTCAGAAACACACCTTAAGGGAGAATCCGTGCCTTGGCTTTTTCAAGCTTCCAGAGGCCAGCTAAACTGCTTGGCTTATGACCCATTCCCCTATCTTCAAAATCAGTTTAATGACTGGTCAAGTCTTCCTCATGCTACACAACTCTGATACTGCACATCTATAGTCAAACCTTCCTCTAATAAGGATCCAGTGATTACACTGGACTCACCTAGATAAGCAAAGCTAATCTCCTCATCTGAAGTTCCTTAGTCACATCTTCAAAGTCCTTTGCTATGTACAGTAAGATATTCAAAATTCTGGAGATTTGAGTGTTGACATCTTTGTGGGACTATTATTCAACCTGCTATAACTACTACATAAATTCAAGGCAGTTTGAATAAATTCTCAAAATTTCTGTTTCTATAGCAATGAATTTGAAACAGCAATATCACTAAGAACTTATAGCATTATTTGTGGGTTTCTAAGTGAGGCACTGTACAGTCTGTAAAGGATATGGGAGGACAAAATACTTTCACTTCCTTTAAGGAATTTCAGGAGGGAGAAAAACAGATATTAAAAGTTCCATGTATACTGGTACAGAACAAAATAGATATGAACAAAGGAAACTTCAGAGAATAGATGACTCTTAAAGGAAGTAGAATTAAAGTAATACAGAGTCCCCAGGCATGTAAATCAGATAGGAGGAAGATTACATGCTTTGGGGAAGGAAGGAACATACACAAAGGCAAACAAGATTTATGAGTATGGGATGTTCAGGGAACACCAATTTGAATTCAGCTGGAAGAGAAAGTTCAGATTAAGAAGTGGCAAGAAACAAAGATTCAATCAATAGCCAAAGAAACTTGAATTTTGTCTTGAGTTCCACTACAATTATTCCATGAGATGGTCGGACTGTGCCTTGCTATAAATCAATGATTAGTGAGTATGCATTGATTTAGGTGTTCTCCAGAGAGAATGTGTAATTTTCTGCTTAACCTCATAGTGTTCTTTTGGCCATCCTCTGGGACTATGAAGAAATTCTGAATTGCATAAATTGTAGAAGCTAAAAATGACCAGAAAACTATCTTTTCAGGGATATCCCAAACTGTGTCATGTAAAGTTATAGATCCAAAAGATATAAATAGAGGAGCTTCAAAAATTTTGACGATAAAAGGGTTTGAATGCCACTGAACATTATATACACTGTATAGAATATGTTATATATATATATATATATTCAATCATTTATGTGTATTTTTATTTATTTGAAGGGCAGAGTGGTAGAGATAGAGAATGAGCTTCCATCTGCTGGTTCATTCCCCAGATGAGTGCAAGAACTGGAATTAGGCTAGGCCAAGGGTAGAGCCAGGACCTCAGTCTAGGTCTAGCATGTCAGGGTCGGTGACCCAAGTAGTTGAGCCATCACCTGCTGCTTCTCAGGGTATGCACTAGTAGGAAGCTGGATCAGAAGCAGAAGTGGGACTTGATCCCAGGCATTGTGATAAGTGATGTGGGTGTCCCAAAGGTAGCTTAACCCACTGCACCAAAATGCTAGCTCCTTTTATAACACATTTTAAGAATAAAAGTTCATAAGCATGTTATCATATTAATTAACCTGGTAAATCATGTAAAAGTAAATCCCTCAGAATAAAATATATTGTGCAATCATATAAGATTTATTTTTTCTCTGTAGTTTGTGTCTTTGTTTTTCCAGATGATCTTTGGAAATGGGTCCATTGAATATCACTAAAGGAAATAGTCTTAAATCCAGTGCTTCTCAAAAGCTATTCCTGGCCCAGCAGCATCAAGTCCACCAGGGAATTCATAAGAAATAAAACTCTCCAGGCCCCACCACAGACTCATTGAATTAGAAACTTTGAGATTAGGGCTAACAAATCATTCTTATAAGCCCTTTTGGTGATTCTGATGACCTACTAAAGTTTGAAAATGATGCTCTAATCCAACCTGGTTACACAGCGAGAAAGCTCAGCCCCACAGAGTAAAGCCAGGAGCCCAGTACTCAATATAGGTCTCCAATATCAGTTACAGGGACCCAACTACTCAAGCCATCACCCTCTGCCTTTCAGAATGCAGGGATCAGAATTGAAACCAACACTCTAACTCAGACCTTCTTTTCTTTAATTTTTATTAATATAAAGAGAAGCTATCTCAACTAGTTCATAGGTATAATCTAAAAATATAACCTAGGGCCAGCTCTGTGGCACAGGAGGTTAATCCTCCACTTACAGCACCTGTATCCCCTATGAGCACCGGTCTGCTATGGCCTGGGGAAGGCAGTGGAAGATGGCCCAAGCCCCTGGGCCCCTGCACTCACGTGGGAGACCCAGAGGAAGCTCCTTGCTCCTGGCTTCAGATGGGCTCAACTCTGGCCACTGCAGCCATTTGGGGAGTGAACCAGAGAATGGAAGACGTTTCGCTCTGTTTCTCCCTCTCAATCGTCTGTAACTCTACTTCTCAAATAAATAATTTTTAAAAAAACTTAAAGAAATGAATGACTACTGAAATTTGTCTTTAAAAAATAATATAACCATACTACCCTCATTTTCCCTTACCCCATCAGTTTCCATCCTTCCTTCCTTTATTTTTTTTCCTTTAATTTTTTCAAAAACATAATTTCAATCCATTTTATTTATAATCACAGGCTTAATACACCACTAGCCATGATATTCAATAAGTAAAAATTAGAAAGACTTCAGTTTCACAGGAGTATAAACAAAGACTAAAGATAACAATCAAGTCACAAAATGTCTATTTCATTCTTATATAATTTTTTTGTATTCTATATTAATTGCTACATATCAGAGAAAATATACAACATGTGTCTTTTGGGGATTGGTTTATTTAAGCACAATAATTTCCAGTTGCATCCATTTTGTTGCAAAAACAGGATTTCATTATTTTTTTTAACAATGAATGCTATTCCATGGTGTATATCCACTATATTTTCGCTATCCAGTCATCAGTTGATGAACATCTGGATTGATTTCATATTTTTGCTATGGTGAATCAAACTACAATAAACATAGGGGAGTACAAATAACTCTATCAGAAAGTGATTTCATTCTGTATGGGTAATTTCTCAGAAGTGGGATGCCTGGGTCTTATGGTAGATCTATTTTCAGTTTTCAGGAACCTCCATATTGTCTTCCATAATGGTTGTTATAGTTCACATTGCTAACAATATTGTATTATGGTAACTTTTCCCCCACATTTTCACCAGAATTCAATATACTTTTGATTTTTTGCAAGACAGCCATTCTAACTAGAGTGAGATGAAACCTCATTGCGGTTTTGATTTGTATTTTGCTGGTGGCTAGTTATCCTGAGATATGTCCATTGGCCACTTGAATTTCATCCTTTGAAAGATGCCCATTCACATACTCTGTTCTTTTCTTAACTGGATTGTTTTATTGTCATTGCATTTCTTAAGCTCCTTTTCCATCCTCGATAATAATCATTCACCAGTTGCATGGTTTGCAAATATTTTTTCCCATTCTGTCAACTGCCTCTTTATTTTGTTGAGTGTTTTCTTTTTAGTTCAAAAGCTTCTTAGCTTGACATAAGCCCATTTATGTATTTTTGCTTTTATTTCCTGTGATTCTTGGGTCTTCTCCCAAGAATTCTGTGCCAAAGCCAATGTCTTGAAATTTTAATTTGGTGAAATCAGGTTATAGATTTACATCTTTGATATATAAAGTGTAAAGTAGGGGTCTTGTATTGTACTTCTGCATGCATAGATCTAATTTCCTCAACACCGTCTGTTGAAGAGACCATCATTTTTCCAAAGTTTGATTTTAGCTTGTTTGTAAAAGGTTAGTTAGATGCAGCAGATTAATTTCTGGGGTATCTATTCTGTTCCATTGGTCTAAATATCTATTTTTGTGACAGAACCCAGCTATTTTGATTCTAACTACCCTGTAGTATATACTTAAATCTGGTATTTTGGTGACTCTGGCTTTGTATTTACTTTGTAAGATTGCTTGAGGTATTCAGAATCTCTTGTGTATCCATGTGAATTTTAGCATTGTTTTTTTCTAGTTCTCAGAAGAATGTCCTTGGTATTTTTATTAAGACTACATTGAGTCTGTAAACTGCTTTTGCTTTTGGTAGTATGGACATTTTGATGATATTAATTCTTCCATTCTAAGAATAGAGAAGATTTTTTTTTTCTTTTTTTTGTGTCTCTGACTAAATCTTTCAGAATTTTATTGAAATGCAATGGTGAAAATGGGTGTCTTTTCTGCTTCTGGATCTTAATAGTAATGCTTCCAAATTCTGCCCATTCAATATAATGCTGGCTGTGGGTTTGTGATGTATATGATATATGTGCCTTGATTGTATTGAGGAACGTTCCTTCTAAACCCAAATTGCTTAAAGTTTTTTATCATAAAATGATGTTATGTTTTATCAAATGCTTTCTCTGCATTGATTGAGATAATCATATGGTTTTCATTCTTCAATTTATTAATTTTATGTATTATATTTATCAATCTTAATATGTTGAACTACTTTTGCAAACTAGGAATAAATCCCACTTGGACTGAGTTAATGATCTATCTGATATGTTTTTACATCTGCTATTACTTGGCATTTTGTTGAGGATTTTTGAAGCATCTATGTTCATCAGGGATATTGGTATATTTCTCATTTTATATAATTATCTGATTTTGGAATTCAGGTGTTGCTGAGTTCACAGAAGTTTGAGAGGATTCCTTGCTTTCAGTTGCTTGGAATAGTTGAAGAATTGGGCTAGCTCTTTAAAATTTTGGTAGAATTCAGCAGTGAAACCATCCAACTCTGGACATTTTTTGTTAGGAAGGTCTTTAATACTGATTCAATCTCCATTTTGGTTATAGGTCTATTTAAGTTTTCTGCCTTTATTACTCAATGTTGATAGATTTTATGTTTCCATAAACATAAAGAATAGGTAACTTGATTTCACAAAAAGCTGTGAGCTCAGGAAGAGCTCCTGTGCTATTCTCAGGGTAAATTTGGAGATTCTGAAGGAAAGAGAGCATTCTTGATAAAGATAATCTTTCTGCGAAGGAAGCAAATATTTTATACCACAAATTCCATTGGGATCCCCTATCTATTAACCCATCTGACTCCTCACATTCCCACCTCCCAAAGATGGGAAATCTAAAATCTGTTAGGGGGAACTGGGCTCTGGCTACTTCATGCTGAAAAGGGGCATCTTTGGGAAGGGGGTGGTCAAGACAGGGTTCCAGCAGGAGGTTTCTTCTCAGCAGGAAGTGGGTTCTCCAGGGGGATGCAGTGCTAACTTGCAGAAACTGCTTCTGTTAGAGGTTTCATTCCACTTTCATTTCTGTTGTATCTTTCTTGGTGAGGTGTGTTTCTTGTATGACTCAGATATCTGTGTCTTATTTTTTAATCTATTCAGCCAGTCTATGTCTTTTCATTGGAAAATGTATGGTATTTACATTCAAGATTATTAAGTATTGACTTGGTCTTACTAGTTTTCCATAAATGTTTCTATTGTTTGTTTAGATTTCCTTTGTACTTTTGAAGTAGGCAGGCATACAGGTTAAAAATGATTAGGTTTGTGAACTGGAAGACCACACCTTCACCACGCCCCTGTGTGACCTACCTGGCTACACTTGAGTGCCCACTGGCCAACCAGGTTAATTAACCACTCCCCTTTGGAAGTGGGTTAAAAGCCTGGGACACCATGTGTCCTGTCCGTACTCTTCTTTTTCTTGGCCTCTGGGCCAATCCACCCTATGCTTCCTGGCCTAGATGCTCTTCAACGGGGCTGGGTCCTGGTGCTCAGTATGAACCCAGATTTACCCCTCTCTCTTAGATAAAGCTCTCACTCTCCTATGCATCTTTTGCACTAAAAGCTTAAAATGTACCATTTGACTCATTTATTTATGCCGGTATTTAGAATTCTTCTCTAAGTATTAGGCAAGAACCCACTCTGGTTTATTAATATTGGAGATTTATTAATAAGCGTATGGTGATATTGTATGTCACCCCAAATTTAGATAACATATGTGGCACCCAAGACTTGATATCTGGGGAACTTTAACTTTTACATTTCCATGTAATTTTAAGGGGTCAAATTCTGATATCACTTTTACTAGATTTTTTGCCTTCACACTCTTTCATGATTATCAGTATCTTTATCTGTTTCTGTATGTAGCACACCCTTAAGTGTCATTTGAAAGTCTGGACACAAGGTAACAAATTATTTCAATTTCTATTTGTTTGGAAAGCCTTTATTTCACCTTTCTTTATAATTGAGATCTTTGCTGAGTATAGTTTTCTGGGTTAACAGTTTTTATCTTATAACTTGAACTATGTCTCCATTCTCTCCTAGCCTGTAGGGTTCCTGATGAGAAGTCAGCTGTTAAGTCTAATTAGGGATTCTCTGAAAGTAATCTGATTTTTCCATCATGAATATTTTAGAACATTTTCTAGATGTTTTACTTTTTTTTTTTTTTTTTTTTTTTGGATGGGCAGAGTGGACAGAGAGAGAGAGACAGAGAGAAAAGTTTTCCTTTTCCATTGGTTCACCCCACAATGACTGCTGTGGCCAGCGTGCTGCGGCCAGTGCATCACACTGATCTGAAGCCAGGAGCCAGGTGCTTCCTCGTGGTCTCCCATGGGGTGCAGGGCCCAAGCACTTGGACCATCCTCCACTGCCCTCCCGGGCCAGAGCGGAGAGCTGGCCTGGAAGAGGAGCCACCGGGACAGAATCCAGCAACCCAACCGGGACTAGAACCCGGGGTGCTGGTGCCCCAGGAGAAGGATTAGCCAAGTGAGTTGTGGCGCCGGCCTAGATGTTTTACTTTTGAAAGTTTGACTATAATATGTCATGGTGAAGATCTTTTCTCTTCATGTCTGTTAGGAGTTCTATGTTCCTTCTGTATTTTGATGCCCCTATGTTTCTCCAAATTAAGGACTATTCTGTTACTATTTCACTAAATAAGTCTTCTAATCCATTTTCTTTTTCTACATCTCATGAGCTCTTGAGAAATGTATGTTTGGTTATTTGATAGTATCTCATAAATATTGAATATTATTTTTTGATTTTGTCTGAAATGTTTCTAAGGATTTGTCTTCTAGCTCAGAAATTTGTTCTTCTACCTCACCAAGTCTATTGTTAAGACTTTCCACTGTATTTTCTATTTGTCATATGGAATTTATCATTCCTAATATTTTACTTTGATTTTTCTTCAATATTTCTATCTAGTGGCAGAATTTTTCATCTAGGTCAAGTATGGATTTCTTTAATTCATGCGTTTGCTTTTCTGTAGTTTTGAGTAATCTTATGATCATTTATTTGAACTCCTTTCCACACATTTTATTAATCTGCTCATCCTCACTTCTGATATTGAATTGTTGTGTTCCTTTTGGGGAGTCATATTGTCTTCCCTGTTCATGTTTCTTGTACTTTTGTTTATCTGTAGGCGTTTTAGGAAACACTTGTTGTTTTTCTCTGTTTGCTTTTATTTTTGAAATATGTCTCTGTTGCTTAGTATAGTATCTACTCCTTCGGTGGATATACAGAGGTGTATGCTGGGTGTGTCCAGGGAACTCTGGTCAGTGTTTGAGGGCGGAACAACAGTCCAGGGTGACACCCAAGTGGGGCATAGCAGATCTTTTTTATCATCAGCAGTCAGAAGGGTATGATTGCGGGCCAGCGCCACAGCTCAATAAGCTAGTACTCCACCTGCGGCGCCGGTACCCCAGGTTCTAGTCCCGGTCGGGGTGCTGGATTCTGTCCCGTTGCCCCTCTTCCAGGCCAGCTCTCTGCTCTGGCCCGGGAGTGCAGTGGAGAATGGCCCAAGTGCTTGGGCCCTGCACCCCATGGGAGACCACGAGGAAGCACCTGGCTCCTGGCTTCAGATCAGTGTGATGCACTGGCCGCAGCAGCCATTGTGGGGTGAACCAATGGAAAAGGAAGACCTTTCTCTCTGTCTCTCTCTCTGACCACTCTGCCTGTCAAAAAAAAGGGGGGTATGATTGCACTGACTAGCATGATCATTAGCCCCTCTATAGCAAGGTGAACCACAGAGAATGAGCCCACAGTGCCTTGATACCTCACTCACACAGATGTAAAAATTGCACAAAGGATCTATATTCTCCTTAGTGGAAATGCAGAATCCTGAGCCTCTGAAGCAAAACACAGTAATTTAAAACAAACAAACAAAAAAAAAAAAAAAAAACAGAGCCACACTCTGTTGCACAGTCACAGAATTCCCAATTCCCATAGCTACAGTGAGAAGGCAATCCACTCTCAACCCCATGGAAAGAGCCATGGCACTCTCAGAGCCAACTGCCTAACTGATAGTGGTTAGTCTGTGCTCCATCTTGTCAAGTCAATTCTGGGTGCCATGAAAGGGTGAGAGATGAGGAGCACTTCAGGGCCTAAGTGAGTACCCTGTCCCCCACCTACACTCCAGGCCAGACTCAAAGTCAGTGGGGACCACAGATTTATCCCTCTAATATAATTCATCAGTCATGCATGTGCCACAGGAGCATCTACTCAATTTGTTAAGATGGTGTTTCCTCCCTGCTGGTTGCAGGTGCCTTGCTCCAAGAAGATGGCATCCCCACTGGCCTCCAGCTGTGGGAGTCACTGGTGGTTTCCTGATAACTGCTGCATGATGGTATCATCTCCACCGCTTCAAGGAGTCCCTCTTCTTTTTGTTGAATTTCACTGTAATCTTCTCTCCAACTTTCCCTTGGAAATATAGTTCCTCCCCTTTTCTTTTGTTATCTTCCTAGGGTAAGAATCAACATGCTTTTTCCCTATTCATCCATCTTGGATCTCCCCTGAAATCAAACTCAGACATTCCTACATGTGAACTGTACATCCCTAGCAGTGCCTTAGCCACTATGCCAAATTTCTGCCCCACCCAGATATTTTAAATGTCCACACTGTCCTTGCATATGAGAGTTTGACCTCCAGCATTGTCATGGTTTAAGTACCCCAAGTTTCAAATTATTCTGTCACTTAGCCACTTTTCCTGGTATTCCCCTGTGACACTATTTCTAGCATATTCTTCATAAGAGCAGGTTGCAAAACTGCCCTCCCTACAAAAAACATTCTCTATTATGCTTATGTATTATATATATGTATATATATGTGTGTATATATATACATATATATATATAGGTAGTGCTCATAGCATGAATGAATAATTTGCCTTAACAGTACTGCTGTCCCTCCTCCAAGACAAATAGCAGATCATCTTAAAATTAAGTCTTTCCTTATAATTTTTTTCTTATCTTTCTTTTTTATCTTCCACCTTATCTTTCTATACTACTCTACAAGTTATCTAGCATCATACTACTAACATATGACTAAAGAAGAAAGGCTACTTAAACAAGCAAGAAGAATGAGGGGGATAAGTTTTAGAAAAGGGAAAACAAACCTAACTTTTTGTTTGGATTATGAAAAATGACTGAAAAAAATCAGAAAATATAAGTAAGTATTGTGAAAATTGAAAATTTGATATTGGTAAATTTTGTCATGATAAGATTGATGGTAGTAGTGTAGTCTTTGACCTTAAGAAAGGAAATATGATGGAAATGGAGGAAAATTTTTGTTTCAGAAGCAAAATATTGAAAAAGTGCGCATGTTTGGAATTTAAACATTTTTATCAACATAATCAGTGGTGTTCTGCATTTAGAATTATATATAATTTGAGCCAAAGAGGAAAAGCAAGTATCTTTTAGCCATTTATGAGAATGTATTTTCACCAGCATGACTTCCCCTCCAGCTGTCACAAACTGAGAGGATATATTCCCTCTGTGTAAATTTAAGAGGCCTGGCGGTAACATGAGTGGATGGCAGTAAATAACACTGCCACTTGCACTTAAATGGAATTTGTGATGTCTTGTTTTTCATTGCTGTCAGTAGTGTATCTCTCCTTAAGACAATATTTCATCAAATTTATAATGAAAATGATAATGTGGTCATGATTTATTTACAGCTTGCTTTTCCATTGGTTGGGTTGAGTTTTGTTGTTGCTACATTAATCAACCACAAACTGATTTTAGTATAGCCCTTGAAAAAATACTTTAAAAACCATAGAGACATAATAAAGTCACAAAAATATTTCAGTATAAGATCATTACATTTTATTTTATTAACAATTTTGGGAAGAAGCAAAATTTCCAGGAAACCTGAGGCAATATGGTCACAATCAACTAGATGAGTTGCAATGTTCCACAAAGGAATTTGCTTCCTGAAAACAGTGAAATAATCACAAGAACTCCAGCTAACATTCATCTTCATATAGAAGGAACTATATACAAGGCTGAGGATCCTATTTAACTGAAAATTACTTTGGTTGTTAAATTCCTAGGACTTTTTTTCAACAACTAGTATGTTAGTTAACATTCTGCCTTTTCTGAGATAAAATTCAAATAAAATACTATATGTTCAATATTGAATTAATATTCATGTGCCATGATCATACTCATAATTCATTTTCCAGATACATACAAAGTCAGTTTGGATATACGGTAAAAGAGAAAATATTTTACTAATACAGAGAAAGGCATGTGATTCTGGTGCTTGTTAATTATATAAACCTTGATGGATTATTTCAACTCTTTTACCCAGTGCCTTACTCTGTAAAAAAGATATATTAATTGTATCTATCACATTTACAGACTGGTGAGATTAAATCTAGCACAAGTAAATAAGTATATTAAATGAAATATGTCAATCAATGAGATTAAATAAATTGGATAAATAGCTCTTTTTCTCCACTGAAACTATTTCTAGTTTTCTCTCTAATAATCAAGTAATTATCTGTGAGTAAAAATGCATAAATAGAAAATTAGTGTGTTCAAATTTGGCTAAATAGTGAGAAGCGACAGCGACATGAACCGCAGAAAGATACGAGGGGAACAAATGGAAAATCACATTCCCAGGGACTGACGGAACTCAATTTTCAATGGAGATGTGACAGAACAGAACAAATGCTGTGGGACAGCAAGGAAGAAGACAGGCACAGTGCTACAGAAGACCACGTGGCCCAGCTGGCTGCTACCTGAGAACTGCCATTCTCCCAAGTCAAGACAGAAAGAAGTTGCAGCACGTCCCAGCACCAGCGGCTGCTGAGGAAGAGCTTCATGGCCTCCCACTGACTGTAACTCCAACCTGTGGCGCTGACTTGGGTCTGAGTGACTACTTGGAACCAAAAAGGAAAACCACATTGCTGCCTCCTCATCACCACTGCACAATGCCAGACTCAATTATCTGCGGAGAGTCACACAGCTGATCTCTGTCCCAGTGTTATCAGAAGCAAACAGAGCCAGAGTCAGGGCAACCGGTGGAGCACTGAGCAAACCCCTGCAATCTGCAACTGTGAGAATTTGAGGCATAAACCTTAGAGTTGTGCTAACTCAGTGTATGTGTTCCGGGAGGGTTCCCCCTCTTGCCACTAGTACCAGCAACAACCCATAAAAACAAATGCAAATCCTACCTGAGGAAGTTTCCTCCACACCTCCTAGATCACAGGTCAAAAAACGTGGGCAAAAACCCTGGCACTACTCTTGTATGCCTTGTGAGAACTGGGGACAATTCTCTATGTGTATTGCAGAACAAGGACTGTTGATAAAGGTATTATAAACTACAGAGTTATTCACACTCAGTGGCAGTATCTGGAGTGCCCTATCAGCATTGCTTTGTTTCAGGTAGGGGGCTGCCACTACCCCCTAACAGCTGGCTCCCATCCTGAGAGATCTATGTAACAACCCCAGCATACCTTTCAACACCAAAGTTATACAATCAGTTCTAATTTCCTCAAACGCACTGAAATCTCCCCAATGGGAAGAACCTGCCTGTGTTTCATCTCTCTGGACCAATATATGCCAGTGCAAATTATCCTGCATACTATATAGTCACCTATAGGACCAGAGCAGGGTTCAGTTAACATCACCTAGCCCTGGGACTAGAGCTGTTGGTGTTATAAACATCAACACCAATTGCACTGTCTCAGCAAGATCCGAGGACAAGCCACTGCACAGTCCTAGAGCCAGAGCTATTGGTGTCACAGCCCCCAGCATCACCCAGGATTGCCAGTGGGACAAGGGGACAGCCTCCATTGTGTTCCTCACCACCAAGAAAAAGGCCCTGGCTGTCACAATTCCAAGTGAAACTGATACCAAACTCTGTGGGATCTGAAGATGCACACATGACTCAAACAAATTATTTGATTTTGTATCTCAAAGGCTTAGAAAAAGAAGAACAAACCAAATGAGAAGCAAATTAAGAACAAATCCAAAATTACCAAGAGGCAAGAAATAATAAGGATCAGAGAAGAAATAAATGCAATTGAAGTTTAAAATAAAACAAAAATAATCAACAGAATAAAAAGTTGACTTTTAAAAAAGAGACAAAATAGGCAAACCTTTAGCCAGACTAACAAAGAAAAGCATAAAAACTAAAAAAAAAACAAACAAAAACAAAAAACAAAAAACCAGAATCCAAATTAGTGATGAATAGGAGACATTACAGCTGACACTATTGAAATGCAAAGGATCATAAGAAAGCACTATGAACTAATGTAATGCTAACAAGCTAGAAAACCTAGAAGAAATGGGTAAATTCCTGGTTACATAAAATCTGCCATGATTAAATTAAGAAGAAAGAGATGATCTGAACAGATCCATACAAGCAATGACACTGAAGGAATAATTACAATTCTTTCATTGGGAAAAACTCCAGGATCTGTAGGCTTTACTACTGAATTCTACAAAGCACTTAAGCAGAAATTAATTCCAATACTTTTCAAGCTACTCCAATATATTGAATATGATAGACACTGCCAAACTCTTTGCATGATGACGGCATCACTCTGATACCAAAACCAAAGAAGACACAAAAGAAAACTACAGGCTTATTTCCTTGATAAACAAACATGCAAAAATTCTCAACAAAATACTAGCAAACCTAATCCAAAAAGAAATTAAAAGGATCAAACATCACAATCAACTGGGATTTTTCCCAGAGATGCCAAGGTGGTTCAACATTTGCAATCAATAAATGTTGTAAATCACATCAACAGAATGAAGAATAGAAATCATATAGTCATCTCAATAGATGGGGGAAACCATTTGATAAGATTCAGCATCTCACCGGCGCTGTGGTTCAATAGGCTAATCCTCTGCCTTGCGGCGCCAGCACCCCGGGTTCTAGTCCCGGTCGGGGCACCGAATTCTGTCCCGGTTGCCCCTCTTCCAGGCCAGCTCTCTGCTGTGGCCCGGGAGTGCAGAGGAGGATGGCCCAAGTGCTTGGGCCCTGCACCCCATGGGAAACCAGGAGAAGCACCTGGCTCCTGGCTTCGGATCAGCATGGTGCGCACCGCACTGGCCGTGGTGGCCATTGTGGGGTGAACCAACGTCAAAAGGAAGACCTTTCTCTCTGTCTCTCTCTCTCACTGTCCACTCTGCCTGTCATAAAAAAAAAAGATTCAACATCTCTTCATGATAAAAACCCTCCACAAATTAGGTTTAGAAAGAACATATCTCAAAATTATGACATCTACATATTACAAATCAGTGGACAATATCATACTGAACTGAGAAAAGCTGAAAACACCTAAGTTCTTTGGTTTTCTTTTGTGCCTTTCTTTGGTTTTGGTATCAGAGAGATTCTGGCCTCCTACCAAGAGTTTAGTAGATTCTATGGTGTTCAATACAATACTTTGCAATAGATTGAAAAGTATTGGAGTTAGTTCCTCTTTAAAGACAAGGATGTCTAGGCCCAGCACTGTGGCACAGTAGGTTAATCCTCCACCTGCAGCTCCGGCATCCCATATGGGTGCTGGTTCTAGTCCTGGCTGCTCCTCTTCCAATCCAGCTCTCTGCTTTGGCTTGGAAAAGCAGTAGAAGCTGGCCCAAGTCCTAGGGCCCCTGCCCCTGCGAGGGCTCCTGGCTTCGTATTGGCACAGTTCCGGCCATTGCGGCCATTTGGGGAGTGAACCAGCAGACGGAAGACCTTTCTCTTTGTCTCTCTCTCTCTCACTGTCTGTAACTCTGCCTCTTAAATAAATAAATAAAATATTAAAAAAAAAGGCAAGGATGTCTACTTTGACTACTGTTATTCAATATAGTACCCAAATGTTAGGAAGAGCATTTAGGGAGGAGAAAGTAATAAAGGGCATCAAAATTGGAAAGGAGGAAGTCAAAATATCTCAGAAGACATGGTGTTGTACATGGAGAAAGCTAAACAATCCATAAATAGCTGTTATAATTGATAAACATATTCAGTACAGTTGGAGGTCACAAAATCGACATACAAAAAGCACCAGATTTTATATATACTTATGATGAACTCACTGACAGAGAAATCAAGAAAGAAAACTCATTCAAAATAGCCACACAGAAAAAAAAAAATCAAGAATTTAGGAATAAGTTTAACCAAAGAAGTGAAATATTTCTACAATAAAGATTATAAAATCTTGATGAAAGAAATTTTCAAGGACACAAAAAAAATTGCTATCATCCAAAAATCAAAACAATAATAAATACTGGCAAAGATGTAGAAAAACATGCTCTAATACACCGTTGGTAGTAATGTAAACTAATACAACCATTAGATAAGACAGTATAGAGATTCCTCAGAAATCTGAAAATAGATCTACCATATGACTCAGAAATCCCACTCATGAGAATTTACCCAAAGAAAATGAAATCAGCTTATGAAAGTTATTTGTACCCCCATGTTTATAGCAGCTCAATTCACAATAGCTAAGGTATGGAATCAACCTAAACGTCCATCAACTGATGACTAGATAGAAAAAATGTGGTGTGTATGTAAGAAGACTACTCAGCCATAAAAAGAGAATAAAGAGAATGAAATCCTGTCCTGTGCAATAAAATGGACAAAATTGGAAACCACTGTGCTAGTCCAAAACAGACAAAAATCATATATGTTCTCTGATATGTTGTAGTTAATATAGAATACCAAAAAAAATGCACAAGAATGAAACTGATATATTATGATTTGGTTACTGTTTATAGCCCTTGTCTATACTCCTATAGAACAATGATCTTTCTACTGAACGTTATGATTAGTGATGCATTAAACCTGTGATTCTACAGTAAAATGAAAGTATATTATTGCAAACCTTAGAGAAAATAAGAAAGAAAATAAGGATGATGGAAGAATGGTTATCTTCTTAGAACTATATCTATGAAACACATGAAATCTGTCCTCTTTATATTAATAATTTTTTAAGATAAATGAGTTTTTCTCTTATATTGATTTTCTAAATATATATTTAATGCATATATACAATTTAATAATCAACAATTTCCTGATGAGTCATATTTATATAACAACCTTTGAATCATATTAATATAACAACAATTGAATAATTACAGACATGTTACAACATTAAAATGCAATACTTAAAATATTTAATGAATAAAATATATATAATTTTATTGATGATTTTAAAAAACAAAATGAAGTATCTGCCTTCTAAGAGGCACAGGAGAGATTTAAACTACTCTGAATGCATCCTCTTTTATAATAGCTTAATGCCTTTCAATATCCCTACATTTATTTCTCTTACACTCTCATTCCTTTTTCTAAAGTAAATAAATAAATAAAAGTAAAAGGTTACCTTTGCATATCTGTATCTGTAGGATGGAAACAAAGTATAGAGGTCATTTATGTTTCCACAGATTTCATTCTATTGTTCTCCTTCTCACATGATACTACTTGACATTATTTTCACCAAAAGGGCATGATCAGGGTTAATACTCTTTGTTCTCAGTGAATTGGATGTCTACTATTTATTATTGTGTCATTGCAAAAAAACACGGACCTAGACCAAAGGCTGCATTATTGTAACAATTGAAAGAAAAAACCTGCTGCCATCTCTGGTATTTAAAATCTATTATTTTCATTATTCCTTTTATTTTTCTTTACTCCAAGGTAAATATATGAGTTCCTCATTCTTTGTAAATTGTTTTCAAACCCCTCAGTTTCTCTGGAGACATCTATTTACCAAAATTCCTTGTAAGATGTGGCATTCAGCACAAACGTAAAAGTATAGATGTAGTTTCATCTTTGTCCATCATGATGACACCATATTTCAAGTATTTTGAATTCTTTCCTATTAGTGCTGCTAAGATTATGTTAAGAGCCATGTCACAAACTCACATGTAATTTCAAATCAAGTTAACCTTCTAGAAACTTTACATATTAAATATTTTTCCAACATTTTTCCAACATTTTTTCAATCTCTTAGTTATTTTTTATAAATACAGTATTTTACATTAATTTCTATTTTGTCACTTTCATTAAGACTTGTGTCAGAATAGGTATGTGACACAAGGTAAAAATCTACCCTGAAAATTAAAATTGAAAGCACAAGTTTAAGATTTTTCTCCTGTATTACATTTAATTATGATAATAGCTACTGTTCCTATTTGTAGAGTACAAGATGTTTTGCCAGGTGATGTATTCATTGTCTCAAAATTTACCTTTAAAATCTAAAAAATTGGTTTAATCTCGATTTTATAGATGCAAAAATTGATGCTTAGAATTTAAGTAATTGCTCCAGGCTTTAATAGGAAAAGTGGTAGAATTCTTATTTCAATAGAGGATTATTTCCCTCTAAACTTGTGTAGACTCTACTTCAAAAGAACTCATAAAAGTATATTAGTGCACCAATTATGTCAATAATCTATTATTTTAGACATTAGCTAAATTATTCAATAATCAGTATTATAAGAGCTTTATAAGGAAAATTGTTTTCATTTCAAAGGATGCTTAGAATAATTGAAGAAACATTGAGTTTGCTTGCTTGTATTCTAGAATTATTTCAATGCCTATTTCTTACATCAATGTTAATTCATTTTTCCTCAGGCATACACTGAGCCCACTTGGAGAATGCAGAATAGTTGTCTTTGAGAAATATGCTGAGTAAAAATCATGTTCTTTCATCTAGTGTAATATATACTTTAACAGTTGTAGCATCGTTTGAAAGAGATTTAAATCAAATGATCCTGGTCTGTTGAAGGTCTGGTCAACAGCAGAGTTGGTTTTAAGCAGCTGAGATTATAACTCATATTTCTCAGCAGCTGTAGTGTCCTGTCTACCTTCTAGTAGAGATACATCAGCTTGTCTTGCTCAGTGTTATTTGAAGTGATTCCCCTGCCCAACTTAAAATACACTCCCCGCAAAGACCAAGTTAAACATCCTATAGTCAATAAAAAATGGGAAGATTAACATTTTATAGTGTAGTCTTTAGTTGAATAATACATTTACAACCTCAAAGAATCATCTCTATTTGAAATTTAATTATAAAAGGCAATACACAGAAGAGCAAATGAGCTGTTCTCTGACTAGATTTTGAGAACATAAAGTCAATGCTAACTTTGAAAAGTTGGAAGAGGAAAAGAAGTAGGAGATTAACATTTTTTTCCAACAATTTAAGAGGAAGGAAAATTATCTTTGATATACTTTCTGGACTCTTCCATACATTATGTTTCATTTCATATATCTCATAAGAAAAACTAGAGATGTACATATCAGTGGTTTTATCTGTGGGCATAGAAACTGGTACAATATTTGGCTTGAATATCATTTATATGAGTTCAATTGGTTTCCAATGCTAATTGGCTAATAAAAATTACGCTATATTCAATCTCCCTGAGCAACAAAGATAAAGGGATTAATATTTCTTATTATTTGTCCATTACTTTTGGTGTTTTCCTTATTGTAGACTTTGAATTTTTTATTGAATTTCACAAGAATAATATATAAGTAAAAAATTTTAAACAAACAAAAAACTATTATAGCACGACAAAGGAAAAATTTAACTATATATTCAGCAGTTTTTATATTTGCCTAATAGTTTGAACTTGGTTCTTTTGTTTCCAACATCATTGTCTTTGTCCATTTTGATTGCTACAACAAAATACCACAGACTGGATAGCTAAAAATAATAGTCATTTATTTCTTGTGCTTCGGGAGACTAGAAAGTTCAAGATGGAAATGCAGTTAGATTTTGATGACTGAGAAGGGTTCCTGTTTTAGTTCCTAGTTGATCTCTTCCCTTGGTTTCCTCACATGGTGGAAGCAGCAAGGCAAAAGGCACTAATGTCATTCAAGAGTACCACTCTCATGACCTAATAACCTCAGTATTTCAGTGTTCAACTTGAACATTGAATAAACTTAAAAAAATCCTCTACTGCTCACTTTTTCCTTCAAAAGAAAAAGAGCTAGTTTCTAGAGAGTCTTTATTATATTAACAAACAGATTGGGATAGTGTGAGTTTATAGGCAAAGAAGGGGATTTCTTCTTCAAGAGAAAAACTCTTAATCCTCTGTGGCACTCATAATCATGTTATTAAAACATCTTAGTTTTCAGGATTATTTGTCTGAAAATCTTTACTGTTCTGGTTGTCTTTTACTGTATAAGTCAATCATGATTGTGATTGAAAAAACAGCAATGTAGGAAGATTTTGCTCATTTCTTTTCTAGATAGCATTATCTGGAGCCTCTCCACTAGAGACTGGAGGATTCACTTCCAGGTTGATTTACCCACATGGGTTGCAAGTCAGTGCAGGCTGGAGTTGACAGCTCAGTCTCGGAGCAGGAGTGGAGACTTTGGTTCCTTTCCAATTGGTCTCATTATGTGTGCTGTTTCACCAGCTGGAACCTCACAGATTGGTGTCTGTGTTCCAAGAGCAGGATTTCCAAGTAAAGGAAGTGGAAACCGCTAGTTTTTTAACTTTGGTCTAGAAACATGCAAAAGCTCACCTGCATTCTATTCTTCTGCTCAGTCATACAGATCAGACCTAATAGAATGGGATATGGATCCCATGGTATATGAATCCCATTTCTTGATTTAAAAAAAGTGTCAAAGAATTTCTAGGTCATGTTTTAAAATAGCCAAAACTTACTTGTATTTCTTCCACATTTCTTCCTCTCCATATTTCTCAAAGTCCCATCTTACTGGAGCAACAAGTTAAGATTGTGTAATAACATTTTGTTAGCTAAATCAATTCCACTTACAGATGAGGGTTCTTGAATTTAGTTCTTTGCATACCACTTTCAAAGATTCCTTCATCTGATGTTCTGTAAAGTGGAGAGGCAAGTCATTTTTACCTTTTCCTTCCAGTGCCCAGTGTTCAAACCAAGATCATTTTGTCTAACTGGAACTATCTAATCCAAAGAGGAAAATGAAAGATACCCTGAAGTCACTGGCTCATAGTGATTCTCAACTAACTTTTTTTGGTAAGATTTATTTTATTTGTTGGAAAGGCAGAATTACAGAGAAAGAGGAGAAGATCGTCCATCTGCTGGTTCACTGCCCTAATGACTGCAATGAATGGGGTTGGGCGGGACCAAAGATCCTGGAACTCCACCTGGGTCTTTCATGTGGGTAGCAGGAGCCCAGACACTTGGGTCATCTTCTGCATCTTTCCCAGGCATATTGGCAGGGAGCTGGAGTAGAAGTAGAGCAGTCAGGACTTGAACCAGTGCTCATATGAGATACTGATGATGTCTCAGGCCAAGATGTAACCCACTGTACTGCAACACCAGGCACCTAAGCTAATCTTATTCTTTATCGTAACCCAGAGAATGAAATAGCACTAGCTATGCCAGAGCTCTTGGTTTAATCCTCTAAATTATAACTTTTTCCCTAAAATATAGTCTATCTTTGAGGCTCAGTAGTGTTTAATGGAGAGATAATAAGGATATGTAGCAATTCAAACGCAGGGAAAGGTACACTTTCTGACTGACAGTTTCTAGCAGACATCATTTTAGATCTTCCTGAGGTTTCAGCAAAGGATCTTGTTGTCTCACCATGGATATTGACTTTGGCTTGAGGTACTCTCTTTGAGAATATTTTGTGACATGACTCCTTGTCTTATGCTTCTCCCCCCATATTTTATCATAGCAACAGGGGGGAACCAAAGAGACAATTGCAATATTCTGTTTGGAAATCTCAAAACTAAGTACAATTCCTGTATTGCACATGATTAGTAGTGACAGCTAAATTTCTGCTACTGTATAACAAAAATCTGTTTCTCCTAGCTTTGGGTACATTCTTTAGTTTTCTTTAAGTCCTGGATGAAAGCCTTCTCCAGGATCTGTAGTCTTCTTCAAAGCTCTGTTTACAGCCTTTAGACTTCTTTTACTATACTGTTGTCAAAGCATTTCCAATATGCACCCATCACCAAGTACCAAATCCTAAAATGACTGTCCTGGTTCACATTCCCACCAATAAATCTAAAGGTTATCACTGCCATTTTAAATATTAATTAAAATGTACTTAATACAAAAAGATGTATCCCTTCCAATACATAACTCACCATAACCTATTTTAAACACTTTCCCTTTATTATACTATAAATATACAGGCAAATTAAGTTATATTTCTCTCATAAGTGTTTTAAAAATTCAAGCAAAATGTCAATATGATTTTTAATCCCTCTTTGATTTATTAAAACTAAACAAGAATTTTTCCTAACTTTATTTCACTTGTGTTCAAGTATATTGTTTGTCATATAGGATAGAGATAGGAAGATAGTAAACTTTGATATTCAAGGCAATGTCTCTTATTTTAACATCTATGAACTCAAAAGTCTCATTTTTACCTATATAATTACCAAATGATCATTTATATGGATTGCTGAATTTGATCATTCCTATGTTTCAAAAAAGTGCACAAGTATATAAAATTCCTCGTGTAACTGTTGAAATCTTTACTTAGTATATACTAAATTGATCTTCTGTATATAAAGATAATTGAAAATGAATTTTGATGTGAATGGGATGGGAGAGGGAGTGGAAGATGAGATGGTTGTGGGTGGGAGGAAGGTTATGGGGGGAAAAAGCCGCTATAATCTAAAAGTTGTACTTTGGAAATTAATATTTATTAAATAAAAGTTAAAAAATAAATTTTTATGGGGGAAAATAAAAATAAAAATAGTAATTATTTGTCCTTTCAAAAAATAAAATAAAATTCCTAGTGTACATTCTAATGAAAAATTTTAAATAACTCAAACTTACAGTAAAAATATTCACCATTTAAAACATTTTTATCATAAATACTCCTTACTATTTAATTTAAAATCTATAAAACAAGAAAAAATAAACAAAACCATTTTTAAATGAGCTAAACATATGAACAGATACTTTACAAATGAAAATAGACAGAAAATAAACAAATGAAAAGATGTTTAATACCACATGAAATAACAGTACATAACTATTAGAATGATAAAAATCCAGAACACAAGCAACACTAAATTATATTGATGAAGCTGTAGAGCAAAAATAATTCTTATTCATTGCTAATGGGAATGCAAAAATTCCACAGTTACTCTTGAAGATGGTTTGTCAGTTTTTCTTACAAAACTAAACATATTAATCCTATATAATCCAACAATTGGGCTCCTCGGTATTTACCCAAAGCAGTTGAAAGCCCCTATATCCACAAAAAAAAAGTGTGTCTATGTTTTTAGTAGCATTTTTCATAATTTCAAAACTTGTAAGCAATCAAGATATTCTTCAATATGTGAACAGCCAAATAAACTTTAGTACATCTATATAACATAGCATTATATTATATATATTATATATATATTATATATATATTATATATATATATATTATAACATAGCAGGGCCAATATTGTGGCATCAAAGGTTAAGCCACTACTTGTGATGCTGGTGTAGCATATCAGAGTGCCAATTCCAGTCTCAGCTGTTTCACTTCCAGTTCAGCTTCCTGCTAATGTGCCTGGGAAGCAGCAGGTAATAACCAAAGTGCTTTCATCCCTGTCACCAATGTGGAGATCCATTTGGAGTTCCTGGTCCTGGCTTTGGTCTGGTCCAGAGCTATTTGGAGGGAAAACCATCAGTTGGAAGATATCTCTCTTTCCTTTTCTCTCTCTCTCTCTCTCTCTCTCTCTCTCTCTCTCTCTCTCTCCTCTCCCTCTGTGTTGTGTGTGTTTGTGTGTACGTGTATGTCTTTCAAATTAATAAAGCTTTATAGTACATAAATAAAGCTTTTTAAAAAATAAAAATAGTATATTAATTCATGAAAAGACATATGAGAACTTAAAAGCACATTGCTGGGGCCGGCACTGTGGCTTTGCTGGTAAAGCAGCTGCCTGCAGTGCCGGCATCCCATATGGGTTCTGGTTTGAGTTCTGGCTGCTCCACTTCCGATCCAGCACTGCTCTGGCCTGAGAAAGCAGTAGAACATGGTCCAAGTCCTTGGGCCCTTGCACACATGTGGGAGACACAAAAGAAGCTCTTGGCTTCTGGCTTCTGATCAGTGCAGATCCTGCCTTTGCAGCCATCTGGGGAGTGAACCAGCAGATGGAAGACCTCCCTCTCTCTGTATCTCTGCCTCTGCCTCTCTGTAACTCTGCCTTTCAAATAAATAAATTAATTAATCTTTTTTTAAAAAAGCACATTGCTAAGCGAAAACAAAGCCAATCCAAAAACACACATACCACGTAATTCCAAGTATATGACATTTTGACAAAGGCACTTGTCAAATGGATTCCATTAAAAACATATGCATTACAAGACCCCAGCAGAACGAATAGGCCATCAAGGAGAGAGGCACCTTTCTCTGAAGGGAGGAAGGAACCTCCACTGTGATACGGCCTTGACTAAACAAGTTCAGAGTCGGTGAACTCAAGGGACTTCCATAGCCTAGACAGCTCATAGCAAGAGTCTCGGGTGATTGCTGACATCATAAATAAGAGTGCCAATTGTTAAATCAACAACGGGAGTCACTGGGTACAGGCTCCCCACGTAGGATCTCTGTCCTTAATGTGTTTTACTATGAAACTTAAAAACACTACTAGTCGAACAGTACCCTATACCTTGTGCAGTTGTGTGAGTGCAGCCTGTTGAAATCCTTGCTTAGTATATACTAAGTTGATCTTCAGTATATGAAGGTAATTGAAAATGAAACTTGATGAAGGGCGGGATGGGAGAGGGAGTGGGAGAGGGGAGGGCTATGGGAGGGAGGGATGTTGGGGGGGGGAGCCACAACAATACAAAAGTTGCACTTTGTAAATTCACATTTATTAAATAAAAAATAACTGTATAACAAACAAAAAAAGAAAAAAAAAGAATTTAATACTTTACCCTTTTAGTACTTTTTATGTTCTACTTAAAACTATTGGTTGAACTCTGTAATTAATACACAATTATTCTTGGGTGCTATAACTAGTACTCAAATAGTATTTTACACTTTGTGTTTCTGTGTGGGTGCAAACTGTTGAAATCTTTACTTAATATATGCTAAATTGATCTTCTGTATATAAAGATAATTGAAAATTAATCATGATATGAATGGAAGAGGAGAGGGAGTGGGAGAGGGGAGTGTTGTGGGTGGGAGGGAAGTTATGGGGGGGGAGCTATTGTAATCCATAAGATGTACTTTGGAAATTTGTGTTCATTAAATAAAATTTTAAAAAAATATGCATTAGAGAAGAATATTAGAGTAGAGAAAATTCCAAGTATGATAGTATAATTGATAAATATTATGCATAGGTTCAAATATGTAGAATGGGATCACTAGCTTGAACCTTAAAGTAAAGATGGACTTTAGGTGCAAGTGATGGGACAATGTACACAAAGTATAGCAATCTGCCACTCAAATGGATATTTATGACTAATTTGAGGTTAAGCATGTGTGAAGGCAGGGAATATATGGAATATCTCTGTATTTTCCTTTCAATTTTGCTGTAAGTATAAAGCTTCCATAAAAAAATACAATCTTTTTTAAGAATTAATTCTATATCTGGGAAATGTTACAAATATGGCAGATTAAGGCTTTCCAGTACTCATAATCTCACTGAAATTTAAATATCTTCATAAGAGCTAAATAATTAAGGTGAGAGATGGCAGCACCTATATGTATCACAGAAATCAGAAAAGAAATATTGAAGAGGACAGAAAAGATAGTTGCTTCTCCCAAGCCTGCACCAATGAAGGACAGAAAGCGAGACCCTCTGTATCTGACTTTGTCTTAAATTTTGCCTTAAAGCATCGTGTCTATCCCCAGTAAACCTAGTGTCAGACTCAATTCCAAAAACCCATACTCTAGAATGGCATCAACAAATGAAGACTTTAAGTCATGCCAATGACTCAGTAAACAGACTCCATGCCTATTCTAGCACTAAGTTGGCTCCTGAGTCCCAGAATTTAGGCTCACTCCAGTGTAGCAACTATGATTCCAGTCTCTAGGCTTTCTCCAGAGCTAGGCAAATTTCAATGGTCTCAAGGTTGGTTCCAATAGACTTAAGCTCAGGTCCTTCTCCTATTCCAAGACGTCCTCTGTGACTCCATGTTCCAGTAGACTTATGGGTCCAGGCCTCCTATAGGAGATATTGGCACCTGTAGTGGCCTCCCACACCTAGGATTATGGACCACTACTGTGCCAGGCTAGCTCCTGTGGCCCCAGACACCAGGATAGTCCTTAGACCCTAGACTCCAAGTGAGAAACCACAGATCTAACCTGTAGGAAAGCCCTTGGATTCAGGATCCATGTTAGCCCCAGCATCAGACTTGTCTCAAACTCTATGCTGGCTCTTACAGCTCCAGCTTGAGTTGATTCAGGGTCCAGGTATTCTCCAGAAGACCTCAATGCAAAGGTTGTAACTACAGACCCAGATTTTAAGATGAGCCCTGAAGACCCAGATTTCAAGCTGATCTCTGTGGACCCATGATCGTATCTACCCTGACAGATTTAGTCACCAGTCCTGCTCCAGTACCAGCTTTCACATCTATCCATGGATTCCAGCAACAAGCTTTTCTACACAGACTATGTACCAAGCCTATCCCCATACTGAGCCAGCTAGTGCTTACTCAAGTTCAAGACCCACTCAAGTACTAGGTCAACAATTATGGATCCAGTTTTCTGACAGGCCACTAGGATACAGGTCTCTGCCTGATATAGGGGCAAATTCAGAGTTCCCATTTACAGACACTTGCCTAGGGACAAGGACTATTAGAATCTGTTCAGTATTTAACTTTATCAGTCTTTCACTGGGTACCAAGATGTATTCATGTGGTTCCTTGCTGTCTGCTTAAGGTTGAAAGAGAATCATAAACGCAGCCTCTGCTCACACAGACTGGCACCAAACTGGATCACCACTAGGTCTCACAATTACTGGGCCCCATGAAATCCTGGGTTGTACTCCAAGCCAGCTTGATGACATTTATCTATCAAGTTTCAAGACAATCTTACAGGGTGATGGGTATAAAGCAGTTCTAGAGGCATGAACACTCATAGGACATCATTATATAACCCTTACAACTGAGTAGCCATTGATAAGATTACAAAAGCTAGGCTGGCACTGTGGTGGTGCAGTGGGTTAGGATACCACCTACTATGTTGGCATCATGTATGAGAGCCGGACCAAGTCCCAGCTGTTCCACTTTAGATCCGGCTCCTTGCTGGCTAATACCAGGAAGATGGCCTAAGTGTCACCAAGGCTTCAGCCTGGCCCAAATGTTCTGCTCTTGAGGCAATCTGAGGAGTGAACCAGTGAATGGAAGATCTGTGTGTATGTATCTACCCCACAACCCCACATAGTGTTGCATGTAAAATAAACAGTTTTTTAATTTTATTTTTTTAAATTTTATATAGAGGGAACAAATTTCATACATATATGATATGTATTATATATAAATATATATATATATTAATAGCATAGGGATACTTCCCACCCTCACTCACTTACTCTCACCCTCCATCATTCCTTCCTTTCTTAGTTTTCTTATAATTTTTGCAATGATTTTTGTATGTTTATTTTGTATCCTGCAACTTTACTGAAATAGATTATCAATTCTAAAAGCTTTTTGGTAGAGTGTTTATGTTTTTCCATGTACAACGTCATTTGTCTGCAAGCATGAACAATTTGACTTCCTCTTTTCTAATTTTGATGCCCTTTATTCCTTTCTCCTCCTAATTGCTCTTGCTAAACCTCCAGTACTATATTGAATAAAAGTGGTGAAAGTGGACATCCTTGTCTTGTTCCTGATCTGAGGGGAAATACTTCTTCTTTGTCCTTTCAGTTTGAGATTGGTTATTGGTTTGTGACAAATGTCCTTTATAATTTTGAGGAATATTCCTCCTTTTCCTAAGTTCTGGGGGTTTTATCATGAAGTGGTGATGAATTTTATCAAATATTTTCTCTGCATCAATTGAGATGACCTTATGGTTTTTGTTCTTCAGTCTGTTGGTGTGATTTATCACATTTATTGACTTGCATATGTTGAACCAAGTGTTGAATTTCTGGAATAAATCCCACTTGGCCGTGATGTATTATCTTTTTGATGTGGTTTTGGATGTAATATGCTAATATTTTTTTGAGAATCTTTGCATCTATGTTCATTAAGGATATAGGTCTGTAGTTGTTTTGTGTCTGTGTGTGTTTATTGTCCTTGGTTTTGGTATCAAAGTAGTGCTGGCCTCATAATAAGAGTTTGGCAGAGTCCCATCCTGTTCAATATATTGGAATAGTTTGAAGATTATTAGTTACCTCTTCTTTGAATGTTTTGTTGAATTCAGCAGTGAAGCCATTATTAGGTCCTAGACTTTTCTTTATGGAAGACTTTTGATTACCGCTTTAATCTCATTACTTGCTATGGACCTGTTCAGGTTGTGTACATCTTCTTGATGTAATCAGTGTGAATCTAGGAATTTATCCATTTCTTCAAGGATTTCCACTTTATTAGCATATACTTCATTATAGTTTCTTATAATCTTTTGTATTTCAGTGGTGTATATATCACATTTTTTGTACTCTGAATATTAGTTACCACAAACCATGGAAAGTATGTGATATTTGTCTTCTCATGATTGGCTTATTTAAAAAAAAACTACAAAAGTTGAAATATTAATATTAAAATATGTCACCAAAAATTGACTAAAGCAAACCTAGAACTCGTAAATTTAGTAGTTCAAATGAAGATTCCCATTCTTATAGTAATTTTTCTTCTGAAAACCTGAAGATTTTTATTTTAAAGATTTTATTTATTTACTTGAGAGGTATAATTATAGACAGTGAGAGGTAGAGAGAGAGAGAGGTCTTCCATCTGCTGGTTCACTCCCCAAATGGCCGCAATGGCCAGAGCTGAGCTGAACCACAGCCAGGAGCCAGAAAATTCTTCCTGGTCTCCCATGTGGATGCAGGGGCCCAAGGCCTTGGACCATCTTCCACTGCTTTTTCAGGCCATAGCATAGAGCTGGATCAGAAGTAGAGTAGTGGGACTCAAACTGCTGCTCATATGGGATGCAGGCACCACAGGAAGAGGATTAACCCACTGCACCACAGCACTAGCCCCACTAGTTTTAAAAACTAGATTTAAATCTAGTTTTGAATTAGCATACATAATTCATAAGAATCTGAAGTGCATAAAGCTAAACAAAAGTTAACAATAACATTATAATTAGTGAATTTCCACATCCTTGCTAGAAATTTTTGAAGTATATAATATGGTCTATTCATAATGGAGAAATGTATGAAATAATACACTTTTCATAACTGAAAAGTTTGAGTCTGTGTGTTTGTGTTAGGGGTCAGACAGGGTAGGTGACTACTGGAAGAAAATTGCAGTGATCAAAAGAAGACAGAACTTTTGTTCATGGGCTTTTGTCTTAATAGGTGAGAGAAAAAATGGAATACTGGGTCATTGGGTAGTAGACAACAGGTTCCATTGCTGGGTTAGTCACAGACATAGGGCTTGCTATGGAAGTCATAAAACTGGCTGGAAGCTAATACTCAAGCTGAATCTCTTCCATTTAAGCCATTAAATATGATTCTCCTCAAAATCAGATATACTTCTTTGTGTGCATAGTTTTCATATGGCTTATAGTCAAATTTATCTATTCTGTGGTTTGAAAGAAATAAAGATTTTGGACCTCATTCTTAACTCTGATGGAAAGGACGAAAGTTAAAATGTAGATAATCTAGAAATACATAGTAAAGAAAAAGGGCAAAATCAGGCAATACTGTCTAAACAAAGATGTTTCAAAAAATTAGAAAATGGGAGGAAAAGAGTTTATTTTACTGCCAAAAATTTTTGAGATACACACATTTTTTCACACAGTACATATTTCAATGAAGTCTTTGAAGATTTAATAATTTCACTTTGCACTAAAATAAACATATTAAATTCCATTTTACATAAGTTTTTTGAAGTACCTTCTTATTTACATATCTGTGTTTCTATATCATTGATATCTAGAGCTCTCTGTATATCTTTATAAATATACAGACATACGTTCTAATGTTAAGCCTGCCGCTTCCACCAGGTTTCTACACTTAAGTAAAACTATATAAAATATTTCATTAAGTGCAGAATCATTTTCTGTCTCTTTCTGTTAGATTGATTAGTTTGTCTCTTAAAGCAAACACTGAGATAATGACTTGAGTGCAGGTAGTTTATTTGGGATGTGATTGAAGATACATCATTGAGAGAATAGAAGAACTGAGAGTGTAAAGGGAGAAAAAAATCAAGGATGTATCAAGTGTCTAACAATTTGACACAGCTGGACTCATTCTCACTAGGAACTTTATGAGGAACCATGGAGAGTGAATTTCAAAAGTGTCCCACTATAAAACAGAAGCTGTTATCCATTGACTTTTGATTCTATTTGTTAAGGTGTACACTCAAGGGAGTCAGCTCCTTCACATTGCACAGTTTATGCCTGCACTGCTGAGTGGTTTTTTGCAGAATGTGACAAAGGAAAGCCTGGACTCTCGATATGGGAGCAGGCAAGTTTAAATAACCATCCATCAAGACTGTGCTGAAACCAGAGGATGCAGTAAAGTACAGTACAAACGTCTGCCACATCTTGTTGTTGTCATTAGTTCTGTTCATTTTTTTCCAACAGTGATGCGGTTACATATTTCATTCAATTTCTAAGTATCTTAATTATAATGTCATCTAGGCATACATTCAAATCCCACCTTGGTATTTGCAATTTATAGAACTTCAAAAAAGTTATTTAGTCTGTCAAAATCCATGTTCCTCAGTCAGTACAATGGTGCTAACAGTACCACTTTCTTTAAAAAATGTTGTAGGCTAATAGATGATACAATGTATGGAAAATCTTTGGTTAAATCATTGGAGGCGAATAAGAACTCATTGTTATTATCCTAATTTATTGGGTCTGACATGTATAACTTTTGAATCAATCAATCAAATACTGATTTACTGGTTGTGTGATTTCCAGAATAATGTAACCCTTCTATTATCCCCTCTAATTTCACTTATTAGAAGATGTACTAAAATACCAATTTCAGGGGCCAGTGCCATGGCTCACTTGGTTAATCCTCTGCCTGTGGTGCTGGCATCCCATATGGGCGCCGGTTCTAGTCCCTGCTGCTTCTCTTCCAATCCAGCTCTCTGCTATGGTCTGGGAAAGAAGTAGAAGATGGCCCAAATCCTTAGGCCCCTTCACCCACGTGGGAGACCAGGAAGAAGCTCCTGGCTCCTGGCTTCGGATCGGCACAGCTCCAGCCGTTGCTGCCATTTGGGGAGAGAACCAACGGGAGGAAGACCTTTTTCTCTGTCTCTCCCTCTCACTGTCTGTAATTCTACCTCTAAAATAAATAAATAAAATCTTTTTAAAAAATACCAATTCCATGGATTTTTTATAAAAAACAAAATACTACAAGCAAGATACTACATTTAAAGCAAATATCCTTGTCCATTGTTCATATATTCTGAGTGCATTTCTGTTTCCCTATGCATCAACATGTATTGTTTTCTACAGTTGTGCATTTTGGCATTAAATCAATTATGTCAGTCCTTGGGATTATAGATTTGTTAAATTTACTTTTTTATTTGCAATAGCTCAAAGGCTACTAAGATATGTGTAGATATAAGAAACTATGTCATAAAACAATATACATGCTTGGAATTTGAAAAGAATGTTGAGCCTCCCTGAGATGTCAAGGACAGCATCACAGGAAATATTTGAGATAAATTTTGGAGATCAAATAATTTTACTCCTTTCTTGCTATAGAATATTAGTAAATAAATGCTTTCCATCTAGCTATTCCTAATGAGCAGGCAAAATGTCCCATCCAAATAAAGTAATCCAGCCTGGGAGGGAGGCTCACATATCCCAATCATGGCTCTTGTACTCATCAATTGAAAGAGTATATGGACCTCCGTGCTGTTCCATAACAGCCTTGTCCAATTCACATCTCTAACCTTGCAGTCATGGCATACAAAAGTACAAAAACAAATAAATGAAAAATAAGATTGGACAGATGGATTATTTTCATATCCCTTGGTTATCTTGGGTGACTCAACAAATAAACTCCTGGAAATATAAAGGTAAAGGTCAATAGCATCACAGATGCATTCACAAATACCTTGATAAAAGCTTTGATATTGAGGTCATGTTATTAAACACCAAAGGACATTCAGAGTAAAGACATTTAGGAAAGAAATTGGTTTACTTGCTCTCTGCAAAAACACAAGCAATTTTATTTGTTTTTCATATCACTTGTCTCCATTGTGATTTTAGAACTGTTTTATTTATTGCTGGCATTTATAATTCCTATCCACAAATTTACATTGTAAATAAAATATCTGTCTCTTTTTTTTTTTTTTACATTTTTTTTTTAACTTTTATTTAATGAATATAAATTTCCAGTGTACAGCTTATGGATTACAATGGCTTCCCCCCCCCATAACTTCCCTCCCACCCGCAACCCTCCCCTCTCCCGCTCCCTCTCCCCTTCCATTTGCATCAAGATTCATTTTCAATTCTCTTTATATACAGAAGATCAATTTAGTATAAAGATTTCAACAGTTTGCACCCACATAGAAACACAAAGTGAAACATACAGTTTGAGTACTAGTTATAGCATTAAATCACAATGTACAGCACATTAAGGACAGAGATCCCACATGAGGAGCAAGTGCACAGTGGCTCCTGTTGTTGACCCAACAAATTGACACTCTAGTTTATGGCGCCAGTAACCATCCTAGGCTGTCGTCATGAGTTGCCAAGGCTATGGAAGCCTTCCAAGTTTGCCGACTCTGATCATATTTAGACAAGGTCATAAAAGACAGAGTGAGGATAGTAACCAATGATCCTAAGAGTGGCATTTACCAGGTTTGAACAATTATACAGCATTAAGTGGGGAAGAGGACCATCAGTACACACAGGTTGGGAGTAGAGCCATTGGTGGTAGAGTAGAGGTTATGATTACAAAGGAATGAGGCCCAAGTGCACTAGACAGGGCCTAGAACAAAGGACAGAGTCATTATTAGAGGAGCTAAGAAAGGTGCTGTCTAAGCTACAATTAAGTTTTCTGATTGAGAGGCAAATAGAACCTGATAGAAGGGGCTTGATAATAATCTGGTGGGCTTTAGGCCTTGTAAGTTAAGAGGCCCAGACCTATCAATCTCTTAATATGGGGTATATCCTAAGGGAGGTGTGAACCTCCTAGGGGAAGGCACTCTGTTGACTTTCATTACTTGGCTGGCCTGGGAGGAGAGCTGGCCAGGTAAAGGCAGGGGGCATCTCTAACAAGAAATTTACAGTTCTGCCTGCAATGTTGCTGACCCTACTTGACCATCCCCTCAGCTGCAGTGGTCCCTTTGGAAGTTGGGCTGAGTGAAGGGCTTTTCAGCTTAGAGCCAATAAGATCTGTGGCTCTGACCTGGGCATCCTTCGACTCCAGGGCAGGTCCATTTCCAGTGATCCAACTCTTGGCAGAGCTGCCAGGGCTCTTCACAAGCTGACTTCTGCTGAAGCCCAGGCTTACCACATTGAAAGCCACTGCAGTGGACTGGCCTGTTGGGTCTCCTTGAGGGCAGATCACTGTACAGATCAGCCATTAATAGGCCTGCCACCCATTGCTTCTGATGCCGAGCTTTCTTTTCCTCCTGGTTTGTGTTAAAGCAGACCAGAGGATGCAAGTCAAGGGAGTGCCCCAGTCCCATCTCTAATCTTCGGTGGCCTGAACTACAAGTCTATAGTCACAGGCATGTTCTGTAGTAGTTTTTCTAAGGTAGACAATGCCCATGAGGAAAATTATATTCTCACTTTAAAACTTTCTTTCCCTTTGGTCTGAAAGGGAGGTTTTTTCTACTTACTGTATACTTCGCTGATGGCGAAGTGAATCTAGCTATGAGATTATTATTTAAGTTCTTATTTTGGCTATGCTATTACAGAAAAATGTTAGCCATCTCTTTTATAAGGTCTAAAGATTAAATTGTGTGTCCTACAGATTCCTTCATAATAGAATTAGTTTCCTACCTTGAAGAGAATAGAGAAATGAAAGAACAAGTTGGGCTTAGAATAGAGAAATGAGGGAGCAAGTCCTAGATCGCTTGCTGACAATAGCAATATCACATGAATACTTAGCAAACCGTTTCAACCATTAGATAACAACTTAAGAAAACATTTACCAGAAGGTCCAATGCCTCCTATAAATTTTAAGAATCATGTATTTGAAAACACCTCTGAAATATCTAACATGGTGTAGTTTGTTTAGCCAGTAAACTTATGCACAACCATCTAAAATGTTTTTAGTTTCTTTCTACCAACAAGTCTAAAATATATGATACACAGATTCAGGTCCCACAAATTAAAATGTATCTTTGATTGATTTTAGCAGCTTAAATTTATGGACAATCTTATCTGTAAGCCATTTAAAATAAAACTCTTAATAAAATTTCCCCATGTGGACATACAATATGTACACACATATAATATAGCATAATAGACCAATATAGCAATTTTAATAATAGCTTTTAAAATCTTTAACTCTTTTTGTAGATTGCCAATTGATTTGAATTGCTTTTTCTTTTTAGTAACCTCAGTTAACCATACTTTCTCTCAGTTGGTACTGTTAATACATTATTGGCTTCATCTGTTTACAGAGCCATCCCAAAGTACTGAATACAATAAAAGTGGCTGGAAAAAGTCCATAGGAACCTATAGGAGGACAGCTAAACACAGAACCAACAACGCTTTAGTTTTATGAGCAGCAGATCATATATAACTGTGGATGACAAAAGACTTTAAGTCGCCATGTTTAAAATTATAAACTCATCAACCAACAAGAGGCACTTGCTTACTTCACAGTATTTTTGAAAGCACCTGTAGGGTTTTACAAGTATTTAACCCTTTAAGCCTCTGGGGCTTTCTCATTAAGATAACTATCATGTCTAGTAACACAAGATCATTAGACTTTTTAATTCTCAAACATTTGTATTAATAGCATTTTCCATTATAGAAACTTAAAGTCTGGTACCACATCACATCTTGACAGTCCTTCTAATATACTCCAAATAGACTGATTAGTTGGTGTCTCTATAAGATGAGAGACATAGGTCCTTCGATTTTTTCAGTTGGGCCCAAACTGGAAAAACCAAAGTCCAGGATTTACTGGAAATTTTAGAGACCAGATTGTTTGAAACTTTGATTTTTTGAATGCCTGTCAAGAATGCCAAGAAGGCTCAAAATCCAAAATATCTGGTTGAAATAAGATTCCTTAAAATCATGACATAACATAGACCAAATTTGATCATTGTTACAAGGTGATTATTCAAATTTTTGAAAAAAGCACATATTTAAATAACCCATAGCTCTTAATAAAAATTCAGCTGTTTTTGAACAATTAGAATTTAACAGACATCAAGAGAACATAATAGATTACTTTAACACATTGCTTTAACAGAGCATCAGAGTTTAATTCTATGTCAAAGAGAAATTGAGCTTCCTGTGATCTTTTGCTGTGAGGTCTCCTTCCTTTACCTTCTTTCATATTGGTGACCATGTTTCTGTGTTTCTGTGTGTAACACATCTTTAAGCATCTTTTGCAGGGCAGGATGAGTGGCAACAAATTCTTTCAGTTTCTGTTTGCTATGAAAAGTCTTAATTTCACCTTCATTCACAAATGAGAGCTTTGCAGGATATAGTATTCTGGGCTGGCAGTTTTTCTCTCTTAGTACCTGGGCTATGTCTCGCCATTCCCTTCTAGCTTGTAGGGTTTCTGATGAGAAGTCTGCTGTGAGTCTAATTGGAGATCCTCTAAGAGTGATCTGACGTTTCTCTCTTGCACCTTTTAGGATCTTTTCTTTATGTTTCACTGTGGTGAGTTTGATTACAACATGTCGTGGTGAGGATCTCTTTTGGTCATGTTTATTAGGGGTTCTATAAGCTTCCTGTACTAAGATGCCTCTGTCCTTCTCCAAACCTGGGAAATTTTCTGCTAGTATCTCACTGAAAATGCCTTCTAATCCTTTCTCCCTCTCCATGCCTTCAGGAACTCCTAGAACCCGAATGTTGGGTTTTTTAATAGTATCCTGTAGATTCCCGACAATATTTTTTAGATTTCTAATTTCTTCTTCTTTTCTTTGGTTTGCCTGTTTCCTTTCCTGTTCTCTGTCTTCTAAGTCTGATATTCTCTCTTCTGCTTCGTCCATTCTGTTTTTAAGACTCTCTAATGTGTTTGTCATTTGATCTATTGAATTCTTCATTTCATTATGATTTCTCATCACTATCACCATTTCTTGTTCCACTAGTTGTTTCAATTCATTTTGATTCCTCCTTAATATTTCATTTTCACGAGAGAGATTTTCTATCTTGTCCATGAAGGATTTCTGTAGTTCAAGAATTTGTTTTTGAGAACTTCTTAATGTTCTTAGCAATTTTTTGAGATCTGCTTCTTGCATTTCTTCAATCTCCTCATCTTCATAATCTTGAATTGGGGTGTCTTTTTCATTTGGGGGTGTCATAGTGTCTTCCTTATTCTTGTTAGCTTGGTTTTTGCGTTTGTTGTTTGGCATGTTGGAGATATTTGATTTCTTCACTGTGGTGTTTTTTCTTGTTACACTATGGCTCTATATTAAGTGGACTGTCTGCTTTCGGTGGTGCCTTAGAGGCTTGAGATGGGTGTGGACTGAGAGCTGTGTTTGGTTCCTCAGGGCTGAGGGTGTGTCAAAGATGACACTCCCAGGTTAGGTGTGGTAAATCTCTCTCTTTTTTTGATTCAAAAGGGAAGTAATTCCGCACAGCTGAATGTAATTGGAGGTAGTTAGCAGGCAAATGATATACCCACAGGAGCCAGAGATCGGAAGCTCTTTCCCAAGGACCACACAGGGAATCTCTGCTGCCCTCAGTGTGGGCTCCAATTCTCCTGCAATCTCCCACTGGGTTGCCAAGTTAGATGCTAATCTCCTGTTATTTCACCCCTCCCCCCAGAGTCAGGTTTTTCTGCTAGGCTCAGGGCTGGTGCAGACCTGAGGTCGCCCTGCTTATGACGTATGTCCAAAATGGCGCCTGCTCTGTCTTGCTCGCCTTTGAGAGGTGAGCAGAGAGAGAGAAACTTGTGTCCGTATCAGTCACTTTTTTTATTTTTTTCTCTCTCTCTTCTAGTTAGCCTGGTGAACTTTTCCCCACGGAGTTTCAAGCCTCGTTCCCTCTAGCCTCCTCTTTCCGCTTGCTCGCTGGTATCTTGGGCTATGGAGGTTCGGCTCACCTCGCGTTCCAGCGCTGGTGCGTTGAGTCTGCCGCTGGTGTCCCGAACTTGGGCTCCCACGCTCTCCACGCAGGTCCACTGTGAATCACTAGTTCCGGAAGAGTTTCCTCTGCTGTTTCTTCTGCTACTCTTCCTTGACCCTGCAGTATCTCCACTTATATTAAACTTTCTCTCCCCCCGGACTAAGTGTGCTCCTGCCTATTCCGCCATCTTGAAATCCTCCATATCTGTCTCTTGATAAGCTTGCTTATAGCTATAAATAGAAGTATCCTAGGGTCCTTAATCACCTTTAAAAACTTATCTTTATGAAAAAGTATTGTGAAATATCAATTGTCCATTTCCTATAAATGAGAAGTCAATGCTAGCCAAACAGAAAGCTAAAACCATAAGTTTGGCATGGTGGCGTAGAAGTTAAGCCTCCTCTTGCAGTGTTGGCATCCCATATAGTCACCAGGTCAAGTCCCGGCTGCTACATTACTGATGCAACTCCCTGCAAATGTGCCTGTGGAAGCAACAGAAGATGGTCCAAGTCCCTTGCAACCACATGGGAGATGCATAGGAATATCTGGGCTCCTGGCTTCAGCCTGGCCCAGCCCTAGCTGTTGCAGCCATTTAGGGAGTGAACCAGTAGATGGAAGATCTCTCTCTGTTTCTCTCTCGCTCGCTAACTGTCTTTGTATCTCTGCCTTTTAAATAAATAAATAAATTTTTGTTAGAAAAAAAGCTAAAAGCAAATTGCCTTTGTTTATACTTCTTTAAGTACATTTTTCTTAAAAAGAATTCTGCTTTTTGAGTTCTAGTGGTTTGCTTTTATTTTATTTTATTTTTTTTTTTAAATTTTTAAGTGTCAAACACATCTAAAAAGTATGACATCTGCTTAGGTGTCTGAAAAGAGTCAGATAGTGGTATTCAAATGGTTAAGTTGCAGCTTTCCCTAAACTATGGAATCTGCACAGGAAATAGCAGAAAACATATGGTGAGCAAAAAGAAAAAAAAAATTTACCCAGCTAACTTCTTTAAAACAAAGTTGTCCCTTTTCATCCCAGAGGGTCAGACTTCAAGTAGCCTGGCTTTCCTCCAGAGGCACTAGGTGCTACCTCAGCTGCTGTTCTTTGCTGATAAAAATTCAAATAATGCACTCTTCAGAACTGAGTAAAGTTTTTTACTTTCTGTGCATTATAGTAAAATAAAACATGGCTTGCTTTAGAGTTATGTTCTTAGATTGAGGCATTGTTTACATAGAAAAACAAAGAGTTCTTGAGAAATAAGTACCCTTTTTTTCACGTTTAGTTGGTGAAAAGAAAGCTGTGGTATGATCATTATTAAAAGTAAAAGCATTCACGGAGAATAAGGAAAATGGAATAAAAGGAGAAAATAAAAGCTCATGGAAGTATCAGCAACTGTTCATGAAAAATTCTGTTGAGAATCCATTAGGAGATAAAAAGATGCAAAGAGACTATCCTGACACATATTAAATTAGAAAGCAAGAACTATATGAGGGGAATCCAAGCCTGAGTGTAGACACAAAGAAAATTCAAGAAAGTATATTTATGAGAAGATAAAATTCAGATCAAAGTACAAGACAGAGTATAATGGATATCTTAATTATCTGGGCTCACTTCTTTGGCTGTGGTCTCTGTCAGAGTTCTCATTCTGCTGTTACACAAGAAACCTGCCTCCCAGAGCAGGGTGGCTGATTACATTGTCTAAGGCCCTCTGACATCCCACTGTGTTCTGATCTCCCAGTGGGTATCTGTTGTAGTACTTTATCTTAGAAGTCAGTAGGGATTGTTACAGGTACACATATTTGAGATTCAGCTTCCTCTACATGTTGCATTGTTGTACTTAAGTAGAATTCACACAGCTATTATTGAAAAGCCAGTGCTACTAGGTTTGGAAAAGTGGGTTTGATTTGGGGTTAATGAATGTCAAATTTGTCCCGTGATAATGTATCATTAGATTCATGCTAAGAAGGGAAGCTTCAGAAGATCATTATGAAATTTGACTTGCCTAAGTTATTTCACTCTATTAGAGAAATCTCATTTGAAGCATAGCTCCATGCCAGGATACACTATACACACAGCATGGAACACAAATAAAGGAAATTAGACCTACTCCCTTGGCACTGATGGGGTCTGCCTCCACAGAATTAATCATTAAATTCTAACCTCAAAACAGCTCTAATGTGGGAACTTGACACTTTGTTTCCAAGGAAGTAGGATAGGGGTGATATGAGAAGAGTAAATGATTTCTGAAAGAGGAGCAACACTTTTGTCCCAGTGAACCCTAGAGTTTAACAATTCCATATGCAAATATATCTGGTGCTTCAGATTATTCTTTTTAAGAACTCTGGATACCAAAAGCACTATTTCATTTTGTAAAATTCTTAGCCATCTTTAGGAAACTCCCTAAATTTAGACTCCATAATTTTAATTACAGAATTGATATTCAGTTATTCAAATCCCTAAAGATATTTTTGACATTGTGATTGTCATGTCACATTAACTGAATAGCAGTTTGATATTATTCTTATTTCTCACATAAGATTTGTAAGCAAGAAACGGATTTTCAGTTACCCTTCTAGGACTTTCCTAAATAATTCAGAGCTAAGGGTAAATGTACCTCTAATTAAATGTCCTCTTTGAAAGCAGAATTCAATCAGGATGTCTTCATTTCTATTTTCATTAACTCCTTCACTTGTTCCAGTCTGACTTCTGCTCCCTTTTACAATATACATAGTCTCACATTCACTTCCATGCTCCTATGTCTTATTACCAAGATTCATCTTATCTAAACTTATCATTTCTTTTTTGCTAAAGCAAAAACATTACCCTCTGATGGATTTTCTTGACCTCTCAGCAATTCAACTAGTTAACCACTGTGCAGTTTGGAAACACTTTTCTTGTTCTTTATAACTTCGTAGTCTCTTAGTTTTTTGTCCCATCTCTAAAGAGCTACTCCTTGATAAATATTGCCAGATTGTTCAACAGTAGCTAATACCAAAATTTATAATATCTCATAACTTCCTTATCTATTTGCTCTTCTGTGGAGATTCGACATGTACCCATGCTTTTAAAATAAACAAGAGAACTTCTGCTTTAATCTATAATATGTAAAGTTTGGTGGAAGTCATGACTGTTTTACAAGAAAAAGTTGAACAAATTAAAAATAAAAAAAAAATTTTGAACTTACATATTAGAAAATATCACAGGGTCAATCAAGACCCTAAAATCTAGAGAAACAAATGAATCCAGAGAGCAATAGTCAAGACCTGCTTAACTAAAACAGAAGCCACAGGAGCCGTAAAATGGTAGTGAAAACTGAATGGTAGCTTTAGCAAATTGTTTGGGGTTATGTGTTGTCTAACTTAAGGATGAAAACTTCTTAGCAGCCATGGTCAGCAAGGGGCCACCATTGCTTTTGGGTTTTATCTCCTAACCCCATACCATCCTAAGTTAAAGAATCATCAAAGATCCCTTTGTAACTTTAGCAGAAGAATCGATGTGAAATAGGCAAATAATGGTCTCCATAATTATGGCCTGAACTAAAGGGGAAATGACTTATTAGAGTCTTTTCTCTCCTGGGGAAGACATGTTTCTCCATATCCAACTCTCTTTCTTCATCTTTCACCTAAGTGAAAATTATGGAAAGCAACAAATATTTGAAGGTGCAGCTCGGGAGCATCCGTCCACTAAATGGCTGACATGTGTCCATAAGATTATAGAATGCCTGTCATTAACAATCTCTCACCACAATATCCACAGGATTCCAGTTAAATAATAGTGAGTTATAGGGGCAAGGGTTGCAAATCCCAGTCCCTCTTTAAAAAGGAATACTTAGAGAAGCCTAATACCAAAAAGGAGACACAAACAAAGATATAGGGAGAATAAAAAGATGTAGGTAAGAAAATTGGATCTACATTTTTAAAAATAAATCATTGGAGAAGGTATATGTGAAGCTCAATAAAAGTTTTCATTTTTCTTGCCCTTGTTCTAAAACATACCTTTGTATAAATTAATAACAGCAAAAATGCACTGAGTGATTATCAAATACAGGTAAGTGTATGATATGATAGGAAAAATGAGTGAGATACAAATGACTGAAAAATCATTGAGATAATGGGAGAATTGGAAGTATTCTGTTATTTTTGCTGTACATGAAGTGGCATGTTATTTAAAAATGGATATATGTTAGTTAAAAATGTATATTGCAAACTCTGTAGCACTGCCTATAAAATTTATAGAGTGATAATTAGTAATTTAAGAAAAGGGTGAAAATGTAATTCCTTGAAATTCTTAAAACCAGAAAAGATAGAAAAATGAGAGGATAAAAAAGGAAGGAAAAATGCAGTAAGTTGAAAATAGTTACAAACATGGTAGATTTTAATTCAACTATATAAATCATCACTTTAAATATGAATGGTCGAAATGTTATCAGCTACAGGACAGAAATTTTCAGAGTGGATAAAAAAATAAGACAGCTCAGTTCTCCATAAAAAGTTCATCTTAAATACAAAAATTCACATGAGTTAAAAGTAAAAGGATAGTGAAAGACATGCAACACTAACATGCATAAAAAGAATCAAGAATAGCTATGTTAAATTCAGACAAATCAGTTTCAAATCAAGGGGTATTTCAGGAAGGTCACTGCATAATGTTTAAGGGGTCAACTCTTCAAAAGACTAACAATGACAAATATGCATGCAGCCAACAAAAGAGAATCAAAATACAGGATGGAAAATGGGCACAACTAAAAGGAGAAATGAACAAATCTGCTATTACAGTTCTGGCTCTCAACTACTTTCCATCTGCCATTGATAAATACAGAAAGGTGAAAATCAGTAAGGATATAGTTCACTTGAACAGCCCTATGATTCTGTTTAATCTAATTGACATTCATAGAGTTATGTATCCAAAAACAACAAATAATCATTTTTTTCAACTCACATGGAACATACATCCAAGTAGACCGCATTGTGGACCATAAAACACAGTAAATAAATTTGGAATATAAATCATACAAAGGAACAAGGTTTCAATAGCAAAGATACCTGCGAGTCCCTGATTACTTGGAACTTAAACAACATAGTAAATAAATATAAATAAACATAGTTCTCAATTATACATGGGTCAAAGAAATCTTAATATGAGTAAAATAATAAAACTAATGAAAATAGAACATATAAAAATTTGTTGTTATGTAATAAAAGTTACTTCAAGGAAAATACATACCATAAAGTCATGTATTAGAAGAGAAACAAGATCTAACATCAATTATCTAAGCTTACATATTAGGAATAAAAAAAGGAGAGTAATAAAATGAAAAGCAAGCAGAGGAAAATATTAAAAATTAGAGCAGAAATTAACAAAGTTGACAAGAGAAATGCCACAAAGAAAAATAGTCAAAATAGATTTTTTCAAAAGTTCAAATACTCTCTAGACAAGCAACCAAAGAGAAAAAGCGTGTGCGCGCAAGAGAAAGAATACAAATTACTAATATTAAGAATGAAAGGTCGTAGATGCAGACTCTGTAGACACTAAAAACATAGTAAAGGAAATATTATAAGCAGCTTCATGATGACAAAATCAGCAGCCTAGATGAAATAGACCTATTCTTGAAGACACAACTTACTGACAGTCATACAATAAGAAATACAGCAAATGAAAAGCAATATACCTGTTAAATAAATTGAATCAATGACTGGGGCCTGTGCTGTGGCTCCGAGAGTTAAGCCGCCACCTACAGTGCTGGCATCTCACATGGGCACCAGTTAGAGTCCTGGCTGCTCCACTTCCAAACCAGCTCTCCACTATGGCTTGGGAAGGCAGTAGAAGATGGCCCAAGTCCTTGGACCCCTGCGTGCAAGTGGGATACCTGGAAGAAGCTCCTGGCTCCTGGCTTCTGATTGGCAAAGACCCAGCTGTTTCAGCCATCTGGGGAGTGAACCAGTGGGTGGAAAACCTTTCTGCCTCTGCCTTGCTGTACCATGCCTGTCAAATTAAGTAAATAAATCTTTAAAAAATAATAAAGACTAAAAAAAGAAAATAACCATCTAGGTGATTTTGGGATTGAATTATACATAAGGACTTAATGATACAAATGCCCCCAACATTGTCTTCCTATAGCACACAAGGTGAAAACACACCTCAGTGTCACATTTACATCTCTATCCAAGACTTTGACTCTAAGCCCAAAATACATATATGTCTCCAGTTATCTACTTAAAATCTCTTCTTTCATGTATCACAGATATGTCAAATATAATTTTAAAAATGCACATAAAAATAACCTACCCTCTCTACTATATTCTCTTCTCTGCTGAATCTTTCTAAGTATGTGATGACAATCCTGGAAACCCAGGAAGAATGCTTGATCTTCCAAATAATTCATTCTATGTAGAACCTCAAGGTACACCTTATAAATTGTATCTCCATTATACTTCTTAAATCCATGTACTATTGCCATTTCATTCTGTTCTACTGGGACTACAATCACTGCTATGATTTGTTTAACTCCTCAGTGTACCAACTAATGTCAGTTCACCCTCAATTGATCCTTTAATAAACTGTATAATACAGCAAGAAGACCTGTCTTTAAACATTAATCAGATGTTTCATCTTCCTGCTTAAAACAACTCAATAATTCTCATTATACATATATTGCACTTCAACATTTCAGAGTGGATGTTCGGTCTAGACACTAAGTCTCCTGCTAAGATATCAGCATCCCATATTGGTATGTCAGGGTTTCAGTCCTGGCTTTGCTCTCATTTCAGTTTTCCTGCTAATACCCATATGGGGGTCTAAGGACAGAATCCCTGCTACCCACATGGGAGACCCATACTGAGTTCCAAACTCCTACCTTTCACCTGCCTCAGCACCAGTGTGGTGAGCATTTGGAATATGGACCAGCAGATGGGAGACATCTTTCTCACTATCTTTATACCTTTCAACTTAAAAGGGAAAAAAAAGGGTTTGGTTTTTTTTTTTTTTAGAAAAATTCAAT
This sequence comes from Lepus europaeus, assembly GCF_033115175.1. Classification (NCBI taxonomy): domain Eukaryota; kingdom Metazoa; phylum Chordata; class Mammalia; order Lagomorpha; family Leporidae; genus Lepus; species Lepus europaeus. The sequence continues at coordinate 119,839,890 of NC_084829.1, forward strand.
ACTCGTAGTATCCTGAATAATTTAGTTCCAAGAATCTCTGTCCATCTCTTATTTTTCATTAGACTCTAATCCTATTGGACTTTCTCAAATCCCAAGCATCCCAAGAACTAAACACATGCTATTTTCTCTCACCATGTATTCAACACAAACTTGACTCACTCATTTATCCAAATAACTAATTTCTCATATTCAGGTTTTAGCTTAAATGTAGCTTCCCAATAAAGGTCTTCCTTGGCTACCATTTCTCAATAATATTTTTTCCTTTAATTGATTTTCTTAGCAATTCATTTTTGAGCTTAAAGAAATATATCACAGTTGCACTTATTTTACTTGTTTGTGCACGTTGTCTGTCTTGTTCAGTAGAATTTAAACTCAAAGAGAGGAAGAATAATACTGAATATGTATACCACTGCACTCCCAGTGTCTGGAGAAATATATGACACTTAACATTCTGAGTATGTATTTGTTGAATCAATCAATGTAACTAGGAGGTGACATATTAATCAAGTTTTTATACTATAATACCAAAAAAGGAATAAAAATTTCCCTGGTTAAAAATTAAATAAGCTTTCTGCACATTCCTAAATTTCCTAAACATGTGTTTGGAATAGTACTTTTGCATCACTCTCATGGAAAAGCAAATCAATGGAATCATTATGAAAAGTGTAACAGAAGTTCGTATATTTAAAGCTGACTACTATACTAATCAGAAATTACTACTGCTCTCAAAAGCATTATTCATGCTACACCTGAGACAGCACACATACAAACATGAAGGGTTATACAGAAACTGCTGTGAGAGACATTAGATGCTGGCAGCTTCTTGAATGTTCTTTAGTGTGAAGAGCATCTGTTCACTCCTCTTAGTCCTTTTATCTTCTGCATCAACATGTAACAGAGCCATGTCAAGTGGCCAGATCCTTGGCCACTTCCTAGTTATGTAATCTTAGGCAAATCTTTTATTCTTACTCATTATTGGTTTCTCATCTATAAAGTAGAGTTAATAGTAACATTCCTAATATCATTTTCTTTACTTATCTTCATCACCCTTTTATTTTTACATGTAAGTTTAGAATAATTATTTTATAGAAATGAATAGATTCATTATTATAAATATCAATCAATATAAGAAATAAAGATAAAAATTACATAAAATACCACTCTACTAAGATCACCCATGTAACTCATAACATTCAATCTTGAGAACCTCACTGATCCATCTCAGGCTAGAACCTCTATCTTCATAGATAGATCTGATATAGATAGATAGGCTATTAAATACACAAATGATAGGTAAGTAGGTACATGCCAACAGAAGAACATCTCTCTGAAACTTCATATTCTTTAAAGGATTCCCAATTAAGTCAGGCCCTCCCAGTAACTCTCCCATTTGGTTGACCCAAAGTGTACTGCTCAGCGATCTGATCAAGGGAGATCTATCTGATCATGTTTAATAGTTCTGTTAACACTCAAGGGAAGAGATTACATAAAGCACCTAAACTAAGTAATAAAAATATCATATTGGGGGCCTTGTTAGAATTCTGCCTACTACACCATTGCAAATCCATTTCTATTCCTGACTTATTTGACTCATTTAAGAATTACCTGGACTTTATCAACAGGTAGATATCTTAAGAAAAGACCCTAAAAGATCTAAATATCCCTGAGTTCTTTCTTGTCTGAGGATGCCTGCCCAGCGTTCCTTTTACTATAAATGATAACTTGCCTAGATAAATACTTAGATCATTTTTGTTTCCACTCAGAATTTTAAGTACTTTCCAGATGGCATGGGAACCTGTGGTGGAGGAGTCTGTGATATTTATGATTTCCTGTTTCCCACCCATTGCATGAGACAGTATTTCCCCCATTCTTTATTTTATTTTATTTTATTTTATTTTATTTTATTTTTGACAGGCAGAGTGGACAGTGAGAGAAGAGAGAGACAGAAAGAAAGGTCTTCCTTTGCCGTTGGTTCACCCTCCAATGGACACCCCGGCTGGCGCGCTGCAGCTGGCGCACCGCGCTGATCCAATGGCAGGAGCCAGGTGCTTCTCCTGGTCCCCCATGGGGTGCAGGGCCCAAGCACTTGGGCCATCCTCCACTGCACTCCCTGGCCACAGCAGAGAGCTGGCCTAGAAGAGAGGCAACCAGGACAGAATCTGGCGCCCTGACTGGGACTAGAACCTGGTGTGCCGGCGCCACAAGGCGGAGGATTAGCCTATTGAGCCGCGGTGCCGCCCCTTCACCCCTCCATTCTTTAATATCTAAAGACATCTCTCTTTTTTTGAAGTGCACAATTTACCTAGGATATATTTTAATATCTGTCGGAATCTGGAAGGTATTTCCCCCTTTTATACAATTCAATAGTATTTCCTTTCTATTAACCAGATTCTCTCCTCCAAGGATAGTAAGGGTAGCAGTTGTCCTTCTACTAGAATATATTTGGATTCTGAATCTCTCAACTTATGTAATTTTAAAAATCTCTTTGTTTATTTTTCTTCATTGAATTCATTATCCTAAGTCTTTTCCCTGGGACAGAAATTTAACATTTTATTCTCTCTTTACTGTCTCTTGTTTCTAATTTATTTATTAGAGCTATAAATCCTCATGTTTTGAACTTTATTTGTTTTACTAGCTCTGAAATTTCCTTTTTCATTTTATTCTCATTTAGTGCTTTGTCTTTGAACTGTTGTTTTATTGATTTGGTATTTTTATTAAGTTCTTTATAGCTCAAAACATACTTGGAAATTTTTCTTCCCTTCCTTGGATAATATATTTTCCTGAGTGGGTAGTTCATTTGCCTTGCATTTCTGTTACCCAGTGTTTTGCTAGTTCTGGTCATTATTAAAATTTCTTCAACTATTATTGAATGTATTTCTAATACAACTACTAATTTTCTCTGACATAGCAAGGATGAATTCCACTATGACACAGTCACATTTTGTTCAGATTATAGCTTCAGGACAGAATCTTGTTTTCTATCTCTTTATATGCAGGCTGAGAATTAGTTGTGTTGAAAAAGAGGATACCTGGAAACAAATGGACATGTTCTAAGAAAACTTTCTTGTCTTTTATCATTAGAATGCCATTGAATATCCTGTGAAGAGCATAATGCAACAAACAGAGGTGTTCCAGCTTTGAATTATTTTGTCTCCTTGGAAAAATGCAGTCTCTTAGCAACAGTTTTCAACTCTTGAGATGCTATTCCCAAGATTTCAATTTGACTTTTCCCAACACTGCCTATTCAGTCTGAATCTATCCTATCCGGAGCTCTCAGTGAGAAACACCATGATTCTGTCAATTTGTTTTCTATTCTTGTTTACTCTTCTAACATGGGGATTAGGGAGGCAGCAGAAGTATGATCTATAAGTGACCCTCTAAAATTTTACAGAAACTGTGTTAGTAAGAAATAATGAATTTTAGATTTTGAAATTTTCCAGCAGAATAAAATTATCTTTTATTTCCAGCTTTCACAAATTTTGTGAAGAATTTTCTGCTTATCTTTGCCATATTTTTTCAAAGTTTATAGCATAAGATGTTACTACTTTTTATTCATCTATATCAGGAGAGATACACTTCGTGATGAAACTTCACTTGTCCATCTTTACCTAAAAGTTTCTATTCATTTATCTTTTAAAAAGCAGAATTGAAAAATTGAAAACTACTAAATAACTAAATATCACTGACTCACAGTGCTGGATACTGAGGTAACATTATAAGTAGAAGGCAAAACTTACATGTTTACATGAAAAAAAATCTCTAAGATTCAGTTTTATGTATGCTAAAATGCAAATATGTGCATAAGTATCTCTAGAAAGATATATGTGACTGGTGGCATGATTGTACACTACCTTGTACATCTTTAAAAATATGAATACTTACATATTCAAAATAAATCCTAAGAATTAATTTTTTCAAAAAACATATATATCATCACATCAGTGAAGTTCTTAAAACTTTTGTTTTTCTTCCCTGTAAACTTAAGAAAAATGTTTACCTTACTCAAGCATTGCTTCATGTATGTTAACTAATTAAATCTGCAGTTTGAGGTGCTAGGGTTTAGACTGGAGAGACATTTTTTTTTTTTTAGATTTATTTATTTATTTGAAAGGCAGAGTTACAGAGAGGCAGAGGCAGAGAGAGAAGTCTACAGAGAGGCAGAGGCAGAGAGAGAGAGAGAGAGAAATCATCCTTCCACTGGTTCTCTCCCCAGATGCCCACAATGGCTGGAGCTAGTCTGTTCTAAAGCCAGGAGCCAGGAGCTTCTTTCAGATCTCCCACGTGCATGCAGGGGCCCAAGGACTTGTGTCACCTTCTACTGCTCTCCTAGCCCAGCAGAAGAGAGCTGGATCAGAAGAGGAGCAGCTGGTGTTCATATGGGATGCCAGCACCAGGGCCAGCAGCTTTACCTACTACAACACACCACTGGACCTAGGAGAAACATATTTCAACCCATGAAACCAGTCTTCAAAATACTGGGACTATAATGATTCCTTTAACACTGGGCCATTTCTATCAGGAAGAACATTATCACACTGAAAACCTCTCAACTATATATGAGAACTCTTTGTTTGTTTTTTTAATTAAATTTTATTTAAGGAATATAAATTTCCAAAGTACAGCTTATGGGTTACAATGGCTTCCCCCTCCCAAAACTTCCCTCCCACCCACAACCCTCCCCTTTCCCGCTCCCTCTCCCCTTGCAATCACATAATGATTCATTTTCAATTCTCTTTATATACAGAAGATCAGTTTAGTATATATTAGGTAACAATTTCAACAGTTTGCCCCCATATAGCAACACAAAGTGAAAAAAAAAATACTGTTGGAGTACTAGTTATAGCATTAAATAAGAGTGTACAGCACATTAAAGACAGATATCCTACATAATATTTTTTTAAAAAATTAATTAATTTTCTATGCCATTTCCAATTTAACACCAGGTTTTTTTTTTTCATTTCCAATTCTCTTTATATACAGAAGATCGATTCAGTGTATAATTAGTAAAGATCTCATCAGTTTGTACCCACGCAGAAACACAAAGTGTAAAAATACTGTTTCAGTACTAGTTATAGCATCACTGCACATTGGACAAAACATTAAGGACAGATCCCACATGGGGTGTAAGTACACAGTGACTCCTGCTGCTGACTTAACAATTTGACACTCCTGTTCATGGCATCAGTAATCACCCTAGGCTCTAGTCATGAGTTGCCAGGGCTATGGAAGCCTTTAGAGTTCGCTGACTTTGATCTTATTCCGATAGGGTCATAGTCAAAGTGGAAGTTCTCTCCTCCCTTCAGAGAAAGGTACCTCCTTCTTTGATGGCCCCGTTCTTTCCACTGGGATCTCACTCACAGAGATCTTTCATTTAGGTCTTCTCTTTTTTTTTTTTCTTTTCCATGGTATCTTGGCTTTCCACGCCTACAATACTCTCATGGGCTCTTGAGCCAGATCCGAATGCCTTAAGGGCTGATTCTGAGGCCAGAGTGTTGTTTAGGATGTCTGCCATTCTATGAGTCTGCTGTGTATCCCAATTCCCATGTTGGATCTTTCTCTCCCTTTTTGATTCTATCAGTTAGTATTAGCAGACACTTGTCTTGTTTGTGTGATCCCTATGATTCTTTGACCTATCAGAGCCATCGATTGTGAACTGAAAATTGGATTTCCACATGCAGAAGCTTGAAGCAAGACCCATACCTTTCACCTTACACAAAAATTCACTCAACATGGATTAAAGACTTAAATCTACAACCCGAAACCATCAAATTATTAGAGAGCATTGGAGAAACCCTGCAAGATATAGGCACAGGCAAAGACTTCTTGGAAAATACTCCAGCAGCACAGGCAGTCTAAACCAAAATTAACATTTGGGATTGCATCAATTTGAGAAGTTTCTGTACTTCAAAAGAAACAGTCAGGAAAATGAAGAGGCAACCAACAGAATGGGAAAAAAATATTTGCAAACTATACTACAGATAAAGGGTTGATAACCAGAATCTACAAAGAGATCAAGAAAATCCACAACAACAGAACAAACAACCCACTTAAGAGAGGGGCCAAGGACCTCAATAGACATTTTTCAAAAGAGGAAATCCAAATGGCCAACAGACACATGAAAAAATGTTCAAGATCACTAGCAATCAGAAATGCAAATCAAAACCACAATGAGGTTTCACCTCACCCCTGTGAGAATGGCTCACATTCAGAAACCTACCAACAATAGATGCTGGAGAGGATGTGGGGAAAAAGGGACACTAACCCACTGTTGGTGGGAATGCAAACTGGTTAAGCCACTGTGGAAGTTAGTCTGGAGATTCCTCAGAAACCTGAATATAACCCTACCATACAATCCAGCCATCCCACTCCTTGGAATTTACCCAAAGGAAATTAATTTGGCTAATAAAAAAGCCATCTGCACATTAATGTTTATTGCAGCTCAATTCACAATAGCTAAGACCTGGAACCAACCCAAATGCCCATCAACAGTAGACTGGATAAAGAAATTATGGGACATGTACTCCATAGAATACTATACAGCAGTAAGAAACAATGAAACCCAGTCATTTGCAACAAGATGGAGCAATCTGGAAAACATCATGCTGAGTGAATTAAGCCAGTCCCAAAGAGACAAATATCATTTGTTTTCCCTGATTGGCGACAACTGAGCACCAAAGGGGAAACCTGTTGAAGTGAAATGGACACTATAAGAAACAATGACCTGATCAGCTCTTGTCCTGACTCTAGATGTACAATGTAATACTTTATCCCTTTTAGTATTTGTTGTTGTTGTTGTTGTTGTTCTAGTACTAGTGGTTGAACTCTGTAATTAACACACAATTATTCTTAGGTGTTTAAATTTTAACTGAAAAGTGATCCCTGTTAAATTTCAGAGTGGAAAAAGAGAGGGAGGAGATGTACAATTTGGGATATGCACAATCAGACTTGCCCCAAATGATGGAGTTAGAAATGTGCCAGGGGATTCCAATACAATCCCATCAAGGTGGCATGTACCAATGCCATCTCACTAGTCCAAGTGATAGGAGAACTCTTTAAAAAGTTCTTGTAAAATGTGTTTTATGAAAAACAATTAGGGGCCGGCACTGTGGCACAGTAGGTTAGTTAATTCTCCGCCTGTGGTGCCGGCATCCCACAGGGGTGCCGGTTCTATTCCTGCTGCTCCTCTTCCAATCCAGCTCTCCGCTGTGGCCTGGGAAAGCAGTAGAAGATGGCCCACGTCCTCGGGCCCCTCCACTCGCATGGGAGACCAGGAAGAAGCACCTGGCCCCTGGCTTCGGATCGGCACGGCTCCGACCATTGCGGCCATTTGGGGAGTGAACCAACGGAAGAAAGACCTTTCTCTGTTTCTCCATTTCACTGACTGTAACTCTAACTCTCAAATAAATAAATAAAAATCTTTAAAAAAATTATGCATGGATTTCAAATCTTTCTTTTATGAGACTGAACATTTTTAATTGCATTTTCCACCAACTTTCTGAAGCCCCCTTATTTTTGTGCCTCATCAAAAACTTCTCATTTTTAAGTGGTTATTAAATGCTGATAAGATATAAGATAAATTCACAAGATATTTATAAAGGAAAGAAAAAGGCACATTCAATACCATGTACACCAACTAGATAAGGAAAAAAAAACTATTTTTCCTCAGAAAACTTTATATAGAAATCTTCTCAAAGCTATTCACTTTAATTTCATCTCATTAGGTGATATTGCTGTTCTGAATTTACGTCTTTCATAACATCATGCTGGGAAATTTTGCATGGTTTTTGAAGTTTAGATCAATGGACTAGTGCTCTTTCTATTTTTGTTTCTTTGGCTTAACACTATTTTTCATTTATTTTGGTTGCTAATGTTTATTTTTCATTTTTATTGTACAATTTTTCCTTTTGTTATTTCTTCCTTTCTAATTTGTTTTCCTTATTCTGAAGTATTTTTCTTAATTCCTACATACAGATATCTAATTTTCCTTTTTCTATTATGACCACTAAAGAGTATGTTTTTCTTATAGCTACTCTATAGCTATATATTATGAGTATTGATATGTATGTAATAATTTTTTCATTATAATTTGATCTTATATAGTACTTGATCTTTATTATTATTCTTTTTCCTATAAGTTGTTTTTGTGTTTATTTACAAGTATGCATATATTTTCTGGTTATACCCATTTATATTGAATTTAATTACATTGTAATAAAAGGATAAATTCTATATGATTCCAATTTTTAAGTTGGTTGGCACTTTATGGTCTGATGAATGATTAATTTTCATAATGTTCATTGTGAAACTTAATAGAAAATGAAATCTGTTATTTCTAGGTACAATGTTACTATGTAACATTTTTTAACATCAAATTAGTTAATTGGTTAATTGTATTCCTCTTGTCTTTTGATTTATCAATGTCTGAAAGAGGTAAAAGAAGTTCTATCAATAATGTAAATTTTTTAATTTGCTTTCACTGATTTTAACTTTCTCCTATTTTCTCCCTATAAATACAGACTATTTGTATATCTGGGGAATTCACTATTTTTTCTAGTCGTTCCACTTATTTATTTCCAGACAATAGAGTTTAGTTTCTATTTTGGAAATTCATATAGCTATATTAAAAAGCATAAATGATGTTGTGACTGATTTCTTTCTCTCAATTAATTTGTTGATGTGAAGTTTAGCTGTAGCTTTTTCCTTAATTTCTGTTTTTTTCTACTCTGTTTCAGGACTATTCCAAGATTTATTTATCCATTAAGTCATTAAGAATTTTTTCAATCACCACAATTCCAGAAATTCAAGCTACAAATATGAATAAAACTAGCTTATCAAGGCAAGTCAATTACACATCAAAGCAGCACCAAAGTTCATAATAGGCAATTTTCTTCAGCATTCCTTGAAGTGGTTAGTTAGGTCTAGTTTGCACTGCTTACCTTGTGTTTTTATCCTTTACCCTGTGTGCCCCATGAAACTTGTATACACATAGTTGTGAAAAATGTATTCAAAGCAAAACCAGGCTTCAGTTCTTCATGTTTTTCTTTGAGTATCCAACCAGCAATTAGTCTTTGTCTTATTTCTTGTCATTAAACTGATGCATATGGATGTTATTTGTATGATACCCAACTATATAATTGCTTTTAGTAAGAGGTGCAACCTTGGTATTTAGTTCATTTTAATGCAGAAAACAGAATTAATTCCAAGTACTTTTTCAGTGTATTTATGTGGACATTTTAAATAGACCAAATTTTTTCTTCACATTCCTCCCATGGAGATATGGAATATCCTCTCCTTGAATGTGAACCCTGTTAAAAAACAATGAAATAAACTGGAATTGCTAACTTCCAGGCTCAGACCTGATAAAAATGGCAATATGTACTTATCTCTGGGGATATTTACTCTTTCAAACTACTTTATATATACAACTATTTACTTTGTGTAACTAGCCAGCTTACTAGTTGACCCAGTGTCCAATTATCTCAATCACTGAACCAAGCAAATCAAAGTTGCAATCTCAGTAATTATTCCACATGTCTTGAATAATCAATCAGTGCAATAAATGTTTGGCAAAGTAATAACATTTGCAGAGAAAAGAGGTAGATACTATGAAGAGTGTTATTAATTGTTTTACTCATATTTAATGTGAGCAAGAGTGACTAAATATATTGAAAATCAAATATTAATAATAGAATCATGTAAAATATATAAGAAGTGTATATGTATTCTTAAAGCACTTAATGTATTGTTCGGAAAAAAAAAAGTGTTCCAAAAGATATAAAGTGAAGTTTCATTTGATGTGAATATAAATACAAAACAAAAATAATATTGACTAAAACAGTGACTCAGCCACTGTTCCAAATTAGAATCAAACAGTGCTTTTAAAAACACACAAACAGCCAAGCTCAATTAGTAGCCAGGGAAGATTGGTTGAAAAGAATTGGTTAAAACAGTGTTCTCAACCTTGGTTGAATTTTACAACCGTTTATAGAGATTTAAAGCACAAGCTTCCAAGTTGTATTTCTGGCCAATTATCCATGTCTGGGATCCATGCATCAATATACTTTACACTTTTCTAACTTTTCCCAGTGTATATCCACAGTAGGAAAAAAATGGTTTAAAATGTAATAGATTGCATATATTGTTATAGTATGGAAAATACTTCTAAACCTTAGAGGTCTATATTATTAATTATATTTGCATTCCCTTTGTCAATTCAGTCTAAGTTAATGTATGCAGTAATCTAACTACAAACTCTTCTCTTGTATTTTCCTAAGAATGAGAAAAATCAATCTTCCTAGAAGAATAAATGAAGTGATGTGTAGGAAATTTGAAATGAGATCGTCTATTCAAGTTGGTGAATGCGAGAAAGATTTTCTTATCTAGAAAGTTAATTACTCTATTCTGTCCAAAGTGAGAACATGGCATTAAATATCAAAAAGGTGTAGCTTCTCTTCCAAGTAAACAAGCAAAATATTCAATGCCTTTTATTTATAAAATAATATCATTGATCATCTCTATGTGGTAGTCATTAAATTAAATGCTAGTAACATGGTAATGGGAAAAAGCAAAGATCCCTATCCTCATGATGCTTCCAATCTAATGGGGATACAGAAAATTTTTTAAAAATCACAGAAATATTTATATAAGGATAAGCTGTGAAATAGACTATTAAGGAACTATTTACAGTGCTATAAGACATAGACTAATTTGGCAGAAGTGATCCTATACTAGGTTTATGAAGCAAGTCTGAAGAAACTGGCCAGCTCCCACTTCCTTTCTACTGGGACTCTCCTTGGTTTCCAAATATCATGATGTAAAGAAGCTTAAGAAGCCAATGGAAAGAGATGCAGGAAGAATAGCTACTACTCCAGCACCAAGATGTTGGCTCCAGCCAGCAGCCAATACCAAGTCATCCTTGTGCATGAATAATTTTTGAAAAGAATATCATAGAGTCCCCCTTTCCTCCTGTGTGAGAAGTCAGAAACAGCTTCTCAGAAAGTCTCCTTCTGAAGAGGAAGAAGGAATTATGGCATATGCAAAGACCTCTGAAAGGACACACACAATTATGGTTCATCTGCAAGGCAGAATGGTTTACCCAAGCAATCAACTGGATTGTGTGCAAACCTGGTTAATATGACTTCATTCACTGTTTTCAGTTAGAAAATAATGGGAATGCAAGATATATAAAACATCATGAGAACATATAACAGTACCAAAGAGAAAAGCAGTGAATGGTTAAAAAGTATGACTACATAGACACAGATATATCAAAAGAAATTTCTAAACTCTACTCTGTGATTTTTTTTTATTAGACAGGCAGAGTTAGACAGTGAGAGAGAGAGAGAGACAGAGAGAAAGGTCTTCCTTCCATTGGTTCACCCCCCAAATGGCCACTACTGCCAGCGTGATGCGCCAATCCGAAGCCAGGAGCCAGGTGCTTCCTCCTGGTGTCCCATGTGGGTGCAGGGCCAAAGCACTTGGGCCATCCTCCACTGCCTTCCCGGGCCACAGCAGAGAGCTGGACTGGAAGAGGAGCAACCAGGACTAGAACAAGGCGCCCATATGGGATGCCGGAGCTGCAGGCAGAGGATTAACCAAGTGAGCCACGGCGCCGGCCCTACTCTATGATTTTCATATCTAGTTTTGTTCACTAGAAAATTATTTCTTACTTTTAATTACAAATAATAGCTTTTTTCTGCTTTAGGATCAATAAACTTGATTTTTTTCCCTGCTGTATTCTTGGAGCGATTACAAGGAAGTAGAGGAGTCTTCCAATGAGTTTCTGTGAAATACTTGACTTGAGCCTTATGAGTCCTAACACATGCACACTCTTAAATATTCAGTTTCAACCTATGGCTTGCAAATTATACTCAAACTGATCTAAGCATATCCTTGCATAAATAGTCTGAAGTAAATAGGAGCAGGAAGATCAGTGGCACATCATCATTATACTCAGTAGCTCTTTGCCTGCCATTTAGAAACAAATGCATATTGAAGTGTGCTCCTGATCATGTGTTGCCCACCTTTCTGGTGCTTGTCAAGCTATGACTGAAAACAGAGATACAATACCAAAGCTCAGAAAAAATCCTGACTCATGATGGATTAAAGCATGGCATTAGTCAGACCCAATGATTTTCAGACAGCTTCTGCCACTGCTTATCTTTAGTACACCAGTGACCTGAACTGAGTACGCATTTTTCTCCAACAGTGCTCATGTACATCCGTGACATATCAGCTTTCTAAAAAACCCAAGCCCTCTCCAAGTCATACTGAGGTCTCAAATTTTAGTAAGAAATTATAATTTCTTGAGTTAAGTACACAGCTACACAGTAGTTCATGCTGTCCCCCTTTTTTATTGTGCCCTATTGGGTATTAATAGAGTTCAGATTTATTTTCCATAATTTAGAGCTTGCCTTATAAAATATTAAAATGCTTATTAATGTTTAGAAAAGTGGCAGAGGCACTGATATATATTTCAAGTAGCACACTGCTGTTCTTCAGTCACATACTAATTAGCCACACATATAAAAATGCCTTGATTATATTTGCCCTCATTGTTCAGAAGGCAAATAAAGAGGACTCAGAAACATTTTGAAAAGCCAGTATTTATCTAAAACTCTAACCATTGCCTCATATAGGTCAAATAATTCTCATGATTATTTAAAAGATACCTTCTTACAAATACAAAATAGTACAGTCTCATATTACTAAAAAGCAAAATGAAAATAAACCATTTTCAAGTTACGAATCATCTCTGCTTCTCAGGCACCAATACCAGTGTTGGCACATCCCCTCTTGCAAGAAAGGTCAGGAATTCAAGTTGTCTCATTTACCTTTTCTGAAAGACATGTGTAAGGTGCATTTTCCAGATAACTAAAAAGGTTATACCTGTACTGTCTGCCCATGAGGCAGTACTGCACAACACATGGTGCTCTGTCCAGCTGATCTCACCGATCAAAATCTAAAATCATTTTGCAAAATTTACATGTGGTGTGTAACATCAGTATTTCTACAGGAAGCTCAAATAAAACTATCTTTTGACTTTTGATATTAGTAACCAATATATTAGTCAACACAATGAAGATTAAGGAAAAATTAAATTCTTACTAAAGAATTATTTTGTTTTTTGCTGTTAATTTTAGCAGTATGAAACTTGTAAAAATATTATTTATAGAGTTTTTGCAAACTGACTTTAACCTATTTGCCATTTAATTATCTTTGCTGAAATAAGATTGACAAAGGGAGAAAATCAACACAAGGCAAATAATTTCCTCCATGGTGGTATTTTTGACACACTAATGTCGCAGGAAGTGACTACTGGGACCAGGGCTGCAGGTGATAAAAGAAAACACCAGAGCAGTTAGATAAGACCAAGGGAAGACAGATTTATTGAATACATGCAAAGTGTAGCAGAGGGCAGGACAGAGTCTGCCCACATTCTGTGATTTGGGGGGCTCACATGGGGAGGACACCTTCCTCATAACTCAGTAGAGTTTCGTTTTCTTGCAGTCAAATGGGTTTCCCTGCAAGTCAGGTGAGTTGCCTTTCTCAGTGGATTTGAGAAGTTTCCACTGCCACTAGCTGGGGACTTTCAAGTGCTTCAATTTTGCCAACAATCTCAATATAATGAATTCATCAAGATATAAACACAATTCTCCCACATGTTAGTGTGGCTAAAGCAAATTTTGTTTCTCCTCTCAATGATCTACTTTTTTCCACTGTGAGATGTATTCTGCCTGTTGTATTATAAGTATTTATTATGAATAATTGAAAATTATTGAATTGAAACTGTTTCACCTTTATGAACTTCAGTATCCAATCCTTAACATAGATAGTTCTTACTTCAAAGGATACATTTAAATGAGATACTTTATATGATTCAATAATCAGTGTAATACTTTTTTAAAAAGATTTATTTATTTGTTTGAAAGCCAGAGTTACACACAGAGAGAAGGAGAGGCAGAGAGAGAGGTCTTCCATCCACTGGTTCACTCCCCAATTGGCCACAACAGCCGAGGCTGTGCAGATCCAAAGCCAGGAGCCAAGAGCTTCCTCAAGGTCTTTCCATGCGGATACTGGGGCCCAAGGGTTTGGGTCATCTTCCACTGCTTTCCCAGGCCATAGTAGAGAGCTGAATTGGAAGTGGAGCAGCTGGGTCTCAAAACGGCACCCATATGGGATGCTGGCACTGCAGGTGGCGGCCTTACCCACTATGCTGCAGTGCAGGGCCCTGATCCTTTAAGAAGTATTCACTCTTATTGCCATGTTAAAAGTATTGCTATGAACTGAAAGTTTTTCCCAGCCCACAATTCATATGTTAAAACCCTAATAGCCAGCGTAATTTGGAGTGAGGGCTTTGAGAGGAAATTAGGTCATGAGGCTGGAGTTTTCATGCTGTTATTAATGCCTTTACAGAAACAGACACTAGAGAGCTTGCTTCCTCTCTGTTTGTTTTCTGCCTTGCAAAGACACAACCAGAAGAGAGTCATCTGTATGTCAGGAAATCGGCCATCAGCAGCCACAGGCACTTTGCCCTCCCAGCCTCCAGAACAGAAACAAATAAATTCAAAGGATCTTTGAAAAGTTCATTGGAAATGCATATTAGATAAAAGCTGTGCATGGATTTTACCATTTTTGCACTGAAATAAGCTTGTCATATGATTCTATTTTCCATAAATTTATACGCAGCCTCTTCTTTGTTGTTAAAATTTTGTTGTCTGTTGTATTTTGTTAAATAAACCCCAACTAAGACACATGTAAAAGTAATAATTTTTCAGATGATTAGGTTCAATAGTTTCATCACACTAAAATTTAAGATGAAATTTTAGAAAGTTTTGTAAATTATCAAGGAATAGGAATTAAGACATTAAAATGTCAATAAGATAAGTAATCCCCATGTCTTTTAAGGCGCAATGCCATGGTCATGAGGACTTTCTGTGTTTGTGTGTTTAAATATTAATTATTTATTTGAAAGGCAGAGTTACAGAGAGAGAGGGAGGGAGAAAGAGAGATGTCTTCCATCTGCTAGTTCACTCCCAGAATGGCCAAAACAGCTGAAACTGGACTGAAGCCAGTAGCCAGGTGTTTCTCCCCTGTCTCCCACATGGGTGCAATGGGCCCAAGCACTTGGACGATCTTCCACTGATTTCCCAGGAGCGTTACCAGGGAGCTGGATTGGAAATGGACCAGCCAGGACTCGAACTGGTGCCCATATGGGATGCAAATGATTCAGGAGGAGACTTAACCTGCTAAGCCACTGTGCTGGCCAATTTTCTGTGTTTATGCTTTCTTTTCATTAGGGGATTTCTTTATATTTCAGAGAGACATTGTGGACTTTTTTTGGTGGACTTTTAACTATCATACACATACTAACTTCACATTAACTGCTTTTTGAAGATTTATGTATTTATTTATTCATTCATTTATTTGAAAGACAAACAAAAGAGAGAAAGGGAGAGACACAGAGAAAGAGATCTTCCATCTACTGGTTCATTTCCCATATGGGCATAACAGCCAGGGCTGGGCTAGACCAAAGCCTGGAACCAAGAACTCCATCCTTGTTTCCTACATGAGTGGCAGGAGTCCAAGCAGTTAGGCTATCACCTGCTGCCTTCCTAGGCACATTAGGAGCAGCCAGGACTCAAATCAGCACTCCGATCTGATATGGATGCTGGTGTTGCAAGCTATGGCTTAACCCACTGTGCTACAATGCCACCCTGTAAGCTTAATATTTTTAAAATATTTATTTATTTATTTGAAAGAGTTACACAGAGAGTGGAGAAGCAGAGAGAGAGAGAGAGGGAGGTCTTCCATCAGATGGTTCACCCCCCAGATGGCAACGAGTGGAGCTGTGCCGATCTGAAGCCAGGAGCCAAGAGCTTCTTCCCGGTCTCCCACATGGATGCAGGGGCACAAAGATTTGGGCCATCTTCTACTGCTTTCCCAGGCCACAGCAGAGAGCTGGACAGGCAGTGGAGCAGCAGGGTCTCAAACCGGCACCCATATGGGATGCCGGCACTTCAGGCCAAGGCGTTAATCCACTGAGCCAAGCGCTGGCCCCCAAGCTTAATATTTTTTAAGGTTTATTTATTTATTCAAAAGGCAGAGTTACAGTGAGGCAGAGGCTGAGGGAGAGGGAGAAGTCTTCCACCCACTAGTTCACTCCCTAGATGACTGCAACTGACAGAGCTGCACCAATCTGAACCAGGAGCCAGGAGCATCTTCAGGGTCTCCCACTCAGGTGCAGGGGCCCAAGGACTTGAGCCATCTTCTACTGCTTTCCCAGGCCACAGCAGAGAGCTGGATGGGAAGTAGAGCAGCCGGGACTTGAACCAGCCCCCACACAGGATGCCAGCACTGCAGGCACCAGCTTTAACCGCTATGCCACAGCGCTGGCCCCAAGTTTAATGTTTCTAAGAGATATATTCTACAGCTGATGTGGTTTGGGCAGCTGCTTGCAAAACTGGCATTCCAAATCAGAGTGCCAGTTTGAGCCCTGACTGCTCTGCTTCCATTCCAGTTTCCTGCTGATACAGCTGGGAAGATACAGGTGATGACCCAAGTGCTTAGGCCCTCACTATCTACATGGGGCATCAAGATGAAATTTCTTGCTCCTGGCTTTGGCTGGTCTAGATTGTTGCAATGTGGCCATTTAAGGGAGTGAATCCATAGATGATTCTCTCTCTCTCTCTCTCTCTCTCTCTCTCTCTCTCTCTCTCTCTTTCTCTTTCTCTTTTCCTTTCTGTCACTCTGTCTTTCAAAGTAAGAAAGAAATTAAATTTTAAATTGTTTCTAAAAAACATGTTGCAAGGAAACTGCAATGTGCTGTTTATTCAGAAATAACAAGTCACCTTTGATCACTTTCACTGTGTATACTTATATACTGTGATCTTGCCTGAGGGGTAGTAGAGTTTGAAGGATGCACAAAGCACACAAGGCATTGCAAACAATAAGATGATTGGAGTCCACTGCGGGAATATCACAGGCAGTGATCTTACTTGGAGGGAGTATCCTGACTGATAGCTGTGAATTAGCGGACATTATTGTTAATGTACTATCAGAAATGAATTATGGAATAAGATAACTGAAGGGACTGTCAGATGTTCTTCTATACTCTTTGAATGATGATTAAATTTTTATTAGTATGAAATCTACTGTGAATAATAGATATAGCATGAAACTTCAGTCCTGAAAGATTAATATGCACAACTTTTTCATTGTTTATATGTTATTTTCTCTGAAGTTCTGACTTTCACTGAGACAAAAATTAAATAAAATCAAGAATAGGAAATGTTTCACCCATCCTCTCACACAAAGCCCTCACTCCATTCTTTCCATCTCTGTCTCCTCGCACCAAAAAGATTAAAGAAGTAACACCCTTGGGGGCTGGCATTGTGGCATAGCAGGTAAACCTGTTTCCTGCAACACTGGCATCCCAAATGGGCACTAGTTTGAGTCCAGGCTGCACCACTTCCAATTCAGCTCCCTGCAAATGGCCTGGGAAAGCAATGGATGATGGCCCAGGTGCTTGAGCCCCTGCACACTTGAAGAAGCTCCTTGTTCCTGGCTTTGGCCTGGTCCAGCCCCAGCCCACTGTTTGGGCCGTTTGGGGAGTTAACCGTGTGTATGGAAGACCTCTCTCTCTCTGTAATTCTGCCATTTAAATAAATAAATAAATAAATAAATAAAGTACCACCCTCTATTGTAGATAAATTTAAGTTAATATGATATTCGTAAACTAGAAAAGTACATTATAAATATACTTTATCCACATCCAATTTATTAAGAAGATTTTTTTCAGGTGACTGAATGCTAGGCTTATCATCATAAATATCTCTTAGAAGAACTTATTGATCCATAGACAGTATACAGTGAATACATTTAACCTTTCTACTGTTTACATACAAATATACACAAGTTAGAATACTGGATCTTCTGAACATTTTTTAAATTGTCTTTCTCCACATTTTGACAAATGTTTGTACCATTTACTATCTATTATGGTTATTTTATTAACATATAACAGTATTTTTTAGCTTTTGGGAAAGTCAGTAACCACTAATAAAATAATAATGAAATATATTCTTGCAACACACACACATACACACACACATGAGTTCCCTTCAATGTCAAAGGCTCATATATATGCTACAGACCATCTGTGGACCCAATGGGAACACAAATTAAGAAAAAATTGTAATCAAAGGTTATTTTAACCTGAAACTGTATGGTGCTTATGGTTTGAAAGTCTACAGAGTTTTCAATCAAAAGACATGAGTTCCTATTGAAATTTTATCCCTCAATTAAACTTACTATCCTCATCTACGAAATAAAAGAAAGTTGTCTCCAGGGTTCCTTCTCACCTAAGATTCTGAGTCTATGCAAAGAACAAGTTCCTTTAAGATAAAAGAAAGCTATGTTTGAGACTGAAAAGAGGAAATCAGTTGTAGAAAAAAAAAAGAATGTCTTGTGTTTTCTATAATTTATTATCATAAGGAACCTTGAAAAGAAAATACATGTGCAATCAGAATTTGATTGCTAAACATGACCTTATAGCTCCTTGGAGTCTCATATATTGGTAGGGGGAAGCAAACTCGATATTAAAAGCCATACATAGGATGATAGGAACTGATTTGCATACAAAGGTACTTTAAAAAGTTCATGGCAGAATGGAATGAAAAGAAATTTATTTTGGTTCCAAAAATTTTGAAATCCATACATAATTTTTTCATAATATGAATTTTCCATTAATTTTTGAAGTATCTTCTTATTTTCCTCTCTGTAACTTTTATTTATGGATTTTTCACTTATTTGAGAGGCACAGAGACAGACAAAAAGACAGATAAAAAGACAGACAATGTTCCCATCCATTGGTTCACTCTCCAAAGCCTGCAACAACCTGGGCTGAGCTAGGCTGAAGCCTGAAGCTAGGATCTCAAGGGACTCTTCTGTGGGTGGCAGGGACCCAACCGCTTGTATGATTACTGTTAACTTCCAAGGTGCACATTAGCAGGAAACTAGAATCAGAAGAAAAACCAACACTAAACTCTGAGTGCGCTGATATGGTGTGTGACACCCCAATTGGATGTCCTAACTATTATGTCAGCCTCGACACTTGTATTTTTTTCATGAGTGGTTTAATGATATTAAATAAAATATTAATGAACTAAGTAGAAGTTATGGCTGAATTAAGTATTGAGCCAATAAATTCATTTTTATAAATGACACTATCATTTCAAGTAAGTACTTTAATATTTGAAAGGGAATTGTGTACTATTGACTATTGACACTGACAAAAGAAATATATAAATGAGAGCACTTAAAAAAGTTCATGGAAAATATGTATTATGAAAATACTTTGCATGTATTTCAAAAAATTTTGCAACAAAATAAACATCTCTTAATTCTATTCACAAGATTTCTTGAGATATATATTGTTTCATTTTTTCTTTTAATTATCTAAATATTTTGTTTATTTATTCTGATATAATATATTTTAATTTGCATTATAGTGAAAGGATTAATGGCTCTACTAAATAAAGTTCAGTAAATGAAAAATCAATGAACGTAGTCCACGAGGAAAATACACAAGGCCGATAAACAAAAATCAAATGAAAAACTGCTTAACTTCATTCACAAAAATTATTAAAATTATAGTAATGTATAAGTTCTATCAATTTGTTTGGCAAAGATTTAAAAAAAGTTGACAAAACATTGTATTTGCAGTGAAATTGATATACACAGGCATTTTGTTTTTTAATTATAGCTACCTCATATTAAGGAGGACATGCAGGATTTGTCTTTCTATCTCTGGCTTATTTCAATCAACATGTTATCCTCCAATTCCAAACATTTTATATAAATGATAGAATTTCATTCTTTTTATAGCTGAATAATTTTCTTAGTCCATTCATTTGATTAATGGATACTTTAGTCAATTCCATATTTTATCTATTGTGAACTGTGATGCTATAAACACAGTGTAGCAGATATCTCCGTGAAAAATTGAGTTCCTGCCTTTTGGGTATGTAATCAAATTGCTGGATCATATGGTAAGTTTATTTCTAGTTTTTTTTTATGAAATTACTGTACAGTTTTCCATAGTATCTGCACTAATTTACATCTCCACTAACAGTGTAAGGGTTCTCCTTTTTCTATACCCTTGCCAGCATTTGTTACTCTCAATCTTTTGGATAATAGCCATTCTGACAGGTGTAAGGTGATATCTCTTTGTGGCTTTCATTTGAATTGCCCAGTTGGCTAGTGATGTTGTGCATTTTTTCCTGAATTTTTTGAAGTACCCTCATTTAATATCACTAACAAACCCAACAGCTTTAGTTTAGCTTAGCTAAATTTTTTAATGCTTATTTATTTCATCTACTGGGGAAAAAAGAGCTGCAGAGAGAGACAGTAAGCTCTTCCATCAGCTGGCTCACTCCCCAAATGCCTAGAACAGTAAAAGCTAGATCTTGACAAATCCAGGATCCTAGTACTCCATCCTTGTCTCCCATGTGGTTGTCAGGAGCCCAAACAGTTGGGCCATCATCTGCTGCATTCTAAAATGCATCCAGCAAGAAGCTGGATGGGAAGCAGAGACATCAATTCTCAAACTGGCACTCTTTTTTTTTTTTTAACTTTTATTTAATGAATATAAATTTCCAGTGTACAGCTTATGGATTACAATGACTTCCCCCTCCCATAACTTCCCTCCCACCCACAACCCTCCCCTCTCCCGCTCCCTCTCCCCTTCCATTCGCATCAAGATTCATTTTCAATTCTCTTTCTATACAGAAGATCAATTTAGTATAAAGATTTCAACAGTTTGCACCCACATAGAAACACAAAGTGAAACATACTGTTTGAGTACTAGTTATAGCATTAAATCAAAATGTACAAACTGGCACTCTGATATGGAATGATGTCATGCAAGCCAACAGCCTAGATTTCAGCACCACGTATGCCCCTTATCTTATTTTTGTAATTTAAAGAGTGAAACATAGCTCACTTGTTAATGTTCCAATACACATATTTTTCATCAGTGAATTCCTAAGCACTTCTTGAAATAGATGAGCTAGTTATGAAACACACAGCAGCAAAGAAAAAATCCAGTTAAGAAATGGGCAAAGGACTTGAATAGGCATTTTTCAAATGACCAACAAACAAATGAAAAAATGCTCAGGATCACTAGATACCAGGGAAATGAAAATCAAAACCATAATGAAATTTCATCTTACCCCAGTTAGAATGACTCTTATACAGAAATCAACAAGCAGTAAATACTGGCGAAGATGTAGGGAAAATGGTTCCCTAATCTACTGCTGGTGGAAATGCAAACTTATAGTATAGCTGTTGTGAAAAATACTATGGAAATGCCTCAGAAATCTGAAAATAGATCCAGCATATGGCACAGAAATACCACTCCCAGGAATTTACCCAAACATAATGAAACCAGCATAGGTAAGAATTACCTGTACCCTCTTATTCATTAAAGATCAATTCACAATAGCTAAGGTAGGCAATAACCCAGATGTCCATCAACTGATGACTGGATAAAGAAATTATGAAATATATACACTATGCAATACAACTCAGTGGTAGAAAAAAAAATGAAATCCTGTCTTTTGTAACAAAATGGATGCAGCTGGAAACCATTATACTTAGTGAAATAAGTTAGTCCCCAAAAGACAAATACCATATATTTCCCCTGATCTTGGTAACTAATAAAATTTTTAAAATGCTATGTATACGAATGAAATTGACATTTTGATATTGGGATTTTGATTATTGTCTGAAGCTTTTGTCTCTTCTGTTGAGGAATAGTGGTTTTTTTTTTTTTTTTTGGTCTTACTATTTGTTGAATTCATTGCTTAGCAGAGGATTATGCTTATGATTATAAAATAAATTGAAAGCATGTCATTGTAAAAATTAGAAGAAAGAATATGAAGGGAAGGAGAAGGGAGGGTGGAAGCATTGGTGGGATGGAGGGAAGGGTGGGAAGTATCACTATGTTCCTAAATCTGTACATATGAAATACACGATTTTTTTCACTTTACATAAATAAAAAGTATTTTAAAAAGGAAACCAGAGACTTACGTCATTTGCAGAAATGTCAACAAATTTCTGTGAAATATAGGACACAGAAGATAAGAGTGAAGGAGGAATTAATTCAAAACTATCAGGAGTAGAATCATTGGAGCATACTGTCGATAAAGGGCGGGATGGGAGAGGGAGAGGGGAGGGCCACAGGAGGGAGGGAGGTTGGGGGGGGGGGAGCCATAACAGTACAAAAGTTGCACTTTGTAAATTCACATTTATGAAATAAAAAATAAAAAAATGCATGAAATCTGTTCTCTTTTTATTTTTTTTTCTAAAAAAAAAAAAAGAAGAAAAAAAAAGAAGTGTGCCAGACAAGGGTACACAGTGAGCTCAGTTGAAGAGACGTATCAATTTCACAACCACTGTACAAATATCACTGAAGAAAGATACTGTGGCAGCTTTTGATTCTGGCTTATACATGACATAAAGAAAAGTTTATCATTGAGCAAGAAGTGCTACCATTTCAATCTTTGGCAAATATGAAAAAGAAATACATTAGCTCCCTGTAACAACTGCCACTATATTAAATTCCAGGCTAGATGACTCTGTTTCACCAAGAAGTTAAATTTCTAAAGTATTATAATGAACCTGACATAATTCTGCATTTGCCATTCACTGTGCATTCAGGCCTATTAGATTAGTCTGAGATCCACAACAATTTGGGGAAAAGTTCCCCACTCAAACTGTCCTTTCAGCCAAATCAAAGTGTATGTTGATCTTCAAGTCTGTCTCTTTAAGTCTAAATAAATGGAAACATAGTCATATCCACCATAAAGAAATACTATAGTGGCTTAACCAGTTTGCATTCCCACCAACAGTGGGTTAGTGTCCCTTTTTCCCCACATCCTCTCCAGCATCTATTGTTGGTAGGTTTCTGAATGTGAGCCATTCTCACCGGGGTGAGATGAAACCTCATTGTGGTTTTGATTTGCATTTCTCTGATGGCTAGTGATCTTGAACATTTTTTCATGTGTCTGTTGGCCATTTGGATTTCTTCTTTGGAAAATTGTCTATTGAGGTCCTTGGCCCATCTCTTAAGTGGGTTGTTTGTTTTGATGTTGTGGATTTTCTTGATTTCTATGTAGATTCTGGTTATCAACCCTTTATCTGTAGCATAGTTTGCGAATATTTTTTTCCATTCTGTTTGTTGCTTCTTCACTTTCCTGACTGTTTCTTTTGAAGTACAGAAACTTCTCAAATTGATGCAATCCCAAATGTTAATTTTGGTTTTGACTGCCTGTGCTTCTGGGGTATTTTCCAAGAAGTCTTTGCCTGTACCTATATCTTGCAGGGTTTCTCCAATGCTCTCTAATAATTTGATGGTTTCAGGTTGTAGATTTAAGTCTTTAATCCATGTTGAGTAAATTTTTGTGTAAGGTGAAATGTAGGTCTCATAGACTCGCTTGAAATTATCACCACAACTGTATAGAATGTATATGTTCCTGGAAATCGTACTTATTAATATTACTTTAGTAGAGAATTGAAAAAGCTGTAAAAGAGCTTCCCCACTCCCTTAAGAGCTCGTAAGGAAAAAGTGAAAAACATAATCGGTTTCACCGTGATTGTGAAGACCAGATGATTCTAAAGCTGCTTAGGCTGTTTGGAAGAATAGAGAAAGCAGAAAAAACTTGAGGATTATTTTTATGAGATAAATATGATTGATATTAAAACAAAAACATGACATGATCACACAAAAAGGACACTACTAATCAATCTTACTAATATATCAAGGTAGAAATCTAAAATATTAATCATGAATGCAATATCATATTAAAAATTTATGTAAAGGACCATGAAGACTTCATTCAAGGAATACAAGAGTGGATGAATATTAAGAAACATTAATTTAACCCATCAATGTAATATATCTAAGCATCATTAATATATCTTTAGATCTAAGAGGACAGTTCACAGCATTCAAAATTCTTACATGTTAAAAGCAATCTAAAATGCATTATTTCTTAACTTCCTTAACAAAGACACATACACACACTCACACACACCATTAATGCACATTGTTTAAAACAATAAAGATATTCCCAATGAGATAAGCAACAAGAAAATGATTTTTTTTATCTTTTTTTTTTTTGACAGGCAAAGTGGACAGTGAGAGAGACAGAGAGAAAGGTCTTCCTTTTCCATTTAATATGGTTGTTACATGATTATATGTGTATGGTATATGCATGTGCAAATTTTTTAAGATTTATACAATTTATGATGCATAACTATACATTTAAATTAATAGACTTTTTAGACAGTTTTTTTTTTTTTTTTGGACAGGCAGAGTGGACAGTAGAGGGAGACAGAGAGAAAGGTCTTCCTTTGCCGTTGGTTCACCCTCCAATGGCCGCCGCGGTAGGCGCGCTGCGGCTGGTGCACCGCGCTGATCCGACGGCAGGAGCCAGGTGCTTCTCCTGGTCTCCCATGGGGTGCAGGGCCCAAGGACTTGGGCCATCCTCCACTGCACTCCCTGGCCACAGCAGAGAGCTGGCCTGGAAGAGGGGCAACCGGGACAGGATCGGTGCCCCTTTAGACAGTTTTTGATTCACTGAAAATTTGACTATTGCAGAGTTCTCATATACTCACTTGTCCTGCACACTCCCCACATTACAGTTTTGCAATAGTATATATACTTGTAGCAATTGATGAATCAGTATGGGTAAATTATTATTAACCAATATCTATAATTTATAATGTTACACCTCAATATAATATCTTACTGTGTTTTACAGTTCTATGACTTTTAACAAATGTACAATGCCTTGCACTATCACACAGATTATCAAAATTATATTGTATATGATATCAGTACTATGTAGAATAATTCCTGAGATTTTTGACAACCCAAGAATGACCTTTTTTACTGTCTCTATAGTTTTACCTTTTCCAGAGTATCCTATAGTTGGACTCACACAGTATTTAACATTTGAGACTATCCTCTTTCACTTAGCAGCATACATTTAAGGTATCTCCATCTTTTTTCATGGATAGGTAACTCATTTCCCCACTAAATAATATTCCATTGCATAAATATGCTATAAATTGTTTATGAATTCATCTATTAGCAAGTGTCTTGGTTGCTCCCAATCATTGATGATTATGAATCAAGTGGCTAAAAACATTTTGTTTCTATCGTTTTTTATAAAATATTGTGGGTAATTGTACTATTTCTTCATAAATATTTGTTAGAATTCACTGGTGAATCCATCTGTTCCTGGTGCTTTCGCACTGGGAGATGTAACCATTATAAATCAACTTCCCTGGGCCACAGAAAGCCCCTGCATCGGTTATACATATTCTGAATGTCTGTGTGATATAGGCAGGCAAATAGGATTAAATCGATTAGGTTTGTGAACTGGAGACCAGCCTTCACCCCGTCCCCTGTGTGATCTCATGCTCCTATCTGATCTCACCTGTATGCCCACCTGCCAATTAGACTATGTAACCACTCCCCTCTGGGAGTGAATAAAAGGCCTGGAACAAGGTGGGCCCCTCTGTTGTTGCCCCAAGCCTTCAGGTGAAAGGCCTTTTGGCTGCCTCTCTACCTCTGCTTTCTTGCCTGAGCTAAGTTACCTGTGGCTGCTCCTAATCCTATGTTTTGATCCACATGGCTCCCAGCCTGCCCTCTGCCTAGTATGCAACCAACTTGTTCTTCTAGACTTCTTTCTCCCCTGAATAAAGTCCTCACTTTCCTGCCTATATCTCTCACAAAATAAATGCTAAAAACTGTACCATGTTGTTTGTTTCATTTATAAGCAGCCAATATTCAGAATTCTTATATAAATGGAAAGCAAGAATCCACCAAGTTATTAATAGTTAAAATTATTAATAAGGCTAGCCGATATCACGTGAGGGAATTTTGGAATGAGATTAACATTTGATTTGCAGGTTGAATAGAGATCATCTTTTCTAAAATGAGTAGCCCTCTTCAAATCAGTTGAAAGCCTGAATTGAGCAAAATTTTGATCTTCCTCTAAGAGGGATTTCCACCTGCCTGACTGCTTTGAGCTGGAATGTTAAACTTTTCTTGAGTTCAGACTTCAAGTGAAACATGGGCCCTTCTTGGTTTTCAGACTGCAGTTTATAACTTCAGCAACTTTTTGATTGTGAATCTTGAGACTTCACAGCTTTCATACCACATGAATCAATTCCTTATAATAAACCTCTTTTTGTATATAAACGTAAACATCTTATTGGTTGCGTTTCTCTCAAAAACCATGAATGTTATTAACGATTGATCCAAATTTATTAATCAACATATGTTTATTTTGACTATGTACTTCTACCTTCCACAAGGGAGTATCTTGTATCTTTCAAAAAACTAGTCCATTTCATCTAAACAATCAGATGGTGGTCATTTGGCATTCATAATATTCCTTTATTAACTTTGTAATGTCCAAGGGATCAATAGTGCTGACTTCTTCTGTTTCTGATAATAATTAATTTGTGGCTTTCTCCTTTTTTTCTTAGTTATCCTGGTTATAAAATTCATTATCATTTCAATGAATGAATTTTTGCATTTTAGATAAAATAATTTTTCTTAAATATTTGTCAATATCTTTCACAAGTAAATTTTCTATTTTGCTTTTGCTAGTGTTTGTTGTTTTTTCCAAAGTCCCTAATGTCTATGTAATAAAATATATCAAATTTTTATGACTTCTGGAGTTTTAGAACTGCTCAAAAGAGGCTCTCATTCTACCTCATATTCTCAAGATTATTTAAATATTTTTCAGAATTTCTATAGCTTTTTGATCTACATTGGACATTCACATATCAAGTTTACTTGAAATTTATTTTTATATGTTATGAAATTAAATCTCAGTTCTCTTCTGGATTAAAAGCCTGCACCATTTATTAAATTAACCATTATATAGTAGTTCAGGGACAAGCCACTCTATTGAAAAATAGAAACACATAGCTGGCACCGCGGCTCACTAGGCTAATCCTCCGCCTTGCGGCGCCGGCACACCGGGTTCTAGTCCCAGTCAGGGCATCAATCCTGTCCCGGTTGCCCCTCTTCCAGGCCAGCTCTCTGCTGTGGCCAGGGAGTACAGTGGAGCATGGCCCAAGTCCTTGGGTCCTGCACCCCATGGGAGACCAGGAGAAGCACCTGGCTCCTGCCATCGGATCAGCGTGGTGCGCCGGCTGCAGCGGCCATTGGAGGGTGAACCAACGGCAAAGGAAGACCTTTCTCTCTGTCTCTCTCTTATTGTCCACTCTGCCTGTAAAAAAAAAAAAAAAAAAAAAGAAAGAAAGAAAAAAGGAAAAGAAAAATAGAAACACAAACATTCAGTTTAATTTGGGTATGAGGAAGCGGCTCTGCCACTCTCAACCAAGAGTTTCCATTTCTAAGTAATCAGCTTTCAGATAAAAAGAGAGGAAAAGGGACTACGACAGCACACATTCAATCAGTATAAGGCAAAGACTCAGAACTGACACATTATCAACCCCTCACTCTCATTTCTTTCTCCTTCCATTTGGCCAGTATGTTGTCAAATGGCCACACCTAGATACAGAGGAGTCTGCACAATGTAATCTTTAATTGGTGAGTTCTGCTCCTTGACCAGGCACTCTATTAATTTGGAAAAGAGAGAAAATAGAAAGTTAACGTTTTACGATCTATCATAATTATACTTTACTTCTAACTTAAAATGTCCTTAAAGTCCTTATACATACTAGATTTAGGTATTATTTTTTTATTGGACTTTACTCTTGAATACTGATCTTTTCTGTTGCTAAGGCATTACCAATCTCTTTACTTATATTTTATAGTAATGGTTTACCTTAGATAATGTTTCTCTTCTGTCTTACATTTATTTTTCTTATATCTATTTTTTCTTTTTCATTTTAAATTTAATTAATTCTGAACAGATTCAATATGATTTATGCATACAATCCTAAAAACATAATGATGTTCCCTTCCCCCTTCCCTTCTTCCCAGCCTCCTACCTTCTACCTTACTTTCTTTCCTTTTTAAGTATCTGAGATAACTGGCTATACTAGTTTTCATTCCCAACAACAGTGGAATAGGACACTTTATTCCCCATATCTCATTTGGATTTATTTTATTCCTAAATGAGAGCCCATCTACCTGGGGTGAGGTGAAATCTAGTTGTGGTTTTGATTTGCATTTCCCTGATGGCTAGTGATCCTGAGCATGTTTTCCTTCGTCTGTTGGCCATTGGAATTTCCTCTTTCAAAAAATGGCTGTTCAAGTCCTTTGCCCACTTGTTATCTGGATTGTTTGTTTTACTGTCACTTTCTTGAGCTCTTTATAGATTCTGGATATTAATCCCTTATCAATTCCATAGTTTACAAATATTTTCTCCCATTCTGTCAGTTCCCTCTTCATTTTGTGTTTCCTTTTCCATTGACACATTTCATTTTTCATCTCTGATTTTATTGATTTGGGTCTTCTTTTTTGTGGTTAGTTGAGTCAATTTGTTTACTTTTTTGAAAAAATCAGCTCTTCTTTACATTCTTCTTTTGTATTCCTTTGGTTTTCAATTGTGTTTATTTCTTCCATAATTTTAATTTTTTCTTTCTTTCTACTAATTTTGGATTTGATTTGTTGTTGGTTTTCTAGGTTCTTGAAATGGCATTCATAGCTCATTTATTTGATGCCTTTCCAATTTCTTGATGTAGGTGATAGAACAAAGAGATAAGTCTCAGCCATTCTAGTTCATTGCCCAAAAGAGAGATAAAATAGAAATTCACTCCTCTCTGAATCTCTTCATCTCACTACCCACATTCAGAAGCGATAGTGCCAAATTTGAAAGACCTGTATGGAATAATTCACCTCTGCCTGCTGCCCCCCACCCTCACCCCCACCCCTAGTACACCCAAAATATAAAAAGCCCAGCCCCTGGGGTCTGGGCCTTATACCACGTGTTCAATAAGTGTGTGCATGTCAGCAGTTGGTTATCACATCCTCAAAATTTAATTACTCTGAATAAATTCAGTCTGGCTACAAATCTGTACCCTGCTTTCTCTCTATTCTGTGCCCTTTTTCCCTACAGTAGGCACTAATTAATATAAACTTCCCTCTTAGCACTGCTTTTGCTGTATCCCATAAGTTTTGATATGTTTTATTATCACCTTCATTCATTTATAGGAATTTTTGATTTCCCTTTGGTTTCTTCTAATAGCACTGTTCATTCAGAAGCATCTTGTTCAGTTTCCCTGTGTTTGCATAAATAATTATCTGTGGCTTAGTGGAGTCTCTGCTCCTTCAGTGAATACCAAGACTCCTGTGTTTGGTGTGGCTCGGGGGCTCTGATCAGTGCTCAAGGGTAGGGTGTGAAGCCAGAGTGACACCCAAGTTGGATATTGCAAATCTCTATTGTCAACAGGGAGGAGGAATGACTATACCTGTTAGCATAATCACAACCTTCCCTGCTCTCTTCCAATGCCCAGGGTCAACCCTGGGTACAAGTCTCAGCCACACTGGCACATGAACTGCACAAAGGATCTGTGAAGTCTCAGTGTGAGCATGGAAACCTCTGAAATGACCAACCCCAGGTAGTGAGGGAGCTCTGAGCTTCTGTCACCAAAAACAGTGATTGCTCAAAGAACCAGCTACAGTCCATAGCTATCATGCATTCGCGAGATTTCCACAGTCACAGCATATAAAGCTCCCCCAATCATGGAACGTAGAGGATCCCCTCTCTGCTCCATCAGCCTGCCTTGTCCCCAGAAAACAGAATCATTTCTTTTTGTTTGTTTGTTTTCAATAAATATTTTTTTTAACTTTTATTTAATGAATATAAATTTCCACTGTACAGCTTATGGATTACAATGGCTTCCCCCTCCCATAACTTCCCTCCCACCCGCAACCCTCCCCTCTCCCGCTCCCTCTCCCCTTCCATTTGCATCAAGATTCATTTTCAATTCTCTTTATATACAGAAGATCAATTTAGTATAAAGATTTCAACAGTTTGCACCCACATAGAAACACAAAGTGAAACATACTGTTTGAGTACTAGTTATAGCATTAAATCACAATGTACAGCACATTAAGGACAGAGATCCCACATGAGGAGCAAGTGCACAGTGGCTCCTGTTGTTGACCCAACAAATTGACACTCTAGTTTATGGCGCCAGTAACCATCCTAGGCTGTCGTCATGAGTTGCCAAGGCTATGGAAGCCTTCCAAGTTTGCCGACTCTGATCATATTTAGACAAGGTCATACAAGACAGAGTGAGGATAGTAACCAATGATCCTAAGAGTGGCATTTACCAGGTTTGAACAATTATACAGCATTAAGTGGGGAAGAGGACCATCAGTACACACAGGTTGGGAGTAGAGCCATTGGTGGTAGAGTAGAGGTTATAATTACAAAGGAATGAGGCCCAAGTGCACTAGACAGGGCCTAGAACAAAGGACAGAGTCATTATTAGAGGAGCTAAGAAAGGTGCTGTCTAAGCTACAAGTAATTTTTCTGATTGAGAGGCAAATAGAACCTGATAGAAGGGGCTTGATAATAATCTGGTGGGCTTTAGGCCTTGTAAATTCAGAGGCCCAGACCTATCTATCTCTTCACATGGGGTATATCCTAAGGGAGGTGTGAACCTCCTAGGGGAAGGCACTCTGTTGACTTTCATTATTTGGCTGGCCTGGGAGGAGAGCTGGCCAGGTAAAGGCAGGGGGCATCTCTAACAAGAAATTTACAGTTCTGCCTGCAATGTTGCTGACCCTACTTGACCATACCCTCAGCTGCAGTGGTCCCTTTGGAAGTTGGGCTGAGTGAAGGGCTTTTCAGCTTAGAGCCAATAAGATCTGTGGCTCTGACCTGGGCATCCG
This sequence comes from Lepus europaeus, assembly GCF_033115175.1. NCBI lineage: Eukaryota > Metazoa > Chordata > Mammalia > Lagomorpha > Leporidae > Lepus > Lepus europaeus. Next base: position 119,870,788 of record NC_084829.1, read on the forward strand.
TCGACTCCAGGGCAGGTCCATTTCCAGTGATCCAACTCTTGGCAGAGCTGCCAGGGCTCTTCACAAGCTGACTTCTGCTGAAGCCCAGGCTTACCACATTGAAAGCCACTGCAGTGGACTGGCCTGTTGGGTCTCTTTGAGGCAGGTCACTGTACAGATCAGCCATTAATAGGCCTGCCACCCATTGCTTCTGATGCCTAGCTTTCTTTTCCTCCTGGTTTGTGTTAAAGCAGACCAGAGGATGCAAGTCAAGGGAGTGCCCAAGTCCCATCTCTAATCTTCGGTGGCCTGAACTACAAGTCTATAGTCACAGGCATGTTCTGTAGTAAACAGAATCATTTCTAGAGCCAGCTGCCTGTGCGTGCTCCACCATGGCAGTTTGAGCCCCAGAGCCTTTTGAGAGGATGGGGACATCTCACAATCCTAAGTAGAATTTTCCCTCTGATAAAATCCCCTGGTCGCACACGAGAGAGCCACTGAAGCCTCTATTGTTGTCAAGATGGCACTTTTTCCCCGCTGGCTGCCTTGTAGAGAGATCAGAAGAAATAAAGATGCTTTTGCTTCTCTGGATTAGGTGGGTACCCTGCCCTCTGCTAGGGCTGCAGGCCAGACTCAATGACAGCCTGGGCTGCAAGTTCTCCCCATGCAATATCAACCATGGCCCCAGCTAACACAGTCTGCCCTCACCTTGCACTCAGAAGCTGGCATCTTCTCCAGCCCACAACTGCAGACTTCATGAGTGGTGTCAGCGCTCACTGCTGTGCATCTGCAATTCCCCTGCTGTTCAATGGCAGTCCTCTTCTTTCTGTAGAATTTCTACTGCAAATTTCTCTCCAGCTCTCCCCTGGGAATACATTTCCTCTGCTTTCCTTCTGCTGTCTTCCCCTGGTAATAATCAGCACATCTTTTCTCTATTCAGCCATCTTGTGATCTATTTTTTTTAATTCTTTTATCTACCTTGTTTAATCTAAATATCAATCATGGATTTCAAATTAAAATTATCTGTAATGTATTGGCTAAATTTAGTGTAACTTTTTATAATCAATAAATCAATTTGTTCTGCTATGCTCCAATTTTTCATGTTTGTTTAATCAAAGCACTTTTGAAATTTTCTAAACCTAAATATAGTATGAGTTGTGTTTACTTGTAATGGTCATACATGACTAACATTTTTTATGTTCGTGTATTTTATCTTCATTAATATGACAGTCTATCTTGTTTTTATGAACAAGATAGAATGTTTTTCGAAGCTTACAATATTAACATTGTTATCCTTAATCTCTTTGGATTACACTTGCATTATCTGGTAGCTCTTAAAATTCAGAAATTTCACCAAGAAATTTTTCAGTAGGAAATGGAGTATTGTTGCATATTGGCATCAGTTCTTTGTGAAAATTAGTCTGTATATTTAAACAGCTTTGTCAAGAAACTATTATCCTACTATCTGTATGATTATCAATTTTGTGTCTGTTCCTATTCCCATTTGTGAATGTCTTCTTATTTACAAATAATTGCCCTGGATTATTCCCCAAGCATATCATATTTTCATTAATTTCCCCAGCTTTCTGAAGTGAGTTACATTTTTAAGAATCATGTGTGTGTGTGTACATATATGTGTGTGTACATGTGTGTGTACATGTGTGTGTGTAAAGACAGGAGTCAGGAATTCCATCTAAGTTTCTTACCTGAATGGCATGGACTCCATCTGCTGAATCCCAGGCTCTTAGGAAGCTGGATCAATCACAAAGGCAGGACTCAATCCCTTGTACTCCCATATGGATTGAGGGTATCCCAAGTGCATCTTAACTTACTGTGCTACAATGACCAGCTTTTTCTAATGACTAGATCAGTTCAGCAATAAACACAGCATTTTTCAGATTGTTTTTGCATTTTCAAGTTCAAAACCCATAATATTTTGTTTCAAAGTCCTTTTGTCCTAAGTTGGAAGTATGGAAGTAATTAGGACTGTTTATAGACATCCCAGTGCTCTTCTCCCCCTGGGCACATGGTACACTTGCCTTTCTTTCATTGTAGTGTATCATGGGATTTTTCTTTGACCAATAATATATAAGAAGTAATAATGTATGCCATAACCAAGTAGAGCTTTAGAAAAGCTAATATGAATTTTCCTGTGCTTTTTACTCCCATTCTTAATAAGCACAGAGAAGTTTGTCCTTCCCGATGTCTGTACTCAGGCAGAAATGAAACTGGAAGTGAGGTAAAGACAGGCGAGTCCACTGAAGCCTCTGTTTTCCCAGAGGTCTCTTTACCTCTCCCCTGCTCAATCCCCAGCAATTGAGAGCCAGAGCTGAACACATGAACGGATTTTAGAGCTGAGTTCCAAAAAGAACTAACTGCAGGGGGCCAGCATTGTGGCACAGTGGATGAGGCCGCCGCCTGCAGTGCCAGCATCCCATATGGATGCCGGTTTGAGTCCAGGCTGCTCCACTTTCCATCCAGCTCTCTGCTGTGGCCTGGGAAAGCAGTAGAAAATGGCACAAGTCCTTGGCCCTGCACCCACATGGGAGACCATGAGAAAGCTCCTGGCTCCTGGCTTCAGATCGGCCCAGTTCCAACCATTGCAGCCATCTGGGGAGTGAACCAGCAGATGGAAGACCTCTCTCTCTCTCTCTCACTCTCTCTCTCTGTCTCTCCTCTCTCTGTGTAACTCTGACTTTCAAATAAATAAATAAATCTTTTAAAAAAAGAATAAATTGCAGAGCAGGGTGAGAGGCACTAGATCTCATAGCCCACTAACAAGTGAATGAAGAGAAGGCAGGATATGCAACTGGCTCTGTTAATACCCAAAATAAGGAATTTGATAAGCAAATGACAGTTAATGGCATATTGCTTTCTAATAATTGCATTTTATTCAAGGCCTTACTTATTGATAAACTCAATGTGCCAAAAACATTCCTTAAGATTTTAGTAGGTAAGTTTAAACAAAGAGAAGTATCTTGTGCCCTTATCCAAACACAGTTCTGGTAACTATTCACCACGTTTCATTTTCAGTACATTTGCAGTTACAGAAGTTTGTTGATGCCCAAGGAGCTTTTTGAAAGTTGGAGTATTTCCTGGACATCATAGAGAGAATTGAATCTAGTAAATTTTACTGTTACAGAGAATTACTTTAAAAATTGAATCTATATACACAGATTACCATGTTTTGTAAAATAAATACTATTATTCCATGTCTTAGGAATCCTTTCAGAGGTGGTGAAACCTAGTGTTAAAATCACCCAAATTGTTATACAATTGGCTCTTTCAGTTTCCGCCTAAACTTTCCCAGAGAAGACTTTTCATAACAAAATTAAATCTAGATTAATTACAATATATCTCTCCATATAGTTCCAGACGATCTTATATCTTTTCTCCCAATTTACCTCCAGGAAAAATAGCATTTTTTAGATCTTTGAAATATAGATGATTTTCTTCCACCATTTTCTTGCTGGCACTGCAAGCACCACTTTCCCCACTATGCCACAGCACCAGCCTCCAGCATGGATATTATTTTCTTTCTTTCTTTATTTTTTGACAGGCAGAGTTAGTGAGAAAGAGAGATAGAGAGAAAGGTCTTCCTTCCATTGGTTCACCCCCCAAATGGCCACTATGGTCGGCGCACTGCACCCATCCGACGCCAGGAGCCAGGTGCTTCCTCCTGGTCTCCCATGTGGGTGTAGGACCAAAGCACTTGGGCCATCCTCCACTGCCTTCCCAGGCCACAGCAGAGAGCTGGACTGGAAGAGGAGCAACTGGGACAGAATCCGGCACCCCAATCGGGACTAGAACCTGGTGTGCCAGCACCACAGGCGGAGGATTAGCCTAGTGAGCTGCGGCACTTGTAGTGTGCTTCTCCATTTTCAGTTTCTCTTTCCTTCCAGCATTAAGACTCTAACTTTCTGTAAAAACAAGTTGCCCCTCTCCAGCTCCCAGCCAATGTGGCTTACTTAGTTGACTCTACCTTTGGAGGTCAGATAGTTCTCTCTCAGTGAGCCTTCTCAACCTATGGCTAAAATGAATAAGTCAAAAATACACATATAGAAAGCAAATGAAATTTTCACTGCAGCTAGGGTGACACAGTGGATTTTTTTCTGCCTTTTTTTTTAATGTTGAACTATGATGAGGTTTGGATATTCTACAGTCATATTTACCATAAGGACGTGATGAAAGGAACAAAGAAAAGGAAGTCTGAGACAAGTCCTGTTACATCATTCAGCAACAAGACAGAGGAAAACTACTTTCCTGATGGCTTCACGAAACAGCATGCCATACGAGCCCAGGAAGATTTGAAGGGAAAAAGGAAGTCCTATTTTATCCCAAACATTCACATAGTAAGGAGGATTCTGCTACATGCAGCCAAGTCTATGATCAGGCTAATGCATATCTAAAACAATATAACCATGATATAACCAGTTAAATATGTTTAACATTGAAATTTTACTTATTGTTTACATTCAACAATGGATCTAGGAAATCTAATGAGGAAAAAGACAGAAAATAGCTTGGTGGTGTCATTATATTATTTTCATTTCTTTTCTAATTATGAAGCCACTTAGTATTGCATATTAAAGAAACAAGGCATGTAGTGGATTTTGACAGAATACTCTAAATAGCTGTAGTGTTATTGTTATTGTTTTCAATATATGTTGAAAACTCCTGTACAACATAACCAAATTTGATGACTCTTAATAACTTTCTTCCTCTATAATTACCATAATAATAGTCTAATCTACAAATATAGTATTAACATCACCAATTACACATGAAAATTTTTTCATTAGAGATTTTAAAACTCATTGATAGCCTAATGAAATTCATTGTGCCAAAAAATACAATAAAAATTTTAATATGGCACAAATGCTCAGTTTTATTGATTTTTATCTGATATTAGGGTGAACATGGACCTTTTTTTGAAATTCAACATTATGAGTATGCTGAGCAATGAAATGAAGAGTCACAGTCAGTTCAAAATTGATCCTGGGGGCTGGCCCTGTGGCACAGGGGGTAAAGCTGCTGCCTACAGTGCCAGCATCCCATATGGGCACCGGTTCAAGTACCAGCTGCTCTACTTTCGATCCAGCTCTCTGCTGTGGCCTGGGAAAGCAGTAGAGGATGCCTCAAGTCCTTGGGCCCTGCACCCACGTGGCAGACCTGGAAGAAGCTCCTGACTCCTGGCTTAGGACTGGCTCAGCTCCAGCAATTTGGGGAGTGAACCAGCATTTGAAAGGTCTCTCTCTCTCTCTCTCTCTCTCTCTCTCTCTCTCGTTCTCTTCCTCTGTAACTCTGCCTTTCAAATAAACAAATCTTTAAAAAAATTGATCCTGGCATATACACTGACAAAGAGACCCAAGGCGGAGGCCTGGATTGGTGATGGAGGAGTGCAGGAAACCCTTTCTGGGCCTTCATTCCTCTGTGATATAAAGAAGCAGCCCTTCATTTTTTTCCCTTCCACCTTCTTCCATCCCACAAAATCACTTTGTCATGTCTCTAGGAAATGTCTCTGTTATGCCCAGTTCAGTCGTCCCCAAAGACCATCAAGGAGCCGATACCGCTGTAAAGCACACGAGAGTTTTATTACAGGTCCGGGCCTGGTCTCTCAATCAACACCAATGCATTGGGTCTGAATTGAGAGCCCCGACCCTTTAGTTAACAGGGTTTTTATAGCATTTTCAGAGACATTCTATACATCATGGTACCATTTAGCAAATCATCTCATCCCACGGGAAATTCAAAGGACATCTTTTAGAATTGATTAGTGCATCCAGTGGCGGGAACAGACCTACTAAAGGTGGTTGGATGGCTTTGGGGTTGATGCCTTTTGAATTGATTGGCCGAAGCACAGGGTCCGAGCTGCTGGGGTGTATGTGCCAAACTACAGGGTCTCGGGTAGCTATCACTCACCTTATCTGCCCTGAGAAGACACCAGGAACTCTAGGTATTTCTCTGTTACCTATTAATCAGCTGTTGCTAGGAGAGTTTATTGCAAGGGGAGTCCATTTTTTTACTTTTTAGGAACTTCTGGCTTAGGGTTCAGGGCCTGGTCAGGCCCAAGTTACAAGATGGAAGCCTAATTTAAAATAGTTATACCTTCATCCAGGCTCAGGTCTCACAGTCTCCAGCTCCTCCCATTGCATAGCAGGCTCTTACCCCCAGCCCCGAATTCACAGTATATACTGTGTCCAGCTCAGCTCAGAAACAAAAGAACAGGAACCAATCTCCATATACAGTCTTGCAGAATTATTTTTTAAATTATTTTTTATTTTTAAATTTTATTTTGTTGTGGGAAGAAAGATACGAGATTTATCCTTGTTAATGAATTTCTAGGAGTACAGCAGATTATCCCCTGGTAGGTACAATGTACATTCTAGGGCTTACTCATCTTGCTTAATTGAATCATGATGCCTGCTGATTATTAGCTTTCCATTTTTCACTTCCCTTTGGCCCTAGAAAACACCAGTCTACACCTTCATTTCAAGGATTTGACTATCTTAATATCTCCTGTAAGTGGAATCTTGAAATATTTGTCTTTGTTTGTTTTTTTATTTCACTTAGCATAAAGTCCCCATTCATTTCTGTTGTTACGTATTGCAGGATTTCTTTTTTTTACTTTCATTTTGAGCACATTTTCAGCATTTTGAATATAGTGGACATAGTTCTTTCATATGAAATATATTTAAAATACATATTCATGTCTTTGTTATTTTATAACTCATTTCTCTTCTAAGATTCATTTTTTTTTATTTTGAAAGACAATTGCAGAGAGATGGAGAGAGAGATCTCTAATCTGCTGGTTCACTCCCTAGATGGCAACAACAGCAAGCACTGGGCCTGGCTAAAATCAGGAGCTAGAATCTTCGTCTGGGTCTCCAATGTGGGTGACAGGCCCAAACAGTTGGGTAAACTTCTGCTTTTCCCAGGCCATTTAGCAGGGAGTTGAATTAGAATTGAAGCAGCTAGCACATGAACTGGCACCCAAATGGGATGCCAGTGTTACAGGTGGTGGCTTTATGTACTGTGCCACAATGCAAGCCTCTGTATATTTCTTTCTTTTTCTTTTTTTTTTTTTTTTTTGGACAGGCAGAGACAGAGAGAAAGGTCTTCCTTTTCCATTGGTTCACCCCACAATGGCTGCTGTGGCCGGTGCACCATGCTGCTCCAAAGCCAGGAGCCAGGTGCTTCCTCATGGTCTCCCACGAGGGTACAGGGCCCAAGCACTCGGGCCATCCTCCACTGCCTTCCCAGGCCACAGCAGAGAGCTGGACTGGAAGAGGAGCAACCGGGACAGAATCCGGCGCCCCAACTGGGACTAGAACCCGAGGTGCCGGTGCTGCAGGTGGAGGATTAGCCTAGTGAGCCACGGCGCCGGCCTATGTATTTCTTTATATTTATTTACTTGACAGACAGAGAAATGAGAGAGAGAGAGAGAGAGGAGAGAGAGAGGGAAAATGCTCTCATCTGCTGGTTCACTTTCCAAATTCCTGTGCAGGGGATGGGTCAAGGCTGAAGGTGGGAGCCACAAAATCCATCCAGGCCTCCCAGATGCATGGAAGGCACCTAATTATTTGAGCCATTCCCTCCAGGATCTGCATTAACAAGAGCTGAGGTCAGGAGCCATCACTGGGAATTCAGCACAGGTACTCTGATGAGAGACACAGGCGTCTTCATTACTAGACCAAATACCTACTCCACATTTTATATTCCTGAGCACAGATATTCTATAAATATTTTGTTGAAATTAGTATGTAGTTGCCTCTGTTCTCTTCACCACATAATAATTAATGGATTACTGACTGACAACATAAAACTGAAATATAAATTAAAGGGGAATTTTGAAGAATTTTGGCTCCAGAAGTAGAAACCAGAGTTTGTGAACCTCTTCTCACCCTCCTTTTCTGTCCTTTTCTACAGCTTCTCAAACCTCAGCCCTCAAGCAATTGCGCTTGAAATAGCAGCTGCATTAGGAACAGGAGCCTGTGCAAACACAGATTCTAAGGAGGGGAATCTTCTTTTCCCATTGGTGGAGCTGTGTCCCAAGAGGGTGGTCACAATTCCCATGTGTTCCTTGTTCTCTGGCCACCTGCTCCAGATGCTCCTGCTGCCATGGAAGCCTGTGGGATAGTAAGGTCAGAAAAGCGCCACCTGGTGGAAAGACAGAAAAGGGGCGTCTCTGGAAGCTGGAAAGTACTCGGAGACGTTGAGAAAGGCTTGGAAGAGTGAAACGTTCAGGAACATAAGCCCTTTGAAGTTGTTTCTGAGCTGCCTGGGTTCACCTCCAAGATGCAGACCCAAGTCTAACCAACCTTTCAAGAAATTTAAGAAATGAACTGATTTAGACATCCATCTTGGTCCCTCACTGGCCACTGGGATATGGCAAATATATGGTTTAAATGTGAACAGCTCTGAATAGGCTTTGAAAATTGAACTGACATTGGAATCACATATAAAATGTGTAGGACTCTGTGTCCTGAAATTAGCTAAATGAATTCTCTGCTAAAACAAAAATATCAATGCACTTTATAGGATTAACAAAAAGACACAGAGTTTATCATATTCAAAATGTCCAGGCAACCTTCCAAAATTATTTAGTATATGAAGAACGAAAAAGTTTCAACTCACATGGGAAAAAGACAATCAACTGAGGTTAATGCAGACATAACAAGATGTTGGAGCTATTTGACAAATATTTTATTTCAAATGCTTCATCTATTATAAAATACTTCAAAAGGCAATGGTAAACATTGCTGAAATGAAGTGAAAAATAGACAGATGCACCACAGAAGTAGATGATGAAAAGAACAAATGGAAATTTTACCACTAGAAAATAAAACTCACTGAATTTGCTCAATCCTGGAATGAAAATGCCAGTGAAAAGAGACAGTGAACTCAAAGAAAAAAATCAAGCAAAAAATATCACACCAAACCAAGAGAGAAAGAAAATAAATTTCAAAAAATAGAGATAAATTCACCCTCAAGATCATGTGGGACAATAAGAAAAATTCTAATATTTCTGTATTTAGAATTATAGAAAGAGAGCTGGATCGGAAGAGGAGTAGCCGGGAAGTGAACCAACACCCATATGGGATGCCAGCACCTCAGGCCAGGGCGTTAACTCACTGAGCCACAGCGCTGGCCCCAAAAAAATGACCTACATGAAAGATCTCTGTGAGCGAGATCCCAGTGGAAAGAATGGGCCATCAAAGAAGGAGGTACCTTTCTCTGAAGGTAGGAGAGAACTTCCACTTTGATTATGACTTGTCTAAATAAGATTGGAGTTGGCGAACTCGAAAGGCTTCCATAGCCTTGGCAACTCATGACAAGAGCCTAGGGAGATCACTAACACCATAAACAAGAGTGTCAACAACAGGAGTCACTGTTCACTTACTCCCCATGTAGGATCTCTGTCCTTAATGTGTTGTACTATGCCAATTAATGGTATAACTAGTACTCAAACAGTATTTTACACTTTATGTTTCTGTGTTGGTGCAAACTGTTGAAATCTTTACTTAGTATATACTAAATTGATCTTCTGTATGTAAAGATAAATGAAAATGAATCTTGATGTGAATGGGATGGGAGAGGGAGCAGAGATGGGATGGTTGTGGGTGGGAGGGTGGATATGGGAGGAAAAAGCCACTGTAATCCATAAGCTGTACTTTGGAAATTTATATTTATTAAATAAAAGTTAAAAAAGGGATTATAGAAAAAGAGAAGAAAGAATATGATGTTGAAAAAGTTTTTATGTTCCAAGTTTGCAAACAAATCAGCCTACAGATTCAAGAATCTAATCAAATCCTAAACAGGAAACCTCCAATCTACACACAATTATGTCATAATTAAATGGTTGAACCTAAATGAACCTAAAAACAGAGAAATAAAATCTTTACAACAGCCAGAGAAAAAGTACAGATTACCTAGAGGAAGTGTAACTGAGGTGAATATAGACATCTCATTAGTAAATACAGAAAATGGAATGAAGTAGAATACTTTTAAAGTGCATGAAAAAAAAAACAATTCAATATTCTACATTCAGCCAAAAAATATTTGGAATTCACAATTTTTTTGTGACAAAGTAAGCTTATCTTTTAAATCCATTTTCCACAAACTTTTTAAAAGTACCCTTGTATTCTTTGGGGATGAAACTGATAGAAATTCATTCTCAGAGGAAAGATAACTAAGGGAATACAGAACCATCACACCCAGTTCAATAAAATGGGGGTATCTGGAAAACATCATGCTGAGTGAAATAAGCCAGTCCAAAAGGGACAAATATCATATGTTCTCCCTGATCGGTGGCAACTAACCAAACACCAAAAAGGAAGTCTGTTGAAGTGAAATGGACACTATGAAAAACAATGGCTTGATAAGCCCTTATCCTGACTGTCGAGGAACAACTTACTATTTTATTCCCTTTACTATTTTTTTGTTGAACTCTTTAATTAACACACAATTATTCTTAGGCATTTAAATTTAACTGAAAAGTGATCACTGTTAAATATAAGAGTGGGAAGAAGAGAGAGAGGAGATGTACAATTTGGGACTTGCCCCAAATGGTAGAGTTAGAAATGTACCAGGGGATTGCAATTCAATCCCATCAAGGTGGCATGTACGAATGCCATCTCACTAGTCCAACTGATCAATTTCAGTTCACAATTGATCACAATGATAGGTCTAAGAGTCAAGGGGATCACATAAACAAGACTAGTATCTGCTAATACTAACTGATTGAATTAAGAAGGAGAGAACGATCCAACATGGGAAGCAGGATGCACAGCAGACTCATAGAATGGCAGATGTCCTAAATAGCACTCTGGGCTCAGAATCAGCCCTTAAGGCATTCAGATCTGGCTGAAAAGCCCATGAGAGTATTTTAGGCATGGAAAGCCAAGACACTCTGGCAAAAAAAAAATTAATTAATTAATTAAAAAAACACCTAAATGAAAGATCTCTGTGAGATCCCAATGGAAAGAACAGGCCATCAAAGAAGGAGGTACCTTTCTCTGAAGGTAGGAGAGAACTTCCACTTTGACTATGACCTTGTCTAAATAAGATCAGAGCTGGCGAACTTGAAAGGCTTCCATAGCCTTGGCAACTCATGACAAGAGCCTAGGGAGATCACTGATGCCATAAACAAGAGGGTCAATTTGTTCAGTCAGCAACAGGAGTCACTGTGCACTTACTCCCCATGTAGGATCTCTGTCCTTAATGTATTGTACTATGTGAATTAATGCTATAACTAGTACTCAAACAGTATTTTACACTTTACGTTTCTGTGTGGGTGCAAACGGTTGAAATCTTTACTTAGTATATACTAAATTGATCTTCTGTATGTAAAGATAAATGAAAATGAATCTTGATGTGAATGGGATGGGAGAGGGAGAGGAGATGGGAGGGACATTATGGGGGAGAAGCCACTGTAATCCATAAACTGTACTTTGGAAATTTCTATTTATTAAATAAAAGTTAAAACAAAACTTTTAAAAAAGATTTATTTATTTATTTATTTATTTATTTATTTGAAAGTCAGAGTCAGAGAGGAAGAGAGGGACAGAGACAGAGACTGAGATCTTCTATCCAATGCATCACTCTCCAGATGGTCGCAACAGTCAGAGCTGAGCCAGGCCAAGACCAGAGCCAGGAACTGCATCCTATCTTACACATGGATGGCAAGGGCCCAAGTACTTGAGCCATCCTCTGCTGTCCCCAAGGCATATTATCAAGAAAGTGGCTCACATGCAGAAAAGTAAGGACTCTTCCAGCATTCTGGCCTGGGATGCTGGTATTGCAAGTGGCAGCTTGATCCACTGTGCCACAATGCCGGCCCCCACCATTATTATTTACCATTATGGAAGTCAATAAATAAATCTATCTTGCTTACCATGTGATTATTCATGTAGAAGTATGAAAGAATCTGAAAAATTTCTAGAACTAAAAAGTGAGTTTAGCAAGTTGGCAGGATACGTCAATACACAAAAAACTCAATTATTTTCCTCCATAATACCAGTATACAACTGGGAAACAAAACTTTAGAAGGAATGACATTTGCAGCAGTTCCAAAAAAAAGAAATACATAGGTATAAACTGAAGAAAATATTCACAAGCTCTCTGTAATGAAAAACACACAATATTAAACAAAGTCCATTTAAAAGGAACAAGCTACTGGTACACTCAACAACACGGATGGATTTCAAAGACATTATGCTAGGCAAAACAACCTAGTCTCAGATTATGTACTTTACAATTTCATTTAAATGGCATTCACAAGAAGACAAAACTACAGAACTGAAAAACAGATCAGGGATTGTCAGAGGTTTGAGGTAAGAAATATATGTGAATATAAAAGACTGCATGAGGGAATTTTGGAAGACAATAGAAATGTTCCCAATGATGATTATGTTGGTTATTATACACAGCTATTGAACCAAAAAGAAGGTTTTTATCATATAGCTTTACTGTATAATATCTTAAAAATTAAAATCCAAGTAAATATTTGAAAGATAACAATTTTATAATAGAATAAGTGAAAAAGAGAAAACATTTTAGTGATTGAATGATGATTATTATGTGTGCTGCATTGACTATATTTGTAATCTCTAATTCTTTGTCAGTAAAACGATAAGACCATTGATTTCTATTTTCTATGAAACTTCAGCTATTTTTGTGTCCAGTGGATGTTCCAGTGCTTGATGCCTGACTGATGGCTATCACTTCACATGCACCAGATAAGCGCTCTGAGACAGGAGGGAAACTTCTGTTTGGGGATCTTTCCAGCTTCCATGGCTTTTGAATTATGAGCTACAAGCTACCCACATGTCGTTTCCTATGAATCTGGCAATAAATTTCTCTCCCACCCTACTTGCAAATGGCAACAAGAACATAAATGCAATACATTCTGACACAAGGGATGGGGGTGAAGATAGCCTGGAGAATTATTCATTTCCCATTTTCCTTCTTTCTATGGATAGAAGTGTTAGCTACCATCCTTGCTACATTGCAGCTCAGGTAATTAATCTCTCCCCCAAATCCCCACTACAGTTTTAATTGAACAATCTATTGTTTACTTCATGCCTTAAATCATACCTCTATGCCTATTTTCAGCTGCAGAAATACATATACTCTGAGATTAAATTTAAGAAAGTGTGGATGTAGCCTCTTTCATAGAAAATGAAGTGCATTTCTAAAAAGGCATTGTATTCTCTTTCTGGATGAAAAGGAACTGAGTAAGATTCCTGTAAGAAACTTTCCCCTCTTCAATGGAAAGATAAATGATTGAATAGACTACATATAAATATTTGATATCCTTGAATCTTCCTTGTACACAAAATGCAGCAAGATAGCAGACTTGTTACATCTAATATTTTATGCAATACCTGAGAAAACATTAGATCCCATTTTTTATTCCCAATGTCAATGAAATATCTGTTTCATTAGGAACACTGGCCAGCCACATCTATTCATAAGCTTTCAGAAACCATTTGTTATTCAACCAGTTTTGGAGCATCAGAAGGTAGTACTAAAATCTAAATACCAAGTGTAAGTGATTATATGGTGCTTTAATGAAAACTGATCCAATATTATGGTAACTACATGGCTATCTTTAATCCATAACTATGATGGATTGGGAGAGTAGTTTCAGTTGGAATTAGTTGAGGCACTTGCTTAAACACAGACTTCTGGATTTCTCAGAAATTGAGGAAAAAGGACATTATATAAGAAAATTTGGACTCTTTCCCCTCATGGGAGTGCATATCTTTTCTTTTTTAATAAAACTCTCCGCTGGATCTCAAAAAAAAGAAAGGAAAAAGAAAATTTGGCTTTATAAGCCCTCCTTTTTCCTTCCCATCTTAAAGTTCTCAAGTCAGTTCCCCATCTGAAAGCTGACTTCTGTGTTATTTCACCTAAGACTGGCTATTCATTGGAATCACCAGGCAAGATTCTTAAATACTGATGCTTTAATCCACCACCAAAGATTTTTACTTTATAGCTTTAACAAAAGGTCTGTCATTGGCACTTAAAATGCTCCTTAGCCTATTCTAATGTGCCTCCAACTTTGAGAGTCACTGAACAAGAATAGTTCTAGAATAATCCAGGGAATGGGTGAAGATGATTATACACTGGTTTCTGACCATGCTAGAGAAGCAGCCCTGCAAAAGATGCTTAAAGATGTGTTATACACAGAAACATGAAAACACGGTCATCAACATGAAAGAAGGTAAAGGAAAGAAACCTCACAGCAAAAGATCACAGGAAACTCAAAGCATATATTAGAAAATATCTTTGGCAAATGGTAGGACAAAGTTACTGCTTATTGATAGTCACATTGAACGTTAATGACCTGAACTGTCCAGTTAAAAGACACTGATTGGCTGACTGGGTTAAGGAACAAAACCCATCTATTTGCTGCTTACAAAAAACACATCTTTCTAACAAAGATGCATACAGACTGAAAGTGAAAGGCTGGAAAAAGATATACCATGCCAACAGAAATGAAAAAAGAGTGGGCGTAGCCATCTTAATATCAGATAACATAAATTTTACCACAAAAACTATTAGGAGAGACAAAGAGGGGCACTATATAATGATTAAGGGATCCATTCAACAGGAAGATATAACGATTATCAATGTATATGCACCTAATTACAGGGTACCAGTTTAGTTAAAATACTTGTTAAGGAACTTAAAGGGAAACTTAGACCCCAATACAATAGTACTGGAGGACTTCAATACTCCACTCTCAGAGATAGACAGATCAACAGGACAGAAGATCAACAAGGAGACAGTAGATTTAAACACTATAGCCCAAATGGATCTAACAGATATCTACAGAACTTTTCATCCTACACAGAAAACATTCACATTCTTCTCAGCAGTACATGGAACCTTCTCTAGGATTGACCACATACTAGGCCATAAAGCAAGTCTCAGCAAATTCAAAAGAATTAGAATCATACCATGCAGCTTCTCAGACCATAAAGGAATGAAGTTGGAAATTAGCAACTCAGGAATCCCTAGAGCATACACAAAAACATGGAGATTGAACAATATGATCCTGAATGAACAATGGGTCATAGAAGAAATTAAAAGAGAAATCAAAAATTTAATAGAAGTAAATGAGGATAACAGCACATCACACCAAAACCTATGGGATACAGCAAAAGCAGTATTAAGAGGAAAGTTTATTGTTGTTGTTGTTGTTTTTGTTCTAGTACTAGTGGTTGAACTCTGTAATTAACACACAATTATTCTTGGGTGTTTGAATTTTAACTGAAAAGTGATCCCTGTTAAATATGAGTGGGAAGAAGAGAGGGAGGAGAGGTACAATTTGGGACATGCTCAATCGGACTTGGCCCAAATGGTGGAGTTAGAAATGTGCCAGGGGTTTCCAATACAATCCCATCAAGGTGGCATGTACCAATGCCATCTCACTAGTACAAGTGATCAATTTCAGTTCACAATTGATGACTCTGATAGGTCTAAGAGTCAAAGGGATCACACAAAGAAGACTAGTGTCTGCTAATACTAACTGATAGAACCAAAAAGGGAGAGAACGATCCAACATGGGAAGCGGGATGCACAGCAGACTCATAGAATGGCAGATGTCCTAAACAGCACTCTGGCCTCAGAATCAGCCCTTAAGGCATTCGGATCTGGCTGAAGAGCCCATGAGAGGATTGTAGGCATGGAAAGCCAAGACACCATGGGAAAAAAAAAAAAAAGGAGAAGACCTAAATGAAAGATCTCTGCAAGTGAGATCCCAGTGGAAAGAATGGGGCCATCAAACATGGAGGTATCTTTCTCTGAAGGGAGGAGAGAACTTCCACTTTGACTATGACCCTATCGGAATAAGATCAAAGTCAGCAAACTCTAAAAGCGTCCATAGCCTTGGCAACTCATGACTAGAGCCTAGGGAGATTACTGATGCCATGAACAAGAGTGTCAAATTGTTAAGTCAGCAACAGGAGTCACTGTGTACTTACATTCCATGTGGGATCTGTCCTTAATGTATTGTCTAATGTGAAGTGATGCTATAACTAGTACTGAAACAGTATTTTTACACTTTGTGTTTCTGTGTGGATGCAAACTGATGAAGTCTTTACTAAGTACATACAGAATCCATCTTCTGTATATAAAGATAATTGGAAATGAAAAAAAAAACTGGTGTTAAATTGGAAATGCCATAGAAAATTAATTTTTAAAAAATATCATGTAGGATCTCTGTCTTTAATGTGCTGTACACTGTTATTTAATGCTATAACTAGTACTCCAACAGTATTTTTTCACTTTGCGTTACTATGTGGGGGCAAACTGTTGAAATTGTTACCTAATATATACTAAACTGATCTTCTGTATATAAAGAGAATTGAAAATGAATCTTGATGTGAATGGAAGGGGAGAGGGAGTAGGAAAGGGGAGGGTTGCAGGTGGGAAGGAAATTATGGGAGGGGGGAAGCCATTGTAACCCATAAGCTGTACATTGGAAATTTATATTCATTAAATAAAAGTTTAAAAAAATTAAAAAATAGGAAAGTTTATATCAATAGGTACCTTCATCAAGAAAATGGAAAGGCACCAAATAGATGAGCTTTCAGTTCATCTCAAGGATCTAGAAAATCTGCAGCAAACCAGACCCAAATCTAGTAGGAGAAGAGAAATAATTAAAATCAGAGAAGAAATCAACAGGATTGAATCAAAAAAAAATTACAAAAAAATCAGCCAAACGAGGAGCTGGTTTTTTGAAAAAATAAACAAAATTGACACCCCATTGGCCCAACTAGTTAAAAAAAGAAGAGAAAAGACCCAAATCAATAAAATCAGAGATGAAAAAGGAAACATAACAACAGACACCACAGAAATAAAAAGAATCATCAGAAATTACTACAAGAACTTGTATGCCAACAAACACGGAAATCTATCAGAAATTGATAGATTCCTGGACACATGCAACCTACCTAAATTGAACCAGGAAGACATAGAAAACCTAAACCGACCCATAACTGAGACAGAAATTGAAACAGTAATAAAGGCCCTCCCAACAAAGAAAAGCCCAGGACCAGATGGATTCACTGCTGAATTCTACGAGACATTTAAAGAAGAATTAACTCCAATTCTCCTCAAACTATTCAGAGCAATTGAAAAAGAGGGAATCCTCCCAAATTCTTTCTATGAAGCCAACATCACCTTAATTCCTAAGCCAGAGAAAGATGCAGCAATGAAAGAGAATTACAGACCAATATCCCTGATGAACATAGATGCAAAAATACTCAATAAAATTCTGGCCAATAGAATACAACAACACATCAGAAAGATCATCCACCCAGACCAAGTGTGATTTATCCCTGGTATGCAGGGATGGTTCAACATTCGCAAAACAATCAACGTGATACACCACATTAACAGACATTAACAGAAGAAAAACCATATGATTCTCTCAATAGATGCAGAGAAAGCATTTGATAAAACAACACCCTTTCATGATGAAAACCCTAAGCAAACTAGGAATAGAAGGAACATTCCTCAATACAATCAAAGCAATTTATGAAAAACCCACGGCCAGTATCCTATTGAATGGGGAAAAGTTGGAAGCACTTCCACTGAGATCTGGTACCAGACAGGGTTGCCCACTCTCACCACTGCTCTTCAATATAGTTCTAGAAGTCTTAGCCAGAGCTATTAGGCAAGAAAAAGAAATTAAAGGGATACAAATTGGGAAGGAGGAATTCAAACTATCCCTCTTTGCAGATGATATGATTCTTTATTTAGGGGACCCAAAGAACTCTACTAAGAGACTATTGGAACTCATAGAAGAGTTTGGCAAAGTAGCAGGATATAAAATCAATGCACAAAAATCAACAGCCTTTGTATACACAGGCAATGCCACGGCGGAGGAAGAACTTCCAAGATCAATCCCATTCACAATAGCTACAAAAACAATCAAATACCGTGGAATAAACTTAACCAAGGACATTAAAGATCTCTACGATGAAAATTATAAAATCTTAAAGAAAGAAATAGAAGAGGATAACAAAAAATGGAAAAATCTTCCATGCTCATGGATTGGAAGAATCAATATCATCAAAATGTCCATTCTCCCAAAAAGAATATACAGATTCAATGCAATACCAATCAAAATACCAGACATTCTTCTCAGATATGGAAAAAATGATCCTGAAATTCATATGGAGTCATAGGAGACCTCGAAGAGCCAAAGCAATCTTGTACAGCAAAAACAAAGCCGGAGACATCACAATACCAGATTTCAGGACATACTACAGGGCAGTTGTTATCAAAACAGCATGGTACTGGTACAGAAATAGATGGATAGACCACTGGAACAGAATAGAAACACCAGAAATCAGTCCAAACATCTACAGCCAACTTATATTTGATCAAAAATCAAAACCACAATGAGGTTTCTCCTTACTCCAGTTAGAATGGCTCTTATACAGAAGTCAAGAAACAGCAAATGCTGATATGGATCTGGGGAAAAAAGTACCCTAATCTAGTGAAATAAGTCAGTCCCAAAAGGACAGTTACCATATGTTTTCACTGATATGCAGTAATTAATAGAGTACCTAAAATGTAATGTTTTGCAATCAAATTGACATTTGAGATTTGAGGATCATTTATCTGTACTCTACTGTTGAAGAACAGTGTTTTTTTTTTTTTCTTTCATACTATCTATTGAATTCTGTACTTACTATAGGGTTAATTTTGTGAGTATAAAGTAAATTGAAAATTGATATTTATAAAACTTAGGAGTGAGAATAAGAGAGGGAGGAAAAAGAAGGGTAGTAGCATAGGTGGAATGGAGGATATGGTGGTAAGTATCACCATGTTCCTAAATCTGTGTATATAAAATACGTGAAATTTGTATACCTTAAATAAAATTTTAAAATGAAAGAAAATCTGCCTGAGCTACAGTTTTCTAATTTTTAAAAATTATTTATTTGTATTTGAAAGGTAGAGACAGACTGACAGAGACCTACAGACAAACAGATTTACCATTTGCTGGTTCATTCCTCAATGCCTGACACAGCTAGAGCTGCACCAGGCCGCCCTTCCCCATCCCCCCCCCCAAAAAAAAAAAAGTGACAGGAACACAATCCAGGTCCTGTGTGGTAACAGAAACCCAAATACTTGAGTCATCACCTTCTGCTTCTCAGGTTATACATTAGCAGGAATCTGTAATTTGGAGTGGAGCTGAGACTTTAACTCAGCCATCCCAATGTGGAATCCAGGCATCTTAACAGCTATATCAAATGTGTGCTCCATTTTTCAGTTATGCAACGAGAAAAACAATGCTTGTGAATCAAATAGATGAATCGATTTGCTTGCCAGATTCAGCTCTGTCTTGGTGCTTGTTCTAGCCCTTTTCATAACCCCAACATGTGATCGTCCTATAAAAGGGGTGAACCTCTCTCCCTATCTGTCTATAAGAGTCCTACTTATGCTTATTGTTCTACATATGCTTATGATTATTAATTGTTCCAACTTTTAATGTCAAAATGCATGGGGCTGGCGCTGTGGCTTAGTGGGTAAAGCTCCCGCCTGCAGTGCCAGTGTCCTGGTTCATGTCCCGGCTGCTCTACTTCCTATCCAGCTTTCTGCTATGGCCTGGGAAAACAGAAGATGGCCCAAGTCGTTGGGTCCCTGCACCCACATGGGAGACCCAAAAGAAGCTCTTAGGTAAGTGGCTTCGTATTGACACAGCTCCAGCTGTTGTGGCCAATTGGGGGGTGACCCAGCAGTTGGAAGAACTCTCTATCTCTTTATCTCTCTCTCTCTCTCTGCCTCTCCTTCTCTGTGTGTAACTCTGACTTTCAAATAAATAAAATAATTTTTAAAATGCTCCAACTTGGAATATAAACTAAGTAGTTGCCTCATCTATATAACCACATTATTCATCATGGTCCAACTGCACTGCCATGGGAAACTGACCCACAGATTGAACTAAGCCAATCAGATTCTTTATATGAATATACCTTTATCTAAAATACAGAACATATAAATTATCCACTCAGTGAAATTATGATAAAATTTAATGATTAAAACAGCAATATTTATTATGGTATAGTTTCTGTAAGTCAAAAATCCTGGGGTTATCCCTCTACTTTAGGGTTTTTCACTACAGTCCAGTCGTTCAACATTGATAGTAGTCAACATGAGAAGCATACTCACGTGGTTGTGGGAGGGATTTGGTTCTTCATAGGTTGATAGACTAAATGCGTAAGTCTCTTGCTGGATTTTGGTGGGTGGCTGACCTTGGTTTCTTACCACATGGGCCTCTTCCTTGGAAAGCTCACAAAGTGCCAGCTTGCCCTCATCAGAGTGAATAAGTCAGAAGAAAAAGAATATGAACAAATGAATGAATGAGTGAGACCAAAGCCACATCTTTTTTTTCTTAATCTGTCTTGAAAGTAGCATCCTATGGGCTGGTGCCTGGGAGGGCAGTGGAGGATCGCCCAAGTGCTTGGGTCCCTGCACCCGCATGGGAGACAGGGAGGAAGTACCGGACTCCTGGCTTCCAATCAGCACAGCACCGGCCGTAGCAGCCATTAGGGGAGTGAACCAACGGAATGAAGACCTTTCTCTCCGTCTCTTTCTCACTGTCTATAACTCTCTGTCTGTCTCTCTCTTTCACTGTCTAAATCTGCCTGTCAAAAAGTTAAAAAAAAAAATCTTATAAAAAAAAAGAAAGTAGCATCCCATAGCTTTTGCCTTATATTCTGTGTGCTTACAAATTACTAGGACCAGTTCAAATTCAAGAGGAAGGGAATCATGAACACCAGGAGACACAAATCACTAGAAACTTTTTCAGAGGCTAGCTACCACACAGAAAGACTATAATTAAATAGTGGAGTTGAAAATTCTAATCACGTTAGAAGTATATATGACAGGGGCTGGCACTGTGGCACAGGAGGTTAATGCCCTGGCCTGAAGTGCTGGCATCCCATGTGGGTGCCGGTTCGAGGCCCAGCTGCTACACTTTCAGTCCAGCTCTCTGCTGTGGCCTGGGAGGGCATTGGAGGATGGTCCAAGTCCTTGGACCCCTGAGCCCATG
Organism: Lepus europaeus; assembly: GCF_033115175.1. NCBI lineage: Eukaryota > Metazoa > Chordata > Mammalia > Lagomorpha > Leporidae > Lepus > Lepus europaeus. The sequence continues at coordinate 119,891,846 of NC_084829.1, forward strand.
TGGGAGACCTGGAAGAAGCTCCTGGACCCTGGCTTCTGATCGGCTCAGCTCTGGCTGTTGCAGCTGATTAGGGGGTAAACCAATGAAGATGGAAGACTTCTCTCTCTCTCTGCCTCTCTTCTCTCTGTGTAACTATGGCTTCGAAATAAATAAATAAATAAATAAAAAGAATAGAACCGCAACCCTTAAAAAAAGTATATATGACAATGTGGCATAAGTGTGTGTGTAATTAATTCATAAAATGTATATGTGTGTACATAAATAGTATGTATGCATGTATATACCATACATGTATATATTGATATATTTTATAGAGAAATTTAACAATTTCCTTTCTTAGGTAACAGCATTGGTCTTTAACCAAAGGTGGATATCAGAATAAACTGGGAATTATCTCAATATACCCACATATTCAGTAGGCCTAAACAAATACAATTTGGAAATTATTTATGATAGGTATATGATATTCCAAGGAATTGCACCAAAATTCCATCTTGGTTAAAAATAAAATTAATTGACAAAGATTTTTTCTTTCACTTTCCCATCCTATTTGTAACACAATCTTTAGTTTATTTGGCTGAATTAAATAACATGTGTCATTTAATTTTTATTTCATGCTTATTCATATCATAGATCTTCATTTAAAGAATTTTGCTATTTTGAAGTGTCTTTGATTGTTTATGGCTTTACCCATTTTTCCTGAGCCATTCCGTATATAAGAGTGTGCAATCTGAGCACTATAGCAATTGTATCTCACATCAAGTTGAATAACTGTAATGGTAGGTGACAAAGTCTTCAATAGTTTTGCCAAATAGAGTGCTTTTAAGTAGAAGACAGATGTAAACCTGGTGCTATATTTCTCTTTCTGTTCACATTTTCAAGAATAGTGTGTGGCTCTGTTTATCTTTCCAGAGATGTCTGAGACCTCTGTGCACTGCTGCATTATTGTTACTGCTTCACTAACAGAAGCTGACAGGTCTCTCAGCATTGCTTCTATTAACATGCACTCCAAAATGCACAGGTTATTTTTGTTCTGATAGAAACTACATCACACTTGATTGGAGCTGCACTCCCTATAGAATGATGAAGCACAACTCCAGAGCCCCAGACTGCTTCTATTGTTCTCTTGGGTTGTAATTAATCACTATCTAGTTTATTAATTTATTTTAGGCGAGATTAAGTAACATGGCATATTAAAGCAGACACAAAAAACTTCTTTTAAAAATTTGGATTTTAAACTATATTTAGTAAATAAACAAGAAACAGATAGAACAGCTGATTTTTGTAAACATTAGGAACCACTTTTCATAGTAGAGAAAAATGGACTGTAGCGATAATCCAACCTGAGTCTGAATCTTGGTTCTGTCATTTTCACTCTCACCTTAGAGTAACAATATTTGTTCAGTTCCTTTAAATATAATGTAAGATTTTGGCATTAACTACTCACGATGGTTGAAATAAGTGATCACATATCATGAACTCTTATTACAATTTGTATTTAATAATTACAAATACATCTACTAAATAAATGGCTCTGCTTGAGAAATCATTCATCCTTCAGTCAATCATACTACACATATTATGAAAACCAAGAATGCAAAACATGGCGTGAGGTACTATAAAATCTTTTGGAAGGATGACAAAAAAGATCTTTTGGTACTCCTTAAGTATGCTTCTTTATGAAAACTTGAATAAATGATGGAAATTATTAAGGGTATAGGATATCTTGTTGCTGTCCTCAATGAGATTAAAGGTATAAAATGAGTCATCCTTTCCAAGCCTGACCTTCAGTTTGTCATTCATCAATTTTTCTTTCCCTTTTTGTTTTTGCTGGTAATTTAGTGGAGTGATAGGCTTCTGAAGGGCAGTGAAAGATGGAGAGGGAGAAAGAGAGGGGGAGTAAGAGAGATAGGGTAAGGGGGAGGAAGAGATGAGAGAAAGGAGAGGGGGAGGGGGAGAAAAGAAAAGCCAAAAATAAATAAAATAAGATTTGATTTGACCTGACCTAAGAGCAAGTTATATATAATTCTCCTTGATGAATTAATTTTGTTGTTGTTTTGATTTAAACCAAGTGATTAATACAAGGTGACTTTAATACATCTAGAAAAAATATTCTTAACATTGGTATTTCTCCTATGAACTCATTATTGCCTTCTTTCTTAATTATAAAAGAAATGCATGAATCCCCTCTATTTCATGTATTCAGATAATGCGCACATGCCAAAACACAAAACCTGTGACCTCCATCTACCTCCAATTCTTTCCCATTATTAACATTTCTTTCCCCATGTTCTAGTGGAAATGTGAAACAAAACATCCACATCACATAAACACATATTTTCAAAAAATGAACATTTTGTCTTTTGTATTATTCTGGATCTTGATTTTTTACAATTTGCTCATCTTCCTAAACTTTGTGGGCACACATTACAATACACTAGATTATAATCATCTGGCAATTTTTACAGCTTCAGGGAAAAGAACTGGACAACCAAAGGAATAAGAGTCCTAGTTTCACCTCTAATTTTTCTTTCCTCTGTTCTATGATGCAAATGTTCTCTAACTTCACTCCAATTTATTTCTGTGTTGGTTTTTTCTGCTTTCCTATCTTCTTATTTTCTGTTTTTATATAATCTATTGCCCTGACACCTCAGATAGATTGGGAATTTTCTTCTGTTCTTGCAAAAGAAACAGTTTCCCCAGTGCTGCTTTGCGAAATAAATGGGGACCATGATTCTGGGGAGACAGGTACTGGAGTGGCTCCTTGGGTGTGTCTAATATGGACCTTCCCTCAAGCATAAATATTGCATAGGAGGATATGAGAAGGTTCAGAGAAGTCCTGACTTGTGTATACATGCTTTATATTAATTCTATTCTGAAATTTCAATTAATGTGAATATGGATGTGATTTTTTTAAATTAATCAAAGAAATACCTAAGACACTGAGAAATATTGTTTCAGAGAACTAAGCAAACATGAATATTGTCAGTGAATGAAAGTTTGTTGGGCTTTGGACCTTGCAAGGAGTGCTACGTCAATACCCTTTGATTGATTTGATTTACCAACATTCTATTAGCTGCTCTAGTTGTGAGAAAAAGAGTGGACTTTAATTATGACACTTAATGTCCACTGCTAAGAAAATTCTTATTCTGTTTGTTAGATTATTCTGGTATTGAATGTAAACGCTTTCTAGATAGAGTTAATACAGAGAAACAGCTCAGTGCCTGAATAATTACACCTTTCAAGTCAAGTAGCCTTGGGTTTAAATCCTAGCTCATCCTCTCCCAGAAAGATAACATTATCTGTATTAACAAACACCTGCAACCTCTGTTTTTTCATCTGTGAAAAGGGGATAATGATAATACCTTCTTATATGTCACATAGTAGCATTTCACTAGACATGTCATCCAGGTTTCTTAGCATAACGCCTGGAATAAAAAGAATATGGAATAAATAATGTTATTATTTTTTCGAATTTTCTTTTTATTTTAGTTTCTTTTTGAAATAAGGTCATTTGTTTATATATTTTATTTTTAAAATTTTATTGCTTAGTGATATTGCCAAAATGTCACTTGTTTACTATGATTATTTCTTATTCTCCTTTTAGTACTATATCCAGAGTTTTTTGAAACTTCCTTTTTATTTATTTCTGTGTTTTGTTTCTGTAGGCCAACTTTCCTAGGTACAATGTGATGGCCATTCTGTTATACTATTCAAATACTGATATATTGCTTTCTTTCTTTAAACAAAAAGGAAGGAGGGAGAAAATACCCATAGCAGTGACAAAGTCTAATCCCTAAGAAAAATGAGTGGATGGAAATAAATACAAACAAAAGGAAGAAATGCATATAGTATTGCACAGGAATATCTGCAATACTATAACATTCTTCTCTAAAGAAACAGGAGGCAGCAAGTCAGCCTTAAAGCTTTACAGTCTCAGATCTGACATAGGATGGTAGCATTGAGAAGCTCGTAGGGAGAATTACTTCCTCGGTTGCCTTTCAGGATGCCTGAAAGGTCATCATTGGACTTTTCATATTTGTATTCACTAAAATGCAGCAATTGTGAAAGGGGACATATCATAAGTGACTACCAGTCTACGTTGAAAAGAAAATGATTAAACTGGTTAAGAGCAAGACACTGGGTAACACAAATCAACTAGGTGTCTAAGAAAAAGAGAATTTCTGAAGTAGCAAGTTATGCATGCATCTGAGAAGTGGAACTAAAAAGTTAGGTGAGGAAAATGATTATATCTAATACTAGAGTGAAAGCAGCCCAAACAAGTAGAATTGTTTTCTCTCTTTCATTTAAGAAAATGACCTACAAGCCACTGTTATACCTGAGCCCTCTAGAACAGAATTGTGAGGGCATTCATCTTCAATGATAAAAGAAAAAAAAAAAAACTCTTAGAGACTCAAGGGTTGGGTAACCTTGCAAGTACTGCCACAGCTACAAGCTGCATGATTTATGGCAACGTTAGGAATCTGGGCCTTTTCCTTCCTGAAGTACAGTACCACGCTATAAAAGGGCATTCTGAATCACAAGGCATAAAACAGCATGTCGGAGGAGGGTTAGTCCATGCCAGAAGTAATGGTGATAAATCAGGAACAGTGAATGTGGCTATATGGTTTTATTTTGTTAAATAAAGTCTTTGCTACACTTTTTATTACACGCTGTTGGAAACTGAAGTCGTGACAGTTATGCACAACTGTAGGGAGTGCCCTTTTTAATAAATATTCTCTCAGAAACAATACACCATGTCATACTCCAATATTAAGATAACTAGTATGTATTTTGAAGTATATGTATATATATATGTATATATATATATATATATATATATATACAGAGAGAGAGAGAGAGAGAGAGAGAGAGAGAGAGAGGGAATTCATTCCTTTGAGAAGTTAATTGGAGTTCTTATATTTAAAGTGAGCTAAAGTTTATCTGTAAAGTATACAGATTTAGATAAGCCCTATTTTAACTATTAATGCTTAATGGGCTGTGTGTGCATGTATTAATTTTTAAATCCTCTCCAAAAAACTCAAGTTAAGTACAGGAAGTTCAGAGCACAGTGAATCAATTAATATATGAATGCTACTATTTTCTTCAAAGAACATTCTGTTATATCCTGATTAAAATTGAATCAACCTTAAAATTGTTTTTGTATTATTTCTTGGATTTCAGGGCAGTTCAATAGACTTACTCACATGAATAGTTACTTAGAAATGTTTGCAAAAATTTAAAACTTAAATAATCAAAATGTACAGATAGCTATCTGCATCGTCATTTGTTTCACCCAAGATAGACTGTAGCATGCCAGGAGTATGAAGTTCACCATTTTGAGTACTTTTAAATGACCCAAAGTCCATAACAGAAGCAAAGTAACTTGCAGTTTGTGTGGAACAAGTTTACTGTGTCTTAGTTTTCAGTGACCTAAGTCAAATGTTACTGTCGCTTCTTGTGCTATCAATGTTAACTCACATATTTGATGCTCATGTGTGGAAAATTATCTTCTTCCACCATATAAATCATTAAACTAGTGGAATCCACTATACTATAATATATATATATATATATATATATATATATATATAGAGAGAGAGAGAGAGAGAGAGAGAATAAAAAACAGAGCAGAAAGAGGGTTATTTAATTCTTAGTATTAAATCAGAAGTGTCAGATAAATGAACAATTTGAGTTTCGAATGACATCATATTTGTTATGTTTATTACTTTACTACATACTCTGTACAAATAACAAGGAAAACAGTTACATGCAAAACTCATTCAGTGTTACAATTTGTGCATGAATGTCTATCTCTTAATTCAGTTGTTCTCAATTCAGAGAGAAAACAAATCAAAATGGAAAAGATGATTATTTTATGGTGCAAGGATATACAAAGTTATCAATGATTCTCAATGAAAAAGTGATTCACATGAAAAGCTTTTAAAATAATCCCATGTTTGAAATTTTGAAGCATCAGGAAAGAATCTGGTTGATGTCTCTTTCACAAATATCAATGTGAAGATAGTTTTTTCTTTATTCTTAAAGAAAGAAAGTAGCATGAATAACAAACAGAATACATCCTGAAGAATCAGATAAATCCAAATTCCAGTCCAAGTATCACTTTTATTAGGCATGGGACCTTTGCAACTATTTAATTTCTTGAAGTACTAATTTGCCAATCTGCAAATAGAACTTAAGGTGGTTGTGAGTATTAAATGAGGTAGTGCTTGCAATGTGTCTGAATAAGCAGCCCTACAATGTGTATTTTTTAACAAAAGCAATTTACATCTGATTTAAGTTATTAAGCTACTAGAAATAATGACTTGCTATTACTACCCTTCAACAGACATTTTCAGCACATCCAAATTAGAGGTACAGTTCACAGCCATGAGTCAAGTGCGCAGTCTTATCTTCAAAAGTATCAGATTCTCTACTACTAATGGATAGCACTTTTAAGTAACAAATAACCAATCAGGTAAATCAGTGTTTACATTAATTAAAAGGAAAAAAGGATGTAAGTTAATTCACAAACAAAGCATGTATTTTATTTCAAATTCTAAAGTATTATTCACTCACTGAAATATGATAGTACCTAATCAGAATGTTCATCAAAATGCATAAAAATGAATTTTGTGTATACTTCATATATATATATATATATATGTATATATATATATATAAAATGGAAATCTCATGAATATTCAAATAAACTTATAAAATGAAAATATTATTTTATCTATCAGTACATTTTAAAATAGATTGCAGTAATTATTTAGGAACTGGAAGTTAGGGAATTAATTAGAACAGAAGATAAGAGGAAGTTCAATTAATCAATCCGTTTTTTATTATTCTGCTTTCACTTTTGATATTATCTAACATTTGATCTTCAATCATTAAATAAAGCATATTCTGGCCGGCGCCGTGGCTCAACAGGCTAATCCTCCGCCTTGCGGCGCTGGCACACCGGGTTCTGGTCCCGGTCCAGGCGCCGGATTCTGTCCCGGTTGCCCCTCTTCCAGGCCAGCTCTCTGCTATGGCCCGGGAGTGCAGTGGAGGATGGCCCAAGTGCTTGGGCCCTGCACCCGCATGGGAGACCAGGAGAAGCACCTGGCTCCTGCCTTTGGATCAACGCGGTGTGCCGGCTGCAGCACGCCGGCCGTGGCGGCCATTGGAGGGTGAACCAACGGCAAAGGAAGACCTTTCTCTGTCTCTCTCATTGTCCACTCTGCCTGTCAAAAATTAAAAAAAAACAAAACAAAACAAAACAAAAAAACATATTCTTTTCACTGAATAACGTATAACAGATATCTTATAATTATTATTTTTGTCTACAGCCTGTGCAAATAAATCTTAACTTCATGCCTTTCTTTTTCAAGATTTTTAAAACTATTTTTTTTAAAGCCATCATTATGGCTTACCTGGTAAAGCCACCTTCAATGCTGGCATGCCATATGGGCACTGGTTCCTGTCTCAGCTGCCCCACTTCTGATTCAGCTACCTGCTAATGGCCTGGGAAAAACAGTGGGAGATGGCCCAAGTATTTGTGCCTCTGCTACCCACGTGGGAGATCTAGGTGAAGCTCGTGGCTCCTGGCTTCTGGCTGGCCATTGCAGCTATCCAGAGAATGAACTGGCAGAAAGAAACTCTCTCTCCCTCTCTTCCTCTCTCTCTGTAACTCTGACTGTCAAACACGTAAATAGATCTTTAAAGAAAAAAAGATGACTATGTAACAAAACCTCCTGGTACCGTGTTATAATTGAAACAATTTATCTCCTTGCTATTACTAAATATCTGCTTTTCTTTCAAGTCCACTTTCAAAAGTTGATATTTATCATCCTTAAGAAAAAGAACTAACAAAAACATACAGATCAAATTTGCAGGAACTCTCTAGGACATGGTTTATCAACATGAATCAATCAAGAAATCAATAGTAGGCAACAGAGAAGCAGTGAGGGCCTGGCAATTCACTAAACACTAGAATATGAAGCCATTAAAAGAATTAAGTCCAGAGATAATCTAAAAGTATGTATGGTACATCCTAATCAACATTCAGAATAACCTTGCAATGCTAAGTCAAAAGGAGCCCCTGAACTAAAAATATACCAACTAAATAAGATTTTGCTATATACCCTGTAATAATATTACATTCCCCTTTGCCAGTCTGACTGAAAACAAAGGTTGTTCAAATGAGCAAGTTTCAATGTCCTTTCTCTGACAATTCAAGGTGACATAAATTGTTGGACAAGCACAAAAGCATATTTGATCACATCACTAGACAGAGATGACTTTTAAAATGTTATAAGCAATTTGTTAGTTTTTTCAAAATAAAGCTCAAGATTTTGAAGTTAAAGTAATTATAATTTGATAACATGATCTACATCCTCAATACAAATTATTGATAATATTTAATTTTAATATATTTTATTACAGTTATAATTAAGACCTCTATTTAATAAAACAGATTTATAAGCTAATTAATGGCTTCTGTTTAAAATTAATTACTTTCTTGGTGACCTGTCTCCTTTCTAAAAGCTTCTGTGATGGTCCAGATACAAAACATCTAGAAACACAAAAGGCATTGGAAAACTAAAAATTTCAATTAAAAAAAAAAATGACTGGCTTAGGAAAACTACAAGAGTTAAACTCTTAGGAAGAGTGTAAAGAACTATTGGCAACAACTGGGGAAGGAGAGCCTTAATTCTTGTTATGAAAATGAGAAAACAATTTGAATAGATTAAATGGTTTTGCAAAAATAAAAAAAGGGAAAGTATTGTGTTGATATAAGTTTTATTAAACATGGTAGAAAGTTTTTTTTAAAAAAATGGGGCAATTCTTTGGGTGAGATCTAAAAGAAATGGAAAGAGAGAGGTCTAGATATGAGACAAATGAAGTCCAATCTTAATACAAGAATAATTAAAAGTTGACATATTTTTAGATCTAAAGTTTGACCATAGACAAGTGGCAAGCAAATTCTCACAGGGAACCCATCAAAAACCTAAAGAGAAAGTATTTTGTGTACTATTTAAAGCATTTAAACATTGTTGGTAAGGTTTTAATGTAAAAGGTATTTTTTAAATTATGTTAAGTTCTAAACTTTTTGTGTGTGTGTGTGTAATCAGACTTACACTTTATTCTGTCAAACATTAGGGGCAAGGGTCAGACAAAGGCCCTTCTAGTCTCCTCAGAATTACAAATTCCAGCTCCATATCTCTCTGTCTAATTTCAATTTCTTCCTCTTCTCCCCCTCTTCCTCCTCCTCTTTATTGTCTTCATCAGAGCTGAAGGTGTCCTCTTGCAGGCTGTAGTCATGGATGATCTACTAGATGAGTTCTTGAAGATGAGGTATCTGCCCTCCTCCAGCTTTCTGCAGATGTCCACAACACAGCACAGAATGTTCTCTATGCTCAGGTTGATCTGGTTGGAAAACTCATTAGGTTCGAACTACTGGCAGCTCAGTTTGACATGGTATGAGTAGTCTTTCATAAGTTACTGAGACAGGTAACCAAGCCCAAGGTATTTGGATCTAGCCAGAAATGCATAGCAGGTCCAAAAGGTCAACTTGTAACTTCTGTTCTTCAGTTGAGTGACATTGATAGCACCACACTGAATCCAGTGTCAATACAGTGCTTGAATCCCACTCATTGTTGAGAGTGATGGGGGAGGCTTCCCTGCTGGGCTGCAGTCATGAAGCCATCATTCTCACAATGGACCATAAGATCAATATTGTTTCCAAGTTTCACCTGCAGTAATGGTAAGCAACAGTGGCAATTTTGTCCGTGTCCATGTGGTCCTTCAAATATGGGATCAATTACTGCTAGAGAAGCTATGTTTGATGTAGGTTGCTTCCAAGTCCAGGTTGCAGGATGAATTGTGGGAATCATCTTCATCTTTATTGAGCTTCTTGACTGTCTCACTCACCATCAGGAGGTCAAACTCAGAGTTGCCCTTCTCGAAAAAGAATTTGGGCTTGATTCTCTGTAACACACGAGTAGGTACTCCAAGTGGGTACAGAACATCAGTGTGGCCAAAATAATGTCAATAGCAAATATGTCCCCCACCCCGAGTTTTTGCCAGCTTTCAGATGATGAGGTCAGCCATGGTGGTGATGGTGTGGAAGATGAAATGATTTTTCACTCCACATGGTAATGTGGTCAAATATTTTCTCATAGTATTCTAAGGCCGTACAACACTCAATACCTTATGACTCTGATACTTCCAAGCAGTGCATCTTCATTAACTTTTTTTAAAGATTTAATTATTTATTTGTGAGGCAGAGTTACAGACAGAGAGAGGAAGAGATAGACAGAGAGGTCTTCCATCTGCTCATTTACTTTCCAAATTGCTGCCATGGCTGGAGCTGGGTCAATCCAAAGCCAGTGGCCAGGAGTTTCTTCCAGGTCTCTCATGTGGGTGCACAGCCCCAAGCACTTGGGCCATCTTCCACTGCTCTACCAGGCCATCAGCAGAGAACTGAATAGGAAGTTGTGCAGCCAGGACATGAACCAGTGCCCATTTGGGGTTCTGGCGATGCAGACAGAGGCTTAACCTACTGAGCCACAATGCCAACCCCCTTCATTAACTTCTTAATCCATTCCCTTTCTTACCTTCTAGCGTGGGGATTGCAAGGAAAAGTGGCTACAGCCAAAACATGTTTTTTCTGCTTCTTCAGTGACCTACAAGATATCAAGTTTCCATTCCTTTATGCTCCCTTATCTGTGCCTCTCTGGCAATTGATGTGATGGCAACTGGGCATGCCTGATAGCTGATATATCTTCTACTAGCCAGTACACCCAGAAATTTATACAGTTCAGCTGTGTAACTCCTTGGCTGCCTGCCACTACTGTCAATACAAACATATAAGAAACTGAGGGCAGAGCTGAGTGCAGACCTCTCTGCTGTAGTTCCTCAGCTGCCACAAACAATGGGATCTCTTTTCTGTAACTTGTCCACTGCCACAGCAAGTGAATATGTTTCCTGTGTACTCTCACTTGCCATCATGAGAATGAAGAGCTACAGATCCCCAAAAGACTCTAAAGTCATTTTTTAGCCTGTCCGAGCCACCATGATTTGTTGAGGTGCTGGCTGGATAAAGCATGTTCTTTCTACCAATGGCCCCATGAGTGTTCCTCCAGCTCCTGGCCCCACACATCCCTCCAACAAAACCACAGAGCTTGGATCCAACATCCGGTCACTAAGAATTTTTGATGAAGAGTCTTGAGGTTTCTGTCAAGTTTTAAAAAAAGATTTATTTTATTTATTTGAAAGACAGAGTTACTGAGAGAAGCAGAGAGTGGGAGAGAGGTCTTCCATCTACTGGTTCACTCCCCAAATGGCCACAATGGCCAGAGCTGAGCCGATCCAAAGTCAGGAGCCAGAGCTTGTTCCAGGTCTCTCATGTAGGTACAGGGGCCTAAGGACTTGGGCCATACTCTGCTGCTTTCCCAGGCACATTAGCAGGAAGCTGGATCAGAAGTGGAGCAGCTGAGACTTGACTTGTGCCCATATGGAATGCTAATGTGGCAAGCTTGGGCTTTAACATGCTATGCCACAATGCTGGCTCCTTCTGTTATTTGTTATTCTCGCCTCTGTCTCACTGCAAACTACTTTAAGAATTTTACACTTATGTACTTCTCTCTCCTAGTGCTTGGCACATTTAGGCAAGGTCTACAGGTTCAGGAAGGCTTATCTTGAAACATATTCAGTCAGTCTTTATGGATTCTCTGCTGTATAATTTTGCTGTTGGCAGACTTCTGTGTGCACATTGTATGCACCAGTTGGAAGCTAGTTCCAACCTCCTTGTGAAAATAAGCATATTTATTTCCACTGCCAAATTGAGGCGAGTGTTTTTGTATAGCTCTTATCTTGTTAGGTGACATCTGTCTTTCCTACAGCCTTTCCTAGCCAATCCCTTTTGCTGAATAGCATATAGGGTTTATCCCAATACTGGTTGGGATCCCCAAAGGAACACTTTCCTGCCTGATGGATTGCCCTGGATCATGAAGGCCCATTAACTTCACCATCTTCTGGAACCTGCAATATCTTCAGGTGACCAGGATGCCATAAAATGGTTCATTCATGAAATTGTGCTATTGGCTACACTCAGAGGAGCTGGGGAAGAGGGGAAAGCTCATGTTTCAGCAAGCACTGTAAACAGGGCCCTTGGATTCTTCTTTATGCCTATATAAATATGGACATAACGTTTCAGAAATTATTTGGATATAAAATCTGTTTTCATTATATGCATTTTGTATATATTTGCCTGGAAAGTGTTTATTTACATTGTCAGTTAAAACATCAAGGTCCTTATTGTTGATACAAATCAGATAACCTTGAATGATAACTTTAAGTGAAAGAACTTAATAGAAGTCACCTCTACCTCTGTATCTCTACAAAACCAATTCCTTTGCAACATCTAGGCACTTACTATCTTTATACACAAGGGGTCTGAAGCCTTGGGATATCATCAAATAATCAGCCTCAAGCAGGGAAAGGTTTGTAACAGCTAAGGAAGATGGTAGAAAAGTAGAGTTTCCCAAAGAAAGTGCTAAGAAATTTGCTAAGAATTTTATAGCAAGGGTTAAGAGTGTCCAGAATGTTGAGCAATTGAAGGGGGAAACTAATTTCAGCTCAGGCAGCAAAAGTCTTCACACATTTTTCATTCAAAAATATGACCCAGACTTGTTTTAAAATATGACTCAACTTGTGTTTTTTTTTTGTTTGTTTTTTGTTTTTTTTTTTTTTGTTTTGTTTTTTTTTTTTTTTTTTTTTTTTTTTTTTTGCTGATTTTCTTGTTTGACTGGTGGTCTGGAATCTTCTGAATATAATGTTGCCAGGTAAGCTTCCTGGAACCTTCTCTGAAACAGGCTCAGGCCAGTACACTGTTTCAGATGGTCTGCAAGTGTTCTTGGGTCCATCTTTTGCCTAAATCCTTTCCTCTATGGTACAAAATCCCCATGAGACATTTCACTCCTCCTTCTTCAGAGGTAAGTAAAAATCATTCTTCTGTAACTACTTCTGACTGAATGGGGATCCATTGTCTCCAAGGTTAGAGCTATGAAACTTGTTCTACAAAAGCTCAATTTTCTCCTCTTCTATTTCTAGGGTAACTTAGGGACTCTTTTGGGTGAACCTGGATTGTGTCATGAGGTGTCAATCAGGGAGCTCCCTGGCCCCACAAATAATCATCTACTTTTGTAAAAGAGAGCTGAAAGAAATTGGTTTTGCCCGGAGACCTTCTCCTCTGGAGATATCTTGGACACCCCTATTTGCAATGTCTCTCCTGCTTGAAGTACATACTGAATAGGCCTAATTTAGCTGGTACTCTATTGTTGATCCCCCATTGGGATCAACAGGGTTACTCACCCATGGTGGCTTCCCTCATTTTCTTGGGTTACCTGGAGCAGTTAATAAGGCTACCTGAGCTTCGGGATCCCATGAAGAATAATTCCTGAGACACTCTCTTAACTTCTCTAGAAAGACAGAGGATTTTTCTCAGGACCCTGAATATCTTTCTTACTTAACTTGAATTCGTGGATGCCTGCTTACTTCTTACATGCCTTTTAGCAACATAGTCCTATAATTCACTAATCTCTGTAGGATCTTTGGAATATTGAGGTCTCAATTTGGGGCCATCATTGGAATTGATCCTCAGCCAGCCTCCTCACCTGGTTATCAGTTTAAATGGCAGCTGCTTGTCAACCTTTCCCTGGCTTTTACAAGCTCAGTTGATTTTACCTCCACTGTCAGAATTATCTTTAAGATTGGAATAGGGTTTTGAGTTGTAAGATTGTCCCTTAATTCCTCAGGGTTTGCTGTTAGGACTTCAATGTGTGCCTTCCAATTATATAAGTCAGAGTGGTGAAAGGTACATGCATGTTTATCAACTGTCCTTGTCATCTGGAACCTGATGGTGGGGGCACATACCTCCCCCAGGCTGACAGTTAGTCCCATGTCTGGTTGTACAATTGAGAAGGGGTATGTTCCTGCCCTGCAGCTTTCTCTTATTGTTTTACCTGTTTCCTTGATAGATCTCTCATGTTGAAAAAAAAAAAAAACAGTGCCATACCTGTGTTAGGATTACATCTGACACAAAGTCCATTCTTCTAGTCCAAATTAACATTCCCTTAAGTACCAATGGATCCTACCCCCATCACCTCCACACTGAGCCTTTATCAATTTTTACTTTCTCTTCTGCATCACCCTTCCATTTATTTTTTTTTATTGGTTCCAGTGTTCTAGAAGAAGAATATTTAACACTTTCTAGTTTCTCTAATCTTACTCAAAAATTTTTCCCCAAAATATTCATTATCTTTCAGTTTTCTCTCTATCTCTGTCTCTTTTTGGTGGGAAGTTTGAGTTTGATGTTGGGACAATAAGTCAGGAGTAGATCTATCTAAATTTCTATTTTTATTTATGTGTTCAGGAAAGCTGGGTCAGAATTTTTTAAACAGTTGGTAAGCTGTAAGAATTCATCAATGGAGACAGAAAATTAGCTTACTAGAAATGCATATTAAGGCTAATGAACTATTAGAGTGACCCTAGCAGATAACAGCCTTCTCATCCTAATTATCTTATCTGTGGAGAACTGGACGTGCTTGGCAAATAATAAGACAGGTGAAAACATTCATTTAATAAAAATGTAATTTTGACTGTGAAAACTAACTCAAAACTTATAATCTCAATAAATAACTTTGCATTAGTCTGCTAGGACTGTCATAACAAAATTGATAGCCATAGATTGATATCTTAAGTAACAAACATGTAGTTATTTTCTCTGTATTCTAAAGGCTAGAAGTCATGATCAAGGTGCTAGCAAATTCAGTTATTTAAGAGGGATTTCCTCCTAGCTTATGGACAGGCACTTTCTTGCTGTGGCCTCATATGGCCTTTCCCCAATGCTCAGGCAGAGAGAGCTCTCTGGAGTCGATCACTCTTTTTGTGAGGACACCAATCCAATCAGATTATGGCCACACTCTATGACCTTGTTCAACTGTATTATTCCCTAAAAAATTCTTCCTCTAAGTATAGAAACTTTGGACATTAGGTCTACAATTTTTGAATTTCAGATGGATACAATACAATACACAATAACCTTGAATCTGCTTACCTTGTACAGTTGAACGATTTAAATATTAACTGAATAGTTTTTGCTGATAAACTATAAACTATTTAACTTCTGTATGAATATTTCAGATATAAATTTTGCCCTTATGTAATTATCATTTTGACACATGTGACTTTGCACTCAAAACAATGTATTTTCTGGGTTAAGATGTGGTTTCACTTATACAGTATTCACTAAAAAAGAAACAGCCCTTGGAGTCCATACATTCTTCCATTAATCTTCTAGTTAAGATTACTAAAACTCTTTTTTGTTACCTATAGTAATCTGTAATTACAAGATTTTAAAAATTTATTTATTTAAAAGAGAATCAGAGAGGGATCTTTCACCTGCTGGTTCACTCCCCAAATTGCCCACAACAACCAATGGTGGGCCATTCCAAAGCCAGGAGCCAGGAGCTTTATCCAGGTCTCTGACCTGAGTAGCAGGGACCAAAGTATGTTAATCATCAACTTCTGCCTCCCAGGGTGTGCATTGGTGAGAATGCTGGATCAGAATCAGAGATGGGACTTGATCCCAGGTATTTCAATATGGGATGTAAGCATTCTAAGTTGTAGCTTAACTGTTGCATCACAATGCCCTCCCCTGCACAGACAAGATTTAGAAGGGTTGTCTCTACAAGCTGACTCCACCTGTTCATATTCAAAGAAATACCATCTAGTTTGCACCTGTATTACTCAAGCAATGTACAGGTCAAATGAAAATCTGCTTCTAAAACATGCCTGCATGTTCCTTTCCAAGGTTCTGAGGAGGAACATCCTCCTCATCCACAACCATGAACCTCAACTACATTCACCTAAGCACAGAGGCATCTTGCCATGGTGAACACTTCTTCACTCTAAAGCTGTCAAATCTGATATCACGTCTATGTTGAGATCTTCTCTGACTCCACATACATAAAGTAAGTTCACCTGTTTTACTCTCATAACACACTATACTTCTTCACTAAATTATCACAATATGTAAATGTATTACAATATTTTTATATTTGTCCAATCCCTGAATCGCTCACCATCCTTGAAAAAAAGTATTCTTCCGGGGGGAAGATGCTGTATCTATTTTATCAGCGCTATAAATTCTATATATTCCCTCCATATTATATGTAATAAAAGACAATAATTCCTGTTTAATATAAGTAAAGATTTATTTTTATTCGTTCAAGATTTTTTGTGTCCATATCATTCTTGAGCTGTAGGGGGCCATTCAGAAAGATTACCTTAGTTCTTCTTAATATGTTATTCCCAGAGACAAAATGGAAACTAGTTTTCTTCTTCCCTATCAACATTTATCTACTAGTATTGGCTGTCTAGAATGCTTTCTTGAGACAGAATCGGAGGCTGAGGCTGAGTCTAGGGTCAGCAGAAAATAATAAGACAGATAAATCCTCTCTACTAGGAACAAAGGAGTTTGTATAGTACAGTCATTGGTTTCATGTTTGACATGCTTGGGTTTAGTAAAAATTTGCCATCCAGAGTACTAACTAGATATCTACTTAAGTAATTATCTGATTTGGATTATTATTAAGACTGAGTTTCAAAATCATCTTGCAATTTTCCTACGTTTAAGGAAATCCAGGTATAAAATTTAATTTCTAGGTAGCTCAAATGCTTTTATAGCATAAATCCATTTGAAAATATTTCTTCGAGAAAATCAGTGGGTGGATCAAAGTTTAAACATCATATTACTAAATCAAGGATCTGGAGAACTTAATGTAACTCTGGCTCATAAGCAAGTATCTTAGCCTTACCAGTTCTGTTTGCCAATAGGGAAAATGAATATTTTACAACCTTGCATGAATAACTATCAAATGAAACTAAAAAATTTTTTAGATTCTTAGTCATATTTATGTGAAAACAAATATTTGTTTTTTACTATTAACTTTAATCTTAAGGTAATGGAATGGTGACTGGCAAAATGTTAAAAGGTGATAATGTAGATATAATTTCTAAAAATGAATAATTACTTTGATTTGAAACAATAATGGACATTAGAAAGAAAGGACATTCCTCAGATATGCTTCCAGAAAAGAACTTAACAATCCCACTTAGAATTGATATTAGTTAACTCTTGGGAAGTAGAACTCAGTAATTCAGGTTTCATTATATAAACATCTTTGGCATTTCATTTACTTTCTAACTAAAACAGCTGGCAAAACAATAGAAGTGCTAGATTATTTGGAAATTAGTTTTTGGGTTAATTCTCCAAATGGCTCTAGGACAAAAGCAAATGCTTCAATCTGTTCTGTGTTACTTGAAATGAATATTTCCCTTCTTTGTTAAAAAATATAATATTTTTAAAGTAAAATCTTTGGAACTCAGTGTTGGGATTTATAATACAAATAACATCAAAAAAGCAAGAAAATACAAATATCACAGTCAGCTTTACTCCAATATTATGCTTTAGATATTGTCATTAACAACATCTGTACCCCTTTTTTAATGGCAGATTCAAGCACCCCATTTTTTGTCTATAAGTTTACTTCTACATTCTTTAAGTATTCTAACTCCAAGTACTTTTTAAAATCCTCTTTGTGACTTACCATAATTTGACTACACAAACTTCTGTCATCTTCATTTCCCATTTTGTTAGCAGGCACAAGGGGATAGTTTGCTTGGGGTGTCACCAAATAATCATTTATTTGTGAAAAGGAGACACTGGGCAGGTACAATGCCCTGAAATAAACTGTCCCCCTGAGAAGCAGTTTGCCCGCCTTTTGCATCAAGGGCTAGTGCCATATCTGGGATATGGAAAAGAGGAATCAATAGGGCTCTTCCTGCTTATAATATGCATCCTTTACATTGTATGTTCACAATTATGACTCAAGGTGGTCTCTAGCAGATTTACCTCCTTTCTGGCCCTCTCTGAGTACGATGTTGCAAATAAACCTTTCCAGAAAATCTTCTCAAAAATAAATTCAAGTAAGGAAACTCTCACATTCTCTGCCCATGTTCCAGGTTCCCATTTTTGCCTGAATCCTACACTCTTAGTCCAGTTTCACTTGCTATCCAGTTTAGATTCCACATTTCTTCACTCTTTTCACATCATGCTTGCACATGCAGAGTGACTGATGAAGAACATGCATAATACTAGCAGGTCACCCTTTCAATTGATGGCCACAAACCACTGGTGATCACTTGTGCAGTAATGAGACTACCACTATTTCCTGTAGCAGATACTGCCTAAGTGTTCACAGTGAGGCCATAGCCTCCTGAACACTGGACATGGCTGCAGTCTTGCTTCTGCCTAAGCAGGCCTTGTGAAGGCATACCTTCCTAAATGGAATGCAGCTACAATAAGCAGAAGGTTTGGGTTATTATTAGATATTGCTTTTAGAAAAGCTCCTTATCATACTCCAAGGACATAGAAGATGAGCCAGGAGCAACATGAGTGCCAGTAGCAACTTGAATTTTTGCTTCCCACCATAAATATGTCACACAATGCTTAACCTAACTTGCATGTGTCTGCTTGTTATTTTTTTTACAATGATCAGTCCAGCAGTACATGCCTAATTGTTATGTTAGTAGGTAAACCCTTGACTAAATAATAAAAATGCCAGCTGAAGCTATCCAGTGGCACTCTTCAGATGAAGATGTCCGCGTTTCGCATTGATCATTTGAAACCCCAACAATTTCCTGTCTTCTCAAACTTCTTACACCCTTTCCCTCATCCAAATCTCAGATCACAAATTTATTCCAGGGTTATTGAAACACAAAAGCCTACTTAAGGACTAACCACTACCATGTTTCTCCCCCTTCTGACTCTGAAATCAGACATGACCCCCTAAAATCTACACTAAAATGTGGCCCCTTAAGTTTCCCAGAAGTGCTATCTGGGGTGCCACATATGCTACCGGAATTTGGGGTGCCATATGATTTCACCACGAGCTTATTAATAAATCACCAATATTAATAAGCCCAAGAGGGTTCTTGCCTAATATTTAGAGAAGAATTCTAAATAGCAGCACAGATAAACGAGGCAGCATGGCATATTTTAAGCTTTTATTTAGTGAGAAAGATGCATAGGAGAGTGAGAGCTTTATTTAAGAGAGAGGTGAATAGGGGTTCATACCGAGCACCAGGAACCAGCCACGTGGAAGAGCATCTAGGCCTGTATCTGGGCCAGGAAGCCTAGGATGTGTGGCCCAAAGGCCATGCACCCTGGAGGCACAGGGCTACAGCAAGCCCGCATCCTGGCAAGAGTCCAGGGAAGAAGAGAGGGGGCCAGGCCACATCAAGTCCCATCTTTTAACCCACTTCTAAAGAGGAGTGGTTAATTAACCTGATTGGCTGTTGAGCACCCAGGTGTGGCCAGGTAGGGGGATGAGGCCACACGGGTGTGGTGAAGGCAACAGGTAGGGTGTGAAGTCACACAGGGGCATGGCAAAGGCATGGTCTTCTAGCTCACAAATCTAATCAAGTTTAGCCCATATGTCTGCCTACTTCATTCCCCCCTCAGAGACTCAAGACCTTAATCTTAAGGGGATGTTGATGAGCATCAAGTCACCATCTTCTGTAGCTGCTTCCTGCTTATTAGGGATGCAGACCCTGCCTGTTCTCGGTCTGGAAGTCTCTGCCTATCTCATCTAATGAGTTCGCTTCACAGACTGGAGCTCTTTCAGTCACTGCCATCCTCCATGTCTCCTACATGGTCATCATTATTCTCAGAAGCTTGAAACATGTTTGTCAATCACCATGAGCAAGATTGGAATAGCCCCAAGTGCAATTGGTGTGCCCCTTAAAATAGAAAAAACATGTCTAGCCATCTCCCAGAGAGTAGGTGGTGGGAGATTACCCCTATGCAAACTATAAAACCATTTAGCTTGAGCATAGAGGGCTTTGATGTCCCTTTCTGTGAACATACTATTTATTGAATAAAGGTGACAGATCCCGTTGAGCACTGCACACATGCCCCCTTGTTCTATTAACATGAACTCTAAGGCCTGTCTATTGTCCATAACTACCCTGGGCAGGGAGTCTACTGAAATCAGAGCCTGCTGTAGAAGTCATCCTGAAGTGTAGTCCAGATTACCCATAGCTAAGGTCAGGTTCTTAAAGTCGGTTTCGTAAAACTCTTCTGGGCTGTCATTCTTTACCGCTGACAAACCCACTAAGGGACCCTTCTGCCAATAATAGCACTCAGAAAGGACCAAGAGAGGTATGTACATCAGGTGGGCACTGAATTGCAGCATTTTAATGTGGCTAGGACAAGAGTTCTTCTTATCCTTCTGCCTTTTGAAGAGGTATTTTAGATCTTCAATTGGCTCACAGGAATAAGCCAATGTATCTGTTGGATCCACCTGTGGAGACTGATGACTTAGCCCTCCACGAAGTATGGAGGTGGTTAAGAAATTCCTAGAGCAGTGGCTACCTGCTGGGTTATTTTAGATATAAATATAGGTCCACTGTTACTATGGAGTGACCATTGGAGTACAACGCATTACATGATGTCTTTCAACAAGGCTTTAGACGCCTCGTGTGCTTTTTCCATTCATGTCAGAAAGGCCTCTATCCATCTTGTAAAAGTATCAATAAAGACTAGAAGGTACCTATAATTGCTTGTTGGGGGCATATTGGTAAAATCAACCTGCTAATCTTCTCCTGGGTATGTTCCCCTCCTCTGCATAGGAGTCAACAGGGGAGGTGGCCTTACCTGGCCAGGGTTATTCTGTAAACATAGTGGGCAAGAGCGAGTCACTTCCTCTATGACCATATTTAGTCCCTTTCCTCCAAAAGCTCGGGAGACCAGTTGTGTTAAGGTCTCTCTTCCCAAGTGGGTAGAGTTGTGTATCTCCTTAATAATTTTCCATTGAGTGGCCACTGGTAGTATAATTTTATTATTTAGCATCCACCATCCATTTGTGTTTTTAGTATAGCCTCGCTGTTGTGCCCATTCATTCTCAGGCTCCGTATAGTGAGGTTCCTTAGCCACTTCCACAGACTGAGGTATAAGGGCCATTTCCAAACTCTCCTGTGTAGCTGCTCTTTTTGCTGCTCTATCTGCTAACACATTTCCCTGGTTAACATAATCATCTCCCTTTTGATGTCCCTTGCAGTGGATGGCAGCTACTTCTAAAGGCTCCAGTACTGCCTGAAGTAGAGCCAGTATCTCTTTTCCATATTTAACAGGGGAATTTTTTTGCAGTCAGTAGGCCTCTCTTTCCAGATTGCTGCATGTGCATGTAACACAAGGAAAGCATATCTGGAATCCGTATATATATTAACTTGCTGGCCTTTTCCCAGCTGTAAAGCCCTAGTCAAAGCAATAGGCTCCACCTTTTGGGCTGAAGTATTGTGTGGCAGTGCTTGGGCTTCTATTGTCTAAGTAAGATCCACTACAGCGGCCAGCGCCGCGGCTCACTAGGCTAATCCTCTGCCTTGCGGCGCCGGCACACCGGGATCTAGTCCCGGTCGGGGCACCGATCCTGTCCCGGTTGCCCCTCTTCCAGGCCAGCTCTCTGCTGTGGCCAGGGAGTGCAGTGGAGGATGGCCCAAGTTCTTGGGCCCTGCACCCCAGGGGAGACCAGGAGAAGCACCTGGCTCCTGCCATCGGATCAGCGTGGTACGCCGGCCGCAGCGCGCCAACCGCGGCGGCCATTGGAGGGTGAACCAATGGCAAAAAAGGAAGACCTTTCTCTCTGTCTCTCTCTCTCACTGTCCACTCTGCCTGTCAAAAAAAAAAAAATATCCACTACAGCATAGCCTGCCTTTCTAACTCCTTCCTTCCTATAGCTGCTGCCATCAGTAAACCATTCGGCATCTGGATTTTCCAGGGGCTCATCTCGTATGTCTGGCCTACTAGAGTACACCTGCCTACTTCAACTCCACTTACACTCTTCATTCTTGATACATGCTCTGTGGTCCTGTCTAAGCCAGTTTCTCAACTTGTGCAATAGATTGCATCCCTTCTGGCAGAGGAATGACACCAATCGCTATGGAACTGTTACCCCTCCTTTTTCACAAACATAACTACTTCCTTTCAACCACAATTCCTTATCAACAAATAAACAATATTTTTACTGTATTTTACAAAATAAGCATACAAAAACACTTGGCCCTACACTCCCATCTGGCTACAGCCCTCAAGAGCTGTTCACTTTTACAGTCAAATGCTTTGAAATATGTATATTTGCTTCCTCCTCCCAGGCTGTCCATACTGTCTTGAATTTGCCCAATTAAACATTTACCTTACCACTACAACTGCACTCTTCATAACTTCACCAAAGACCTACAAGCTCTGAAGTCAATTTTCAGACTTCTCACTACTTAATCAGTATACTTGATTCACCTGATGTCAGCTTCCACGCTTCAGTATCCTTTGTTGATTCCTCCTAAGCTCCCTAACATCTAAGCATCAGAGTAGCCATGATCTCAGACCTTTCACTTCTCTCTTCTTGATATTTGCTGTCTAGATGATCTCAGCTACCCTTTTTTTAAAAAAAAAAACTAGCTATAAATTATTTCCAAATTCATAGGTCCATTAGATATTTCTACTTCCATCAGTGATAAAATTCTCAACAAAGGAAAATGCCCCAATCAAGAAAATCCTCCTCAACAAAGTTGAGCCTTTCTTTTATGCCCTTCTGAGGTTTAGGCAGGGAAATCTGGGGTGAAAACGAATCAAATATTCAAAAGGGGGCGGAGTTTGTGGCCCCTGCACGAGCACCACTCATTTCTGTGCCCTTTTTTTAAGGAAGTGTCATGGTGTCAGATGGATGATGGCAGTGGGAGCACCCCCCTGATAATTGTCTTAGATTGTCCTAAAAGTCAGCGGGGCAGGGGGGATCGGCAGACAGCAGGGGAACACATCCTACAGTCATGTTGAGTATTTCCAGCTACTGCTGGTTCCAAGTTCGCATGATTGTGGAACTTGCAGTTTCCAATGCTCAAAAAGGGCCAGGGTCTTGCTGGTGCATGGGCACTGGTGCACAGAAAGACTTGAGTTGCCACACAAAGGGATTTGGATGGTAACCACAAGGGGCTTGTCATGCCAGCCTGGCCAGCCTGTCATATTGTCCCACTGCAGCTGTCGGTGGAAGATCAGCTGCACCCATAAAACCGCGAATTTCCTGCAGCTGTCATTCACCAAGCTGCAGCCGAGGAGCTGTCCAGCGGCAATTCAGCTGGAGTTATAAGACCTCAGCTCACTGAGCTGTCAATCGCTGACCTACATCCGCAAGGGGCGGCCAGACATCAGCTACTCCGCTAGGTAAATACGTTCACACAGCAGAAGGATGCATGACAGCCGATTGGTCAATAACCCAGCCTCCTTGGCCATAGTGGAAAGCATTAATAGTAAACTAGCACAATTCGTTTGTAGGTTTGTTTCCTGGCTATGTGCCACACCTGTGTTAGGCATCCTTATGCCCACCCCAGCAGATTTTACTCAAGATACTTATCCTGGGGTTGGGCAAAGCTAGTCCAGAAGCCACCTCCAGGACATATAATGCACTTTCTCCTGGAGGAAGGTCAGTGTTAGGAGCCTTCCCCATACTAGTACATTATCTTGAGAAAATGAAAATGAAAATTCTACCGGGTGAAGAACTTCAGTAGCCATAATGCTACTTTTCAAAATGTTACTGATCATTTATAAAAATAAAGAAATGCATTAAATGTTAAATATAAATGTAAGGACTGACTTACTGAAATCTTGAAGCCCCATATTTGCTAGGGAAATCAGGCATCTAAACTAGAGCTCTCCAACTTTATCATGCGTTATAATCACTAAACATCTGGCCAAAGTGCTACTGTCTGGACCTCATGCATTGCCTTCTTTTTGACTTAGTAAATGTGGGTGGTAGGTTTGATAATTTGCATTTTTGTCAATTTTCCAGATGTTAGCTGGAAAACCACACTTTGCAAACATAGGCTACAGCTATGACATAGACTTATTGAAAGGTAAGTTTTTCTCAGAGATAACTCCCATGCCTAGAGAAAGGAAATGACATTTGTTTATTGATTGGTGTTAGAATCTTCTTTTACCCTTATGTGGAATCTAGACCACCTTTCACATCAACACCAGCAAAATAAAACAATTTCAGGGCCATGTGACATTAAGAGATACATCCAATTATATTGTAATATTCCTGGATTATGCAGCTACAGATATAATTTGTACTCATACATATGATTCCCTATTGTGTTACTTCTAAAAGGAAAAAACCAGGATAAAATGAACAGAAGCTTTAGACTGTCATAGAGAATTATGTCAAAATCAAAGCAAGGGTACTTCTGAGAGTCTGATTATGTGATGTTATTCTTGATTTACTAACAAGATATGCAGCTGATCGTCTTAAAATCCAATTGCCAACATAAAGAGAAAACTTTTAGCTTCTCCCTTATAGCCTGTACTTTCCATTGACAATTTTGGTATTAAAATATGTCTTCTGACTTAATGTAGAACATTTTACAACCACTGTCTTCCTCTGCATACTCTTTTCCAGATTAAAGGGGCTCTGGATAGAGACAGAAAAATAAAGTGATGGCTTATACTCTGACTGGAAAGCAGTTAGTATATTTGATTCTCTGTAAGGTATAGCATGATTGAGAAAAATGAGTCTCTGGCACACGCAGGGTTTATCTCTCCCTTTTGTTTACAGTTCTTGATAAGCAAGCAACTGAAAAGATAACTCTTAAATTGAGCACAGTACATCACAGATAGGTCTCATGACTGAGCCTACCCACAAAGTAATTTTTGTTTCCACTATTGCTGTTAAAAACTTGCTAATCCACTTCCTTCTAGGGCTCTGATTTTCACTTCATTCTTATCCATAAATTTCAGTCTCCTGCAGACCTAACAAAAACTTATGAATAATAAGAATTTCAGAAGCATGTTACACCTTTTCCATAAAATTTTGACCCAAAATAAAAGTATTGAAGTGACTGCCATCCTTGGAATACAGCAGCACACAGCAGTAAAG
Organism: Lepus europaeus; assembly: GCF_033115175.1. NCBI lineage: Eukaryota > Metazoa > Chordata > Mammalia > Lagomorpha > Leporidae > Lepus > Lepus europaeus. The sequence goes on from NC_084829.1 coordinate 119,916,886, forward strand.
ATGAAAGCCTTCTTTATCTTGACTTACAAAATTGAAACAGATAACTATCTTCTTCAGTGCTTAAAATTTTGAATTTAATCTTGGATCTGTTTTTTTAAGTATTAATGTCCACAGTGTTGTCGTAGAAGTCAGTGATTGAAGTAAATCTAAAGAATATAAAGGGCCGGCGCTGCGGTTCACTAGGCTAATCCTCCACCTGCGGCGCCGGCACACCAGGTTCTAGTCCCGGTTGGGGCGCCAGATTCTGTCCCGGTTGCTCCTCTTCCAATCCAGCTCTCCGCTGTGGCAAGGGAGTGCAGTGGAGGATGGCCCAAGTGCTTGGGCCCTGCACCCTCATGGGAGACCAGGAGAAGCACCTGGCTCCTGGCTTTGGATAGGAGCATTGCACCAGCTGCAGCATACCGGGCCGTAGCGGCCATTTGGAGGGTAAACCAACGGTAAAGGAAGACCTTTCTCTCTGTCTCTCTCTCTCTCACTGTCTAACTCTGCCTGTCCAAAAAAAAAAAAAAAAAAAAAAAAAAAAAAAAAAAAAAAAAAGAATACAAAGGATCACAACCAGGGTTTCTGTTGAAGCAAAGCATAGGATGAAGTCCACAGATTATTCTAGCCATGGTACAGAACAGGTACATATTTTAAATACTTAAAAGCTTCTATGATTTTGTCATAAAAGAACTTATCCTACGTGAAAAAAATTAAAAATATTGATTTAACAACCCTGCCAACATAATCATGATTTTGGCGCTCGCTCTCTCTCATTCTCCCTCTCTCTCACTGTAATGACATTAAACGTAAAATTCAAGGACCTAATATGAGTATATTAAAGTGTGGAAGTTAATGAAAACTTAAGATATTGAAATTGAGAATAAAATTCTTTCTATTTTTTTGGAAATTTCTTGATTATTAGTTACAATGTGATGGGCTTTTTATTTCTTCAAGAATAGTCAAAAATGAATCAATGAGCCTTGTAAGAGGTACAACTAATAAAATATAGCATTGTTCATAACAAATAAAATTAGATTGAAATTTCAATCATTCTTGAATATATCTTCAGAAGTAATGATATAAAGTTAGAAAATGAAAACCCTATCAGAAAGAAAAGAAAAAGAGGAAATAATTTACCTTCCAGTGAGTTCCTATTAATATGAGAAACTAAAATCTCTGAAGGATACTATGAGGAACACTGATTGTACTTGTCAGACCCAACTTGGTGATCATGTCCAAAGCTGTGAAAAGCAAATTGGCAAGTGATTAAAGGAGATCCATTTATCCCCTTGTATTTATGTATCTATTTGATGCCCTACTTCATTTTTTGAATGATGGATTTGACACAATTACAGTGTGTCACAGTACAAAAATGGATGAGGAAATAAGCACAAGGAACGCTATTTGAAGTAGGATTAGGAATAGAGATATAGATGATGATACAGATAATGATAGATATATAGATACATATATACATTTTGGATATCATAAATTCCCACAACTGCTAAGGTTGGTTATAAATTTGCCCCAGGTTTGAAATTATTAACAAAATTAAATCAAAATTTTTCTGAAATTGGTACTATTGCAAAAGCAATAATGATCAAAAATTCATTTATGTTAATTTCTCATTTGTTTCTGACATTCTTCCAATTTCTCTATAACCCTGCCTTAAAATTTTTTAGATTTTGTATTTTTACAAATAAAAAATGACAGTTTAAATTTAACTTATCCCATCTGCTGTGAACATTGATTTCTGTGTTAAATATTGCTTATATAGGACATCTATCTAGGATTTTAATACATTCTTTTCATTATTTTTGTTATCCCTATTAATTCATCTATCTATATTTCAGGTTTTTATTTTATTCCTGAGAGGAAACTACAAAGTCACACCTACTATGTCTTTTTCATAGAAAACTGTCCATTGTGTGTTGTTGATAAGAACAATAACAGTACAATTAAGCATTTATGGCGAATGGGGTCAGGAGCCAGTGACTAAGCAGAGTTGCACTACTGTGTTTGCTGCTTTCATCTAAATTACATGCTGAGTGCCTTCATCCACCCATTTAATCTCTTCAACTTTGAAATCTAATTTCTTCTTTTAAATCCTCTTTTCTTGTTTTGTTTGGTCTTCTAACCCTCAAAGCCCTGTTAGATAAGCACTAAATTCAGTTGAAATAATCCCTATTGATTCTTCTGTATCTTATAAAGTTTAAAGCAGGAAACCATTCAGATCAAAGACTGAAATAAATGTCACTGAGCTAATAAAAATAATAAATGCATTTAATATTTAAACCAACAATAGATATTTGCAGCAAGATGCATATTTCAATAATAATACACTTTACAGTGCTTACTAGGTAGTCAGTTAATCCATACACACATCCACAGGGCAGATGCTCTTACTACCTCCATTTTACCTATAAAGAGCTCAGTAGTTTCAGGTCAGTTATCGAAAGTCCCATAGCTACTGAGGAATGATGCTATGATTCAAATGCTCAAAGTCTGCTTCAGGCCATGCTCTGAACATCTACAATGTTCCTCCTAAGATGGAACTGGTCACAGGCATACCTGGAAGATTCTGATCAGATCTTAATTATTTGTTCCCTCATGTCCAACTGTCCACATCCCTCCCTAGTAATTTAACATCACCAAATATAAGCCAGATTAATTGATTCTATCAATGCATAAGATGACATTTAAAATATATTTCCATATTTCACGTGCACAAAAAAAATCATAAAAGGGAAATAGCAGATGAAGTAGTTAATGCAGATGGTTAGTCATCAAACAGACCCATCTTTAAATTCCTAAGCTAGTTTGCTAATAAATGCTTTGTGCAAATTTTTATTTCCAAATTTTAGTAATGCCATAGAAAATGTGGATATTGTGAAAAATCAAAATGTTGAAGGCCTAATGAAATTTTGGCTAAATATTCTAATATTTCCAAATGTCAAATCCCATATTTCAGTGTGCTTGATGAGAATACTGCCCACTGTTTATTGCTTCTATGATTATGACTCAAATGGTAAACAATTTGCATATTATTTTCCAATTGATAATATTGCAAAGAAATAAAAGGCTACTATAAATAACAAATATGAAGTTATTTTTATTCTTTTGATTTCACCTCAGCAAAGCAAAAATCTTGAGTTTGAATTTCTGGGTTCATTCTAATAAACTAAACCTTAGTTGAGCACCTAATATTTTCAAAACTTTGAACTAGAATCTGGAGGTGAGGTAGAGCTACATGCATGAAACTTAAGATCTAATAGAAGGAATAAAAAATGTGTGAGATAAGTATAATTCAAGGTAAATTGCTGAGAAAATGAAGAGCTGTTAACTACAAAATTGAACAAATTTCAGAGTTAGACAAGCAAAACTAAAAGTAAATAAATAAATAGGCTTTTATTAGCAGAAATAAGAGGAAAGCCATTACAAACAGAAGGAGCATCATGAACAAAGACCAAATGTCAGGAAAGATCCTTGTAGGCTCTGTGGGTGGCAAATGCTGAACTTGACTTCAGTGGAAGGAAAATGGGATTGACATAGCTACTTAGGATCAGATGATGGGGAGCCTTAAATGCCAACAAAAATCACAAGTAAATGTAGTAGAAGATTATGGAATAGGAGAGTGACACAATAAGACATTTAATTGAAGAAACTTTCTGTCAAAGCCCTGAGCAGAATTGATTAGAAAGAAAGAGGGGCTAGAGGTGGGAAGACCAATAAGGAAGCTATTATAGCAGTCCAAACTGTTGTAATTGAGGGTCTGGGCCAGGTCAGTGGCAGTGTTAATCAAAAGCAGGCGATGGATGCAAGAGAAACTAAATAGGTAGAGTTGCATTTTCTTGGGGATTTCTTAGACTTGATTTCTGAGAAAAGGAAATTAAAAGTTAATTCTAAAAATTCATGTGCAGTTAAGTATAAGAAGTAAGAAACTATTAACCCAACAAACAATTATAAGATAAAATGAGACAATCCTTGTGGGAAAACAGGTTTAATTGTGGACCTGATTGATGTGACATGGTAAAACAAAATCTAAGTAAAGATACTCATCACACTCATATTAATTTGGGTATGAAGTGCAAGGGATTCAAAAGATTGATGTGTATTGGGGAGCTGTCTGAACATTGATGATAGTTGGAAATGTGTCAATAAAAATCTCATCAGGAAAAGGAAAGAGGTAAATAATGAAGAGAAAGGAAACAAGAAGAGAGTCTTAGAGACTATATTTATAAATAGTAGGAGCTAGGAAGGACTATCAAAAGGTTAGCACAGAACACAGAGAAGCCAAAAAATAAATTTTCATGATAAAGATAATGAAGTAGAAAAGGATATGAAATGAGAAGAAGCTATCTGATTTTGAAACTAAGTGGTTTCTTATAGAAAAAACATCATAAAAGTGATAAGGATAAAAACTACATTGCCTGGTATTCATAAATATAGAGTATAGATTTAGGAAATAAAAGCAAGGATATTTGTGAAGAGTTATTAAACAGTAAAATACATTGTTGTCAACATTTTTCTAAGTTAAGGGTAAAAAAATTTGTTAACTTTTGTTGCAAGTTATTTATTTCATTTTAATTACTTTTGACAGCCCAGCAAGTGAACCCTGCCATATATTTATGGAATGTTTCACTGTATACATCTTGTTGGGTGATATTAAGATCTAGAAGACAAGGTTTTCCCTTCAGCAAACCCTTGGCAGATATGGCAAGAACACAGGACTGCTGCTTGTCCATGCATCCAGTTTTGCTCAGAATTTTGATTTCTAAGTCGTACAGACAAGTAAGGAAATTGGGCAATTTATTTCAGTAGCAGCACCAGCAATATCCTGTTTCTAGAATCAGCAAAACTAAATGCAGTTTGAGTTGTATTACTGGCTGCACTAGCTGTCTTGGGTTTTTTCCATTTTCTGAATCTGCTTCCCCAGTCTTCCAGACAGTATGAAGAGCTATTCAGTATCCTTTCAATACCTAAGTTAAATGCATAAATCAGCTGGAGTTGATATCTGTTTCTTACAGCTAAAAATGCTGATTGACACAGAAGTACGGTGAAAGATCAGGGTAACTGGGAGTTACAGGACTAGTTTTAGGGAGCAATGAAAAGCCAGTGGGGACTTGAGAACTTAGTAAAAAGTAATAGATTCAGAAGAGCAAAAGAGTAAGTAGGATTACAGAATTTTTCTAAAATATTTATTTATTTATTTGAGAGGCAGAGTTATAGACAGAGAGGGAGAGACAGAGAGAGACAGAGAGATTTTCTATCCCCTGGTTTACTCCCCCAAATGGCCTCAACAACCAGAGCTGGGCCAATCCAAAGCCAGGAGCTAGGAGCTTCTTCCAGGTCTTCCATATCGGTGCAAGTCCCCAAGCACTGGAGCCATCTTTCGCTGGAAGCAGAGAGCTAGATTGCAAGAGTAGCAGCCAGAACACGAACTGGCACCCATATGGGATGCCGGTACTGCAGGCAGAGGCTTAACCTACTCTGTCACAGCACTGGCTCCTACAAGAGAATTTAATAGTTCAATATAGCAGAAGTCAATGTATCAAAAAGTTCAATGCTCTGGGAGACCAGGAGAAGCACCTGGCTCCTGGCTTAGGATCAGCGAGATGCGCCGGCCGCAGCGGCCATTGGAGGGCGAAGCAACGGCAAAAGGAAGACCTTTCTCTCTGTCTCCCTCTCACTCACTATCCACTCTGCCTGTCAAAAAAAAAAAAAAAAAAAGTCAATGCTCTCTAACCAATTACATAAAATCAAGATGGTCTCTACTTGACCTGACAGCCAGATACACATTTTAAGGAATGTTTTTCATCAGGACACAGAAAGAATCCACATTTCAGTGTTATTCAATGCCACTGTCTTTTCTCAAAGTCTTTAGCCTCTGTTTTCCTCAGCCTCTGTTTTTTTTTTTTTTTCTTTTTTAATTTGTACTCAATTTCATTTATTTGAAAGGCAGAGAGATGAGAGAAACAGAACAAGACAGAAATCTTCCACCCTTTCATGCATTCACCAAATACCTGCAACAGCTGCAGCCTGATCTAGGGAGAAGCCAAGAGCCCCACAACACAATCATGCCTCCCACCTAGGTGGCAGGGATCCCCGCTGCCTCCTAGCATATACATTAGCAGGAAGCTAGAATCAGAAGAGCAACTGAAACTCGAACCCAAGCTTTATGATATGGGATGAAGGTGTCCCAACCAGTATCTTAACCACAGTGCCAAATATCACCATTTTTCAGCTTTGATTCTAGCACATCACGGGGTTCTGTCTGTATGCTTTGATATCACCCGATTTACTCTGGAGTCTTCTTAAATGTTTAAATACAAGTAACATGTACTTGTGGTAAAAAAAATAAAATAAAAAAAGGAAAAAGAAAAGTATACCATTAAAAACAAGTTTCCTCCTTCAGTTCTTCCCAGTCTAGTCCTATCCCCAGAGGTAATCATCACTATTTCTGTTTTTAATTCTTCTGTAGGAATTTGGATTAATTATTTAAACAGAAATCTCAACCATGTACTCTCAAGTACAAAGTAAGCCATCATTGTTATATTCTGGGAATGGGAAGCTCCAGAATACATATAAAATAAAATTGTCATCAAGTTATCTGATTCTGGAAAGTGAAACTTAAATCTCTTCCAAAGCAATATTCTTGTCTTGGGTAGTTCTATTTTTATTTATATGTGCTTTGTTTTGATTGTTTACTTGTCTTTCTTTTTGTTCAGTTTGAGGGCTTGCTCTTTGACACAGAAATGAATTTCTGAGCTTGGAAACAGAGAGATATGACTGTATCTGTGTACTCTTTCAAGTAATCAATTCACAGCACAATTAAAAATGTACAGTTATTCATATTTGATTTTCCCCATGTTTGTAGGCACTTTTGATTATGAATGACTGTACTATATTTTAAAAGTATTTATTGCCCTATCCAATAAATCACAAAGAAATAACATTCGATTCTAATTTATGCTAATTAAGACCCCATCTAGACTTTGAACAGCCCTTGACTTGACTATTGAGGAACAGTATAGAGATAGAGATAGAGATAGAGATAGAGATAGAGATAGATAGAGATAGAGAGATAGAGATATATACTATTTGTTGAACTCTTACTTAGTATGGAATTGATCATATGTGTATAAAGTTATTTGAAAATAGATCTTGGTAAAAAATAAGAATGTGAATAGGAGAGGGATGAGGAAGAAGATTGGGAGTGAGAATGAGAAGGCAGGTAGTGTAGGAAGGATCACTGTGTTCCTAAAGTTGTGTTTGTAAAATGCATGAAGTTTGTATATCTTAAATAAAAATTCTCTGGTGGAAGAAATCTAAATAACTTAGAAATTAAAAAATAGAAACTCAGCTGATTTTAACTCTTGACAATCATAGATCATAAAAAATGTTATCAGAGTATTTGAAAATGAAAAACCATGCACCTTAGGTGTTTATCCTTCCACTGAAAGTAGAATCATTGCTGGAGTATTTCTAGTGGGGGGATGACATTATATTAGAAAACTCTTGTTATTAGGATGTCCAAACTCATCTTCAATTTACTTTTTATAGTGTTTTTGCCTTTTATCAAAATCTTACTGTCTCCAACAATATAACATGTATCTTCCATTCTCCAGAACCACAAAATTTTGTATAAAATTATGATTTCCACTAGCCAAATATTCACAATAGCATTAATTGCTTTTCAAATGCATGTCATTGTCTTAAAATGTGATCAGCTGACTTAAACACAATATTCTAGGCATAAGCCTCATCAGTGCACACATTTCATAAGACTGGACTGTTCTATTTCTAGTAATGCATCTTAAGAATTAGATTTCTTTGACAAATATGTTACTATACTGACCTTGTGGTCCTCGAGCATCCTAGATGTTCCCATACATACTGTTCTCAAGCCAGATCTCCATTTATATCACTTGATATGCATGAATTCTATACACAAGATTTAATGGAGAAAATGGAGCAGTCATTGCATAGCCCATTTAACAATGTTTTCAGCTATCATTCATTAGCTCCTGCACAGCACAATCCAAAAAGATAATTTCAAAAACCACAGAATAAGCTACAAACTTGCTATCAGACTGGCATAATGAAGTTGTCAACAGTTTTTTACTCAAGTGGAAAAAAACCTTAAATAATTATGTATTTATTTAGTGTTATTATTCCTTAAAGCTTTTTTCAATCATTGATTTACAACATATCATATAATATAATTTGCTCTGATAAAATTTTGTTGTGATAAAAATTACCACCTATGAAAATATATTACCCTAAATAAAACTCTCAATAATTTTTCTAGTAAAGTGGTATAGGTATAAATAATTTTGCATTTGTGGTGTTTGTCCAGATATGTATACTTCCCATGTACTTCTGTTCATCCTAAATGTCTTATCAGGACTGTCTTTTTGCCAGTATATTTCATTAAATTGTCATAATTTCTCTTTGAGCTATCACAATTTCCTTTGGGAAAATAACTGAGGATTGGTATAATGAATGTCATATGGGACAGAGAAGTTGGTCTTCTTTGATTTTCTGAAGAAGACAGGATAAACAACCTATTATTGAGCATGAATTATAGGGTGGGTACTAGACTGAGATATTCCATAGATATGGTGTCATTTATGTCCCATAAGATATTATGAGAGACATATTACTTTTGCTTTATAAGTAATAAAAAGTTGGCAGATCTAAGAATCAAACAGATTATGTATTTGGTCCACTAAGACGATGAATCAACTAAGAATCAAACAACAATTTTTTTTATTCTATATCCATTCTCTTTCCTCTGAAAGATCTTATGTAAGATTGCTTGTGTTTGATAGAGGAATTAAGCAATAAAAGAAGAAATTATGGCACAGCAGGTTAAGCCACCTGTGATACCTGACTCTCATATCTGAGTGCCTGGAATTAAGTCCTGCTCCCATCTCCATTCCAGTTTCCCACTATTGTGCACCCTGGGAGACAGCAGATAGCAAATGAACTCCGGAACTTTGGTACCTGCCACCCAAATGGGAGATCCAGATGGTGTTCCTGGCTCCTAGCTTTAGTTTGGCTCAGGCTAGGCTGTTGCAGGCATTTGGGAAGTGCACCAGCAGATGAAATTTCTCTCTTTCTCTCTCTCTCTGGGTGTGTCTGTGTGTGTGTGTGTGTGTGTGTGTGTGTGTGTGTGTGAGAGAGAGAGAGAGAGAGAGAGAGAGAGAGAAACTCTGTCCTTCAAATAAGCTTTTTAAAATATGGCATATCTTCTTTGTTTCTCCAGCATAAAAGGATTCTGCAGATAAATAAAACCCCAGTTACTGCAGGCATTAGAGTTAAAAAATTTTAAATACAGATACTTCTATAGGAAAGTCCAGATGAAGAAACAGACTTAAAACATATTAAATTTCCCTTGTCCAAAATAAAGTTGAAAAACTCACAAATTTCCCATGCCCTATTAAAGGGAGCTGTTTAAAAATAATTAAGAGATCCCAGAGGACGTCACAGAATCCAGATACACTGGGGTAGCTGAGAAGTGAGATGTCTGCTGTAAAACCATCACTGGCTTGTGAATATCATGATCTCATTCCACCTGTTTCCATCTACTTGTGCCAGTTTCAAGATGAATATCCTACCCATCCAACTTGTCCTGTAATCTCCCAACTGCTTGAGGTTCTTTGGAAAGATGAAGTAATAAGGTGAGGTTTTGTCTTTTACTTTTTTGTGGCTTCAAAACAAGATTAGTTTGTTCAGATTTTCCAGTTTTTGAAGAAATGTCTAACAAGGCTGCTGCCGCCGATGGATTCCCTTTTCACAGATGGCTGGCTTGCTTACCAGCTGTAGTTTGATAGTTATTACAGTTAATTTACTTAGAAAATGAAGGCTTCACTCTGCAGCACAAGGGTACTTTACACTTAGCTGACAACTCCAATGCCCTTCTAATTGCACTGGCATACTCGGACTGCCATGCCTGACCTCGCTCATAAATCTCTGACTCAGAAGTGCAGTCAGCAGCCTGTGTCTAGAAACCACTGCTCCACACAGTGCAATCAGCAGTCAGATTAAGAGTTCTGCTTCTTCCTAACTATAGTTGGAGGGTTACCCTATGAGAAAGGGAAAGGACCATTTCAATCTTTGGAATGGAAATTGAAACACCAAAATCTGACTCTCTACCAGATAGAGAACATGAAATTGTTTCATCACATATATTACACGTACGAGGAGCAACACAGCAGCAGACATTTACTTGATGTGTGGTGACAGTCAACTCAGTTCTTTCACACTGCTTAATTTACAGTCAAATAGGCATCTTGCTTCCGTCACTACTGTGATGCAGTAGCAATAGCAATGGTGTGGTTTGAAAAAGACTAGTAATGAAAGTGGGTGAAGAAATTGTATAAACAGTTTGAAGGAATTCCAGGAAAATTCCATGACCAAAAACAGTTTTCCTATCCAAATGCTGCAACATGTTCAGAATGTCATTAATCTGTTTTTTTTTAATTTGACATATATTTATATTCCCAGGATAAACCACATGTTTAAAATGTTCATGTGATATTAAAATATTTTAAAATTATCTTTGCTGGATAATCCCAGAGTTAATAACAGTTTATAATATTAATACACAAATAAATCTGTATAAAATTAAATGAAAGATAAATAGGGGCCAACGCCGTGGCTCACTTGGTTAATCATCCGCCTGTGGCGCCGGCATCCCATATGGGCGCTGGGTTCTAATCCCGATTGTTCCTCTTCCAGTCCAGCTCTCTGCTGTGGCCCGGGAGGGAAGTGGAGGATGGCCCAAGTCCTTGGGCCCCTGCACCCGCATGGGAGACCAGGAGAAGCACCTGGCTCCTGGCTTCAGATCGGCGCAGTACAGATGGTGTAGCGGCCATTTGGGGAGTGAACCAACGGAGGGAAGACCTTTCTCTCTGTCTCTCTTTCTCACTGTCTATAACTCTACTTGTCAAATAAAAAAAAAAAGATAAATAAAAAGTATATATGTGTATATGTATGATCACAACTATTTGAGACTAAAAAATATAGAAAAAGATCAGAAGGAAATATAACTCTATAGCAGTAGTCATCGTTAGATGTGTGGATTCTTACATTTATTGGATCTGTGTTTCCCAAATGCTGTATATATTTTTAAAACTAGAATTTAAAGAACAATATTGGGCTCCTGAAAAATAATTAGTATGCACTTCACGTTTTCCTAAAAGTGAAAGGCATTAAGAGCTAGCTCTTAATGCAATCTCATCGTTCCTCCTCCTATAAATTGTGTGGCTGGCACTCCTGCAGCTGTGAGCATCTAGGATGTCCTCCTACTTCATTGCAATTTTCTTGACGATATCTTCCTTTGACCTTGGTCAGCTTTCAGACTGTACATTAAGAGTTAGATGAAGATTTCTCTACAACTTTGCTCAAGTCCAGAACAGCTCAGTTTCTACATGTCATGATCACATCTCTCCCTAAGGGAGAATACATTTTTGTTGCATTTTCCAATACTTTTTTTAAGAAGTCCCTTCCCAAGTAAAAGATATCTTTAACATCTTCCATTTTAACATCAACCTGCTCTTCTCTGGAAGATTCATCTTCAGTAGGATTTTATGTCCCTTGTTTAGAAATCACCCTGTAAACATAATGACACTGTCCTTTTTCATGGATTAAGATGATGAAAGCTCACATGAACCTATTTTTTACTTTGTCCTTCAGGTTTTCCTTTTTTTCCCAAAGGACACAGGAAAGAGTGCCTCTCATTAAAGGTAGCACAGTGTCATATTGTTACACATTGGGTTTTTTCTCAAACCAGTACCCACTTTTGTACCATTTATCTGTCTATGAATTGGTCAAGAAGCACTAACATTGAAAATAGAAGGGGAAAGTTCAGCATTGTGGCCTAACAGGTTAATCTGCTGCCTGCAATGAGCGCCAGTTTGAATCCCCACTACTCCACTTCTCATCCAGCTCCCTGCTAATGTGCCTAAAAGCAACAGAAAGTAGCCAAAGTCCATGGGCCCCTGCACCCAAGTGGGAAATCTGGATGAAGCTCCTGGCTCCTGGCTTCAGCCTGGCCCAGCTCTGGCCATTGCAGCCATTTGGGGAAAGAACCAAAGGATGGAAGTTTTCTTTCTCTCTATCTCCCCCCCCCCTCTGTAATTCTGCCTTTCAAATAAAAAAAAAGAAATTGTACAAAAATAGAAGGTGAATGGATATGATAGGAGAGATAATAAGGCAAATTCCCTAAAAGTCTGCACGCACAGATCAAAGATGTCAGTTGAAGACTGAATGTCAAGAAAACTTCCAGATACCATGCCTTGTTAAAACCCATTGTCAGCCAGTGAATCCACATTAAATCAGGTATTTAATTCAAGGGACTACAAGTGTTAGACTTAAAAGAAAAGAAGGAAAAATCAATGATTGACTATGATTTAAGAGAAATCATACGAGGTATGGTTTAAGATTGGTCACGTCTCTCCTGAAGGCTCATAAAGCAACTGATAAGTAATATATTTTGCAACTTTCAGAAGCCTTGAGGATATAAAATGCCAAATGTGACCAGAAATCGTATTTTCATGAAGAATATATATTTCTTTCAAGGTTTCATTAAAATTAAGGGAGCAAGCGTGAATTATATTAAGGGAACACTGTGAATTTGAAAGCAGGCATTGTCATCTACAGTATGAAGTCAGCATCTCAGTTTCTCATCTGGTTTGTATTAGTCTTCTCAAATGTTGGAAGACTGTGGGGTTAGCTGAGCTGTGTCACACAGTTGCTCTGCTGTATTCAGCAGGCTACTCCAAGGAAGCTGGGAGATGCTTCCAGCCCTTTGGGCAATGTTGATCCACTGGTTTCATATCACATTATTGTCTTTTGAAGATGAATGATAGATTTGCAAGTGGATTTTAAAAAGTAAAGTAGAAACAGAACAATTTCTTATTATGCATTATTATTAGGTCTTTCTCTGCTCATTACCCTATTTCAAAAAACATTAAGCATCATACTTATTTTCACCAATGGCTAGAACTACTTTCAGACTTTCAGAAATAAAACTGCTTCCATTTCAGTACAGAATGTATTTATAGATAAATATTATATTAAAATATTTTGATGACATGATTTTAAACATTGGAAATATATTTTACACAAAATGCAAGTTATGTATGTTGCAAATCAAAATGATCCTGTTAGAATCTGAAACATGCTTTAATTTTGAGAGTAGATTCTAACAGTTGGGATTTGTTCTCAAGAATAGCTGAAAAGTTTTATACTGGATTTCTCTTTTCTATTCTAAAGGATATATAAGTTAAATTTTTATAAGATTTTCTCTTTGTTAGACAAAACACTTCTGCTTTAAGCTAAGCAATGCCAGTATAGTTAGCTGGAAACTGAAAGAAGCAGCAAATCAGTTACTTATTTGGTGTTTGTTATACCCAATTAATTTGGTTCCTTGATAACCTCCATAGTTTTCCTCTGGTTGATTGTTTCAGTATTATATAAGTCTGTACAATGTCTATCATCTTTTACTTTCTATAACTCCAAATAAAATTAATGTTAAAAAGCAGGTAGTACCTATTATGCATGCTTCCCTCTTCATTAAATTTATCTTTTGGGACCCAGGCAACATAAATTAAAACCAGAGCCATCAGCCAGAAGAAACATTGAACATTTTATTGTTCCTCATGGTCAAGTCTGATTCCCAAAATAAGAAGTTTTATTTTAAAAAAATTATGCTTCCAAACTAAGGAACCAAATTTTCAGGCTTCAAACTACAGCCAAGAACTACAGTTTCTCCCACGGTTTCACATTTCCTTGTCACAATTCAGACCACAAACACCCATATCCAAAGAGAGTAAGTGAAAGATTAGAGGGAAAATATCAGGTAGGAAGGAAATTATTAGTATCAGGCTTGCATTCCATTTTTTCCCTACACCGAAGTAGAGAAGCACCCTAGAAAGGAAGAACGGAGCTAGCCTTGTCAAATTCCTTCATAACTATGCTACAGACAGTCCTCCAGACAAATACACTAGTAGTATTTCATAGAAAGGCTTTATTCATAGATGCTAGCAGGATGTACCTGGTCTGTCTCAGATGTCTTATGGAAAAACAACTACAAAATTTGGAATCTATGGATGAAGAGAAATAACATATTAGGTGTATTAATGTATAAAAAATGCATCATAACCGAAGCAATCATCTTTATTAACTTATGTGAGTTAGACACATATGTTACTAAGAGAGATCCTACATTCAATCCTGCCTAGTGCCTATAGTAAAATGGGACATGAGGGAGTGGCACTGGCTGTGTAAGACCCCTTCATGACCCCTTCATGTTTATCTAATTTCTCAGGCTTATTTGATTGCATAGGATAAATAATTAACTAAAAGAAGACAAACTCTGACTCACATGAGTCACATTAACAATGAGACCATTTGTGATTCAGAAGGCATTTAGCCTAGCAGTTAAAACACTCACATCCCATACTGGAGTGCCTGAAAAGTTCCTGGCTCCAACTCCTGATTTCAGCTTCCTGCCAATGCAGACCTTAGAAGGCAGCCATGGTGACTCAAGTAACTTAGTTCTTGCCACTCTTAGTTTCTTAGCTATAAGAATACATTGAGAGGTTAGGTTACAACTAGGTTAGGCATCAAGTTAGTAGCTAGCTCACTACATACAGAGCTACCTTTGGGCCAAATCATCATAAAAGAGGAGACAGAAAGTCACAGTTAAGCAAGCAGATAGGGTACTAGATTCCACCCTCAGAAGGAGAAACTGAGTGTGAAAAACTGTGTGCAAGGTTGCTTGTTGGAAAACCCACCAGGAATCCACAAGGAGCTTGCTTCTGAAAAGTAGATGGATGCTAACAAAAGTGACCTGAGCTCAAAAATCTCATGTTTGGTTCAATGCCCAAAACTCTGCTATCACTTTTTAAAATGAAAAAAAAAAATTGTTGATAGGCAAAAGCTAACTAATCCTTGGGGCCAGCACTGTTGTGTAGCAGGTAAAGCTGCCACCTGCAGACTGGCATCGCATATGGGCACCAGTTAGAGTCCCTACTGATCCACTTCCCATCCAGCTCTCTGCTGTGGCCTGAGAAAGCAGTAGAAGATGGCCCAAGCTCGTGGGCCTCTGCACCCACATGGGCAACCCAGAGGAAGCTCCAGGCTCTAGCTCCAGTGGTTGTGGCCTTTTGGGGAGTGAACCAACAGATGAAATTCTCTCTCTCTCTCTCTCTCTCTCTCTCTGTCTCTGTACCCCTGCCTCTCTGTAACTCTGCTTTTCAAATAAATAAATAAATGAATATTTTTAAAATGCTAACTAACCCAATGACTGGCTGGTATCCTATCTTCAGGATTGACAATTTTGGCCAGCCAATTGAAGTAAGTCCCTATTTGCCAAGATAAAACTGTGGTGAGCCAAATGAGTTCCTTCTGTAGGAGCCCAGCTCAGTGCTGAGTCTTTTCTGTCTTTTCCTTTATCAGTAAGGCTTTCCTTTATCCACAAGGCTTTCAGACACCGAGCCAAAGCAATCTGCTCAACATTTCACAGGACAGTAGGCATTTTACTGCTTATATGCCTTCCTTTATTGTTTAGTTTTCCTTTCTCCATTCAAACTGTAAAGTCCTCCAGTGTAGCAGCCACAGTCAGTTTTTAAAACACAACACCTATCAGAACATACGCACATGAGTAGTACTATTTCGCTGTTTAGTTTGTTTTAGTTTCTTATGTGCCTTTTCTAAATTAATGTTAATAGTGCCAAAATTTATTACCTTCAAATTACGTGTGCTCTCATTAG
The DNA here is from genome assembly GCF_033115175.1 of Lepus europaeus. Classification (NCBI taxonomy): domain Eukaryota; kingdom Metazoa; phylum Chordata; class Mammalia; order Lagomorpha; family Leporidae; genus Lepus; species Lepus europaeus. Next base: position 119,932,653 of record NC_084829.1, read on the forward strand.
AAAAGCCTATGTATGCCTTTAAAAATCATGCACAGGCATTCACTTTTGCCTGTAAATGTTGCCCCATGCTTTCTTATGTGCATGCAAACATACATTTAGTACATATACATGTACCCTGAAAGGTCAGGATGAGAAATAATGTCGTAATGACCTCTGATTTTTCTTTCATCTCGGAAACTATTTGCAAAGCCAGTTAGTTTTTGTTGTAGTTGTTGGCAAATGATGCTTGAATGATGTTTCTAGTCAGCACAGTGAAACAGTAATCAATGAATTTGTCACTTTCTATCTTTTAGCCTGGTTGCTTTTGCTCTCCATTATTCCATTGCAGTGAAGTGTTAATGCAATTGAATGGTCTCATCTCACCTATAAATAACTCCTTTCTGATGCCATAAACAAGAGTGTCAATTGTTAAGTCAACAACAGGAGTCACTGTGCACTTACTCCCCATGTAGGATCTCTGACCTTAATGTGTTGTACAATGTAAATTAATGCTATAACTAGTATTCAAACAGTACTTTACACCTTGTGTTTCTGTGGGGGTGCAAACTGTTGAAATCTTTACTTATATATACTTAAATTGATCTTCTGTGTATAAAGATAATTGAAAATGAATGTTGATGTGAATGGAATGGGAGAGGGAGCAGGAGATGGGAGGGTTGCTGGTGGGAGGGAAGTTATGGGGGGGGGAAAGCCACTGTAATCCAAAAGCTGTACTTTGTAAATTTATATTCACTAAATAAAAGTAAAAAAGAATTTTAAAAAAAATAACTCCTCTCTCCTTCTTTGGACAGACTATGGTTTGAAGAGCTAAATTGCAAACCTTTTTTATCTAAATAGTTTTATTATCTTGCTAAAAAGAAACCTGTGTGTCCCTTCAGTTGGTTGCCATTTTCAGTCAGATCTCTAGAAGTATGTTATCCCTTTGCTTTACAAGGTCCCATGTTTCTTCAAGTTACTTTCCCCATTCCTTAAAGAAGTATAAATATCTCACAGTACAGACTGAAGTCTCCATGGGGTTCAATTGCAATTAACATACCAGGGTCAGAGCTAAGGGTTGCAAAATACAACTATGTTAGAATGAACTAGTAAGTGAAACAAAACTATCAACAGCTCACAGGCTGGAGAATCATAGGAAAGGGCACTTGCCTGAAATGCTTACAAGCTGAATATGAGCTCTAATGGCCATGTTTTGATTCATTTCAAATAGAGTATTTCCCTTCCACTGCCTGCTCTAAAATGACTTCTGTGTTTTGAAACAATTAACACTCATGGCTGCTGCTTTTTGTTGCTTTATTTTTCTAGAAAAGCACTTCTTGACTTACCAGGTGTTCAGCCATGCTGTCAAAAGGATTTCTTCAGAAAAGAAGTTAGTAGATACTGTTCATGCCATCTCTCTCATTTGAAAGCTAACAGGGAATCTTAGCAGGCTTCCATTCACCCTGAAGTACCATTATTGCTGAATACATTACGCCAGTGCTGTGGTGTAACTATGGGGAAAGCCGCTGCCTGTAGTGCCGGCATCCCATATGGACTCCGGTCCAAGTCCCAGTTGCTCTACTTCCCATCCAGCTGTCTGTGGTGGCCTGGGAAAGCAGTAGAAGATGGTCAAAGTCCTTGAGCCCCTGCACCTGCATGGGAGACCTGGAACAAATTCCTGGCTCCTGGCCTCAGATGGGCCTAGCTCCGGCCTTTGCAGTCATCTGGGGAGTGAACTAGCGGATGGAAGACTTTCTCTCTCTCTCTCTGCCACTCCTTCTCTCTTTGTGTAACTCTGACCTTCAAAATAAATAAATAAATCTTAAAAAATAAAATAAAGAACATTCCACCTTACTGATGCATATTCAATCTGAAAAAGGAAAACCTGGATTTTATTTTGTGATGGGCACTTGAACTAGAGAATGTTTTAGTTCATTCAAGACATTAAAATTAAATTGCTTTATCTGTGCTGTTTTGGAGCAACCAAGGATTGTAGAGCATAAAAATACTGGAAATTTCCATTATGAAACCTGGGTTTTCTTCCAGTAGTTTTCCCTGGTGAAACAGAATACTCCCAGTGCTTGGAAGAATTTAACATGATGTGATTATCTGGGAAATATCCAGGTAGTTACAGTTAACCCCAAACCAACTGCACATCTCTTTAAGCACTTCCATATCATGGTGGGTTTCCAAAACTTAGCTCTTGTTTAACCAGGGGACCAGCCTGGCAGTCTGGCTGTTTTTGAAGGACATATTTGAGATAAGGACATCTAGGCTCCCCTCCTTAATGGTTAGCTGAAGGCTGTTTCCAAGATGGAAAGTCAAATTCTTTGAAAGTTTCTATTTTCCTCTAGCAAGGCTTAGTTGACTGTTGAGTATTAATTTGCTAATAGACAAGAAATCAGTAAATGGATAGCTGATTTTTTTCTGATCTAGCATCAAAAAGGACAATACCATTTCAGAATCTATAATGAACTAGAAGCCATGGCAAGTACTTTTTTTTTTTTTTTTGAAAGACAGAGTAGACAGTGAGAGAGAGAGACAGAGAGAAAGGTGTTCCTTTGCCATTGGTTCACCTCCCCAATGGCTGCTGCGGCCGGCGCGCTGTGGCCGGTGCACCACACTCATCTGAAGTCAGGAGCCAGGTGCTTCTCCTGGTCTCCCATGCAGGTGCAGGGCCCAAGGACTTGGACCATCCTCCACTGCCTTCCCGGGCCACAGCAGAGGACTGGACTGGAAGAGGAGCAACTGGGAGAGAATCCGGCGCCCCACCCGGGACTAGAACCCGGGATGCTGGCGCTGCAGGCAGAGGATTAGCCTAGTGAGCCACGGCACTGGCCAAGTAGTTTTTATATTTAGTTCTCCTAAGAATCTCAAACAAAAGTTATCATTATATCCATTTTTCTATGAGGAAATTACTAATAATCATAAGCAATATCCTAAACATTATAGCTTCTTTGAATATAATTTTATTTCCTAATGTTTTGTTCCTTCTTAACACTCCAACCAAGATTCTTAAAAGAATTTACAACTATTCTCATCACTTATCTGTTCATAAGTATTGGTTTCTGTAAAAGGTTGTAGACCAAACCCCTTAACTTGGTCCTAAGTCTCCTTAGTCCTAAGTCTCCTTATACCATCTCCCCATGGACTTTGTACCTTTCTTTTCTATAGTGTTCCAGATAGAGCCTTCCACTCTCCCATTGCTCCCCTGTGTGGGCTTCTTCTAACCCTAGGAAGCATATGCTGTTCATTCCATCTGAGAAGATCTCTCCAGTCCTGTGCACTCCTAATTCTCCTGACTTACTTCTATTCATTATTTAATCATCAGAATAAATAGTACTGCCTTAAGGTCTTTTTTTTTTTTTTTTGACAGGCAGAGTGGACAGTGAGAGAGAGAGACAGAAAGAAAGGTCTTCCTTTTGCCGTTGGTTCACCCTCCAATGGCCGCTGCGCATCGCGCTGATCCGAAGCCAGGAGCCAGGTGCTTCTCCTGGTCTCCCTTGTGGGTGCAGGGCCCAAGGACTTGGGCCATCCTCCACTGCCTTCCCAGGCCACAGCAGAGAGCTGGACTGGAAGAGGGGCAACCAGGACAGGATCAGTGCCCCGACCGGGACTAGACCCCGGTGTGCCAGCGCCGCAAGGCAGAGGATTAGCCTAGTGAGCCGTGGTGCCGGCCTGCCTTAAGGTCTTAAAAACATAATTTCTGAAAGACCGTTGAAATAACTATTGGGGTGCAAATGTTGTGATGCAATTAGGTTAGGTCACTGCTTGAAATGCCTGCATCACTGGTTTGTGTTCTGGTTCCTCCACTTCAGCTATAACTTCCTGCTAGTGCATCCTGAGAGGCAGCAGATGATGGTTCAATTACATGGGAGATCCAGAAAGAGTTCTGGGCTCCTGGCTTGGGCCTTGCCCAGCCCTGGCTATTGCAGGCATTTGAGGAGTGAACCAGTAGATGGAAAATTTCTTTTATCTGTCTCTCTGCATCACTCTTTCAAGAAGATGGAAATAAATAAAACATTAAAAGAAATACATATCTTGGTTCTAAGGGAATATAACAAATCTTGTTATATATTGTATGTAAGATACTTAAGCTGTTTTTTATTCTCATGAAATCCTTTCCTTAGTTTGCAAGAGAATGTATTTTATTTCAATTAATTAGCTTTTCATATAATTAAATGTTTTTATGTCAAAAGACCTATTTTACTGTTATAATACAATCACCCTGACACAGTAGGTGCTCAGAGAATATTTGTTGAATGAATGAGTGAATGAATCAGTGCTTTGCAGAATTAATTTCCTTATTTCACTTAAAATACACTAGGCAGGTTCACTCTAAGTTAACAACATTCCCAAGGCTTTATCCCCAATTTTGTTCCATGTCGAATAGTGCTTAGCTGCCTGTCTCTGAAATACAGAAATCCACAAGGATATAACATTTTAAAAAATAAAAAGAATAAACTGAATAAAGCACTGTTGTTTCTACTCTTGAGGATCCAGATTTGCATTTATATTGATGTATCTAATTATTTATTGTATCATTTAACCTTCATTCAATAAAACATCATTTTGGTTCTTGACACTTTCATTCAATGCATATTTGTTGGTTCTGATTGAATATGTGGTTTGGAGTTTTCTAAAGGAAATCTGAGGTTAAGCAAAAAGAAATCTATCTCCCAAAAATATAGCCTGACATTCATTTCATTACTAAAATTTTATTAAATATAAATAAAAAAGAAATACATGAAACAAACTCAGCATGTGCTCTGGTTGTATGATTTCTGCCTTATTTGGCCCTTTTCCATGATTAAATGTTCATAAGTCCTTTCTGAAACTTCTCTGGGGGCTTCAGTGACACTAGGGTTTTCCTCCTCGTTGCTCCCTTTTCCTCTTATTATTCCTAATCACTCCTTTGGTGAGTTTCTCTTCTTCCTCTCTTTTCATCTCACTAAATCCCATTGAAGAGCATCAATACAAATTTTCTGGTGTCTATGAAGGGCCTTCAAAAAGTTTGTAGAATTATAAATGGAGTGGAATGAAATGAAATGGAATTAAAAGAGAAATTCATTTTTGATCCAAAAAATTTGAAAGCCATGCACATAAGTGATCTTCAAAAATTTTGTGGAAATGCATATTACGAACAACTTAAAATTTGTTGTGCCAAAATAAACCTATTTAATTCAATTTGTTCACAATCTTTTCGAAGTACTCTGCTATATGTTGGTACCCCCAAGTCTTTATCTGGCCTAGACTGCTTTCTTAAATTCATGGCTCACATAGTTATCTGTGCAATGGAAATTATGCATTTCAGACTCAACATGTCCAAGCTGAGCTTGCTTTTTTCTTCCTAAAACATATCCACACTCTATTTTCCTCCTGGACAGTGGTAGCAGTTTGATAGCCTCACAAAGAACATGGAATTCATTTTGACTTTCCCTCTTATTCTGAAAATGCAATTGATTTCCATGTCAATTTTGGGTAACCCTTTCTTTTTATCATTCTCACTGACACTATCCTGATTTAAACTTTCATCAGTCCTTTCTGTGTTACAACATTTATCTCCTAACAGGTCTGTTCACTTTCATTTCTATATGTTTTCATCAGTTTTTCACATTGTCATCAAGGGGATGTTTCTAAAGTCAAATATAACCTATGCTTAAAACTCAGTGGTTTTTACTAATCTTTATCACTGCTTATGTGTCATGATCTGATCTTAACTTTCTTCTCTAGCTTTCTATTCCTTATTTCATACCTATAATGCTATCATAACATCAAGTTCCTTCAATGGTGCGTGTTATTTTGTATGTCTGTATGTTTTAAATGCTTTCCCTCTGCCAAAAAATAACTTCCTCATCTTGCGTAACAATACTTGAAGCAAAAGAATTCAAATTAGACAACTTTTCTATGCAGCCATTTCTGACCTCTTCAGAAAATGCTAGGCCATATTTTATAAATATGGACCATGTTATTCTCTACTATAATTTCAAATTTACACATTTGCCTCTTTTAATGATATGTGTCTTTAGAGTATAAGGACCTAGCACATGGAGCTATAACACATAATGAGTTCTTAAAAATTGTTTGTGGAAGAAGTGAATTATTGAGCCTAAGTAAGCTAAAAATTCACTGACAAAAATTCCCTACATTTGAGATTCAATGATTATTTACAGCCCTTGTCTCTACTATTGAGGAACAGTGTTTTTTTTCTCCTTAATAACTTACTATTTTATTCCTTTTCATATTTTTTGTTCTACTTAATACCATTGGTTGAACTCTTTAATTAACACACAATTATCCTTAGACATTTAAATTTAACTGAAAAGTGATCTCTGTTAAATATAAGAGTAGAAATAAGAAAGGTAGGAAATGTACAGTTTGGCACATGCTCACTGGACTTACCCCTAAGGGTAGAGCTAGAAACGTGCCAGGGGATTCAAATTCAGTCCCATCAAGGTGGCATGTACTAATGCCATCTAACTAGTCAAAGTGACCAGTTTAAGTTCATAATTGATCACCATGATAGGATTAAGTGTCTAAGGGATCACATAAATAAGACTAATGTCTGTTAATAATAACTCATAGAATTAAAAAGGAGAGAACAATCCAACATGGAAAGCAGGATACACAGCAGACTCAAAGAATGGCAAATGTCCTAAACAGCACTCTGGCCTCAGAATCAGTCCTTAAGGCATTCGGATCTGGCTTAAAAAGCCCATGAGAGTTTCTCAAGCATGGAAAGCCAAGATACTGTGGCAAAGAAAAAAAAAAACACCTAAATGAAAGATCTCTGTAAGTGAGATCTCAGAGGAAAGAATGGGCCATCAAAGAAGGAGGTACCTTTCTCTGAAGGGAGGAGAGAATTTCCACTTTGACTATAGCCTTGTCTAAATAAGATCGGAGTTTGTGAACTCAAGAGGCTTCCATAGCCTTGGCAACTTATGACAAGAGCCTCGGGTGATTACTGACATCATAAATAAGAGTGTCAATTGTTAAATCAACAGGAGTCACTGTGCACCTACTCCCCATGTAGGATCTCTGTCCTTAATGTGTTGTACTATGCGAATTAACAGTAAAACTACTACTCAAACAGTACTTTATACTTTGTGCATTTGGGTGGGTGCAAACGGTTGAAATCTTTACTTAGCATACTAAGTTGATCTTCTGAATATAAAGATGATTGAAAATGAATCTTGATGAAACATTGGATGGGAGAGAGAGTGGGAGATGGGATGGTTGCGGGTGGGAGGGAGGTTATAGGGGGAAAAGCCACTAGAATCAAAAATTTATACTTTGGAAATTTTATTAAATAAAAGTTGAAAAAAATATTGGTTAAATGCTTTACTCAGTGTAGAGTTAATCTTATGAGTATAAAGTGGACTGAAAGTAGGTCATCATAAAAAGTAAGAAAGGAAATAAGAGAGGAAGGAGGAGTACAGGTGGAAGCATGAGTGGGAGGGAAGGTAGGGTGGGAAGTATCACTATGTTCCTAAAATCTTCTATTTGAAATACATGAAATTTGTTTACCTTAAAATTTTTTTAAAAATAAATTAGTTAATTAAAAAATAATACTATTTTTAAAAAGTCCTTACAAATGAAAAGTCAATGGGGACATTAAGATGTGGATTACTAAACCATGTTTATGGTAATACAAATAAATGTGTTTTTTTTAACTGTTATAAACCAGTATAGAAGTAGATGCATTGCAGGAAAATTTTGACTTTTGGTCAGGAGGGAAATAAGTCATCCTTGGGTATTACCAGTATCACACTGTGGTGTTTCATTTCTGACGTATCACCTTCTTCCAGTTCTGTCTTCTGAATGACCGCATCTAATCTCTGCAGGCAAAATAAATATAGAGGAAAATTTGTTTCACCTTCCAATGGCTATTATATGTACTAAATTTACAGGATCATTGCTTTTGTCTGACTCAGTATTTAATTTTCTGTAATGCATAAGGCATTTTCTGTTACTGTTATCACATTATATCCTTGTCAACAAACAGGATAGCAGCAAAATTCTAAGAATCTGTAACTTCTATAAAAAGCTTACTATGAATGTAGCATATGTTACAATTGGAATATCTGCTTTTCAAAATTGGTATTATTGTACAAAGAAAAAAGCCATTGCTAATCAATGCTTAATGATTTTCTACAAAATAATTACGTTATCTTCCTTCAGAGAAAGGAAAACTAAGAGTCATGCTGAATATACTTTGGTCTGAAATTCACTTTACTTCAATAATTAATTGGAAATAATTTTAGTCTGATACATAGGATAGGGATACAAAAATACTCATTTTTTCAATAGTAAATGAGTTTTGTATCCCTAAGCAAGAAAACCAGTTGATCCAAAAAGCCTTAGGAAAAATAAGAAAATGAGAGGTAGATCTTACATTCTAACTTGTAGCCTTATTGGGGATGAGGGTGGGGGTGTGGATGAACTAGGCAGTAGCTAGTTCTAATGGATTAATCTTGTTCTAATGGACTAAAATGAGAGAATACTACAGGAGGACCCAAGCCACCAGGTAGAACTGATACTACTGGTTAATACCACAAATCTTGTTTGGAGGGTTCCACAGGTTCAAACCTCCTCGTCCACAGTCAATTTGTTTTGCAGCCTGTTTAATCCACTTCTAGATGAATCCCTGAAATGTAAGCCATCCTACTCTGGGCAGACAGAATGGGCAAGTGGCTAATACCACTACATTCACTTTTCCATTTTGCCTCATTTTCCTTCATAAACCCCCATATACAGTGTGCTCCATCTAACTAGAATATGTGAACATGTGAAAGGGAAGTAAGATAGGCTGTATTTAGTATTGCAGTGTAAATCAGAAGTCTCTACAACAATGACAATGTTGATAGAGGTAGTAAAATTTAGGAAGCTGCTGCAAGCTCAAGGGAATGGAAAGACTGGTGAAACATCCCATATATGCTTTAAGTGAAATGACCCCCAGGAATTCATTCCATGACATTTTCAATATCTTCCTAGGTTCTTTTGTGATGGTCTATTTATTTATTTTGATTAATCAAATACATTGGCTTTGAACATTCATCTTATAAATACAGTATTTAAAATAAAGTATAAAAACTAAGAAAAACATATTGAATAGTAAATTAAACTTTATTATAAAAATTGATTTATTGATTATAAAAATTAGCTGATTTACAAAAAGAAATTGCTAATAGAATAGTAGCATCTTTTCCAAAAATACTATTTATGAATGTAGAAATGTAGAGATCAGGGCAGTGATTACAACATATAAAACAAAATTTTATTATATAAATTTATACTTAATATACTTTACCATACTCTAAAATCAAATATAAATTTACAACATTAAAAAGTTATAAAAGGGAGTTACTGCACATCCAGAAAGGATCTAAGTTTAGTATAAATCTGAAGAATTTTTCAACTTTAAATTGCCTAAGTTTATTGCTAAAACACTTGAAATCAGCTTTATAATTCTGCTCTCATTTCTCTAGATCCCTTAAGAGCTGTCAGGTGCATCCTTGGAAACATCATTGCTTTTGTTTTCATCAGCTCACACATTCCTGGCATTTCCCCATTGCTTGTCAAAATAATTAATATCTGGACTGGAAGAAATAGATATACTGCATTTTAATAGAAATTTTTGAGAGAAACATGGTTAAAGAATAGTCTATTAAAAGTGTGCTTTCTGCCTTTGACCTTTTGTTGCATTGCAAAAACATTTCTGATCTGTTTAAGAAATTATGGACACAGCTGTCATCTCCACGGAGTTAATGATGAGTATATTTGCAAGAGAGTATCTTGCCAAAGTTTTGAAAAAGTTTGGATATTAATTAAGTTAGGGTCTAGTTCACAGCCAACGAGAAAAAATATAAGAAATCTACACTGCAAAATAATATTGAAAGCTTATGAACCTCCTGCCTTTGAATATATAAATGTCTATCACTTTGAATATATAATCTTTCCTTGTTCATCAACAAACATACCTAAGCCAACTATACATTCTTGTTGTCTACAAGTAGATTATCAACCATATCACTGAGTGGCCATGGAGTCAAAACATTTGTGGTATTTTATGAAATTTAATTATTTTCACAATTCATTTTAAAATAAAATGATTCACCTTTCCAAGATGTGTATACTATTACCTAACATCTTACATTCTCCTCTACAAATGGTGAGCACATTTAGCATTTTGCCACTCTCCAGTATAACACATCTGAAGATTTTAGGTCCCATCACCTCTATTTTTAGTCTATGGGTTAGGAACATTTTATTGTTTTGTATGAAGTAACTGTCAGGAGTTACTTAAATCAACACAGAGCAGATGTCATTTAACATAGCAATTAAGACACCCGTGTCCCAGGTACAAGTACCTGAGTTCAACATCCGGCTCCAGCTCCTGCCTCCCGCTAACACTGCCTTGGGAGGCAAATGTGTTGGCTCCAGTGAATGGGAGAACTGGATTGAATTCTCTGCTTCTGACTTAGGCCCAGCCCAGTCCTGACCAGTGGACAGTTGGAAAGCGAGCCAGTAGATAGCAATGATTTCTATCTCTATCATCTCTATCTCTATCTCTATCTCTATCTCTATCTCTATCTCTATCATGTCTGTCTCTGTCTCTGTTTCTGTCATGCCTGTCTCTGTCTCTATCCCTCCAATATACTTTTAAATAACCGAAAGGTTTATAAAACAGGCAAATACAATATATACTTTTAGGAACCAGACATCAGCAGAACTAATGAAATAAATATTTGGGAAGAAAAGAATATAAAGTCTTCCTCCTAATATATCACACTTTTATAAAGATTTGCTCTTTAAGACAAACCAAAAATATTTAAGTCTAAATAATTAAATACATTGTATCTCAGAGGCTCTTAGAGCACTTCCTAATACATATTTTTCTCCACTGGCATACCCAGTGACATAAGGCAAAAGTGATATTAATACCTTTAAAAGTCCCCATTTTATAAAGTATACAAGACTTTTGCTTAACAATTTCAGGTAACCAAGGTGAATGTATTCTTTAAAAATATTGATTTCTTTAATCTTAAAAAATGAGTATATTATTTATTTAAAAAAGAATTAATACAGTAAACTAATAATATGTGTTTTAAAGAATGTCTAGTGCAAAGTAAACAAAGGAAAATTAACATTTTATTCCTATCTTTTTCTTACCAAAGAAATATAGGTAAACTTTTATAATAAGCAAGTAAACAGGATTTTCAGATACTCGAAAATCCCTTCTTCAAACAAATCCCTTCTACATACTCTAGAATTTTTTTTACCTATTATTGATTTTCAAAATTCAGAATTAATACTACAAGTAGGGATTCAGTCAAAGCAGAAAATAACTTTATCTACTTTAATGAAAGTTTCAGGTAAATTGGTTCAGAGTTCAATCCAATTCTCTTTTTGAAGGATATAATTACAGTTTGCTCAGTAACATCGTCAGGAATAAACCTTCCTCCTGCTTTCTGTTGATGCCTAACAGAAGACACATCTTTTGCTCTACAACTATAGACTTAAAATATGTAAGTGTAACTTGAAAAGAGTAGTAATTTAACTTCAACTCACCTGGAAGTCAAAAGAACTGATCTGTGAGCCTCTCTGCAAGCCACTTTTGGCAGGAGTGGGAGAAGAAAACATTGGTTAAGAAATAAAAAAAGCCAGGAGCTAGAGGGAAAGTGAATTAGTCAAGGCAAACTTTGCTTTCTACCAGCAAAGCCTTCTCTTGTGCCTTTCCATTTTCCTCTCTGTTTCTTTTTCACCTTGGGGGTCAAACATTCATTTCCTTGTGAGGGTGACAACTCTGCACATATTTTGAAGACTGTGAGGGTCTAGAGGCACAAATCACACCTTTGTTTCTGCATTTGCTTTTTTAGGCACTAATGATATTTAAGACTGAGAGAAAGAGAACCATTGCACTCCCTCGTGGGTTTTATTTTTCCCCTACTTCTGCAACTATAGAAAATGATTTCCTAACTTCTTTTTCTGAAAAGAAGTCTCTCCCTCCCACCCCATTTATCCAGTAAACACAAAAGTTTAATTTTTTTTTAAATGTGAAAAAGGGGCAAGAATTTTACCTAGAAGTTAGGAAGATGATTATGATGTTCACATCCCATATTAGAGTGCCTGGGTTCAACACCCGCTTCTGGCTCCTGACTCCAGTTCCCTGCATTGCAGACACCAGAAGGCAGCAGTGATGATTCAAGTAGGTAGGTTCCAGTCAGGTACACTGGGAGACTGGATTGAGTTCCCAGTTGCTGGCTTCAGCCCTGGCCCAGCGACAGTTGCCACAGCATTTCAGCAGTGAACCAGTGGATGAGAAATCTCTCTGTCTGTCTCTCTTTGTCTCTGTCTCTTTCTCTCTCTATTTCTCTGCCTCTCAAATAATACATTCCTTAATGCAAAAGAAACTATATTATTATGATAATTTGTTTGCATCTAGTTTTAATATATAGCAGTCATGAAAACTGAAATCGTAGATATTTTCCAGGGGTACAGTATAAGATTTCTAATTTAAAAGATATTTTTCATATATAATTCATTCACTTCATTCCCTAGTTAAAATAAAACCAAAACAAAAAAATTAAATCTATTCCTGAAATTTACAAGACATGGTCATTATTTTATTTCTACTTTGAATTTTCTAGCCCCTCTAGCCTTCTTGCAGTTTGCTGAAGGTCAGGCTACTTGAATATTTGCTTATATTGATTAGAATCGAATAACCAGCAGGTGGTAAAGTTGAGTAAAGTTCAGAAGATTGCACAGCAGACACAACAAGACAGAGATGCAAAGCACAATGGATTTGCAGAACAGCATGGGCCTGTGTAATTCAGCATGACCTTTCTGTTTTCTATGCAGGAGGGAACTATTCATTGGCAATTAGGGGAATTTAGAATGAACTGTGTGAAGTTTATTGAGTCTGAAGTTTTACATTGAATTTCTTGGCCTGATTAAACAGTAGCCACAAAGTTTGCTATCAAAAGATACTTGGATTGTTATTTATAAGAAAATTATCTAGATCTTAATCTTTGTCTTTGCTAATTTTTTTTTGTTCCTATTCTTTTTCCCATTCCAAGATTACCTCTACAGGAAGAGTCCACTTAAGAAATTCTGTGAAGACTAAAACTACAAAATATTTCACAGGAATCTTACTATTCAACATCTATAATTAGAGTTCTCTTCTTTCAATCTAGGAAAGCTCCTAAGTAAAAATTACTAAATATCAAAGTCTATAAGGAAAATAAGCCAATTAGTGAAGAATCTATACACATTCAGATTTCTTATCTAGGAGGATGAATTCATATACCTTCTTAATTTATAGTTTATAGGCCAGTGCCACGGCTCAATAGTCTAATCCTCTGCCTGCGGCACTGGCATCCAGGGTTCTAGTCCCGGTCGGGGCACCGATCCTGTCCCGGTTGCCCCTCTTCCAGTCCAACTCTCTGCTGTGGCCTGGGAGTGCAGTGGAGGATGGCCCAAGTCCTTGGGCCCTGCACCCTATGGGAGACCAGGAGAAGCACCTGGCTCCTAGCTTCGGATCAGCGTGGTGCACCGGCCACAGCACGCTGGCTGCAGCCGCCACTGGGGGGTGAACCAACAGAAAAGGAAGACTTTTCTCTCTGTCTCTCTCACTTTCCACTCTGCTTGCCAAAAAAAAAAAAAAATTATAGTTTATAGACTAAAATAGTTTTTATTATGGATCAGAATCTACCTTATCTCTTTGCCAACAGGTATTAAGTTGCAACTAGATGGACGAAATAAGTTCTGATTTTCTATTACACAATAGGATAATATCATTTTATTTTGAAAATAAGCTAAGGTTTCTTAAAGAATAATTTTTACTCTTAGAAAGTATAAGAGTAGATAATGAGGAGTAACTTAATGAAGACAATGAGTTTATCATAAATGTTTCTTTTCTTTTGTGCTAATGGAGAAATTGCAAGGCAACAGTACTGAACCATTGATAGAAATACTGTGTGTAATACTTAAGAAGTCTTAAAAAAAGGGAAATATTTTTAACTGATGCTTTGGGAGTTGAACCCAAGAAGATTACAGATTATTAATTGCATTGGAATTGGCATTTTGTGCACTGAACTACTCTTTGAAAGTGTTCAAATGCTATCATAACGTGTTGACAATATGAAAATAACTTTGTGAAAAAGGACCGTAAAGCAAGGAATTAAATAAAAGCTTTATTATATATCAGGATTCCACTGTCACTTATTCATCTGTGTTTAAATAGTTGAAAATTTTCTATTTTTTTTTCTAAATTAAGGAAAAATAGCAGCATCTATCGTCTTGCAATTTCTGTGTTTTGTTTTATATTGGCTTAATCCTGCTATTAAAATTCCAGAGCTAAAATGAGTATAATTTTATCTGCTCTACTTTTGTGTCTCTGGACTAATTTGGTTGGCCAGGTTGATGAAATAATTGATTTTTTTTTGTTAACAAAAAGTTATCTCAAGTAACTCTAGGCTGAGATAGTCACAGATTTATTTTAATGGGGGTCTGTAGTGGAAATGTTAATTCCTCATTTGTCTGCCTAAAATAGCTATACACTATAACAGAATACCTTTCTCTACTTACAATAATAGTTTACAATCTTCCCTCTGTACAAGATGTACTTGGAATAAGTTTTCAAATAATGGTGACATAAACTGTTGAGTTCAAGAACACTGAACTTGAAAACATGTGCTTTAGCCCAGAGTCCCGGAGTCAAAGCCGGTTCCTAGCCCAGTCCTGTCCCACAGTCGCCTGGCTCCTCTTTCCTTCCAACATGACAGATGCCGCTGTGTCCTTCGCCAAGGACTTCCTGGCAGGTGGAGTGGCTGAGGCCATCTCCAAGACCGCGGTAGCGCCCATCAAGAGGGTCAAGCTGCTGCTGCAGGTGCAGCATGCCAGCAAGCAAATCACTGCCGATAAGCAATACAAGGGCATTATAGACTACGTGGTTCGTATCCCCAAGGAGCAGGGAGTCCTGTCCTTCTGGCGTGGTAACCTGGCCAACGTCATCAGATACTTCCCCACCCAGGCTCTCAACTTTGCCTTCAAAGATAAATACAAGCAGATCTTTCTGGGTGGCGTGAACAGGAGGACCCAGTTTTGGCGCTACTTTGCAGGAAATCTGGCATCAGGTGGTGCTGCTGGAGCCACATCCTTGTGTTTCGTGTACCCTCTTGATTTTGCCCGGACCCGTCTAGCAGCTGATGTGGGCAAAGCTGGAGCTGAAAGGGAATTCAGAGGCCTCGGTGACTGCCTGGTTAAGATCTACAAATCTGATGGGATTAGGGGCCTGTACCAAGGCTTTAATGTGTCTGTACAGGGCATTATCATCTACCGAGCTGCCTACTTCGGTATCTATGACACCGCAAAAGGAATGCTTCCAGATCCCAAGAACACGCACATCTTCATCAGCTGGATGATCGCGCAGTCTGTCACTGCTGGGTTGCTGGGTTGACTTCCTATCCATTTGACACTGTTCGTCGGCACATGATGATGCAGTCGGGGCGTAAAGGAACTGATACCATGTACACAGGCACACTTGACTGCTGGAGGAAGATTGCTGGTGACGAAGGAGGCAAAGCGTTTTTCAAGGGTGCATGGTCCAACGTCCTCAGAGGCATGGGTGGTGCTTTTGTGCTTGTCTTGTATGATGAAGTCAAGAAGTTCTCATAAGCTATTCCCTAGGTTTGTTCCCCTGTAAACAGGCATGTTGTATTATAATCTTGAGCATTCTTGACAGGCTCTTGTCTGTCTTATCAAAAGCAACTATGTGCTGGTTGAAAATGGGAAGCAATAATACTCTTCTGACCAGTTTTCTCTTAAAGCCATTTCCATGATGATGATGATGATGATGGGACTCAATTACATTTTTTAATTTCAGTCACTCCTGATAAATAATTTGAAGAAATAAAAATATACACAATACAAAAAAAAGAAAGAGAACATGTGCTTTAATTTCATAAAATAACCTAGCACTCAGATAAATGACAGTATCTCTCCATCACATTTTCTCTCTCAGCTTTTAAAGAGGCATTGGACTAAATGATCAATAGAGAGTCTTACAGCACAAATTCCAACTTGATCAAACCGTATTCTTGTCCAATTCGTACTCTTCAGTGGCCTCACCTGTAAGCTCTATTGCCAGACAATATTTTCAGTGAAAATAATAGAAATAAATGTAATTTTCATTGGAAAAATCAAATCAGAGTTTCCATTTCTATTTTACTAACTTGATGTACAACCAAGAATGAGACACAGAGACTGAAAGAGACAAGGAGAGACAAGCCTGGGGGAATTACTTAAAAAGCTAGTTTTCTTCAAAATGGCCTTCAAGATTCTCACATATAAGAATGTTTAAGAGGAAAACACACATATCAAAGAAATTTAGTAACTAAATAATAACTTATAAAAAATCTTGGCTATAAACTGTTTATTTATAACTGGATTTTATTATAGGCTATGGCTTAGATATGGTACAAGTTAGTGTTTTACCCTAATTTTTCAAAAAATGCTAAACTAAAATATATGTACAATCATAACTTCTTCTAGTAGGTACAATGTGTTTCTCATTATGTATTCCTACTGGAGAATTGGCTTTCAAAAAATATTTGGTTATGAGGTATGGCAACTCCATTAATCTCCTGGATCCATGAGCTTATGAGTAGCATTGTTATAACACTATTTAAAAGTAATTTCTGAGTACTAACAGTAGTTGTTTCATTACAGTTAGAATTAAAGACTAAGGAATCTTGTTTGAAAGAGCTTACTGTGAATTTTTGCACCCAAAACGTGCTAATTTGCCATTGCAAATATATAACTTAGTACAGTAGTAATTCATCATTTTGAATCTCCAGTAAAGTGAGTATTTATGTCCACATTCTTAAAAATCATAAAGGACACTATTTAATATCTGTTTGTTCTTACAGACCTCCATATACATATTAAGATGTAAAAAAGGTATAGTCATGCAACCTTATTCAGTGGTTTACAAAAAACACTTTTGAGATCAGGTCATGGATTATGATAAACAATCTATTCACTAGTTCATTCATCACAGGAAAATAAATTAGGTGTTTATACATAAATAAATAAGCATACAGGCAGATATGGAATCTAGATTGAAGAGTATTGAATAATGAAATGATTTAATATCTCTACTTCTTGAAGTGGCAGGAAAAGGACAAATTACTCCTTCCTCCAGCTTTTGTTCTATTCAGGCCTTCAGCAAACTGGCTAATGCCCATCCACACTGAGAAGGACCTTACCTTACAAAACCCACAGATTAAATGCTATTCTCCTCTAGAAACACCCTTGCAGACATATCCAGAAACAATACTTAATCTGATACCCCATGGCCCACTCAAATGGATTAAAATATCCCTATCACAAACGGGGGAAAGCATCTTCCCATTCTACCACTGCAGCGCCTTGTAACAGGAAACAGGAGACAGACAGGCCAGGAGGTCACAGCAAAATTCAGAAGGACCATGAAGGACCTATCAGAGAATATTGGAAATTTCCATATTTTTCTGCACTTGCAACTTGATACCTAAATATACTTATTAAAGACTATGTAATTAAGGTCCTCATGTGTATAAATAGAAGAATTTACATAAAATTGAGAATTTATTTAATTTGTGCAAAAGCCCTGGTGCAGTTAGAAGTATGTCACTGAAGAATATTGAATAAAACATAAGAAAAAAGGGGCCTTTCTGATATATGAAGAATAGAATGGAATGTTCTAGACCACAGGCTAATGCCATGGTTTTAAATGGAGAAAGTTGGCAGAAAATACTAGAAAAAAATTAAATATGAATTGTAGCTGCCTTACACATTTTTCTTTCCACTGCATAGGTTTAGCTACTTAATTTTCTTTTAGCTATAATCAGTTTTTCAGCTCCTTTTTAAAAAATAGCTATATAAATCAAGTGTACCCAAGTGACTAGTCGTAATACCAATGGCCAATGAAAACACATCAGGTATAGACATATCCTCTGAGCTTTTCTTCCTCGTTAAAGAATAATTCCATCTTGTACCTGTAACGTTCATGCCTAGAGAACAGACAACTAAAAGAAGCAATGCTTTCATTTTAAATCATCAAAATGATGGAAAATAGGGTAAGATTAAAATTTTCCAGTAGTAATATAATTAACTGGATATATTGACAATTTGATTTACTGAAATCACTAGTTAATATATTTATTTGTTGATTCACTAGAAAACATGAATGAAGCTGTAGCAAGCTTTCTGCTAACTTAACTAAAATTACATAAAAACTAAGTATGTTCTTTTTGATTTAGAGTTTAGCAAAAGATTAGACATTAACAAAGCAAACTCGGGGAAGATTTTGGCCTTGTTGTTAAGATGCCTATGTTTCACATTGGAATACCTGGGTTTGATACCTCATTATAATTGCTGATTCAGGCTATCTGCTAGTGTAAACCCTGGGAAGCAGTGTTGATGGCTCAAGTAATTGTGCCAGTTCCACCCACATGGGAGTCCTGGACTGAGTTCCCAGCTCCTGATTTCGCCCCAATCTTGGCCACTCCAGCCATTTGCAGAGTAAACAAGTAGATGGGAGCTTTGTCTATCATCTGTCTGTCTGTCCCTGTCTCTCAAATTTAAGAAAGGGCAAACTTATGAAAACAATCTAGCATTGTGATATGTGCTATAAAGGCTAAAGGAAAATTCTTATGAAAGGGAATATTCAGCAGCCTGGGTAGACATAGTTTTTGACACAAATGAATCAATGACATAAACAATTTGATTTCATGGAATTTTTAAAAGGATGACTAAATTTTGTATTTCTTATGCATATGTATATATATATTTTTCTTTCGCAATTTTGATGCTAAAACCCAGTCAACTGAACAATTCTTTTTACTTTTCGCTGGTCTTTTTTTTAATACCAAAGATTTTCTGTTTGGTTTTTAAATTTTTCCTCAAAATTAACTGCTTTCCTTGAGCCTTTCCCCAAGCATATTATAGGGCAAGAAGGTGATATAAATTTTTCATTTTGTAAATGTCTTACTAAGAAATTCTGCCAATACCTATAGGAATATGTGTTTTACCAGTTTTTCTAGTCCAAAAAAATTACTGTCTATCTGAGTATTGCATATATGTCCTTCAATAGTTACCCATATGATGCTAATATTTCTGTGGTGCATTGAACTTACATTTCTGTTTATATAAGAAATCATCATAAGAATAGCATTCATACTGATTTAATGTCCCATAAATCAATACTTATTTTAAATATTCCATGATTATATGTTTTGAGCCAAGAGAGTAGAGATGGCATAACATTTATCAAGTCTTTCTACTATGATTGATGTCCACTTTCAATCTTCTGACCAACTACAGTTTGATTACTCTGGCTTAAGCATCTTGTCTTTCATACCAGAAAATTACAAATAATTAAGCCTGTGTGTGTGTGCATTTGTGTGTGTATGCATAGGTCTGTGTATCTTTAATGGGAGAATTCTATGTAATCATAAATATAATGACTGATACACCTCATTGCATTATTTACATCATATTTTGTAAGTTTATTATATCTATTTTGGCATTTTTGTCTTCTGACAGCAGCTCTGAAATGTAACATTGATATGTCCACTTTCAAATCAGAGAATTAGGATGCTGATTTTGATAGGAATGCTCCAGGTTTTCATCTTTAAGTGTGATTTGGCTTTGTGGCATTAATAAAATATATTTCTAGTTTACAGAATGCTTGTACAAGGATTTGAAGTTGAACTTTATCTATTTGGCATTGTTAAAATGATTATGTGTTTTTGACTTATTGATGAACAGAAACATTAGTTTCTGATAATGTCATCGGCTTATTCTCGAAATAAACCCCTCTGTTTAAGGTGGTATGCCCTGTGTTTTCAATAACATTGTTTTATTAGCATTTTAAAAGTTAAAATCATGAGAGAAATTCATCTTTGGTTTACTTTCTGTGCTTTATCAAGTGTTAGTATAAAATAAGTGGTACCTGTGACATCTTCATTTAAATTCCCACTGACTGGAGCAGCCTGTGCAGGCCCAGTGCTTGGTAGGATATGAACTATATTCACCACTTTCTCCTTTTAATGCCTGGTCTGGGTGCTTTGGGTCAGTGAATCTTTTTTTTATTTTTTATTTATGTTTATTTATTTATTTATTTATTTGTTTTATTTTTGACAGGCAGAGTGAACAGTGAGACAGAGAGAGACAGAGAGAAAGGTCTTCCTTTTTTGCCATTGGTTCACCCTCCAATGGCTACCGTAGCCGGCGTGCTGCGGCCAGCGCATCACGCTGATCTGAAGCCAGGAGCCAGGTGCTTCTCCTGGTATCCCATGCGGGTGCAGGGCCCAAGGACCAGCCCGGAAGAGGGGCAACTGGGACAGAATCCGGCGCCCCAACCGGGACTAGAACCCACTGTGCTGGCGCCGCAAGGCGGAGGATTAGCCTAGTGAGCCGCAGCGCCGGCTGGGCAGTGAATCTTGATACACAAAGACCCAGTATCAAAGTTACATTAGCTTCCTTAAAGGTCTGGCAATGTTTCCACCATTTTGTCTTTTTTTATTCTTTGTTTTTCAAGATGCTGACAATTTGGAGAATATAACTAATTAACTTGCAGAATATCTATCAATGTGTATTTTCCAATTTCCCTTCAAGTTTAGATTTAGCTCATGCATCTTGTCTGATACAAAGTGATGCTGTATTCTCAGAGTCTCACATCCAGAGGCACCTGATAACCCCCTTATGGGGGATGTTAATTTTGATCATTTGCTGACTGTTGCCTGTTTTCTCCATTGCAAGTTACATTTTTTTCTTAGTAAGTAATTTGTGGAAAAATACTTTGGGGCTATGTAAATGTGTGTTCCTTATTAAAATTCTCCACCCTCAGAATCTATTAATTATTCTTGCTTGAATTCATTTCTACTATTATGATTGCAAAGTGGTGATGTTTTAAACTCCTGTATTTTGTTGTTGTCATTCTCAAGATTAAAACAAAAGCAGGATCTTTCATTTGAGCAAGTTCTCAACCTGTCTATGCTTAGCATTCTCGTCGCCAGAATGGTGAAAATCATATCTCTAAGAGTTTTTTTGTGAAATTGAAATGGAATAATGAAAATAATAACTTAACCTTATGGCAAGTATAAAGTAGCATGAAGTAAATTTTAGCTCTTGATTTATTCTTTCCAACAAATAATTTATAATTTACTTACTTTAACATCATTTGATATTTTAATAGGTATTCTAAGAAATGATAATGTTCTAATGAAATGAGTTCTAGGTGAAGAATATTGTGCGAATCAGATGATTCCATCCCCTTGGCATTAAGCAGATTGTTCATATGACCATTTATTGAAACAACTGCAGCTTTGTCTGACACTAATCTTTGGATTTCCCTGATTAGTAGACGTGGGGTTTACACATTCTGTAATGCAGCTGTTATTGGAAAAGCCAATACAAAGTTCAGTTTCAGTCTTGGAAATAGATTTCATTGTGTTTCATTTTTGGTTGGCTTATTAATTTCAGTTCCCCTCTAAAGAAAGATTCAATTTCACCATCCCTGATATGTATCATTTCCATTCTCCTGCTCAATATTTTCTATTATTTATTTTTCTAAGTATAAAACTCCATTTGTGGTAACCCCTAGGGTCATAGTTATCAAAAACAAAAAGGCTGAAATAAATATGTGGAAGAGATTGGACTCACATACCACACTGGTCAGCAAACCACAGTAATCCAATAAGGGGTTGTAAAGGGCACACATTTTAAAGGTCCCTGAATCATTGCAGATATCAAACATCTCAGTCCTCTTTCAATTTGCCTTGAGCTCTTTGCTAACATATCACAAAATCAGTCAACCATCTTTGAAGCTTTACTTCCCCCTGGCTTTATGAATGTGAATCAGGCCAAACCAAGAAAAATGGTGCCCCCTTCTTCACCTGTGTGTCCTTTTTCTTAAAAGTCACATCCATTAGCTAATGAATGAATGCATTGTAGGGTTCTTTTTTGAAAAGAAATATTTTATGCTCAGGTGGCCTTTTTAGTAGGTCCCTTCCTGTGGTATCCCATTTATAGAAATATAAAAGGGACTGCTTCCCACACACTCTGAAATGTTACCTCAAAGATAGCACCCTGCTGATCATACTGCCAGTTTCCTGACAGTCACGCTATGAACTACCCTAAAAGGCTCATTGCTTCCTTATAACTACTACAACCCATTTATCCCCTGTTACACGCCAGTTCTTCCCCGATTTTTGCCACTGAGTGCTTTCTCCATCCAATGTCAGTCCCACATCCTATATGGGTGCTGGTTCTAGTCCTGACTGCTCCTTTTGCAATCCAGCTCTCTGCTAAGGCCTGGGAAAGCAGTAGAGGATGGCCCAAGTCCTTGGACCTCTGTACCTATATGGGAAATGCAGAGGAGGCTCCTGGCTCCTGACTTCAGATCGGCACAGCTCCAGCCATTACAGCCAACTGGGGAGTGAACCAGCAGATGGAAGACCTCTCTCTCTCTGCCTCTCCTTCTCTCTGTGTAACTTTGACTTTCAAATAAATAAATATTTTTTAAAAAGTGTGCAAAAATTAAATCTCTTTGTTTTTAGATGAGGATTGAAAACTCCTAGGTAGCAGTTAAGGACACAGTTTCATGTATTACAATCAATTTGATTAAAAGGTTGGGGAGAGATTCATCAGTATGCTACAGGTGTATAACTCTACATTAATAAGTAGGGTACCTTGGTCTCTGAGGTTTCTGCAATCAGCTTCCTTTACAGCTCCATATTTCTTTAGTACAAATGTAAATGACTTAGCAGCATCCCATTTAAACCTTCTGTGCCCTTTGCCCTCTGAAAGCAGACATTCACTTTAGTTTTTGCAGGAAAATATCACAAGCTAGAAGCCAATGTCTCCCCATGTGGAAGGAACTCCTGCTGTCTCCATCCCCTGGAGGGATAATACAGCTACCATGAAATCCATGGGAGTTAAATAAATGTTTGCTAAAAATAACTCTGGTATTTGGAATTCATTATTAGGGGCCTGTAGTGGATTTCTCAGACTGTTCCTTGGATAAATCTTCTGACTAACCCCTGATGAGCAGAAGAAGTGCAGTAAGCAACTCTTAAATTGCCATGATTAGTCTGAATGTTAGGTTGCCAACATGTTTTATGCTATACAGGTTTTGGCTTTTCTAACTTTGAAACTAATAAAAAGGTTATAAGAATGCCATGAATTTTGGAACTTAACACATGATTATCACATCACATCAGTTATCAGAAGGTGAAGCTGTATATACAACTCCAGAATCACCAGTGAAACTGTAAACAACTCTACAAATTTATCATTCTCATCACTGTTGTCATCATTGCCATCATACATAACAATATCCCATTTCCCCTTCAGTATCCCCCCATGAATCACTATTTCGTGTCTTGTGCCCAGCCACTCTCCTTCCTGACCCCTATTGCCTCATGTCTGCAAAATGTATTCTGTTTGATCTCCCTGCCCCTACTCCATCCTATGTAGAGATATCAGACCAGCTTACTAAAAGGTGCATTAACTATGTTTGAAACAGTCTAAATCAATTCCTCATTGACTTACTGAAATGTACTATGTGTCAGTCACCACGGGGAAAGCAAAAATGATCAAGACAGGAGAGAAAACCATGTATACACAAATTACTGTAGTCCTAGACAGAACTAATAGGTGATGGAGCAGAATTAAAACACAGTACTATGGAAACTCAGAGGAGCTAGGGCTTAATATGAGTTGACTAGATTTGGAACAGTGTAATAGAAGTGCTGGGATCTGGAGGCAGCTTCAAAGGAAAAGGTATTATTTTGAAAAATAGATACAGGTAGTAAGTGCTAAAGGAGGAGGCAATTGTGAGCAGAGACACAAAATCAGAAAAGCATAGGTTGTATATAGAAAACTGGAATTCCACGTTTGTGCAGAGTATATATATATAGTATGAGAGAGAATGTGTTTCCTATATTAATTTTCATTGTAGACATAGGGACCAAAAGAGCCTCCTTAAGTCACCATTCGTCAGCCAGAACTGAGAATAGAGATAACAGGAAGGTTGAAAAGATTGAGGGAAAAAAAGGATTACTTTACCTTTCTTTTTTCTTTTTAAATATTTATTTATTTATTTGGAAAGCAAAGCGAGAGAGAGAGAGAGAGAGAGAGAGAGAGAGAGAGAGAGAGGAGAGATTGATCTTACATCCATTTGTTCACTCCCCAAATGGTCCCAACAACTGACCGGGCTGGACCAGGTCTAGGCCAGGACCTAGGAGCTTCTTCCAGGTCTCCCACGTAGGTGCAGAGTCCGGTGGGCTTGGGCCATCTTCTTCTGTTCCCCAGGTACATTAGCAGGAAGCTGGATCAGACATGGAGCAGCAGGGACCCAAATGGTGCCCATATATGATGCTGGCTCTGCAGGTGGCGGCTTTATCAGCTTTGCCAGCTTTGGTGCTAACCCCCACTTTAACTTTTATATCATCTTTTGGATGAATATGTATTTAAAACTTTTAACAGACCAAATATTTTAATTTACCTAAATTAGAACAAATCAATTTCCAAGAGACATTCAGCTCTCTGGGAGAAAAGCAGGGTGTGATTTAGGTGACTCGCAAGAAAAAAGTTGAGGACAATTGTGTTCCTTATAAGTCAGCTTTCTTGCTGCTCTGAGTTGAATCTAATAACCTAACTCTGCTTCAAAGCCTCACAAGCAACCATAGGCACCTACAAATGAGAAACAGGCCACGTTGTCTTTTCAGCACTGCCATTTTTCTCTGCATTTTACTACACAACTCTGACACAGATCATTCCCACTGCCTGCTCCAGGTGTTGAGCATTTGTGTAGACAAAAGAATGAAATGGAGAGTATCCAATGGTTTATTTCATTATGCTCTGTGCATTTTGTTTTGTGTTTTTCATTCTTTGATCATTGTGATTTTTTTGGTTTATATAAAAAAAATCCATGTTTTATCAGGCATACCACAAGAATTCAACACAGAACAATTCTTTATTGGAATTAAATTTATGGCTGTGAAATGAGGACAGAGTTTATTTTAAAGTCTGAAGTTCACTACAGAAGAGATAAGAAATCCTGCTCTTGGCGCTCCTTCTTACCGGAACAACAGAAGGCTGACTTCTGATGATGGTAAGGAAAATGTTTACATCCTCAGCTGTGAACCACTCCACATTATGTATTAAACAAGACAAAACTCAACAAAAAGTCCAATTCCTTCTCACCAAAGGAATTAAAAAATATTCTTTTGTTACCATCTGGCTGACTTTTCCCTTGCCTTTCTGATTCTTCTCTGTCCTGTTCTTGTTTGCCAGCGTCTTTCCCACATGCTTATTAGTGTCTCAGTGCTCTTACTGGAGCTGCTTCTGGGCCTTTCCTTGTATCAGTGCTTGAATAACTCTATTTAAGTACAAAATCTCTCTAAGTTGTATTTCTATACTGACATATGTCCAAGGAGTTAACTTGGTTCTATTTCTCCATCTTGGCACACTCATCTTTGTATGGTGCACAACTCTCTTTTGATATAAAGTATTTTTTTTATTTTCATTCTAATATTATTTGATATTTTATATGAATGTATCTTACAAAAACATGCATCATAGTTAGTAGTGAATGAACTTTTTACGTTAGTGGTATTGTGCTATAACTTTTATTGCAGCTCTGACGCTTATTGGTGACTGCTTTAAGAAAGAATTCTGCAACAAGATTACCCAAGTTCAAGTCCTAGAATGTATGACCTTTCTGTGTGTTCTTATATATTTCAGGTTTTCATCTGAAAAATATAGATATAATAATAGATCACAGGATTAATTATGAGTTCAAAACAGCAACAAGAACATGGTAAACATCACATAAATGTTGTGTATTAATATTATTACAATTTTTTTCACATAATATTGTTTTCACAAAACATTGCTATTTTTTTCACATAAGATCTAACATGTTGCTAGGAAGACATGGGCCATGGTTTCTAATTACGGCATAGTATTTCATAGTGTGTGACCACCATATTGCATTTCTCCACAATCTCAGCTTGACACAATGCTGAATTCAAACATTTTTGCACCAGAATAAAATGATCTTTAATTCTATTTTCCATGAATGTTTGTGTGCCATAGTAAACTACGAGTGTATTCAAAGAAGGTGAGGCAAAGGGAGTTTTTTAAGCAAAAGCAAGTGGATTTAGATACAATATTTTGAAATATTAATCTTCTCCACAGAATTAATTATAAGGGAAGTATCAGTCCAAGGCTGAAAAGATATTTGCTGTGCAGATGTCCTTATACAAATATTCTCTCTTTTTTTTAAACTTTTATTTAATGAATATAAATTTCCAGTGTACAGCTTATGGATTACAATGGCTTCCCCCTTCCATAACTTCCCTCCCACCCGCAACCCTCCCCTCTACCACTCCCTCTCCCCTTCCATTTGCATCAAGATTCATTTTCAATTCTCTTTATATACAGAAGATCAACTTAGTATAAAGATTTCAACAGTTTGCACCCACATAGAAACACAAAGTGAAACATACTGTTTGAGTACTGGTTATAGCATTAAATCAAAATGTACAGCACATTAAGGACAGAGATCCCACATGAGGAGCAAGTGCACAATGGCTCCTGTTGTTGACCCAACAAATTGACACTCTAGATTATGGCGCCAGTAACCACCCTAGGCTGTCGTCATGAGTTGCCAAGGCTATGGAAGCCTTCCAAGTTTGCCGAATCTGATCATATTTAAACAAGTTCATAAAAGACAGAGTGAGGATAGTAACCAATGATCCTAAGAGTGGCATTTACCAGGTTTGAACAATTATACAGCATTAAGTGGGGAAGAGGACCATCAGTACACACAGGTTGGGAGTAGAGCCATTGGTGGTAGAGCAGAGGTTATGATTACAAAGGAATGAGGCCCAAGTGCGCTAGACAGGGTCTAGAACAAAGGACAGAGTCATTATTAGAGGAGCTAAGAAAGGTGCTGTCTAAGCTACAATTAAGTTTTCTGACTGAGAGGCAAATAGAACCTGACAGAAGGGGCTTGATAATAATCTGGTGGGCTTCAGGCCTTGTAAGTTAAGAGGCCCAGACCTATCTATCTCTTCACATGGGGTATATCCTAAGGGAGGTGTGAACCTCCTAGGGGAAGGCACTCTGTTGACTTTCATGACTTGGCTGGCCTGGGAGGAGAGCTGGCCAGGTAAAGGCAGGGGGCATCTCTAACAAGAAATTTACAGTTCTGCCTGCAATGTTGCTGACCCTACTTGGCTGTCCCCTCAGCTGCAGTGGTCACTTTGGAAGTTGGGCTGAGTGAAGGGCTTTTCAGCTTAGAGCCAATAAGATCTGTGGCTCTGACCTGGGCATCCTTCGAGTCCAGGGCAGGTCCATTTCCAGTGATCCAACTCTTGGCAGAGCTGCCAGGGCTCTTCACAAGCTGACTTCTGCTGAAGCCCAGGCTTACCACATTGAAAGCCACTGCAGTGGACTGGCCTGTTGGGTCTCCTTGAGGGCAGATCACTGTACAGATCAGTCATTAATAGGTCTGCCACCCATTGCTTCTGATGCCTAGCTTTCTTTTCCTCCTGGTTTGTGTTAAAGCAGACCAAAGGATGCAAGTCAAGGGATTGCCCAAGTCCCAACTCTAATCTTCAGTGGCCTGAACTACAAGTCTATAGTCACAGGCATGTTCTGTAGAAGTTTTTCTAAGGTAGACAATGCCCATGAGGAAAATTATATCCTCACTTTAAAACTTTCTTTCCCTTTGGTCTGAAGGGAGGTTTTTTCTACTTACTGTTTACTTCGCTGATGGCGAAGCGATTCTAGCTATGAGATTATTATTTAAGTTCTTATTTTGGCTATGCTATTACAGAAAAATGTTAGCCATCTCTTTTATAAGGTCTAAAGATTAAATTGTGCGTCCTACAGATTCCTTCATAATAGATAGTTTCCTACCTTGAAGAGAATAGAGAAATGAAAGAACAAGTTGGGCTTAGAATAGAGAAATGAGGGAGCAAGTCCTAGATCGCTTGCTGACAATAGCAATATCACATGAATACTTAGCAAACCATTTCAACCATTAGATAACAACTTAAGAAAACATTTACCAGAAGGTCCAATGCCTTCTATAAATTTTAAGAATCATGTATTTGGAAACACCTCTTAAATATCTAACATGGTGTAGTTTGTTTAACCAGTAACCTAAGCACAACCATCTAAAATGTTTTTAGTTTCTTTCTACCAACAAGTATAAAACATATGATACACAGATTCAGGTCACACAAATTAAAATGTATCTTTGATTGATTTTAGCAGCTTAAATTTATGGACAATCTTATCTATAAGCCATTTAAAATAAAACTCTTAATAAAATTTCCCCATGTGGACATACAATATGTACACACATATAACATAGCATAGTAGACCAATATAGCAATTTTAATAATAGCTTTTATAATCTTTAACTCTTTTTGTAGATTGTCAATTGATTTGAATTGCTTTTTGTTTTTAGTAACCTCAGTTAACCATACTTTCTCTCAGTTGGTACTGGTAATACATTATTGGCTTCATCTGTTTACAGAGCCATCCCAAAGTACTGAATACAATAGAAGTGGCTGGAAAAAGTTCATAGGAACCTAGAGGAGGACAGCTAAGCACAGAACCAACAACACTTTAGTTTTATCAGCAGCACATCATATATAACTGTGGATGACAAAAGACTTTAAGTCGCCATGTTTAAAATTATAAACTCATCAACCAACAAGAGGCACTTGTTTACTTCTCAGTATTTTTGAAAGCACCTGTAGGATTTTACAAGTATTTAACCCTTCAGGCCTCTGGGGCTTTCTCATTAAGATAACTATCAGGTCTAGTAACACAAGATCATTAGACTTTTTAATTCTCAAACATTTGTATTAATAGCATTTTCCATTATAGAAACTTAAAGTTTGGTACCACATCACATCTTGACAGTACTTCCAATATAATCCAAATAACCTGATTAGTTGGTGTCTCTATAAGATGAGAGACATAGGTCCTTCGATTTCTTCAGTTGGGCCCAAACTGGAAAAAACAAAGTCCAGGATTTACTGGAAATTTTAGAGACCAGATTGTTTGGAACTTTGATTTTTTGAATGCCTGTCAAGACTGCCAAGAAGGCTCAAAATCCAAAATATCTGGTTGAAATAAGATTCCTTAAAATCATGACATAACATAGACCAAATTTGATCATTGTTACAAGGTGATTATTCAAATCTTTGAAAATAAGCACATATTTAAATAACCCTTAGCTGTTAATAAAAATTCAGCTGTTTTTGAACAATTAGAATTTAACAGACATCAAGAGAACATAATAGATTACTTTAACACATTGCTTTAACAGAGCATCAGAGTTTAATTCTATGTCAAAGAGAAATTGAGCTTCCTGTGATCTTTTGCTGTGAGGTTTCCTTCCTTTACCTTCTTTCATATTGGTTACCATGTTTCTGTGTTTCTGTGTGTAACACATCTTTAAGCATCTTTTGCAGGGCAGGATGAGTGGCAACAAATTCTTTCAGTTTCTGTTTGCTATGAAAAGTCTTAATTTCACCTTCATTCACAAATGAGAGCTTTGCAGGATATAATATTCTGGGCTGGCAGTTTTTCTCTCTTAGTACCTGGGCTATGTCTCGCCATTCCCTTCTAGCTTGTAGGGTTTCTGATGAGAAGTCTGCTGTGAGTCTAATTGGAGATCCTCTAAGAGTAATCTGACATTTCTCTCTTGCACATTTTAGGATCTTTTCTTTATGTTTCACTGTGGTGAGTATGATTACAACGTGTTGTGGTCAGGATCTCTTTTGGTCATGTTTATTAGGGGTTCTATAAGCTTCCTGTACTAAGGTGCCTCTGTCCTTCTCCAAACCTGGGAAATTTCCTGTTAGTATGTCACTGAAAATGCCTTCTAATCCTTTCTCCCTCTCCATGCCTTCAGGAACTCCTAGAACCTGAATGTTCGGTTTTTTAATAGTATCCTGTAGATTCCCAACAATATTTTTTAGATTTCTAATTTCTTCTTCTTTTCTTTGGTTTGCCTGTTTCCTTTCCTGTTCTCTGTCTTCTAAGTCTGATATTCTCTCTTCTGCTTCGCCCATTCTGTTTTTAAGGCTCTCTAATGTGTTTGTCATTTGATCTATTGAATTCTTCATTTCATTATGATTTATCTTCACTATCACAGTTTCTTGTTCTACTAGTTGTTTCATTTCATTTTGATTCCTCCTTAATATTTCATTTGCACGAGAGAGATTTTCTATCTTGTCCATTAAGGATTTCTGTAGTTCAAGAATTTGTTTTTGAGAACTTCTTAATGTTCTTATCAATTTTTTGAGATCCTCTTCTTGAATTGATTCTATCTCATCATCTTCATAATCTTGAATTGGGGTGTCTTTTTCATTTGGGGCATCATAGTGTCTTCCTTGTTCTTGTTACCTCGGTTTTTGCGTTTGTTGTTTGGCATGTTGGAGATATTTGGTTTCTTCACTGTGTTGTTTTTTCTTGTTACACTATGGCTCTATATTAAGTGGACTGTCTGCTTTCGGTGGAGCCTTAGAGGCTTGAGATGAGTGTGGCCTGAGAGCTGTGTTTGGTTCCTCAGGGTTGAGGGTGTGTCAAAGATGACACTCCCAGGTTAGGTGTTTAAATCTCTTTCTTTCTTTCCTTTTTTGATTCAATAGGGAAGTAATTCCGCACAGCTGAATGTAATTGGAGGTAGTTAGAAGGCAAATGATATACCCACAGGAGCCAGAGATTGGAAGCTCTTTCCCAAGGACCACACAGGGAATCTCTGCTGCCCTCAGTGTGGGCTCCAATTCTCCTGCAGTCTCCCACTGGGTTGCCAAGTTAGATGCTAATCTCCTGTTATTTCACCCATCCCCCCAGAGTCAGGTTTTTCTGCTAGGCTCAGGGCTGGTGCAGACCTGAGGTCGCCCTGCTTATGACGTATGTCCAAAATGGCGCCTGCTCTGTCTTGCTCGCCTTTGAGAGGTGAGCGGAGAGAGAGAAACTCATGTCCGTATCGGTCACTTTTTTTTTTCCTCTCTCTCTTCTAGTTAGCCTGGTGAACTTTTCCCCACGGAGTTTCAAGCCTCATTCCCTCTAGTCTCCTCTTTCCGCTTGCCTGCTGGTTTCTCAGGCTATTGATGTTCGGCTCACCTCGCGTTCCAGCGCTGGTGCGTTGAGTCTGCCGCTGGTGTCCCAAACTTGGGCTCCCACGCTCTCCACGCAGGTCCACTGCGAATCACTAGTTCCAGAAGAGTTTCCTCTGCTGTTTCTTCCCCTACTCTTCCTTGACCCTGCAGTATCTCCACTTTTATTAACCTGTCTCTCCCCCGGACTAATAGTGTGCTCCCTTCCTATTCTATCATCTTGCCCGAAATATTCTTTTTTTTATAAACTTGCTGTGTTAGTCAGCTTTCATGACTAGGACAAAATGCTGGAGGCAACTAACTTCATACAGAGAGAGGTTTATTTAGCTCACAATTTTAGTCCCATTTGTCTTTCATTTGTTTGGCCTCTGTGACAGCAGTGTATGTCAGTGGCCAAAAAAGAACCACATGGCAAGTCAGGAAGCAGAGAGGGATGGATTGGCCTAAATTCATGATTTTTCACAAATCCTCCAAGGAAACCTACTTTCTGGGGTAATAACTCCATGATCCAAGAATCTCTCCATAGACCCCATCTCCTAAAGATTCCATCTCCTCTGGGTAGCACCACCCTGGGGACCAAGCCATTAACACATGAGCTTTTGGAGGATTCTCAAACTAATATCCAAACCAGTAAAAAATGAGACATTGAAAAGTTGCTTCATTTTATAATTTTTTAGCATTTAAAAATTTTCTTCAATTTTCAAAGTAAAATATAATTTCATATATAGCAATAAAGCAGTGCCAAATTACAAAACCAATAACAAATTACTTATGTCACTTGCAAAGTTTTGAGAGGAGTATCATAGTGATTTATATTTTAAAATGTTTTAAATTTATTTATATAAAGGGGACAAATTTCAAGTACTTCATACACATTTTTCAGAACATAACGATACTTCCCACCTTCTCTCACTCACTTTCATCCTCCCTCTTCCTTCCTGTTTTTAATTTTTGCAATAACATACTTTTTAAATTTATTTTTATTTATTTTTATTTTTGACAGGCAGAGTGAATAGTGAGAGAGAGAAAGGGAGAAAGGTCTTCCTTTGCCGTTGGTTCACCCTCCAATGGCCGCCATGAGCGGCGCGCTGTGGCCGGCGCACCACGCTGATCAGAAGGCAGGAGCCAGGTACTTATCCTGGTCTCCTATGCGGGTGCAGGGCCCAAGCATTTGGGCCATCCTCCACTGCACTCCCGGGCCATAGCAGAGAGCTGGCCTGGAAGAGGGGCAACCAGGACAGAATCTGGCGCCCCGACCGGAACTAGAACCTGGTGTGCCGGCGCCGCTAGGCGGAGGATTAGCCTGTTGAGCCACGGCGTTGGCTGCAATAACAAACTTTCAATTTTGAGAATATGAGCTAGTAGAACTGATATAGAATACAGTATGGCAATTCCTCAAAAATCTGAAAATAGATTCACCATTTGACCCAGCCATCCTGCTCCTAGAAATTTACCCAAAAGAAATTGGATCAACATACAAAAAAGTTATCTGTATCCACACATTTATAGCAGCTGAATTCACAATAACAAAGATACGGAATAAATACAGATAACCGTTAACTGTTGATGTAAATTTTGAAAGGAAAATTCTGTGTTTTCTGTTGAGAATAGAATATAAGAGGTAAGGATAGAAATGGCTATTGTAGCAATCCCAATGAAGAGATAGATTATGGTGACTCATACACTGATGGTCATAGAAAATGGAAAGAAAGATTCTGGCAGCAGGATTTCATTATGGATTGAAGAGTATAACAAAGCACAGCCAAAAATGCTTAAAGATTTTAGAATTGAGCAACTCTAGTGAAAACAGCTGTAGTGGAAAAGTTTGATACAGAAGTTGGGGATGAAAATGGGCTATGTGATATTGAGAATTTGCAGTTAAGAATATGTTAAATAAAGTAACTAGGGCATTCATTTTGATTTTACAGGCCCGCTTGGAATTTGTGGCCATAGTCTTCAGATTAATTAGTGTAGCTGGGTGTTTTTCTCCAGCTACATTCAGTTCTAGATGGTGAAACTCCATAGAATGTTACAGATTTATGCGGCTATAATTAAGCCCAATGGCAAGATAAAAATGCATTTTGGATGATGTTACATCCAATATAAGCCTACAAGAATAGAGATTGATAAGAAAAAAAAATGTCAAAAGGGATGTTAAGGACACAAAGAGACATTGAAAACAAAAAAGTTGTGGCAGGCATTTGGCACAGTGTTTAAGATGCCCCTTGGGACACCCACATCTCATGTCAGAGTGCTGGTCCAAGTAACAGGTCCTCCACAAACAATCCAGCTTTCATCAGTGTGTACTCTACTAGGCAGTAAATGACTACTTAAGCACTTGTGGCTGTGCCATCCACAAAAGAGACACAGAATGAGTTCCAGGCTCATGGCTTTGGCCTGGAGCAGCCTCAGCCTTTTAGCAGACTTTTGCGGAGTGTATCAATAGACAGAAGAGATCTCTGTCTCTGGCTCTGTCTCACTCTGCCTTTCAAACAAATAAATAAAATAATTTTCATAAAAGAAAACACAAGGCAAAGATGTGAGAAATAAATGTTTAAATTTCAGAAAATACAATGCTCTAGCTTTGCTACAATTTAAAATGTAAAGAATCTGGCTAGAAAGACATGCATGGGGCTGGTGCTGTGGGGTAGCAGGTAAAGCCACAGCTTGCAGTGCCGGCATCCCATATGGATACCAGTTCAAGTCCCACTTGCTCCACTTCCAATCCAGCTCACTGCTATGGCATGGGAAAGCAGTAGAAGATGGCCTAAGTCCTTGGGATCCTGCACCTGTGTGGGAGCTCCAGAAGAAGCTTGTGGCTCCTGGCCTCAGATCTGCCTAGCTCTGGCCATTGCAGTCATCTGGGGAGTGACCCAGCAGATTAAAGCCTACTCTCCCTCTTTGCCTCTGCCTCTCTGTAACTCTTTCAAATAAATAAATAAATCTTAAAAAACTAAAAAGAAAGACATGTAGACATAGAGAACTTTCCAGGTTTCAGTTTTATCCAGTAGACAATAAAAAGTTAATAAATGATTTTAAGTAGGTGAGTGAAAAGGTTCACTTTTATAATTTGAATAAAATTTAAAAATAAAATAAAACACATACGAGGATTTGGGGGAGACACACACAGCATCAGGAAACTATGAAATGAAACATTTGGGCCAGTGCCGTGGCTCAACAGGCTAATCCTCCACCTAGCGGCGCCAGCACAACGGGTTCTAGTCCCGGTCGGGGCACCGGATCCTGTCCCAGTTGCCCCTCTTCCAGGCCAGCTCTCTGCTGTGGCCCGGGAGTGCAGTGGAGGATGGCCCAAGTGCTTGGGCCCTGCACCCCATGGGAGACCAGGATAAGCACCTGGCTCCTGCCATCGGATCAGCGCGGTGCGCCGGCAGCAGCGCGCCAACCGCGGAGGCCATTGGAGGGTGAACCAACAGCAAAGGAAGACCTTTCTCTCTGTCTCTCTCTCTCACTGTCCACTCTGCCTGTCAAAAAAAACAAAAAACAAAAATCATTTGTGTAGCAGGACTCTTCCAGGCAAGAGGTAATGAGGATTTGAACAAAAGCAGTGGAAAGAAGCAAGAAGTGAAGAAGGTAATCAATTCAATACCAGGATGTGGAATGGCAAGATTTAATAATTATGGCTAGAATCTCAAAACTAGGGTAGTGTTACAATATAGTGGTTGTGGGAGATAAACATTGAAACTTTTATTAGAAAAATGGGCTTTCCTTACAATTAACATATGGACTGATAATTCATATAAATAATATCCAAATGAAGTCATTTTAGAGTGCTTGGTTTATACTAACAGAGTGCAAGACCAACATAGTTTGAGGCCACTGATTTATTAAATATCAGTAGGAAGCAGGAATTAAAAGGAACAAGGAAGATTGGTTTCTACTCAAGTGACGAGATGACACAAATGAGATAGAAAATAGCAAAGAAGCCAGTTTTAGGGAGGAATGACAATAGATTTAATTTTGGACCTGTGTTGAGATAGCCAATGATAACGACAGAATTTTATAGCAGGCAGTTGAATAAATAAGTTTGCAATTCAGATGATATAAATTTGGAAATAGCATACAATAGGAGTTAAATCTCTGGGAGTGGGTAGGTGGGCTTTGGAGAAGTAGAAGGCATAACAAAGTTCAGTGGCAGGAATGGTAGTGTTGGTGGAGGGATGTATGGTATAGAAATTAAACAAAAAAGCAGTAGAGGTGCTGAGGAGAACTAGAGCAGCATACAGAAAAGTGAAGAGTGTTTGAAGAAGTAATGAGTTATCCACAGTGTTAATGCATGAAAGTCCAAAAATAGACTGGAAGTATCAATAAATTATGTAAACACCATTTACATCTTTACATGAACAGAACCTTGGCCACAAAAAGTAGTAGCAGTTGAGTAAAAGGATTGAGGAGGAAGGAAATAGTAGCAGTGAATATAGTTTACTTTTAATGAGTAGGGGATAAAAGAGATACATTCTTCTTACATTCACAGAAATTCTGCTTTGTCCCAATGGCTAGAAATCTTAAACATCATTTACAGGAATATTATAACAATCACTTCCCTCTAAGGAAAGAAACAAAGATGGCTGGTGCCGTGGCTTAACAGGCTAATCCTCCGCCTTGCGGCGCTGGCACACGGGGTTCTAGTCCCGGTTGGGGCGCCGGATTCTATCCCGGTTGCCCCTCTTCCAGGCCAGCTCTCTGCTATGGCCTGGGAAGGCAGTGGAGGATGGCCCAAGTGCTTGGGCCCTGTACCCGCATGGGAGACCAGGAGAAGCACCTGGCTCCTGGCTTCGGATCAGCGAGATGCGCCAGCCGCGGTGGCCATTGGAGGGTGAACCAACGGCAAAAAGGAAGACCTTTCTCTCTGTCTCTCTCTCTCTCACTATCCACTCTGTCAAAAAAAAAAAAAAAGAAAAAAGAAATAAAAAGAATAAACAATATCAATATCAACAATAACAATTGGAATGAACACAGTTAACATTTAATTCCCACAGCAACTGACTTATGTAGGCCTTATTTTTATTTGGTTTTTGTAGGTGAAAAAATTGAGACTAAGGATGTCAACATGATTTTACTAAAGTTATACAGCTTATACTGTAGAAATGATTGGTTAGCATTTTGATACCAAACTTCATGTTAATCCATAATCAGCTTGGCTCACTCAGCTTCTTGAGAATAAGGCTACCCTGAAGTCCTAGGGATTTTTCTTTTTCTGGACCATGTCTGGCTCTACTTTTCTATGTCTGCTATGTGTGTTGAAAGGTCACATTTTACAGAAGATTTAGCTATAGGAGGAGCAGGAAGTCATATCACAGCAAAAAATATAACAATTATATTTGATATCTTTGTCTTATTAAATGTCCTTTGGACAATTCTGCCAGTTCATAGTCTAGCCTTTCTCCATGTTACTTGATTCCATCTCTGTGGCTTCTCTCATTGCTACTCTCAACACCCAAAATATGAGACTCTCTTTCTCACACACACACACACACACACAGTGACAGAGAGAGAGAGAGAGAGAGAGAGAGAGAGAGAGAGAAGGAGCCTCCGGAGGGAGGGAGAGAGAAGGAGGGAGAGAGAATTTTATTAAATCTTCTTCAATTCCATTTCCCTGGTGTTTTTCCATCCAACTCCAAATACTTTAAGAGCAAAGATATTTATTTTAACCTGTAAGATCAGTTCTTTCCATAAAATGAGCTTTATTTCAAAGAAATAAATATATACTCTTTTTTTCTTCATTCAGTTGTAAAAAGCTTTGTCATGTATCTTTTGATCCCTAATCACAATTGGTAAAATCAGTTGTTGCTGCTGACTATTCCCATATGTAAGGATTAATAATTACAAATATGACCTTAAATTAACTAAAGCAAAATTGGAAAACTGCCAAGGCCCATGGTTAACAATTTATTTCTCTAATTCAATATATGTTAAATGGCATTTTCAATTTATGCTTTAGTACAAACATGAACTTGCAAGAACCCATAGATCTAGAATTTAAACAAAAGTATATTTCAGATAAGCTACATTACAGGAATGAAAGAATTAAAATAATAGTAAAAGATAAGGTACTCATTAAGCACATAATGACAATCTCAAACATGGATGATTTTGTCTGCCATTACATATAGGAGGAATGGGAGTAAGAAAATTAAAATTTACCTTCAAGGTTTGGTTCAATCAAATCTTGCATGAAGAATGGGACTGCTTATTCACCACTTAGTTACTCCCATTCCCAAGAGAGTGCCAGGCTTATGCTAGCCATTCCGTAAATATCTGTTGAATAGGTTTAGTTCTATTTTAAAATTAAATTTTTAGATAGGAGATCATTTTGAATCCAAAATTGTCCTACATTTCCAATCATTTTTAATGGAATTCAGATAGCTAGGAACACCAGAAAGATTTTCAATAGTTTCAATGATTAAGACTAAAGAAGCTTCTACCAAATCACTATAACATTCAATTTGGACATTAGATCAATTAGAACATGTACAAATGGAAGAAATGGAATTAAAATATGAGACTGCCCTCCATAGACGAACGATTTATTGACAGTTACTGCAATATGCTGTGAGTTTATGTTTCATCAATATCATCTCATTCAACCCTTGTAAAGTAGGTAAAATAATATGTGGTAGATAAAATAATATGCCTACCCCCCTCAACAAAAGTATATTCACATCCTTATCTCATGAATTTATGAGTATGTTACCTTACAAAGCAAGAAAGAACTTTGAAAATGTGATCATGTTAAGGATCTTTAGATAAAGGATCTGGGTCTAACCTGATCACAAGTATAGACTCCTTCTTGTCTGTAGTCAATCAGGAA
The DNA here is from genome assembly GCF_033115175.1 of Lepus europaeus. NCBI lineage: Eukaryota > Metazoa > Chordata > Mammalia > Lagomorpha > Leporidae > Lepus > Lepus europaeus. The sequence goes on from NC_084829.1 coordinate 119,970,663, forward strand.
AAGAGGCAATATTGCTGTATTTTAACAGTAAAAAAATGTGTCCAGGATTTAAGGATGCAAGTGTCTCCAGAGGCGGAAGAGGCAAGGAAACAGATTATTCCTAAAGTCTCCAGCAAGGATTGTAGACTTGTTGGCATATTGATTTTTCACAAAATAAGAACATGTCAAATTTAATCTATTATAATAATTTTCTATTGCTACTTTAAAAAAAAAAAACTACCACAAAGTTTGGTGACTTAAAGCAACACGGATTTGTGATCCTCAAATTTTGGAAGGAGGCTAGCATTGTGGCTCGGTAGGTTAATCCTCCTCCTGTGCTGCAGGTATCCCATATGGGCAACAGTTCTAGTCCCAGCTGGTCTTTTTCCAATCTAGCTTTCTGCTTTGGCCTGGGAAAGCAGTAGAAGATGGCCCAAGCTTTGGGCATCTGCACCCGTATGGAAAACCCAGAAGAAACTCCTGAATCCTAACTATGGATCAGCAAAGCTCCAGCCATTGATGCCATTTGGGGAGTGAACCAGGAGATGGAAGACCTTTTTCTCTGTCCCTCTCACTGTCTGTAACACTGCCTCTCAAAGAAATGAATAAAATCTTGGGGCAGCGTTATTGCATAGCTGGTAAAGCTGTCACATGCAGTGCCAGCAACCCATAAGGCTGTCAGTTCAAGTTTCAAGTCCTGGCTGCTACACTTCTGATCCAGCTCTCTGCTATGGCCTCGGAAAGCAGTAGAAGATGGCCCAAGTCCTTGGGCCCTGCACCTGTGTGGGTGACCCAGAAGAAGCTCTGGGCTCCTGGCTAGAGATTGGCACAGCTCCGGCCATTGTTGCCATTGGGGAGTGAATCAACGGATGGAAGATTCTCTCTCTCTCTCTCTCTCTCTCTCTCTCTCTCACTCTCTCCCTCTCTCTCTCTCTGCCTCCCTGTAATTCTGCCTTTCAAATAAATAAATAAATAAATCTTAAAAAAGAAATAAAATCTTAAAATTGTGGCCCGGGAGGGCAGTGGAGGATGACCCAAGTGTTTGTGTCCCTGCACCCGCATGGGAGACCAGGAGGAAGTACCCGGCTCCTGGCTTCGGATCGACGCAGCGCCTGCCGTGGCGGCCATTAGAGGAGTGACCCAACGGAAGTGAACCAATGGAAGGAAGACCTTTCTCTCTGTCTCTCCCTCTCACTGTCTGTTACTCTACTTCTCAAATAAATAAATAAAATCTTTGAAAAAATAGTTAATACAATTTCACTATCCTTATTATACTGGCAACCGAATCAAATGTTACAGAATTTAAACAGCTTGCCCCAGTCATACAAATTAAAAAAAAAATTTTTTTTTTTCTGGAGAGTTGTCTTCATTCTAAATACTGCAATTAACTTGGACATTAGTAGCAAATTAGAGGACTATAACACCCTATTTACAGAAATGGACAGATGATCTAGACAGAAAATCATGAAAGAAATAGCAGAGTTAAAGTTTCTCCTAGATCAATTAGACCTACAGAACTTCCCATCCAACAGCTGCAGATACATATTCTTCACAAAGTTACATAGAACATTTCCCATATGGTAGCTTCCAAAAACAGTCTCCACAAGTAAAAAGAATAGAAATCGTAATTTTCAAGTATCTTTTCTCACTATAATGCAATGAAACTATAAATCAACAAGAAAAAATATTTTAAACTATACAAATACAACTTACTCCTGAAAAATCAATGGATCAAGGAAGAAATAAAGGAAGAAATTTAAAATTTTTCTTAAAATTAATGAAATTAAACACAACATATAGCAAAAGTAGTAGTGATGGGAAAATTTATCAGAATCAATTTCTGCATCAAAGAAAGAAAAGAAATATTTCAAATATAACAACATATCACTGCACCTCAAAGAACTAGAAAAATAAGAACAAAATTAAATCTATAATTTGTACAAGGAAACAAATAATATGGCCTGAGAAAGCAGTAGAAGACGGCCCAAGCACTTCGGTCACTGCACCCATGTGGGAGACCCAGAAGAAGCTCCTGACTCCTGGCTTCAGATTGGTGCAGCTCTGGCCTTTACGGCCATCTGGGGAGTGAACCATAGGATGGAAGACCATTCTCTCTGTCTCTCTCTCTGTCACTTTACTTCTCAAATAAATAAATAAAATCTTAAAAAATATATAAAACTCAGAGCAAAATTAAGTGATACAGAGATTAGAAAAGTATAACATTCAATTAAGTGAAGAGCTTCTTATTTGATAATATAAAATTGATAACCCCTTAGCTACACTAACCAATAAAAAAGCATACAAATTCAAACATATAGACTCAGAGATGAAAATGGGAACATTACAGAAATACAAAGGAGTTAGAAATTGTTATGAACAATTATAAGACAACAAATTAGATAACTTGGAAGAAATGGACAAATTCCTAGACACATATACTTTCTGAGCATGGAATCATGACAAAATAGAATATCTAAAAAGACAAATAATGAGTAGTGAGATTGAATCAGTAATAAAAATCTCCCATCAAAGAAAAGCCCAGAACAAGACTCACTGTTGAACTTTGCCAAACTTGTAAAGAATTAACAATCCTTCTTAAATTCTCTCAAAAAATACAAGAGAAGGAAGTTCTTCCAAATTCATTATACGAGGACAGCATTACCTTGGTACCAAAACCACATGAGGTCATAATAAAAAACAGTTACAGGTCTTAATGAACATAGATGCAAAATTTCTCAACAAAATACTAGCAAATCAAATCCAACAGCATATTGAAAAAAACTACTCACCATAATCAGGGGAATTCATCCCAAAGATGCAAGGATGGTTCAATATACAAAAATCAATAAAAGTTATATACCATATCTACAGAATGAAGAACAAAAATGATATAATTATCTGAATAGATGCAGAAAAGGCATTTAATAAATTCTAATTGTTCAAAAACAGCTGAATTTTTATTAAGAGCTATGGGTTATTTAAATATGTGCTTATTTTCAAAGATTTGAATAATCACCTTGTAACAATGATCAAATTTGGTCTATATTATGTCATTATTTTAAGGAATCTTATTTCAACCAGATATTTTGGATTTTGAGACTTCTTGGCATTCTTGACAGGCATTCAAAAAATCAAAGTTCCAAACAGTCTGGTCTCTAAAATTTCCAGTAAATCCTGGACTTTGGTTTTTCCAGTTTGGGCCCAACTGAAGAAATTGAAGGACCTATGTCTCTCATCTTATAGAGACACCAACTAATCAGGCTATTTGGATTATATTGGAAGTACTGTCAAGATGTGATGTGGTACCAAACTTTAAGTTTCTATAATGGAAAATGCTATTAATACAAATGTTTGAGAATTAAAAAGTCTAATGATCTTGTGTTACTAGACATGATAGTTACCTTAATGAGAAAGCCCCAGAGGCCTAAAGGGTTAAATACTTGTACAATCCTACAGGTGCTTTCAAAAATACTGTGAAGTAAGCAAGTGCCTCTTGTTGGTTGATGAGTTTATAATTTTAAACATGGCGACTTAAAGTCTTTTGTCATCCACAGTTATATATGATGTGCTGCTCATAAAACTAAAGTGTTGTTGGTTCTTTGTTTAGCTGTCCTCCTATAGGTTCCTATGGACTTTTTCCAGCCACTTATATTGTATTCAGTACTTTGGGATGGCTCTGTAAACAGATGAAGCCAATAATGTATTAACAGTACCAACTGAGAGAAAGTATGGTTAACTGAGGTTACTAAAAACAAAAAGCAATTCAAATCAATTGGCAATCGACAAAAAGAGTTAAAGATTTTAAAGGCTATTATTAAAATTGCTATATTGGTCTACTATGCTATATTATATGTGTGTATATATTGTATGTCCACATGGGGAAATTTTATTAAGAGTTTTATTTTAAATGGCTTATAGATAAGATTGTCCATAAATTTAAGCTGCTAAAATCAAAGATACATTTCAATTTGTGTGACCTGAATCTGTGTATCATATGTTTTAAACGTGTTGGTAGAAAGAAACTAAAAACATTTTATATGGTTGTGCTTAAGTTTACTGGTTAAACAAACTACACCATGTTAGATATTTAAGAGGTGTTTTCAAATACATGATTCTTAAAATTTATAGAAGGCATTGGACCTTCTGGTAAATGTTTTCTTAAGTTGTTATCTAATGGTTGAAACGGTTTGCTAAGTATTCATGTGATATTGCTAATTCAACACTCTTTCATGGTAAAATCTCTAACCAAATTAGTGATAGAAGCAATGTATATCAGCATAACAAAGGCCATATATAACAAGCAGCTGCTAACATCATATTGAATGGGGAAACCTGAAGGATTTCTCTTTAAGATCTGGAACAAGACAGAATGTCCACTTTTACCACTGGAACTGGAAGTGCTAGCTAGGGCAATTACACAAGATAAAGAAATAAAGGGCATTCAAATTAGAAAGGAGGAAGTAAAAAAGTCCCTGTTTTCAGATGTCATATCCTATATACCTATATATCCTATATATACCCCAAAGACTCCACCGAAAGCTGTTAGAGCTAATAAACAAATACAACAAACTTGCAGGATATGAAGTCAACGAATAAGAATCAGTAGTGTTGTTACACACAAACAATGAATCATCCAAAAAAGAAATCAGGAAAGCAATCTCATTTTTTAATATTTTATTTATTTGAAAGCATTACAGAAGAAATAGAGAGAAAGAGAGAGCGCTTCAATCCATTGGTTCACTCCCCAAAGGACTGTAACGGCCAGCATTGAGCTAATTCGAAGCCAGGAGCCAGGAGCTTCTTCCAGGTCTCCTGCATGGGTGCAAGAGCCCAACGATCGGGCCATTCTCCATTGCCTTCCCAGGAGTATTAGCAGGGAGCCTGATCAGAAGTGGAGCCACCAGGACTCAACCCAGAACCCACATGGGATGCCAGCTTGGCAGACCACAGCTTTAACCCTCTGTGCCACAATGCTGGCTCTAAACCCATTTCTAATAGCCATCAAAAAAATTAAGAATTTGGAAATAAATTTAATCAAAGGGGTGAATGATGTCTACAAGGAAAACTCTGAATAGTGATGAGAGAAATTGAAAAGGACACAAAGAAATGGAAAGACATTCCATGTTCATGGATTGGAAGAATCAATATAATCAAAATAGACATACTCCCAAAGTGATTTACAGATTTTCAATCCCTATTAAAATCCTAATGATATTTTTCATAAAAGAAAAAAAAAACTACTAAAATTTGTAAGAAATGACAAAAGATCCCAAATATTCCAAGTATCCTTGAGCAAAAAGAACAATGCAAGAAGCAATATTCTACCTGACTTTAAAATACATTACAGAACTATAGAAATGGAAATAGCAGTATATGGGCATAAAAACAGATCTTTGAAGCAATGGAACAGATTAGAGACCCTAGAAGTAAACTCATGCCTCTTTAGCTAGTTGATCTTTGACAACGGTGATAAGAAAATGCATTAGAAAAAAGGTAGTCTTGTAAACAAGTGGTGCTGGAGAAATTGTATATCCACATGCAGAAGAATGAAACTAGATTCTTATCTCTTATCACCTACAAAAATTAACTCAAAATTGATTAAAGATCTAAATGTGATCAGGATGTTGGGATGGAGGTAATTTCATTAAGTGAAATAGCACAGAAAAATAAGAAACATATGATCTTACTGATATGTGAACTTTAAAAAATAGATGGCCTCATAGGACTAAAAAATATAATGGTAGTTGCCAGATACTGGGGAGAAATGTGGAGCAGATGGGGAAATGTTAGTTGATGGTTACTAGATTACTAGGGTAAACAACAGGATTTAGAAGTTCTGGGGTTTTATTGCAAAGTAGGGTGAATACAGATGTTGTTAATGTATTGTACATTCTTTACTTTAAAAAATATATAAGGTAGGATTTTTGATTCTCTATTACAAAATGTTAAAGTTTTGAAAAGATAAATATATTTACCCTGATTGGATATTATCCAATACATACATGTATAAAATATAATACAGTATTCCATAATACGCACAATTGTTATATGACTAAATTTTTTAAGAAATAAGAAATTAAAAATTAGAAAAAAATAACTCATTCAGTGTAGCCTGGAAGATCCATCCTTCCTATGGGTAACAAGAACTCCAGTTTCTCTGAATGCAAAATATGAGATCAGAAAGCATTAGTTCTCCCAGTAGATCACTGGGAAATTATGTATGAGGCCACTCCTACATTCACATAAAAAAAATAGATTTCTGTATTTATTTACAGAGAGGGAGGGAGAGACTGAGATCTTCCATCTGAGGTTTAAATTACCACATGGTTAATGGCCAGCAGTGGGTCAGGCCCAAGTCAGGAGCCAGGAGCTCTTGTGGGTCTCCCAAGGGGTGACAGGGACCCAGGTACTTGGGACATCATCTACTGTTTTCCCTGACCATTACAGGGAGCTGGATCATAAGTGGAGCATCTGGGACATGAACTGGTACCCACTTGGTATGCTGGCATCACAGGCAGTGGCTTTTCCCTCTACGTCATAATACCAGCTTCTGCCTTTACCTGTGGTTCCTGGATACATGAATACTACATGCTTATCATAACTGTCGTCTTTGAGTGCATGCTATATCCTGGAGCAAAGCACCTTACTACCACAAAATATCATGTTCATTTGGATGCCTCAGCCACAGATTTGAGAGACTGTTTCATTGTTCTCTAAAGCTAGAAGCTTCTAGATAGAGTAATATGTGTGGTACTGTTGTACTCCCTTTGCTGCAAATGAGTCACTTGGTCCCACATGATGCTTAATGGGATACTACATCGGTGGTTCATTCACACATTCCTTCTGCCCACATTAGCTGTGTTGGCTGAGGCTTAGTGGCAGGAAATGCAAACACATACTCGTGTTGATCTATCCTGGAAATTCTTTGAGCTACTTTGAAAGCCATAACCTTACAATTACTTGTGAATGTGTCAAAACAATATTGCTAATTGATAGGAATTATTAAATGTGACAATTTGTCCTCTATTTTAAGGAGGTGCCCCAGTAGTCCCCAGACCACTCTTTGCATGGTCTAACATTCTTTGTTGGTTTAAATACCAACATAGAGATGCCATATTTTGTTAACTATTTCCATAGTTTGGTGAATCAATGCACGCACACACACACATGCACAAACACACACACACAGGTACCTTTATTATGCCACCATTCATTGCTTTGCTTCAGATGGTTAAGTGTTATGAACTTCCTTCTATCATTTCAAAATCCTATCATTTCCATTGCTATTAGCCAATTTTGTCACACTAACTCCTATCATTGACTTTAATCTAAAGAGGACAGTCATGAGGAGCTTCACAGTGGACTTCTTCCTTTTACCAGAATACTTCTGTTGCTTTGGAAAATGCAGTGTCCTCTATGCCTACCTAGTGCTACTTGTTCTATCACATACTTACAATGCTAGATATCCCTCTAGCATATTCTCTGGGTCTTTTGATTTCTTTTTCTATTGTCTGACATAGCACTGTCTGACATAGTCTGGCATTCTACCTTATTAGCATGGGCCACTGCCTTCTCCAAGCTTTTAAGAACTAACTTAGCTGCATTTTAGTAGCATTTCCTGGCGTCATTAACAGTGTTAAATTCTATGAAAAAGGAGGACTCCTGTATTAATGAGCTATCTTACCTACATTTTCAGTTCTGTTTCCCTTGGTATAATTAGTCCAGAAACCAGTCCCATTCATATTTTCCAGGATGTTGATGATATATGTCGGCTAGATCCTTTCCTTTGTACTGAAGATCCAGAATTACTCTTCTAGGGCTATTTTGGTAGTTGCTAAGAGAATATATGGAAAGGAGTATGTGTTGACTATATAATCTTCAAGAAAGGGTAGAGCACTACCCTTCAACAAGAAAGAGTCAGCCCTTCTGCAAGCTGTGAGCTCAGGGAGTTAAGTTTACACTCAATGCCCCATTCCAAATCTCAAGATTCTATAGCTTTCCATTAAGAGTCTTGACTTGACATATTAGACTTACAAGGCCAGAGGTAAGCATCCTCTTAAGTCTTAGTCCTTATTCTCAGTATGTCCTGAGCTGCATTAACAGATGAATATATTTCTATGAACTTACCTTTTCTCAACTTGAGCAATAAACCTGGAGTTCATTATTACCCACAGCATCTATACCCCTAAAATTTTGAACTACTGAAATTTCCTCTGTTTAACTTCCTCCTCCTGTAGCTGGACCTATTGATCATGTTCTACAACCTTAATATAATTTATTGATAGATCTGTTATACTTTCTTGGCTGCATGTCCTTCCCTGTATAATTTAAACTCACTTCAACTTTTCTCTTAACCTGCTTTGACAAATTTCTTGGCTGTCTCAGCTTTTACCATGAAAAGTTCTCCAATCTCAGCCCTAAAGAACCAAGACATCTTTCCTTCTTTGTACTGGAGTATTGCACACTGTTGAGAAAACCATATAATGGTAGAGATCAATTACAACAAAATGTTATTTTTCATCTTTAAGAGTCCTCCATGTTTTTCACTCATCATTTTACTCATCATTATCTCATAATTGTCTGTCAGTAAATAAAATTGTTTCAAACCAAATCTAATATGATTAAACCTTTATTCTCAATAAAGAATATAACTTCCTTTCTAGAAACAAAACTTGAGTTTTTCTGCTGCTTTCTCCTTTAGATGATCTCCTACATGTGAACATCATCAGTACCATTTTTATGGTGAGATGGCACCTGAATCTATGAATTCATATTTAGGAGTTTTCAAATGACAATAATGATAATACTTTTATCTATTGAATGTTTACCAGAGGAAGGAACAGGAAAAGTGGGAGCATGGGCAGACGTAGTGCGCCAGGGAGTATCACTATGTTCCTAAATCTGTATATATGAAATACATTTTTTATCTTTAAAAAATGTTTAAAATAAATAAGTAAATGGAAAAAAAGAATGTTTACCATGTACATTTACTAGGCTGAGCAGATGAAATCATTTTGAAATTTATCTTCACAAAATCTATACATTATTTCCATTAATGAGTGATTAAACTAAGGTTTGAACAGATTCACAAAGATATTAAAGGTAAACCCAAATTTCAAAGTCCAGTAGTGTGGTACCAGCTCACACATAATTAGTATTGACTAATACTGTCTTCTTTATAGTTTGTCTTCAATCTATTCATACCCTTGCTCCTATCTTGTAATCTCTACACACTCAATTTTTTTATCCTTAAACTATCTTTCCGTGGTTTACAATTTCCCTTCAAATTACCACTCTAGCTTTTTCCACTGCTTTTTCAAGCTTCTAAATAAAAAAGATATTAAAGTACATAATTTATGTCTCCACTTTGTCATTTCCAGTTCATCCATCAACTCTGTATATTGTGCCTTAATCTTTCATCACTCTAATAAATTGCCATCAGTCACTTCCTTGAAAACAAGTAGCCTTCTGACAACCCTATGCTGTTCAACATCTCTGTTGGTTTTGGTTCGCCTCTGAGTTTAGAATCCCTGTATTTTAACTCATGATACCATCTCTTTGGCTTTCCTCTTACTTCTTACACCCACTATTTCTCAGTCTTAATTGTTGCTCTATCTTTTGGCTAAAATATTGGCTTCCATGTCCTTCTCCCCCATTATACCTTCCTCTGCATGCATCCCAATGCAAACACTTAAATACTGATCACTGTCTTGAATAAGCTTATTAACAAGTTCACTGAGTAGTATACATAATACTCTAAACACAATCACAGAACCTGAAGTGACCAGATATAAATTACTGTGCAAAGTATCATGGTACATTAAGTGTTTGAGGAAGCACAGGATAGAAGAAGATTCAGTTGTTAGGGTAATTCATTAAGGTAGATTTCTCAGAGGAAATAGATGTTGAAGCTGAGGCAAATGGATTCTCTCTCTCATCTGCTTAACTGGGAAAAGATGATAATCCATTTCCTCCCATTCTCAAAGACAGCCAAGTAAAACAATTCAGCAAGATGCTTTAGTAATCAATCTTGTATGTTTAACGACCCTTCAGCTATTTTAATTTAGTCATCCATGAAATCACAAAAAGAATGTCTGATTTAAGTTTAAATTCATAGTCTTTACCATTGCTTCACACATACCCAAATCATGACCAATTAACTAACATTTATTCAGGTTTCATTACACTCTAAATTGGATAGATTTTAAGATAGCTGAATATTTTCATGAATCATTTACCTAAGTGCCCACAACCACAGCCATTCTATATGTTCCATATGCTTCTCTTTCTTCTCAGGACTCACAGCAGTGTCATAACCATGCAGAGTTGTTGTCACACAGAATTGGTTTAAATCCCAACAAAACCTTTTATTAGCAATTCTGTTTTCTATTTATTACTTGAACTGCATCTCCATTTCCTCAACTACATGGTAGGAACAATTATATGTACACAACAATTAGAATACTGTGCGAATCAATAAGATAATTTGTGTGTAAGAGAATAATCCAAAGATGGCACTAAGTAAATGTTGATTCCCTCCCTTTTTTACATCTCCATCACAAATTGAGACTCTTTTTCCATTTTACTCACACATTTATATAGAAAATAAGTAGGATAAAGCATTAGTTTAGAAAGGGAATTTTAAATAAGGTTGTTTCCAATTTGTTAAGATTACAAATGTGCAGCAATATGCTTTGCACCTCTTTCTAGCATATTGTGTTTGACATTCCCCAAAAAAGCTTAAATATATATATATATATATATATATTCTATTGAAGTCATTGTGTGCTATCACTGTGAGAGTTATGATAGAAATAATTACAAAGATATTGCCAATCTATCACTATGATGGCTCTGTACACTTTTCTGCTGCTTATTTTCTCCTTTCTATCCTATTTAAAGAAATACTACATGTCTCTTTTTTACTATAGAGAAGACAGTGAAAATTAGAAACTCAAGTAGTCAAAGTTGCAAGGAAAAGTATGCATAGGTAAATTCAGTGGACAGTAAAATTTGTGCAAAGATTTAAGTATTGTGGGAATCTATAAAATGTGGAAACACCTTTGCAAATAAAATACTTAACTTACTGAGATAAATCTAAAATACAATAAGAATAAGGTGTTGTTATGGAAAGGTCCTAAAATTATTAGCCACAGAGGACTTCTAACAGTGCTTCTCAGAAAAAAAAAGAAATTATTTTGTCAACTGGAAATGGTCATATAATATATACTGCAGAAACAGAGATGTCTGTTTTTCTAGAAAAGAAAGAAATTAATTTGAAGGAGATCAATATTGCTTAAGGAGCAGAAGAAACATGTAACTTATAAAATCAAGTCCATTTGGGATTCATTCCAAAGGTTTGGGAGATGGTAAATGTTAGGAAAAATCTGTATCAGCTATATTTCATGCCTTTCTGTAAATTGGGGTGGGATCTACAAGCTACAGAAAAATAAAGAAAAATAAATGTAGGACCTTTAAAAACTGTAATGGAGGTCTTGTTACTTTTATTTTGATAGAACAGCAGTCATATAGAATGTGCTAGATTTTTTTCCTCTGACCCATTTTATCTTAGTTTTCGGTTCTCAGCTCTAAATGGTATGTCTCCCTCAGCAATTTCTAAATTTTTAAAGTTAAGATTGCTTTGCATTTAAGATGCTTTGGCAAGGGCTGTAATGAGAATTTTAAATCTGAGCAAAATCTCTTGAAGTTCTAAATGAGGCCATCAAAGAGAACATTCACCAGATGGAACCAGTGATTGATCTAAAGCCTGGAGTCTTGCTTTTAATCTCTTGTTTCCCAGCAAAGAGAAATTTTGTAGAATCTTCACTCTTCTTAAAGACTTAAACTAAAATAGTTAAAACAGAAGCACTATATTTCATGCATATTTACAGAGCAGAAAGTAATACCTGTTTAGCCACATCCCCCAAACGAGGAAAGGTACTCTAAAGAGAATACAGATATCTTGCAACTGAGATCTGCTTTAGGTCATTTGTTGTTGTTATAACAAAATGTCTGAGACAACACCATTTAGAAATAGTAGAGGTTTATATAGCTCACAGTTCTGGATGCTGGAAAGTCTAAGAGCATAGCACTGGCATCTGGGGAGGGCCTTCTTGCTGCAGGGAACATGGCAGAGGGCAACCCATTGTGAGGCAGAACAGGCATGCCAGGCTTGCTCTTCCTAAAATGCCACAAACCTCATCAAGGAGGCCTCATCCTCATGAACTTATTATGTCCTGAAGGTCTCACTTCCAAATACCGTTAACATGAATTTGGGGATGAAGGTTTTAACACACGAATGTTTGGAGGACACACTCAAACGAAAGCAGGGTTCCAGTTCTGTTACTACTCCTGGGTTTATTTATCACTGATGGATAGAAGGTGGTCACCCATAGACTAGACATCCCTAGATGAAGGCCTAAGATTGTTCATCAGGATCTCTGAATGCCTCTGAGTATTTGAGACAAAGCTAAACAGTATTTGGCAGCAACCTTCCACCCAGGCAAAGCTTCTCATTTCCTCTCTTTCCCTCTAAACCAGCTGAGTAGAGAGGATGCAGAGAATGGAGTGTAGGGTAGAGACACAGCTAGAAAGAGTTGGGATGTGTAATTTGCCTGAAGGTTGATAGAGTTTTTAGTCAACAATACATTTTAATTGTGTTAAGCTACTACAGTGTTGAGCTTGCCTATTATTATAGGTAGCCTAACTTGTTCACACCGTAGCTCTTTAAGGATCTTGAACACACAGAGTAAATTCAATAAAGAAGAAATTGGAGATATAGACATTAGTTGTTCAAGATTATTGCACAAGTTAAATCTTTGTATGACATGAGTTAAAATTGTAAATGTCTCTAATGAAAACACTAACACCATCTTTAATGCCTGTGATGATTACTTTTCCATATAAACTTAGATAGGCTGCAGTACCAAGATATTTGGTCAAACTCATCCAGATGTTGCTGTGGAAGTCTTTTTAAAATGAGATTACTATTTAAATCAGTAGGCTTTGAGTGAAGCAGATTGCGCTGCACCACGTGGGTAGGTATCTTTTTTTTTTTTTTTTCCACAGGCAGAGTGGACAGTGAGAGAGAGAGACAGAGAGAAAGGTTTTCCTTTCGCCGTTGGTTCACCCTCCAATGGCCGCCGCTGCTGGTGCACTGTGGCCGGCGCACCGCGAACCACACTGATCCAAAGCCAGGAGCCAGTTGCTTCTCCTGGTTGCCCACATGGGTGCAGGGCCCAAGGACTTGGGCCATCCTCCACTGCACTCCCAGGCCACAGCAGAGAGCTGGACTGGAAGAGGAGCAACCGGGACAGAATTTGGCGCCCCAACCGGGACTAGAACCCAGTGTGCTGGCGCCACAGGAGGAGGATTAGCCTATTGAGCCACGGTGCTGGCCAGTGGGTAGGTATCATCCAGTCACTTGAAGGCCTTAGGTAAACAACTAAGCCCAAAGAAGAGGAGAGAATTCTTTCAACAGAAAGCCTTTTAATCAGCACTCCCCTGGGTCTCCAGCCTGCTGGTCAAGACTACAGGGTTTGGGTTTGCCATCCCCTACAATGATATGAAGAAATTCCTGTTCCTTAAAACAAATGTGTGTGTGTGCATGCACATCACACATATAGGCTTTGCTTCTCTGCAGTAGTCTGACTACAAAAATGTGTATTTTAATATAAAGAAAACTTTTACCAATTAGCCAATATCAAGGAAAATGATATCCCAGATTCATTTTAGAGGCTTGCTATGGAAATATATTTCCATGTTATTCATGAGTTTTACTACTCTTTCTTTATCCTAAATATATCTCATGGAAATAACAATGAGTGAAAAGCTTTAAAAAGGACTGCACTGAGAAGGTTCAAATGGAAAAACAGATGCACATGAGCTGAGAGCAATTAGTTTTTTTGAAAATTATTTATTGAATATATTCCTGTTTGGGGGCATGAGCAAGGCAAGATGAGTATAAAACTAATGGTAACGTGGATTCTGCTTACTTTACTCTTCTTACTACATGACTTTGATCATCCTCCTTTTGGGAGATGAAGTCTGTCTCTCTCTTCAAATCTGTGTGGGTTTGTGCCTCAACAATGCAGAATGTCAGAAGTGATACAATGTGATTTTCACGACAAGACTATAACAGAGCCACAATCTTCCATTTTACTCTGTTGAGATGCCTGCTCTAGGAGATGCCAGATGCCACCTAAGCAGTTCTAACAAGCCCAAATAGGTTACAGGGAGAGATCACATGAGATCCTAAGAATATGTAGAAAGAGAATGTTGGCAGGCTGAGAGACAGAGAGAGAGAGAGATACCAAATTAAATGTCAGCTGCTCCAGCCCTCTATGTTTGTGCTCAATTGAAAGTCTGACTAAATCCATTATAGACGAATTTACAGCCCCACTCAATTAATATTTCAACATACAAAGTGACTATATTTGGAAATAATGTCTAGAAGGAGGCAGTTAAGGTTAAATGAGGTTATAAAGGGGTGGAGACCTAATCTAACAAATCCATGTACAAAGATGAAGCGACACTAAAGATCTCTTTTACTCTATTCACACATACACAAAGGAAATATGTGAGACACAGCAAGAAGTTGGTTTCCTCGTGCCAGGAATAGTGGCTGCACCAAAAATTAACCCTGCTATCACTTAGACCTAGGACTTTTTGTTATGACATTCTGAGTAGATTAACATAAAGACTTTGAGCCAAACAGCCAAGACTTTCTGAAATCCATGATCTACAAAAGGTACTAAAATGGTAATTCTCACTTAAGTCACTAAGTTTTGATCTGATTTATTACATAGTAGTTGATAATTTGGACTCTATCTTTATAGTGCTTATTATTTAAAAGAGGAAATAAACACGTAACTACTTATCCACCAAAGCATTTGTTAGTTTTGTATAAAATTCTGTGAGTTAAGAGATCAGTAGGAGCAGGTTCTGTGACACACTAGGTTAAGCCACCTTGCAACACCCACATCCCACATGAACTCCAGTTCAAGTCCAGCTATTCTGCTTCCAATTCAGCTCCCTGCTAATGTGCTTGGGAAGACAAAAGAAGATAGCCAGAGTGTTTGGGTCCATGTGATCCACATGGGAGTCCTAGATGGAGTTCCTGGCTTCTGGATTTATCCTGGCCCAGCCCAGACCATTACAGCCCTTTGTGGAGTGAAATAGTGGATGGAAGTTCTTTTTTCTATCTCTCCCTGTTTCTCTGTCATTTTGCCTTTCAAATAAATAAAATAAGTCTTTTTTAAAAAGAGAGAGAGACAAGCAAAGGGAAGACAGAATAATTGACTACCATGGGTATGGAAGCTTAGATGGGTTTAGAGCTGGAGAAGAGAGAGGTCATGGAAAATTCACTTGGGTGATGAATTGAACCCCCTGTCACCTCCAAATTTTATGTAGAAGCCATAATTCCTCATGTGACTCTATTACAGATAGTCCTTAAGTCCTTTAAGATGGTAAATTTTAATGAAATCATAAAGGTGGATCCCTGGACCAATAGAACCAGTCTTTGGAATTATGAAGAAATAAATTTCTGTTGTTTAAATTACCCCATCTGTGGTATTGTGTTATGGAATCCTGAGCAAATAAAGGTGACTTCACACTGTTTTTTTTCATGAGATTTAATTAGATTTAATCTTTAATCCTTAGTAGTTAAAGAAAAAAATAAAATATGCATATAATTTGTTGCATGCTATGATTCAGATATGGTTTGTCCCTCAAAGATCAAGTGCAGGAAACTTGGTCCCCAGTGTAATAAAGGTGATGGAACCTTAAGTGGTGGGACCTAGTGGGAGGTGACAAGGTCATTAAGGCACCATCCGTAGGAGGGATCAATGCTCATCTCATGAGAGTGGGCTAGGTCTTACGGGATTAGTTACGTAAGAGTGGGTTGTTACAAAGTGAAACAACTTCATGTTTGGCCTCTTTCATATGTGCCGCTCTTACACATACTCCCACCTTGTGGTGCCATCTACCATGATAGACAAAGCATGATGTCTTTGTGAGATATGGCAACCTGAGCTTAAGCTCTTTATTCTCCAAAAGTGTGATCCCAAATAAATCTCATTTCCATATAAAGCATGCCATCTTGTGTATATTTGTTTTGGCAGCACGAAATAGGCTATGACAATTCACACAAAGTCTATGAGCAACCAGAATACAAGCAGTATATTCACTAAAATATCCTCAGCACCTAGATTATGGCCAGTACTTAAGAGGAGAAGAGGAAAAGAGGTAGACAATATGGGATTCCCAGGTCACAGGAGGTGGCCTAACCTGCTATGCCAAAGTGCCAGCCCCATGACACAATCGTTAAATATTAATCTCAGGGCAAGCACTGTAGCATAGCAAGTAAAGCCGGCATCCCATGTAGGCATTGGTTCAAGTTCTGGCTGCTCCACTTCTGATCCAGCTCTCTGTTATAATCTGGGAAAGCAGTAGAAGATGGCCCAAGTCCTTGGGCCTCTGCAACCCTGTGGGAGACCTGTAAGAAGCTCCTGGCTCCTGGCTTCAGACTGACACAGCTCCCGCCATTGCAGCCAACTGTGGAATGAACCAGTGGATAGAAGACCTCTCTTTCTCTCTTTCTCTGTCTTTCTCTCTTCTCCTCTCACTCTCCCCCCTTTTCTCTCTCTGTGTAACTCTGATTTTCAAATAAATAAATAAATCTTTTTAAAAATGTTAATCTCCATTTTGTTTTGGACCCCTTTAAGTGTGAAGAGGGTAAATTACTACAACTCACTAAAATCATTTTTAAAAGTGCTTAAAACTTTTTGAAAGCCAACTACATGCAAAATCATCATTAACAAGAGCCATTAATTGTGGACCTATGGACCCAAAGAGAGTGTAATGGAGAAAATGAAAAGATAGGTAGAAATAGAAATTCAAGTCTGAGATTTCACAGTACAATAGCTTCTTTGTCCTCATAAGCATTCATTTATAATAAATGAATTCTTTAGTGAACTCATTCTAGAACAAATTTTCATGTGGTTTTTTACTATAGCCCAACGTCAAGGTGCAAAGATAAGCCAAGCTAATTCTTAATGCCCACAACCCTAGAGCAGATTTGGACTTGTCAGGTTAATTTTGTATAATGTTTCACTGGGAGTATAGGGCGAGAAGGAAGGCCATGACTGAGCTGGAACTTCAGCTTCCTTTAGTCTCAATAGTACCCCAAAGTGGTTTGCTAGTCTTTTTTTTTTTAATTTATTTATTTATTAGAAAGAGTTACAGAGAAGGAGAGGCAAAGGCAGAGAAAGAGATTGATCTTGGTTCACTCCCCACAATGGCAACAATGACTGGGGCTGAACCAAGCTAACTCCAGGGGCCAGAAAATTCATCTGGGTCTCTCACATGGGTTACAGGGGCCTAAGGACTTGGGTCATCTTCAGCTGTTTTCCCAGGGACATTAGTAGGGAGTTGGATTAAAGCAGGGCAGTTGGGACTCGAACTGGGGCACATGTGGGATGCAGGCACTGCAGGCAGCAGCTTTACCCATTATGCCACAGTGCTGATTTCCCTATTTAACCTTATGAGTAAATTTAGCCATCATTCTCCACACTTTCTCTAAAAGTGATTTGGTGCTTATTAAGATGAGACTATGGTTTCCAAATTATTTTTTAAAGACAGATTTCCTACTGAATGTCTGCAGCAGTTGGACCTAATGGAATGTAGATTATATATGAGGGATACATACTCATTTCTGATTATGAATGAGGAATACAGACTTATTTCTAAATACAACTCATTTTCAAATCTGTGATAAGAGCCCTGCATTGCAGAATAAACAAGTACATTGCTGTGTCCCAACAATAAGCCTCCAAACAATTCTATGGCACCAACAAACCCTGAGAGAAAGAAGGATTGATTTAAGGATGATGAGCTGTGAAGACATTATTTTCTAGCTGGAAGGCAACACTCCTGTGTTTTGGCTGAAGATGGGTGACATCCATCTTATTAGGTCCTCCATAACTGCTTACAGTGTTGGGAGGGCAGAAAAAAGTCTGCTACAACTCATCTTCAAAACCAACTTCAAATACAACAGGATATCACAAGCCATAAATCTTTATTAATTGGTGATTTATTGACTCAAAAAGTAAAGAATTTTTCTTGCATAATTATATTAGATACAAATGTAATTTAAAATATTTCATAAAGCACACACTGAGATGAACATTATTGCTTAGCAAGTTGCCTGGTGCATCAATAATTCATATATAGCATTTGGGATTTTCAAATACTTACAGAGTATACAATAATGTATTAAATTGATATAAGGGTGATCAATTCAGTCTCTGACAGAAATATTTTATGTGCAACCTACTCAATGTCACTCCTGGTTTATAATTAGTTTTGTTCTTGAGATATTTTGAAAATAGGTTTTCATGAAATTTTGTTACAGAAGGAGCTCTGATGACCATCCATGAATTTAGTCTACTTCTGTAGCACTGATATCCTAATCTGGTAGCACTGCCTTTATAATTTGTGGCTCCAGTCACCATATATAAGACTTCTTGGGGCCATCACTGTGGTGTATTGGGTAAAGCCGCCACCTGCAGTGCCGGCATCCCATATGGGTGCTGGTTCAAGTCTTGGCTGCTTCACTTCTGTTCCAACTCTCTGCTATGGCCTAGGAAAGCAGTGCAAAATGGTTCAAGTGCTTGGGCCTCTGCACCTGTGTGGGAGACCTGGAAGAGGCTCCTGGCTCCTGACTTCGGATCAGTGCAACTTTGGCTGTTGTGGCCATTTGGGGAGTGATCCAGTGGACGGAAGATCTCTCTCTCTCTCTCTCTCTCTCTCTGCCCCTGTCTCTGCCTCTCTTTAACTCTGCCTTTCAATAAATAAATAAATCTTTTTTTAAAAAAAAAGACAGCTTATCACACTCAGCCTTTTGGCATTCTTACTTTCCCTGCAACTTTGCGTGGCAATACTGTTCACTCATACCAGAACCTCACTCCTCACCCCTCGTTCCCTGACAACCTGTGAATAATGAGTGAGTCTTAGCTGGTTGATTGCTTTGTGAAGAAAATGAATAATTTACTTGATAATCATGGTCATCTATCAGACTATGCTTTTTCTCTAATAAGTGATTTTGCTATGCTTTGCTAAACTTATGCTGAATTTTTCATAAGTTGGATGAGTGCATGTCAGCATCTGTTTATAATGTCAACTTTTTTTTATGAAATGAAACCTTCGGAGATGAGAATAGGAAAACTGGGTGCTTAAAAAGATATATTACATTTCAGAATGGGGGCTCTCGTTGCTTGAATTATAGAAAGGTCTCCAAGGATTTCAGTGATTTGCTGTTTTCAAGTCTTTCACTCAAATAATCACATACTGCTCAGCAAATTGTGCATCATTTACACACTTCTTGAAAGACCAATCTGGACTTAATACTTGAGAGACAGAACCGCAGGAGTTGAGTAACTTATATTCAAATAGTCTTGAGAAACATGTGACAGTCTGGGCTCTAAAATCTTCTTCTACATAAAGGCCAAGCTTCAAACCTTAGGAAGCAAGCTAACATGTCTGTTTGAGAATAGCAGAAAAATATTTTGTTCACCGTGTTTTTACTACGAGGAAAAGGAAGATTAAATGAACACACAATTTAGAACAGGAGGTTTTAAATAATTATCTTATAATTTTGACAATTTACACATTTCATAAGAAGTTAAAACAGTGCCAAGTATAATCTGCATAACCATTTAGCTTCGAAAATACTTAGTTATCATGTCTAATATTTTTAATATTTTTATTTATTATTTTCATTGCACTTGAAAGGCAGAGAGAAAGACAGAGTTCTTTCTTCCATCTGCTGGTTCACTCTCCAATTGCCTACCATAGCCAGGTATGGACCAGGCCAAAGACCAGGAAATTGGATCTCAATCTGAATCTCCTGCATGGGTGGCAAAAACTCAAGTACTTGAGCAGCTTTAGGGTGTGCAATACAGGGAACTGGATAAGGAGCACTGTATGTGGGAAACACTAGGCACTCTGATATTGGATGTGGGTGTCCCAATCAGCAAATTAGGTGCTGTACCAAAAACCCTCCCTAATATATTTTTAAATAATATGAAATTCAGAATTTGATATTATGTTAAAATTATATTTCACCTAAAATACATTTAACTTTTAGAACCTTGGTATAAGCAAAATTAAATAGATTGAGTTTGGATTGCATATAAATGAAAATTGTATTTGGTATTTTTTGATGTATAATAAACATTTTAGTTCTTCCCATTAAAAAAATCTAGAATATAGTGCAGCCCAAGTAATTTAATTGCAACTCAGTATTTGACTTTATACTCTCTTATTAGATTTTCCCTTCTGAGATTTAGAAATTGCATTTGTTCTATTTTTTGAAGGAAGCATAAATACAGGAAACTGAATAAAGAACTTCTACTTAGTGTAAAGCATGATTATTTCTATGAACATATTGCTCTGAGTAAAAATCAGAACCTATACGCATTCTATCATCCTTTTCCTACTAGCATTGAATAGCTTTACCTGTTCTTGCACTTCACAGAGAAAGAGTCATACAATAAATGTCTTCATACTGCTTTCTGTTAGTGGACCACCAGGGAGCCTCACTCATGATGTTGCATATATAAAAAGAGCTATATAGCCATTGCTGTATGACATTCATAAAATAGAATCTTCTTCTTTTTTTTTTTTTTTTTTTGGACAGGCAGAGTTAGTGAGAGAGAGACAGAGAGAAAGGTCTTCCTTTTCCGTTAGTTCACCCCTCAAATGGCCGCTACAGCCAGCATGCTGCGGCCAACGTGCTGTACCCATCCGAAGCCAGGAGCCAGGTGCTTCCTCCTGGTCTCCCATGCGGATGCAGGGCCCAAGCACTTGGGCCATCTTCCACTGCTTTCCTGGGCCACAGCAGAGAGCTGGACTGGAAGAGGAGCAACCGGGACAGAATCTGGTGCCCCAACCGGGACTAGAACCCGGGGTACCGGCATCGTAGGTGGTGGATTAGCCTAGTGAGCTGTGGCACCTGTCCATTAAATAGAATCTTAATGAAGAATGGGATGGGAGAGGGAGTAGGAGATGGGATGGTATGCAGGTGGGAGGGTGGTTATGGGGGGAGGAATCGCTATAATCCAAAAGTTGTACTTTTGAAATTTATATTTATTAAATAAAAGTTTTCTACAAAAAATTCATTAAGTAAAAAACAATTATTTAGCCATTCTTCTGTTTATGAACCTACAGTTTTTTCTAGTTTTGTGCTATCATGAAGAAAAGTAATGTATTTTGTTGACATATGCAATCATCTGTTTTTTGTATGCAACTAGGAGCAAACCTGGCTAGAAGTTACAATTAAGTTTAGTAAAGATGTTGAATATTTTTCAAAAATGGTTATGTAATTTTATACTCCTATCAGCAATGTATGTTCTATTTGTTCCATGTGCTTGTCAACACTTCATACTGTCAATCTTTTTTTATTTTAACCATCTGTTTGAAATGACATAATATTTCACTTTAGATCATCCCCATTTAGAAAATACGAAAACTAAATTCAGGTCAATTACAAAGCTTACTCATAATTGCATGCATAGCAAAAGCTAGAAACATCTAGCTTGATTTCTGATTTTATATTCCTTGCTTTTTCTATTACCTACTACTGATATTTTTCCTCCCTTCTCTCCTTTTTTTTTTTTTTTTTTTTTTTTTTGTACGATTTGAGAGGCAGAGTTACAGACAGAGGGAGAGACAGAGAGAGAGGTTTTCCATCTTCTGGTTCACACCCGAATGGCCGCAACTGCCAAGGCTGGGCCTATCTGAAGCCAGGAGCCAGGAGCTTCCTCTGCATCTCTCGTGCGGGTGCAGGGCCCAAGCACCTGGGCCATTCTCCACTGCCCTCCCAGGCCATTAGCAGAGAGGTGTATTCAAAAAGGAGCAGCTGGGATACGAACCAGCACCTGTATGGGATGTTGGCACCACAGGCAGAGGCTTAACCTACTATGTTACAGCACCAGCCCACACTCCTTTCCTTTCGTGTTTTTTGTCTTTTCAATTTTCATTATGAAGTTTCAAACATACAAAAAATGAAAGCACAAGAACTACCCATATGTCCATAATTTAGATTTAACACAACACTTTGCCATATTTAATTGTGTACTTTTTTGCTAAAGATAAAATTACATAGCTATTTCACCCCTTAACTTATTATAATGATTTTTTTCTTAGAAAAGAAAAATGATTACAATTGAATAATAAACAACACATTCCTAATATTATGTAACACTTGATCCTTAACCAAATTTCTCAGATTTTGTCTTTCACAGCTGTTTTGTTCACAGTAAGTCAAAGACCATACATTCACCTTGTTACAACTCATTACAACTAAGAATGTAAATGAAACTTTTATTATTTATCATCATTGTTATTATGTGGAAAATACTATGCTAAGCCTATTTAACGGTTTTTTTTCTCATAACCCTTTTCAAGTCGAAGGTTTTACTTTCATAATTCCTTTTTAAAGTCTACGTATTACATTACTTGATATAGCTAAGTATTTTGATAAGTATTTGACATTTTGTAAAATTATTGTGCTTAGATACAGGATATAGTCCGAGAGAATGGATAGTGTGTGTCAAGATATCAAATAATTTTATCTTTTAAAAAGAAAACAAAAGAAAAACCATTCAAACAACAACAAAGAAATGCATCCAGAGGTGCTCAGGTAAAACTACAAATGATTTTGGCCAGAAGAATTGACCTGGCCTTTTATTCTCTAAAAGGGCTGCTATTAACTATCATAGACTTTTTCTCGCATGTAATTTCCATTTGCAGTAGGAATTAATTAACCTTTTATTGCTATTATTACTAGTGTCTGGATAAAAGGGATCTGCCTTCATTCTGAATAGAAAATCAAATGAACCATATACACCATTTTCAGTGAAAACTCCATTAAATTTTTCCTCTTTTTCTTCAATTAAAATTTTAGTTGGTTTAAATATTTATGGCCTATCTAGAGTAAATATGTACAATAAAAGTTTCCCGTATTTTTTGTATCCATATCCTATAAAAGCTTGGGCCATGCTGAGTGATCTGTGGAGAATGACTCAGATACTCATAGTTATCACAGGGCTGAACAGCTGGTTTCAGGCTGCTGCTTTTTTTCACCGTCACTAGAACTAAAATGAGTGACTACCAGGTAGTGCAGCTGAATTACTTTGTGCTATTTAGATTTGCACAATCCTTACCTTGAAAAGGAAGGCAGGGTGGGGCGGGGAGAGGGGAGTGCTGCTGGATAGGTTTCTTCTGAATAGAAAAGATGAATCAAAATAGTTTCTTTTTCAGAAGGAATTGCTCATGGCTCCTTTGACCTTTTCTTGATTACACATCTGTCAGCCATCTCTGTAACATATTGCAAATCTCCATTTCCTCATCATTGGCTCTTTTCTAAAGGCTGTAGCAGGAGCAGAGCAGAGGCCATCCTATCAACCCAGAGAAAGTTAAGTGCGCAGTTGATTCAGCTGAGGGTCATTAGCAAAGTGGGCTTTGACTCTCACACAGCTGACTCAGTACTTGATATGAATATAGGGAATGGCAATCAAAGCCACGCTGGAAACTACTCCAAGAGCTGCAGACAAGTCTAGAATGCAATTGTTTTCCTTAGCAGTCGCTGATTGCCCCTTCATTTTTGACATGTTGGTGAGAGTGTGTTTCAAGGAGGGAAGCACTGGGGTATGATTGTTCTGAGCTTATCCAGTGGAGTGAAATTAAACTTTGTACACAACCAAATGTTTATTACTAAGACTTATGCATCACAATTGCAATCTAAACCGTTTAAAAAAACAATTCAAATAAAACCCACAATTTAAGAATCAATAGCTTCTTTGAAGCCACAGTAACACATACGTTTAAGACTCAAATGCATAAATGCTGCTGATTGAAAAGCTTCAAACTTGTTCATATTGCATTTAAAAATTGAAAAGGCAAAAAAATATAGTCCACCGAATCAAGCATCGAACTGTTAGAAGTATTTAGTGTCCTGAACAGATTATTTAGGTAACCAGGAACCCAGCCACCTTCTGACAGTCTTCTGTCCTTTTCCTCCCAGTTTTGAGAACGTATGCAATTACATACCAATAGCATTGCCCACGAATACCACAGGCAAATTATAAACGGGTAATATCTCCAGCATTTTTATTGACATGTTTCACCCCCATTTCAGTCTCTGTGTGGATCTCCAGGAGCCATATCCAGCTGCCTTTGTGCCCACACTTTCTTTGCAGACCTACGCTTCCGGGACTGGAAGTAGGGATTTCCGGTGTTCCTGAGCTCAGCCCAATGTGAACTGCTCTAGGGCTTTGCAGGGGAAACCTCCCATTGCTTCCGTAGCTGCTTCAATGTTCACAGGCGCTGCCGGCTACCCTTCTGCTCCCTTAATACTAAAACTGAGATTTTGGGGGAGAAAAATGAAGCACATCTTCCCAAAACATCAGTTGCTGAATCATACGTTTGAGGCTTTGGGACAGAGCATCTATTTTTCTTTCCAGAGGATAATGTTATTGCTTATGCATTTACTGTTTGGTTGCCCTTAAATTATGGAATTTCTGTCAAACAAATCCAATAAAAATTCTTTCGTTCATGTGTTTGCCATGAGAATGGCTTTTGGAACTAAGAACTGTGTACATAAAGTGACTTTTCAGCAACAATAAGACTAGATGGGAAAATAAGAAGTATACAGAGAATCTTTTAGGAAAAAACCTAACTGGTGAAACTTTGGAGCTGTAGGTTTATAAAAATTACAGGGACTTCTGATTTAAAACCTTTGTTAATTCTATTAAAGGGGATAAAGAGTAAGAAAGAAACAGAACAACACCAACTTAGGTGTTGGTTAGCTTAGGAACTACAGCAATCCAAGATTTAGGAACAACCACCTGGACAAATATTTGAGAAAAAAATTCTTAGGTTTGAAGCATTGTTTCAATTTTAGGATTCTTATACTAGTTCTGTTTCTTATGGCATAAATCTAGAAGAGCCTGGAT
This sequence comes from Lepus europaeus, assembly GCF_033115175.1. Lineage (NCBI taxonomy): Eukaryota > Metazoa > Chordata > Mammalia > Lagomorpha > Leporidae > Lepus > Lepus europaeus. Next base: position 119,995,658 of record NC_084829.1, read on the forward strand.
TAAAACCATCAGACTATTCTACAGTTCATATGCTTTATCTATTCTTTCCTTCTGCAGCAGCCTTTTAAATATGTGTGCTAATCCTTTTATATCAACAACCAGAGCAGCAAAGAACTGATGGTATTCAGACTTTTTTTAGAACCAACTAATTTTGTACCTCATATATTATAAAGAATGTATTCTCTTTACTTAATCCTACCCAAATTCAACAAATTTCTGTTTTTATAAAATAATATATGTGCAAACAGGGAATGGCCAACATAACTTTATTTGAGTTTCCTCTATTTCTACATTTCAGTTAGCTGTCTTGTTAAATACTAAGTAGTTGTCTTGAGTGTAATACTTGTAATAGCTAATTAAGACACTAACTGACACACATAAGAACTTATTTGCGCAGGTAGCTCTACTTTACAAAGTACTTGAAAGTGCAGACTTCCCCAGACCCCAGGGCCCTCACTACATACTCAAAGTTTTCCCATAGCATAGACTGGGAGGATCTCAACAGATTCTTTAAGAATCTAAAATTTCCTATTTTCAGGTAGCACTTATGTTGTCTTGGCCTCTCCTGATTATTCTGAGAACTGTGGCTAAGTGTTTGTTGACTTGCATATTGCTGAAATGTTCCTTGAATCTACATGAATAAACTGCCAGTTTTTCTCAGGTGCATCAATCCCTAGCAGAAAATTTAGCCCTGTGAGGACCCTGTTTCTGAACGTTCAATAATGTTTGAATATTTAAAACTGTGTATACATATCTCATTCTTAATGGATTTCAGATGGATTATTTTTTATTTCTTTAGAATTTAAAAACAAATAGCATGATAATTATATAGTTTTAAAATGTTAATCCATTAGATCTTAGAAAAATAGGTTCTCTAGTTGGTGATCAATTTTTTTCTTTTTCTTTGAGTTCTAACCTAGTAAATTTAGGAAAACCTTCTTAGATATCTTCAGTTCATATCTATTTATTGTGTTTAAGGAAAAAAAGCATCCATTCAGTCTTACTAATAAAAGAGTAATCAGTGTTTTCTGGCTCTTTTTTCAAAGTCATCCACATAGAAAAACCATAGTAAAACAAGAGCCCTAGAAAAAGGGAAGAGGCACGAGGTGTCCATGAGAAATCCCTGGGAAGAAAGTGAGTTGAACTACTAAGTATGAGAGTTGACCCAAGCAAAATTTTGCTTGTGGTAACAAAGAGTAAACAGATAAATGTTTTTGTTTTTTAAGCTTTATTCTTGCTTCTCTTTGTTCTTAGTTCAAAACCTTGCTTGTGTTTCACTAGGGAGATTAAGAAAGAATAATCAAATCCAATTTCCAAATGTCTCCTCTCCAATTAGAATATCTTGAACCCTCTGCCACTCAGCCCAATAACAAGAATGAGAACATGCCTTGGGGCTCACCCCACTCATACCTCCTTAGCAGTAAACCCAGGGGCTGCTGTGTGTCAGGGAAAGCACACTGAGAAATGTCTCTTTCCCCAGATTACAGAGTAGAAAAGCAGTAACTGTTATTTATGCAGCTATTGTTCACAGCGTGTTCACTGTTTATAGTCAATTGCATAGAAACAACCCATCATTTACCAGAGTAGCAGGTAGAATTCCATTCATCTATTGCAATGTTACTTGAAAACAACTATCCAGCCCTAACACATGAACGTGTGCATGAGTGTGTGTGCACTTACACACACTCCAATTGTAAAGGTCATAAGAGAATCTCTAATAAACAGAAATAGTACCCTACTCCATTTTATAACACATTTTAACTTGAGATACTCCGTTTCTCAGTGAGCTTTCTCAATCTTAGCATTCTATTTACTTTTCAAGTTTCTTGGAATCATGGACAGGCATTGGTGTAAGATTTAACTCAATTCACCCCTTTTCAAAACAATTCCTGGAACTTCAGTTTTTTCATTTCTAAATTGCAATTATGTAAGATCTGCACTGCTTACTACCTAAGGTTCTGGTGAAGACTACAAGAGATGATGGTTTTAAGTTTCCTTTGTAACTTTTAAATTGTATTCAAATATTATAAAGATTACTATTATTCTAGAGGTATTCAAAGCAGAAGTACCAATGTAGTTGAAATGCTCTGAAATAAAGCATTACAATAATTTAAAAAAAAAGAAAGAATAATCATATGTTGGTAAATGCATCCATGAGAATAATACAAAAGCTAGGGAAAAATTCGAACTGGGTGAGGTGTTGATTAAAACAACAGCAACTGTCTAGGCAGTCACTCTCTTCCCTCTCCATCAGTAAACCCCTGAGGCTTTTGCTTTATAAACATAAAGGGACAACAGATCTCCAATGCTATTTCTTCTGATGAAAAATTTCATCTAAGGAGAGTTAAATAACAAAGATTACTCATTATTTTGGGGGGCTTCTTGGTTTCTGTCTTAAGAGTTCTCACTTCCTTTTCCTGGATCTCACCAAGCGTAAAGCTCATTCAAGTTAGCCTGCACCCATCCTCAGTATATTTTACTTTATACAGAGGCCAATTACTTCCAGGTATCAAAATTATATTTAGTGCAGTTATCTCAAGAATTACATCCTGAATAACATACAGTATCTGAAATAGAAGTAGAACAGATGGACTGAGTGTCTCAAATCAACCTCTCTAGAAGTAGAACCTGAGATAACGATTTTTTGCGCGAATGATTCCCAGAAGAAACTGGTGAGAGTGAGTGAAGTTAACAAGCATGTGGTATAAGGCAAAGTACTCTGACTGTAGCTTCAGTCTGATCCTTTATGGGAATTCTTGGGTTATATTTCAGTATTCTGATTGAAGACAAAGGAGCAAGAGCTTTTATACTTTAATTCTGTTTGTATGGAAGAGAAGACAGGAAAGACAGAATTCACAGACTCTTCAGCAAATGATATGCAATGAACTCCAGTACTCAATAGCAGCTGCAGGTGCTGACTCTGGAAAAGAAAACTCACCAAATGGGAGAGGCTAGGGCCTCCTTCAGACTGCTGACGTTACCCACTAAAATCGATCTCTTGTACCATTCAAACATGTGCATCTTAGGTTAAGTTTACTACATCCTGTCAGAGATTCTTTGCATAAGTGATTTAATTATCCAGAGTCTAAACCACATAGTGAGTTAAAGAGGGACAAATAAAGAAGTATTTATTATAACAGATTGCAATAACAATGGATTGTCTAATAAGAAGTGGACTATTCTAAATGCAATCATACCTCATTTTTTGTACTTCACTTTATTGAACTTCCCAGATACTGATTTTATTTTCTTTTTCACAATTTGAAGGTTTGTCATAACCCTCTTGAGGCAAGTCTGTTGGCGTCATTTTTCCAGTAGCTTAGATAAATGATCACTAGCAATTTTGAGCAATATAAATTTTTTAAGTTAAGGAATATATACATTAGAAATAATGACATTTCAAACTCAATACATGGCAAACTTAACTTTTATTTGCATTGGGACACCAAACAACTCGTGTGGCTTTTGCTTTATTGTGGTGTCCTGGAACCAAATGTGCACTATATCTGCTGTATGCCTGTAATATGATGAATGACAAAATATCATTAGCTCTAGAATTGAGGGTTCAAAAAAAGAGCCCCCAACCCCCACCACTACACACACACACACAATCTGCAAAGCTGAAAGTCAGACCTTGTGAGAAAGGTCCAAGCTCAGCCACCAGGGACAGAGAGGTACTCAGGCCCAGAAGCTGGAAGAATGCATGTGGAACCATAGGTAGATGAGACATGTCTTAATAAGCTAGCACCTCAACAACTCATATGATAGCTAGGACAGGCTAAAGAACAAAGTTAGAGCCTTTTGGGGATTCACATCTCTATTTTCTTACAGCCTAGGTTGAGAGTACACAAGAAACATATCTGCTTGCTTCCAGCATCAAAAAAAAAAAAAAAAAAGCTACATTAAAGAGATCTGCTTGCTCCTCTCAGCTGCCGAGCTACAGCACAGAAGTCTACATCCAGCTCTGGTTATTACCTTTATCTTGGTCTTTGGCTCCTCTCCTGGAATGTTGGAGCTCCATTACTTATTGCTTCATCAGGGCTAAGTTAAGGTCCCCCATCGCTGCTCCCACAGCTGCTGTAGCCACCACTTTATTCTCATCCATTCACCCAGAAGGAGAGGTGGAGTGCATGGCCTCGGGCTGGAGCTCACCGTAACTGCTCTCAAACTTGCTGTCTTTTTCCAGTTTTTTTTTTCCCCCCTGTGGTGTGTTGGGAGCTCTGCTTTTCTCTAATTTCTGTCTGAAATTCAACATTACTTTCTGCTCACCAGGGCAGTAAAGAAGACCCAGCCTGTCCCCATGCTCAGACTGCTTTCCAAGCCCATGTAATGTCTTTTCTATATTAGCGGGTGAGTCTTCTACTCCAGCCTACTGTTGGTGGGGGACAGTTCTTCAACCCACAAGGCCATAGCCACCAAGCCCCACATACTTATGGCTATCCACCCCCAAATGCCAGAGTGTGATTCAAACTGTTGGCTGCAGTTGCAGAGTATTTACTTTTGTGAACAATCAGCTCTTATTTGAAACCCTATATGTGGGCCACCAGCCATTCTTCCATGCAGCATAGTTCTTGTACCTGAGCATGACTGGCAAGTGTACCTTTATGTTTCATTTCAGTGCCATAAGGAACATCTGTCCTATCTGAATAGCATTTGCTCCATGTTTCTCTGGCAACCTGTCCTCCAAGACATGCAAAGGCCTAAGGCTTAGGGACTCCTCCTCTGGGGGTAGAAGGCAAGGCATGAGGAATGCTGTTATGGGATACCACAGCCTGGTTACAGGCCACATGTCCTTAGCTGGGCACTGGAGGCACTTATCCCTGAATCCTGTTGGCTAGGCCAAGTATTGGGTCCAAGTTCAGCCACCAGGGCTGCAGGTGGCTAGAAGCTAGAACACTCATGGAGCCATAGGTAGATGGGACATGCTTTACTCAGCTAGCTCCTCTAGAACTCATGTGGTAGCTTGGACAGGCTAACGGACAAATGTAGAGCCTTTTGGGGATTCATACCTCTTTATTCTCACAGCAGAGGCTGAGAGGACACGGGAAACATATCTGCTTCCTTGCAGCAGCCCACAAGCTACAGCAAGAGGTCTGCTTGTTCCTGGCATCTGGCCAGCAACAGCAAAGAGATCTGCGCCCAGCTTTGTTCTGGGTTTCTTACATGTTTTACAGACATCAGTGGCAGGCAGCCAAGGGGTCATAGAGCAGAACTGTATCAGTTTCTGGGCCTGCTAATCAAAACTGTATCAGTTACCGCTCTGCCTGATTTCCACCATACCGTTTGTCACAGAGGCACAGATAAGGGAGAATGTAAACTTGATCAACATCATTTTCCCAAGTTTATTAACCCAACAAGAGGGCACAGTCACAGCCCACTAATTGGCAGAGTAAGACAATAAGGTGCTGCAATGGCAGAATGTGCTAGAAATTTGCCCTCCAGAATTTGTTTTAAAATTGCTTTCTTAGGGCTGGCGCTGTGGCAGAGTTGGCTAAGCCTCCGCCTGCAGTGCCAGCATCCCATATGGGTGCCAGCTAGTGTCCTGGCTGTTTTTCTTCTGGTCCAGTTCTCTGCTGTAGGCTGGGAAAGCAGAGGAAGATGGCTCAAATGCCTAGGACACTGTATCTGCATAGGAAACCTTGAAGAAGCTCCTTGGTGCTGGTTTCTGATTGGCTCAGCTCTGGCCATTGTGGCCATTTGGGGAGCGAACCAGAGGATGGAAAACCTTTCTCTCTGTCTGTAACTCTAACTCTCAAATAAATAAATAAAATCTTTTTTTTTTAAATTGCCTTATTAGATGTGGGGAGCTGTAATCTCATTTCATTATGAATACTTAATAATATATACACATTTCAGTAATTTAATTTATCACCTTGCAGAAAAATAACAGAAAGCATGAGAAGTTTTATGAATAATTTTGGAAAATTTTATTTATGTGAAAGGCAGAGAGTGAGACAGAGTGAGAGAGAGAGAGAGATCACTCATCTTCTAGTTCGCTCCACAAAGGCCTACAATAGCCTGGGCTGGACCAGGATGAAGTCAGGAGCTGGGAACGCAATCTAGGTCTCCCACATGTTTGTCAGGGGTGCCACTACTTGAGCTATAATCTATTGCTTCCCAGAGTGCAGAGTAGTAGGAAGCTGGGTCAGCAGTAAAGCTGGGACTGCAATCCTGACACTCTCTAATACAGGATGTAGGTGGTGTCCCAAGCACCATATAACTACTACACCAAACATCTGCGCCTATTTTTTAAAACAATTAATGCAGTAGCTAACAGTTTTACCATAAAGAAAACACCTGAAAGCTTTATGGCCAAATTTCATCAAATTTCCAGGAAAAGACTATTTCAATTTTAAGCATATTCATTAGAAAATAAATACTTTCTCACTTAATAAATTCAAGATAACCTTGATACAATAATCTACAAAGCACAATGAAGAAAGTAAAGCACAATCTCCCACATAAACATACATGCAAAATAACAAACAAAATATTGGAAACCCACATTTAGATATATACAGAAAAATTAATATGTCATGACCAACTGAGATTTTACCCAGGAATTCAATAATAGTTTAAAATTCATAGGTACATTAAAGTAATATAACCCCAGACTAATAGAACACAGAAGAAAAATCATATCATTATATCAATTGATGGAGAAGAAGTACTAGTTAAAATTAAACATATATTTCTGTTTTTTAAAAAAATATGAACTAGTACTTAAAAGTTCTGTATTTTTTCAAAAGATTTATTTATTTATTTGAGAGAGAGAGAGAGAGAGGAACAGAGATCTTCCATCAGTTGGTTTGCTGTTCAAATGGTTCCAATGACTTGGAAGGACTCATACTCAGATGAGATGCCTGTGCCTCAGAATGCAGCTTAATCCACTGCACCACAATGCTGGTCCATAAAGCATTCTTTAAAATGAATTTTGTTTACAATATTTTATTTAAATGCCATACTTATAGTGGAGGGCTGAAACATTATTATTTGAAACGACAGAGATCTCCACTGTTGCTTATTTTATTCAAGGACAAGGGTCTCCACTGTTGAATATCTTATTCAGGATTATACTAGATTCCTGACAAATTATGCTAGAAACTCTAAAATATAAGCAAAAAAAAAAAAGAAACAAAGAGGCTGGCACTATGGCATAGCAGGTAAAGCCACTGCCTGCAGTGCCAGCATCCCATATGGGCGCTGGTTCTAGTCCTGGCTGCTTCACTTCCATTGTAGCTCTCTGCTATGGTCTGAGAAAACAGTGGAAGATGGCCCAAATCCTTGGGCCTCTACACCTGCATGGGAGATCCGGAAGAAGCTCCAATCTCCTGGATTTGGATCAGTGCAGCTTTGGCCATTGTGGCCAATTAGGGAGTGAACCAGCGGGGGGAAGACTTCTCTCTCTCTCTCCCTCTCTCTCTCTCTCCCTCCCTTTCTTTCTCTCTCTCTCTTTCTCTCTCTCTCTCTGCCTCTCCTTCTCCATCTGTAACTCTTTCATCTAAATAAATAAATATTAAAAAAAAAGAAAGAAGTTCGAAAATTTAACAGTAAAATTTCAGATATATCAACATGACTGAGTAAAAGAGAATTCAAAAAATATATGGGTAAATATATTTTACCTTGCATAAAATGTTTGCATTTCTACATAAGCCAGTGAACAGATAGAGAATCAAAATTTGGAAGATATTTAGAATATTATGGAAATACTAAATATCTGGAATCAAATATATTTTTTAAAGATTTATTTTATTTATTTGAAAGAGTTGCAGAGAGAGGTAGAGAGAGAGAGAGGTCTTCCACCCGCTGGTTCACTCCCCAGATGGCCGCAACAGCCGGAGCTGTGCCAATCCAAAGCCAGAAGCCAGGAGCCAGGAGCCAGGAGCTTCTTCCAGGTCTCCCATGTGGGTGCTGGAGCCCAAAGATTTGGGCCTTCTTCCACTGTTTTCCCAGGCCATAGCAGAGAGTTGGATCAGAAGAGTAGCAGCTGGGACTAGAACGGGCACCCATATGGGATGTTGGCGTTTAAGGCCAGGGCTTTAACCTGCTGCACCATAGCGTCAGTCCCTGGAAACAAATATATTAAAGCATGTAAATACTTGATGCAGAAAACTATATAAACACTACAGAGATTTTTAAAATAAAGACAGAAATGAACAGGTTGGAATATTTGATATTATAAAAATGTCAATTCTCCCTAAATTGATCTGTCCTTTCATTGCAATGCCAAACAAAGCTCTGTCAGATTTCCATTTCATGTCTGGGAGTTGATAAACTAATCCTAAAGTTTGCACATAAATGTAAAGAACTAAAAGTATCCAGCAAACACTTGAAACAGAACAAAGTGCATCAAAATGACTTGCTGTGTTCTACATCATGTTTATAAAAGTATAATAATAATAATAAAATAAATATAATAATAATAATAAGGTCAATGTGGCATTGGTGTTAGAATAAACAAATGAGAGAAATCAAATAGAGTTCAGAATCAGAGTTCAAATGTATATGACACTTGATAATCGCCAAAAAATCATTTCTGCATAGTGTCTATACATCAATGTAAGTAAACTTATTTTAAGACAAACAAAAATGGGAAATAGAATTTAAGATGCAATTTACAAACAAGGATATCCAATCAATAAGTATATTGAAAAGGTTTCCAACCGCAATAGTATCCAGAGAAATGCAAATGAAAACAGCAACGAACAACTCCAGTTTAGGGGTAAGGTGCTAGAGCAGGATTTGGGAAGATCAAAATTCAAAGTGCCACTGACTTAGCAGTTTTTGACTTTGTTGTTGTTGTTGACTGTGTTGACGTTGTTCTTTTTCTCCCTTGCCCTGAATTCAAAATTCAAATTGTGAGTAACCCCCAAAATGGAAACTCGGATGGTTGAGAAGGTAGAAAAGAACTCCTAATATGCTTTGAGAGACAAGCACTGGGGGATTTTTGTTTCTTTTCCTGTACATTGCTGGCTCCCTAGTCGCCATGCAGTTCCATGATAGTGGGGTTGGAAATGACTTGTAAGGAGAGCCCCCCAGGAAACAAAATTGTGAGCAAAGAAAAATTCTTCTCCCATTGGTGAAGCTAGGGCTCCAAGAACATGGTGTAACCCAATTTGTTTTTGTTCTCCCTGTCCTCTCATTGCTTGGCTGAAAATGTAAGCCCAGTTATGAAATTGCTCAGCAGAGGGTCATAAATAAACCTGAGACTTCCAGCCAGAGGACCAAAATGAAAAATAAAAAAGTATTTTATTACCTATATAGTAAAAGGTAGAAATACAGTAAGATATACACTCGGCCCTATCTGTATATTTTGCATTCTCAGCTTCAACAATGCACTGAAAGTATTTGAAAAACAATTGTGTCTGAATTTGATATGCACATACTTTTTTCTTTTCCTAATTCTCTAAATAATACAGAAAAATAACTGTTTACATAGTGTTTACATTGTATTAGGCATTATAGCAATTACAAATGATTTACAGTATATAGAGTATATGCAAATACTATGCCAGTTTGTATAATGGACTTAATTATCCACAGATTTTAGTATCATAGGGAGTCCTGAAACAAAACCAGGATTGCTAAGAACACTGCAAAGAGGATGGGAGATATAAGAAAAATACAGTTATAAAATTCCTTTTAAAAATTGCATTTATTTTAATTATATTTGAAAGACAGAGAGAAATCTTCTATCTGCTGGTTCACTTATCAAATGCCTGCAACAGCTGGGTTGTGGGTGAGTCTGAAGCTTGGAAGCAGGAACTCTATCAAAGTCTCAAATTTGGGTGGCATGAACCCAAGTACTTGAGCCATAATCTTCTACTTCCCAGTATTCACATCAGCAGGAAGCTGTTTAAGAAGAAGAGGCAAGACTCGAACCCAGGCACTCTAATTTTGGATATCAGCATCCCAGGTGGCAATTTAAACCTATTATACCATACCACTTGCTGCCAGTTGTAAAATTCTTAGAACATATGTGAACTAATATGTGATAATGTACTATAATAAGAAATTACATTTGGCTTTTGTCCCCAGTTCTTGACACAAGAGATTTTAAAATCATTGGAATTTCTAAGTGATAGTAGTGAGAGGAACATGCTTTTTTTATTTTAATGAGCCCCTTTCAACCATACCTATGTTTATGCCAACAAAGTTACCCTTGTTTGGCTCAGAGATAGCTTTGGGGAAGAAGCTGGCTGCCAGAGAACCAAGCATGTGGTTGGAGAACTGGAATACAGAATCCCACTCCCTAATCTCCCAAGAGGAAAGTAAGGCTGGAGATTAACTCAAGTTTCAATGACTAATGATTTAGTAGGTTATTTCCATGTCATGAGTTTTCCACCAAAACCCCGGAGCAGCAAAGTTTGGAGATCTTCTGGGCTGGTGACTTCATCAAGATGCTGTTCCCAGGCAGCATGCCAAGAAAGATCAAGAAAGCATTGGAGACCTTCACTCATATCTTACCCAACACTTCTCTTCAATGTGGGTATTCCTGACATATATCCTTTAGCACAAACTGTTAATCGTAAATAAAGTGCTTCCCTGAGTTCTATGAGCCATTCTAGCATCTTATTGAACCTGAGGAGGGGAGTGTAGGCCCCTGACCTTACAGTTGGTCATACAAAATTATGAATGGGCATGCTTACAATTGGCACCGGCAGTAAGCATGGTCTTGTGGGACCGAACCCCTAAATGTATATGGTCTGCACTAACTCCAGGTACTTGGAGTCACAATTGAATTGAATTGAATCATTGGACACCAAAGTGATGTCCAGAAAGCTATAGAATTTATTGCTGTGAGGAAAAAAAGAAAATACTTTTTGGTATCAGATGATATTGTAAAAACAGTTCAGAGAACAAAATACAGTTTGGATATAAGTTGTGATTATTTAAAGGTATAATTGTTTATGTTTTATATATATAGTAATAATCAGACAAGTGGTAATAAAATGAATCATGAAAAATGTAGGCAGAAAAATGTATTGTTAGAACGAAGAACAGAATAAGTACAAAAACCTAGCAAGATGGTAGGTTTTCAACCAATAATATCAATAATTACATTAAACACAAAAGATATAAAAACTAATTGACAAGAAATTTGGGTCAAAAAGTCATCAATCTAAGGATCAGTTCAAAGAAAGACTGGATCAAAATAGGACTTATATACATTCTCTATACAAAAAAATCCACCTTAAATACAAAAATATAGGTTAAAAGTCAAAGGATAGAATAAGATACACTATGCAAACACTTATCAAAGGGAAGCCAGCATATTTGTAATAATAAACCACAAATTAGACTTGGAAACAAAGGATTTTATCAAAAATAAATAGGGATATTACATACTCATAATGAACTCAATTTGCTAAGAAGGCTTTAATCCTAAATGTGTCTCCCTGTAATAGCATAGCTTCAAAATGGATGACTCTTGGAACGCCTGCCTTCTATACTGGAGTGGTTGACTTCAGGTCTCAGCTGCACTCCTGGTTCTAACTCCCTGCTAATGTACATTCTGGTAGGTGGCAGGTAATGGTTCAAGTAGTTGGGTCTCTGACGCTCACATGGGAAAACTTGATTGAGTTTCTAGTTCCTGGTTTTGGTCTGACCCAACCCCAGCTGTTGTGGGCATCTAGGAAGTGAACTAATGGATTGTAGCTCTCTCTACCTGTATATCTCTTTCTGTTTGTTTGTCAAATTAAATAAATTTCAAAAGAGGAATAAGGCAAAAATGGTAAGCATTGAAAACAAAAAAGATATTTACAATTATAGTTTCATATATTATCACTTGATTTAGTTGATGGAACAAATGGACAGAAAAATCAGTTAAGATGTATAAGATTTGAACAAGACTATGCACCAACATGACCAAATTAATAGTTACAGGATACTTTGGCTAGTAAAATCAGAATATACAAATTGAAACTATACAGTAAACACCAAGATAACCATATGTCTCACCTTAAAAGTTTATGTAGGATCTCTGTCTTTAATGTGCTGTACACTGTTATTTAATGCTATAACTAGTACTCCAACAGTATTTTTTTTTTCACTTTGTGTTGCTATATGGGGCAAACTGTTGAAATCTTTACCTAATATATACTAAACTGATCTTCTGTATATAAAGAGAATTGAAAATGAATCTTGATGTGAATGGAAGGGGAGAGGGAGCGGGAAAGGGGAGGGTTGCGGGTGGGAGAGAAGTTATGGGAGGGGGGAAGCCATTGTAACCCATAAGCTGTACTTTGGAAATTTATATTCATTAAATAAAAGTTTAATAAGTGAAAAAAAAAGTTTAACAGATTTTTAATGACTGATATTACAGAAAATATGTTCTCTGATAGTAATGGAATTAAACTAAAAATCAGTAACAGAAAGAGGGAGAGATATTTGACCTAACAGTTAAGACTCCTGTGTCCTACACTGAAGTGCCTACATTTGATGCCTGGCTCTAGCTCATGGCCACAGCTTCCTGCTAGCGAACATTCTAGGAGACAGCATAATGGCTCAATTAATTGGGCTCCTGTCACCCACATGGGAGACTTGGATTGAGTTCCTGGCTCCTATCTTCAGCCTGGCCCAGCCCTGGTTACTGGGGGCATTTGCAGAATGAACCAGCAGATCAGAGTTCTCTCTCTGTCCTACCTCTTAGCACAAAATAATAATAATAATAATAATAATAATAGAAAGATATGTGGAAAATCTCCAAACATTTGGAAACTAAATAGCACACTTTTAATTGACCAAAGTGAAAAAAGTAAGATAATTAGAACACATTTATTTTATAAATTAGAAAATGTTAATTCTTGAACTGAATGTGCTTATAGGAAATTTCCCACTGTGAAAATTTACCATCTGTACATTTTGTTTTGTGGGCTTTTCTTTATGCTATATTTTTCAACAAAGTGATTAAAATGGAATGGATAAATTCCTAGAAAATTCTTAATTGCAAAACAGAATCAAGAAGAAATAAAAAGGGAAGCTGCAGTAAGACTACATCAGCAGTGGGCAACCTAGTAGGATAAATCCTCCAAGCCCACCACAAAATCAAAGAAAGTTAGAGAGCAGAGGAAAAAATCCTCAGACAATATTTAAAACATTATTAAATGACATGTTATCTCCATAAATTCCAGAAACACTAATGGGTACAGTAGCAAGATGTTTAATCAGCAAAGTACCCAATGAAGTAATCAAAGGAAATGCTAAAAGGAGAAGCAAAATAACTTCTGAAATTCTCAGATATTTAATTGTTGCCAAATATACACCCGTAAAGAAGGGTTCCTACTCAACATAGACCAGGAGACTTCAGCCTGGCCCAGCCCTGGTCACTGAGGGCATTTGCAGAATGAACCAGCAGATCAGAGTTCTCTCTCTGTCCTACCTCTTAGCACCAAAATAAAAATAATAATCACAGAAATATATCTGAAAAATCCCCAAACATTTGGATACATACTCCATACTGAGGAGAGTAAATAAAATTAAAATGAGCTTAGGAGAGAGCAAAGGGAACACAAAATTCAGGTATTGCTGGGGCAAATGTGCCATAGTAACTTTTGAAATCTATCAACCAAAGGTCTTACCCTAGAAGGAGCAACACAGGGATGACAGTTGTCAAGAGAAGAGATGATAAGGATAAAAATGGGAATAATAACAAAGGAGACATCACAGAAAGGTCATATTTTTGAACACTATAAACACAGAAGAAATAAGTCTAGAGTTACGAAGCTAGGACATTTTGTTATCTATATTTCCTTACTATATGTTCAGAAAATATATATTCCATACATTCAAACAGCAATAAATGATGGAAGTCAAATACTGAACAATTCTGTAATAGAGTTACATAAAATGCTATCTCTTGGCCGGTGCCGCAGCTCACTTGGCTAATCATCCGCCTGTGGCGCCGGCACTCCAGGTTCTAGTTCCAGTTGGGACGCTGGATTCTATCCTGGTTGCTTCTCTTCCAGTCCAGCTCTCTGCTGTGGCCCAGGAAGGCATTGGAGGATGGCCCAAGTGCTTGGGCCCTGCACCCTCATGGGAGACCAGGAGGAAGCACCTTGCTCCTGGCTTTGGATTGGCGCAGTGCGCCAGCCATAGCAGCCGTTTGGGGGCGAACCAATGGAAAAAGACTTTTCTCTCTCTCTCTCTCTCTCACTAACTCTGCCTGTCCAAAAAAAAAAAAAAATGCTATCTCTTAAGAAGTCTGAATACAAAGACTGTTGATTTTTTTGTGTTGATTTTATATCCTGCAACTTTGCCAAACTCTCTTATAAGTTTTGGTTCCCCTATGTACAAAAAAATAAGAATAATTTGTAAATAGGGATAATTTGACTTTCTCCTCTCCCAGATGTATCACTGTGATTTCTTTTTCTTGTTTAATGCTTCTAGCTAAGAATTCCAAAACTACTTTTTTTTTTGACAGGCAGAGTTAGACAATGAGAGAGAGAGAGAGAGAGAGAGAGAGAGAGAGAGAGAGAGAGAGAGAGAGAGAAAGGTCTTCCTTTTCCATTGGTTCACCCCTCAAATGGCCACTATGGCTGGCACACTGCACTGATTCAAAGCCAGGAGCCAGGTACTTCCTCCTAGTCTCCCATGTGGGTGCAGGGCCCAAGCACTTGGGCCATCTTCCACTGCCTTCCTGGGCCACAGCAGAGAGCTGAACTGGAAGAGGAGCAATCGGGACTGAATCCGGCACCCCAACCAGGTCTAGAACCCCAGGTGCTGGTGCCACAGGCAGAGGATTAGCCTAGTGAGCTTCGGTGCCAGCCCAGAACTACTTTAAATAATAATGGTAAGAGTAGGCATGCTTGTTGAGTTTCAGATCTTAGTGGAAATGCTCCCAGTTTTTCTCCACTCAAAATTTATACAAACAAGGCCATGACTGAGAAACAACTTGTAAGATCAGTCCCATTCACAATAGCTACAAAAAAGTTAAATACCTTGAGATAAATTTAACAAAGGATGTGTAAGATCTCTGTAATAAAAATTACAAAACATTAAGGAAAGAAATAGAAGAAGACACAAAAATCAAAAAATCTTCCATGCTAATTGATTGCAAGAATTAATATCAAAATGTCCATACTATCCAAAGCAATCAAATACCAATGATATTCTTCTCAGGTCTGGAAAAAATTATTCTAAAATTCATATAGACTCTCAAGAGATGCCAAATAAGTAAAGCAATTCTAAACAATAAAAATAAAGCTAAAGGCATCATTATCCCAGATTTCAAGACATATTACAGGGTAGTTATAATCAAAATATAGACTTGTAGGCCAATGGAACATATTAGAGATCCAGAAATTAATCCATGCATCCACAACCAATTAATCTTTGACAAAGAAGCTAAAATCACTCCTGGAGAAAGGACAATCTCTTTGACAAATTGTGTTGGGAAAATTTTATTTCAGCATGCAGAAATACGAAACAAGACTCCTAACTTACACTTTATACAAAAAAAATTTAATTACAATGAATCAAGAATATACACCTAAGACCTGAAACCACCAAATTACTAGAGGAAAACATATGGAAACACTGCAAGACATTGGCATAGGCAAATACTTCTTGAATAAGACCCCAGCAGCAGAGGCAATAAAGGCAAAAGTAGGCAAATGGGGGTTATATCAAGCTCAGATGCTCCTGTACAGCCAAGGAAACACTCAACAAAGTAAAGAGGCACCTGACAGAATGGGAGAAAATATTTTCAAACTATATATTTGATAACAGATTAATAGCCAAGATATACAAGAGCTCAAGAAGCTCAACAACAAAATAAGCAACCCAGTTAAGAAATGAGCTAAAGATATGAACAGGCATTTTTCAAAGGATGAAATACAAATGGTCAACAGTCACATGAAAAGATGCTCATGATCATTAGCTAACATGGAAATGTAAATAAAGGCCAGAATGAAGTTTAACCTCACCCTGTTAGAATGGTTATCATTCAAAAATTATAAAATTTCAAATGCTGGTGAGGATGTGGGGGAAAAAGGTACCCTAATCCACTCTGGGTGGGAATGCACCCACATTATGGAACACAGTATGGAGATTCCTCAGAAATCTGAAAATAGGTCTACCATATACCCAACCATTCCAGTCCTCGGGATTCACACAAAGGAAATGAAATCAATATATGAAACAGTTATTTGTAATCCCATGTTTATAGCAGCTCAATTCACAATAGTTAATATATGGAATAAACACAGATGTCATCAACTGATGACTATATAAAGAAATCATGGTATACATAGATGATGGAATACTATTCATCCATAAAAAATGAACTCTTTCTTTTCACAACTGAATGGATGCAATTGGAGACCATCATGCTTAGCAAAATAAGCTAGTTGTAAAAGGACAAATATCATATGCTTTCCCTGATTTGTGCTAATATAGAGTACAAAAATTCTATGTATATAAGCACAATTGACATTTTGATTACTGTTTATACTTATACTTTTGAGTAACAGTGATTTTTCTACTTATCACTTGTTGAATTCTTTACTTAGCAGAGGGTTAAGCTTGTGATTATAAAGTAAATTGAAAGTGTATAATTATAAAAATTTAAAGAAAAACAAGAATAGAAGGGACAGGGAAGGTGGGAGTAAGTGTCAGAGGGAGGAAGGTTAGGACAGGAAATATCATTTATACTCTGAAAACTGTATATATGAGGCCAGTCCTGTGGTGCAGTGGGCTAAGCCTACACCTGTGGGGCTGTAATCCAATATGGGTGCTGGTTCATGTCCCAGTTGCTCCTCTTGTGATCCAGCTCTCTTCTATGGGCTGGGAAAGTAGTAGAATATGGTCCAAGTTCTTGGGACACTGCATCCATGTGGTATACCCAGAAGAAGCTCCTGGTTCCTGACTATGGATTGGCTTAGCTCCGAGCATTGTGGTCATCTAGGGCGTAAACCAGTGGGTGGAAGAACTTTCTCTGTCTCTTCCTCTCTGTGTCAGCAATGCTACCTTTCAGATAAATAAATAAAATCTTTAAAAAAAACCTGTATATATGAAATACATGAAATTTGTTCCCCTTATATAAATAAAATAAAAAAAACTAGAGAAATCTTTATCAAACCAAGGCTGTTACTAAGTGTTCACTATTTACTGTGTTCTAAAATATGTGACACGAGAACGATGATGTCGTATGTCCAGCTTTATAGCACTAATTATTCTCAAGTTTCAGCTAGAAATAATTTGACACCAGTATAGCTAACCTTTAACACATAAAATTCAGAGAGGTGGAATTTGTACTTGGTAGTTTCTTGTAGTTAAAATGCATCACTGAGTCAGTAAAATATTTTAAACCATTGAAAGAGAGTTTCAGTAATAGTACAGAAGATAAAAGATGTTTCAAGGTGATAGATGAGAACATAAACCTACATCTATTAAACTCAGGAGCTTGCATCATTAATGTCAGTAATTATTTCAAGCAATGAGTTCCCAAAAAAAGGCAGTCTTTGCCACTACAGAAGAAAAAAAAAAAAAAAAAAACCAGGACAATCGCTTTTGGCCATTGTACAGACTTAAAACTCTATGAAAATTCATTAGTTTGGGTTTTCCACCCTTTCTTCCATCACCTGTGGTGAGTATAATGAAATTGGACTAAATTACCATGAGAAAGAGGCAGACACTTTTATAAGTGACAGTTATAGGTAGGGTTCAGGTTCTGATTGAACATAAAGCCTTTTGATGATGTTTCCAGCTGGGCCCAAAATGAGTTCCCATTTTCTCAAGCTTAAATTCTAAAAATCAGCTTACCTCTTACTTTCCTTTCCAATTTCATTAGTTGATGCCTCTCTATTTAAAAAATAAAAGTATGTTTCTGTTAATTGTACAAATATGAGCCTGGAACAATTACAGGAGTTTATGTAACTGCTGTAGATAATCCTGTCAAAACAGGAATTTGAGATAATCATATATAGTTGGATACTAAAAATATGTATTTTAATAACATCATCAGTTACATTTTCAACTTAAGAAATGATTCCATTGAAACAATGCCAAGAAATAAGAAATGTGATCATAAAAATTCTAAGATAAAGGCTTACTATTATCCAAATTTAGTAACTCTTTTTTTTTACTGTTTTAGTCATCTCAGTTCCAATTTGATTTTGAGATACTAAAGTAAAATTTGTTTCAAATAAAAAACATAGAAGCAAAGTCCTTTTGACTTTGACTCCTGCACTTACCTCTTCATCTAATCTATCTCCAATTTTGATCCCACTCCATAGGTGACCATCACCTGCTCTGTTTCTGATATATCTTCAAGTCATATTTATCATCTCTCTTTCCAAAATCTCATCAAAATTATAGGAAATCAGTAAAAATGTATATTTTAACCAAACAGCTTTGAAGATTAGATTTGGTAATACCAGATGACCCATAATCATGATGAATTTCTGCAACTGTGGAAGAAAGTGTTGTATGGAAAAATAAGGCAGAATTGGAGGTAAATATTGAATGGACACACAGAGAAAGATAGATCCACAGAAAAAGCTACTCCTGGTATAGTTATTAGGTATGAAGGAAATATGTGGAACTGTAGTAGAAGTCAAAGTTGAATACCTTCTGAAAACATTGAATATTATACTCAGGAAGAGCTAGTATTTTTCCTGGGATGGTTGGGACACAAAGAGCATGGGTAAATGTATAGCCAATCTAGCTACTTGGTTCTCTCTCTCTCTCTCTCTCTCTCTCTCCCTCTCCCTCTCTCTCTCTCTCTCTCTCTCTCACACACACACACACACACACACACACAATGTGCCAGAGGAATATATTATTTGTTGAACAAATTCACAAATTAATGCAATTTGATTACATCTGTTACATACCAGCCATGATGGAAAACAGGCTCCAAACTGCTATCCTAGAAGCACTCAGCTCCAGACTCAGACAAGGTTCAACTCCTCCCATTCCCCATGAGACTACAAAAGACAGAAGGAAAACATCCCCAGAGCCACCAAGGGGCTACATTATTTCAACCTTTAATATTAATTCACTGTTATTCCTATACCTTCTACCCCTTTGCCTCAACCATTGCTGCAAAAACAGTTTAGCACTCTTCTCCAGCTGCTCTTAGTCAGTACTATAGGTGTTATCATCTCTGCTTCAACTTATCCTCTTGGAATCAGAGCTCTTCCAGCCCAACAGAAATTTGTCTCTGTGACATTGATTTCAATCAAACTTTTTTTTTTACCTTAAGTAATCATCTTGTATTATGGTTATGTCATATTCTCCAAGGATCAGGCTGAGGAGCTCTTCATGTGACATACTTCAGCTTCCCATGTTCAGAGTTACTTAAGTGAATGCTTTGTCTCCTGAGAGTCCACAGGTCCTTGAGAGACTACTGAAACTTGAGCTATTTTTTGCTTCCTTCTGCCATAGTGAGGCCATTCTGGCATGGGTTTGGTCAATCTTTAATGTCCAAGTCCCTTAATGGCGCTATTTGCACATGTGATCAATTTAAGTTTCTGCTTGGTTGTCTCTTCCAAATTGCCTGGAGAATCTTATGCACAGTGGCCTTCTACAATGGCCCAGATTACGTGAAACAAATGGTTTTTTAAGTTAAACTAAATTGTCATCATTACCAGGGTCTACACAAGGTATTTGGAAAATTTTCAATTGAAAATCATTCTAACTATGCTTATGCTATTTATTTTGTTAATCACTAGAATTAATTTAGATGGTCAACTTTTAGTCTTTGTAGCAATCATATTTAATATGATATGATAGGGTTTTTCAAAAAGTTTGTAGAAAATAGAATTAGAATAGAAAATGGACTTGGAATACACTTTTATTTTGAAAAAATACATTTGAAATCTATACATATTTCTTTCCATAACATGTATTTCCATAAGCATTTTGAGGACTCCTTACATGCATGGATTTCAAAATATTTTTTGCACCAAAATAAACATAATGTCATTTCCTAAAATTTTTTTTGAATGATGCTTGTATAGTTATTAGGCTGGCTTCTTCCCATGAAGATTTCAGTCCCCTTGCTAGTTATACCATATTATTATTTGACCTCAAATATCTCACTTTCTTCAATTGCCTTATTATCTAATTTTTTTCACTGTGTTCAAAAGGTTAAAATTTGTCCAGTCAAGCTGATCCTAAGGTAATATCCAGTGGCTTGAACATCATTAAAAACAGGAAATGTTACAGCTTAAAAAGTTGTAAGAATTTCTATGATAAACTTGAGCCCAAAAGAAAGAGTTGCTGTTGCAAACTTTATTTCTGGAATTTTTTGCTTTTTTCCTAGAGACTTTGTCTTTTCTTTGTCTTGTGTTCCATTACACAGATTGGTCTCTTTAATTGTTGTATTCCTTATTTAGTGGGGCATTAAGCCTTTGAATATAATGTAAATTACAAATATGTTTTCTCAAAAATTAAAAGAGAGAAAAAGAGAGGAAAGGAGGAGGAGGAAAGGAGAGAGGTGGGAAGAATGGAAGTATCATTATATTAGAATTGTCCCTGATCTGAGGTTAGTAATAGAGTACCTGAAATGTCATGTATTGGAGTGAAATAGGCATTTTGATAATCGTTGATTGTTTATAGCCTTTGTATCTTCCGTTGAGGAAGAGTGTTTTTTGTTTTTTTGTTTGTTTGTTTGTTTGTTTTTTAGTTTGTTTTCTCTCCCTACTATTTGTTGAACTCTTAGAGTAGGGTTAACTGTATGATCATTAAATATACTGAAATAGATCATTGTAAAAATTAAGAGTGGGAATCAGATTACTGACGCCATGATTAGGAGTGTCAAATTGTTAAGTCAGCAACACGAGTCACTGTGTACTTACATCCCATGTGGGATCTGTCCTTAATGTGTTGTCTAATGTGCAGTGATGCTATAACTAGTACTGAAACAGTATTTTTACACTTTGTGTTTCTGTGTGGGTACAAACTGATGAGATCTTTACTAATTATATACTGAATCGATCATCTGTATATAAAGAGAATTGGAAATGAAAAAAAAAAAAAAAACCCTGGTGTTAAATTGGAAATGGCATAGAAAAATTAATCAATTTTTTAAAAAATATATTATGTAGGATCTCTGTCTTTAATGTGCTGTACACTCTTATTTAATGCTATAACTAGTACTCCAACACTATTTTTTTCATTTTGTGTTGCTATATGGGGGCAAACTGTTGAAATCATTACCTAATATATACTAAACTGATCTTCTGTATATAAAGAGAATTGAAAATGAATCTTGATGTGAATGGAAGGGGAGAGGGAGTGGGAAAGGGGAGGGTTGCGGGTGGGAGGGAAGTTATGGGAGGGGGAAGCCATTGTAACCCATAAGCGGTACTTTGGAAATTTGTATTTATTAAATAAAAGTTTAATAAATGAAAAAAAAAAAAGAGTGGGAATCCAAGAGGGAGGGAGAGGAAGGGGTGGAACAGGGGTTGGAGGCAGGGAAGGGGGGAAGTGCCACTATGTTCTTAAATCTGTATATATAAAATATATAAAACTATATTACTTAAATAAAATTTGAAAAATTATATTTATGAATCACATGGAATCTCTTTGTAGAAATATCACATTAACATGGGAATTCATGTGAATTATTCTGTAATTATTATACATTTGCTGTAATTTTGAGATTCTAATGTATTACCTAAGTTCTTAAAAGTAATAAAAAGCAAATAAAATTTGATAAAACAATCCTGCACCCTCTGTCACATTCATATTAAAAACCTTGGTTGTATTTCCCATTTTTCTTTGTGTTTATATAGCAATTTACACACATACATGTTTTGTTTCTAAAAATGGATCATATAAGTACTTTTGTGTACTTCCAGAAACAGTTCCTGGTGGAGGCACCATGATTTAGTCAGCTCTTCCCTTACTGATGAGCATGCACTTTGTTTTCAGGTTTTGGTGCTTATAAATAATGCTGCTATAAATATCCTGTACCAAAGTCTCTTGTTCCTATGATTTTGTTTCTATAAGAATTAACCCCTGGAGATTCTTAGTCCAATTATATATGTATTTTATTGGTATATATATTTTATATGATTTCTCTATTAACTATATATAAAAGTATTGCTCTAGAGGCTTCCCTTATTTTAAGATACAGAACTTAAAAGTTCTATATCACTAAATTTCAGATGTTCAATATTTTTAAAGAATTATAATTACTGATCATATGGCTTTCACTAAGCACTATTCAATACAAAATTTATTAGTCCCATCACCATAAAAATTTCAATTTTTCAACCCTATCTGTGTTAAGTGTCTGAGCACTTAATATCCTTAATACTCAATTTACTCCCAATGTTAACTGTAATGGTTTCAGCTCCTCCATTGCCACATTCAAGTAAAAAATGATATCCCTCCCTATCTGTGGAGCTAAAAATTCACTGTTGATTAGTTTTGTTTAAACTGAAATCAAAGCGAATGGGAATAAGATGAAGCTATATAATGTTTCAGTCATAATGGATTCTCAATCTAAGGGATGCTAGTGGGCAATGGTCTTTCACTATGTTGATATCTCAAAACTAATGTTTGAGGACAGCCATTCTTAATAACTGGGTCTCATTTCTGAAGTGTCAAGGATCCATTATGAGCTAGTTAATTATGATTAAAGACCAGAGTAAGATAGACCTCAGATTTGTTTCCCAATATAAATGTAGGAAAAGAGTAGCTCTGGGACTACCACAACTTCACAAATTTCCCTAACAAAATGTTTTCCTATTTTAAATCGTAATGTACATGTCTACTTACACAGCAGGTGAAGTTTCCACAGATGGCACAATTAAATATCACTTCTATCAGTATTCCATGTTACCTATAGCTCTCACCAAGAATCTTTTTAAGTAGGAAGACAAAGCCAATTTGTATTGTTGTGCCTATATGTCCACAGACTTGCAGTCTTACAATCTCATTTAATGCGTTATTTTGAAAATGCCAGTAGAATCTTGGAAGGAGACCTTCTTAAACGTTTATCAACCACCTGTGCCTCACTATGGATTAAGCTTCAATACCGTGGCACAGACTAATAGAACCAATGGTTAGACTAGGACACTCCCAAGAGGTCATGTGGGTCAGTAACACCTTGTCTCACACTAGAAGAAACCGAGGGCTCCAAATCTTTAGGCACTGAGATGAAAGGACTAATTTTTCATGGACCAAGACTATAATACAGGTTTACTGACATTCTGAGTATTCTTCATTGCACTATATAATACTAAATTTGAAAGTAGATTAAAGTTAGGCAAAGCTCTAGTTGGTTGAATGTAGAACAAGGGTGTCTTGAAAGGAATACAGAGGCTCAAATCAACAGATTCTCTAAGGAAAAGTAAAGGCCAAAAAACAGTTGTCAGCTGACAGATAGGGGTGCTGAGAAATCCCCAGCACAATAGCTTTGTCTGGGGCCAACACTGCAGTCATAGAGCGTTTCAAAACGGCATTAAACCTGTTGTCAAGATCCTCTCTCAAAATACAATAGTATGATGGGTGCCTTTCAAGGTTACATTCTTTCCTCTATTCTGTGCAGTTGTTTTCTAACAGTCCAAGCGGAAATTTAAAAAATCTTGCATGAAGTCTTTTTGAAGAATGTTTCTAAGCTAGAATGTGTATTATTAGTAAATATTATAAGGAATACGGTAAAATGATAACAAAAAGGAAAATTTGGCTTTAAAGAAATTGCTTTTGAGCACAGCACTTTACTCCTAATAAGTGTGCTTATTTAATAACATTTGTTGAAAAAATTAAAAGTGATTGCTAATGTAAACATTCTTCAATGAGACGAATTTTAAATAAAACAAGTTAGGTCTAAAATTAGAGAAATATTCAGACACTAATTTTAAGTTTCAAGATGAATTACTACATCATGGTACTCCAGAAAAATCTTTGGTAATTATTCACAACCTACAGGAGAAAGACTTGAGTTATTGGGCCAATTAAGCTTATCTTCTAGTATTTTCCCTTAAACAAAATCTCACTGCAGCTACAGAGTTCCACTTAAAACTCCTTTTCTATGGTCTCTCTTACCTCAAGCTATCTCACTATGCCCTCTGATCCTCCATCTTGGGTGTACCCTCATTACTTTGCTTTAATTCCTGTTCCTTGTAAATAAGCCAAGTGAAACTCTGATTCTCTCATGATCAATCGGCTGAAGGTAATGCTCCCTTCATCTTCTGCATCTTCCTATCACCAATTGTCCTTGATACAGGATTTGCAAAATATGAACTCGTATCCTTGTCTTTTCTACTGCACAAGCTTTAGCTCTATAAAGCACATTATAAACTCTTGGAAGGTAGAGATCATCTTACATTTGATTTCTTAAAGTAGACTTCCATATAATGTTGACAGTTTGGAATTTGTTTCATTCTCAAAGCATTCTATAATATGGAAGATATATAAATATATGACTTTTTCAGATTTATTTATTTGAAAGTCAGAGTTACAGAGAAGAGAGACAGACAGATCTGTTGGTTCATTCAGATAACTGCAATGGCTGGGGCTGGGCCAGCCCAAAGTCAGGAGTCAAGAGCTTCATGAAAGTCTCCCATGTGGATGGTAGGAGGCCAAGCACTTGGACCACCTTCTGCTGCCTTTCCCAGGTCAGTTTCCTGGATCGGAAGAGGAGCAGCTTGAACCAGAGCTCATAAGGGATGCTGGTGCTGCATCTGGAAGCTTTACTCTCTGTGCCACAACCTTGGCTCCTATAAATGTATAGCATATTTTAGTTTAAATATTGATCACTGCTTAGGTTGTAATATTAAAAATAAACAAGGAATGAAATGAGGATAACTTTATGCAAATATAGACAATAGGTTTCATGGAAAATACTAACAGGAACTATATGGCTATTAAAATAGATATTTGGGTGCTAGAGCAGCTAATATAAGATGTGTATGCAGTTACTTTGAAAAAAAATTACTATGTAAAGGTAGATTATTTCTGATAATGTTCCTCTAAGTTATGCTGTCTATTCAGAGTTGACACAATAGATAGCTGCTTTGTACTCAGTATCTGTCACTTTTGTTTCCTCTCTATTTTTTGCATGTAGCCTTTTGGGGAGAATTGGGCTTTCTGAACTTCTCGTGGTATCAGGGCTGAGAAACTGCTTATGCATGCCTGAGCCTTGATCCAGATTTCTTCTCCAGGATAGGGATGTAGCCTTACTGATAGGAAGTTTGGGTTAGGGACCAGAAAAGCCCAAAGTTTGCCAGCTACTTTAACCAGATGAATATGAATGATTTGTGCAAGCTCTTCTGATAATGTTATAAGCCTTAAAAATAAATTAATAGTAACAAAAGAAATTGAGCTTTTTGAATGTTACACTACATTTTGGAGAGTCACCGGCAGGCAGGTTTCCCTAGTTATTGACTTAGGGACCAAGCAATTCCAAGTGAATATGCTGTGTCTGTTCCTGTGTGATACAGCCTCCTCAATCCTGCAACTTTTGTTGAAGAAGTCAGGAACATTATATAATCTGACTTTATCATGTGTGTATTTGCGTGTGGCCTTCTTGCCAATTTTCAGCTCAACTGGTCTACTCTTCTTCCATTCATACATATTAAGTGCTTTTTCTCAATCTCGTTATTTTTGAGCCAACAGTACCTTTACATTTTGCATTCGTTGTATACAAAACTTGAGAAGATTTTTTTTTTAATTAAATTTTTATTTAATGAATATAAATTTCCAAAGTACAGCTTATGGGTTACAATGGCTTCCCCCTCCCAAAACTTCCCTCCCACCCACAACCCTCCCCTTTCCCACTCCCTCTCCCCTTCCAATCACATCATGATTCATTTTCAATTCCCTTTATATACAGAAGATCAGTTTAATATATATTAGGTAACGATTTCAACAGTTTGCCCCCATATAACAACACAAAGTGAAAAAAAAAATACTGTTGGAGGACTTGTTATAGCATTAAATAAGAGGGTACAGCACATTAAAGACAGAGATCCTACATAATATTTTTTTAAAAAAATTAATTTTCTATGCCATTTCCATTTTAACACCAGGTTTTTTTCATTTCCAATTCTCTTTATATACAGAAGATCGATTCAGTATATAATTAGTAAAGATCTCATCAGTTTGTACCCACGCAGAAACACAAAGTGTAAAAATACTGTTTCAGTACTAGTTATAGCATCACTGCACATTAGACAACACATTAAGGACAGTTCCCACATGGGATGTAAGTACACAGTGACTTCTGTTGCTGACTTAACAATTTGACACTCCTGTTCATGGCGTCAGTGATCTCCCTAGGCTCTAGTCATGAGTTGCCAGGCTATGGAAGCCTTTAGAGTTCACTGACTTTGATCTTATTCCGATAGGGTCATAGTCAAAGTGGAAGTTCTCTCCTCCCTTCAGAGAAAGGTACCTCCTTCTTTGATGGCCCCATTCTTTCCACTGGGATCTCACTTGCAGAGATCTTTCATTTAGGTCTTCTTTTTTTCTTTTCCATGGTATCTTGGCTTTCCATGCCTACAATACTCTCATGGGCTCTTCCGCCAGATCCGAATGCCTTAAGGGCTGATTCTGAGGCCAGAGTGTTGTTTAGGACATCTGCCATTCTATGAGTCTGCTGTGTATCCCACTTCCCATGTTGGATCTTTCTCTCCCTTTTTGATTCTGTCAGTTAGTATTAGCAGACACTTGTCTTGTTTGTGTGATCCCTTTGATTCTTAGACCTATCCGAGCCATCGAATGTGAACTGAAATTGATCACTTGGACTAGTATATATAACAATGACCTGATCAGCTCTTGCCCTGACTCTAGATGTACAATGTAATACTTTATCCTTTTTAGTATTTGTTGTTGTTGTTGTTGTTCTAGTACTAGTGGTTGAACTCTGTAATTAACACACAATTATTCTTAGGTGTTTAAATTTTAACTGAAAAGTGATCCCTGTTAAATTTCAGAGTGGAAAAAGAGAGGGAGGAGATGTACAATTTGGGACATGCACAATCAGACTTGCCCCAAATGATGGAGTTAGAAATGTGCCAGGGGATTCCAATACAATCCCATCAACGAGAAGATGTTTTTAGCAAACAAATTTATATGTGTACAAGTGGAAGAAAATAGAAGTAAATCCTGTAAGTTAAAATTATATACCATGTTCAGAATCTGTAACTGTCATCAGTTTGTGCTCACTGATAAGCATACCTTTTGGCAATCTCTACATGTCTCATCTTTCAGTTACAGAAATATTTCCTTGGAAGCACACAGATCTGTTAGTCAAATAGTATCTATCATTTCCACAAAACTTTTTGGTAGGCAAAAGTATCAGTGAAGCTTTCTTAATCAGATGTGTGCTAGACAGCCTTGCCTCATCCATGAACACTTGGACTTGCAATATGGAATCTAAGAAAACACTATGAAATCAAGAGTATGGCTATCTAACCACATCAAAACTTATTCAATAAGGGGGACGGAAATGGGGACACATAATAATGCAACATGTTTTTGCTACAGGTCATGGTTCAATGTGGGTTTGTAGAAAGACTTTGTTCTTCACAAGTCCAAGGGTCTAGTTTCCAGAGACGCCCAGGAAAGAGAAAAGAGAATTCATACAGCAGGCATGACTGCTTTACCTGCTTTGGCCTGTTCACCTTACACTGGGTAAGCTGACTCAAGCACC
The DNA here is from genome assembly GCF_033115175.1 of Lepus europaeus. Taxonomy (NCBI): domain Eukaryota; kingdom Metazoa; phylum Chordata; class Mammalia; order Lagomorpha; family Leporidae; genus Lepus; species Lepus europaeus. The sequence goes on from NC_084829.1 coordinate 120,023,271, forward strand.
TGCAAAATGCTTAGCCCAGCAAGAAGAAATTGCTAAACACTAGCCAGTTCTTGCGATGCCCTTCACCTATTTTAAGTTTGAGTGAAAGTGATTATTCATGTTAGTAAGAAAAATGCTAATTTGAAAAATTCACTTAGGAAAACTAGGAGAAACATTTAGGGAGTTGTGAAGATTATTGGACCCAGAAGACATTTTGACTTTTTTTTTTTTTAATCTGGCAATTTCCAATGAAACTGTAGTTAATTCTATTTGATGTACTAGGGCTGTTTTTAAAGATGCTCTAAAAATTTGAACTTTGGCATTTTAGGAAAGGCTAAATATAAATGTACTATTCAATAAAGAACAGCTTACACATAGTCTCATGATAGTTGATTAACGGTGAAATTCTGGACTAGAAGATCAAACTTTTTAACAGCCAATATTTTAATAACTTTCTCACCCAATGTATTTCAAATGCACTCTATTAGCAAACATGACAGTCCAATTATAACCATGATGCTTAACATTTCATAATGGCCAACTGCCAACAGTAAAATATAGGGTGGGAAATACGCCAGAAGAGTTAACTAATTTTAAAAGCTAAAATATTGCTAGTGCTGAAAATTCAAGGTTTATGTGAGGCTAACCCCCTTGACCCTGTTTAAACTCAGATGAGTAAATATATTGGCAGCTATTTATGTAATAATTTTCCCCTTATATTCTGAAGGAGAAAAATCAGGTATGTCAATTTTGTTACAAAGTAAAAAAAGTAAAATTAGTAAAATGTTATGTCATATAAAAGGAAACACTCGTTTCACTTACCACTGGCAAATTCAAAGATACATTGCTAATCCATTATACATTAATGTGGTCTACATCACTAAATCTAGAGTATAAATTTTAGCCTTTTAGAACAGGAAGGGAATATGAGTAAAGTGAGTAGCTCACAAAAATACATGCCCAAACTTAGAGCATACAGGAAACAGTAAAGAGAAAAACATAATCTGTTTTTCCTGAAAAATTCTGAATAAGGGTAAATACTGGAACCAAAACTAACAATGCCTGATCCATAGTAGGAGTATGAAGTTATATTGAGTAACTAACTCAATGACTAAATAATATTGTTGAAAGAGTACTGAACTTGAAGTCAGAAGGGCTGAGTTACAACCTATGGTATCAGTGAACACAAACTTGGTGACAGTTGCATAGTTTGAATATGGTATATAATTTTAGCTTGCATTTTACTTATACTTTCTTCAATTTTACACATACACATTTGTGCACTAAAGAATCTTCTCAAGTTTTGTATACAATTAATGCAAAATGTAAAGTTATTATTGGCTCAAATATAATGAGAATTAGAAAAAGCACTTTATATGTACAAATGGAAGGAGAGTATAGCAATTGAGCTGAAAACTGGCAAGAAGACCACATACAAATACACACATGATAAAGTCAGATTATGTAATGTTCCTGATTTCTTCAACAAAAGTTGCAAATATTTATCAGTATTAAGAAGGCCTTACTGTTATGCTTATTTTATCAAGAAAATTGAGGCACAGAGAATTAAATGATGTACTTAGGGTAGAGCTTGAATTCAAATCCAGGTAATCTGACTTCTGAGCTCGAAATCAACCCATTGCATTATATATATTTCCTATATGTGCACTAACTCATTTTCTGTTACTAACAACAATAACACAGGCTGGGTAAGTTATGAAGCAGTTTATTTTGGCCCACAGTCCTGGTCCAAGGTCAAGGGGACCACATGGTGATGGCCTTCTCCTTGGCAGGATCTGAAGGTAGTACATAAAAGACAGGGTGTGTGTATATTTTGGTCTCTCTTCCTCCTCTTATAAAAACACCAGTAGTAAATCATAGAGGCTCCATCCTCATAATCTTATCTAATCATAAGCACTTCTTAAAGACCCCACTTCTTAGTTGGATTGTTTTCATTCTCTTCATACTTCACAATGTAGACTAAAATCTAAAGGAGTTTTGGAGAGGACAAACCAAATGACCTTCACATACCCTCTTCACTTTGAGTCATACACTCTTACCAGTGCAATAAATGTTTTGGACTAGATGTCCCTTATAATCCTCTCTGTATCTCAGTAAAGATTATTCTACCTAAAATAGGCTTGGGTTTACAGGTATACAAGTATGTATATTTAATATTCTAAACCAGACATTGACAAAGTTTTCCTGAAAAGGACAGGTAATAAATAGTTTAGGCTTTGTGAATCATAAAGTCTTTGTGACAACTATTTAACTCTGCCACTTTAACAGGAAAGTAGCCATAGATTATACATAACAAAGGGCATTATGTACTTTAAATTTCAGGTGGTATTAATATAAGGAGAACAGATTTAATGTACTTGATATAAAACATTACTTGCAAAAACAGAGAGTGGTTTGGATTTGACCAGCAAGCTATGTCCAAACTGTCATGCACAATAAAGGAATAGCTAGGCTAGGTTTAGGAAGAACTAACTGAAGAATTTTAGGCATCATTGTCCTTGGAAAGATCTTGAAAGATGAGATATTTAAGTCTACTGTCTTCACTAGGGTACTTGGTTATCTGTCTTGCTCCTGATTTCTAGGAAGAGAGACTAGTATTTTTTGGGTGGTATATACCCCAAAATTCATGTGCTAGGAACTTAATCCTCAAAGTCACACATTAAGAGTACTTGGAGGTGGATCTTTGGAAGGGGAGTGAGTCATGAGAGATATTCCAACATAAAAAGATCTATCTTGGGAGTGGCTTTGTTATAAAACTAACCTCTCCCCAGCTAGCTTGCTCTGTCTCACCATGTTATGCTCCTGCCATGTTGTGAAGCAGCAAGAAGGCCCTAACCAGAATCCTGTTAGGTTTTTTTTTTTAATACAAATATAGCATATATTGCATACATGCTATATTTCAAGTAGCCATAGTCTTGTCTCCAAACCATGATTTGGTTCCCAGGTTGAACTGAAGAAACTATCAGATGCATGTTATAGCCAAAATAACACCCAAGGGCAAAACACATGCAGACATGCTCACTTCCACTAAAGTAAAACTTATTTTATTTATTTGAAAGACAGAGTTACACAGAGAGGTAGAGACAGAGAGAGGTCTTCCATCCGCTGGTTCACTCCCCAGTTGGCTGCAATGGCTAGAGCAGAGCCAATCTTAAGCCAGGAGCCAGGAGCCAGGAGCCAGGAGCCAGGAGCCAGGAGCCAGGAGCCAGGAGCTTCTTCCAGGTCTCTCACGTGGATACAGGGGCCAAAGGACTTGGGCCATCTTCAACTGCTCTCCGAGGCCATAGCAGAGAGCTGGATAGGAAGTGGAGCAGCTGGACTAGAACCTGTGCCCATATGGGATGCCGATGCTTCAGGCCAGGGCTTAAACCGCTGCACCACAGTGCCGGCCCCTAAAGGAAAACTCTTACAGCCTTTCCTGTAGAGAATATAATAGACTAGTATTACTTTTGTTAAAAATACATTTTCAGAAACACACAGAGTAAGAGACCTTCCATCTGTTGGCTCACTCCTCAAATGACCTCAATGGCCGGGGTGGATCTTCTCTGTGTAACTCTGCCTTTTGAAAGAATAACTAAATCTTAAAAAAGCTATGTACTCAGTAAGCAATGAACAGAAAATACTACAACATGGGCCATTTCTTCCTAATACAGCTGAGGGGAAAATTTGATCTAATGCTGCATTCTCTGCTCCAACTCTATGTTTGATAATCCAAAACAACTTTCCCATTCATTCTGCAACAGTCTGATACTCTGCTCAGTGCCTGATACTAAAATAGAATTTCTGGGGGATAGAAATTAAATGATTTTGTCTGCTCTTTAGTAGTCTACACTTAATTATTGATATATGACATTCCTAAAGAAAAGTGTTTACTACTGACATACGTGTTGAATAGTAACACTGGCATTAAATAATTATATGAGCAAGGCAAAAGTAGCTCATAATAATAAAAAGTATGTAGGACTATATAATTATTTACATGTGAAGGATAAGAAATCTTTTATAATTTAACAAAGAAGAAAGAATGCCTCAGAGAGACCCAGCAAACTTTCAGGTTTCTAGTCATAGTTCTTCTATTAAGTAGTGTGGTATTCTTTGAAGGTAGACTGTAATAACTAAAACATATTATATACACTTCAAAGTAACGTTAAAATACAGAAAAAATGCAGCTAATAAACAAAGGACATAATAGAGAATCAATTAAAACATTTAATTAACCCAAAAGAATGCAGAATAAAAAAAGTGAAAGAATAGTACAGAAAAGCAGAAAACAGAAAAGAAGGTAATAAATGCAAATGTAAACCCAAACACAACAATAACTGCATGAAATAGGAATGATTTAAGCATCCCAATTAGAAGATACAATATGCCAGTTTGGGGAGTGGAGAGTTAAACCCACGTCTGTGCTTCCTGAAACAAAACTACTTCAAACATTAAGATACATAGAGGTCGAAAGTGAATTAATGGAAAAAGACTATGCAAATCCTAATCTCTTCCTTCCAAATAATGTAAATCAATAACCAAAATAACTCTAAATAGCTTGTATGAATATTAAACAAAGTTGACTTCACAGCAAAGACTATAATATAGTCATTCTGTAAGGATAAGCAATCAGTTCACCAAGATGACATAACAGTCATGAAAGTTTATACAGTTAATGCAGCTTTGAAACACATGAATCAAAAACTGAAATAACTGAAAGGGGAATCACAGAAATCCACAATTAAACTTCACATTTGATCTTAGCCAAAAGGCCGAGAAGCGATAATTAAACTTAATTTCAACATTACTCTCACAATAAAACAAGTAGCTACAATTATCAGTAAAGATACAAAAAAGTTATCAACCCATTTAATTTAATTGAAATTTATGGACGACTTTGTGAAAAAAAATAGCAGAATATATGTTCAGTTTAAGTATTACATGAAATCTTTTCCAAGTAGGATAGTATTCTGGAACATAAAAACGTTCCAATAAATATAAGATTAAAATCATATCAAGAATTTCTCTCCATAATGACATGATGCTAAAAATCAATAACAGAAATAAAATGAAAAAATATAAAAATATTTAAAAACTAAATCACACATTTTTAAACAGTTTATGGATCAAAAGTAATCAAAAGGTAAATTAGAAAAATATTTTAACTACATTAAAATGAAAAAATAATATATTAAAACTGTGGCTATAGCTACAAGCAGTACTTATAAAGAACTCTAAAGTACTAACCATAGACCAGAAAAGGAAGATGTCAAATAAATGATGTGAAGAGTAACACTGAACTTACATACAAGAAAGCTAATCACAGGGCCAGCACTGTGGCTTAGTGGATAAAGCTGCTGCCTGCAGTGCCAGCATCCCATATGGGTGCCCGTTTGAGTCCCGGCTGCTCCTCTTTCAATCCAGCTCTCTACTATGGCCTGGGAAAGCAGTGGAAGATGGCCCAAATCCCTGGGCCCCTATACCCACATGGGAGGCTTGGAAGAAGCCCCTGGCTCCTGGCTTCAGATCAGCTCAGCTCTAGCAGTTCTGGCCATTTGGTGAGTGATCCAGTGGATGGAAGACCTCTCTCTCTCTGCCTTTCAAATAAATAAATAAATATTTGAATAAAAAAGAAAAAGAAAACAAATCATAAAGAATGGAAATCAGTCAAATAAAAAATGAAAAATGAAGAAAATTGGTGAAACTTAAAGCTGGTTCTTTCAAAACATCGATGAGGAGCCTGTGGTGTAGTGGGCTAAGCCTCCTCCTGCGGCATTGACATCCCATATATAGGTTCTAGTCCTGGCTGCTCCTCTTCCTATGGCCTGGGGAAGCAGTAGAAGATGACCCTTGGGCCTTTGCACCCACATGAGAGACCAGTGGAGGCTCCTAGCTCCTTCCTTTGGATAGACCCAGATCCAGCTGCTGTGGCCATTTGGGGAGTGAACGAGCTGATAGAAGATTTTTCTGTCTCTCCCTCTCAATGTAACTCTACTTCTCAAATAAAAATAAATTGATAAAGTTCATAAATTTTTACCCAAAGATCAAGAAAAAAAGAGAAGATATGAATTAACATAAACAAGAGCAGTAAATCAATACAAATTCTGTATCTGTTAAAATGGATAATGGAGTATTATAAATGTCAACAAACTTGATAACTTGTATGCCAATAAACTTGATAACTGATGCCTATTGATGCCAATAAACTCGATAATTTGCATGAAAGAGATAAATTCCTTGAGAGAAACAAGCTATGAAAGGTCACTTAAGGAGAGAGACAATTTGAACAGCGATACAGCTATTTTAAAGAAATTGAAATTTTTTTTATAAAACTCTGTCGCAAATAAAATTTTGGTCTTCATTCGCAGAAATCTACTGGAAATTTTGGGAGGAAAAAATACAATTTATACACAAACTCTTCCATAAAAATAGATGATAGAATAATTTTCATTTATGAAACCAGCATTAATGCTGATCCTGAAACTAGCAAAATGAACCTACAGATATATATGATTCATGAACAGATAAAAAATTAACAGTCACAAATCAAGCTTCACAATATGGCAAAATGATAAAATATCATGGATAGAGTTAGTAAATCTCAGGAATGCAAGATTGCTTTAAGCATTCAAAAATTAATTTACGTCACTAAAAGATCCAAAAATTTAAAAGATCAGAAAACCATTTTGATATAAAGTATCTGATAAAATCAAATTCTAATGCAACATTTATTCTTGATAAATAATTTTACCAAAACAGGGACAGAAAGGACCTTCCTCAATATGATTATGGTATCCATAACAAATGCTAATGTTTAAACTCTTTAGTTATTGTTATATTTGTCAATTTCTCTTTGTAGCAGTTAGCCTTTTTTGGTAAAGTCAATAAAATTTGCCCATTTTAAGCATACTTTTAAAGAGTTTTTAACTTTTTTGTGTTTGGCTTATTTCACTCAGCATACTTTCCACATTCATCCATAATTTTGTGTGTACCACTAGCTGGCTACTTTTTATTGCTGAATTATAGATCATTTTATGCTAAACCACAATTTATTTATCCATTAATCAGTTGAAAGTAATTTGTGTTTGCTTTCAGTATCGTGTGATTTTACATACAGCTATACTTATTCAAATGTAAGATTTATATTTTATTCTTTTGGGGAAATTCCAAAAGAAAACCAACAAATTTCCAAGACGCTATTGTGTTTTTCACTAAAAAAAGACATGTATGAGGAATCCAATATGGTGGAATAGCAATGATGTATTGCATTAGGCTAGGGATAAATAGTTTAAAAAAAAAAGTGTAGGAAATACACTCTCAGGGGAGAATTCGAGAGAAAACTGCAGCGGAATTTCTATGAAGTGAACCTGTATGAAAGGTGTGGACATGTAGCATGAACAGGGACAGAACACATGACTGCAGCAGCTGACAGCCAGAGCAGGTGGCAGCTTGGAGGTGGAGGTGAGAGCAGTCTACAGCTACCCATTGTGCTGTAACTGAAGGCAGAGCATGGCCTGAGTCCAGCCCTAGCGGCTAGCAGTTACCCACAGAGCCATTTGAAGTAACAGCAGCACATTTATTTCACATCATCCTCTCCACAACAGTGTTCACTGCCCCGCTAAGAGAGGGAAGGTACCATTTTGGGCTCGAGTGGCAGCTGTAGAAGCCTTTATATGTGTGCACAGCAACTAGCTGAAACAGAATACCATCTTCTGGGCAGTACTGGTGGCAGTAGTGGGGAGGGGGCAACATTCGGCCAGTGGCTCTTGTGTACACATGTGATCTAGAGATTCCAGTGGAGGGAAAAATCTGTGGTGCCCACTTTTGAGCCTGGTGGGGAGGATAGACAGGTGGCTGCATATCTATGCAGGACTTTGAGGCCCCCAGCCTCCCAACATACCAGAGACTCTGGGGATCAAGATGCCTACGTGGAGCTGGCTCAGGGAATTACTGCCTCCCTGTGGATTGGACAGGCTGATGGAGCAGAGCAGAACCTCTGCACCCAGAAACTGAGGGAGCATTGTGTGCCAAGATTATGGGGACTCAGTAGTGACATGAATGTGTGCAGGGTGTAGATGGGTCTCTGGGCAATCACTGGAGGCAGCTCCACACACTCAGAGCTCCTTGGTTGCCGGGGGCAGGTCATTGCAGCAGGAATCGTGCTGATAGTAAGGACTGTGCAGATCATTTGTGTCATTTATATGGCAGAGTACATGAGTGCTGCATCCACTAGGGCCAACACCCAGGCATTGCTCACCTTTGGGGAGAGGAGGTGACAGAGTGATCACACAAACAGAAGTGACCATTCTCCCCCAACCCCGGCCAGCTTCTGTTAACAAGAGACCTACGATGCCGAACTTGAGTGTTACCTGGGTACTTGCCCCACCCTGGAGCAAAGAAAACACCCAGCACACACTTTCCGGTATTCACTGAAAGTGCAGACATTCCACTAAGTGACAGAGATGAAAGCCATCAGAAGAAATTACCAACAAGTAACGCCGCAAATGCCAATAACAAATGCTGAAATTCAAGAAATAAGAACAATGAAGACATCATGACACCCCCAAAGGAATGCAACAACATAACAGTATTAGAATGTAAAGATGAAGAGATTGATGAAATGCTGGAAATGGAATTCAAAAGATTAATCATAGGATTACTCAAAAGCAACCAGATGCAAACCCAAAACTAAAGAAAACCATACATGACATGAATGAAAAATTTTCCCATGAAACTAAGATTTTAATGATAAATCAAAATGAAATCTTAGAAATGATGAATTCGATACATCAAATAAAAAATGTGGGGGAAAGCCTTAACAGACTTTGTAAGGCAGAAGATCTGAGCTAGAAGACAAATCTTTGGCAATCTTTCAGTCAGACAAAAAAAAACAAAAAAAAAAAACTTAAAAACAGTGTTGGAGATTTAAAGGAAATTATCAAATGATTCAACATACATGTCCAGGAGTTCCTAAAATTTGGAAACAAATAATGGACGAGAAATCTATAAAAATGTATCAATTTTTCCTTTTATGGTTTGTGCCTTTTGTGCATAAAAAATGTTTGCCCAAGCAAAGGAATCAAAATTATGTATATTTTTACTTATAATTTAGATATTATGTTAAAATAATGATACGTACCATTGCTTTTGATTTCCATTTATTTTCACATCTTGGATTTCTTCTTGATAAGTTTTGATTTTTTTTTGTACTAATTCTTGAGGGATTTTAGTTTTTGGTTCACTTTAATCCAAAACAATTAATTCCTTGGCAAAATTTGGCAACTTCAATATCCAAATAGATGATTCTTATGAAATTATGGAACACTGGCTCCTTAAACTGTCATTACTTCAGTAATCTCATCCTTTGCTCTCCTCGAGGATATTCATTTCCATGGTCACTACCTTCTAACATCTCAATTTTAAGCACTTCACTCAACCATTGTCAGGTCTAATTGTTGTTTTCACCTTCTCCTCCTGAGTACTCCAAATCTAACAATTCTTCAACACAGAAGAATATACAACCAACTAATCCTATCAACAATTCATCTTCTTGTGTTCACTTCCCTTCTGAACTAGCTTAAATACCACTGTCTCAGTATGATATAGTATAGTATGAATATAGTATGATTTACTATAGTATGTATATATAGTATGATATAGTATAGTATGCATATAGTATCAACAATTTTGCAACTTCCTTATTCAACACGAAATGTCTTCAAAATGTCCATGGTGGGGCCAGTGTTGTGGCATAGTGGATAAAGCTGCCGCCTGCAGTGCCAGCATCTCATATGGGCACCCATTGGAGCCAGTTGGAGTCCTGGCTGCTCCACTTCTGATCCAGCTCCCTGCTAATGTATCTGGGAAAGCAGAGGAAGATGGCCCAAGTCCTTGGGCCCCTGCACCCACATGGGAGACCCAGAATAGGCTCCAGGCTCCTGGCTTTGGATTGGCCCAGTTCTGGCCATTGTGGCCATTTGGGGAGTGAAACAGTGGACAGAAGACCTCTCTCTCTGCCTCTCTGTAACTCTGCCTCTCTTTCAAATAAATAAATAAACCTTTAAAACAAAACAACAAAACAAAAAGCTATGGCATGGCTTTCAAAATTGCTTTGCACCAAAATAAACACCTTTTAAATCCAACTTTGCTGAACTTTTTTATTTTTTTTTTGACAGGCAGAGTTAGACAGTGAGAGAGACAGAGAGAAAGGTCTTCCTTACGTTGGGTCACCCCCCAAATGGCCTCTACGGCCCATGTGATGTGCTGATGTGAAGCCAAGAGCCAGGTGCTTCCTCCTGGTCTCCCATGTGGGTGCAGGGCCCAAGGACCTGGGCCATCCTCCACTGCCTTCCCGGGCCACAGCAGAGCTGGATTGGAAGAGGAGCAACCAGGACAGAATCTGGCACCCCAAACGAGACTAGGACCGGGGTGCTGGTGCCACAGGTGGAGGATTAGCCTAGTGAGCCACGGTGCTGGCCACTTTCCTGAACTTTTAAAATAACATTTGTATTCTTTTGGCTAAACCAAAATCCTGGTTAACCACAATTCATTAACTACACTTTGCACAGTGAAAACTGATGGAGAAAGAGATACAGCTTTGCTAAATTCATCTCATGGGGGCCAGCACTGTGGTGCAGTGGGTTAAAGCTCTGGCCTGAAGTGCCAGCATCCCATATGGGCACTGGTTCTACTCCCAGCTGCTCCTCTTCTGATTCAGCTCTCTGCTATGGCCTGGAAAAGCAGTAAAAGATGGCCCAAGTCCTTGGGCCCTGCATCCACATGGGAGACCTGGAAGAAGCTCCTGGCTTCGGATCGGCACAGCAGCCATTGCGACCACCTGGGGATTGAACCAGGGATAGAAGATCTCTCTGTGTCTCTACCTCTCTGTGTAACTCTGTCTTTCAAATAAATAAAATAAATCTTTTTAAAAAATTCATCTCATGGCCATTCCATTAAATCACAATTATATTGTCCTAGTCCATCCTTGACAACTATTTCACATATTCCCACCTCCTGAAAATACCAACTGTTCCATCCTAACTCTTAGCTAATGACTTGGTTTCCTAATCACCAAAAAAGCAATAGCTTCCACAAGTAGCCACCTTAATTTTGTGATCACTTACTGTATTTCTTCTTGTTATTTTGAATGAAGTGTTCATGTTCCTAGCAAAGGCTCATTCCATCACATAGTCAATAAATCCCATTCCTCTCCCAAATACCCACATGATTCAGCCCAGTTCTTTCTCTCCAGCATTAATTTTTCCCTTACTACTATTTTATTTCCCCCAATATAAACATGTTTCCATTCCCTAACTTAAAAAAATATATTTTACTCCATGCCTGTGGTAGCCACCACCCTTATTCTTTTTCTTTTTATGAAAATACTCCTAGAAGAGCATTTTGGAGGAGCAGCATCCAAAATCTCTCCTTTCAGCACAGTTTAACCCTAATCCAATTATATTTTGTCTCACTCTTTGCTCCTATGAAAATCACCAAATCTGGAGATAAACTCTAACTTGTCATATTTATCACTGTACTTCCAGTTTTAAATTATTCATTTCCTAGGAAAACTATAGACTCTTTGAGAGATATTGAATCTCATTTATCTTGAATATTAAAAATATTTTGTTATACTAATACGTGTAGCCCTTAAAACATGTCTGTGTAATGAATGACCAAATAAATTTCTTTAACCTTTGCAAACAGGAAAGTCAAAGTAGATCATACCGTTGCTTACCAATTATAAATTTAGGCAGAACCTTGTTAGGAGGTTTGGATGAATTCTTGAGACGTATTTCACCTTCACAGAAACTTTAGATACCTGTAAGTCATAAGGAGGTATAACAGCAAACATAAAATTTTGAAAGCAAATGTTCAAAGATTTTTATGTGAGTACTTAAGTTTTCCACAAATGTGTTCACATTGCGTCAAAACATATAACTTAATAAAAGTGAATCTTTAACAATGTATGAGGTACAACTTCACAAATCAGAAAAAAATTATGCTTTAAGGACTGAGACTTTACACAATAGCAAAGGGCAAGACAAGTATACTTTTTTAAAAGGATACTCTTTTCTTCCTTTCCTTTTTAATCTGAGAGAAAAACAGACAAATCTTATCCTCTGCTTCCCTCCCTAAATATCTTTAGTGGCCTGAGTTGGGCTAAAGGGGGAACCGGAAATTCTATCCAGGTCTCTCAAGTGGGTGGCAGGGCTACAACCAAGATGAACTATCTCATGTTGCCTCTCAGGTTATGCATTAACAGAAGCTGGAATCTGAAGTGTAACCAGTACTGAAACTTAAGCAATCTTATATGGGATGTGGTTGTCCCACATAATGGCTTAACTGCTATGCCAAATGCCAGCCCCTGAAAGAGACTCTTAAAATAAACAGAAGTACAATAATAATTTTAAGTCTGGTAGTTGCCACCATTTGAGGAGTGAAATTAGCTAATGAAAGATACCCCCACCCCCACCCCCGCGCACCACTCCACCTTTTCTCTCATAACTCCTAAGAGTCTGGCAGCTGTGGCCATTTGGGGAGAGACTCAGTGAATGGTGGAAGATATCATTGTCTCTCTCTTTCAAATATATAAATAAATCTTAAAAAAAAACTCATAACGGCAGCTAGGCTAACTACTATATTTTACATTTTCTCCAATGACACAAGTTTACCAGTTCATTGTTCATATGATATTTCTTATTTTTCAAAAGAAAATGAAAGATTCCAGCTCCAGCTAAATGAAATCACTTTTTCTCAAAATGTGATTTTTATAATCTAGATTTTACCTCAGTTTCCAATCAAAATCATACAATTAAATTATACTTTTTTCTTGTCCATTTGTATTTCAGATTACTGTGTGATAGCTTTTAAAAAGAAATAAAAGTACAAGTTTCTTGGGTCAATGAAATAACTCAGGAACAGAATGGATAGAAATGTAACTGTAAACATGTATTACATATTCTGTGGAGGATTTTTAAAATGCAGTTTGATAGTAGACAAAGCTTAATGCTCTGGGTCATCTAGGACTCTAGTTTATCTCACATTAATCAGAGCTAAGAAAGTGTGCATTATGACGAATTAGCTAATTCAATTTATGTTTTACAACTTTATAATGTTCTTTAGGAACATCACTGGAGAACCCATTACAGGCATTTACAGCAGAAACCTTGATTTTGGATGGTGGATACTGCAATAATCTAAATATCACAAAATTAAAAAGTATACAGTACTAATTATTTTATCATGCAAAAAGGAAAAATAAATTTTTAGGTTTTCCAATTTTGGTTACAAAAGGAAAACACCATGTTAGCTTGTAAGTGGTTTTAATATTTGGTATATATTGATTGAAGATCCCTAATCCACAACTCTCCAAAATATAAACCTTTTTGTGCAATGACACGATGCCATGAGTGGAAAATCTGTGCCTGACTTAGGTGACAGGTCATAGTCTAAACATAAGTTCACTAAAAATACAATATTTTCTTCAGGCTATGTTTATAATGTAGCCATAAAAATGTAAATGAATTTCATGTCTAAACTTGGTGACTATCACCAACACATTTCTTTATTATATGCAAATATTCTAATTGTTAACAAATCCCAGATATGAAACTCTTCTGGTCACAAGTATTTTGGGCAAGGGATACACAATCTACATTCAAATATAAGTCAAGAACATTAAACAGTCTCTCCAATTTAAAAAAAAAAAGTTAAAATTAGTTGAAGATTGAAAAAAATAATTTAATATATTTGTAATTTTCTTTCTTATTTTCAATGTGACATTTGTGATATAAGAAAATAGACTTTAACATATTATAGTAATGTTACTGGCACAGAAACTTCTATTTAAATAAAATGAAACAGTGTTACTCATTTAAAATAATTTAGAAATCCATTCTTAATGTTTTCAAGTTCAGTACAAATCAAATCTATCACAAAGGAAAATGCGTAACAACTAAGAACAGAATGCTTATCAATAGGAACTAACCAATTTATCTTTTAAATGAAGCATGTAAAGACTACATTTCATATGGAAAAATATAAATTGATGTAGGTATCAAAAGCAACTCCTAGAAAAACAATTATGTTTTAGAAAAGTAGTTTTTCTGCTACTTGCCACGACAAATACCATTGGCTCCTTCATATGTAAAACAAGCAGTTAGGGTTTTGTCTATTTTCCTTTGTATGTGCAGCTAGAGCAAGCAAGAGAAAACAAATGTTCTCCCCTTGTGTCTATGGATTCTCTCTGGCCAGTCAGTCATTTACAATATAGCTTCTACTTTCCAAACTCACTGGAAAAAATATTTTAATCATCTGGTAAAGAAGTAGTTGTAGATGGGGACTAACTCCTATACATAAATAAGAACTACCAATAAACTAGATCTAAACAATCTTACAACACAATAAAACTTACAAAAGTGAATTTATGTCACAAATTGAGTTACTAAATTTAAAATATCTCAGTATTGATTTATCTGTATAAAAATAAATACACTGTTCTAGACACAGAAAACAACCAAGTTCTCTAGTTTCCTTTAAAAGTAAATAAAACATAAAATTAAATGCATTAATCATGATCTACAGGCTCAGCAATCGAATGTTCCGCATTTCTCTCAGCAACACTGGCCGGTAGTTTTGTTCCAAAGCTTCCATATATTCAAAATAATCACTCACTCGAAAACCATGTAGTGCTTCTTCCTGCCACAAAACATAGGGGTAAGTTCATTATTTGGGTAAACACATACAATTCCAAGTTAAAGAATTTTTTTACAAAAATATTTGTTTATTTGAAAGAGTTACAGAGAGAGTACGAGCAACAGTGAGAGAGATATATCTTCCATTCACTGTTTCACCCCTAGATGGCCACAATAGCAAAGCCAGGAGCTTCTTCTGGGTCTTCCACGTGGGGAGAAGGGGCACAAAAACTTGGGCCACCTCCTGCTGCTTTTCCCAGGCCATTAGCAGGAAGCTGGATTTGAAGTGAGGGAACTGGACACAAATCAGCGCCCATATGTCTGTGCTATACCGCAACACTGGCCCTCAAGTTAAAGAATTTTAAATAGCTGATGTACCACTTATTTTCAGCTATAAACCAGGGGTGAGGAACAGAGGGAAAAGCTCATGTTTGCTAGCAAATGTGTAGCTGTTTTTTTTATTTAGGGGGCTGTTTTTGTGTATAGCAGGAGGGAACAAAATCCCCATGAAACAAAGTTGTCTATTTTCAAAGCCAAAAATGCTTTATGGCTAATAAGATATAAACTCTTAGGTAATACTGATGAAATCTTACTAATTTTTTATATATAATAGTTTCAATTATAAACTGTCCAAAATTGCAATCAGTAAAATTCTAATGCTTGTTTACCTAAGGATAATATAATATTGTAAAAAATGCTTGTCTTAGAGGTATTGTTCATAAAACCTCCAATAGTCTACAATTCATAATGTTAGTAGCATGCGTAACTATACTAATTTGGAATTTAATGATTATTGTCCTAAATGAAGTACTAAAGAATAAACAGTAGGAAAATCCATTATAATTTTAGAGTCTTTCAGGGAATTTTATTTACTATTCCTTGAGTACCTCCTAATACATATCTATGCAGTACCTATCTTTAAGGTAAAAGAAAAAAATATATAAAAGTCATCTTTGACTCAGTGTAATTATATTTTGTGTTAGAATTTTGGAAGTTATAAAAATTTTGAGGATGGGCATTTGGTGTAGTAGATTAGGAGACTGCTTGGACACCTGCATCTCATTTTGTAGTGTCTGGCTCAAGTTCCAGCTCCTCTACCTCTTCTTTTTTTTTTTTTTTTTTTTTTTTTAATTTTTATTTACTTATTTGAGGGGCAGAGTTACAGAGAGGGAGAGAGAGGGAGAGATAGAGAGAGAGAGAGGTCTTCCATACTCTGGTTCACTCCCCAAATAGCCACAACGGCTGGAGCTGGGCTGATCTGAAGCCAGGAGCCCAGAGCTTCTTCCAGATAGCCATTGTGGGTTCAGGGGCCATCTTCTATTGCCTTCCCAGGCCATTGGCAGGGAGCTGTATCAGAAGTGGAGCAGTTGGGACTCGAACTAGCACTATATGGGATGCTGGCACCACATGCAGAGGCTTAACCTACTCCCTCATAGCCGGCACCTTGTCCTCTGCTTCTGCTCTAGCTTCTTGCTAATGTACAATGGTAGGCAATAGATGTTGGCTCAAGTACTTGTGTCCCTGCTGCCCATATTGGAGACCTGGATTAAATTCCAGGCTCCTGAATTTGCCTAGCTCAGCTCTGGCTGTTATGGACATTCTGGGAGTTAATCAGCAGATGAAAGATTTCTGTGTGCCTGCCTTTCAAGTAAAATGAAAATTAATAAATAATTTTAAAATATTTTGTAAAATTCATACCTTTCAAGGAGTTATTATGGCTCATGATGATCTATAATATTTTCTATAGAGAACCAGAACAGAGTGGGTGGTATGCTATAAACACAAAGAAAGGATAGGAAAATGGAAAGGTTGTTTTCTGAATATGGAAATGTTGGTTTCCTGGTATGGTCAGTTTAAGTTATGTAAGTGTTGAAATGTAGATGTATATCCAAAAAATGTACAAGTACTACATGTTAATCTAAAATTTTAAAATAGTTTTAAGAAGATGTAATAGTTTAACAGTAAGAATTAGCAATATAAAAAAACCATCTGAGAGAATAAATAATAATGAATTTCATATGCTAGATATTGTGTTAGAGCCAGGGAGTTTACACAGGACAGACATCAATGTGGGGGAGTTGGAAAAATATCATGTGATCCTAAGAATGGATTATTTTGGAGCTTGTAACTTCATATATAGATGCTATTTTTTTTTTTTTTGGACAGGCAGAGTTAGACAGTGAGAGAGAGAGACAGAGAGAAAGGTCTTCCTTTTTCCTTTGGTTCACCCCCCAAGTGGCCACTATGGCCAGTGTGCTGCAGCCGGCGCACTGTGCCGATCTGAAGCCAGGAACCAGGTGCTTCCTCCTGCTGTCCCATGTGGGTGCAGGACCCAAGCACTTGGGCCATCTTCCATTGCCCTCCCGGGCCACAGAGAATTGGACTGGAAGAGGAGCAACCTGGACAGAATTGGCGCCCCAACCAGGACTAGAACCCGGGGTGCCGGCACCGCAGGTGGAGGATTAGCCTAGTGAGCTGCAGCGCCAGCCAGGTCTATGGTTATGTACTGAGGACACAAAGGTGAATGAGACCAACACCCTGTCCTAAAATGTTAACTGCTGAGGTATACTTCATATCTCCAGCTTTATGTGTAAGTTGCTGATTCAAAGGAAAGATGTTCATCTCATGTATAGCAGAATACTGATCTTTGTAAATTTCTGTCTCATTAAAAAATACCTTACTTTGTTCTCTGAGGAAAAGTTTGAATTTTTGTAAGACCAATATTAATATTTAAATTAATAATTAAAATTTACAAGAATTTACTTCAACCAGTTATTGTTATAATAATGAAACTTTTACAAGTGTATCCCTTCTCTTCATTCAAATTATATGATTTGGCTTTCATCAACTCATCACTAAAACTGAATCTAAGTTGGAGAGAAATTACAATGGTGTATTATTCTAACCAGAGAATAAAGATTCAGTAAAAGAATTGTTTCTATACATATTCATAATTTTTAAAGAAATGCTATACTTCATAAAATGTGAATTACAACAGGAGATGACAACACTTGAACAACAGAGCCAATGATTCTTTACTGGGCAAAAAATAAGCAAAATCAACTTAATATATTTTAATTATTCTTCCATAAAACTGCCTAGGGACAGCCATGGCTATTTTTTTTTTCAGGATATGTTTTCTGAAATCAACTTCCATTTTAGGTATAAATTTTAAAGTTAAGGAGAAAAAAATCCCAAGAAAACCACACTAGCAAGAAGAAACAAATAAAAATGGCAAATGAAGCTACTAAGGTCTTATGTCACACGAGAAAAATTTTAATATGCATTTAAAAGATTAAATTATATATTTCATTATTTAAAATTTGCGAGCAATTTTAGCTCTGAATAAAAATTCAAAATATCTGAGTTTTACTTTCTGTCTTTAATGTAGATTTTTTTCATCTGGTTCTAAAAGTTCCCTAATGGCATTTTCAGTGGATTACTATTTCTTGCCATTATGACCACTTAGATTACCAGTTTAACATTCAAGTTGTAACAGACCATTTGTTCAGAATACTGCTCTATGTTCATTTAATTTATAGAGGTAAGTTTATTGGACTTACTATAAAAATATGAATGTCCCTATTCTTTAAGTAGGCAGGCGTATTAATTACATAAGGCAAGAACACTTTCTGATCTTATATCAACAGTGCAGAACTGCCACCAAAACAGATCCACAGCCCAGAGGAACAGAATAGGGAATCTAAAAGCAAATTCATATACATACAGACAACTGATTTTTGATAAAGGTCCTATGGACATGCATTGAAAAGAGGATAGTTGTTCTCAATAAATGGAGCTTGAAAAGTTGAATATCCACGTTCAGAAGACTGAAACTAGACTTCTATCTCACCATGTACAAAAATCAACTGAAAAGGAATTAAAATTCTAAATGTTGATCTGAAACTTTGAACCTACTGGAATAAAACAAGAAAACCATTTCATTACATTGGAATAGGCAAGGATTTTTCTGGCTCAGACTCCAAAAGCACAGGAAACAAGAACAAAAATGGACAAATTTTTTTGCATCAAATGAAAGAGGTTTTTTTTTTTTTTTTTTTTTTTTTTTTTTTTGACAGGCAGAATGGACAGTGAGAGAGAGAGACAGAGAGAAAGGTCTTCCTTTGCCGTTGGTTCACCCCCCAATGGCTGCAGCGGCTGGCGCATCTCGCTGATCTGAAGGCAGGAGCCAGGTGCTTCTCCTGGTCTCCCATGGTGCATGCAGGGCCCAAGCACTTGGGCCATCTTCCACTGCACTCCCTGGCCACAGCAGAGAGCTGGCCTGGAAGAGGGGCAACCGGGACAGAATCCGGCGCCCCGACCGGGACTAGAACCCAGTGTGCCAGCGCTGCAAGGTGGAGGATTAGCTTATCGAGCCGCGGCGCCGGCCATGAAAAAGCTTCTGTAGAACAAAGTGAACAGTGAGCCATTCACCTGCTGCCTCCTAGGGTGCACATTTGCAGGAAGTTGGAATCAAAGTGGAGGAGCCAGGAGTTGAACTAGGCACTCCATTACAGGACATGGGTGTTCCAAATATTAGCTGCCAAACACCTGGCCCCTGCCATAAGTCTCTGCATAGCTTTTTTTTCTGTTGATTCAGTCAGGTCTCTGCTTATCCACTTAAGTGTGGCCTTCTCTGGCCTGTTTATCTGAAATTATCTGTGACTCTATAACCATGTTTGATGTCTTTACAAAGGCTATAATATCTGAAATGTTATTAATTTGTGCACTTATTACTTATCTCCCAGTAGTATATAACATCAATGTGCACAGGAATATGAAGTCTTGTGATTACAACAGCAACTGGGACATGAAAGTTGCATACTAAATAGGCAAATAAATCAATTAGTGAATGCGAAATTCCTGTGAAGCCCACTGCCCACTTCCCGGCATATAATAAGTACTCAAGTATTAATAGTGGCTGCAATAATAATGTGAACATATTGTTAACAGATAGTCTTTGAAATGCCTGGGCTGCATTTACTTAATCACATTACAGACATATGATATAAAGCATGGACAGAGTATTATTGACTACATTCTTTGCTCAATCTCTTACAATAGAAGAGAACAATTAATCTAAAATATTAAGATATTAGTTTTTTCTTGCAAGTTCTCATGAGTGTGCTTATTATAAAAATCAGGCTACATCTGCACTTTCAAATGCTCTTTATATCAATTGAAATTTTCAAAAATACTGCGGGTGTTAATTTCTAGTAGAAGTATTTTCTCAACTACTGCAAGCTCTGTAAGCTTCAAATTTAAACAAAAGACAAGTATTTTTAGATTGGTAAGTAGATAAAAGGCATAAAAAGACCACATGTGTTTATACGGCAATTCATGGTTTTATGATTTCAGGAGTAAGTTTAGGTATTTTATTACATCAAATATTTCCTTTCCCAAATATTTGATTATTAATGTCTTTTCAAGGTGATGAATTTTTATTGTGAAAGCTCTTCATACAATAAAATATGGTGAAAGAAGGACTAATAGAAGTCACTTTGAGTGGGCCAAACTGAAAGATTTGATATTTATTAATAACAACTAAGGGGATTATAAAATAAAAACATCACAAAAGGTATACAACTTAACATACACTTAAGAAAGGTTACATTAATGTCAAATCTCACATACGAAGCACTTGAGAAAAGAGTTTTATGAACATAGTTCTGCTCTTTATCCTTCTACAAGATGACCTTTTTGGATGTTTTGTCTGACCTATCAAATGAAACAAGGTCCTTCTTGGCTAAAGTGGAAGAAACATAATGTGCAAGCAATGTTTCTTCCAGTATGTACCTCCTGGGGTGCATAGTAAAACTAGAAATTTTTGAACTCAATATCGCTAAAGCTTTTAAATCCCTGTTGTTAGCATTTTAGATTCTGCTTTAACAAGGTCCAAAAGTAGTACTTTTGTTTTTGAAAGGTTTCAAGCTACTTGAGATTTTATACTACAGTCATGACAATTCATGACTTTGCTACACAAATTTAGATTTAGTAGGTTTGAGAAGGAAACTAAAGATTTAAATTTTAATAAGAACCCTAAGTATTCCTTAGCGTCAGAGAAGTTTAGATAGTTTGTGACTTTGGAGAGTATGTGAGGTTTTTATAGATTTGGGTAGAGTATGCATTTCTTGGTGATTTAAACCTTGCTGAAGACAATTTGGACAAATGTGATGACTTCAGTTTTGACTGGGTTAATGAGGGAATGGGTTGTGATCAGAAAGAATTTAAGAAAATGCTTTTGATTAAGGTGAGAAGGTTATGTCAGTTCCAGGTATTACTATGCTATGATCCCAGGGGCATAGGAAAACATGAGAAACAGGCAGACCAAAGTGTAGCTATGGACTTAGAAAATCCTGGTTTTTTTTTTTTTTTTTTTTTTTTTTTTCTGTGTTCTCTACACAGCTTCTTAACAAAAAACCAAGAACAGGAGAGGAGTGGAATAGGGATATGGAAACCCAATAACTGACAAGTTTTTGAAGAACTTGGAATGTGCTAGATAACATTCTGAAAATATTACACAGATATCATCTCATTTAATCCTTCAACAGCCCTATGTGATGGGAATCATTTTACCTTCAATTATATAGATGAGGAAACTGATGCACACAGAGGTTAGGCAATGTACCCAAGTTTAATCCAGGTAAACTCAAGTGATAGAGGACAATGCAGAAAATACAATTGGAAAATGTGCTGTAATAAATAATGCCTTATTTATTCCTTCAGAGGGCGAATTATTTTTAATGCTAGGCATATTTTTGTCTTTTTTTTCTGACATGCAGAGTTAGACAGTGAGAGAGAGAGAGACAGAGAGAAAGGTCTTCCTTTCGCCGTTGGTTCACCCTCCAATGGCCGCCACAGCCAGCGTGCTGCGCTGATGTGAAGCCAGGAGCCAGGTGCTTTCTCCTGGTCTCCCATGAGGGTGCAGGGACCCAAGCACTTGGGCCATCCTCCGCTGCCCTCCTAGGCCACAGCAGAGAGCTGGTCTGCAAGAGGAGCAGCCGGGACATAATCAGGCGCCCCAACCGGGACTAGAACCCAGAGTGCCGGCGTCGCAGGCGGAGGATTAGCCAAGTGAGCCGCAGCACTGGCTACTTTTGTCTTTTAAAAGCTTAGTATATAATTTTTTTTCAGTTTAAACTCCATTGCTTACTCTGTCAGTGTCTTGTTAATAGCAGCTGCAACAGCAACAACAAAAATATTCTGCTTGCCAATTTACTGATTAGGTTGAAAATAATTTGACTTTTTATAATTATAAACTGATTTTGCTATAAAATTCAGGATTTAATTGAAGCATTTTAGTGAACTACTTTGAATCTTCACAGCCTGCTCTTCACTGTAAAGCAATCTTTTCCTGGCCTAGCATTTCCGTGAAGTTTGTCCCCACATTGAATCTACAAACTAAAATCAAAATGGCTGTCAATCTGTTAGCATGTTACAGAGAAATGCAACACTCAGACATCTAAAACATTGGCACTTCATCATGTGAAGTATTATTAAACTAAACTCTAATCAAACTGTATGCGTCTACTAAATATAATTTTAAAAAGAAAGAAAAGAGAAACTTTACTTTTCAACTTGCTGAGATATTTCTGAATATTTACCTTGAGGGATGTTTTTTCTCCCTGGACTTATGATGCCTACAGACTTTTTGAACCATCATCTGTCGTAGATAAAAACGTGTGGGGCTCCAGGTTGAATGACTGCTCTCGAGCACATCTGTGGAGGCTACTTTCTAACTCAGTAATAATCACCACAGTGTGGGACAATAAATTTAACTGCTCCATTAGCCATTGCACATTTTTCTTCTGTCTACAATGATACTGTGAAAACATCAGATAACACCTTGCTGACATCAACTGATACTTACTTTTCTAATGGTTTAGTAGTTTAATTGAAGAAAAAAAGCAAGATTTTCCCCACCCTTTAACTTGGCTGCCTAAGAGTGTTCTCTGTCTTTTAATCTAAGAGATTCCAACTCATTTTTAATATATTGAATTTATAATCATGAGGAACTATTCAGTGGGCTTTTAAAAAGGTATACAAGGTTCTAGACTCCCAATTACATGATGTAAAATCTTTTTTGTTACTTTTTTATTTTAAGAATTATTTTATTTAATTGAAAGGCAGTGACAGGAAAAAACAAAGAGACCTTGAATCCACTGGTTTACTCCCCAAATGGCTACAATGGCCAGGGCAGGGTCAGGCTGAAGCTAGGAGTCCAGAAGTCAATCTTTCTCCCATGTAAGTGGCAGAGGCCCAAATTTTGGGCCATCATCCACTTCAGTCCCAGGCATGTTAGCAGAAAGCTGGACTGGAAGCAGAGTAGCTGTGACTTGAATCGGCACTTACATGTGATGTAGGAGTCACACGCAACAGGACTTAGCCTGCTGTGTCATGATGCCAACCCCCTGATTTAAAATCTTGAGCCTAAATTTAAAATGAATGCAATGATGTATCTCCTCTATACTACATAATTCACACAGATTTTTATTCCCAAGCAATGCTTTTATCATGTCATTTTCTGTCAATATATAAAATATATATAAATATATAAAATATATAATAATGTATATTATACATAATATACAAAATATATAAAACATATAAAACTTAAAGCATTTTTTTCAGTCTTCTGGAAACACCTTGTTATCTTATACTTGCTCAGGATAACTGATAAGAAATCATAACATGTGCTTTTTATTATTTTGAAAATACTTAAATTGGGCCTGATTATTTGAACTCATTTACAACAGTAAAATGCATATCCTATTCATTTTTAGGTTAATAATTCAAGTGTTATTTGCATTTTTTAAAAAGTAGATTTACTCTAAAAGTATGGGCTCATTCCTCAAAAATAAACTTTTATAAAGCCCATTTATGAAGTAAATATAAAAAGAAGTTCCTCATTACATTTTATATTTTCTCCTTCTAGAAGCAATTATTATTAAATATGTAGAATCAGGGAATAAATGTGAAATAATCTAGTAAAAAAATTATGGCTCTGCTAAATAGTTTGACAGAAAATTATTGGTAAGTTTTTTTCCTCTGTGTAAATCTGAAATTTTGGATCAGAAAATCTAAAATATCAGTTCCAAGGTTTAATCCTTATAACTGCAGTTGATTGGGAATTTTAAATCCCTGTGTCTATTGCTAAGATGAGGCACATTCCTGAAGGAGAATAACATCACTTCATTAATTGACATTTTATAATTGGTAAATATGTGAATGAGTAACTGGTAAATATGTGTACAATTTGCAAAGAGAAGATTGAAATAGGCTTTGATAGAATAAAGCAGTGTGTCAGTGCAAACTTGAATAAACCACGATGGATCTTAACAGAAAAGTGACTGCTCATCAAAAGATAATATTGGACTTTGAGAATTACCCAGTGAAAATAAAAATAAATAAAGAGAAGTCCTGGTACTAGTCAAAAAATGCTTCCCCTATTTTTGAGAATAATGCAAACAAATGAGAATAAAAAGAAAGACTAGGGACTGGCACTGTGGCGTAGCAGGAAAAGCAGCCGCCTAGAGTGCTGGCATCCCATATGGGCACTGGTTTGAGTCCTGGTTGTTTCACTTCCGATCCAGCTCTCTGCTATGGCCTGGGAAAGCAGTAGAAGATGGCCCAAATCCTTGGGGCCATGAACTAGCGTGGGAGACTGGAGGAAGTTCGTGGCTCAGCTCCGGCCGTTGCGGATAACTGGGGAGTGAACCAACGGATGGAAGACCTCATTCTCTCTCTCTCTTTCTGTCTCTCCTTCTCTCTATGTGTAACTCTTTCAAATAAATAAATAAATCTTTATTAAAAAAAAAAGACTAGTACTATGACACGTGCTAAAATCAATTTCTTGTCAATGTCTTAATCTGGACTGAAATCAACTCAATCCAAATTTAGTACTATAGTTAGGAGTCAGGTAATAAAGATGACTTCCTTTCCACTCCTTTTAAAAATCTTTTAGTTTTTTTTCTTTAAGGTGAGAAAGCATGTATTTTGAATTAACTGGCTAGACTTGATCTTTACATGATCCCAATTTTTGTTGGCAGTATCCAAAGCAGCATAATCAGAAGCCAGTCTAACATATGTTTTCTTCTCTTAGGCCTAATTAAGGTATTGACCTCCGCCACTCCAGTGTCATAATGGTTTTTTTTCTTTTTTTTTTTATTTGAAAAGAAGAATTACAGAGAAAGGAGGAGAAAAAGAGAGAGAGAGAGAGACAAAGAGACAGAGACAGACAGACAGACATTTCATTCCCTGGTTCACTTCCAAAGGCAGCAACAGTCATGGCTTGGTCAGACCGAAGCCAGGAGCTTCTCCACTGTCCTCCCTCCAGCCGCATCAGCAGGGAGCTGGATTGGAAGTGGAACAGGCAGGTCTTGAAATGGAACCCATATGAGATGCTGTTGTCACAGGTCAAGGTTTAAACTGCAACATCACAATGCTGGCCCTAGTATTTTCATTTTAAATTGAGGGGTAGGTGGCAGTAGGCCTAGTGATTTAAATGCTGCTTGGGACTCCCACCTCCTGTATTAGAGTGTCTTGATTCAAGTCCTGGCTCTGCTCCCAATTGCAGCTCCTGCTAATGTGCACTCTGAGAGGCAGTAGGTGATGTCTCAAGGGGTTGTGTTCCTGCCACCCATGGGCAAGGCAGTGGTTGAATTCCTGGCTCCTGGATTCAGCTTGGCCTTACCCTAGCTGTTACATGCATTTAGGGAGTGAACCAGAAAATGGGAGCTCTGTGTTTATCTCTCCGTTTCTCAAATAATTAACACAAAATAATCATAAAAAAAAGTTGATAGCATGACACTCAGTAACTAAACGCATTCAGGATACATTTAAAGAAATCACCTTCTACAAATCTTACCACAATGGTTATCAACATTAACCAGATTTAAAGGCAGCCATAGGTGACATTCTTACAGTCTGAATGAAAATATATGGCACGCATTTGAGGAATTCAGTTACGTTTGCGATTCAAAGTGAATAAAACTAAGCTCATCCACCTTCCCTATTATATTTATTTACATCATTTGTCTATTCATTCAACAAATATTAGTAAGCACCTACTATGTGCCAGGCATTGTTCAAGGCATTGGAAATACATCAGTCAACCAGTTAGACTAGTTACAGTTCTTGTGAAGCTTGTACAGTACACTGAGGAAGATGGATAAAAATACAGAATTTCAGATAGCTAGAAAAACTGTATGAGAATCTAAAGTGGAAAAAGGCTAGAGAATTAAGGGGGTTAGGGTTACATTGAGATGTGAGAGGAAAGCTTCAGTTCCCACAACTGAACACTAGCTGCTGAAATGTCCTCTTCAGCTCTTTCAGTTCTAAGAGGACAAAGAAGGAACAACGGCCTTGATATTAAGGGCTGTGGCCACATGCAGCCTATTCCCGGCCCTTACTACCCTTGTTGCATGCCCAGTGTCAAGGCCATTAAGAAGTACCTGGTTTGAAACACAAAGGAGGCCACAGCTATCAGGGTCATTTCCAAAGTGAATGTTTTTGATGCTTACCTGCTTCTCAAGCTACATGTGAAGCTACATTGTTGTGTGAGTTGCAAAATAGCAACAGCAAGGTGGTCAGATATGGATCTTGTGAAGTTGGTGAGGACCACACACCACCATCTTGACTTAGACTTGCTGATGTTGTCCCACAGCCTAGACTCCCATCAAAGGAGTGTAGACTTTAAGGGTTGAAGAAAAATTAACCTCAGAACAAGTAAATTTGAAATTATGTTTTATATAGCAGGCTGGGGGGTTTTGCGGGCACTGTATACCAAGTATTCAAGTGCGTACTGCCACAGTCTTTCCATGGCAGAGAAAGCATATCCATGTAAGTTAAACCTTGACTCTTGAATACACAGTCTTGGCCACCCCACTTTACATGGCTGTGTGGATGGGGGCTGCAGGGTGCTACACATCTGTGAATGTTAATTCAGCTTGGCCAAGTTTAAGTCATTCAGCTTTAAATTGGCAACCTATAAATGAGTAAAGAAGAACGAAGAATAAGGATAAATGTTGGGTGAGGTGCATATGGGAAAGTGACTTAGACTGGTGGAGGCCTTTAACAAGAGATGTATGTCTTGGAGAGCTTTGAAGCTATTAAATGGTCTGTATTCAGAAGTTCCACCAAAAAAAAAAAAAAAAAAGAAAGAAAAGAAAAGAAAATATTGTCTACCAAAAATGAATCCATATTTTGCCTTTAACGTAATTCCCATTTGCTTAACCCTCCTTTCCTCTGAAAATCCTTTTCTTTGAAAGATCATTTCTCTTTCTACCTTAGTTTTCCTTATACATGTGGAACCACTGTCTTAGAAATATTAAAAATGAGAGTACGTTAGGGTGGACATTTAGCCTAGTGGCTAAGATGCCAGTTAAGTCGCCTGTATCCCACACTGGAGCATCTGGCTTCAATACCTGGCTCCAGCTCCTGTCAGTAAGGATCCTGAGAGGTAGAAGTGATGGTTCAAGTAATTTTGTTGCTACTACCCACACAAGAGACCTGGATTAAGTTCATAGCTCCCAGCTTTGGACCCAGCCCAGATCTATATGCCATAGCCATTTTGGGAGTGAATCACTGGATGAGTGCCTTATTTATGACTCTGACTCTCAAAGAATAATTTAAAAAAATTTTTAAAAAGGAACATTTCTAAGATTATAATTCTAGTGATATAAGTAGGAAGTTGACAATCCTTTCAATTCAGCATTTATGAAATAAAAGTGCTTTACAGTTTGGGAATCTTAAATGAATGGCTTTTATTTAAAGAAGAAATTATCAAAGGAAAATAATTTGGGGAAGCATCTAATAGTAAAGAATAAAATTAACTTAGAAACTACTTGTTAACCTAAAGAAAACCCAACAAATGACAAATATTGGTTTTGCAGTATGTATACTAATGTATAAAATATATTTAAAAGAGAATTATCTTTCCTGGAAAGCTTCATAAAATTAGAAGTTTAGAAAAAATTTATATTTCCATTACCACAATGAAATACCTAAGGCAGGAAAATTTATAAAGAGGTTTATTTAGCTCACAGTTCTTAAAGTTCAAAAAGAATGGAGCTCAGCTCTGGTGATGGGCTCATGTTGGACACTGTCATAAAGGCAGAACAAAAGAGCCCAGTACCCAGCAGAAAAGTCAAAGAGCAAGTAAGGGGATCCAGGTGTTGGGCTCACGGTTATAACAACTTGTTCACACAATAACTAATTCAGAGTTTCAGGACTGCTACCTGAATTCCTCCTGAGGGCAGGCCCTCCATGATCTAAGAACCTCCTACTAGCCTCCACTTCTTACTGCTGTCATATGGAAACAAACCTCCAACATAAGACCTCTATACTAAAACAAACAAAAATTCACTTTTACTGGTCAAACAGTATGTGGAATATATATGTAAAACACACATAGATAACACATATAATGTATATTATATTTATAATGTATATATAAATGACTTTCAGCATAACATACTGATTAAAAACAAAGTTTTAGATCCAGACAGTTTACTGTCTCAGCCTCACTCTAGCTGTTCACCTTTCAGCAACTTATTTAACTCCATCCTCAGTTTCTTCATCTCTAAAATGGGGATGCTAATATTACCCAACTTTCAGTGTTTCTGTAGGATTGGATGAGTGTCTAGAAAAGTATCTGACATTAAGTACCCAAAATTAGTTGTTAATTGTAATCTAAATAATTCCCACACTTACTTTTAGGAAAACTTGCAGATCTTGAGTCTGAGTATGCTGTAGAATATCTTGTTGTAAATGTTTGAATATAGCTATACAGATATACACCTGATAATCAGGACCAAGGAAAACACAAGTAGTAATATAATGGCAGATTTCTACCCAATCTAAATAATTCCAAAAACACTGAGTTATCCATTGCAGGCAAATCTAAAAAAAAAAAAAAAAAAAAAAAAAAAAAAAAAAAAAAAGAAGAAGAAGAGGAGAAGGAAGTTAGCTTATTTAAAATTTTACAAAAAACACATTTGACTCTTAAAAACAGTAGCCAATGACATAATAGCATATAAAATCAAAAGGTTAGTGTTTGATTAAAATAAAAAGATATTCTGCATAGAAATCTAGTAAGTATATTTCTCTCTTTCTTTCCCTTAATGTATGATAAAATTTTGATGACCCTAGGACTCAGAACTTAAGGGTAACTGATCGTGTACCCAATGCACATATACTTATTCCTGAAAGGGTTTTTTTTCATATTGTCCTGCACTTACCAAAACTCCAGTCTGCTCTCCACAGTTGACAAATGGTAAGAAACTATTTTAATTCAGAGATGGGAGTTTTTTTTCCTATCCTACCTATAATCACAGATGTATAATTATGCAGATGACAGATTGCTAAATGTTACATTAATGCAAATGGACTCTT
Source organism: Lepus europaeus (assembly GCF_033115175.1). Classification (NCBI taxonomy): domain Eukaryota; kingdom Metazoa; phylum Chordata; class Mammalia; order Lagomorpha; family Leporidae; genus Lepus; species Lepus europaeus. Next base: position 120,052,343 of record NC_084829.1, read on the forward strand.
GCTGAATCAGAAAATAATTTAAACCAAACAAAATTATATAACATAAAAACTTGGAGCTAATGCAGAGAATAATTCAGAAAAGACTTTTACTAAAGGGTTTTTGGTTTCTGCCTCTTCGGTTAACTTGTTTTTACATAATATTTATTCAGATTATAAAAGCCATACATGCCCATGGTGGAAAACAAAGAAAAGTTTAGGAAAAAAAAGTAACAGTGACAGAGAGATTAATATCGCTAACTTTTTAGTATATTAATGTTATAGTTTGAATAGAAGGTTACCCTTCTTCTGCTTGTCCTGCCCCCATAACTATATTGAATCCTAACATCCAGCACCCCAGAATATGACCTTATTTGGGGATAGGATCTTTACAAAGCTAATCAAATTTTAAAGGATGTCACAGAGTGCCCCTAGTCCAATAATATTTGTGTCTTCATGAAAAGAGGAAATAGGGACACAGAGACAGACATGCAGTAGTAAGAGAACAGAAAGACACACATGAAGAACATCATGTGGAAGACTGATGAACAGTGAGCATCTAAGGCTGCCCGAAGTTTGAAGGGAGGCATGAAAGAGTTCAGGGCGAGCCTGGCCTTGTCACCAATTTGATTTTGGACTTCTGGTCTCCATAAGTGTGAGAAAATAAATTTCTGTTGTTTGTAGCCATCTAGTTCATGGAACTTTACTAGTCAATCACAGGGAACTAATATAATTACTTACTAATATATTAATTTTCATCTATGATTTGTAAGTTAGCTTTGAAAAAACATTCCCTTTATTAAGCTTTTCTTCTCTTATAAATTTTTGTGGGATGGATGGAGGGAAAGGGAATGGATATGGTGGCTCATTTCAATTTGTCATAGGTATAGAAGATACAGATCTATATATTTTCCTTTCTTGTTCTATTGTTTTTTTTTTCTTTTAAGAATATTAAATAGGTCCCAAATGTTTTTATATCCCTGATTCAACTTTTTGGCAAGATGATTCTGGGTTTAGCTTACATTTAACACGACATATTAACTTGTTAGGTTTGCTTTAACAAAGAACCACAAGCTGGTGGCTTCAAAAACAAAAATTTATTTCCTCAATATTCGAGAGAAATCCCAGGTCCAGCTGTCAGCAGGACTGATTCTTTTTTTTTTTAATGAGGTCTTTGTTCTTGCCTTCTGAATGGCCATCTTGCCTGCATTTCTTCACATGGATTTCCTTCTCTTCAGATTAGTATCTCAGTATCCTAATTTACTCTTCCTATGCAGTCCTATGGATTAGGGTTTGCCCTGATGACCTCATTCTAACTTAATTACTTCCTTAAAGCCTTATCTCCAATACATTCATATTCTGGGATACTAGGGCTTAGAATTTCAACATCTCAATTTGGGGGCACAATTCATCCTATACTAGATGGTATTACTAAATTTTTATTTTCTATGTATTAGTCACATCAACCATTACCCTTTTAATTTAAGACATTACGGGAATATTTTTTCTGTTATCAACTGGTCTTATTTTCTCATACTTAGTTATTTATATTATGCAAAATGTTTACATGGTTTTAAAGTAAAAATACAAAACACAGGGGCTAGCATTGTGGCACAGCTGGTTAAGCTGCCATCTGCAGTGCCAGTGTCCCATATGGGCACCACTTTAATTCTGGCTGCTCCATGTTGGATCCAGCTTCCTGTAATATGCCTGGAAAAGCAGTGGAGGATGGCTTAAATCCTTGGGCCCCTGCCACTGACGTGGATAAAGAAGCTCCTGGCTTTGCCTGGCCCAGCTCTGCATGGATGGAGAAGCTCTGGGCTCTGGCCTGGCCTTGCCCTAGCCATTGTGATAATTTGGGGAGTAAACCAGTGGATGGAACTGCTCTCTGTCTCTCTCTCTCTCCCCTACTCTAACTCTGCCTTTCAAATACATACAGGTTAGAAAAAAAAAGATACATTTCCTGAATCTCTAGCTTAACCTTTTGCTATCAATTATTTAAAAACCACAGTGTATTCTTTTATATATATAATTTATGTACAATAAGCATATTTGTGTGTGTATATATTTATTTGTATCCCCAACTTAAATTCTATAAATAGTAACCTATTAAACATTTAGTTTCCACTTTCTTCTCACTAAACAAATTACCCTGTATAAACCTCCATGTCCATAGACAGAGGTATTTCTCTTTCTTTTTAACAACTACATAATACTCCGCGGTGGATAACCTACAATTTATTCAACCAAGCCCCACTCATGGACATTTGCGTTGGTTCTAACCTTAGATTATAAACAGTGCTATTAAAAACATTCTTCTTGTAAGTATTTTCAACTTTTTCCTAGTGTATCTTCGAGATTCATGTCTATGAATTAGATTGCAGAATAAATGCAGATGTAATTTTGGTAGAAATTGCCAAAATTCCTTTTATAAACATGAAGGGACTGCAAACCATGTGGAAAGAGGGAGTTAAAATTTCAAGTAAAAAAGTAACTTTGTTCTTCAACATAAGCTCCATCAAGCTCAAGATGATACCAGCTATCACTGAAGAACCAAGGCCTCTGGGAGTTTAAGCAACCAAGCACAGTCACTTTTCATTACTAACTGACAAAATTGAAGATTTCTAAAGATTGCATGACAAAAGGAAGTCAGAATGAGCCAGACTGGGACTAAAAGCTGGCTGCCTCATGATTTCCCATCTAACCTCGAGCAAAGTATCCTGTGTGCGGAGAGGAATGAGCAGGGCTGTTGTGGTGAAGGACTCTCTGAAGGAAGCTTTCTCAGGTGTTTTTCTGCTAAAACTTCAGGGAACTTTTTTCCAAACACTCTCCAGGAAGCGGCTATTATTGCTGTTTGGCTCTTCAGAAAATTACCAAACAAATCGCCTTGGACATCCAAAACAAAACCGTGGCCAAGACTTTTGTTCTTGACTGGTCACTTTTCCTCTAACAGGACCACTTCCACCATGTGGCTGTCACTGCCATTGCTTTACTCTGCTTTGGCTATACTATCGTAATGGTAAAGCCGTACTTCACCTCCTGTTACAGTTTTTGGGAGAATTGCTTCAGAATCTTGGTTTGATTTGTTTAAGGTTTGTGTTGAGGGTTCCACTCTTGTCTGCAGCTAATCTAGATGGAAGAGTTTGGGCACATATGGGGCAGCAAGGTTGCTCCACTTTAATTTTTCAGTCAGAATTGTAAACACTGGACCTTTGCAATGTTTATGGTATCGGTTATTATTTTTTTTCTAATCATCAGTACTCTTCAATCAGGTCATGAACAAGATTAATTTTTTTTTTTTTTACAGGCAGAGTGGATAGTGAGACAGAGAGAGACAGAGAGAAAGGTCTTCCTTTTTGCCGTTGGTTCACCCTCCAATGGCCGCCGCGGTTGGCGCGCTGCGGCCGGCGCACCACACTGATCCAATGGCAGGAGCCAGGTGCTTCTCCTGGTCTCCCATGGGGTGCAGGGCCCAAGCACTTGAGCCATCCTCCACTGCACTCCCTGGCCACAGCAGAGAGCTGGCCTGGAAGAGGGGCAACCAGGACAGAATCCGGCGCCCCAACCGGGACTAGAACCCGGTGTGCCGGCGCCGCAAGGTGGAGGATTAGCCTAGTGAGCCGCGGCGCCGGCAGAACAAGATTAATTTTTTAGTCATAAATTATGTAGATAGGTAGTCTGCCACTTTGGATTTATTTCTCATCATTGTCTTGTTCCTTCTTAAAACAAACTGTTTGTAAACTGCTGTTTCTTTGGAATATTGTCAAAGCATCAGTAATTCAGCTACTCTTCTCTGTAGGCTTTACCATAAATATGATGCTTGTTCTTCCTTCAATTTTAGCAGAATTAATGTTGTTCTCTCTGATAGTGTAATTTTTCCAATTTGTACCTTATAGCTTTTTAGTGCCTCTAACTTTAATCCACTAAGACATGTATTTAAAAAAAAAAGCATGAATCAGTTTTGGTGCAAAAAAACTTTCTTGAAAAATATGCACAATTTTTCCTAATACATATTCTCAAGGACTTTCTGAAGAGCTCTTATAGTCCCCAAAATGTATTATTATATTTTCAAAAAAAAAACCACATTGAGTGTTTATAACCATTCAGAAAATATTATCAGTAGCTAATGGTACTGTTTATGAAGTGAAGTGAAACATTAAATGTCTTTATGGTAAACCACCATTCTGTGTGCATAGCACAATCCACATTAAAACATTTATGTAGTTCATAACAAAAGAAAATCACTGGCACAATTCATATCAAATTTCACCCTAGCTTTTCTAAAGAATTTTGCTCTTCAACCAAACTCAAGTATATGCCAAAGGACATTAAAATACAACATTTAGATGTGAATAATTATATTATACAGGAAATCATTCCAGAGTTAAACAGTCTTCAAAGAATCACCTAAGAGTATCAAGTCAAAAAGGGTAGGCCTACACAATTACTTGTGGATACTCAGTTAAGTCAAAATTCCAACTGATCAATTTTTATGATTCAGAAATGATATTTAAAACAACTCTTCTGACTGTATTTTATTTGCTCTCACCATAGAAAGAGTGAAGTAAGGAAGAAAATATATTTCAGAATTAGTTGTTTCATGTGAAATCTGAGTTACTTCAGTAAGGCAATCCATATCACTGACCCTGACTTTTCTTATCTTTCACTTATTAAAGGCTAAAATCTTTAAATGAAATGAAATTGGAAACATTTTTAAATTACAGTGAATGTGAAGATATGAATGTATTTCTGTTGCACTTCGAGGTATGACACTGTGTCAGACACCCAAAGGACATGAAGAGAAGTCAGACACATACCCATACCTATTTCACAGAGCAAAATACGTATTTCTACTAAGTAGTACATGGAATGCAAACTCAAAGAATTATCTACTTGAAGAAGATACAGAAAGTTTCCCTTTGGACAGACATTAAAGGATAAGTACCTGACAAATAAAGACACCTCACAAGGGAGGAAAAGGTATCATTGCAACTGGCAACATCAACAACAGGAGAGGAAAATACTAGGGCACAGCTTTTGTGAACCTGACTCTGAAAAAGGATCTCTGGCTTTGACATTCTGCTTTATATGTACATAATTTGCTACTTTCAGAAAACACTGTCACAAAATATAAAAGGATGAAATCATTTTCTATAATCCTGCTTTTGTAATGACAAAAATCCAATAAGTTTCCTACATTTTATTGAGAGGAGCATCATGTTGGCCCACATGCGTATTCAGTGTTGTGCAATAACCAATAATCCATAATATATGAAGCATGCTGACCCTAAGGAATTATTAGAGATGTAGCATTAAAGACTAGTGGCATTGCTTAAGTCAAGGAAGTGAACAAAATATAATAAAGAAAGTTTCTTAACAAAAGATAAGGTTAGTCAAAAAGTTCATTAGAACATGTGATGTAATTTTCCATTATTTGTTTTAGATGAAAGAATAACATATTCAGATTTTGATATTCATTCCAACCTTAGTTACTCTTAAAAGAAAATCTAATCAACAAACACATTTTATTCTGTAGTTGAGCTCATTATTTTTACTCTAGTGATCTGTATCTTTCATTTAGCAACCTGCCAACAAATCCTTCACTAATCAACCAATCCCTAAGTGCCTAAAAATACATAACTTCAAAAGGCAAAGTTCTTAATTAGATGAAAATGAGTAAGTTTTCAAACACAACATTTGAATCCAAATAATTACCTAGTCACATATATCTACTTACTTAAATTTTGCTTTCATATTTTATAATTAGCAATAAAACAGCATATGATATCAACAAAGTAATGATATGTACTTAAAGCAAAATGATTAGCTCCCCTAGAGAGCAATTAAAATGTTATTTTATAGTTATTTAAGAAAAAGAATAAAATTTCTCAGAAACAATGCTGTAGTTTTCATTAAATAAATCTGCTAATTATATGCAATTTCAAACTGATAAAGATATATCAAATTGATAGTTTTATACTTTCCTTTTAATCACTAAATTGATGCGAGGGCCTGAGATGCTACAAGTTTTTCCCCACAGTCTTTGGAAATCTATTTTGAAATTAATGAGTATATGTCTGAGACTCAAATGATTGAAGGCATTAGATAAGGAACACTGGATCAGTCAAGACTAGAACAGCAAACAGCAATTCTTAGAAATATTTGTACCCATCTTAGATTTTGAAAAAATAGGAAGAATAGATTACTGAGCTTATGAGTTAGCATTTCATAAACTGCAGAAAATCAGTTGTAAATTTTGTGTCTGAAGTTCTCAAAAATGCCCGGACGCTCCTCTTCCAGTCCAGCTCTCTGCTGTGGCCCGGGAAGGCAGTGGAGGATGGTCCAAGTGCTTGGGCCCTGCACCGCATGGGAGACCAGGAGGAAGCACCTGGTTCTTGGCTTCGGGTAGGTGCAGCGCGCCAGCCATAGCAGCCATTTGGGGGGGTGAACCAACGGCAAAGGAAGACCTTTCTCTCTTTCTCTCTCATTGTCTAACTCTGCCTGTCCAAAAAAAAAAAAATGTATTCCTTTCCACTATGTGAAATTCTTTGATATTTTAAAATATTTTATTACTTTCAGAAAATTTCAGATAATCAGAATAACACCATATATGTAATGTTAATACATGGCATAAATTCTCTTTAATGTAAGTATAGGACCTGGTGTGGTGCTGCTCATTGAGCTGCCACTTGTGATGCCAGCATCTCATATCAAAGCACCGGTTAGTCTCGGTTACTCCACCTCCAAGACAGCTTCTTGCCAATGCACCTGGGTGACAGCAGAAGACTTGGCTCCTGCTACCCACGTGAGAGGCAACAATAGATTTCCTGGCTCCTGGCTTCAGCCTGAAGCTGATGCTTTGAGGAGCAAACCAGTGGATGGAAATTCTGCTTTTTTCTGTCTTTCCACCTTGCTCTCTTTAGTTCTACATTTCAAATAAATAAGTCTTTAAAAAATTAGAAAAAAAGGGAGAGAACGATCCAACATGGGAAGCGGGATACACAGAAAACTCATAGAATGGCAGATGTCCTAAACAGCACTCTGGCCTCAGAATCATCCCTTAAGGCATTTGGATCAGGCTGAAAAGCCCATGAGCGTATTTCAGGCCTGGAAAGCCAAGACATCTAAATATGATCAGTCATTGAACTCAAAAGGCTTCCATAGCCTTGGCAACTCATGACAAGAGCCTAGGGTGATTACTGATGCCGTAAACAAGAGTGTCAATTTGTTAAGTCAACAACAGGAGTCACTGTGCACTTACTCCTCATGCAGGATCTCTGTCCTTAATGTGTTGTACATTGTGATTTAATGCTATAATTAGTAATTAAACAGTATTTTTCACTTTGTGTTTCTATGTGGGTGCAAACTGTTGAAATCTTTACTTAATATATACTAAACTGATCTTCTGTATATAAAGAGAATTGAAAATGAATCTTGATGTGAATGGAATGGGAGAGGGAGCGGGAAAGGGGAGGGTTGTGGGTGGGAGGGAAGTTATGGAAGGGGGGAGCCATTGTAATCCATAAGCTGTACTTTCGAAATTTATATTCATTAAATAAAAGTTTAAAAAAATTAACTACATACAATATTATCAATTTAAAATTAAAAATTAGTATGAAAAACATATATAATATCAAAAACTTTGAGAGGTCTTCAAAAAATAATGGAAAATGCATATTATGAAAACCCTATTTATGGATTTTCTGCACAAAAATAATACTATCTTTTAATTCTATTTCCCACAAAGTTGTTGAACTGAGCTTATAACTGTTTAATTAAGGGGAAAGGATTTCCAATACAATAGATCCAAAAGAATGCAAGGACGGTTTGCCATTAAGAAATTAATGTCTCGTGTATGTGGGTCAAAGGAGCCCCAAAATCAAAATACTGCTAGCTATAAAGAAAGTTGACAAAATTCAACATTCTAACTTAATTAAAAGCAAGGAAACAAAATTCAATACTTTACAAACCAAGACTAGAAATTTTTTTTTTGACAGGCAGAGTGGATAGTGAGAGAGAGAGAGAGAGAAAGGTCTTCCTGTTTTTGTTGGTTCACCCCTCAATGGCTGCTGCAGCAGGTGTGCTGCGGCTGGCACACCGTGCTGATCCGAAGCCAGGAGCCAGGTGCTTCTCCTGGTCTCCCATGCGGATGCAGGGCCCAAGCACTTGGGCCATCCTCCACTGCACTCCTGGGCCACAGCAGAGAGCTGGACTGGAAGAGGAGCAACCGGGACAGAATCCAGCGCCCCAACCTGGGGTTCCGGCGCCTCAGACAGAGGATTAGCCTATTGAGCCATGGCGCCGGCCAACTAGAAATATTTTCCAAAACAAAATGTGGAATAATCTCCTCCGATAAATAGTTACTCCTGAATGGTGAAATGCTGAATCATTTCTCAATAATTAAAGTAAAAAATAAGTAAGCAGTTAGTATTTAGAATTATTTTAGAAGAACTAAATAACAAGAAATGTAGAGTAGAAATGAAGTAATTAAGTTAGTATTTAGAATTATTTTAGAAGAACTAAATAACAAGAAATGTGGAATAGAAATGAAGTAATTATTACAATCTTGAAGAAAAAAGAAAACATAAGTCAAAAAATGTATGACTAAATATGAAAAGATAACGACTACCAATTATTAACAAAGAGAAAATAAAATTGAAAGAGATATAAAACTATACAATCTAGCAATATATGTAATGGGAAATATTCTGTACTTATATGAAAAAAGCTATATGACTTTACTAAAACATAATAAAAACAGAAAGACCTACACTATAATCCTAGATAGAAAGCTGAACATAATAAGGGCATAATTTTTATCAAAGTAACTTATAATTTTACAAAATAGCAATAAAAATCTCACCTAAATTCAAATAACCAATTTGAAGTGGTTAAAGTCATCTTGAGGAATCAATGATGGTAATAGCTAAATTGAGTTTCTGAAGAAAGGCAGGAAGTAAATGATAGACTTATTCTTATCCATCATTATGACACATAATACAGTTAAAATAAGGTAATGTATATGACTCAGAAATTTAAGATATTTCGATAGTGATATTACTTTTTTAAGAATATGTTCTGTTATGTATTGGAGTGAAACAGACATTTTGAGATTCAATGATTCTTTACAGCCCTTGTCTCTTCCATTGAGGAACAGTGTTTGTTTGTTTGTTTTTTTTTTTTCTTTATCTCCATGCTATTTGTTGAATTCTTTTCTTAGGGTAGGGCTAACTATATAATCATTAAGTAAACTTAAAATATATCTTTGTAAAAATTAAGAGTAGGAATGTGAGAGGAAGGAGGAGGAAGGGTTGGATTGTGGGCAGGAGGGAAGGGGGTGGGGGCAAGTGTTACTATGTACTTAAATCTGTGTATATGAAATACATGAGACTTGTATAACCTAAACAAGATTTTTTTTTTAAAAAGAAAATATGCATTAAAAAAGAGTATGTTCAAATCAATAAGAAAAAACACACTAAAATGGGTTGGCAATTAAAAAGATTCAACTAGTTAATGAATCTATGGGCAAATTTGTTCAAAGAAACAAAAATTTATTTAACATAGGCTTTTTGCCTATTAATGTTTAGTTTCTTAAAATCCAAATAAATATCTGTAGTCGAACAACTGGCACTTCTTAATTTTTTTCTTGGCAAAATCCAAGCCAATTGATAATGAGTCAAGAGTCCTAAAAGTGTTTCTATCTTTTGTTTAAGTATTTCTGCTTTGGGGATTCTGACCTTTCTATAGCTTCGGGTGCATACTGTGCCTGACTTTTTCCACCATAGGGCAGCTGTTGAAAAGTAATGATAAACCACTCAGACATGTTCTATATTATATCCTAAATAAGAGAAAATGATTTGAAGACAAAAATAAAAGCTTAATTTCTGGAAAAAAAAACCAAAAAGCTTTGAGCTCCAAAATACTAATTTTGACTAGATTAGAACATATTGTGTAACTAATTCACACCTCTATCAACACAAGACTGGCTATGCACAAGAAGGCAACACCTACAGCACTACTACATATGATCACATTTTTTGTGCACTGTACAACTTCAGGCCCTGGGGTGGGGGTGGGGGAACAGTAAGCTTTTCCACATCCCAACAGCAGAAAGTAAGGGTAAGATGCAGTTTAATCAGCTAGAGTTTTTTGTTAGATAAGACTCAGTATCTCCCACACCAAACAATCCATGTTGTATGCCTTCTGCTACCTCAGTTTATCCTTAACATTAACCTTACTACTTTTAGTATTAAGCAAGTATTAATTCCAGTAAAAAGTCAGAGTTTGGGAAACTTTCTGGCCTGAATAGCTGACACTGAACTTCAAATCTGTGACTGCCATGGGTCTATTATAAAACAAACATATATATTTGGTTTTGAAAACTTTTCCTAATACAAAAAAGAATAGATTTCATGTACTTCATAGATACAATTCTAAGATGATAACCACACTTCTCTCCTTCAATCCCCCTTCCTTACTCTTTCCCTCCTTCCTTCCTTTCTTCCCTCCCTCCCTCCCTCCCTCTCACCTTTTATATTCCTTTAATTTTTACAATAACATAATTTCAATTTACTTTCTGATTAGAGGCTTAATGTATCACTAACCATAATGTACAGTAAGTAATTTGGAGCAAAAGCCAGTTTAAAGATTTAAATACATATATTTATTATTTTAAATATATCTTCTATACGTCACAGGAATGCAACTTTCTTTAAAGACACTGATATCTTTACCCCTTTGTGGATTACCTGTGATGGTGCAAAACCAGACATGTGAAAAGCTGAAAACACAAGTGGCACCTCAGCCTTCAAAAGCATTTCAATATAGTGAGTACTGCAAAAATATATTGGATGAATACCAGATTCTACAGTTTCAGTAGGTAGGTACTTCTGCAGAAAAAAGAAATCAAGAATTAAATAATTAAAATATAGATAACTCTGAATAATCAAACATCCCCCACTTAACTAAACTCTTTTGCTCCAAAACTGTGCTTCAAAATAATTGTGGTAGCATGACAAAATTTTGCAATTCTGATAACTAAATGTAAATTAAAATCAGAATGTTAAACATTGTATACAGAAGAAATCTCAAGAAAGGCAGTGTTATATATCTTTCTAAGACACAGAAATATACTTTGAAATTTTGATGATTTTAATCATTTTGGAATAATGACAAGGATAGTTGCATGAAATTATAAATGTATGATTGAGTGCATGAGTAATAAATGCTTTATATTTTAATGCTAAATTATTTAAATATGCTTAATATTGTTGGTTTTGGCCAATAATCCATATAATATTAAAAAGCTGTAGCTGTGTCAGCTTTTGAGAAAATCTGTCTAGTCTCTTTTTCTATATTGATCTTTTTTTTTAAAGATTTATTTTTTTATTTGAAAGACAGAGTTACAGAGAGGTAGAGCCAGAGAGAGAAAGAGGTCTTCCATTCTGCTGGTTCACTCCCCAAATGACTACAACAGCCAGAGCTGAGCTGATCCAAAGCCTGGAGCCAGGAACTTTTTCCGGGTCTCTCATGTGGGTGCAGGGGCCCAAGCTCTTGGGCCATCTTCTACTGCTTTCCCAGGCCATAGCAGAGAACTGGATGGGAAGTGGAGCAGCCAGGACTTGCTATAGGCTGGGGCTTTAACTCACCGCACCACAGCGCAGGCCCCTCTATATTGATATTAACCTAGAACTGAAACTGAATTAATAACAATCCAAACTGGAAACACTATAAGAAACTCATCTCTAAAACTGCAGGAAAGCAATAATGCATTACAATCATAATTCTCAGGCCATATTTGTATTTGTATATGTTTATTTTTGTATTTGTATATGTTTATGTGTATCTGCATGTAACTTATGCATGCAAACATACACAAGCATGTATTTACAATGTTGGGTTCTCAGCCATTTCATTCTAAATTTGGGTATTTTCTCAATTTAGTTGATAGGTACAATTTATCACTGCGAATGATCAATGTTTTACTGTGTGCTACTTTAAACCCAACATCTACAACAGAATTTGTTTTAAACAAAGAGTAATAAACTTCAAGGTATAATTTTGTGTTAAAAAAGATGATTTAACTAGCTATTATATTAAAATTTGACAATGAAATTACATCTGGAAGATTTTACATAATTTAGAGACTTTCTAAAAGGCATTTTATTTTCTTACCCTACTGGACAACTCTTATTTCAAAGCTTTTAAACAAAATAAATTTAATATTTTAAAGTTAAAGAAATTAAATTCATACTAATTATATTAGGATTGAATATTAAAAATTTCTTTCAAGCTTTATTGCTAAGCTGCTTTATAGATTCAATCTGAATTATAACTAAAGTTTCTGAAATCATGAAGTCAGCTTATCAGTGATTTTCCTGTTTTGTCATTCATTATCATAACTGATCATTTTTATTTCGTATTATAGAAATATATGTCAGTAGGCATATATGCAATGTATGGAAATACTAAATGTTTTTATGACAGGTTCACCAAGACACACATCATAGTACATTTAAAAAACAATTCTATGCACTGATGAATACATAGATAGCTCATTAAATGAATATATTATAGACAAACATATATATGTCCAGAACAAAAAGCAATTTCCTAGTCAGTAATTAAAAATAGCATGGACTGAGTAAGAAATAGTGTCCATTGATATATCTTATTCTCTAAAATATATAATGTGTTTCACTTACGACTATTTGTTGAAAGAATAAATCTAGTACATATTAAAAAAAGAAAAAAATCAACATATACATTTATCATAATTTTGATGCAAACTAAGTTAATGCTTTTCTGAATACACATGTAATGATAGTATAAAAATTCTATGTATAAGAAATGATTCTTATATGGTATCTTTTCCATGTTGCATTGGAAATTCGATTAAAAGTAGGCCCATTAAGATATAAAGACAATAGATTAATTATATTCTGAAAGAAAACAAGCCATTGTTATGTAATAGAGTCCCAATTATGAAGCAAAAGTTCTTCTACCCTATAAATTAAACTCTGTGGGAGGGCATTATGTTATAGTTTTTGGTAACCAACACAGTTCCTAATATCAAACCTTGCAGAGTAACTGCTCAACATATTACTGATTGACAGTAAAAACACATATAAATAATTTCATCTGGTAAACCATGATAAACTCACTTATGATAATAGTTTTATTAGCTGGTATATTAATTGTAATTTCATAGCTTGAATTTGCAGTAAATGGTGGACCAAAAATTCCATTGATAATGATAGCTTTGAGTCACATGAATATAACAAAAGGTTCTCTGGATCATCAAATATAAATTATGAATAGTGGTTTAGATACAGTTCCCTCAAAGAATAACTATTACGCAGAATTAAGTAGACACATGCAGGATAAAAACATGTGAATATATATACTATCCAAAGGTAAAACTGCAAAAAATCAGTAAAAATACTGTCCTAGGTGATTGTAGAAAGGAACATGTTGTGAAGCAAGAACTCTATAATACTCATTAATCTATTTTACTTTATTGATTTAAAATAAAAGATATACACTTAGTGTTTTTCTTCTACTACAGAGAGTTCTAATGAGTCATTTCATTTCTAACATTAAGAAAATTCTAGTTCTACATTGTCACAAAGATTGAATTAAAAGGCCCAATAAGAAAGACTTTCAACTCTCTAGTACAACATAAACTGATCCAATATAGTCCAGTTCAGTAATCTATGGGGAGAAAATGGGCCATGCCTTATCAGTAATATTGTCATTTGTAAAGAGGTGAATAGAAAACTTTGAAGATTATTCAAAATATTGATCCTGAATTCTAAAACATCAACCTCCTCTCAGGAAAAAAAGCCAAAGAAGTTTTACCCTGGTACTCTTTTTATAGATGATAGCTCACATGACTTACTTTTACTGAGGTTCTAAAAATGGGTTACAAGTACGCCATGACATGCTGTTACAGAATTTAAATCTAAATTTATATTTCAATTCTATTAGAATTGTAACTCTGTAAACATTACGAATTAGGTAATTATTATTCTATGAGGAATAAAAGAGGGCCCCTTAGTAGCTACCCTGTAGAATAACTACCCCTTGACTTTCCAATTGAACTATACTCCCTGATTTATCAACAAGGGAGTTTTTTTTGTACATACAAAACATTTTATTTTTTATTTTGATTAATTAGTTTTACTTTTTCACATTTGGCATGGGGGTTAATTTATTTTTTAACAAAATTTTAACAAAAATTGTACATATTTATGGGGTACAAAGTGATGATGTTTTAGTACAAGAATACATGTGCAAATGTATAATTAGGGTTTCAATATTTATCTCTTCAAACATTTAACATTACTTTGTGTTGAATCCTATCTTTTAGGGTTCTTTAATAGAGAAATATACAGTACATTAACTGTTCATCCTAAGGTGCAAGATAATCCATCTGTTGAAAATGCATCTGAACTCCCATATTTACTGGAGCACCATTCACAATAGCCACAAAATGTAAACACCTAAGTGTGTCCATCCATGATGAATGGATAAAGAAATTGTGGTAATATAAACAAAGGAGTACTACTGATGAAATCTTGTCACGTACAACAGCATGGATTGAACAAGGCCAAGAACAGAAAGACAAGTATCACATAATCTCACTGGTATAAGGAATCTAAAAAATATGGTGACATCAGAGATGTTAAGAATATAATGATGGGAGAGCGGAAAGATGGCGGAATAGGAACGGAGCACATTGATAGTTCGGCAAGACACAGGTTAATAAAAGTGGAGATACTGCATGGTCAAGGAAGAGTAGGGGAAGAAACAGCAGAGGAAACTCTTCCGGAACTAGTGACTCACAGTGGACCTGCGTGGAGAGCGTGGGAGCCCAAGTTCGGGACACCAGCGGCAGACTCAACGCACCAGCGCTGAAACGCGAGGTGAGCTGAACCTCCATAGCCCGAGACACCAGCGGGCAAGCGGAAAGAGGAGACTAGAGGGAACAAGGCTTGAAACTCCGTGGGGGAAAAGTTCACCAGGCTAACTAGAAGAGAGAGAGAAAAAAAACAAAAGTGACCGATACAGACACGAGTTCCTCTCTCTCCACTCACCCCTCAAAGGCGAGCAAGACAAAGAGCAGGCGCCATTTTGGACATACGTCATAAGCAGGGCGACCTCAGGTCTGCACCAGCCCTGAGCCTAGCAGAAAAACTTAACTCTGGGGGGAGGGGTGAAATAACAGGAGATTAGCATCTAACTTGGCAACCCAGTGGGAGACTGCAGGAGAATTGGAGCCCACACCAAGGGCAGCAGAGATTCCCTGTGTGGTCCTTGGGAAAGAGCTTCCGATCTCTGGCTCCTGTGGGTATATCATTCGCCTGCTAACTACCTCCAATTACGTTCAGCTGTGTGGAATGACTTCCCTTTCAAATCAGAAAAAAAAAAAAAAAGAGAGAGAAAGAAAGAGAGATTTACCACGCCTAACCTGGGAGTGTCATCTTTGACACACCCTCAACCCTGAGGAACCAAACACAGCTCTCAGGCCACACTCATCTCAAGCCTCTAAGGCTCCACTGAAAGCAGACAGTCTACTTAATCTAGAGCCATAGTATAACAAGAAAAAACACCACAGTGAAGAAACCAAATATCTCAAACATGCCAAACAACAAATGCAAAAACCGAGGTAACAAGAACAAGGAAGACACTATGATGCCCCCAAATGAAAAAGACACCCCAATTCAAGATTATGAAGATGATGAGATAGAAGAAATGCAAGAAGCAGATTTCAAAAAATTGATAAGAACATTAAGAAGTTCTCAAAAACAAATTCTTGAACTACAGAAATCCTTAATGGACAAGATAGAAAATCTCTCTTGTGAAAATGAAATATTAAGGAGGAATCAAAATGAAATGAAACAACTAGTAGAACAAGAAACTGTGATAGTGACGAGAAATCATAATGAAATGAAGAATTCAATAGATCAAATGACAAACACATTAGAGAGCCTTAAAAACAGAATGGGCGGCCGGCGCCGCGGCTCACTAGGCTAATCCTCCGCCTTGCAACGCCGACATACCGGGTTCTAGTCCCAGTTGGGGCGCTGGATTCTATCCCGGTTGTCCCTCTTCCAGGCCAGCTCTCTGCTATGGCCCGGGAAGGCAGTGGAGGATGGCCCAAGTCCTTGGGCCCTGCACCTGCATGGGAGACCAGGAGAAGCACCTGGCTCCTGGCTTCGGATCAGTGCGATGCGCCGGCCGCAGCGGCCATTGGAGGGTGAACCAATGGCTAAAAGGAAGACCTTTCTCTCTGTCTCTCTCTCTCTCACTATCCACTCTATCAAAAAAAAAAAAAAAGAATGGCTATTAAAAATAAAACAAATGCTGGTGAGGATGTGGAGAAAGGGGAACTCTGAAACACCACTGATAAGAAAGTAAATTAGTGTAAGCCTTGCGGAAAACAATATGGAGTTCCCTCAAAATCTGGAACTAGAACTTCCTTACAATCCAGCAAACCTACTGTGGGTATATATTCAAAGGAAAGGAAACCAGGATGGCAAAGCTATACCTGTACTCCCATGTTTATTGTAGCACTACTCAAAACAGCCAGGGTATTGGGTCAACCTAGGTGCTCCATTGGTAGATGAACGGAAAAAGAACACATGGTTACATAGTGGAATAGTACTTAGCTGTAAAAAAGGGTGCAGTCTTGCTTTCAGCAACACAGATGATCCTGGAGGACACTGTGTTAAGTGAAGCAATTCAGCACAGAAAGAAAATCACTTCATGTCCCCACTTACGTGTGAAAGCTCATATAAGTAGAGAGTAGAATAGTCATTAGCAGAGGTTGGAAAAGGAAGTAGGGAACAGAGGGTGGAGCATGGTTGATGGGTATAAAGTTGCAGTTGGGTAGCAGGAGTAACTTATAATGATCTACAGCACAGTGAGGTCATCGATTGAGAACAGTTAATTGTGTGTCTCAAAATAGCTAGTAGGATTCTGAATGCTCCCAACACAAGTTATTAATGTCTGAGGTGTTGGATATGCTAATTAATCTGATCATTACCTATTGTACACATGCAATGAAATACACTGTACCCCATAATTATGTACAACTATATGTATAAATTACAAATAAACATACACATTAAATTCTTTTTAAAAGGATAAATTTTTCAAATTATTTTCCACTTCTATGAGTTGTCATAGTTTATAAAATTTTTAGAGCTTCAAATTAATATTTTATTACCTCCTGTAATTGATAAAATTTTCAAAAAATTCTTAAGATTGAAGGCAGGTACATTACTTTTTAAATCCATTTTCAACAGCAATAAATGTTCACTATCCCTTAAATATTTTCATATTTCTTGAGTGATTACAATGGTAGATAGCCTAGGACACAGTGAATAAAACAGAAAACCCTGGGACTGGGTGGTAGTTTGGAGTCGGAGTTGAGACTGGACTGTAGCAACCCATGGTGACATAGTTGGAGGGAGAATGTGGCGTGAGTCTAGACTAGAGCCCTGGGGGCTCGTGCTTGCTAGCAGATGCCCACAGAACCAGTGGAAGTAGAGTGGGAATGTTTATGTTGCCCCAACTTCCCCACAGCAACTCTTGATGTCTGGCTAAGAAAGTGTGGGTGCCATGTTGGGTAACAGCAGAGGCTACAGAAGTATCTCTGTGTGTGTACACCAACAGGCTGAGACAGGACGCCATCTTTTCGGCAGTATTAGTGGCAGTGGCTCTTGTGTAGTATGTGATTCAGGGATTTGAGCAGAGGGAAAAATCTGCAGTCCCCACTGACTTTGAGTCTGGCTAGAAGGTGGTCAGGCAACCATGGAGGACAGCAAGGGGCCTGCAGCCTTACAGGATCAAGATGCCTTGGCAGAGCTGGCTCAGAGACCATCTGCCTCTCTGTTGACTGGACAAGCTGGCAGGGCAAAATGAAATCTCTGCATGTAGTGGCTCTGGGAGCTTTGTG
This sequence comes from Lepus europaeus, assembly GCF_033115175.1. Taxonomy (NCBI): domain Eukaryota; kingdom Metazoa; phylum Chordata; class Mammalia; order Lagomorpha; family Leporidae; genus Lepus; species Lepus europaeus. The sequence continues at coordinate 120,070,284 of NC_084829.1, forward strand.
TGCTGAGACTGTGGGGAATTGGTGGTTACATGACAGAGTGCAGTGGGTAGCTGGGGTCTGGGTAATCACAGGGTGTGGCATCACATGCCCTGAGCTTCTCATTTCTTACAGCAGATCACTGCAGTGGGGACCACGATCACAGTGAGGACTGCACAGATCATTTGTGCTGTTCTTATGGAGGTGTGGATGAGTGTTGAACACACTGGGGACTAACAGTGGACATTGAGATCTACCATGCCCAACTTGGGTGTTACCATAGATAGTTGTCCTACCATGGAGCACTGACCAAAGCTCCTTGACCAGAACTACCACACACCTCTTGGTATTCATGAAAGCGCAGACATTTCACTAAGCAATAGGGCATAGTTGAAAGATAAAAGCCATCAGAGGAAAAAAACACAATAGTCAAATCTACAAATGCCTAAAAACAAATGCAGAAATTCAAGAAACAAGATAAGAAAGACACCATGACCCTCTGAAAGGAACACAAAACATTTAAATATTAGAATGTGAAAATGAAGAGATTGAGGAAATGTCAGAAATGGAATTCAAGAAATTAATATAGGATTACTCAAAAGCAATCAGAAGCAAATCCATAAACTAAAGAAAACCATATATGACATGAATGAAAACTATTATCAAGAAAAAGAGATTTTAAAGAGAATCAAAATGAAATATTGGAAATAAAAATTCAATAGAACAAATAAAAAATGTGGAAGAAATCTTAACAGCAGATTTGGAGAGGCAGAAGAAAGAATCCAAAATGGAAGAACAAAATTTTGGAAATGTTACAGCCAGACAAAACAGAAACCAAAACAAAACAAACAAACAAACAAACAAAAAAAAAAACCAAGAAGAAAACAGAAAACTTAAAAACAGTTTTGGAGATCTAGGAGACACCATCAAATGACACCTTATACAGGTCTTTTAAAGAAGAATTAATTCCAATTCTTCTCAAGCTATTCAAAATGATTGAAAGGGAGGGAATCATCCCAAATTACTTCTGTGAAGCCTGCATCATCTTAATTCCTAAGCCAGAAAAAGATACAACAGGAAAAGAAAATTATAGACCAATATCCCTGATGAACATAGTTGCAAAAGTCCTCAACAAAATAATTGAATCCAACAACAAAGATTCTTCATCTCTCCAAGTAGGATTTATGATTCAGCATTTGTAAATTAATCAATGTGGCACATCACATTAACAAGCACAAAAACAAAAACCATATGGTTTTCTCAATAGATGCAGAGAAAGCATGTGATAAAATACAACATCCTTTCACGATGAAAACTTTAAACCAACTGCATATAGAAAGAACATTTCTCAACACAATCAAGGAAGTTTAAAACAAACCTGTGGACAGATTCCTATTGAATGGGGAAAAGCTGGAAGCATTCTCCCTGAGATCCAGAACCAGACAAGGATGCTCATCATCAACATTACTATTTAATATATTCCAAAGTTTTAATCAGAGCCATTAGGCAAGAAAAATATCAAAGGGATATGGATTGGAAAGGTAGAAATCAAACTACCCCTATTGTATAAGACATGATCCTATATACAGAGGATCCTTAACACTCCACTGAACCCTTAAGATCCTTAAGTCTGAGAGAGATTATTGGAACTCATAAAAGTGTTTGGTAAAGTGGCAGGATATAAAATGAACACAGAAAAAATCAACAGTCTTTGTATATACAATGTTATGGCTGAAAAAGAACTTTTAAGATCAGTCACATTCAAAATAGCTCCAAAAAGAACAACATACCTTGGAATAAATTAAACCAAGGATGTTAAAGATCTCTACAATGAAAATTATAAAACACTAAAGAAAGAAATAAAATGAGACATTAAAAGATGGATTGGAAGAATCAATAGCATCATAAAAAAATCAAAATAACAATGATATTCTAGAAAAAAATAATGCTAAAATTAATATGGAAACACAAGAGACCCCGAATGGTTAAAGCACTCTTATAAACAAAAATAAATCCCGAAGACATCACAAAACTGTATTTTAAGACATACTACAGGGCAGTTATAATCAAAACAGCCTGGTACTACATAAAAACAGAACTGTAGACCAAGGCAACAGAATAGAAACTCCAGAAATCAATCCACACATCTACAACCAACATATCATGACAAAGGAGCTAAAATCAATCTCTGGAGCAAGAATAGTCTCTTTAATCAATTGTGCTGGGGAAACCAGATCTCCACATGCACTAGACCCATACCCTTATAATTTACACAAAAATCTACACAAAATGGATCAAAGTTCTAAATCTCTGACCCATCAAGTTACTGGAAAACATTGGAAAAACTCTGCAAGACATTGGCATTTGCAAAGACTTCTTGGACAAAACCCAAAAAGCACAGGCAATCAAAGCCAAAATTGACAAAAGGGATTACATCAAGCTGAGAAGCTTCTGCACTGCAAAAGAAACACTCAGCCAAGTGAAGAGACAACTGTCAAAGTGGGAGAAAAGTTTTGCAAAGTACACAACCAATAAAGGATTAACATCAGGAATCTATAAAGAGCTCAAGAAATTCAATAACAGTAAACAAACAATCTAGTTAAGAAATAGGCAAAGGACAACAACAGGTATTTGTCAAGATAGGAAATTCAAATGGCCAACAGACACTTGAGAAAATGTTCTGGACCACTAGACATAAGGGAAATGTAAACCAAAACCATGGTGAGCTTTCACCTCTCTCCAGGTATAATGGTTCTCATCCAAAAATCAACAAATGACAAATGTTGGAGAATATGTGGGGACAAAGGTATCCTGTCCACTGTTGGTTGGAATGTAAATTGGTACAAACACTGTGGAAGACAGTATGGAGATACCTCTAAAACCTGAATCTAGACCTATAATGTGATTCAGCCATCCAAACCCTGGGAATTAACACACACTAAAATAAATCAGCATAGGAAAGTTATTTGTACTCACATGTTTATTGCAGCACAATTCATAATAGTGGAGATATGGAATCAACCAAGATATCTATAAACTGTTGACTGCATAAAGAAATATGGAATATATACACTATGGAGTAATACTCAGCTATAAAAAAATGAAATCTTGTCTTTTGCAACAAAACGGACGCAACTGGAAGCCATTATACTTAGAGAAAGAAGCCAGTCCCTAAAAGTAGATATATATTTTCCTTATCCAAGGTAACTAATAGAGTATCTGAAATGCAGTGTATTGGAGTGAAATATTCATTTTGAGATTCACTGATTGTTTACAGTCTTTGTCTCTTCCATTGAGAAATGTTATTTTTCTTTTCTTTTTCTTCATACTATTTATTGAAATCTTTTACTTAGTGTAGAGTTAACTATATGATCATTAATTAAATTGAAAATAGACTGCTATAAAAATTAAGAGTGGGAATGTGAGAGGGAGGAGGAGATTGTAGCATGGGTGGGAGGGAGGATGAGGGTGGAGGATTGTCACTAAGTTCCTAAATCTTAATATATATGAAATACATGAAATTTGTTTAATTTAAATAAAATTTAAAAAAAAGAAATCATCAAGAAGACACACAGACATGCAAAAATTCTGATTAATAGTAGAATAGTTACATTCATTGGAGGAAAAACCAATACATACTACTTTGCCATTTATTTCTTCCTGTTTATGTGACCGAAATTAGACATTATGGTAAAATGTATAAATTGCAAAAATCTTCCTCTGGAATCCTATGTAACTATTTCAAGTATTAAATGTTAAAATTTCAATACTGAATATATTTTGTGATGTTCTGACTTTATCTTCCTTGGCACAAACATGTATGCACACATGTGCATAGACACACAAATATATAATTAAAAGTGCTTAATAAACATTTTCATCTTCTTATAGACAATCCTTAGCCTGTCTTAGGTTCTATGTGATTTTACTGCACGTGTCATAGAAAAAAACTGAGAAGCATTAATATCGCTGATAGTTTAGACAGTTTCCCTTAGTTGAAGATCTTAACAAAATAGCAAGTAAATTAAACAGAAACATTGATAAAATAAAGGATATATCTACTTTTAATATAATCTCTAGGAGTTCATAAACTAGTAGAATTTTTAAAAATAAATTATATCTCTTAATAAAAACCAAGTATGTATTTCCAAAATGCATATAAAACAATTCTCTTCCTCTGTAGAATACTGTTACAATTTCTACTTAGTTATTTTTTATAGTATAATTTAACCATCAAGAGATTTTTCTATTAAAGCAACAATAAAAATACCATTCATAGTTCTCTTTTTACATACAGAATTTCACTAACCTAGCAAATTAAAAGTTTATAATTTAACAATTTTTAAACTTCTTTTTCATTATCATGCTATTTCATGAAATATACTTCTATGGTCATTAATCTTTCATTCAGATACCAGCAGGTAAGACATCAAGTATTTGAGAAAATGTCAAGTCTATATTTTCAAACAGAAGCAGTCAAAAAAGTATTCAGGTAGAAAAATGAATATAAATTATGACATAGTACTCTACAAATAAAATAATAACCCAAAGAATTTAAATATGTTCCTTAAAATTGCAAACCCTCATTTAAAAGCAAACTAAAAAGCCTTACAGAAACATGTAGTCTTGGCAACCAGAGGAAAGCAGAGGTCAGAATCCTGGAGAACTGCTGAAGAAATTGGAATGTTTTCTCTTTGTCACCCAACATTATCATGAACAGAGAAGACACAAACCAGTCATGGCCAGCATAATTCCCTTGCAGGCAGACTAAACTGCGCAGTTAAGGAGCTTTTAAAATATACTATCTTATAAGAATAAATATAAGAACTCTAAAAATATCTATTCCCAAGATCTCCAATAGGAAAGAGATATAATGGTATATATTATTTCTTGTGTATTCAATCTATTATTAAGATATTGAAGTAAAATTGAGCTTTAATAGTAAAAAAGAAAATCACTTCCTTAATTACTATTTTAATATACTACTTTCTAACTGTGGGAGCTGATGGCAATAGTAACTGGAGAAAAAATTACTCACTTTGTGAAAATTCACTTGTTTAAATCATTAAGAGTACCATCCTAACTTTAGTTGTGATTATTTGCGAAATGACTACCATAAGCAAGTATAAAATCCACACATTTTTTAGAATTCAGTAATGCAAATGGTTTTTATACACTGTGTTCCTTCAAGTCAAACCCAGTTTGATAACCAATCAAATGAAATAATAAATGGATATGGTATATGAAAATAAGCAGCAGTCTAATTCTGGGTCTAGGAAACTGATGTCTAAAATGCTCTTAAACGTGTCTGAAAATACACTGTAAAGACTTTAGTTACTCAGTTTAAGGCTTATTGAGTAACTGAATCTAATGATTATGAGTTAATTTAACAAAATGCATATTCAAAATACAAAGTAAATCACCATAAAGATATATCTTAACAAATTACTAATATAGTTAAATATTATTATATTAGAAACGTGATATCCAAATATGAAGATTTATATGAATAAAATTCAACTGTTGCAAATCCACTCAGAAAAGGATATGAAGAGAAGAGCTTACAGGAGCTTGCTGCTGTTTCAGCAATCTCTGACTGTGCTTTAACACCCAAGTAAGATCATTTTCTGCACCATCTTTTAACAGGTTGAGCAATTTGCCATACCTACATTAACAATCCATAAAACATAAAATTAAACACTTCAGGCCCTGTGTTGAACATTCTTTTTAAAGACTGATTGATTTGAAAGATTGATGGCGGGAGGATTTTTCATTTTTTGGTTTACTCTCCAAATGGCTACAAAAGCTAGATCATGGCTAGGCTGAAGCCAGAAGCTGGGAACTCTATCCTACTCTCCACACACTTGGCAGGGGTCTCCACACATTTGCCAGGGGCCCAAGTACTTGGGCCATCTTCAAACGTATTTTCAAGTGCATTAGAAGGGAGCTGGATCAGAAGCAGAGAAGCCACCAGGATTAGAATAGGTACCTGGATATGGGATGCGTCTGCACAACACTGGCCCCTTAAAGACTTTTTTTTTTTTTAATAAAAATACAAGTGAATTGCTTTTTAGATCTCAAGCTTTTAAGATTATAAATTTCTACTTTTAGCTTAGCTATTTTATATTTAAAATTTTGGACAGATGAACTCTCAATATATCTTATTAACAATTATGATATATTTGCCTTGGCAATTTTTAATTGTTATCGAGGGAGGATACTATTGAGACTTTAGTGAACAAAGGCCAGGATTTCAACCCAAGACAGAGTCCTGTACAATATTAACATCTTTCAAATGTCCTGTTATTTGTAAGGATGAACAAACTATTTATAATTATCTGAAACTAATTCTGCTTTATATAAACTTACATATATATATATATATATATATTTTTTTTTTTGACAGGCAGAGTACAGAGAGAGAGAGATAGAGAGAAAGGTCTTCCTTTTGCCGTTGGTTCACCCTCCAATGGCCTCCACGGTAGGCGCGCTGCGGCCGGCGCACCGTGCTGATCCGATGGCAGGAGCCAGGTGCTTCTCCTGGTCTCCCATGGGGTGCAGGGCCCAAGGACTTGGGCCATCCTCCACTGCACTCCCTGGCCACAGCAGAGAGCTGGCCTGGAAGAGGGGCAACCGGGACAGGATCGGTGAACTTACATATATTTTAAAATACACTGAATGCAATTATGCATAAATTTTACTAAGATTTGGTCACCATTTTGGAAAGTGTCTTTGCTATTGGCAACATCCCTTTTGGAATTTGAGTAACGAAAACAAAATCAATCTGTATTTACAACAGTCATAACGGTTCTACATACAGACGCCAACTAAATTTCAAACTGTAGTGTATCCAAACGTTCCATCATAAATCACTTTCCATTTATTTATTAGAATATTAGAGCCTGGTGTTGTGGTGCAGAGGGTTAAGCTGCTACTGACAACACCAGCATCCCATATCGAGGCATCAGTTGCTCTGCTTTCAATTCAGATCCCTGCTAATGCACTTGAGAAAGCTGTGGAAGATGGTAAAGTTCTTGGGCCTCTGAGGAAGCTCCAGGTCCCTGGCTTTGGCTTGGCCCAGGCCAACGTATTGCAGCCATTTGGGGAGTGAACCTATAGATGGAGGACCTCTTTTTCTCTTTCTCTTCCTCTTTTTCTTCCTCCTTTCTATCACTAAGCCTTTCAAATAAAATAAATAAACCCTTATAAAATATTATATTGAGTTAAAATGTCACTCTTTTGCTTATATTATCTACAGTTTCCATTTCAGAATAGAAATTAGGAATTACAAAATGTAAAAAAGTAAGCATAGAGTAACAAATTACGATCAAGAGAGGCATATGCTCTGTGACACAAGTGGGAGAGCTTGCGTTAACATCACCTTCATCATGCTATGGATATATAAGAACACTCAGCCATATTCATATCTCTCACAGGTATCTTTTTAATACTTGATTCTGAAAATGACCCTGTAAGTAAAATAGGACTCTCAAAGCCCCATTTACTAAGAGGGATGTTTCAATAACTCAACCCTTAATTGCCTGAGTTTATCATGTAGCTTGCACATTTCTTTTAAGAATTACAGGAGTACAAAGAATTCTACCCATAAAAATTTTGTCTCATTTATTTTTAACTTCTTTATATATCCTTAAGGTACTTTTGTACTCAACACCATAGCTTGACAATCAGAACTAATCATATTTTAGAAAATGGTATGATTGTGCTACCAATGTGCTAATTTTTACAATATTATTTTTGGAAAAAAAATGATAGTCATAGAGGCCTACACAGATTATAGCTTCTGGAATACCAATGAACTGTAAAAGATTTCACTGCAGAGGAAATTTAATAATGTGCCAATATCCTAAAAACCCTGATTATTTTCTGAATGATAAACTCTGAATTTGAAGTATACAAAAATAGCAGGTTGTTAAATTAAATATTGTTAAGCATATTTAAGGCAGATCAAACAAATTCTAGAAATGCACAAGGGATATATTTCCTCATAATATACCTGATAGTCATTTTAATGCCAAGCTGCTGCACAGATGAAAGATTCTCACTCCTCACACTGGCATCAGTCACTAAAAACAATAGAAAACTTAGTTATAAAATGGAGAACAGTTTGCATAACAATCAAATTTTAATTGAAAATTGATGAAAGCAATATTTTACATATTTTAATGTATATTTCAAAAACAGACAAATGTGTTCTTTTAAGAGGTGTCACTTACATTTTCAGATATTTCAGGGGAATTTTTTACAAATAACTTTTCTCCTAGAAAAAGCACTTAAGAACATTAAATATACAATGGCTAATGATAGTTTTATAGCAATCTATTTTATTTAGCTGTAAACAAACAAGAACAAATAAAACACGAAGAAGCTGTTAACATGAAAATGATCTAGAAATACTTTACTTTCCCCATGAAATGCATACTATAATTTTTAATTGCAAATATACGGAAGCATGGATGCTCCTTCCTTCCTTTTTTTTTTTTTTTTTTGACAGGCAGAGTGGACAGTGAGAGAGAGACAGAGAGAAAGGTCTTCCTTTTGCCGTTGGTTCACCCTCCAATGGCCGCCGCGGTAGCGCGCTGCGGCCGGCGCACCGCGCTGTTCCAATGGCAGGAGCCAGGTGCTTCTCCTGGTCTCCCATGGGGTGCAGGACCCAAGGACTTGGGCCATCCTCCACTGCACTCCCTAGCCACAGCAGAGAGCTGGCCTGGAAGAGGGGCAACCGGGACAGGATCGGTGCCCCGACCGGGACTAGAACCCGGTGTGCCGGCGCCGCAAGGCGGAGGATTAGCCTGTTGAGCCACGGCGCCGGCCGCTCCTTCCTTCCTGACAGTCATGTTTACATTTTAAGAAGTCAGTATTCTACTTTTAATGTAGGATAATACATGAGGGTGAGTGAGTTAGTTTCCTAATGCAGGCTAGGTTTCTTTGTGAAGCAGGAGTTTGTGATCATTAACCAAAAGTGAAGAAGGAGTTCCATAGTACAGAGAACCGCAGGAAAGGCCGAAAGTTTGGATTAGGTCATGTAAACACTGGGTGGCCAAGCTAACAAAACATTTAAAAGCATCATCACATAGTTCAGAGTCTAACTGAAACTTCTAATTTTTGGCTGAAGAAACAGTAACATGAGCACGCACACACACACACACACATACAAAATTAAGAGACATAAATCACATAGCCATCTAGTGGTACAGGGAACCAAAAGTTGTTTTCTGAATGCTGTATCACAGAAGTTTCTTTCCTCTCATTACACACTGGTGTATCTCATGCTATCAATATAATCTAGTTTACTTGTGGACTTATTCGTTCCTTTTAATAGATCCCTTCTGAGATAATCCATGTGGAAAACTCTGCAAGTGGCTGTGGGGATGAAAGATAAATCATATATCTACCCTAAAAGAACTTTCCGTGTAGTGTCAGAGATAAAATGCATATACAGATAACTGTGATGGAGGTGTGTTAAAAGCCCTAAGTGGAATAAGGATGGTACAGATAAAGTGCTATGTGCATTCAGAAGAGGAAGAGATTATTTCCAGCTGGTTAGGGAGAAGTGCCATTTCAGCTGAACTTCAAAATATGGGTCGACTTTAGATCTACAGAGATAGAGAAGAATAAATTAAACATCACTGTTATCAGCTATCTACTCTTTAGACCAGCAATGATTAATCTTTCAGTACTCTGAAGAGTCGAGCTAAACAGATCATCTCAGTTTGCCTATGGTTTCATGGTTTCAGCACAGAAAATCCCATTTTTCAGGAAACAGTCACAGTCCGCAGGACATCATACTGGATGCACACCTTACTTAAAGTGGTAATTTATTCTTAAAACTAAAATAAAACAAAGCTAAGCTTAAAAAAAATTAAAAACTGGAGGAGGGGGATGCTGTTTGGTGTAGGGGTTAAGTCCTGCTTAGGAAGCCCACATCTCTTCTCTGAGTGCCTGGTTTGAACCCAGCTACTGTGCTTCTTGTTACTGTGCAGTCTTGGAGGCAGTAGTTGATAGCTCAGGATTTCTTTTTTTTTTTTAACTTTTATTTAATGACTATAAATTTCCAGTGTACAGCTTATGGATTACTCAGGATTTCTGTGTCTGCCACCCATATGGGAGACCTGGATTGAGTTCCTGGCTACTGGCTTCATCCTAACCCAACTCTGGCTGTTGGGGGCTTTGGGGAAAGAACTAGCAGATGGAAGCTCTGTGTTTCTCATTCTCTCTGCCTTTCAAATAAAATAAAAAAATAAAAATTTTAAATTGTTTTTAAAAATTAACTTAAAAAGGATGTGGTTAGCTCCGTAATAAACCATATCTAAATATCTAAACCATATCTAAATAAGTCTTACTTATTTAGACTGGAATGCAGTCTTAGCAGTATTGTTAAATTTTGCCTTAAATAAGAGCAGCTAAGCTACAATTTACCTTGTTATTTATCATTCTTACTATGCCACTAGGTAAATCGTTTATTCTTACAGGGAAAGAATACCAGTTCTTCACTTCTAGTAAAAGATCTTCATCCTAAAGCAACCACTTAATAAGCAAGGGGAGATATTCAACATTTCCAAATTTTCTAAACCTAGGCTGGTGCCGCGGCTCACTAGGCTAATCCTCCGCCTGCGGTGCCGGCACACTGGGTTCTAGTCCCGGTTGGGGCACCGGATTCTGTCCCAATTGTTCCTCTTCCAGGCCAGCTCTCTGCTGTGGCCCCGGAGTGCAGTAGAGGATGGCCCAGGTCCTTGGGCCCTGCACCAACATGGGAGACCTGGAGAAGCACCTGTCTCCTGGCTTCGGATCGGCGCGGTGCGCCGGCTGTAGCACACTAGCCAGAGTGGCCATTGTGGGGTGAACCAACGGAAAAAGAAGACCTTTCTCTCTGTTTCTCTCTCTCACTGTCCACTCTGCCTGTCAAATAAATAAGTAAATAAATAAATAAATAATTTTTTCTAAACCTAACTGGGGATGGAATTTTCTTCTTCCTGTTAATCATGGGGCTATGAGGTGACTTAGGTTCCCAGTAGAAATGCATATATCATATAGAAGAGCCAAAGAGAGAGAGAGATTGCTAAGGATGGCTTTACCCTATTTTATGAGTCAATGGTTCTCATTTTCCTATACAGAAAAAAGGAAATTTCATTTGAGATTCTACCACTTGAAATTAGAAACAAATATATCATAAATTATCCTCATGCTCACAGAATTATGACCAACTGATAAAGTTTAAAAATTTCAAGAATTTTAAAAATGCTGTTGATAAGGCTGAAAACTTCAAATAGATATTTGATAATAATCAATTGATAAAATATCGATTTGAAGTTTTCAGTCTTATCAATAGCATTTTTAAAAGTTAGCCATAATAAACACTATAAATGTCCACTTTATCATAATCAGCCACATAGGCAATGACAGGAAGTTCTTTTTTTTTTTTTTAAGATTTATTTAGTTATCTGAAAGAGTTATACAGAGAGAGAAGAGGCAAAGAGAGAGAGGTCTTCCATCTGTTGGTTCACTCCCCAGTTGGCTACAATGGCTGGAGCTGTGCTGATATGAAGCCAGGAGCAAGGAGCTTCCCTGGGGTCTTCCCACGCAGGTGCAGGGGCAAAAGGACTTGAGCCAACTTCTGCTGCTTTCCCAGGCCATAGCAGAGAGCTGGATTGGAATTGGAGTAGCTGGAACCTGAACTGGCACCCATATTGGATGCTAGCACTGCAGGCAGTAGCTTTACCCGCTACACCACAGTGCCAGCCTCTCTTTTTGTTTTAATACCTAAACCAGGCCCTGGTGTGTCTATATATTATGCTGAGTTATATTTCAGCCTTCCAAGTTTAAATAATATAAAATTTCAGTGTTTTATGATTGATGACATTTTGCTGATCTGGCAAAATTAAAATAGTTTTAATAAAACAAGCATTAAAATTCTGACTATGTATCCCTATAGTCATGGAAAAAAATCTCCTTTCAACTATACTATGATATAGTACCACAATGTGATTTTTATAAACTATTGCTAGAACATTCTAAGATTACATGAGAACACTTAGAATTCTGGTTCCCAAGAAACTATATGATCAAGTATGAAAAAAATTACCTTCATTAATAAGTAGATCTTTGTGCTTGTTATAATACTGGTGTTTCTCTTCCCCAAAGTATACTACAAGTAGCTATCTTAACAACAAAGTAGTATGTGCACTGCATGGAGAAATGTGTGAAAAATGTGCATTCCCAATGTCATGTGTTCTTTGGATCACAATAGCTCCCACTAGGAGACATTGACTTCCATCTACATCAATGAAGAGTACACTAAGCTAAGGAGCAAAGTGAGAAGAATTGCTCAAAGAGCCTGTGCCACTGAATATCATATAAGGATCAGGGGCTTTCAGTTCTTCCCTGTAAAGAAAAGGAGTTGTTCACAGTGATTTAGTTGTACAGCCTGAGATGACTTCTTAAACTTGTAGAGAAGGGCTAGACCTTGGACATTATTTGTGAAGCTCCAGAAAAGTTAATCATTTTATCTTCAGGGTAAAAATTTACTTTTTTACATTTCAACAGGTAATGCTTCATTTATTATATAAAATGATTCAGTTATTTTAAAATAAAGATAGATTCTATTCCAGGCTAATTATCAGATTGCCAAGGGTTGATGTCCAGTCATTCATACCTTTGAAGATATGTGCAGTTTACTTGTGCACTAAAGTTGAGATCCATAATAAAGGAATAAAAGTAAAATTTAAATATAGGTATAACTGGACAATGATACTCTACTACAGACATTTCATTTTTATGGAGGCTCTAGATAAATTCTCAAGAAATCTTTCACATAAAGATATATGGAGATAATAAGCATTTAAAAACAAATATCAAATATCCATTTTAAAAAAAACGATGAGGGGCCAGCGCTGTGGCACAGTAGGTTGATCCTTCGCCTGAGGCGCCAGCATCCCATATGGGTGTCAATTCTGGTCCCAGCTGCTCCTCTTCCAGTCCAGCTCTCTACTGTGAACTGGGAAAGCAGTGCAAGATGGCTCAAGTCCTTGAGTCCCTGCACCCACATGGGAGACCTGGAGGAGGCTCCTGGCTTCGGATCGGCACAGCTCCGGCCATTGCAGCCATTTGGGGAGTGAACCAACAGAAGGAAGACCTTTCTCTTTATCTCTCCCTCTTAGTGTCTGTAACTCTACCTCTCAAATAAATAAATAAAATCTTTAAAAAAAACAATGATGTGAAACAGATATCAATAACTTTAGTATGAATAAAATCCTTCAGAACAAAAATTCGAAGAAATGAAGTTTCCTAAAACAAAAATGAAGAAATCAGAAAATGGTATCAGGGCATGTGAGGGCATATATTAGAGAGGCTTCAAACGTGAACTTGTATTTTATGTGTATTTATATCGGACTATCAAAGTTCAGTGTTAGAAGCGTATATACAACTTGGAATGGATACAATTTATGAAACAGGAATTAAAATCTTCAGAAATAAAACAAAATTAATGGAGCAAAATGAGTAAATAAAATTCAATAATAAGAAACAGATGTCCTCAGTGGGTTCTGATACATATCCATGGCTTGTAACCTGTACTCCACATATGCACAATATCCATGGCTTGTAACCTGTACTTCATTTATGCAGAATACATAAAGGTACTTAATAAACACTGAGTGAATGCAAACAATGTACAAACATAAAATGAATAGCAACAAAAGAAACTTTCATACAACAAACTAAAAGTAAAATGGAGAAATAAGGAAAGAGATGTGGGTATATATTTTCTGTACACTGAAATAAGAAATAGAAAAATACGGGGGGCGGAGCCAAGATGGCGGATAGTGAGGACGTGTGCCTTAGTTTGGGAAAATAAACTTTCATAAAAGTGGAACTACTGTAGCCTCAGGAAAAGACTCAAGAAAAAAAACTGCAGAGGAAACGCTTCCGGATCTTGTGGATGAGACACAGAGGACTTACAGGGAACCCACCGCGTGGAAAACCAACCGAGACAAGCCGAGCAGCAGCTGCGGGAGCGGAGCCAGAGCCACAGAATCTCGCCAGCGCGGGAACGGAGGAGGACGGTAAGACAAAGACCTGAGAAGTCCGAGACATTGGGGGGAGGGGGAACAGAGGCCTCTCCCTTCACTCACCAAGCAAAACAAAGAGCACCGCGATTTTACATATGTAAAGCTCAGCCAAACTCAGTATCTTTAGCGAAACTGGAGAACACATTGAGGGCTGCATAAAGTCTGTGTATGGTCCCAGGGGTAGATCAAACGAATACTCACAGAGGCTAGATTTCAACTACCCTCAACTCCACTCCCAACTGAGTCAAAAGAAAAAAAAAAAAAAAAGAGAGAGAGAGAGAGCATCCCAGCAAGGAGCAAGTATTCTGGGAGAGTCGCTCTTTACACAGCCTTAAACCTCAAGAAACAAGCATAGCTCTCTGGCCACACCCATCACAGCCCCTAAGGCTCCAACAAAACAGACAGCTCACTTAGAGGCATAGTATAACGAGAGAAAAAAAAAACAAAAACAAAAACAAAAACAAAAACACCACAAATTATCTCTAACATGCCAAGCAAGAAACATAGAAGTGGAGGTACCAAAAACAACGAAAGCACTATGACGCCCCCAGGTGATCAAGACACGCCAATGCAAGATTATGAAGATGCAGAGATAGAGCAAATGCAAGAAGCAGATTTTAAAAAATTCATAAGAACATTAAGAAGTTCTCAAAAACAAATTCTTGAACTACAGAAATCCTTAATGGACAAGATAGAAAATCTCTCCCGTGAAAATGAAATATTAAGGAGGAATCAAAATGAAATGAAAAAATTAGTGGAACAGGAAACTGTGATACTGGCAAAAAACATCAATGAAATGAAGAACTCAATAGATCAAATGGCAAACACATTAGAGAGCCTTAAAAACAGAATGGATGAAGCAGAAGAGAGAATATCGGAATTAGAAGACAGAGAACAGGAAAGGAAACAGTCAAATCAAAGAAAAGAAGAAGAAATCAGAAATCTAAAAAATACTGTCAGGAATCTACAGGATACTATTAAAAAACCCAACATTCGGGTTCTAGGTGTTCCTGAAGGCATGGAAAGGGAGAAAGGATTAGAAGGCCTTTTTAGTGAGATACTAGCAGAAAATTTCCCAGGTTTGGAGAAGGACAGAGACATCCTAGTACAGGAAGCTCAGAGAACCCCTAATAAACATGATCAAAAGAGATCCTCACCACGACACGTCGTAATCAAACTCACCACAGTGAAACACAAAGAAAAGATCCTAAAATGTGCAAGAGAGAAACGCCAGATTACTCTCAGAGGATCTCCAATTAGACTTACAGCTGATTTCTCATCAGAAACCCTACAAGCCAGGAGAGAATGGCGAGATATAGCCCAGGTACTAAGAGAGAAAAACTGCCATCCCATAATATTATATCCTGCAAAGCTCTCATTTGTGAATGAAGGTGAAATTAAGACCTTTCACAGCAAACAGAAATTGAAAGAATTTGTCGCCACTCGTCCAGCCCTGCAAACGATGCTTAAAGATGTGTTACATACACAAACACAGAAACACGGTCACCAATATGAAAGAAAGTAGAGGAAGGAAACCTCAGAGCAAAAGATCACAGGAATCTCAAACCAGATATTAGAAAATATCTTTGGCAAATGGCAGGGCAAAGTTACTCCTTCTCAATAGTCACATTGAATGTTAATGGCTTGAACTGTCCAGTTAAAAGACACCGATTGGCCGATTGGGTTAAGGAACAAAACCCATCCTTTTGCTGCTTACAAGAAACCCATCTATCCAACAATGATCCATACAAGCTGAGAGTGAAAGGCTGGAAAAAGATATACCACGCCAACAGAAATGAAAAGAGAGCGGGCGTAGCCATCTTAATATCGGACAACATAAACTTTACCACAAAAACTGTTAGGAGAGACAAAGAGGGGCACTATTTAATGATTAAGGGATCCATTCAACAGGAAGATATAACGATTCTCAACGTATATGCACCTAATTACAGGGCACCAGCTTATTTAAAAGACTTGTTAAGGGACTTAAAGGGAGACTTAGACCCCAATACAATAGTACTGGGGGACTTCAATACTCCACTCTCAGAGATAGACAGATCAACAGGACAGAAGATCAACAAGGAGACAGTAGATTTAAATGACACTATAGCCCAAATGGATCTAACAGACATCTACAGAACATTTCATCCTACATCTAAGGACTTTACATTCTTCTCAGCAGTACATGGAACCCTCTCTAGGATTGACCACATACTAGGCCATAAAGCAAGTCTCAGCAAATTCAAAAGAATTAGAATCATACCATGCAGCTTCTCAGACCACAAAGGAATGAAATTGGAAATTGGCAACTCAGGAATCCCTAGAGCACGTGCAAACACATGGAGATTGAACAACATGCTCCTGAATGAACAATGGGTCATAGAAGAAATTAAAACAGAAATCAAAAATTTTCTGGAAGTAAATGAGGATAACAGCACAACATACCAAAACCTATGGGATACAACAAAAGCAGTGTTAAGAGGAAAGTTTATATCAATAGGTGCCTACATCAAGAAATTGGAAAGGCACCAAATAGATGAGCTTTCAAGCCATCTATAGGATCTAGAAAATCTGGAGCAAACCAAACCCAAACCCAGTAGGAGAAGAGAAATAATTAAAATCAGAGAAGAAATCAACAGGATTGAATCCAAAAAAACATTACAAAAAATCAGCCAAACGAGGAGCTGGTTTTTTGAAAAAATAAACAAAATTGACACCCCATTGGCTCAACTAACTAAAAAAAGAAGAGAAAAGACCCAAATCAATAGGATCAGAGATGAAATGGGAAACGTAACAACAGACGCCACAGAAATAAAAAGAATCATCAGAAATTACTACAAGGACTTGTATGCCAGCAAACAGGGAAATCTATCAGAAATGGACAGATTCTTGGACACATACAACCTCCCTAAATTGAGCCAGGAAGACATAGAAAACCTAAACAGACCAATAACTGACACAGAAATTGAAACAGTAATAAAGGCCCTCCCAACAAAGAAAAGCCCAGGGCCAGACGGATTCACTGCTGAGTTCTACCAGACATTTAGAGAAGAACTAACTCCAATTCTTCTCAAACTATTCAGAGCAATCGAAAAAGAGGGAATCCTCCCAAATTCTTTCTATGAAGCCACCATCACCTTAATTCCTAAGCCAGAAAGAGACGCAACATTGAAAGAAAATTACAGACCAATATCCCTGATGAACATAGATGCAAAAATTCTCAATAAAATTCTGGCCAATAGAATGCAACAACACATCAGAAAGATCATCCACCCAGACCAAGTGGGATTCATCCCCGGTATGCAGGGATGGTTCAACATTCGCAAAACAATCAACGTAATACACTACATTAACAGACTGCAGAAGAAAAACCATATGATTCTCTCAATAGACGCAGAGAAAGCATTTGATAAAATACAACACCCTTTCATGATGAAAACTCTAAGCAAACTGGGTATGGAAGGAACATTCCTTAATACAATCAAAGCAATATATGAAAAACCCATGGCCAACATCCTATTGAATGGGGAAAAGTTGGAAGCATTTCCACTGAAATCTGGTACCAGACAGGGATGCCCTCTCTCACCACTGCTATTCAATATAGTTCTGGAAGTTTTGGCCAGAGCTATTAGGCAAGAAAAAGAAATTAAAGGGATACAAATCGGGAAGGACGAACTCAAACTATCCCTCTTTGCAGATGATATGATTCTTTATTTAGGGGACCCAAAGAACTCTACTAAGAGACTGCTGGAACTCATCGAAGAGTTTGGCAAAGTAGCAGGATATAAAATCAATGCACAAAAATCAACAGCCTTTGTATACACAGGCAATGCCACGGCTGAGGAAGAACTTCTAAAATCAATCCCATTCACAATAGCTACAAAAACAATCAAATACCTTGGAATAAACTTAACCAAAGACGTTAAAGATCTCTACGATGAAAACTACAAAACCTTAAAGAAAGAAATAGAAGAGGATACCAAAAAATGGAGAAATCTTCCATGCTCATGGATTGGAAGAATCAATATCATCAAAATGTCTATCCTCCCAAAAGCAATTTATACATTCAATGCTATACCCATCAAGATCCCGAAGAGCTTCTTCTCAGATCTAGAAAAAATGATGCTGAAATTCATATGGAGACACAGAAGACCTCGAATAGCCAAAGCAATCCTGTACAACAAAAACAAAGCCGGAGGCATCACAATACCTGATTTTAGGACATACTACAGGGCAGTTGTTATCAAAACAGCATGGTACTGGTACAGAAACAGATGGATAGACCAATGGAACAGAACAGAAACACCAGAAATCAATCCAAACATCTACAGCCAACTTATATTTGACCAAAGATCCAAACCTAATCCCTGGAATAAGGACAGTCTATTCAATAAATGGTGCTGGAAAAATTGGATTTCCACGTGCAGAAGCTTGAAGCAAGACCCATACCTATCACCTTACACAAAAATTCACTCAACATGGATTAAAGACTTAAATCTATGACCCGAAACCATCAAATTATTAGAGAGCATTGGAGAAACCCTGCAAGATATAGGCACAGGCAAAGACTTCCTGGAAAATACTCCAACAGCACAGGCAGTCAAAACCAAAATTAACATTTGGGATTGCATCAAATTGAGAAGTTTCTGTACTTCGAAAGAAACAGTCAGGAAAGTGAAGAGGCAACCAACAGAATGGGAAAAAATATTCGCAAACTATACTACAGATAAAGGATTGATAACCAGAATCTACAAAGAAATCAAGAAAATCCACAACAACAAAACAAACAACCCACTTAAGAGATGGGCCAAGGACCTCAATAGACATTTTTCGAAAGAGGAAATCCAAATGGCCAACAGACACATGAAAAAATGTTCAAAATCACTAGCAATCAGAGAAATGCAAATCAAAACCACAATGAGGTTCCATCTCACCCCGGTGAGAATAGCTCACATTCAGAAATCTACCAACAACAGATGCTGGAGAGGATGTGGGGAAAAAGGGACACTAACCCACTGTTGGTGGGAATGCAAACTGGTTAAGCCACTATGGAAGTCTGTCTGGAGATTCCTCAGAAACCTGAACATAACCCTACCATACAACCCAGCCATCCCACTCCTTGGAAT
This sequence comes from Lepus europaeus, assembly GCF_033115175.1. NCBI lineage: Eukaryota > Metazoa > Chordata > Mammalia > Lagomorpha > Leporidae > Lepus > Lepus europaeus. Next base: position 120,089,470 of record NC_084829.1, read on the forward strand.
TTACCCAAAGGAATTTAATTTGGCAAATAAAAAAGCCATCTGCACCTTAATGTTTATTGCAGCTCAATTCACAATAGCTAAGACCTGGAACCAACCCAAATGCCCATCAACAGTAGACTGGATAAAGAAATTGTGGGACATGTACTCCATAGAATACTATACAGCAGTAAGAAACAATGAAACCCAGTCATTTGCAACAAGATGGAGCAATCTGGAAAACATCATGCTGAGTGAATTGAGCCAGTCCCAAAGAGAGAAATATCATTTGTTTTCCCTGATCGGTGACAACTGAGCGCCAAAGAGAAAACCTGTTAAGTGAAATGGACACTATAAGCAACAATGAACTGATCAGCTCCTGTCCTGACTTTAGATGTACAATGTAATACTCTATCCTTTTTAGTATTTGTTGTTGTTGTTGTTGTTCTAGTACTATTGGTTGAACTCAGTAATTAACACACAATTATTCTCAGGTGTTTAAATTTTAACTGAAAAGTGATCCCTGTTAAATCTAAGAGTGGAAAAAGAGAGGGAGGAAATGAACAATTAGGAACATGCTCAATCGGACTGGCCGTAAATGGTGGAGTCAGAAATGTGCAGGGGATTCCAACACAATTCCATCAAGATGGCATGTACCAATGCCATCGCACTAGTCCAAGTAATCAATTTCAGCTCACAATTGATAGCTCCGATAGGTCTAAGAGTCAAAGAGATCACACAAACAAGACAAGTATCTCCTAATACTAACTGATAGAATCAAAAAGGGAGAGAAAGATCCAACATGGGAAGTGGGATACACAGCAGACTCATAGGATGGCAGATGTCCTAGACAGCACTCCGGCCTCAGAATCAGCCCTCAAGGCATTCAGATCTGGCTGAAGAGCCCATGAGAGTATAGCAGGCATGGAAAGCCAAGATATCATGGGAAAAAAAAAAAAAAAAAGACCTAAATGAATGATCTCTGTGAGTGAGATCCCAGTGGAAAGAACGGGGCCTTCAAAGAAGGAGGTACCCTTCTCCGAAGGGAGGAGAGAACCTCCACTTTGACTATGACCCTATTGGAACAATATCAAAGTCAGCGAACTCTAAAGGCTTCCATAGCCCTGGCAACTCATGACTAGAGCCCAGGGAGATTACTGACGCCATGAACAGGAGTGTCAAATTGTTAAATCAGCAACAGGAGTCACTGTGTACTTACACCCCATGCGGGATCTGTCCCTAATGTGTCGTCTAAAGCCAAGTGATGCTAGGACTGGTACTGAAACAGTATTTTTATACTTTGCGTTTCTGTGTGGGCGCAGACTGATGAGGTCTTTGCTAATTATATACTGAAGTGATCTTCTGTATATAAAGAGAATTGGAAATGAAAAAAAAAAAAAAAAACAAAACAACCTGGTGTTAAAATGGAAATGGCATAGAAAATTAATTATTTTGAAAAAAAAAATTATGTAGGATCTCTGTCTTTAATGTGCTGTACATTGCTATTTAATGCTATAATTAGTAATCCAATGGTAGTTTTTTCACTTGATGTTGCTATATGGGCAAAATGTTGAAATCTTTACCTAGTATATACTAAACTGATCTTCTGTATACAAAGAGAATTGAAAATGAATCTTTACATGAATGGAAGGGGAGAGGGAGCGGGAGGGGGGAGGGTTGCGGGCGGGAGGGAAGTTATGGGAGGGGGGAAACCATTGTAACCCATAAGCTATACTTTGGAAATTTATATTCATTAAATAAAAGTTTAATAATAAAAAAAAATACAACAACAACAAAAAAAAAGAAATAGAAAAATACATAATTCCCTTCTTCCTGAAGCCACTGTGAAAAATATATCTTAAGTTATTATAGAAAATGCCAACAATGACATGTCATATCATACCTGTCCTATTAAACAATACTTACTTAATGAAATTATTTTAAAGAGCCCATCATATTCAGTATAAATGTAATAGTCTCAGAATACATAAGTTGACAGAATTTACTGAATATGGACTGAAATCACTCACTCTAGTAATACATTCTTCTCTATTTTTGGTTTGCAAAGCTAGCAAGCAGAGGAGCACTAGAGAAGTTAAATCTGTTTTCCCCAACACTTGGATAATAGAGCGAAAAAAAAAAATTTTCAGAGGAGTAAAGAATTTCTCCACTGTGGGACAAATCCATGGCTGGAGAAACAGTTACTGCCTGGCTGCTTACTAACTCTCTTGAAGCCCTGCCTATATCTTTCATAAAGACAGAGAACTCGTACCGCCCAAAGAAATCAACAGTCAGTGTATTTCCTACCCAAATCTTTCTTCTCTAAAGTCAGTATGCAGATTCTGTTGCTTATTTTAACGTGGTTTATCCACCTATTTTATTCAATTCTTACTGACCTAAGATTCAACAGTATGTGACCAAGCTACTGGAAGTATCTCAGCCTCCTAACCAGTGCACTCGGTGTTATTTGGAATGAAGCATTATTCTCTCCACGTCTTCAAAATGCAATTACCCTTGCCTGGAAGATTCTTCCCCTCTTCTGTTTCTTTCAGTTCTAATGCCCTGGGAGGCAATGCAAGTAGGAATATTCCTGTTCTATTATTGTTTCCTCTTAGTTTCCATGATGGCACCAGCAACACTGATGTTCCATTCTACTAGATATTTGTGGCAATTACAATGAAACACCTATTAATAATAACTTAATTCATATAGCACATTTAAAGATGCTAGCACATTGCCTCAAATGAAGTGGTCAACTGAAAAGTGTCAGTTTTCCTACATTTCTTAATTTTATACTTTACAATATACAATTTGTTTTATGCAATTTATACTTTATGAGGTTTACTTAATTCTGTTTTAGATATATGCTTATTTCTTCTCCTTGAGAGCAGGTTCATATTAGATATCTTCTTGCAAGTATCAACATTGTGCTTTATTATAAACATTTTCACTTTCCATAAATGAAAGATAAAAAAGAAAGGATCATATTTACTTAGTATTCAGAGAAAGTATAAAAGGTACTTACATGCATACCTTAAATTTAAAAACTTTTAACAGTCAAAAAGTGAAACACTGCAAAATTGTCTGATATTTTCCCTGAACTTTTGATTAATTAGCATCATAAAGAGAAAGAGAAAAAGCAAAAATATTTACTACCCAGAAAAGCCAACTTAATTGATTAATTTAAAGAATCAATTACAGTAGTGAAAAATCCCTAACTCATTTCAGGGAATTGAACAAACAAAAAAGATAACATCTGATAAGACTTGGAAAGATACCTATATGGATTTACAAATTGAAGCTATGCAGAACGTTGTCTGTTCATTCCTCTTTCTTTAAGGGCATAAGCAGCCAAACTAATTTGATTTTTCTAGATTTGCAAATTTTATAATGCATAAAATTCCTTAGGGAGCTAACAGCAGATGGATGATTGTGTTATTTTCATTTCAACTACCTTAGGGTTTAGAAAGCTGTCATTTTTAAACAATTAATTTCTCTTTTTAAAAAACATGAAAAAAACTGAATATATCTACGTAGCAATTGCTCTGAAACATCTTTATATCAAAACATGTTATTTGTTTACTTAGAGTGAAACTTTATAATAGCAAACCATTGTTCAACCAGCCAAAAAATTCATGATAAAGAATGAAGACACAGGCCAGTCCACTGCAGTAGCTTTCAATGTGGTAAGCCTGGGCTTCAGCAGAAATCAACTTGTGAAGAGCCCTGGCAGCTCTGCCAAGAGTTGGATCACTGGAAATGGACCTGCCCTGGAGTCGCAGGATGCCCAGGTCAGAGCCACAGATCTTATTGGCTCTAAGCTGAAAAGCCCTTCACTCAGCCCAACTTCCAAAGTGACCACTGCAGCTGAAGGGATGACCTGTAGGGTCAGCAACATTGCAGGCAGAACTGTAAATTTCTTCTTAGAGATGCCCCCTGCCTTTACCTGACCAGCTCTGCTCCCAGGCCAGCTAAGTAATGAAAGTAAACAGAGTGCCTTCCCCTAGGAGGTTCACACCTCCCTTAGGATGTACCTCATGTGAAGAGATAGATAGGTCTGGGCCTCTTAACTTACAAGGCCTAAAGCCCACCAGATTATTATCAAGCCCCTTCTGCCAGGTTCTATTTGCCTCTAAATCAGAAAACTTAATTGTAGCTTAGACCGCACCTTTCTTAGCTCCTCTAATAATGACTCTGTCCTTTGTTCTAGGCCCTGTCTACTGCACTTGGGCCAGCCAAGTAATGAAAGTCAACAGAGTGCCTTCCCCTAGGAGGTTCACACCTCCCTTAGGATATACCCCATGTGAAGAGATAGATAGGTCTGGGCCTCTTAACTTACAAGGCCTAAAGCCCAACAGATTATTATCAAGCCCCTTCTGTCAGGTTCTATTTGCCTCTCAATCAGAAAACTTAATTGTAGCTTAGACAGCACCTTTCTTAGCTCCTCTAATAATGACTCTGTCCTTTGTTCTAGACCCTGTCTAGTGCACTTGGGCCTCATTCCTTTGTAATCATAACCTCTACTCTACCTCCAATGGCTCTACTCTCAACCTGTGTGCACTGATGGTCCTCTTCCCCACTTAATGCTGTATAATTGTTCAGACCTGGTTAATGCCACTCTTAGGATCATTGGTTACTATCCTCACCCTGTCTTTTATGACCTTGTCTAAATATGATCAGAGTCGGTGAACTTGGAAGGCTTCCATAGCCTTGGCAACTCATGATGAGAGCCTAGGGTGGTTACTGGCACCATAAACTAGAGTGTCAATTTGTTGGGTCAACAACAGGAGTCACTGTGCACTTGCTCCTCATGTAAGATCTCTGTCCTTAATGTGCTGTACATTGTGATTTAATGCTATAACTAGTACTCAAACAGTATGTTTCACTTTGTGTTTCTATGTGGGTGCAAACTGTTGAAATCTTTACTTAATATATATTAAATTGATCTTCTGTATATAAAGAGAATTGAAAATGAATCTTGATGTGAATGGAAGGGGAGATGGAGCGGGAGAGGGGAGGGTTTCGGGTGGGAGGGAAGTTATGGGAGGGGGAAGCCATTGTAATCCATAAGCTGTACTTTGGAAATTTATATTCATTAAATAAAAGTTAAAAAAAAAAGAAGGTGCTCATTTCTCTCTCCCAGACCAACCTGCAACTGGCGTCCTGAAACAAGCTGAGAGACGGTCGGCACCACTTTGGACGTGTGTAACAGTTGTACCTGATCGTCTCCATGTGCCCAGCAGCCAGTCAAGCAGAGATGCCTGAGTCTGGCAGGGAGAACTGACAGGGGGCTGGGTGTTAATGACTGTGGGAAGCTTGCGTGTGTTAAGACTGTGAAGAGGCCAGTGCTGTGGCTCAATTGGTTAATCCTCCACCTGTGGTGCCTACATCCTATATGGGCACCGGGTTCTAGTCCCAGCTGCTCCTCTTCCAGTCCAGCTCTCTGCTGTGGCCTGGGAAAGCAGCAGAGGATGGCCCAAGTGTTTGGGCCCCTGCACCCAAATGGGAGACCAGGAAGAAGCACCTGACTCCTGGATTGGTCAACATAGCTCCGGCCGTGGCGGCCATTTGGGGAGTGAACCAATGGAAGGAAGACTATAACTCTACCTGTCAAATAAAAAAATTAAACAAATAAATAAAAACACTTAAGAAAAAAGACTGTGAAAACACTGTGGGTGTGTGGGAGGGCTCAGGGTATGGCTAGGACTTTGGGCAGTCACTGTGGGAGGCTCCATATGCTTAGGGCTCCCTGATTCCTTGGTGAGGGTCATTGCTGAGGAATCTGTGCTTATACCAAGGACTGCACAGATCCTCTGTGTGGTTCTTGTGGCAGTGTGGACGAATATTATATCACTGGGCTAGCACCCTTGAAGAGAGGAGGGGAGCTGCGACTATGCCAACAGAGCTAAACAAACCTCTACTCTGGAAAAAAAAAAAGAGAGAGAGAGAGAGAGAGAGAGAGATTTACCATACCAAATGTGGGTATCACCTTGGATACTCCCTTTACCCTGTATGACTGAACAGAGCTCCCAGGCCATACTCATCACATGACTCTAAGTATTAACTGAAAAACAGACACTCCATTAATGCACAGAAGCATAGTCTAAAGACTAAAGGTATCACAGGAAAAAACAAGAAACCAATGCGTATCTCCACAAATGCAGAATGTTAAACGCAGCAATATAAGAAATAAGAACAGGACAATGTGATGCCCCACAAAGAATATAACACTTCAAAACTAGAATATTAAGATGAAGAGACTGAAGAAACACCAGACACAGAATTTGAAAAATTGATGGTAGGATTACTTAGAAGTAGTTAGAAGCAGGGGCTGGCGCTGTTGCACAATGGGTTAACACCCTGGCCTGAAGCGCCAGCATCCCATATGGGCGCCAGTTGGAGATCCGGCTGCTCCTCTTCCTATCCAACTCTGGTATGGCCTGAGAAAGCAGTAGAAGATGGCCTAAGTACTTGGGCCCCTGCACCCACGTGGGAGACCCGGGAGAAGCTCCTGGCTCCTGGCTTAGGATCGGCTCAGCTCCGGCCACTGAGGCCAATTGGGGAGTGAACCATTGGATGGAAGACCTCTCACTCTCTCTCCCTGCCTTTCCTCTCTCTGTGTAACTCTTTCAAATAAATAAATAAATCTTTAAAAAAAAAGAAGTAATCAGAAACAAATCTGTGAAGTAATGAAATCTGTACATGACAGGAAAGAAAATTTCTCTCACAAAATTGAGATTTTAAAGAGATATCAAAATGAAATCTTGGAAATGAAGAATTTAATAGAACAAATAAAAATGCACTAGAAAGCCTTAACAATAGAATCAGTGAAGCAGAAAAAAAGAATATCCGACTTAGAAGACAAATTGCAGGAAATTTTAGAGTCAGACCAAAAACAAAAAGAAGAAATAAGAAAACTAAAAAGCACTGTTGGAGATTGAGAGGATACTATCAAACAACCCAACACATGGGTGTTAGGAGTTCCTGAAGGCATGGAAAGAGAGAAAGAATTAGAAGGCCTTTTTAGTGAAATAATAACAGAAAACTTCCCTAATTTGGAGAAAGAAAGGGACATCCAAGAACAGGAACTGCATAGAAGACCTAATAGACATGATCAGAAAACATCTTCACCACAACATATTGTAGTCAAACTCTCCATAGTAAAACATAAAGAAAAGATTTTAAAATGTGCACAAGAGAAACAGCAGATTAATTTCAGAGGATCTCCAATTTGACCCACAGTGGACTTCTCATCAGAAACCCTAGAGAATAGGAGAGAATGGTAAATATATTCCAAGTCTTAAGAGAAAAAAACTGTCAACCCAGAATACTATAACCTGCAAAACTCTCATTTATAAATGGAGGAGAAATAAAGACCCTCCAAAACAAACAGAAATTGAAAGAATTTGTCAACACCTGCCCAGCCTTACCAAAAATGCTTAAGGATGTGCTACACACAGAAACACAGAAAGAAGGTCATCACTAAGAAAGAGGATAAAAGCAGAAAATCCCCCAGTAAAAGTACAAAGGAAATCCAAAGTAAAAAATAGGACTATTTTTGGAAAAATGGCAGGGCAAAGTCCTTACTTATCAATAGTCACCTTGAATGTGAATGGCCTCCACTCTCCTGTTAAAAGAGTTAGACTGGCTGAATGAATTAAAAAACAAAACCCATCTATTTGCTGCCTACACAAAACACAACTTACCAATAAAGATACTATCAGACTGAAAATCAAAGGATGAAAAAAGATATTCCATACTAAAAGATACCAAAAAGAAGATAATGTAGCCAGAGAAAATAGAGTTTAACACAAAAACTGTTAAAAGAGACCAAAAAAAGGCACTATGTAATGATTAAAAGATTGATTCAACAGGAATATGTGGCTATTATAAATGTATATTCACCTAATTACAGGGCATTGGCTATTCAAAACAAATGTTAATGGATCTAAAGTGAGACACAGACTCAAATACAGTAGTAATGGGGATTTCAATATCCCACTTTCAGCAGTGGACAGATCAGCCAGACAGAAAATCAACAAGGAAACAACACAATTAATTGACACTATAGACCAAATGGACCTAACAGATATCTACAGAACTTTCCATGTTACAGCCACAGAATACACATTCTTCTCATCAGCGCATGGACCTTTCTCTAGGACAGACCACATGCTAGGCCGTAAAGCAAGTCTCAGCAAATTAAAAAAAAATCAAAATCATACTATAAATCTTCTCTGACCACAATGGAATGAAGTTGGAAATCAACAGCTCAGAAACTCTAGAATATGTGGAAACATATGGAGACTGAACAACATGCTCCTGAATGAACAGTGGGTCATAGAAGAAATCAAAAGAGAAATCAAAAAATATCTAGAAACAAATAAAGATGACAATACAACATATCATGACAGTGCAAGACCAAATGATTTCATGAGCCTTTATACAGCCTGCACATCAGACATTCCCTACTTGCATAGTTACTAAAATAACCTAACATAAAATAATAAATGAGTCAAGTAAAGCTTCTGCTCAGAAGCCTTAAATGGCTCACTTTCCATTAAATTAATATAAATTCATTGATATAATACACAAAGCCCTCCTCTTTCACTCTTATTCATTTCTTCTTTTATTTGGTAAAAATTTACTGCCATTGTTATTCTAAGCACAGAGAATACAATAATGGATAAGGCAAAAAAAACTACCCCAGAAGACTTCACAGCAATGTGAACAATTAGACACTGAGTCAGAATGTGATAACAAATGTCAATGCAATGCACTATTCACTTTATATACCAAGCTGATGAATTAGTAATTTGCATTTCAAGCCCATACAATTCCTCTAACCTTCAGATTTACATGTCCAGTGTGTACAAAGCATATCTACTTGAATGTCTAACAAATATCCAAAACCTAGCATAAACAAGTAAGCCAGCTCCTAACTTCCTCCCTCGAGCCCTTTCCTTCCTAGTCTCTGTCTTCAGCAAACGATTGCTCCAACCTCTTGGTACCTAAGAGACTTCCTGACCCCTTCCTCTCATTTACACCTTCCGTTCCATCTGTTATCGAATCCTTTCTGTCCTATCCCCCGAATATATGAAGGATCCAAGCATTTCTCACTTTCGTTATTACTGGCATCCTCATTGGAGCATTATTCTTTTTCTTTTAGATCTTTTCAATAGACTCTTAGCTTATCTCCCTGGTTCAGCTCTTTGTCCTCCATCAATTTTTTCTCAACACAGCAGTCACAGTTATCTTATAAAATGTAAAGCAGCATGTTACTCCTACATGCAAAACCCTGAAATGACTTTCAAGACCCTGAAACATCTTCTCCTTTCTAATGTTAATGCCACAATTTTCTCCTTAATACTTTCAGTCATAGTATTCTCCTTCCTAGCCACTTAGAATTTTCTTCCCCTGGAAGTACCCATATATCTTGCTCTTTTCTCCTACCATTAGGTAGGAAGGTAGGCATAGCCTACATGTGTGAAAGGGGCTGAAAGGAAGACAAGAAGTTTGCTAAGGGAAGCAATGTAGCATTCTCAGATGTGCTTTTGAAGCAGGCTGGTATCTTCACATTTCCAAAGTCCTGCCCATGTCTGATAACTTGGTAGTGGGGTCCCAGCATTACAGCCCCCCCCACCCCAAGATATACCACAGGAAAAACTTCCTATTCCAGCACCAAGGAGCTATTTCTGTTATCACTGTGTAAGAAAGATTTAAGAAGAAATTTCACAAGTGTCACATTCCAAAAGCCCTTTGCTCAGTACTATGCCAGAAGAACGTGGGGAACGAAGAAACGGGGGAGAATTGTACCCATATAAACTCTAGTCTGAATGCACACTAGGCACTCAGTTCCTTGATGAGTTGCCCCCCTGGCCCGTTGGGATTACTGCTTCATTAAACTTTGCAAAGTTGTTTACAGTCAATCTATGTCTCACATTAGACATTCTTTTCTTAATGGATGGGAGTAGAAAGATAAGAAACTCTGCTCCAGCTGTCCCGGATAGCAATGCTAATCTTTGATCACACCATCTGTGAAGGTTTATGTGGACACTAAAGAATCCTGCAACTCTCATCCCAGCTAGCACTTTCTAACTCCTTTTCCTGCTGTTTATTTCTCATTTATCACCATGTTATTTGACATAACCAGCCTTTTCTTATTTTCTGTCCTCTTAACAGAAAGGAAACTTCATAAAGGCAAGATCTTTCTTGTCTTTTTTTCACTTTTGTGTACAAATGCTTAGAAACCTCTCACTGCACAGTGAGAAATAATATCTGCTTGGTGAATTAATGAATGTGTATGTGTATATCTGAGGTGGAGAGCAGTTGGCAGTGGTGTGTTTAGTGCTGTTAAAAAATGGACATGTAGCATGGAAAAAAAAAATGGGTGATACTAGGGAAGAAGGAAGGGGCAGGATATTGTTAGGCCTGAGTACCATAATGAGGATGGGCTTTATGTAGTGAACAATGGTGACCTAAGGGGTAGAGGAAAAAGTGGGTTCAATTGCATTTCAGTCACTCACAGTAGGGTAAAGAATACCTTTGACAATTAGCAAATTTACAGACCTTACAGAGCAAAGAGTCTGATGTAATACATTAGGCAAGAGTTAAGGTAGACAGAATTAAAAAAAAAAAAAAAAAGCACAGATGGATACAATTACATAAATTTAAGATATATTATTTATGTATTTATTTTTATTTTTTATTTTTGACAGGTAGAGTTATAGACAGGGAGAGAGAGAGAGAGAGAGAGAGAAAGGTCTTCTTCCGTTGGTTCACTCCCCAAATGGCCGCTATGGCCGGAGCTATGCCCATCCGAAGCCAGGAGCCAGGTGCTTCTCCTGGTCTCCCATGGGGTGCAGGGCCCAAGCACTTGGGCCATCCTCCACTGCCCTCCCAGGCCACAGCAGAGAGCTGGACTGGAAGAGGAGCAGCTGGGACTAGAGCCCAGAGCCCATATGGGATGCTGGCACTGCAGGCGGAGGATTAACCAATTGAGCCATGGCGCCGTCCCAAATTTAAGATATATTAAGAATACAGACTTAATAAAATGTAGACTTAAACAGAACAATGATTTCTAGGCTTCAGTGGTTAGTAGATGATTATACTCCCCACTCAATAGAAGATGAACAAGGGCAGTGTATGCCAATAAAGTATGAAGAAGTCAAGCCCCTGCTGGACATTTTGAGTTTGAAGCATTCCACATTGAATCCAGTTGACATTTACCTGTTAAGCAGGATGGGATAATTTGTTCATATTTGTGATCTAATTATACATCATTATGAGATATTACCTAGATACACACAGTATTTTTCAAGCTTCAAAATGTTTAAAATATACCTGTGTATTCCACTGAGGGGAAGTAACATTCAGATGGGCTTTCAGTGAGATGAAACACAAATTTTTCAAGTAATTCTACTAAAGCTGTAATAAACAAGAGAAAAAAATAGGAAAGTAAAGGTCAGCAATAATACATAATACACTCCAAATCACAGACTAGAAGATAAAAGTCATGTGAGTTTCTTCACAGTTACACTCTAAGAGGGACAAATTCACAATGCATATGGTTTTAGTATTCATAATGACATTTGAGATTTAAATTAAATTTTAATAGCTTAGCTGTGAACCTATTCAATGTAAAACTGGAAAAGAATCATCTGTTATCTTTAGATCCTCTAAGGATTATTTCAGAATTTTCTAAATGATTTCAATACAGAAAGAAAATTATCACTAATTAGGCTGTAATATCTCACCATCACTATTTGCATATATGAATAGAGAGGAAACCCGAGTGGACTCCAAGACAGAGATCCACACATCACCCATGTCCCTTTCAAAACCAAGGCAAAGTATATGTTTTATATACATTCCAACTAATGACATCTGTTTAAATCAGCCATATCAAAAGTATGCTTACCCTATGTAGCTTATAGTAACAAAACATTTCCATTTTACAAGGTTAGATAATGATTCTGTGTTTGCACATATACCCCCAAATGGATATAACTGGGTGGATTGTAATTAATATGCAACTCATATGCTGCAAAGGTATATATCACTGATATGCTTATTCACATAACAAGCAAGTTTTAGTCACCTTTTAAAATTGAGTCCTAATGACATTCAACATAACTATCACTATTAATTGAAAGGACTATTTCACATCCAAGTGCCTTTTCAGCATGTAATTCTTAATTAGTGTTTAACTTGTAAAAAGTGCAAAATCAAAAAGAACATAATGCTTTTCAACAATCTTTGTAGCTGGCAAGCTACATCATAATATTTTAATGGTTTAATATAAAAAGAAATGTTTTATTCATTGAATATTCACATTATGATGTCAAAAGGAAATAAGTGTTGAAAATATATGGTGAAGGTCAAAAAAGACATTAATAGTAGTACGGATTATTTAAGTTTATACTTGTTTCGACTGGTTCCATCTTCACATGAATAAAGCATAAGTTTGATCAGATTTATAAAAATCTTTCAAAGGTCTTTTATTCTATGAATCTATATATAAATTACAGTTCTCAGGCTAGAGCTCTAAACTTCTATTCACACAACTTCTTTGTTTATAAATAATGTTTCTTGGGATTATATATTTTGTAGGAAGAATGGTATAGATGTAGTTCAGGATGCAAGATATACATTAATAACAAAGATTCTATGAAACGGTAATTTTAAATGCAAATGTCCATTTAAAAATCTTACTGTAAGGTCGGCGCCGCGGGTCATTAGGCTAATCCTCCGCCTTGCAGCGCCGGCACACCGGGTTCTAGTCCCAGTCGGGGCACCAATCCTGTCCTGGTTGCCCCTCTTCCAGGCCAGCTCTCTGCTGTGGCCAGGGAGTGCAGTGGAGGATGGCCCAAGTGCTTGGGTCCTGCACCCCATGGGAGACCAGGAGAAGCACCTGGCTCCTGCCATCGGATCAGCGCGGTGCGCTGGCTGCAGCACGCCAGCCGCGGCGGCCATTGGAGGGTGAACCAACGGCAAAAGGAAGACCTTTCTCTCTGTCTCTCTCTCACTGTCCACTCTGCCTGTCAAAAATAAAAAAAAAATTAAAAAAAAATCTGATAGAAGGGGCTTGATAATAATCTGGTGGGCTTTAGGCCTTGTAAATTCAGAGGCCCAGACTTATCTATCTCTTCACATGGGGTATATCTGAATTTACAAGGCCTAAAGCCCACCAGATTATTATCAAGCCCCTTCTATCAGGTTCTATTTGCCTCTCAATCAGAAAACTTAATTGTAGCTTAGACAGCACCTTTCTTAGCTCCTCTAATAATGACTCTGTCCTTTGTTCTAGGCCCTGTCTAGTGCACTTGGGCCTCATTCCTTTGTAATCATAACCTCTACTCTACCACCAATGGCTCTACTCCCAACCTGTGTGTACTGATGGTCCTCTTCCCCACTTAATGCTGTATAATTGTTCTAACCTGGTAAATGTCACTCTTAGGATCATTGGTTACTATCCTCACTCTATCTTTTATGACCTTGTCTAAATATGATCAGAGTTGGCAAACTTGGAAGGCTTCCATAGCCTTGGCAACTCATGACGATAGCCTAGGATGGTTACTGGCGCCATAAACTAGAGTGTCAATTTGTTGGGTCAACAACAGGAGCCACTGTGCACTTGCTCCTCATGTGGGATCTCTGTCCTTAATGTGCTGTACATTGTGATTTAATGCTATAACTAGTACTCAAACAGTATGTTTCACTTTGTGTTTCTATGTGGGTGCAAACTGTTGAAATCTTTATACTAAATTGATCTTCTGTATATAAAGAGAATTGAAAATGAATCTTGATGTGAATGGAAGGGGAGAGGGAGCGGGAGAGGGGAGGGTTTCGGGTGGGAGGGAAGTTAAGGGAGGGGGAAGCCATTGTAATCCATAAGGTGTACACTGGAAATTTATATTCATTAAATAAAAGTTAAAAAAAATCTTACTGTAAAGTAATCATTCTGATTTCAGTCAATCATGTTTGCTGCATGCTCTTTTAATCCTATGCCTGCAATGAAGCATACAGCTAAACACGCTCTGCAGTCAGACATACAGCTAACCTCACTTCAGTGAACTAAAAAATTCTTCACATCTGTGATGGACCTACACACAAGAGGATTTGAAACTTAAAAGTCATCAGAGTCATTACATATCAACCAAGGCACACTATTTCTGAAAAGTACTGATCATGAAATATGAAGTTATGCTATTAGATCAATATGATATAGAGGCTCACCAACACAGTACAGTCATATTCCCTATGCAAAGATAATTTTAATTCAGTCCACCGATATCTAACATCATTAAATTAAGAGTATTATTTAGAGGTATTGGCGTAGTTGCAGCATGGAAGAATTCATAAGGTCAGGAATTTTGCTAAAGCTCTCCTTCTCATGGTGGGCCAAGCCAAGAAGTGGAGCTGTGGGAGAAGCAGTTTTGGTAACAGCATCGCAATGACGGGCAAGTGCCATTGGGAGGCCATTGAGAATGGAATGAGAGTAAAACTTAGTTGTGCTCACAAAGGTAACTGAATGGGAGGACAAAGTATCCTCTAGTATCAGACAACGTACACCTTTCTTTGAGGTTTCCGGCTTTTGTTCTCAGCATCACTAGCTCCTCACGTGATTTCTCTCAGGAAATTTAATGTCTTCATGTCTGCTTCTACTGAGCAGTCAGTCCGCAGTTAAGCTATATGTCTCTTTTTATTTTAATCATTTAGGGCTGTGATATAATCAGACAACTCACATTATTAAAATTCTAGTCTGCTCTTAGCAATGAGGATCTCTGAGGGATACAATTATAGAAAATTCCAGTTCCTCATTTTATTGATTTTAACTTCTGTATTAGATATACAAGAGTCCAGTTGCAGAATGTTGGGTACTTGCATGAAAGTGGTGGCAGGGGTCCTGGCTGAGGAAGAACCAACTAGACATATTTAGGAAAAAAATCTATAAGACGTGGTACCTGGGAGGACTGGAATCATTCAGAGGATTAAAAAAAGGGAGAACTAGGCTGCTTACAATGGCAAGTAGATGCTATTGATAGTCAAAAAGGCAAAACAAGAGGAAGAACATAGATTATTTTGCTTTCTCCATAGTGTCTCATACAGAAAAAAATCTAAAGTGGGAGGAGAGAAAGGCAGCATAATTTAAATAAATGATAATTCAAAGTGAAGAATTAGATTAAATCCTCAGGGTGAAATAAAAAGAAACTAAAATATAAACAAGGTAAATTCAAAATAAATACATGTTGTTTTTTAAAAGAGGATTATTTTATATCATGCTTTTTATCTTGGGTAACTATGTCACAACATCTAATATGCACTGCTAGAGATCAGTGGTATTTTTCCAGTAACAGGAAGTAGGACCCCTTAGATTATCTAGGAGCAGGAAAAGTTATTTCAAAAGATTCCATCATTGTCACAAGGCAAGGAGACTCTTAGAAGTAAATGGGGGATGGAAAAGGTTTACAAGGGCAAAGAGGCCAAACCAGGTTAAAGAACAGTTCTGAAGAGTCCAAGTCATGAAAAATTCAGCATCTGAAAAAACATAGCTCCAAAAATGTATTATAGATACTTATAAAGTATACCAAAGTTTCCAATATTGTTTGTCAGAAAGCTGTACATATAATATAGAGACTAACTAAAATTACACGATTTTTATTCTAAAATTTTGGCTGGGGACTAAATTAATATTAGTGAACAAAAATAGGAAAGATATCCTTAGAACAAATTTTAGGTTGCATATTTAATTATTAGGTCAGTAATTAAAAATTAATGGGTAATGCTGGGGAGAAAAAAAGTGAAATATACAGATAGAGGCTTGTTTTTATAAGGAGTTGATTTGAAGACAGATGTAAAAAGTTAGAAAATACTGAACCTGTAACTGACTACAGAATCTATTATTTACAGTGGATAGAGATCAAGAAATTAGGTTAGGCAATTAAGGAGAAAACTAGGTATTAATCAGATTTACTGGGACCATGTCACAACAATGAAACAACAAAAACAAATAGAATTGTGGAATGATTTGCATTCTAACGCACAAAATGTTAGGGAGGGGCAACCAGTGCCTGTATTTAATACCACCTTCAGCCTCTTGTTACTGCATACCTCGAGAGGCAGTGGTGATGGCTCAAGTGATTGGATTTTGGATAATCAGGGAATACCTAGATTGAGTTCCTGGCTCCTGGCTCTGGCTGGCTGAGCTCTGGGCCTTTGTCATTTTGGGAATGAATCAGCAGACGGGAGCATTCTGTTTCTATCAAATAATAATTTAAAAAAATAGTGATAGCTCATGAAGATGTCTGAAATTCAAAGCAGGACCCACGCTGTGTCATAGAGGGTAAAGCCACTGCCTGAAGAGCCAGCATATCACATGGGTGCCAGTTTGAATCCCGTCTGCTCCACTTCTGATCCAGCTCCCTGATGATGGCCTAGAGAAAGCAGCAGATGTTAGCCCAAGTGCTTGGGCCCCTGCACAGAAAGCTCCTGGCTCCTGGCTTTGGCCTGGCTCAGCCCTGCAGTTGTGAGCATTTGGGGAGTGAACCAGTAGATGGAAGATTGATTCTCTCTCTCTCTCTGTCTCTGCCCCTGCCTCTCTAAAATTCTGCCTCTAAAATAAAATCTTTAAAAAAAAATCAAAACCAAAAACATACAAATGAAGGAAATCAGATGTTCAGAATGAAATGTTTCTAGTTAGTTCTACCTTAGAAAAAAGGTATGGGATATACACTGTTAGTAAGGGGTTCGAGAGGAGACTCAGAAAAAATAAAGACATTGGGGCCAGCACTGTGGTGCAGCAGGTAAAGCCTCCACTTGCAAAAGTGGCATTCTTGTTGGAGTGCCAGTTAGGGTCCCAGTTACTCCATTTCTAATTCAGCTTCTTGCTAATACACCCAGGAAGGATGCAGAAAACGGCCAAATAATTTGGGCCCCTCCCTGCCCACGTGGAAACCAGGATGGAGTTCTGGGCTCCTAGTTTCAACCTGGACCAGCCCCAGCTGTGTGGTCATTTGGGGAGCAAGTCGATGAAAGGTATCTCTCTTTCTCTCTTGCTCTCTGCTATCTTTCCCTCTCATTGTGTTTCTCTGCTCTCAAATAAATAAATCTTAAAAAAAAATAAGGCTACGAAAGGGAAGAATCTGAAATATTTTTAAAGATTAAATTATTTCTGCAAGCAAAAGGGAAGTTCTGGGTCATGTAAACTATTTCTTCTCCCAGTGACTCTTATGAGTGCACAAGTTTTAATTATCCATTCACACCGTTGCACCTGTTCTTGTCAAAAACTTAAGGCCTAGAAGGAAAACAACAGAAGTCTGATGAAGGTGGAAATTTTCTCTCCTGGTAGATGTTTACATAGCCTGGCTTAGTTCAATTCAGGAAGACTCTTAATGGATTGTTCACCCTTACTTCACCTTTACCACAAAGCACAGCAGCTGCCTATCGTGGGTAACAAAGTAAGGAATCAGAAAGTAAGTTCTCAGGAAAATCTCATTAACTGCATTTCCTTCTGTCTTCCTCCTTTTAGATCTAGGCTTTTTTATTTAAGGATAAATTAACTGGCAAACTGGTAAAACCAAACAAACTTCTACCTAGGCAAATGTAAATCAGTGTCCCAGTTTTCTTACAGAGTCTGTTAGGACAGTTTAAAGCATGGCTGTGAATTTCTTGAATCTTAATTTTGTTGTCTCAGAATCACAAATTTCTCAGAAGTCAGCGGACTTTTGGAAATCAGTATTTTGTTTCCTAGGTACGCCAGTACTAATCCTCAGGAACTACAGCTTCTATTAATATAATCTTCACATCAACAAAGAAAAAAGCCCACACTGGAGATGATGCACTCACCACTTCCACTGATTATATCAGGTTTGGCCTTCATCACTTTGCAGAATTGTCTTCGGCAATTTTCAATCCACTCAGTTTGTTTATCAGACACTTTGAAGCATAATAAAAGGTTGCCAAGATCATTGTCTAGTAGAAAGATGACACGTTATAACAGGACATGCTAGACATGCTGAAAAATAAGTATTAATACTAAAGATGTGAACAATGCAATTCCAGAAAAAGTAGAGAGTATATACCGCTTTCAAAGGCAAACATATTGTTCTGTAATTACATCTGATAACATCAATCAATATTTACACTCATTGAAAGCTCATAAAAATGGATTATTCATTAAAAAGTAACAGAATATATTGCCAATTTGTAATTACAATTCTTGAATAGTCTTTTTCTTGTAGGAACATGCCTCATTACTGAGTTTTTGGTAGTGTGAACCTGAAGATTTTATTAAACAGACTGACATGAACATTATACTCATCCAACAGGTAGATTCAAGGACAATTTCATTTGTATCTTTCTAATGAAAAAGGAGGGTTCAGTGTTGTGAGGCATTGAGTTAAGTCACTGCCTGCAATGCCAACATTCCATCTAAGCACGAGATCAAGTCCCAGAAGCTCCACCTCTAATCCAATTCTCTGCTAATGCTCTGAGAAAGCAGCAGAAGATGGCCTAAGCATTTAGGCCCCTGCCACCCACGTGAGAGACCCAGAAGTTCCAGGCTCCTGCTTTCAGCCTGGCAAAGCAATCGTCATTGCAACTCTTTGGCAAGTGAAGCAGTGGATGGAAGGTCATGGTCTCTTCCTCTCTCCCTCTCTTTCTCTTTGTAACTCTGCCTTTCAAATAAACAAACAAACCTTTTTAAAACAGAAAAAAAAGAAAGCATAAATATAAAAATCTCTAGCCAATAATTCAGCTTCTCTTCTTGGTAAAAATTATATTTACAAAGTGGTAAAAATATACTATTCCTGCATATTGAGTAAACTAAAAACTATTGAAAAAGTGGAGGTACAAAAAGACTTGAACTTTGTGCTATTTCTAAAGTGGAAGATGAAATCCCTGTGTGAAAGACATTCTCCCTGTAGTGGAAGGAAAGTCAACATCCATATTTTGAAGGATGAGAAGTTGAGACCAAGAGAATACTGTACAGATCTTGTCAGAATAACTTGTATCTTTTAATCTTCCACACATAACTTAGTCACATTTTCATAGTTTACTACAAATAGTAGTGACCATTTAAAAACATATTTTTTCTACACATGCATAATAACTACAATAAAGTTTAGCTTATAAATTGGGCAAGCCAAGATTAACAGTACCTAATAATAAAAGAGAATAATTACATAATACTCTGAAATAAAATTTCCAGTATTATTATTGATGCAGTTGGGAGGCATTATTAAGTGCCACAAGATTTGCTTGAACAACATACGGTGATGCTGTGACAGTGGATCTGATGATGAAGACACCTACTAAGTGATTAATCCACACCCAATTTAGATATGCTGGACAAAGGCATGATTAAAGTCTTGCAAAATAATCCAAGGTTTTATCAAACTACTCAAAATACTGGATAATTTTAAGCTTAGGAACTGCTTAATTCTGGAATTTTTCAATTAATGCTTTTGAATCATTGACTATGGGTAACTAAAATCATGAACAGCGAACCCATGGATGAAAGGGGGCTAAGGACGAACACACACACACACACACACACATAGAGATTATAATAATAAGATTATTGGGGGGGGGGCAGCATTATGGCATAGCAGGTGAAGCTGCCACCTGCAATGCCGGCGTCCCATATGGGAGCAGGTTTGAAATCTGGCTGCACCACTTCCTATTCACCTCCCTGCTATGGCATGAGAAAGCAATAGAGGATAGCCCAAGTGCTTGGGCCCCCGTACCCGCGTGAGAGATCCAGAAGAAGCCTCAGGCTCCTGGCTCTGAATGGGCCCAGCTCTGGTTATTGCAGCCATTTGGGGAATGAACCAGCAGATGGAAGATTTCTCTCTCTCTGCCTCTCCCTCTCTGTACTCTGCCTTTCAAAGAAATAAATCCTTAATAATAATAATAATAGTAAATTATCAGGGCTGGTGCTGTGGCATAGCAGGTTAACTATCCACCTGTGGTCCCGATATCCCATAAGGGACCAGTTCGAGTCCTGGCTGCTTTACTGCTAATCCAGTCCCCTGCTGATGGCCTGGGAAAGCAGTAGAAGATGGCCCAAGTGCTTGGGCCCCTGCACTTGCATGGGAGACCCGGTGGAAGCTCTTGGTTCCTGGCTTCAGATCAGCCCAGCTCTGGCCATATAACTTAATCACATTTTCATAGTTTACTAATTCTTTGTGGTCATTTGGAGAGTGAACCAGTGGATGGAAGACCTCTCTGTCTCTCCCCCTCTTTGTAACTCTACCTCTCAAGTAAATAAATAAATCTTTTAAGATAATAATGTTATCAAGGTATATCATTCCTATGATTTAAATACCAGTTTTATTTAGCCCTAAAAGTGCTACATATTTTTAAATAGCTCCCATGGTTATCAGATAAAAAGTATATCTAATTTATGTAAATACTCCCCATTTGGCAGCACACAAAAGTCCTCTCATATCTAAGCTATATATATATATATATATATATATATATACTCTCTCATAGAAATGCACACACAAATATACAGATAGTACAGAAAGCATGAACACTTAAATATATATGCATAAATTAAAATTGGTTTATTGAAAAAATGTGTATTTTGATACTTAGTGGTAATCGAATACATTACCTTTAAATATCTAGACAACAATGTTACAAAAAAAATTGCACAAATAGCCTCAACTGATGCAATAACTAGAGAAAAAGTATTAAACTTATTACATCAGAGAAAATGATCCTTTTTGATAAGAAATACTTAACCTTTTAATGTAGACTCAGGAAACATCAATAACACTGGTAATTTTATTGAAAGTTACGTTATTGAGACAAAACAGTTTTAATGACAAATGTATCTTGGTAAGAATCACATAAAGACATACTCCAACAGCAGTGAAATTGAATTTTCATTATTTCCATTTAGAATATTAACAGCACTTATTTTCTAAGAATTACCCAGAGCTGGTAAGAATCACTAGTGGATAATGACTGTACAGGCAACTACAGAGATTTTTTTCCTTCTCTGTGTTTGTTCCCTTCTCTATTTTTTTCTCTTCTGTCCATGTCAAATCTTGTTTTTTATCTCCCTCAAACAGTGGATGCTAATTCAATTGGGTACTATCTATATAACCCCTTTCATAAGTTATCTGTCACCTATAAATCTGTTCAATTTTTCTCCTCCCTCTACTTACCTTCCTCTCTTTCACACATCACTATCCTGGTTTGCTTTTTCCATGATCACATTCTACAGA
The DNA here is from genome assembly GCF_033115175.1 of Lepus europaeus. Lineage (NCBI taxonomy): Eukaryota > Metazoa > Chordata > Mammalia > Lagomorpha > Leporidae > Lepus > Lepus europaeus. Next base: position 120,110,688 of record NC_084829.1, read on the forward strand.
AAATAACAAAAGGCACTGTACTTGTAAAATAGCTTTGGAAGAGCAGCTGTATATAACCAAATGTACCAGCTCACAGAGGGGTTGAAGGACCTAGTTTGAATACCTAGAAATTGGATTTGAGGCAATTAAAAAAATGCTGACTGGAAATAGGGTAAATAAGAAACTCAAACAGCTTTGTATACTGTATATGCTTCTGGTTATAGTTTCTCTATAGCCACTATTGTGAATTTTTGAATTTTCATTTCTCATACTAACAAATATTTAGTGATCTGATGTAGTGGTAGCTGAAAAACATGTATGCCTATACACTGGTTTTCAGGGAAAGAATAAATAATTCCTTTATTTCTTCCTCTGAATTTGGGACAAACTGAGAAATAGATGGGTATAGACAAAAAGAGTTCAAAATATCAATGTTAGTATTGAAACAGATAAATCAGGCAACAGTGCTTAAATCTACTATCTCATCATCTTCCCAGTATCTTCCCTACACTGAAAAAACCTATTTAGTAATAGAAAAAGACATACAACCAAAGGCATCTTCAGACTGCTTTTTGTGGAAAATGTGGGAAAGTAAACAAACAGTACACTTGGCTTGAAAATACTTCTCTCAAATTCACTTATCACTTACCCCTCTTAACTTTGTAAAGCATGAATGCTGAAGGCCAGAAAGTGGGCAGTAGTGTTATTCCAACAAAGGTCCTCTGAGGTGGAGACATGAGGTAAGGGGAAAATGAAGTTCCTCAACGCTATATATGTAGGTAGACAGCAACTATGAATGATACATAGAATTCCATGTTTCCCAATATTTTGACATGGGGAATTTCTACTTTTTTTTAAAAGATATTATTTATTTATTTGGGAGGAAGAGTTCCAGAGAGAAGGAGAGACACAGAAAGAGATCTTCCAGCCACTGATTCACTCCCCAAATGGCTTCAATGGCCACAGCTAATCAGAAGCCAGGAGCATCTTCCAGGTCTCCCAGACAAGTGCAGGGGCCTAAACATTTGGGCCAACTTCCACTGCTTTCCCAGGCAACAGCAGAGACCTGGATCAGGAACAGCCAGGACACAAACTGGCGGGCATATGGGATGCTGGCACTACAGGCGGAGGCTTAGCCTACTATGCCACAGCACTAGCCTGCACTTCTACTTTTATAACCAGGGTTGGGAGGTGAAACTGGAGAAGCAGATTTATAAATGGAGTTTTGCTTATGGCCATGTCAGCAGAACTGGGAATTTAGTCTCTTCCTGTAAACAAGCAGCAACTAATAAAAATAAAATACAACAACTGTTTTCAAACTTTAGCCAATGGGAACTGCAGGATTACAATGTTTCAGAAAAGAGAAGCCAATGGGCTGAGCTTTACTCTTGGCCCTGTTTTCTACCTGGAGGCACTTGGAAAATCACTATGCAAGCAGGGGGAATTTCTGAGATGAGAAGACAGAAGTCAAACTTCAGAGAAACTGAAGAGGCTAAAATGTGTGGATCAGGGTATTAGAGAGAAAGAATTCTTTGTCAGGGTGGTTGCTGAATCATAAGCTGTGTGGGTGAGAGGTGAAAATCCACAAAGTTAGGCATGGAATCGCTAGAAGCCATACATAGAATTACTCCAAGAGTTCATGGAAGGCTAGGAGATGTCCAAGTTCCATAGAACGAAGAATACTAGTTAACTACCATGGTAATCCATAAAATTACAAGAAAGGTCACACCTTAACAATGGGATTAAATCAGTATTAAAGTAGAGGCAATTCTACAAACAAAAAGTCAGTACTTGAAAGATGATCCACAGGTAACTCAACTGCTGCAAAAAAAAAAAAAAAAATCCCACTACTCTTAAATTCAATGAAATTGAGACCTTAACTTAAAATTAACAATGCCTAATATCTAATTTTAAAAAAACTTACAAATGACAAAAGAAAAACGTGACTTCAATCAACAGATAAATCAATTAATAGAAACAAATTCCCAAACGACTATTAGCAAAGACTTAAAAGCAGTTATTTTTAAGGATTTCAAGAAAATGCAAACAAAATCCTACATATACAGTCATGACTGTATAATAAGGTTTCAGTCAATAACAGACCACATATTTGACAGTATGTAACACATGACCCAGACATGCAGTTGGCTATATAATCTAGCTTTGCGTAAGTATGATTTATGAGAATCACCTAACCAGAACTTGCAAGCACCCTAATGATGATATTATGGTAAAGTTTTTTTAAGGAATATACATTCAGAACCCTCATTGGTATGACTAGGGTCATCTTCCACTGCATTTCCTAGGCACATTAGCAGGACGCTGGATCTGAGGTGGAATAGCCGGGACTAGAGCTTGCACCTATATGAGATGTTGGCATAGCATGCAGAAGCTTAACCTACTATGCCACAAGTCTTCCACTCCCCAAGAACTTCAATTTCAAAGAGAGGAAAAATGTAGTATCAATGTAAATGCAAAAGAAAATCTGCTATTTACACAGAACACTTAATAATTATTTCCTATGATATCAATCAATAATTCCAAGTGTCATCTTTATATGCAATATCATAACAGTTTCTTTGAAAGGCACAAAATAAATGGAAGATCTCATAAACATAAGATTCCTAGGCAAAAAATTCCTAAGCTAAACTCTGTTAGTCTTCTATTATCATGAAATTTATTTGTGAAATATTTGCTTTCCACTCACCATATCCTACTTTTTAATTTAAGTTGATATGGTTATCACTTCACTTCATTCTTATTATGATAAGGAAGGAAAGACCATGGAGTGATCACTGAGAGAAATTAACACAGAACAAACATAAGCAATACAGGTAACTTTCTGTCTATATTTGGGAGTTAATACATTTTTAGAAGTCTTTGAGCAACTGTAGAACATTTTTAAGAGATGACTTGTACATTTTACATAGATTATTCCCTTCTTTTGATTTATTGCCTCATTTCTACTTTTTAAAAATATTTGATAGAGCATTTACAATAGGAGAAATCAGAGAGGTAAAAATTAAAAAAAAAATGGAGGAATTAGTAGTCTCTTATCATTCCCCTGTACCTAAAAAGCTACGTTTCAAACGAGATGGTAAAAATACACAAAAATAAACTCTTACTATTCAAAAGAAACAATTCTGATTTTTAAAGCTTGTATCTCAACAGCTGCAGCTCAAGATTTACTATGCAGGAGGGAAACCAAAAAACTCAGTCATACCTCCACTCTCCTTAGGTAACAGGCTGATGTCAAATAAAAGTCAACTACCTTTATCTGCAGAAAATAAATCTTAATTCTGAGGTTAGACACAATAAAGAAAGAAAAAAGAATGAGAAAATGTTTGACTTGACACAGAAGTACTGATAAAAGGGAGAATTCATCACCAAAAATATTTATAAACTATATGTGTATGGATACAAAAAGTGTTTAAAATCAGAGCAATCTCTTTGTCCCTCTCTCTCACTGTCCAACTCTATCAAATTAAAAAAAAAATAATAAGAGCAAACAACAATGTATCCATTAACATGTTACATTTTATTTTATAGAGTAACTATTTTTCAGAGCACTTTTACAGTGATGTCTATGAGATTCAATTATTGGTTCATTGAGGGTAAAGTGATAATCCTTAATTTTCTTTAATATATCAAACTGTCCATGAAGGTAATATATTCTAGATGCTAGTTAATTGGGTGATTTTCATTATTTTGTTAAAATGTAGCTGAATTATAGTTTATCTCATTCTCTCCTTTCTCTTTTAAAAAGTTCATTTCTACATACTATGTAGCTAATATTCCAATTGTAATACTTTACTATTAGAATTAAAATAGCGGATTGTTAGCCAATTGTAAATTTAAAAGAAGTGAGGACAATTTGTCAAAGACATGGATATAGCCTTAATTTCTGAAAAGACAGTAAGCAACAGCAAGATATAGCACCAGTGACTAGAGTAAAACTCAGTAATAATAGGAAAATTTTATTAAACATAATCAGTACTGATTAATGAAAATGGTCTCGATAAATTAGGGGTATTGTTCTAGTGACAAAATAAAAAATATTTGTGGTGGGTGAAAATGTTAAATTTCAACATCTTTTATGAAAAACAACTGAAAATATTTTCACTAAGTTTTAAAATTGTCATGAAGTGGTTGACATGAATTAGCAAAGAAAGAGAAAAGAAAAACTTGGCATCTTAAGAATTTAACCACACAATTTGTGACCTTTATTATTATTCACTGAAAACTGCCTAACTCTACAAACTCAGACTATGGTACTCTTGTTCTTTGACCTCATTTCTAAGAAATTTTATCTATTGTTGGTACTGGTTTCCTTACTGACAAAAAAAATCACAATTTCATTAATATAAACTGTGGATGCTTTGCAAATAATATAGATGTAATATAGTAGCTTAAACTTATGATCTTTATCTAAGAACATAATATGATTCTTGTAGATACTTGATTAATATATAGAACCTAATGATTTAAGACATAAATTGAATTCACTGAAGCAGAACATAATAAACTGTTAAGAATAACTTGTAACTAGAATTTGCTTCAATCCTATATGACACTCTCCTTTCCTTATCTAACTTGTACTAAGAAATACTACTTAGGCAAAAAGTTCTGTAAAAATATCTGACTAAAGATACCTGAACAATTAACTCTAAAGATTTTAATATTATTTGGTAAATTCCATTAAAGGAAATGATTATCACCACAAAACTTACTCTTTTATGTAGTATTTTAAAAACAATGTTTTACCAAGCAGAAAATCAGTTTCCTATCGTGTACAAAAAAAATGTGATGGAGATGGAGGAAATAATAAAGTAAGATACTGAAATGATAAAAGACTGAATTTGAAATAATCAAATAAAGGGCTGTGCATGTTTTTTTTTTTCAATTATGAAAAAAATGGGTTAAAGTGTTAATATTGCAAACTTTTAGGTCATATGTAATGTAAATTACCTAATACCTGTGACAGCACATTTGCCTTGTGGAAATTACACTCTAAGTCAACAGTAAACAAACATATACATTCACTATAAGGTATAAGTGCTGTTACAGAAAAAAACAAGGGTCCACAGAGGGAAATAGAAAGGAAGAAATATTTTAGATAAGGTAGAAATAGATTTTTTGAAGAAGTGATATATGGACTAAGGTGACTAAGGTCAAAGACTTAGGGATAGGTGTTGTGGTGCAGCGAGTTAAGCGAATGTTTAGTAAAACCTTATCAAATATCTAATTGCTGGTTCAAGTACTGGCTGCTCCACTTCTGATCAAGCCTCCTGCTAATGTACCTGGGAAAGTGGCACATGATGGCCCAAGTACCTGGGGCCCCTGGCACTCCCGTGAGAGAACTGGATGGAATTCTGGGTTCTTGGGGTTTCAACCTAGTCATCTACTTTTCAAGCTGTTGCAGGCTTTGAAGGAGTGAGCCAGCAAATAGAAGATATCTCTCTTGGTCTCATTCTGTCACTCTTTCAAACAAATAAATAATATTTTTCAAAATAAAAGACGAAAATATTTGGAAGGAACTACCTATGAGAAGACCAGTAATTAGCAGGCGAGAAAACGGAACATCAGGAGCAAAGCCCTAAAGTCAGAAAACCAATGATATTACAAATGAAAGAAGTTTTCTAATAATGTATATGATAAGGGGCTTATATCTAGAAGATATGGGGCATTATTACAATTAAATTACAAAAGACAAATAACTAGAAGTGGGTTGTTAAGCCTAGCAGTTGATAAACCAGCAGCCCACACTGGAGTGTATAGGTTTGATCAGCTCTAACTCCTGACTCCGGCTTCCCTCCAATGTGGACCATGGTAGATAGTGGTGGTAGCTCAAGTAATTGTATTTTTCTGCAACCTGAATTTTTCTTTCAACTCCTGTCTTATGCTCTAGCCCAGACCAGCCAAAGCTGTTGACAGCATTTGGAGAATGAGCCAGCAGATGACAGTTCTGTCTATATCTCTATTTCTCTTTGTGCCTCACAAATAAGTAATTTTTAATATTTTATTTTTAAAGAGTTATTTTTATTTATTTGAAAGACAGAGGTACATACATGAGGTAGAGCCATAGAGAGAGAGAGAGGTCTTTCATTCCACTGGTTCACTCCTCAGATGACCACAATGGCTAGAGCTGAGCTGATCTGAAGCCAGCAGCCAGGAGCTTCTTTCAGGTCTCCCACATGAGTGCAGGGGCCCAAGGACTTGGACCATCTTCTACTGCTTTCCCAGGCTATAGCAGAGAACTGGATTGGAAGTGGAGCAGCCAGGACTCAAACTGGTGCCCATATGGGATGCTGGCGCTGCAGGCTGAGGCTTTAACCCACTAAACCATGATGCTAGCCGCACAAATAAGTAATTGTAAAAAATTAAAACATACAATCAATTTTGTTTTTTTGACAGGCAGAGTGGATAGTGAGAGAGAGAGACAGAGAGAAAGGTCTTCCTTTTTGTCGTTAGTTCACCCTCCAATGGCCGCTGCGGCCGGCACATTGTGCTGATCCAAAGCCAGGAGCCAGGTGCTTCTCCTGGTCTCCCACGCGGGTGCAGGGCCCAAGCACTTGGGCCATCCTCCACTGCCTTCCCGGGCCATAGCAGAGAGCTGGCCTGGAAGAGGGGCAACCAGAATAGAATCCGGCGCCCCAAATGGAACTAGAACCCGGTGTGCCGGCGCCGCAAGGCGGAGGATTAGCCTGTTAAGCCACGGTGCCGGCCAAAACATACAATCAATTTTAAAATGGGCAAAGTACCTAAATATTTCTCCAATTAAAATATCAAATTACCAATAAGCAAATGAAAAAAGGAAAAACATCATTAGTTACCAGGGAAATACAAGTAAGAAGAAATGTGATGAAGGAAACAATTCTACTCCTAGGGTAGTATATACTGAAGAGAAATGAAAACATTATGTTCACACAGACAGTTGCGCATGAATTTATAGGAGCATTTTCATAATAGAGAAAAAGTATAAACAGTGTAAATGTCAAATTAGTGCATACATACAATATGGCATATCCAACCAATGGACTATTATGCAACCATAAAAAGGAATGAAGTAGATGGCTGAATAGGGAGGAAGCTTACTGCTCTAGGCGAGGGGAAGATAGTTTAAAAAAAAAGTTGAGACAGTGCAATCTCAAAAAATAGTTAGGGAGAACACTATAGTGGAAATTCCACAGAAGGAAGGAGGATGCTATGTATCTATGTGGAGGGTGTAGACATGCAGCACAAGCATGAACACAACACAAGAGGCCAGCAGCCTAGAGTCTCAGCACCAGGTTTGGAGAGTGAGGTAAGCAGACTGCAGGAGCCCATGCCACTGGCAAAATAGCTGCAGGGTGATCCTGGTGGGAGTCTGGCCTGGAGCTCTGTGGGGAACAGGGTATCTGTCAACCTAGAGGGAAAAGGGGCATGTTTCTCTGTCGCCATCCCCCTGACAAAGACACCTAACAACTGACTGAGAGGGAAGGCACCATTTTGGACATACATAACAGCTTCAGGAACTTGTGTTTGTGTCCAGAAACTGGCCAAGAGGAGACACCTATGTCTGGCCAGGAGGATTAATGAGAGGATGGGCACCCACATATGACTGTGGGGTGCCTCAAGCCTACCAACACATCACAGGCTCTGGTGCTCAAACTGCCTAGGAAGAGCACTCACAGGAAACTGACTCTGGGAGTGTCCACACCTCTCTGTGCATGATATGGACTAGTTGGGTAGAGTGGATCCTTAGTGCCCCATGACTGTGGGAGCCTTCCTTGTGTGCTGGGAATGTAGGAACACAAGACTGTATGGGAGGGTACTGGGTGTGGTGGGGTCTCTGGGCACTCACGGTGGCAGCTCCACATGCTCAGGCTTTCTGATTGCCTGCAGTGAATCATTGCAGTAGGACCCATGCTCACACGGAGGACTGCACAGATCCTTTGTGTGGTTCTTTTGGTAGCATAGATGAGTATTGCACCCACTGTGCCTGGGTATTGAACACCTTGGAAGAGAGGTGGTGAGGGTGTGATTATGTCAACAGAGCTAATCAAATCTTGGGTTTAGGGCTAGATACTTGCCCCATACTGGAGCTCTGAAAGAGCACCCTGGCTAAAACCAGCACACACATCTGGGTATTCAATGAAAGTGCAGGCACTCCACTAAGCCACAGAGGAACAGTGCAAATATAAAAGCCATCAGAAGTAAAAAAAAAAAAAAAAAAAAAAAAAAAAAAAAAAAAAAAAAAAAATTCCACTAATGCCTAAAAATAAATGCAGAAACCGAAGAAAAAAGATATATGAAAAGATATGGAAGACATGAAGCCCCGAAGAGAACATAACAACAATTCAATATTAAAATGTGAAGATGAAGAGATTGATGAAAGGCCAGAAATGGAAATCAAAAGACTAATCAGGGGAGTACTCAGAAGCAATGAGAAGGAAATCCACAAATTAAAGAAATTCATACATGATATGAATGTTAATATTTCATAAAACTGATATTTTAAAGACAAATCAATATGAAATATTAGAAATGAAGAATTCAGTAGATCAAATAAAAATGTGGAGAAAAGCCTAACAGATTTGGTGAGGTGGAAGAAAGATTAACTGACTTAGGAGACCTATCTTTGGAAATTTTATAGTCATAGGATGAGGGGAGGGGAAGAAGGAGGGGGAGGAGGAAAAGAGGAAAGGGAGGAAGAGGAGAAGGAGGAGAAGAAGAAGAAATTAGAACATTTAAAAACAGTGGTGGAGGCCGGCGCCATGGCTCAACAGGCTAATCCTCCCCCTTGTGGCGCCGGCACACCGGGTTCTAGTCCCAGTTGTGGCGCCGGATTCTGTCCCGGTTGCCCCTCTTCCAGGCCAGCTCTCTGCTATGGCCCAGGAAGGCAGTGGAGGATGGCCCAAGTGCTTGGGCCCTGCACCCGCATGGGAGACCAGGAGAAGCACCTGGCTCCTGCCTTCGGATCTGCGCGGTGCGCCAGCAGTAGCGCGCCAGCCGCGGTGGCCATTGGAGGGTGAACCAATGACAAAAGGAAGACCTTTCTCTCTGTCTCTCTCTCTCACTGTCCACTCTGCATGTCAAAAAAAAAAAGAAAAAAGAAAAAAAAAGAAAACAGTGGTGGAGATTTATAGGATACTATCAAATAAATCAACATATGGATCTTAGGAGATCCTGAAGGTATGGAAAAACAGAATGGATTAGAAAGACAATTTAGTTTAATAATTACAGAAAATGTTCACAATTTGGAGGAAAAAAAGGGACATCCAAGTACAGGAAGCACACAGAACTCCTAACAGAAATGACGAGAAAAGATCTTCACCATGATACACTGCAATCAAACTTTCAACAGTAAATCATAAAGAAAAGAGTCTAAAATATGCATGACAGAACCATCAGATTAGTTTCCAAGGATCTCCAATTAGACTCACAGATGACTTCTTATTAGAAACCCTAAGAGGCTAAGAGAGACTGGTGAGACAATTCCAAGTCTCAAGAGAGAAAAAAAAAATGTCAACTCAGAATACTGTACACTGCAAAGCCCTGTGAAGGTGAAATAAGGACCTACTATAAAAAAATATTGAAAGAATTTTTCATGACTCATCCAGCCTTACAAAAACCTTACAAAAGATGCTTAAGGATGTGCTATACACAGAAATACAGAAACATGGTAATCACTATGAAAAAAGACCAAGGCAAAAATCTCCCAGTAAAAATACAAAGGAAATACAAACTAAACAGGAAAATTTTGGAAAAATGGCAGGGCCAGGTTTTTCTTATCAATAGTCATCTTGATTGTAAGTGTCCTCAACTCACCAGTTAAAGATATAGACTGGCTGATTGGATTAATAAACAATACTTATTTATTTGCTGCCTAAAAGAAACAAATCTTACCAACAATGATATACACAGATTGAAAGGGAGTGGATGGGGCCGGCACCATGGCTCAATAGGCTAATCCTCTGCCTACGGCGCCAGCACTCCGGTTCTAGTCCCGGTCCGGGCGCCGGATTCTGTCCCAGTTGCCCCTCTTCCAGGCCAGCTCTCTGCTATGGCCCGGGAATGCAGAGGAGGCTGGCCCAAGTGCCTGGGCCCTACACCCCATGGGAGACCAGGAGAAGCACCTGGCTCCTGCCTTCGTATCTGCGCGGTGTGCAGGCCGCAGCATGCCAGGCGCAGCGGCCATTGGAGGGTGAACCAACGGCACAAGGAAGACCTTTCTCTCTGTCTCTCTCTCTCACTGTCCACTCTACCTGTCAAAAACAAACAAACAAACAAACAAAAAACACATTGAAAGGGAATGGATGGAAAAAGATACTCCATGCTAACAGGAAGCAAAAAAGAGCAGGAGTAGGCATTCTAATATCAGATTAAAAACTTTTAAAAAAGAGAGAAAGAAAGGCACTATGTAATGTTTAAGAGATGAATTCAACAGGAAGGAGTGACTATAATAAATGTATATGCACCTAATTACAGAGCACCTGGCTATTTAAAAGAAATGTTAATGGATCAAAACAGAAATAGATTCCAATACAATAGTAACAAAGGAATTCAACACCCTCCTTTCATCAACAGACAGATTAACAACACAGAAAAACAGCAAGGAAGCAACAGATTTAACTGACATTGTAGAAAAAAAATGGGCCTAATGAATATCTACAGAACTTTTCATCCCACTGTGACAGAATACACATTCTTCTCTACAGTACATGGAATTTTCTCTAGGCTAGACCATATGCTAGGCCATAAAGCAAGTCTCAGCAAATTCAAAAAAATAGAAATCATACCATGCATCTTCTCGGACCACAATGGAAAGAAGCTGGAAATCAACAACTCAAGACTCTCTAAAACATAAACAAACACATGAATACTGAACAACATGCTCCTAAATGAACACTGGGTCATAAAAGAAATCAAAAGAGAAATCAAAAAATTTCTGGAAACAAATTTGACAACAATACAGCATATCAAAAATTATGGGAGACAGCAAAAGCAATGTTAATAAGGAAGTTCAAAGGAAATGGTGACTATGTCAAGAAATTGGAAAGTCACCAAATAAATGAGCTATATCAGTGCACCTCAAGGACCTAGAAAAACAACAAAAAATCAAACCCAAAATTAGTAGGAAAAAGGAAATAATTAAAATTAGAGATGAAATAAATAAATTGAAACAAAAAAATACAAAAGATCAGTGAAACAAAGAGCTATTTTTTTTTGAAAAAATAAAACTGATACACTATTGGCACAACTAAACAAATAGGAGGAAGACAGAAATAAATAAAATCAATGATGAAAAAGGAAATATAATAACAGATAAAACAGAATGAAAAAGAATGACAGGAATTACTAAAAAGAGCTGTATGCCAACAAGTTGGGAAACCTAGAAGAAATGGGTAGATTCTTAGACACATACAACCGACCAAAATTGAGCCATGTAGACAAAGAAAACCTAAGCAGATCAATAACAAAGAAATTGAATCAATAATAAAAACCTTCCCAACAAAAAAAGGCCTGGGACCAGACAACTTCAATGCTGAATTCTATCAGATATTTAAACAACTAATACCAATTTTTCTCAAGCTATTCAAAACAATCCAAAGGGAGGCAATCCTCTCAAACTCTATGAAGCCTGAATCACCTAAATTCCTAAGTCAGAAAAAGATACAACAGAGAAAGAGATATCCCTGATGAGCATAGATGCAAAAATCTTCAACAAAATATTACGTGATCAAATCCAACAACAAACAAGAAAGATCATTTACTTGTACCAAGTGGGATTTATCCCTGGTATGCAGGGATTGTTCAGCATTTGTAAATTATTTACAAACTGAACAAAAACTATATGGTTATCTCAATAGATGCAGAAAAGGCATGCAATAAAATACAATGTCCTTTCACAATGAAAACCTCAAGCAAACTGTGTATAGAAGGAACATTCCTCAACACAATCAAGGCAGTTTATTTTGTAGATGACACGATCCTATATATAAGGGATCCAAAAAATTTAATGACAGCCTATTGGAACTCATCAAAAAGTTTGCTAAAGTGGCAGGATATAAAATCAACACAAAAAAATCAATAGTTTTTGTATACACAGACAATGTCATGGCTGAGAAAGAACTTTTAAGATCAGTCCCCTTCACAATAGCTTCAAAAAGAATTAAATAATTTGGAATAAATTTAACCAAGGATGTCAATCTACATTGAAAAGTATAAAACATTAAAGAAAGAAATAGAAGAAGATACAAAAATAAGGAAAAATATTACACATTCACAGACTGGAAGAATCAATATTATAAGAACATCCATGCCACTGAAAGCAATTTACAGATACAATGCGATTCTAATCAAAATACCCAGGACATTCTTCTCTGATCAAGAAAAAATGATGATAAAATTCATATGGAAACACAAGAGACCCCAAATTGCTAGGGCAATTTTATACACCAAAAATAAAACCAGAAGCATCACAAAATCAGATTTCAAGATATACTACAGAGCATTATAATCAAAACAGCATCCTACTAGAAAAAGAACAGATGGGTAGACCAATGGAATAGAACAGAAACTCCAGAAATCAACGCATGCATCTACAACCAATTGATTTTTGACAAAGTAACTAAGATCAATACCTGGAGCAAGGACAGTCTCTTCAAAAACTGGTGCTGAGAAAACTGGATATCCACAAGCAGCAGTATGACACAAAGCCCCCACTAAAAATGGATCAAAGACATAAATCTATAACCTGATACCATCAAATTATTAGAGAACATTGGGGAAAATCTGCAAGACATTGGCACAGGCAAAGCATTTACAGAAAAGATCCCAGAAGTACAGGTATTCAAAGACAAATTGACAAATGGGATTACATCAAGCTGAGAAGCTTTTGCATTCAAAACTAACACTCAGCAAAGTGAAGAGGCAACTGACAGAATGACAGAAAATATCTGCAAACTATGCAACTGATAAAGGGTTAATATTCAGACTCTAAAAAGAGTTCAAGAAACTCAACACAATTAAAACAAAGAATCCACTTAAGAAACGGGCAAGGGAGCAATACTGTGTTGTAGCGGGTAAAGCCACCACCTGCAGTGCTGGCATCCCATATGGGTGGTAGTTCAAGTCCTGGTTGCTCCACTTCCGATCCAGCTCTCTGCTATGACATGGGAAAGCAGTATAAGATGGCCCAAGTCCTTGGGACCCTGCATCTGTGTGAGAAACCTGTAAGAAGCTCCTGGCTCCTTTCTATGGAGACAGTTGCACATATCTGTAAATATGCTAAAAACCACTGAATTTTACACTTTAAATCAATGAACTGTATGCTGCATTAACTATTTTCTCAATAAATATTTTACAAAAAAGTGAAAACAGACCTGCATGGTTGATACAAAATACACCGGATAATTACTATAGAAAGACATGAAAGAGAATGGGAAAGTAACAGCTTCATTCATACAGTGGCACACATTAGTTCTCACTCCTCTGTCTACTTCCTAGAATGCCCCAAGGAAATGAATTTTTAAGCATGGGCTTCTGAAGAATGGCTTGGTAGAGTTCCTGTTGTGGACTTCCTAGCTACATTCAGAAAGTTATTTGAATCAGAAATAACTAATATGTTTGAGGCTTTCAGAAAACAATGTATTTAAATTTCAAAGATTAGAATAAGGCAATCAATGCCAAGAGACTGGCATTGGAGTTAACTGTGAGTTAACTGTGAATTTCAACTACTGGGCTGGCCTTCTCAGTGGCACTAGAAACACAGATAAAAGACATGACAAAAAACAAACAAACAAAAAAGAAACTTAATGTCCACTTTGAAGGTTTCAGCCCAAACTTAGTAAATATACATCAAAATGGATTCTCAATAAAGACAGGAGTTCCACAGTTACAAGGTAAATAGGATATAGATGGAATTTAGAATTCTGATGATTTTATATGGGTCTGGGTGGTAAATAAATATTATACAAGTAATTTATTAAAGGTAATGAATTGAAGCAGCATTGTGGTTCAGCACGGTAGGCCTCTTCGTGTTCTACCAGCATCTCAGGTTCCAATCCTGAAAGCTCCACTTCCAGTTCAGGTTCAGCTTCCTGCTCATGTTCCTGAAAAGACATCAGAGGTGGTCCAACTGCTTGGGCTCCTTACACCCAAATGGGACACCTGCATGGTATTCTGGCTCCAGGCTTTGGGATATGTAAACTATGGAATACTACAGACCAATAAAAAAAATATGAAATCCAGTCATTTGCAACAAAATGGATGAATCTGGAAAACATACTTAGTGAAATAAGCTAGTCCTAAAGTGACAAATTACCACACGTTCTCCCTGATCTGTAAGAACTAATAGAGCACCTAAAATGAAATCTGTAGAACTGTAATTGACACTTCAAGAAGGGATGACTTGAGCTGCCCTCATCCTGAATGTTGAGGAACAGCTTTGTATTGTTGTTGTTGTTGTTTGTTGTTTTCTTCATACTACGTGTTGAACTCTTTACTTAACATAGAGTTAATCATATATGTATAAAGTCAATTGAGGATGGATCTCAGCAAAAAATAAAGAGTAGGGGCTGGCGCCCTGTTGCTCACTTGGCTAATCCTCCACCTGTGGCACCAGCACCCTGGGTTCTAGTCCAGGTTGGGGCGCCGGATTCTGTTCCAGTTGCTCCTCTTCCAGTTCAGCTCTCTGCTGTGGCCCGGGAAGGCAGTGGAGGATGGGCTAAGTCCTTGGGCCCTGCACCCACATGGGAGACCAGGAGGAAGCACCTGGCTCCTGGCTTCGGATCGGCGCAGTGCACTGGCTGTAGCGGCCATTTGGCGGGTGAACCAACAGAAAGGAAGACCTTTCTCTCTGTCTCTCTCTCTCACTGTCTAACTCTGCCTGTCAAAAAAAAAAAAAAAAATTAAGAGTAGGAATAAGAGAGGGAGGAGGAAGTTTGTAACTGTAAAGCTGTGTAGTTCTGCACACATTCCTATGGACTTACTTCTAAGGGTACAGTTTAAAAACCTGTCACGGAACCACAAATCCCATTAAGCTGGGTGGTAAAATTGCCATCTTAAGTATTAAAGTGATCATATTAAGTGTTAAAGTGAACATATAAATAGGATCAAGTTTCTGGTAATAATAATAGATAGAATTAAAAAGGAAAGAAATTTCCAACATGGGAAGCAGTCCACACAGCTGACTCATAGAATGACAGTCATTTTAAGTTACACTCTGACCTTAGAATCAGTCCTTAAGGCTTTCTGGTCTGGCTGAAAAGCCCATGAGAGCATTTCAGGCATGGAAAGCCAAGACACTGGCAAAACATGTTCTACATGAAGAATCTCTGTGAGTGAAACCCCAGTGCAAAGAACTAGCCATCAAAGAAGGATGTACTTTTCTCTAAAGGGAAAAGAGAACTTCCAGTTTCCTCAGGGCTTTTGTCTAAATACTGACATAGTTTGTGGATTCAAAAGGCTTCCAAGCCTAGGGAGCTCATGTCAAGGTGACTTGGGTGGTCGCTGATGTCATATATAAGAGTGTTAATTGTTAAATTAACAACAGGAATCACTGTGTACTAACTTCAAATGCAGGACCTCTGTTGTTAAAGAGTTATATTAAGAGAATTAATTGTAAAACTAGTTATCAAACAGTTTTTTTGTGTGTACGTGTGTGTGCAAATTGTTGAAATCATTACTTAGTATAGAGCTGGTCTTCCGTGTACAGTTAATTGAAAATGATTCTTAACAGAGAATGGGACTGGAAATGGGAGAGGGAGAAGGAGGAGGGGTGGGAGTACACATGGGAGGGCGGGTATGGTGGGAAGACTAACTATATTCCTAAAGTTGTACTTATGAAATTTGTATTCCTTAAAATTTTAAATTAAAAAATTTAAAAATTAATTTTTAAAAAAGTACAAAATGGAATATAGAAAACTGGCCAGTGAGTTATACTCAATAGCACCCAGCAGATCTCATTTTAAAAGTTCAGAAAAAAACAAAACAAACTACATCACTACCTTACTACTTTACTATTTCTCATAGGGAGGGCATTGTAATTCAGTCTCCAGTAGTTCCTGACATGGTAACCAGTACTAGGTTTCAACCATAGTACAACCCTCCTTTTCTTCTCAAGCCTCCTTGCTTCATTTTTGTCTTCTGAAAAAGCAACAAGTTACTACACTAGTTCATGTCATTCTGATTACCTAAACTCAAAAAATGCAGAAATTATATTCTAAGTAGAAATTATTTTTACCACATAGAAGTTTTTCTTCTTTGTAATTATGTAAGTATGTGTGTGCACATGCATGTGTTTCTGTATACATACAAAACATACATACAGATGCACCTATATACACACACAGAAAAGATTAATCAGTAGCATTTAAATGGCCATTTACATTTTAATATGGTAATCCTAAAAAGATCACAAAGGGAAATAACAAGTAGATGATGTGTCAAGATTCTTATTTATGGATGAAGATGAATCATCTAGCAGCTAACACTGATGCCAACGAGCTAACAAGAAGCAATTTAACAGATGAGGAGATGCTAGCTGTGGCAAGCAGGATAAATCTAGAGGGTGGGAGATATAGGAAGAGAATGTTAGCAAGTGCATACAACTGAAGTGATTTTTCCCCACAACAATGAAATAATATCTCAAAATTTTGCAGTGCAAATGATGACTAAAATAACACCTATCTAAAATAAGTGAATCATGACCTCAGAATCAGAAAAGCAGATGGGGAAGTATGACTCTCATTTTCTTTTAAAGATCTATTTTATTCATCTAAAAGACAAGAGTCAGAGAGAGGTAGAGACAGAGAGAGAGGTCTTCCATCTGCTGGCTCACTCCCCAGATGGCCACAATGGCCAGATCTGAAGCCAGGAGCCAGAAGCTTCCTCTGGGTCTCCCATGCGGGTGCAGAGGCCCAAGGACTGGGGCCATCTTCTACAGCTATCCCAGGCCATAGCAGAGAGCCGGATTGGAAGAGGAGTAGCCAGGACTAGAACCGGCGCCCATATGGGATGCCGGTGCCTCAGGCCAGGGCTTTAACCCGCTGCAACACAGCACCTGCCCGGACTCTCACTATTAAAATAACTTCTGTGTCCTAAAGTATCACAAGCTTAATTGTAGTATTTTTCGAATTGTACAATTGACATTTAACTTATTTAACTGTGTTTTAAAAATTATATTATTTTATATAGTTTTATATTCTTACAAAATGCATTTGACTCTTTCCATACTGAGTTATAGATATCCCTTCTTTGTACTCTCTTAGGTACAAGGGAAAGACAGACATTATTCTGAATTTCTCTCCCATTTTCTGGCATCCTGCTAAGAGTATATGAACAGTGACACAGATATCAGCCATATCAGAATGAAACAGTAATTATGAATTCAGTCAGGTTTTGTAAGATTTCTTCCTGGGGCACCTCTAACATAACCCATGGCTGCCTAGATCCTTCTATACATCTTCACAAGGACCACAGAAATGGGGGCTGGTGCTGTGACACATTTGGTTAAAGCCCCAGCCTGCAGCACCAGTATCCCATATGGGTGCTGGTTTGAGTCCAACTGCTCCATTTCCGATCCAGCTCCCTGCTAATATGCCTGGGAAAGCAGCTGAGGATGGCTCAATTCCTTGGGCCCCTGCACTCATGTGAGAGACCCAGAAGAAGGTCCTGCCTCCTGGCTTCAGATCGGTTCAGCTGTGGCCATTGCGACTATTTGGGAGTGAACCATCAAATGGAAAACCTCTCTCTCTCTCTCGCTCTCTCTCTCTTGCTCTTTCAAATAAATAAAATAAATCTTAAAAAAAAGAATCATACCACAATAATGCCATGACCTCTCTTACTATGAGGAAAGATCAGGCTAAACTGAGAATAATGTTTTAGTCAAATATATGTTTCATGAACAGACAGAAAGGCAATAAGGGTTACTATCTACTGTGGTGGGAAAATAAAGAATTACACAGGATTAGAAATTGTCCACAACTCCTGAAAACAAAGTATGTGCCAGGGAATGAACTGAAAACAAAATATGTGCCAAGGGCCTTGTGAGCTACAAGGAAGCCATGGCGGCTTTGAATTAGAGAAGTAATATGATTCAATTTGTGTTTCAGCATCACCGTACTCTAGCAGCTGTGCTGAGAACAGACTGAACGCGTGGCAGGATAGTACAACAGGGGAGAGATGAGAGTGGTTGTGGATGAGGACAAGAGGTAGGATTTCACCTATGTAGAGGCAAGAGGCTTTGCTGACAGATGAGTTGTGGGATATGGAGAAAGACAAGTTCAAGAATGCCTTTAGCTTTATTACCTGGAGAACCTGAAGCACAAAGATGCCATTTCTGAAATGGGGAAGAATGCCAAAGGAAAGTGTCAAAACTTTATCTCAGTCACTTAAATCTTGATATGCTCATGGACCTTTCTAGCAGAGATGTCAAGCAGGTAGTTAGATATATGAGTCCTGAATTCATGGCAAAGATGGGAATTTGAGATATCAATCTGAGAGTCACTGAATATGAGGTGATATCTCCACAACAGTAACAGAGCTAGTAAAAAGGTGACAAATGAGAACTGAGCTCTGTGACACTCCAACTTTAAAGGCTGGCAAGATATGAAAGATCCAAGAAAGGAAACAAGGAATTATTTGCTGGAAATGAAAACAAAGACAATACAAGTATGTTTTCTAAAAGACAAATGAAGAAAGTGTTTCAAAAAGAAGGCAGGATCAGTGATGTACAGTGATGCTGCCATGTCTGACCAGTGGATTTAATGCAGGTGAAGTATTAAGAATGAAGCCCCAAGGCCAGAACTGTGGTATAGTAAGCTAAGACTCCACCTGTGGCGCCCCCATCCCATATTGGCACTGGTTCATGTCCCTGCTGCTCCTCTTTCAATCCATCTCTCTGCTATGGACTGGAAAAGCAGCAGAAGATGACCCAAGTGCTTGGGCCCCCTGCACCCACATGGGAGACATGGAAGAAGCTTGTGAGTCCTGGCTCCAAATCGGCTCAGCTCCAACTATTGCAGCCATCTGGGGAGTGAACCAATGTATGCAAGACATTTTTTCTGTCTCTCCCTCTCTCTATCTGTAACTCTACTTCTCAATTAAATAAAATCTTATAAAAAAATGAAATTCTGATTAGCATGCAAGTGGGTTCAAGAGAAAATGGAAAGAAAATCTCCAGCACCAGGTATGGACAACTCCTTTGAGGAATTCTGCAGTAAAAGGGATGACATAAAGAGGAGTGTAGTGAGGGGAATGTGAACTTAAGATATTTTAAATATTGGACAAAAAAAATTAAGGAAAATACTTTTAATATGAGAAAACAAATAACATGCAGTTGGCTTATAGAAAGATCCAGTGGAGGTAACTCCTTCTCCCCCCCTCAAAAAATGAAAAAACAAAAAACCCAAAACAAAATAATAAAGAAAAAGGAAATTCAGCTCTAAAAGTGTTTTCATCTATCATGACATGGGTGATTCTAGAGTATGTTGTATAAAGTAAAATAAGCCAGACAAGCACAGACAAGTGATAAATGATTTCACATAAATGAGGAATCTAAAGAATTTGAACTCATACAATCTTAGCTTTGGATACTGGTTACCAGAAGTTAGGGGCAAAGGTATTGGAGGAGACAGTGATCAACTGATAACAAGATTTGTTATATAAAAGGAGTAAGTTTAACAAATCTGTTTGTACAACATGAAGACTAAAGTTAATAAAAATGTATTACATAGCTGAAAATAAACAATTTTAAACATTTTAAATATTAGATCATAAAAAGGCATGCATATAAGGTGATATATATACTACTGAGCTTGTCTTAGCAATTATATAATGTATTCATATCTCAAATGTGTAATTAATGGATGTATAAACAATAAAACCTAAAACAAGGATAGAAAAATATAAAAATTCAGATTTAAAAGACAGAGTATTTAATAAAAAGAATCTAGGGAAAAGTCCAAGGGTAAAGCTTTGATACTTGGATTCACTGAAAGATGTGTCAGTGGGGAAAGTTTCCAAAAATGGAACTATCTTGAGAGCCTCTTCCAGAAAAAAGCTTAATATCACTCACACATTTCTGAAGGCAAAAGAGTAGGTCAAACAAGAAGGAAACACAAGGTCTAGATTTG
This sequence comes from Lepus europaeus, assembly GCF_033115175.1. Classification (NCBI taxonomy): domain Eukaryota; kingdom Metazoa; phylum Chordata; class Mammalia; order Lagomorpha; family Leporidae; genus Lepus; species Lepus europaeus. Next base: position 120,130,787 of record NC_084829.1, read on the forward strand.
AAGGTATATTAAATGGCTATGAAAAGAATCTTATATAAATAGTTCTTTCCAAAGTTTGGTAGTATTATAGAGGAGAACATGTTGGCAAAAGGATTAACTTCCCAAATTAATGAATAGTTTGATCATGTATCTGTACATTTATCTGAGAATTTCCTAATCTAAAAACTGTCTTTTCATTGCTCTTAGGATGGAGTCAAAACATGTGAGTGTTTACTATACCGGTCTTATGTCTGGACTTGGCTTATATGTTTATTCTTGCCTCAAGTCACTCTTGCTTTCACATTACAAATTTCAGACATTCTACCATTCAGTTTTCTGAAAATATCTTGTTGCTTCCAGCCAATATGCTCTCTGTGCTGCCATAAATGTTCTTCTACTACCCAGACAACATATACCTAAGCATCATGCGTCCTTTTGTACATAACTTTGTTTACAAGGATATCCCGCTTATATACTATTCTAGTAGGCTATATGTTAGTCTCTTCAACATCTATCATACTGTATCATTATACAATTATTTAATTACTTGACTGTGTTTTCTGAAATTTCATGGTTTCACAAAGGAAGGTACCATAATTTTCATTGTGCTTCATGTCTTGAGGACACAAAACTTGTGTTTGGCATACAGCAGTTACTAAAAAATTGTTTTAAAAATCACTCTTGAATAAATAAAAGTTTTATATACTTAGAATTATTTTGGCAAATCAAAAACCATTACTGCTTTTTTTTAATCAAGAAACTCTTGCTACTGGACATATTTGTTAAACCTTAGCCACAAGAAATAAGAATTATCTGGGGGGAGAGGGGGTCCAGCACTGTGGCGTAGCAGGTTAGGCTCCTGACTGCAGCACCAGCATCCCTTATGGGTGCTGGTTTGAGTCCTCACTGCCCCACTTCTGATACAGCTCCCTGTTAATGTGCCTGGGAAAGCAGTGGAAGATGGCCCAAGTCCCTGGGCCCCTGCACCCATGAGAGAAACCTGCAAGAAGCTTCTGGCTCCCGGCTTGACTGGCCCAGCTCCAGCCATTGCAGCCATTTGGGGAGTGAATCAGCAGATGGAAGATCTCTCTGTCTCTCTCTCTCTGCCTCTTTCTTTCCTTAACTCTGCCTTTGAAGTAAAATAAATAGATCTTTTTTGAAAAAATTATCTGGACTCACACAAATACTTAGTAAGAAAAACAAAAATAATGCAAAATGGAAGTAGATGGAATGAACAAAAAAATCATATTCATTTACTTTAACAATTTTTCTTTTTTTCAAATTACAACAAAAGTGCTAACCATAAAATGGTGCTTTTTCCCTTTTGCTCTGGACCTGCTTGCTGCCCCTGCACCTTCAGGGCATGTGGCCTTCAGGCCACCCGCCCCATGCTTCCTGGCCTACATGCTCCTCCACGTGGCTGGCTACTGGTGCTCTATATGAATCCAGAGTCTCCTCTCTCTTTTAGATAGGGCCCTCACTCTCCTATGCATTTCTCTCACTGAATAAAAAGCTTAAAACTTATGCTGCCTCATTTATTTGTGCCAGTATTCAGAATCCTTCTCTGAATATTAGGCAGGAACTCACAGGCTTATTAATATTCCAATTTTTTTTATTTGATAGGTAGAGTTATAGACAGTGAGAAAGAGAGACAGAGGAAAGGTCTTCCTTCCATTTGGGTTACTCTCCAAGTGGCGGCAAGGCCGGAAATGCGCCAATCGATCTGAAACCAGGAACCAGGAGCCTCCTCCCCATCTCCCATGCGGGAGCAGGGGCCCAAGCACTTGGCCCATCCTCCACTGCTTTCCTGGGCCACAGCAGAGAGCTGGACCAGAAGAAGAGCAGCAGGGACTAGAATCAGCACCCATATGGAATGTCGGTGCCGCAGGTGTCTGATATTAAGATGGCTATGCCAGCTCTTTTTTGGTTTCTATTCGCATGGAATATATCTTTTTCCAACCTTTCACTTTCAGTCTGCATGCATCTTTGTTGGAAAAATGTGTTTCTTTTAAGCAGCAAATAGATGGGTTTTGGTTTTTAATCCATTCAGCCATTCTGTGCCTTTTAACTGGGGAGTTGAGGCCACTTATATTCAATGTGACTTTTTTTTTTTTTTTGACAGGCAAAGTGGACAGTAAGAGAGACAGAGAGAAAGGTTTTCCTTTTTCCGTTGGTTCACCCCTGAATGGCCGCTGCGGACGGTGTGCTGCGGCTGGCACACCGTGCTGATCTGAAGCCAGAAGCCAGGTGCTTCTCCTGGTCTCCCATGCGGTTGCAGGGCCCAAGAACTTGGACCATCCTCCACTGCACTCCCGGGCCACAGCAGAGAACTGCCCTGGAAGAGGAGCAACCGGTACAGAATCCGGCGCCCTGCCTGCGACTAGAACCCGGTGTGCCGGCGCCACAGGCGGAGGATTAGCCTATTAAGCCGTGGCAATGACTTTGCCCTGCCATTTGTCCAAAGATATTTTTTTTTGACAGGTAGAGTTAGACAGTGAGAGAGAGAGACAGAGAGAAAGGTCTTCCTTCCATTGGTTCACCCCCCAAATGGCCACTACAGCTGGCGCGCTGCACCGATTCAAAACCAGGAGCCAGGTGCTTCCTCCTGGTCTCCCATGCGGGTGCAGGGCCCAAGCACTTGGCCCATCCTCCACTGCCTTCCCGGGCCACAGCAGAGAGCTGGACTGGAAGAGGAGCAACTGGGACAGAGTCCGGTGCCCCAACCTGGACTAGAACCCGGGGTGCCAGTGCCACGTGTGGAGGATTAACCAGTGGAGCCATGGCACTGGTCTTTCCAAAGATATTTCTAATATATGCTTTGAACTTCCTGTGATCTTTTACTGGGAGATTTTCTTCCTTTACCTTCTTTCGTATTGATGGCCGTGTTTCTGTGTTTCTGTGTGTAACACATCTTTAAGCATCTTTTGCAGGGCTGGACGAGTGTGAAAAATTTCTTTCAATTTCTGTTTGCTATGAAAGCTCTTTATTTCACCTTTATTCACAAATGACAGCTTTGCAGGATATATTCTGGGCTGGCAGTTTTTCTCTCTTAGTACCTGGGCTATATCTCGCCATTCCCTCCTAGCCTGTAGGGTTTCTGATGAAAAGTCTGCTGTGAGTCTAATTGGAGATCCTCTGAGAGTAATCTGGCGTTTCTCTCTTGCACATTTTAGAACCTTTTCTTTGTTTCACTGTGGTAAGCTTGATTACAACATGTCATGGTGAGGATCTCTTTTGGTCACGTTTATTGGAAGTTCTATGTGCTTCCTGTACTTGGATCTCTCTTTCCTTATCCAAACCCGGGAAGTTTTCTGCTAGTATCTCCCTAAAAAGGCCTTCTAATCCTTTCTCTGTCTCCATGCCTTGAGGAACTCCTCAAACCCGAATGTTGGGTTTTTTAATAGTATCCTGTAGATTCCCAACAATATTTTTTAGATTTCTAATTTCCTTGGTTTGACTGTATACTTTCCTGTTCTCTGTCTTCTAAGTCCGATATTCTCTCTTCTATCTCACTGATTCTGTTTTTAAGGCTCTCAAATGTGTTTGTCATTTGTTCTATTGAATTATTCACTTCATTTTGATTTCTCTCCAATATCTCAATTTCATGTTCTACTAAATTCCTCATTTCATTTTGGTTCCTCCTTAAGATTTCATTTTCACAAGAGAGATTTTCTGTCTTGTCCAATATGGGTTTCTGTAGTTCATGCATATGTTTTTGATAACTTCTAAATGTTCTTATCATAAATTTTTTGAAATCTGTATCTTGCATTTCTTCTATCTCATCATCTTCATAATCTTGTACTGGAGTGTCATGTTCATTTGGGAGTGTCATAATGTCTTCCTTGTTTTTGTTTCTTCGGTTTCTGAGTTTGTGATTTGACATTGTGGAGATATTCCTTGGTTTCTTCTTTTTTTTTTCTTGCTGTGGTGGCTTTTCTTGTTATACTATGACTCTAGATTAAGTGGACTGTCTGCTTTTGGTGAATCTCTAGAGTCTTGTGGTGGGTGTGGCCAGAGAGCTCTGTTCAGTTCTTCAGAGTTAAGGGTGTGCCAAAGGTGACACACCCAGGTTTGGCGTGGGAAATCTCTCTCTCTCTCTCACTTTTTTATTCAGAAGGGAAGTGATTCCGCTCAGCCGAGCTATTCCTCTTGAAGGCAATCAGTGCCTGAGCACTAGCCCCTGTGGGTATAATAGTCATCTGCTCTGTCCTAAGGACCACACAAAGGATCTGTGCAGTCCTCAGTGTAAGCTCAGATTCCCCTGCAATGTCTCTCACTGCGCAGCCAAAGACGCCTGAATTTGTGGCGTCTCCCACCAAGACTACTCATGTCTAAGCCACACCATGAGTTCTCCCACACACCCTGTTTTTTTTTTTTTTTTCCACAGTCCCAGTTCATAAGCTCCACACATTCACTAGGTCTTAACCTCCTGTTATTTCTCCCCACTAGAGTCAGGTTTTTCTGGTTGGCTGAGGGCAGGTGCAGCCCTGAGCTGGCGCAGCTGTTATGTATGTCCAAAATGGTGCCTGCTCTATTGTCTTGCTTGCCTTTGTAAGTTGAGTGGAGAGAGAGAATCGTGTCCAAACTGGTCCCTTTTATTTTTTTTCTCTCCTCTAGTTAAGTTGGTGTACTTTCCCCCACAGGGCTTCAAGCCTCATTCCTTTTAGGCTCTTCCTGCTGCTTTTCCACCAGTGTCTCAGGCTACTGTGGGTTTGCCTCCCCTCCCTTTCCAGCGCTGGTGCATAGACTCTGCAGCTGGGATCCCAAGCCGTGGGCGCCCATGCCCTCCACATATGTCCACTGTGTCCCATTAATTCTGGAAGAGTTTCCTCTGCAGTTTTTTCCCTAACTCTTCCCTGAGACTACAGTATCTCCACTTTTTTTAAACTATCTTTTCCCGGACTATCAGTGAGCTCCCTTCCTATTCCGCTATCTTGGAGCCCTTGGTTGTAATGTGTTTTAAAGACAATTTATGTGTTTTCTAAGGTTAAAAGGCTTTAAAAAAAGTTTTTATTTCTTACTGAATGTTAAGAAGTCCTTAAAATTTCTCCTTGTTCTGGGGTTTATCAAGCAGGTTTTCAATTGCTCATTGGGTTGGAGAACTGGTTTGGTTGCCTAGAAATGTGTTAGAAATGTGATGTACTTGACATCAGGGAGGAAGAGCGGTAAAGATGGTGTATGCTCCACTTCCCTCCATGAAGACGGGCAACAGACTCTGCCCCAAGGTGGCAGACCCCATGGCCTGCACTTGCCTGATTAATAAACTAGTTGTTTTTTTTTTTTAATTATAGATTGTTGTATTGGCTTCACACTGGTTCTTTTTTGTTTTGGCTTCTATGCTGTCCTTTTTTGTTTTGGCTGAAGGCTAGTCTTTTTTATTTTAATTATTTGTTTTGCTTTACTAAGTGGCGTTAAAAAACAATAATAAAAAGAAAAAAATTTAAACTTGTGCTTGGTAAATTAATGGACCCCATTTAGTATGCAACTAGAAACTCTCAGGTGTCAGAATTATAACTAATGCAATGTATCCATGTCAAATGCTTAAGGATAATTAAGCTAGTAAAGAGCTGTGTCTGTTTTTATCTTCTCAGATCCTACAAAGAAACTGTAAGGCTGTATAGCTCTGCATGCATTCCTACAGACTTATTTCTAAGGGTACAGTTTAAAACTTGCCATGGGATCCCAAATCCCCTTGGGCTGGATGGTGAAAGTAAGATCCTAGGATTTAAAGCAATCATGTAGATTGGATTAAGTTTTAACATGATCATATAGGTGGGATTGATTGTTAAAGTGATCACATCAATAGGATTAAGTATTTACTGCTAATAATAAATAGATTTAAAGAGGTGTAAATACTCCAACATGGGAAGCAGTAAATACAGCAGACTCATAGAATGGCAATTGCTCTAAGTAGCACTCAGTGACCTCAGAGTCAGTCCTAAAGGCATTCTGCTCTGCCTAAAAAGCCCACAAGAAAGTTTTGAGCATGGAAATCCGGGACACTCATGCAAAACATGTCCCTACATGGAAGACCTCCCTGGGTGAAACCCCAGTGGAAAGAAGTGCTCATCAAGGAAGTATGTACTTTTCTCCGAAGGGAGGAGAGTACTTCCACTTTGCTTATGGCCTTGTCTAAATACTGACAGAGTTTGTGGATTCCAAACAAGGCTTCCATAGCCTAGGTAGCTCATGTCAAGAGCCTCAGGTGATCACTGACATCATACGCAAGAGTGTTAATTGTTAAATTAACAACAGGAGTGACTGTATACTAACTTCCCATGCAAGACCTGTGTCCTCCAACAACTACAGTATTAACATTAATTGTAAAACTTGATCCCAAAGGTTTATTTTGTTGTAGTGTGTGATAATCTTTTTTTTTTTTTTTTTTGACAGGCAGAGTTAGATAGTGAGAGAGACAGAGAGAAAGGTCTTCCTTCCATTGGTTCACCCCTCAAATGGCCACTACGGCCGATGTGCTGTGCTGATCCAAAGCCAGGAGCCAGGTGCTTCCTCCTGGCCTCCCATGCGGGTGCAGGGCCCAAGGACCTGGGCCATCCTCCTCTGCCTTCCCAGGCCACAGTAGAGCGCTGGACTGGAAGAAGAGCAACAGGGACAGAATCCAGCGCCCCAACCAGGACTAGAACCTGGGGTGCTGGCGCTACAGGTTGTGTGTGATATTCTTATGCATCATAAGTTCTAGTTATGTCTAAGTGTCAAACTCCATTACCTGTATTCTTAGGTGTTTCTTCAAAGTTAAGTGCCTTAAATGTGAACTCTTAGATCCATGTCTCTCTGTGAAATTCCTATCTCCTATGCTTTAACATAAGGTCCGATACAGAGTACAGATGGTTAAAAGCCTTAGGACTACTAATAAGACAGCTGATTCAATGCATCTTACCATGTTCTAAACCTTTGCCTAAGGGGTAATTTCTTCTACATTCCACTAAACCCAGAATCTGGGATAGTGAGGATACAGAACTTCCCAAACAAAGCTCAGGTTTCTAAACTAGAGATAGATTACATGGGATAAGTTCTAACTCCAGAAAAGTGTGTTCTTTAAGCCAAGAGAAGGAAAGCTATTCTATATTTGAAAGGCAGCCGAGGATATTTCTGGGAACAGCAAGATTCTGTGGAATTCGCATTCCAAGATTTGGATCCCAAGCTTTTGTATATAGCTTCAAAGAGGCCCTGATGCAAACACTGTGCTGGACAGGATAGCTACAAGAGTTGTTCCAAAGAATTAAGGAGCTTCTAACAGAAGCTCCAGCACTGGGAATTGCTGATGACACTATCAAATATGGATTCCAGTATTTGGATTCCATGCCTTGTATTTGCTTAAAAGCCACTTATACAGATACACTGTGCTGGACAGGGGAGCTGCAGCAGGTGTTCCAAGGAATTAGGGAGCTTTCGACAAAAATTCCAACATCAGAAATTCCTAAACAAGCCTTTCATAGTAAGATGCTCTTTAGATCAGTTGCAGCTTAAATGAAAGTAGCACTTACCAAGTGCTACTGAGCCTTACCAATAAAACTTACCAAGTGCTACCTCAGTGAAATTTGGATTAAACTTCTACCTCTTAAGTCTTCACAGGTGAACTCAAAAAATACGCCTGACTATTCCTGTAAGCCAGAGACCTTAAGTCCCTCTTCAAAGCAGAAAAATCAGTAAAGCCTTTACTTTCCTCACATCAAGATTGCTGCGCCTTAAGGCAGACACACTGTACCTGCCTCTTTGGGTTCTCTCTGGGAACTGTTATTGGCAATAAAACACCTAATGGTTCTTCTATTTTAGTTTTCTATGTTCAAGCTAAAAGAGTTTTATAATCAACATAAGGGTAGCCAATCACCACCTACCATCTGGGAGATGGCTAGATATGCTCTTTCCATTTTAAGATGCACACCATTTGCAATTGGTTTTATTCCAGTTTTCTTCATGTTGATTGGCAAACTTATATATTTCAGAGCTCGACTTCTGGAAATAACTGACCATGCAGGGGGCACAGATATTGGTGGTGACCAAGCTGCTCCAGCTCACAAAGCAAATTTGTTAGATAAGACAGGCAGAGACTTTCAGACCCAGGACAGGCAGGGCCTGCACTATGCCCCTTATAAGCAGTAAGCACTACAGAAGATATGATGATTCTATGCCCTTCAACATCCCTTAGGATTAAGGGAATGGAGTCTCTAAGGAGTGAATATTGTAGGCAGACATACAGGATAAAATTGATTAGGTTTGTGAACTGGAAAATCAACCTTCACCAAGCCCCTGTGTGACCTCATGCCCCTATCTGACCACACCTGTGTGCCTGCCCATTGGCCAATCAGACTAATTAACCACACCCCTTCAGAAGCGGATTAAAGGCCTGAAACACAGTGGGGCCGGCCTTTTTCCCTTTTGCCCTGGACCCACTTGCTGCCCCATACCTACAGAGCACATGGTCTTTGGGCTACCCGCCCCATGCTTCCTGGCTTACATGCTCCTCCACATGGCTGGCTCCTGGTGCTTGGCATGAATCCAGATTTCCCTTTCCTTTTTAGATAGGAATGTCACTCTGCTATGCATTTCTCTCAGTGAATAAAAGGCTTAAAACATTAAAATAAATAAATAAAATAAATTAAAATGGCATTTGACAGTAAATCATGTACCTAGTTTTATGTCAGCATTCCTTTTTGCTTCTGACAGATAGCATTTTGGCAAAGGATACGATGCAAACATAGGCCATGGATATGGATCATCACCCTAAAAAAAGCAAAGTAGATAATTTTAGGGAATACTTTAAAATAACAATGAATTTTAAAACTTCCTTAAGTATCACTATATTGAAATGGACGTTTGGCTTATAAATTCTAGAGTTGTTGGGTCATCAAAGAAGGAGGTACCTTTCTCTGAAGGGAGGAGAGAGCTTCTACTTTGACTATGACCTTGTCTAAATATGATCAGAGTCAGTGAACTCAAAAGGCTTCCATAGCCTTAGTATCTCATGACAAGAGCCTAGGGTGATTACTGATGCCATAAACAAGAGTGTCAATTTGTTAAGTCAACAATAGGAGTCACTGTGCACTTACTCCTCATGTAGGATCTCTGTCCTTAATGTGCTGTACATTGTGATTTAATGCTATAACTAGTACTCCAACAGTATTTTTCACTTTGTGTTTCTATGTGGGTATAAACTGTTGAAATCTTTACCTAATATATACTAAACTGATCTTCTGTATATAAAGAGAATTGAAAATGAATCTTGATGTGAATGGAATGGGAGAGGGAGCGGGAAAGGGGAGGGTTGTGGGTGGGAGGGAAGTTATGGGAGGGGGAAGCCATTGTAATCCATGTGCTGTGCTTTGGAAATGTATGTTCATTAAATAAATGTTAAAAAAAAATTTTAGAGTTGTTGACCAAATAATCAAAAGTTACTGGATACTACAATTAATAATTCCAGTACCTAATAATTAAAAAGAAATGTAACAGAAACTACCTTAAAGAAGCACCAATATCAAATATTTGGTAACTTGTTCCAGCAACTAGGACTGATAATGATGTCTTTTCTATTTTTTTCAGGAATGAAAAAATATAATCTTTCAAAAGAAATTTATATTTTCTTTTTTTCCCCACAAAAATGCTTTTCTAGTGTTGTTATTTCTGTCTCATCTTCTCCAGAGTGACAGTCCAAGCAAAAATATTCATAAAAGAATAACAAAAAACAGCCTCCACAAGAAACTCATATCATGCATGTTGATAGAAAAAGAAGTGCTCAATATTGCCACTGAAATACAAGAAAAAGTGTCACCTAATAATAAAAGGTATCACCAATGACAAGGACATTGGGATTAAAATATTCAAAGACACACACGGAAAATGATAACTTTTTAGTAAACTAACACCCTTCTCTGCTACATAAACCAGTAGTCAGGACCCCTTGCCATCAACAGCACTATTTTAGTTTGAACATGTTTATATGCATCCTAAAGTTTCTCAAATAACCAAAGTTCATCTCTGTGATACAGTCACTTGGGAAGTGATGTTGTTTAGGGTCACTTGAAGTGACCTCTACAAAATATGATAGAAAAACACCTTCCTATCTTTTTTATCCCACTCACCTTCTCTAGTATCCTTGGAGGCAAAATTCGTTCCAATGGCCCACCAACAAGACTTATTCTAACAAGAACATGGTTTCTCTCTACTGACAAAGCATCAATGATAAAATCCCTGAAAAACAAACAGCAATTTGCTTTCTCCTTAGTTGAATATAATTTGATTTTTAAATCTTGACAATCAAAATGAAAATAAGAGATAAATGTTTGTAAAATTGTTTATTAATGTGTACTTAAAATATATAAGACAAAAATGGCTTTTTTATTTTATAACAATTGATACAATGAGAACAATGATATTGATGTAAGAATATTTTCTTAAGAGAATACTACTGCATTTAAACAAAGGGAATTAAGACATGAAGTATTTCTTTTTAAAAAAAATTATATTCATTTACTTGACAGGTAGAGTTATAGACAGTACAAGAGAGAGAGAGAGAGAGAGAGAGAGAGAAGGGTCATTCAACCTCTGTTTCACTCCCAAAAAGGCCACAATGGCCGGAACTGAGTCCAGGTCTCCCATGTGCATGCAAGGGCCCAAGTGCCTGGGCCATTTTCCTCTGCCTTCCCAGGCCATAGCAGAGAGCTAGATCAGAAGAGGAGCCTCTGAGACATGAACTAGTGCCCATATGAAATGAAAGCGCTGCAGGCAGAGAATTAACCTACTGCGCCACAATGCTGGCTAAAAAATTAAGTATTTCTACAATGACTTTAACTATTATAGTCACAGTTCTCTTATGTTATGGACCTGGTGCCTTAAATTTAAAAACTGAATGTTACATATTAGCAGCCATATTTTCTGTAGTTGTTAATCCTTCCCTTCTACATCAAACCTAGGGTATCAAATAATAAACTCTATAATTATTCCAAGGACTGAGTTGGATGCAGGCCTCCCCACTTATTTTTTTTTTTAATTACAAAAATGAAAGCAATGCCAGCTACTGAATGTGTCCTGGATAAATATCAGCCAAACAGAGGTAACAGCAAGTTTGACTTATTAATAGAAAAAAATATCAAAATATTACCCATAACCTCATATTGAAAATAATCAGAATTTAAGAGTGTGCACTAACATAATGAGTAGAATGGAGTAAGGAAAGCCTCTATGTGAGACACAGAATCAAGTGTTTTATTCTATGGGTCATCTTACACATGCAATATAAATGTAAAAGTGTCATAATTTTACAGAACCATTAATAAAATCTGGATTTAACTAAAAACTAAAAAAATAGAAAACCCAAATAAGACAAAAGCAATACACTTTAAAGGTACCCCTCTCCAAAAACAGCTGTCATCTTTCTGTGACATTATATTTTAATTGCTTTTTTACTCTGGTATTTAAATCTATTGAATTTAGGTAATGGAAAAATATTTAACAAATTGCATACAAAATCAGTATCTTAAAGCATCTGTAGGGAAAACTGTTATTTTTTAACATCTCCCCCTTTTTCTTTACCTGTGAGTCTCGGAAGTCTCTAATATATTTTCTTCTTGTGCATTTAATAACATTTTAGATACTTGATACTGAGCCTCTAATAAGAGAAGAGTGTCCAGATCACAGCATATCACATTTAATAACCTATATAAACAGGAAAAATAAAAGCAGATTGTGAAAAATATGTCCTAAAAAGTACAGACACACTCTTTAGGTCTCAAAGTAATACTTACACACAGAACTATGAATACAAACCTGATAGCAAAGATCTAAGAGGTATTCAGATATATTTTTAATCATTTAGTGAAATATTTTATCTAGATTTTTACAATTTTATCTAAAACTATATGAATACTAGCTTATTTTCTTCTCAACTTCCACCTAAAAACACATCGAACATTAGGAAGTCAATCCATTGAAACTGCAAATTACTATAATTTTTCTTTCAACAATTAATTAAAAAAGGAATAGGAGAATCATAATTTTACTACCAATACAGGAAATATTCATTAAGTAAAAATATCAATTTTAAGACCAAACTGAGAACACGTAAGCACACTGACAAATTCCATCACTAATAAGAGAGACAAACAGAAATTTCTCATTTCCTAATTTGATACAAAAAGACTGTACCATGTGTGAAGTACTCTTGCCAAGAAAGCTGAACCTGAACTTAATCAATTCTAGATATCTTATTATCAATCTACAGAAAACACAGGGATTAAACAAATATATTAAAAGGAACCACACAGAGAAAGCAGTCAATGAAATCCATAATTTGGAAAATCCTGCACATTATTAAATATACTATTTCTTCAGGGAAAAAATGGCATGATGAAATACAAAAGGAAACTGCTATAAATTTAAAAAGAAATACTAAGCAAATGTACACATTTTTGCTTTGATCTCAATTCAAACAGTTAAAGTGTATTTTTAAGACACATGAGAAAATATGAGATACTATGCAAGATCAGAGAAATACTGATTTCTTAAATTTAAGAATGGCACAGTGGTAATGGATTTTTCAAGTATTGTTTTCTTTTGTCTTTTAAAAGCAGGTCCTTATCTGTTACAACTATATATTGAATTGTTTATGGCTAAAATGAAGTATCTGGAATATGCCTTGTGGTACTTAAGGAAAAAAATGTGTGTGCAGGGCAGACATTTGAAAACAAAAATGGCAAAATAGTGATAATTGATAAAATGATGACAAGAGGGCAAATTATACTATTCATTACTTTTAATATGTTTAAATTATAGGATTTTTAAAATTTTTTGTATAAAAGCACATACATAGAGAAAAAACAATGTTTAGGGAGAGGGCATTTAGCCCAGGGATTAGGATGCCAGTTAAAATGCCTACCAGATTCCTGATAATGTGGAGCAGATGCAGGATGCAAGCCCATGCAAGCAGATATGGGATGTGTGTTTCCCAACCAGCAATTTAATCAATGAATCAAATACCTGCCACTGACCTAGGCTTTCTCTTGAACACAAGCCTCTTACAAAGAGCTAATAACAAAATAAACAAACGAAAACAAACAAAATCAAACTCACATCCTTCCAAAAACAAATGCTATACCAGGATGCATACAGAGATACCACAGGAAAACAAAGAATAGGATGAATATATGGAAGACACACACGCACACACACACATACACAGAAACAAAATGTTTAAAACCTGTGACTGAATAATTTTTCATGTTTAAAAAAAGGAAAGAAAGAAATATTTAATAGCACATTAAGTTCTTTACACAAAGCAGAGCTGTATGTACACAGAAAATAGAAACAACAAGAAAAGACAAAACAACTATGGAAAGAAGTAGTAAAATAAGGCTATTACAGAAATTAAAGCACAATAGTAAAAAGGAAAAAAGAGACATTGTTGAAAAATGCAATACGGGTTATTAGAGGACAGCAGGAGGAGAGTATGGAAAATATATTGAAATAGTTAAATTACTAATTTCTTTAAGAGAGAACTGAAATAATTTAATAGCACACACTTTCAATATATTAGTCAAGAAATTTTTTCAGAGAGAAAAAAAGCTACAATTTGAGCGTAGAAAGTAAGTAATATGCTTCTGGATAAAGTGAACCAAAAGAGTTATTGTCAAGATGGAGCCTGACAAAGTTAATGGAGGGGCTGGCGCTGTGGTGCAGTAGGTTACTCCTCTGCCTGTGGTGCCAACATCCCAGATGGGCTCTGGTTCTGGTCCCAGGTGCTCCTCGTTCAGTCCAGCTCTCTGCTATGGCCTGGGAAAGTAGCAGAAGATGGCCCAGGCACTTGGGCCCCTGCACCCATGTGGGAGACTAAGAAGAAACAGCTCCTGGCTCCTGGCTTCAGATGGACCCAGCTCTGGGGAGTGAACCAGTGGATGGAAGACCTTTCTCTCTGTCTCTCCCTCTCACTGTATGTAACACTACCTCTCAAATAAATTTTTAAAATCTAAAGTTAATGGAGAAAGGAAGGAAAGAAAGAGAGAAACCAACCAACAATTGGAGTATTCAGTAAGAAAAGACCAAGTCATTAAAACAAAAGGGGAACAAAAAGAAACAAACAAGCTGTTCTCCAGCAGAGCAGTAAACATTCCTGAGAGGAGGTCTAACACTATCAGGTATTAAAATACATTTAGGGTGCTTGTGCTGTGGCTTAGCAGGTAAAGCTGCTGCCTACAGTGCTGGCAATCCCATGTGGGTTCCAGTTCGAGTCACTGCTACTCCATTTCCGATTTAGCTCTCTGCTATGGCCTGGGAAAGCAGCAGAAAATGGCCCAAGTCCTTGGGGCCCTGGACCCATGTAGGAGACCTGGAAGAAGCTCCTGGCTCCTGGCTTTGGATTGGCGCAGCTCTGGCAGTTGCAGCCATCTGGGAAGTGAACCATTGGATGGAGGACCTCTCTCTCTCTTTCTGTCTCACTCTATTACTGTTTGCCTCCCTGTAACTCTGTTTCAAATAAAAATAAATCTTTTTAAAAAGACATAAACTCAGACAAACTGTGATATACTGAGATTATAAATTATGTTAAGAGTAGTCTACATTTTGTGAAAAACTCCCCAATCACACAACAATGGCATTTTGTAACAAGCTGATAGACAGCAGGCACCATTTTGGACATATGTAACAGCCGCACCAGCCTGTATCCATGCCCAGCAATCAGCCAATCAGAGACTCCTGAGTATAGTGAGGAGAACAGACAGTGGGCTAGATGTACGTGACTATGGGAGGTTTGTGTGCCAGGACTGTGAAAACACTGAGGCTGCACGGGAGGACTCAGGGTGCGGCTGGGACATTGAGCAGTCAATGTGGGAGGCTCCACATAATCAGGCCTACCTGGTTACCTGGCAAGGGACATTGCTGGGGAATCTGAGCTTACACCGAGAAATGCACAGATCCTTTGTGTGGTCCTTTTGAAAAGCAGATGAAAAATATAATGGGACTTGTTTAGGGTACTGGTCTCCTTCAAGGAGAATAGCTCAGCTGAGTCTACACCAACAGTCAAGAACAAAACTCCCATCTGGTAAAAAAAAAAAAAAAAAAAAAAAAAGAGTAGATTTACCATGCCAAACTTGAGTATGTCAAATCAGAAACACCCTTCACCCTGGAACACTCAACAGAGCTCCTTGGTGACACCTACCCCATATGTTTAGGTATTCCCTGAAAGCAGACACTCCACAAATACATATAGGCATAGTCCAAAGATAAAAGCTGCCACAGGAAAAAAAAAAAAAACAAAGAAGAAAAAAATGAGTGTTTCCACAAATGCCAAATAACAAACTCAACAATTCAAGAAACAAGAATAAGAAAGAAAATATGATACCCCTTAAAGAACACAACTATTAAATACTACATTGTGAAGATGAATGAAGAAGAGCCAGAAATGGAATTAAAAATTGATCATAGGATTACTTAGAAGTAATCAGATAACCATATGATTATCTTAATAGATGCAGAGAAAGCATTTGATAAAATAGAACACCCTTCCATGACAAAAACTCTAAACAAATTGGGTGTGGAAGGAATATCCAAGGCATTTTATGACAAACCCATGGCCAGCAACCTATTGAATGGGGAAAAACTGGAAGCATTCCTGCGATCCAGAATCAAAGATTCCCACTCTCGCCATTGTTATTCAATACACTCCTGGAAGTTTAGTCAAAGATAATAGGCAAGAAAAAGAAATCAAAGGGATTAAAATTGGGAAATGGAAGTCAAATTATCCTTATTTGCATATTATATGATTTTATAAATAGAGGATCCAAAGACAGTACCAACAGACTATTGGAATTCATAGAAGAGTTTGGTAAAGAGTCAGGATATAAAATCAATACACAAAAATCTAGAGCATTTATATATACAAACAATGCTATGGCTGAGAAAGAACTTCTAAGATCAAATTCCATTCACAACAACTACAAAAAAAATCAAATACTTTGGAATAAATTTAACCAAGGATATCAAAGATCTCTTCACCAAGAATCATAAAACATTTTAAAAAGAAATAGAAGATACAAAAAATGGGAAATATCTTCAATGTTCATGGACTAGAAGAATAAATATCATCAAAATGTCCATTCTTCCAGAAGCAATTAGCAGATTCAATACTATACCAATCAAAATACCAAAGACATTCTTCTCAGATACAGAAAAAATGATGCTGAAATTCATATGGAAATACAAGAGATCTTGAATAGCTAAAGCAATCTTAAACAACAAAAATGAAGCCAGAGGCACCACAATACTAGATTTCCAGACATGCTATAAGGCACTTATAATCAAAATAGCCTGGTACTGGTACAAAAACAGAAGGATAGATCAATGGAACAGAATAGAAATGCCAGAAATCAATCCAAAAATCTACAACCAACTTATATTTGACCAAAGAGCTAAAACCAATCCCTGGAACAAGGACAGATTCTTCAACAAATGGTGTTGGGAAAACTAGATTGCCACTTGCAGAAGTGTGAAGTAGGACACCTACCTTATACCTTACACAAAAATCCATTCAAAATGGATTAAAGAACTAAATCTCTGTCCTGATGCCATCAAATTATTAGAGAACATTGGAGAAACTCTGCAAGATATTGGCACAAGCAATCAAAGCCAAAATTCACAAATGGAGATACATCAATGAGAAGCTTCCATACTACAAAGGAAATACTCAGGAAAGTGAAGAGGCAACCGATAGAATCGGAGAAATTATTTGCGAACTATGCAACTGATAAAGGATTAATAACCAGAATATATAAATAAATCAAGAAATGCCACAAAAACAAAACAAGCTACCCAGTTAAGAAATGGGCAAAGGACTTAACTAGGCCTTTTTCAAAAGAGGAAATCCAAATGACCAACAGACACAGGAAAGAATACGCAGGATCACTAGCCATCAAAGAAATGCAAATCAAAATCATAATGAGGTTTCACCTCACTCCTGTTAGAATGGCTTTCATAAAAATATTAGCAAACAACAAATTTTGGCAAGGATGTGGGGAAAAAGGTACCCTAATCTACTGTTGATGGGAAGGTAAACTGGTAAAGCCACTATGGAAGACAATTTGGAGATACCTCAGAAGTCTGAATATAACCCTACCACATGACCCAGCCAGCCCACTCTTCAGAATTTACCCAAGGGAAATGAAATCAGCAAATAAGAGTTATCTGCACCCCCATGTTTATTGCAGCTCAATTTACAATAGTTAAGACATGGAATCAACCTAAATGTCCATCAACTGAAGAATGGATAAAGAAATTACGGGATATATACTCCATGGAATACTATACAGCAGTAAAAAATGAAATCCATTCATTTGCAACAAAATGGATGAATCTGGACAACATCATACTTAGTAAAATAAGTCAGTCCCAAAGGGACAACTATCTTATGTTCTCTGTGATAACTAATAGAGCACCTAAAAGCAAATATGTAGATGTAAAATTCACACTTTGTGAAGCAATGACTTGAATAGTGCTTGTCTTGACTATTGGAAAACAGGGTTTTTTTTTTAATTAAACTTTTATTTAATGAATATAAATTTCCAAAGTATAGCTTATGGGTTACAATGGCTTCCCCCTCCCAAAACTTCCCTCCCACCCGCAACCCTCCCCTTTCCCGCTCCCTCTCCCCTTCCAATCACATCATGATTCATTTTCAATTCTCTTTATATACAGAAGATCAGTTTAGGTTTTTTTTTTTTTTTCTTAATGGAGTATGGGACTGGGAATGGGAGAGAGAGGAGGAGATGGGGTTGGAGTGGGTGTGGAAGGGTGGGTATGGTGGGAAGGATCACTATATTTCTAAAGTTATACTTATAAAATTTGTACTCATTAAATAAAATGTTTCTTTGGGGAAAAAGACATTGCAATACAAAAAATAAAAAATAAAAGCAAACCTGCCCATTATTTTGTAACAACATTTTAGAAATTGAAGTCAATGCAAAAAGACTAATATTAAAGGAGATATACATAAGACAACAAAAGCATTTTTGTGAGCCCTCCCCCCAATGACATACAAGTCAATTTACTATTTAAAAAAAACTTGCTGAGTATCTACTGTCTACCACTGTGTTTGATGCTGAGGATACATCTTGAACATCCCTGCACAATCCCATACATGTGGAAATCTTGATTCTTATGGATCTCAAAAAGGCAGGAAACAGGTAATGAACAAAACTAAAAATTAATAAACAAAACACAGCATGTACTAAACTAGAGTGGGGAAATAAAAAAAGGAGTTTTAACAGGGAGAGGTAGAAATCATCATGATATGGAATTTTACGTGTAAGGGGGTCAAACATCTCAGTAAGGTGAAGCCTCAGTAAAGAGCTAAACGAAATGAAAAATCAAGCCATGGAGCTATCTAGGGGAAAAGAGTTTCAGGCAGAGCAAACAACTGACCTAAGTTGAGAGAATTTCTATCATGTTTGAAGTATGGGGGCAATATAGCCGCAGTGGAATAAAAAAGGGAGAAGTATTAGGAGATGACATCAAGCGAAATTGGTGTTTCTATCACATAAGCCCATGTAGGCCATTGTGATGACTCTGGATTTTTCTATAAAATCACTGGAGTATTGTTTCATTCTGATGATATGAGAAACCAAATGGCCACTACACTGATTGAGATGATGTGATTCATGCTCTAATGGGATAATTCTGGCTGCTATGTAAATAATAGGCTGGAAATAGGCAGCAGCAGCCGTAGGGAAATCTGTTTAAAAAAAAAAAAAAGCTATTGCAATAATTAAGACAAAAGAGAGGATTAAATTAGGGCATTCTCAGGATTTGATGATTAAAAGAACAGTCTCATGTTTCCCACCTCCTGGTGCTCATGCCCTTGTTGTATGACTCCTGTGAGCGCAGGTAGAACCAACGGAATTGTGTTACAAGAAAAGGGGTGAATGTGATTATGTGTATGATCACGTAATTACAACATACAAGACTGAAGTGCTAGAGTTTCTCCTCTGCTGGTTTTGAAGAAGCAAATAGCCACACTGGGAAGGCACCTGATACGAGTTGAGGGCAATAGTCAACAGGTAACCTGAAGGCACCTCCTGCCTCTAACCAGCAAGAAACAAAATCATTAATCCTAAAACCATGAAGAACTACTCAGTCCAGAGTCTTTGTTGAGTTAGGAACAGCTTCTTCCCTAATTGAGCTACAAGCAATATCACAACCATGTCTACATTGCCTTGTAAGACTGTAAATAGCCTTGTAAGACTAAACAGAGATCCCCAGTTAAGGGATACCCAGACAGAAACTGAGATAGTAAGTATGTTATTTAAGTCATATTTATAGTAAATTTTCTTGAGATTTTATTTATTTATTTGAAAAGCAGAACTACAGAGAGAGGGAATGACAGAGGCAAAAGTCTTTCATCCACTGGTTCACTCCCCCAAATGGCTGCAATGGCCAAAGCTTGGCAAGCCTGAAGCCAGGAGCCAGGAGCTTCCTCTGGGTCTTCCACGTGGGTACACGGGCCTGAGCACTTGGACCATCTTCTACTGCTTTCCCAGGCCATAGAAGAGAGCCGGATCAGAAGAGCAGCAGTCAGGACTAGAACTGGTGCTCATATAGGATGCTGGTGGCACAGGCAGAGGCTTAGCCTACTACGCCACGGTGCTGGCTCCATATTTATAGTAAATTTTAAAAGATTTATGTATTTACTTGAAAGGCAGAGTGACAGAGAGAAAGGGAAAGACAGAAGCAGATCATCTTTCTGCTACTTCATGCCCCAATGGCTGCAACAGCCAGGTGTGGACCAGGACAATGTAAAAAGTGGGGACTCCATCCTGGTCTCCCACAGAGGTGGCAGGGGCCCAAGTATTTGGGTTATCTTCTGCTGACCTGAGACACATTATTGGGAGGCTAGATCCCAAGGGGAGTATCCAGGACTGAAAACAGCACTTTTATATGGGCTGCAAGTGTCACAATTTGTGGTTTAACCTGTTGCCCAACAATCCTGGCTCCAGAATCACTATAAACTCCAAGGTTAATACCTAAGCAACTAAAAGTATGGTGCTGCGATTTGATTGACAAGGACAAATCAGAAATTATATGAGAAGACATATACAAGGATACTTCAAAAGTATGTGGAAAACGTAATAATAAGTTTGTTAAAGTACAAAGAAATTTGAAATTCATGCATAATATTTTCATAAAATGCATTTTCAAGAACTTTTTGAATGTCCCTCACATGCAGAGATTTCAAAAATTTCTGCACCAAAATAAACTTGTCTTTAAATTTTATTTTATATGAACTTTTGTAGTGTCCTCATGAACATACACACAGTTATGGCCTCTGTATTTGTAGGTTCTGCATCTGTGGATTCAACTAACCTTGGACTGAAACTAGTTGGGACAAAATTGCACATATTCTACACATAGCAGACTTTTTTGTCATTATTACACAATATAATATAACATTTACATTGTATTATGAATCACGAGTAATCTACAGATCATTGAAAGTATACAGATGGATTGCCTGGGCTAGATGCAAATGCTAGACCATAGAGACTTGATCATCCACAGGTTTTGGTATCCTCCAGGTATCCTGCAACTCATCCTTTACAAAAGCAACGGATGACATTCCACTCTACTCATTCTTTTTCTTTCTCAGGAAATGAGTGTGTGTGTGTGTGTGTGTATGTATGCATATGAGAATTATATAGAGTGATCACTTAAAAAATTTCAATAAATTTATTTATACATGCAATGACCAATTAAAATATGACCATGGAAAAAGAGATCTCATTAAAAAATTAAAAATAAAAATTATTTTATTTAAAAAATTAATAAGTTTAAATATTTAAATTAAAAATATACCACATAATACTTAATAGCAAAAATTTAAGATGATAATAAACAATATGAAAATCATAGGGCCCACATGAAGAAAGGTATAATATGCAACTGAAGAATGAGAAGAATGTAAAGATTTCAAAAATGAGACACAGTACCTAAAGGAAGTGGGATTAACTATCAAACAGATGTGCATTCATCCTCTATTCATTTATGAATTTAAGTTAAATATACACCATGGAATAATCAAAACTCTAAGACTTACATGAAATTTAAAAAACTCCACTAGTAATCTAAAAGAATTAAAAAATAAATAAAGTAATAAACAATTTGTATATTTGTACAAATAAACATTTATTTCTATTGATCAGGTGTGTATCATGCTCTAAATTTGGTAAAGATACGACATTTTATCCCACAGTAACTCTGTGAGGAAGTTACAATTACATTCTCTATTTCACAGAGGGAAATAGAGGCACAGGAAATTTCAGGATATTGCCAAATATCACTCTTGCAAAGTGGTTCCAGAGTTCACACTCTTAATTACCCAGTGATACTGCCACACACTGTAATATGTACTGCAAACATAATGTAAGTTGAAAAAATTAATTCCACAAAATATACATAAGATTTTTGTGAAAGAAACTACAAAATTTTAATGAGAGTAATCAAAGAATACTTCATTAAATGGAGATATATATCATATTTACAGATTGGAAAACTCAGTATTATAAAAAGTCAGATCAGCAATATTGACCTACAAATTCAGCATAATAATTTAAATCCCAATGGACTGGTTTGAGTCACAAGCTGATTCCAAAATTAATATGAAAAGTAAAGGACTAAAGTATCCAAGATATTACTGAAAATGAACAAAGGAGAGTAGTGGTTGGTTTAGCAGTTATGATGCTATTTAGAGAGCCTACGGTCAATATCAAGAATATCTGCTTTCAAGTATCAGATCTACTCCCAATTTCAGCTTCCTGCTAATGTGAACCCAGGAAAGCAATAATAAATATAATTAATAAAATAAATGGAACATTATATGATAATTAAAATGGACTGTAAATACACGCAAAAATTAATCTTAGAAACAAAGCTACATAGAAAAGGTCAGACATAACAGGATATACAATATATGCTACTATTAACATGAAGCTCAAAATGTAGCAGAATAGAAATATATTGTTTAGGATATACCCCATGTGAAGAGATAGATAGGTCTGGGCCTCTGAATTTACAAGGCCTAAAGCCCACCAGATTATTATCAAGCCCCTTCTATCAGGTTCTATTTGCCTCTCAATCAGAAAACAATTGTAGCTTAGACAGCACCTTTCTTAGCTCCTCTAATAATGACTCTGTCCTTTGTTCTAGGCCCTGTCTAGTGCACTTGGGCCTCATTCCTTTGTAATCATAACCTCTACTCTACCACCAATGGCTCTACTCCCAACCTGTGTGTACTGATGGTCCTCTTCCCCACTTAATGCTGTATAATTGTTCAAACCTGGTAAATGCCACTCTTAGGATCATTGGTTACTATCCTCACTCTGTCTTTTATGACCTTGTCTAAATATTATCAGAGTCGGCAAACTTGGAAGGCTTCCATAGCCTTGGCAACTCATGACAACAGCCTAGGATGGTTCCTGGCGCCATAAACTAGAGTGTCAATTTGTTGGGTCAACAACAGGAGCCACTGTGCACTTGCTCCTCATGTGGGATCTCTGTCCTTAATGTGCTATACATTGTGATTTAATGCTATAACTAGTACTCAAACAGTATGTTTCACTTTGTGTTTCTATGTGGGTGCAAACTGTTGAAATCTTTATACTAAATTGATCTTCTGTATATAAAGAGAATTGAAAATGAATCTTGATGTGAATAGAAGGTGAGAGGGAGCGGGAGAGGGGAGGGTTGCGGGTGGGAGGGAAGTTATGGGAGGGGGAAGCCATTGTAATCCATAAGTTATACATTGGAAATTTATATTCATTAAATAAAAGTTAAAAAAAAATAAATAAATAAATAAAAAATTAAAAAAAAAAGAAATATATTGTTTAGGAGTCAGCGCTATAGTGTGGCAGGCTAAGTCTCTGCCTATGGCGCCAGCATCCTATATGGGACCTATATGACCCTGCTGCTTCTCTTTCAATTCAGCTCTCTGCTTATGACTTGGGAAAGCAGCGGAAGATGGCCAAAGTGCTTGGACCCCAGCACCTGCAAAAGGAGACCCAGAAGATGTTCCTGGCTCCTGGCTTTGGTTCAGCTCAGCTCTGGCCATGGCGGCCATCTGGAGAGTGCACCAGTGGATGGAAGATCTTTCTTTCTGTCTCTCCTTTTCTCTCTGTAACTCTACCTCTCAAATTTAAATAAATAAAATTTTGAAAAGAATATACTGTTTAAGAATATATGACTAGATAGTAAAAATATAAATTAAACCAACAAAGTAAATATCTTAAAAGTCAGAATAATGGTTACCATTAAGGAAAGGGGGCTGAGCCATGACCAAACAAATGCACATATTGCTAACAAATTTCCTGTTCACTTCATTAAGACCACTGGGTATTTTTTTTAATTTGTTAACCTCTATGTTTATATTTTATGTAATATTTATATTTTAATATTTCAATAAAAATGTGTGTTATGCCAGAATGAATAGTAGAAACTAAGCATTATCATTATGCTCATAATAAGTATAGATGTATATGGAACAAATGAACAAATTCAAATACTAATACAAAATAACATTTAATTATTATGCATAAAATTCTTTCTTTAGAAGATTTATTTTATTTATTTGAAAGGCAGAGTTAAAGGGAGGCAGAAGCAGAGAGAGTGAGCGAGGGAGAGAGAGACTGTTTTTCCATCCTCTAGTTCACTCCCCGAATGGCCAGATCTGGGCTGATCTGAAGCCCGGACCCAGGAGCTTCTTCTGAATCTCCCATGTGGGTACAAGGGCCCAAGGACTTGGACTATCTTCCACTGCTTTCCCTGGCACATCAGTAGGAAGCTGGATTGGAAGTGGAGCAGCTGGAACTTGAACTGGTGATCACACAGGAATGCCAGCACTGCAGGCAGCGACTTACCCACTATGCTACGACACTGGTCCTGCATAAAAATTCTTGCAAGGCCTGATATCAACTAATTCCATTTGCTACTCAATTATGCAATCACCTGGTAAACAGATCTTAATGGCTCATAAATTATATCAACATATTTGTATAAACTAGCAAATAGGCTATTCAGCCTAAAAACTATTCATCACCCATAAATCTACATAAATCAGTATCTCAGGTCTTGTCTACATCCAAACAAAGTGAATCAATATGGTACATAACAGAATTTTCCCTATTTGAAAAGATATAAAGCCTTAGTAGTCCAATTCCAACAGGTTCCAGTATGTCCTATAGTATAATGTCTTCCCTAATCGTTTGGTTAAGAAAAAAAAATTTTTTTCTCCTGAGCCATAGGTACAGGCTATGAATATGAGTCACATTTGTTTACGATTTACTTGTATTTCTAAGGCCAATTTAAGCTTATATTATAAATGCTACTTCTGCTTGAAGGTGATGTGTTACTGTGCTCATATAGCTATGTTTTAGAAAATCATATAATTTATAAGACTTCATTGCTTACAAAATTTGGATAGGAAATACTGATCAGTTAAACAGTGTGAATTTCATCATCATGGATAAGCTGACTACAACTATTGCTAAGTGACAATATTTCTACAAGAAGAAAACAATGCTGTATTCAAAATACAGTATATAAGCCTCCAGAGACCAACCAACTACTTTGTGGTAAGCTCATTGTACTAAATCTTTTCTTTTTTTTTTTTTTTCATTTAGTAAATATAAATTTCCAAAGTATAGTTTATGGATTACAATGGCTTCCTCCCCCAATAACTTCCCTCCCACTTGCACCCCTCCCATCTCCTGCTCCCTCTCCCATTCCACTCACATCAAGATTCATTTTAAAATTTTCTTTATATACAGAAGATCGATTTAGTATATATTAAATAAAGATTTCATCAGTTTGCACCCACATAGAAACACAAAGTGAAAAAATACTGTTTCAGTACTAGTTATAGCATTACTTCACATTGGACAACACATTAAGCACAGATCCCACATGAGCTGAAAGTACACAGTGACTCCTGTTGTTGACTTAACAATTTGACATTCTTGTTTATGGTGTCAGTAATCTCCCTAGGCTCTAGCCATGAGTTGCCAAGGCTATGGAAGCCTTTTGAGTTTGCTGACTTCAATCTTATTCAGACAGGGTCATAGTCAAAGTGGAAGTTCTCTCCTCCCTTCAGAGAAAGTTACCTCCTCCTTTGATGGCCCCATTCTTTCCACTGGGATCTCACTTGCAGAGATCTTTCATTTAGGTCTTCTTTTTTTTCTTTGCCATGGTATCTTGGCTTTCCATGCCTAAAATACTCTCATGGGCTCTTCAGCCAGATCCGAATGCCTTAAGGGCTGATTCTGAGGCCAGAGTGCTGTTTAGGACATCTGCCATTCTATGAGTCTGTTGTGTATCCTGCTTCCCATGATGGATCGTTCTCTCCCTTTTTGATTTTATCAGTTAGTATTAGCAGACACTAGTATTGTTTGTGTGATCCCTTTGACTCTTAGACCTATCAGTGTGATCAACTGTGAACTGAAATTGGTCACTTGGGCTAGTGAGATGGCATTGGTACATGCCACCTTGATGGGATTGTATTCTTGCTCAAATTAGGGAATTTGACATCTTGACTACTAATCTTCTAATGAAACATAACCTTACTAACTGTAGATTTACTGATGTTTTACTGAGGGGTTAATGGCATCTGTAGAACACTGATTCTGACCAAAGGACTAATTTAAAAACAAAAATAAGTGAAGCACAGAGCAAACACTCACAGTACACGATAATCTCATGATGCACTCTATTTCCCAGATGCAGTTAATCTTAGATATCGATGGAATGCAACATTGAAAACTAGTTATACATCATGTGGGGCACAGAACCTTGAAAGATTGAGGTGTAGTCCTAAAAGATGTTCTGTACCACAAACCAATATGTTTCTTATTTTTCTCTTATAACAATATATAGAGATATATGAATTAAGAGGTGGAAGTACAAATGATAATTTTCTTTGGTTTTCTCTTCCTTCCACTTAAGGGTGTGGGGAATTTGATAGCCTTGCATTCTTATTCCAAAATAGAGCTCTACTACCAGAATGGGACACTTAAACTTTCCTCTAACCTTTTGAGGCTCCTCATTTCCCTGAACTAATAAGCAGAAGAAGGTAACTATTGGGTGGAGGGACAGACTGTGATTACCAATAAAAAGAAGACTGCAACTATACAACAGAAGTAAAGGGAAATGAAGTCTGGTGTTGGGAGGATTCTCTGTAGCTCCTAGTAATGCCACTTCTAGCAATAAAAACTGATGGAAGACTAATGCAATCCAATAACATACAAGAACACTAAAACTCAAGAACCCAAAATATGAGGCTTTAGATATAGAATTAAAACTTGGATATAAATAAGAAAAAAAATTCCTAACCCAGTTGAGACTACCTGGATAGCAAGGACAAAGCGAAGGGGTAGTAGGGGAGAAGTAATAAACATTAACCAAAGCCTCAAGTGCACATGTCAAGATGAGGACTGTGCTAGCCAACCATATTTTCAACCTCGTTTAGTTAAGTAAACAATTGTATATTAACTAATGCCTTTTCCTTTCATCTGTCCCATATTCTAAATAGGGTATTGATTTTTGTGACTCAGTCTACAGGTCAAAGGCTATGAACATGTGACTGCAAAATTAAGTACTTCAAACAGTCCTAGCAACAATAAGCACTGTTGTATGAGGCATTATTATTAAAGACAATATTGTGAAATTTTTATAGTAACAATCTTGAGATAAATTGCTGCTATATATTGGGAGATAAAACTAAGAAATAGAAAATCCTGTCTTATTAACAATTAAAAGTAAACTTGGGATAGAAATAAACTTAGATAACAGCATATCTTTGAATTGGCAGTGAATAACATTCTTTCTTTCAGCATAGTAGCCCCTTCTCTCAGCCAGTAGCTGATTAATCATTTCAGAAAGTAAAACTCCAAAGCCACACTGGAGTAGGAGCAGCCATATGAGGGAAGAGCACAGGGATCCGGAAGGCATTCCTGAGTCTCACAACTGAAAAGCTTAGCCGTTCACCAAATCTTCCACCTTCATGTCCATTCTCAGTGGTGCCTCTGATACCTAGTATTTCTAGAATGTTGTGATATAAAAGAAATTGCCTGTCCTTAATGTGCTGTACATTTTGATTTAATGCTATAACTAGTACTCAAACAGTATGTTTCACTTTGTGTTTCTATGTGGGTGCAAACTGTTGAAATCTTTATACTAAATTGACCTTCTGTATATAAAGAGAATTGAAAATGAATCTTGATGTGAATGGAAGAGGAGAGGGAGCGGGAGAGGGGAGGGTTGCGGGTGGGAGGGAAGTTATGGGAGGGGGAAGCCATTGTAATCCATAAGCTGTACACTGGAAATTTATATTCATTAAATAAAAGTTAAAAAAAATAATAAAAAAAAAAGAAATTGCTTCTGATTTTCCCCAACTGCCAGCTTGAGTTTTAGTTTTCCTAGCCTACTGATTCAGTTAAAAGTCATCCATGGGTTTTATAACTCTCAAAATTAAGTTGTGAAAGCCTGTATCCCATTCCCATCTTGGAGAACTTTCTCCTGGCCCTAGCACTGTGGAACACCCAGTTAAGCCACCACTTATGATGCCAGCGTCCTATTACCAGAGTTAAAATTCTAGTCCCAGCTGCTCTGCTTCTTATCCAGCTTCCTGCTTACGTGCCTGGGAAGGCAGCAGAAAATGGCCTATGGAACCGGGCCCTTTCTTGCATAGAGTTCCTGGCTTCTGTCATCAGACTTAACCAGTTCTGGATGTTGTGGGCATTTAAGGAATGAATGAGCAGATGGAAGATCCTAAGCTTTTAAATCTTTGTTGTTCCCTCTCTGTCTATTGCTCGGTCTTTTAAATGAATAAACAAACAAATCATTAAAAAAAGAAAAACTTTCTTTCACACATACTTTCTTACTAACAAAGTCACTTCATCAAAAAGCAATGGAGTGAACCAAGAACTATGGGATTAGATCTCAAGGAATTGGAAATATAACTCAGAAGAGAAAGATTAAAGAAATTCCCAGGGCCAGTGCTGCGGTGTAGCAGGTAAAGCCACCGCCTGCAGTGCTGGCATCCCATTTGGGTGCTGGTTCAAGTCCAGGCTGCTAGACTTCTAATCCAGCTCTCTGGTATGGCCTGGGAAAACAGTGGAAGATGGCCCTTGGGCCCTTGCACCTGCGTAGGAGACCTGGAAGAACCCTCTGGCTTCTGGCTTCAGATCAGCACAGCTCCGGCCATTGCAGCCAACTGGGGAGTGAACCAGCAGATGGAAGACTCTCTCTCTGTCTCTCCTTCTCTCTTTGTTCTGACTTTCAAATAAAAAAACCTTTTAAAAAAATATGTTAAAAAAAAAAAAAGAAATTCCCAGAATGGTGGTGCAGGGAAATCCCAGCAAGGCTGATAAATAAGACCAAAAAATGTCTTCCATTACAAAGCAAAACAAAAGGATTTGATAGAAAATGAGAATAAGTTACCTGATGTATTTTAAATTCCTGAGAGCTTACATTTTCATAAATATGAATAGGATTTGGCCTCTAAAACTCATGAGTGTGAAAACCTTGTGGTTATAAAACATAATTCGAAAGAATGATGGTAAGCATTGCAATGTATGGGTCAAGAACTACATTCTCTAGAACCAGGCTAACAAGGTTACATTGCCAATGAAATCAATTACTAGCTGTGTCACCTTAAGTGAACGACTGTACTTCCCTGTGTCCCAGCTGAGTAATTTGTGAAAGAAAGAAAAGAAAAAAGAAAGAAAGAAAAAGAACCTACTTCAATACAGTTATCCTGAAATTAAGTGACTTAAATGTGAAACCAATATACCCACCTAAGACAGAATGAGCACTATGTAAGTTTTAGACAATAGCAAGAGAACAGAACATTTTAAAAGATAGTCTACGGCCAGAGCCACAGCTCAATAAGCTAATCCTCCGCCTGTGGCAACGGCACGCCGGGTTCTAGTCCCGGTCAGGGCGTCGGATTCTGTCCCAGTCACTCCTCTTCCTGTCTAGCTCTCTGCTGTGGCCCGAGAAGGCAGTGGAGGATGGCCCAGCTCCTTGGGCCCTGCACCCTCATGGGAAACCAGGAAAAAGCACCTGGCTCCTGGCTTCGGATCGGCGCAGTGCGCCGGCCACAGAGGCCATTGGGGGGTGAACCAACGGAAAAGGAAGACCTTTTTCTCTGTCTCTCTCTCTCTCTCACTGTCCACTCTGCCTATCAAAAAAAAAAAAAAAAAAAAAAAAAGAAAGTCTAGAGATATATTATTAGTAGATATAAAGAATATAAAATGTGAAATATCATACAATTATTAACTCCTGGAAAAATACAAATTTAGAAAAAGTAATATACAGTTACAATATATTATTTAACCTATGAATTAATAATAAATGGAAGCTTCCAATGATGATTAATCAACATTGTGATAAATCTATATAGTGGGAAAGGTGGAGGAGAAATAGGAAATCTAAATCCCAAACTTTCCTTGTTTCTTTTTTGAGTATTTATTTTTATTTATTTCAAAAAGTTTCAGAGAAGGTGAGACAAGGAGGGAGGGAGAAAGAGAGCAAGAGAGAAAAAAGGGAGAGAGGGAGAAAGGGAGAGAGAGAGAGGAAAAAAAATATGACTCTTCCATCTACTGGTTCACTCCCCAAGCAGGCTAGGGCTGTGAGAGGCCAGAAACTAAGACCCTAGAAATTCCTCCAGGTCTCCCATGTGGGTGTAGGGGCCCAAACATGTTGGCCATCTTTTGCTGGTTTTCCAGGTGCATTAGCAAGGAGCTGGATAAGAAATAGAACACCCAGGTCTCAAACTGGTGCCCATATGGGATGCTGGTGTCACAGGCGGCAGTTTAACACGCTAAGCCATAATGCCAACCCCTAAATCCTAAACGTTCAAATCCTTAAAGACAAAATATAAATGTTGAAAGCTGAAAAATCAAGACAGCAGTATAACATATTATTTAAAATCTTAAGGTAAATACCAAAAGAAACAACTTGAGGTCAAAAAGGCATCCTCTAAGGGGTGAGACTTGTGTCAATAATGCATGGAAAGAATATTACTCTCACTTTTAAAAGCTTTCCCATACAGTCTGACTTTTTAACTATGTACACATATTATTTTAATAGAAATAAGTTTAAAAAATAGTGTTTGGAAGATGTTACACAGACCACAAAGTAATATCTTTTTCTAGCTGCTCTGCCAAGAAGATAGATACAAGCTCTGCCCTGGAAGTAACAGTAAAGCTAATCCATGCAAAATCTGGACGGACCTTCACCGCACCCTTTGCTTTTGCTCAAATAGATAAAATGAAAACCAAGATATTTTCTTGGTTCCTACATTAAAAAGTTCTTTTTATCTTACTAAATTTTATATTTAAATTAAACTAGATCAGTAAGATTTTTTTCATAAAGGACAACACTTTACATAAAAATTTTAAATATGCCAATTTTGCATCCCAAATGAATTTATTATTTTAACATCAGAAACTTGAAATGAAATTCCTCCTGGTAAAGGACTGATGTTTAACTTTAGGAAATTGGCATTTATATCAGCCAAAATGGAAATATTCTCAGGAATAAAAATCAAAGCACAAAAAGTCAGAATATTAGGGAAAGAATTACAACCAGGGTCAGTCTCAGCCTCCTAAAACTTGCAGAATTTCTGTGTCAAACATTAAGAATTATAGGGTTACTCTAATTGGATACTGCAAACAGATAATATATTGTGACATAATGTTAACATAACATTAATATTCATTACATAGACCCTAAGGACATTTACGATATTTTTATGTGTATTATAAAATATATACTAATTAAGGACCTCTTAAGCATTAGAGAAATGCTTTTAACATGTTTTATTATTCTATAGTCCTAAGTGATTCAAAGACATCCATTTATCATAAGAACACTATACACAGTTGCATAAAATGTCAGTGCTACCCAGGATGGCAAAACCCAGTAATATTCAAAAGAAAAATTGAAGGACAGCTTGCTTTTATTATTAATGTGTTAAGCATATTGGGTGCATTAACTCACACTAACCATGTTGTGAGCCCTGTCTGAGGATTGCCTATTAGTCAATGCTGACTTGAGGAGAGCTTGCTATGCCCAAAGTGAGACTGGATGCTACAAACTCTGTACTTGATTTTCATGCCTATCACTGAAAGAAAAATTACAGACACTGTTTCAAATACTACCCCCAACCCAGTGTGGAACTGAGCATTTTTCATCATCACAAAAACCTGAATTTTCAAATACCACATGATATAATTCATTTCTCTTTCTCTTAACACAATACATTCCCTCTCATACACACCTGCCTACCTTCCGATCTACCTATCTTGTCCCCTCCCCTATCAACATACTCTCTCTTCACTCTACTTATATTCATCAACTCTTGTTCCCTTCTCCTCCTTCCCAGTTTACCTACTCAGCTTCTTGTACTTCCTGCTGTTCCTCTTGGCTTCTTTCACCCCCAGTCTCCCAACTCCTCTACACACATTCCAACTTCTCTCATCTTTTCTCCTCCAACTCATTTCTGAAATGAAAATCAGTGTCTCTTTTGTGCACTTATTTGAATGATTTAAAGGCATAAAATAACCTGTGACATTAGGGACTAACTTTTCCATTTGCTTTTGGAATGTATTTTGAATACAGTACAATCACTAGGAGTTACTAAAAACAAATTGAATTTTACTGAAAGTATAGATCTCTGCTCCAAAGTATTATAAATATTGCATGTTGCTTTTTAAAATACTACATCATTAGTGTGAGGAGGCAGGCACTTTTCTGGGGGAACTGGAGTGATTCTGTGCAGTTCAGTCTTAGCTGTCTATCATCTCCACTTGAAAGAATTCCAAATACGTGCTTGGTTTATCTCATGCCTACAGTCACAAGTGCCCTTTCTTCCTCTTCTCATTTTCTCATAGCATTAATTCAATGTATTCAGGGAAGAAATACATTTCATTTTTACTAAGGGATCTAAATATTTCCATGTATACATCACCATAAATTCTATAAATCACACTTCTATGTATTCTGATCAAATACTCATTTGTGAACTTCAAAAAGCTCATGGAAAAAGGAATTAAATAAGTTAATGCTGATGTAAGATCATTTGGAAATCCATCCATACAAGTAGTCTTGAAAAACTTCATGAATAGTATATACAAAGAAAAACTTATCCATGGATTTTAAATTTTTGCTCCAAAATGAACTTATCTTTTAATTCATACTTCTATAAACTTTGTTTAGTATCTTCATACATATTTACACAAACACATGTACATACATACATAGGTCAATATATATCATATCCACACATGGCAGCACATATATATCTCCCTTAACCAAACACATTTCTTTATGTTAATGCAAAACCTTCCCTCTGATTAAAACAAACTAGTAGAAATGCTAAGCTAATTCTCTGCCTGCTGTTCAAAACCAAGAATGGGATATGAATTACACACAAATGACATGCTCAAGTATGGAACTTGATGTTTTTGATGCACACTAAACCACATGTGGAGAGGAAAAAAAGGGGGCCAGGACTGCAGCAATCTGTGGTGATATAACCAGAGGGAGAGGGTGGTGTGGATCTAGTCTGGAGCCCTCGGGGGCTGCTAATTGCTGGTGGTTGCCCATGGACCCAGTAGAAGTGGAGGGGGCATGTTTGTCTCACCCAAAATTCCCCACAACAGTGCCCACTGCCCAGCTGAGAGAGGGTAAGTGCCATTTTGGGTTAGGGTGGCTGCTATGGAAGCCTTTGCGCGTGAGCACAAAAGCTAATTGAGATGGAAAGCCTAATTAGCCGTGCTGGTAGAAATGGCAGGCAGGCAGCAACATTTGGCAAGTGGCTCTTGTGTGCACATGTGATCCAGAAATTCTAGCAGAGTGAATGGTCTGTAGTCCCCACTGACTTTGAGCTTGGCTGGGAGGTGGCTGGGCAGCCACATGGGACAATGAACTGCACATAGCCTTCCAGGGTCAAGACACACAGGCATAGATGTCTCAGGGAATATCTGCCTCTAAGTTACCAGGACAGGCTGGCAGGGTAGAGAGAAACCTCTGGACCCAGTGACTGTGGGAGCCTTGTTTGCTGAGACCATTGGGAATCAGTGGTTACATAAGAAGGTTCAGGGTGTAACTGGGTATTGAGATCTACCATGCCTAACTTGGGTATTACCCTGGATACCTGCCCACCCTGGAGCACTGACCAGAACTTCCTGGTAAGACCCACCACACACTTCTTGGTGTTCACTGAAACTGCAGACATTCTACTAAGCCACAGGGTAAAACCCAAAGATAAAAGCCATTGGAGGGGAAAAAAAAAAAAAAAACAGAAATCAATTCCATAAAGGGCTAAAAACAAATGTAGAAATTCAAGAAACAAGAATAAGGAAGACCCATGACCCCACTCCAAAGAAACACAACACTTCAATATTAGAATGTGAAGATAAAGATATTGAAGAAATGCCAGAAACAGAATTCAAAAAATTAATCTTAAGATTACTCAAAAGCAAACACAAGCAAATCCACAAACTAAAGAAAATCATACATGACATGAATGAAAATTTTTCTCATAAAATTGAGATTTTAAAGAGAAATCAGATAAAATATTAGAAATGAAGAATTCAAGAGGCAACAAGCAGAATGAGAGAAAATATTTGTGAACTACACAACTGGTAAAGGGTTAATATCTATGACTCCCCAAAAGGAACACAAAAACACTTCAATATTAGAATGTGATTTAAAGAGATGAATGAAATGCCTGAAAATGAATTCAGAAGAATGATAATAAGGTTTCTCAGACACAAAGAGAACCAAATTCAGGAGATTAAAAAAGTCCAAACACATTATTGATGAAAAACTTTGCCAAGAGGTAGAGATATTGAAGAGAAATAAAATTGAAATATTAGAAATGAAGAATTCAATATGTGGGCCAGCACTGTGATGCAGTGGGTTAAAGTCCTGGCCTGAAGCCCTGGCATCCCATATGGGCACCAGTTTTAGTCCTGGCTGCTCCTCTTCCAGTCCAGCTCTCTGCTCTGGCCTGGGAAAGCAGTAGAAGATGGCCCAAGTCCTTGGGCTCCTATACCCATGTGGGAAACCCGGAAGAAGCACCTGGCACCTGGCTTTGGATGGGTGCAGCTCTGGCTGTTGCAGCCATATGGGGAGTGAACCAGCAGATGGAAGACCTCTCTCTTTGTCTCTACCTCTCTCTGTAACTCTTTCAAATAAATAAAATCTTAAAAAAAAAAGAATTCAATATGTTAAATAGAAACTACAGTGGAAAGCATCAATAACATATTTGGTGAGGCAGTAGAAAGAATATCCAAGCCACAAGACAAATCCTTGAAAATATCTCAGACCAAAAAAAGAGAAGAAAAATAAATAGAAAAGCTGAAAATTATGTTTGACATTTATAGGACACTATCAAATGATTAAACATATGGGTCTTAGGAGCTCCTAAAGGTGTGGAAGGAGAGAAAACTTCCCTAATAATGAGAAAGGGACATCCAATTACACAGGCATATGGAACTTCTAACAGATATGACCAGAAAAAAAAATCTTCACCATGACACACTGTACTCAAATTTTCAACAGTGAAACATAAAGAAGAGATTCTAAAATCCATCTATTTGCTGCCTACACGAAACACATCTCACCAACAAAGAAACACACAGACTGAAAGTAAAAGAATGCAAAAAGATGTTCCATGCTAACAGAAAGCAAAAATGGGCAGGTGTAGCTATCTGAATATCAGACAAAATAGACTTTAATACAAAAATGATTAAAAGAGACAAAGAAGGGTATTATGTAAAGATCAAGGGATCAATTCAACAAGAATATGTGACTAACATACATGTATATGTACCTAATGCCAGAACACTTGGCTATTTAAAAGAAATGTAAATGGATCTGAAGGGAGACATAGACTCCAATAAAATAGTAATGGGGAATTTCAACACCCCACTTTCAGCATTGGACAGATCAAATAGACAGAAAATCAACATGGAAACAACAGAGCTAATAGACACTATGGACCAAATCAACTTAATTGATATCTATAGAACATTTTATTCAACAGTGGCAGAATACACATTATTCTCATCAGTGCATCGAATTTACTCTAGGATAGACCAAAGGCTAGGCCATAAAGAAAGCTTCAAAAAATTCAAAAAATCTGAAATCATATCATACATCTGACCACAATGCAATAAAGCTGGAAATCAACAACTAAAGAAAATATAGAAAATATGCAATCACACTGAGACTCAACAACAGATTCTTGAGTGAACAGTAGGTCATAGAAGACATACAAATTGAAGTCAATAAATTCCTGGAAATGAATGAAGATAAAAACAACATATCAAAATTTATGGGATACAGCAAAAGTAGAGTTAAGAGGGAAGGTCATAACAATTAGTACCTACATAAAGAAAGGGGAAAGGCATCAAATAAATGAGACATCAATGCATCTCAATACCCTAGAAAAAGAAAAACAAAACAAACCCCAAATTAATAGGAGTAATGAAATAATGAAAATTAGAGAATAAATAAGACTGAAGATAAAAAATGATATAAAAGATCAGCAATATGAAGATTTTTTTAAATAAAATTGATTCACCATTAGCACAACTACCAAAAAAAAAAAATGAAGAAGAAGACCCAAATCAATAAAATCAAACATAAAAAGGAGATTAACAACAGACCAATAGAAATAAAATGTATCAGGAATTACCACAAACATCTATATCCCAAAAATTGGAAAATTAGAAGAAATGGATAGATTCCTGAACACATACAATCTAACAATATAGAGTCATAAAGACATTGAAAACATCCACAGACCAATAACCAAATGGGAACTGAATAAGTAATAAAGACCCTCACAACAAAGAAAAGCCCAGAATTGCATGGCATCACTGATGAATTACACTAGACTTTCAATGAAGAACAAATACTAATACTTCTCAAACAATTCAAAACAAGTGAAAAGGAGGGAATCCTCAAAAACTCCTCGTATATGTGTACACTCAAAAAAGATAAATATTATGTTTTCCCTAATATGTACCAGTTAATATAGGATACCAAAAAATGTACAGGAATGAAGTGGTCATTTTGGGATACGATTGTCATTTTCAGCCCTTCTTTATACTCCTGTGTAACTGTTGTCTTCCCACTTTCGACTTGTTGAATGTTCTGATTAATGGCAAATGAATCTTGTCACTACAGAGTGGATTAAAATTATAGCTTTAAAAAAACTGATGAAGAGAGGGGAGGGAGGGAGGGAGATGTGAACAAGCAGGCAAGTGAGGGAAGTGTGGCTTCTTCTTGGAACATTACCTTTGTATTGCTTAAAATCTGTTTTTTTTATATTAATAAAAATTTTAAAAATGAAAAATTAATTAACTCCCATAAAAGAGGAGTGAGGTCAGAAACAGGCTGAAGACATAATTCTAGAAGAGAACTCTGGTTGAAAAATTAAATAGAGAGGAAGAGAACTCTGATTGAAAAGTTAAATTCAGGGGCTGACATTGTGGTGCAATGGGTTAAGCTGCCACCTACAATGCCAGCATCCCATATTGGTGCTGGCTTAAGATTCTGATGGTGTACTTCTGAACCAGCTCCATGCTAATGCACCTGGAAAGCAGCAGAGGATGGACTAACTCTTTGGGATCATGCTCCCATGTGGAGACCCAAAATAAGCTCCTAACTTCCAACCAGTCTAGCTCCAGCTGTTGCGGCCATATAAGGAGTGAACCAGCCTCTCTCTCTCTGTGGGTGTTTTCTCTGTCTCTCTGTCTCTCTCTCTCTCTCCCTCTCTCTCTCTCTCTCTGCCTTTCAAATAAATAAATAAATCTTTAAAAGAACAAAAGGTAAATACAGAAGTAGAGTCAGCAAGAATGAGGAACAAAAAGGAATCCAGAAATAAAAAGAACAAAGTTGCAGAACCTACAGAGACTAACAAGGTATGATACCTAATATTGATTCAATAAATCTTAGTGAACACATGAGTGAAAGGACTAAATTTCAGTATTGTAAAGCTGCTACAAAAGATGGTAGATAGAAATACCTAGTTTTAAAACTGTCAAGAGACATTTTTCGAAAGAGGAAATCCAAATGGCCAACAGACACATGAAAAAATGTTCAAGATCACTAGCAATCAGAGAAATGCAAATCAAAACCACAATGAGGTTTCACCTCACCCTACTAGAATGGCTCACATTCAGAAATCTACCAACAACAGATGCTGGAGAGGATGTGGGGAAAAAGGGACACTAACCCACTGTTGGTGGGAATGCAAACTGGTTAAGCCACTATGGAAGTCAGTCTGGAGATTCCTCAGAAACCTGAACATAACCCTACCATACAACCCAGCCATCCCACTCCTTGGAATTTACCCAAAGGAAATTAATTTGGCTAATAAAAAAGCCATCTGCACATTAATGTTTATTGCAGCTCAATTCACAATAGCTAAGACCTGGAACCAACCCAAATGCCCATCAACAATAGACTGGATAAAGAAATTATGGGACATGTACTCCATAGAATACTATACAGTAGTAAGGAACAATGAAACCCGGTCATTTGCAACAAGATGGAGCAATCTGGAAAACATCATGCTGAGTGAAGTAAGCCAGTCCCAAAGAGACAAATATCATTTGTTTTCCCTGATCGGTGACAACTAACTGAACACCAAAGGGGAAACCTGTGGAAGTGAAATGGACAGTATAAGAAACAATGACCTGATCAGCTCTTGTCATGACCCTTGATGTACAATGTAATACTTTATCCTTTTTAGTATTTGTTGTTGTTGTTGTTGTTGTTCTAGTACTATTGGTTGAACTCAGTAATTAACACACAATTATTCTTAGGTGTTAAAATTGTAACTGAAAAGTGATCCCTGTTAAATATAAAAGTGGAAAAAGAGAGGGAGGAGATGTACAATTTGGGACATGCTCAATCAGACTTGCCCCAAATGGTGGAGTTAGAAATGTGACAGGGGATTCCAATACAATCCCATAGAGGTGGCATGTACCAATGCCATCTCACTAGTCCAAGTCATCAATTTCAGTTCACAACTGATGGCTCTGATAGGTCTAAGAGTCAAAGGGATCACACAAACAAGACAAGTGTCTGCTAATACTAACTGATAGAATCAAAAAGGGAGAGAAAGATCCAACATGGGAA
The DNA here is from genome assembly GCF_033115175.1 of Lepus europaeus. Taxonomy (NCBI): domain Eukaryota; kingdom Metazoa; phylum Chordata; class Mammalia; order Lagomorpha; family Leporidae; genus Lepus; species Lepus europaeus. Next base: position 120,168,971 of record NC_084829.1, read on the forward strand.
GTGGGATACACAGTAGACTCATAGAATGGCAGATGTCCTAAACAACACTCTGGCCTCAGAATCAGCCCTTAAGGCATTCGGATCTGGCGGAAGAGCCCATGAGAGTATTGTAGGCATGGAAAGCCAAGATACCATGGAAAAGAAAAAAAAGAAGAAGACCTAAATGAAAGATCTCTGCAAGTGAGATCCCAGTTGAAAGAACTGGGCCATCAAAGAAGGAGGACCTTTCTCTGAAGGGAGGAGAGAACTTCCACTTTGACTATGACCCTATCGGAATAAGATCAAAGTCAGTTGAACTCTAAAGGCTTCCATAGCCTTGGCAACTCATGGCTAGAGCCTAGGGAGATTACTGACGCCATAAACAAGAGTGTCAAATTGTTAAGTCAGCAACGGGAGTCACTGTGTACTTACATCCCATGTTGGATCTGTCCTTAATGTGTTGTCTAATGTGCAGTGATGCTATAACTAGTACTGAAACAGTACTTTTACACTTTGTGTTTCTGTGTGCATACAAACTGATGAGATCTTTACTAATTATATACTGAATCGATCTTCTGTATATAAAGAGAATTGGAAATGAAAAAAAAAAAACCTGGTGTTAAAAATGAAATGGCATAGAAAATTAATTAATTTAAAAAAATATTATGTAGGATCTCTGTCTTTAATGTTATGTACACTGTTATTTAATGCTATTACTAGTACTCCAACAGTATTTTTTTCACTTTGTGTTGCTATATGGGGGCAAACTGTTGAAGTCTTTACCTAATATATACTAAACTGATCTTCTGTAGATAAAGAGAATTGAAAATGAATCTTGATGTGATTGGAAGGGGAGAGGGATCGGGAAAGGGGAGGGTTGCGGGTGGGAGGGAAGTTATGGGAGTGGGGAAGCCATTGTAACCCATAAGCTGTACTTTGGAAATTTATATTCATTAAATAAAAGTTTAACAAATGAAAAAAAAGCAGTGTAATAAGTGTTCCTTCTTTTTATTTACAGCATCTTCTAATTATTCTAAAGAATTTTTTGATTCAATAAGAATTTTGAAATAGTTACTGATGATACCTTCAATTAGTAAAATATTATTTCAATTTTTTCAAATCAATAAAGAATAAAAATAAATATTGCATGTTTATATGCATTTGTGTGTGTGTGTGTGTGTGTGAGATATCCAAAATGTGGATGGTTCTATAGTAAGGTTATCGTCTAACTACTGAAATTAAAAAGACTAGAAAAGGTAATTTTAAAACTATTTCTTATTACTAATATTAAAAACATTTCTATCTAGTAAACCACTGGATCAATGGAATAGTTTAGTGATTTGTTCACCAGATCATTAACACTTATCTATCTATGGTTGTTTCTTTTTTTATAAGTCTTTTTTTTTTTTTTTTTTTGACAGGCAGAGTGAATAGTGAGAGAGAGAGACAGAGAGAAAGGTCTTCCTTTTTGCCGTTGGTTCACCCTCCAATGGCCACTGTGGTCGGCTCATCGCACTGATCCGAAGCCAGGAGCCAGGTGCTTCTCCTGGTCTCCCATGCGGGTGCAGGGCCCAAGGACTTGGGCCATCCTCCACTGCCTTCCCGGGCTATAGCAGAGAGCTGGCCTGGAAGAGGGGCAACCGGGTTAGAATCCGGCACCCCGACCGGGACTAGAACCCGGTGTGCTGGCTCCACAAGGCAGAGGATTAGCCTGTTAAGCCACAGCACCGGCCTATGGTTGTTTCTTATTAAAATAAACAAACTGCTCATAACTTGAACTTATTTCAAAATGAGTAAGAAATTTTTACTTTTCCATTTAAAGTCATCAAAGAGGTCAGATATTTTAAAAAGAAGCTAATTTTACAAAGAACCACAAAGCTGTTCACTATACGGTATATAACATTTCCTATCAGTACATTAGTATAAAATAATAAACAAGTGATTAATTTTTAAAAATTTATTTATTTATTTGAAAGCTAGAGCTACAGAGAGAGAGAGGGAGAGAAAAAGAGAAATCTTCCATCCATCAGTTCAGTTTCCAAATGGCCACAACAGCCAGATCAGGGACAGGCCATAGTCAGGAGCCAGCAGCTTCTTCCAGGTCTCCCATGTGTGTACAGGGGCCCAACCACTTGGGTTATCCTCTGCTGCTTTCCCCAGCACATTAGAAAGGAGCTAGAAGTGGAGCAGCTGGAACATGAACCAACACCCATACATGCCCCACAAGTGATTAATTTTAAAAGCTGTCCTAAAAGTATAGAATCCCAATTTTTTTTTTTTTTTTTTTGACAGGCAGAGTGGACAGTGAGAGAGAGAGACAGAGAGAAAGGTCTTCCTTTTGCCGTTGGTTCACCCTCCAATGGCCGCCGCGGTAGCGCGCTGCGGCCGGCGCACCGCGCTGTTCCGATGGCAGGAGCCAGGTGCTTATCCTGGTCTCCCATGGGGTGCAGAGCGCAAACACTTGGGCTATCCTCCACTGCACTCCCTGGCCACAGCAGAGAGCTGGCCTGGAAGAGGGGCAACCGGGACAGGATCGGTGCCCCGACCGGGACTAGAACCCGGTGTGCCGGCGCCGCAAGGCGGAGGATTAGCCTGTTGAGCCACGGCGCCGGCCTGAATCCCAATTTTGTTTTAAGGAAAATTAACAATAAACAGAACACAAAAGAATTTCAAATAAAGCAAAGAAAAAACAGGTTTTTAGCACAGCTAGATTAACAACATTAACTATATTAAATTTGAATGTTTATTTAAATAGGAATTACTAAATAATTAAATTATTAAAAATAAGCTAATCTATATAACTGAAACTTAATTTGTAGTTTGATATGAAAAATAACGATTAATATTGAATAAAATTCTTTCCCCATGAGATATACAATTTTTATGTTGAAATAAATTACCCTAGGAAGAATATAGGGCTGGCGCCATGGCTCACTTGGTTAATCCTCTCCCTGCAGCGCTGGCATCCCATGTGGGCACTGAGTTCTAGTCCTGGTTGCTCCTCTTCCAGTCCAGCTCTCTGCTGTGACCCAGGAGGGCAGTGGAGGATGGCTCAAGTGCTTGGGGCCCTGCACCCACATGGGAGACCAGGAAGAAGCACCTGGCTACTGACTTCAGATCGGCACAGCACCGGCCATAGCAGCCATTTGGGGAGTGAACCAATGGAAGGAAGACCTTTCTCTCTCTTTATCTCTCTGTCTATAACTCTACCTGTCAAAAAAAAAAAATATAACATTGCTTTAAAACCCACATATAGTTAGGAAAATCTGGAACTGAAAAGCATTGCAGATGGAGTTTCCAGGCATTTTTTTTTTTTTTAAATCAACAGATTTATCAGGGCGGGCATATGGTACAGCAGTTAAGATGCCATTTGGGACACCTATAACCAATACTGAAGCATCTGTTTTCAAGTCCTAGCTCTGCTTCTGCTTCCAGTTTCATGCTAAAGTGCAACCAGGGAGGCAACAGGTGATGGTTAGGGTACTTGAAATTCCTGCCACCCCTGTGGGAGACCTGGATGGAGGATTGACTTCCTGGCTTTGGCCTGACCCAACCCCGGTTGTTGTCCGGCATTTGGAGAACCCATCATCAAATGAAAGATCTCTTACCTTTCTGGTTGACTGGCACTCTCTGTCTGTCCCTACCTGTCTAAAAATAATTTAAATTAAAAAAAAACAACAGATTTAGCAAATAAATGTTAAAAAACTAAAAAGTACTTTTTAATAGTAGACATAAAAGTAAAAGAAAATGGTAATTTTATGAAGGTAAAGTTTTTAACACAGAGAAGAAATAAATACTAAATCTCTGAGAATGACCAAAAAAGCAAAGGACAAGTAGAGGAAAAGATAAGATCAGAGCACCCTTCACTTTAAAGGATAGGGTAAATTTTTATAGGTAGATAAAAATGAAGGCAGTGTTCAAATAGTAATAAAAAGAACAGGTTATGGGATGGGGAATTGGCACAATGGTTAGGATGAGGTTAAGGTGCCTGTATCACATAAAGAATTATTTGGGTTCACATATCAGCTGTAGCTCCTGGTTCTACCTTCCTGCTATAGCAGACCTTGTGAGGCAATAGGTAATGGCTCAATTAATTGGATCCCTGCCATCCATGTGGGAGACCCACATTGAAGTCTCTGCTCCCAACTGCAGCCTGGCTCTGCATCTCCCTTCCCCCTTGTAAAGGGGAAAAAAACTGTTGTGCTTAAGGGGGAAAAGCAATCTAACATTCTCAGAGCTTTAATTCAGGCTGTGGAAGGATGGGAATAAACACAAGAAAAGTAGAGATATATGTTAAAAAGCCACCAAATCTGACTAAAATCACCACTATAAGAATGTGTTTCTTTCCGCATTAATTACTTCACATTCTTTGATTATCTTAATATCTGATTCCACATGAGGCAATGAGGCTATAAAGAACGAATGCCACATTAGATTCATTCATCATTACACCTTCTATGCCTAGCACAGGGCATAGCTCATAATCAGTGTTCAATAAATACCAGGTTAGTAAATAATGTACGGAAGATTAAATTGCAGAGTTATAAATCATATTCTGCCATCATACATAAAAAAGTGCATGTTTTATTACATTCACTGAGAATCTCAGATTAGCTTAATCTCTCTTCTGGGTAGACAGGAAAGAAACTAAAAACATTTTATATGGTTGTGCTTAAGTTTACTGGTTAAACAAACTACACCATGTTAGATATTTAAGAGGTGTTTTCAAATACATGATTCTTAAAATTTATAGAAGGCATTGGACCTTCTGGTAAATGTTTTCTTAAGTTGTTATCTAATGGTTGAAACTGTTTGCTAAGTATTCATGTGATATTGCTATTGTCAGCAAGCGATCTAGGACTTGCTCCCTCATTTCTCTATTCTAAGCCCAACTTGTTCTTTCATTTCTCTATTCTCTTCAAGGTAGGAAACTAATTCTATTATGAAGGAATCTGTAGGACACACAATTTAATCTTTAGACCTTATAAAAGAGATGGCTAACATTTTTCTGTAATAGCATAGCCAAAATAAGAACTTAAATAATAATCTCATAGCTAGATTCACTTCGCCATCAGCGAAGTAAGCAGTAAGTAGAAAAAGCCTCCCTTTCAGAGAAAAGGGAAAGAAAGTTTTAAAGTGAGAATATAATTTTCCTCATGGGCATTGTCTACCTTAGAAAAAGTACTACAGAACATGCCTGTGACTATAGACTTGTAGTTCAGGCCACCGAAGATTAGAGATGGGACATAGGCACTCCCTTGACTTGCATCCTCTGGTCTGCTTTAACACAAACCAGGAGGAAAAGAAAGCTAGGCATCAGAAGCAATGGGTGGCAGGCCTATTAATGGCTGATCTATACAGTGATCTGCCCTCAAGCAGACCCAACAGGCCAGTCCACTGCAGTGGCTTTCAATGTGGTAAGCCTGGGCTTCAGCAGAAGTCAGCTTGTGAAGAGCCCTGGCAGCTCTGCCAAGAGTTGGATCACTGGAAAAGGACCTGCCCTGGAGTCGAAGGATGCCCAGGTCAGAGCCACAGATCTTATTGGCTCTAAGCTGAAAAGCCCTTCACTCAGCCCAACTTCCAAAGTGACCACTGCAGCTGAGGGGACGGCCAAGTAGGGTCAGCAACATTGCAGGCAGAACTGTACATTTCTTGTTAGAGATGCCCCCTGCCTTTACCTGGCCAGCTCTCCTCCCAGGCCAGCTAAGTAATGAAAGTAAACAGAGTGCCTTCCCCTAGGAGGTTCACACCTCCCTTAGGATGTACCCCATGTGAAGAGATAGATAGGTCTGGGCCTCTTAACTTACAAGGCCTAAAGCCCACCAGATTATTATCAAGCCCCTTCTGTCAGGTTCTATTTGCCTCTCAATCAGAAAACTTAATTGTAGCTTAGACCGCACCTTTCTTAGCTCCTCTAATAATGACTCTGTCCTTTGTTCTAGACCCTGTCTAGCGCACTTGGGCCTCATTCCTTTGTAATCATAACCTCTACTCTACCACCAATGGCTCTACTCCCAACCTGTGTGTACTGATGGTCCTCTTCCCCACTTAATGCTGTATAATTGTTCAAACCTGGTAAATGCCACTCTTAGGATCATTGATTACTATCCTCACTCTGTCTTTTATGACCTTGTCTAAATAAGATCAGAGTCGGCAAACTTGGAAGGCTTCCATAGCCTTGGCAACTCATGATGAGAGCCTAGGGTGGTTACTGGCGCCATAAACTAGAGTGTCAATTTGTTGGGTCAACAACAGGAGCCACTGTGCACTTGCTCCTCATGTGGGATCTCTGTCCTTAATGTGCTGTACATTTTGATTTAATGCTATAACTAGTACTCAAACAGTATGTTTCACTTTGTGTTTCTGTGTGGGTGCAAACTGTTGAAATCTTTATACTAAATTGATCTTCTGTATATAAAGAGAATTGAAAATGAATCTTGATGCAAATGGAAGGGGAGAGGGAGCGGGAGAGGGGAGGGTTGTGGGTGGGAGGGAAGTTATGGGAGGGGGAAGCCATTGTAATCCATAAGCTGTACTTTGGAAATTTATATTCATTAAATAAAAGTTAAAAAAAAAAGAAAATATGATCTGTTACTCATGAAGGCAGGTCTGGAAATGGGTAGGGAATACCCATCCGAGACAGGTGGGGAAGGGCCATGGCGGGGGAAGAGGGGCACAGATCAGCGGGAGCTCTAGCTCATCGCCCACAGCACAGAGTCAGTCAATATTAGTTAAAAGAGAACATCATGCTCAAACCTCTTGAAATGTTTTACACAATGTTTTTGTTTCTTAATCTTAGAGAAATCTTGAGGAAAATAATAACAACCAGAGTGAAAAAAATTATGTGAAAATCAGCAATTCCATCAGTCTTATTAGGGTTTCTTTTCATTTCCTATAAAACTCAGTTGGAATTTAAAGTGACAACTATATTACAACTCCACTTTATATAATAATTTATTTCTAAATATTTACTTTCCATCTGCATATGTACGGAATGATCTCTAGAATGAAGTTCCTCAATGTAAACAATGATACTTTCAGAATTATAAGAATTTCATTTAAGGTATTAATTTCCTACATAAGTTAATTTATTTTTATAATAAAAAAATTGTTCTTTGAAAAACAAAGAAAAAAGTTAACACAGCTTTCAGGATTATGCAAATGAAGGGATAGTTGGGTCACTTAATGTTTTGGTGGGAGGAGGTATAGGAAATCCAACAATTCAATTTTAGACATGTTAAGCTTGTGATGCCTGAGATATGTATCAATTGTGATGTCAGGAGGCAGATATGTATTCTCCCAACATTCTAGTAGCTCAGAAGAGAGATTTAGGTTAGAGATGCACATCGGGGCATCCACTGCCATGTATAAGCAATATTTGAAGACAAAGGTGTAGGTAGAGCAAATGAGAGGTAGAGGATATGGGAAAAGAGTAAACCTCAGACTCAAGACCAAGTCCTGGTTGCTCCAACATTTAGTGGTTGCTTGTAGAAAGCAAACAGGAAAAATTGAAGCCAATGGAGTGTATAAAGAGAATTTCTTTTTCTCCTCTCCACTGCCTTTTTTTTTCCTTAATGGTAAGCATGCTAGCAAAGTTTAATGTAGAGAGCACACCTGACAGCCCAGGTGGGCTTCTCACTAAAGAACTGAGAGCCCAGTGTGCATTCAGAATAGAGTTTTTATGGATGTTGGGTATAGGCCTTCTTTCTCCTCCCACTACATCCTTTCTGGAATACTGCTGGGTAGAGGGCTTTCTGTGTATGTAGTTTCTCCCAGAACTCATAGCAGCCCCCTTGATGAAGGGCAGATGAGATTCCCCTAAGCTGCCCCCAGGGAGAAGGCTGGGACTTCCATAGTATACATGCTGGTTTTTTTCTAAGGAATCTCCTTGTTCCATTACTCAGAAATTTCCATTTTACTTCCTTCCCTCATACACACACACACACACACACACAAGCTCATGCCTAAACATTCCCCCAACAAAAGAAAAAGCCCATATCTTATGAAGGTAACATGGATGAAGGCCCATCTTCTGTATTTTCTTTGGAGTTGATATATGGGCATAGAGCTGCTTCTCTTGTTTATTGTCCTATGGTGTATGGGCATGGCCTGGGAAAAATTGTTTTGCACAGTCTAGAGGACTGGTCATATCAACCAAAGGGACCTTCTAGAGAGGTTGGGTTGTACTCTGTTAGACACAAAATAGATGACAGTATTAAAGACAACTGGTCCAAAGAGAAGCAACAGGAGTACGGAAGCTATAGGCAAAAAGAAGATCAATAGTCAGGACTTTCATGACCAGATGTTAGGCCAAATATTCCAGTCTTGTTCAATTGTCTGCCCTTCTCCGAGAAGTACAAATGTGATTTTGTACTTGTTCAGTTTGACCTCCCAAAAACACATTTTTGGAGCATGACACAGATGCCCCTTAAGTCATCTGTGTCAGCATCTAGTTAGCATCTCTTAGTGCCACTTGTTTTGAGGCACTGGGTTTAACATCCCTAGTGTGGGGGCCCTAGACATGACAGCCTTTCAGTGGATGAACGCTGTGTTTTGTTTTCTCCCAAAGGAAGGGGCCCTGTTCTGGTTTGCTTTTGAGAGTCTGATACAGAGCCTGTTATGGGAGATTTGCCATTGTTCTGTACCTAGGGATCCATAACCTGTTAGTTGGAGTTGTCTTAGGTTGTAGGAACAGTAACCTGCTACATGGATTACATTCTCTCTAGAGGTAATTTTTGGTTTCCCAAAGGTGTATATGAGTTCCAAATAGCTTATTTTCTGGTAGACCAGTTGTGCTTTTTCTTGGGAACTCAGTAGCCACATCCTCCTGGAAGTTAAGGGTGCTAATGAAATGCCCCAAATTGGAGTCTCAGGAGGGGACAGAGTAGCAAACTATCCACATTTTAAATCATCTCTCCACCCTCCTCTCCAGAGATTGGTCCTCTCGGTACTCAGCAAAGGAACTGCACAAATAAGTGGGAGTTATCTATAAATCCTTGTTTAGCTAAACTGTCCAAGTTAGCTGTTGCTTCACACCCTGTTTAATAACCCATTTAAGGGCAAATAAAAATGGATAGGAGGGGTCTTTAGTCTCAATAATAATCAGGTGGGCATTAAGGCCTGGCCACGTATGTGTGAGGCCCAGACTTATCTATCTCTTCAGATGGGGTACTGGAAGAGAATTTATAAGGGAAGTGTGATCCTCCTTAAGGAAGGTACTCCATTGACTTCCATTACCTGACTGGCCTGCAAGGAGGACTGGCCTTGATAGGAGGTTAAGTCAGAATAGGTGGTGTCTCTAAAAGGAAAATCACGGTCATATCTGCAACGTCACTGACCCTACAGCATCCCCTCAGTAGAAAACTGTCTGCTGTATCAAATGCTACTGATAGTGACATGAGAATTAAAAGAATTCACTAGATGCATTAGCATGGAAGGTACAAGTGATCTTGATCTAAGCAAGGTGAACAGTTCTGACAGAGTTATAAAGATAAAAGTCACACTGAACCTCAGAAATATGTACAGTTTATAACCATAACTATTATTTATCCAGCTATACTACTAAAATAATATATCCGGGGTTGGCCTTGTGGCTTAGCAGGTGAAGCTGCCACCTGCAGTGTCGGCATCCCATATGGGCGCCAATTCAAGTCCTGGCTGCTCTACTTCCAATCCAACTCTCTGCCATGGCCTGGAAAAGCTCAAGTCCTTGGGTCCCTGCAACTTGCATGGGAGACCCAGAAGAAGTTCTTGGCTCCTGGATTCAGATCAGCGCAGCTCCAGCTATTGTGGCCAGTTGGTGAGTGAACCAGCAGATGGAGGACCTCTTTTTCTCTCTCTGGCTGTCCTTCTCTCACTGTGTAACTCTTTCAAATAAATAAATCTTTAAAAAAAAAGAATATATCCAACACAAATAAAACCAGCATATCAAAGAGATGCCTGGAGTCACATGTTCATTGTAGCACTATTCACACCAGCCAAGGTATGGAATCTAGGTGTCTGCAGATGGACGAGTGGATAAAGAAAAAATATATATATATAAATATATAATAGACACACACACAAAAATGAAATATTCTGTCCTAAAATTGAATGAAATCCTGTTATTTCAGTAACATAGATAGAACAGGAAGACATACAGTTAAATGAAAAAGTCAGGTACAGAAAGAGAAATACAACATGTTCTCACACATAACTAGAAGCTAAAAAAAAACATAGAACTAGAGAATAGAATAGTGGTCACTAGAAGCTAGCAAAGACAGTATGAAGGTGGGATAAAGGGAGGTTGGATAACAGGTTAAAAGAAACAAGTTCTGGTGTTCTAGCACAGTAGGGTAACTACAGCTTAAAATATTTTATGCTTTATAAAGAACAAGAAGAGAAGATTTTGAAGGTTCCCAACACAAAGAAACAACAAACGTTTAAAGATATGGAAATGCTTATTGCTCTTTTTTGATCCTTGTACATTATATACATGTACTGAATTGTCACATGTACCCCATAGATATGTATAATTAATATGTGTTATAATTTTGAAAAGAGAATAGAGAGAAAAAATCAAAGTATAATAGTCCAAGAAGTAAACAAAGGCAAACAAACGAAGTCGGACTAATTCACTGCATTCTAGACACTAGATAGTAGTTACAGGGAGGTATTCTCTGGACAGTTTGTTTTATTTGACAAATAAAGGTGTAGCTTCACACTAATAGGAAAGATTCAGCATGAAAGGATAGGCCAGAGAGGAGAAAAAGAGGGAGGAGGCTGATCAAAGGAGAAATCTTCTCAAATATTAGTCATTTATAAAGCAAATTTTCTAAGAAAACCTTAGCAAATTAAACTTTACAACTTTACATAGAATATGATACTATTGAAAAATGAAAAACCACATTTCACTAAGCCACATCCAAATGTTGGGGCAAATAAATTTTACCTTACCCCTAATGCCACTTCCAGACTTTTTTTTTTTTTTTAACAATATTTGAAAGGCAAAGTTACAAACAGAGAGGAAGCAACAGCGACAGAGGAGAGAGATCCTCAACAGTTGGTTCACTCCCCCAAATTCCCCTAAGGGCCAGGGCTGGACCCAGGCCCAAACCAGGAACCTGGAACTCCATCCAGGTATCTCACGTTGCTAGCACAGGCCCAGGTACTACCATCTTCTGCTGCTTCTGCAGTTGCATTAGTAGGGAGCTTGGTAAGAAGCAGAGTATCCGGGATGCCAGCCTCACAGGCAGAGGTTTAACCTGCTGCACCACAATGCAAGTTCTCACAACCAGACTTTTGCAGCAGAGGAAGATGTAAAGTGAATGGAACAAGCAATGCTCAATGTAGAGATCAGACACATTAATGAGAGGATCTACTGAAAACAATGGCACAAAAAGTAAAAAACAAAGAAAAAGGCAAAAGTCAAACTCACAGAAATATAAGATTTACAACACAATATAAAGTTCTGACATAATTGTCATCCCAAGGCCTCAATGACCAATGACAGACTAAAATCAGTGGAAAATAAATTATCTAACTTCCAAAATACAACATAAGCTTATAACTGAATTAATGAAAATAAATTTATTGTCAAAGAAATACTCATTAAAAAGGACATAAAGTTAAAATACAAACTTTTGCCCAGAAGGTTATTTTGTCATTTTATCTATTTGAACACTGATGTTATAAACATAGCAAATTTCTAGGCAGCATGTGGTAGACTATGAAGATACTAAAATAAAAGGAAAAAATTATTTCACAGTAAAACATAAAAACAGCACAGAACAAGTAGATATAAACAAATACAATAGACACCACTATGAGTACTATTATTACTATAATGTTTATTATGCTAGCTGTGTGCCTGCTTTAATGCACTTAATTTTTCATATATAAGTCTCATAATAACTCCATAAGAAAAACAATTATCCTCCATTTTACAGGGGAATGACTGAGATCCACCTGATAGAACTATTAAATGGCAGTCTGACTACAGAGTCTATGCTGCTCTCCAACACGCTGCACTTCTCCACTACACCTGCCAACCATGGGGCAGTCCATTTTCTAGAGCAGGATAGAATGACTGTATTTGGATATTATGGGAAAGTGCATGCTGTAAAATTAATTATTAAATATTAGTTATTAATTATTAACATAGTAGAAAAATGAAGACATTTACTCTATATCAATAACAAGAGGCCAAAACCTATGCTTTATAAAACGACAAAACTCAGAAACACACTTGCTATGCAAAGGGAGATTCTACTGAATGGATTTTTCCCAGTATCCTCCCATTGCTGTTTGAAATATGATATATCTGATGTGATAAACTGAGAGTGAAACCTTAATAATGAAAACACATTTTGAGATGGAAAAACTCTAACAGCTACAAGATTTTTACACATTCTTTGAACTAGAATATCCAAAGATAAAATTTAGTCATAATCAATGGCTAAAAAATGTTAAAATACAGATCTATAAAATACACTTCCATTGGAAAATTCTAACTTTAGAAAAGTAATCGCTTTATTTCATAAGTAGTACAATATCACTGACCTACCTCATGCGTGTAAAAGTTACTTTGCTAGTAGAAATGAGAAAAAAAATCATGAAACTATGAAAATAGAAAATTTCCTTAATTCAGCTACATTAGAGGGTAGTAATTTGTAAGAGGGAAGCAAGTTATAGAAATCTAACACATGACCAAAATACTGAGAACTGCATAATTCTCTATAGCCTTACAACTTTGCTTTACTTCCCATATGAATATGCAAATAACATATAAAATAAAATGAACTCAACCAGAAAGATTTGAACCTCAGGAAAAGAAAAAGTGGTAGAGTAGTGATTAACACCCAGGTGCAAATTTTGGCCCTAAGATAAATCATCCACTTAGGCAATAGTCTAGTCAAATATCAACTACTTAAGGAAGACTCAATTAACTCTTGAATAAAGAAAATGAAATAGTCCCCAAAATGTCTTCATTAAATGGAGCAAAAATGGAAGACATTGTACTAACACAGAATCTAATTTCAAACAAAGGCCATAGTATGAAAACATAAATGATGTATTTTAGATTGTCTATAATGTTAAAGAAAGACAAATTCTCTTTATTTTTTTATTTTGACAAATTACCTTTAAATATACTTGTAAATATTAGCTTGTTTTAAACATTTTTAAATACATAGAAGAAATGCTTAATTGTTTGCTATTTATAACCCATAATATCTAAAATAAAACGTAGGAGTGAGTATTAGGCCTAGTGATTATATGCTAATTAGGATGCTCAAATATCCCAAATCAGAAAGCTTGAGTTTGATACTCACCTCCAAACCTCTGATTCCAGCTTCTTGCTCTGTGGACAGACTTTGAAAAGCAGCAGTGATGAGGTAAGCAATTGGATCTCTGCTCCCCATGTGGGAGCTATAGACTTAGTTCTCAGCTCAAAGCTTCAGCCACGCACCAGCCCAGGCTCTTGCAGGTATTTGGGGAGTGAATGTACAGCTGGGAGATTCTCTCTCTCTTTCTCTACCTCTCTCTCTCTCTCTCTCCATCTCAAATAAACAATATTTAAAAATACATACATATAAAATAAAATTTACCACCTTACCTTAGACCAAAGATGTGTGATTGTTCATAGTTGAATAAAGACCGGATCTTAGCTTGAGAATTCAATGCTATAAGTCTATCAATAACATCCTGAAATAAAGAGTAAAACTCTGCTTAACTAAAACCATTTAAAGAAAATTTAAATCAACAAATATTCAGATTTATGGTCCTCAAATCTGATTTAACATTGAAATCACCTGGAAAGCTGTAAAAAACAAAACAAAACAAAACAAAAAACGCTAATACCAACCCTCAGAGATTTTTGAATTAACTGGTCTGGATGTGGCCTGCACATTAGGATTTGTAAGAGTTCCTGAAGTGTATTTAACATTCAACATAAGTGGAAAATCATCAGTTTACACTTCACTCTAGAACTGGTGAGCAATATAAAAGTCAAATTGATAAAATTTCCCAAACTGTAAACTACTTTAAAAAACAAATATGAAACTCATAAAGTGTGTCTGAATATTTTTATCTAGTAACTTTTGACACATTTTTTTAACAGCGGTTCCCTGGCTCATGAAAAGAAGTAGTTTCTAATGTATAGAACTTTAAAATAGATACCCAAGGCCTACCCAAGACCAACTAAGTCAATGAAATTCTGGAAGTAACACCCTTTCAAAGCTCCCCAAGATGTTATAATGTGTAGACAGGCTTCAACACCACTGACACAAGTGCAGGGAGAACCTCATGACCTTGGTGCCACCAGCTGTCCTAAACACTGACAATGCCAGCCACTACAAAATATTTACTGAGGTCTTTGTAAATAATGATGCAAAGACCATATCATCATACAAACAGGTGAGAATTGAGTTTGAAAAGAGGAATAAAGAATGAATAAGTCAAAATTACATTTGGTAAATTCTAATCAAAACACAGGAAAAAATAAATTTTTGACAAATTTATTAAAAATTTATATTCAGACGAGATCAGGTGCGTTCAGGGTGGTATCCATTTTAGTATTTTTTTTTTTGTTCTAGTACTATTGGTTGAACTCTGTAATTAACACACAATTATTCTTAGGTGTTTAAATTTTAACTGAAAAGTGTTAGGAATTTGGAAAACATTATGCTGGGTGAAATAAGCCAGTCCCAAAGGGACAAATATCATATGTTCTCAATGATCGGTGACAACTAACTGAGCACCAAAAAGGAAACCTGTTAAAGTGAAATGAACACTATGAGAAATGGTGACCTGATCAGCCCTTGCCCTGACTGTTGACGAACAACTTAATACATTATCTCTCTTAGTATTTTTTTGTTTGTTTGTTCTACTTAATACTTTTGGTTGAATACTGTAATCAATACACAGTTATTCTTAAGTGTTGCAACTTAACTGAAAATTGATCATTGTTAAATATAAGAGTGGGAATAAGAGAGGGAAGAGACGTGCAATTTGGGACATGCTCAAGCTGACTTGCTCCAAACGGTAGAGTTAGAAACATACCAGAGGATTCCAATTCAATCCCATCAAGGTGGCATGTACCAATGCCATCTCACTAGTCCAAGTGATCAATTTCCATTCACAACTGATCATAATGATAGGACTAAGAGCCAAAGGGATCACATAAACAAGACTAGTGGCTGCAAATACTAAGGGATAGAATAAAAAAGGGAGAGAACGATCCAACATGGGAAGCAAGATACACAGAAGACTCATAGAATGGCAGATGTCCTAAACAGCAATCTGGCCTCAGAATCAGCCCTTAAGGCATGCAGATCCAGCTGAAGAGCCCATGAGAGTATTTCAGGCATGGAAAGCCAAGACACTCTGGCAAAAAAAATAAAATAAAATAAAAAATGACCTAAATGAAAGATCTCAGCGAGTGAGATCCCAGTGGAAAGAACAGGTCATCAAAGAAGGAGGTACCTTTCTCTGAAGGGAAGAGAGAACTTCCACTCTGACTAAACCTTGTCTAAATATGATCAGAGTCGGCGAACACAAAAGGTTTCCATAGCCTTGGCAACTCATGACAAGAGCCTAGGGTGATTACTGATGCCATAAACAAGAGTGTCAATTTGATAAGTCAACAACAGGAGTCACTGTGCACTTACTCCTCATGTAGGATCTCTGTCCTTAATGTGCTGTACATTGTGATTTAATGCTATAACTAGTACTCCAACAGTATTTTTCACTTTGTGTTGCTATGTGGGTGCAAACTGTTGAACTCTTTACTTAATATATGCTAAACTGATCTTCTGTATATAAAGAGAATTGAAAATGAATCTTGATGTGAATGGAAGGGGAGAAGGAACGGGAGATGGGAGTGTTGCAGGTGTGAGGGAAGTTATGGGGGGGGGGGGAAGCCATTGTAACCCAAAAGCTGTACTTTGGAAATTTATATTCATTAAATAAAAGTTAAAAAAATTATATTCAACATTTAAGGAAGCATTTACTATTCTACAGGTATCTTGTAGAAAAATGTAAGTAATATTAACACAAGAGTTTAAATCAGCAAATATTGGCAAACTACCTAAGAAGAAAGAATAAAAAGTTTGCTATTTTAACATATCTATCATTGTCTGCTTCTAAGCTGAGCAAACTTGTTTCAAACATCATAATAGAACCTGAGCTTATCAACTCATATTCATATTCCTAGCTGCATACTCATACTCCAATTAATGGCAATACCAACTGTACTTCATTCTTCTGATCTCTTCACTGTGATTTCCATGATTTAGTTACAATAATAGGGCCACAGAGCTTTTTAAGTCGCCTAGATACTATTAAGTATCTACAGTAGACAAAACAAGAAAACTTGTTTACTACATAATTCTTCAATCACATACACACTTTTCATGCTTAATAACTATTTTCATTTAAAAGAAATGATCAATTATCATCACACTACAATAATCTTAACAGAATAATCTACAAAATTACTAATTTTGTATTACTGATCTGCTCTTATATGAAAACAGAAAGGACAACAATTTATACCCTACATGAAAATTTCTAAAATGATTTCTAGAGATTTTTCTTCCTTAGTAGGATATTAGTATAAACAAGTGTAAAGTGCACAGCAGTCTACATACAATGCTAATTCAGATTATTTGAGAGCTGTTAAAACCTTAAAAGGATAAAGTTCTAGCCCTGAATCTAGCACTAAGTACTGTAACAATAAAAATTATAGGAGATGCCATGATGGCTGAATAGGGAAAGGACATACTACTTTAAGCAAAGAGAAACTAGTAGCAACAAAGGGTAGGAAATGCATTGTTGAGAAGAGTTGGAGAGAAATCTGCACTGGAAACTACAAAAGGAAGAATGATGCCAGGGATCAGCACGAAAATTCAGAAGCAGGGCAACAAGCTCATACACAACACACAACCCCCGCAGCTGAGAGCTACAACACATCAGAAAGATCATTCCCCCAGACTAAGTGGGAATTATCCTTGATATGCAGGAATGGTTCAAAATTCACAAATAAATAAATGTGATACATCGCATTGACAAAATGAAGAATAAAAACAATATGATTATCTCAATAAATCAGAGAAAGCATCTAATAAACTTTGACATCCTTTCATGATGAAAACCTTAAGCAAATTGGACATAGAAGGAACATTCTTCAACACAATCAATGCAATTACAATGAACACACAGCCAGCATCCTACTGGACAGGGAAAGTTGAGAGCATTCCCACAAAGATCCGGAACTGAAGGACCCAAAGCTGGCGGGGTCCTTGGTAGCACCCTGGGGACCCAGAAATTCAGACTCCGGACACCAGGATGCAAACACAAGAGGCGGTTTATTTACATTTTGCGCAAAACAGACCCCTCCCTCCTGAGAGAGTGAGGTGCTGGATGAGGGTTACAGGCAGTATTTAAAGGTGAAAACCACAAAATTATCTTAAGCAAGTGAATACAAAGGGGAATGGGGTTTTTGTTTACAGTAATTTTACTTATCTTAGTATACAGCAGTTTTACTTATCTCAGTACACATCAGTTTTACTTATCTTAACCATTGCACAAGGGGGGTTTCCAAACTGGTATTTCCTGTTATCTGCTAAGTTGCAGTTTCCCAGAAACTGACCTTTCCTGAAACTTTCTTGTTTTTTAGCAGGTTAGACTCTGGTAAATTTTCAGAAGTCCTTCAGAACCAGATAAGGATGCCCACTCTCACAACTGCTACTCAATAAGGTTCTGCAAGTTTTAGCCAGAGCCATTAAGCAAGAAAAAGAAATCAAAGGGATATAAATTGGAAAGGAGGAAGTCAAATTATCCCTGTTTGCAGATGACATGATTCTAAACACAGGACTCCAACATGAAACTATTTAACTCATAAGAGAGTTTGGTGAAGTGGCAGGATATAAAATTAACACACACAAATCAATAGCCTTTGTATACACAGACAATGCCATGGCTGAGAAAGAACTTCTAAGATCAATCCCATTCACAATAGCTACCAAAAAAATTAAATACCTTGCAATATATTTAACCAAAGATATGAAAGAGCTCTATAATGAAAATTACAGAACATTAAAGAAATAGAAGAAGACACCAAAAAAATGGTAAAACTTTTCATGTTCATGGAAGAATTAATATCACCAAAATGTCCATACTACTGAAAGCAATTTACAAATTCAACATGATCCCAATCAAAACACCAATGAAACCCTTCTTAGATCTAAAGAAAAAAAATAATACTAAAATTCATATGAAAACACAAGAGATTCTGAATAGCTAAAGCAATCTTAGAACAGAAACAAATCTGGAGGCATCACAATACCAGATTTCAAGACATACTACAAGGAAGTTACAATGAAAACAGCCAGGTTATAGCACAAAAATTGATATGTAGACCAATGGAACATACTAGAAACTTCAGGAAGCAAGCCATATATCTATAACCAAACAATCTTTGACAAAGGACCTAAAATCAACCCCTAGAGAAAGGACAATCTTTAACAAATGGCGCTAGCAAAATTGAATCTCAGCATGCAGAAGTATCAAACAAGACCCCTGCCTACACCTTACACTAAAATGAACTGACAATGGATCAAGGATTCTCAATCTACAACATGATACCGTCAAATTACTAGAGGAGAACATTGGGAAAACTCTTCAAGATATTGGCATAGGCAAAGATTTCCTGAAAAACACCCCAGAAGCACAGGCAATCAAATCCAAAATAGACAAATGGGATTACATCAAGCTGAGAGGGTTCTGTACTGCAAAGGAAATACTCAGCAAAGTGAAGAGGCAACTGGGAGAAATTATTTGCAAACTATGAAACTGATGAAGGATTAATATCCAGAATCTATAAAGAGCTCAAGAAACTCAACAACAACAAAACCAACAATCCAGTTAAGAAATAGGCAAAGGACTTGAACAGGCTTTTCTCAAAAGAGGAAATTCAAATGGCCAACAGACACATGAAAAAATGCTCAGGATCACTATCAGGGAAATGCAAATCAAAAGCACAGTGAGGTTTCACCTCACACCACTTGGAATGGCTCTCATACCCATCAACAAACAATAAATGCTGGTGAGGATGTGGGGTAAAAGGTACTCTAATCCATGGCTGGAGAGAAGGTAAACTAGTATAGCCATTGTGGAAGACAGTATGGAGATTCCTCAGAAAGCTGAAAATGGGTATGACACAGTGATCCCATTCCTTGGAATATACCCAAGGGAAATTAAGTCAGCATATGAAAAAGTTATCTGTATCCCCATGTTTATTGCAGCTCAATTCACAATAGCTAAGGTATGCCATCAAATGATAATTTGATAAAAAAAAAACTGTGGTATATATATATATATATATACACTTTGGAATAGTTCTGAGCTATAAAAGGGAATGAAATCCTGTCTTTTGGAACAAAATAGACGCAACTGGAAACAATTACACTTAGTGAAATAAATCAGTCCCCAAAAGAAATACATATGTTTTCCCTATCTTTGATAACAATTAGAGTACTGAAAATGTAATGTACAAGAGGGAAATGGACATTTTGAGATTGATGAATGTTTATAGCCCTTATCTCTACTGTTAAAGAACAGTTTGTTTTTTTTTATTATTATTATTTGTTGAACCATTTGTCTAGTGTAGGGTGATTCTTATCAGAATAAAGTAAACTGGAAGTAGATAATTGTAAAAATTAAGAGAGAGGATAAGAAAGGAAGAAGGAGGAAAGGTGGAAGTGTGGGCAAGAGGGAGGATAAGATGGGAAGTATCACTATGCTCCTAATCTGAGTATAAAATGCATGAGATTTATTTACCTTAAATAAAATAAAATATAGATGAAGAATAAAAGTAAGAAATTTAATAAAAAGAATAAAAATGATAGAAAGAGACTTATTAAAAACAAGCTAATGGAAAAGTGGATTGCAACAAATTATCAATGATAACATATTTTCAGAGAACAAATTTTATGGTAAATAATTTCTTCTTCAAAGAGGATTACATTGATATATCACCACTTAGGAAAGAAAATGAAACTCCAGGGAAGCCTGCCTTATGGAGAGCTTCAGTATCTAAGTACCATAATGTGTGTCAATAAAGGAATCAGCTTCCCAGGAACAGGCAAGTGCAAATAAAGGCCTGAGACTTATAAAAAGTAGTGGGAAAGTTTATGTCTTTTTCAAAGATGCCATCCAGCTTGAAAGCAGGTCCAGCAACCTAACAGATGAGACTAAGACCCAGATTGGAAAAACAGAGGGGACTATCCACTCTATATAAATAGATACACAGTTGAGTGCCTATTCTTTAACAACTCTTCCAATGCCATCTTTATGCTATCTGATTCCTTTTACTTCAGAAACAGAGAAATCAAGGGTAAGAAATAGGTCAACCATAATGCCCCAATATTCCTCCACCTGTACTTTTAGGAGTGGCTTGCAACTGGCTAGTCTGAATAAAATAAAGCAAGTCAAGTTCCTTCACTAAGATTTTTCAAAGTGGAGAAGTACAGGAAAAGGCTGCTTTCCTGTTTGCAAAGTAGAGTGTACTGAATAGTGACACCTCCCCCAAATATTTGTCCACATTCTAGTTGCCAGAATCTGTGAATAACACCCTGTGAGTTAGTGATTGATGGCTTATATAATTGGGTTCCTGTCACCACATGGAGACCTGGATTGAGTTTCCACAGACAACCCAGCCCCTTTGAGCCATTTGGGAAATGAACTGTATATGGGATCTCTCTTTCTGTCTCTTTGAAGATTTATTTATCTGAAAGGAAGTTACAGAGAGAGAGGGAGAGATAGAAAGAGAGAACTCTTCCATCCACCGGTTCACTCCCCAAATGGTCACAACGGCCAGGGCTGTGACAGACCAAAGTCAGGAGCTTCTTTCTGTTTTCCCACATGGGTGCAGGGACCTAAGAACTTGGGACACCCTCCGCTGTTTTCCTAAGTGCATTAGCAGAGAACTGGATCCGAAGTGTAACAGTTGGGACTCAAACTGACAACCATATGGGATGCCTACATCACTGGCAGCAGCTTTACTCAATTCACCACAACACCAGCTTCTTTCTCTCTTTCTTAAAAACATAAACACATTTAAAGAAAGAAGATTTCTTGAGTTACGATCATCTAGTGTTATGGAACAGGACCCTAAAGCCAAGACAAATGTCCTTACAAGAGAAGACCAAGAGAAATTTAGGAAAGAAAAGAGGTCATAGTCATGTGAAGAAAGAGGGAGAAATTGGACTTCTGAAGCCACAAGACATCAGGCACCTGGGAATAAACAAACTAAACAATCACAGAAGGATTTGTCCCTGGAGCCTTGGGAAGGAGCAGGCCCTGCTGATAACTTGATTTCAGACTTCTGACTGTCAAAGAATAAATTTTGTTGTTTTAAGTCATGTGGTTTGTAGTAATTCTTTATGGCAGCTCTAGAAAACCAAAAAAAAAAAGGGGGGGGGAGGAGAAGATGAAGAGATCAGCACAGAGTAACAGGAAGTTTCTCTTATGGAGGATGGAGGACTATGGACTCTTTCTCCTACAGAGAAGACAATCCAAAGAAAATACTAATAATGAATACAGCAAGTTAAGGCTAGCATTGTGTCACAAGAAATTGTGTTGCCACCTGCAATGCCAGCATTCCAAATTAAGGCTACAGTTAGAATCATAAATACTCTGCTTCTGATCCAGCTCCTTGCTAATGCTGATTGGGAAGCAGTAGACGATGGCTTAAGTAGTTAGGCCCCAGACACCCATATGGGAGGCCCAGATGGAATTCCAGGCTCCTGGAATCAGACTGGCCCAGCCTTGGCCATTGTGGGCATTTAAGGAATGAACCAGCAAATGGAAGAGTGCTCTTTCTCTACCTCTACTTCTATCTCTATCACTCTGCCTTTCAAATAAATAAATAAAGCTTTAAAAACAGTAGCAAGCACTTGCATAGCACTTATCATCTGCTAGAAAATAACCTGAATGTCTAATACTTCATTTAATTTAGTTCATTTAAAATTCAAAACCACTGAGATAGGAACAATACTGTTCTTCTTTTAAGACTACTTTATTGGCCGGTGCCACGGCTCAATAGGCTAATCGTCTACCTTGCAGCGCCGGCACACCAGGTTCTAGTCCCGGTCGGGGCACCGGATTCTGTCCCAGTTGCCCCTCTTCCAGGCCAGCTCTCTGCTGTGGCCAGGGAGTGCAGTGGAGGATGGCCCAAGTGCTTGGGCCCTGCACCCCATGGGAGACCAGGAGAAGCACCTGGCTCCTGCCATCGGATCAGTGCAGTGCGCCGGCCACAGCATGGCGGCTGCAGCAGCCATTGGAGGGTGAACCAACAGCAAAGGAAGACCTTTCTCTCTGTCTCTCTCTCTCTCTCACTGTCCACTCTGCCTGTAAAAAAAGAGAGAGAGAGAGAGACTAATTTATTGAAGAAAGGCTGACAGAATTAGCTGTTTAATTTGTACAACTTGTAATTTAATGTGTACAACTTGATGACTTTGGAGGTATGTATACACCCATGAAATCTTAACTGCCATCTATACCATGAACGCCTTCAAAAGTTTTCTCTCACCTTATTATGTTTGAATGTGATAAGAGCATGTAGCATAAGATCAACCCTCTAAGCAAGTTTTTAAGTATATGATACAGTATTGTTAACCATGGATACTATGATATACAACATATCTTTAGAACTTACTTATCTTGTACAATGAAAACTTTGCACTTTTTGACTATTACCTGTCCACTGCCCTTCTTCTCCCATCCCATCCACTAGCAACAACTATTGTATTCCCTGTTTCCATGAGTTTGACTTTTTAAAAGTATTTCTGTATTTGGGAGACAGAAAGACAACGAGTCAGATCTTCCATCCACTGGTTGCTCCCCAAGGTCTAAACAGCTGAGTCTGGAACAGGTCAAAGCCAGAGTCAGGAACTTAACCCAAGTCTCCAATGTGCTGACTACTTGATCCATCACTTGCTGCCTACAAGCAAATGCATTATCAGAAATTTGGAATTTTCATAGGAGCTGGGACTCAAACACAGGCACTCCAATATGGAATGTAGGTGTCCAAGCCAACAATTCAACCACTATGTCAAACAATTGCTCCAAGTTATGCTATTTGAGATTCACAGTATAAGTGGAATCATGTAATATTTGTCCTCTGTCGCTCATTTCACATGGCACAGTGCCCTCTTTTTACAGAAGAGAAAACCAAGATCAAACTTGTCCAAGGCCATACAACTAGTAAACAGCAGAATCAAGAAGCAACTCCAGGCAATTTGATTTCAGAGTACAAACTCTAAAACATTACACTATTGGATTTCAAACAAAATCAAGATAGAAAGTGACATGGAACAAGGGAGAGTAGTAGGGAGATAGACACAGATGTGAACCTCATAGCATTTGCAATTCTTTTTCAAATTGTCCTTGATTTTCCTGAAAACCAGTTAATCCAATCAATAAATTTCCTCTTTTGACTAAGTTAATTCAAATTGCATTATTCTACCAAATACATATCATATCTATATTCCACTATCATAAAGCTGAAAGTAAGTGACAGAAACTAAGCAGCAACAGAAAATTTTATCTGTTATAGGGAAACACTATTTTCTGTTATTCATTTTTAATTTACTAAACTATTGCTTATGAGTTGTTCATACAGGCTGGCTAGAATTTTAGTAGATATCTGATAGAAAGCCATGGAAAATTAAGTTCTAATATCCCTAAAAGGTAAGGAATCTCTCATAATTAAGAAAAAAACAGTAGCACAAATATAAAACTAAGTTTTTACAAAAAGAAATGTCAGTGGCCTTTAAATAGGAAAAGATGTTCTATTGATAAGAAGAAATTATAAGTTAACGCTTCTCACTTATAGGACAGAAAAGTATCTTAACTTTTGACAACACAATGTTCCTAATCATCCTAATAAGAAAACAGGCACTATAACTTAACAATGGGAATACAAAAGGAATATTCCCAATGGAAGCAAATCAAGCAATAATTACCATATACTGGTATGTTTTATGATGAATTTACCTTTAAACTCAGTGATAGCACTTCTAGAAATTAGACCCCCAAGAAACTGTGGTAGGTAGAAGGTGGTTCCCAAGATTCTCAAACATCAAACATAAAAGCAAAGTGCTACTGTGAAGAAACTCTGCAGATGTAACTAAGTTCCTAATTAGTTGACTTTAAGATATCAAGGTGTGCCTGACCTAACCACATGAATAATTCAAAAGCAGATGTTTTCCCAACTGGCTAAAAAAAAAAAAAAAAACCAAGAATTCAGAGATATTAAAGGAATTGAAGGGATGTGATATAAAGTATGAAGAAAGTTCCCAATTCATGAAATGTAAAAGGCCATATGACAAATTGCTAAGAGCAGCCTCTAGAAATCAAGGGACAGCCCTGGCTGATGGACAATAAGGATCTAAGCAGTTCAGTCCTACAAACACAAGGAGCTGAATTTCAATAAACACAAGAAGGAAGCTGGAATATTTCCCAGATCGACCAGGCTAGCACAAGGCTTTGCTAAAACCTTAACTTCAACCATACAAAACCCTAAACAGAAAACTCGGGCACATCATATTAGACTTCTGATCTAAAAACATGAGTTCTCAAAAATGCGTGTTGTTTCACTTCTCTTAAGCTTGTTGGAATTTCTTAAGCACTACTGGAAAAAATACATATACATACTGGCAAATACAATTTAAGGCTACTAATCCTGGTATCATTTATAATAGCAAAACACCTAAAAGAAACCAAGTGTTCACTAATAGGTGACAGGATAATTAAACTCTGGCACAAACACACAACAACAGACAACACAACTGTAAAAAGGAGGGAAGTAAGAAAGAGCCCTATAAATGGGTATGAAATAACATCCAAAATATGTAATTAAGATAAAAATACAAAGGGCAGGACAGTGTTCATAGCATGGAAATTTTTGCTTGAGAAATCTGGAGATAAACAGAAGCAACCTAAGTGTCCATCCACCAAAAAACACATAAAGGAAATGTGGTACAATATACACAATGGAATATTACTCAGCCACAAAAGGGATGAAATGCTATAATTTTCAGTAACACAGATGGAATAGGAGGTCACTATGTTAAGTGAAATAAGCCAAGCACAGAGAGAAAAGTATCACATGATTTCACTTATACATTGACTCTAAAAATAGTATAATCTGATGCAAGTTAAAATTGAAACGGACTCCTAACAAGCAATCAGATTTAAGTAGTAATTAAAAGTCTCCTATTGGGGCTAGCATTGTGGTGTAAGCAGGCTAAGCTGCTGCCTGAAATGTGGACAGCCCAAATTGGTGGCAATTTGAACCCAACAACTTCACTTCTGATCAAGCTCCCTGCTAATGCATCTTTAAAAGCAGCAGAGAGGCCGGCGCCATGGCTCAATAGATTAATCTTCCACCTGTGGCGCCGGCACACAGGGTTCTACTCCCGGTCGGGGCGCCGGATTCTGTCCCGGTTGCTCCTCTTCCAGGCCAGCTCTCTGCTGTGGCCCGGGAGTGTAGTGGAGGATGGCCCAAGTGCTTGGGCCCTGCACCCGCATGGGAGACCAGGAAAAGGCCCTGGCTCCTGGCTTCAGATCAACGCGATGCGCCAGTTCAGCGCGTGCCGGCTGTGGCGGCCATTGGAGGGTGAACCAACTGCAAAAGGAAGACCTTTCTCTCTGTCTCTCTCTCTCTCACTGTTCACTCTGCCTGTCAAAAAATAAAATAAAATAAATAAATAAATAAATAAATAAATGCAGCAGAGAGTGCCTGAGTGCAAAGGCCACTACCACCCATGTGGGAGACCCGGATGGAGTAGCTGAACAGTGAGATGACACAATGACCTCATCCACAGAAAGATACCAGAAAAACAAAGGACCATGTTCCCAGAACAGACAGAACAGAACAAAGACTCCATGGGGAAGTGAGAAGAGAGGATGGACACTGAATCACTGGCAACATGCCACCAGTCACTCTGAACTGAGAAGCGCTGTTTCACCAGAGAAAGCTGGGAGGAGACTGCCATAGACCACACCACTGGCAGCTTTGACCAAAGCAAAATTTTATGATCCCCACAGGCTCCAAGTACAGCCTGGGGAGCTGTTGGGGGTCAGGGCAACTACACTGCCAAATGAAGGAATACTACATAGCCTCCCTTGCCACCCTAACAAAGCACTAGACTCAATTTGCTGTACTGACATAGCAAAGAAACCATGCTCAAAACTCTGCTCTGTCTCAGGGAAACTTAGGCAATACCACTGCTGATAGAAGATGCCAAGAGAGGACCACATAAAGGGTAGAGAGCAGATCCCCTGCACCCTGTGGCAGGAAAGTTCTGGGCATAGACCAATGCAATGAGAGGTTATGGGTTGCTGCTAGCTTGTGGCTGGGTTCCCAAGTTACCAACTGGTATGACACTAGAGATCTGGAGATCCTTGCATGCTGGGACTGGATATTTAGGTGGCTTCTGAGACATCCTGCAGAGTGGGAAGTGGGTCAGTACTTTAGATGGTACCCGCACCTGAATAGATGCTACCCCTGAGAGCAGTTGGTTCACATTGGCAAAGACAAAGGCTGGAATAGTGAACACACTAGCCACCTCCAACATCTCCTCCACTCACTAATGGTAACCAGAGGTGTCTAACATGCTCATCCAAAGCATCACTCTAGAATCTTCTCCAACCACAAAAAAATAGGCAGAGCTCCTTGCCCCCCCAGCATATACCCCTGGAACTCAATGGTAAGCCTTAAGTACTCAAGTGAGTCATACATTTACAGGAAGAAAACCCTCAATAAAAATAATGATAATGATTAATAATAATAATAATAAAGCCCATTCTCCAGGAGAGATAAACAAGTGATTCCCAAGTTGTGTAGGAAAAAAAAGGAAATATGAAGAAAGCACACCCCAAAAGGAAGCCAGTAATATATTACCATAGAACTGTGAAGAAGAGGAAACTGATGAAATGCTGGAAAAGGCATTAAAAAGAATGATTGTAAGGTTATGCAAGAACACAGAGAAACAGTTAAATGAAATAAAGAAGTCCTAAATGACATGAATGAGACATTCTGCAAAGAGACAGAGATACTGAACAAAATATTAGAAATCAAGTATTCAATAAGTCACATAAAAATACAGTTGAAAGCCTTAACAACAGACTTGGTGAGGCAAAAGACAGAATATCTGATTTAGAACACAGGTCTTTTATCAGACCAAAAAAAATTACAAAGACCAAAAACAGACATATGGAACATATGGGAAACCATTAAATGAACAAATATATGAGTCTTACGACTTGTGAGGTATGTAGAAAAAGAATGGCTTAGAAAAAATATTCAGTGAAATATGCAGCAGAAAATTTACCCAATATAGAGAAAGATATGGACATCCAAAAACAGGAAGCAAATAGGATCCTAAATAGTTATGACCATGAAAGATCATCATTACGACACACTATAAAATTTCAAAAGCAAAACATAAACACAATAACCTAAAATGTGCAAAATAGAAATGCCATATCACC
The DNA here is from genome assembly GCF_033115175.1 of Lepus europaeus. Classification (NCBI taxonomy): domain Eukaryota; kingdom Metazoa; phylum Chordata; class Mammalia; order Lagomorpha; family Leporidae; genus Lepus; species Lepus europaeus. Next base: position 120,196,487 of record NC_084829.1, read on the forward strand.
TTCAAAAAATCTCCTCCCATCAGATTAACACCAGATTTCTCAAAAGAAATTCTACAAGCCTGGAGAAAATAGAGAAAGCCAGCCTAAATCCTAAAAGAAAAACAAAATTGTCAATAAAAAAAAATTACCCAGCACCAGAATATGTTACTCAGTGAAGTTCTAAATCATAATGAAGATAAAATACTTTCATAGACAAGCAAAAAAAATTGAATTTATCAATATCCACCAAGCATTGCAAGTGTTACTTAATAATGTACCACACACAGAAACAAAGACAATCAGCATCATGAAAGAAGGTGAATGCAGAAACCTCCAAGTAAAAGAAAAAAGAGAATTCAAAACAGAAAATAGGAAAAATCATAGGGAAATGAAAGAACCAAGTCATTATTTATCAATAATAATCTTGAATGTAAGTGAACTAAATTCCCAATTAAAATATACAGACTAGCTGAACTGATAAAAAAAATAAAATAAAATAAAAAACAAAACAACTATCCGTATGCTGCCTACAGGAAACACACTCAACTAATTAAGTTACAGAGAAACCTGGGAAGATGGCAGAGTAGGGAGGGAGCTTGCTGCTACAGTCTAGGAGAAGACAGTTAAAGAAAGTGCAAAGAGTGGAATCTCAGGGAAGAGTGAGGGAGAAAACAGCAGAGGAAACTCTACACAAATTGGAGGAACACAGTGGACCTATGCTGAGGGAACAGACATGCACAACTCAGGAACCCAGCAGCTGAGAGCCTTCAGATCAGCACTGGAGAGTGAGGTAAGATCAGACTGCAGCAGCCCAAGACACTGTAACAAACTCTCCACAGTAAAACATAGAGAAAAGATTCTAAAATGTGCATGAGACAAATACCAGATTACTGTCAGAGGATGCCCAATGAGACTCACAGCAGATTTCTCATCAGAAACACCACAGGCTAGGAAAGAATGGCGAGATATATTCCAAGTCTTAAGAGAAAGAACTGTTAACCCAGTATACTACACCCTACAAAGCTTTTTATTTATGAACAAAGGTGAAATAAAGACTTCCCATGACAAACAGAAATTGAAAGAATTTGTCACCACCAGTCCAGCATTGCAGAAGATGATTAAGGAAGTCCTGCACAGAAAAACATGGTCATCGCTATGAACGAAAGTAAGGGAGGGAAATCTCCCAATAAAAGCACACGGGATATGTACTCTATAGAATGCTATACAGCAGTTAAAAAAAATGAAAACCTGTCATTTGCAACAAAATGGAGGAATCTGGAAAACATCATGCTAAGTGAAATAAGCCAGCCTCAAAGGGACAAATATCATATATTCTCCCTGATCACTGACAACTAAATGAGTATCTAAAAGGAAACCTGTAGAAGTGAAACAGACACTGTGAGAAACAATGACTTGATCAGCTCTTATCCTGACTGTCAAGGAACAACTTACTATTTTGTTCCTTTTAGTATTTTTTGTTATACTTAATACCAATGGTTAAACTATTTACTTAAAACACAATTATTCTTAGGTGTTTAAATTTAACTGAAAAGTAATCCCTGTTAAATATAAGAGTGGAAATAAGAGAAGGAGATGACATACAGTTTGGCACACGCTCACTCGGACTTACCCCTAATGGTAGAGCAAGAAACGTGCCAGGAGATTCCAAATCAATCCCATTAAGGTGGCATGTACCAATGTTATCTTACCAGTTCAGTTTAAGTTCATAATCGATCATAATGATAGGGATAAGTGTCAAAGGGATCACATAAACAAGACTAGTGTCTGCAAATACTAACTGATAAAATTAAAAAGGAGGGAACAATCCAACATGCGAAGCGGGATACACAGCAGACTCATAGAATGGCAGATGCCCTAACCAGCACACTGGCCTCAGAATCAGCACTTAAGGCATTCAAATTCGGCTAAAAAGCTCATGAGAGTTTCTCAGGCTTGGGAAGCCAAATATACTATGGAAAAAAAAATGACCTAAATGAAATATCTCTGTGAGTGAGATCCCAGAGGAAAGAATGGGCCATCAAAGAAGGAGGTACTTTGCTCTGAAGGGAGAAGCGAACTTCCACTTTGATTATGGTCTTGTCTAAATAAGCTCAGAGTTTGTAAACTCAAGAAGCTTCCATAGCCTTGGCAGCTCATGACTAGAGCCTCAGGTGATTACTGACATCATGAATAAGAGTGTCAGTTGTTAAATCAACAACAGAGGAAATTGGGCACTTACTCCCAATATAGGATCTGTGTCCTTAATGTGTTCTACTATGTGAATTAATGGTAAAACAAGTACTCCAACAGTACTTTATACTTTGTGTTTCTGTGTGGGTGCAAACTGTTGAAATCTTTACTTACTATATACTAAATTGATCTTCTGTATATAAAGATAAATGAAAATAAATCTTGATGAAGAATCGGATGGGAGAGGGAGTGGGAGATGAGATGGTTGTGGGTGGGAGGAAGGTTATGGGGGAAATCCGCTATAATCCAAAAGTTGTACTTTGGAAATTTATATTTATTGAAAAAATTTTTAAAAATTTTTAAAAAATAAAATAAAAAAGTACAAAGGATATCCAAATTAAAAAATAGGATGTTGATGGAAAAATTGCACAGCAAAATTGCTACTTTTCAATATTCATCTGAATGTAAATGGCCTCAATTCTCCAGTTTAAAGACAGACTGGCTGAATGGATTAAAAAACAAAACCCAGTTATTTGCTGCCTACAAGAAACACATCTCACAGCTGGGCAAGATGGCGGAATAGGAAGGGAGCACACTGATAGTCCGGAAACAGACAGTTTAATAAAAGTGGAGATACTGCAGGTTCAAGGAAGAGTAGGGGAAGAAACAGCAGAGGAAACTCTTCCGGAACTAGTGATTCACAGTGGACCTGCGTGGAGAGCATGGGAGCCCAAGTTCGGGACACCAGCAGCAGAATCAACACACCAGCGCTGGAACGCGAGGTGAGCCGAACCTCAATAGCCTGAGACACTGGCAGGCAAGCAGAAAGAGGAGACTAGAGGGAACGAGGCTTGAAACCCCGTGAGGAAAAGTTCACCAGGCTAACTAGAAGAGAGAGAGGAAAAAAAAAAGTGACCGATACAGACACAAGTTTCTCTCTCTCTGCTCACCTCTCAAAGGTGAGCAAGACAAAGAGCAGGAGCCATTTTGGACATACTTCATAAGCAGGGAAACCTCAGGTCTGCACCGGCACTGAGCCAAGCATAAAAACCTGACTCTGGGCGGGGTGGGTGAAATAACAGGAGATTAGGACCTAGTGAATGAGTGGTGCTAATGAACTGAGACTGTGAAAAAAGAGACAGTGGGGGAGAGAACTCACAGAATTCACGTGAGTACTCTCTGGAGACGCTACAATGCAGTAATCTTGGCAACCCAGTGGGAGAGTGCAGGAGAATTTGAGCCCACACTGAGGGCAGCACAGATTCCCTGTGTGGTCCTTGGGAAAGAGCTTCCGATCTCTGGCTCCTGTGGGTATATCATTCACCTGCTAACTACCTCCAACTCCATTCAGCTGTGCAGAAATACTTCCCTTTTGAATCAAAAAAGAAAGAAAGAGAGAGAGATTTACCATGCCTAACCTGGGAGTGTCACTTTTGGCACACCCTTAACCCTGAGGAACCAAAAAGAGCTCTCAGGCCACACCCATCTCAAGCCTCTAAGGCTCCATCAAAAGCAGACAGTCCACTTAATACAGTCATAGTATAACAAGAAAAAACACCACAGAGAGGGAAGAAGAATCCAAAGATATCTCTACAATGCCAAGCAACAAACGCAAAAACCGAGGAAACAAGAACAAGGAAGATATTATGACACCCCCAAATGAACAAGACACTGCAAGCCAAGATTACAGGATACTATTAAAAACCCAACATTCGGGTTCAAGGAGTTCCTGAAGGCATGGAGACAGAGAAAGGATTAGAAGGCCTTTTTAGTGAGATACTTGCAGAGAACTTCCCGGGTTTGGAGAAGGACAGAGACATCCTAGTACAGGAAGCTCACAGAACCACTAGTAAACATGACCAAAAGATATCCTCACCACGACACGTGATAATCAAACTCACTACAGTGAAACATAAAGAAAAGGTTCTAAAATGTGCAAGAGAGAAACGCCAAATTACTCTCAGAGGACCTCCAATTAGACTCACAGCAGACTTCTCATCAGAAACCCTACAGGCTAGGAGGGAATGGCGAGATATAGCCCAGGTACTAAGAGAGAAAAACTGCCAGCCCAGAATATTATATCCTGCAAAGCTCTCATTTGTGAATGAAGGTGAAATAAAGACCTTTCATAGCAAACAGAAATTGAAGGAAATTTTTCACACTCGTCCAGCCCTGAAAAAGATGGTTAAAGATGTATTACACACAGAAACACAGAAACACGGTCATCAATATGAAAGAAGGTAGAGGAAGGAAACCTCACAGCAAAAGATCACAGGGAATTCAAAGCATATATTAGAAAATATCTTTGGCAAATGGCAGGGCAAACTTACTACTCATCAATAGTCACATTGAACGTTAATGGCCTGAACTGTCCAGTTAAAAGACACCGATTGGCTGATTGGGTTAAGGAACAAAACCCATCTATTTGCTGCTTACAAGAACTACATCTTTCCAACAAAGAAACATACAGACTGAAAGTGAAAGGCTAGAAAAAGATATACCATGCCAACAGAAATGAGAAAAGAGTGGGCATAGCCATATTAGTATTGGACAACATAAACTTTAACACAAAAACTGTTAAGAGAGACAAAGAGAGGCACTATATAATTATTAAGGGATCAATTCAACAGGAAGATATAATGATTATAAATGTATATGCACCTAATTACAGGGCACTGGTTTATTTAAAAGATTTCTTAAGGGACTGAAAGGGAGACTTAGACTCCAATACAATAGTACTGGGGATTTCAATACTCCACTCTCAGAAATAGATCAATAGGACAGAAGATCAACAAGGAAACAGTAGATTTAAATGACACTATAGCCCAAATGAATCTAACAGATATGTAAGAATTTTTCATCCTACAAATAAAGCATTTACATTCTTCTCAGCAGTACATGGAACCTTCTCTAAGATTGACCACATACTAGGCCATAAAGCAAGTCTCAGCAAATTCAAAAGAATTAGAATCATACCATGCAGCTTCTCAGACCATAAAGGAATGAAGTTGGAAATTAGCAACTCGGGAATCCTTAGAGCACATGCAAACACATGGAGATTGAACAACATGCTCCTGAATGAAAATGGGTCATAGAAGAAATTAAAAGAGAAATCAAAAATTTTCTGGAAGTAAATGAGGATAACAGCACAACATACCAAAACCTATTGGATACAGCAAAAGCAGTGTTAAGAGGAAAGTTTATATCAATAGGTGCCTACATCAAGAAATTGGAAAGGCACCAAATAAATGAGCATTCAATTCATCTCAAGGATCTAGAAAATCTGCAGCAAACCAGACCCAAATCTAGTAGGAGAAGAGAAATAATTAAAATCAGAGAAGAAATCAACAGGATTGAATCAAAAAAAAATTACAAAAAATCAGCCAAACGAGGAGCTGGTTTTTTGAAAAAATAAAGAAAATTGACACCCCATTGGCCCAACTAACTAAAAAAAGAAAAGACCCAAATCAATAAAATCAGAGATGAAAAAGGAAACATAACAACAGACACTGCAGAAATAAAAAGAATCTTCAGAAATTACTACAAAGACTTGAATGTCAGCAAACAGGGAAACCTGTCAGAAATGGATAGATTCCTGGACAAATGCAACCTAACTAAATTGAACCAGGAAGACATAGAAAACCTAAACAGACCCATAACTGAGTCAGAAATTGAAACAGTAATAAAGGCCCTCTCAACAAAGAAAAGCCCAGGACCAGATGGATTCAACGCTGAATTCTACCAGACAATTAAAGAACTAACTCCAATTCTTCTAAAACTATTCAGAACAATCGAAAAAGAGGGAATCCTCCCAAATTCTTTCTATGAAGCCAGCATCACCTTAATTCCTAAGCCGGAAAAAGATGCAGCATTGAAAGAGAATTACAGACCAATATCCCTGATGAACATAGATGCAAAAATCCTCAATAAAATTCTGGCCAATAGAATGCAACAACACATCAGAAAGATCATCCATCCAGACCAAGTGGGATTTATCCCTGGTATGCAGGGATAGTTCAACGTTCGCAAAACAATCAACATAATACACTACATTAGACTGCAGAAGAAAAACCATATGATTCTCTCAATAGACGCAGAGAAAGCATTTGATAAAATACAACACCCTTTCATGATGAAAACTCTAAGCAAATTGGGTATAGAAGGAACATTCCTCAATACAATCAAAGCAATATATGAAAAACCCATGGCCAACATCCTATTGAATGGGGAAAAGTTGGAAGCATTTCCACTGAGATCTGGTACCAGACAGGGATGCCCACTCTCACCACTGTTATTCAACATAGTTCTGGAAGTTTTAGCCAGAACCATCAGGCAAGAAAAAGAAATTAAAGGGATACAAATCGGGAAGGACGAACTCAAACTATCCCTCTTTGCAAATGATATGATTCTTTATTTAGGGGACCCAAAGTACTCTACTAAGAGATTATTGGAACTCATCGAAGAGTTTGGCAAAGTAGCAGGATATAAAATCAATGCACAAAAATCAACAGCCTTTGTATACACAGGCAATGCCATGGCGGAGGAAGAACTTCTAAGATCAATCCCATTCACAATAGCTACAAAAACAATCAAATACCTTGGAATAAACTTAACCAAGGACGTTAAAGAGCTCTACGATGAAAACTACAAAACCTTAAAGAAAGAAATAGAAGAGTATACCAAAAAATGGAGAAATCTTCCATGCTCATGGATTGGAAGAATCAACATCATCAAAATGTCCATTCTCCCAAAAGCAATTTATACATTCAATGCATTACCAATCAAGATACCAAAGACATTCTTCTCAGATCTGGAAAAAATGATGCTGAAATTCATATGGAGACAAAGGAGACCTCGAATAGCCAAAGCAATCTTGTACAACAAAAACAAAGCCGGAGACATCACAATACCAGATTTCAGGACATACTACAGGGCAGTTGTTATCAAAACAGCATGGTACTGGTACAGAAACAGATGGATAGACCAATGGAACAGAATAGAAACACCAGAAATCAATCCAAACATCTATAGCCAACTTATATTTGATCAAGGATCTAAAACCAATCCCTGGAATAAGGACAGCCTATTCAATAAATGGTGCTGGGAAAATTGGATTTCCACGTGCAGAAGCATGAAACAAGACCCCTACCTTTCACCTTACACGAAAATTCACTCAACATGGATAAAAGACTTAAATCTATGACCTGACACCATCAAATTATTAGAGAGCATTGGAAGATATAGGTACAGGCAAAGACTTCTTGGAAAAGACCCCAGGAGCACAGGCAGTCAAAACCAAAATTAACATTTGGGATTGCATCAAATTGAGAAGTTTCTGTACTTCAAAAGAAACAGTCAGGAAAGTGAAGAGGCAACCGACAGAATGGGAAAAAAATATTTGCAAACTACGCAACAGATAAAGGTTTGATATCCAGAATCTACAAAGAAATCAATGAACTCCACAACATCAAAACAAACAACCCACTTAAGAGATGGGCCAAGGACCTCAATAGGGTTGCAGGTGGGAGGGAAGTTATGGGGGGGGGGGGAAGCCATTGTAATCCATAAACTGTACTTTGGAAATTTATATTTACTACATAAAAAAATAAATAAATAAATAAATTCATAATGAAACCAAAAAAAAAAAAGTAACACATCTCATCAACAAAGATGCATACAGACTGAAAGTGAAAATATAGAAGAACATATTGCATACCAACAGGAACCAAAAAAGAGCTGGTACAGCCATGCTAATCAGATAAAATAAACTTTAACACAAAAACTGTAAAAGGAACAAAGAAGGTCACTGTGTAATTATTAAGGGATCAGTTCAACTGGAAGATGAAACTACTATAAACATATATGCACCTAATTATAGTGCACCTGGCTATGTAAAAGAAATGCTAAGGAATTTAAAGGAAGACTTAGACTCAAATAAAATAGTAATGAGGGACTTCAATAGCACCACTTTCAGCAATGGAAAGATCAACCAGACAGAAAATCAGCAAGGAAACAGCAGAGTTAATCGATACTACAGACCAAATGGACCTAACAGATATGTACAGAACTTTATATCCTACAGTTGCAGAAAACACATTCTTCTCAGAAGTGCACAGAATTTTCTCCGGGAGATACCACATGCTAGGCCACAAAGCAAGTCTCAGCAAATTCAAAAAATTGAAATCATACCATATATATTCTCGGACCACAGTGCAATGAAGGTGGAAATCAGCAACTCAGGAATCTCTAGAACATATGTAAACACATGAAGACTGAACAACATGCTCCTGAATTAAAAGTAGGTCATAGAAGAAATCAAAAAAGAAATAAAATTTCTGGAAACAAATGAAGATCACAATACAATACAGTGTACCAAAACTTATGGGATATAGCAAAAGCAGTGTTAAGAGAAAGATTTAGAGCAACCGGTGCCTACTTCAAAAAATTGGAAAAGCACCAAATAAATGAGTGATCAATGAATCTCAAGCATCTAGAAAAACAACAGCAAATCAAATGCAAATCTAGTAGGAGAAAGAAATAATTAAAATTAGAGCAGAAATCAACAAAATTGAATCCAAAAATACAATACAAAATATCAGCAAAATGCAGAGCTGGCATTTGGAAAAATAAACAAAATTGACACACCATTGGCTCAACTAACCAAAAAAAGGAGAGAGAAGACCCAAATCAATAAAAGTCGAGATTAAATAGGAAATAAAACAACAGAAATAAAAGAATCATCAGAAATCACCACAAAGAGCTGTATGCCAACAAACTGGGAAACTTACAAGAAGCGGATAGATTCCTGGACACATACAAACTACCTAAAAAGCGATGAAGACATAGAAAAACTAAAGAGACCTATTACCAAGATGCAAATCAATCAGTAACAAAGACTTTCCTATCAAAGGAAAGCCTGGGACCTGATGAATTCACTGCTAAATTCTACTGGATATTTAAAAAAGAAGTAACTCCAATTCTTCTCAAGTTATTCAAAACAATTGAAAGGGAGGTAACCCTCCTCTTTCTATAAAGCCAGCATCACCTTAATTCCTAAACCTAGAAAAGATGCAACAGAGATAGAGAACTACAGACCAATTTCCCTGATGATCAGAAATGCAAATATCCTCAAAAAAATTCTGGCCAATTGAATCCAACAACACATCAGAAAGATCATTCACCTAGACCACATGGGGTTTATCCCTGTAATGTAGGGAAGGTTCAAAATTTCCAAAAAAAATTAATGTGATACATTACATTAACAAACTGAAAAACAAAAACTGTATGATTATTTCAATAGATGCAGAGAAAGAATTTGATAAAATACAACACCCTTTCATGAGGAAAACTCTAAGCAAATTGAGTATAAAAGGAACATTCCTCAATACAATCAAGGCATTTTATCACAAACTCACTGACAGTATCCTAATGAATGGGAAAAAGTTGGAAACATTCCCACTGAGATCCAGAACCAGAAAAGGATGCACACTTTCACAACTGCTATTCAATTATAGTCCTGGAAGGTTTAAAAATAGCCATTAGGCAAGAAAAAGAAATCAAGGGATACAAATTAGGAAAGAGGAAGTCAAACTACCCCTATTTGCAGATGACATGATTCTATACATAGGGGATCCAAAAGACATCACAAAGGGGCTACTAGAACTCATAGAAGAGCTTGCAAAAGAAGCAGATATAAAATGAATACAAGAAAAATCAACAGCCTTTGCATACACAGACAATGCCATGGCTGAGAAAGAACTTCTAAGATCAATTAAATTCACAATAGCTACAAAAAAAATCAAACACCTTGGAATAAATTTAACCAAATATGTTAAAGAAATCTATGCTGAGAATTACAGAACATTAAAGAAAGAAATAGAAAAAGATCCAAAAAAATGGAAAAGTCTTCCATGTTCATGGATTGGAAGAATCAATATCATAAAACTGCCCATTCTCCAAAAGCGATTTACAGATTCAATGTGATACCAATTAAAATATCACAGACATTCTTTTCAGATCTAAAAAAATTATTCTGAAATCCATGTGGAAACCCAGGAGACCCTGAATAGCTAATGCAAACTTATATAACGAAAAAAAAAAAAAAAAGCTGGAGGCTTCACAATACCACATTTCAAGACAATCTACAAGGCAGCTATAACAAATACAACTTGGTACTGGTACAAAAATAGATGTATAGGCCGGCGCCATGGCTCAATAGGCTAACCCTCTGCCTTGCAGCTCCGGCACACCAGGTTCTAGTCCCGGTCGGGGCACCGCATTCTGTCCCAGTTGCCCCTCTTCCAGGCCTGCTCTCTGTAGTGGCCAAGGAGTGCAGTGGAGGATGGCCCAAGTGCTTGGGCCCTGCACCCCATGGGAGACCAGGAGAAGCACCTGGCTCCTGCCATTGGATCAGCATGGTGTGCCGGCCGCAGCACGCTGGCCGCGGTGGCCATTGGAGGGTGAACCAACGGCAAAGGAAGATCTTTCTCTCTGTCTCTCTCTCTCTCACTGTCCACTCTGCCTGTCAAAAAAAAAAAATAGATGAATAGACCAATGTAACAAAATAGAATGCCAGAAATGATTCCAAGCTTCTACAACCAACTTATATTTGACCAAGAAGCTAAAACCAAAACCTGGAGTAAGAACAGTCTATTCAACAAATGGTCCTGGGAAAACTGGAAACAGAAATCTGAAGTAGGATCCCTGCCTTACATCTTACACAAAAATCCATTAAAAATGGATTAAAGACCTAAATCTATGACATGACACCATCAAATTATTAGAGAACATAGGAGAAAATCTGCAATATATTGGCACAAAGAGTTCTTGGAAATGACACCAGAGGCAGGCAAATAAAACCAAAATTAACAAATTGGATGACATCAAATTGAGAAGCTTCTGTATGGCAAAAGAAGCACTCAGGAAAGTGAAGAGGCAACCAACAGAATGGGAGCAATTATTTGTGAACTATGCAACTGATAAAGAATTAAAAACCAGAATCTACAAAGAGATCAAGCAACTCCACAACAACAAAACAATAACCCACTTGTAACCCAATTAAAAAATGGGCAAAGGACTTAAACAGACATTTTTTTTAAAAGGATATTCAAATGACCAAAAGACACATGAAAAAATGTTAAGGAACACTAGCTCTCAGGAAATGCAAATTAAAACCACAATGAGTTTTCACCTCACCCCTGTTAGAATGGCTTTCATACAGAAATCAACAAACAACAAATGCTGGCAAGGATGTGGGGGAAAAGGTACCCTAATCCACTGTTGGTGGGAATGTAAACTGGTAAAATCACTGTGAAAGACAGTTTGGAGACACCTAAGAAATTTGAATATAGACCCACCATATGACCCAGCCATCCTACTTCTGGAAATTCACCCAAGGGAAATGAAATCAGCAAATAAGTTATCTGCATCCCCATGTTTATTCCAGCTCAATTCCCAATAGCTAAGACATGGAATCAACTTAAATACCCTCCACTGAAGACTGAATAAAGAAATTATGGAATATGTACTCTATGGAATATTACACAGTGGTTAAAAAAAATGAAATCAAGTCATTGCAAAAAAAAAATGGATAAATCTGGAAAACATCATACTTAGTGAAATAAGCTAGCCCCAAAGAGACAAATAGCATGTGTTAGGCCAGCGCCATGGCTCAATAGGCTAATCCTCCGCCTTGCGGCACCGGCACACTGGGTTCTAGTCCCCGTCGGGGCACCAATCCTGTCCTGGTTGCCCCTCTTCCAGGCCAGCTCTCTGCTGTGGCCAGGGAGTGCAGTGGAGGATGGCCCAAGTGCTTGGGCCCTGCACCCCATGGGAGACCAGGAGAAGCACCTGGCTCCTGCCATCGGATCAGCGTGGTGCGCCGGCCGCAGCGCACCTACCGCGGCGGCCATTGGAGGGTGAAACAATGGCAAAAAGGAAGACCTTTCTCTCTCTCTCTCTTTCTCTCTCTCACTGTCCACTCTGCCTGTCAAAAATAATAAAAAAAAAAATAGCATGTGTTATCTCTGATCTGTGATAACCAACAGAGCACCTGAAAGGAAATGTATAGAAGTTAAACTGATACTTTGAGAAGCAATGACTTGAACAGCCCTTGTCTTGACTGCCAAGGAATAGATTTTTTTTCTCTTCTTCATACTATTTGTTGAAATCTTTATTTAACATAGATTTAGTCATATATGTATAAAGTCAATTGAAAATAGATCTCAGTAAAAAAATAAGAGTAGGAATAAGAGAAGGAGGAGGAAGTTTGTAACTGTATAGTTCTGCATACATTCCTACATACTTACTTCTAAGGGTACAGCTGAAAAACTTGCCATGGGACCACAAATCACATTAACGTGGGTGGTAAAAATGCCATCTTAAGTGATAAAGTGACTATATTAATTCTTAAAGTGAGCATGTAGATAGGATTAAGAGTTAAATGGATCATATAAATTGGATCAAGTGTCCGGTTATAATAATAGATAGAATTAAATAGGAGAAAGTGTTCCAACATAGGAAGACATCCACATGGCAGACTCATAGAATAATAATCACTTTAAATAGAACTCTGACCTCAGAATCAGCCCTTAAGGCATTCTGGTATGGCTGAAAAGCCCGTGAGATCAAGCCAAAACACTGTGACAAAGAAATGTCCTGGCCAGCGCCACCAGCTCACTAAGCTAATCCTCCACCTTGCGGCGCCAGCACACTGGGTTCTAGTCCCGGTCAGGGCACCAATCCTGTCCCGGTTGCCCCTCTTCCAGGCCAGCTCTCTGCTGTGGCCAGAGAGTGCAGTGGAGGATGGCCCAAGTGCTTGGGCCCTGCACCCCATGGGAGACCAGGAGAAGCACCTGGCTCCTGCCATCGGATCAGCGCGGTGTGCTGGCTGCAGCGTGCCAGCCGCGGTGGCCATTGGAGGGTGAACCAACGGCAAAAGGAAGACCTTTCTCTCTGTCTCTCTCTCTCACTGTCCACTCTGCCTGTCAAAAATAAAAAAAAAATAAATAAAAAAAAAGAAAGAAATGTCCTACATGAAGGATCTATATGAGTGAGACCACAGTGGAAAGAAGTAGCCATCAAAGAAGGATGTACTTTTATCTGAAGGGAGGAGAGAACTTCCAGTTTGCTTATGGCCTTGTCTAAATACTGATGGACTCTGTGGATTCAAAAGGCTTCCATAGCCTAGGCAGCTTATGTCAAGAGCCTCCAGTGATCGCTGATGTCATACCTAAGAATGTTAATTATTAAATGAACAATAGGTGTCACTGTGCACTTACTTCCCATGTAGGACTTCTATCATCAATGAGTTGCATTATGAGAATTAACTGGAAAACTTGTTCTCAAACAGTTTTGTGTGTGTGTGTGTGTGTACATATTGTTGAAAGTTTACTTGGTATAGAGTTGGTCTTCTGTATATAAAGTTAATTGAAAGTGAATCTTAATGAAGAATGGGACTAGGAATGGGAGAGGGATGAGGAGGTGGGGTGGGAGTATGGGTGGGAGAATGGGTATGATGGGAAGAATAACTATATTCCTAAAGTTGTACTTATGAAATTTGTATTCCTTAAAAATTTAAATTAAAAAATTAAAAAATTAATTTTTAAAAAAGTACAATGGACTATAGAAGAGAAAACTGACCAATGAGTTATACTCTGAGATGCAATGACTTTGAATAACCCTTATCTCAAATGTTGAGTACAAGTTTTCTTTTTCATACTATTTGTTGAACTCCTTACTAGAATTAATCTTGTGTACAGTTAATTGAAAATAGATCATAGTAAAAAATAATAATGGGAATAGGAGAGGGAGGAGGAAGAAGTGTGGGAGTGCAGGTGGGAGGGCAGGTACAATGGGAAGAATCATAATGTTTCCAAAGTTGTACTTCTCAAATGCATGAAGTTTGTACATCCCAGATAAAAGGTTTCTGATGAAAAAAAAAAAAAAAAAAAAGATGGCGGCTCATAACCAGCAACTGGCAGCTCCACATGGCTGGCTGCAGTGGTATCTCTGTCTTCTATCCTCTTGTCCTCTGGGGTCTTTGTGGTTTTTTGTTTGTTTGTTTGTTTCCCACCCCCAACTTCTCCACTGAAATTTTCTATCAGTCAGATAAGTGGAAATATAGTCCTTCCTTTGTTCTTTTCATATTCTAGAGCAGCTTACCCTATTCAGCCATTGTGGGTCTAAAAGTACTTTCTTATTTGTGGTAATTAACAGAGAGAGAGAGAGGATAAAAGTTGTATGGATATCATATCATTTAGCATGTACTTATAAATATCACTTTCCTGTAATATACAATATACTCTTCTTTTCTTTTTTTTTTTTTAATATGCATGGTGCACTTTGGAAAAAATTAGTTGCAACCAACTTTCTTTACAAAAAAAATTTACATATATAAATACATGACATTCCCTAATTCCTATTGATTGCACTTCTGGTTCAACCCCCCATCAGCCTCCAGGGAAATTTGAAGGACATGCAATTAGGTTTGTATTCCTTGGCCACTGCACTTACGCAGAAGAAATATTCTAAAAACAGCTTTCCTTGGTATCAATTTGCCCCTATTTTCCTTCTTAAGTCCAGCCCACTTTCTTTTTTTTTTTTTTTTGATGTTGTATAAAAATACACATCTTAAAAATGAACTTTTATTTGCCATAAATAAAAAGGGATTTGAGTGGTGTGTGTTGGCTCCCAGTAGCTCAGGCGCCTGAAAACAGAGGAGAAAAAGGGAATCTCCACTTCTGAAATAAAGAGAAGACCTAATTCTTTGTTTTGCTTTGCTAATGCTATGAGCACACCAATTCATGGATGCATAATTCAATCAGACCATTGACGGGGAAAGAATACACTCTTCTTTTCTATACTCAGAAATGAAGCTGGGGGAATGGTAAGGACTCTTGGATTACTAGCAATGCTGCATTCTTATTGTGTGTTGGTTATGAGCATGATCAGCAGACAAAAACACATTTATCTGTAAGCTTACATGTATTTTTTAGTATGCATAAAATGTTAAAAAAAGGAAAAGTCCAGTAATTGATGTCTTTACTACTTAATTCTACCAAATATTTAAAAAGGAACTTACTCTAATACTTTTGAACCTATTTCTAAATATTGAACAGGAGGGAACTCTGCCAAACATTTTTATGAGGACAGCAATAACCTGATGCAAAAACCAAAGACACCACACAAAAAGAAAACTATTGACATAGCCTTAATGAACACAGATACAAAAATTCTCAACAAAACACTAATAAACCAAATCCAACACAACATCAAAAAAAAAATCATACATCACAATCAACCAGCATTTATCACACAAATGCAAGGGAAGTGCAACATTCACAAATCAATAAATATATAAATCACCTCAACACAATGAAGAAGAAAAAAAATATGGTCACTTCCACAGATACAGAGAAAGCATTTAAGTCAACATCTCTTCATGACAAAAACCCTGCACAAATTAGCTATGGAAGGAACATACCACAAAATTATGAAGGCTAAATATAACAAACTGACAGAGAATATCATACTGAATGGGGAAAGCATATCCCCTCAGATCTGGAAAAAGACAGGAATGTCTACTTTCCTAAAGCTGTATACATGAGATACATGAAAACTGTGCAACTTAAATAAAATTTAAAAATATTAATAGTAATTTCTGTGATTCAAATGCATAGCAAGGTGACCATAGAAAATGTTACTATATTAAAAAAAAATTAGAAAAAGGTTTTGGGATGTTTTAACCTTACAGAAATGCTAAATGTTAGAGAAGATATATTAGGTATATTTACGTTAATTGGATACTGCACAATGTATTGAATCATCATATAGTATCTAATAACTATGTACAATTTTTATACATAAAATTTTAAAATGAATTTTTAAAGAAATCTGAAGATAAAGAAAAATTATTTATTATCATATAAAGATAATTTTAAAGAGACAATAAAAGTATAAACAAAAACTATTTTTTAACCTATAAAGCTGTAAAAACTTTCTGTAATGATAGAAATGTTCTTTATCTGCACTGTTCCATATGCTAGCCACTAGATACATCATTCTATGCCTAGTAGTTACTTGAAAACATGAAACATAGACTAGTATTTAAAGGAAAATATGAAATGTGGATGGTACTTAAAACAAATTCTTATTATGTTTAATTTGATTTCATCTAAATTTAAATAGCAACATGGCTACTGAACTGAAGATTAAAATATACAAGGAGGGGCCAGTGCTGAGGCATAGTGGGTAAACCCACTGCTTGAGGTGCCAGCATCCCATATGGGCGCCAGTTCGTGTCCCAGCTGCTCTACTTCCAAACCAGCTCTCTTCTATGGCCTGAAAAAGCAGTAGAGGATGGCCCAAGTCCTTGGGCCACTGTACCCATGTGGAAGACCCAGAGGAAGCCGCTGACTCCTGGCTTTGGATCAACACAATCTGGGGAGTGAACCAGTGAGTGGAAGATCTCTCTCTCTCTCTCTCTCTCTGTCTCTCTCCCTCCCTCCCTGCCTCTGCCTCTCTGTGTAACTCCGACTTTCGAATAAATAAATAAATCTTTGTGTATATATATGTACATATATATATAAATATACACACACACAAGAAAAAAAGAGGAGATTTATATGGAACACTAATATTCCATAAATGCATCATTATATATTAGAATCATAGATTCATTTCCTATAATTTTATTTGTATGACAAGAAAAAAACATAAACAATCTCACTAAGTTTAAAACCTACTGAAACAAACCAATCAATTTAGTAGCTAACCAGGAAAAACACAGATTGGAGATGGGACTTGGGCACTCCCTTGACTTGCATCCTCTGGTCTGCTTTAACACAAACCAGGAGGAAAAGAAAGCTAGGCATCAGAAGCAATGGGTGGCAGGCCTATTAATGCCTGATCTGTACAGTGATCTGCCCTCAAGGAGACCCAACAGGCCAGTCCACTGCAGTGGCTTTCAATGTGGTAAGCCTGGGCTTCAGCAGAAGTCAGCTTGTGAAAAGCCCTGGCAGCTCTGCCAAGAGTTGGATCACTGGAAATGGACCTGCCCTGGAGTCGAAGGATGCCCAGGTCAGAGCCACAGATCTTATTGGCTCTAACCTGAAAAGCCCTTCACTCAGCCCAACTTCCAAAGTGACCACTGCAGCTGAGGGGACGGCCAAGTAGGGTCAGCAACATTGCAGGCAGAACTGTACATTTCTTGTTAGAGATGCCACCAGCCTTTACCTGGCCAGCTCTCCTCCCAGGCCAGCTAAGTAATGAAAGCCAACAGAGTGCGTTCCCCTAGGAGGTTCACACCTCCCTTAGAATGTACCCCATGTGAAGAGATAGATAGGTCTGGGCCTCTTAACTTACAAGGCCTAAAGCCCACCAGATTATTATCAAGCCCCTTCTGTGAGGTTCTATTTGCCTCTCAATCAGAAAACTTAATTGTAGCTTAGACAACACCTTTCTTAGCTCCTCTAATAATGACTCTGTCCTTTGTTCTAGACCCTGTCTAGTGCACTTGGGCCTCATTCCTTCGTAATCATAACCTCTACCACCAATGGCTCTACTCCCAACCTGTGTGTACTGATGGTCCTCTTCCCCACTTAATGCTGTATAATTGTTCAAACCTGGTAAATGCCACTCTTAGGATCATTGGTTACTATCCTCACTCTGTCTTTTATGACCTTGTCTAAATATGAGCAGAGTCGGCGAACTTGGAAGGCTTCCATAGCCTTGGCAACTCATGACGAGAGCCTAGGGTGGTTACTGGTGCCATAAACTAGAGTGTCAATTTGTTGGGTCAACAACAGGAGTCACTGTGCACTTGCTCCTCATGTGCGATCTCTGTCCTTAACGTGCTGTACACTTTGATTTAATGCTATAACTAGTACTCAAACAGTATGTTTCACTTTGTGTTTCTATGTGGGTGCAAACTGTTGAAATCTTTACTTACTATTATTAAATTGATCTTCGGTATATAAAGAGAATTGAAAATGAATCTTGATGTGAATGGAAGGGAAGAGGGAGCGGGAAAGGTGAGGGTTGCAGGTGGGAGGGAAGTTATGGGAGGGGGAAGCAGTTGTAATCCATAAGCTGTACATTGGAAATTTATATTCATTAAATAAAAGTTAAAAAATAAAAAAGAAAATATAAAGTAATGATTAATAATGGAATTTCATTATCAAATAAATCTTTACTAATCCAAATTCTTTATGCATATGCACATGTTCATGCATGTTTAATTCATAAACTTAGCCTAAGATAAGGACCTAAATATCTCTGAATGACTGAATTATTATTCACTTAGGTAACTTTGTAAGTATAATATAAGTCTTAAGTTAAATAAACATGCATATACAGCTGTTATGGGCCAACAATATGTAGCTCATTAAAATAGAAGCAAAAATTTATTAGATTCCTTGGAAATAATTTATCCCTAATTATCCTAACCAATGAAGGCACAGTATTGGTATGACCAGTAATACAATGGAGTTATTTTAAAGAAATTCACACATACTCTTCTATTTATGTCAAGTCTCTTTCCTAGTTGGGGAGTTAGCCTTGTACTCTGATAGATATTGGGACTACTAGGCAGCACAGATCAAAGGTAGGATTAGTAAATATTCAAATTTTGAAAATCCATAGGTAAATTATCAAATCAGGTTTTAAAGGTCATTAAATAGTGGGACTGGTTTACCACCAGTACATCTTTATTACCAATATCAAGCAGTAATATTAATAAAAGAAAAATGTTAAAGAGAATGACTTACAATAATACATGTTGGTACTTCACGAAGAGAATATTCTGCTTTATTAGGAAGATCTTTGTTGCCTATCAATTCATACACAGCAGGATAGGATAACAAATTCACCAGTGCTAGAAAAGACTAAGCGTCAAAAAAAAGAAACATTTAGATTATTTACATCCACAATAGTTATTTTTTTTTTTTTAATTTTTTACAGGCAGAGTGGACACTGAGATAGAGACAGAGAGAAAGGTCTTCCTTTTGCCGTTGGTTCACCCTCCAATGGCCGCCGCGGCTGGCGTGCTGCGGCCAGCGCACCGCGCTGATCCAATGGCAGGAGCCAGGTGCTTCTCCGGGTCTCCCATGGGGTGCAAGGCCCAAGCACTTGGGCCATCCTCCACTGCACTCCCTGGCCACAGCAGAGAGCAGGCCTGGAAGAGGGGCAACCGGGACAGAATCCGGTGCCCCGACCGGGACTAGAACCCGGTGTGCTGGCGCCGCTAGGCAGAGGATTAGCCTATTGAGCCGCGGCGCTGGCCCACAATAGTTATTAATGTAAAGTTTTATAGCTTTATGACTGTGGTGTCTAATATCTAAAATAAACCTAATTAATCAACATAAATATGAACTACCTACATATATGGTAAGTAAAAAAGAATTAACAACAATCTACAAGCTGACAATACACCTGGGCCATCTGCTGCTTTTTCAGCTGCATCATCAGGGAGCTGAATTGGAAGAGGAGCAGCTGAGACTGGAACTGTCATCCATATCAGATGCTAGCATTTCAGGCAGTGGCTTTTAACCCCCTGTACCACAGTTCTAGCCCTGTAGAGTAACTTTCTGATTTTTCTGTTAGGATATATTTTTAGTACATTTCTGGTACAGTAGGTATAACTGATATCTCTGTCTTTCGAAAAACTTGCAAGTTCTGGAGCGCGGCCTCTCTCTGCCTTTCAAATAGCAGAGAGAGGTCCAACATCCCAGAAAGAATAACTCTGAAATGCTGAGAGGTTTTGGGTGGTTTTTTTGTTTGTTTTGTTTTTTCATCTTTGGATCTTTTAAAAACAATTTTATGGTAACCATTGAGTGAAGATTGTTGAGGCTGACATAGAGTCAAAAGTCTGAAGAAGTTTAGAGAATATACTAAGTATATAAATGTCATAGAATTATAACATAATATTGTATGGGGGAAAAGCATCCTGGATTTTTGTGTAGGTTGGTTAATTTTCTTTTTTTTTTCAGGGATTTTTTTTTAGCATGCTTGAGGTATTATTACTGTTTATTAAGAGAGAAGAATTGTAATCAAAAACAGTGTGAAAGAAAAGCATCTTTGCAAAATATTATTCCCAAGGAATACTGGTATTTCTATTCCTCACAAAATTCATTTTGGAAACTAAAAGAGAGAAAAAGCATATTTAGTAGATACTGCTAGTTGTAACTTAAAATAGATGTAAAGTCTGAATAAAGTCATTTCCATGAGACACATTTCAAATCTGTATCTTAAGTAAAGTAACTGCTTACCTTTTGACAGCTTCGGTCAATAGGATCCACTGGAGTAGGTCTGGGATGAGTTACCCTCACATCATCTCTTCCACATTCCAGATTGGACCACAGTTCAGTTATAAGTGCATTAATAAACCCTAGAAAGAATTGTTTTATATTACATTTATAAAATTTATTTAGATAACACAGGAAAGATATGATTATCCTTCTATCAAGACTGCTTCACTCGGACAGAAAAAAAAAATCTCTACCCTTCATAGAAATGATATCTGCTGTTATTGACATATTTTGTGATACATCATTATCATAAAACTTTGCAATGACTATTTTTTAAATTTTTAATAGACTAATTGTACAAATTGTATGGGAAACTGTGTGACATCTCAATACATGTGAGCATTGTGTAATGATCAGATTTGGCTCATAGGCATATCTGTCATCTCAGATAGATGTTCTCTGCATTGGAATATAAAATCTCCTCTCTACTAGCCATGTTTAAATATTTAATTAATTGTTGACTGAGAGACTAAAATTTTTCTGTACGACTGCTGAATTTTGAATCCCAGCTTTTACCCTTTGGCCAATAACTTCTCTGAGTATGTTCTTAAAAATGATAAATGTTGGGGCTGGCGCCGTGGCTAACTTGGTTAATCCTCCGCTTGCGGCGCCGGCATCCCATATGGGCGTCGAGTTCCAGTCCTGGTTGCTCCTCTTCCACTCCAGCTCCCTGCTATGGCCCGGGAGTGCGGTGGAGGATGGCCCAAGTGCTAGGGCCCCTGTACCCACATGGGAGACCAGGAGGAAGAACCTGGTTCCTGGCTTCGGATCAGCGCAGTGCCTTCCGTAGCGGCCATTTGGGGAGTGAACCAATGGAAGGAAGACCTTTCTCTCTGTCTCTGTCTCTGTCTCTCACTGTCTATAACTCTACCTGTCAAATAAAAAAAAAAATGATAAATGTTACGACGGGTTCTGCAAATGAGCTAACAGAGTAGACTAGCCTTAAGGGTTAGGTTTGTAGCGGGAAGGGGAGAAAAGAAGTAGATATCAGGAAGCAGCGTTAGCATCTCAGGTTTATAAAGTATGCTCCTTTATACAATATGATCAGTTGTTGTAATTCTATATTGTTAGAAGCATTTCTTCATTTCACAAAACTTTTGCTTCAGTATAGTCTAAATTTTCATGAGTGAGATGCTATCCAACTAAATGAAAAAGAGTATTAAGCCTGATTATTAAATTTTCTGTGAAGAATCAAATCACATGGAACTGTGTAAAAACAAAACATCTAATTATAAAATCAGTAAGACTACAATAGCAATATTACAGAAGAAAGCGTACTTTGGTATAACAGAAAATAATATAGGCTTTAATGTCCATAATCTCATGGCTCAAATACCAAATCTTCCAGGTCATTAGTTGTACTTCCTAGGAAAACCTCCTTGACTTCTTGGAGCCCAGTTCTCTCATTTGAAAAGTGAAATAATAATGCTACATTCCAGGATTGCCAAGCAGTATAAATGAGATGCAAAGGATCAAGACCTCAAACAGAGGCAGTCTACCTTGTTCTGTCCTATAAAAATTTGCATTTAACTTCTCTCAGAAAAAGCTTGATACTATGCAGCTCAAAAGGTTAACATGACCAAGGGCAAGATCTGAAATTAAATACTGTCTCCAAATGCTTCAATTAATATGCCCCTGAATATAACACTATATGGATTTTATTCTAAGGAAAAGAAAATGGTTCAGTTTAGGTGAATTTTTGCCAAGAAACATATTTCATAATTAAAGTAACCAAAATCAATTCATCTAAAAACTAAATTTAAAACATACCATACAAAAAAATTTCAATTAAGGAGGAAATCAATAATCACTGATGTGATGATTCATCAACCCTTATCCTTGAAAAATAAAATCATGGTATCTACATTACAGATTATATGTTGTTAAGGACAAATAACAAAAGTAAGTATTACTATATGACACTAAATTCCCAATATTTTAACTTCTTAGAAATTCAATTGCTGGGGGGGGGGGGGCAACATACTGATTGAAAACTTCATAGATAGTGTGCATGCAACATGGTGGGAGAAATGTTTTTGAGAAAGAAAGATGAAGAAAAGAAGTAAGAAAATGCTCAGAAAAGTACAACAATTATTCTGAGTGCAAATGTTGATGCCACTGAAACTAAGCATTAGGCAGTCCTATCAGATGTGACTGTACTGAAAGAGGACAATATCCCTCTGGCTTAGAAAATGAAGAAGCTTCTTTTTCTCCCTTTTGAGGCACTTTGTTTGTATGTATATATTCCACTACAAGAAAAGAACTGCAGGATTTTCCTTCCTGTGTGTTCTCACTTGTTTCTCTTTGATTGCCAGTGCCAGCTGAGGTTGTCAGTACCATGAAACCAAAGTGAAGAAACAGGAGCAAATTACATTTCCATTTTTCTACAACTGTGAATTGCACAGCACATCTGGGACTGATCACTCCACACTTGTTTAACTTGCCTGTGAGGTTCACAATTTTCCCAGCTCTTGGTCATCAATGATTTCAAGTTTATCAATGTAACTCTTGATTATCACAGTTAGAAACCAGACAAGATTTTGTGGCATGCCTAATAAAAGAACCTGGGTGTCTGCCTCTCTTTTTGGCACTGTTTATGTTTTTAAAAGCATAAGGCAGGATATTTATGTGCATGATTACAGCACAGAAAAAAGTAATTGCAGAAACAGCTAATGAAGGATAGGATTCTTAAAGTATCAAAAATGTTTCAATTACTTCATTAAGTACCATTATTCTGAGGAACAAGAACAGGCTGTGCAAATTAACACATACTGCACACACACACACATACATTCCAGTGGAAGTTCAAGGTAGTGCACACAAAAAGGAAACCATGTAATTTTTTATATTAAGACCTAACACGGGGTAAACAGTAAATATTATTTAGAATAAAAATTTCATCCTGCCACTTAATTTTTTCAATCCCCTTGCTCATTTTAATTAAGAGGGAAAAGAAACCTAAGAGCTGGCATTTACTCTTTTGGTTAAAACGCACATGTCCTTGTACAGGAGTACCTGGCTCCAACTCCTAGCTTCATTTGCTGACTCCAGCTTCTCATTAATGCAGATCCTAAGACGGAGCAGTGATAGCTCAAATAATTGGGTTCCTCCCATCCACATGGGAGAGCTGGATTGAGTACCCCTCTCCTGGTTCCAGCCCTTGCAAACTCCAGCCACTGTGGACCTTTGGGGAATGAATCAGCAGATGGGCTCTCTTTCATTCACTACCTCACAAACATATAGTAAACATTAAAGAAAAATTTACCTGAATTTTGTAGTGCTATTGCACCTGTTGCTGTTGATGCCACTTGTGTAATCAAAACACCATAGTCAAACCTTCTATGCTTGCTGATCTAACAACACAGAGAACAGAAATGAGAAGAAAATACAGTATGCTGATATTTTATATGTTATATATATAACATTATTAGAACTCTTAAATGATTAAAATACTACACAATCCTTTAAGATGATAACAGCAGCAAAAACAGACTCAGAAACTTTAACAATCAATGAGTCTGTACTATCTTATTTCAAATCCGAGGTCTGATCCCAGATCTCAAACTCAGTAGCAAAGTCACTCACCTCTCTAGTGAATAAGAAATCTGGACAGATGAAGACTAAGATTTCCTCCAACTTTGAATTCTACTATCCTATTGTTATTTCTTACATTGGTTCATCATTAATAAATTTACTTAATAACAAATATGTGTGGACTAGATTTCTAGATTAACTTTCAAGCAATCAAATAACCTTAAATACAACAATTTCTTCTTTAAAAGGACAACACTTTTAGATGGAAAGTGATCCTTGTTCCTAATAAATAGTATGTATGTGCATGCATATGCACACACAAACACACAGATACACATTCATATACACACAAAGACAGCTTATTATCAATACACTGATTCTAAAACTATAGATATTCTTAAATAAGTTGGTATTTACTAAAAGTATTATATACACATTCAGAGTAAATACAGAATTTATCAGCATAAATGAGAATAAGGAAATAACAAAATTATATCATAAAATACTCTTCCTTTTCAGACTATGGCTAAAGTTATGTTGGCTTATAAAAAGAGTTAAATTTCAAATCATATCTTAAAAACATTTCCTTTAAAGGGTTTTAATCTCAAATTTTTTAAATATAAAATATACGCTCAGATTTCCTGGCAAAATAAACTAAAATACCATGAAAAAAATTCAAGTTTATTTCTCCCATTTTCTTTAGTTCATTTCTTTATAAATTTTCCTTCCTTTTATGTTTTTATTAGCCATATATTCCATTTTCCATAATTAGCCATATATTCCATTTTCCATAATATATAATCTTTTGTTCTGAAGAGAGATAGCATAAAAGTACAGCAAGATAAACATCTGTTCTCTCACTTGCCTTCCTCCACAACTTCAAAAGCACCTTACTTATCAATCACTACCAATGGCCCTGCTGATTCAGATATTAGTAGCCAGAGGGGTTGCCAAATTCACAGTAACTACTGAAAAGAGGCAGAGAAAATCATCAAAGAAGTTAGACATGTTTTACTAAGCAAGATTTAGTTTTTGTAGACAGTCAAGACAAGAAACATGAAATCCAAGTTCTAGTCTTACTGCAGTCAGTAACTGGCTCGCTACTAAAACAGATCATTTCACCAACTGGATATTTGTATTCTCTTGTGCAAAATGAAAGAAATGGCCTAAAAACAGGGAGGAAGGCAGATTAGGGAACAACATATTGTGCTAGGCTTAAAAAAAAAGTGAAGGAAGTACACTCTCAGGGAGAAGTGGAGGGTAAACTTGACTGGAAATCCTACAAGAGGAAGATCTAAAAAGAGACATAGAACCCAATACAATAGTAACAGGGGACTTTAACACCCCACTTTCATCAATGGACAGATCAACTAGACAGAAAATCAACAAAGAAAAGACAGAGCTAATGGACACTATGGACCAAGCTCATATCTACAGAACATTTCACCCCACAGTTGCAGAATACACTTTCTTATTATCAGTGCATGGAACTTTCTTTAGGATAGACCATATGCTAGGCGATGAACCAAATCTCAGCAAATTAAAAAAATCTAATCATATCATGCATCTCCTCCGAAAACAATGGAATGAAGGTGGAAATCAACAACTCAAGATTCTCTATAACATATGTAGACACATGGAAACTGAATATGTTCCTGAATGAACAATAGGTCACAGAAGAAATCAAGAGAAATCAAAAAATTTCTGGAAGCAAATGAAAAGGAGAATATATCATATCAAAAACTTATGGGATACAGCAAAGCAGTATTAAGAGGGAACTTTATAGCAATCGGCAGGCACATGAAGAAATGGGAAAGGTACCCAAAAAAATGACTCATCAATGCATCTCAAGAACCTGGAAAAACAAAAACAAACCAAATCCCAAACTAATAGGAGGAAAGAAATAATTAATATTAGATAATACACAAATTGAAACAAAAAAACAAAACATCCATTAAATGAAAAGATAGTTTTTGAAAAAAAAAAAATCAATACACTATTGACCCAACTAAACAAAAAATACAAAATATAAAATCTATTCATGATGAAAACCTTAAGCAAATTGGGCATAGAAGGAACATTCCTCAACACAATCAAGGCAATTTATGCCAAAGCCATGGTCAGCATCCTATTGAATGGTGAAAACCTGAAAGCATTCCAGCTAAGATCCACAACCAGACAAGGATGCCCACTCTCACCATCACTATTTAATCTAGTCCCAGAAGTTTTAGCCAGAGCCATTGGGCAAGAAAAAAAAAAAAAAAAGACTACAAATTAGAAAGAAGGAAATCAAACTATTCCTATTTGCAGATGAAATGACCCTATATGTAGAGGATCCAAAGACCACCAAGAGACTACTGGAGCTCATAAGAGAGTTTGGTAAAGTGGCAGGATATAAAATCAACACTGAAAAATCAATAGCCCTTGTATACATGTTAGGTAGGAAGTCAGAAATGAGCTTATGTGTGTGTGACAAAAGCCTAAGGAACTGACATGCAACTGCATCTCAAAGTCATCCTGATAACCTTCCAGGTGAAGCCCAGTATCTGCATTTCAAAAGTCCTGCCTTGATCCTGATCACCTCCCAGGGGGTCCTGACCCTTCTACCAGGCCTGATAAACATCCTTCCTCTAAGGCAGGGCAATACCAGCCAGGCTTCCCCTGTCTGATAACTTCAATGGGAAAAACTCAGAAAGGAATTTTTCATATTTACACCCAACAAGTCCTTTGTTCAGGAGAAGAAGGCGAGGGGGAGGGAAAAGGCAGGAAGGAAAGCCCATCCCCTTAAAAACCCCAGCCTAAATGTGAACTACACACTCTCTCTCAAGTTCTGTCTGGAGAGGTGCCCATCCATTCTTATGGAAGTCCCTACCCTAATAACCTTGCTATGTTGATTTCCCTTGCTCTCTGTCTCACACCTGAATTCTTTCTTGCACAAAAAAAAAAGGACCCTTTGCTTCTCCAGCAACATACACAGACAATGTCATAGCTAAAGAAAAACTTTTAAGGTCAGTCTCATTCACAATAGCTCCAAAAATATTTAATACCTTGGAATAAATTTAACTAAGATGACAAAGATCTCTACAATCAAAATTACAAAACAGTAAAGAAATAAATAGGAGGGGATATTAAAACATGGGAAAATCTTCCATGTTCAAGGATTGGGAGAATTAATATAATCAAAATGTCCATACTACAAAAAGCAATTTACAGACACAATACAATCCAAATGAAAACACCAACAACATTCTTCACAGATCTAGAAAAAATGATGCTAAGATTCATATGGAAACACAAGAGACCCCAAATAGCTAAAGCAATCTTATACAACAAAAACAAAGGCAGAGCCCTCACAATACCTGATTTCAAGACATACTACAGGACAGTTATATTCAAAACAGCCTGGTACTGGCACATAAACAGTGTTGTAGACAAATGGTACAGAATAGAAAGTCCAGAAATCAACTCTTGCATTCACAACCAACTTATCTGTGAAAAATGAGCTAAAATTAATCCTTGGAGCAAAGACTGTCTCTTTAACAAATGGTGCTGGGGAAACGGGATTTCCATGTACAGAAGTTTTAAACTAGACCCATACCTAACACCTTACACAAAAATCCACTCAAAATGGGTTAAAGACCTAAATCTACAGGCCAGCACCATGGCTCACTTGGCTAATCCTCCGCCTGCAGCACCAGCACCCCGGGTTCTAGTCCCAGTTGGGGCACCAGGTACTAGTCCCAGTTGCTCCTCTTCCAGTCCAGCTCTCTGCTGTGGCCCCGGAGGGCAGCGGAGGATGCCCTAAATGCTTGGGTCCCTGAACCCGCATGGGAGACCGGGAGGAAGAACCTGGATCCTGGCTTCGGATCAGTGCAGCACTGGCCATGGCAGCCATTAGGGGAGTGAACCAACAGAAGGAAGACCTTTCTCTCTGTTTCTCTCTCTCACTAACTCTGCCTGTAAAAAAAAAAAAAAAAAAAAAAAAAAAAAAAAAAAAAATCCTGTCTTTTGAGACAAGATAGATGCAGCTGGAAACCATTATATTTAGTGAAATAAGCCAGTCCCCAAATATAGACATCATATGTTTTCCCTGATCCGAGGTAACTAATAGAGTAACTGAAATATAAGGAATTGGAGTGAAAAAGACATTTTGAGATTCAATGATTGTTTACAGCCCTTGTCTCTTCTGTTGAGGAACAGTGTTTTGTTTTGTTTTGTTTTGTTTTTTTCTCTTCATACTGTTTGTTGAACTCTTTTACTTAGAGTAGGGTTAACTGTACGATCATTGAGTAAACTGAAAGTATTCTTTGTAAAAATTAACATTGGGAAATTGAGAGGGAGAAGGAGGAAGGGTTGAAGTGCGGGCGGTAAGGAAGCTAGGGAGAGAAGTGTCAAGATGTTCCTGTATCTGAAACTTGTATAACCTAAAGAAATGATCTAACCCAACTTATTTCTTACAAGATAACTGAGCATATAAACAAAACATCCTGAATAGTATATAGTGACACTGAACTACTGTGATAATTACAATGACAATGAAGATGGTGATATACTAAATTACAAAGTTGCAAATTACTAAGGTCATGGGAACAGTATCTTCTATGATAATCAAAAGAGTGATACAAAAGAAATCCATGTTGCTTTGAAATTTATGAATATTAAAAAAAGAAATCTCATCCTGAGTGTAGTATCTCCACAGTAAAAGTTGTTTCTGCATAGTCATCTAAACAAAAGAGAAAAAAAAGTTTTATCTGCATGCTCTCAAATATTTAAAAACAAAACTGACATCTAAATAGTTCACTAATAAATAAGGAGAGATGCAAACTTACTAGCAGAGAAATAAAATTAAAACAAAGGGCAATATGGCGGAATATGAAGGGCGCACATTGATAGTTCGTCAAGAAACACGTTAATAAAAGTGGAGATACTGCAGGGTCAAGGAAGAGTAGGGGATGAAACAGCAGAGGAAACTCTTCCGGAACTAGTGATTCACAGTGTACCTGCGTGGAGAGTGTGGGAGCCCAAGTTTGGGACACCAGCAGCAGACTCAACGCACCAGCGCTGGAACGCGAGGTGAGCCCAACCTCAAAAACCCGAGACACCAGCGGGCAAGCGGAAAGAGGAGACTAGAGGGAACGAGGCTTGAAACCCCATGAGGAAAAGTTCACCAGGCTAACTAGAAGAGAGAGAGAAAAAAAAACAAAAGTGACCGATACAGACACGAGTTCCTCTCTCTCCACTCACCCCTCAAAGGCGAGCAAGACAAAGAGCAGGCGCCATTTTGGACATACGTCATAAGCAGGGCGACCTCAGGTCTGCCCCGAACATGAGCCTAGCAGAAAAACATGACTCTGGGGGGAGGGGTGAAATAACAGGAGATTAGCATCTAACTTGGCAACCCAGTGGGAGACTGCAGGAGAATTGGAGCCCACACCAAGGGCAGCAGAGATTCCCTGTGTGGTCCTTGGGAAAGAGCTTCCAATCTCTGGCTCCTGTGGGTATATCATTCGCCTGCTAACTACCTCCAATTACGTTCAGCTGTGTGGAATAACTTCCCTTTCGAATCAGAAAAAAAAAAAAAAAAAGAGAAAGAAAGAGAGATTTACCAAGCCTAACCTGGGAGTGTCATCTTTGACACACCCTCAACCCTGAGGAACCAAACACAGCTCTCAGGCCACACTCATCTCAAGCCTCTAAGGCTCCACTGAAAGCAGACAGTCCACTTAATCTAGAGCCATAGTGTAACAAGAAATAACACCACAGTGAAGAAACCAAATATCTCCAACATGCCATACAACAAACGCAAAAACTGAGGTAACAAGAACAAGGAAGACACTATGACGCCCCCAAATGAAAAAGACACCCCAGTTCAAGATTATGAAGATGATGAGATAGAAGAAATGCAAGAAGCGGATCTCAAAAAATTGATAAGAACATTAAGAAGTTCTCAAAAACAAATTCTTGAACTACAGAAATCCTTAATGGACAAGATAGAAAATCTCTCTCATAAAAATGAAATATTAAGGAGGAATCAAAATGAAATGAAACAACTAGTAGAACAAGAAACTGTGATAGTGACGAGAAATCATAATGAAATGAAAAATTCAATAGATCAAATGACAAACACATTAGAGAGCCTTAAAAACAGAATGGGCAAAGCAGAAGAGAGAATATCAGACTTAGAAGACAGAGAACAGGAAAGGAAACAGGCAAACCAAAGAAAAGAAGAAGAAATTAGAAATCTAAAAAATATTGTCGGGAATCTACAGGATACTATTAAAAAACCTAACATTCGGGTTCTAGGAGTTCCTGAAGGCATGGAGAGGGAGAAAGGATTAGAAGCCATTTTCAGTGAGATACTAGCAGAAAATTTCCCAGGTTTGGAGAAGGACAGAGGCATCTTAGTACAGGAAGCTTATAGAACCCCTAATAAACATGACCAAAAGAGATCCTCACCACGACATGTTGTAATCAAACTCACCACAGTGAAACATAAAGAAAAGATTCTAAAAGGTGCAAGAGAGAAACGTCAGATTACTCTTAGAGGATCTCCAATTAAACTCACAGCAGACTTCTCATCAGAAACCCTACAAGCTAGAAGGGAATGGCGAGACATAGCCCAGGTACTAAGAGAGAAAAACTGCCAGCCCAGAATACTATATCCTGCAAAACTCTCATTTGTGAGTGAAGGTGAAATTAAGACTTTTCATAGCAAACAGAAACTGAAAGAATTTGTTGCCACTCATCCTGCCCTGCAAAAGATGCTTAAAGATGTGTTGTTACACACAGAAACACAGAAACATGGTCACCAATATGAAAGAAGGTAAAGGAAGGAAACCTCACAGCAAAAGATCACAGGAAGCTCAATTTCTCTTTGACATAGAATTAACCTCTGATGCTCTGTTAAAGCAATGTGTTAAAGGAATCTCTTATGTTCTCTCGATGTCTGTTAAATTCTAATTGTTCAAAAACAGCTGAATTTTTATTAAGAGCTATGGGTTATTTAAGTATGTGCTTATTTTCAAAGATTTGAATAATCACCTTGTAACAATGATCAAATTTGGTCTATGTTATGTCATGATTTTAAGGAATCTTATTTCAACCAGATATTTTGGATTTTGAGCCTTCTTGGCAGTCTTGACAGGCATTCAAAAAATCAAAGTTTCAAACAATCTGGACTCTAAAATTTCCAGTAAATCCTGGACTTTGTTTTTTCCAGTTTGGGCCCAACTGAAAAATCGAAGGACCTATGTCTCTCATCTTATAAAGACACCAACTAATCAGGCTATTTGGATTATATTAGAAGTACTGTCAAGATGTGATGTGGTACCAAACTTTAAGTTTCTATAATGGAAAATGCTATTAATACAAATGTTTGAGAATTAAAAAGTCTAATGATTTTGTGTTACTAGACCTGATAGTTATCTTAATGAGAAAGCCCCAGAGGCCTAAAGGGGTAAATACTTGTAAAATCCTACAGGTGCTTTCAAAAATACTGTGAAGTAAGCAAGTGCCTCTTGTTGGTTGATGAGTTTATAATTTTAAACATGGCGACTTAAAGTCTTTTGTCATCCATAGTTATATATGATTTGCTGCTCATAAAACTAAAGTGTTGTTGGTTCTTTGTTTAGCTGTCCTCCTATAGGTTCCTATGGACTTTTTCCAGCCACTTCTATTGTATTCAGTAGTTTGGGATGGCTCTTTAAACAGATGAAGCCAATAATGTATTACCAGTACCAACTGAGAGAAAGTATGGTTAACTGAGGTTACTAAAAACAAAAAGCAATTCAAATCAATTGGCAATCTACAAAAAGAGTTAGAGATTTTAAAAGCTATTATTACACCCCATGCGGGATCTGTCCCCAATGTGTCGTCTAAAGCCAAGTGATGCTACGACTGGTACTGAAACAGTATTTTTATTCTTTGCGTTTCTGTGTGGGCGCAGACTGATGAGGTCTTTGCTAATTATATACTGAAGTGATCTTCTGTATATAAAGAGAATTGGAAATGAAAAAAAAAAAAAAACAACCTGGTGTTAAAATGGAAATGGCATAGAAAATTAATTATTTTGAAAAAAAAATTATGTAGGATCTCTGTCTTTAATGTGCTGTACATTGCTATTTTATGCTATAATTAGTAATCCAATGGTAGTTTTTTCACTTGATGTTGCTATATGGGCAAAATGTTGAAATCTTTACCTAATATATACTAAACTGATCTTCTGTATACAAAAAGAATTGAAAATGAATCTTTACACGAATGGAAGGGGAAAGGGAGCGGGAGGGGGGAGGGTTGCGGGCGGGAGGGAAGTTATGGGAGGGGGGAAGCCATTGTAACCCATAAGCTATACTTTGGAAATTTATATTCATTAAATAAAAGTTTAATTAAAAAAAAAAAGCTATTATTAAAATTGCTATATTGGTCTATTATGCTATATTATATGTGTGTACATATTGTATGTCCACATAGGAAATTTTATTAAGAGTTTTATTTTAAATGGCTTATAGATAAGATTGTCCATAAATTTAAGCTGCTAAAATCAAAGATACATTTCAATTTGTGTGACCTGAATCTGTGTATCATATGTTTTAAATGTGTTGGTAGAAAGAAACTAAAAACATTTTATATGGTTGTGCTTAAGTTTACTGGTTAAACAAACTACACCATGTTATATATTTAAGAGGTGTTTTCAAATACATGATTCTTAAAATTTATAGAAGGCATTGGATCTTCTGGTAAATGTTTTCTTAAGTTGTTATCTAATGGTTGAAACGGTTTGCTAAGTATTCATGTGCTATTGCTATTGTCAGCAAGCAATCTAGGACTTGCTCCCTCATTTCTCTATTCTAAGCCCAACTTCTTTCATTTCTCTATTCTCTTCAGGTAGGAAACTAATTCTATTATGAAGGAATCTGTAGGACACACAATTTAATCTTTAGACCTTATAAAAGAGATGGCTAACATTTTTCTGTAATAGCATAGACAAAATAAGAACTTAAATAATAATCTCATAGCTAGATTCGCTTCGCCATCAGCGAAGTAAACAGTAAGTAGAAAAAACCTCCCTTCAGACCAAAGGGAAAGAAAGTTTTAAAGTGAGGATATAATTTTCCTCATGGGCATTGTCTACCTTAGAAAAACTTCTACAGAACATGCCTGTGACTACAGACTTGTAGTTCAGGCCACTGAAGATTAGAGTTGGGACTTGGGCAATCCCTTGACTTGCATCCTCTGGTCTGCTTTAACACAAACCAGGAGGAAAAGAAAGCTAGGCATCAGAAGCAATGGGTGGCAGGCCTATTAATGGCTGATCTGTACAGTGATATGCCCTCAAGCAGACCCAACAGTCCAGTCCACTGCAGTGGCTTTCAATGTGGTAAGCCTGGGCTTCAGCAGAAGTCAGCTTGTGAAGAGCCCTGGCAGCTCTGCCAAGACTTGGATCACTGGAAATGGACCTGCCCTGGAGTCGAAGGATGCCCAGGTCAGAGCCACAGATCTTATTGGCTCTAACCTGAAAAGCCCTTCATTCAGCCCAACTTCCAAAGTGACCACTGCAGCTGAGGGGACGGCCAAGTAGGGTCAGCAACATTGCAGGCAGAACTGTACATTTCTTGTTAGAGATGCCACCAGCCTTTACCTGGCCAGCTCTCCTCCCAGGCCAGCCAGGTAATGAAAGTCAGCAGAGTGCCTTCCCCTAGGAGGTTCACACCTCCCTTGGGATGTACCCCATGTGAAGAGATAGATAGGTCTGGGCCTCTTAACTTACAAGACCTAAAGCCCACCAGATTATTATCAAGCCCCTTCTGTCAGGTTCTATTTGCCTCTCAATCAGAAAACTTAATTGTAGTTTGGACAGCACCTTTCTTAGCTCCTCTAATAATGACTCTGTCCTTTGTTCTGGACCCTGTCTAGCGCACTTGGGCCTCATTCCTTTGTAATCATAACCTCTACCACCAATGGCTCTACTCCCAACCTGTGTGTACTGATGGTCCTCTTCCCCACTTAATGCTGTATAATTGTTCAAACCTGGTAAATGTCACTCTTAGGATCATTGGTTACTATCCTCACCCTGTCTTTTATGACCTCATCTAAATATGATCAGAGTCGGCGAACTTGGAAGGCTTCCATGGCCTTGGCAGCTCATGACGAGAGCCTAGGGTGGTTGCTGGCGCCATAAACTAGAGTGTAAATTTGTTGAGTCAACAACAGGAGTCACTGTGCACTTGCTCCTCATGTGGGATCTCTGTCCTTAATGTACTGTACATTTTGATTTAATACTATAACTAGTACTCAAATAGTATGTTTCACTTTGTGTTTCTATGTGGGTGCAAACTGTTGAAATCTTTATACTGAATTGATCTTCTGTATGTGAAGAGAATTGGGGATGAATCTTGATGCAAATGGAGGGGGAGAGGGGCGGGGGAGGGGAGGGTTGCGGGTGGGAGGGGTGTTGTGGGAGGCGGAAGCCATTGTGATCCATGAGCTGTGCACTGGAAATTTGTATGCACTGAATAAAAGTTAAAAAAAAAAATGGGAAAAAAAATTAAAACCAAATGTATGTCAGTTTCAAAAACCTTGACAAAAATCTGTATTTCCTATAAGAAATCCACATATCCATGGCTGTTACACACAGTAAACACACTGGCATGGAAAAGTAGGATTAGAAGATTTAGGCAAGGTGAAATGGAACCAAGAATCAAGAATGATACCAGAATAAAACACATAAAGTGGAAACTTACATGAATGTAGGAGGGCAATATGCCAGAAACTGAAGCACAGAAACAACTACCTTCTCTATACTTGAGGTTCATTAAAATAAAACAAAATAAAAACGTACAAGAGTACTTCAAGTTCACAGAAGGACAGGCAGTGAATAGAATGGTTTGGTACAGGCATCTGTGTCTCTCAAATAAAATGAAAAAAACTTCATTGAAAATGGAATAAAAAAATTTTCAGCACAAAAATCTGAAATCATACATATGTATCTATACATGCAAACCTAATATCATAAGATAATATTGACACCTTTTGTGTATGAGGGGATGGTCAGAGCCCTCATTCAGGAACTTCTTCACAAAGACAACTAAAAAAGTTTAATTATCTGTTTTCTTATAGATTTAAACAAAAGTAAAAATTAGAATTGAAGAGAGCAAGAAGAAAGAAAACACTTTTTACAATCAGAGAACCAAAGAAAAGAAAAACACTCTCAAAAGCACACCTAAGACTCTTAAAAAGACTGAAGAAATGTTGAATACAACTCAAGAGCCTCTGATTGAATAAAGCTAGGTGATATTGCAAGTTTTATTTAATAGCAGGACAACGGAATGCCTCTACAAATATACACATTTAAATGTGAGGCCTCAATCTTAATGACACATGCATTTGGCTTAATAGCACTTTTTCATCCAGAAGTTCCTAACAGCTTCAATGCATCCAGATGTTTGATATTATATTTATAAAACATCTGGATGATCAACTGAATTTCTGAATTCCATCTGGTTATGTGCAATTCTATGAATACAGATACCAACACCAATTCTCTAATGCTTTCCTACAAAAAAAATTGAGTTAAATATTACAATGATAGATGGATTTTTAATTAAGGCTTACTAACCTCCTCATGCACAGAAAACAGAATATTGTTCTTAATGGCTTTTATAACAACAAAAATTTCTCTTGCCTTTGACAGATGGTATTTCATACCTGTAGTTTTTTTGCATATCGGTTGAACATAAACGTCACACATTCATTGATGGCACCTGTTCTTTGAAGAAGTAGTAATCCCTTGGGAGTGGCAGCAAAATTTAGTAAATTATCCAACAAATTCTCTTCCCAAGCCATACTGAAAGGTAAAAAAAAGTAGGATTTTTGTCAGTATGTTCAAAACTGAAAAGAAAGTACTTCAACTCAATAGTGACAGTAACTAAATTTACAGCAAATTGGCTGCAAATTACTCAAAGAATCTTTCCAGATAAAATAATGAT
This sequence comes from Lepus europaeus, assembly GCF_033115175.1. NCBI lineage: Eukaryota > Metazoa > Chordata > Mammalia > Lagomorpha > Leporidae > Lepus > Lepus europaeus. Next base: position 120,232,479 of record NC_084829.1, read on the forward strand.
TTCTTTGAAAGTGAATTCCCCTCTTCTTACATCTTCTATACTAACAATTTTTGTTCAGTGAATGAATGAGATACTAAGTATATGTCAGCACTTTATTACACCTAGGTTCTCTCACCCATGCCTTAATTTCATTCTATTTTTCTATTATAATTGTACTGTAGCTGGCTTCCCAAATTCTCAACTCTGTTATTTATGTACTTTTGCAATTCATTATAAAATATCTTAGGACTTTCTAAAGCATATCATACATATTATCTCTTCTTATTTTTATAGGTTTTTAATATAAATTATTTTACTTTTGGAAAATGACATCTTTTTTTCTCACAACACTTTAACAAGGAAGGCCAACAACTTTCTCCAGAGAGAGAGGAAACAGAAGCTACAAGAAAAGAGAGTGGAAACATTTTAAAAGCATTGTACTCCATATACATATAATTTGCCAGTTGAAAATTTTTTAAAAAGATGATACAGTTTTTTTAGAATTTAGGAAAGACATTTCAGACTATAGCTAAAAGATCATTCCAAGTACCAAGTTGAATAAACTTAAATCATACAAAAGTAGCAAATATAAAAAAAAATTTCAACTCTTAAAGTGAAAATACAACCTACAAGGGAAAGGTAATTATATTAACAACTAATTTATCAATTACTATATTCTAATACAACAGCATCAAATAGTGATGATGAGAAATAATTGTTACTTAAACATTTATAGACCAGTAAACTATCATTTAAGAATGAGAATGTGTGTTTGTAGGGGAAGCATCTGTGTAGGTTGGAGGGAGAATACATATTTTCAGATATAAAAAAACCTTCAAATGTTAATATTAAAGGATAATTATGTTTGAAAAATTAAAAGATAGATTCAGAGGGGGAAAAAATGGGCCTCATATTTCAACAAACAGAATTTTTTAATAGTCAACACGTCAGTGATTTATTTAATATTTGTTGGAAAAATTAATTAGGTGATCAAAAAGATAAAGAAGAAAGTCTAGGTAACTGTTACAAGGCTGAGAATTAGGGAGTATTCAGAGTTTCAATGAGTAAAAGTCTGCTAAAACCTATACTGCATTTCAAAATACACAAACATCTATTTTCAAGTTTTAAAAATATATATAAATATATACATATTGACATCTTATATTAACCATTTTTTAATACAGAAACACTATTTTTTATGATTTATTTGTCCAAAAGGCAGATCCAGCTCCCTGCTAATATACCCGAGAAAGCAGCAGAAGATGGCCCAAGCACTTGGGCCCCTGCAAAAACATGGGAGACCCAAAAGAAGCTCTTGTCTCCCAGCTTTAGCCTGGCCCAGCCCTATCTGAGGAAGTGAACCAGCACTGTACCATTCAAACCTGTGGACTTGGATTAATCCACATTACCAGGTTCCTCAAGATCTCTGGCTTGTAAATATTAAGTCATGGGACTTCTTAGCTTCCATAATTGCATGAAGCAATAGCTCTAATAAATCCTCTCTCATATATTGATATTGCTATCAGTATAGATACAGAGATAGATAGATAGATAGATAGATCTATCAATCAATCAATTGATAGATAGATAGACAGATGTCTTTTTAGATGTCTTTTTGGTTCTCTCTGGAGAACTCTGACTAATACAGACATTAATATCAGATGTTAGGGAACCTCCTTTCTCCTGATATCAAGTTTCCATATGGAGCACATCATCCACTTTAAATCTGTTTAGCTCTCTCCACCCAATCACCTACTCCTCCTTCCCCATGGAAGAAACAGAAATTTAGGAAATTTGAAGAATGACCAAAGCATCCTTGCTAAGCATCGCCTTTCTCTCCAGTCCACTACCCTTTGCAGATCCAACTACCCATAGGAAGCACACATTTTGTTCTGCTTAAATATGCAGCTGTTAAGGTTGATAGCAGTAAGTTCTGACTTGAGGGACGCCTACAACTGGCCATCACATATTATGGCTAGCGCAAATCTTTCAAATTCTTAAGACCAATCATAGGAAGCCTATGTTATTCAATTTTTTTTATTTCTGTATCTTTTAATTGGTTTATAACTCATGAATAATAGAATTGTGTATATAAATTAATAGCTTTCTCATACAAAAACATCAATGTCTAAAAATACTAAAAAAGTGAAATATTTTAAATACATTAATCATATTCCCTACCACTTCTAGCCTACTGACTGCACCATTTCTTCACCTGTAATAATATTTAAGCTTTCCTCTATTTACACTGTGATTATCCCTGTATTCTTTATAAGTTTCACAATAACTTCTAAGAAGACTTCCCCCAGAAGTTGGTTCACAATGGACTTTGTGCAACCCCCATCATACAAATTTAGCATATTATGTTGTCATGTACTTATTTGTATCCCACTATACAACATGCTCACTAAGATCTGTATGTGTCTTTGGAACTCAGCATAGCACTTGATTTGATAAATAGCTGAATAAATAAAAGGAAAAATGAATGCATGAATGAAAACAAAATGACAAACTAGAGTTCAAAATAAAGAAAACAAATCCAAATATTGTCTCAATAATGAATTGTAGGAATGTTTTTCTCATCCCGTTAATGACAAAGAAAAATAGTTAAGTCTGTGACAACTAAATTAGGAAAAACTCAGAAAACTTTTCAAGAATTATTTATTTGTTGAGTATTATTTTATCAAAGAAACGCAAAAGGTTTTCTGTTTGATCAGTTGTTTTTCTAAGTTAAACGATACCTACATAAAGAAGAAATTCAAACTCAACTGTAGTATTCATTTTAATAGAGAATATTCCTTAAAGTTCTTCCAAATTATTATCTTTTTAAGCTATCCCAATACTCAACTACAAAATAGAAATCTTGGAACAAATGTCATCAGACCTTATTTAAAAAGAAAAATTTACTCCACTAATCTGATTCCATACCTTAATGGCATTTTAAAGAAACATGAAGTGTAATGTTTAGGAGTGAAACAGACATTCTGATGATTATTTACAACCCTTCTCTCTTCTGTTGAGAAACAGTGTTTTGTTTTATTTTCCTTCATGCTATTTCTTGAACTCTTATACTTAGTGTGGGATTAACTATATGATCATTGAGTAAACTGAAAATACACCTTTGTAAAAAATAAGAGTGGGAATGTGAGATGAAGGAGTAAGAAGAGTTAGAGATTGGGTGGGAGGGAGGGTAGGAAGGAAAGTATCATTATGTTCCTAACTCTGTATATATGAAATACATGAAACTTACACAACTTAAATAAAATTTTAAAAAAGAAATATGAAGATACAAATTAAAATATACAAAAATAAATAATTTTCTAGTGTCAGAGCATAATTAAAATATATCCCCACCATATTTTGAAAAATATTTTTAAATAAATGAACTTCACTGGCATTTGAAAACATTTCACTTTCATTGAACTCTCAGGTCAGCTTTCTAATTTTAGTATTGGTAATTCTCCAAATTTTAGGAAACATCAACAGTATGGGAAGTTTCCTAATTCAAAATTTAAATACAAAAGCAATATTGCTAGATTTTTTTAAAAGTACCACATGGTAGAGGCCAGCGCTGTGGCTTAGCAGATTAAGTCACTGTCTGCAGCACCCGCATCCCATATGAGTACCAGTTTGAGCACAAGCTGCTCCACTTCTAATCCAGCCCCCTGCGAATGCACCTGGGAAAGCAGTAGAAGATGGTCCAAGTCCATGAGCTGCTGTACACACACCGGAGACCCAGAAGAAGATACTGGCTGCTGGCTTCGGCCTGGCCCAGCCGTGGTCATTGCAGCTATTGAGGAGTGAACTATCAGATGGGAGATCTCTATCTCTGTCTCTCCTTTTCTAACTCTGTCTTTCAAATGAATAAATAAATCTTAAAAAAAAAAAGTATCATATGGTATATAAAATTCCCTCTGATCTGTAATTTTCCTTGATCCTATGTGAATACATTTACTTTCCTATAAAATATCTTGCTATAGCATTCATTACATCATAATAACTTGAAAATTATTTCAGTAATGATAATAAACAGATGATATTAATCAACTATACTTACATGTTTTGAGATACCTGGCTCACTGAGGAAACAGAATCAGAACCCTCTACTGGAGTAGGAATTCTTTCTGATAGAAAACTTGTCTAAAAAAACAAACAGATAAATTTATGTTATTCTTTTTCTTACTGATAGCACTACTCCTGAGCTCTCTTCTAGCGCACTTCATTTTTGATCCTTACAATAATTAAAATTAAGTGTTCTTCAAAAGTTTAATGATTTGTTCATCAAATACATAAAGTATCTTATTTTTAAAAAACTATATAAGGGGGCCCGCACTGTGGTGTAGCAGGTAAAGCCAGCATCAGCAATGCTGTCATCCTATATGAGCACCAGTTTGTGTGCTTGCTTCTCCCCTTCCAATCTGGCTCCCTGCCAATGGCCTGGGAAAAAGCAGTGGAAGATGGTCAAAGTGCTTAGACCCTGTTATCTACATGGGATATCTGGACTTGTGATTCTTGGCTTTGGCCCGGCCACTTAAGGTGTGAACCAGCAGATGGAACATCCTCTCTCTTTCTCTCTCTCCCCTAGTCTCTATACCTCTCTCTCTCCTTCCCCCTATAACCCTGACTTCTAACAAATGTTTTAAAAAATAATACAATAAAATAAGGATGAAAATACTTATTAATCCATTTATATATACCATAAATGGCTATTCTTACATTATTTCCAGCATTCCTAACAAAAATTAGCTATCCAAAAAAAATTATTCAGAAATAATTTGTAAAGAGGAATGTTCATCTGTGCAAAGAAAATTCATGTGGAAAGTACTACCAGATGAAAAGACATAATAACCAGTTAAGTCTTAGAATTCTGTTCCATTGAAAGAAGTACTGAAGACATATGACAAATTAAGAAATACTGTGTCCCCTAGAGTGCTATGTTGCTAAAGAAGTTATATTTAATCCCCAAAAATATTTTGTCCAGAGAACAATACTACAATCATGACTATACTTGAAATAAAGACTTGCATGGATGTGAAAGGAAACTTGAAAATACTTACCTTCTTCCATACCTTTGCTATAGATTCATGCAAACCATAAGGAATTAACACCTGCAGGCCTTCACATGTACCATATATTTGACGACACACAGAAATAAAAGCTCCTTTAACAACAGGCAATATCTCAGATCCAGAAAAAGTAGAAATATCTTCATCAAGAAGTTTTTTTGAAAATTGGGCAATTATGTGAGCACCTGTAGGACTAAAAGATGACACCTAAAAGTGATTCCAAGGTCATTTACTCTTGACTTTCTGATGTATAACCAAAAGCTTAACTTTGTCACAAAAATTCTCCATTTATTTTGCTCACTTTTAGTCTACCCAGCTTTTGGGTTTTTTTAGTTTATTCTTTTTTAACTTTCATTTAATAAATATAATTTGAAAAGTACAACTTTTGGATTACAGTGGCTTTTTCCCCCCATAATCTTCCTCCCAACTGCAACCATCCCATCTCCCACTCCCTCTCCCATCCCATTCTTCATCAAGATTCATTTTCAATTATCTTTATATACAGAAGATCAATTTAGTATTACTAAGTAAAGATTTCAACAGTTTACACCCACACAGATACACAAAGTATAAAGTACTGTTTGAGTACTAGTTACACCGTTAATTCATACAGTACAACGCATTAAGGACAGAGATCCTACATGGGGAGTAAGTACACAGTAACTCCTGTTGTTGATTTAACAATTGACACTCTTATTTATGATGTCAGTAATTAAAACCGTGGCTCTTGTCATGAGCTGCCAAGGCTATGGAAGCCTCTTGAGTTTGCCAACTCTGATCTTATTTAGACAAGGCCACAGTCAGAGTGGAAGTTCTCTCCTCCCGTCAGAGAAAGGTACTTCCTTCTTTGATGGAGAATAAAAGGGAAAAAAATCTGATTTGCTAAACACCTATTATGTACCACAAATTTCATGTATTAGTTTCCTTTAAATGCTTTAATAAATTAATGCAAACAGGGTTACTTAAAACCACACACAAAAAAAACCTCAAACATTGATGAAAGAAATCATTGAGGACAAAAAATGGAATTATTGCTTATGAATTAGAAGAATCAAAATCATTAAAATGTCTTTACTACCCAAAGAAATCAACAGATTCAATATAATCGCTATTCAAAATACCCATGACATTCTTTTCAGAATTAGGAAAGAAATCCTAAAATTCATATGGAAACACAAAAGACCCAGAAAAGTCAAAGTGATCCTGTGCAAGAAAAATCAAGCTGAAGGCATTATAATACCTGACTTCAAAACATACCACAAGGCTATAATAATTAAACAAGCATAGTACTCACATAAATCCTAAACATAGATTAATGGAACAGACGAGAAAGCCCAGAAATTAATCCACATCCATACACTTAAATGATTTTTGACAAAAGTGTTCAGAACATACAGTGGAGTAATCTCTTCAACAAATGGTGCTGGCAAATCTGGAGATATGTATGTGTGCATGTATATGTATATATACATATCACCAGATATACATACATATATATATATATATATATATATATGTAGAAGAATGGAATTAGATCCGTACATCTCACCATATACAAAAATCAATTTGAAATGAATCAAAGACCTCCATTTAATATCTGAGACTATTAAGTTGCTGAAAGCAAATAGAGGAAACACTCCAAGACATTGATGTAGGGGATGACTTCTTAGATAAAACCCTCAAAGTACAGGCAACAAAAGCAAACCTAAACAAATGGGATTACGTGTAACTCAGAACCTTCTGCTCAGCAAAGGAAACAATCAATACAGAGAAGAGACATACAACAGAATGAGACAAAATATTTGCAAGCAACCTATCTGATAAAGGATAAATATTTGGAATATTTCAGCAACTTAACAAAAACTCAACAACAAAGGAACAACCAATCCAGTTAAGAAATGAGCAAAGGACCTCAATAGACAGTTCTCTAAAGAAGAAATGCAAATGGCCAACAAATATACGAAAAAATGCTGAACTTCATTAGCCAACAAGGAAATGCAAATGAAAACCACAACGAGAGATTGCCTCATCCCTGTCAGACTGGCTAAAATTCACAGCATTAAGAGTAACAAATGCTGGCTAGGATGTGAAGAAAAGGGAACACTTAGACACTGTTAGTGGGAATATAAATTAGTGTAGCTGCTTGGAAAACACTGAGGAGATAGCTTAGAAAACTAGAAGTAAACTTGCCATATGATTCAGCAATCCCACACTCAAAAGAAATGAATATGCTATATCAAAGAGATACCTGCAGCATCATGTTCACAATAGTCAAAATTTGGAATCAATCAAGGTGTTCATCATCAGATGAATAGATAAAGAAAAAGTAGAATATATACACAATGAGATATTACTCACCGATAAAAAAAATGAAATCTACCATTTGCAGCAAAAAGGACGAAACTAGAGGACATCACGTTGAGTGAAATAAGCCAGACACAAGACAAATATCGCATGTCCTCCCATATATATGGGAGCTAAAATTTAAAAACAAACAAGAAAAAATAAGGGAAGGAAGGAATGAAGCAAGGGAGGGAGGAATGGAGGGAGGGAGGGAGGGAAGAAGGAAGGGAAAGAGAAAGAAAGGCCTGTGTGTATCAGTACTGCTGCAAATGTCATTTTGTTAAACTTTGTTTTATACCTTTTTCAAATCAATGGCTAAGAATGCTGTTCTACTGTAATGTGAATGAATTGTGATACTTTGAAATTAATTGTATATGTGTGAAATGTTCATTTTCTATTCAATTATTGCTTATAGCTATTGTCTATATTTCCACAAATGAGGATTTTTTTTCTTTTTATTTCTTAAACTTTTTATTTGGTGATGTATTAACACTTTGTGCTTAATATATATTTAAAATATTATCTCAAAAACTAATAAAAAAGAAAGGAAGAAGGCAGGAGGGTGGGCAGGAGATGGGGGAGCGTATATCACTATGGTCTTAGAATTGTTAACTACAAACCATATTGAATCTGTGAAAAACTAATTAAAACTTAAAAATAAAAACAGAAATTATAAAGAAAAAAGAAATTTCTATTCTTTATAATAAAGCTTGCATGTGTCCTTAAGTAACCTTGAGTTAATGAAAAATCAAATTAAAAATTTGCAAATAACATAGAAAGGAACATTAATATCAAGGAAATGAAAATAGTAACTATCTTCGCAGGAGCAAGAAGATGCTCAAGTTCAATGTGAGTTGAGTAAATAAGAATTAAAATAATCTCATTAATTCATGAGTTTGCCAAAACCTTAACAAACTGAATATTTTTAAAAAGACACTGCTCACAGCCGGCGCCGTGGCTTAACAGGCTAATCCTCTGCCTTGCGGCGCCAGCACACCAGGTTCTAATCCCGGTTGGGGCGCCGGATTCTATCCTGGTTGCCCCTCTTCCAGGCCAGCTCTCTGCTATGGCCTGGGAAGGCAGTGGAGGATGGCCCAAGTGCTTGGGCCCTGCACCCGCATGGGAGACCAGGAGAAGCACCTGGCTCCTGGCTTCGGATCAGCGAGATGCGCCGGCCGCAGCGGCCATTGGAGAGTGAACCAACGGCAAAAAGGAAGACCTTTCTCTCTGTCTCTCTCTCTCACTATCCACTCTGCCTATCAAAAAAAAAAAAAAAAAAAAAAGACACTGCTCATACATTTCACACATTTCTGGCAAGAAGGTAAAATTTCATGGAATATTGGAAAATAATCTGGCAGAAACAGTAAGATTTTAAGTTTAAATATATGTGCTCTTATGGGAGGGGGAAGCCATTGTAATCCATAAGCTGTACTTTGGAAATTTATATTCATTAAATAAAAGTTAAAAAATTTTAAAAATATATATGTGCTCTCAGATTCAGCATTATCACTTTCAGAGTGAATCTAAAATGATGAAAGAAAAATTTTTTTTTATTTTTCTATACTAATTGATCTAATGAATAGATCTGCTCAAAATTATAAAAATGTAACTAGTGATGTTAGCTTATGGAAAAATAAAGTAAATAACAATGTCATAAGGAACAGGAGGGAGAAATTGGGAACACTGCTATGAGGTCATTGTACTAGCAGTTAAGCAGTGTAATATTATTTAAAATATGATTAAATACAATTAAAACAATGTAATTAGTAATTACAAACAATCCTGTTGTACAAAAACAAGGCAACCACCAAAAAGAACAACAAGAACAAATTAAACTTACTAATCTGTCAGTAGGGGAATTTGGGTATAGGGGCTAACTGTACTGCCTCACAATTTTTTTTAAATTTAAAAATATTCTGAAATAAGTTTTTTTTAAAAAAAAAGTTCATAGAAAATGGAATTAAAAGGTAAGTTTATTTTAGGACAACAATTTTTTGAAAACCATATATAATTTTTTTCACAATAGACATTTTCCATTAAGGTTTTAAAACCCCTGGTGTTGGGGCCAGCATGTGGCACAACAGGTAAAGCCACCACATGTGACACAGCCTAACCAAATGGGTGCTGGCTAGAATTCTAGCTGCTCTACTTCTGATACAGCTCCCTGGTAATGCTCCTAGGAAAGTAGCACAGTATGACCCAAGTGCATGGGCCCCTGTACCCATGTAGGAGCTTCCACCTAGTCCAGCCTCAACCACTGAAGGAAAGTAGTGTGGGAAGTATCACTATTCTCCTAATTCTGTATATGTGAAATACATGATATTCATTCACCTTATATAAATTAAAACATTTGTTTAAAAAACTTCTATATTGAAAGCAAAAAATTAAAAAAGAAGAAATAGACAACCTGGACTGATATATATATATATATATATATATATATATATATATATATATACATATATATATATATTATGAAACTGAATAAATAATTAATAGCCTCCCAAAATAGAAAATACCAAGCTCAAACTGGTTCATTTGTAAATTCTATCAAACACTTAAGGAATAAATTATACCAAATCTCTTCAACAGTTCCAAAAGACAAAATAGAAGGAATAACTTCCTAACTTATTATGAGAACAAGCTGCTTGCAACATCGGCAACCCATATGGAGTGCTAGTTCAAGTCCTGGATGCGCTCTACTTCTAAACTAGCTCCCTACTAAAGTACTTGGGAAAGCAGTGGATGATAGCCAAAGTACTTGAGTCCCTGCCACCCACTTGGGAGACCCAGATGGAATTCCAGGCTCTTGGCTTTGGTCTGGCTCAGCACCAACCACTGGGGCCATCTGGAGAGTGACACAGCAAATAGAAGCATGCTTGCTCTGTCATTCTGTCCTTCAAATAAATAAATCTATTAAAGAAAGGAACATTTCATTCTGTACTCATCTAGAAAAATGTACATGGTTACACATAAAACTCAAATTTCAGAATAATGATACCATTTTGGTAAAGAGGAGACAGAAATATTCAGGTCTGTATGTTGGTGTGATTGTACATTTGTCTGATGTATCAGATCACTGTAAGTGTAGAGAAAGTCTAGAAGCCTAAATATCAAAATGTGCCATTGGTCAGGCATCTCCCACTAGGTGATCACAGAAAAGGGAAAATAGCTTCTCCTTTGAACACCTTTGTTTGATCTGACTTCAATCAATCATGTGTGCCTTTAGAATTTTTTGAGGGATGATCACATTTAGAATGAACCCTCTGACTCATTTTGAAATTATAGACATCAGGGCTGGCACTGTGGCATAGCAGATAAAGCCGTTGCTTGTAGTACTGACATCCCATATGGGTGCCAGATCAGGTTCCGGCTGCTTCACTTCTGATCCAGCTCTCTGCTATGGCCTGGGAAAACAGTGGAAGAGATGGCCCAAGTCCTTGGGCCCCTGCACTCACATGGGAGACCAGGAAGAAGCTCCTGGCTCCTGCCTTCGGATTGGCGCAGCTCTGGCCGTTACAGCCAATTGGGGAGTGAACCAGCAGATGGAAGACCTCTCTCTCTGTGTGTGTGTGTGTAACTCTGACTTTCAAATAACAAACAAATCTTAAAAAAAAATTACAGACATCAAAGACAGGGTGAGGATAGTAACCAATGATCCTAAGAGTGGCATTTACCAGGTTTGAACAATTATACAGCATTAAGTGGGGAAGAGGACCATCAGTACACACAGGTTGGGAGTAGAGCCATTGGTGGTAGAGTAGAGGTTATGATTACAAAGGAATGAGGCCCAAGTGCACTAGACAGGGTCTAGAACAAAGGACAGAGTCATTATTAGAGGAGCTAAGAAAGGTGCTGTCTAAGCTACAAGTAATTTTTCTGATTTAGAGGCAAATAGAACCTGATAGAAGGGGCTTGATAATAATCTGGTGGGCTTTAGGCCTTGTAAGTTAAGAGGCCCAGACCTATCTATCTCTTCACATGGGGTATATCCTAAGGGAGGTGTGAACCTCCTAGGGGAAGGCACTCTGTTGACTTTCATTACTTGGCTGGCCTGGGAGGAGAGCTGGCCAGGTAAAGGCAGGTTGCATCTCTAACAAGAAATTTACAGTTCTGCCTGCAATGTTGCTGACCCTACTTGACCATACCCTCAGCTGCAGTGGTCACTTTGGAAGTTGGGCTGAGTGAAGGGCTTTTCAGCTTGGAGCCAATAAGATCTGTGGCTCTGACCTGGGCATCCTTCGAGTCCAGGGCAGGTCCATTTCCAGTGACCCAACTCTTGGCAGAGCTGCCAGGGCTCTTCACAAGCTGACTTCTGCTGTCTTTTATGACCTTGTCTAAATATGATCAGAGTCGGCAAACTTGGAAGGCTTCCATAGCCTTGGCAACTCATGACGACAGCCTAGGGTGGTTACTGGTGCCATAAACTAGAGTGTCAATTTGTTGGGTCAACAACAGGAGCCACTGTGCGCTTGCTCCTGATGTGGGATCTCTGTCCTTAATGTACTGTACATTGTGATTTAATGCTATAACTAGTACTCAAACAGTATGTTTCACTTTGTGTTTCTATGTGGGTGCAAACTGTTGAAATCTTTACTTAATGTATACTAAATTGATCTTCTGTATATAAAGAGAATTGAAAATTAATTTTAATGTGAATGGAAGGGGAGAGGGAGCGGGAGAGGGGAGGGTTGCGGGTGGGAGGGAAATTATGGGAAGGGGAAGCCATTGTAATCCATAAGCTGTATACTGGAAATTTATATTCATTAAATAAAAGTTAAAAAAAAAAAGAAAAAAAAAATTACAGACATCAAGGCCTACTCTGCACACAGAAACCATAACCCTGATTACTCTTGCAAATTTGTAAAGATCATTTAATATGTCAATAGTGGCTAGTCAGGAAACATAACTATAACTAGAAAAGTTATCTGGATGTAAAATGTAGATATACCTGTTTTCTTTGGAAGAGTTCATATTTTCACCATAAAGAAGTAAAATAAGTCCTTCTTCCACAGAGGCAATTCTTGCCAAGATATCAGCTATCTGAGTTAAAGCTGTTTCAGAGCAATTCAGAGCAGCCTGTACATTAAAAAGATATGACAAATTGTACATTTTACATCATACTAATATATCACAGACTAAAATCCAAAAGTGGTATGCAATTTACTAAAGTTACATTACCACAAGAGAAAAAACATAATTATTTATTTAGGTATGAAATATGTCTGAATCAAATGTGACACTAAACTATATTCTTTTACCAGCACAATTGATGATGTACATAAACACAAGTTTTTCACCCAAGCCAGCTACTGAGCATTGTTCCTATTATGCTTTTACAAATAACTGCGGTTAATGAGCACAGCAGGTCCTCTGGTTCTATTTTTCCCTTTACTTTCCAACCACTGGGTCCCTGTATTTCCAAGGTAATCATATTGTATATGGCATTTAACAAACTACCATCATTTCTAAAGGATATTACTAGTGAAAAATGTAAGCTGGACCAACCATATTTCCTAATTTTTTATTACACATTGAAGTACTAAACTAGCTTTGAGAGCATATACCAAAATAGCACCAAAAAAAAAAAAAAAAACCACACTGGTAACCGTAAAATCTTGTTGATGCATAACACCCTCTGGAATTATTGTGGGGCCCAGTTACTATAAATCCTGTTCTTTCTTGGGTCCTCTTATTTATCTGTATTGTACCTGCATGGAAGTCAATGTACATGTTCTCTACGATAAATGTGAAAATGTACAAGTAGCAACCAATACATTCTAATAAATTGTGTGGAATATCTTAACTAATGTTGAATTATGTATATTCACTCAAAGAATATCCAGATAGATGTAGTCACCTAATATATTAGGCAGTCTATTACTTTTTATGCTAAATAGCCTTCTTTAAACTTCTCTTCTTGGGTGGGGCTGGCATTGAGGCACAGTGGGTAAAACTGCCTCTGACAAGGATAGCATCCCATATGGATTCCAGTTTGTGTCCTAACAGCTCCACTACTGATCCAGCGCTCTGCTAATGTCCTGAGAAAACAGTTGGAAGATGGCTCAAGTGCTTGGGCCCCAACCAACCATGTGAGACAGCCGGCAGAAGCTCCTGACTCTGGCCTGGCCCAGCCCTGGCCTTTGCAGTCATCTGGGGAGTGAACCAGCAGATGGAAAATATCTCTCTCTCTCTCTCTCTCTCTCTCTCTCTCTCTCTCTCTCTCTCCCACCCTCCCTCTCTCCCTCTCCCTCTCCATCTCTCCCTCTCTCTCCCTCTTCCTCTCCTTCTCTCCTTTTCTCCCACTCTCCCTCTTTCCCCTTTCTCCCCTCTCTCCCTCTCTCCCTCTCCCTCTCTTTCAAGTAAAATAAATAAATCTTTAAAAAAAAAAAAAAAAACTCAGAATAATTTCCTCTTCTACAAGTATCTATTTTTTTTCCTGTCAGGTATTTATACATACAAATATGAGAATATATTTTCTCTCATACAAATACATACAAACACACACACACACACACACATTCCTATACTTTTTTGGAACTGTTTTCCTCATTTTATCTTTTTTTTTGCTTAAAAATATGTCTCTCCTGTTATAGCAGACTCCTTTAAGACAACAAACATGTTTCATTCTTTTCTGTATTTAGTACCCAAAACAAAGCTACAAGCTCAACAGGTGATGCCAGGTGTCTTAAATTAAGTACTGAATGTATACTATATGCCCAAGGGCTGGTCCTTAAGCTCAAGAATAAGTAATCCAGGGCCAGTGCTGTGGAGCAGCAGGTAAAGTTGCCACCTGCAGTGCCAGCAACCCATATGGGCACCAGTTCAAGCCCCAGCTCCTCCACTTCCAATCCAGCTCTCTGCTATGGCCAGTGGAAGATGGCCTAAGCACTTGGGACCCTGCACCCATGTGGGAGACCTGGAAGAAGCTCCTGGTTCCTGGCTACAGATCTGCACAGCTCCAGCCATTGTGGCCAATTACGGAATGAACCAGCAGATGGAAGACCTCTTTCTCTCTCTCTCTCTCTCTCTCTGCCTCTCCTTCTCTCTCTGTGTAACTCTGACTTTCAAATAAATAAATAAATCTTTTAAAATAAATAAATAAATAATCCAAGCATAATGTAAGTACAATTACAGAATCACATAACATGGGAGTAGGAGAGGAAAAGAACTCCTAACTTTGAAAGGGAAATTTGGGGAGAAATTTCAGAAAAAAACTCTGGTCTAAAGAAAATAATTTTTCATATGAACTAAATTCAAGACTTTCCGAGGCCTGCGCGCCGTGGCTTAACAGGCTAATCCTCCGCCTTGCAGCACCGGCACACCAGGTTCTAGTCCTGGTCGGGGCGTCGGATTCTATCCCGGTTGCCCCTCTTCCAGGCCAGCTCTCTGCTGTGGCCCGGGAAGGCAGTGGAGGATGGCCCAAGTACTTGGGCCCTGCACCCACATGGGAGACCAGGAGAAGCACCTGGCTCCTGGCTTCAGATCAGCTCGATGAGGCGGCCACAGCGGCCATTGGAGGGTGAACGAACGGCAAAAAAGGAAGACCTTTCTCTCTGTCTCTCTCTCTCACTATCCACTCTGCCTGTCAAAAAAAAATAAAAATAAAAAAAAATTTAAGACTTTCCAAGGCTAGGGAAAAAGTATACAAACTCAGGTAAATAATAATCATGTTCACAAAATTCAAATTGTTTTTTATAACTAGATAATATGGAAAAGTATATAGTTATAACACGGGAAAACAGAAAATTTGGAAAATGCCAACTTGAAGAAAGTGAAATTTATACAATAAACAACAAGCTGGACAGATTATGACAGACCATTGATTGCTGAGTATAAGAGGATGATTAAACCAGTATAAACACAACAATACAGGTTTAACAGAATGAAAAGGTAAAAACTTTTAGGCTATTGGTAAGATTTAAAAGTTACTGCCAAAAAAAAGTTACTGCCAAAAAGATTATATCATAAGTATAGGGATATATTGTACAGACAGTGGGACTGGGAACAGTATTAACTCTGTCACTCTAAATATCTAACACTGAGCATGTCACTTCCTTAAGCCTCACTTGTAGTAATTAAATTATATGATGGACATAGATAGGCACTTAAGAAGTGAATCACAGATAGGATATTTCTCTCTTTTCCTACCTTTCAAGTAAATTAATTTTTAAATTATAGGATGTAAGGTAATATTCTGTGTAAACTGTAAAGAGATAAATGTGTTTAGAATTGGGCGTGCATGTAAGCTTACTTTCTAAAGTAAAACCATTTCTTCTTAACATAAAACACAGTTGGTTCTTACAAAAATAATCTATTTCCAATGTATCTACCTCTAGAAGGCTGCATCAATACAAATAAAATGTTCACAAGATTTGTTAGATTTCCAAGACAGCTTAATAGAACAGCTTTCCTAAGTCCTTTGCATCAGCACATCTAAGCCTGATTAGAAAAAAATTAAGACATAGGTATTTTTCTCCTCACCTTGTCATAACTAATAAATCAACCAGCTATATGACTTATAATTTAATAATAAAAATATGTGCCAGCCCAAAATACATGCATAAATGGGAACACAGTATAATAAAATAATACATGAAACATACCAAATTTAGAATTAAAGTTCTGTGGCACAGCAGTTTAAGCCACTGCTTGCAATGCTGGCATCCAGTACTGTAGCACTGGCTTGGGTCTGGGAAGCTCTGCTTCAGATCTAGCTCCCTGCTAATGCACCTAGGAAACTAGCAGAAGATAGGCAAAGTATTTGGGCCCCTGAAAACCACATGGGAGACCGAGATGGAGTTCCAACCTCCTGGCTTCCACCTGGACATTGCAACTATCTGGGGAATGAACCAGCAGATTCAAAAGAGCTTTCCCTATGTTCACTAACACCCAATTAAAAGACTGTTTTTCTCTATAGTAAATAATACCGACCTCTGTTCCTTTCATTATATTATGAATAGGCTGAAGAAGTGCCTCTATCACAGTATTGTTATATAAGCATTCGATAGCACACTCTTTTTGATCACAGAGAATTTGCAGAACTTCAGTCACCATACTGGCAGGAGAATAATTCTCTGATAAGAAAAACATATTTTTACAAATTAAACCATACAGCATTAAATATTTAGTAGACTTCTATTTATGTGTTAGCTTTTGTTTTTCCAAGAAATTCAACATTAAATTAAATTCAATAGTTTAAACAAAAAAACACATGTAACCCAATGCCCAAAGGATAAAATGAGCATTACCAATTTATAACTGGAAACTTAAGGAGATTTCAGTTCCCTTAATACAATTTATGTTAAGAAAAAAATAAGTAAAGGACAATTAATGTAAATGTCAAGACAAAAACATAAAATCATTCACCATTTGACATTAAATCATTGTTTGACATTGAAAACGTAGTTTGAAACAAATTCACAACTTTTCTCCTAGAAAATTTTTCCTTCAATCACTTTAATTCTTTTCTTTAAGTAATATGTTTAGCCACTGAGCCCCACAGAAAATTAAATGAGAGTCACTAAGATGACACAGTGTACAAAAAGGAAGGCAGACAAGAATAGAAATTGTCATTAATTTTCATGCAGACAAGTATACTTCCTGTGTTAGCACAAAAACCAATGAAAATAGTATATTTTCTTTTAAAAAATATACAAGAAAACACAAATACACATAAATGTAACATCATGGATATAATCTCGCTGAAATAAATATTTTTAATTTCATAAATTAGCATATTTTCCTGTACTTGAACTAGTATCCTCACAAAAGTGGAATTTAATGTAAGACTGTCCTACTAAAGTACAAACTGACACAGCAAAGTCCTTAACTTACGCTATAATATTCCAGACAAAAAGCACATGTTGACTTCAAGTGAATATTTGACAAAAATAAAATGAAAAAAGGAAAGTTCAGTGATTCCTCAATCTACTGCACATGAGAAACTCTTTACACTGAGACATTTTATTGATAATAATTTGTCCATTCTTTCATTTATCCAATCACCTACTATCTGTGCATTCACACATCAGATACTGTACAAGACAAAGAAGTTAAAAAAAATCCACTAGATGGACTTTTATGGACATTATTAACAAGTAATAATGAGGCCGGCGCTATGGTGTAACAGGTAAAGCCGCCGTCAGTAGCACCAGCATTCTTTATGGGCACCAGTTCAAGTCCCGTCAGCTCCACCTCCAATCCAGCTCCCTGTTAATGCATGTGAGAAAGCCAAAGAGGATGGCCCAAGCACTTCAGCCTCTGCACCCATATGAGAGACCTGGAAAAAGCTCCTGGCTTCTGGCTTCGGTCTGGCCCATTCCACAGCCATTGCAGCCATTTAGGAAGCAAACCACTGAATAGAAAATATCTGTGTAATTCTGACTTGCAAATAAATAAAAATCTTTTCAAAATTTTCTAAAAAACAAGTAACCATATCAAGAAAGGATGAAAAGATGATTTTACTAAAAGGAAACATAGTATGTTGTATGTAGGACTATACAGCAGGCTTACTTAAACTGACACTTTACAGATGAAAATACAGTAAAAGAAAAAAGTCTGAGAGTGCTGTTACAATCAATAGGATGTTATAATTTCACCAATAAAATGTACTAGTTGATATAGTATAGCTTTAATATATAGCCCAAATCATTTTTTCTGATTCACTTGAGTTTCTCTCAGAACTTGTGCTAGCATTTCTGGAGCACTTCCCAATTTTAGAACACTATAAATATATGCATTAATGGGGTGTTTTATTATGCGTTTAACTTTGGAAACTTTTATGGATATCCAAAGGGAAAAACAAAGTTAACTTTTAAATATTAATATTTTAACACATTTTTGTAAGCCAATAAAT
The DNA here is from genome assembly GCF_033115175.1 of Lepus europaeus. Lineage (NCBI taxonomy): Eukaryota > Metazoa > Chordata > Mammalia > Lagomorpha > Leporidae > Lepus > Lepus europaeus. The sequence goes on from NC_084829.1 coordinate 120,250,725, forward strand.
AGCCATAAAACTGAGAGACTTTTTACTGAGACAATGTGAACTTTCTTTTCTTTACTCTTCAATGAAAGATCTTAAAAAGACTGAAGCTATGGATGTGAACCAAAACAAGCCAGCTAATCAAAATATACTGGAAAGTATAAAAAATAGAAAATTGAAAAGAACAGATTTGTATCTGTCAGTGAAAATTTCTATATAATTTCTTAAGAGCGCCTTGATATTAATAAAGAATAACACTAAAATTCTCAGAGAAATTGGTTCTAAATAAAAACTTAAGAGATTAGAAACACCTTAAAATATCAACAAAATTAGGCATCAGGTCTTACTTCAAGATTAATGTAGTTTCTTACAAATAATATTATATATATATATATATATTTTTTTTTTGACTGGCAGAGTGGACAGTGAGAGAGAGACAGAGAGGAAGGTCTTCCTTTTTGCCGTTGGTTCAACCTCCAATGGCCGCTGCGGCCGCCGCATCTCGCTGATCCAATGGCAGGAGCCAGGTGCTTCCTCCTGGTCTCCCATGCGGGTGCAGGGCTCAAGGACTTGAGCCATCCTACACTGCCTTCCCGGGCTATAGCAGAGAGCTGGCCTGGAAGAGGGGCAACCAGGATAGAATCCGGCGCCCCGACCGGGAGTAGAACCTGGTGTGCCGGCGCCGCAAGGCGGAGGATTAACCTGTTAAGCCACGGCACCGGCCAATATTATATCTTAACCCAGTTTACCAAACTAGGTCGGACACTCAAAACATCTAGACAACAGCACAGTTAAATATTTTAGATGTATCTAAGTCTCTATTTAAAATAAAACAAAGTTACCTAATTCTGAAGCTGATGTCCTTGGGCAACTTGGTGAATAATAAATAAGTTGGGTAAACAAAACCAGCAGTTCTGTTAGGGACATTGAATCTTAAAAAAAGAAAAAAGAAAAAAAATAATTGCAAGCATGTTTGCAACTCAAAAACTTTAACTGAATTTCCATTCACCAATATGATTTTCATAGAAACTGTAATACAATAAGGCAGAAGTGAACTGACAATCCATGGCAGAAGATGACAGAAGACTCCAGAAACAATCTGACATAGTTAAAAGATGGTAAGGTAAGTGATACAATGGGTGCTATGCGAGGGTTATTTCTTCATTTATTTTCAATCAATCACTTAACACAAACCTATAATATGAAAGTGTATTAATTTAATCACGGTTATTAGAGTACATCCAATTATGGGCAGTAAAATCCACCTGAATGTACTGGTTCAGTTATCTATATTTAGCATTATAGAAAATGGGTCAGCAAACTTTCTCTGTGAAGAATTGGAAAGAAAGTATTTTAGATTTGTAGCCAAACAGCCTCTTTTATAAATACTCAAGTCCACTTCGTAGCACTATGTAGCCACAGGCAATAAGCAAATGAATGAGTTACGGATAAAACATCATTATGTACACTGAAATGTATGTATTTGTTCACATATTTCAAAGTGTAATGGTCTTCTAATTTTTTCCAACAACCTAAAAACCACCATTCTTAACTCACAAACATATGAACAAGAAGCAAACCAGATTTGGCCCCTGGATCATAATTTACCATCCCTTGCTATAGAAGCTTAATTAAAGGATTTTAATGAAAAAGCATTTGAAACTTAAAGATGAATGCTGGTCTATATTATCATAGAACAAAAGACCACTCAAAACTCCATCTTGAGATGACCTATGATATTTGGTATACCAAAATGTGGATGTGGAAACTTACTGTAGGGGTGAGAGATTATCAGTTAAGACATAGCTTGATATGCCTATATCCCATATTAGAGAACCCAGGTTTGAATCCTACTCCACTCTCGGTTCCAGCCACCTGCTACTGTGCACCCAGAAGGTCTACAGGTGATAGCTCAAGTAAACCCAGATGGACTTCCTGACTCCCAGTTTCAGCCTAGCCCAGTCTGGCTGTTGCAGATATTTGAAAAGTGAATCAGTAGATAGGGAAGAACAATCCCTGGCCCCTTCTCACTCTACCTTTCTAATAAAGAATTAAAAGTAAATATTAAATGTTAAGTAGAAGAGACAGACACATAAACTGAACACCTGCAACAACACAAGTATGTATTTTCTGTACTTCAATTTCTGTAAAGTGTGACCATGTCCTATAAAATGTCAGCTCTTTTAGTGAAAAACTCCACTCAAAATTCTCTACTGAATACCCATCGTGCCAAGAATTATCAGGCACTACTATGGGAGCCACAGAGAAGATTATAAGGCAGTGTATTTTCTCGAGGAGCTCACAATCAGGTGGGAAGAAAAGATCTAAGCAAACAAAACAACTAGAAAATGGTACAAAAGGATATGCAAAGTAAACATACTCTACAATAGAGATCAGCCAACTGTAGCCCCTATGACATGATTTCATAAGGCTCTGAAGCCAAGAATGGACATTCCATTTATAAAATGTACCAGAGTCCTCAAAACCACAGCCAGAATCAATGATTAAACATATACAGTTTTATGCAAATCTATGCTTTCCTAACAACAAAGGATACAAAGCAAAATCATGGAAAACGTGCACAGGATGAGGTCCAGAACAAACCAGTGCAATCTTCCAGGTGTCCTTTCCCAGTGGAATCACATAAAATACATTTAATTCTTCTAGTAATAAGTTATGTTATCACACATGAAATATTATCTACCAGAAAAGCTCTTTAGACACCAGTGCTCAAGTTCTTTAATAAGGGCTAAGTACATAAACCCCTCTGCCTTCTACTATCAGAACACTTATCTCCCCAAAGGAAATCATATGTTCAGCATACATGATGTTACTTGTATAAACAGGTTAAGCATTAACCAGTGTAAAAACAGCTTAAGCACTCTTAGCAGTTCTGAGAATCACTGGAAATCCATGTTCACAGACCTAAACCAAGGGGCAACCTTGCAAGCAGACTTTCAAGGGAGTGCAATCAGGCCTGCTATGCTAACATCCTTTGTGGAATATGTACATGCACACTACACTATCTTCTTAAGTTTTAAGAGAGAGATGGTAACAAAGATTGTAAACTTAAATTTGATTGGGAAATAAATGGGACTTCAGGTAAAAATAATGTGGTAATAATTGGCAACTCATGACTAGAGCCTAGGGAGATTACTGACGCCATAAACAAGAGTGTCAAATTGTTAAGCCAACAACAGGAGTCACTGTGTACTTACTCCTCATGTGGGAACTGTCCTTAATGTGTTATCCAATGTGAAGTAATGCTATAAGCAGTACTGAAACACAATTTTATACTTTGTGTTTTTGTGTGGGTGCAAACTGATGAAATCTTTACTTAGTATATACTGAATCGATCTTCCGTATATAAAGATAATTGAAAATGAAAAAAAAAACTTGGTTTTAAATTGGAAATTGCATAGAAAAATTAATCAATTTTTTAAAAATATCATTTAGAATCTCTGTCCTTAAAGTGCTGTACATTGTGATTTAATGCTATAATTGGTACTCAAACAGTATTTTTCACTTTGTGTTACTATGTGGGGGCAAACTGTTGAAATCGTTACCTAATATATACTAAACTGATCTTCTGTATATAAAGAGAATTGAAAATGAATCTTGATGTGAATGAAAGGGGAGAGGGAGCGGGAAAGGAGAGGGTTGTGGGTGGGAGGGAATTTTGGGGTGGGGGGAAACCAACTGTAATCCATAAACTGTACTTTGGAAATTTATATTCATTAAATAAAAGTTTAAAAAAAATGTGGTAATTAATATCCAAAATAGTCTCTGTAATCACAAAATTTTATGAATCCAGCATCACTGAGATGATTATTCCGTTTTAAAGAAAGAAACTGAAAGAATAAAGGTTAAATTATTTGTCCATGGGGCCAGTGCTGTGGCACAGCAGGTAAAGCCACTGCCTGCAGTGTTGGCATCCCATATGGGCGCCAGTTCAAGTCCCGGCTGCTCCACTTCTGATCTAGCTCTCTGCTACAGCCTGGGAAAGCAGTAGAAGACGGCCCAAGTCCTTGGACCCGCTCCAACCACATGGAAGAACTAGAATAAGCTCCTGGCTCCTGGCTTCAGATCGGCACAGCTCCAACCCTTGTGGTCATCTGGGAGTAAACCAGCAGATGTAAAACCTCTCTCTATCTGCCTCTGCCTCTCTTTAACTCTGCCTTTCAAATAAATAAATATATCTTTTTTTTTAACTTTTATTTAATGAATATAAATTTCCAGTGTACAGCTTATGGATTACAATGGCTTCCCCCTCCCATAACTTCCCTCCCACCCGCAACCCTCCCCTCTCCCGCTCCCTCTCCCCTTCCATTTGCATCAAGATTCATTTTCAATTCTCTTTATATACAGAAGATCAATTTAGTATAAAGATTTCAACAGTTTGCACCCACATAGAAACACAAAGTGAAACATACTGTTTGAGTACTAGTTATAGCATTAAATCACAATGTACAGCACATTAAGGACAGAGATCCCACATGAGGAGCAAGTGCACAGTGGCTCCTGTTGTTGACCCAACAAATTGACACTCTAGTTTATGGCGCCAGTAACCATCCTAGGCTGTCGTCATGAGTTGCCAAGGCTATGGAAGCCTTCCAAGGTTGCCGACTCTGATCATATTTAAACAAGGTCATAAAAGACAGAGTGAGCATAGTAACCAATGATCCTAAGAGTGGCATTTACCAGGTTTGAACAATTATACAGCATTAAGTGGGGAAGAGGACCATCAGTACACACAGGTTGGGAGTAGAGCCATTGGTGGTAGAGTAGAGGTTATAATTACAAAGGAATGAGGCCCAAGTGCACTAGACAGGGCTTAGAACAAAGGACAGAGTCATTATTAGAGGAGCTAAGAAAGGTGCTGTCTAAGCTACAAGTAATTTTTCTGATTGAGAGGCAAATAGAACCTGATAGAAGGGGCTTGATAATAATCTGGTGAGCTTTAGGCCTTGTAAGTGAAGAGGCCCAGACCTACCTATCTCTTCACATGGGGTATATCCTAAGGGAGGTGTGAACCTCCTAGGGGAAGGCACTCTGTTGACTTTCATTACTTGGCTGGCCTGGGAGGAGAGCTGGCCAGGTAAAGGCAGGGGGCATCTCTAACAAGAAATTTACAGTTCTGCCTGCAATGTTGCTGACCCTACTTGACCATAACCTCAGCTGCAGTGGTCACTTTGGAAGTTGGGCTGAGTGAAGGGCTTTTCAGCTTAGAGCCAATAAGATCTGTGGCTCTGACCTGGGCATCCTTCGACTCCAGGGCAGGTCCATTTCCAGTGATCCAACTCTTGGCAGAGCTGCCAGGGCTCTTCACAAGCTGACTTCTGCTGAAGCCCAGGCTTACCACATTGAAAGCCACTGCAGTGGACTGGCCTGTGGGGTCTGCTTGAGGGCAGATCACTGTACAGATCAGCCATTAATAGGCCTGCCACCCATTGCTTCTGATGCCTAGCTTTCTTTTCCTCCTGGTTTGTGTTCAAGCAGACCAGAGGATGCAAGTCAAGGGAGTGCCCGTGTCCCATCTCTAATCTTCGGTGGCCTGAACTACAAGTCTATAGTCACAGGCATGTTCTGTAGTAGTTTTTCTAAGGTAGACAATGCCCATGAGGAAAATTATATTCTCACTTTCAAACTTTCTTTCCCTTTGGTCTGAAAGGGAGGTTTTTTCTACTTACTGTATACTTCGCTGATGGCAAAGCGAATCTAGCTATGAGATTATTAGTTAAGTTCTTATTTTGGCTATGCTATTGCAGAAAAATGTTAGCCATCTCTTTTATAAGGTCTAAAGATTAAATTCTGCATCCTACAGATTCCTTCATAATAGAATTAGTTTCCTACCTTGAAGAGAATAGAGAAATGAAAGAACAAGTTGGGCTTAGAATAGAGAAATGAGGGAGCAAGTCCTAGATCGCTTGCTGACAATCGCAATATTACATGAATACTTAGCAAACAGTTTCAACCATTAGATAACAACTTAAGAAAACATTTACCAGAAGGTCCAATGTCTTCTGTAAATTTTAAGAATCATGTATTTGAAAACACCTCTTAAATATCTAACATGGTGTAGTTTGTTTAGCCAGTAAACTTAAGCACAACCATCTAAAATGTTTTTAGTTTCTTTCTACCAACAAGTCTAAAACATATGATACACAGATTCAGGTCCCACAAATTAAAATGTATCTTTGATTGATTTTAGCAGCTTAAATTTATGGACAATCTTATCTATAAGCCATTTAAAATAAAACTCTTAATAAAATTTCCCCATGTGGACATACAATATGTACACACATATAATATAGCATAATAGACCAATATACCAATTTTAATAATAGCTTTTAAAATCTTTAACTCTTTTTGTAGATTGCCAATTGATTTGAATTGCTTTTTCTTTTTAGTAACCTCAGTTAAGCATACTTTCTCTCAGTTGGTACTGGTAATACATTATTGGCTTCATCTGTTTACAGAGCCATCCCAAAGTACTGAATACAATAAAAGTGGCTGGAAAAAGTCGATAGGAACCTATAGGAGGACCGCTAAACACAGAACCAACAACGCTTTAGTTTTATGAGCAGCACATCATATATAACTGTGGATGACAAAAGACTTTAAGTCGCCATGTTTAAAATTATAAACTCATCAACCAACAAGAGGCACTTGCTTACTTCACAGTATTTTTGAAAGCACCTGTAGGATTTTACAAGTATTTAACCCTTTAGGCCTCTGGGGCTTTCTCATTAAGATAACTATCAGGTCTAGTAACACAAGATCATTAGACTTTTTAATTCTCAAACATTTGTATTAATAGCATTTTCCATTATAGAAACTTAAAGTCTGGTACCACATCACATCTTGACAGTCCTTCTAATATAATCCAAATAGCCTGATTAGTTGGTGTCTCTATAAGATGAGAGACATAGGTCCTTCGATTTCTTCAGTTGGGCCCAAACTGGAAAAACCAAAGTCCAGGATTTACTGGAAATTTTAGAGACCAGATTGTTTGAAACTTTGATTTTTTGAATGCCTGTCAAGAATGCCAAGAAGGCTCAAAATCCAAAATATCTGGTTGAAATAAGATTCCTTAAAATCATGACATAACATAGACCAAATTTGATCATTGTTACAAGGTGATTATTCAAATTTTTGAAAAAAGCACGTATTTAAATAACCCATAGCTCTTAATAAAAATTCAGCTGTTTTTGAACAATTAGAATTTAACAGACATCAAGAGAACATAATAGATTACTTTAACACATTGCTTTAACAGAGCATCAGAGTTTAATTCTATGTCAAAGAGAAATTGAGCTTTCTGTGATCTTTTGCTGTGAGGTTTCCTTCCTTTACCTTCTTTCATATTGGTGACCATGTTTCTGTGTTTCTGTGTGTAACACATCTTTAAGCATCTTTTGCAGGGCAGGATGAGTGGCAACAAATTCTTTCAGTTTCTGTTTGCTATGAAAAGTCTTAATTTCACCTTCACTCACAAATGAGAGTTTTGCAGGATATAGTATTCTGGGCTGGCAGTTGTTCTCTCTTAGTACCTGGGCTATGTCTCGCCATTCCCTTCTAGCTTGTATGGTTTCTGATGAGAAGTCTGCTGTGAGTCTAATTGGAGATCCTCTAAGAGTAATCTGACGTTTCTCTCTTGCACCTTTTAGGATCTTTTCTTTATGTTTCACTGTGGTGAGTTTGATTACAACATGTCGTGGTGAGGATCTCTTTTGGTCATGTTTATTAGGGGTTCTATAAGCTTCCTGTACTAAGATGCCTCTGTCCTTCTCCAAACCTGGGAAATTTTCTGCTAGTATCTCACTGAAAATGCCTTCTAATCCTTTCTCCCTCTCCATGCCTTCAGGAACTCCTAGAACCCGAATGTTGGGTTTTTTAATAGTATCTTGTAGATTCCCAACAATATTTTTTAGATCTCTAATTTCTTCTTCTTTTCTTTGGTTTGCCTGTTTCCTTTCCTGTTCTCTGTCTTCTAAGTCTGATATTCTCTCTTCTGCTTCGCCCATTCTGTTTTTAAGGCTCTCTAATGTGTTTGTCATTTGATCTATTGAATTCTTCATTTCATTATGATTTCTAGTCACTATCAGAGTTTCTTGTTCCACTATCTGTTTCATTTCATTTTGATTCCTCCTTAATATTTCGCTTTCACGAGAGAGATTTTCTATCTTGTCCATGAAGGATTTCTGTAGTTCAAGAATTTGTTTTTGAGAATTTCTTAATGTTCTTATCAATTTTTTGAGATCCGCTTCTTGCATTTCTTCTATCTCATCATCTTCATAATCTTGAATTGGGGTGTCTTTTTCATTTGGGGGCGTCATAGTTTCTTCCTTGTTCTTGTTAGCTTGGTTTTTGCGTTTGTTGTTTGGCATGTTGGAGATATTTGGTTTCTTCACTGTGGTGTTATTTCTTGTTACACTATGGCTCTATATTAAGTGGACTGTCTGCTTTCAGTGGAGCCTTAGAGGCTTGAGATGAGTGTGGACTGAGAGCTGTGTTTGGTTCCTCAGGGTTGAGGGTGTGTCAAAGATGACACTCCCAGGTTAGGTGTGGTAAATCTCTCTTTCTTTTTTTGATTTAAAAGGGAAGTAATTCCGCACAGCTGAAGGTAATTGGAGGTAGTTAGCAGGCAAATGATATACCCACAGGAGCCAGAGATCGGAAGCTCTTTCCCAAGGACCACACAGGGAATCTCTGCTGCCCTCAGTGTGGGCTCCAATTCTCCTGCAGTCTCCCACTGGGTTGCCAAGTTAGATGCTAATCTCCTGTTATTTCACCCCTCCCCACAGAGTCAGGTTTTTCTGCTAGGCTCAGGGCTGGTGCAGACCTGAGGTCGCCCTGCTTATGACGTATGTCCAAAATGGCGCCTGCTCTTTGTCTTGCTCGCCTTTGAGAGGTGAGCGGAGAGAGAGAAACTTGTGTCTGTATCGGTCACTTTTTTAATTTTTTTTTTCTCTCTCTTCTAGTTAGCCTGGTGAACTTTTCCCCACGGAGTTTCAAGCCTCGTTCCCTCTAGCCTGCTCTTTCCGCTTGCCCGTTGGTATTCGGGCTATTGAGGTTCGTCTCACCTCGCGTTCCAGCGCTGGTGTGTTGAGTCTGCCGCTGGTGTCCCGAACTTGGGCTCCCACGCTCTCCACGCAGGTCCACTGTGAATCACTAGTTCCGGAAGAGTTTCCTCTGCTGTTTCATCCCCTACTCTTCCTTGACCCTGCAGTATCTCCACTTATATTAAACTTTCTCTCCCCCCGGACTAATAGTGTGCTCCCTGCCTATTCCGCCATCTTAGAATCATCTATCTTCAAAAAAATTTTTGTCCAAAACATTGCCGTTGATAGGTAAGCCAAAACTTACATGAGGTTTTCTAATTCTGCATCCAGATCTAAATTGTTAACTATATCTGAGAGAAATAAGGAAAACATTTAAAAGCTAGGGAAAAAAACAAACAACAACAAAAACTAAACATGTAGGGAAAAGTACACACTGAAGACTAAAAGGAAAAATAAATACTTCAAACTGTGTGAATTATTGGTAAACAAAAGGTCTATAAGCTAAATACCCTAGAAGAGACCATGCCAAATTTCCAAATTTGAAAATCCAAGGATACACATTTGGCACAGAAGTTAAGATACTACATGGTATGCCTGCTTCCCACTTCAGAGTGCCTGGGTTTGAGTCCTAACTCCATTTCCAATTCTATCTTCCTGCTAAGGCATATCCTGGGAGGCAATAGGTGTTGGCTCAAGCACTTGAGTCCATTCTATCCTGGGAGATGCATAGTGAGCACCACGCCCCGGGCTTCAGCCTGGCCCACCGACACCATTAGAGGACTTCAGATAATGACTCAGATAGAATATCTCTCCTTGTCTGTATCTGTTTCTTTCTTTCACTCTCTCTGTGTTCAGGTGCCTTTCAAATAAATAATAAATTTTAAAAATAAGAATCTATAGCTTACCATCTCTCAACATACTCATTTCTCCTAATTACACTTACCTTTTCTATTCTTCAGCTTTACAGGAAAGAGTTTTCTGCCTTGTGTATAAATCAGTAATCTTCCTAACAGGCATAGTGAGTGGATGAAATAAATATATTGTAATTCTTGTCCTGAGTAGTAGAAAGTTTTCTGTCTGTTCCCTTAGAGGAGGCAAACAAAGACATTTATTTTAATGTCATTTATATTTTATAGTACCTGTCTTCACATCCTTCACAGTTACAGCCTATAATAAACATTTGGTGTGAATTTTTTAAAATTATTTTATTTCCAAAAATTCTTTACATTAAAGCTGAATAAAAGCAGTCATAAAATTGGCAAACCTCAGAATAGCACAATATGCATACAAAGTTTATTACAAAATAAATATCACAAGATTGTCAGAGTAATCATCTGTAATTAAGGAAAAACCTTAAAAGTGAGGGAGGGAGAAAATCAATAGAAAATGTAGGTTACTGGGGGCCGGCGCTGTGGCGCAGTGGGTTAATGCCCTGGCCTGAAGCACCAGCATCCCATATGGACACCGGTTCAAGTTCCAGCTGCTCCTCTTCCAATCCAGCTCTCTACTATGGCCTGGGAAAGCAGTGGAAGATGGCCCAAGTCTTTGGGCCCCTGCACCCACATGGGAGACCTGAAGAAGCTCCTGGCTCCTACCTTCAGATCAGCACAGCTCTGGCCATTGCGGCCATATTGGGAGTGAATAAGTGGATGGAAGAACTCTTTCTCTCTCTGTCTCTACCACTCTCTGTAACTCTGTCTATCAAATAAATAAAATAAATCTTTAAATTGTACATCAACAGTCAAGACAAGGGCTGATCAAGTCACTGTTTCTCATAGTGTCCATTTCACTTCAACAGGTTTCCCCTTTGGTGCTCAGTTAGTTGTCACCGATCAGGGAGAACATATGATATTTGTCCCTTTAGGACTGGCTTAATTCACTCAGCATAATGTTTTCCAGATTCCTCCATTTTGTTGCAAATGATTTCATTGTTTTTGACTGCTGTATAGTATTCTATTGTTCTAGTACTACCATTGAACTCTGTAATTAACACACAATTATTCTTAGGTGTTTAAATTTAACTGAAAAGTGATCCCTGTTAAATATAAGAGTGGGAATAAGAGAGGGAGGAGATGTGCAATTTGGGACATGCTCAGTCGGACTTGCCCCAAATGGTGGAGTCAGAAGTGTGCCAGGGGATTCCAATACAATCCCATCAAGGTGGCATGTACCAATGCCATCTCACTAGTCCAAGTGATCATCTTCAGTTCACAATTGATCACACTGATAGGTCTAAGAGTCAAAGGGATCACACAAACAAGAGTAGTGTCTTCTAATACTAACTGATAGAATAAAAAAGGGAGAGAACGATCCAACATGGGAAGTGGGATACACAACAGACTCATAGAATGGCAGATGTCCTAAACAGCACTCTGGCCTCAGAATCAGCCCTTAAGGCATTCAGATCTGGCTCAAGAGCCCATGAGAGTATTGTAGGCATGGAAAGCCAAGACACTCTGGGGGAAAAAAAAAAAAAAACAAAAACCTAAATGAAAGATCTCTGCAAGTGAGATCCCATTGGAAAGAACAGGGCCATCAAAGAAGGAGGTACCTTTCTCTGAAGGGAGGAGAGAACTTCCACTTTGACTATAACCCTGTCTGACGAAGATCAAAGTCGGCAAACTCAAAAGGCTTCCACAGCCTTGGCAACTCATGACTAGAGCCTAAGGAGATTACTGACACCATAAACAAGAGTGTCAAATTGTTAAGTTAACAATAGGAGTCACTGTGTACTTTCGGCTCATGTGGGATCTGTCCTTAATGTGTTGTCCAATGTGAATTAATGCTATAACTAGTACTGAAACAGTATTTTACACTTTTGTGTTTCTGTGTGGGTGCAAACTGATGAAATCTTTACTTAATATATACTAAATTGATCTTCTGTATATAAAGCTCATTGAAAATGAATCTTGATGTGAATGGAAGGGGAGAGGGAGCAGGAGATGGGAGGGGTGCAAGTGGGAGGGAAGTTATGAGGGGAGGAGCCATTGTAATCCATAAGGTGTACCTTAGAAATTTATATTTACTAAATAAAAGTTAAAAAATAAATAAATAAATAAATCTTTTTTAAAAAAGAGAAAGAAAATGTAGGTTACTGCTTAATTTTACTTGTTAAAAGTCAACACACTGGGCCGGCACTGTGGTGTAGCAGGTAAAGCACATGCAGACTACAATTCAAGTCCTGGCTGCTCCACTTCCCATGCAGCTCTATGTTATGGCCTGGGAAAGCAGTAGAAGACGGCCCAAGTCTTTGGGTCCCTGCACCCGCACAGGATACCTTGGAAGAAGCTCCAGGCTCCTGATTCCTGGCTTTGGGCCAGCACAGCTCTGGCTATTGAGGCCAATTGGGGAGTGAACCAGTAGATGGAATACCTCTATCTCTCTTTGCCTCTCCTTTTCTCTTTCTGTGAAACTCTGACTTTCAAATAAATAAATAAATCTTAAAACAAAAGTCAACACAGGTTGAACATTCCTAACCCAAAAACCTGAAAACTGAGATGCTCTGAAATCTGAATGTTTTTAAGATTGAGAGATCTTCCACCTAATGGTTTACTCCCCAACTGGCTGTAACAGAGAGAGAAATAGTATCTTCCATCCACTGGTTTATTCCCCAACTAGCCAAAACAGCCAGGGCTGGACCAGGCTGAAGTCAAAAGCCCAGAACTCCATCCAGGTCTCTGACAAAGGTGGCAGGGGCCCAAGAACTTGGCCATCTTCCATTGCCTTCCTAGTTGCATTGGCAGAAACCTGGATCAGAGGCAGAGCATAGAGAGCTCAAACCAGCACTCATATGCTTGCTGCATCATAATGCCATCTCCTGAAATCTAAAATTTTTGAGCATTGTATTAGTGCTCAAAAGTTTTGGTTTCTCTGGATCTCCACATGCAAAAGTATGAAACTAGACCTCGACCTTATATCTTACACAAAAATCCACTCAAAATGGTTCAAAGATCTAAATCTATGATCCAACACAATCAAATACCTAGAGAACATTGGGGAAATCCCACAAGACATTGTGATAAGCAGACTCCTAAAAGACCCCAGAACCACAGGCAATCAAAGCCAAAATTGACAAATGGGATTATGTTAAGCTCAAAAGTTTCTGTACTTCAAAAGAAACACGCAGCAACATGAAGAGGCAACCAACAGAATGGGAGAAAATATTTGCAAATTATGCAAATGATAAAGGATTAATATGCAGAATATATAAAGAGCTCAAGAACTCTATAACAACAAAACAAGCAACCCAGTTAAGAAATGGGCAAAAGACTTGAACAGGCATTTTTCAAAAGCAGAAATTCCAATGGCCAACAGACATATGAAAAAATGCCCAGGAAAACTAGCCATCAGAAAAATGCAAATCAGAACTACAAGGAGGCTCCACCTCACCCCAGTTACAACAGCTGTCATACAGAGATATCCTAATACACTATTGATAGAAATGTAAACTAGTACAGCCACTGTGGAGGACACTATGGAAACACCACAGAAATCTGAAAATAGATCTACCATATGACCTAGCCATCTCACTCCTGGAGATTTACTCAAGGGAAATGAATCAGCATATGAAAGAGTTATGTGTACCCCCATGTTCATTGCAGCTCAATTCATAATAGGTAAGATATGACATCAATCCCAATGCCCATCAACTGATGACTGCATAAAGAAACTAAAACATAAATACACTATGGAATACTACTCAGTGGTTAAAAAAAAATCCTGTCTTTTGCAACAAAATGGATACAACTAAAAACAAGTATATGTAGTAAAATTAGCCAAAGGACAAATACCATATGCTTTGACTGATCTGTGGTAACCAAATTGTAATGTATATGAGTGAAAATGACATTTTGAGATTCAATGATTGTTTATAGCTCTTGTCTCTAATTCTGAGGAACAGTGTTTTTTTCCTCATACTATTTGTTGAACTCTTTACTTACTATAGGGTTAATCTTATGAATATAAAGTAAACTGAAAATGGATCTTTGTAAAAATTAAGAGTGGGAATAAGAGAGAAGGAAGAAGAGCGGAAGCATGGGCAGGAGGAAGGGTATGGTGGGAAGAATCACTATGTTCCCAAATCTGTATATATGAAATGCATGAAATTTCCATGCATTAAATAAATAATTTTAAAAAGTGTTGATTTCTGAAGCATATAAGATTTTGGTTTTTGGGTTGGGAACTAGTTCAACTAGCAAAGTCTATGCAGATATTTCCAAACCCAAAGAACTCCAAAATGTAAAATACCTCAAGTATTTCAGATAAGGGATATTCAATCTGCACTATAAAATATCATGTTTATAATAATAAATGCAAATGAAGTTAGAATTACTAAAATATAGACATCTTCAAATATATATTCTTCATTTACTCAGTGATCCATACAGTCATGATCTACTATGTACCCATTTTATACAAGAACCTTATTCACTGGTATCATAAAGCCACAAACTTACTGGTGTCATAAAAACAAAGGGGTATACAATTGGAGTTCTGGGACTGGTGTTGTCGCACAGCAGAAAAAGCCATTGGTTGCGGCCGGCGCCGTGACTCAACAGGCTAATCCTCCGCCTTGCGGCGCTGGCACACCAGGTTCTAGTCCTGGTCGGGGCGCCGGATTCTGTCCTGGTTGCCCCTCTTCCAGGCCAGCTCTCTGCTGTGGCCAGGGAGTGCAGAGGAGGATTCCCAAGTACTTGGGCCCTGCACCCCATGGGAGACCAGGAGAAGCACCTGGCTCCTGCCATCGGATCAGCGCAGTGCGCTGGACGCAGCGCGCCAGCCGCGGCGGCCATTGGAGGGTGAACCAACGGCAAAAGGAAGACCTTTCTCTCTGTCTCTCTCTCTCACTGTCCACTCTGCCTGTCTAAAAAAAAAAAAAAAAAGCCATTGGTTGCAATGCAACATCCCATAAGGGCACCAGTTTGTGTCCTGGATGCTCTACTTCCAATCCAGCTCCCTGCTAACAGCCTAGGAAAAGCAGCAGAAGATGGCCCAAAAGTCTCCTGGCTCCTGGCTTGGGCCTGGCCCAGCCCCAGCCATTGCAACCATCAGGGGTAATGAAGCAGTGGGTGAGAGACCTATCTCTCTCTGTGTCTCTTGC
The DNA here is from genome assembly GCF_033115175.1 of Lepus europaeus. Classification (NCBI taxonomy): domain Eukaryota; kingdom Metazoa; phylum Chordata; class Mammalia; order Lagomorpha; family Leporidae; genus Lepus; species Lepus europaeus. The sequence goes on from NC_084829.1 coordinate 120,265,866, forward strand.
TCTGTCCCTGTAACTCTGATTTTCAAATACAAAAAATAAATCTTAAACATTTAATAATAAAATAAAATTAGACTTGAAAGTCAATGTGAGGCAACTGATCAGGTATGAATGTGGAGGATACATGAAAAAGGATCCACAGAGGCAAACACTGCATCATGGGACAAAAAAGGTTAGAAACAAATAATGGGAAAGTCATGGAACTACAGAAATTGAAGCTTCATTTCTGTGGTTGAAAAGTTAATAGCAGGTAAAGAAATGGGTCCTGAGAAGTGCTCTTTTCTGAAGAGAAGTAGAGGGGGAAAAGCATATATGGAGCACAGAATTTCCTGTTTTTTTAGCATGAAAAAAAAAATGAGCCTGTTAGAGGAAGCAGGAAAAAATACTAGTACCAAGTGAAGAAAAGTCTTAGTTCTTTAAACAATCCAACAACAGAATCAAGAGAATAAAAAAAACAATCTGGAACCTCTTCATTATAGTCTAAAGAAAGGGAATATCTGTAAGATCATTTAAACATGGATATGTATACATAGAAACAGGACATTTGGGAAACTCATATCTGGAAACTTCTATTTACCCTGGGGCTCCTCCTAACAGGGAAGCAGACAGGAGCAAGACACGGGTTAGGACACTAGCAAAGGCTTATAATGGAACATCAAAGAAACAACATCTACAAGCATTCCAAAACACAAAGACAGTAACCAAAGTTCAAAAATATATTTACACTTTTAATCTATGTCACAAACTCTTTCTGCTTAACTTCCTGTATACCAGAAACCACAGAGGATTGAATTGATAAAGCTGGAGAACTGAAAGCAGGAACCTCTGAAGGAGAAATGAGCAAAAATTCAGAAACAGCAGAAGAATGCAGTGAAGCACACTGAAGTCTTCACTAGATACCGAAGAAAACAGGGATTGTTAGAATGACAGGAAAAGAAACAGCTACACATAAAATTTTATATCAAGAATTTAGAAAACTCCATAAATTTGTAAACAAGATGACATATAAACATGTATCCTTTTACTTCCTTCGAAGAATAAATTCTGACTTTGTACTTTTTCCACCACCATGATTTACTCTTTGATCATTTCCCACTTGCTATGAACTAAAGAATTTACTCAGGGATGAAGAAAATTATATCTCCATTCTCTCAAAACAAGTTATTTGCTTAGTGAAACAACATAAAAATAACAGGATGATAGAAGATAGCAGTTTCACATGACAAGTTGTAAGTAAAAAAGCAACAAAAATTCAGAATAAGCAGAGAAGTATTCTTAAAAATTTGAAGACTGTAATGTTACAATGAATAAGATAGCTATTAGTGTAGAGGATTGTGGATAGAGCAATAGAAGTAAAACGAAAGTTGTACAGGTATCAGTTTGCAAAAGGAATCTAAGAAGACTTACTTTAGTCAGTAACTAGAGAAAAGATCGATTAGAAATGACTGCCAGGGGCCAACACTGTGGCACAGCAAGTTAAGCCACTGTCTGCAGCATCAATATCCCATATGTGTACCAGTTCAAGACCCAGCTGCTCCACTTCAAGTCCACCTCCCTACCAATGGCCTGGAAAAGCAGCAGAGGATGGTCCAAGTCCATAGGCCCATTTACTCATGAAAGAGACCAGGAAGAAGCTCCTGGCTCCTAGCTTTGGCCTGGCACCAGCCTTTGCAAGCCATTTGGGGAGTGAACCATAGGATGGAAGGATGGAAGACTTCTCTGTCTAACTGTCTCTGTCTCTGTCTCTCTCTCTCTCTTTCTAACTTTGCCTTTCAAATAGATAAAATAAATCTTTAAAAAAAGAAATAAATTACTGTCAGATTATGAAGCATTTAGGACATTTTAGCTAACACAGAATAAAAGGGGAGGAATCACAAAGTAGAATGGGGTATCCAATAGTAAAGATAATATTTTATGGAACTTTTCCTCCCACTAAAGAACATAAGAGATTGATTGAGTGAATGACTGAATGACTGATACACTAGCAGAGAAAAAACAATGGACTGTGCATTATTGTAGTATAAAAAATTAGGATACATACCCTAGTATGAATTGAAGAACTGCATATAATAAAAAATCATTATGACTACATTAATTTAAAATGTAGATCTATTGTAAAAAGTCATGATTATACTATATCTTTAAATTTATAAATAATATTTCACACCATTAGCAAGTGATCTAGCTTACCAAGATATAAACAACTACTTCGAATAAGTTATTACCAAATGATTGTTATTAATTAAACTAATCTTTTTTAAAGTTATAGAGAAAATGACACTTACCACAATGCTTTGATTGTTCCAAAATTCCATCAGTTCTCATGGTCTGACACAATTCAAAATATTGAACACACTGCTGAACTGCTGTAGTTATCTGACAAAATAATAACTAATTAATTCCAGACATTTTTAGCCGTAAGTCCAGTTACTTGAAAATTTAGTGGAGGCTTTAAAAAAGCGTTCTAAGAGAATATTCAAGAAAAATTCTAGAATAGTATTTTTCTATCCAATGAAGCTCAGTCTCCTCACTACATTTTTCTTAGGAAACTGAAAGCATTTGTGAGTCAACCAATATTGTTATAATATTGGTGTAAATTGATGGAAATAAGGCTTATCCTTTACATCTTATAATAAAAAATGCAAACACTCGGTGGCCCTGACTAAAAACTATCTTGCCCAATACCTTTGCCTTGGAATATTTTCTTCTCACTCATCCATTAAAATACCAGCTAGATCAAGCCTTCATTCTCACTTACCTCAAACACTAGAAATGCTGATAACCGGTAAAGAAAAATCTTATTTTCAAAAAAGAGTCACAATAAAAAATGATCTCCAATCCTTACTATGCCCAGTAATTCTGCTGAGTCTCCACTCTAACTCCTCCCCCCATTCACCATGAGCAGAGAATTTCTCTTTCCTCAACACCTGTTTAATGTAGATGCCCTTTCACTGTAATTTCCAAGCAAAACATAAGCCACTCATTAGATAAGGATTGATAACTAATAGATTTAATAAAAAGGAGGTTGTTAGTGATCTTGGAAAGACTAATTTCAGGGGAGCTTGGAGAATAAAGCCAGTTCATAATTGAAAAAGGAATAAGGACCAAAAAAGTATAGGGAACTAGTATAATTTTCATTTTCAAGAAGGTTGCTTGTGAAGAAAACAAAAAAAAAAAAAAAATAGGGCTGATAGTACAGGGATCTTACCAAGTCAAAAAATAATTTCAAGTTGGAAGGATACGATCATGCTTAAATGTAATTGAGGGAAGTTAATAGGGAGAGGATACTTCCAAAAGTTTATGAAAAATGGAATTAGTGGATGTTCATTTTAGTGCAAAATAAATTTGAAATCCATGTATAGTTTTTTCCATAATATGTGTTTTCTATGAGCTTTTTGAACATCCCCATACAAAAAGAGAAGGATAGCTGAGAGAAAAAAGTACAGCAAAGGAAGAAGCAAATAGGACCCACGTAGAAAGAAGGATTAAGGTTGAGATGGGGAAAAAAAACTGAAGATTTCACAGACAGAAATGGTTTCATAATTATGGTATCAATGGATTTTCCAAGCTGGTTAATTCTTATGGCCTCAAATGTACACAGAAAAGAATTAACATGGTAGAACTTCTATCTTTATAAAAGCTTGATTTTATAGTTGGAGTCTGATAGCATCTGGGAACATGGATTTCAGAAAGGTTTAAACCATTAAGAGAATGGCTGGGAGGGATTTTGCCATACCTAAACTGTCTATATAGATATTAGTGGGGTTTATGCTGAACACCTGTTTTCCTCTTAGGTATCTGGGATTGTGGTATTTCCTAGACAGAGGATGCCAACATGATCAGCCCCAATTAAAAAAAGAGTGGGGTGGGGGGGGTCGCATTGAGCACTGAGTCACCAATGAATTTCCCCTGTAGGCAACATTTCACAGAAATTGTCACAATTCTGTGATGAAATTGTGCATATCCTATATGATTTTTGGTGGAGAAAAAGACTCTTAGAAGCTAGCTAGCACTTTCATATCTTTCAGACTTTATCCAATGTGCCTGTTCTCCTTGCTTTGAATCTTTTCATTGTAATATGGGTAAACGGCAGCTGATAATATGATTATATATATATTTCCTAGCAAATCATCAAATTGGGTTGGTTTTGGGGGACCATTCTTTGATAGCTACATTCTTTTCTAAATCATACTTCAGAGATCCACGCCTCCTAGATATCTGCATTTCAAACTCAATATAACCAAATCTACCAAATCTAAAAATCATTATCTTTCCCAGCAAAAATTTTCCTCCTGCTGTGTTAGAAACCTCATGAATTACATTATCTCAATTATCTGAGGCCTCATCCATTCTCCAAACAAAAGCTAAGTACTTTAAATCCTACATTCTAAATATGGTATACCTTAAGCCATCCATTATCCCAATTCTCACTGTCTTATCCTTAACTAATGCTTCTATCACCTTTCACTAGATAATCACACAGCTACTGGCTATACTATTGAACAATGCAGATTCTCATTCATTACAGAAAATGTTATTGGACAGCTAGAAGAAACGCTTTAGCAGACCATCATGCATAACAGGCTGCTATGACCAGAGTCCTTACATAAGGGTGTCTTATAGAACAGAAAGACAAATTCATGGCATAGTCCAAAGTTTTTACCACAGATGCACAAAATTTAATCTTCAATTCTGAAGAGAAAACAGAAATAAATGAATCCTGAATCCATTTTGCTCAAGATTTTTTTTTTTCAGAACTGGGGCCACGGTTACTTTAAAAAAACCAATATACCATGAATATCCGTTGATATGTTGTAAATTGGAGAAAAGTTTTTTTTTAAAGAAAATGAGATTTAAGTTGAAATATACAGGTTAACAGATTATGTAACAGGATGTAAAATATTTGACCAAATAGTATATTTAATTGATTTATAATGAAGTAATTGAATTTATTGGCTAAAAATTTGAGTACAGTTAACTTTTCAAAAAAATATTTATTAGTTAACATATTAGAAACATACTTGAAAAGCTTTATTTGGGGAAAAAATAAAATATATATATGTAATTAATAATGAGAAAATTAACAAAAAGAAATATACTTGAAATATTTCCACTGGGGCCTCTGTGACAGTAATAGTGTGAGTATATAAACCATGGAATAAAAATATGCTTTTATTTGTTTTTGCTTTTCTCAATTCTAACAACACCTATCTATGCTCATATGGCAACAACAAATTTTCATTTAAGAATGAAAGATACATAATAAAAGACTTATTTCAATTCAATTTCTCCAAAAACTTGTAAGCACCTTTTAGAAATTCCCATACCATTTTTCAAAATCCTCTCTTTTTCTGCAGCTCAATTCTCTTGATTCTCAAACACAAGACAATTGTTTTCCACATTTCATTTTATTCTCTACTGCACTCACTCAAAAATTCACAATTCTGGGAATCTGTCTTTCATTTGACCTCTAAATTCAAGGTCCTTAATATACAACATATACATACGGTTATATAGAAAACTCTTAAAGTATTTTAATAAATTTCAAGTTTTTCATGTTTCCCAATTATTATTTATTAGACATTAATTTCAATTCCTGTCAATGCCTTTCATATTTTTCTTCTAATAGTAATATATGTAGAGATAGCCTGGTAATATATGTTATAATATTAGCCTAATATATGATGTATCTTGAACTAATTTTGTTAATGCAAAAGCTTTTATCATTCAGAATTTTTTCATGCAACTTTTATTCAAACGGTATGGGTATATTTTATAGAATTCCCTACATAATACCTGATCTGAATCAAATTACATGCTAATGCTTAAAAATATGGCTTCTATCAAACTAGCTTATTTATAGCATCCCAATTCACTATGCTTACTAATCATTATTCTGACTGCATTTTTAAGTCCTTAATTTCATCCTTTTGTTGGTAGTTTAAGGATATATAAAAATGGAATGGTTAGGAGGCGGCAAGATGGCGGAATAGGCAGGAAGCACACTTAGTCCGAGGGGAGAGAAAGTTTAATATAAGTGGAGATACTGCAGTGTCAAGGAAGAGTAGGGGATGAAACAGCAGAGGAAACTCTTCCGGAACTAGTGATTCACAGTGGACCTGCGTGGAGAGCGTGGGAGCCCAAGTTCGGGACACCAGCGGCAGACTCAACGCACCAGCGCTGGAACGCGAGGTGAGCCGAACCTCCATAGCCCGAGATACCAGCAGGCAAGCGGAAAGAGGAGGCTAGAGGGAACGAGGCTTGAAACTCCGTGGGGAAAAGTTCACCAGGCTAACTAGAAGAGAGAGAAAAAAAAAATAAAAAAAGTGACTGATACGGACACAAGTTTCTCTCTCTCCGCTCACCTCTCACAGGCGAGCAAGACAGAGCAGGCGCCATTTTGGACATACGTCATAAGCAGGGCGACCTCAGGTCTGCACCAGCCCTGAGCCTAGCAGAAAAACCTGACTCTGTGGGGAGGGGTGAAATAACAGGAGATTAGCATCTAACTTGGCAACCCAGTGGGAGACTGCAGGAGAATTGGAGCCCACACTGAGGGCAGCAGAGATTCCCTGTGTGGTCCTTGGGAAAGAGCTTCCGATCTCTGGCTCCTGTGGGTATATCATTTGCCTGCTAACTACCTCCAATTACGTTCAGCTGTGCGGAATTACTTCCCTTTTAAATCAAAAAAAGAAAGAGAGATTTACCACACCTAACCTGGGAGTGTCATCCTTGACACACCCTCAACCCTGAGGAACCAAACACAGCTCTCAGTCCACACTCATCTCAAGCCTCTAAGGCTCCACTGAAAGCAGACAGTCCACTTAATATAGAGCCATAGTGTAACAAGAAAAAACACCACAGTGAAGAAACCAAATATCTCCAACATGCCAAACAACAAACGCAAAAACCAAGCTAACAAGAACAAGGAAGAAACTATGACGCCCCCAAATGAAAAAGACACCCCAATTCAAGATTATGAAGATGATAAGATCGAAGAAATGCAAGAAGCAGATCTCAAAAAATTGATAAGAACATTAAGAAGTTCTCAAAAACAAATTCTTGAACTACAGAAATCCTTCATGGACAAGATAGAAAATCTCTCTCGTGAAAGTGAAATATTAAGGAGGAATCAAAATGAAATGAAACAACTAGTGGAACAAGAAACTCTGATAGTGACTAGAAATCATAATGAAATGAACAGTTCAATAGATCAAATGACAAACACATTAGAGAGCCTTAAAAACAGAATGGGCGAAGCAGAAGAGAGAATATCAGACTTAGAAGACAGAGAACAGGAAAGGAAACAGGCAAACCAAAGAAAAGAAGAAGAAATTAGAAATCTAAAAAATATTGTCAGGAATTTACAGGATACTATTAAAAAACCCAACATTCGGGTTCTAGGAGTTCCTGAAGGCATGGAGAGGGAGAAAGGATTAGAAGGCATTTTCAGTGAGATACTAGCAGAAAATTTCCCAGGTTTGGAGAAGGACAGAGGCATCTTAGTACAGGAAGCTTATAGAACCCCTAATAAACATGACCAAAAGAGATCCTCACCACGACATGTTGTAATCAAACTCACCACAGTGAAACATAAAGAAAAGATCCTAAAAGGTGCAAGAGAGAAACGTCGGATCACTCTTAGAGGATCTCCAATTAGACTCACAGCAGACTTCTCATCAGAAACCCTACAAGCTAGAAGGGAATGGCGAGACATAGCCCAGGTACTAAGAGAGAAAAACTGCCAGCCCAGAATACTATATCCTGCAAAGCTCTCATTTGTGAATGAAGGTGAAATTAAGACTTTTCACAGCAAACAGAAACTGAAAGAATTTGTTGCCACTCATCCTGCCCTGCAAAAGATGCTTAAAGATGTGTTACACACAGAAACACAGAAACACGGTCACCAATATGAAAGAAGGTAAAGGAAGGAAACCTCATAGCAAAAGATCACAGGAAGCTCAATTTCTCTTTGACATAGAATTAAACTCTGATGCTCTGTTAAAGCAATGTGTTAAAGTAATCTATTATGTTCTCTTGATGTCTGTTAAATTCTAATTGTTCAAAAACAGCTGAATTTTTATTAAGAGCAATGGGTTATTTAAATATGTGCTTTTTTCAAAAATTTGAATATCTGCTGCTCATAAAACTAAAGCGTTGTTGGTTCTGTGTTTAGCTGTCCTCCTATAGGTTCCTATGGACTTTTTCCAGCCACTTTTATTGTATTCAGTACTTTGGGATGGCTCTGTAAACAGATGAAGCCAATAATGTATTAACAGTACCAACTGAGAGAAAGTATGGTTAACTGAGGTTACTAAAAAGAAAAAGCAATTCAAATCAATTGGCAATCTACAAAAAGAGTTAAAGATTTTAAAAGCTATTATTAAAATTGATGTATTGGTCTATTATGCTATATTATATGTGTGTACATATTGTATGTCCACATGGGGAAATTTTATTAAGAGTTTTATTTTAAATGGCTTATAGATAAGATTGTCCATAAATTTAAGCTGCTAAAATCAATCAAAGATACATTTTAATTTGTGGGACCTGAATCTGTGTATCATATGTTTTAGACTTGTTGGTAGAAAGAAACTAAAAACATTTTAGATGGTTGTGCTTAAGTTTACTGGCTAAACAAACTACACCATGTTAGATATTTAAGAGGTGTTTTCAAATACATGATTCTTAAAATTTATAGAAGGCATTGGACCTTCTGGTAAATGTTTTCTTAAGTTGTTATCTAATGGTTGAAACGGTTTGCTAAGTATTCATGTGATATTGCTATTGTCAGCAAGCGATCTAGGACTTGCTCCCTCATTTCTCTATTCGAAGCCCAACTTGTTCTTTCATTTCTCTATTCTCTTCAAGGTAGGAAACTAATTCTATTATGAAGGAATCTGTAGGATGCACAATTTAATCTTTAGACCTTATAAAAGAGATGGCTTACATTTTTCTGCAATAGCATAGCCAAAATAAGAACTCAAATAATAATCTCATAGCTAGATTCACTTCGCCATCAGCGAAGTATACAGTAAGTAGAAAAAACCTCCCTTTCAGACCAAAGGGAAAGAAAGTTTTAAAGTGAGAATATAATTTTCCTCATGGGCATTGTCTACCTTAGAAAAACTACTACAGAACATGCCTGTGACTATAGACTTGTAGTTCAGGCCACCGAAGATTAGAGATGGGAAACGGGCACTCCCTTGACTTGCATCCTCTGGTCTGCTTGAACACAAACCAGGAGGAAAAGAAAGCTAGGCATCAGAAGCAATGGGTGGCAGGCCTATTAATGGCTGATCTGTACAGTGATCTGCCCTCAAGGAGACCCAACAGGCCAGTCCACTGCAGTGGCTTTCAATGTGGTAAGCCTGGGCTTCAGCAGAAGTCAGCTTATGAAGAGCCCTGGCAGCTCTGCCAAGAGTTGGATCACTGGAAATGGACCTGCCCTGGAGTCGAAGGATGCCCAGGTCAGAGCCACAGATCTTATTGGCTCTAAGCTGAAAAGCCCTTCACTCAGCCCAACTTCCAAAGTGACCACTGCAGCTGAGGGGATGGTCAAGTAGGGTCAGCAACATTACAGGCAGAACTGTAAATTTCTTGTTAGAGATGCCCCCTGCCTTGACCTGGCCAGCTCTCCTCCCAGGCCAGCCAAGTAATGAAAGTCAACAGAGTGCCTTCCCCTAGGAGGTTCACACCTCCCTTAGGATATACCCCATGTGAAGAGATAGATAGGTCTGGGCCTCTGAATTTACAAGGCCTAAAGCCCACCAGATTATTATCAAGCCCCTTCTATCAGGTTCTATTTGCCTCTCAATCAGAAAACTTAATTGTAGCTTAGACAGCACCTTTCTTAGCTCCTCTAATAATGACTCTGTCCTTTGTTCTAGGCCCTGTCTAGTGCACTTGGGCCTCATTCTTTTGTAATCATAACCTCTACTCTACCACCAATGGCTCTACTCCCAACCTGTGTGTACTGATGGTCCTCTTCCCCACTTAATGCTGTATAATTGTTCAAACCTGGTAAATGCCACTCTTAGGATCATTGGTTACTATCCTCACTCTGTCTTTTATGACCTTGTCTAAATATGATCAGAGTCGGCAAACTTGGAAGGCTTCCATAGCCTTGGCAACTCATGACGACAGCCTAGGATGGTTACTGGCGCCATAAACTAGAGTGTCAATTTGTTGGGTCAACAACAGGAGCCACTGTGCACTTGCTCCTCATGTGGGATCTCTGTCCTTAATGTGCTGTACATTGTGATTTAATGCTATAACTAGTACTCAAACAGTATGTTTCACTTTGTGTTTCTATGTGGGTGCAAACTGTTGAAATCTTTATACTAAATTGATCTTCTGTATATAAAGAGAATTGAAAATGAATCTTGATGCAAATGGAAGGGGAGAGGGAGCGGGAGGGGGGAGGGTTGCGGGTGGGAGGGAAGTTATTGGGGGGGGAAGCCATTGTAATCCATAAGCTGTACACTGGAAATTTATATTCATTAAATAAAAGTTAAAAAAAAAAAAAAATGGAATGGCCTCATTATCCAATATTAATTATCATCATTCAACTTTGTATATTCAAGTTTTTACATCATAAACCTTTTTGTGACATTATTTTTAACATAAAAAGATAGGCACACAAACTTACCAGAGACTTATATTTCTTTTCAAGAAGTCTTAATACTGCAGATCTGCTATAATATGCATGCTAAAATTCAGGAGAGATGGTATTTAATATTCAAACTAGGCCATTCAAAATATATTTTCCCTATATTATTTCTAATAAATGTCACACAATAGCTTAGGTTTAAATTATAATAATCAATAAGAAACAGGTTTTTCTATGTACACTGTATTGGAAGCATAGCAATAACAAGGGCACAAATGATATCAAAAAACATGGATCATTTAGTGACAGGCCAGTGAAAAACCATTCTATCAATCGATTGTGCCCAATTTTCATGCTAAACAATTTTAAAATGACCACTCCAAATTATAGCCAACAACTTGTATTAAGACAGAACCCAAAGAAAGATACAGATGGAAAGGGGATAATCTCTGTCTGATAAGAATATTGTAAAGCCCTTCACTCAGCCCAACTTCCAAAGTGACCACTGCAGCTGAGGGGATGGTCAAGTAGCGTCAGCAACATTCCAGGCAGAACTGTAAATTTCTTGTTAGAGATGCCCCCTGCCTTTACCTGGCCAGCTCTCCTCCCAGGCCAGCCAAGTAATGAAAGTCAACAGAGTGCCTTCCCCTAGGAGGTTCACACCTCCCTTAGGATATACCCCATGTGAAGAGATAGATAGGTCTGGGCCTCTTAACTTACAAGGCCTAAAGCCCAACAGATTATTATCAAGCCCCTTCTGTCAGGTTCTATTTGCCTCTCAATCAGAAAACTTAATTGTAGCTTAGACAGCACCTTTCTTAGCTCCTCTAATAATGACTCTGTCCTTTGTTCTAGGCCCTGTCTAGTGCACTTGGGCCTCATTCCTTTGTAATCATAACCTCTACTCTACCACCAATGGCTCTACTCCCAACCTGTGTGTACTGATGGTCCTCTTCCCCACTTAATGCTGTACAATTGTTCAGACCTGGTAAATGCCACTCTTAGGATCATTGGTTACTATCCTCACTCTGTCTTTTATGATCTTGTTAAATATGATCAGAGTCGGCAAACTTGGAAGGTTTCCATAGCCTTGGCAACTCATGACGACAGCCTAGGATGGTTACTGGCGCCATAAACTAGAGTGTCAATTTGTTGGGTCAACAACAGGAGCCACTGTGCACTTGCTCCTCATGTGGGATCTCTGTCCTTAATGTGCTGTACATTGTGATTTGATGCTATAACTGGTACTCAAACAGTATGTTTCACTTTGTGTTTCTATGTGGGTGCAAACTGTTGAAATCTTTATACTAAATTGATCTTCTGTATATAAAGAGAATTGAAAATGAATCTTGATGCAAATGGAAGGGGAGAGGGAGCGGGAGAGGGGAGGGTTGCGGGTAGGAGGGAAGTTATGGGAGGGGGAAGCCATTGTAATCCATAAGCTGTACACTGGAAATTTATATTCATTAAATAAAAGTTAAAAAATAAAAAAATAAAAATAAAATAAAAGGTTACAAAAGGGGAAAAAAAAAAAAAAGAATATTGTATTGTCTACCGGAACAAAAATTTGCCAAGGTTGAAAGGACCCAAAGGGGCAGTATCCTAATCATTTTCTGCCAATTATATTTAAAAATTATTGAAACAGCCAAAAAAGCTTTAATTATCTACTTAGAGCAAAATATACATGGAATTAAAACATGCACAACATGGTGCAAAAGCAGGGAAAACTGTAAATATTGTTCAGTGAAATGTTTAGTGTTAGGTGTCGTTAGTGTTAAAATATAGCTTTTGTATTTTATCTAAGGACAACCAAAATAGTAAACAAACTAAACCCCAGTAAACAAAAAAATCAGAACTCTGGGAAAAAGAGCTTTTTCAATTTATTAGTATTTTTATTAACTGAAGGTTAATCAGAATCTTGTATGTTTTAACCTTGAGACTTAAAATATGTTCAAAATCCATGAGTTCTTTTTACTACTTTAATAAGAGAAATATTTTAATGTATAACTAAATTATTTTCTGATCATATTCTAAAAAGGAACTCTCATAGCTTATCCCTTGAAATCATAGTTAGCAAACTAAATTCCTCACACAAAATTTAATCTACTGCCTGATTTGGTAAATAAGGTTTTAGGACATAGTGAAGTCCATTCATTTAATTATCACATATGGATGCTCTGGGGATACAACAGTTGGGTTAAATAACTTCAACAGAGACCAGAAAGTCCACAAGGACAAATGCATGAATATTTAATGTCTGGTCCTTACAGACATAAATGGTATAGAAGGATGTGATGAATTTTCATTAACAGTAGTTAATATTAACAGTAAAGTTGTTTATCTGATTTTTTAATAAATTTCTATTGGTTACTGTGATCATCCATATTCTCTTAGGAATCAAGTTCTAACAATACAGATGTTAAGTGAAATAAAGTTAATTTTAAACAATTAGTACAACATTTCATTTAAAAAAAAAAAGACGTAAACAGATAAATTAAGAATAAGAAATGTACTGAGGCAGGCACTGTGGCATAGCAGGCTAAGACACAGCCTGTGACACTGGCCTCCCACATGGGCATTCGTGGGATTCCAGGCTGCTCCACTTCCCATCCAGCTCCCTGCTAATGCTCCTGGAAAAACAGGGGCAGAGGGCCCAAGAGCTTGATTCCTGACATCCACGTGGATGACCTCAATGGAGTTCCAGGCTTCTGCCATTGGCCTGGCCCAGTCCTAATTGTTGTGACCATTTGAAGAGTGAATCAGCATATGGAAGCTCGCTCTCTCTCACGGGCACACATGCGCCTTTCAAATAAAGAACTCTTAAAAAAAAAAAAAAATGAGCATTGAAACTTTATTTCTAACCAAGCCTATTTTTTTTAATCTTTTATTTAATGAATATAAATTTCCAAAGTACAGCTTATGGATTACAATGGCTTCCCCCCCATAACTTCCCTCCCACCCGAAACCCTCCCCTTTCCCGCTCGCTCTCCCCTTCCACGCCTATTTAAAAATTTGAAAAGTTTTAAAGAATATCAGATTTTGAACAGTTCAACTAGAGATTCAAATTATCATTTAAGAGCCTATTTCAGATGTATCACTTACTAGATAAACAATCTCAAACATTACAATTCAAAAATGAAGTATTAATTTCACCTACCTCATAGAATTTTATAAAAATAAAATGAGTCAATCCATATAAAAGCAATAAGAACTCACAAAGTAAATACTCAAACACCAGCTATACTTTAGAATGATGTAGCAATGCACTACAGAGTATAAAAACATTTCCTTACCATCCACTTTTGGAACCACACAGCCTTGGTATCGACCAATGCAAAAAAGTAGATTGGATCCAAAACCTTCTGTGACATGAGATGGCTTTGATCATGTTTAACTGACAACAAAGACAAAGTACTCTCCACAATTTCTTCCATATACCTTAATGTTTGAGAAAGAAGGGGTTTTCAGGAAAAAAAAGTTATTATAGATATACTAGGGCTGGTGATATTCTTTGTATTTATGTTCTGATAAAGTAATAACAAATCTATAGGAAAAATTTTTCTTTATATTTCAGTGAATATAGGGATTGGATTCACACCCAATTTTTCTCCTTAAAAACTGATGCTCTGTTCTTTAAAAAAAATCACTTTTGCAGAAGATTCCAAGATGGCTGATTAGGGAAAACATGTGCGGATTCTGAACAGGAAAATATAGCAGAAAAAAATCGGGGGAAGTGTATTCCCAGGGAGAGCTGCAGAGAAGTTTGCAGAGGGAAATCTACGGAAAAAAGAGGAATGCAGTGGAGCAGCATGAAAAGCACGGACACACAGCAGCGAGAAGGGACACCATTCATGAATTCCGCAGCTGGAGGCTAGAGGAGACATTAGGTTCTGAGAGTGAGGTAAAGGCAGATTGCAGCAGCCGGTGCCACTGGTGAAACTGCCTGAGGGAGATCCTTGCGGTCCAGACGGTCTTTGAACACGACTTAGATCTCTAGCAGGGGGTGAGGGGCAGGGTACCCACTACTACAGCCAAGGAAAAGCACATTTCTTTCTCGTCATTCATGATAAGAGCACCCAGCAAACAGAGGGGAGAGGCACCATTTTGACACAAGTAGAAGCTACAGCAGCTCTAGTGTACACAACCAGAGGATTTTGGCAGGGGGGGGGAAATCTGTGTTCCCCACTGCCTTTGAGTCTGGCTGAGAAGGTTGACAAGAGACTGGGCACTCAGTTAGAAATGTGAGGTGGGCCGGCACCGTGGCTCAATAGGCTAATCCTCCGCCTTGCGGCGCTGGCACACCGGGTTCTAGTCCCGGTCGGGGCGCCAGATTCTGTCCCAGTTGCCCCCCTTCCAGGCCAGCTCTCTGCTGTGGCCAGGGAGTGCAGTGGAGGATGGCCCAAGTGCTTGGGCCCTGCACCCCATGGGAGACCAGGAGAAGCACCTGGCTCCTGCCATCGGATCAGCGTGGTGCGCCGGCCACAGCGCGCCGGCCACGGAGGCCATTTGAGGGTGAACCAACGGCAAAGGAAGACCTTTCTCTCTGTCTCTCTCTCTCTCTCACTGTCCACTCTGCCTGTCAAAAAAAAAAAAAAGAAAAGAAATGTGAGGTGCCGAGGCCAGCACTTTGGATAGCACATAAAGCCACTGGCTGCAGTGCTGACATCCCATATGTGCGCCAGTTTGAGTCTCGGCTGCTCCACTTCTAATCCAGCTCTCTGCTGTGGCCTGAGAAAGCAGTAGAAAATGGCCCAAGTCCGTGGGCCCCTGCATCCGTGTGGGAGACATGGTAAAAACTCCTGGCTTCTTGCTTTTGATCAATGCAGCTCCAGCCGTTGCAGCCATTTAGAGAGTGAACCAGCAGATGGAAGACCTCTCTCTCTTTCTACCTTTGCCTCTTTGTAACTCTGACTTTCAAATAAATAAATAAATCTTTAAAAAAAAAAAAGGGATTGTAGGTGCCTCCATCCTCTCAACTTATTACAGGCCCCAGGGCGCAAACTATCAAGGTGGAGCACCTACAGGCAGTTAGCTCTGAAAGCAACTCTGCTCTCTCCATGGCTGTGCAGGCTGGTGGGGAGGAAAAGGGAACCTCTGCTCCCCATGACCATGGGTGCCTTGCACACTTTGACTATGGGAATCTCATGACTGAAAGATAGAGCAGGGGTGTAGTTGTATCTCTGGGCAATCACTGTTTCTGGTATCAGAAGATCAGAGAGGCCGGCGCCGTGGCTCAACAGGCTAATCCTCCACCTTGCAGCGCCGGCACACCGGGTTCTAGTCCCGGTTGGGGCACCGATCCTGTCCCGGTTGCCCCTCTTCCAGGCCAGCTCTCTGCTGTGGCTAGGGAGTGCAGTGGAGGATGGCCCAAGTCCTTGGGTCCTGCACCCCATGGGAGACCAGGAGAAGCACCTGGCTCCTGCCATCGGAACAGCGCGGTGCGCTGGCCGCAGCGCGCCAACCGCGGCGGCCATTGGAGGGTGAACCAACGGCAAAAGGAAGACCTTTCTCTCTGTCTCTCTCTCTCACTGTCCACTCTGCCTGTCAAAAAAAAAAAGAAAGAAGATCAGAGCTCCCTGACTGCTCGGGGTGGGTCATTGCTGAGGGTTTCTAGTCTCACACTGAAGAATGCACAGATCATTTATGCAGCTCATGCACCAGCCTGGGTGAAGTTTGTACCCACTGTGGACTAACCCTGGGCATGGATCACCTTGGAAGAGTTTAGGTGAGGTTGTGATTACACGAACAGATGTAATCATACCCTCCCCACTGTTGACAATAGATATTTACCATGCCCAACTTGTATGTCAACCTAGATTCTCACCCCACATTTAAGCACTGAACAGAGTTCCCTGGCCCCACCTAGCACACACCTCTAGGTATTAACTGAAGGAGCAAAAACTCCACCACGCCACAGAGGCATAGCTCAAAGAATAAACTCAGTCAACTCAAAATGGATCAAGGATTTAAATCTACAACCTGATACCATCAAATTACTAGAGGATAACATTGTGAAAACTGCAAGATATTGGTATAGGCAAAGTCTTCATGGGAAAGACCCAAGAACCACAAAAAATAAAGGCCAAAATTAACAAATGGGTTTACATCAAGCTGAGACTTTTCTGCACTGCAAAGGAAACACTTACCAAAGTCAATAGGCAACAACAGAGTGGGAGAAAATATTTGCAAACTATGCATATTATAAAGTGTTAATATCCAGAATCTATGAAGAGCTCAAGAAACTCAACAACAACAAAACCAACAATCCAGTTCAGAAATGGGCAAAGGACTTCAACAAGCATTTTTCAAAAGAAGAAATTCAAACGGCCAATAGGCACATAAAAAAAAATGCTCAGGATCACTAGCCATGAGGGAAATGCAAATCAAATCCACAATGAGGTTTTACCTCACTCCAGTTACAATGCTCTCATACAGAAATCAACAAATAATAAATGCTGCCAAGGATGTGAGGGAAAAGGTACACTAATCCACTATTGGTGGGAATGTATCTAGTACAGCCATTGTAGAAGACAGTCTGGAGATACCTTAGAAAGCTGAAAATAGGTCTACCATATTATCCAGCCATCCCACTTCTGGAAATTTACTCAAATGTAATCAGCATATGAAACAGTTATATGTATCCCCATGTTTATTGCAGCTCAATTCACAGTAGCTAAGCTATGGAATCAACCCAGATGCTTATCAACCAATGACTAGATTAAGAAAATGTGGTACATATACACTATGGAATACTACTCAGCCATAAAAAAGAATGAGATCCTTTCTTTTTCAACAAAATGGATGCAACTAGAAACCACTATTCTTAGTGAAATAAGCAATTCCCAAAAAGACAAAAATCATATATTTTCCCTGATCTGTTGTAATAGAGTACAAGAAATGCAGTATATAAATATTTGCATTGCAATATGCATAAAATTATTCCTTTGCATAAACTGTTGAAAGAAAATGGTTTAAAGTCTAAATGAAGTTAATTATTAACATAGCCACACAGGAAACATTTAGATGTCATATTGTCATTGGTTGTATTTTATCAAAAGAAACTGAATGACTAATTGACCAACAAATTGCATATGGTTGAAATGGTAATTTATACATTCAATTATTATTTAGTTTCATTATCCACATTCCTACTAAACTTGGGTCTTTTTGCTGTTTACTTGTTAAATTTCTTACTTGGTGAAGTATTAAGCCTTTTTACTGTAATGTAAATTTAAAATATGTTATCTCAAAAAGTGAAAAACAAAGGAAAAAGGTAGAATGAAGGATGAAGGAGGGAGGGAGAGAGGGAGAGAGGGAGTTTAAGATAAAAGAACCTCAGGTTACTGCTTTTTTTATGTTGTTTCTATAAATGGCACAAACCATTCACATAGCTAAATACAAAACTTGTTGAGCTATAAAAAAAACCCTTATTAATCACTTCTTAAACATGAAAATCAATTAAAACTGTCATTATTCCATCTTTAAAATGCATATGAAGCAGTAATGCCATGATTTATATTGGCATTAGTCAGGGGACTTACTTCTCTGGGTGACGAATCCAGAAAGAAGGAGCCTCTCTCTGATACTCATTTAGAAGACGAACCTACAAGGAAGTACAAAACATTTCTCAAAAAATTAGGATTCTTAAATATAGAACCACTTAAATAAAAATAAAAGCAAACTGTAACAAATGCATACCTTTTTAAGTAAGCGGATCATATTAGTATTAGTTATATCTATACCAGCTGAAAGAGTAGGAATATGATTTTCTCTAGAAATAAAGTATACCTCCAAATATTTAGCTGAAAAAAAACAAAAATATGAAATTATTATATATTCATTTACATTCCTTCCAAAAATTACTTCCTATACAGTTTTCTTAATGATATGTTAAAAACACTAAAATGATTCAATAAACATACCTAAGCTTGTATAAATCTCCTTAGTCATATGTAATGGTGAAAGCGTAAATGTCTGTGCATAGAATTTTAAAATCCGGTCCTAGGGAAATGAGACAAAAATACACATTTAAAATTCTTACAAGAGCAAAATAGAGATGAAACATTTTTCATCTAATAAAAACTCAGAAAATAAACACAAAATAAATCAATCAGAAACCTGAGTAGAAATACAATTAATGTACTTAAAAAGGACATATTGGAGTGAGTGGCTAGCCTAGCAGTTAAGACCAGTTAAGGCCCCATGTCCCCATACCAGAGTGCTCAGGATCACAACCAAGCATTCGATTCCAGTTTCCTGCTAATGCAGACCCTGGGAAACAGAAGTGATGACTGAAGTGACTGAGTTCCTGCCACCTATGTGAGAGTCCTAGATTGAGTTTCTGGCTCCCAGTTTTGGCCTGGCTCAACCCCAGCCATTGCTGTTGTAGGCATTTTGGATGGGAACAAGCGGATGGGAGCTCTATTTATCAATCTCTTTGTATCTCTCTGTGTCTCTGTCTCTGTCTGCCTCTCAAATTAATAAAAAATTCAAAAAATTAAACAAAAGGAGGATATTCTTGCTTTGGTCAGCAAAAAATAAAAATGACAGCAACTAACAGCAAATCTAATCATAGAAATATATCACTGAAAAATCTATTAAGAGTACATACTGACTTTGGAAGACATGAAGGAAGACGAGGCATGACAGAGAATAATGTAAAGGTGTAAATAAACAAAAAGAGGAGAGTGGGAAATGTTCATTTTTTTTTTTTTTATTTTTTGCCAGGTAGAGTTAGACAGTGAGAGAGAGACAGAGAGAGAGAGTTATAGACAGTGAGAGAGAGACGGAGAGGAAGGTATACCTTCCATTGGTCCACTCCTCCACCACGCCGATCCGAAGCCAGGAGCCAGGTACTTCCTCCCAGTCTCCCACGTGGGTGCAGGGATCCAAGCACTTGGGCCATCCTCTGCTGCCCTCCCGGGCCACAGCAAAGAGCTGGACCGGAAGAGGAGCAACCGGGACTAATACCCGGTGCCCCAGCTGGGACTAGAACCCGGGGTTCCTGTGCCACAGGCAGAGGATTAGCCAAGTGAGCCACGGCGCAGGACACAATGTTATTTTTTTTTAAAAAAATCACACTTCTAAATCCAACATCTGCTTTTTTTATTTTCTTATATGGACAGTTTCAGGGATTGATAGTTAGGATTCTTTCTGTAGTTTTACCTATTCCCAGGAAAAATACTATGGAACATTTTTTTTAAGCTTTTACACTCTTTCTTTTTTTTTTCTTTACTATAAATATTTGTTAACTTAGTCGAAGAGCAGAGGGAGAAAGAAAGAGAAAGAGACAAAGAGGCATCACTTCCATCAGTTTGCCTGGACTAGGCACGACTGAAACCAGAAGCCAGAAATCCATCCAAGTCTCCCTCCTGGATGCCAGGAACCCAAAGACTAAGGTCATCATCTACTGCTTGCCAAGCACATTAGCAGGATGCTGGATTGGAAGTGTAGAGCAGCTAGGACTCATATTGGCACTCCAATACAGGATGCAGGCATCACAAGCAGTGGCTTAACCTATATACCACAATATCCACTCCAAGATTTTACATCTGATAAAACAATATAGAATCTACCATAAGATAAATGACACAATAGATGTAGTTAGAATAGTCCCTGTCACTACTAAGTACTTAAAAATTATAACTACATTATAATTTAATTACATCAGCTTTAACATACTGAGATTAACCCTAAGAGTAAAATCCAACTTTCCATTAAATAAAAACAAAGTTTCCTCAAATTTTCTAATCTAGAGGGAACAAAAAATTAATGCAACTGCTTACATCATTTAGGATAATACACTTAGAACAAATAAGAAATTATTTCTAGCTCAAGCAACTAAACATGTTTCCTAATAAGCTCAAGAAATTCCTATGAGACACAAGATACTAAACACTTCAGGAAGTCTATTTTTATAGTTGTAGCAATTGGTAGGTATCTATCACACTTTTCTTTTCAACTTTTATCTAATAAATATAAATTTCCGAAGTACAACTTTTGAATTACAGAAGCTTTTCCCTCCATAACCTCCCTCCCACCTGCAACCATCCTATCTCCCACTCCCTCTCCCATCCCATTCTTCATCATGATTCATTCTCAATTATCTTTATATTCAGATCAACTTAGTATCTACTAAGTAAAGATTTCAACAGACTGCACCCACAAAGACACACAAAGTATAGAGTATTATTTGAGTAGTACTTTTACCGTTAATTCTCATAGTACAACACATTAAAGGCAGAGGTCCTACACGGGGAGCAGGTGCACAATGACTCCCGTTGTTGATTTAACAATTGACACTCTTATTTACAACATCAGTAATCACCTGAGGCTCTTGTCATGAGTTGCCAAGGCTATGGAAGCCTCTTGAGTTCACAAACTCTGATCTTATTTAGACAAGGAAGTGGAAGTTCTCTCCTCCCTTCAGAGAAAGGTACCACCTTCCTTGATGGCCCATTCTTTCCACTGGGATCTCACTCACAGAGATCTTTCATTTAGGTCATTTTTTTTTTGCCACAGTGTCTTGGCTTTCCATGCCTGAAATACTCTCATGTGCTTTTTAGCCTGATCCAAATGCCTTAAGGGCTGATTCTGAGGCCAGAGTGCTGTTTAGGGTTTTTGCCATTCTGTAAGTCTGCTGTCTATCACACTTTTCAATCATTGTAGGCATCACTCAATGACATGTAAGAGTCCTTCAAAGTCAGAGACGCAGAAACTCAAACAGAATTTGGATCAAGCAAATTTTAAAGTGAAAACAATACCATCCTTGTTTTCTATTCTAAAATTACTGTCACAATTTCTCCTCTAAAACAATAGCTTTCTATTTTATTAACTTAAGTAATGAAACATATTGTTGCTAGATAATATTTTTAATGGCTAAGTAAAGTAATATATACTAACCCATTAGGAACTTCTCTATGTTTATAAAGTGATAATTTCTCAAATAAAGCAACCTCAGCCCTATTCTGTCTTTGATGTAGAAAGGAAAAAATACAAGGAAGTTTACAATTACACTTTTGTTAAAGAGCCTAGAAATTTAAAGATGACAGGAAAATACTTTTTTTCCCCCTAGAAGTTCTTGGATCACTAAGTTTTTGTTTGGTTGGTTGGTGGGTTTTTTTGTTTGTTTGTTTGTTTGTTTTAAGATCACTAAGTATTTACAGAAGTCTACAATACCCTCTAGTGTTTATAAGGTTGAACTGCATCCAAGCATTGGGCACATACTTTTGTCCCTATAAAAGAATTGTGGTTTTATCCTAGTAAAACAAATTGTGGTTCCTGAATGATTTCTGTTATCAATATCATATCTTCATTGATAGCAGAATGCAATTTAAATTGATAGATGTATTAAGATATATTTTTTCCCAAAGAAATCACTTACTGAAGGAGTAAAAATTTCATAAGTACAACTTTAGGAAGATAGTTTTCTACCCAGAATACCCGCCATCCCACCCTACTCCCACCACACCTCTTCTTCACTCTCACATTCCCAGTCCCATTCTCCATTAAGATTTTCAGTTAACCTTATACACAGAAGACCAACTCTATACTAAGTAAAGATTTCAACAATTTGCACATACACACACACAAATTGTTTGAAAACAAGTTTCACAGTTAATTCTCATAATGCAACTCATTGAGGACAGAGGTCCTGCATGGGAAGTAAGTGCACAGTGACTCTTGCTGTTAATTTAACAATTAACATTCTGATGTATGACATCAATGATCACACAAGGCCCTTGACATGAGCTGCCTAGGCTATAGAAGCCTTTTTAATCTACAATGTCCATCAGTATTTAGACAAGGCCATAAGCAAGCTGGAAGTTCTCTCCTCCCTTCAGAAAAAGTACATCCTTCGTTGATGGCCACTTTTTTCCACTGGGGTCTAACTCACAGAGATCCTTCATGTAGGACTTTTTTTTGCAACAGTGTATTGTCTTTCCATGCCTGAAATGTTCTCATGGGCTTTTAAGCCAGACCAGAATGCCTTAAGGGCTGATTCTGAGGTCAGAGTGCTATTAAAAGCGAATGTCATTCTATGAGTCTGCTGTGTGGACTGCTTCCCATATTGGAACATTCTCTCCTTTTTAATTCTATCTATTATTATTATCAGACACTTGATCCTATTTATATGATCACTTTAACATTTAATCCTATCTATATGATCACTTTAACACTTAATACATTACTTTAACACTTAAGATGGATGTTTACCACCCAGCTTAATGGGATTTAGGGTTCCCTGACAAGTTTTTAAACTGAACCCTTAGAAGTAAGTACACAGAAATGTATGACTATAAAACTTTATAGTTACAAATTTCCTCCTGTCTCTCTTAATCCTACTCTTATTTTTTGCTGATTTCTATTTTCAATAGACTTTACAGACACATGACTAACTCTGTTAAGTAAGAAGTTCAACAAATAGTACGAAGAAGAAGAAAAAAAAAAAAAAAACCTGTTCCTCATCAGTCAAGATAAGGACTGATCAAGTCATTGTTTTCAAAGTGTCAACTTCACTTCTACACATTTTCTTTCAGGTGCTCTGTTGGTTCTCACAGATCGGGGAGAACGTATGCCATTTGTTCCTTTGATGTTTTCCAGATTCACCCATTTTGTTGCAACTGACCAGAATTCATTTTTTTAACCACTATGTAGTATTCCATAGTATATGTATCTCATAATTTCTTTATCCAGTCTTCAGTTGACAGGCATTTAGGTTGAGTCTATGTCTTAACTATTGTGAATTGAGCTGCAATAAACATAGGGGTACAGATAATTCATGCATATGCTAATTTCATTTCCCATGGGTAACTTCCCAGCACCGGAATGGCTGGGTCATATGGTAGGTCTATATTCAGATTTCTGAGGTACCACCACACTGTCTTACATACTTTTTTTACCAGTTTACATTCCCACAAAAAGTAGATAAGGGTACCATTTTCCCTACATCCTCGCCAGCATTTATTGTTTGTTGATTTCTGTATGAAAGCCAATCTAACTGGGGTGAATTGAAGCCTCATTGTGGTTTTGATTTGTATTTCAATAACAGCTAGTTATCCTGAACATTTTTCCATGTGTCTTTTGGCCATTTGGATTTCCTCTTTTGAAAAATGTCTGTTTAAGTCCTTTGCTTAGGTTGTAATTGTGTGGTTTATTTTGTTGTTGTAGAATTTCTTAATCACTTTATATATTCTGGTTATTAATCTTTTATCAATTGAATACTTTGCAAATAATTTCTCCCATTCTGTCAGATGCCTTTCCTGAATGCTTCTTTTGAAGTACAGAAGCTTTGCAATTTGATGTAATCCCATTTGTCAACTTTGGCTTTGACTGCTGTTCCTCTGGGTCCTTTCCAAGAAGCCTGTGTCCATGTCTTGCAGGGTTTCCCCAATGTCCTCTAATAATTTGATGGTATCAGGTCATAGCTTGAGGTCTTTAATCCATTTTGAATGTATTTTTTGTGTAACATGTAAGGTAGGCATCCCGCTTAATACTTCGCATGTGGAAATCCAGTTTTCCCAACACCATTTGTTGAAGAGACTGTGCTTGCTCCAGGGATTGGTTTTAGCTCCTTGGTCAAAAATAAGTTGGTGGTAGATGCTTAAATTGATTTGTGGCATTTCTATTCTGTTCCATTGGTATATTCATCTGTTTTTGTACCAGTACCAGGATGTTTTGCTTATCACTGCCCTGTAGTATGTCTTGAAATCTGGTATTATGATGCCTCCAGCTTTGTTTTTGTTGTATAAGATTGCTTTAGCTCTTCAAGGTCCTCTGTGTTTCCATGTGAATTTCAGCATAATTTTTTCTAGATCTGAAAAGAATATCTTTGGTATTTTGATTGGCATCACACTGAATCTACAAAATGCTTTTGGAAGAATGGACATTTTGGTGATGTTGATTATTTGAATCCATGTACATGGAAAATTTTTCCATTTTTTCTATCTTCTTCTAGTTCTTTCTTTAATGTTTTGTGATTCTCAGCATAGAGATCTTTGACAACCTTTGTTAAATTTATTCCAAGGAATTATTTTGTAGCTATTGTGAATGGATTGATCTTAGAAGTTCTTTCTCAGTCGTTCCATTGTCTGTGTATGCAAAAGCTGTAGATTTTTCTGTATTCATTTTATATCTTGTTACTTTACTAAACTCTTCTATGAGTTCCAATAGTCTCTTGGTGAAGTCTTTTGGTTCCCCTATATATAGAAATCATGTCATCTGCAAACAGGGATAGTTTGACTTCTTCTTTCCCTACTTGCATCCTTTTGATTTGTTTTACTTGCCTAATGGCTCTGGCTAAAACTTCCAAGACCATATTAAATAGCAATAGTCAGAGTGGGCATTCTTGTCTGTTTCCAGATCTCAGTGGGAATGCTTCCAACTTTTCCCCATTCAATAGTATGCTGGCCATGAGTTTGTCATAAATTGCCTTGATTGTGTTGAGGAATGTTCCTTTTATATCCAATTTGCTTAGAGTTTTCATCATGAAAAGGTGTTGTATTTTATCAAATGCTTTCTCTGCATCCATTGAGATAATCATTTGGTTTTTGTTTTTCAGTTTGTTAACATGGTGTATCACATTGATTGATTTGTGAATGCTGAACCATCCCTGCATAGCAAGGATAAATCCCACTTATCTTTGTTTGCATAGACTCAGATAAGCTTCTCAAAGGAGATCATTGCCTGGCGCTAGCCCTAGTGGATGTATTATTCATCTGCTCTGCAGAAGGACCACAAAAAAGTTCTGTGCAGTCCTCAGTGTAAGCTCAGATTCCCTAGCAATGTCCTTCACCAGGTAACCAGGTAGCCCTGAGCATGTGGAGCCTCCCACGGTGGCTGCCCAAAGTCCCAGCCATTCCCTGATTCCTCCCACACAGCCTCAGTGTTTTCACAGTCCCAGCACACAATCCTCCCACAGTCACAAGCCCTCTGTCTATTCTTCCCACCAGACTCAGGAGTCTCAACTTCTGGTTGCTGGGTGTGGATATAGGCTAGTGCAGCTGTTACATATGTCAAAATGGCACCTGCTCTCTATCAGCTTGTTACAGGATGCTACTGTAGGGTGATCAGGGAGAAAGGAACATGCCCCCCCCCTTTCATTTTTTTCTCCTCTAGTTTGGCAAGTACACTATCCCTTGGGCTCAAAGCCGGGTTCCCTCTAGGCTCTGCCTGTAGCTTTTCTCACCAGTGGCTTAGGCTGCTACAGTCTGGCCTCACCTCTCTCTCTTACACTGATGTAGAGGCTCCTGGCTGCTGGGGTCCTGAATTGTGTGTGCCCACGCCCTCCACATAGGTCTACTGTGTCCCTCCAATTTACATAGCATTTCCTCTGCTGTTTTCTCCCTAACTCTTCCCTGAGATTACACTCTTTCCACTTTTTTAAACTATCTTCTCTTAGACTAGAGCAGCAAGCTCCCTCGCTACTCCACCATCTTAATCCAATCTCCTCCAAGATACATTTTTATAACTATTTATTATCTATATATTCTACTAGAATATCAGTTATATGAGGGCAAAGATATCTATCTTACTCACGATATGTTCCCAGCATCTAAACTTGAATGATGTACATTGTAAGTATTCAATAAATATTGTTGAATAAATAGAAGAATGTTAACTCTTGTGCTAAAACCTTAAGTTCTGTACAAAATACTGTACACTATATACATTTTTTAAAGATTTATTTTTATTTATTTGAAAGGTAGAGTGACAGAGAGGCAGAGAGAGACAGAGACAGAGAAAAGACAGAAAGAGAGAGACAGACAGAAACCTCCTACCTACTGGTTCACTCCCAAAATAGCCACAACGGGCAAGGGTAACCCAGGCCGAAGCCAAGGGTCCAGAGCTTCTTCTGGGTCTCTCATTTATGTACGGGACACAAGCACTTGGACAATCTGCTGCTTTCCCAGGCATATCAATAGGGAGCTGGATCAGAAGTGGAGCAGCTGGGACTCAAACTGACACCCATTTGAGATGCCAGCATCGCAGGTAGAGGCTCAACCTGCTACTCCACAATGCCAGCCCCAACACTGTATACATTTTAAGACTGAAGTTTTCTTCACTGATATATCAATTAAGAAGAGAAAAAAATGAATTTATATGTCTAATGTGATACTTGAATACAATCAGGATTTCTGAAATTTCTTGTCATTGAGCCACAGAGGGGCCATGTTTTACTCCGTTTCTCTAATGTAATATAATATCAGTCAATTGTTTGTTTTAAAACTTTGATTCAATATTGTTTTCAGCATTTTGTTTAGACTTAGAAATTGTGAAAAGCTCCATTTGATATTAAAAAATGCAGAGAGATACATCAGACTTAACGTGTATGTAAGGAAAAGTACAGTATAAAATAGCAAAAGTAGGACCAGCTAAAACATGTAATTTTTTTTAAAACATGTAGTTGGTCTTTTGTGTGTATGTGCTGGAGGTCACTACAGCAAATGTCCTTGATGTAAATGCAAAGCATTTCTTCCTGATCAAATTGTAGGTGTAGGCAGGTGCTGTGATGTAGAAAGTTAAGCCTCTACCTGCAGTGTTGGCGTCCCATATGGCGTTGGTTCAAGTACTGGTTCCTCCACCTCCAATCCAGCTCCCTGTTAACGCACCTGGGAAAGTAGCATAAAAACATCCAAGTCCTTGGGCCCCTGAACCCACGTGAGAGACCTGGAAGAATCTCCCATCTCCTGGCTTTGAGCTGGCCTAGCCCTGGCAGTTGCAGCCATTTGGGGAGTGAACCAGAGGACAGAAGATATCACTCTCCCTCTTCTTTCTCTGTATCTGCCTTTCAAATAAATAAATCTTAAAAAAAAAAAAAATTTGTAGATGTAGACTTTACCATATAATTCAATAATAAAAGAGTAATTAACCTCTAAAAAATTTTGAGATAAAATTTCACATCATTAACACTATCTGTTGAATTACTTTACTTTTTAACATAAACCCACTTCTAACCATTAGTGAAAATCAGATGCAAATCAATTTTCACTCAAATCATCTCCATTGACTTCATAATTTTTTTAAAAGATTTATTTATTTATTTGAAAGGCAGAGTTACAGAGAGGCAGAGGCATAGAGAGACAGAGAGAGAGAGAGAGAGAGGTCTTCCATCTGCTGTTTACTCCCTAGATGCATTTTTAGAAATTTTCTATTACCTTTATGATTTCTTTTAAATTAGGTTTTAACCTCTTAGTTTATATATATTAGCTTTATCATTTTCTAGTCTCTATTTTTAGGCAGTTTCTATTTTAGGCACTCTCTAAACACTTAACTGCAGGAGGAAAATTATTATAAACCTTTAGAATAAGTGCTAATTCTTCATTTTTATTTCCAAATATGAATTTTTAAAAAATATTTTTCTTGGGTTGGTACAGTGGTATAGTGGGTTAAGCCAATGATTGTGCAGCTGGCATCCCATATGGACACCCATTCATTTCCTGGCTGCTCCAATCAAGCTTGCTGTTAATGGCATGAAAAGCAGCAGAAGATAGCCCACTTGTTTGGATCCCTGCCACCCGCCTGGGAGACCTGACTAAAGCTCCTGGCTCCTAGCTTTGGCCTAGTACAGAGCTGACCATTGCAGCCATCTGGGGAATGAACCAGTAGATGGAAAGTTTCTCTCTCTTTCCTCTCTCTCTCTCTCTTTCCCCTCATTCCAACTCTGACTTTCAAAACAAATAAATAAACCTTTAAAAAAATACTTTTCTTAATTCAAAAGCAATGACTCAGTTAAGTAAGATAAGCCAAGAACAGAAAGACAGGTATCACGTGATCTCACTCATGTGTATGTTCTAAAACAATAGGTAAACTTATAGAATATAAAAATATAATAATCAGAGGCTACGGTGGGAAATGTGTAAGGACAAGAGGAGAAAGCTTGATTGATGAGTACTAGGCTAAAGCTAGAAATGAGTGAGAAGTTATTGAGTTCTGCACAGTATGGTAACTATACACAATATTAGTTATTATAGATTTCTCCATTTTAAAAAACTTAGAAGATAGGATTTTAGATTAATAGTGATATTAAAGAAAAGTTAAATATTTGAAAGGACAAGTATATTTACCCTAATTGGATATTATACAATTTATATATGCAATAAAACATCACACAGTACATTTTATCACATAAAAAAACATAAATACATACTATTTTTATATATCTCTTAAAATTGAGGAAAAAAATGATACAAACACTTGGATATCCCTTCATAAGATAAAATAAAATGTACTGGCCGGCGCCATGGCTCAACAGGCTAATCCTCCGCCTTGCGGCGCCGGCACACCGGATTCTAGTCCCGGTCGGGACGCCGGATTCTGTCCCGCTTGCCCCTCTTCCAAGCCAGCTTTCTGCTGTGGCCCGGGAGTGCAGTGGAGGATGGCCCAAATCCTTGGGCCCTGCACCCCATGGGAGACCAGGAGAAGCACCTGGCTCCTGCCATCGGATCAGCGTGGTGTGCCGACCGCGGCGGCCATTGGAGGGTGAACCAATGGCAAAGGAAGACCTTTCTCTCTGTCTCTCTCTCTCTCACTGTCCACTCTGCCTGTCAAAAAAAAAAAAAAAAAAGGTACAACTCACAGTTATTTTTGGGCAGTTAACTACATATTAATTAAACTTTGAATCTAATCATGAAATAGCTAATTCCTTTGAAGAAAATTTGGACAACTGAAAAGCTAAAACTGAAGTTCCACAAATATTTGAGCTACTATTAAAGAAAACTATCACATTCCATTTACTTCTAGGATGATGAGAAATAGAAATTATTTTGAACAATTTCTGTAAACATTGCCTTACACTAAACACTGGATCAGGATCTGATAGAGCCACTTTTAGTTTATCACAGAGAGAAGTCCAGTTTTCACAATTAAGGACATCAGATGGAGGAGCTGAACATAAGGTTTGTAAGGCTTCATATCTCACCTGTAAAATAAGATGTGTATTAATATTCAGTCACTAGAATAATACCAATTCTCCAAAAACAATATCTAAGAAACTACCTAAAGATAGATTATTGATAATTATTTTAAAGAGTTATTTATAAGAATATGATGCTCTTTTATAAAATAGCTCTTGAGAATTCTTGTGAAACTAAATGCTTCCACAGAAAAAACAGGTTGCTATTTTGTGTAAGGTAAAAATTAAAATACTAATATATGAGGAAATTCTAGGTCTCGTGTCTAAGCAGAACACAGGGTGTAGTGCTTGAATCAAAATATCAAAATCACCAAGGCAATGTGTTACAGTGGCCTCCTTCCAGACTTTCTCCATTCTAGTAGGCACTCATATGTGGTCCTGAAGTTTGAGAGGCTTAATTTTAAATGTTGCCTAGATTTTTCCCTAGTGAAGCTTTCTCATTCCAGAATATATTAACAATTCTCTCACACACAAAATAAAATAGTCTTAACTTTTTTTTTTATTATACCTTATTTTCTGACCTTGTAACTAATGAGGTAAAAAAAAAAAAAAAAAGTTTGGGCCAGCACTGTGGCGCAGTGGGTTAAAGCCCTGGCCTGAAGCAGCAGTATCCCATATGGGCGCCGTGGGTTCTAGTCCCCGCTGCTCCTCTTCCAATCCAGCTCTCTGCTATGGCCTGGGATAGCAGCAGATGGTCCAAGTCCTTGGACCCCTGCACCCATGTGGCAGACCTGGAAGAAGCTCCTGGTTCCTGGCTTTGGATCAGCACAGCTCCGGCCATTGCAGCCATCTGGGGAGTGAACCATCAGATGGAAGACCTCTCTTTCTTTTTCTACCTCTCTCTGTAACTGTCTTTCAAATAAAGAAAATAAATCTTTAAAAAAAAAAGTTCAAATCTGAAATGTAAAATTTAATTTCTATACTTGAAAAAAAGCAGCTCACTTCTAAATTCAATCTTCTCAAAATCCAATCAGAAATAACACAAAACCACGTGACCGGAAAGACAGTAGTGGAGAATAGGACCCCTCCATGATGCATGGAACAAAGCTTCTCTCCAATTCACTCTCCAACTGGTCAATAATAACACATCAATTCCAACCTGATCCTCAAATTCTGGTCATTTCCCAACTGAAACAACCAAAGCTTAGTGAATAAAAAGGTGAAGCGTTATAGACAGGAGCCAAGACCTCAGCAAACCTGACACTGAGTATTTTTAGATGAAAAGGAAAATACTTATATTTGAAAATACACATTCATAAGAGAGAATTCTAAAACAAAACTTTATGGTAGGCATAGGGAGAACATGGTGAAAGTTTGAAATATCAAAAATTAAAGATAAAAAAATAAGAATTCATTTACAGTGATAAGTAATTTCTCTGGTTCAATTAGTTGGGTTTTTTTATTATTATTATTTGACAGACAGAGTTAGACAGTGAGAGAGAGAGAGACAGAGAGAAAGGTCTTCCTTCCGTTGGTTCACTCCCCTAATGGCCACCATGGCCAGCACTGCGCCGATCCAAAGCCAGGAGCCAGGAGCTTCTTTGTGGTCTCCCATGCAGGTACAGGGACCCAAGCACTTGGGCCATCCTCCACTGCCTTCCCAGGCCACAGCAGAGAGCTAGACTGGAAGAGGTGCAGCCGGGACTAGAACCCAATGCCCATATGGGATGCCGGCGCTGCAGGCGGAGGATTAACCAAGTGAGCCATGACGCTGGCCCCAAAGGTTCAATTAGTTTTTAGGACAAGATCTCATAAAAAATATAGTGCTTGCAGGAACAGAATAAAGGCTTCTTTTGGACAGTACAGATTTGCAAATAACCTATTTAAGCTGAATTATATAAAAGTCAAACCTCATTTCAAGTATCTTTTGAAAAATGTTATTATTTATTAAGAATCTAGAAAATAAAAGACTAAAAGATCAGGAAAAATTTTTTTTTGAAATTTCAATAGGAATAAATCACACCATTCATTTAGTTTAAAGTAAAAAGTTTTTTCAAAAATTTCAAAAATCAAGATCAGGGTCCAGCATTGTAGCAAACGGTTTAAGCCACATGGATGCTGGTTGGAGTTCCAGCTGCCCTACTTCCCTGCTAATGTGCCTGAGAAAGCAGCTGAAGATGGTCCAAGAGCTTGAGTCCCTGTACCCACATAGCAGACCCAGATGAAGCTGCTGGCCCCTGGCTTTGGTCTGGACCAGCCCTGGCCATTGCAGCCATTTGGGAAGTGAACTAGCAGATGGAAGATTTTTCTCTCTTCTTTCTCCTCTCTCTCTCTTTCTCTGTCTCTCCTTCTCTCTCTGTAACCTTGAATTTCAAATAAATACTTTTTAAAAATTTGAGGTCAAATGGTAGGATATACACAAAAGTCTTGGGTTTAAAAAATGCTATCATATTTTCTATTTCAGACTGACTTTCAAATGAAATTCTACTTCATAAACTAATTTGCACAATCTTTTAAAGTATAAACAGATACAATTCAATATGATTGATTCTCTAAATATCTTTTTTCTTATAAATTAACAAATGTGCCAAAGTTGCTCAAATATACCAAAGTTCAAGAGATGTTGGTCAAACACAAAATTGCAGCTAAAAAGGAAGAATATATTCAAGAGAGCTATTATACAACATGGTGACTATAGTTAATAACAACATTCTTCATTTTTGAAAATTACTGAAAATAAATTTTAAAATGTTCTCACCACAAAAAAGTATATGAGGTATTATATATGTTAACTAGCTCACTATCAAGACATACCTCAGTGTATACATATTTCAAAACATGTTGTCCATGATAAATATATATATATAATTTTGCCTATTGAAAATCCTTTTAATAGTTGTTCACATTTTTAAATAGTTGTTTACAGAAAAAGCATTAAATACAAAAAAAAAAAAATCCCTAAGAAATCATTGCAGAGAGAGCAATGGTGAAGAAACACTTTTGATGCAACTGCTTAGAACTTCATTCCTTCAAATCTGAAGCTAGAAATAAAATCTCCCTCTTATAAAGCATGACAATTCTGTAAGGTAAGCCTTTCCTAGCCTGTGACCTTTCATTCCAAGACTGGAACATTTACCAGGGATATCAGTTTAGGATCGTAATAAATGATAAAAGCGTAGCCTTAAGAGAAACAACCCAGTTGCTACTCACTGTAACCTAGCACATTATAAATATATTGCATCTAACAGAACTTGGCAGATTCCTTTAAACTTACCTCTTTAGGTTGCCCGGGGTCCAACTGGTCTAAAATCAATTGCAATTTTCCTGGACAAAATTTGTAACTCTGTAACACAAAGGACAGAGCATTCTACTTATTTAATAAATTTTTTTGAAGTATTAGTATAAATCAGGGCCTGTGTGTGGCATAGGGGTAAAGCCACTACCTGCTGGAATGCCACACAGGTGCCAGAAAGTGTCCCAGCTGCTCCACTTCCAATCCAGCTCCCTATTCATGGCCTGGGAAAAGCAACAGAAGATGACCCAAGTACCTGGCTCTTGCCACCCTCAAAAAATTCCTGGCTCCTGACTTCAGTCTGAACCAGCCCCATCTGTTGCAGCTTTCTGGGGAGTTAACCAGTGGATGCAAGCTCTCTCTGCCTCTCCCTCTTTTTCTGTAACTCTGACTTCAAGTAAATAAATAAATCTTTTTTTTTAAAAAAAGTATTAATATAAATGATTTTTAAAATACAATTCCAAGCACAAAATGCATTCTTAACAGAAGAAGGGTATGATCACTTTTGATTTGACAGCAAACTTATCATTTTTGTTTCCCAAGGCTTTTAAATGGAAACTGAATGTCCCAAGAAAACAGTGTAGCTTCATGTATATGAAAACTATGATTATCTGCTGAGCAACTGCAATGTGTAGAACATTTTAAGACAAGATATACACAAATGTTATATAGCCAGAAATGTGAGATAAAGGAAATGGAAAGATAGAAACATAAACATGTAAAAATGGCACACACTTTACTCAGTTTGAATCTAACAGTCCTTCACACATCACTTTTCACATCACCTGCCGTGGTCCAGTCACATGACCTTCTTTCCATGCCTGGAAGATGCCAAGTTCACCCTAGTCAAAGAATCTTTGCACTTGTCTTTAGTACAGCCTCCAGAGCTTTGCATGGCTACCCTCTTTTCACTAATAGCTCAGCTAAAATATCTCCTCAAAGAAATATCTCCCTGATGACCTAAAGCAGTCTCTCTGCACCTCTCATCTCCCCCTATTCCACCTTCCTATCTTCTTCACAATCTTCATTACTGACAATCTAAAAGGGGTAAAACGGGGAATTCACAAGCGTTTTATCAGAAGTTGGTATTTCTCATTACAAAATCCCAAGCCCTCAAAATAGGCCTGCAGGTTAGACATTAAATATATATTTGTTTAGTACAATAATGACTCCAAAGCAGGTCTTCTTATGTTACATTGTTTTGCTCTAGAAAGCACACAGAAAAACTCCACATCAAATGAATACAAACCAACTTGATATTGAATATCATCCAATTTAAAATTTCTAAAAATCCTTTTAAAATGTCTTGATTTTTACTCATCTCTCAAAGAATACACTAGGTGCAGGTATTTGGCACAGTGCTTAGGTTGCCTACCCTACATTCCATACTGGAGTGCCTGGGTTTGAGTCCTGACTATAGTTTCAATTCCAAGATCCTGCTAGTGCATACCCTGGGAGGAACAGGTTCTTGGTACTTGGTACTTCAGGTATTTGGTGCCTGCCAACCATCCCACATGGGAGACAAGATCGAATTCAAGACCCCTAACTTTGGCCTAGCCCAGGCCTGGCTATTGCAGGTATTTGAGGAGTGAACCAACAAATAAAAGATATCTCTCTCTCTCTCTCTCTCTCTCTCTCTCTCTGCCTTTCACATAAATAAAAATAATTTTAAAATAAATAAAATAAATAAAATAAAATAATATATAATGTTAAGCTACACATGCTTTTTCTTAAATTAGAAGTACTTTGTAAAATAAAACTCTAATTTTCAACTTTCATGTTATAGCTTAATAACCAATATTTATGAATGATAACTATGAACAAAGTAGATGTAAGTATATATGGGAGCAGTTGTCTTACATAACAGAAAAACATATGACACATAACTTAACAGACTTGAACACACACACCTCAACACATTCACA
The DNA here is from genome assembly GCF_033115175.1 of Lepus europaeus. NCBI lineage: Eukaryota > Metazoa > Chordata > Mammalia > Lagomorpha > Leporidae > Lepus > Lepus europaeus. The sequence continues at coordinate 120,300,545 of NC_084829.1, forward strand.
GCAAATGGATGTAAAACATGTGTATTTTGTGTAAAAACATTTTAAATTCATGCATACTTTTTTATACTATGATTTTCAATGAACTCCTTGAAGTACCCCTACATGCATGGATTTAAAAATTTTTTGTGGTCTTGGTCTCTCTTTCTACCAGCCCCTCCAGTCATACTGTTCAGAGCTTCTCTTTTTCTTACTAAATAAAACTTCACTTCTACTCTCCCTGATGTGTCCAGTCTCATAAATCGTCACTGACACCAGGACACATACTCAGATTCATCTCACCAATTTTCCAGCAATAAAATTGGAGGTCCCACTGAGATTTCTCCTCCAAGCGGTGAGTAACAGACTACCAACAGCCTATTGCTCCTATTTGGTCTTTTCAGCTCCATTTTCCTTTCTGGAATGATGCTGTGGATGCATGTGACTGGAGGTAACCTGGCGGAGGCTACTCCTCAGTGTGATCAGAAATTCCCCAGGCAAATTCCAAACACTCACCTCCTGATAGGTTATCTGAGCGCTCACTTCCCTTTTACTTTCATTTCTGAGTAGACTACTCTCCTCAGTGGAAGAGAGGTAAGATTCCTGGGCTTCCCTTGAGTATCCCTCTTGGGGTTTTCCCTTTCAAATGTCTCACAGCGACCTTGGGAAGACACTTTCTACACTCCCAAAGTGAATTGAGAAAAGCTCCAGCTTCTTTACTCTGATTCCCAGTCTTGTAATTGTCTTCTAAACGGCCTCTTGCCTCTATTTTGAGGGTCCTTCTGTTATCATGCTTGACTATTACTGAGGCTTTTAATTCCTGATGGAGGAGAGTTTTATCAGGCAACCAGGCAACCCTTGCCCCATATTGTAATTTTGCCCAAGGGTTGCTAGGCAAGAATCCAGGCCCAATAACCTCCAATGCTTTTGAATATATATGGATTAATCCATTTGATGAAGTCTTAGACTTCTTGAGACACCTCCTGAACAGACTCCTCATCCCTCAGGCTCTTTAACTGACAGTCCCACAATTAGACTCTACTGACTTTTGACTCAGGGTATAAGGTTACTACTGGCCCTTTGCAGGGTCTCCGATTTTTCTCCCTCTAAACCTGCCTCTTTGCAGCTCTTACAGGAGTCTCCTTGTAGGTATATGTCAGCCTGAACAGCAGCTTCTTTGATCCTCCTGTGTCTTAAACAGGTCCATATGATTACACTGGGCTCACCTGGCTAGTACCAAATAATCTCCCCATTTTAAGATCCTTAACTAATTGCAACCGCCAAGTACCTTTTGCCATAAGGTAACATATCGTGTTCACAGGTCTGGAGATTAGAACATGGACATCTTTGATGGGTCCATGTGTGCCCACCACAGGTAACAAATGATGAGTTTTGATCAAGTTTGCTTAGAAAGCAAAGAAATAGTAAATGCCATAATCAGGTTCATGTCATATAAGAATAAATTTCTGTTGTCATAAATTCACCTTCTCAATATAATCCTGGTATGGAGTTCCCTTGGAATATAATAAAATAGCATTCACACTATACTGTACTATACCAAATACTACAGGGGGAGAGGAAGATATAAAAACTGCAAGAAGAAATTATATAAATCTGGAAAACTTAAAGTATATAGGAGATAGTCCTCTAAATACTCAACAGTAGAAAATTAGAAGCTTGGTTAGGAACCATAGAAGACCACAGCTGAGAAATTTTCTATTTCAATATGTCTCTACATGGCATCCATTTCAGCACATATTATCAGAGAAATCAACAACAATGAAAGCTAACATGTCCAAATAGAAACAGAGGACCGTGTGCCAAGCTACCTTCTAAGCATCTGACATTAACTCAATCTTCTCAACAATCCCATGAGGTAAGTGATATTTTTACCACTATTTTGCAAATAAGAAACACTGCAACACAAAGTTAAGACATTTGCCCAAGTTCACAAAGCTAATTGGTGGTGGAACCAGAACTTGAATCCAGTTTCCAGGTAGTACAGCAAAGAACAAGAAGAACAGATTTTGGAGGGTAAGAAGTCAGGTCAAATTCAAGGTCTACCTCTAATTAGCAATTCAAGTTTGAGCTTATAAGTCTCACTTTTTTCTTTAGAATGTGCCAGTAACACCCATAGTTAATACAAAGTCAGGCACAGCAGACAGTGGCTGACAGAAGTCTCAGTAATAAATGGCAAGTATTATTATATTTATCTTTCCAGCATTATTTTACAGAGACATTTTCCAGGATTATTCACAATACCAAATCCCTTCATTGCTCTGCTCATAACCATGTAAAGGCCACTATCTCTCCTTTAGTCTTCAATATTCTAAAACTTACACTGATAGTCTCCAGTTTTTCAATAATGGGTCAAAAACCCATACACGAGTATAATTAGGTTGCAATGAAATAAAGTCTATTTTATTCACAAAATTCAAGTATTTTACTATTATCAAAATGACAGCATCAAAATTGATTATTCAAATTTTTTCACAGAAAAATTCAGACAGATTTGTTTTTAATCCCACAGCAAGTAACTTAATTTTGAAGGCATCAACAAGAATGTCAGTATTTAACAGAATGAATTTCTGATACATCTTCAGAGACTTTTTCCAACTCTGCATATATTAATACATCTCTCTATGGTCAGTTTCATGAAAGACAGTCTGTTTCAACCAAGCAAGAGTATATCCAAATATCTCCTATAGCTGTGCCACATTCAAGATATCTCAGGCTAGTTCTGGCACTTATGCGCTTCTTTCCAAAAGCCCAAGGATTCCAGTTCACTTACAACCCAGTTAGTTGTAAGGGAAAATAAAATTATATTCATAAGACAGACACTTGAAAATTCAGTTATACTCTATGGAGATCCCAAAGGAAGCAATAGAAATTAAAGCATAACTCATTCTCAACAACTGAAACAAAACAAAATAAAAAACATGAATATATTCTGAAACTATGGCTTCATAATTTGAATGTTTCAAATACTTCCAAAATTATTTTTTCATGCAGTGCCAACTCAACCACTTTGCACTTCTTCAAAAATCTATGATTCTAATGATGAGAAATAATTCTGTCTTAGAATCTGCAAACTCTTAACTTCCAGCTAGTTAGTCAATTCTAGTTAGATTCGAATATTTGTACTTCTTAAAACAAATTTAATATTCCAGTTCTTTTTCTCCTATGTCTCAATTTCTGTCTATTTAAGTAACTCATCAAGTAAATAGGGTATATAACTTGTGAGTCCACAGAGTCCTAAAGTTGGGTTTTTCTGTGCCTTTTGATTCCAAGTCTTTGATCTGAAGCAGTTAGGAAGCCTATGAAAAAAGCCATTTGACTACATAAATTAGAATAAAACTACACAAACAGCCTAGCAACAAGGAATTATTATGAGCAACCACATAAAGAAAAATATGTCTTTTCACATCCTCCATCACATCAGATAATCAGCCTGACTTGTAAGGGTCATGACTCAGCACAATCTCTCCTGCTAAATGATGGAATAGTAGGCACAACAACCTTTAAGTTCTACTTTTAATACTTCCCAAACCATATTCCCTTCAATCATGCAAAGCCAAAACATATTTATTTTTTATGTTTTATTACGAACCTTCTCAAATCCCTATTTTGGTGTTTTGCGTTTTGTTTATTCAAGAGAGAGAGAGACAGATAGAATTCCTATCTGCTGGAGTACCTTCCCAAATGCCCATGATGCCCAGGACTGACCCTTGCCAAAGCAAGGAGCTGGGACTTCGATCTAGGCCCCTACAAAGGTGACAGGCTGCCTCCCAGGGTCTGCACTAGCAGGAAGCTGGAATCTGAAGTGGAGATGGAACTCAAACCAAGGTTCACAGATACTGGGACATGGCAACCTAACCATCATGTTTACCTCTAAGCCAAAAGCCCACTACAAGGGCTGATAATGTGGCACAGTGGGTTAAAGCCAAGGCCTCCAGTGCTAATATTCCATGTGGGCACCAGTTCAAGTCCTGGCTGCTCCACTTCCAATCCAACTCCCTGCTCATGAACCTGAGAAAGCAGTGGTTTATGGAACAAGTGCTTGGGCCCCTGAACCTTTGTGGGAAATCCAGGAAAAGCTCTTGGCTTCAGCCTGGCTCAGCCTGGTCACTGTGGCCATTTGGGAGTGAAATCAACAGATGGAAAATCTGTCTCTCTTTCTCTCTCTTTTTAACACTGCCTTTCAAATAAATAAATAAAATTTTAAAAAAAAATTTTTTTCTTTAGAAAGAAAAAAAATCCCACCACAAATTCCTTTTGTGTTAATGGTTAGGATTATGTTCCTATTGTATAGCCAATTAGGTGAAAATTTACTAAAAATATCAGGTAGAATTCATACTAACATTGCATAGACTCATTCTGGCCTGAAGGTTTCTCTGTGGAAATTCAAGTCATGTGCGTGGGCTCTGAACTATCTAGTTTCCCATGTCATCTATTAAAGCCAGTCTATCATCAGCCTTTCTCTTAGCCCTGCTGTAGCAAAATGAAATGAGTTCCTATTCCCTTGGTTGGAGAAAACATAAGACCTCAAGTCTTTTGACATCAGGAAAAGATTAAAGAATAGGCATTTTGTCCCGCAGTTGAGACATACACATCCCAATCCAGAGTCCCTGTGTTCAGTTCCTAGCTTCAGCTCCTGATTTCCAGCTTCTTCTAATGGGGACCCAGGAAAGCAGTAGTGATGGTTCAAGTAATTGGGTTCATGTCACCAATGTAGGAGAACTGGAATAAATTCTCAGCTCCCAGCTTCAGTGCTCCAACCTTCCTGGTCATTTAGGGTATGAACTAGCAGATGGGAGATCTCTCTCTCTCTCTCTTTCTCTCTCTCTCTCTTTCTCTCTATCCAAATCCACCCCCATTCCTTCTGTCTGACTCCCTCTCTCTGTCTCTTAAATAAAGAAAGAAAAGTTTAGTGTTTTGAAACTAACAATTCATAGAAACCTTCATCTCCAGAGGATGTACACAGGAATTTCTTACCTCATTTACCCTCTAGTTAAACTTCAATAAGGATTAAGTGGGAATGAGATGTTTTAACTAAAGCTTAAGGAGACTTGCTTCAACTCTTTTTATTTTAAAAAAAATTCCAAAATATATTAATGAATTATCCCAGATATATTCAAATATCCACTGAATATATAATTCTAGCAGATGGTATTTCAAGGTTATTTTTTATTCTCTTCTGAATTGGAAAATTAGAGAGCAGAAAAAATCTGGCTAATAAATCACTCATTAAAAATAGTGATTACTAAACATCATTTCTAGCCATAAATGCAAACAAAATGACATACCTGATTGAATGATGAATCACTATCAGAGCAATTGTCTGTGCAATAACTATGACTTTTCTCCTTTTGGATTCTTCTCTGCCGTTCTTGATTTCGTATCTCATCTTCTTCAAACTTGTTAATCATAGACTCCACCACTATCATCATAACATTCTTCAGGGAATGCATCATTTCTTTGTACCTTTAAATTCAAAGTAGTCTTAAGATAGTCTATAGCAGAAGTTAAAACAATCAACTTAGTTAAACTATCTGGTTTTTTTAATATATAAAAAAGAAAGCCCTTTAAGAACACAATGCTAAAGAGAACAACCTAAGTCAGAATTTACAAAACAGGAATAAAAATTAATACGGAATCCAAAAAGTGTGTTATTTCCTGGGTTTTCTCATCTGATTACATAAACCAAGACACTAAAATAAACAGAAACCAGAGCAAGATGTTCTAGGGCTGACACCGTGGCGCAATGAGTTAAAGCCCTGGCCTGCAGTGCCGGCATGTCATATGGGCACTAGTTCAAGTCCCGACTGCTCCATTTCCAATCCAGCTCCTTACTAATGTGCCTAAGAAAGCAGCAGAGGATGGCCCAAGTCCTTGGGCCCCTGCACCTACGTGGGAGACCTGGGAGAAGCTCCTGGCTCCTGGCTTCGGATTGGCTCAGGTCCAGCCATTGCAGCCATCTGGGGAGTGACAGCGGATGGAAGACCTCTCTCTCTGTCTCTACCTCTCTGTGTAACTCTGTCTTTAAAATAAATAAAATAAATCTTAAAAAAAAAAAAAAAAAGAAGAAGCACCTGGCTCCTGGCTTCGGATCTGCATATCTCCAGTTGTTGCACCCATTTGGGGAGTGAACCAAAGGACAGAAGACCTTTTTCTCTGTTTCTTTCCTCTCCTGTCTGTAACTCTACCTCTCAAATAAATAAATAAAATCTTAAAAAGAAAAAGAAAAAAGAAAATAAAGCAGAAGATGCTCCAATGGCAGAGCCGGCACTGAGGAACAGCAGGTTAATCTGCCACCTGCAAGGCTAGCCTCCCATATGGGCACCAGTTGGAACATCTACCTACCTCTATCTCTCCCTATGTGTCTCCTCTCTATTCCCCACTCTGTAACACTGTCTAGTTTTTTTTTTAAATCTTTCTTTAAAGATTTATTTATTTATACGAAAGTCAGAGCTACACAGAGAAAGGAGAGGCAGAGAGATAGAGATAGAGATAGAGATAGAGATAGAGATAGAGATAGAGATAGAGATAGAGATAGAGAGAGAGGTCTTCTACCCACTGGTTCACTCCCCAGTTGGCCTCAACCGCCAGAGCTGCGCTGATCCGAAGCCAGGAGCCAGGAGCTTCCTCCAGGTCTCTCACGTAGGTGCAGAGGCCCAAGAACTTGGGCCATCCTCCACTGCTATCCTAGGCCACAGCCGAGAGCTGGATTGGAAGAAGAGCAGCTGGGACTAGAACCAGCACCCATACAGGATGCTGGCGCTTCAGGCCAGGGCGTTAACCCACTGCGTCACAGTGCTGGGCCCCCAATAAATAAATCTTTAGAATAAAATAGACTTAAAAGGAATAGAACTCAAGAGCAGTGATGACAGGTCTGAAAGAACTATGGAAAGATAGACATAGGACAGAATACAGACCTCGAGTAAATTCCCTGTGCTCCAAAAAGTCCAAAAGACTAGAAAGAAAAACCTTAAAAGTTAATACACAAAAACCACATCAATTAACAATGAAAATTTGTACAGTACTTTCACTCATTATAAGAGTAAAGTATGATAGATTCCACAAATGAGTTACTTCCAAGTGCAAACATTAATTTGAAAAATAAATATCACAATGTTTACACAAGAAAACAGCTTACAATTATTACCATAAATAAACTATTAGTAGAAATAGTGAAGCCACATTAGCTCCAAGTAATTTCTGAAGAATCAACAAAAAAAATGAAAGAAAACAATACTACATATAATTTAGAATCTTTCATCCATGGTTCATGAAGCAGAAAACATTCAACAAGTCATTTAATATCTCTGTGAGGTAATTACTATTACACGTGGATGAACTAAAACATAGGAAAATTAAATAGCTTACTCAACAATAAAATTTCTTAATACTACCATAAAAAACTTTATTACCATTAAAATAGTTTCACTATCTGATAAAGAATTTTAGTATTGCTTTTAGAAGTTTTATAGTACTGCTAGATACAGATTATAGGATTGCTAGACACAGATTATTACCCAAAGAGGGAGATGACTCTATTTTTTGTTTTCTCCAAAAATGGGTTTTAGCTGACATATATTAGTGATCTGAATTTGATAAATTTATTAATAGCTGTTTGTTATCACTTGCTCAAGTAGTAACATATTTACTTAAACAATACAATTATTTATTGCAAAAGAGAAGATCTCCTAACCAAAACAATAATAAAAAAAAAAGTTTAACTATTTAAAGATAAATCAAATTCTATGCTTTAAAATACAGTGGGTAATATAAGCCCAGGAATATATTCAAATGTCTCTGATACTAGGAAGACAAACTATATTCTAAGCTTCAATACCTCTTTCAAACTCCAGCAAATTCCAGAGGGAAGCAAACATGATAGCTTAGAAGACAGAAAAACTAAATTCCAAAAGCACCTAGAGATATCACACACACTCAAGTCAATGTCCTATGTCCAAATCATCACCAAAAATAAATTTAGAGAATCTAAATTAAAAATATTTCACTGTGAATAAAAAGATTTATTAAATTTTTAAAAATGTCCATCTAGCTTCAAAATTAATTGTTAGCATTAGAAAATATGAGTAATGCTACTTACCCTAATAATCTGAAACACCTAAAGACTAGAGCACAACTGGGGAGAAAACAAAAAACTGCTATTTGCCTGTTCTGCCCTCGAAAGCCTTAAAATCTTCTGTTCCATCACCTTCCATGCATGAGACTGTCGAGTGGGAAAGACTACAGCTATGCTAACAGCTAAAAGAATTAAAAGGAGGGAGACCCAACTAGCTGACATTAAATATGAGAAGAGAACACCACATCTCCTTTCGTCTCGGTTAGTGCTCTGTATTTGTGTATTTTGAGTGAGATTTTAGCATTTTGCCAAGCTGTCCCACTGCTCAAGAGAACAAGTTGACTCCCTAACATCTATGGTATCCATTGGGCTTCCACTCACCTGGCTTATTTTCAATCTCGTGATATTTTTAGTCAAAATACATATTTCTGGGGCCAGTGCTGTGGCAAAGTGGGTTAAAGCCACAGCCTGTAGCACCAACATCCCATATGGGTGCCAGTTCAAGTCCTGGCTGTTCCACTTCTGATCAGCTCCCTGTCAATGTGCCTGAGAAAGCAGTGGAGGATGGTCCCAGTGCTTGGGCCCCTGCACTCAAGCGGGAGACCCAGAAGAAGCTCCTAGCTTCTGGCTCCTGGCTGCGGCCTGGCACAGCCCTGGTCATTGCAGTCACTTGGGGAGTGAATCAGCTGACAGAAGATCTCTCTCTCTCTCTCTCTCTCTCTCTCTCTCTCTCTCTCTCTCTCTGCCTCTCCTTCTCTCTCGGTAACTCTGTCTTTCAAATAAATAAATAAATCTTAAAAAAAATCAAGATAGAGTTTCTGAAGTAATAAATCAAGCAAAAACTATAGTATTCCCCAATCTGTCAAGCCAGAAAACCAGACAAGTCATTAACAATATATATGGAAAACAATGTGACGAGTTTAAAGTCAGACTTGTATATACCACACCATCCCTGCCCTTAGGAATTAACAGTGAAATATCAGGGAGTCTAGAATACAAATAACTATAAAAAGAATAACATAAGAATTCTTAGAGTCAACATATATTGAAAAGTGTTCTCAAAGGGAAGCTAAGACAAACAGGCTTCACACTGGCTCTCAGTATCAATCATGTGTACTATTCTGGACAAGTCACTTGATTCAACTTACAGAACAAATGATTTCAAAGGTATCTTCTAGAGCAAACACCTCAAAGTTTTGTGGAGTTAAGATTAGTTTATTCTGTTGAAATATTTACTTAGTATAGAGTTGATCTTCTGTATATAAAGATAATTAAAAATGAATCTTAATGAATAAGATGGGAATGGGAGTAGGAGATGGGACGGGAGTGGGGGTGGAAGGGCGGGTATGAGGGGAAGAACCACTATATTCCAAAAGCTGTACCTAGGAAATTTGCATTTATTAAATAAAAGCTTTCAAAAAAGATTAGTTTATTAAAAACTGAATCTTACGTGATTGATTTATCATTTAGTGTTCCGTGATTACTGTCAGACTATCTTGAACGGCCCTTGTGGGCATGTTTGTTCACTGTCCCTAGTATGCATCTGCCCCCCTTCCAGGTATTAGGAACCCTCCCAAAGTTTTTGCTGTGGCACATGGTCATCACCCTGGTGCTAAATTTCCTGGCTTCCGTCTCTGATACATGTGGGCACATGATCTGGTTTCAGCCAAAGGAAAGGAAGTCAGTAAAGAATCTTGCCCTTGTCTCTTTCCTTCCTTGGCCTGGTTGACATTTAGCTCTACAGTTAGGGTGGCTGCTTCAACCAGGCAGATAATAAAAATCTCCTAGGCCAGGGGTTGGCAAAATATGTCCTATGGACCCACAGTGTCCTAGCACCTGTTTTTGTAAATAAAATTTACACCACATGCACATTTTTTCATGTATGTATTGTCTATGGCCATTTCCATATTCCAACAGTCTGCAAAGCCCAAAATTTTATATGGCATTTTAAAGGCCAGTCCCTGTCCTAGGATATCATGGAACAACAAAATAAAATGAACCTGGGTTCTTGGATATATTCACTGAGCAAACTCACCTACCCACCCTGCACATATGTACTTGTGAATAAATATGTAACAGAGAAAAAGGTTGCCATTCTGATCCTCTGCATTTTGGTATCTCTTTGTTACAACTGCTCAATGTATAGTCTAATATATTCTTCTTCTATACTTGTATCATAGCATTTATCGTACTTCCTGAAACTATTTCAAATTTCTTTTTCAGCCTCATGTTAAAGTCCTCATTATACTATAGACTGCTGAAGGGTTAAAGGCATCTTATTAACCTTTATAATCCCAAAATCTAACACCTAACACATGGTAGTTATTAAATGTATATGAGCATATAACTATTAAGAAGGAAAAAAAGGCCGGCGCCGTGGCTCAACAGGCTAATCCTCCGCCTTGCGGCGCCGGCACACCAGGTTCTAGTCCCGGTCGGGGCACCGATCCTGTCCTGGTTGCCCCTCTTCCAGGCCAGCTCTCTGCTGTGGCCAGGGAGTGCAGTGGAGGATGGCCCAAGTTCTTGGGCCCTGCACCCCATGGGAGACCAGGAGAAGCACCTGGCTCCTGCCATCGGAACGGCGTGGTGCGCCGGCCGCAGCATGCCTACCGCGGCAGCCATTGGAGGGTGAACCAACGGCAAAAAGGAAGACCTTTCTCTCTGTCTCTCTCTCTCACTATCCACTCTGCCTGTCAAAAAAAAAAAAAAAAAAAGAAGGAAAAAAAGAGAGAAAATAATGTTATGAAAGCCAGAATTATTTCAAACATCAATAACATTGATTATTTTGGCAACAGATACTTTCATAATTCATTCAATGAACACCTCTTAAACATGTAAAAATGTACAAGACATTTTTTAGGTCTTATGATCCAGCACCAACAAAAAAATAAAGATAAAATTATTTATCTGTGTAAGGGCTTACTTTCTAGCGAAGAAACACTGAAAATAAGCAAGCACATATATAACCCATTATTAATCAGTGATAAAATAGGTAAAAAGAAAAATAAAGCAAAGTAAGAGAAGGAGAAAATAACAGGGAAAATCTATTATTTCAGACACAGAAGTCAGGAAAGACTTTCTAATTAGAACATATTGATCTAAGACCCAAAAAGTGAAGGAGTAACTCGGGCAAATGTTTAGGAAAAAGGCACTTAAAGTAACAGAGGCGACATGACTGCAACTCCAACTCCAAGGGACAGCCTTACTTGGTCTGATTGAGAAAGAGCAAGACCAGTGTGACTGGAGGAGCATGAGGGGGAGTCTGATAAGAACAGAGGTAGGAAAAGGAACAGGAGACTCATGGCAGGAAAGAACTCTGGATTTTAATCTGAGCAAGACAGGAAGCCGATAGAGAGTTTTGAGTAGAACCATGCGGTGATCTTCAGTGTTTTAAAGAATCACTTAGGCTACTATGAGAGAAACAGATTAAGGGGGTTACAGGTTGGGAGTTTTGACAAGAAGCCCTGCTGAAATAAAAATTATTTTAAAATACTATTGGAGGTATACTCACTCTTTAGATTCCTGAGTTCTGTTAGTAACATGCTGTACTACTGTGTCATAGCCAGATTCATCATCCTGATTCTGACCAGATATGCATTTTTCCATTTCTTCTTCAATCATGGACCCCAGAGTGTTGCATATGCGCTGTCTAAGGTATTTCACAAATTCATAGCTGCAAAAAAGTTTTTAAAAACATGCAGAAAATATTAATGAATGCACTTGTTAACCATATCCAGAAAAAAATGTTAGCACAGAAATATCCATAACATACTAATATTTCTTACCTTAAACAACAATTAAATTGGTCATTCATCTGATCGTCAAGTAATCTAGAATTTTGTTTTACTTTGTTTTTTTCTTAGACACTTGGCAATGAGCATCATTTAAAAATTACTATAAGGAGGAAAAGTAAATTTCAGAAGCAGCCCTAACTTAATTAGGAGCCTCTCACATTTCTTTTTTTTTTTTTTAAGATTTATTATTTATTAGAAAAGGCAGAGTTACAGATAGGCAGAGGCAGAGAGAGAGGTCTTCCATCCTCTGGTTCACTCCCCAGATGGGTGGAGCTGAGCCAATCCAAATCCAGGAGCCAGAAGCTTCTTTCGGGTCTCCCACATGGGTGCAGGGACCCAAGGACTTGGGCCATCTTCTACTGCTTCCCCAGGCCATAGCAGAGAGCTGGATCAGAAGTAGAGCAGCTAGAACTCCAATAGACACCCATATGGGATGCAAGCACTGCAGGGAGCAGCTTTATCTGCTACACCAGAGCAACAGCCCCTCTCACGTTTCTTTTATATGTTCATATCATTAACATGTGAATGAGTAGGAAAAGCAGTTGTTAGAGATTTTACTAACTTTTCAAGTTGATGCTATAATATAATAGCTATGAAACAATAAATAGAAAAAGGTTAAGCATCCACGATCAGAAGAGATTTTGGGTAAATATTAAAAATAGTTGGGGCCGGCACTGTGGTGCAGCAGGTTAAAGTCCTGGCGTGAAGCACTGGCATCCCATATGGGTGCTGGATCTAGTCCCGGCTGCTCCTTTTCCCATCCAGCTCTCTGCTGTGGCCAGGGAAAGCAGTGGAGGATGGCCCAAGTCCTTGGGCCCCTGCACCCACGTGGGAGACCCAGAAGAAGCTCCTGGCTCCTGGCTTCGGATTGGCGCAGCTCCAGCCATTGCGGCCATCTGGGGAGTGAACCAGTGGATGGAAGACCTCTCTGTCTCTGCCTCTCCCTGTAATTCTGTCTTTCAAATAAATAAAATAAATATTTTAAAAAAAACAGTAATTGAGTTCAATTGTTTCTAAACAGTTTTATGACTATGTTTACAGAGAGAAGTATCCCAGATAACTGAACATATTAGAAACTTTTCTTCATACAATTAGCTTGACACTAATAAAATTAGTTTACAGTAGCATAGCAGATAAAGCCACTGCATGAAGCACTGGCACCCCATATGAGTGTTGATTAGAGTCCTGGCTGCTTCTCTTCCAACCCAGCTCTCTGCTATAGCCTGAGAAAGCAGTGGAAGATGGCACAAGTCCTTGGACCCCTGTACCCATTTGGGAGACCTGGAGGAAGCTCCTGGTTCCTGGCTTCGGATCAGCGCAGCTCCTGCTGTAGCAGCCACTTGGGAAGTGAACCAGCGGATGGAAGACTTTCTCTCTTTCTCTCTCACTCTCTCTCTCTCTGCCTCTGCCTCTGCCTCTCTGTAACTGCCTTTCAAATAAATAAATAAATCTTTAAAAAAATTAGTTTGCAAATGCAGACAGCATTGCAAATATGATATGGCAAAAGTTCCACAAAGCAAACAATTATTTATGAAATATATTTACTGAACATAAAAGGCAGTAATTTTAATTTATAACATGATTTAGAAAGGTTAAAGTTTCTGTGAACTCTCAAATCACAGATAACTGAAGAAGGGCCACTTTTGTAAACGTCACTATTTCCATGACTTCTTATTTGAATATTCACTGTATAAGAGCTCCACATACACAATGCGGAAGATCAAGGAGATACTAAGTCATTTACTTCTATAACTCATCATGGAATTCACACATACTCTTCAGTTCCATATTTATTAAATGATTGCATTTCCTCTAAAGAACAGCCACCTCAGCCAAGTAGTCAATGGATTTCATCTTCATCTTCCATTTAACTTCTTTTGATTGGGATTTCCTGCTCTTCACCTCTTTACCTCTGAACAGATCACTACTTCCTGGAATTCCCAGGCTGTCTCAGTACTGTAACTGGCCAGCCTGCCATAGACACTGCACGCCTCTAAAGTCAAACAGAGTATCTGATGTGAAGCTATGTGGTACTAAAGCAAAGTACAGGCTCAGAGTCACAAAGGCCTGAGTGTCACCTCCATCTGTATCACTTACTGGCTGGGTGACCCTGGCAAGTTTCAATCTTCTCATCTCTAACTTGGAAATCATCATATTTATTTCATCCCATTATTTGGAAGAATTAAAGAAGCAGTAGACAACAAATATAAATTAGTAAATGTAAACTATCAAGTTAAAAATAAGGAATTGAGCAAATGTCTTTTCCCTTATGGAGCTTCAACTTCCATTTTAATACTAATAGGTGATTCATTTAATTCTTTCTTCAGCCCAACCATCTCTCCAGAACGCCAGACTTGTATATAAGCTGCCTGCTGGATAAGGCTACTTTATATTCTTTCACCATATCAAAGCCAAAATAACCAAATCCATCATCCTACTAATCCACTCACACCACTTCCTCTCTCAATTTGCCTATTTCTATTAAAGGGACATTATTCAACGAGACCTGTGTATGAAGTCTCAAACAACTTAACAAAACTTAACTACAATATTCTATTATATCTCATATTAGCTAGCAAGCTCCTTTGAAAATTCCTCCTCCACACTGTTTCTTTTTCTCCTCACTGCCATTAGATTAATGTTCACATCTTTATATCCTTTAGCTTGACAACTGCAAAAGACTTCTTAGGTGACACATAAATCAGTGCTTTTCAAACTATAATGTGGAAGAGAATGATCTAAAAATACTATTAAAAAGAAGATGATAGGGCTTCACTCTCAGAGCTTCTAATTCAGTAGGTATAGGATAGGGCCCAAAAATCTGCCTTTCTACTCATTTTCAGGTGACACTGACGCAAATGCTGCTGGTCTCAGGACCATAATTTGAACCACTGAGTAGACAAATTCTATGTTCACACACCCTGAAAACCATCTTAAGGTTCTTGGAATGCCAAACTGCAAATTCCTACTCTACTCAAAATACTGGTAAACGAATGTACATTTAGTTGCATTATATTAAAAACTTTTTTTTAAAGATTTATTTATTTGAAAGATACAGTTACGGGGGGAGGGAAAGAGGGAGAGAGAGGTCTTCCAACCACTGGTTCACTCCCCAAATGGCCAAAACAGCTGCGGCTGGGCCAGGCTGAAGCCAGAAGCCTATTCTGAGTCTCCCACATGAGTGCAGGGACTCAAACACTTGCGCCATGCTTCACTGCTTCCCAGGTACATTAGCAGGGAGCTGGATTGGAAGTGAGGCAGCTGAAACTCGAACCAGTACCATATGGCATGCCAGCACCTCAGGCAGTGGCTTAACCCACTATGCCACAGTGCCAGCTCCTATATTAAAAACTTTTTTCATATGTAGGATAATTTTACGACCCTCTATGTTAACTGATTTTTTTCTATAAAAAGACAAAGTATCAATCCCAGTGACTTAGAATAAGCAAGTACTGTCATGATTTTAGGAATCACATGGTTCTTGTTTTTAATTTCAACTCCCCCAATTATCTACTTGATATCTGATATTTTTCCATTTATAAAAGGGAGAAAGTATCTATCTTGGGAATTATTAAAACATTGTAGATAATATATGCACTGCACCTAAAATAGGACCTAGCATAAATTTTACAATCAGTAAGTGGTAGCTATTATATCATTATTATTAAATTGAAGACATATTCTGCCTTTAGTATGTAAAGTCTTCTGATATCCCGATTTATCCTGACAGATTTATGTCCTGTTGCTACCTCCACATTTACCAAACACTCCCCATGAATCTTATTTACAATACCCCTGATAGTACTGTTTCACCATTTGGAGAGTTCTATCACCACTCCTCCTGTAGAAGGATGATTTTCTACAACATAAAATGCTACCTTTCTAATAAAGTTCTAATTCCCGAAAACTTTGTATTCTTTGTCCCTTTCTATTAGCACTCAAAATATTACATCTTGCATGTAGTCTTAGCACCAAATTTATCTTCTTTTTATCTCCTGGCTACCCTCAAATGCAGATTTTTATTTTCTTTATATACATGAACAGGACAAATCCATGTGTTTATCATCTGCAATACCTTGACACATTAAACACTTTACAAATACTACAGAATTGAAATATAGCTTGGGGCCAGCGCTGTGGCATAGCAGGTAAAGCTGCCACCTGCAGTGCTAGCATCCCATATGGGTGCTGGTTTTGAGTCCTGGCTGCTCCACTTCTGATCCAGCTCTCTACTATGACCTGGGAAAACAGTGGAAGATGGCCTAAGTGCTTGAGTCCCTGCACCCACGTGGGGAACCCGGAAGAAGCTCCTGACTCCTGGCTTCAGATCAGCTCAGCTCCAGCCGTTGCGGCCAACTGGAAAGTGAACCAGTGGACCGAAGATCGATTCTCTCTCTCTCTCTCTCTCTCTCTCTCTCTCTCTCTCTCTCTCTCTCTCTCTCTCTTTCTCTGTGCCTCTCCTTCTCTCTGTGTAACTCTGACTTTCAAATAAACCTTAAAGAAAAAAGAAAAGAAATATAGCTAATATAGCTCTAAGGAACGGCTTACCTCTTAATTTCCTTTAACAGTGACTGACAGTTTTCAACTTGCTTATCCTTTCAAAATTTGCATTTTAGTAATTAGTTTCTTAGTCTTTTAGTGCCTATTAATGAATTTTAGATAAAAGTATGCTACAATTCCCCTCCACAACACACACATATACCATCTTATTCTTTCCATAGTCCCCTCTATAAGATTAAAAAAAGAAAGAAAGAATAGAAGACAGAGTAGGACAAAACAGAATTCTCCTCCTTCCATCTATGCATTCCCCGTGTGGCAGAAACATTCTTCAGGACTCCTGAGCTTGACACTGTAGAATGGTCTTTAACATCTCCATCTTCTGCACCCCACACCCACTCAGTAACCAACACTTGTTCACATTTTCCAGATATTCCTTAGTTTCAACACTTTTCCCCTTCTGTTTCAGTCAGTGCAGAGCCACATCAGCTTATGAAGAGATTACTGTAGCAGCCTTCTTGTTCACCATTTCACTTTGACTCTCTTCCCTCTCATATTCATCCTGAACACCACAGTCATATTGGTCCTCAAAAATCATTGATTCCATTATTTCATTCACAGAAATATTTACACCTAAACTTACATATCATACACATAATGCTCCAATAAATATTTTCTGAATTTAAAATAAATTATTGGCCTCTTATTATCCTTCATGGTGACATACAGGTTCCCTGGCCTAGAATTTTAAGTGCTTAACCAATCAAACCTCTTTATCAGGGCATCTCCACAAAAAACGAGGCCACATTCAATATTCTTAACCACCAGTCATATTGATTTGCATATAAAAAAGGGAGACTACCATATTTGACTGTGCTAAGCACAATTTATTAACATTATTTATTCACCACATAAAGATAAAATAGATGATGACACAGATTCAAAAACTTACACAGCTTTTTCAAATTCACAAACTACTAATTCTTCCACCTTACTCTGAAGTTCATGCTATTCCCACAGCAGCATGTTTTTTCAAACATGTAAAAGTCTTGAATTGTTTAATTAGCAAAATATTTTGTAGCAGTAAATTGACAGTAAAAAAGGAAACAAATGAACTCTTTTTAAAAAATACTCATATTTTTACCAATCTGTATTTTACTCAATTTTCTTTCATTTACAGAGGAAAAAAAATTGGCATACTAATTTAGAAGTATAATTTACTTAAAAATTGTTATGCATTGAATTTACCTTAAAATGTTTAATATTTATACTCAACACTTACCTATTACATTCTACACTTTAAGGGAATAAATATCTATTAGGAAAAGCATGAGAAGGCCTAAAGTTTTGGTCCAGGAGGTTAAGCCACTTGCAATGCCAGTATCCCCTACCAGAACACCAGTTGGAGTTCTAGCTGCTCCATTTTCTATATAGCTCCCTGATGACGTACCTGGGAAGGCAGCAGATGATGGCCCAAGTACCTGCCATGCACATGGGAGACCTCATTGAAGTTCCAGGCTCCTGGCGTCCACCTGGCTCAACACCAGCTGTTGCAGCCATTTGGACACTTAACCAGCAGATGGAAGATCTGTCTCTGTCACTCTATCTTTCAAGTAAATAAATAAATCTTTAAAAATTAATAAAAGCAAAAGAGGAAGACTATTTTGTAAACTTAATGCCGTGCTACATAACACTGAAATAGCAAGCCCTAATTTTCAAAAACACCATCCAAGAGGCTGGCGCTGTGGCGCAGCAGATTAACGCCCTGGCCTGAAGCACCAGCATCACATATGGGCGCCAGTTCTAGTCCCCGCTGCTCTCTGCTATTGCCTGGGAAAGCAGTAGAAGATGGCCCAAGTCCTTGGGCCCCTGAACCCACGTGGGAGACTCAGAAGAAGTTCCTGGCTCCTGGCTTCGGATTGGCGCAGCTCCAGCCAATGCAGCCATCTGGGAAGTGAACCAGCAGATGGAAGACCTCTCTCTTTCTCTACCTCTCTCTGTAACTCTTCAAATAAATAAAATAAATCTTAAAAAAAAATTTTTTTAAAAATACCATCCAAGAAAAACAAAATAAAACTTGCTGAATCTATGTCATGGAAAACTACCTCTAATAATCTTCCTAACAGTTTGTGCTTCTTCTATTGAGTCATTATGATATTTCTTAAAGGCCTTCCCATATACAAGCTAATGTCCTATCAGTTTTAAATGTTAACTTATGGGGCTGGCTCTGTGGCTCAGTGGGTAACACCCTGGCCTGAAGTGCCACATCCCATATGAGCGCCAGTTCTAGTCCTGGCTGCTCCTCTTCTGATCCAGCTCTCTGCTGTGGCCTGGGAGGGCAGTGGAGGATGGCCCAAGTCCTTGGGCCCCTGCACCCACATGGGAGACTTGGAAGAAGCTCCTGGCTCCTGGCTATGGATCAGCATAGCTCTGGCCATTGCAGCCAATTGGAGAGTGAACCATCGGATGGAAGGTCTCTCCTCTCTCTGTGTACCTCTGACTTTCAAATAAATAAATAAACCTTTAAAAAAATAAATAAATGTTAACTTATTTCTGTGTATTTCCAATTATAAATCAAATCTTTGCACTTTCTATATGAAACTGAAAATTTACACAAGAAAAAAAAGTTATATCAGGAGTCAGCACTGTGGCATAGTGGGTTAATCCACAGTCTGCTGTGCCAGAATCCCATATGGGCTCCAGTTTGAGTTCTGGCTGCTTCACTTCTGACCCAGCTCCCTTCTAATGTGCCTGGGAAAGCAGCAGAGGATAGCCCAAGTCCTTGAGTCCCTGCACCCACGTGGGAGACCCAGAAGAAGCTCCTGGCTCCTGGCTTCAGACCAGCCCAGCTCCAGCTTTTGTAGCCATCTGAAGGTTGAATCATCAAATGGATGATCTCTCTCTCTCTGTTTCTCCTCTCTCTCTCTCTCTGTAACTCTTTCAAATAAATAAATCCTTAAAAAAAATAAGATTTCAAAAGAATCCTTTGAAGACATTCTCACTTTTGTACCATTTGTCAATACATATTATACATTTATATATTATATATGGCACCATACATACATACACACACACACACACATTCACACACTGCCACCACAAACACAGAGCCAGCCATGAGATCATCATTGGTAGATGTGTACAGTGAGATATGAAGAGCAACAACAGAAGTGTTTATGTTCCCTACCACAACAATCCTTTCACAACCTGGAACATTTAGAATCAAGAATCAGACTATCTGAAGTTTCAATATCAAAAAAGCAGTACTGCTTTCTAAACATGTCTTTTAAAAGATTTCCAGAATAGGTAATCCTTTCAGTCTAACCACTGTCACATCCAGACTCTTACTTCTGGGAAAAGGAAAGAAAAAGTGAATATAGAAAAAAGCAACACAGAGAAGTGACTGGAGGCTCCTAAAAACTCCGGACACTCTGCATAATCCTGCCCTAGGTTATTCAATCAGACACACCAGTTGTCCTCCACTCTTCTGAGTACTTAGCAGCAAATGGAAGCTGGAGCTAGTTTATGTCTTGAAATTGAAGGAACAGCCTCTCTGAAGATGATTTTGACATCCTATCATCAATACCTAGATAGAAAGGCAGAATTTTCCTTATTCCTTAGCCCCATTGCTGTATCACAAATCAGGCAATTAGAAAAAATAAATATTGAATGCAGAAAGACAGCTTTTCTGTGCACTTTATTATAAAGATCAACATGTAAGTAAAGCAAAATGATAGCTTAATAATGAGGCAGTGAGGAAATATAACAGGAATCCATTAACAAAATGCATTCAATAGAGTTAAGGAAATACCATTCTAAAATAAAAAACACAAACAAAAAAATCCCAACATTTAGCATCAGCAATAATAGCACAAACACTGGAAATCTTTTTAAGATTTATAGATTGGGGCCAGCGCTGTGGCGCAGCAAGTTAACACCCTGGCCTGAAGCGCCAGCATCCCATATGGGCACTGGTTCTAGTCCCGGCTGCTCCTCTCCCAATCCAGCTCTCTGCTATGGCCTGGGATAGCAGTACAAGATGGCCCAAGTCCTTGGGCCCCTGCACCCATGTGGACAACCAGGAAGAAGCTCCTGGCTCCTGGCTTTGGATCGGCGCAGCTCTGGCCGTTGCAGCCATTTGGGGAGTGAACCAGAGGGTGGAAGACCTCTCTCTCTGTCTCCACCTCTCTCTGTAACTCTTTCAAATAAATAAAATAAATCTTTAAAAAAATGTATAGATTATTTATTCGAAAGTGAGAGTTACAGAGGGACAGAGAGAGACAAGGAGATAGAGAGGGAGGGTGGGAGGAAGAGGGAGAGAGAGAGAGAGACGGAGAAGGAGAGGAAGAGGGAGAGGGAGAGGCAGAGGGGAGGGAGAGGGAGAGGGAGAGGGAGAGAGAGATTGATCTTCCATCCAGTGGTTCATTTCCCAGATGGCCTTAATGGCTAGGGCTGGGCCAAGCTGAAGCCAAGTGCCATAAGTTTCATCTGGGTCTCTTACATGGGTGCACTTGGGCCATCTTCTGCTGCTTTTTCCAGTCCACTAGTAGAGAGATGGGTCACAAGTAGAGCAGCCAGGACTTGTACTGGTGCCCATATATGATACAGGTATCGCAGGTATGGCTTTACTTCCTACACCACAATACCAGTCATGCTGGGAAAATTTTAACTCTACTCTTTGGAAACTTTAATAACCACATGATTTTTTTTCTAAGGATATCACTATTAAGTGACTATAGTAATACTTCCCAAAGACTCATTCAAAATGCTTCAAGGTTTTAGTGTATCTTCCAAAGTAAATGAACCCTAGAACTCCAAGAGTAAACCTTGTATTAAGAGGTTACTGCTCTAAAAAATGTTATAAAAGAAGAAAGATCTCCAGGGATGGTAAGGCCCCTTATCATCAGAAATTGCTAGACATAGGATCCTCCACTTACTTGATCCTTACTGATCATTGGAAAACTCTGAGAAACTCTAATTCCAAGTTAATGAAGAGTCATTTCTTAGTTGGCCCTTCTATTCTTTGGGTAGCAATAGTCAAAGACTTCAAACTCTCATCCAACTATTCATTTTGTGATAGTCCTTTTAGTATCCTAATTCATGGTAGTACTCTGTAAAATTCTAGAAGTAATGCTTTTCTTCTATAATGGTGACCCAGAGTAGAAATTATTGTTACAAAGAGGCTTGGAGAAATTGTTCTATATAAGTACTGTGCTACCTTAATTATAATGCTGATAGTCCTGGGACCATCCATTAACTTTGTTGTTGTTAAAATTTATTTATTAATTAATTAAATTATTTATTTGAAAATAAGAGCTACACAGAAAGAGAGAGATCTTCCAGCCATTAGTTTACTCCCCAGATGGCCACAATGACCAAGGCAGAGCCAGAATGAAGCCAGGAGCCAGGAACATCATTCTGGTTTCCAACAAGGGTGCAAGGGTCCAAGCTCCTGGGACATCTTCTGCTGCTTTTCCCAGGCCATTAGCAAGGAGACAGATTAGAAGTAAAGCAGCCGGACACAAATCAGTGCCCATACGAGATGTCAGTATCACAAGCAACAGCTTTACCCTGTACACCCACAACACTGGCCCCATCCAGTAACTCTTTTTTTTTTTTTTTAATTTTATTTATTTACTTGTGAGGTCAAGTTACAAAGCGAGAGAGGTAAAGATAGAGAGAAAGGTCTGCCATCCACTGGTTCACTCCCCAAATAACCACAACGGCTGGAGCTGAGCTGATCTGAAGCCAGGAGCTTCTACCGGGTCTCCCATGCAGGTGTAGGGACCCAAAAACTTGGGCCATCTTCCATTGTTTTCCCAGGCCATAGCAGAAAGTTGTATCAGAAGAGGAGCAGCCAGGCCTGGAACCAGTGCCTATATGGGATACTGGCACTGCAGCCAGAGGATTAACCTACTCTGCCACAGTGCCAGCCCCAAACCCACTATCTCTTAAAAAAGGCTACATATAATCCAAAAAATCAGTGGTATTCACAGATTTTTAAATCAAAGAGTCCAATTTCATCAATTTTAGAAATTATTCTAGAAGTAGAAAGTACATATTTTGGCAAAAAGAGATTTTCAAATGGTCCTTATACTTTTTCCAGGGATTGCAAACACAGCTGCTACAGACAGTAAGCAAGTATGTAAAGCAAGCCATGAGTAAGAGCAGTACACTGAAGAGGAAATGTGCAAGCTCAGTTTCACTGAAAGAATTAAAAGATAACTTTATTGGAGCCGGTGTTGTGGTGCAGTGGGCTAAGCTTCTACCTGCAATGGCAGCACATACCAAAGAGCCAGTTTGAGTCCTGGCTGTTCTGCTTCCAGTCCAGCTCCCTACATATGTGTCTGGAGGACAGCAGAGGATGACTCAGATGCTTGGGCCTCTGTCACCAGCACAGGAGACCTGGTTGGTGCTCCGGGCTCCTGTCTTTGACCTGGACCAGCCCAGGCTCTTGCAGCCATTTGGGGAGTAGACCAGGGGACAGAAGATGGATCTCTCTCTCACTGTCGCTCTCTCTCTCTCTCTTTTCTCTCTCTCCCCATCTCTGTCATTCTGCTTTCAACATAAATAAATCTTTACAAGAAAAACTAAAGAACAAAAGATAAGTTTACTTTGGTGCAAAAACATTTGAAATTTATGCACAGTTACTGAATAATACACATTATTCATGAACTTTTTAAAGAGCCATCCTATAGTCCTAATATTAATCTTTCAAAGTTTTAAGAAAAGTCAGAAAAATTGCTTTTATGTATCGTCCAATTCCTAAAAGTTACTTTGTTGTTTTTTCCTCAGCTAGCCAGAGAAAACAAATCCACAGATGAAATAAGATCTGCAGGATGTCATTAACCTTTCAACACCCTCTCTTCCCAACCAATAGAAAACTGTGACCACTACAGATGCTGGTGAATCTTGTTTACTTTTAAAATTTCTAATAAATACAAAACTTTCCACTGAAATATGTACCATGCCTAATAATTTATTTAATAATACCTTTCTAGGTTTAATTTCATTAGTGTTGCTACAGTTTAGGACTTTTCACTTCAAACTTTATAGCAGATGGCTCCACATTAACATTTTCAGATGTAACATTTTGTAATTGTCCTGAAAAGACAAGACAATGGGGCTGGCGCTGTGGTGCAGTAGGTTAATTCTCCCCTGTCTCACTGGCATCTGATATGGGTGCCAGTTCTAGTCCCGGCTGCTCTTCTTCCAATCCAGCTCTCTGCTATGCCCTGGGAAAGCAGTAGAAGATGGCCCAAGTGCTTGGGCCCTGCATCCACATGGGAGACCCGGAAGAAGCTCCGGCTTCTGGCTTTGGATTGGCGCAGCTCCAGCCATTGTGGCCATTTGGGGAGTGAACCAGCAGGTGGAAGACCTTTCTCTCTATCTCTCCCTCTCACTGTAACTCTACCTCTCAAATAAATAAATAAAAATCTTCAAAAAAAAGAAAGTGTCTTTAAAAAAAAGACTGAGACTACAATATTACAGAAATTTACAGCTTTGACTGTTACAGATTACAATAAATACAACTCCTATTTATTTATGTTTTCATTAGCTACTAATATTTATGACCATTTAAAATTTTCCTTTTTTAAAATATTTATTTATTTATTTGAGAGGTAGGGTTACGGACAGAGATGGAGAGACAGAGAGAAAGGTCTTCCATCACAGGTTCACTCCCTAAGTGGCTGCAAAGCCAGAGCTGAGCCAATCTGAAGCCAGAAGCCAGGAGCTTCTCCCTAGTCTCCCATGCAGGTACAGAAGCCCAACCATTTGGGCCATCTTCTACTGCTTTCTCAGACCATAGCAGAGAGCTGGATCATAAGGGAATCAGCTGGGACTAGAACCAAAGCCCAAATGGGATGTTGTTGCCACAAAAATACCTTTTTAAAAATATTCCTCAGACCCAGCACTGTGGTATAGCAGATAAAGCTGCCGCTTGCAGTGCCAGCATCCCATATGGGTGCCAGTTCAAGTCCTGGATGCTCCGCTTCCAATCCAGCTCTCTTCTATGCCCTGGGAAAGCAATGGAAGACAGCCCAAGTGCTTCGGGCCCTGTACCCATGTGGGAGACCAGGAAGAAGCTCCTGGTTCCTGGCTTCGGATCAGCCCAGCTCCAGCCATTGAGGCCATTTGGGGAGTGAACCAGCAAGTGGAGGAACTCTCTCTCTCTGCCTCTATTTCTCTGTAACTCTGCCTTTCAAATAAATAAATAAATCTTTAAAAAATAAACAAATAAATAAAAATATTCCTCATGAATGGAGTTGTGACACAGTGGGTAAAGCCACCACCTGCGACACTGGAATCCCATATGGGTGTAGGTTGCAGTCCTGACTGCTCCACTTATGATCCTGTTCCCTGCTAATGTGCTCAGGAAAGCCGTAGAAGATGGCCCAAGTGCTTGGGACCCTGCACCCACATAAGAGACCTGTAGAAGCCCATAGCTCCTTGCTTTGGACTGATTCAGCCCCAGCCATTGAAGCTATCTGGGGACTGAACCAGCAGATGGAAGAAATATGCATGCACTCATGTTTCTTTGTCTCTCTTTCTCTCTCTCTCTCTCTCTCTCTCTCTCTCTCTCTGTGTGTGTAACAGTGCCTTGCAAATAAATAAGAAATAAATCTTTAAAAAAACATATTCCTCAAAGAAGTACATTAAAACCTAGGAGGAGGGGCCAGCACCATGGCTCACTTGGTTAATCCCCCGCCTGCAGCACCAGCATCCCATATGGGCACCGGGTTCTAGTGCCGGTTACTCCTCTTCCAGTCCGGCTCTCTGCTGTGGCCCGGAAAGGCAGTGGAAGATGGTCCAAGTGCTAGGGGCCCTGTACCCAGGTAGGAGACCAGGAAGAATCTCCTGGCTCCTGGCTTCAGACCAGGAGGAAGCACCTGTCTCCTGGCTTCAGATCGACGCAGCGCCGGCCATAGCAGCCATTTGGGGGGTGAACCAACAGAAGGAAGACCTTTCTCTCTGCCTCTCTCTCTCACTGTCTAACTCTATATGTCAAGTAAATTAAAAAAATAAAAATAAAAACCTAGGAGGATAGCTAGTCACTAATAAGGAAAGACATGTAACTCTCACCAGATTTCAAAAGCAGCTCAACTAAAATACCTAGCACTATGACTGCCCACTTTGTTTCACTTATGAGTATATGAAATTTTTCATATTGACATAAGAAAATTTTCCCAGGTTGAGTAAAGAACACTGTCTTTTCTCCATCATTTTTCCCATGATGACCTTCTGACATACTCAAAATATTTATATCAAAATAGACAGAGATACATAGATTACTATTATAAGGACTTAAAAATCTTAATATAGTTTGCTTCAAGAAGTCATCCTTTTAGCCATTTAAACAAGCAAGAAGAGACATTTCAACTATATGTAGAGAATTTTTTTCACTAATGATGTTTTAAGAAGGTATTTTTTTTTCTCTTTTTTTTTTTTTTTTTTTTTTTATTTTTGACAGGCAGAGTGGACAGTGAGAGAGAGACAGAGAGAAAGGTCTTCCTTTTGCCGTTGGTTCACCCTCCAATGGCCGCCGCGGTAGGCACGCTGCGGCCGGCGCACCGCGCTGATCCGATGGCAGGATCTTCTCCTGGTCTCCCATGGGGTGCAGGGCCCAAGGACTTGGGCCATCCTCCACTGCACTCCCTGGCCACAGCAGAGAGCTGGCCTGGAAGAGGGGCAACCGGGACAGGATCGGTGCCCCGACCAGGACTAGAACCCGGTGTGCCGGCGCCGCAAGGCGGAGGATTAGCCTGTTGAGCCACGGCGCCGGCTTAAGAAGGTATTTTAATAGTGTAAGTTATTAATTGTAAGGCTGATAATGGAATTCTCAAAATAGATTATATTTCAGAATCAGGATTTAACATGACAAGTTTATGCATTATACTAAGTGTATAAATGGCTATGTAACAATAAATGATTATTTTACATATTCTCAAACTTTCTAGGCCAAATAATAAGCTTCTGACTCCTGATTGTTACTATAAATGCATTCACTAATAAGAGATATATTATTTATTCTTTCATAATTTTTCTAATCATAAATATCACCTTACAGAATGTTTTCTTGAAGTTATCACTTAAATATATTATTATTAAATAACTAAGAAATCACTAGAAAATTCTTCTGTAAAACAAAGAAAAAGTCTGATTCAATTAAATATTATTGTGTTCATTCTGTATTAATCAAAATAGCAAGTGAGAGGGCCACAAAAATGAAACTCTGCATAGCGACAGACATTAGGGTTGGTAGGGATCTATTAAAACAACAACATAGCCTAATATTACTCTCATGGAAATGAGTAATGCTCTTACTCTGTGGTCTCAATCCTGATTGCACAGTAGAATCATCTGCAGAATTAAAAAAAAAAAAATACCAGTGACCTGTCTATGTCACATCCCTTCTGCTAAGCACCCCAGGAAAATTTGGTTCATTTGTTTACTTGGTATTAATATTTTTTTAAATGACTCTCAGCTCATTCTAGTGTAACCAAGATTGAAAACTAGTCTTGTCTTATATGAGGCCAGTCTAAATGAAAAAAAATTATATAACAAACACACATATAATGAAAGTCATGTTCTTTTCCCTATTTCTGTCTTCTCTTATAGTCCTCAAATCCTTGTTGAGAAAGGGAAGACAGCCAGGATCTTATAGAGAATATGTACAATTTTAGGTAGAAACATAGAAGAGACCATGGAAAGTGGAAATAGTGTACCCATCTGGTAGGGAAAAAAATGCCCATATAGGGCTATATGTTTTTGATAAATGACTGCATTTTTCCACATTTTATTATACTACCTGAGATGACATCAGTTGCATACTCAATTATCTTAAAAACTTTCTTATTAAAAAAAATACAATTCTCCAGAAATACTTTCCCTGTAAGTCTGTTTGGTAAGATCATTGTTCTTGCTAATAACAGGACAACACCTGGTGAATTTAAGGAACCAATGTTCTGATGGTAGAGCTGTGAAGACAAATAATTC
The DNA here is from genome assembly GCF_033115175.1 of Lepus europaeus. Classification (NCBI taxonomy): domain Eukaryota; kingdom Metazoa; phylum Chordata; class Mammalia; order Lagomorpha; family Leporidae; genus Lepus; species Lepus europaeus. The sequence continues at coordinate 120,327,902 of NC_084829.1, forward strand.
TTAAAGAATGAAACACTTTGGGAAGATAAACCTAAGAGACTCAAGAATATTAAGTGCTCAAAAAGTTAAGTCAGAAAAAAAAAATAAATAGAAATAGAACCACCTTGACTAAACGACCTTTAAGATTCCATCCAACTCTGAGATTTTAAGATTCTAGGAAAATGCCAAAGATAAACATTTCCTCCTCTTTTCCTTTCCTACTCAAGAGTTCCCCACTCCAGGCCGCTGCTGTGGCACATCAGGTTAAAGCCCCGGCCTGCTGCACGGGCATCGATGTGGGCTTTGGTTCAAGTCCCAGTTGCTCCACTTCCGATCCAGCTCCCTGCAGATGCACCTGGGAAAGCAGCGGAGGATGGTCAAGTGCTTGGGCCCCGGCACCCACTTGGGAGACCTGGAAGAAGCTTCTGACTCCTGGCTTCAGATCAGCTTAGCTATAGCAGTTACGGCCATTTGGGGAGCGAACCAGCAGATGGAAGACCTTTCACTGTCTCTTCCTCTCTCTGTCTATAATTCTACCTCTCAAATAAAATCTTTTAAAAAATAATAATAATTTGCCCACAACAGTGAATGTTTCCACAATAAACACAAACTGCACAGAATTTTAAAAACTGCCTCTTGGAATACCCACATCCCACACAGGAGTGCCTGGTTAAAGTACTGTCTACTGTAAGCTTCCAAACCAGCTTCCGGCTAATGTGTCTGGGAGGCAGTAGATGATGAGGGCCCCAGTACATGGATTTCTGCCACCCACCTGAGAGATCCAGTTAGAGGTTCTGGCTTCTAGCTTTGACCTGACATATCCCTAGCCTGTTGTGAGAATTTGAGGAGTGAACCAGCAGTTAGATGGAAGATCTTTCTCTCTCACTCTTTTTCTTTTCTTTTCTTTTTTTTTTTTTTTTTTTTTTTTTGACAGCTAGAGTTAGAGAGTGAAAGAGAGAGACAGAGAGAAAGGTCCTCCTTCCATTGGTTCACCCCCAAATGGCCACCACAGCCAGAGCTGTGCCGATCCAAAGCCAGGAGCCAGGTACCTCCTCCTGGTCTCCCATGCGGGTGCAGGGCCCAAGCACTTGGGCCATCCTCCATTGCCCTCCCGGGCCACAGCAGAGAGCTGGACTGGAAGAGGAGCAATTGGGACTAGAACCCGGTGCCCATATGGGATGCCGGCGCTGCAGGCGGAGGATTAACAAAGTGAGCCACGGCGCCGGCCCCTCTCTCACTCTTTCAAATAAGTAAATAAATCGTCTAATACTCATATATGACATTGGCAGGAGTTCCAGATAAGTAGAATTCCAAAGCACCCAAAAATCAGTAAACATAAGAAGAAAAATTTTAAATGTCATCTCTGTGAGATCAAAATGAAATACAAACACTGAATTAAAAATACTACTACTAATAATAAAGGGGGCACCAGAAGATAGACTTTTAATTTTAGAGGATTAACTGAAATTACATGGACCAAATGAAAAGAAAAACATAGGTCTCTAAAGATCTTTAATGCTCAAAGGGTCTTTAAATCTATAAAGGTGCTTTTAGGTGTGGGTGTTTGGCAAAGGGGTTAAGCCACCTTACTTAAGGAGCCCAGGAAGCCTACATCCCATAGTGGAGTGCCCAGCTCCACCACTTCTGATCTGCCTACTAATGCACACCCTGGGAGACAGCATATGATGGCGAAAGTTCTTGGGACCCTGACACTAATGCGAAAGACCCACATTGAATCTCAGGCTCCTGGCTTCCAGTCCTTTCCTGCCCAGTCCCAACTGCTATGGGCACCTGGGGAGTGAACCCGTGGATGGAAGATATCTCTCTTCCTTCCAAACAAAAAAATAAATAAATAAATAAATTTTAAAGAATCAAAGAAAGGTCCTTCAACATTTAGCTCAGATGCCACTCTTTCATTAAAGTTTTCTCTCCTGATCCCTCCAGAGTACGGTGTATTGCTTATCTGGCACTTACATTCCCAACATGCATCACAGACACTTGTGTATGTGCTTTATTTCGTCTAGGAACTTAAACTATTCCAGAAGAAGCTAATAAGTTCCTCATCTCAGTACTGTATTCCTTTACTGCACTCAGAAGGCATACTTGGTGCAAATCACCAAAATACCAAACCAGCAAGCTCAGGGATCTTGGGGACTCATTAATTCCTTGAAATAGAATTGTTTTGTAAATATAAATAATTTACAATTAATGTTACTATGCTGCCCAGGAGGAAGAAAAAAGGAAAATTAGGATATGTTGCTTTAGAGTAGGCAGAAGGTTTAGAAAATTCGTAAACAATACTGACAAATTCAGCACTTAGGAAAATAAAAGAAAAAACGAATCTCTTACTTGGAAGCGATTTTAACAACAATAATCAAATGAACAATCCTTATCTAACTGCACTTTAACCTATTCTAGCTCAATGTACTGTTTGCTTAAGACATCAAAGGCATTTTACTTGTGAAAATTTTCATCAGTTTCCTCCAGATGTAAGAGGATCTCCTCGGCGCACTCTAGGGACGGAGCACCCGTGATTTTCTCCTTCACGCTCAGGAACAACTGCCTCAGCATGGCCTGCAGCATCGCCTCGTCTTCGCTGGAGAAATGCGCCATCCTCTGTTGGAATCAAACGTCCACAGCCATTACTTTGGGTCCCTGCAAATACCGCGCACTGCGCACGCGCAACCCCACCCAGCTCCGGCCCGCGCGCAGCGTCGTTTCCTAGGAGACCAAGGCGCGCGCTGGAGCGGGCTCCCTCAGCGGTCCGAGCGTCTTTCAGGAAAGCAAGTCGCCTTACTTCTGAGGAACCGCGAGCTCCTGAGGCTCCGCCTTTAGTACTTGTCGTTGCCAGCCTGCAGTACCAACTGAGCTCAGGCTGCCTCGACGAGTAACAAACAACACGTCCGGAAAGGCTCTGCTGGGCGGGCCTATGGCAGAACGTCAGTGCGGCGCGTGACGTCCGCTCGTTGACGTGGCATCCTGCGGCGGGGGTGCGCCCTCTACGACGACCTGACTGGGCTGTGGAGAAAGTTAAGGTGCGCTCCCTGAGGCGCTGGATGTGACAGGGACAGCACGCAGAGAGAAAGGGGTCTAGGTAAAGAAGATAATAGAAGTGAAACTGAAAGTAGCCTGAAAAATTTCAGTGGAAGAGAGTGGTGTCGATGTGTCGCAATGCTGCTTTTCTAATAATGGTTAACACTCGTTGAGCTTCTAAACCCTTTTAACAGGGCCTTGCGAGGAGCTTTGAAGGCGATTTCTTCATAATTAGCGAGAGGAAAGTGAACAATTACAATACAGTGCCATTAAGTGCTCTTCTAGAGATAAGATGCCATGTAATTTCTGTGGAAGTTTATAATTACGTTTTAACCTAATTCAGGAGTTGAAAGAAACAAGGAGAAGGAAATTGGGCGTTTAAAGGATAGGGGCCTGAGAGTGTACAGTATTCGGCACTTGGATTAATAGGCTTAAAATTGGTCGCATCTGGAAGAATCTAATTTAGTGTATTTTAAGGGAGGAGACTACTGACCCTGCAAGTTATAGGACTTGGATTCCAGGGAGACACTGTGAGATGTATATAAGATCACTCTGCAGGGACTGGCCATTGTGCCACAGAGTTGAGCCGTCCTATATGAGCACCCATTGGCGTTCTACTCCTCTGAACCAGCCGCTGCCACCCTTGTGGGAGACCCAGATTGAGTCAGGCTCCTGGCCCTTGTGGCTATTTGAGGAGTGAACCGTAGATGGAAGACATATCTGTCATTAGCAAAGCCACCCAAACCTCTGCTGTTCCTCCCATTGGTGCTGCCTTGTGCACATTCAGAGCGTTTAGACACAGCAGGTTTCAGATGCCCAGCCCACTCCCTCTAAAAACCTCTATCAGCATGGGCTTCGGGCAGCACCGGGACTGTCCCTGGAGCCTACCTGAAGGTTTAGGGTTCCGTGGCTTCTTCACTTATGCATACAGAGCATCCATCAGGTGTCCTCTTGGGCTCTGGGCCTGGCATTGAGGGCCAGGGAGCCCTCATAGGAAGAAAGTCCCCCATACATCGACTCCTCACCACAGCCAAACGTCCGGTGAAATTCCTGGATCAAGGCAGTAGAAGATGGCCCAGGTCCTTGGACCCCTGTACCCACGTGGGAGACCCGGAAGAGGCTCCTGGCTCCTGGCTTTGGATGGGTGCAGCTCCAGCCATTGCTAGTTGGGGAGTGGAAGACCTCTCTCTGCCTCTCCTTTCTGTGTAACTCTGACTTTCAAATAAATAAATAAATCTTTTAAAAAATGAAAAAAAAATTGATTGATTGATTGATTGAATGTCAGAGTTACAGAGAGAGAGGGAGAGGCAGAACAAGAGCTTCTATCTGATGGTTCACTCTTCATGTTGCTATAACAGCCAACACTGCACCAGGCCAAAGCCAGGAGCCAGAAGAAGCTTCATTCAGGTATCCCACATCAGAGGCAGGGGCCCAAACACTTTGGCCAACTTTGCTGCTTTCCCTAGACCACTATCTGGGAGCTCGATTGGAAGTGGAGCGGCAGGGACACGGCCCAGTGCCCACACAGGGTACCAGCATCACAGGTAGCAGCTTTACATGCTACACCACAATGCCGGCCCCTATACTTGTATTTTGAAATACCCCCAAAAGTAAAATTGCATGCACTGAGAACTAATATTCTAAAGGATATACATTATGGAGAAGGAAAATAACCTTAAAAGAATACTTGAGAAACAAGAAGGAAAAATGATAAAGGAGGGGGAGTTGCATTGGGTAAAAATAAATTTTTTCTACAAAATAATTATAAATTGCCAACATAAATATTATCTACAGCATAATTTTATTATTACTGTAATTTGGGGGGGGGGTGAGCAGCGCTGTTGCATAGCGCATAAAACCACCACCTACAGTGCCAACATCCTATATGGGCGCCGGTTTGAGACCCAGCTGCTCCACTTCTGATTCCAGCTCTCTGCTATGGCCTGGGAAAGCATTAAAAGATGGCCCAACCATCAAAGAAGGAGGTACCTTTCTCTGAAGGGAGGAGAGAACTTCCACTTTGACTATGACCCTATCGGAATAAGATCAAAGTCGGTGAACCCTAAAGGCTTCCATAGCCTTGGCAACTCATGACTAGAGCCTAGGGAGATTACTGACGCTATAAACAAGAGTGTCAAATTGTTAAGTCAACAACAGGAGTCACTGTGTACTTACATCTCATGTGGGATCTGTCCTTAATGTGTTGTCCTATGTGAAGTGATGCTATAACTAGTACTAAAACAGTATTTTTACACTTTGTGTTTCTGTGTGGGTGCAAACTGATGAAATCTTTTTTTTTTTAATTTTTGACAGGATGAGTGGACAGTGAGAGAGAGACAGAGAGAAAGGTCTTCCTTTTTGCCGTTGGTTCACCCTCCAATGGCCCCCGCGGCTGGCGCGCTGCAGCCGGCGCACCACGCTGATCCGATGGCAGGAGCCAGGTGCTTCTCTTGGTCTCCCATGGGGTGCAGGGCCCAAGAACTTGGGCCATCCTCCACTGCACTCCCTGGCCACAGCAGAGAGATGGCCTGGAAGAGGGGCAACCGGGACAGGATCGGTGCCCCGACCGGGACTAGAACCCGGTGTGCCGGCGCCGCAAGGTGGAGGATTAGCCTATTGAGCCGTGGCACCGGCCTGAAATCTTTACTTAATATATACTCAATCGATATCATGTATATAAAGATAATTGAAAATGAAAAAAAAAAACCTGGTATTAAATTGGAAATTGCATAGAAAATTAATTAATTTTTTAAAAATATCATGTAAGATCTCTGTCTTTAATGTGCTGTACATTGTGATTTAATGCTATAACTAGTACTCAAACAGTATTTTTTCATTTTGTGTTGCCATGTGGGGGCAAACTGTTGAAATCTTTACTTAATGTATACTAAACTGATCTTCTGTATATAAAGAGAATTGAAAATGAATCTTGATGTGAATGGAAGGGGAGAGGGAGCGGGAAAGGGGAGGGTTGCGGGTGGGAGGGAAGTTATGGGGGGGGGAAGCCATTGTAATCCATAAGCTGTACTTTGGAAATTTATATTCATTAAATAAAAGTTAAAAAGAAAAAGTGGCCCAAGTCCTTGGGCCCCTGCACCTGTGTGGGAGACCGTGAGGAAGCTCCTGGCTCCTGGCTTCAGATCAGCTCAGCTCCAGCCATTGCAGCCAACTGGGGAGTAAACCAGCAGATGGAAGATTCTCTCTCTCTCTCTCTCTCTCTCTCTCTCTCTCCCTCTCTCTCTCTTTTTCTCTGCCTCTCCTCTCTTTGTGCAACTCTGATATTCAAAATATAAAAAAAAAAACTCAACCTCAAGTGTTTTTTTAAAAATTGTAATTTTTGAAGGTTAAAATGTGTAGAACTAAGACTCATGGACCTACAGTGAAACCACAAATATAAAATATCAACAATGAATTGGGAAAAAGTATTCAATAACTCTTAAGACATTGTTATCATTGTTACCCATTTTTTTTTTTTACAGGCAGAGTTAAACAGTGAGAGAAACAGACAGAAAGGTCTTCCTTCCATTGGTTCACCCCCTAAATGGCGGCTACAGCCAGCGCACTGCGCCGATCCCAAGTCAGGAGCCAGGTGCTTCCTCCTGGTCTCCCATGCAGGTGCAGGGCCCAAGCACTTGGGCCATCCTCCACTGCCTTCCCAGGCCACAGCAGAGAGCTGGATGGAAGAGGAGCAACCAGGGTACCGGCACCGCAGGTGGAGGATTAGCCAAGTGAGCCATGGCACCAGCCTATTACCCATTTCTAAAACCTTTAATTTCATATCACTTATTCCTAAATACAGATATACACTAAGCATTTGCTAGTTTTGTAGGTTTACAATGTTTACCTTGCTGTAGCTTTAGTTTCTTTGAAGATTTTTTTTCAAATGTCTATCATTTTTGAATGGTATGTCTTTTTTTAAGATTTATTTGTTTATTTGAAAGGTAGAGTTACAGAGAGGCAGAAGCAGAGACAGAGAGAGGTGTTCCATCTGCTGGTTCATTCCTTAAATGGCTACAACATCTGGAGGGGGGCTGATTCGAACCGAGGAGCCAGGAGCTTCTTCCAGGTCTCCCACAAGGGTGCAGGAGCCCAAGGACTTGGGCCATCTCCCACTGCCTTCCCAGGCCACAGCAGAGAGCTAAATCAGAAGTGGAGCAGCTGACACCTATATGGGATGCCGGCACTACAAGTGGCAGCTTTACCTATTACGCCACAGTGCCGGCCCCCTATCATTTACTTTTACATAGTATTTTAATTTTTTCATTTAATAGTTGGCTGTATTACTAATTTAATTTTTAATATTTAAGAGCCTATTTCTTAAGTTAAATTACTTCTCTGTTTTATCATTATTGGTGGTACTTTATACTATAAAAATCACATAGGAAAGCAATCTTAAGGATTAGCAATCTTAAAAATTCACTGCAAAGTAAAAATTAACTGCATGGCTACTAACATTTATTTATTTTTCAATATTTACTGTGTGTAATGGAAATTTTTTAAATGATTTTTTTAAAGATTATTTATTTGAAAGGCAGAGTTGCAAGACAGGGAGAGAGAGAGAGAGAGAGTGAGAGAGAGAGAGACAGAGAGAGAGAGATCATCAATCTGCTGGTTCACCACCTAAATGGCCTCAATGGCTTGGACTGGGTCAGGCCGAAGCCAGGAGCCTATATCTCCATCTTAGTCTTTCCTGTTGGTGCAGACACCCAAGTACTTGAGCCATCATCATCTGCTGCTTAGGCATATTAGCATGGAGTTTGATTGGAAGTGGAGCACTCAGGACTCCAAGTGGTGGCTGTTTGTGATTCTGGTTTCACAGGTAGTGGCTTAACCTGCTGTACCACAATGCTGGTCCCAAATGCAAGCTGTAGCAAGCATTTGGAGAGTTGATCAGTGGATGGAAGATCTCTACATCTCTGTGTCTTCCTCTACCTTCTTCTACATCACTCTACTTTTCAAATAAATAAAAATTTAAAAAATTAAAATAAAATGAACCCATACATATATGGATAACTGATCTTTGACAAAGATGCTAAGAATTTTTATTGGAAATATATAGTATTTCAAATAAATGGTAGTGGGAAAATCTATCCACACATGTGCAAGAAATAAAGTAGACCCCAACTTCTCACCATGTACAAGAACCAACTCAAAATGGATTAAAGACATAAATGGAAGAACTGAGACTTTGAAACTATTAGAATATGAAACAGGAAAAAAAATTCATGACATTGGAAAGGACAAAGATTTTTCTGGATCAGATTTCAAAAGCACAGGAAGCAAAAACAAGAATACACAAATGGCATTTCATTGAACTAAAGTTTCTGCACTGCACAGGAAACAACAGAGTGAAGACACAACCATCAGAATTAGAAGAAATATTTAGCTATACATCTGACAAGTTTTAAATATCAATAACAATAAAGAAAATAATCTAATTACAAAATTGATAGTATATCTAAAACAGACATTTCTCAAAGGAACACATACAAATGGCCAAAAAGTAAATAAAAAATGAACATCAATAATTATACTTTTTCATTATGCTATCAAAAAGTCAAAAGGTAACTAGTCAGATTAAGGGATTGGATTAAGATGCTAGAGTAGCGAGGAAGCTTACCACTCTAGTCTAGGAGAAGATAGTTTTAAAAACATGGAGAGAGTGCAGTCTCAGGGAAGAATTAGGGAGAAAACAGCGGAGGCGAGTCCTCACATCTTAGAGGGAAAACAGGCCTACGTGGAGGATGTAGATATGCACAATCAGGACCCCAGCAGCTAGAAACCTCCACAACAGCTTTGGTTTAGAGGTGAGACCAGACTGCAGAAGCCCAAGCTGCTGGTGATAAATACAGGAAAAGCTTGGATAGAATTGAGCTTGGAGCCCTTTGGGGGATAGTGTATCTGCCAAACTAGAGGAGAAGAAAAAAGGAGGAGGAGACATTTCTCTCTCTGTGGTCACCCTGCAATGGCATCCTGTGACAAGGTGATAGAGAGTGGGCACCACTTTGGACATACGGAATAGCTAGCAACCAGCTGAGTGGAAAATCGTGAGTTTGGTGGGGAGACCTGATTGGAGGTGGGTGCTTGTGACTGTGGGAATCTTGTGTGCTAGACTATGAAAACACTGAGACTGTGTGGGAATGCTTAGGATGTGGCTGGGACTATGAGAGACTCCACATGCTCAGGGCTCTCTGGTTCTCTGCTGAGGGACATTGCTGGGGAATCTGTACAGATCCTTTGTGTGGTCCTTGTGGAAGTACAGACAAATCATATACCCAATGTGGCTAGCACCCAGGCACTGGTCCCCTTTGAGGAGAGCAATAGAGCTGAGTCTATGCCAACAGAACAGAAAAGCCTTCCCTCCGATTTAAAATAAAGAGAAAGAAGAGATCTACTATGCCCAACATGGGTGTCACCTTAACACACCCTTCACCCTGGAGCACTGAACCGACCTCCTGGGCCACACTCACCACACACCTCTAGGTATTCCCTCAAAGCAGACACTCCATTTATCCATACATAGTCCAAACATAAAAGCCGCCAAAGCAGAAAAACAAAGAAGCAACCAACAAGTATCTCCACAAATGCCAAAAAATAAATGGACCAATTCAAGAAAAAAGAATAAGGAACACAACGTGATGCCCCCAAAAGAATACTATACTTCAATACTAGATTGTGAAGGTGAAGAGTTTGAAGAAATGCCAGAAGTAAAATTCAAAAAAATGATCATAGGATTACTTAGAAGTAATCAGAAGCAAATACAGGAACTATTGGAATCTGTACATGACAAGAAAGAAAATTTCTTCCACAAAATTGAGATCTTAAAGAGAAAGCAAACTGAAATATTGGAAATGAAGAAATCAATATTAAAAAAAATGAAAAATGCAATGGGAAGCCTTAAGAACAGAATCAGTGAAGCAGAAGAAATAATATCCAATGTAGAAGACAAATCGCAAGAAATTATCTGGTCAAACAAAAAATGAGAGGAAATTATAAAACTAAAATAAACTGTTGGGAATCTACAGGTTACATGCAAATGACCCAACATATGGGTTCTAAGAGTTCCTGAGGGTGTGGAGAGAAAGGCTTAGAAGGACTTTTTAGTCAAATAGTAGTAGAAAATATCCCTAATTTGAAGAAAGAAAGGGACATTCAAGTACAGGAAGCACGTAGAACTCCTAATAGACCAGAAAATATCTTCATCACAACGCATTGTAAACAAACTCTCCACAGTAAAGCATAAAGATTCTAAGATGTGCATGAAAACAACACCAGATTACTTTTATAGTAATTACTAATGATTCTTTTTATTTCTGTGGTGTCTGTTGTTACATTACCTATTTCATATATAAGTCATTGATTTTGGTCTTCTCTTTCCTTTTTTTTTGGTTAATTGGGCCCATGATGTGTCAATTTTATTTTTTCAAAAAACTAATTCTTCATTTTGCTGATCTTTTGGAATTTTTTTGTTTCAATTTTGTTTATTTCTTCTCTAATTTTAATTATTTCTTACTACAAATTGCTGTATGCCAACAAACTGGGAAAAAAAATAGATACATCGCTGAACTCATGCAACCCACCTAAATTGAGACATGAAGACATAAAAAATCTAAACAGACCCATAACCAAAACAAAAATTGAATCAGTAATAAAGACCCACCCAACAAAGAAAAGCCCAGGACTGGATGACTTCATGTTGAATTCTACCAGACATTTAAAGAAGAACTGACTCCACTTCTTCTCAAGCTATTCAAAATAATTGAGAGGTAGGGAAGCTTCCCAAATTCTTTCTATGAAGTCAGCATCATCTTAATTTTTAAACCTGAAAAAGATGCAGCTGAGAAAGAGAACTACAGACCAATTTCCCTGGTGAACATATAAGCAAAATCCTCAATAAAATTCTAGCCAATTGAATCTAACAACACATTAGAAAGATCATTTACCTGGACCAAGTGAAATTTATCCTTGGTATGCAGGGGTGGTTCAACATTCACAAATCAATCAATGTGATACATCCCATTAACAAACTGAAGAAAAACTGAAGGACAAAGACCATAATGATTCTCAATAGATGCAGAGAAAATGTTTGACAAAATACAACACCGTTTCATAATGAAAACTCTAAGCAAATTGAGTGTAGAAGAAACATTCCTCACCACAATCAAGGCAATTTATGACAAACCCATGTCCAGAATTCTATTGAATGAAGAAAGTTGGAAGCATTCCCAATGAGATCCAGAACCAGACTGGATGACCACTGTCACCATTGCTGTTGAATATAGTCCTGGGAGTTTTAACCAGAGCCATTAGGCAAGAAAAAGAAATCAAAGGGATACAAATTGAGAAGGAGGAAGTCAAATTATCCCTATTTTCAGATGATGTTATTCTATATATTGGGGATCCAAAAGACTCCATTAACTGGCTACTGTAACTCATAGAAGAGTTTGTTAAATTCACAGGATATAAAATCAATACTCAAAAATCAACAGCCTTTGTATACACAGACAATATACCAGGGCTGAGAAAGAACTTCTAAGATCAATTCTGTTCACAATAGCTGCAAAAAAATCAAATACCTTGGAACAAATTCAACCAAGGATTTCAAAGATCTCTATGATGAGAATTACAAAACATTAAAGAAAGAAATAGAAGAATATTCAAAAAATGGAAAATTTTTCCATGTTCATCAATTGGAAGAATGAATATCATCAAAATATCCATTATTCCAAAAGCTATTTACAGATTCAGTGCAATACCAATGAAAATACCAAGGACATTCTTCTCAGGTATAGAAAAAAAATGCTGAAATTCATATTGAAATTCAGGAGACCCTGAATGTCTAAAGCAATCTTATACAAGAAAAACAGAGCTGGAGGCATCACAATACCAGATTTCAAGAAATACTACAAGGCATTTATAATCAAAACAGTCTGGTACTGGTACAAGAACAGATGGATAGACCAATGGAACAGAATGGAAATGCCACAAATCAATCCAAGCATCTACAACAAACTTATATTTGACCAAGGAGCTGAAATCAATCCACGGAGCAAGGACAGTCTCTTCAATAAATGGTGTTGGTAAACTGATTTCTACATGTAGACATATGAAGCAAGACACCTACCTTATACCTTACACAAAATCCACTGAAAATTGATTAAAGACCTAAATCTATGATATGATACCATCAAATTATTAGAGAACATTGGGGAAACTCCGCAAGACATTGACATAAACAAAGATTTCTTTGAAAAGATCCCAGAGGCACGAGCAATCAAAGCCAAAATTTACAAATGGTATTACATCAAATTGAGGAGCTTCTGTGCTGCAAAAGAAACACTCAGCAAAGTGAAGAGGCAACTGACAGAATGAAATTATTTGCAAACTATACAACTGATAAAAGATTAATAACCTTGGCCGGCACCGTGGCTTAACAGGCTAATCCTCCGCCTTGCAGCGCCGGCACACTGGGTTCTAGTCCCGGTTGGGGCGCCGGATTCTATCCCAGTTGCCCCTCTTCCAGGCCAGCTCTCTGCTATGGCCCGGGAAGGCAGTGGAGGATGGCCCAAGTTCTTGGGCCCTGCACCCACATGGGAGACCAGGAGAAGCACCTGGCTCCTGGCTTCGGATCAGCGAGATGCGCCGGCCACAGCGGCCATTGGAGGGTGAACCAGCAGCAAAAAGGAAGACCTTTCTCTCTGTCTCTGTCTCTCTCTCTCTCACTATCCACTCTGCCTGTCAAAAAAAAAAAAAAGATTAATAACCAGAATATATAAAGTGATTAAGAAACTCTACAAACAAACCAGTTAAGATATGGGCAAAGGACTTAAGCAGACATTTTTCAAAAGTGGAAATCCAAATGGCCAACACATGAAAAAGTGCTCAGGATCACTAGCCATCACAGAAATGCAAATCAAAATCACAATGCTGTTTCAACCCCCACCCCCAGTTAGAATGGCTTTCATAAAGAAATCAACAAACAACAAGTGCTGGTCAGGATGTGGGTGAAAAGGTACCCTAATCCACTATTGGTGGGAATGTAAACTGGTCAAGCCACTATAGAATATTGTATGGAAATACCTCATATGTCTGAATATAGACTTAATATCTGACCCAGCCATCCCACTCCTGAAAATTTACCCAAGGGAAATTAAATCAGCATATGAAAGTGCTATCTGCACCCCATGTTTATTGAAGCTCAATTCACAATAGCTAAGTCATGGAATCAATGCAAATGCCCATCAACTGAAGAATGGATAAAGAAATTATGGGATGTATACACAATGAAACACTACACAGCAGTTAAAAAGAAATTAATTCTGGTCACTTACAACAAAATGGGTGAATCTGGAAAACATTATACTTAATGAAATAAGCCAGTCCCAAAGGGACAAATACCACATGTTTTCCCTGACCTGTTATAACTAATAGATCACCTACAAGGCAATCTGTATAAGTGAAATTGACACATTAAGAAACAATAACTTGAACAATTTTTGTTATGACTATTGAAGAATAGGGTTTTTTATACTATTTGTTGAACTCTTAACATAGAGTTAAACATACGTGTATAAAGTCAATTGAAAAGAGATGTCAGTAAAAAATAAGAGTGGGAATAAGACAGGGAGGAAGAAGAGGATTTAGGAGTATAGGTGGAAGGATGTGCATATTGGTAAGAATCATCATGTCCTTAAAGTTGTAGTTATGAAGTATATGAAGTTTATAAGTGTAAAGCTGTATAGTTCTGCATAAATATCTATGGAGTTACTGCTAAGGGGACAGTAAAAACTTGCCATGGGTAGTAAAATCCCCTTAAGCTGCATAGTAAAAGTACTATCTTAAGTGTTAAAGTGATCATATGGATAGAATTAAGGATCTGGTAATAATAATAGATAAAATTACAAGGAATGAATGCTCCAACAGGGGAAGCAGTCCACACAGCAGACTTATAGAATGACAGTTGCTTTAAATAGCACTCTGACCCCAGCATCAGCCCTTAAGGCATTCTGGCCTGGCTGAAAAATCCAAGAGAGTATTTCAGGCATGGAAAGCAAAAATGCTGTGGCAAAACATGTCCTACATGAAGGACCTTGGTGGGTGAGACCTAGTGGAAAAATGATCATCAAGGAAGGAGGTACTTTTCTCTGAAGGGAGGAGAGAACTTCCAGGTTGCTTATGGCATTGTCTAAATACTGATGGAGTTTGTGGGCTCAAAATGCTTCCATATCCTAGGCAGCTCATGTCAAGCGCATCAGGTGATCACTGACATCATATATAAGAGTATTAATTGTTAAATTAACAAGAGTCACTGTGCACTAACTTCCCATGCAGAATCTCTGTCATCAAAGCCTTGTATTATAATTATGTCTAAGTACTCCCAACAGATGTATCATTCTTGGGCGCTTCATTAAAGTTAATTAAGTTTCTGAAAAAAAGAAGAAGTGAAATTAACTTCAAGATGCAATGAATTTGAACAGCACTTGTCTCTACTGTTGAGGAACAGTTTCTTTTTGTTTTGTTTTGTTTTCTGTTTTTTTGTGTTTTTTTCTATGCAAATTGTTGAACTCTTTACTTAGCATAGAGTTGGTCTTTTGTGTATAAGTTCATCAAAAATGGATATTAGTGGAGAATGGGACTGACTGATAATGGGAAAAAGAGGAAGGGGAGGATTAGGAGAGTGGTTGGGAGAGTGGATATGGTGGGAAGAATCACTATATTCCTGAAGTTGTACTTATGAAATACATGAAGTTTGTATTCCTTAAATAAACATTTTCTTTGGGGGGAAAATAAATTTTAAAAAAAAGGAAAAAGATAACTAGTATTGGTAAAGTTGTGGAGAAAAGGGATCCCTTGAGTAGTGTTGGTAAGAATGTAAATTAGTATAGCTATTGTGAAAAACAGTATGGCGCTTCCTCAAAAAACTAAAAATAGGTCTACCAAATGATCCAGAAAATCCACTACTGGAATATTTCCAAGGGAAAGGAAATTTTTCCAAAAGATATCTACATTCCTATGTTTGTGGCAACACTATTTACAATAGCCTAGAAGTACAAACCTAAGTGTCCATCTACTGATGAATAGATTAAAAAAAAATATGGAACATAGTGTAATATTAGCCATAAAAAAGAGACCAAATCTTAATTGTGACAGTATGGGTGGACCTAGATTTCATTATATTAAGTGAAATAAGCCAAGCAGAGAAAACAAATATCACAGTATTTCATTCATATTTGCAGTGATTTAAAACTAGTTACCATAAGCTCAAGCAGTGAGAGGTAGGAAGGATGAGCAAAGGTTGATTAGTGGGTAATAGGTAATAACTTTATTAGGGTATATGATAATTATAGATAATGTCAATATACTAAATATTTCCCTATTTTAAAAAGACTGGAGGCTAGAATTTTGGATATTTTCACCATAAAGAAGTGTTAAATGTTGTAAAAGGTAAATATATTTTTCTGTATTGGATATTAAACAATGTATGCTTTTACCAAAACACCACATAATACCCCATGAATATGAACAACTTCTATATCTCCGTTAAATTTTACTTAACATATAATAAATTATTTAGCTAGGCTATATTTACTCTTTGCTACTTTTATGGTTTTTTTTAAAGATTTTATTTATTTATTTGAGAGGCAGAGTTACAAGCAGAGAAAGAGAGGTCTTGCATCCACTGGTTCACTCCCCAAATGACCACGACAGCTGGAGCTCAACCAATCCAAAGCCAGGAACCAGGAGCTTCTTCTGCATCTCCCCCATGGGTGCAGGGGCCTATGCACTTGAGCCATCCTCTGCTGCTTTCCCAGGCTGTAAGCAGAGAGCTAGATCACAAGAGGAGCATCCAGGACTCAAACAAGAGCCAATGTGGGATGCCAGCACCGCAGGTCAAGGCTTAACTTACTACTCCAAAGCGCCAGCTCCTCTTTGCTACTTTTGAAATATCTTGAGCTGGCTCCGTGGCTCACTAGGCTAATCCTCTGCCTGCAGTGCCAGCACCTCAGGTTCTAGTCCCAGTTGGGGCGCCAGATTCTGTCTCGGTTGCTCCTCTTCCAGTCCAGCTCTCTGCTGTGGCCCAGGAGGGCAGTGGAGGATGGCCAAAGTGCTTGGGCCCTGCACCCACATGGGAGACCAGGAGGAAGCACCTGGCTCCTGGCTTCGGATCGGCACAGCGCACTGACCACAACGCACTGGCTGTAGCGGCCACTTGGGGGGTGAACCAATGGAAAAAGGAAGACCTTTCTCTCTCTCTCTCTCTCTCTCTCTCTCTCTCCCTCCCTCTCTCTCTCACTGTCTAACTCTGCCTGTCAAAAAAAGAATCTTTTCCAATCTAGTTTCAAACCCAGATTCAAAAATAGCCTTTATCTTTTGTAATATTTAAGATTTTAGTGATAATGCATTTATTCACATATTTCTCTCAACAATTCCAAATTATTTTCCTGTAAATACTAACCATGAGCATTAGGTTAACACACTTTAAAGGTTGCAAGGCATTAAAAAACATTAGAATTGGAAAAAGTAATCTATGTAATAAAATTTGGTGACTTGAGTTTTGCAATTTGTAAAAGCTGAGTAATCTTTTTTTCTAATACAGATATAAAAAATTGCTAACATAAACCAATAATGTTCACAATATTCTGGTAGATTATAAAATTACAGCAAAATGTCAAAGGTACTGTTAGACTGCTAACAGTAAGTACTGAGAAATTTTTAAAGCCATCATCTATCATTTCAGGAAACTTATTTTTCTATTAAGTAAGGTCACCCATATAATATACATTTGTTATAACTAGAAATACCCTAAAAGAAACATTTTACTGGATTTTTATGACAGAATAATTATTTGGCCTCTTAAGTATGACAAGTTGAATACATAAATTTATCTTTAATCCATCCAGATACTTAAATAAAATAATTAAAAAATACAAAAGACACTAAAACAAACCTACCAGGGCAAACAGACGTGAGAGCAAAAGAATAGTTCATTCACCTATGGAAAGCATAGATGAAGGTTTACCTATTCATATATGGGATTAACAGTTTGGGGAGGAACTTTTAGGAGTTGCAAGTGGTAAGATTTAGCTGGAAATCTCATGTCTTCCTATACAAGCAAGTAAATTGTGGGAAGAATTTGCTATAAGTCAAGCTGTACATAAAACAGATTCAGCAGGAAGCCTTCTGAGTGTGAGCAAGCTTCAATGTACAATAACAAAAAATAGTCAAAAGTTTAAGTGTCCTCTTAGTGTTTGTGGGAATATATCAGAGCTTATCAAACACAGGCAGATATATTCAGAGGAAAAATCTTTGGTGTGAAAGCAATGCAGGCATGGATATACTTAAATGTCAATGACAAACTAACTAGAAAGAAAAAACCTAATCTATTTGGAAAGAAAGAAATTGGTTGGAAGACAGCTCACCGATGTCATGTAGCTATGCCCTACAAAGATTTAGTGATCCATGACTTTAAAATACTAATTATAACATGATGACTCATGAACTTTTATCTCTAGTCCTAACATTTCACCTGCACTGTAAATTCAACTGCCCATTGAATATTTCCAGCTTGATAGAAAATAGGTCACTCATAACTTAGCACTTCCAAATAGAAATTTAAATATTCTATATCTCTCCTCTTTCTTTGTTTTTGAGTTTCTTTTAAATTTTTTATTTATTTTCATTTTGTTTGGAAAGTCAGAGAGACAATAACAAGCAAGAGAGAAACTTTTCATCTGCTGGTTCACTACCCAAATGATCATAACTGCCAGGGCTGGGCCAAAGCCAGCAGTCCAGAACTCAATCCAAGTTTCCCACATGAGTCACAGGGGTCCATATACTTGAGTCATCAATTGCTGCCTCCTATGGGGCTCATTCAGAGGAAGCTGAAATCAGAAACGGAGCCAGGACTCAAACTCAGGCATTCTGATATGGGATGCAGGCATCCAAAGTAGTGTTTTAAACATTGTGCCAAATGCCCACCCTCCATTTTTGAGTTTCTCTACATCCATAAATACACATTTCCAATAGCTGAAGCTGAAATTCTGAAGTTATCCTTAACTATTCTCTTTCAATCATATACCCTATTTCAGGAAATTCTACCAACTCCAATATCAAGGAGATGTATCCAGAATCTGTCCATTTCTAACCACACTCAGTGATACCCACTCAGTTCAGGACACCATCTACTTACCATCTGATTTCATCTCTATCTAATCTTCCTCTACTCTCCCATAGCCAATCCACTCCTCACAGAACTTACTGCTATTCCTGTACACACTGAGCATTCTCTTACCTCAAGCCTTCAATGTTTTGATTCCCTCTGACTGGAATGCTCTGCCCTTCAGTATTCAAGTAGGTTGTTCTCTCACTTCCACCAGATTTCTTCCAAAACATCAGTAGAGTTCCTAACTGATCACCTTATGTTTATAAATAAATAAATAAAAATTCTCTTTCCCAATCATTATTTAGAAAGTTTTCTCAAATCCAGTTACTTCCTAGGCAGTTAAAGAACCAAATAAAAGAGGCAGCAGTGTGGGACAGTTGGTTAACTCACTACTAGGGATATCTGCATCCCGTATCAGAGTGCCTCATTCAAGTCCTGCCTCTGCTTCAGATCTGAATTCCTACTGATGCACACCCTGGGACGCAGCAGTTGATGGTCTAGGTACTTGGGTTCCTGCCATCCACATGGGAGATCTGAATGGTGTTCTGGATCCTGGCTTCAGGCTGGTCCAGTCCACTCTATTGTGGGCATTTGGAGAAAAAGAAATGGAAGATTTCTTTCTCTCTCTTTCTCTTCAAATAAACAAGTAAAAAGATAAATAAAACTTTTTAAAATATGTTTTTAACTTTTATTTAATAAATATAAATTTCCAAAGTACAGCTTTTGGATTATAGCAGCTTTTTCCCCCCAAAACCTCCTTCCCACCCACAACCATTCCATCTCCCGTGCCCTCTCCCATCCCATTCACATCAAGATTCATTTTCAATTATCTTTATATACAGAAGATCAACTTAGTATATACTAAGTAAAGATTCCAACAGTTTGTATCCACACAAAAACACAAAGTATAAAGTACTGTTTGAGTACTAGTTATACTGTTAATTCACACAGTACAACACATTAAGGACAGAGATCCTACATGGGGAGTAAGTGCACAATGATTCCTGTTGTTAATTTAACAACTGACACTATTATTTATGACATCAGTAATCTGTCATGAGCTGCCAAGGCTACGGAAGCCTCTTGAGTTTGCCAACTCCTATCTTATTTAGTCAAGGCCATAATCAAAGTGGAAGTTCTCGTATCCCTTCAGAGAAAGATACCTCCTTCTTTGATGGCCCCGTTCTTTCCACTGGAATCTCATAGAGATCTTTCATTTAAGTCATTTTTGTTTTGCCAGAGTGTCTTGGCTTTCCATGCCTGAAATACTCTCATGGGCTTTTTAGCCACATCCAAATGCCTTAAGGGCTGATTCTGAGGCCAGAGTGCTATTTAGGACATCTGCCATTCTATGAGTCTGCTGTATATACTGCTTCCCATGTTGGATCATTCTCTCCTTTTCAATTCTATCAGTTAGTATTAGCAGACACTAGTCTTGTTTATGTGATCCTTTTGACACTTAATCTTATCATTATGATCAATTATGAACTGAAACCGATCACTTTGACTAGTGAGATGGCATTGGTACATGCCAACTTAATGGGATTGAATTGGAATCCCCTGGCACGTTTCTAACTCTGCCACTAGGAGTAAGTACAAGTGAGCATGTGCCGAACTGTACATCCCTCCCTATTTTATTCCCACTCTTTTATTTAACAGGGATCACTTTTCAGTTAAATTTAAACACCTAAGAATAATTGTGTGTTAATTAAAGAGTTCAACCAATGGTATTAAGTAGAACAAAAAAATACTAAAAAGAATAAAATAGTAAGTTGTTCCTCGACAGTAACTACCCAGTGATATGACAATTTGTATACTCTCTCTATATATATTAACTACCACAAATAAGAGAAAACATGATATTTATCTTTTGTCTGGCTTATTTTACTTACAATAATGATTTCCAGTTTCACCTATTTTGTTGCAAATAGCAAGATTTTATTCGCTTTTGTGGCGGATTAATATTGCATCATGTATATATACAACATTTTCTTTATCCAGTCATCAGTTGATAGATGTATAGGTTAATTCTATACCTTTTCTATTGGCAATTGAGCTGCTATAAATGTGGGAGTGCAGGTACCTATTTCATATGCTGATTTCATTTCCTTTGGCTATATTCCCAGTAGTGCCTTCCCTATATTTGATCAGAGAATTAGTTCCAAAGTCTTATGGTGCTATGCCTCTTTAAGATTATTCATGATTTTCTCCATAGCTTTTAGGATGAAGTTCTGTTTCCTCAACTTAATAATTACTGCCGTTGAATGTGTCTGAAGCATACCTCTTCTCAGCCTCATCTTTTATAATTTCCTAAATGTTCCCAGCAATCTTTCTTTTGTCAATTATTTCCAAGCTGATTACTCTTAATATTCTTCCCTTCACAATAAATGCTTTATCTGAATTTTAATAGCTTAAGTGATTTTTGTAGATAATGTTACCTACCTTCACATATGAATTTGTGAAGAAACTCAACATTATTTTACCACAAAAAGGAAACAAATAACAAAGAAATAAATTTATAATATATGTATTCTGATATGTAAATTGCTTGACACAGGGAGTAGACACTTAGCCTAGTGGTTAAGATACCTAAGTCTCACATTAGAGTACCTGGGTTCAATTCCCAGCTCCAGGTCCTGAATCCAGCTTCCTGATAATGTAGATTCTTGGAGAAAACAGTGATGCCTCAAGTAGTTGGTTCCTGGTACCATCATGGGAGATTGGATTGTATTCCCAGCTCCTGAAATTAACTGACCCAGCCTTGACTATTGTGGGCATTTGAGGAGTCAACCAGAAGATAGGAGTGCTACTTCTGCCCCTCTGAAAAATATTAAAAATAATTTAAAGAAATAAAATAAAATGCTTGACCTAAGAGTTTAAGAAACATCATTGAATTAGTCATATATTTACACTTACAAGTCAAGCTCCATGACTGAAAATGACAAATGAGGTCTGATAAATATGTGTACGGTGATTTGAACATTACAGAATGTAGACATGTATCTAAACTTCAAGTTGGGTACACCTTAGGTTACCTTACCACAGGTCATGGAAAATATGGCATTTCTCTTTTTGGAACTGACTTACTTCACTAAGTATAATGGTTTCCAGTTGCATCCATTTTGTTGCAAAAGTGAGGATTTTTTTTAACCACTGAATAGTATTCTATAGTGTATATATATACCATGATTTTTTTATCCAGTTATCAGTTGATGGACAGCTTGGTTGATTTCATAAAATATAATGCATAGAAGTGAAATTGACATTATGAGTTTTGATGATTGTTTATAGCCCTTGGCTCAACTGGAACAGTGCTTTCTTTTTCTTCATGCTGTTTGTTGAACTCTTTACTTAGTGTAGCATTAATCTTATGAGTATGAAGTAAACTGAAAATATATCTGTAAAAATTAAGAGTGGGAATAGGAGAGGGAGGAGCATGGGCAGGAAGGAGTGTAGGGTGGAAAGTATCACTGTGTTCATGAATCTGTATATACGAAATACATAAAATTTGCATACTTTAAATAAAATACAAAAATAAATTAATCAAGGGGGCTCCAAGATGGCAGAATAGGGAGGGAGCTCACTGACAGTCCAGGAAAAGATATTTAATAAAAGTGGAGATAGGGAAGTCTCAGGGAAGAGTTAGAGAAAAACTGCAGGGGAAACTCTTCTGGAATTAGAGGGACATGGTGGATATACATGGAGGACATGAGTACCCATGGCTCAGGAGCCCAGCTGCCGAGAATCTTCTCCTCAGCACCAGTGCAGGAAAGAGAGGTGAGGCAAAACTGCAGTAGCCCGATACACTGCCAAAACAAATCATTATTTTTTGACCAGAATCTGTTGGTCATTAATTTACTTACAAAATTAGACTTATTTTTTAAAATAAGTATATTTGTACATATTTATTTATTTGAAAGGCAGAGTGACAGAGAGAGTGGAAGAGACACAAGAGGGAGAGACCTTCCATCTGCTTGTTCACACTCCAAATGGCCTCAATGGCAAGATCTGAGCCAGGACACAGCAGGAGACAGGAACTCCATACTGGTCTTCCACATAGGTTGCAGAGGCCTTAAACTTGGGCCATAATCTGCTGCCTTCCCAGGCACATTAGAAGCAAGCTGGCTTGGAAGCAGAGCAATCAGGATTGGAATTGGCATTCTAATAGGGGTTTCCATTGTTGGAAGCTGTGATATAACCTGCTGAGCCACAACTCCAGCCACTAGACTTAAGTCTAAAAAAATTCCCCTATGTCTATAAAAGCTATGATTTGTAATTATAGCTATATGACAAAGCTTCAAAAAGTTCATAGAAAATGGAATTACAAGATAGCATGAACTTTTCATGAATTTTTTGAAACCCCCTTATATTTCTATATTAATTTTGTCAGTTGAGGGGCCAACGCTCTGGCATAGCAGGTATAGTTGCTGCCTGAAGTGCTGGCATCCCATGTGGGCACCAGTTCAAGTCCCAGCAGTTCCACTTCTGATCCATCTCCCTGATAAAGTTCCTGGGAAAACAACAAATGGTGGTTCAAGTCCTTGGGCCCCTACATCCATGTAGGAGACCTAGAAGAATCTCCTGGGTCCTGGCTTCATCCTGACCCAGACTTAATTGTTGTGGCCATTTGGGAAGTGAACCAGCTGATGGAAGATCTCTCGCTCTCTCTTTCTCTATCTCTCTGCCTCTCCTCCTCTGTAACTCTTTCAAATAAATAAATTAATCTTTTTTAAAAAAAAAGTGCCATTGAATAGTAAGCAAACTTGAGGGCTAATAAATAAATATTGAATATTTGTATAAGTATGCATCGGTACTAATTATCATATATTCTGATTTTTCTCTTGATTTACAACTCCACTTATTGCAGGAGAAATATTAAAATATATTAATATTATTTTTTTGCCCCGCTACCTATGCATAACTAATTCTCTTTTACATGGGTTTGGCTGTGCAAATATACCATGTGATGGAAGAATTAAAAGTAGTTTGATCCAAATTGCTTTATGTTGAAGATGACAAGTTTGCTTACAAAGATAATATGAATTCTAAAGCATAAGAGGGCGAGAAAGACCAGGTTCTGAGGTTGGCTTTAGGAAATGTTTTCAGGGAGTAATGAAGATGAGTGTGTAGGATGAACTTTATGCAGTTGGCAGAAAAGAAGATTTAAAGAAAGTTGGCTACATAGTATAACTGAAAGTCTTCTTCAATGTTTTTTGCAAGATTTGGTGGTTTTGGCTAAAAAATTGCTTTACAAGTGTGTAGGGATGTTGTGATGTATGTTTTGTTTGTGACTGTGTTTCTTCTCCAATTACATACCATTTTTGGTTGACTCTGGAGTAAGAACAATGAGATCCAGGCTCATATGGACTGTGATGTAGATTATGGATTATTGCTCTATAAAGTGGTAGATATTTAGTCTGATTTCAGAGATGTTGAGTCCTATTTTTCAATTTTTTCCAAGTTTATCTGTGGGCTATAACATAATAAAATAGATGACTAGAAAGTTTATGTATTCTGTAGTTTCTATTTGGCTACAAGTACCAAGTAGTTTATAAGTAAGTATTTAAGTCTAGTATGCTATCACACAAATTAAAACAGACTGTGGTACGATAAGTGCTCAATGTTGTATAACCAACATTTATTGAATGTTTACTCTGTGCCAGTGGTTTTTCTGGGCTGATGATATGCATTAATTCATTTTATATTCCCACCATAAATATGTAACAAACTAGTTTTTCCCTACCTTTTCAGAAAGGAAAGTGAGATACAAAGAGGAAATAAGAAAAATAACACACTCAGTATCATATGACACTAAATTAACCTCTATATTATACTTTTTTAAAGATTTTTTATTTATTTATTTAAAAAAGTTACACAGAGAGAGAAGAGGCAGAGAGGGAGAGAGAGAGAGGTCTTCTATCCAATGGTTCACCCCCCAATTAGCCGCAATGGCTGGAGCTGTGCCAATCCGAAGCCAGGAGCCAGGAGCCAGGAGCCTCTTCCTGGTCTCCCACATGGGTGCAGGGGCCCAAAGACTTGGGCCATCTTCCACTGCTTTCCCAGGCCAAAGCAGCAAACTGGATCAGGAGTGGAACAGCCAGGTTTCAAACCAGCGCCCATATGGGATGCCAGTGTTTAAGCCCAGGGCATTAACCCACTGCACCACAGCGCCAGCCCCTATATTATACTTTTTTAAATTAATGTTTATATTTAATTCATGAACTATAAAACATTGCATTACTGAGACTTCCAAAATAGAAAAAGAAATTGTAATATAAAACATTTCATGACTAATAACAATTAATTATTTACATTATGAATTTCAAAACATCCTATTTTCTTTTCCATGCCTTCCTTCTCAATAATACAATGTATTCTGTACTGGATTTCATTAATGTGCTATTTCAATCAATATGTGTGTCTTGTTTTCTAGCTAGAGTTGCCTTTGTTATCAATGGTTGACTTATTTGAGAAAAAAATAGTAAATGTGTTTTGTGCTTTTTTTTTCCCAATGTGAGGGGAAAAATCTATGACAACAGATCTCTGCCCATATATGGTCCAGAAGGATAGAAGCTGTCTGAAGAAAATAATTAGATAGTGAGATAAGTAGATAGAAAGATAACTAGGTAGGGAGCTACATAGATTGCTAGCTAGATTATATGTTGTAATTTATTCAATATTTGCTGTCTATATTTGGCAAAACAAGTAAACATAAATCCTATTGTTGGATCTAGGTTGTTTTCTGAGAAAATTATATCAGATTTCTTTAATGTTGCTCCAAAGGCATAATAGGGCCAATTGGTGTGAATTCTAGGCACACAGTGTCATTTCAAATTCATAGAGAGAAAAGCATATACATAACAGAAATATGAAAATGGCCCAGAAGAACACTAAAAAACCAGTCTGTAGATAAATGTAGACAATGATCATCATGATAACATTCCCAATCAAATAGTGAGGAGTAACCTTTCCTTCAATTCAAAGAGAAACATTTTGGGGGTGACCTATACTGAGGCCTTATCAGGTTCATCTCCATAGTTGTTGAAATTAAATTGCTTCTTCCATAGGGAATTGCGTGAAAAAATAACTAGCATAGAACAACAACTGAAGAAATCACTTCCAAATACAGTTCTTAAGGGATTGTTTTAAGAATGGTGAGAGGGACATATAAAACAGTTATCTGCACCCCATGTTCATTGCAGCACAATTCACAATAGCTAAAATATGGAATCAACACATATGTCCATCAACTGTTGACTGGATAAAAAAAATTAGTGTATAGATATGCTATGGAGTGCTACTCAGTTATAAAAAAAAAAATCCTGACTTTTGCAACAAGATGGACATGTTGTGCTTGAGTGAGTGCAAACAGTGGAGTACCACACATTGATAAAATTTGACAGTCCTCTATGGCTGGCGGTGGAGAGTGGGCTCATGCCCTAAAGAACTCTCTACCCCAAAGCTCAAAGCAGCAGGGTTTATAAAGTCAAAAACCACAAGGAGGTGATGGGAAATACATGGTTACTAGGGTCAAGCTGACCTAAAGCCTATGCAAAACCAATATCAGTTACAGTCTTGACAATAGACAAATTACAATCTTAACATTAATCTAGCTGCAACCTATCTGTTTTAAGTTTGAGTGATCATGCTAGGGAGTTTCTACTGCCAAGTGGGATGCATTGAACTGTTATTGTCTCAGTTTCAGACCATAGTTTCAAACTAGAGTCTCACAGTGGGGGGTGTTATTCAAGATGGAGTCTCAGGCGCACTAAAATGAAGTCCCTACTATCAAGGTGTTACTTCAGATGCAACTGGAAACCATTACACTTAGTGAAATAAGCCAGTCCCAAGAAGACAGATTTCAAATGTTTTCCCTAACCTGAGGTAACTTACAGAGTACCTGAAATATAATGTATTGGAATTAAATAGACATTTTGAGATTTGATGATTGTTTATAGCTCTTGTCTCTTCCATTGAGGAACAATGTTTTGGTTTTTTTTCATACTATTTGTTGAACTCTTTTACTAACTGTAGTGCTAACTCTACAATCATTAAGTAAACTGAAAATATATCTCTGTAAAATTTAAGAGTGGGAATATGAGAGGAAGGAGGAGGAAAGGATGGAGCGTGGGCTGGAGGGGGGTTGGGAAATGTCACTATATTCCTAAATCTGTATATGTGAAATACATGTAACTTGTATAAATTGAATTAAATTTTTTAAAATTAAAAAAAAGAATGGTGAAAGGGGCCGGCACTGTGGTGTAGGAGGTTAAGCCTCCACTGGCATCCCAGTGTTCCACTTCCAATCCAGCTCACTGCTAATGTCCTGCGAAAACAGTGGAAGATGGCTGAAGTGCTTGGGTCCTGCGCCTACACTGGGAGACCTGGAAGAAGCTCCTGACTCCTGACTCCTGACTTCGGGTTGTTCCAGCTCTGGCCATTTCAGTCATTTGGGAAGTGAACCAACGGATGAAAGACCTCTCTCAGTGTCTCTTCTCTCTGTCTGTAACTCTTCTATCAAATAAATAAATAAATTTTAAAAAATAGAGCATTAGAAGCATCCTAAGAGGGCAGAATCACTCAGAATTGCCCCAACCAAGCTGACATCCCCTACTGTGGTGTTCCACAGGACTCCCTCGGTGTGGAATTTAAAAGCCAGGAATTTTTTTCAATGTGTGTTTGAATTCTACAGAACTATTTAACTGACTCTGAAAACAGTTTGTGTTTGTTGCATTCTGTGAGTGTTGCTTTCAATGCAGAGAGATGAGTGCCTTATGGGAGGCCCTCAGAAAAATCTCACTTAGAGAATTGAAATATCTGCTACTACCATGTATACATCAGCAGTGTATAAACCCTCAGTTTAAAGCACCTTTGTCTTTCTAGACATCAGCTTTAGGTTTTTTTTTTTTTTCTTTTTTCTATTTCTGTAAAGGATTAGGAGAAACTTGTCCTTAGTGCTCCAATTGAGATAAGAGGATTACAAGTGGGCCTCACCATTTACCCACAATTTCTTCCCTGAGGACAATAAAACCAGGAGCTGGAACACTTCCACTCCTCTGAGATTAATCCAGTCCTGCTGGTAGAGGCTTTATGTAGGTATTGAACAAACCTAGACCTTTGGAAATTCAGATCTCTTGGAAAACTAGAGAATACCACCTTTCAGCAGTGTGCAGGAATAGTGTGGGTGATATCTTGACATTTCTTGTCACAGCGTTTTAAACAGGATAAAGAAACAAGAAAAAAAAAATTTTCACTGTGTTTTGTCTCAAATGCCTAGGGGCTTATTTTTCTCTTTGTGATGCAATAGTTTCAACAAGCAGACTACCAAAAACTGAAGGCAAAAGAAACTGCACATTAAGTAATGTATTCTCACTGATAAAATTTTTCCCATATAGTATAGGTTATCATTTTTTAAGGATTGATTTATTTATTGGAAAGGCAGAGTTATAGAGGGAGAGGGAGATACAGAAGAGAGAGAGAGAGATCTTCCATTCGCCACTTCATTCCCCAAATGGCTGCAATGCCCAGGGCTGGGCAGGACTAAAACCAGAAGCCAGCAGCTCCATCTCAGTCTCCCATGTGGGTGCAAGGGCCCAAGAACTTGGGCCATACTCTGCTGCTTTCCCAGCACATTATCAGGGAGCTGTATCAGAAATGAGTTTAACGAGGACACAACCTGCACCCAAAAGGGATGACAGTGTTGCAGGCAGCGGCTTTACCCACTACATAAACCCCATAAGTTAGCAATTCTAATAATGCTATCTATGTATTCTGGAATTGAAGAATTAAGTGGATGGCAGCTAGTGGAATGTCTACATCTTATTGTTAGAGTGGGAATTCACAGATAAATGAGAGGAAGATGCTAGAATTAATACATGTGGTAACAGATTAAAGTTGCAGACACTATTATGAATTCATATTTTTGCTTAATATAGCTACAGAGGGCTATATACATAAATATTTACATATGCGTGTGAGGGTCTTCAAAACAATGATGGAAATATGTATTATGAAATCCGATGTGTGGATTTCAAAAATTGCACCAAAATAGACCTACCTACCTTTCTTTCTTTCTTTCTTTCTTTCTTTCTTTCTTTCTTTCTTTCTTTCTTTCTTTCTTTTTTGACAGGCAGAGTGGACAGTGAGAGAGAGAGACAAAGAGAAAGGTCTTCCTTTTTGCCGTTGGTTCACCCTCCAATGGCCGCTGTGGCCGGCGCACTGTGGCCGGCGCACCGTGCTGATCCGATGGCAGGAGCCAGGTGCTTCTCCTGGTCTCCCATGGGGTGCAGAGACCAAGCACTTGGGCCATCCTCCACTGCACTCCCTGGCCACAGCAGGGGCAACCGGGACAGAATCGGTGCCCCGACCGGGACTAGAACCCGGTGTGCTGGCGCCGCAAGGCAGAGGATAAGCCTATTGAGCCACGGCGCCAGCCTAGACTTATCTTTTAATTCCATTTTTGAAGTACCCTCATGTATGCACAAATTCATATACGCATATGCATATCCTTGTTTTGTCAGCTGAGATGACCTAGAAGCAATGACGCCCTAAAGGCAAAGAACACACCTAGCACCTAGATCAGGTTGCTCAGATCATTTTCCTTTGTACAACAAAAAAGAATAAGAAATCCTTGAACAAATGGGTGATTCTAGGATGGGAAAAGCAATCCACAACATAAATTAGATCATCTGTTTGTGTTGGAAAGTAGGGAAGTGTTCAAAATAAGACATAAACCCACAATGATAAAGGTATGACAAGGAGATACAGAAACCAACTGAAAACACTCCCACTGGCCAAACCTAGTACAGGTACACCACACAGATGATGCTCTCTTTACCAAGAGATAAAACATTCAGAGTATTATACATCAAGGCAACTCAAACTTGCTTGTAAATTAGTTCACCTACTGACTTCAGATTCAATATATGGTTCCACGTCTTGGCATGTCAACTGAAACTTATTGCAGTTATCACAGCTACCACTGAAGGTATGGTAAAGTCAAAGAGGCAGTTTTCTTTGGGACGTTGGAGTCATATCATTGACAACTCTGAACCCGGTGACAAACACCAATTTGGGGTCTACACTTACGTAAAAGTTGACACTTCTCTTACCATTGTAGTGACTCAAATCAGTTTTTTACAGAAAGCTTTTATTTAATAAATATAAATTTAATAAATACAACTTTTGGATTATATACCTGTTCTTCCCCCCGTACCTGCTCTCCCACCCCCAAACCATCCCACCTCCTACTCCCTCTCCTATCCCATTCTTCATTAAGATTCATTTTTATTTATTTATTTATTTTTTGACAGGCAGAGTGGACAGTGAGAGACAGACAGAGAGAAAGGTCTTCCTTTGCCCTTGGTTCACTCTCCAATGGCCGCTGCGGCTACGCGCTGCAGCCGGCACACCACCCTGATCCAAAGGCAGGAGCCAGGTGCTTCTCCTGGTCTCCCATGGGGTGCAGGGCCCAAGCACTTGGGCCATCCTCCATTGCACTCCCCGGGCCACAGCAGAGAGCTGGCCTGGAAGAGGGGCAACCAGGACAGAATCTGGCACCCTGACCAGGACTAGAACCTGGTGTGCCAGCACCGCAAAAGGAGGATTAGCCTGTTGAGCCACGGCGCCGGCTAAGATTCATTTTTTATTATCTTTATATACAGAAGATCAACTCTATACTAAGTAAAGATTTCAACAGTTTGCACCCACACAGACACACAAAGTATAAAGTACTGTTTGAAGACTAATTTTACCGTTAATTCTCATTAACATACATTAAGGACAGAGGTCCTACATAGGGAGCAAGTGCACAGTGATTCCTGTTGTTGATTTAACAATTGACACTCTCATTTATGATGACAGTGATCACCAGAGGTTCTTGATATGAGCTGCCAAGACTATGGAAGCCTCTTGAGTCTACAAACTCCTACATTATTTAGACAAGGCCATAATCAAAGTGGAAGTTCTCTTCTCCCTTCAAAGAAAAGTACCTCCTTCTTTGATGGCCTTTTCTTTCCACTGGGATCTCACTCACAGAGCTCTTTTATGTAGGTCATTTTTTGCCAGACTGTCTTGGCTTTCCATGCCTGAAATGTTCTCATGGGCTTTTTAGCCGGATCCAAGTGCCCTAGGGCTGATTCTGGTGACTCAAATCTTGGTCCTGTACATTTGTGTATTTTTATGGGACAGTGCTTAATTTTTCAAGGTAAGCATCTTTTTTAAGATTTTATTTATTCATTTAAAATGCACAGTTAGAGTGAGAGAGAAGGAGAGCAGAGAGAGATCTTCCATCTGCTGGTTCACTCCCCAAATGGGCACAACAACCAGGGCTTGGCCAGGCCAAAGCCAGGAGCCAGGAGCCAGGAGCCAGGAGCTTCTTCCAGGTCTCCCATGTGCTTTTCCCAGGTGCATTAGCAGGAAGCTGGATCAGAAGTGGAGCAGCTTGTACTTCAACCAGCACTCATATGGGGCATTGAAGGTGGTAGCTTAACACTCTGTGAAAAAAATCCTGGCCCTTGAAGCATCTTTGGGGCACATTTCTTTCTAAGATGTTTGATCTTCAGCACTGTGAAAATCTTCCTCTTTTTCTTAAGGGTTTCTGGGACAGCAGGAATCTTATTTTTTCTTTTTTTTAAATTTTCTTCAGCATCCCATCATGGTTCCAGCCAGTAAACAGCTACTTCCTCAGCTACTTTTTTTTTTTTTTGACAAAAAAAGTGGACAGTGAGAGAGAGAGACAGAGAGAAATGTCTTCCTTTACCGTTGGTTCACCCTCCAATGGCTGCTGCAGCCGGCGCACTGCGCTGTTCCGAAGCCAGGAGCCAGGTGCTTCTCCTGGTCTCCCATGCGGATGCAGGGCAAAGGGCTTGGGCCATCCTCCACTGCACTCCCGGGCCACAGAAGAGAGCTGGCCTGGAAGAGGGGCAACCGGGACTAGAACCCGGTGTGCTGGCACCACAGGCAGAAGATTAGCCTATTGAGCCACGGCGCCGGCCCTCAGCTACTTTTGATTTTTTCATTTGCTGGATGTAATTTTGCCTCGTCCTTTATCTTCATTTATTCTCTCCACACACCCACCCCCAATATTTTGTTTGAGATGTCTTTAAGTGGATTTTTTATTCTCATCCAGTCTGATAATTCCCTCTCTTTTAATTGTGAGATTCGGTTTACAATAGTTTTAACTGGTCAATTTTTATTTACTTGATTTATCTTATGGTCATTATTTATTCAGTTTTGAATTTTTGTTTTCCTCATTCCCTTTCCCTTTGACAGATAAATGCAATCACCTTTATTTTCTTTTTTGTTCCTTTCTAATTGAAAAAATATAAAGTACATACCAATTCCACTATTTTCTACCTTTGTATTCCTAGCAAGCACAATTATAATTTATTTCTCTTTTAATATATTAAAATAAAATTACCTCTCTTCCATAAATGTATTTACTTAACATTCCCTCCATAATAAGAAGAAAGATAAACCTAGAAAAAGCAGTATTTTGGATTCACTCCATTTAGCCTCCTGCCTCCTACTTCACTCATTCTACTTCACTCACATTTAGAACATTTGACTTCCATGCTCAGTATTTCATGTACAAGTTTATTTGTCTCTAAAGTAAGTTAAATGTTGAAGTTGTAATCTACTGTTGGAACTTCCCTAACAATTTGTCTTGACTATGTTGGAAGCTACATTTCTCCTTCTCTGAATGGTTCTGAGTTACAACTAGCCATGAGAAAAACTTGTATGAATTTTGGAGGTGGAAGTTCAGTAGTAATCACTGCTCTCTTAAGAATTCCACAGTTGAGACTAACACTGAGGCACGGAGGATTAAGCCCCATTTACAGCATGAGCATACCATATGGGCACTGGTTCAAGTCCTGGCTGCTCCACTTTCAATCTAACTTTCTGCTTATATGCCTGGGAAAGCAGTGGAGGATAGTCCAAGTGCTTGAGCCCCTATACTCACGTGAAAGACCTGAAAGAAGCTCCTGGCTCCTGAAGAGTGAACTAGCAGATGAAGATTCTCTCTCTCTCTCTTTCCCCGTAATTATGACTTATAAATAAATAAAATAAATCTTTTAAAAAAGGAATTCCACTTAAATGTGATTCTAGAAAGTGCAAAGTTGTTTGATAGATTCCAGCTTGTCTAGCCCTCTCCTCAACTCCAATTCTAGGTCTTCTTCCCAATCGTAGGCCCTTATGAAAAACAACCTTCTAGATCTACCACCAGACACCAGGAAGCAAGCCAATAGCAACAGAACTGAGGTAATACTTCCTCATGGTCCTTTTATTGAGCTCCTGCTTATATTCTCACTCTGGTACCTGGACATACTGGGCTTTATAGGTTTCCCTGGAAGCTCAAATTCCCACCCACATCAGTGGCTGAGAAAATTTGCGACTTCTCCTCTTATCTATCAGTCCTTCACTTCCCTAACTCCTCCCACAATTATTTAGGCCTACTCACTCTGAAAAATCCCTTAACCATTTATAGAATTATTGTTTCCATAAATGAACACTGATGAAGTCCATAAGTGCAATTCCCATGCTTAGAGTTTCCAATCAGCTTTTCAATTACTCTGTTTTTTAAAATTGACCAAATATCTGAAGACAGCTTCTAAAGGAAAGAACTGAAAATGAATAAATGGAAAAAATTGTTGGCTTATGGAAAACCGAGGGGATAGGAGAAATTTCTCTAAGAGACCATCATAAATCTCAAAGAAAAGTAACAATACTACCAAAACAAAAACAAGATTCTGTTATCAGTAAATCTTAAGGCAGCCAAAAGAACTCTTGAGAACTAGAAATCTAACAGTAAAACTGAAAAGCTTATCAGAAGAACTGGAGTATAATTTTGAAGTCATCTTCAGAAAGTAGGTCAATAAACAGATTAATATATGAAGGTGAGAAAAAGATTTTTTAAAATAGGAGGTTTATCCAGAGAATCTGACAAGGAGAGAAAAGATGAAAGAGAAAGAAATCAGCAATGGGACTTGGTGTTGGCAGTTTCACCTGCTGTGCCACAATGCCAGCATCCCATATGCACACTGGTTCAAGTCCCAGCTGCTCCACTGCCAATCCAGCTCCTTGCTAATGCACCCGGGTAAGCAACAGAAGATGGCCTGAGTACTTTGTCTGTAACACAGAGAAGACCCAGCTGGAACTGTAGGCTCCTGTTTTTGGCCTGGTCTAGCCCTGACTGTTGTGGCACTGAAGGTCTTCCCCCTGCCCCACCCCTCAACCATTCCTGTCAAATAAATAAATAACTCTTTAAAAAAAGAGAGAGAGGGAGACATGAACAATTTTTTTTAACTTTCATTTAATGCATATAAATTTCCAAAGTACAGCTTATGGATTACAATGGCTTCCCCCCCCCCATAACTTCCCTCCCACCCGCAACCCTCCCCTTTCCCACTCCCTCTCCCCTTCCATTCACATCAAGATTCATTTTCAATTCTCTTTATATACAGAATTTCAGTTTAGCATATATTAAGTAAAGATTTCAACAGTTTGCACCCACATAGCAACACAAAGTGAAAAATACTGTTGGAGTACTAGTTATAGCATTAAATCACAATGTACAGCATATTAAGGACAGAGATCCTACATGAGGAGTAAGTGCACAGTGACTCCTATTGTTGACTTAATAAATTGACACTCTTGTTTATGGCATCAGTAATCATCCTAGGCTCTTGTAATGAGTTGCCAAAGCTATGGAAGCCTTTTGAGTTCACCGACTCTTATCATATTTAGACAAGTTCATAGTCAAAGTGGAAGTTCTCTCCTCCCTTCAGAGAAGGGTACCTCCTTCTTTGATGACCTGTTCTTTCTTTTTTTTTCTTTCTTTTTTTTTGGACAGGCAGAGTGGATAGAAAGAGAGAGAGAGACAGAGAGAAAGGTCTTCCTTTTTGCCGTTGGTTCACCCCCCAATGGCTGCTGTGGCCGGCACATCATGCTGATCCGAAGCCAGGAGCCAGGTGCTTCTCCTGGTCTCCCATGCAGGTGCAGGGCCCAAGGACTTGGGCCATCCTCCACTGCCTTCCCAGGCCATAGCAGAGAGCTGGCCTGGAAGAGGGGCAACCGGGATAGAATCCGGCGCCCCAATCGGGACTAGAACCTGGTGTGCCGGCGCCGCAAGATGGAGGATTAGCCTGTTAAGCCACAGTGCTGGCCGACCTGTTCTTTCCATTGGGATCTCACTCGTGGAGATCTTTCATTTAGGTCATTTTTTTTTTTTTTGACAGAGTGTCTTGGCTTTCCATGCCTGAAATACTCTCATGGGCTTTTCAGCTGGATCCGAATGCCTTAAGAGCTGATTCCAAGGCCAGAGTGTTGTTTAGGACATCTGCCATTCTATGAGTCTGCTATGTATCCCGCTTCCCACGTTGGATCGTTCTCTCCCTTTTTTGTTCTATCGGTTAGTATTTTCAGACACTAGTCTTGTTTATGTAATCCCTTTGATTCTTAGTCCTATCATTATGATCAACTGTGAACAGAAATTGATCAAATGGACTAGTGAGATGGCATTGGTACATGCCACCTTGATGGGATTGAATTGGAATCCCCTGGTATGCTTCTAACTCTACCGTTTGGGGCAAGTCAGCTTGAGCATGCCCCAAATTGTACATCTCTTCCCTCTCTTATTCCCACTCTTATATTTAACAGGGATCACTTTTTAGTTAAGTTGCAACACTTAAGAATAACTGTGTATTAATTACAGAATTCAAGCAATAGTATTAAGTAGAACAGACAAAAAAATACTAAGAGGGATAACGTATTAAGTTGTTCATCAACAGTCAAGGCAAGGGCTGATCAAGTCACCATTTCTCACATTGTCCATTTCACTTTAACAGGTTTCCTTTTTGGTGCTCAGTTAGTTGTCACCGATCAGGGAGAACATGATATTTGTCCCTTTGGGACTGGCTTATTTCACTCAGCATAATGTTTTCCAGATTCCTCCATTTTGTTTCAAATGACCGGATTTCATTGTTTTTTACTGCTGTATAGTATTCTATAGAGTACATATCCCATAATTTCTTTATCCAGTCATCCGTTGATGGGCATTTAGGTTGATTCCAGGTCTTAGCTATTGTGAATTGAGCAGCAATAAATATTAAGGTGCAGACCGCTTTTTTGTTTGCCGATTTAATTTCCTTTGGGTATATTCCAAGGAGTGGGATGGCTGGGTTGATTGGTAGGTTTCTGAGGAATCTCCAGACAGACTTCCATAGTGGCTTAACCAGTTTGCATTCCCACCAACAGTGGGTTAGTGTCCCTTTTTCCCCACATCCTTGCCAGCATCCGTTGTTGGTGGATTTCTGAATGTGAGCCATTCTAACCAGGGTGAGGTGAAACCTCATTGTGCTTTTAATTTGCATTTCCCTGATTGCTAGTGATCTTGAACATTTTTTCAAGTGCCTGTTGACCATTTGGATTTCCTCTTTGGAAAAATGTCTATTGAGGTCCTTGGCCCATCTCTTAAGTGGGTTGTTTGTTTTGTTGGAGTTTCTTGATCTCTTTGTAGATTCTGGTTATTAATCCTTTATCTGTAGCATAGTTTGCAAATATTTTTTCCCATTCTGTTGGTTGCCTCTTCACTTTCCTGACTGTTTCTTTTGCAGTACAGAAACTTCTCAATTTGATGCAATCCCAATAGTTAATTTTGGCTTTGACTGTCTGCACCTCCAGGGAGACATGAACAATTAAGTAGCTCAAGAAAAGTCCCCAGAACTGAACAGTGAGTTTCTAGATCAAAAGGTCTCCTATACTTTGGATGAAGGAGTCCCACAAAATAGACAAAAATAGACACACATCTAAGTATGTCGCTTGAAATTCCACAACACTAGGGGAAAAAAGGTGATATCAGATTCCAGAGAATAAAATCTGATAAAGCTGCTGCTTAATATGCCCACATTCCATAATGGAGTGCCAGTTCAAATCCCAGTTCCTCCATACTTCCAAACCAGCTTCCTGCTAATGCATCTTGAGATGCAGAAAATGATGGATCAGTTATTGGGTCCTTCTACCTACATGGGAAATGTGTATGGAATTCCAGACTCCTAGATTCACCCTGCAGCCCTGGCTTTTGCAGGCATTTAGGGAGTGAACCAGGGCACAGAAGATTGTTTGCTCTCTCTCCCTCTCTTGCTCTGCCTTCAAGTAAAGAAAAATAAATATCTAAGAATAACAACAAAGCAGCCGGCGCCGTGGCTTAACAGGCTAATCCTCCGCCTTGTGGCACCAGCACACAGGGTTCTAGTCCCAGTTGGGGCGCCGGATTCTATCCCGGTTGCCCCTCTTCCAGGCCAGCTCTCTGCTATGGCCCGGGAAGGCAGTGGAGGATGGCCCAAGTCCTTGGGCCCTGCACCCGCATGGGAGACCAGGAGAAGCACCTGGCTCCTGGCTTCGGATCAGCGTGATGCGCCGGCCACAGCGGCCATTGGGGGGTGAACCAACGGCAAAAAGGAAGACCTTTCTCTCTGTCTCTCTCTCTCACTTTCCACTCTGCCTGTCCAAAAAAAAAAAAAAAAAAAAAAAGAATAACAACAAAGCAAAAGAATTGATATTAGGAAATAAAATTTGTGTAAAAAAAGAGATGATGCTCATATTTTACATATTATTTGGGTCTTATTTTTATTTGCATGAAGGAAATATTATAAATAAATAATATACTGATGGGGCCAGCACTGTTGTGCAACAGGTTAAACCCCTGGCCTGAAGCACTGGCATCCCACATGGGCGCCAGTTCTAGTCCCGGCCATTTCTCTTCTGATCCAGCTCTCTGCTATGGCCTGGGAAAGCAGCAGAAGATTGCACAAGTTCTTGGGCCCCTGCACCCACATGGGAGACCAAGAAGAAGCTCCTGGTTCCTAGCTTCGGATTGGTGCAGCTCCGGCCATTGCAGCAATCTGGAGAATGAACCAGCAAATGGAAGACTTTTCTCTCTGTCTCTACCTCTCTCTGTAACTCTGTCTTTCAAATAAATAAAATAAATCTTTTTTAAAAAATTAAAAAAGAAATGCTGATGTAAAGAAGATCAAACTCAAATTTATAACTGAAATCATACAATATGATAAACCTGAAAATGGCATTTCTCCCACAGTATAGAAAAGATACTCCTTCCATTTCTAATAGCTAGGATGATTCTTGCAGCTCTATTACCCAAGGAGAGTGTAATGCAGAGGCAGTAGCAAGGAAGTCCTTCCCTTACAGTGGGAGAGGTGAAGGAAAGGGAGTGGAGAGAAAAAGAGGGTAAAAGGAAGTGTGGGAAGCATAATAGGCAGATCCTGACATACCTTCTCTAGGCTTTTGTCAAAGACTGGCAAATTAACTCCAAATGTAGGAAATCTGGCCTTTCTCCATCTTTGGAATTTTAGAATGCCACCTTTCAGAACTGGAGGCAGAAGCATGTCAGCAACTCTGAATTCTAACTAGAGGCTTATTGAGATAGATGCTGTGATAACGATGAGGTTTCTCGGAGCTAGAGTTTGATGGGTGAACACTCTGGGGTTGCGATGTTCACCCAATGCTAAGGCATTCTCAGATGGGACCAACTCAAAGGGGAGAGACACAAGGTCCTCAATGAGCTGTGGATGGAGACAACCAGGTCACTGCCATAAGTGTCAACAATGAACACTAGCTAAGGACACAAAGGCAGAAATGAGATGTCAGCTAGCATACCCCCAAAGTACTAGGCTGAGGCCAAGAAGATTCTGTTCCCTCAATTTTCTAAATTACCCGACACAATAACTCTGCCTCCCTCCCAATAGATGCTACTTTGGGAGAAACAGTCCAGGAAGCAGAATCCCAAAGAAGTCTGAGTGATAGAAGATAAACTGAGTGGTCCAAAAACAAAAATTAAATTGCTAGATACTACTGTTTTAGGCTGAATGGGGTTAAAATTGGTTCATAAACATTTTGCCCAGGAAACATAAAAGAAGCCGCTTTTTCTTTGCACATTCGGATTGTAGCAAATCTGTTTGCAATCTCATAATATAGAAATTTAGCTTCAGAAGGGAAGATTTTATGCACAAGAAAAATTAGGTACAGAGAGTTTAAATGTCTTTGCTGAGGTCAAAGCTGAAAATAGAATGGCAATTTCAACTACTCTTGACAGTAGAAAGTTGATCCACGGGACCAGCACTATGGCATAGCAGATAAAGCTGCTGTCTGCAATGCCATCATAACATATGGGTGCCAGTTCTTGTTCTGGATGCTCACTTTCAATCCAACTCACAGCTAATGTGCCTGGGAATGCAGCGGAGGATGGTCCAAGTGTTTGGTCCCCTGTACCAACATAGGAGACCCAGATGAAGCTGCTGGCTCCTGGCTTCAGTCTGGCCCTGCTCTTGGAGACCAATTGGGGAGTGAACCAGCAAATTGAAGACTTCTCTCTGCCTCTGCTTCTCCTTCACTGTAACTCTGCCTTCCAAATAAATAAGTAAATCTTTTAAAAGAGAGAAAGAGGGAAAGAGAGAAAAGGGAAAGAAAGAAAGAAAGAGAGAGAGAGAGAGAGAGAGAGAGAGAGAGAGAGAAAATTGGTCCTCTTTGCCAAATGCAAGTATCTTAATTTATCAGGTAGGGCTCTATTCCTTACATTCTGACTCTCTAATCACATTCTCTCTTTTCCAATCCACCTTCCAGTTAGTGACATCATTCTTTATTCTCTTCAGGATCATGTGTCTGAAGTTTATTAAAAATACAGTTAGCTTAAACTGAGCTTACAGTTATAATAGCTAAAAAACTTTCCTGTTGTTTTACATCAACTCATCTATAAAAGCAAGTCAAAGAGGAGCAACACTCCCTTATAGATTTTGAACAGATGTCCTTAACAAGAATGGAATGGATAAGGATACTTTAAGAAGTTTGAGGGCCGGCGCCGTGGCTTAACAGGCTAATCCTCCGCCTTGCGGCGCCGGCACACAGGGTTCTAGTCCCGGTTGGGGCGCTGGATTCTATCCCGGTTGCCCCTCTTCCAGGCCAGCTCTCTGCTATGGCCCGGGAAGGCAGTGGAGGATGACCCAAGTGCTTGGGCCCTGCACCCGCATGGGAGACCAGGAGAAGCACCTGGCTCCTGCCTTCGGATCAGCACGATGCGCCGGCCGTGGTGGCCACTGGAGGGTGAACCAGCGGCAAAAAGGAAGACCTTTCTCTCTGTCTCTCTCTCTCACTGTCCACTCTGCCTGTCAAAAAAAAGAAGTTTGGGGAAGGGGCAGGGGTTTGGCACGGTGGTTAAGATGTCCACATCCCTTATCACCATGCCTTAATCAAGTCACAGCTGTTCAACTTTCAAGTTAGCTTCCTGATAATGTGCACCTTGGAGGCAGCAGATGCTGGGTTAGCTATTTGGGTTCCTGCTTTGAATCTGGCCGCCTGTTTTTGGCCTGGTCCAGCCCAAGTTACTGTGTGTATTTGTAAGTAAACTGTGGATGGAAGATCTCTCTGCCTGTCTGTCTCTCTCTCTATTTCCCTCTCTCCTTTTTAAATAATATAAAAATTATTTAATTAAAAATTAAAACAAAAAGTTTATATAAAAATAGAATTAAAATTTATTTGGCAGCAAAAATTTAATTTTTTCAGAACTTTCTCATAATATGCATTTTCCATGGATATTTTAAGTACTCACAGACAGGAAAAAAATCAAAACAACAGTCTTTCTCAGAGAGCTCTAATAATATTGATATAGTTGCCCCAATAAAACTTTGGGAAAATATAAGTGGGGAATATATCAGCTGAGATGATAATATTCTCAACAAGAATGACAAATAAGGCTTTTGATAACTGCTTGAAATAGAAAGGTGGCTGTTAGATGTGTGAGGATGCTGAATGGGAGGCATTCTACTCTACCTATCACTTGAATTCCTTTTATAGTCTGAGGTGCTGCTGAGCATCAAAGTTCCAGTTATTTCAATGAAAACCTTTTCTATTTTAAAGTAACGAATTTGATTCCTATTCCATGCAGGCCTTCCATAAAACCATGAGGCTTTGTTTTAATACTTTCTAATTTATAAATTTCCTTTGGATATATTCTTTCCTGTCAGTCTCATAATACTCCTAGTGAAAGATGATACAGATGAGAAACTGTGGTTACAAAAATTAAAGTGATTTCTGCAAGGTCACATTACTGGAACACAAGGAGCTGGGATTCAAAACCAAATCTTCCAACTGCAAATCCCTTTCCACTCCAATTCCTTCCTGAATTTATCTGATTTACAACAGGGCAATGACTCTTGAACCTTAACTCTGCCCTAGCAAATTGCTCATATTTTTCTTTATCATCAGAAAGTAGTTTGTCAAGAATCACTGTCAAACATTCTTAATCTGGTGAACTGTAATGCCCTTCTAAATTTAACTCGGTACCAAATTATGTACAGTCAGAGAATCCATGGCCTGCAGGCCCAAAATTCTGAAATTTTCTTAGTGGCTGACAGACCTCTTGGATCCATCACACTTAGTCACATCAATCATATCACCTCGAAGAACTCATTGTAAAGAAAATATTGTTACCTGATTGATATGAACAGATGTGACATGGGACAATTACATTTCAGGTTAGGACCCCAAGGAGAAAAACACTGGATGCTCTATGAGGTTCACCAACCAGAGACTCCATTGCTAATATGATTTAGAGGTGCTGTTTTCCCAAGTGGGAGATAGGAGAAATACAATATATGCAGATGGCATAATGTGTCTATCCAGCATATGTGGGCAGAAAATTTGCTCTGAGTATCTGAGATCTAATATTTCCTATTGCATTCCAGAGCCAAGTCCAACCTTGCAATTCTAATCCACAGGGGGAAAAAATAGTCTGTCTCAGGAAATAAATGATTATGAAAATATGAATGGGAACATGTCTACATAATTCAATACATTAAGACAAATAAGAATTTTAATAGATTAGAAATATAGATGACACTTTATTGAGAACATTTTTAAAAGTATTTCAATGATGAATTTTTTAAAACAAAGTTTGACACAATGATGCATTTGCAGTAAGACTGATACACACAGGGATTTCTTCCTTTTTTTGTTTTTTATTTTTGATTTTAAAAAATTGTTGGCCCCGCGCCGCCAGCCCAGTGCCTGGTTTCTGCTCTAGGCCTGGTCCCCTTGCCGCCTGTGTCCATCACCGCGTGCAGCAACGCCGGCAGAATGTCTGACAAACTGCCCTACAAAGTCGCGGACATTGGCCTGGCTGCATGGGGACGCAAGGCCCTTGACATCGCCGAGAACGAGATGCCGGGCCTGATGCGCATGTGGGAGATGTACTCGGACTCCAAGCCACTGAAGGGCGCCCGCATCGCCGGCTGCCTGCACATGACCGTGGAGACTGCCATCCTCATTGAGAACCTTGTTGCCCTGGGCGCCGAGGTGCAGTGGTCCAGCTGCAATATCTTTTCCACCCAGGACCACGCAGCGGCTGCCATTGCCAAGGCCGGCATTCCAGTGTATGCCTGGAAGGGCGAAACAGACGAGGAGTACCTGTGGTGCATCGAGCAGACGCTCTACTTAAAGGACGGGCCCCTCAACATGATCCTGGACAATGGCGGTGACCTCACCAGCCTCATCCACACCAAGTATCCACAGCTCCTGTCAGGCATCAGGGGCATCTCTGAGGAGACCACGACCGGGGTCCAAAACCTCTACAAGATGATGGCCAATGGGGTCCTGAAGGTGCCTGCAATCAATGTCAATGACTCTGTCACCAAGAGCAAATTTGACAACCTCTATGGCTGCCGGGAGTCCCTCATCGACGGCATCAAGCGGGCTACGGATGTGATGATCACAGGCAAGGTGGCGGTGGTCGCAGGCTATGGCAACGTGGGCAAGGGCTGTGCCCAGGCCCTCAGGGGCTTTGGGGCCAGTGTCATCATCACTGAGATAGACCCCATCAACGCACTGCAGGCTGCCATGGAGGGCTTCGAGGTGACCACCATGGATGAAGCCTGCAAGGAGGGCAACATCTTTGTCACTACCACAGGCTGTGTGGACATCATCCTTGGGCGGCACTTTGAGCAGATGAAGGATGATGGCATTGTGTGTAACATAGGACACTTCGACGTGGAGATTGACGTCAAGTGGCTCAATGAGAATGCAGTGGAGAAGGTGAACATCAAGCCCCAGGTGGACCGCTATTGGCTGAAGAATGGGCGCCGCATCATCCTGCTTGCCGAAGTCCGGCTGGTCAATCTGGGTTGTGCCATGGGCCACCCCAGCTTCGTGATGAGCAACTC
The DNA here is from genome assembly GCF_033115175.1 of Lepus europaeus. Taxonomy (NCBI): domain Eukaryota; kingdom Metazoa; phylum Chordata; class Mammalia; order Lagomorpha; family Leporidae; genus Lepus; species Lepus europaeus. The sequence continues at coordinate 120,370,304 of NC_084829.1, forward strand.
CTTCACAAACCAGGTGCTGGCACAGATTGAGCTGTGGACCCACCCTGACAAGTATGCTGTTGGTGTTCACTTCCTGCCCAAGAAGCTGGACGAGGCAGTGGCTGAAGCCCACCTGAGCAAGCTGAATGTGAAGCTGACCAAGCTGACTGAGAAGCAGGCGCAGTACCTGGGCATGTCCTGTGATGGCCCTTTCAAGCCTGATCACTACCGCTACTGAGAGCCAAGCCTACCTTTCACCTTCCAGTGCTCAGGCCCTACCTCTCCTCCCCAAGAGCAAGTGGCACCACCTCTGCAGTTGGATTTTCAGTGATGTCCCCTTTTTGAGTCACTTGGGCCAGTCACTCAGTCTTTGGCCTCTGCATTGCTCATATTCCAGGTGTGACACAGGGAACTAAGAGGGCCCTATTCAAACCCTGGTCATGCTGGAGGTACAAGGGAGACATCTATGGGGAACCATGAGCCCAGGGAACCCAGAAGTCTTAGAACTGCTAGGTCAGTCCTTTCTTAGGCAGGAAGTTGGTGTCACAAAGCCCATGCACTTTACCAGATAGGCCTTCACCTGGCCTATAGTGTTAGACCCATGTGCTTGGTTTACAGGTCTGCTGGTTCCTCAGCCCATGGTGGAAGAGGAGGAGTGCTATCAGGGGGCAAGGAGGAACTGTTGAAGCTTGAATGTTTCTGAGAGCCTGGCTTAGTGCTGGGCCTTCTCAAAACCCTCAGAACAATGAGTAAGGTTAGTCCTTATTAGTCCTTTTAGTTCTCATTTTACAGGGGTTAAAGTAACCTCTATATGAGACAGCCAGAGGTTCAGAGGGGCCAGAAGAAGCAGGCATAGATCTGCCATCACTTTGTAATATGGTGGTTTCTATCACAACCTTGGGTCAAATTTGGCTTATAATGTTTATATAATATTTAGAGTGTTAAAAGAAAGCAGGAAGGTGGGTTAATAAACATTCTGGTACCTAAAAAAAAAAAATTGTTTAGCTCTCATGTATAAAAGAGAACATGCAGTATTTACTTTCTTTGTCTGGCTTCTTTCACCCAAATTGATGTCTTCCAATTCCAATCATTTTGATGCAAATGATAGAATTTTATTCTTTTTTATAGCTGAATGCTATTCCATATTTTATAGCTGAATAATATCACATTTTCTTTACCCATTCATCTGACGATGGACAACTAGGTTGATTCCATATTATGGCTAATGTGAGCAGCACTGGTATAAACACGATGCTGTAGATAACTCTTTGATCAAGTATGTTCATGTCATTTGAGTATATACCCAGTAGTGAGATTGCAGGATCATATGGCAAGTCTACTTTCAGTTTTTAGAGAAATCTACATACTGCGCTAATTTACATTCCCACCAAAAATTCCTTTTTCTCTACATCCTCACAAGCATTTGTTGCTCTCTCTTTTGATATGGGTGAGATGAAATCTCATTCTTGATTTGATTTGCATTTCCATGATGCCTATTGATATACAGCATTTTTTCATATATTTATTGTCCAAGATGGTGAAGTTTTAAAGTATTTATACTGTTAACAAATGTGGTGACCATTCCTTTCAAAGTCTTCTTTTTATTGAGTTAAGCCTATTTAAAGCAAAAATCAAAATATATTGGCAGTTGAATCCAATCTCTCCCTCATTACAAGACCCACTACAATGGTCCCTATACCTATCATTTCATCCCTCCATAAGTAAATTATGCCTTACCATTAAAAATACACATAAAAATATTATATGTATTTTATATAATCACATGTACACATATATAAATTTAAACCTATGAGTGTCTCCCATTTTTTCTATTATGTGATGAGAGATATAACATTTATTTATTTAAGTATCTTAGTGGAGATAATAATAATTTATATAACCAACCCAGTCCCTTTAAATTATATCTTTATTTTTGCTTTTTAATATGTTTCTTTTTCCTATCTCTAAAATGTTTTATCTCTCTTCCTGTTTTTCTTTTTTCCCCAATTATTTTAGTGCCTACTTCTATCTCTATTTCATATGTTTCAAGTAAATAAAAATTAGTTAATTTTTTAAAATATTTAAATCTTGGCCGGCGCCGTGGCTTAACAGGCTAATCCTCCGCCTTGCGGCGCCGGCACACCAGGTTCTAGTCCTGGTCGGGGCACCGGATTCTATCCCGGTTGCCCCTCTTCCAGGCCAGCTCTCTGCTATGGCCCGGGAAGGCAGTGGAGGATGACCCAAGTGCTTGGGCCCTGCACCCGCATGGGAGACCAGGAGAAGCACCTGGCTCCTGGCTTCGGATCAGCGTGATGCGCCGGCCGCAGCGGCCATTGGAGGGTGAATCAACAGCAAAAAAGAAGACCTTTCTCTCTGTCTCTCTCTCTCTCACTATCCACTCTGCCTGTCAAAAAAACAAACAAAAAAAATATTTAAATCTTACTGTTAGGCCGGCGCCGCGGCTCAATAGGCTAATCCTCCGCCTTGCGGCGCCGGCACACCGGGTTCTAGTCCCGGTCGGGGAGCCGGATTCTGTCCCGGTTGCCCCTCTTCCAGGCCAGCTCTCTGCTGTGGCCAGGGAGTGCAGTGGAGGATGGCCCAAGTGCTTGGGCTCTGCACCCCATGGGAGACCAGGAGAAGCACCTGGCTCCTGCCATCGGATCAGCGTGGTGCACCGGCCGCAGCGCGCCAGCCGCGGAGGCCATTGGAGGGTGAACCAACGGCAAAAGGAAGACCTTTCTCTCTGTCTGTCTCTCACTGTCCACTCTGCCTGTCAAAAAAAAAAATCTTACTGTTAGTGTCACCTGAAACACTGTGGCAAAGAGACTCTGGAAACAGAGAACTCCACTGAGCTGTCACTGAATGACCTTGGCCATGAGTCTGAATTCCTGTGCCTAAGGTTTCTTATCTTTATACTTGCAATAATCATTATTAAACAACCCATGGAGTAATTTGTGGGAATTAAGTTAGATGATTCTATAGCGTTTGATGTATTTAGTAGTAGCAATACATACTCAATATGTTAATTTCTTTTCCTCATTAGTAGAGGAGGCATTGACAGTTTAATTATTTTTGTGAAACTAAAATTTCATCTACCAATTTTATATCTTGTTTCTTTCCACTCATATCCAACAAAGGAGATCAAGAAAACTGCAAATCTCTTCTGCTCTTTCCTTTCTCTTATTTAAGTGCATATTATGAAACATTTGGCACACTGTTATGTCATATGAGAACTAAAGAAAAATAAGGCTAGTTTTAAAAATAGTTATTTATTATTTGAAAAGTAGAGTTACAGAGGCAGAGGCAGAGAGAGAGAGAGAGAGAGAGAGAGAGAGAGAGAGAGGTCTTCCATCTGCTGGTTCACTCCCCAGATGGCCACAATGGCCAGAGCTGCACGGATCTGCAGCCAGGAGCCAGGAGTTTCTTTGGGCCTCCTATGTGGCAGCAGGGGCCCAAGAACTTGGACCTTGTTCTGCTGCTTTCCCAGGCCATAGCAGAGAGCTGGATTGGAAGAGGAGCAGCTGGGACTTGAACCAGAACACATATGGGATGCCAGCACTGCAGGCAGTGGTTTTACACACTAAGCCACAGCGCCAGCCCAAAATAAAGCTATTTTAAAGGTAAGTGAATAATGGGAAAGGGGTGAAGAGGTATTATAATTGGAAGACAAAACACTGTTTATGGCATCCCAGACCTTTCACCATAATCCCACCCAAGTACTCAAACTCCTGGCCTCTGCTCCTAAGACACACCTATGTTAGTTACATGGGAAGGATTTCCACTCACTTTCCATTTTCCAACTTTCTTTCGCCTGTGCTACTGTTCATTCTATTGTCTTTGATATATCTTTCCCTTTTCTACCCATCAAAGTTCCACTCACCCTTCAAGAATCATCTCTAGTGACCTCCTCTGGGAAGTTTTCCCAATTCTGCTAGATGAGGTTAATTACTGCCTCTCTCCGGTTCCACAGCCAACTTGTGACATATGCAGTCCCAGTGTTTACTTGAATCTCCCCTACTAAACTCTTTGAAGATGGGATCTTGTCTTACTTAGTTATTTATTCCCAGTAAATTTGCATAGAATAGACAATTTAAAACACAAAGATCTATACAGTAATCCTCTTTGACAATCAAATAGTTCATTAAATGTATTTTAAATGATATTTCATGGATGTGGGGAGGAGCTTAAGGCATTTCTTTTAAGTTGCCTACACAGCAACCAACCTATAAGACTCATTCAGGGGGCCGGGGCTGTGGCATGGTGGACTAAGCCTCCGCCTGTGGCACCAGCATCCCATATGGGCACCAGTTCATGTCCTGACTGCTCCTCTTCTGATCCAGCTCTCTGCTATGCCTGGAAAAGCAGTAGAAGATGGGCCCCTGCATCCATGTGGGAAACCCAAAAGCAGCTCCTGGCTCCCGGCTTCATATCAGCCCAGCTCCAACTGTTGCAGCCATTTGGGGAGTGAACCAGTGGCTGGTAGACCTTTCTCTGTGTCTCTGCCTCTCTCTCTGGCTGAGCACTACATCTCGAATAAATTAGTAAAATGTTTTCAAAAAAATAATTCAGATAGTCACAGTTACTAACAAGAAGTATAAAGGTTTGGAGAAAACACTAAAATGGGAAACTGTAAATCAGTTTCTCTCTGAACTTTTGCCACTCATTAGCTAAATCATCTTGAGAAAATTGTCTTCTTTTTTTTTTTTTGAAGATTTTATTTATTTGAGAGGTAGTGAGAGGTAGAGTTATAGACAGAGAGGGAGAGACAAAAAGAGAGATCTTCCATCTGCTGGTTCACTCCCCAAATGGCCACAACATCCAGAGCAGGGCTGATCCAAAGCCAGGAGCCAAAAACTTCCTCCAGGTCTCGCACTTCAAAACAGGGGCCCAAGCACCTGGGCCAACTTCCACTGCTTTTCCTAGGTCGTAGAAAAGAGCTGGATTGGAAGAGGAGCGCTGGGATATGAACCAGCACCCATATGGGATGCTGGCACCACAGGTAGAGGCTTAACTTACTATGTCACAGCATATGTTTCATAAGTGTTTTACATAGGAAAATTTGAATTTAAATTACTTCCTTACTAAGGAGAATCACTGCAGAAAATAACTCCAAGTTTTCTAGAATGGTTGGCTATGAAGAAATAGTATCAGTGAGACAGGAAATATTAGAAGACTAGATTTGATACAGAAGTCTTTGAACTGGGCCCAAGAACATAAAAGCTCCTGTCCATCCATGCCAACATCTCTTTGTCTCTCTCTCTTTTTTTAAGATTTTATTTTATTTACTTGAGAGGTAGAGTTACAGACAGAGAGAGGGAGAGACAGAGAGAAAGGTCTTCCATCCACTGATTCACTCTCCAAATGGCCTCAACGGTTGGAGGTGAGCCTATCCGAAGCCAGGAGACAGGAGCTTCTTCCAGGTCTCCCACATGGGTATAGGGGCCCAAACACTTGGACCAGCCTCCACTGCTTTCCCAGGCCATAAGCTGAGAGCTGGATCAAAAGAGGAGCAGTCAAGACATGAACTAGTGCTCATATAGAATGCAGGTACCACAGGTGGAGGCTTAGCCTACTAAGCCCCAGCACCAGCCCCGCCAACATCTCCAAAGAGCCCCTCTTTATGAGAGTCTTTGCCTCCATAGTCTAATGATTCTGCCTTTCTAGATGTCATCTCAACTTCAACCCCTACATACAGTTGTCACTCTTTTCTCCCTCCTTGTAAAGTATCAAGCTGTTTCTTACTTCCTCAGTCTACGTGCCTGGTGTTGTTATGTTGGTTGCCTTTTGTTCATAGTTCATTTATGGATTGCATCCAGCTCCATCCAGTCTATATATAGCCTTGAATTGTGTATACCCAGAACAAGCAAAGGACTAGATTCCCTAATCACCAGGAAGGCAATATCTTTTTATTATATTTTATTTTTTTAAAGAAACCCTTTATTTAAGGAATACAAACTTCATGCATTTCATAAGTACAACTTTAGGAATACAGGGATTCCTTGTATGGACACTTACACCCCCCTTCTTCCTCCCTCTCCTATTCCCAGGGAAGACTTTATACTTTATACTCTGAAGTCTCAGGTCTTTAGAAAATCTTGGATCTCTAAGACAGTGGTTCTCAATTAGGGGCAATGTTGTTCACCTGGGAACATTTAGCAATGTCTGGAAATGTGTTATAGCTGGGAAAAGCATGCTACCAGTGTCTGATAGGTAGTGCTCAGGGATGTTGCTAAACATCTTGCAATGCACAGCACTGCCCCAGCAACAGAGAATTTTTTAGTCTTGAATGCCCTAGTACTGAGGTTGAGAAATTCTCCTCTAGAAGACTAAGCATGTTAGCTTTTCTCACTTCAAAACCCTGAAAATTGACACATCCCTTCACTGGGATTGTGAACTCATCTCTTCCAGATAATAAGACATCTGTTCTATTAATAAAGGGCTCATGAGTTTCATGCTTGGTCTACTTCCAGTCTGGTCTTGCTGCTGATCTCCATGGTCTGAGCCCTCCCTCTAGTGGTAAGCATCGCAAATGCAGTTGTATTGACAGAATTCCTTATTCACAGACATAAATAGGATGGTGATACTAGAACTGCAGTACTGTGTGAACCAATGGAAGGAAGACCTTTCTCTCTCTGTCTATAACTCTACCTGTCAAATAAATAAATAAAAATCTTAAAAAAAAAGTCACAACTGAGCTTCAATGCATAAACTCAGCACACACGTTTATTAGCTCTGTGATCTTGGGCAAGTAATTTCTCAGTGTATCCATGCCTCAATTTGTTGAAAAAAAAAAAAAAGTTCCTCCCTCTGTATAATAGCATCCACCTAGAGTTAAGTGAGAAGCTAGGTCAATTGTTGTACATGAATCACTAAGAATGCTTTTTGGAATTCAGTAAATAGTCAACTTGAGTGTTAAGTTATCTGGATGTCCTAGGCTCTAGCTCTAATGACAGGCAGCATGTGTCACCTTCTTACTTCTCATTAAGTTGGAAAAATAAGAAATAGGCAGTGCCTCTCCTCTTGCCTGCTCAGAAAGCACCCCAAGCCACTACAGCACAAAGCTACCCCGGGGTGATAGCCAAATATTCCTATAAGAAAACTTCACTATCTTTTGCTCCACCTAACAGATGGAATGAAAATTATTCACAGGCGGCAGGTGTTTGGCACAGTGGCTAAGTCACTGTACCTTGGAAGACCACATCTCATACCAAAGTACCTGGTTCAACTCCTGGCTCCCCTATTCCTGATCTAGCTTCTTGCTAATGCACTCTCTGGGAAGCAGTGGAAGATAGCTCAAATACTTGGGTCCCTGACATTCACATTAGAGACTCAGATGAGATTTTGAGCTCTTGGCTTTGGCCTGGCCTAGCCTTGGTTATTGCAGGTATTTGGGGAGTGAATCAATAGATATAGAAGATTCTCTCTCTCTCTCTCTCTCTTTCTCTCTCTCTCTCTCTCCCTCTCTCTCTGTGTGTGCGTGTGTGTATGTGCCTTTCAAATAAAATAAAAATACAATTTAGAGCAGCCCAAGATGACTGACTTCATATATTATGTATCTGATGGGCTAAATTCATCACTCATGCATCCCTAAAGGAATTCAATGAAGCACTCAGTAACATCCAACGACTACTTAATAATGTTAATCTCCTCAGAGAAGAGGAAACACATGCATTTGCCCAGTAAAACATGGATCAGTTCATACCTGTGAAGACGGAAGAATATGAAGATCAGGTCTAATTACATAGCATGGTAACCTGGTAAATAGCAGATTTTTAGATACAGAAAGAAGAAACGACTCCCAGCCAGTGGAAGGGGGTGGGGGTTTGAGTTTTAAAGAGAATCCTGTGACAGTGCTTTAAGAGCCCATGTAAAAGATCATCATTGCAATATCTTCTGTATTGCTTATGCTAAAACTATAGGTCAGCTGCCGGCGCCGTGGCTCAACAGGCTAATCCTCCACCCTGTGGTGCCAGCACACTGGGTTCTAGTCCTGGTTGGGGCGCCGGATTCTATCCCGGTTGCCCCTCTTCCAGGCCAGCTCTCTGCTATGGCCCAGGAAGGCAGTGGAGGATGGCCCAAGTGCTTGGGCCCTGCACCCGCATGGGAGACCAGGAGAAGCACCTGGCTCCTGGCTTCAGATCAGCGAGATGCGCCAGCCGCAGTGGCCATTGGAGGGTGAACCAACGGCAAAAAGGAAAACCTTTCTCTCTCTCTCTCTCTCACTATCCACTCTGCCTGTCAAAACAAACAAACAAACAAAAAGACTATAGGTCAGCAACAGACTACTAATGCATGTGTTGAGAGTCATCAGTTTCAGCCTAAAACTGCTGGAATGGTCATTGGAAATCTCAGTGGATATTTACTATCACACCACCTACACCCTAAGTTTGTGGAGTGTTTAAGACTCAGGTTCACTATTATGAAGATGGCAACGTTTAGTTGGTTAGTTGTAAAGATGTACAAGATTCAATAATTTTGTCAAATGAAGTCCAAACTGCCAAGGAATTTATTAAAATCAAACAGAATGCAGAAAATGAGTATCAGATAGCAATTGTTGAAAACTATCAAATTATGTCCAACACCACATTGAAGGCCTTTTTTTTTTTTTTTTTTTTTGACAGGCAGAGTGGATAGTGAGAGAGAGAGACAGAGAGAAAGGTCTTCCTTTCGCCGTTGGTTCACCCTCCAATGGCCGCCGTGGCCGGCGCATCGCGCCGATCCGAAGCATTGAAGGCTTTATATTAGCAACTTCCAGTTACCTGCACCAAAGTCCACTGTAATGAGATACTCAGCTAAAAGATTGGCAAAGAAATGCAGTTTGCTTAAAGGCTGACTAGGTTCTTCAATACATAGCAAGAAAAGGATTCAATGTGTGGTCAAAAATAAGTGATTTATAAACAAGAGTAATATTTTGCTAGGGCTTTCAAAGTAAATAGTTTTTGAAGTACTGTTGAACCTACAGCATTGCCTTGATTTCTTTTGTGCTCTCTGCCTTTTAATTTTCTGTTATCACAATATCTACTTGTAAATCTTATTTTTGCTATGTTTTGTGTTGGAGAGAATTTATCATGGGGTCATTTTACTGTTTGGAAAATGTTCTTAGCCATGAAGCCCTATTTCTGATTTAGACAGATAATACGTTCTGTACTTTTTTGCCCCTGTCCTTCAAAGCACTCTGGTACTTTAATGGTTTTTACTGATATATCAATAGCTATAGAGGTTATGCTACAAATGGGAGACACATTCATCCTCCTCCTTCTACTGCTTTGATCATTATAACATCTCATAATGGTAGTTTTCAAAAGTTTGGATTTAGGTTTTTCAGGCCCGTTTTGAAGGACAAAGGAGGTTTTTCTGGAAATTCCATTACAGCTAGCTTCACTGGGGAATTTTTTTTAATCCAAAGACTTGAACCACATTCCCTACGTTGCAGGAGTCTGTGGTTACTACCGTTTTTTTTCTCTGCCATGTTTGTGTCTCTCATTCATGATGAATGAGGAGTACTAATAAGGAAGAGTTTGTAAAGCAGAAGTAATTTACTGGGGAAAAAAAGCAGAGAGTAAATAAGAGGGACAAATAAAATAAAAACAGAAAACAACAAAAGTGAGAGAAAGCTCCTGAGTCTGTGGAGAGAGGGCCCTGAAGATGGGAGCCATTGAGAACTGATTGCCTAGGGGTATTTATAGACTCTAAAAGGGCAAGTCCTTGAGATTAGTTCAGAAGAGAAATGGGTTTGATTGATTAATTGGGTGAATGTTCCAATCAAGACTCAACAGACAGCAGAAAACACATGAAAATTTTCCCCAAGACACATAAAATTCTCATTACCTAGATCAGATACAACAGGACAGAAAACTATGACTATAAGGACCAGCACATGACATCAATATGTCTCACAGAAGCCGGTTGCTTTACTTCCCAGGTTCTCTGAGACTCATCTCCAGGTGATGAAGAGGCGACCCAAAGCCCCAGTCTACCAAGTCAGGAGTCTCTCTATCACTGGCACATGAACATGCTGGCTATTTGCCTCTGCCCTCCCTGTCTCCTTTTCATCTAGTACCATTGTAATACAAGCATCTGCATCTGCATTTTTAGATTTTACCCATTTATTTTTATTTTCAAATTCAAGAACTGTTGGCCTACTATGGATATAAGAGAGTATAAAACTTGAAAAATGCAGATGTTGAAGGAATGGTAGTGTCTTCTGCTTTAATACTTTGTGACAGGATTGTTTCACGAGCAAATGAATCAACTATGTACATCACAAATATGAAAAATGAATGAAAGTGGAAAGGATAACTTCCAGTCAGTATCTTTCTATTGTGACCTATTATTTAAGGGAATACTAGTAATTTCTTCTAAATAGGATGTACTAATTGTTTCAAATCACTTTTCTTCAGTTCTGCATGCCAAGAACTCATATGAAACTATGATATAACAACCCTTCCCAGGCATCTTGTCAGGTATGCATTTGATCCCAGAACACATAGGTCACATAAATATGATATGACAATTCGTAATGGGGCATTCATTTACATTGTTTAAACTTCTGTAACAAGGCCTTAAGGGAAAGTCGATTCTTTTTTTTTTTTTTTTCTTAATTTTTTTGACAGGCAGAGTGGACAGTGAGAGAGAGACAGAGAGAAAGGTCTTCCTTTACCGTTGGTTCACCCTCCAATGGCCACTGCGGCTGGCGCGCTGCAGCCGGTGCACTGCGCTGATCCAAAGGCAGGAGCCAGGTGCTTCTCCTGGTCTCCCATGCGGGTGCAGGGCCCAAGGACTTGGGCCATCCTCCACTGCCTTCCCGGGCCATAGCAGAGAGCTGGCCTGGAAGAGGGGCAACTGGGACAGAATCCAGTGCCCCGACCAGGACTAGAGCCCAGTGTGCCAGCGCCGCAGGTGGAGGATTAGCCCATTGAGCCCAGGTGCCGGCCTGGGAAGGTTGATTCTTTAAGAAACCAAGTAGCAGGGGCTGGCGCTGTGGCGTAGTGGATAAAGCCAACACCTGCAGTGGTGGCATCCCATATGGGCGCCAGCTAGAGTCCCGGCTGCTCCATTTCCAATCTAGCTCTCTGCTATGGCCTTGGAAAGCAGTAGAAGATGGCACAAGTCCTTGTGCCCCTGCACCCACATGGGAGACCCAGAAGAAGCTCCTGGCTCCTGGCTTTGGAGCGGCGCAGCTCTGGCCATTGCAGCCATCTGGGGAGTGAACCAGTGGATGGAAGACCTCTCTCTTTCTTTCTGTCTCTCCTTCTCTCTGTGTGTAACTCTGACTTTCAAGTAAATAAATAAATCTTAAAAAAAAAAAAAAATGAAACCAAGTAGTGCCTTCCTGTCTCCAAATACATAAAAAATTGTTTTTTTTTCTTTTTTTTAAGATTTATTTATTTATTTGAAAGGCAGAGTTACAGAGAGAGAGAGGTCTTCCATCCCCTGTTTCACTCCCCAAATGGATGCAATGGCCAGAGCTGAGCTGAACCGAAGCTAGGAGCCAGGAGCTTCTTCCAAGTCTCCCACATGGATGCAGGGGCCCAAGGACTTAGCTCATCTTCTATGGCTTTCCCAGGCCATAGCAGAGAGCTGGATCAGAAGTGGAGCAAAATAAAAAAAAAAAAAAATTTAAAAATAGGGCCAGCGCTGTGGCTCACTTGGTTAATCCTCCACCTGTGGCGCTGGCATCCCATATGGGTGCCAGGTTCTAGTTCCGGTTGCTCCTCTTCCAGTCCAGCTCTCTGCTGTGGCCTGGGAGAGCAGTGGAGGATGGCCCAAGTGCTTGGACCCTGCACCCACAGGGGAGACCAGGAAGAAGCACCTGGCTCCTGGCTTCAGATCGGCGCAGCTCTGGCCGTGGTGGCCATTTGGGGAGTGAACCAACAGAAGGAAGACCTTTCTCTCTGTCTCTCTCTCTGTCTATAACTCTACCTGTCAAATAAATAAATAAATAAAAGAAGTGGAGCAGCCAGGATTCAAACCCCCTACGCCACAGCTTCAGCCCCTAAGTATTGTTTTTACTCAGAAATACAGTCAAGCAAGAGTTAGTTCCTAAGTGGCCATTGCATTTTTTTTTTTGTTATTCATACTATTTTCTGTATCAGGAAGTCCAATACCTGTTTTGTTTTTAAAAATAGAAAAAAGAAACAAGGGGCTAGCTCTGTGGCATAGTGAGTAAAGCTGCCACCTACAGTGTCGGCATCCCAAATGGGCACTGGTACGAGTCCCAGCTGCTCCACTTCCATTCCAGCTCTCTGCTACGGCCTGTGAAACAGTAGAAGATGACTCAACTCCTTGGGCCCCTGCACCCATGTGGGAGACCTGGAAGAAACTCCTGGCTCCTGGCTTCGAATCAACTCAGCTCTAAATGTTGTGACCATTTAAGGAGTGAACCAGCAGATAGAAGACCTCTCTCTGTCTCGCCTCTTCCTCTGCCTCTAGGTAAATCTACGTTTTAAATTATTAATCTTTTAAAAAATTAAGAAAATTGTTCATAAATGAATTTGTAGAAAATAAACTGGATATATCAAATACATAAAGCTTTTATTTATATATATTTAAGCAATAATAGGACATAGTATTTCTGAAAAGTGCAGAAAAATATTTTGTAAATTATTTTTTTTAAGGGACAGATTTATTTTCGGGTGGGGGAAGCCTGAGAGGCCGGGGGCAGAGGGCAAGAGAGTAAGAGAGGGATCAGGAGAGAGAGCACATGTGCTAGATCAGGTCCTGTTATACCTTTGCCAGAGGGCAGGGAAATAGGAGCAGCAAATCCCATTAGTGTCGGGTGGAGTTGACACCTGTGGTTGGGCCAGGGCTCTTAGGACCGAAACTTACTGTGCAAGGTGGCCATGGGGGCCAGAGCCTAAGATGGTGTCCAGGGCATAGATAGTGCCACAGATAAGACCATTTTACTGACATCCCCCCCTCCTTTTTTTATAAAGTAAGTGTTATATGGGATTGCATCAGCCCCAAAAGTCCAGGAGGGGTGGAGGGACAATGATCTGTTTTTAGAGCTAATTCCTGCTGACTTGGAGCAATGAGTTACTCTCTGATGGCATGGAGCAATGTCTCAAGCTGCTGTTTCCTAGGTGGGGAGTCGAGTATATCCCTGTAGTAGCATTTGGTTGACTGCCTGCTTTAGTTCATTTCATTATCACCTCCTGTAAACACTTAAACAGACAAGATAGTATAAAAGCCAGGGTGAGAATAGCAGCCAGTGGTCCTAAGAGTGGCATTAACCAAGTAATGAGAGGATTTCATAGAGGAGAGGAAGTGACGGGGGTCTCTGGACCCTTGTGTAGACTTTGATGGATGTGGTTTGAAGCTGACTCCAACCAAGACTGGGAGAAAGATTGCTCATCTCCTGCATGTAGAGGGGTTTGTTTGTAGAGAAATTCTCTACAGGGGTTGGGGGAGGACCATCAATACACATGGATTGGGAGTAGAGCCATTGATGTAAGAGTAGAGGCTATGATTATAAAGGAATGAGGCCCCAAGTGGGCTAGACAGGGTCTGGAATAAAAGACAGACTCCTTATTAGAGGACCTAAGAAAGTTGGTGTCTAAACCACAACTAAGTTTTCCAATTGAACAGCCAATAAAAACTGACAGAAGGGGCCTGATAATAATCAGGTGGGCTTTAAAGCCTTGCCAGTTATGAGTCCCAGGCCTATTTATCTCTTCCCATGGGGTACATGAGGGACATGTAAACCTCGTTAGAGAACACATCCTGTTGACTTCCGTTACCTGCTTGGCCTGGGAAGAGAGCTGGTCAGGTAAATCCAGGTTGCATCTCTAACAGAAAATTTACTATTTTGCCTGCAATGTTGCTGATTCTACTTGGCTTTCACCTCAGCACTGGTGGTCACTTTGGAAGCTGGGCCGAGTGAGGGGCTTTTCAGCTTACAGCCAACAAGATCTGTGGCTCTGACCTGAAGTCCTTCTACTCCAGGGCAGTTCCATTTCCAGTGATCCAACTCTTTGCTGACAGAGCTGCCAGGGCTCTTCATAAGTTGACTTCTGCTGAAGCCCTGGCTTTCCATATAAACCAATGCAGTTTACTGGCCTGTTCGGTCTTCTTGATGGCAGATTACTGTACAGAGCACCCTTAACTGGCCTGCCACCTAACTTTACATTGCTTCTTATGACTGCAATTGGATTCTGCTATACATGAGCATATCCTCTTTATACACAATGACTGACATTCATTTGGCTCTTCGTATTCTTTCAACAAAGAATAATTAACATATTCTAATCACTACAAAAAAAATCTGTTCACTGACCCATAGTAATTTAAAAGTTTTCTTACCTTCCTAATTTTAAAAAATTCATTTAGGGGTTATTTTTTAATCCCTTCAACAATTTATAGGTAGCTGGATGAATGAACAAATGAATCACCATGTCAATCAATAGATTTTATTTATGGCTCCTATAGAAAAACAATACCCTCATGGAGTAAATCAGACTGACAACTGATTTCATAAGAGACCCATTAAACAAGACAGTGTACCTGAAAGCACCTTAAAAATGATGCTTGGAATGTCATAAGGATTTAAGTCAAGTTACCAAGATTTCAATCTAACTGCAGAACACCTCTCAGTTGTTTATCGTTAACATATGTAAAATTATGGAAATTAGAAAGAAAATATTCAAAACAAAAACTCTCCCATAAAATAAACACTCCAAAGTATTTGTTTTTATGAAAAAGTTCTTTGAACTAATTGTAATACATTTTTCTCAGTGTGTTTCCTATACATTTTTTACTTACATATTATATCTTTGTCTGCCTTTATGGCTTTATATTATAAAATGTTCTTTTCTCATAAGCACTAAAAACTACCTGAAATTATGATTCTAATGGTTAATATATTTATATTCCTTACTATGCAATTCTCCTGTTGAAGTTTTTTGTTATTTGAGTTTTTGAAGCATTATAACTAAAATTATTGAAAACATTTGAGTGTAAATATTTGCATCTATTCTTTTTCTTTTTATTTGACAGAGTTAGAAAGTGAGAGAGAGAGACAGAAAAGTCTTCCTTTCATTGGTTCACCCCCCAAATGGCCACTATGGCTGGAGCTACTCTGATCTGAAGCCAGGAGCCAGGTGCTTCCTCCTGGTCGCCCATGCAGGTGCAGGGGCCCAAGCACTTGGGCCATCCTCCACTGCTCTCCCAGGCCACAGCAGAGAGCTGGACTGGAAGAGGAGCAACTGGGACTAGAACCTGGCACCCATATTGGATACCGGCACTGCAGGTGGAGGATTAACCAAGTGAGCATGGCGCCGGCTGCATCTATTCTTTTTAACGTTGCTTTTTAATTGTTATTAAAAGGTGAAATCATACAGTGAATACTGTTGATTTTTACTGGCTGGACATCATTTCTCCTCATCTTTTTTTTTTTTTTTTAAGATTCTATCTATTTGAGAGGTAGAGTTACAGAAAGAAGTAGAGACAGAGAGAAAGGTCTTTTATCCGCTGGTTTACTCCCCAAATGGCTGCAACATCCAATCTGAAGCCAGACTCGAGGAACTTCTTCTGGGTCTCCCAGGTAGGTGCAGGGGCCCAAGCATTTGGGCTGCTTTCCACTACTTTCCCAAAACATTCAGAGAGCTGTATTGGAAGAGGAGCAGCTAGGACACAAACCAGCACCCATTTGTGATGCCAGTGCTGCAGGCAGAAGCTTAGCCTACTATGCCACAACACCCCCTCACCTTTGAAAGTCATCCTGTATTCCAAGTAGTCTAGATAAAGCCAGCTCCTTCCATCATTCCAAGGTGTGGGGAGGAACCAAGCACCGACAACCAGGGAATTCTATCCTTCTGGCTGAAATGACTGCTTTGGGACTGAATACAGGACCTAATTCATGCAAGAAGACTCACTCTTGGCCCTTTTCAAGAACTAATGTGGAAGTCATCTCCTTCCATTGGAGATCTCTACTGGTATGATATAAGCCTAAGAGAAAAAAAAAAGAGCAGAAGTTAGAGAAGAAAAAGAGGAATATTTCTAATAGTAAAGTATCAGTAGCAGGAGAGACAAAATTATAGAATAGAGAAGGAGCTTACTGCTCTTGTGTAGGAGAAGATAGTTTTTTTTTTTTTTAAATCTCAGAGAGAGTGCAACCTCAAGAAAGAGCTAGGGAGAAAATGGCAGAGGAAACTCCATGCCATAGACACTGTGGATCTATATGGATGGTGTAGATGCACACACCTCAGGACCCCAGCAGCCGAGAACCTCAGCACCAGCTTTGGACGTGAGGTGAGACCAGACTGCAGTAGCCCAGGCCACTGGTGATAATGCTGCAGGAAGAGGCTTGCATGAGTCTGGCTTGGAACCCTGTGGGGGACAGTATGCCTGATAACCTACAGGGAAAAAAATGGGGGCATTTTTCTCTCTCCCTGACCACCTGGCACTGGCATCCTATAACTAGCTGAGAGGGGGTGGGCACTGTTTTGGACATATGTAACTGCTGCACCAGCTCATGTCCGTGCACCCAGCAACCAGCCAAGAGGAGACACCTGAGTCAGACTGGGAGCATTGACAAGGGGATAGGTGCTTGTGACTGTGGGAGACTTGTGTGCTAGAACTGTGAAAACACTGTGGCTGCATGGGAGAGAGCAGAGTGTGGCTGGGCCTTTGAGCAGTTACTGTGGGCAGCTCCACATGTTCAGCGCTCCCTAATTCTCTGATGAGGGTCATTGCTGCAGGATCTGTGCTCACACTAAAGACTGCATGGATCTTTCTTGTGGTCTTTCTGGCAGCACAAAATAATATTATAGCTTCTGGGGCTAGAGACCAGGCATTGGTCACTTTGGAGGAGAGGAGGTGAACATGAGACTATGCTAATAGAGCAGATTAAACCTCCTCTCTGATTGAAAAAAAAAAGGGGGGTGGGAATTTACCACAGCCAATTTTGGTGTTACCTTGAACCCTTCCCTCACCCTGGAGCACTGAACAGAGCTCTCTGGCCACACGCAGCACAAACTACAGGGTATTCACTGAAAGAGCAGACATTCCACTAGATAAAAGCCATCACTGGAAAACAACAACAACAAGTATCTCCACAAATGCCTAAAAATAAATGCACCAATTCAAGAAAAAAGAATTAGGAAGAAAACATGATGCCTTTAAAGGAACACAACATTTTAATATTAGAATGTAAAAATAAAAAGATTGAAGAAATGCTGGAAAAGAAATTTAAAAATTTATCAAAGGATTACTTAGAAATAATCAGAAGCAAATAAATGAACTAAAGAAATCCATATATGACATGAATGAACATTTTTCCCATGAATTTGAGATTTTAAAGAGAAATCAAAATGAAATATTGGAAAGGAAGAATTCAATACATCAAATAAAAAATGCAATGGAAATCCTTAACAACAGACTCAGTGAGGCAGAAGAAAGAATATCCAAGTTAGAAGACAAATCTTTGAAAAGTTTACAGTCAGATCAAAAACAAGAAGAAATTGGCTGGCGCCGTGGCTTAACAGGCTAATCCTCCGCCTTGCGGCGCTGGCACACCGGGTTCTAGTCCCGGTCGGGGCACCGATCCTGTCCCGGTTGCCCCTCTTCCAGGCCAGCTCTCTGCTGTGGCCAGGGAGTGCAGTGGAGGATGGCCCAAGTGTTTGGGCTCTGCACCCCATGGGAGACCAGGATAAGCACCTGGCTCCTGCCATCGGAACAGCGTGGTGCGCCGGCCGCAGTGCGCTACTGCGGTGGCCATTAGAGGGTGAACCAATGGCAAAGGAAGACCTTTCTCTCTGTCTCTCTCTCTCTCTCTCACTGTCCACTCTGCCTGTCAAAAATAAAAAATAAAAAAAAAAAAAAAAAAACAAGAAGAAATTGGCCGGCGCCATGGCTTAACAGGCTAATCCTCCGCCTTGCGGCGCTGGCACACCAGGTTCTAGTCCTGGTTGGGGCGCCGGATTCTATCCCGGTTGCCCCTCTTCCTGGCCAGCTCTCTGCTGTGGCCCGGGAAGGCAGTGGAGGATGACCCAAGTGCTTGGGCCCTGCACCCCCATGGGAGACCAGGAGAAGCACCTGGCTCCTGGCTTCGGATCATCGCGATGCGCCGGCCGCAGCGGCCATTGGAGGGTGAACCAACGGCAAAAAGGAAGACCTTTCTCTCTGTCTCTCTCTCTCTCACTATCCACTCTGCCTGTCAAAAATAAAATAAAATAAAATAAATTAAAAAAAAAAAAACAAGAAGAAATTAAAAAACTAAAAACACTGTTGGAGATCTATAGGATAGTATCTGACAACTCAATATACAAGTCTAAGGAGTTCCTGAAGGCATGGAAAGAGAGAATGGATTAGAAAGCCTTTTTGGTGAAATTATTACAGAAAACTCCCCTAATTTGGAGAAAGAAAGGGACATCCAAGTACAGGAAGAACATATAACTCATAATAGACATGACCAGAAAAGATCCTTCACCACGACACATTATAGTCAAATTCTCAACAATAAAAAATAGAGAAAAGATTCTAAAATGTGCATTAGAGAAACACCAGATTCCTTTCAGAGGATCTCCAATTAGACTCACAGCAGACTTCTCATCAGAAATCCAGAAACTCATCAGAAACCCAGAAACTCATCAGACTAGGAGAGAATGGCAAGATATATTCCAAGTTTTAAGAGAAAAAACTGTCATCCCAGAATACTGTACACTGCAAAGTTCTCATTTATGAATGGAGGTGAAATAAAGATCTTCCATAACAAACAGAAATTGAAAGAATTTGTCACCACCCATTCAGCCTTACAAAAGATGCTTACGAATGTGATATGCACAGAAATGCAGAAACATGGTCATCATTATGAAAGAAGATGAAAGCAGAAAGTCTCCCAGTAAAAGTACAAAGGAGAGGCCAGCGCAGTGGTACAGCAGGTTAACGCCCTGGCCTGGGGTTCCAGCATCCCATATGGGTGCCAGTTTGAGACCTGGCTGCTCCACTTCCAATCCAGCTCTCTGCTGTGGCCTGGGAAAGCAGTGGAGGATGGCCCATATGGGAGACCCGGAGGAGGCTCCTGGCTACTGGCTTCAGATTGGCGCAGCTCCAGCCATTGCTGCCAATCGGGGAGTGAGCCATTGGATGGAAGACCTCTCTCTCTCTCTCTCTCTCTCCCCCACTCCTCTCTCTGTATAACTCTGACTTTCAAATATAAACAAATCCTTAAAAAAATACAAAGGAAATCCACAGTAAACAATAGGAATATTTATGTAAAAACGGCAGGGCCAAGTCGTTACTTATCAATAGTCACCTTGAATGTAAATGGCCTCAACTCTCCACTTAGAAGATAACAAACTGGCTGAATAGATTAAAAAGCAAGATCCATCCATTTGTTGCCTACAAGAAACACATCTCACCAACAAAGATGTATGCAGTCTGAAAGTGAAAGTTCGAAAAAGATAGTCCATGCTAGCAGAAACCAAAACAGAGCTAGTGTAGCCATCCTAAAATCAGACAAAATAGACTTTAACACAAAAATGGTTAAAAGAGACAAAAAGGGTACTATGCAATGATTAAGGGATCAATTCAACAAGAAGATGTGACCATAATAAATACACCTAATTACAGGGCACCTGCCTATTTAAAAGAAATGTTAATGATCTAAAAGGAGACATAGACTCCCATACATTAGTAATGGGGGACTTCAATATCCCACTTTCAGCAATGGACAGATCAACCAGACAGAAAATCAGCAAGGAAACAACTGTTAATCGACACTATAGACCAAATGGACCTAACAGATATTTACAGAACTTTTCATGCTACAATTGCAGAATACACATTCTTATCACCATATCATGGAACTTTCTCTAGGACTGACCACATGCTAGGCCATAAAGCAAGTCTTAGCAGATTCAAAAAAATCAAAATCATGCAATCTATCTTCTCTGACCACAATGGATTGTAGCTGGAATTCAACAACTCAAGAATCTCTAGAACATATACAAACACATGCAGACTGAACAATGCGCTCCTAAATGAACAGTGGGTCATAGAAGAAATCAAAAGAGAAATCAAAAAACTGTTGAGGAACAGTTTTTTTTTTCCATACTATTGGTTGAACTCTTAGTATAGAGTCAATCTTCTGTGTATAATGTTAATTGAAAATAAATTTTAGTAAAAAATAAGAATGGGAATAGGAGAGGGAGGAGGAAGAAGGGTGGGAGGGTGGATACGGTGGTAAGAATATCTGTGTTCCTAAAATTGTATCTATCAAATACATGAAGTTTGTAGACCTTAAATAAAAGATTTCTGGGGGAAAAAATAAAACACACACACACACACACAAAAAAAAAAAAAGAAAAAGAAAAAAATCAGTAGCAGTATCCATCCTGAAACCAGATATAATAACTCTCTTTTTGTCCTAAAATTATGTGAGACAGGGGATTCTATCATTTTAACATTTCAGAGAACAGATTGATAAAAACAGTGTGTGCAATGGGTTGGGGAAGCATTTGGCATAGTAGCTGAGATGCCTGTCTCCCATATCAGAGAGCCTGGGTAAAGTGCCTAGCTCCGGTGGCTCCTGACTCCAGTTTCCTATTGAAGTAGACCCTGGGAGGAAGCAGAAATGGCTCAGGTGATTGTGATCTTGCCCACCCACATAGGAGACTTGGATTGAGTTCCCAGCTCCTGACTTTGACCTGACCCAGGTTTGGCTTTTTTGGATATTTGAAGAGTATGTCAATGGATGAGAGCCCTTTGTCTCTGTCTCTCTGCCTCTCAACTTAAAAGAAAAATCATAACTTATATACACAACAATACTGAATCAGGTACTATTATAGCATTATCAATGTTATATATTGCTATTTGCATCTCTACTAATTTCATAGGAATATACTATTTCATTTTATTCTGTATTTCTTAAATAACTAACAGTGATAATTTTTAAAATGTGTTGTCATTTTGGTTCTGTTAATATACTTTGCCTTTCTTTATTATTATTAATGTTGTCTTAGGCCATCTGAATTAGTTTTCTACAAGGCTTTTTTAAAATTTTTATTTTCCATACATGTTACAGATATTTTTATTCTATTGCTTGACTTTTATGTCTGTATGATCTATTTTTGCACCTTGGAAAATTTCTCTAAATCAAACTTGTGGAAGAGAGAGCTACTAAAGCAAATATGTTCTGTCTAAATTTTTATTTAGCTTACTTAGTGGAAATTGTAGCTTTCAGTTTACATAACAGTAAGCATGGTATCTCTTTTTTAAATATTCTGAGTGTCATTTCTAATGAAAACAAATACTGCTGTTGTATACGTTCATGATATTCTTAAGTATTTCCTATTCTGCCTGCACTTACCATAAGGAATTTATCAGAGGCATTAATGGAATTCTCAAGGGAAGACAGTTTAAATGATCAAAAGGCTATTAACACCATTTTTATTAAGTCCTTAAAATTACAGCAACAGGATTATAAAACTTCTTCTAAAAGCCAAACACGATGAGTGCCTTCAGACTGAGGGGAACTTAATCGAATCCTCATAGCTCATTTTATCTAAGCTACTAGCACAGCAACAAGTTCTCCCAAAATACAATCTTGTCTAACATGTATGCGCCACACTACTCAAAAAAGAGCAGCAAAACTATCCCACAGAGGTTACTATCATCTTTGTGGAAGTGGATGAAATGCTTTCAACAAATGCTTATAGCCTTCTTTAGATAAGCAGCAGCTATAATATTTGGTTATGTGCAGTATGTGTTATGACAAAGCAGATATAAATTTCATGATAATACTAATATGACACTGCAAACTGTTTAAAAGAGCCATCATTTATCTCCTTTACTATTCGATGTGAACAATGCACTATTTTTTTCCGTTACAGAAGAACAGGATCCTGCTCCACAGGATTTTATTTTCTTAGTAGTGAAGTGATTGTGCTTTAAAGGGAAAATTATAAGTACACTGAGTTGGTTTTTTGGTCTTTATCATCTGCTGGGATGTAAATCTCTGAGGTCAACGACTTCACAAAGTTCTCAGCATTGTGTCTGTAGTACAACACAGTGCTTGAACCCTGACAGGCAGCAATAAATATTTATTTCAATAAATAAATGAACAAAGGAATAAAACCAGCTCCTTCTTGCTTTTGTTGAAAAAAATGGTGCCTGTTAGACTAGATTATCATTCAACGTTATTTTGGCTTTGATATTAATATGTGATTGATATTATAATAAAATTGAATAATTTAAATTCTATTGAATTCTTCTCATATGAGAGGTACTATATTAAACACTTCATCCTCATTATCTTAATCTTTACAACCAATTTGAGACAGATGCTATCATCCCATTTTTTAAAAATGACAAAACTAAAGAAATTGCCCAACTATGCAAAAAGGCAGGGACTTTCCTTAGCAGCCTCCCTTGCTCCTGCCCCCTTTTTGCTACTTCAGTGACTTGTCCAAGGCCACATTGCAATTTAACAAAACAGCCAGGATTAGAATTGTTTTCCAGAGGAAAGGTGAAAACAGTTTCCTTAATGTCAGAGAGACTTTGATGTGCTTCAGAATCATTTGCAGACTTTTTTTTCCATTTGAGAGGTAGAGAGGGAGAGAGAGAGAGCTTATCTGCTAGTTCACTCCCCAGATGGCAACAAAGACTGGGATTTGGCCAGGAATGAAGCTAGGAGCCTGGAACACAATTCATGTATCCCATGTTAAGTGGCAGGAGGCCAACTACTTGAACCATCACTACTGCCTCCCAAGGTCTGCACTGCCACAAACTCAATAGAATCAAACCCAGGCATTCCAACATAGGATGGGAGCATCTTGACCACTGTGCTGAATGCCTGCTCTCCTCTACAGATACTTTCAGAAAATATAGATCCCTATCTGAGTACCTGGGTCAGAGTCCCTGCTGTACTTCCAATTCCAGCTCCCTATTAGTGTGCACTCTAGAAGGCAATAGGTAATAGCTCAAGAACTTGAGTTCCTGCCATGCACATAGGAGACCTGGATTGAGTTTCAGGCTCCTGGCTTCAAACTTGCTCAGCTCCAGCTGTTGGGAACATATGAGGAGTGAACCAGTAAATGAAATCTCTCTGTGTGTCTGTCATTCTCTCTCTCTCTCTCTCTATCTCTCAACTTCTCTTTCAAAAAAAAAAAAAAAAAAAACACAGGTTTGTAATTTGCTCCCACCCCAATATTCAGATTCATTATACTGCTAGTGGATTCCAATCATCTGTGTTTAAACTAAGTTCTCCTGGCAGGCATTTGGTCTAATGGCTAAGACACCCACAACACATATTGGAATGCCCAGATTTGAGCCCCAGCTCTGCTCCCAACTCTAGCTTGCTGGAATAACTGGATTCCTGCTATCCATATGGGAAACTTGGATTGAGTCACCAGCTGTGGCAGAGTCCAGCCCTAGTCATTACAGATATTCAGGGAACCAGTAGATGGGAACCCTGTCTCTTTCTCTCCTTCTCTCTCTCTCTCTCTCTCTCTCTCTCTCTCTCTCTCTCTCTCTTCCCCCACCTCTCAAATACATAAAATTTAAAAAATAAGTTCACCAATTAAATATATTCTGCTGATTTTTGTTTGTTGTTACATAGTTAACCCATAAATAAAGTATAGGCTAATGATGTCTCAAATGATGGTCTCTCAATTCCTTCAGTCTTCTGATTGCAGACTTCATTTTTATGGTGGAAGTAGTGTTATATATGCAGGCCCCACCAGTTACTGTTTTCATGTAGGAACCACAGTGCCAGATCCCCATAACTTGTCTTGTCATCTTGGTTTTGCCACAGAAGGAGTAAGTATACTTGGCATGTTGGCTTATTTCAATTATCTTCACCATTTTCCAGAGGGAGGTGCCATGGCTGGTCCTCTGTTTACCAATGATTCCAACCTTCTTGGTGCATTTAGCCATATCACCACCACCTAGGTCTGAGTCCAGAGAGTCTGCCACTTTTTGCATCCACAATTACAGAGCAACTAGTCCATAAACATTGGAAAGAATTCCAATGACAAGTGAATAATGTTTAGACTAAGATTTTTAAATGTATTTATTTATTTTCTTTTTATTTGAAAGGTGGGGGTTGGGGGAAAGATTTCATTGCCTGCTTTACTCCCTAAATGCTTGCAACAGACAGTGCAGGGCCAGGCCAAAGTCAGGAACCCAAAACTCCATGCAGGTCACCTGTGTGAGTGGCAGGGACCCTAGTACTTATACTATCACCTGCTGCCTCCAAGGATGCAAAAAACAGCAAGCTGGATTGGAAGTGGAGTAGCTGGAACTTAACCAGGCATTCCAGTATGGCATGCAGGCATCCTAAGCAGCAATTTCAGCCACTGCATCAAATGTCTGCCCCTGGACTAAGATTTTAATGGTTATGGTGTTTTTCATTGTGCAGCAGGGACTGCTGTTTCATGATCATGATCTGTGCCTATTGATAGAAAGCTTTAATACATAAGTAAAATTGTAGACTTGAAGGCTTCAGTTTTTGTCACAGTTTGGCTATTAGAGGGTATCAATGTTGACAATATGTTCTTGTACCTCGAAAACATAAAAGAACAAATTTAGGAACTAAATACTACACCAAAATAACACCTGCTATGGCAGTATTTTCCTCTTAAATTTATGACTATTAACTTTCTGAATGGCTTTACTATCAATCTTGAAGCTTTGAAAATTAGCATGGTAACCAACAACTACCTTCACATAGGTCAATTACACTCCTGAAAATTTCAGTAAATATCAAGGTTAGGAAAGCAGAAAAGCAGGTGTAAGAACAAATGGTTTCTGTCCACTGACATTGGTTTCCTAAATGCTAGCCCTCAAAATCATGTATTATTTGGGTAAACATGTAGTCTTTTAAAGCAAGTTGCCCTGTGATTTGATTTTGTGTTTGTGAACTTGAAAGAAATACCTTCCTAGCCAACAAACCTAATTCACCATGTGGGAAATAATTAAGAGACTGGAGCAAAATTCAATCAAAGCCCATGTGTATCTATAAATATGAGAAAGAAGCAGAAGGAGAGGAAGAGGAAGAGAGGATAAGGAGAAGAAAAAGAAGAATTATTCAATTGGGCCAGCGCTGTGGCTCACTTGGTTAATCCTCCGCCTGCGGCACTGGCATCCCATATGGGTGCCGGGTTCTAGTCCCAGTTGTTCCTCTTCCAGTCCAGCTCTCTGGTGTGCCCAGGAGGGCAGTGGAGGATGGCCCAAGTGCTTGGGCCCCTGCACCCACATGGGAAACCAGGAAGAAGCACCTGGCTCCTGGCTTCGGATCGGTGCAGCGCTGGCTGTTGTGGCCATTTGGGGAGTGAACCAACAGAAGGAAGACCTTTCTCTCTGTCTCTCTCTCACTGTCTACAACTCTACCTGTCAAATAAATAAATAAAAAAAGAGAATTATTCAAAGTCCTAAATTAAGAGATAAGAAACCTAGCTTCTATTTCAGGACATACAATTAATTTATTCAGTGGGTTTCTCTAGATCTCATCTACCTTATTAATAAGATTGTGTGGTGAAGAGTGGGAAAGAAAAAAATGGAGAATTTTGAATATCTTATAAATGTAGAGGTTTAAAGCTTTCTCTATAAAGGGTCAGAGAGTGAATATTATAGGCTTTGGAGGCTGCATCAGCTGCAGCTACTCAACTCTGCTGATATAACACAAAAGCAGCCATAGACAAAACAGACACAAATGATTAAGGCTGTATTCCAATAGTAGAACAGAACAATAAACTAAATAAAATAAAATTTACAACAATAAGTAACTGGTGGGATTTGACCCACATATTGTAATTTGCCAACCCTTGCCTTATGAATCTAAGACTATAATAATATGAAATATGCTAGTTGGGTTTCCAGAGCTATTAGCTACAGGATATAGTTGTTTTAAATATGCTAAGCAAAATTGAATAATTATGGTTTAAAACAAATGCTTATGTTCCTCATATAAAACATTCTCATTTACTGATAAATTTAATACTAGGGCACACAGACACTTACATAGATTTAACATTTGACAATGTAATTTTCTTTAATAATACATATTGCCCTTTTTTCAAAATAGTACTTACTGAAAATATGCCAAAAGTATACTTAAGGGGCCCAAGGCCCAGTGCTGTAGCACAGCAGGTTAAACAGCTGCCTGCGGTGCTGACATCTCATGTGGGTGCTGGTTCGAGTCCCAGCTGCTCCACTTCTAATCCAGCTCTCTACTAATGTACCCACATTGGGAGACACAGATGAAGTTCCTAACTCTCAGCCCCACACAATGCAGGCTACTTGGGGAGTGAACTACCAGAGAGAAGAACTCTTTCTCTGTCTCTCCCTTATGTAACTCTGCCTTTTAAATAAATAAAAATAAACCTTTAAATAAATAAATAAAAGTATATATACTTAAACACACATAGTCACATATGTCCTTATAAATATCAACTAACGGGGCTGGCACTGTGGCATAGCTGGTAAAGACGCTGCCTGCAGTGCCGGTATCCCATATGGTCGCTGGTTCTAGTCCCATCTGCTCCACTTCTGGTCCAGCTCTCTGCTATGGCCTGGGAAAGCAGTATAAAATGGCCCAAGTCCTTGGGCCCCTGCACCCATGTGGGAGACCTGGAAGAAGCTCCAGGCTCCTGGCGTTGGATTGGCCCAGCTCCAGCCCTTGTGGCCATTTGGAGGGTGAACCAGCAGATGGATGACTCTCTCTCTCTCTCTCTCTCTCTCCCTTTGCCTCCCTGTGAGCCTTTCCAATAAATATTTTTTTTAAATCAACCAACTTACAGAAATTAGTAACTAACATATAAAATAATAATAATAATGTAGTATGTGTAATTAAGGGCCCAGGCTTAGGAAGCAAATAGACTAGGCTTCATATTTTAACACTGTGACATTTTCCCAGAGCATCTGTTTTCTCATCTGTTATATACCCATGTATAATCCTTACCTCATCGGATGATTAAACACAAGGATTAAGCATGATAACATTTTATTGTAATGAAAAGGAAAAAGGGATTAAATGTTCACATATGATACATGACAATCTTTGTTTCTAATTGTCACTGGCATCTACTTGTCATTTTCCATTAATACTGGGACTATAATTAAAGCCAGGTACATCATTAGACCACTTAATTACAATTAGTAAACAACTGCTTTGGTAAAATTTTAAAAACTTCATTTTAAAAAAATAATTTATGATAATTTTTAGGATGAAGCAGCTTTTCCTTTAAGTGTGCTGGTTTTATGACATGCCATTAGCTCATGGTTGATAATATATCCTTTGTGCTAAGCAAACTAAACTGTAGGGCATTTTCTTCATTTAAAACAACTTTTATGGGAAGAGGCAATATTTTTAAAGTCTCAGAAGAGCAATCCCACTTCCAGTAATAATGGAATAAGATCAAAACAGACTGAATCCTTCACAGAAAATAGCCACAAAATCTGGGCCTAATAATCATGGCAGCTGTTTGGATCACAAGAGAGTAAGTGGAAGACACCCTCTGTTGGACTGTACTTGTTTTGAAGAGTGAAGCTCTATGAAGAGAGCTCACATTTTTCTGCAACTTTCTGAGGCCAAGTGTAGATGACGCTGGAGGCAATGGGTCCTGGGAAAGTGGAGATGGAAAATGGCTGGGGAAACTAGAAAACTGAAATCCAGGAAATTGCAGTCATTGGAGAAAGCAGATAAATTTTACCAGAAAAAGTCAGACAGGAGACACCCAGATTCTGCCTGCCACTGTCCTTCACAGATCCCTTAACAACACTTGTATGGAACAGTTACAAAACATCTCAGCCGATAGCAACAGATGTGAAAGAAGACTACAGATGCACCACTTCTCCATCCCCTCCTCCAATTCTTGGATGTTTGCTGCAATGTTGAAGTTACCACTTGGGATGGCAACATTACATATTCACTTCTCAACCACTTTCCTGCTAACGCACACCCTGAGAGGGGATATGTGATGGCTCAAAAACTTGGTTTTGGTCTGGCCAAACTCTGGATATTGCAGGCACTTGGAGGCTAAGTCAGCAGATGGAAGATATCTGTCCTTCTACCTTTCAAAAAAATAAAATAAAATAAAGATGTGCCCCACCCCACCTCCAAGAAACAGAGTTCACAGGTACCAGCCAGTGTTTTGGCACGGGACTGGCATCTCATATAAAAGAACTAATTTGAATGCTAGCTGCTTTGCTTCAAGTCCAGCTTCTTCCTAATGTACCTGGGAAGACAAGAGAAGATAGTCCAGGTACTTACTCTTCTGCTACCAATATAGGAGAGCAGGACAGTCCCTTGCTCATGCCTTGCCGACACCTGGCTATTGGAGTCATTTGGGGAGTGCACTAGCAGATGAAAGATCTGTCTATATGCGTATTTCTTTATTTCTCGGTCACTCTGCCTTTCAAAAAAACAAATCTTTAAAAAAAAAAAGCAAAAGCAACAGAGTTCATAATTCAATCTTGCGATGCAAAATAGGTTAGATAATTGAATGAACTTCATAGAACATATTAACTCAAGACTATCATTAAAGACAAAAGATAGGATAAAGCAGGAGAAAAATAATGCAGGCAAGTATTGAGGGTCTACAAGACTTTCAGAAAAAGCTGCAATATTTATGATGGGTTTGTGTTTTATCTTGGGATTGAAAGACTAAGAGTTATATCACAAATCTGGTTTTTAGGAGAACTGCTCAATGATTTCCAACAAGTTCCTTTAGGCCCTTCTGGCCAAGCCAAAAAAGTTTAACTGGCTATGCCAGGTGTCATTCATCAATTACAAAAATCAGAGTCAGGTGCCTCCATGGGAGTTCTGAATCTGAAGTAGCATATTACATATCGTTAGTTAGTCCAATATCTTTATCTTGGTCAAGAGACAGCCTGACTTCCAGATGCCCCCAGAGAGAACCATAGAATTGTCCCAGTCCATCTGTAAAATAAGTCTGTCCTATACAAAGTATAATTGCCTGCTAAGACACACTCCAGAGAAAGACCAGAATCCACAATATCAACAACTTAACAATTGTAGAATGCAATTCAAAATTGCCTGACATATTGAAGTCCAGATAAGTGGAACATACTGTCAACAGAAAATACAATTAACTAAGAGCAATCTTGAGATGATCCAGGTGTTCCAAAGAGCTTATTTTACCTAGTCTCAATAAGACAAAACAAAAATATAGTCACAATTATATCCGAAGATAGGAAATCTTGGCAAAAGACATGATTGAAAAAATAACAAACAAAAATTCTGGAGTCAAAATATACAATGTATAAAAAAAATTGGGGCCAACGCTGTGGTGTATCAGGTAAAGCCACCACCTTCAGTGCCGGCATCCCATATGGGTGCCAGTTCGAGTCCTGACTGCTCCACTTCTGATCCAGCTCTCTGCTGTGGCCTGGAAAAGCAATTGAAGATGGCTTAAGTCCTTGGGCCCTGTACCCACGTGGGAGACCCAGAAGAAGCTCCTGGCTCCTGGCTTCAAATCAGCTCAGCTCCGATTGTTGTGGCCAACTGGGGAATGAACCAATAGATGGAAGACCTCTCTCTCTCTACCTCTCCTTCTTTCTCTGTGTAACTCTGATATTCAAATAAATAAACAATAAAGTAATGAACTTGAATAGATGAAAATAAATTATCCAATATGACAAGTAGAGAAAAAGAATTGAATAGAATTTGTTAGTCCCATGTAGGTATGTGAAAAGAATGTAGCAAAACAAAACAAATTTTGGCCGGCGCCGTGGCTCAACAGGCTAATCCTCCGCCTTGCGGCACTGGCACACCAGGTTCTAGTCCTGGTTGGGGCGCCGGATTCTGTCCCGGTTGCCCCTCTTCCAGGCCAGCTCTCTGCTATGGCCCAGGAGCGCAGTGGAGGATGGCCCAAGTTCTTGGGCCCTGCACCCGCATGGGAGACAAGAGAAGCTCCTGGCTCCTGGCTTTGGATCAGCACGGTGCGCCGGTCGCAGCGCGCCGGCCACGGCGGCCATTGGAGGGTGAACCAACGGCAAAAGGAAGACCTTTCTCTCTGTATCTCTCTCTCTCACTGTCCACTCTGCCTGTAAAAAAAAAAAAGAAAAGAAAAGAAAAAAACACAAAACAAAACAAATTTTAATTGAAGATAAAATGGCTAAAATTTCCTACACTTAGGGAAAGATGAAAATTTGTAGAGTATTACATTGTTAAAAAACAAAGATAAAAAACAAATCTTGAGAGAAGAGAAAAATGACACTTTACATGTAAGGTAATAACAATTCAATTTACAACTTATTAAGAAATTATGAAGTCAGAAAAAAGGAAAACATTGTACATGACATTTTCTAAAGAAACTGTTGAGGCCGGTGCTGAGGCGCAACAGGTTGATGCCCTGGCCTGAAGCGCCAGCATCACATATGGGCGCCGGTTCGAGACCCGACTGCTCTACTTCCAATCCAGCTCTCTGCTTTGGCCTGGGAAAGCAGTAGAAGATGGCTCAAGTGCTTGGGCCTCTGAACCCACGTGGGAGACCTGGAAGAAGCTGCTGGCTCCTGGCTTCAGACTGGTGCAGCTCCAGCTATCGTGGCCAACTGGGGAGTGAAACAGCAGATGGAGGACCTCCCTCTCTCTCTCTCTCTCTCTCTCTCTGTCTTTCTCTCTCTCTCTGCCTGTCCTCTCTCTGTGTAACTCTGACTTGCAAATAAATAAATAAATCTTTAAGGAAAAAAAAGAAGAAGAAACTGTCAACCCCAAATTCTGTATCTAATTAAATATCCTTCAAGAATGAAGTCAAATTAAAGATATTTTTAGAGATAAAATAATAGATTTCATCTACAGCAGAATTGCACTACCACAAATGCTGAAGGAGTACCTTTAGGCCAAACTATAATATACTGTATAAAAATAATAAGATTCTCAGGATATACTGGTGCTGTGATGTAGTGGGTAAAGCCACCATCTGCAGTGGCAGTAGCTCATATGGGTACCAGTTCAAGTCCCAGCTGCTCCACTTCAAATCCAGCTCTCTGCTAATGGCCTGGGAAAGCAATAGAGGATGGCCCAAGTTGTTGGGACCCTGCACCTGTGTGGGAGACCCAGAAGAAGCTCCAGGCTCCTGGCTTTGGATCGGCCCAGCTCTGGCCATTGTGGCCATTTGGGGAGTGAACCAGCAGTGG
This sequence comes from Lepus europaeus, assembly GCF_033115175.1. Lineage (NCBI taxonomy): Eukaryota > Metazoa > Chordata > Mammalia > Lagomorpha > Leporidae > Lepus > Lepus europaeus. The sequence goes on from NC_084829.1 coordinate 120,401,381, forward strand.
AAGACCCCCACTCCCCACCTCTGCATCTCTGTAACTCTGCCTTTCAAATAAATAAATCTTAAAAATTATCAGAATGCAATTAAAAATTAAAAATAATAAATATCTGCAGAAATGCAAGTGAGTGCTTCTCTGGTTTCTTTTGTTTTTTTCCTCTTAATTTTACTGTAATACACATAATGCTTTAAACCACAATTATATTCCATCTTATGGCATTTTTTTTTGACAGGCAGAGTTAGACAGTGAGAGAGAGAGACAGAGAGAAAGGTCTTCCTTTTCTGTTGGTTCACCCCCCAAATGACCACTAACTGCCGGCGCACTGTGCTGATCTGAAGTCACGAGCCAGGTGCTTTCTCCTGGTCTCCCATGCAGGTGCAGGGCCCAAGCACTTGGGCCATCCTCCACTGCACTCCCGGGCCACAGCAGAGAGCTGGACTGGAAGAGGAGCAACTGGAACAATCCGGCACCCCAACCGGGACTAGAACCTGGGGTACCAGCACCGCAGGCGGAGGATTAGCCAAGTGAGCGGCTGCAGCGCCGGCCCATCTTATGGCATTTTTATTGCCTTCTGGGTCTTGAATTTTTTATAGCAGATATGACAGGGAAGGCTACAGAACCTTATGCTTAGAAAGATTTTATATTCCATATAAACTTATAAACATATAATCCCTCTAGAAACTACTAAAAACATTATAAAAAAAGTATATCTAAAATGTCAATGGAAAAATTAAAATATAACCTTTTAAAATATTCAAATAATGAAAAAGACAAGAAGGGGGAAAAAAACAGGGTATCAGAAGAGACAAGTAGGGGCCAGCGCCGTGGTATAGCAGTTAAAGTCACCGCCTGCAGTGCCGGCATCCCACATGGGAGCCAGTTCGAGTCCCAGCTGCTCCACTTCTGCTCCAGCTCTCTGCTGTGGCCTGGGAAGGCAGTAGAAGATGGCTCATGTGCTGGGGCCTCTGCACCCATGTGGGAGACCCAGAAGAAGCTCCTGGCTTCAGATCAGTGCAGCTCTGGCCGTTGGGGCCATCTGGGGAGTGAACCAGTGGATGGAAGATCTTTCTCTCTCTCTCTGTCTCTCTCTGCCTCTGCCTCTCCCTCTCTGTAACTATGCCTTTCAAATAAATAAATATTTTTTAAAAATGAAGAAACAAGTAAAAATATAGAATGAAGTATGATACCTATTTAACCATATCAATAGAAAGAAAACAGGTAATGAACAAAATGACTTCAGATACAGGGTTTGTTGGAATGTAATGAAACTTAACTGTACACTGAATATAAGTGATACACTTTCACCACAAAAATACAAGTAAAAGCTGGAAAATAACAGGCCATGTAAATAGTACACAAAAAAGATTGAAATGGCTTATTACTATCAAATAAAATACATTTCAAGATAAGAAATGCGAACAGAGATAAGACAGATACCTCATAACAATAAGAAGGTAAAGATTAATTTATTGGAAATGCTTAATAATCATAAATGAATTTGCTTCTAATACCAGTGTCTCAAAATACATGAGAATATATACATATATATGTATAACAAGTCAGAAATGGACAATTCCATAATCATATATGAGGGTTTGACATTATCCTCAATAATTGACCCCATAAAACCACTACATGAAAATCAACAAAGACATAGATAATTTAAATAACATTGTAATCATCTTACTTCTATATATGTAACTACATAGTCAGCAATGATAGAACTGTAGGTTTACCAGGGTACATAATGCTCTGGACCATAAAACAAACATCAATAAATTTTAAAACATTTGACTAAAACAGAATATGTCTAACCAAATTAAATTATTAAATTAAAAATCAAAAACAGATGTCTGTAAACCAATATATTTGAAAATTTAGTAACATACTTCTAAATTAAATAACAAGATAATCAAAATATTTTTCATTAAATTACTGAAAGTACAAAATACATCAACAATTCTGAGATGCACCTAAAAGATGCCTATACCCATATGGGCAACAGTTCATGTCCCAGCTGATCCACTTCCAATCCAGCTCTTTGTTAATGGCCTAGGAAAAGCATCTGAAGATGGCCCAAGTGCTTGGGCCCCTGCCACCATCTGGAGACCTGGATGAATTTTCTGGATCCTGGCTTTAGCTTGGCCCAGCCCTGGCAGTAGCAGCCATCTGAGGAGTGGATCAGCAGATAGAAGATTTTTCTGTCTCTTCCCCTCCCTCTGTGACTCTTTCAAATAGATAAATAAATCTTTAATAAATAAATACCTAGAAAAAATACAGCATTTAATGTTTATATTAGAAATTAAGAAAGGAATGAAATAAATTGAGTTCCTACTTTAAGAAATTAGAAAAAGAAGACTAAATTTAACTCAAATAAGGTAAGAAAAAGGAAATGTAAAGACATGGCCAGATGTTGAGGGGGGTTTGTCTATCCATTAAAATACTGATGTTGCATATCAGAATGCCATGGTTTGAGTCCTGGCTCTGCTCCTGATTCTAGCTTTCTGTTAATGTGGACACTGGCAGGCTGCAGAAAATGGCTCGGTAGTAGAATCGCTGTCACTCATGTAAGAAAATTGAACTGAGTTCTCAGTTCCTGGCTTCAGTCTGTCCCAGAATAAACCATAGTGGGCTTCTGAGGAGTGAACCAGCACATAGAAGCTCTTTCCCTCTCTCCCTCTCTGTCAGTCTCTTTCTGTTCACTCTGTGTGTGTGTATGTGTGTGTGTGCCTGCATTCCCATTAATACCCACTCTGGGAGGCAGTAGATGATGGTTAACATACTTGGGTTCCTACCACCCAGATGAAGCTTCTGGCTACTGGCATAGGCTTGACCCAGGCCCGGCTGTTGCAACCCTGGGTAGGGGGAAATTTCTCTCTCTCTCTCTCTCTCTCTCTCTCTCTCTCTCTCTCTCTCTGCTTTTCAGATAAATAAATCTGACAAAACAAAGCAGGAGAACATGATTACCTTTATGTGGGAAGCCATGAAAGGAATGATGCTTGGATGGGTGGGTGGTGCAGGAGATTAAACCAAGACTTGGGACACCTCCATCTCATATCTGAGTGCCTGCAACAGAGTTACACCTGTCCTTCAAATCTAGCTTCCTTATAATGTGCCTGGGAGGCAACAGATGATGGCCTACATACTTGGGTCCCTGCCATCCATGAGGAAGACATGGATGGAGTTCCTGGATCCTGGCTTTGGCTGGGCCCAACCTCAGTTGCTGCAGGAATTTTAGAACATTTGTGTTATGTTATGTTATGTTATGTTATGTTATGTTATGTTATGTTATTTTTTTTTATTTTGTTATGTTATGTGATCATCCTTCTTTATAATAAACCATTAGGTAATTTTGTATTTTTGCTACATAAATATCGAAATTACTTAGCTACCTGGGTTTTTAAGTTAAAATTGTTAACTAGTTAATGTAAATATTAAAATAAACCAAGCATTTTTATTCTGGTGTTTATATGTATATTGTGTGTATATGTGTGGGTGTATATATATATATATTCATATATATATATATATAGAGAGAGAGAGAGAGAAAGAATTTGAGTTTTTTGGAAGCCCCTTATTCACCTAAAAATAGAAGTGAATCTGAGTTAACTAGTGAGATCCCCAGTTTATCGGGGTTGCCCACACAAAAAAACCACAGAAATACTAAAATGAATAAGAGGTTTTCTATAGCCATTTCTTGATTCTGAATACAAAATTGCAGTTTTCATTGCCTAATTAAAATCCAAAATGAAGATTGATTTTATGTCCTACCTGGTTTAGTGGTCAATTCATTAAAATGTCTACTAAAACTGGCTACATTTTGCAATTTGGCCTACACACAAAATATGCTGCCTTTTTATGGGTGGGTGTAATCAAAAGGACTGATTCTTTTCCTCATTGGGTAAATTGTTTCATAAAAGCCCAAGTTACCAAAAGTCTTTTTTTTTTTTTAAGATTTATTTATTTATTCCAAAGTCAGAGTTACACACAGAGATAAGGAAAGGCTGAGAGAAAGAGGTCTTCCATCTGCTGTATTACTCCCCAATTGGCTGCAATAGCCGGAGCTGTGCCGATCCAAAGACAGGAACCAGAAGTCTCTTCTGAGTCTCCCACGTAGGTGTAGGGGCCCAAGAACTTGGGCCATCTTCCACTGCTTTCCTAGGCCATAGCAGAGAGCTAGATCGGAAGTGGAGAAGCCGGGACTCGAACTGGCAGCCATATGGAATGTCGGCACTGCAGGCAGCAGCCTTAACCGCTACGTCACAGCGCCAGTCCCCTACCAAAAGTTTTAACATAGAAACCCATGAAATGAGAATCATCTCTTTCATGCTAGACAGCAAGTGCTGTCCAATACCTAGGGCCTTGATTTTGCTTCAAGAAGGAATCAGCAGCCAGTCAGAGAGCAGCAAAGAGTGTGCAACAAGCGTTTCACTGAGAAAGCAAAGATAACACCCCACAAACAGAGTGGGGCTGACTTAGAGAAGAGTATCCAGTTTCCAAACTCTGCTTAACATTATGGGGCTGGCGCTGTGGTGCAGTGAGTGAAGTGCTGCCTGCAGTGCCAGCATCTCATAAGGACCCTGGCTCAAATCCCAGCTGCTCCACTTCCGATCCAGCTCTCTGCTATGGCCTGGGAAAGCAGTAGAAAATGACCCAAGTCCTTGGGCCTCTGCACCTGTGTAGGAGACCTAGAAGAAGTTCCTGGCTCCTGGCTTTGGATCAGTGCAGCTCTGGCCGTTGTGGCCAATTGGGGAGTGAACCAGCAGATGGAAGACCTCTCTCTCTTTCTGCCTGTCCTTCTCTCTCTGTGTAACTCTTTCAAAAAAATAAATAAATCTTTAAAAAAAAAAAAGTTCCATGGGTCCTTTAATGAAAGAGGACCCATTCTAATAAGAAGGAGGAATATGTATAATTTTTCTGGGAAGTAGGTGGAGATTGCCCAGCATCTGGGAGCCACCCATTTTCCCTTCTTAGATGGTCCCCTGTTTCCTGTTATGGTGGCTTGTAAGTGTGTCATTTAACCTGCTGGTGCATTATGATGACTGTATAATGAGCTGTAGGTCAATCTAGGTCAGGCTTAGCCCCCTAAACCGATAAGGGCCTGATTCAAGCAGGGAGTCTGCTTATCTGCTTATCTTCTGCAAAGGGAACTGAATCCACATCCTGCAGGTCTTGAAATCATAAGAACTAGTATCTCCAGTTGGCTCAACTACTTCGTTGCCTTCCTTTCTCAGCATCAGTAAGCTGCCTTGCTGGCCTCTATTAAAGCTTCAGGAAGCTTTAAAATATTCTATTATCTGTGGTACTCATAACTTTTACTTCCTTCATTTTAATCATTTAAATTTCAGCATTTAAACTCTAACATTTCATGAATAAAAAAAGAACTACGTAAAATTACTGAAGAGAAATCATTACTCTCACATGAATCTCTAAGAGACAAAAACATAGCACACGAATCACGTGAACTTTTCAAACCTATCTGCTGTCTTGAACGGAGATTTTATAGAATGAGATTGTTTGGTGAATGCCAAACACCTGGTGTCTGCTCCTAGCAAGGAGGATGAGTACCTGCCTCATGGTATCTCACTACGCAGGGCTAGGAAATGGTGAGGCTAGGGTGGGAGGAGCAGTTAAGTGTGAAACGGTTTGAACAGGATTAAGCCTCCACCTGAGTGGCTGCTCCATTTCCTATCCAGCTCTCTGCTATGGCCTGGGAAAGCAGTGGAAGATGGCTCAGGTTCTTAAGCTCTTGCACCCACGTGGGAGACCAGGCAGAAGCTCCTTGCTCCTGGCTCCAACCTTCAGATAGGCTCAGCTCTGGTCATTGGGACCATTTGAGGAGTGAATCTGTGGATGGGAGACCTCTCTCTGTTGCTCTCTCTCTCTCTCTCTTTCTGTAACTCTGCCTCTCAAATAAGTAAATCTTTTAGAAAGAGGAAATATTAATATTAAACACAAAGTAAGGTGAAAACATAAAATAGCCATTCCATGTTTAGGGTATATAAATAACTTCTTTAGATGGGAGGCTATTCAAATGTAAAACTGATAACTAATCCCTACTTCTCATTCAATTCCCCCAGTTCTTCTGGTATCTCCTTCCAAATTATGTCTTTGACGTCAGCTTCATACCATCAAGAATCAGGAACAGGGGCTGGTGTTATGGCACAATGTGTTAAACCACTGCTCACAATGCCAGCATCCATCCCATATGGGAGTGCCTATTTGAGTTCTGCCTCTTTCATTTGCAATCCAGCTTCCTTCTAAAGTGCTTGGGGGACCGATACTGTGGCATAGTAGGTAAAGCTGCTGCCTGCAGTGCCAGCATCCCATGTGGGTGCTAGTTTGAGTCCCAGCTGCTCCACTTCCAATCTAGCTCTCCACTATGGCCTGGGAAAGCAGTGAAAGATGGCCCAAGTTTTTGGACCCTGCACCCATGTGGGAGACTCTGAAGAAGCTCCTGGCTCCTGGCTTTGGATTGGTGCAACTCCAGATATTGCAGCCATTTAAGGAGTGAACCAGCAGATGGAACACCTCTCTCTGTCACTACCTCTGCCTCTCTGTAACTTTGCCTTTCAAATAAATAAATAAATAAACTAAAATATTTTTTAAAAATTAAGCAGGCCTTTTAAAAGTAAAGAAATAAATAAATGCAGCAGCAAAGGATGGCCCAAGTGTTTGAGACCTTGCCATCCATGTGGGAAACCCTGGACTTGGCCTGGCCCAGACCTACCTGTTGCAACTATTTGGGGAGTGAAATAGCAGATGGAAATTATTACTCTCTGTGTCCCTCTCTTTCTGTCACTCTGTCACTTTGAATAAATGCGTAAAGTATAAAAAAAGAAATCCAGAAGCAAATAACCCCTTTCCTAGATTACTGAACTGAACAGTATAGGCAGTGGCCAGTTTCCCTGTTATGATGTCTGTAATTTGAAATACATTAGCCAGTTGGAGCCAGCACAGTGGTGCAGCAGGTTAAGCCTTTAACCAGCAGCGCTGGCATCCCATACGGGTGTAGGTTCAAGTTCCTACTGCTCCACTTCTGATCCAGCTCTCTGCTAATGTGCTTGGGAAAGCAGTAGAAGATGGCCCAAGTCCCTGAGCCCCTGCACTCACATGGTATGCAGAGTAAGATGGGTCAATAGGCCATTAGGTTGGTCCTAGTGGAAAATGAGGAAAAGGAAAGTCCCTCTAAGTCAGTGCAAAATGCATCCTACCCACAAAAAAGTTATCTTTAGCAAGATCAAGGTTGTGAATACCAGTGCATGTTCCTCCCCAGAAGTCACCTTCAGCAAGACAGAAGTGCCCACCCCACCCTTCTGAGTTTCTAGTTTTAGCATGAGAACAGAAAGAAGTTACCTATCCTACCCTTTATTTTATCATGAGCAAGCTAGACAGGGCAAATATTACAAATCAGTTCTTTTTATGGGTTTTGTCCCCACCTTGTAAATTGTTCACGGATTGACAGATTTTTTTTCCCCAAAATTGTGCCTAAAAAAACCCAGCTCCTTCGGGTTTGCCTCTCTTGGACGCCCCCTCCTGGCCTCTTCTGCAGGGCGTCTCTGACTTAAATGAATAATTTTTTTCTCTCTGCCTTGTCTACATGAAAATTCTTCTTCCATGTGAGACAAAGAACCTAGGTAATCTTTTCTCCACCGCCATTTCACCCATAACAATGGGACACCCAGAAGAAGCTCCTGGCTGTTGGCCAGGCACAGTCCCTGCCACTGAGGCCATCTGGGGAATGAACCAGCATACGGAAGACTTTTTTTTCTCTGTCTCTCCTACTCTCTCTGTAACTCTGACTTTCAAATAAGCAAATAAATACTTAAAAAACAAACCAAAAAATCCTTTAGCCAAGACACAATACTAGCAATGTGTATGTTGGTTAATTAGGCTATATGTAGAGTGGTTGGATTCTCTAATCAAAAATGCAAGATCTCATGGTGAACAGCAAACATATAAGTAAGGCCCACTCAGAGAAGGCTACAAATGTTCTGGACGGCTGTCTTTGAATCACTCATTTTCTTAACTACTAGCCCAAATGCCAGATATGAATTTTCACCAGTGAAATCAGTGGTTTGTTAGTCGCAAAAATGAAGTTAGAAATAAGCTCCCCTTGGTTAAATTAGCAGTGTTCAACATCTGTAAAATGTATAATTTAAAGACCTTTGCATCAAGAGAGTTTAGGAAACCAGAGCCTTTGGCAGCAAAATGGTCCTCTGTCCAGCCAGTAGCCTGGAAGACATCAGGTTTAGGAGGAGGTCTATCATGATATAATGTCACTTCTTCTTTAAAAAACTTTCCATGCAAGATGGTAGTTTCATCATCTAAAAATAACACAAAGCTAAGCTTCCACAGAAAATATAAAAGAATTTGTATGAAATGTGTAGTACCTATCTGCTAATAAGTTCGTATTAAATAAGTGTTTTGATAGCTAATTTTGTGCATCAACTTGACAGGCCATGGGGTGTTCAGATTAAACCATATTTCTGGATGGGCCTGAGCATTTGTAGATGGGCATTTGAATCAGCCAACTCAGGAGACTGCCCACCCCGGTGTGCATAGGCAACAGCTAAACTGGGGTTGGGGGTGCTGATTGCTGCCTGCCTGTGAACTGGGAGATCTCATTTTGTCCTCTCTGGGACTTGGACTGCAATTTACATCATTAGTAATTCTATCCCTGGCTTTGCTGGGTCTCTAGGTTAGAGAAGTAGGTTATAGGACTTCCCAGCTTTCATAATTGCATCAGACAATTATTCATCATATATCCTACTGTTTCTCTTTCTGTGAAAAACCTTGACTAACACAGTATCCAAATCAAAATCTGATCTAAGATTTAGTTTAGGGGCTGGCACTGCAGTGGCGGCTTCCCATATGGGGGCCCATTTGTGTCCCAGCTGCTTCTCTTCCGATCCAGCTCTCTGCTAATGGCCTGGGAAGGCAGTAGAGAATGGCCCAAGCACTTGGGCCCCTACACCCTTGTGGGACACCAGAAGAAAGCTCCTGGCTTTTGGTTCCTGGCTTCAGATTAGCTCATCTCTGGCCTTGGCAACCACTTGGGGAGTGAACAAGCAGATGGAAGACCTCTCTCTGTGTCTCTCCTTCTCTCTGTCGTAACTGCCTCTCAAATAAATAAATAAATAAATCTTCAGGGAAAAAAAAGAATTCCCTTTTTTACTTTATTGGAAACTGAAAATAATGCCACAGGAAAGTAGTCTTCATACAACACAGTATTTTTTGGTGGCCACTAATATATACCAAAAAGAACATAAAAGGATGCACAATTAAATTGACAAGTCATTTCAAAGACTCCTCAACTTATTTTTGTTATTCTCATTAAATTTTATATTCCCAATTTTTAAAAAAAAATATTTAATTTTTTGGAAGGCAGAGTGACAGAGAGAGCGCTTCTTCCATCCACTGGTTCATTCTCAAATGTCCTGGGTAAGGCTGAAGCCAGAAGCCTGGAACTCCATCCAGGTCTCCACAGAAGTAGCAGGGGTCAAGCACTTGGGCCATCTTCAGTCTTCCCAGGAACATTAGCAGGAAGTTGTTCAGGAAACTAACTGGCCAGGACTCAAACTGGGACTCCTATATGTGATTCTAACATCATAAGTCCTGCTTTACCTGCCATGCCACAATAGTGGCCCCGTATCCCCAATCTTTTAAAGCTCTCCTGTAAGTTACAATACCTTTTTGTTAACACTTTTTTTTCTCCAAAACTGTACTTACATTTACTTTTTTAAAATATTTGATTAATTTATTTGAGAGTTAGAGTTACAGCAGTAAGAGGGAGTGACAGAGACAAAGGTCTTCCAACTGCTGGTTCACTCCCCAAGTGGTCACAATGGCCAGAGCTGAGCCAATCCGAAACCAGGAGCCAGGAGCTTCTTCTGGGTGTCCCACATGGGTGCAGGAGCCCAAGTGCTTGGGCCATCTTCCACTGTTTTCTCAGGCCATAGCAGAGAGTTGCATCGGAAGAGGAGCATCTGGGACTAGAACCGGCACCCATATGGGATGCCAGCACCACAGGCAGAGGATTAACCTACTGCCCCTCAGCACTGGCCCCTGCATTTACTTTTAAACCTTCTTAAAGATTCCAAATGCAGACCTCTAATAGTGAAAAAAATCCACCTTCCATGGGAGGCCAGTGCAGAAGATGGCTTTGGGCTGACAAAGCTTCAGATGTCCTCAAACTGTATCTCAACAGTAATGAAGTCCTGCCTTCATTGAAGGTTGATCATGGGGCTGGCACTGTGGTACAGTGGGTTAACGCCCTGGCCTGAGCCCCTGCATCCCATATGGGTGCCAGTTCAAGACCCGGCTGCTCCACTTCTGATCCAGCTCTCTGCTATGGCCTGGGTAAGCAGTAGAAGATAGCCCAAGTCCTTGGGCCCCTGCACCCGCGTGGGAGACCCAGAAGAAGCTCCTGGCTCCTGGCTTTGGATCAGTGCAGCTCCGGCTATTGTAGCCAATTGGGGAGTGAACCATCGGATGGAAGACTCCTCTCTCTGCCTGTCCTCTCTCTATGTAACTCTGACTTTCAAATAAATAAATAAATATTAAAAAAAAAAAAGGTTAATCATGACCATAAGCAATCTAATGTAAGAGACCACATGAGGGGCTAGTGCTGTGGCACAGTGGGTTAAAGCTCTGGTCTGCAGTGCCAGCATTCCATATGGGTGCTGGTTCGTGACCTGGCTCATCCACTCCGGATCCAACTCTCTGCTAAGACCTGGGAAAGCAGCTGAAGACAGCCCAAGTTCTTGGTCCCTGCACCCATCCATGTGGGAGACCCAGAGGAATCTCCCATCTCCTGGCTTCGGATCTGCTCAGCTCCGGTTGTTGTGGCCATCTGGGGAGTGAATCAGGGAATGGAAGACCTCTCTCCTTCCCTCCCTCCTCTCTCTCTCTCTCTGCCTCTCTGTAACTGTCTTTCAAATAAATAAATAAATCTTTATTAAAATTAAAAAGAGCGATCACATGAATGTCTAAGAAATTAAAGTCTCCAAAACCTTCCAAACTTGCCGTAATGATTTTGCAACTTACTTTTACATCCAGCAGGAAATTGTCACTCATTTTTCAGTGTCTAGTAATAATTAGCAAACAGAAGTCTCTCTTAAAAGTCTATTAAGGTTTCAAAATTTTGTCATTCATAGTCAAGTGGCCTTGAGACAAGGAGGCAGAGGAAGTAACTGAGTAACTTAGAGATAACAGTTCCTATTGGCTCAAAACCTACAAGCTATGGGTTTGGTTGCCCTTGCTCTGAAGGTCAACAGACCCCCTGCCTGGATCAGGCTCATAACAGTTCAGGGTGCCAACTCTGACCTACAGCTCATTATACACACATTGAAATACATTAGCACCCTAAGTGACACATCTATCAGCTGCCATGACAGGAAACATGAGACTACAGAGAGGAAAAAGGAGTGATAACTAGATTCTGGGCAATCTCCACCTACTTCCCAGAAAAATCATGCACATTCCTCTCCCTTATTAGAATGTACCACCCCATTATTAGAAGATACCTCCACTTTCATCGAAGGGCTAAGAATTAAGCACTGCTCAGAGAAAGGGCCACTCCCTCTGGGTAGGTCCCACTCTGGGGAGCATGCCTTTGCATTCTCAACAAAACACTTTGACAGAGCGGGGACATAAGCTGCTCTTCCTGCCTGACACACAAGCTGCTTGTTTTTTGATACTCTCTGCCTTGCTCTTTCTGAATGCCTTCTTGAAGCAAAGTCAAGGACCTGGGTACCAGGCAACACTCGCTGTCCAGCACCAAGCTGACATATTTTTCATATATTTAAGACTTAGAGTTAGTATGTAAGTTGCATGATTTCTTAGAGATAAGGGTAGTGTTTCATGATGTGCTAAGTGACAACTCTGTTGGATTTGGTGGTATCCGTAGAGGATGGGTACCAAGCTGTCCATAGGTACCTCTTCCTGTACACTGAAGCAGACTTAGACATACAACAGAGAGGCATTTTAACGACTTTGGTAAGTGGTGCTATAACCAAGCATGTAAATATTTCATTTGGGAATTTTTATCTCAGCTGACTTTTGAAGCAATGCTAAGGCCTTTGCTAAGTCTTTTTTTTTTATTTTTAATTTTGGTATCTGTTCAACAAGTATGTAAATAATGTTGATCATATGCTTGTTGTTTTAACAAATATATTTCTTCACATTCTTGATTTGATGTTCATTAAAATTCTGCACAAAAAGAATTATCTCCACTTACAAAATGTTGTATATATTTTCCGAATATCTGTGGCATCTAGTGCAATGCCAACATAAAATGATGATGTGGCATACTGAGAAGATAACCACTTTGCTAAATGATTTTAAAATTAAATAATGTTAATTTTATGGGCTCTAAAATAAACATATTAAAACATTTTCTAATTCATTAGATAATCCTCAGCAGGTTTTTCTTAGTGCAAACAACCAAAATTTATTTAGACTGTACATATCCGTGTTATCTTTCTTTATAAAACTAATAGGTGTGCAAAACAAAGTTTCAGATTCCAATCCCCTAGCTTAGCTTCTGGTCAGTTTTTTAAGTGGGCATGTTATTAATCTTAAAAATAGCACCCCCCTGTGGAAACAAAGAAAAAGCATGTTCCTTGAAAAAAATTTAAAATTACTCTCTTTTTTTCTTACTGGTTTATCTTTATTTTGGTTTGTTTTTTCAAAATTCCCTTAAAGAAAATTCAAAGCCTAAAACAGAATGCAGTTCAACCCTGATACTATTTTTGCCTTCACTGCATAACTAAAAAAATCTTCACTAGCATCTAACATTCTCCCTGAGACATAATAAATATTTACTAAATGAATGAATATAAACATTCACAAATGATCATAAAAATTAAACAAGCTTCATTTAAAAATGTGAAATTAAACAAGAAATTGTGAAGGTTTCCGTTACTTCTTCCATTATCCATTCTCACTCTGCACAGAAGGTGGCGCCAAAGACATATTCATCCACAAGCTAAGACTCCTTCCTGTTCAACAAAGAAAGTAAGGCGAAGCAAAGCAAAAGAAAACAAAACGAAGTCTTCCCTTCACAAATGCTTTTTTTGTGATTAGCGTCCAGTAAGATTCACCTGGAAATAACTATTGGCTACAAAGGAATTGAAATTTTACCCAGGTGTAGTCAAGCTTTGATTCTTAAATCTTTTTTTCAGGGGGATAGAATGCTGGGAAACAAGTTTCAGTTAAGTAAAAACTCTGGAGTTATAAAACAAATTGTCACACTTCAGAAATTATCTGTTGAACCTGGCTTCTAGCTCAAGCTGGCAATAGGGAAAATCTTCACTATTCTAATGGAAATAGAGTTGAGCAGTCACTGTTGAAATCCCATTATCTTGCAGGTTTTACCAATTTGGGTAGAGCTTTTTAAACTCGAATACTATTGAGCTCCAAATTAACTTTTACTTCTTCCTGTTGTCCCATAAACACTAGTGTAAATGGAAATTGGTGCTGAGAAAGGATTATTTTGATGCTAATGAAGGTAAATCTAAAAGATAATGCTGTTTTCTCTGAGACCCTCCTACTCTTAGTCTTTTTATTCTTAAACAGCTGCCTTTGAGTTCTCCCGGAGTTGTTGAAAACTTTTCACTTCTTTGTTTCTCTGATTTCACTGTGATAAACTCATCTTCTCTGAGACATTAACTTCAAGTTTTCATATTCTTCATCTTAAAACTTGCTTTTCTTTGTGGCCTCATTCACTCGTATATTAGAGGAGTAATTCCTATAAAGCTATTGTAGCCATTTTAAATACCCTTCCCTTTCCAGTTACCTTTCTCTGTTTTTCATTCTTTTTCTCTGCCTGCATTAAATGAGAAAATCCACCCTGCATCTATGCTGTCTTTTTTGCGTTCTGCCTACATCCCATACCTCCTCTGTACCTGTGGCTTCAAGTATCACTTCAATGGGACTAATCACGAATCTTGTGACAGCTTTAACCTGAATTCTACAACCCATGTTTCACATTGTAAGTCAGATTTCTACCTAGATGTGGCAGTTCATACCAAAACATTCCAGACTGAAATGACTCTCTTTCAGCAGATCAGCTCCTCCCCAACTTCCTTTTCTATGGCAGTAATATTTTCCTAATCAAAACTCCAAAGTCAGTTTCCAGAGCCTCCTCTCTCCTGCCCTCCATTCAATCTGCTATCACCTTATGACATGCTCACTTTCATTCCTGTCCTACTGCGAGGGCCTTAGTTCCTGTTCTTACAGCTCATTCCTCTTCTATCGTAATACTCTGGCCTCTAATCTAAAGTTACCAATTACTTTTTAATTTTTATGCTACTTGCCAGAATTTCTGTGACAGCACTTAAAGCTCTTTTAAGAATTATTCTATTTTTCCTTAAAGTTCCAGAGATTGGTATTTTGAACTCAAGGCAAAAAACAAAAGCTGCAGATGGTTCTGATATTAGCTGATGCTTCTTATAATTTTGAAAAATAATTGGCCCATAATGTGCACTTCTCAAAGTGCAGTGACATGGATAAAATCGATTGTGAGGCCCAGCCCATGGTGGGTCTGAAGAAGCCCTGCAGAGAGCAGGAACTGTGACTGCCCCTCACTCCTCAAAGAGCCGCCTAGTAAATAAGCCTGATTCCATTCCTTCCACATGGATAAGCTTTGGCATTCGGAGAAGGTCCGGTTCTGGAGAGTCGATGTTTATATTAATGAAATATCACTGGCATCTCAGAGGATGTGAAAAAACATTTTTGAACATCTGTCCCTTTATTTGCAAAACATTCCAATGAAGACCACCTTCCAAAGTCAGGTAATTGCATTAAAAACTGAATTATTGGTTAAAATATAACCTGCCAACACTGCCAGAATGTGATGTATAACAGAAATTGCTATTGTTCACTTAGAGAACATTGTAGGTACCCATGAGGGAAAACTGAGTGTAACAGCAGGGAGGTCATTCATGCTGACTGGACTCCCCTTGCACATTATTCCTCATAGGAGCTTGTTTTAGTGCCATTCTTCTGGTGGAATAGCATAGAATGTTTTATTTTCATCAGTGTCTTTTGATAAAATCATCTTGAGATCTTTTCTCAATCAACATGGGAAAATTACTTCAGAAAAAGAAGACATAGTACTTCCATATGTTAGAAGTAATTATTTAATCTGTAGCTCATGCTATAGAATAATCCCTGTGGCTCTGAAAAGGGCTTATGAGGTGTCCACAAATATTTTAATTTCTATAACAAAATTTTTCATTTCTATTTCTTATAGGTCATCTGGGTAAGAGTTTGTTAAAAATGGTAGCTGAATATTTAGATATCAATGTCCATCTCTAGGCCTAGCAAATATTAGAAATAAACACAATTGTTTTTGTTTTAAAGTACTCAGTCATAACTTTTCTTTCATGTAAATAATCCTGAATTAGCATCATAGGCGTGCTTTTACTAAAATGGATTTTGGTAGGAATTGTTCTTGATAAATAGCCTTACAAAAATAAAGCAAATTGTCACGCAAATCAAATGTAGCTTAGATTTTTTTAAAAGGAAGAAAAATAGGTTCTTATAATGAAAAAAACATATTTTCATGAATGCGTTCTGAATTGCATGAAATGATTTTCAGTTAAAGCAAGTGACTTAGTTGGAGGGGAGGACCATATACATACAAAAGCAAAACAATATCTGTAGGCTGCTGAGCCAGAAGACTTGAAAGTCAGATTACAATTTCTGCCTCTATAACATAACTAACAAACCTCACGTCTCCAAACAAAGATGTTTTATTAGTCATCTCAGTGAAAGTATATTTAGGGAAAGGTATTTACCAGAAAATATCTGCCATCCTGCTTTTTTTTTTTTTTTTTCTGGTATTTGCATTACTGAGACAAGAGTTAGGAAAATTAAAGCTGGATGAGTTCGCTTTGTTTCCAGAGAGTAATGACCAAGGTAGTTCCCTGCCCAACCTTAGGAGCATCACTGAAGCCTATTTATGGGAAATTGCCCTACTGTAGCCCTCTGCCACGGCATCTGGGGAGTCCTCAAAGGAGCTACGTGCTCTAAGAATGGGGCCACATGACTCAGGCCGTCATAAACCCTGAGGCAGAGTCCCGAGGAGAGTGAGCCATGGAAGTGGTGGCAAAGCAACTACCGGTTGCACACCCAGCCCTAGGGTCATCAAGCAGAAACTCTCCAGGGGGCTTTAGAAGGGGAGGGGTGATAGTAAGGAGAGTTGTGGTTTGGGGATCCACTAATGCCAACTCAATATATTAGGCAAATGTAGTTTGTATCTGAGTGTTTTAAAATCTGACATTTCACTACAGGTTTAGATTTTAGTGTGCTGGCATAAAAAGACCAAGTATAAATTTCAGTTCCGTAGAGATCAGATTTCAAGATTTCGCAGTCAAAACATTATATAGGTGATACAGTACGTGTGAGCATATATGAGTGTATTCTTTTTGCTAAACTGAAAGAAAGGTAAATATTCAGAGCAGTCAAAGGATTGGAAGATGGGTTGGGGGTGAACAGACCACCCGCCACATCTGTTCCTTTTTGAAATGTCTTTCTCATCTCCCCACATTTCCTCTGTTAATTGTCTACACTGAAATTAAGAGGACATTAGATCATCCACTAGGTCACTCACACCCACCTCAAACTTCACACACCTTGGTCAATATGAAACAAGTTGGCACTGGTTACGTTCTTCTCCACCATTATTTACTGCAAAATATACGCATACTTTAATTTTAAGAACTCTTGTGATATTTAAAAATATACCATTTCACAAGATCCCAGATCCTTTGGTGAAGCAAGCACTGAAACCAGCATTTTTATCTGCAAGGGGCGACTCCAAGTAGTGGCACTCAGGTGTCCAATGTTGCTTTGGTTTTTCTCGTCAGCAAAGGCGAACTACAACTTATCTTGACCTCGTTACTCTTCTCTGCTTCTCCACCCCCCCCCCCCACTTGCACCAGCCCCCTCGCCACCTCCCCCTCGCCTTTCCTTCTTCCCTCCCCTTTATTCTAGCCCCTCCTCCTAGTTGAGTCAGTGGCTTGAAACTTTTAAAAGCTCTGTGCTCCAAGTTAGAAAAAAGCTTTTACGAGGTATCAGCACTTTTCTTTCATTAGGGGGAAGGCGTGAGGAAAGTACCAAACAGCAGCAGACTTTTAAACTTTAAATAGACAGGTCGGAGTGCCCGAACTTGCCTGTTCATTTTACTTCGTCCTCCAAGGAGTTCAATCACTTGGCGTGCCTACTTCACTTCTTTTAGGCGAACGAGTAAGTTGAGAAAAAAAAAAAAAACTTTTTATCTATTAGTTTCTTTTTCTACAAGTAGAACTTTTTCTAAAGTTTTGAAATGCGCTAACTGTAGTTGTGTGTATAATATTTTAAATGAGATGAGATCTTGAAAGTGTTTCTATGGTTTTAAACTTAAAATTGAACATACCGGAGTAATATTTTGACTGTTAGAAAAAGTTTCTATTAATAATTCAACAGGTAAAAGTTTCAAATCTTTTGGATTAGAATGAAGAACTTTTAGTTTTCTGGCTATCTGGTACTTTTTAGTCTAATTTTATTTCCTTTTTTTGTAATCAGTAATAGTGTAGGTGCTCTGTAGTCCGTGGGGGGGGGGGGTCTGGGGCTTGGTTTGAGGATTTGATTGAGTAGATCACAAAAATCAAAGTGCAGAATTGCTTAGCTTGCTTCTTGTGGTATTCAGCTGTTTCCTATGGATCTCTACTGATGTCCTATAGCCTTACAAAGCAAACTTGTTTTGTAAGATCTGCTTTGTTAAGACTCTGGCGATTGGACTTCCACGTGGTTCCTTCCTAGAATTCTGCCCCATTAAATAACAAGGTATAAAATTCAGAGTACTCAGAGGCAGATTTAAAAATCAACTGTAAGTAGTTTGTGTTAGCAACCGCTGTGCAAGGATGTAGGGACCCTCAGGGGAGCCAACTTTTGCTCGACCACGCTGGCAGCTGGGGAAATGAAGACCTTGAATAGGTGCAGGAGAGCGGACGTTCAGGAAAGAGACTGCCAGAGTGCCCTCGCCACGTCCTCGCCGAAAACTGGGGGACGGGAAAGAATGGGGAGAAAGAAGGAGCTGCTCCCCAACCCTCTCCACCCCCTTGGCCTGGCGGATCCTCTGAGAACTCTGGAGCAAATGTTTGGGTCGTAGCCGCCAGGTTGTTGGCCACCAGGCAGAGACCACGCTCATGGTGTTTAGGAGGGTTCAATTTTTAAAAAGGCTTTTATTGGTAACACAGTCGGTTAATCTGAGACACGCAGCCATGCCTTTTGGTGCCCCAGTGAGCATTTCTCCGCTCCGTCCGAGAATCCAAAGACGAAAGCAGTTAGTTTAGATTCCTGGCTGTGACCCCGCAGTGCAAGTCTTTGCTTCGGAAGACTCCGAAAAGCAAATAAAAATGAAAGTTTTGCCGAGGCCGGGGGGGCCCGGCGCGGCGCCGGGAGAGCCGCCTCTGCCATCTTCGCAGCCGCGCGTCCCCTCCAGGCCCCTCCGCTGCCTGCGGGGTTTCGGCTGTTTCCGTGCAGCCCTCCGCCGCCGCGCCGAGCGCGGGTTCCAGCTCTGCCGCCAAAGGAGCCGGGGCTGGGGGGCTGGGAGGGCTGGGCTGCGCGCCAAAAGGCCGAGGCGCGAGCGATTGATTTAACTCGGGCTGTGGATGTGATCCCCAGCCTTCTCGCCCTCGCCGGCACTGTCCCCCCCCCCCCCCCGCCCCTTTTCTCTTAAAGCTGGGCGAGGAAACTTGAGTACCTTGGGAGTTCTCGTAATTGCACTTGTAATTCCCCTGGAAGTCGCCGAAACGTCCCCAGAATGGGGCGGGCGGGAGATGGGGGCGGGGAGGGGGCCCAAAAGACCCTTCCTGAAGCGAGGCGGGAACCTGTGACGTTCCTCAAGCAAGTCGGTGCGGGTTTCGAAATGCTGAACTGGAGTTCTTAGCCCACCCAGGCCTTTCAGTGACGCATGTTTGCGGAGCATCTCTGATAAGGCTTATCCAGGAGCCCTCCGTGACCCGCCTCATTCACCCCCGCCCTGGGGGCAGCTGCTGTTTCTCCCTAACTGCCCGCAGCAGGGGGTGGCTTATTTGGCGGTGGGCTTGATATCCTCTGCTTCTGAACTAAGGGAATAATGGCACACTTGAACTCCATCAGAAGTGTCCCCACAAAGCCTCATTTTTACTTGCTTACAAGGAGAGCGCCAAGTAAATTCTGTAGTAATGTGAAGAACATCTCCCCCATCTGACTCCCAGAAGGGAAATAAAACAAGTCTGTGAAATAAAAGCAATACCTTTGGGGAAAGACCATTTGTTCTCGGTAGGCCTAATTGAGAATTGTGCCAGCCCTGGGAAGGAAGTTCTGCTTGGCCGGTGAGTGGGTGCCTTGTGCTTCCCAAAGTCCCAGCGTGGAGGTCACCTGTCCATTCCGGGAAAGGCAGTGGTGCAGGGCTACCTTCTTCCCTGTTGAAATACGCCCCACCTTTTTCTAATACCTTTTGAGGTTTGTCATTCTAGCTGCCCCATCCTCTCAGGTTCTCACCCTTGGCAGTTGTAATTCCTCCAATGCGGACCCTTCACGGGAAACAGGTTCCATAGAGACCGAGGCAAGCATCTTAAAAGTGTTTTTTGGATTTTGAGGATGGCTTTGTTACTTAGATGTTTCTAATTCACGCATAAAGAAGAGTGGAGACCTCACGATCCAGAGCATTCTGTCGCTTCTTTTGTAATATCCAGAGGTGTAGCTTTGGTGTGAACCCTGGTGCCTTTACATACCCAGAGGGAAGGGAATGATAGGAAAGTCACCAGTGATTAATACCTTCTACTCCACCTTTCCTGTTGTTCTGACTTCCCTACAAGATTCTCGGTTGTCTGAATAGATATGTCAAACCTTATCTGCCAGTGCCAGTTCAGCTCTAGAGAGAAAAAGTTAAATATCTAGTGTTTGTCATTAATGCCCATACTCAGTAGATAGTTAAAGCTAAGAAGACAAATCCCCAGACCTTTTCCTCCATGGGCGATCCAAATTCTTGGCATAACTGCCTAAATAATTCTCCACCTTGCTTTAGCTATCTGAATTCAGCTGTGTGTGTACGGACTTTTGCCAAAATTCAAACCATGGTTTCTTTTCCTAGTATTGTTGGCTTTTATAAAATCTCATAAATCTGACATCCTAATTTTGCTAGCTTAGAAAAAAAAGTGTGTTTGTAAATATTCTTCACTGCCATTTTATTGAAGAAAAATTACCAAATTTAAAAAGTAAATGAGCTATCTCAAGACTTTTCAAGAGTAATTGCTGTATATTACTGAGCTCTCACTGAACTTGACAAGCATGGGCTACCTCTTGCCATCATTATTGAAGAAAATAGACTGTTCTTAATACAGTTGGGCCCTAAGGATGTGTGCACATGATTGCAAAATAACAGGGCTGGGGAATATAAAAATAGCCAACTTGGAGGTGGAAGTGAGGACGGACCCGAGACAGAAGAAACACCGAGACGGGGTAGAAATGTAAAGTTACGTAGATCACAGCTGAACATGGCTTTGAGCCTGTGGCTTCTGGCTTAGGGTTTTCCTCTGGCATCCCCAAACTGGCCTTGGCATTTGTGCAGGTGAGAAGTGAAGTGATAGCTGTTGTGTGTGTTGGGGGAAGGGTGGCATGGATTGGCATCATCCTTTTTCTGGATAGGGTCCCTTATTCCTCAACTCCTAACTCATCTTTTTATTGTGAAGAGGCTGGTGCAGGTTGAGGGCTTCATGGGGAGTGGGGAAGACCAGGGAAGGAAAAGATTGCTGGTATTTGTGATCCTCATCCTGCAATCTCCTCCAACCCTGGCAAAAAAAAAACACAAAAAAAAAAAACAAAAAAAAACTAGGTGTTAAGGGGCTCCATGGCATACATTAGACACCTGTGGAAATGGCTGGGGTTCTCATGCATAACAACAGAATCTGAGCAAAGAACCATGAGGCATAATTTAGAACAGATGTTTGCCACATGGAGCACTTTGGCTATAAGATGTTGTTAGGCTAAAGGCTAACTGTCCAGGATAAAGATGTAAAGGTTGGGCATTGTCTGAACCGGGAATATGTTCCATGGCACCTGGTTTGAATCACTTCACTGCCCACATACACACAGGCTATATGTAGATAAAATTAATTGAACTTAGGTTAGTATCATCTGCTGTCCATCCCCATCAGCGTCCTAACCTCCCTCTATGTGTCATTCTTGAAATAAGCCCAATTTGAAACAAGCTGTTTCTTACAGTACTGGTTTCAATACAACAAAATCGTGTGGTAAAGTCAAAGTATCCCAGAACTGGAGGGCAACAGCACAAGTTTCCATGTTATTGTCACTGTTTAACTTAGCCTGGAACATCATAATAGTGAACTGATGCACTTTTGCCGGAATCCCATCATTAGCATCTCCAAAGTTTTAAGAAGCTCTTTACAAAGCCTTTTATCTTAATTCAGCCACCTTCTTGTCTGTTCTAAATGATTTGAAGCAGGTTGCAGCAATTTTGTCACTTGATTGTTTCACAGTATAATAAGATATGTTGATTACTTTCTTACTATAATGATATTTTAATGTTCTTGAAATTTAGGAAGTTTGAGAAATAAAACTAAGGGAATCCTAAGGAGACAGTTGTTTTTTTTTTTTTTTTTAAAGCGAAACCTGGTTCTTTTTTCTTTTTCTTTGCATTGTACAGGCTAAGCACTGAGGCTATAAACAGTAGACAAAACTCATATAGCTCACATTCTAGTCAAGAAAGGTAAAATAGTAATAAGTACATCTCAGGAAGACAAATAA
The DNA here is from genome assembly GCF_033115175.1 of Lepus europaeus. Taxonomy (NCBI): domain Eukaryota; kingdom Metazoa; phylum Chordata; class Mammalia; order Lagomorpha; family Leporidae; genus Lepus; species Lepus europaeus. Next base: position 120,423,176 of record NC_084829.1, read on the forward strand.
GTAAATCTATACTATGTCAAGTAGAGCTAAGGGCCTTTTTTTTTTTTTTTTTTTTTTTTTAGAAAACAAAAACAGGGCAAGGGGAATAGGAAATGACATGACTAGAGAAAGGATGTTGCTGTTTCATGCTCCATGGTTGTGGAAGTTGGCTAATAAAGTGGTGAGATCCGAAGCAAGTGAGGAAATGAGCCCCGTAGATGGAAGAGATGGAAGAGTGTGTGTTGGTTTTAAAGCAGAGTGAACAGGCTAGTGACGTGAAACCTGAAGAGAGGTGGTGATGGCTGAGCTCAGACCTGCAGTGAGGTCATTATTCTCGATGCATATTGAGGCTAGTACCCACAGTACTTTGTTGATGAATTGAATGTAGGTTGTGTTACCTACGTGCATGTGGGTATTACCAAAAAGAACATTAGGCTCTTGTAAGTATTGCGGAGTAGTCACAACTGAGCTCAGACATTTCTTTCAAGGGGCAGGGGTTCTTTTTTTTCCCCCTCCACTCCACCTGCTCCCCCGGGCCGGGGCAGGGATTCTTACAAATGAAAGTGAGAAGAAAACATTAGGAAGACTTGCATTAGCATTTTGGGCATAAAATGTTTTGGTATATGGGAAATACGGAATTTCTCTTTGCCCAGAAAAAAGAATCCATTGAGTGCCTTCATCAGAAACTTCCATAGGCATTTCCTTATGTATTTTTAGGCTTCTTGATTTTGTTCAGAATCACCTGTTGCACTTGTTTTGAAAAACCACCAAAAAATTCATTTCCCAGATCCTCCACTTAGAAATTGTCTTCCAGACTGGTGAGAGCCAGGAATGTAGTTTTAACAAGTGCTGCCAATTGATTGTGATGTAGTTCAGGAACACAGTAAAAAAAAAAAGTCAGTCTCTCAGACAGGTTGCATTTGGTGCCTGAAGCTTTGAGAACCCAGTCCAGGGAGCAATGGAAAATGTGATCTAATGTGGTACAGAGAAGGCACAAGGAGAGCAGTCCAGCTCCCGTCAAGAATCTGCTCTTGGAGCTGGTGTTTGGTACAGCAGTTAAGAGGCTGCTCAGGACACCCACATCTCCTATCAGAGTACCTGCTTCCAGTCCCAGCTCTACTTCCAATTAATACTTCCTGCCAATGTGCGCCTGGGAGGCAGCAGATAAAGGCTCATATACTTAGATCTCTTGTCACCCACATGAGAGACCCACCTAGATGGAGTTCCTGGCTTCTGGCTTTGGCCTGGACCAGCCCTGGCTGTTATAAGGACCTGGAGAACAAACCAGCAGTTGGAAATTCTGTCTCTGTCTTTCAAATAAAATGAGGGAAGCAAATTTAAACAAAGAATCTGCTCCTTACAAGACTTTACAAAAGTCCTTAATTTAGACCATGGTCTACATATAAAACTCCAATTTGGAAACAGGTTAGGCATGAATTATATGTGATATGATCAGCTGCCTTGGTTTTCTTGTGTACCCAATATGGAATATGACTGTTTTCTGGTGAATGAGACTGCACTATATATAGTCTGTATATGAGTCCATGCCAAGGTTTCTGTAAATATCCTATGCCCTTTTCTTGTAAAAGGGCTTTATTTTTTCTACAAAAACTTGTAAAAATGAAAAATATTAAAGTGGGGTGGAAGATAGAATGAGTTGCTAGAATTTTTGTTCATGGCAGTGATTAAGGTTGCTTTTTGCTGCCTTTTGGGATTCACAAGTTGAGCCATCATGTTGAATACTGTTTGGTCTCTGTGATGGTGGTAATGACAGATGTCTACATGTTAGGATTATAAGGGGTTCAATTAGATAATTTATATCTTATTCAGATGAGAGAGTATATATATAACTCATTAATGCAAATTGTAACTCTGGGTGCTTTCGAAAAAAGACAGCTTATCGTTTTATACTTGTTTTTGTTATTTTTCTCCCAACAATTGCAATATCTGAGCAAAAGCAGATGACACTGGCAAAATATTGTAATTCTTTACAAACAGAATTAGGGCCAATTTACACATCATCACATAGAAACTGTCTATTGATATAGCTCCAAAAATTCTGTTGTGTTTGTTTGACCCTCTTCATTTCCAGTCTAGTGTTTTCTACTAAATTGTAGAGCTGTTTTTTTTTTCTTTTTCATTTACATTCTCTCATAATCAAATTCCATCAAGGCTGAATTACTCCTCACTTCAGCCCTTCTCTTGGCTATTTAACTCTCTTTGTCAGCATTGCCAGCCTTTGTTCTGATTTAACTGCTCTTTTCCTACTTCAGTTTCCCTTTCTAACTTGTCAGTTCAGAATCTAAAATGGCCCTTCCTGAAAGTAGAAGGGAAGCTCTTTTTAATTGACATGTAATTGTAGGAGGCTCTCTTGGATGACCACTGGGAGGGCATTATTTCTGGGGCCTACTCATCTACCTCCACTCTTTTTATAGCATTCTTTGGCTCCAGTGCTAGGTCAACCATCTCTTCTTTGTTCCATTCAGGGAATCCCAGGTCAGGTTTCCATTTAATTTTTTTCATGGCCTCTCTCTATATCCAAGAGATGCAGTCACTATATAGAAATGTAATGTTGCACGGGAAAAGATTCCCCCTTCTTCCTGGCTCCATTTAGTTCATACTAGGAGAATATGGCTCAGAGATCAGTATCAGATGAGAAGTTCCTTTATACAGGGTACCTCGCAGTTTGTGGAGGGGTCGGTGTTAAGCATCCTGCATCATATATCGGAGTGCCTATGTTCAATACCCACCTCTAGCTCCCTGATTCTAGCTTCCAGTTAATGCAGATCTTGGGCAGCAATAGTGATGGCTCAAGGAGCTAATGGGAGACCTGGGTTGAGTTCCTGGTTTCAGGGCCCCCTGGCATGAAATTAAACACATGTTTCAATTCTATTTTTGAAGTTCCTTCATATATATCAGAAGACTACCTAATCTCACTTTTAGTTATACTATTTAAAAAATCTGTTGCTAAAGTCTTGAAAAGTCTGCTTGTTTCTAATTACTAAAATTTTGACTGTTTCATCATTCCTAAACCCTCCAATTACTACTGTTTGCTAAAAATTTAGCCTGTATTGTCTATGCCTGTCACCATCATGTTACTCAGTTCTTCCTGACTTCCAGTCTTTGCTAAGATTGTATACATCAAAGTTGGAAACAGTCTGGCTTTATCACAGCTTTATTATGTTAAAAATCAGTGTGATGTATTAGAAAGCCTTAGCAATGGGGATTGCAAATCTTTTTGTCTCTGCCAATACCTGAACAGTTTCTATATCCTTAGAACCCAATTTTTTTCTCCAGGGAAATGAATGACTGGCAATTAGTAGCATAAATTGAACTACATAACTTTTGAGATCTCTGTAAGTTCTACAGACAAAAGTCTTTTTCTCATTCCCAATAATAAGGAAGTCCTAGGCTTAAGATATCTAGCAATTGAAACAGAAATCAAGATGAATGCTTAAACTGGGAGCCCAAGTCCCTATGTGAGATTTATTTATTTTTATTTTTTCAAAAGGCAGAGAGGGAAACCTTTCATCTGCCAGTTCACTCTCCATGTACCTGCAGATTTCTCAGGCTATAGGTAGTATTGAAACAAAGTGAATGTTTTATTTGAAACATGATGCACATTTAGTCCTTGTAGAAGGTGGCTTATGAATAACTAATATGGAGTAGGCACAAATATTTCAAAGTAACATTAGTAATACTGTTTCATATACAAGTATCACAGTTTGGAAAGTGAGATTGTGTGTGTGTGTGTGCACATGCTATTCTTATACCTGGGTGTTCTTGCATACCTCTGCTTTGAATAACACATCAGCATTTTGCCTAGGCATGCATCCAGTCATGGGCCTACCAGGCAAGAGCTGTCCTCATTTATCAAACAAATAAAATAAGCAGAGGCACTTAGCACAGACGGCTTCTCAAGTCACATGGCAAGGCAGTGGTTGAGCAAGCAATACATCTCCACAGGTTAAGATTAGATTCACTTTGCCACATTTGCTGCTTCTGAGGCTTAATTTGTCTTTTATAAAAGAATATGCTAGCTCTTCATGGGGAGAAAAATGAGACAGGAAGAGAGTGCTAGAAAGATGAAACTGATATTTCGACTATCATCCGAAAAAAGACTATCTTAAACTAATAATTTGTAATCAGTGATCATTTAATTGTCTTTTTGTTTCTTTTCAGGTGGTGCCTAGGCAACATGGGTGACTGGAGTGCCTTAGGCAAGCTCCTGGACAAAGTCCAAGCCTACTCCACTGCTGGGGGAAAGGTGTGGCTGTCAGTCCTATTCATTTTCCGAATCTTGCTCCTGGGGACAGCAGTTGAGTCAGCTTGGGGTGATGAGCAGTCTGCTTTTCGTTGTAATACTCAGCAACCTGGTTGTGAAAATGTCTGCTACGACAAGTCCTTCCCAATCTCCCACGTGCGCTTCTGGGTCTTGCAGATCATATTTGTGTCTGTACCCACACTCTTGTACTTGGCTCATGTGTTCTATGTGATGAGAAAGGAAGAGAAACTGAACAAGAAAGAGGAGGAACTCAAAGTTGCCCAAACTGATGGTGTCAACGTGGAGATGCACCTGAAGCAGATTGAGATAAAGAAGTTCAAGTATGGTATTGAAGAACATGGGAAGGTGAAAATGCGAGGGGGCTTGCTGCGAACCTACATCATCAGTATCCTCTTCAAGTCTGTCTTCGAGGTGGCCTTCTTGCTGATCCAATGGTACATCTATGGATTCAGCCTGAGTGCCGTTTACACCTGCAAAAGAGATCCCTGCCCACATCAGGTGGACTGCTTCCTCTCTCGCCCCACTGAAAAAACCATCTTCATTATCTTCATGCTGGTGGTGTCGTTGGTGTCTCTTGCCTTGAATATCATTGAACTCTTCTATGTCTTCTTCAAGGGCGTTAAGGATCGTGTGAAGGGAAAGAGTGATCCTTACCATGCCACCACTGGCCCGCTGAGCCCCTCCAAAGACTGTGGATCTCCAAAATATGCTTATTTCAATGGCTGCTCTTCACCAACTGCTCCCCTCTCACCCATGTCTCCTCCCGGGTACAAGCTGGTCACTGGTGACAGAAACAATTCTTCTTGCCGCAATTACAACAAGCAAGCAAGTGAGCAAAACTGGGCTAATTACAGCGCAGAACAAAACCGAATGGGGCAGGCAGGAAGTACCATCTCCAACTCCCATGCACAGCCTTTTGATTTCCCGGATGATAACCAGAATTCTAAAAAACTTGCTGCTGGACATGAACTACAGCCACTAGCCATTGTGGACCAGCGACCTTCAAGCAGAGCCAGCAGTCGTGCCAGCAGCAGACCTCGGCCCGACGACCTGGAGATCTAGATGCAGGCTTGAGCATCAAGACTCCACACAATTGTGGAGAAGAAAAAAGGTGCTGTAGAAAGTGCACCTTAGGTGTTAATTTTGTTCCAGTGGAGGTGGTACTCAACAGCCTTCGTTTTGAGGCTTAGGCAACAAACATAAAGACAGTAGAATTCTTAGGTTCATGGGGGGTGTCTGTGATAGGAGGGTGGAAAGGGAGGGAATCGGGGTGGGGTACATGTCGGTATTTAATCTAGCGGATTGAAAGAACTTAAAATTCTAAGTAAGAGTTGCATTAGGTGATAATAGTAAGGGCTTTTTCTCCCCCACACACCCCTTAGAATGGTTCTGTGTATGTGAGAGTGGGTGATAACTGTGGCTAAAGATTTTGCTTTGTTTTACCAAGAAACCGAAATAACTTTAGCAAGGATTAAATTCTTCCTGAACATCTGACTTCCTTTGGACAAGGAAAAGACAGGATTATCTTTACGTCCCTGCTAAGACATTCCATTGTAAAAGTTTGCACTTTGAAGGTAAGCTTTCTAGGCCTGACCCTCCAGGTGTCAACAGACTTTTGCTACTATATTTTTTTATTCTTGGTATCAATCAAAATTTCAGACAAGGCCCACAGAAAGATTTTTCCATGCATTTGCAATGCATTTGCATCTCAGCCAGTTCTGTGCATTAAATTTAACATCCACTTTCATCATATCATTACCATCACTTATTTTCATCATTCCTCAACTACTATTCACATTCATTTAATGGTTTCTGTAAACATTTTTAAACCAGTTGGGAAGTCACTAAAGTGTTGGTTTTTTTTTTTTTTTTAGTTAGTCAGGGAAGCAAGCCATGCTCAATATTTAACAGTCACTTGTACGTGTGTGTGTGTGTAAGAGTGTGTTTTATTTGTCATGTATTGGTACAAGCAGATTCAGTATAAACTCACAAACACAGATTTGAAAATAATGCACACACAGTGTTCAAATTTGAACTTTTCTCATGGATTTTGAGGTGTGGGCCAACATGGTGTTTACATTATATAATTTCTGCTGTGCAAGTAAAGCACATTTTTTTCCCCTAAAGTGTTTTCCCCCCTGTGTATCCTATTATGGATACTGATTTTGTTAATTATGATTCTTCTTCTTTTTTTCTCTATTTTTAGAATATAGCAGTGATGCTATTACTGAAATGAATGATTTACTTTTTCTGAAATGTAATCATTGATGCTTGAATGATAGAATTTTAGTACTGTAAACAGGCTTTAGTCATTAATGTGAGAGACTTAGAAGAAATGCTTAGAGTGAACTATTAAGTGTGCCTAAATGAATTTTGCAGTAACTGGTATTTTTGGTTTTGTTCTACTTAATACACATTAATTCAGAACTTGTAGCCTACTATATGAGTTTGACAGTCTATGGGAGTGACCAGCAACTTTGATGTTTGCACTAAGATTTTATTCAGAATGCAAAGGAGGTTGAAAGAGGTTTCAGTAGTACACATGTAACTAATTTATTTGAACTGTATGCTAAAGATATCTACCAGTTTCTACAAATGTCTTTAAAAGTCATCATAGATGATTGGTGAAAATGTTGAGAATCATACTTTTGTTGCACATCAGCTACATAAACAGTTTTGTACAATGAAAAAATACTAATTTGTTTGACATTCCATGTTAAACTACTGTCATGTTCAGCTTCATTGCATGTAATGCAGTCCTGGTCCATCATCAGATCATGTATTCTGGAGAGTGTTCTTTATTCAATAAAGTTTTAATTTAGTATAAAATAGCTTCTATAAGCTGTGTTTTTTAAAGCATGCTTTGTTGCGTCTATTTGAAATTATCAAAGACATTTCCTTTGATTATGAAGAACTGGACAAAATTCACATTTTCCTGGGATCTTAAAAAGGGCAATATTTATCATTTGCTATGTTTAGTGCATCATCTTAATATTTATTCAATTAATAAGATAAAATATACAAAAGTGTTAAGTCTGGAATACAACTTTAATGAGATGAGAGTTTAAAATAGGGCAGTATTGAGTAATAAGTGGATTATACATGAAAGAAGTAAGTATGAAAATGTTAGGATACTGAAATTTTAAGATCAATGGAGCCTCCTGGAAATAAAAGTATAAACAACAATAGAGTCGGTTTGAGTATAGTTATGCTGAGTGATAAAGGAGGAGCTAAACCTTAGTTATTTTATTACAAGACATGAAGATACAAAAACCAAGATTTTAAAAGCTTAACACCCAAAGAAAAATCAACCAGTCAAAGGGTGTAGAACAATTCTGGTCAGCTGACAATAGTGATTGAATATCCTTTATCTAAAATGCTTGGAATTAGGAGAAGAGTTCAGAATTTTGTGTTTTTGAATATTTGTATGTTCATAATGAGATGTCTTAGGGATGGGGTGCAAGTTCAACATGAAATTCATTTGTTTAGTACACACACTTAACTTGAAACTAATTTTATTCAATACTTTTGGTGTGCCTGTCTTGTAACTACACCCATTAAAGGGGTCAGGCACAGAATTTTCTACTTGTGGGAACTTGAGTGCACTGATTCTGAGATTTTGGGGCATTTTACATATTGGATTGAAGAGGGTGAAGGGAGGGCATATGTTTGTAGCATTTAAGACGCTATTGCAGACACACTCTATTTCCTGGTACCTGGATTTAAGTCCTGGCTCTTCACATTTCCAGCGTACTGTTAAATGCTCATCCTGGGAGTCAACAGGTGGATGAGTAAAGTACTTGGGTGCCTGCTACCCCTGTGGGAGATACAAATAAGTTCTCAGCTCTCAGAACTGAGAACTATTGAACATAAGTGGAGATTGAAGCTGTCTAGGAGATGCCTTTCCCCATCAATTAAATGTTTAAAACATTGAGGACCCAAGCTTTCTATTTTAGAAAATTTATTTGAAAGGCAGAGTTACAGAGAGGAGAGACAGGTCTTTCGTGAACTAATTCACTTCCCAAATAGCTGCAACAGCCAGGAGCCTGGAATTTCATCTGGGTCTCCCACATAGGTGGTGGGTCCCCTGGGCATTTGGGCCATCATCTGATATTCTCCCAAGTGCATTAGTAGGAAGCTGCCTTGGAAATGGAGCTGCTAGGCCTCTATCCTGTGCTCATATGGCATGCCAGCCCCATGGAGAAAAAATTTCCAACTTGTATTTGAAGGAGGGAGATAAATAGTCATGTAGGTCATCCTTAACATTTCCCAACTTTTAGGCTTTTCACTATTTTGAAATATTACATCTGAGGCCGGCACTGTGGCGCAGTAGTTTAAGTCTCCGCCTATGGTGCCTGCACCCGACATGGGCGCCGGTTTTAATTCTGGCTGCTCCTCTTCTAATCCAGCTCTCAGCTAAGCCTGGGAAAGCAGTAGAAGATGGTCCAAGCCAAGTACTTGGGCTCCTGCACCCATGTGGGAGACCTGGAAGAAGCTCCTGGCTCCTGGTTTCAGATCCGTACTGCTCTGGCTGTGGTGGCCATCTGGGGAGTGAACCAGCAGACGGAAGACCTTTCTGTTTCCCTCTCACTGTAACTACCTCTCAAATAAAAAATAAAATCTAAAAAAAAAAAAAAAAAAAAAAAAAGGAAATATTACATCTACATCATATATATATTATACATTTTATAAATGTATACAGTTTAAGAAACTACAGAGGTCTATGAAATCAGAAATGAAACCTTTTAAGCACAACAGAGAAATCCTAATTCATAGAGGAAGCCACTGTTAAGAGTTTCAGACATCAACCATCCATCAAGCACTTTGTTAAGTAGTTCCTGCCCTATGAAGCTTACAATGTGAATCCTTCCAGAAGTTTTAAAAATTAGGTTCCACATTTTTCATTTAACTGGGTTGAAAAATTATGACAAATTTAAGCAGTTTCACCCAAAAATAATTACTAGAAATGCATTTTTTGCATAAAATTTCATGTTTAAAAAATCCGGGTCTCCCATGTGCATGGCAGGTACCTAGGCACATGAGAGATCATCTGGTGCCTTCCAGGTTGTGCACTGGTAGAAAGTTGGATTGGAAGCAGAGACTGGACTCCATCCCAGGCACTGATAAGGTATGCAGGCATACCAGGTGGCAGCTTAACCTGCTACACCACAATGCCTTCACCAGGAAGTTGTATTTTTTTTTTTTTAATGAGGAAGTTACTTCAAATTTTTACCTATTTGTTTGAAAGACAAAGAAACAGAAAGAGCTCCAAACTGCCTCTTACCCTACAAAGGCAAGAGTCAAGGCCAACTGGGAACTCAATCCAGATCTCCAGGAGATGCCTGCAGGGGCCCACCTGCTGCCTCCCAAGATGCACATTAGTGAGGAGCTGGAATGGAGAGCAGAGCTGGCACCAGAACGTGAATCCAAGGACTTTTTTCTTTTTTTAAAGATTTATTTATTTACTTGAAAGAAATACACATAGAGAGAAGGAGAGGCAGAGGTCTTCCATCTGCTGGTTCACTCTCCAGTTGGCTGCAACAGTCGTAGCTATGCTAGTCCAAAGCCAGGAAGCCAGGAACTTCTTCCTGGTCTCCCACGCGGGTGCAGGGGCCCAAGGACTTGGGCCATCTTCTACTGCTTTCCCAGGCCATAGCAGAGAGCTGGATCGGAAGTGGAGTAGCCGGGACTAGAACCGGTGCCCACAGGGGAGACTGGCACTGCAGGTGATGGCCCCACCCGCTATGCCACAGCAACTGCTCTGAACTAAGGGACTTTGAAATGAGATGTGGGTTTCCCAAGTTGTGCCTTAAGCACTTGAGTTAGATACCAGCCCTAGAAATTCTTAAGCAAGACCTCCGCCTTTATATGAAATTCCCCAGCTTTTTGGGAGAGGTTATACATGGATTTTGTATCATTGTTTTGATTCTGAGTTTTATTAACGAATTTTTCTATGTATTTTCTAAAGTGGCAGAATTGGTTAATGTTTTTAGATATTGGAAAGAAGCCCAGTGCCTTTTTTTTTTTTTTTTTTTTTTTTTTTTGCCTTCTCACCCTAACCCCCATACATTTTTATTACACCTCCGAGACAGGAGCTACTCATTCAATGTATTTTGTGAAAATTGCTGAACCTCTCGACCTGCCCAGGGGTGAGAGTTCCTTCCCCGCCCACACAGTGTCCCTTCTAAAAATTCCAAACTTCAAATTTCAACATGTCAAAACATCTGTGCTTTGTACTCACAGGGAGAGGAAAATAACCAAGTTTGGGGTCTTATTAAAGTCTTAAAGTGAGTTCTCTCTATAAACAGTGCACCGACAGTGTAGAAACATGTTTATAATCTTTACTGGCTCCAAGATTCTGTTTCTACCTTTCCTTGGTTGGGCAAATATAGCCGAGCCCTTTGCATGTCAGAATTTGCAGCTGGCAATTTTCAGAACTCAAGAGGAGGCATGGAACAAGACAGAAGCAATGCTTCAAGAAGACTCTACAAGTATTGTGTAGAAAAGAGAGCTAATTTGGAGAAATTTTCACATTTGTTTCCTGGTCTTCAAAAGTGTTGAAATTTTAAGGCAGATCCTTTCTTGTGACCTCCAGATGTTTCTTTCAAATGACCAAATGCTTATTCGGGATATGACACATAGCATAATTTCAATGCCCACACACTTTTCTGTGAATACAAAAACAGCCTCAAGAGGCAGTCACTTTGAAGGCAAACCCTAGATGTGAGTCTTACTGAATGAAGAAATGAGTTCTTTTTCCTTTAAACAAAGTGGAGCTGGTTCTGGCTTTTGTGCTAGCATTTCTTATCAGTCAGTTACTCTCTATAAAACTGTTCGTCAGAATTAGTAGAGACAGTAAATTGGGCTTCAGTTGCTATGGTAGCAGAAACCATAAGGGTTGTTTTATTTTAAAAGTAAATAAAGAGAAGTGTAAGATTGCTTTCTGCTTTAAAAACTCACATCAGAGTTACACATTTAAGATATTTATTAATCCTGAACACAGATAATTTAGGAATTTTTCTTGACTCAAGTTTAAATTAAAGTCTAAATTGTGAGAAAATGACTCCAACTGAGATGTACTCACATAACTACTAGGTAAGGCTAAGAACTTGAGATATGCTGAAACAGGACTTGAAGACTCAAGTCCACCTAGTGTCCCAGAGTTCTAATTGGCTACTGCCTTTGAAGATTTGGTATTGTGGCTGAAGTTCAAGTTTTCCTCAACTCAGAGCAACTGAAATGAAATTGAATTTAATGGGCCATTCTATATAAAGATTTATTCAACGACACTACCAAAGCATTGGTTAAAGGCACTGATTGTGACAATTTTCTGGAGTTTGGCCAAGCTTGTCAATGATTCCCTTTTTGGGGGCAGATAATTTGAAAGTCTTTAGGGGGAACCACCTGACATTCATGAGTTTCAAATTTCAGTGAGACTACAGTAATTTGGAGACAAAATGTAACTATTTCCAGCATCCTGTCATATCTAATCCAATGTTAGGTTAAAAGCACAACAGAGATTTGTCTGTTATATTATATGCCCTATTTTTAAAATATCTTGTAATTTTATAATTTATAATTTTAAAATTAAAAATGACAGCAGATACAAGAAATTACCACATAATTTAGGATAGTCCTTTCAGCTCAGAGATTTCAATCATATTTCTTCTCCATTTTCATATTTTCTTAGTTCTTTCTTTAAAAAAAAAAAGGCTTTTTTGAAAGTCAGAATTATAGAGAAAGGGAGACACAGAGAGAGATCATCCAACCTCTGCTTCACTCTCCAAATGGCCACAATGGCTAGGGCCCGGCCAGGCCAAAGCCAGAAGCCAGGAGCTTTTTCCAAGTCTCCTATGTGGGTGGCAGGAACCCAAGCACTTGGGCCATCCTCTGCCACTTTCCCAGGCCAGTAGCAGGGAGCTGGATCGGAAATGGAGCAGCCTAGATACAAACCACCGGCGCCCCAATGGGACACAGGCATTGCAGGCAGCGGCTTTGCAAGTTAAGCCACAACGCTGGCCTCGTCTTAAGTTTCTTCTGTCCAGCTTATCACTAGAATTTTCTGATTCACAGCATGGCAGGTCAAAAGTATATACTTTGCTCTTAGATTTTGTTCTTTACTGAAGTTTCAATTCTGTAACCTGTTTCCTACCCAGAATCTATAATTGAAGTTAAAATGGATTAAATGATATAAGGCTTTTATTGTTTTATTGAGTTTCTCTCTTTCTTTTTTTCTTTATTGGTTAAGTTTTTTTTTTTTTTTTTTTGGACAGGCAGAGTGGATAGTGAGAGAGAGAGACAGAGAGAAAGGTCTTCCTTTTGCCGTTGGTTCACCCTCTAATGGCCGCCGAGGCCAGCACGCTGCGGCCGGCGCACCACCCTGATCCGAAGGCAGGAGCCAGGTGCTTCTCCTGGTCTCCCATGGGGTGCAGGGCCCAAGCACTTGGGCCATCCTCCACTGCACTCCCGGGCCACAGCAGAGAGCTGGCCTGGAAGAGGGGCAACTGGGACAGAATCCGGTGCCCCGACCGGGACTAGAACCCGGTGTGCCGGCGCCGCAAGGCGTAGGGTTAGCCTATTGAGCCGCAGCGCTGGCCTATTGGTTAAGTTTTGTTTGCTAACTTGTGGTATCAAATACTTCTGTTTGTCATGTATACCTTGACACCTTACATCTTACTCCCCCAAATATTTACCTTTTAACAAAGAAGTTCCAAGTTAAATATTGCAGTACTGACTCTGGAATAATGTAGCAGATGTTTAACCTGTGTAATTAAAGAGTGTCACTGGGAACCATTAAAAAATTTGTTTAATTTTCATCTTCACGCAGGTCCTCACTTGTCTAGAGGACTTTTAGTACTTTATAATTAAAGAGCATAAGTACAGTAGGTGATGGTTATCTAAAAACTCCAAACATAGCAAATGTGGGAATGAAGGTGCCTCTTGGCATTTGACCAGTGATTTTTAGTCAGCATTACAGTCAGACTCTGGCTCTAAACTGATGATTCTATGTGATAATTAGCTGTTATGTGTGAGAAAAAAAGAGCTAGAGAAGCTGTAATGTATTACGAGTAACAGAATAGAGAAAAATTTCAGCGTAGAAATCCTCATATAAAAGTACTCTAAACGGGCAGGAAAAAAACCCATGCTAATAGAAAAGAGTGTAATTAGTCGCTAGTTAAGACATCAGAGGAATTTGCTGTTTCATTTCTTTTTTGGTTTACAAGCAATGTGTTTGCTTTGGAAAAAATTACTGAAAGAAAAAATGTACTCTTTCAATTTGTCATGAATCTAATGCATCGCTAAGCATGTGGCTTGTGGTAACAAAGATAACTTGGTGATCCGTTCAGGTATTTAGTCAGCATTTCATCCTTCATTTAAAAAATATCTTTAACAACTGTCTCAATTTGTGACTAAATATAAGGTGACCTTTAAAAAGCAGGCAGTGTTTTAAAGGCCACATTACGTTAAAGCTGCAAATGCTTACAAGAATTAGAAACATGAATGCCTTAAGATTTTTCCAAAAATCCCAGAACTTCTGGGGAATTTCCAACACTTGTAGAACATAAACTCCATTGCGTCTTGAAAAGTGCTCATAAAAGTGATCAATAAAAAAAGTGCTCTGTGTTGAAATTATATTTTAAGCAAAAAATAAGGTAAGTAAAATTAAATGAGAAATTTGCAAGACATGGGGGTCTGAAATAATTCATGCTATATTTAATAAGATTGTTTTGTGTTCATCTGTGTACATTACATGCTTTTTAAATGTTGCTTTAAACAAATCTTATGTCCTTTCTTGTTATTTTTAGTATTCCCCTCAAACCATAAATGCAACCATATGTCAATGCAAAGCTATATTGACAATTTGAACTTGGTATTCTTCTATTTTTATCATCCATTTCCACTTATAGCAAATAACATGTATTTTTCATCAGTGACCTGATTTTGCATATTTTTAATTGTTTTGTGGGATAAAGGTTTGAGCATTAGAACACTTTTCCTCTCTCTCATTTCAATACTCATAATATCAAACATGAACTTGTTGAAAGTCTGCCTATCTATGTATCTATCTATCATTTACCTATCTATGTATCTATCTATCATTTACCATTCCAGGGATATTTTGAAGCTAGCAGAAGCACAGGTTAGCAGAAACTGATTACTTGAGGAAGTGCATGTCTTTTATTTGCAGTGTGATCTTGAGTAAGATACATAATCTTTGAGCCTCAGTCCCTCAGGTATAAACAAAAATAAAATCTCATTCCTACGAGGTTGTTGTGACAATTAAATGAGGGATGAGTAACGCATCCAGGACCTGTAATGTGTCCTTGATAAACGGGAGGCATTAACTAATGGATACAACTTCTCTAGAGAGAAATGAGCAGAGGGGAAAGAAGTGCTGCCAGGAAAAAAATCTAGCAGTCAAGTCTGAACATCAAAACATTACCAGGTGTTTTCTAATTCTACAAGAATTTTGATAAATAAAACAAGGATATTTCAACTTATGAAATATCACAAGGCCATTAGAAAACAACGTTTAGTGTCTCAGACTACCCTAAATGCAGTACAAGAGGGCTAGAAAATAACTGTAAATATGAAAAGGAAACTAGGTGAGAAACATTTTAAATATACTAATTCCTATTGTAGATGGCACAGACAGTAAGTGACCTTCAGAACTCCAAGATTTGATGAATAAAAATCCACCTGTAAGAATAAGGATAAGAATGTGTCCTCAATTTAAAGCAACGAGAAAGAGTACTTTTTAAAGTTTATTTATTTAAAAAGCAGAGCGAAAGAGAGAGAGAGAGAGAGAGAGAGAACTTTCACCTGCCTGCAACAGCCTGGACAGGAGCAGACAGAAACCAGGAGCCAATATCTCTATTCTGGTGTCCCACATGGGTAGCAGGGTCCCAAGTACTTGAGTCATCATCTGTTACCACCCAGAGCATGCAGAAGCACGAAGCTGAGCTGGGAGTAGAGCATCTGAGACTCAACTGGCGCTCTGATGTGGGATGCAGGCATCCCAAACAGGCAGCTTCACCCACTGTACTGCAAGGCACACCCCTAGAAGGAGTATTAATAACACATCAAGGAAAAGAACAGGAAAAGGAGGCATAATGGATTTCATTTAGAAATCTTAATGGCTCCCTTTGTGTTTGTTGAAATAATGACTGCAATACTTCAGTAGGCCTCAGAAATGTTATAGGAGCTGGCTCAGAGCTCTTTTGCAGCCTCATCCATCTTCACGTCTCTCTGAGCTGTGCCTGTTCTAGATGTTTTCCAGTAATTGCAACTGTCTTCCCATCTGGGATCCCCACACAAATGGCTCTCTGTGGCCCAAACTTCTTCACTTTCACATAGCTAACTCCTACTCATCCTTCAGTTCTCAGCTAAAATCTCTCCTCCTCTTGGAACCTTCCTCTGTTTCTCTGGGCTACCTGCTTTATACTCCAAGGGCATCTTGCTTTTTTTTTTTTTTTTTTTTTTTGTCACTACATGAATTATTCAATGTTCTTCATGTTCCTAGTATGCCATTGTTGGGGCTCAGAAGACAATATCCTAAGCCTCAAAGTATGTTGCTTTTGAACTACAGAAGCAACCTCAAGATTTCACTGACTTTTCTCATCCCAAAAACCCTGCCCAGCAGTCTCTCCCTTAGCCGTATTTCTCTCCCAGCAAGCAAGAAGGACCTTCCTCTGAAAAGTCCTTCCTAAAAGGAAGGCAACTATAAAATTGCATTAACTAGGGAAGATTAACCACCAGAGAAAGAAGACACTAAAAGTCTCCAGGCCCAAGATGGTTCCTCCTGCCCCATGACAGACTTTTTTTCTATCCTCCTGTTCTCTGTAGGGCAACTCAGAAAGATTATCTGGCAGAATTTCTCCACATATGGTTATAACCTTTGTTCCTTGGGCATTTCTCTTCATCAAGTCCATCCCTATCCAAACCTCTATTCCTCTCAGTAGTTTGGGAAGTTGTTTAAGCCCCAACCATTTGGCCCAAGGAGGCTTATACTTTGTATGTGACTCCTGTGCTATGATTTTTTTTCCTGTTCATGTTAACAAATTTGTCTGTCTGTGTTCAACCTGACTATTACCAGCTGATTCCAGTGAAATTTCAAAGGGCAAAAGGGCAATGGACATAGTGGGTTACTAATTTTTTACTTGAGTACTTAAGCATAGTGAAAATTGAATTAAAGATAAGTTTAATTTGGAGTAAATTTTTAAAAGACCCTTAACTATTTTTTTTCATAATACACATCTCCTATGAACTTGCTTTTTTAGAATGTTTCTATTTATCTGAAAGGCTGAATTTTATATATAGAGAGAGTGAGATCAATCTTCTACCTGCTGGTTCATTCTCAAGATGGTCACAATGGCCAGTACTGGACTAGGCTGAAGCCAGGAGCCTAGAACTCCATCGAGGTCTCCTATGTTGGTGGCAGTGGCCTTGGTACTTGGACCATATCTGCTGCTTTTCTAGGCTTACTAGCAGAGAGCTGGATGGGAAATGGATCAGCCAGAACTCAACGTGGAGCCCATATTGGATATCGGTGTTGTGGGATTAACCCACTGTGCCACATTCTATGAGTTTTTTAAAGTACTCTCATATCTGTTTCATATTTGGAGACAACATGAGACCTGTCTTCCAGAAATATGCTTTTTCTTGGTAAATTGACATTTGACTCCCCGAAGTTTAGGACCATACCCTAGACTGAAGATAATTAATGCTCTCCTGTGACATCTCTCAGGATAGTCAAGGTCAACTGGGGAATGTCCCTATGTCTATAAAGTAATGCCAGTGTCGTGGTGCAGCAGGTTAAGCCACTGCCTGTTTGAGTCCTGACTGCTCTGCTTCTGATCTATCTCCCTGCTAATTCTTGGCCCCCTGCCACCCAGATGAGAGACCTGGATGGAGTTCCAGGCTCCTGGCTTTGCAGGCATTTGGGGAGTGAACAACTGGATAAAAAATATTTCTGTGTGTGTGTGTGTGTGTATATCTGTAACTTGGCTTTTTAAATATAAAAATAAATAATTTTTTTTAAAAAAGCATTGCTAACAAAATTCTCCTTTTTTCCCCCTATTTCTCTTTTTTCTTTTGCCCCCAACTGTTCTTTCTTTTTCCTCTCTTCTTCCCCTCCTTCTCCTTCTTCTCCTTGAATTAATTTAGATATATATATAGAGAGATAGAGAGCTAGATAGAGAGAGAGATTTTCCATCTGCTGGTTCACTCTCCAAATGACTACAATGGCTAGGACTGGGTCAGGTTGAAGCTAGGAGCTTGGAATTCCAACTGGGTCTCCCACGTGTATGTCAGAGGCCCAAATACTTAAGCCATCTTCTGCTGTTTTCCAGGTACTTTAGCAGGGGAGCTGGATCAGAAACAGAGCAACTATGACTCTAACTAGTGCACATAGGGGATGCTAGGACTGCAGACAGTGGCTTAACCCATTGTACTACCAAGCTGTTCCCCAATCTTTTTTTTTTTTTTTTTTTTTTTTGACAGGCAGAGTGGACAGTGAGAGAGAGAGACAGAGAGAAAGGTCTTCCTTTGCCGTTGGTTCACCCTCCAATGGCTGTCGCGGCTGGCGCACTGCAGCCTGCGCACCGCGCTGATCCGAAGGCAGGAGCCAGGTGCTTCTCCTGGTCTCCCATGGGGTGCAGGGCCCAAGCACTTGGGCCATCCTCCACTGCACTCCCTGGCCACAGCAGAGAGCTGGCCTAGAAGAGGGGCAACCGGGACAGAATCCGGCGCCCTTACCGGGACTAGAACCTGGTGTGCTGGTGCCGCTAGGCGGAGGATTAGCTTATTGAGCCGCAGCGCCGGCCCTCCCCAATCTTCTTTCTTATCTATTTTCATTCCTTTTTTCCTCTTACTTTAGTCATCAAAACAATTTTAATAGTGAGCATTTAACCTAGAAGTTAAGATGACTTCATCCTATATCCGAGAACCTGTATTTGATTCCTGGCTCTAGATCCTAACTTCAGCATCCTGTTAATACAGATCTTGGGAGGCAGCAGTGATGGCTCAAGTGACTGGGTTCCTACTACCCACTCGAGAGATTCACATTGAGTGTCTGGCTCCTGGTTTCGGCCTTTGCCCAGCCCTGGCCCAAACTTGGCCATTGAGGACAATTAGAAAGTGAACCAGGAGATAGGATCTCTTGGTGTATTTCTCTCTGTGTCTATCTCTCAAATAAATAAATAACATTTTGTAAAACATAAATGACCTTTCAAAAGAAGCAACTCTCATAAAAAATGCAAATAAAACCAGAAATATGTAAAAAAATCAAAGGTTTCTTCCAACCTTCTCGCTTAAGATAACAGAATTATATACAGGTATATGTAGCGTTTGTGAATCATTTATTGTGTTTTGCCTTTTAAATGAATGTTTTAAAGGTTTTATGTATTTATTGTTATTCATTTCAAAGGCAGAACGAGAGAGAGAGAGAGAGAGAGAGAGAGAGAGAGAGAGTGAGAGATGGAGATCTAATAGCTTACTTTCCAAATGTCCATAACAGCCAGAACTGTGCCAAGTTGAAGCCAGGACCCTGCAACATCTTCCAGGTTTTCCACATGGGTGACACGGGCCCTAGTACTTCAGTTGCTTCCTAGGATGCACATTGGTAGGAAGCTGGATCACAAAAAGAGATGAGATTTCAGCTCTGGTTCCTTGATATGGGATGTGGGCGTCCCAAATATGCCCCTTCCCCTTAGTCTTTATAATAAATTTCCATGCCCAAATACATAAACTTACCTCATTTTAATGATTGCATGATTTTCCACAGGATGAATATTTTGTACTACATCTAATTATCCATTTATTATTAGAAATTTCTATTTCTCCCCAATTTTCATTATAACCAATAATTCTGAAATATTTGTGCAGATATTCTAGCAGTGTATTTAAAATTAAAAGAAAAAAGTTTAGCTAGTAGAATGCCCTTCTTCCCCTATGTGACATACCTCTAATATTTCACTGAACTCCACTACCAGCATATGATTACTTCATATGATCAACATTCTGACTCATGATAGAAATGTCTTGATTATAACAGAAGTTCTTAGTTCAGAAGAATATGCAGTTTTATCCATAATCACCAAGAATTTTGCTAAGGGAAGATCAAGAACTCTGTAAGACATTTCATTTTTTATTAAAACTTTTTTTAAAGATTTATTTTTTACTTATTTGAAATGTAGAGTTACAGACAAAGGAGGAGGAAGAGGAGGAGGAGGAGGAGGAGGAGGAGAGAGAGAGAGAGAGAGAGATCTTCCATTCTCTGGTTCACTCTCCAAATGGGTGCAAAGGTCTGGGGCTGGGCCAAGTGTAATTCAGGATCCTGGAGCTTCCTCTGGTTCTCCACATGGTTGTGGGGCTCAAACACTTAAGCCATCCTCTGCTCTTTCCCAGGCACCTTAGCAGGGAGCTGAATGGGAAGTAGAGCAGCCGAGTCTCAAGCCAGTACCCATATGTGATGCAGGCGTTGCATTACCTGCTATGCCACAGAGCTGGCCCTGTCAAACACTTCTAGTTTATCAGTACTCAGCAATTCCTTTTAACTTTTTGCCTAGCTAGCTGTTTGATACAAAGAACTATAATTAAAAGACAAGATAATTTCAATATGACAAACAGTATCAGCATGAAGATCAGATTGCCTAACTTCTATGTGTTCTTTCCAAATAAGCATAGCAGTCCACACTATAAAGAGAGCATACATCTTTTCTAAATAATATTTAGCAAAATTATAAAAGTAATGAATATTATAGAAAATTAGAATTTTTTTTATTTGAAAGTCACAATTACAGGGAGAAATAGACACACACACACAGAGGGAGAGTGATGGTCTATCCACTGGTTCATTCCCCAGATTGCCACAATGAGAGGATTGCACCAGGCCAAAGCCAGGAGCCAGGAGCTTCATATGGGTCTATCAAGTGGGTATCATAGACTCAAGCACGTGGGCCGTCTTCTGCTGCTTTTTCCAGGCCATTAGCAGGGAGCTGGAACAGAAGAGAAGCTGTGGTGCTTGAGGTGAACCTCAGGTCTCAGATGAGGGAGTTGAACCAGAGAGATGCAGCAGTCTACAAACCACATTCAAGTGAGGCGTCAGGGCTATCTTGGGAAAGGAGGAAGAACTGAGTTTATAGATTTCTCTTTCGTTCTCTCTCAGGCCAGAATTCTGCCTTTTTTTCTGTTTCACTGTGAGATGTACTTGAAGAAATTATTCACATATTCTTAAAGATAACATGAAACATTTTAAAAGTACTTGAAGGTAGCAAGAATTTGATAGTAAATTCCCATACTTCACCTATGATCATTTGATTTTTCTTTCTTTTTGTTTTTTAGTTTAGTTATTTGAAAGGAAGAGTTATATATAGAGAGAGAGAGAAGGAGAGAGAAAGATATATCTTCCATCTACTGGTTCACTCCCCAAATAGCTGCAAAAGCCAGGGCTGAGCCAGGTCGAAACCAGGAGCCAAGAGCTTCTTCTAGCACTCTCATGTGGGTACAAGGGCCTAAGTACTTGGGCCTCTTCTACTGCTTTTCTAAGGCTATAAGGAGGGAGCAGGATCAGAAATGGAGGGGGGGGGGGTGAACCAGCAGATGGATGATCTCTCTCTGTCTCTCTTTCTCTCTGTGTGTGTAACTCTGACTTTCAAATATATGTATACACACACACACATAATTATCCTGCCTTTATCTCATCTAACAAAATTAACAATAATTCCTTAGCATCAACTAAGTGTTCAGATTTTTCTGATAACTCAGGAATGTCTTTTTTACAATTGATTTGTTTGTCTCTGAGAACAAAGTCTATATGCTGCATTTTGTTTAGTTTCTTCATTTCTTTAATAATTATTCTCTCATCCTTGCTATGACACTGATTTGCTTTTGGCCAACAAAATTTTAAAATTGTCCATTAGTTTCATATTGGTTTATGATATTTATCCTAATGTACATAATAGAGTTAGTTCTGGTCCATCAAATTTGTTTTCTTGAACTGTGTGTAGTGTTATGTTATAATGGCCTCATAAAAGTTACTTCAAATTCAGGATAGATTTTATTACTAGAAGGACATTTTAAAGATCAATCTACTATTTTAACATTCATTTTTTCTTAAAGAATAATTTTTTTATTTGAAAGTCATAGTTATAGTAGTTGGCGGTGGGGGAGCGGATCATCTTTCATTCACTGGTTCACTCTCCAAATGGCTGCAATGGCTGGAGTTGGGCCAAATGGAAGTGAGGCACCAGGACCTTTTTCAGAGTCTCCCACACGGGTGCAGGGGCCCAAGCACTTGGGCCATCTTTTGCTGCTTTCCCCGGGCACATTAGCAGGGAGCTGGATGGGAAGTGGAGCAGCCGAGATTCAAACTGGCACCCATATGGGGTGCTGGCACTGAAGGTAGTGGGTTAACTCTCTATGCCTCAGTGTTAGCCCCTAAAATATATGTATTTTTAAATTTTTTATCTGAAAGGCAGGGATACACAGAGAGAAGGAGATATATATAGAGAGAGATTTTTTGCTGGTTCACTTCCCAAAAGGCCACAATGATCAGGGCTGGGCCAGGCTGAAGCCAGGAGCCAGGAAATTCATCTGGGTCTCCCACATAGGTGCAAGGTCCCAGGCACTTGGACCATTTTCCATTGCTTTCCCAAGTGCATTAGCAGAGAGCTGGATAGGTAGTGTAGTGGTTGGGACTTGAACCAGAGCCCATATGGGATGCCAACATCTTCAAGTAGCAGCTAAACCCACAGTGCTACAACGCCAGCTCCCCAAAATCTATTTTTATTAAGTATTCTCAGTTCTTCTTCCATGTACAGCCTGAGATCCTTTTAAGCTTGTTTTTAATGTAAATTATATTTGTTTTATTTTTTTGAAAGGCAGACCTATACGAAATGACAAATTGAAATGTCCCACCCTCTGACTCATTCCACAAATGCCCACAACAGCTGACATTTGCCTGGCTGAAATCAGGAGCCCTGAACTCATGCCAGGTCCCTAGTGTGGTTGGCAGGGATCAAGTATTTACCAGGGTCTTAGCCACTGCAACAAATGTTTGCCCCAGATCCTTTTCACTTTATAAGAAAAAAAATTGTGTTTCTAAATTCAAAGGTTTGGGGCATAGACTCTTACCAGACATAAAAGACTAGGGTAAATCCACAATTTTTGGAGCAATATATTGTTTTCAAACGTTTCTGACTTCAAATATCTGAAAACCAATCTAGAAATCAAATGTATCAGCAGTAGGTGTTGTGGCAGTGGGTTAAGTCACTGTTTGGGACATCCACATCCCACATCAGAGTGCCAGTTCCTATCGAGCTTCCTGCTAATATATCCTGGGAGGGAACAGATAATGTCTCAACTGCTTGGACCCTGTCACTCATATGAGAGCCTTGGATGGATTTCTGGGCTCCTGGCTTCAGCCTTGCCTAGCATTTGGGGAGTGAACTAGGGAATAGAAGATCTCTTTCTTCCTCTGTCTGCTCTTTCTCTGCTACTCTGCTCTTGAAGTAGATGAAAATAAATAAATAAGCATTTAAAAAGCCTTTTAAAAATGAGCCAAAATTGATAATGTACATTAAAAAAAGCAATTAAATTCACTCAATACTGTATTTCAAAAGTTGATCCAAGGAATGGGATTATTTTATTGCCAACAGTTGGACACAATGTAAAAGCAAAGCAATGCCATGGAGAATTGGGCTTCTGTGGTGTAAGCAGCTGACAAGGACACTTTTTTCAGCTGGCTTCTGAATTGAATCCAGGGAAAAAGTGAGAAGATGGAAAGCTAGAGATAAAAATGCTTATGAAACCAAGGTGAGAGTTCAAGAACATTTGATAGATTCAGTACTCTTGATCCAGAGGAACAGAATTGGAAGAAAAGATGAAGAATTAAGCTTTTGCATTTTTATTCATGCCCTAAAAAATCTATTCAGATCCAGCCTTATTGCAGACAGTTTAGATGTTCAATTAAGTGTTATAATCTACCACGACATGCTGATTTTATGATGTATTGCTATCTGTATATACTGCATAGATGCGATTTCTAGCTTTTGCAACTTGCTTAACATGTTTATGAGAGACATGTCAGGCTGGTTAGGAGTAACTGGCTGATTTCTCAACTCAGGGTAGGACTCTGTGTATCAAGGTGAAAAGGAACTTAAAGACAACTCAGCTAGATTTTTCTGGGGGTACTGAATTCCCAAGGTATAGAATTCAAAAAACTGGAATCCTAAAATATGGGCCAGAAGCACACAATACTCTTATTTTTTTGAAAAATTATTTATTTTATTTGAAAGGCAGAAAGGTAGACAGAGACAGACAGAGATCTTCCACCCACTGGTTCAGTTCCCAAATGCCTTTGACAGCCAGGGATGGGCTAGGCTGAAGCCAAGACCCCAGAACTCAATCCAGATCTCTCATGTGGGTGGCGGAGAACCAAGTGTCTGAGCCATCATCTGCTGTCTCTCAGGGTGCATGTTATCAAGAATCTGGAATGGGCAGAGCCAGGTCTCAAACTCAGGCGCTCTATCATAGGTGGGGGCATCCCAAAGTGGTAGCCCAATTGCTGCAGTAAACTCCTGGTCCCCAATCCTTTTTTTACTGGCAAACACCTTGTAAGTTAGATCAACAGAATGACCCAGGCTAACACTACACAGCAGATCAACAGACAATTTCCAGAGTTGTCTTTCCAGCAAATAGTAAGAACTTACTAGACAGCGTCACATTAGAAAAACCAGCCCCTAACATGTTATTCATTTTAGTCAGTTGCTGACAAAGGCTTGTGCTTTCTCACACTTTAACTCACCAAGTATTGACATTTCTCAAATCATGCAAACACTAGTGCAGATACTTTCTGCAAGTCATGATTGATTGCATATTATCTCCCTAAGCCACTCATTGGCCTAGAACCAAGCACCAGGAGGACAGTAGAGGACAGTACCTTCTGGTATTTGATGGGAGTTGGTGGTAGTTATGGTTAAGTGCTATCTCTTCTAAAATCACTTCTTCTTTCTCCTCATTTTACTTTTTATATTTACTTAAATTTTTTTAAAAAGATTATTTTTATTTATTTGAAATGCAAAGTGACAAGGTGAAAAAAGAAGAGACAGAGAGTGAGAGATCTTCCATCCGCTGGTTCACTTCCCAAATTGCCACAATAGCCAGGGCTGGGCCAGGCCAGACGCAACAGCTAAGAACTCCATCAAGGTGTCCCTCATGGGTGGCATTTGGGCCATCTTCTGCTGCTTTCCTAGGCACATTTGCAGGAAACTAGATCAGAAGCTGAGCAGCCAATGTTCACATGAGATGCCATTTTTGCTATATTTCCTTTTTATCAATGCTATTGATTTTTTTTCATGCTTAAAAATCTATTTAAAATATGTAATAGAATTACAAAGATATTAAAAAAAGTCAAATGCATAGAGAGTGCATTTTTGTTCCGAATCTATCCTTAACTTACACTGACCTACCTAAGTACTTTTTATTTTCCCATGATTATTTTGCAAGTATGAATGCATTCTTCCGCTACTTTTCTGTGAAGATTGGACTTTCCCCATATTCTTCTGCACTGGATTTTTATGAATTGTTTTGGTCTGAACCATTCCTCCCCACCTGCTGTTGGAGATAAATACCTAAGTATTATAATGCCATTGATTCTTGCTCACACATAATTTTATTTTGTATTTGAACTATTAACCCTCCATTTAAGAAATGCCCTAAAGATTTTGGTCCAAGTTCAGACATAAACACCATTGTAAAAGAAACCAAGAACTTAGAAAAGAAATTATCCTAAGGGTGTTAGCATAGCCCTGAAAGCTCCATATTTTGTGCACGTTGTTCACATTGTTCACATGGTCTGCAACACATTTCTTCACTGATAATTCTTATCTTTCAAGACTTATCTTTGTCATCATATCTTTCCCAGACAGCCTGACTCATCTAGATTACGTACTACTGCCCCATGATTCTATAGTCATCATAAATCTCTATCCTGTATGGTAATTGGTAGTTGTAATTGTAATCTTTCCCTATATGGTAATTGGTTATTTTTGCTCTCTGCCTTCAGTGTTAGAATGTGAATTTTATGAGAGCAAATACTGGGTTACATTCATTGTTGGTCACCAGTGCCTCCCATTGTGTGCAGAACACATAATAATTGCTTAATCAGTGAATCTAGTTTACTTTAAGGATATTATCTCTTTAGATATAAGAGAAGGAAGGGAAAGTGATTCTGATGAAGAAATGTGTCTGTCAGACAATCCTTGGTCCTGTTTCTTTGTCCTAGATGGAAGGTTGGAAAATAAGACCTGAAGGGGTATTTTACTACAACTCCTGTAAGAGCCTAAAAGCTTAAGGCAATTCTGCTTTAAGACATACTTGTACATAACCAAATTCTACTTTAAGAGATACTTATACTACTTGCAACAGCAAGCACAACTTCTAAACAGTAGAATCTTTGATGGTAGGTGACCAAAGTGATCAAAATAGAAGAGATGGAAATTGTTGACATCACTGTAATAATAGATAATTCTATGTTTCTGAGCACACAGGAGACAAATATCAACCATATTTATATCATGTCATTGCCTTTGTATTTTGTTTGTTTTTGTTTTCCATTTTTTTCTGTATCCTCTGGTTTTAATTGAGCATTTTATATGATTTCATTTTATCTTTTTTTTTTTTTAAAGATTTATTTTATTTATTTGAAAGACCGAGTTACAGAGAGAGGTCTTCCATCCGCTGGTTCACTCCCCAGACAGCCACAATGGCCGGAGCTGTGCCAATCCAAAGCCAGGAGCCAGGAGCCAGGAGCTTCTTCCAGGTCTCCCATGTGGGCGCAGGGGCCCAAGGACTTGGGCCATCTTTTACTGCTTTCCCAGCCCATAGCAGAGAGCTGGATTAGAAGAGGAGAAGCTGGGACTAGAACCGGCGCTTCAGGCCAGGGCGTTAACACGCTGTGCCACAGTGCCAGCCCCTCCATTTTATCTTATCTTTTCTCTTAGCATATGAATTATACTTCTTAAAAACAAAATAAAACAAAACAAAAAACCAAAAAACTAGGGTTGGCCCTGTGGTGGTGCCGGCATCTCAAATGGGCACTGGTTGGCGTCCTGACTGCTCCTTTTCTGATCCAGCTCCCCGGAATGGTCTGGGAAAGCAGTAGAAGATGGCCCAAGCCCTTGGTCCTTTGCACCTGCATGGGAGACTCAGAAGAAGCTCCTGGTTCCTGGCTTTGCATCAGTTCAGCTCTGGCTGTTGTGGCCATTTGGGGAGTGAACCAGCAGATGGAAGACTTTCTCTCTCTCTCTCTCTTTCTCTTGTTCTGCCTTTCAAATAAATAAATAAACAAATCTTTAGGAAAAAAAGAAAAAGGAAACTTCTTTAGGGAGCAGGTGTTGTGGCACAGGAAGTTATGTTGCTACTTAGGACTTGGGACATCCACATCCCACATCTGAGTGATTGTTCAATTCCTGGCTATTGCACCTTTCTGATTCAGCTTCCTGCTAATGCAACTGGGAGCCAGCAGATAATGGAAGAACTGCTTGGGTTCCTGCCACCCACATGGGACACCTGGATGGAGTTTCTGGCTCCTGCCTTTCATCTGGCCTAGTGCCAATTCTGACTACTGGGGACTGAACCAGCAGATCTCTCTTTCTCCCTCTCCCTCTTTCACTTTAGTTTTTACATACAATAAATAAATCTTAAGAATATTTTTCCCATTGGACTATAGTCTGCAGTATACATTGGTAGCTGACTAGTTCAAGTTCATCTTCAAGTAACACTTCCTAGACACTGCAGGTGCTTTGTAATAGAATATCCCCAGTCTCCTTTCCTATTCCTTTTAGCAGCAATGTAATTTGTTTCACTTATAAATAAATTACAAACACAAATGCATTATCGCTATTATTGTGAATAGTTATTTCTCAGATGAATTAGGAATAAAAATTATTTGCCTTAATTTATTTCTTCTTTGATAGTCTCCCTTTCTTTATAGAGTACCTCACATCAGGTACATGCTCAATGATAATGAGCTCCAGAATATAATATAATTTTGAAAGTGATGGCTGGGAAAGAGATTAATAGTAGTTTAAATTACTTATTTTATTTTAAAGGAAGAGAAAGAGAGATTTAAAGATAGAGCGAACTCTTATCTGTTGGGTCATTCCTCAAATGTCTAACAACTGGGGCTAGGCCAGGCTTAGGCCAGGAACTCAGTTTGTGTATGTGGCAGGGACCCAAGTACTTGACCTATTACCAGCTGCCTCACATGGTTTGCATTAGCAAGAAGCTGGAATTTCGAGCAGAGCTGGCACTCAAACCCAGGCACTTCAATATGGGATACAGGTGTCCTACGTAGTGTCTTAACTGCTGTGCCAAATGCCTGCTCTGGTACATTACTACTTGATAAACTCCAGACTTTATTTGGATTTTACCAGATTTTCTACTAATTCTCCTTTTCTGTTATAGGATCCAATACATAGTAATGCATTGTCTCTCTTCAATTTTTCTGGTCTGTGACGGTTTCTCAGGCTTTCCTTATTTTTCATTACTTCGGAAATTTTGGGGGCTGGCACTGTGGTATAGTGGGCAAAGCTACCACCTGCAATGCCAGAAACCCCATATGAGTGCCGGTTTTAGTCTTGTCTTCTCCACTTCTGATCCAGCTCCCTGCTGATGAGCCTGGGAAAGCAGCAGAAGATGGGCCCCTGCACCCACACGGGAGACTCAGAGAAAGCTCCTGGCTTCTGGCTTCAGCCTGGCCCAGCTCCAACCCTTGGGGCCATTTGGGAGATGAACCAGTAGATGGAGGATTTCTCTCTCTGTCTTTCCTTCTCTCTCTCTTTGTAACTCTAGCTTTCACCAAATAAATAAATAAATGCAACTTTTTCTTTTTTTTTTTTAAAGGAAATTTTGATGAGTACTGGGTAGGCATCTTATAGACTATCCTTCAATTTGAATTTTTCTGATTTTTTTTCTTCATATTTGAACTGGGTTTATTTGCTTGTTTTTCTACTTATCAGAATAATACCACAGAGGTAATGTATCCTCATCAGATTATATCAGGGAGTATATAAAATTGGCATGACTCATCATTTGGGGTTATTAATCTTGATCACCTGGTTAATACTTGTATAGTATCTGCCATCTATCTCCGTTGTAGCTACTATGTTTTCCTTTTTATATGCTGTTTCTAAGTTGTGAATCACTAAGTACAGCCCACACTCAAGGAGAATGGGGATTCATCTCCACCTTCTGGAGGGAGAGTATCTATATATAATTTTTGAAATTCTTTTATAAAAGAAAATTGTTTATTTTGTTTACTCATTTAATTATTTATAATATAAACTTGAGCTCATGTGTGTTTTATTTATTGTATGTTATATAATGGAATCCAATCCAAGACTGTTATCATGTTGCCTATATTGTGTGTATTTTACATTGTTCAAATGGAAAGTTTTCAGGTTGGCTCCTGTGTGACTTTGATATGTCCCATTCTGTAGGCAGCCCATAAACAAGTCATAGACAAGTCAAGGTCAGTCTTGGCTTGTGGAATTCCTGGGATGAAAAAAAGTCACCTATTCCCATGCTCTAGGAGAATGATCAAACAAGAACACTCCGCTAAAATTAACTATGTTATGATTGTGTTGCAGAAAGCCTGATAAGTTGCTTGCCTGTGTTGTTCACTTCTGTGTTGCCTTGAGCTGCAGCTGGTAATGTATAAAATATCGCTGAGACGCTGGAATAAACGAGCCTTGATCAGACTTTTGTCTTGGCTCCATTCTCTGCGCCCTTGTCCCTCTTTTCATTCCCACTCCCTCCTTCAGGTTCCGTTTGACTGGTACGGCTGGCCCGCATCACCAGTCTTCCTGGGGTTTTCTTGTGTACACCTTTACTTTCTTGTACTAAAATGTGCTCCAGGATCATCTTGTGTTGTTTGCCCCAGTCCTAAAAAAGCTTTTTTCACTTTTATTGAGGATGATTAGAAAATAAGATCTAGAAGCAAGTGTGCTGTTGCAGTTGGGAAATCATTGTTTCTGGTAAACAGTACGAGGGAACATATGTGTGTATATTCATCAATGCATATGCGTTCTGATATATATGTATATATATTTGTCTGTGTATCTATGCATAAAAACTGAGTTCCTACTGAGATCTCCAACTCCAGTACAATGTGGTTAATTCAACACTCGTCCCATTGATTGCAATTTCTGAGACAATGAGGCCACTGATTCCTTTAATCTCTTAATTTGTATATTTATTTATTGCTTATGTTGATTTAAAATATTTTAAAAATTGTTACATTGTACTCCAGTGAGAAAAAGTTATAAACTCAAGTACAATGGTTTTCTTTAAAGATTTATTTATTTATTTGAATGGTTGAGTTACAGCCAGAGTGGGGAGGGAAGAGAGAGAGAGAGAGACAGAGAGATTGGGAGAAATCTTCCATCCACTGGTTCACTCCCTAAATGACAACAAGAGGTGGGGCTGAGCCGGGCTGAATCCAGGAGCCTGGTACTCCAGCTGGGTTTCCCACATGGGTGGCAGGGGCCCAAGCAATTGGGTTATCTATCCCCTGCATTTGCAGGCTCATTAGCAATCAGAAGTGGAGCAGCCAGGACTCAAACTGATTCTCTTAAGGGATGCTGGTGTGACAGGTGGTGGTTTATCCACTGAGTCACAATGCCTTTTTTTTTTTTTTTAATTTTTTTTTTTTGCTAGCTTTCTTTTTGGGCACTGCCCTTTGCCCTCCCATGGAGTCCTCTGTTTGCTCTCCCTTCACTTCCAGTCACGCATAGGTCACCCTCCCTCCGCCAGTCACCCATTTTGTCCCCTGCCCCCTCACCCCCAGGCCGCCTTCTCTGGGTGGGGGGGGGGGAGGCTTTGCCGACGGAGATGCTGCAGACTCCGCGGCCAGGGTCTGCGCCCCGGAGAACCCTCTGGCCACCTCTGCCCCCTGCCCGGGGGCGCGGGAGGCAAGTTTCCGCCCCGTCCTCTCCCCAGTGACAGGAGTTGGCGGCGGCCGCAGCCGGGGAGGCGGAGGGAGGGCCGGCCTGGCTCCCGAGCCCCCTCCCCTGCTCTGGAGCTCGCGCGGTCTGTGTGTCTCTCCGCAAGTGCAGAGACGCCGAGGAGGAGGAGGAGGAAGAGGGGGAGGGGGAGGGGGAGGGGGAGGGGGAGGGGGAGGGGGAGGAGGAGGGCCCCAGTATAACGTTAGTATATATACTTTTGTCTTTAGTTTTACAGTTTCTATTCACAACATGTTTTCCAAAGACACTTTGTTCAGTTCCTTTTCCCACCTACTTCAGAGACATGATGTTCTACATTTATAATACAATTAGACTCATTTGTCACATTATGAATTTTGATAATAGACTGTCCCAAATTTGGCCAGAGAGAACACCTTCAAGCTGACCTCTGTGTCCCTCCAGTATACCCTCATCATTTCCTGGCACTGCAAGCTGTTCAACGCTCATATTTAACTCTCTGTCCCTGTCCAAGAAGCAGACAATTCTTCAAGTATCCTAAGGGCATCACTGCTTTTAGGTCCTTTTGGTGGACAAATTTAGAAAATATGTATCTAAAGTTCCATGGGCCATGTGTATATGTGTTTCTAATTAGTTACTTTGAATTCAAAAATCGTTAAATGAGAACCATGAGAATTAGTTGCTAGCATGCTTGAAAACATGTCACCATCCTCCTCACAGGCATCTCTTCTTCACTGTTTTCTAGTTAATGTGCTCCTCTCAAGTACTTCTGTTCAGAATGAATTATTGTTTCTTTTCGATCCTATTGTGTTCTACTATTTTTAATCAGTTCTGAGAAAGTACTTGTTTCCTTAATAATATGCTTTCACAGCATTATATGGGAAAACACACTCAGCTACAATAAAAAATATGCTTAAAAGTGAAATTTTGAGGGGTTGGCATTGTGGTGCAGTAGGTTAAGCCATTGTCTCTGATACCAACATCTGGTATGGGAGTGCCACTTTGAGTCCTGAGTGCTCTGCTTCCAATCCAGGTCCTTGCTAATGAGCCTGGGAAAGCAGTGTAGGATAGCCCAAGTGCTTGGGCCACTACCACCCATGTGGGAGAACAGGATGGAGTTCCTGGCTCTTGTCTTTGTGTGGATTAGTTACTAGCCATTGTAGCCATTCAGCAAATAGATCTCTCTGTCTCTTTCTCTCTATCACTCTTCTTGCAAATAAATAAAATGAATAAAGTAAATCTACTTAAAAATGAAATTTTGGAACATGCATAATTTAGGGAATTTTATACACTAAATCATAACATGTGAGACTTTAGACCTCTTGAAAATTTTGGGGCCATTTCTGTGGCGCAGCAGATTAAAGCCCTGGCCTGAAACGCCGGCGTCCCATATGGGCGCTGGGTTCTAGTCCCATTTGCTCCTCTTCCAGTCCAGCTCTCTGCTATGGTCTGGGAGGGCAGTACAAGATGGCCCAAGTGCTTGGGCCCTGCACCCTCATGGGAGACTCGGAAGAAGCTCCTGGCTCCTGGCTTTGAATCGGCGCAACTCCGGCCATTGTGGCCATCTGGGGAGTGAACCAGAGGATGGAAGGCCTCTCTCTCTCTCTCTCTCTCTCTCTCTCTCTCTCTCTGTAACTCTGTCTTTCAAATAAATAAAATAAATCTTTTCTAAAAAAAAGAAAATTTTAATTTAAAGATGATCTCAAATATTTTAATTTTGAAGTTAATGGTTTCAGCCAGTCTTATTCCTCTACATCAGGTTCAAATAGTTTCCTCAATGACCTTCTTGCAAAGTAGATGCATGATTTTCAGATGACAAATAGAATAGTTAGGGTAAGAGAGATAAATGCTCTCATGTTTGCTTTTCATCGCTTATCCATTTGAATTAGGCAGTTGGTTACCCTGATGTTGGAATTGCAATAAAAACTTCTGGAACACTTGTTTGTGGGACATTTTTCCACTGTCATTTTGAAAGCTGAAGACAAATTTTAATATTAGAACTTCAACATTTTGTCACTGAATTTAAACCTTATGCTATTTAATAACACGATTAGATTATTATTGAAAAATAATTAAAATTTGAACACACCTTATAAGATGAAATTAAAATAGCCATTACAACTTAGAATACTTTTTTTTTTCTGTCATAGGAATTTAGGTTGCTCCCTAAACGTGATCTGAAAAATGTACAAATCTGTGGTGACTCTGTAACTTCCCAGGCATTTTGAATAAGGTAAAAATTTGGAATGGGACATTAAAATTGACTTGTAGTAATTACAGATTTAATAATTTTAAAACAAGGCTAACACTGTGGCTTAATGGGTAAAGCTGCCGCCCGAGGTGTCAGCATCCCACATGGGCACTGCTTTGAGTTCCAGCTGCTCCACTTCCGATCCAGCTTCCTGTGAATATGCCTGGGAAAGCAATGGAAGATAGCCTCCCACATGGGGTTCCTGGAATACACTCTTGGCTCCTGGTTTTGGATTGGCACAACTCCGGCCATTGCATCCATCTGGGGAGTGAACCAGCTGATGGAAGATCTCTCTCTTTGTTTCTCCTTCTTTCTCTCTCTTTAACTTTGCCTTTCAAATAAACAAATAAATCTTTTAAAAATTAATTTAAAAATGCCACAAGGGGATATTCATGGAAATATTATGAAATAATGCTTTCAAAACATTTTTTTAACTTTTATTTAATAAATGTAAATGTCCAAAGTACAGCTTTTGGATTACAGTGGCTTCCCCCCCCCCATAACTTCCCTCCCACCCGCAACCCTCCCATCTCCCACTCCCTCTCCCATTCCATTCACATCAAGATTCACTTTCAATTATCTTTATATACAGAAGATCAATTTAGTATATATATATATATATATATTTTTTTTTTTTGACAGGCAGAGTGGATAGTGAGAGAGAGAGACAGAGAGAAAGGTCTTCCCGTTTTGCCGTTGGTTCACCCTCCAATGGCCGCTGCAGCCACTGCATCGTGCTAATCCGAAGCCAGGAGCCAGGTGCTTCTCCTGGTCTCCCATGCGAGTGCAGGGCCCAAGGACTTGGGCCATCCTCCACTGCCTTCCCGGGCCATAGCAGAGAGCTGGACTGGAAGAGGGACAACCGGGATAGAATCCGATGCCCTAACCGGGACTAGAACCCGGTGTACCGGCGCCGCAAGGCAGAGGATTAGCCTGTTAAGCCACGGCGCCGGCCCAATTTAGTATATATTAACTAAAGATTTCAACCATTTGTACCCAGAAGAAACACAAAGTGTAAAGTACTGTTTGAGTACTAGTTATAGCTTTAACCTTAAAAATATTTTTAATATTTTAATTGTAACTATAATGGATCAGATTTGAAAATTTGCAAATGCTCTTTTTTTTTAAACTTTTATTTAATGCATATAAATTTCCAAAGTACAACTTATGGATTACAATGGCTTTCCCCCCCATAACTTCCCTCCCACCCGCAACCCTCCTTTTTCCCACTCCCTCTCCCCTTCCATTCACATCAAGATTCATTTTCAATTCTCTTTATATACAGAAGATCAGTTTAGTATATATTAAGTAAAGATTTTAACAGTTTGCATCCACATAGAAACACAAAGTGAAAAATAGTGTTTGAGCACTAGTTATAGCATTAAATCACAATGTACAGCACATTAAGGACAGAGATCCTACATGAGGAGTAAGTGCACAGTGACTCCTATTGTTGACTTAACAAATTGACACTCTTGTTTATGGCATCAGTAATCATCCTAGGCTCTTGACATGAGTTGCCAAAGCTATGGAAGCCTTTTGAGTTCACTGACTCTGATCATATTTAGACAAGGTCATAGTCAAAGTGCAAGTTCTCTCCTCCCTTCAGAGAAAGGGACCTCCTTCTTTGATGACCTGTTCTTTCCACAGGGATCTCACTTGCGGAGATCTTTCATTTAGGTCATTTTTTTCTTGACAGAGTGTCTTGGCTTTCCATGCCTGAAATACTCTCATGGGCTTTCCAGCCAGATCTGCATGCCTTAAGGGCTGATTCTGAGGTCAGAGTGCAGTTTAGGACATCTGCCATTCTATGAGTCTGCTGTGTCTCCCGCTTCCCATGTTGGATCGTTCTCTCCCTTTTTTGTTCTATCAGTTAGTATTAGCAGACACTAGTCTTGTTTATGTGATCCCTTTGATTCTTAGTCCTATCATTATGATCAACTGTGAACAGAAATTGATCAAATGGACTAGTGAGATGGCATTGGTACATGCAACCTTGATGAGATTGAATTGGAATCCCCTGGTATGTTTCAAACTCTACTGTTTGGGTCAAGTCAGCTTGAGCATGCCCCAAATTGTACATCTCTTCCCTCTCTTATTCCCACTCTTATATTTAACAGGGATCACTTTTTAGTTAAGTTGCAACACTTAAGAATAACTGTGTATTAATTACAGAATTCAACCAATAGTATTAAGTAGAACAGACAAAAAAAATACTAAGAGGGATAATGTATTAAGTTGTTCATCAACAGTCAGGGCAAGGGCTGATCAAGTCACCATTTCTCACATTGTCCATTTCACTTTAACAGGTTTCCTTTTTGGTGCTCAGTTAGTTGTCACCGATCAGGGAGAACATATGATATTTGTCCCTTTGGGACTGGCTTATTTCACTCAGCATAATGTTTTCCAGATTCCTCCATTTTGTTGCAAATGAATGCATTGCATTGTTTTTTTTTACTGCTGTATAGTATTCTATAGAATACATATCCCATAATTTCTTTATCCAGTCATCCATTGATGGGCATTTAGGTTGATTCCAGGTCTTAGCTATTGTGAATTGAGCAGCAATAAACATTAAGGTGCAGACCGCTTTTTTGTTTGCCAGTTTAATTTCCTTTGGGTAAATTCCAAGGAGTGATATGGCTGGGTTCTACGGTAGGGTTATATTCAGGTTTCTGAGGAATCTCCAGACTGACTTCTATAGTGGCTTAACCAGTTTGCACTCCCACAAACAGTGGGTTAGTGTCCCTTTTCCCCCACATCCTTGCCAGCATCCGTTGTTGGTGGATTTCTTAATGTGAGCCATTCTCACTGGGGTGAGGTGAAACCTCATTGTGGTTTTGATTTGCATTTCCCAGATTGCTAGTGATCTTGAACATTTTTTCATGTGTCTGTTGGCCATTTGGATTTCCTCTTTGGAAAAATGTCAATTGAGGTCCTTGGCCCATCTCTTAAGTGGTTTGTTTGTTTTGTTGTTGTGGAGTTTCTTGATCTCTTTGTAGATTCTGGTTATTAATCCTTTATCTGTTTCATAGTTTGCAAATATTTTTCCCATTCTGTCGGTTGCCTCTTCACTCTCCTGACTGTTTCTTTTGCAGTACAGAAACTTCTCAATTTGATGCAATCCCAATAGTTAATTTTGGCTTTGACTGCCTGCTCCTCCAGTGTCTTTTCCAGGAAGACTTTGCCGGTGCCAATATCTTGAAGGGTTTCTCCAATGTTCTGTAATAATTTGATGGTGTCGAGTCGTAGATTTAGGTCTTTAATCTATGTTGAGTGGATTTTTGTGTAAGGTGAAAGTTAGGGGTCTTGCTTCATGCTTCTGCATGTGGAAATCCAATTTTCTCAGCACCATTTATTGAATAGACTGTCCTTGTTCCAGGAATTGGTTTTATAACCTTGATCAAATATAAGTTGGCTGTAGATGTTTGGGTTGATTTCTGGCGTTTCTATTCTGTTCCATTGGTCTATCCATCTGTTTCTGTACCAGTACCATGCTGTTTTGATTACAACTGCCCTGTAGTATTCTTGAAATCTGGTACTGTGATACCTCCAGCTTTGTTTTTGTTTTACAAAATTGCTTTAGCTATTTGAGGTCTCCTGTGTCTCCATATGAATTATAGCATCATTTTTTCCAGATCTGAGAAGAATGTCTTTGGTGTTTTGATTGGTATCGCATTGAATCTATAAATTGCTTTTGGGAGAATGGACATTTTGATGATGTTAATTCTTCCAATCCATGAGCATGGAAGATTTTCCCATATTTTGGTATCCTCTTCTATTTCTTTCTTTAAGGTTTTCTAATTCTCATTGTAGAGATCTTTAACATCCTTGGTTAAGTTTATTCCAAGGTATTTGATTGTTTTTGTAGCTATTGTGAATGGGATTGATCTTAGAAGTTCTTCCTCAGCCGTGGCATTGCCTGTGTATACAAAGGCTGTTGATTTTTGTGCATTGATTTTATATCCTGCTACTTTGCCAAACTCTTCTATGAGTTCCAATAGTCTCTTAGTAGAGTTCTTTGGATCCCCTAAATAAAGAATCATATCATCTGCAAAGAGGGATAGTTTGACTTCTTCCTTCCCAATTTGTATCCCTTTAATTTTTTTTTTCTTGCCTGATGGCTCTGGCTAGAACTTCCAGAACTATATTGAAGAGCAGTGGTGAGAGTGGGCATCCCTGTCTGGTACCAGATCTCAGTGGAAATGCTTCCAATTTTTCCCCATTCAATAGGATGCTGGCCATGGGTTTTTCATAAATTGCTTTGATTATATTGAGGAATGTTCCTTCTATACCCATTTTGCTTCGCATTTTCATCATGAAAGGTTGTTGAATTTTATCAAATGCTTTCTCTGCATCTATTTAGATAATCAGATGATTTTTCTTCTGCAGTTTGTTAATGTGGTATCTCACACTGATTGATTTGTGAACATTGAACCATCCCTGCATACCAGGGATAAATCCCACTTGGTCTGGGTGGATGATTTTTCTGATGTGTTGTTGTATTCTATTGGCCAGAATTTTATTGAGTATTTTTGCATCTATGTTCATCAGGGATATTGGTCTGTAATTTTCTTTCAAGGCTGCATCTTTCTCTGGCTTAGGGATTAAGGTGATGCTGGCTTCATAGAAAGACTTTGCAAGGATTCCATCTTTTGCGATTGTTCTGAATAGTTTGAGAATAAATGGAGTTAGTTCTTCTTTAAATGTCTGGTTGAATTCAGCAGTGAATCCTTCTGGTCCTGGGCTTTTCTTTGTTGGGAGGGCCTAAAATATTACTGTTTCAATTTCTGACTCAGTTATGGGTCTGTTTAGGTTTTCTATGTCTTCCTGGTTCAATTTAGGTAGGTTGCATGTGTCCAGGAATCTATCCATTTCTGATAGATTTCCCTGTTTGCTGGCATACAACTCTTTGTAGTAATTTCTGATGATTCTTTTTATTTCTGTGGTGTCTGTTGTTACGTTTCCTTTTTAATCTCGGATTCTATTGATTTGGGTCTTTTCTCTTCTTTTTTTAGTTAGTTGAGCCAAAGGTGTGTCAATTTTATTCATTTTTTCAAAAAACCAGCTCCTCATTTGGCTGATTTTTTGTAATTTTTTTTTTTATTCAATCCTGTTGACTTCTTCTCTGATTTTAATTATTTCTCTTCTCCTACTAGATTTGAGTCTGTTTTGCTGCAGATTTGCTAGATCCTTGAGATGCGTTGAAAGCTCATTTATTTGGTGCGTTTCCAATTTCTTGATATAGGCACCTATTGCTATTGCTATAAACTTTCCTCTCAACACTGCTTTTGCCGTATCCCATAAGTTTTGATATGTTGTGTTGTTATCCTCATTTACTTCCATAAAGTTTTTGATTTTTCTTTTGATTTCTTCTATGACCCAATGTTCATTCAGGAGCATGTTGTTCAGTCTCCATGTGTTTGCATACTTTCTAGGGATTCCTGAGTTGCTAATTTCCACCTTCATTCTGCTGTGGTTTGAGAAGCTGCATGGTATGATTCTAATTCTTTTTTTTTTAAATTTATTAATTAATTTATTTTTTTTGACAGGCAGAGTGGACAGTAGAGGGAGAAAGAGAGAAAGGTCTTCCTTTTTGCCGTTGGTTCACCCTCCAATGGCCGCCGCGGCTGGCGCGCTGCGGCCGGCGCACCGCGCTGATCCGAAGGCAGGAGCCAGGTGCTTCTCCTGGTCTCCCATGGGGTGCAGGGCCCAAGAACTTGGGCCATCCTCCACTGCACTCCCTGGCCACAGCAGAGAGCTGGCCTGGAAGAGGGGCAACCGGGACAGGATCGGTGCCCCGACCGGGACTAGAACCCGGTGTGCCGGCGCCGCAAGGTGGAGGATTAGCCTACTGAGCCGCAGCGCCGGCCATGATTCTAATTCTTTTAAATTTGCTGAGACTTGCTTTATGGCCTAGTATGTGGTCAATCCTAGAGAAGGTTCCATGCACTGCTGAGAAGAATGTAAAATCTTTAGATGTAGGATTGAAAGTTCTGTAGATATCTGTTAGATCCAGCAAATGCTCTTTAAACATTTCTTTTCTTTGATAAATAATCCTACCTAAGAAACATAGTTAATCTTTTGTAAGAAACATGTGTCCTCTGACTTCTGCATTCAGTAACAGTAATTGAGTAACAAGTACCCTTAGGACTTAAGACCATGTAAACACAATTTTTTTAAAGTATATTAAATATGTCCTCTTTTTATCAAAATATGTTCTCTTTTTGTAGAGGAAATGTCCTCTTTTTTTTTTTTTTTATTTATTTGACAGATGGAGTTAGACAGTGAAGGAGAGAGACAGAGAGAAAGGTCCTCCTTCTGTTTGTTCACCGTCCAAATGGCCGCTACGGCCAGCGCTGCGCCGATCCAAAGCCAGGAGCCAGGTGCTTCTTCCTGGTCTCCCACGTGGGTGTAGGCGCCCAAACGCTTGGGCCATCCTCCACTGCCTTCCTGGGCCATAGCAGAGAGCTGGACTAGAAAAGGAGTAAATGGGACTAGAACCCAGAGCCCAAATGGGATGCCGGCACCACAGGCGGAGGATTAACCAAGTGAGCCACAGCGCCAGCCTAAATATGTCCTCTTTTTAAAAACAAGGATTAATCAACAGCATATTATAAATTTTCTTAGGTTTATTTCTGTTGTAAGCAAAGATTACAGCTTTTTTTCTGTGCAATATTAAACAACATGCACAGATTGTGTAATAAGCTTAATTTCAACTTAAAGAAAAAAAAAGAAACAAGTATAAATTTCAGTCTTTTAAAAAAAGTTTCAAGTGAAACAAGCAATGACTTGCATATATAACATCAATTCTGAATACAATATAAATTACACCTAGGAATTAGAATTTATGTAGATTGAGTTCTGCTGCTTTATAAGCATACACAATTATATTGTAGAACACAGTACAGTGGCTTCTACAATTTGAAGCAGTTTTTTTTCCCAAATGATCTATTTTGAAAGTCAGAGTTAATAAAAGGGAGAAACACAGAGAGAAAGAGATCTTCCCTCTGATGGTTTACTCCCAGATGCTTGCAAGAGCCAGCATTGAGCCAGGATCTTCATTTGGGTCTCCCATGTGAGTGGCTGAGGCTCAAGCAATTGGCCGATCTTCCGATGCTTTTCCCAGGCCATTAGCAGGGAGCAGGGTCAGAAGCGAAACCGCTAGGAGTTAAACAGGCAGCCATATAGGATGCCTTAGCCAAAGATGGAGGCTTAATCTATTATGCCACAGCAGTGGCCCATAAATACATCTTAAAAAAAGAAAATGTATTGAATAACTAAATATAAAATGTTACCAACTTTATCCTTTTTAATTTGACAGCTGCTTTGAATATTGGTATCTAGTTGGGTTCTTCAGCCTCTCTTTTACATATTATAACTCAATCTGATATTTTAACACCCCTCAGTGATGTTTCTTAAGTGTTTTATTTTGCAATGCATAGCCACATGATCATTTTGTCCAACTTCAGTTGTTTTTTTCAAAAGTTTGTTATCAGAATGTATTTTATCATCTTTCGCGAGCTGAACATGTATTTGCTTTTGAGACTAGACAGAATGTTTTTAGTTTTCAGCATTATCTGTGATATTAGAGTTCTCAGCATTATCTGTGATGAATCATCTGTAGTTTTTTGGGATCTTTAAAATATACAAATGTTATATGTGAGTCATTTTTAATTTTCTAAGCATTACTAATTCTTTTTAAAAATCAATATACATTTTTTAAATTTTGCATGATTTCCATTCCTAAAGTTATATAATCTGATTTGGGGTTAGCTATTTTCTTTAAGCTTCTTCAGATATTTGGGTTTTGAGCTTAACTATAAATTTATGTAGATATAAATACAGGTAATTTATTGTTTTTTATGGAAACCATCTCCATATCTAAATCCAAGTGAGGGGAAATTGCAATTGCCTTCCTCAGTCATCATGTGGCTTGTTTCTGACTTCCCTGGGTGCTCTGGTAGCACATCCAAGTGAGAACCTTCCTGCAAGATGGGACAGCCGCAGTGAAGCCACTTCCTGCCAGCCCGGGGCTCTTCTGAGTTGATCATGCCTGTTCCTCAGTTTTGTTCTTCATGTTGTCTTTTAAAAAGATTTCACATGGTTTTGTTACAGGTTTGGGTGATGTATTAATTTTCTTGCTATCTATGAACATATTTGTAATTTTAATATTTTAAGATACTATCTGAAATACTTTGTTTCTACTTTAGGCTTTGTAATTCAGCATTTAAACATGCCCAAGTCTAGTCCAAGAAAACATACTCCAAACAGAAAGCAACCTCTTTTACCTCAGCCTCTATGTAGTAACAACCTGGCTGTCTTTCCTCTCCTTCACAGCCAAACTTCTTTTAAGGATTGTATATATATTCTGTGTCAACATATCCAACTTACTCTTCCACTTACTGAAATCTTGTTTCTGGTGCGTGTCCAAGAGAAATTATTTATGGTCCCCAACGACACATACATTGTCAAAAGAAAGGGGTGGTTTCCTGTCCTTGCTTTATCCTTGGGAAGTCAGTATAAACCAATCTCCTTTGGTCTCCGAATTGTCTCCTGGAAAATACTTGGGTATTTCACAAGAATGCAAAACATAACCTGTTCAAGATAAAATTATTTCTTACAAATCTGCTTCTTAGCTGGAGTTCTGCAGCTCATAAAGAGTAGGTACAGTTTTAGTCACTAATATTTGCATTTTCATTATTTCAGAATATATAGGTTTAGGGAATACAAGAATATGCTGTGAAGTAGAATGCAAAAATTAGCATTTTTAATCCAATGATAGAAAACTTATGCTTTTTTCCTCCCAATAAAATTCTACTTGAGAAGTTTCCATGTGACCAGAAATAAAGCTTGTAAGTGATTCCTGGAAAGAA
This sequence comes from Lepus europaeus, assembly GCF_033115175.1. Lineage (NCBI taxonomy): Eukaryota > Metazoa > Chordata > Mammalia > Lagomorpha > Leporidae > Lepus > Lepus europaeus. Next base: position 120,464,552 of record NC_084829.1, read on the forward strand.
TCTGTGACTCTAAGTCCATGACAATTAGAGAAAAAAAATGACCATTGAGAGTAAAAGTGATAAAACCTCCAATATTGAGGAAAAGTAGTCATCTGTGGGAGTTACCAAAAGATGGCTTACGTTTCTCACTGGAGACATTAAAAAGAGTCAAAAAAAAAAAAAAATCTAACAAGGCATTCTGGATATCTCATTGGAATGTTTAGTAAGCTAAAGGATCAAACTGAAAAAAGTTATTAGCTAGAAAACAGAAAATAAAATTACAATGTGTCCAATATTAAGATGTATATCTGCAAAATCTCCACCCTATGGTGCGAACGTGGGCCTCAGACTCCTGGAATGTGGTGCCATTAAATATTTCAATCATATCACTGACTCCTCTTTTACATTTGACAGTTTAACCGTAAACCAGCTTTCTATGGAGATCAGCCTATATGAAAAGAATATAGCTATGCTACAAGAACCTACTGATGTCAAAGTAAAAGTTGATGCTAAAATACCTCAGCCCCTCTTGAGTTAGCTAACCTGAATCATGTCATCCATAATTTCTGAATTTCAAATTTATCAATAATCTCTGGGGCCAGTCTCCAGAATATGAAATTCTACTTAAAGTAATGCCACCTCCTTGCAGATTATTTTTACTTGAGAAGTCACAATTGTGCATTTTCTATGAACTTTTAAAAAAACTCCTCATATGTATGGATTTCAAAGCATTTTGCCTCAAAATAAACATCTTTTAATTCCATTATCCATAGACGTTTTGAACTACTCTTCTTTGTGTAATGGTTCAAATTTCAACCAATGTATTGCTAGAAACTATAGAAATAAATATTTGCAACTGAATGTCAGGACTTTTTCTTTGCCATTCTATAGAATAATATCTTTTATGTGAAGCTTTTGTCAGTTTTAAATCTTAAAATTTTCTTATTACATCACACAGAATTGTTACTCAGGTGAGAATTATGTGAACTACCAGAATGATTCCACCATTCAACATGAATTAAAGGATGAGCAGGAAACCCAAACATGTCACTTCAGAATACAAGCTTTGCGTGATTCTAATCTCTTAACTCTTCTCAACAATTTATCTTGTATTCCTCACCACTGACTTTCCAAAGCGAAAATTTGAGATTTTATTTTTTCTTCTTAAATGTATTAACTTTTAATAGCCATCATTATCAAATTCATTACTGAAACCATCTTTTTATATATTCTCAACTCTCAACATATGTGTACAGCTGTCAGTTTGGATTTTTTTTAAATGACTTTCCTTTTCTAGTAACATATAAGCTTTAATTTGCTTTTTTCTAAATATTTTGATTCTTACACCTTTTTTTTTTTGACAGTCTCCAATTTTATTAAGTTACCTTCACAGTTTGTAGCATTTCTTTTTTTTTTTTTTTAACTTTTATTTAATGAATATAAATTTCCAAAGTACAGCTTATGGATTACAATGGCTTCCCCCCCCCATAATTTCCTTCCCACCCGCAACCCTCCTTTTTCCCGCTCCCTCTCCCCTTCCATTCACATCAAGATTCATTTTCAATTCTCTTTATATACAGAAGATCAGTTTAGTATATATTATGTAAAGATTTCAACAGTTTGCCCTCACATAGCAACACCAAGTGAAAAATACTGTTTGAGTACTAGTTATAGCATTAAATAAAAGTGTACAGCACATTAAAGACAGAGATCCCACATGATATATTTTTTAAAAATTAATTAATTTTCTATGCAATTTCCAATTTAACACCAGGGTTTTTTTTTTTTTCCATTTTCAATTATCTTTATATACAGAAGATTGATTCAGTATATACTAAGTAAAGATCTCATCAGTTTGCACCCACACAGAAACACAAAGTGTAAAAATACTGTTTTAGTACTAGTTATAGCATCACTTCACATTGGACAACACATTAAGGACAGATCCCACATGAGACATAAGTACACAGTGACTCCTGTTGTTGACTTAACAATTTGACACTCTTGTTTATGGCGTCAGTAATCTCCCTAGGCTCTAGTCATGAGTTGCCAAGGCTATGGAAGCCTTTAGGGTTCGCCGACTTTGATATTATTCTGATAGAGTCATAGTCAAAGTGGAAGTTCTCTCCTCCCTTCAGAGAAAGGTACCTCCATCTTTGATGGCCCCGTTCTTTCCACTGGGATCTCACATGCAGAGATCTTTCATTTAGGTCTTCTTTTTTTTTTTTTTTTTTTTTCCCAGAGTGTCTTGTCTTTCCATGCCTACAATACTCTCATGGGCTCTTCAGCCGGATCCGAATGCCTTAAGGGCTGATTTTGAGGCCAGAGTGATGTTTAGGACGTCTGCCATTCTACGAGTCTGCTGTGTATCCCACTTCCCATGTTGGATCTTTCTCTCCCTTTTTGATTCTATCAGTTAGTATTAGCAGACACTAGTCTTGTTTGTGTGATCCCTCTGACTCTTACACCTATCAGAATCATCAATTGTCTTATACCTTTTTTTACATCTCCAATATTCACCATGAAAAATATTGTCCTGGTTGCTAAAGCTGCAATTTCTGTGCTGTTCTTTGATGTATAAAGATTGTTTTGCTCTCTACAAATTAAGAGACTAAATTCAGGACTAGCAGTCTGTGTTTTGAATTTTCAGAACTAAGCATATTAAAACAAAGGGAAAAATAATGTAAACATGAATCATATTAGAATGAGTCCTACAACTAATGGTTTGTATTTTAAAATTTTTCTACTACTACATTTATTAACCAAAAAAATACTTTAAAAAATGGGTGTACATGTGAGTTAGTCATGTGAATATAAGAAATAAAAAAATTTTTTTTAAAGATTTATTTATTTATTTGAAAGGCAGAGTTACAGAGAAGTAGAGGCAGAGAGAGAGATACAGAGAGAGAGAGAGGTCTTCCATCTGCTGGTTCACTTCCCAGATGCCACAAGGGCCGGAGCTTTGCCGATCTGAAGCCAGGAGCTAGGAGTCAGGAGCTTCTTCCAGGTCTCCCACGAGGGTGCAGGGACCCAAGGATTTGAGTCATCTTCTATTGCTTTCTACTGCTGAGCCGGATCGGAAGTGGAGCATCTGGGATTCTAACTGGCACCCCTATGGGATGCTGGCACTGCAGGAGGAGGCTTTACCCACTGTGCTGGAGTGTCAGCCCCTGTGCATTCATCTTTATGGACTTGAGTAATGATGTCACTTGTTGCTATTTTTTCCATCAAGTTTAAAAATTTCAGAATTTGGTTCAATATTTGAATTTATTTATTTTTCATTTGAGAGGGGGAGAGAGAGAGAGAGAGCCCTTCTTGTTTACTCCCCAATTGCTGGGAAATGTCTAGGGAGAAATCTGAGAGCTGGGAAGAAGCTGGGGGTCAGAAATTCAACCCAGTCTCCCATGTAGATGATAGAAATTCAATTAGTTGAACAATTGCCACTGCTTCCCAGGGTGTGCATTAACAGGAACCTGAAGTTGGGAGCCCAAGCTGAATATTGAAACCAGGTACTCTGATGTGGGATGTGGGTGTCTTAACTGCAAGACTAAATGCCCACCCCCGAATCAATATTTAAGTAATCCAAAAACAATATTCCCATATAATTAGAAGTTTCTGTGATTTATGGGAGAAAGACTTAGAACAAAAAATAGTATTGTCTGTCTTTTTCTTCTTCTATGTTCTCCCACAAACCAAAATTATAATAGATACTGGAAATAGTTTTTGATTTTTTGTTTTGTGCTAAACATTGTTCTAACAATACGTATGAAATCTCAAAACAACCACAATTCTTATTCTCTATTTTTTTTTTTTTTTCAGAAAAAAAGGTCAAGATATTTCTTTGTTGAGCATCTTATAGAGCCATTTTTTTCATTCCTGCCCCCTTTTTGCTAGTTTCTGTACTTCTATAGCAGGTACAGTTTGTAGAACTTCTAGGCATTCTTTTAAGTTAGTCTATTAATTGAGTCATTCTAACCTGCTCCACTATTCTTCTCTAACCCTTGTTAACATTCTAAGCCATATTGGGGGCTACGAAGAGATGTATATAAATACAATATAAAGTATTGTTAACATTGTTCACTTGTTTGTACACTAACCATGAAAGGGCAGTACATTGATAATGGTTCTCCCTTTCATTTCAATTGGTTAGGTTCATTTTAATTTTACATGATTATCAACTATAACAATGGATTACATGAATCTTTTTTGATTTAGCTATTTAATAAACTTCAGAAGATTTTTCCTGGCCCCATGGCTAGCCATTTGGCTCTCCAAGATACAATTTTGTCTGGCTCATTCTCAGTTTTTACAATGGAATGATTTAAATTTGGAAGTTAATTGTGGGAACGAGGGTAGGATTCATGTTGGCCTTTTTTGAGAAGCAATGATCTATGATTACAGGAACCTAGGAAAGAGCAGTGCTGGGAGATAAGTGCTTCTATTGAGAAAGTGTTAATTATGTTCATTATCGTTGAGGCAATCTGGCTAGTTTGCATAAAGGGAAGTTTTTGTAATGAGGTAGGTGCTTAATTCCATCAGAGAGTGTGGGCGTATTCAGGTGTGGTCTTGTCTCCACAATCTGGAAGGTTTCACCTTCATTCTCGGTTTTTAAAGTGCACTGCATTTTGGTAGATCTGAATCTACTAATGCTATGGCCCCCAAGCTCAATGACATTTCTCTATCTCAAGTTTATCCTCATAGCCCCCCTGCTCCTCTCCTAGAACTGCTGAAAGGACTAGATGATAACAAGCAGTCTTTTCCTTTTCTTCAATTTAGATCTTTAAAAAGTGTATCCATTGCTCTAAGTCAATAAAAGGAAGATGTTTTGGACCAGTAGCTGTGCAAACTCTCGCAGTAGATAGCAATAGGAAAAAGTGAAGGCTTTTTGCTTGTAAAAACATTTACTGTCTCCTAGCAATCCTCAGTGATGCTATGCAAGTCTGACAATAGATAAATGTTTTCCAATGTCATAAAACTTTACAGTAATACGGGAAGATTACTTAACTGTTTGCCTCAGGAATTGATGTTCTGATTCTAGAGTTTCAGAAAGCTTTGACTATATGCTAACTTCATAGAATCATCAGTCAAAAACAATGTAGACTTAAAGTCATAATCATTATTTTCCAGCATCTACATTTTTCAGGTTGGGAAAACAATCCTGGAACATTAAATAAACTTCTAAAATCACATGATTATTTTAGTTATAGAGCAGGGACTAAAACATTCACCATTCTCATTTAAAATCCACTACTTTTCCCCCATGATGTGATACTGGGAATGCTTAGGAATGAGGCTGAACTGGATGGTAGACTGGAGAGGAAACAAGGAATTTTAGAGGTTCTGAAAAATAACTTACGTTCTTATGGTATAATGATGGGGTTCACCAATACATAGTAAGTGTCTGCCATTCTAATAAAATGATTTGCTTCTCAATTTGAATTAAGTATGATCAAAATAAAGATGCCACAGCTGGGGCATGTATTCTACTACACTGTTCATAAACTGAAAGACTGGATAAGACCAGAGAGCCTATGGGATTCAGAAATGAGGAGGAAGCCAGGAAGAGACTTCATTGAATTGGAGAAAAAATAATCATCTATAAAAGGGACCATGAGTACTCAGCTCCAGTTGATCTAATGTAAGTATGCGAGCTCAATGCTGTCAGATATTTCTAGTCAGAAAAATAATATTTCAATAATACATGTGCTAAATAAAATCAGCCTGCAGATAGGATTACCAGGCCTAGGAAATAAAAATACAGGACTTCCAGTTAAACTTGAATTTATCTGTATTTATTTGGCAAACCTAACTATAAGTCATCTACTTCAACACTTTGTTGATGGAAAACATAGAGATATTGACTCCTATGGCTTGTACCTATCTCTGAGGCCTGCCAGTAATCTTCCCTTAGGATATTACGTATCATTCTGAAGACTTATGTTTAGATATGGTTGCACTCCTTTTACACAGTAGAAAATTATTTGAATGTCATATTTTTTAAAATTTAAAAAAATGTATTTATTTTCATTTTATCTTGAAGGGTGGTGAGAAAGAGGGAGAGAGAACATACACTTCTATTCACTGTTCATCTGCTTATTCCCTAATGGCCTGCAATAGCCCAGGCAGGGTCAGGCTGAAGCCAGGAGCCAGAATCTCAATCTGGGTCTCCCACATGGGTGGCAAAACCAAAATACTTGAGCTATCATTGCTGGTCCCCGGATGTGCATTATCAGAAAACTGGAAATGGAAATGGAGCGGGACTTGAACCCAGACACTCCAATATGTGATGCAGGTGTCCCAAGCAGTTTCTGAAGCACTGGACCAGTTGTTCACCTTTGAATATTATACTTTTGAGATGGTAAATTTCACTTTAGTATTTAAGAACAAAGTATGTGAGCTTCCTCTAATTACCTTGATAGCACAAGTTGCATAGAGACGTTTATTGTTAGCTTCTAGTAAAGATGAAGGTCTTGAATATAAAAAATACTTACATGAAGATTTTCTGGGAAGAAAAACTGCTTATGTATTATTACAGGCAAACTGTATAATAATACAGACAGAATGCTCTTGGTCTCCTTGAAGCTTTCCCCATGTCTGTTCATAACATCAGATAGCCGAGAACAAGCTGCAACACATCCACCAGAGTTATAATTAACATTAGCTTGAGAAAGAGTCGTGGCTCCGCTTAATGTTAAATTCCGTTTGATCTTAATTGAAAGGAGGCACAGAGTTACAGGAAACAGACCCTTGCATTGAAAAGGCCATGGTAACATGTTTAGAGTTTCCCAAGAAACAGAAGGAGATCTTAGAGCACAGCCATTTGAAAGCAAAGTTAAGCCCTTAACACCTCACAGCAGCAAAACCCTTCTGTGGTGCTTCAAAGGCCTTGGCTCTGGGATTCAGTTTCTTCTCATTCAAGATAGGACCAGAAATTTCATTTTGCTTTTGAAGCAGGTAATTCCACAATAGTTTGTCAACTTGTTTTCAACTACCTTCCTTCTAACACCTTGTTACCTCTCACAGTCTATCCACCTCTGTGATCTCTCTGTCACGGTTGAGTTTTTATAAAGGAGCGAAATAGAAACAGGCAAAATAAAGCAACTAAAAAGAAAAAATTAGCTCATCAGATGATACTTATGTTTTCCAAAACATTGGCTTCACATTAGCCTGAATTCCTCCTCTCAAGGAACACACAATTTGAAGGGATTGACTGAGATATAACAGAAACCATAGCATGATAGACTGGAAGAATCTCTTCATTCTTGGGAGAGGGCTAATACTCATGGAAGTTCACTTCTAACTGTGGTTTTGAATGCGGAAGAGGATTTTGCTAGACTAATAAGGGGAGGAAGATCATTGTAAGCAGAAAGAATAACTTAAGGAAGGGAATATAATTACATGGTGTGTTTGAGCATCAGCAAGTATTTTCAAGTCATGCATAGAGAATATTATAGAAAACAGAAGGGAACATACAGTCTGGAGACAGGATGTTAAGGTCATTTGATTTGCATGCTAATAAACTTGGACTTTCCTCGGCACACTGGAGAGAAAGAGTAGAGTGTATTTGAGGTTTTTTGTTGGTTCGTTTCAAAGCATGGGTTCACAGAGAGACAAGAGGCTGGGGGGAATATGGTTATGCAGCAAGTCAGAAATGATCAAGGTGTGGACTGGGACTGAGTAGTAGGGATTAGAATGTTACAAGCAGAACCCAGATGATGAAGAAGTTTCAGCATAATAATTGGTCTGGGAATTAGGTGGGAAGCTGGAAGGGTTGCTTCAAAGTCAACTGCAGACCTGAGCTGACCTGTAGGTTAAATCTGTCTCTGTTGCAGGTTTATTGGTTTGTAGGTTTTTGTTTTTGGAGAGGGCAAAGGCTAATCCAGTAGAGAATTTATTTTTCCTTTCTGATTCTAAATATTTTTTGAAGAGTTATTTATTTATTTGAAAGGTAGAGTTACAGAGAGGCAGAGGCAGAAAGAGAGAGAGAGAGAGAGAGAGAGAGAGAGAGAGAGAGAGAGAAAGAAAGAAAGAAAGAAAGGAAGGAAGGAAGGAAGGAAGGAAGGAAGAAAGAAAGAAAGAAAGAAAAAAAAAAAAAGAGGGGGCTTCCCTGGTGGGGGAGCTCCTCCATCTGGTGGTGCTTCCTCAGGGCCCACCATTGAAGAGGTTGATTAAGCCAATCCCATTGTAGATGCAGCATTGTTTCACACAGTAAAAGATGAAAGGACCCAAAAAAAAAAAAAAAAAAAAAAAGAAAGAAAGAGAGAAAGAAAGAAAGGAGGAAAGAAAGAAAGGTAGGTCTTCCATCTGTTGGTTCACTCTTCAGATGGCTGCAAGGGCTGGAGCTATGCTAATCTGAAGCCAGGAGCCAGGAGCTTCTTCCAGTCTCCCCTGCAGGTGCAGGGGCCCAAGCAGTTGGGCTATCTTCTACTGCTTTCCTAGGCCATAGCAGAGAGTTGGATAGGAAATGGAGCAGCCAGGAGTTGAACCAGCACCTATATGGGATGCTGGCACTGCAAGAAGCAGCTTTACTAGCTACGCCACAGCACTGGCCCCTCTAAATAGTTTTTAGTCTAAAAAAAATTTTGCAAGGACACAATTGTTCAAAGATGCCCATATATATCATCTATCATCAATTGAATTTTACTACATCTTTTTTTTTTTTTTTCACTTTCTCTCTGTCTTTCTTCTGAATCAAATGAAAGCCAAGTTTAAAACACCAGGTCATTGCACTAAAAATACTCTAGCATGTATGTAGTAAGAATAAAAGCATTTTCTTGGAAAATTTTGATTTTTGTTATCAAATTCATTAAGTTAATGTGATGGAGGTATTGTGGCTCATCAGGTTAAGCCATTGCTTGCAACACCAGCAATTCCGTATCAGAGGGCCAGTTTGAGTCCTGGCTGCTCCACTTCCTGACCAGCTTTCCTAATGTGCTTGGAAAGACAGTGGAAGATGGTCCAAGTACTTGGGTCCCTGCTACCTATATAGACCTGGATGGAGTTTTTGGCTCCGGATTTGACCTGGTCTAGCCCTGGATGTTGTGGCCATTTGGGTAATGAATTAATGGATGAAAGTTTTTTTTCTCTCTGTCACTCTGCCTTTAAATATATAAATTTTTTAAAAAGACTAACATGATAAATATTAATTTCTCTACCATCCATACTCAAATTTCCTAATTTCCCCCATTAATGTGTGTGAGCATACACATGTATATCTTAAATCCAAGACCCATCACACATTGCATTGAGGTATCAGTTTTCTTTAGTTTCCCTTGGTCCAAAATGGTTTCTCACCTTGTCTTTTGTGGCATATTATGGCACTTTTTAAAAAAGATTTATTTATTTATTTGAAATGCAGTGTTGGGGGAAAGGAGGAGATGGGTGAGGAGAGAGAGAGAGAGAGAGAGAGAGAGAGAGAGAGATCTTCCATTTGCTGGTTTACTTCCCAAGTGGCCACAAAGGCCATTGCCAGTCCAGGCTGAAACCAAGAACCCAGAATTCCATCTGGATTTCCCACATGAGTAACAAGGGCCAAAGTCTTGCATCATCTTCTGTTGTATTCCCAGGCATATTAGCATGGTGCTGGAATGAAGGCTAAGCAGCTGGGACTCCAACTGGAGCTCCAATGTGGGATGTTGGCATTGTAGGTGGCTGTGTAGCTCATTGTGCCACAATGCCACTCCACTTTGTGGCATTTATGATGAGTTCTGGTTGATTATTTTGTAGAACATCCCTTAATTTTTACTTTTCTGATTGATTTCTTCATAATTGATTCAGGTTAAACATTTTTGAGACTCCAATGGTCTTCCCTTTGAATTATAGCAGAGTCATACAATGTTAATTTCTCTTGTCATTATTTTTTTAAATATCTGCTTTTTTAAGAAAAATATTTTATTTATTTACTTGAGAGGTAGAGTTACAGTGAGAGGGAGAGACAGAGAGAAAGGTCTTCCGTCTATTGGTTCACACCCCAAATAGCTGCAATGGCTGGATCAGAAGCCAGGAGCCAGGTGCTTCTTCCTGGTCTGCCATGTGGGTTCAGGGGCCCAAGGACTTGGGGCCATCTTCTACTGCTTTCCCAGGCTACAGCAGAGAGCTGGATAGGAAGAGGAGCAGCTAGGACTAGAACTGGTGCCCATATGGGATGCTGACGCCGTAGGCGGAGAATTAACCTACTGCACCATGGCGCTGACCCCTCTCCTGTCATTATTGTTGGAGATGTTAATGCTGAACATCTGCTCAAGGTGATAAACACTAAAATTCTCTATTATAAAGATGCCCCTTCCTCTTTTGCAAATACTAAATAATCTTGGGGTTATACTTTAAGATGTTGTGTCTATACCATACCCTAATTTTTAGCAGACATTGGTGATCCTTGACTGGCCATACAATGCTTTGAAAGTTAAGGAATTGCTCACAAATATCCACATTCCCAGACTATTGTTAAACATTGAATAGTGTTGTTGCCAGAGTTGTGGTGCAGCAAGTAAAGCTTCTGCTTAAAATGCTGGCATCCCTTATAGGCTCTGGTTTGTGTCCAGGCTGCTCCACATCCCATCCAGCTCCCTGATAATAGCCTGGGAAATGCAGCAGCAGAAGGCCCAAGTGCTTGGGCCCCTGCCATCCTCATGGGAGACTGAGATGAAGCTATGGGCACCTGGCTTTGTCCTGGCTCACCACTGGCTATTGTAGTCATCTGAGGAGTGAATTAGCAGATGGAAAGATCTCTCTCTCTCTGTTTCTCCCTGTCTCTCTGTAATTCTGACTTAAAAATATAGATGCTAGTCAAGTATATAGATGTGATAATTTTCCCAACATGCTATATTGCATTATTACAGTAATAGTGGGAATATGACCATGTACTTAAAATCCATCTACCAGTCTGTTATTCAAGTTTTATTTCCTATATCTACCATGTAATAAATATCCAATAGACTTTATTGAATGAAGCAGTAAATGAAAAGTTCATATGAATGAAGGCATTCATTTGTCAGGAGACATTTGAAGAATAAAATATTCTTGAGCTAGATAACCTCAACGGAAGGTTGCTATCACTTGTAGATTGTGAAATATATGATTTGATGAAATAAGCTGCCTCCATTTCAGGTAGCCAGTGGCAGAAGACAGGTTATTGGAGGAGACATATGTCAGTGAAGACAGGAGGGTGGTTGGAGAAATCCTTAAAAATGAGACCAGTGGCATGGGCATTAGCAGTGAGGTTAGTTGGCAAGAAGTGATCTCATGAAGTCAAGATGTGATGATTTAGTATATAACAAGGAGAAACAGAAAGGGAGGAGTCAGCAGCTTCAGTTTAGGGCTGGTAGATGTAGAGAATCCAGGCAATGTCAGGGGTTTGACACGGTAGTAATTGGTAGAATTTGTTCCAGGTTCCAGAGACAATGTATGTGGAAGGTTATTCTGCAGGTATTTCACTTAAGTATTTGGGGTTGAGATTAACTTTCTCAATGTAGTCAAACATTCCAATGGAAATAATAGTATCCTGTAGTAATTTGAAAGCCAATCCTTCAGTTGTAATTTAAACTATATGTGGTTTGTTCAAGTTGAAACAGTCTGCAGCAGGTTGGAGAGGTAGACCCAAGAAATCATAGGAGCTAGTTGAAGGAGGCTATTTGGTCAGACTAGATTACAGTGACTTCCATTTTTTTTTTTTTTTTTTTTTTTTTTGTTCAGCAGTATCACTGTGGGAGCTTATCCAATTTCCATGACCTCAACTTGTCCAACGTCTGTGACCTGATTCACTAGGGCAGCAAAGGAAACAAAATCACTCTAACAACCCAGTCAGCTAATGACAAAGGCCATGCTTAGGAAACACTGATTTAAATTTTATTTAAAAAGATTTATTTTATTTACTTGAAGGTCAAGTTACATAGAGGGAGAGGAAAAGGGAGAGGGAGAGGGAGAGAGAGAGAGAGAGAGAGAGAGAGAGAGTGAGAGAGAGAGAGAGAGTCTTCGATCTGCTTATTCACTTCCCAAACAGCCAGAGCTGTGCTGATCCTATGCCAGAATCCAGGAGCATCTTCTGGGTCTCCCACGTGGGTGCAGGGTCCCAAGCACTTGGGCCATCTTCTACTGCTTTCCCTGGCCATAGCAGAGAGCTGGATGGGAAATGGAACAGCTGGGACTCGAACTGGCACCCATCTGGGATGTCGGTGCTGCAGGCGGAAGCTTAGCCCCCAAGCCACAGTGCCAGCCCCTGATTTATTTATTTTTAAATATTTATTTTATTTATTTGAAAGACAGAGTTACAGAGAGGTAGAGACAGACAGAGAAGTCTTCCATCCGCTGGTTCACTCCCCAGATGACTGCAACGGCTGGAGCTGTGCTGATCCGAAGCCAGGAGCCAGGAGCTTCCTCCAGGTCTCCCACGCAGGTACAGGGGCCCAAGGACTTGGGCCATCTTCTACTGCTTTCCCAGGCCATAGCAGATAGTTGGATCGGAAGAGGAGCAGCCGGGACTAGAACCAGCGCCCATATGGGATGCCAGCACTTCACGCCAGGGCATTAACCCACTGCGCCACAGAGCCAGCACCTACCAGACCCTGATTTAAATTTTAGGAGCTACTCTTTCCTTGATGGAGAACTGTCGCTGAAGAGGAGGTCTCTGGCTTGAAAGAAGTTCGCTTGCTAGAAATGCAGTACAACTTTGTATACTTGTTATGTAGATATGTGCTTTATCAAAATATTATATTATTTTTCAAATAGCCTAAATTATAGCTTTTAGGGTACATAATGCTATGAAATTACTAACCAACAAGGAACATTCCATTACCCAAAGGGAACGATTTCCTTTCAGGGTTTGTGTGTATTCTTCACTTGTCCTTTATTATGTGGCTGTTTTTGAATAGCTAATTATCTTGCTTGATTTTAAAGTCTATAACATGGAAGTTACATAGGTTATTTGACAAAGCATTTCTTGGGTCTGTTTTCAGATTTAGCAAACTCCTGTAGGACCTTAGACCAGTAGATCCTTTCAGTTTGTTTCAGATGTCACTGAGCACTGCTTCAGAAAGGTCAAAGTTGTAAATTGCATTGGGACTATGGAGATAAATAAGATACAGAACCTGGCCACAGGAAACTCAAATTATAGAAGAGGAGATCAAGAAGTAAATGATGATAAACAACATAGTGCCCAAAAGTGCAAAATAAAAATGCCTACAAGGTGTGTAGTTAGCATGGTAATTATTCTCAAACCTCCGGGCAAACTGGCGGGACACAGAAGATGAAATTGTGCCCTTTGGGTGAGGTAGCTGTACCTCTTACTCTTCGTGGTTGACCTATTCTGTCTCAGTTTCTGGATCTATCCAGTGGGAACGATTCTTATGTAGCTGTTATTATGTATAATGATTCAATATTCATATTGTGTGCAGCATGTTGGTGCACAGCTTTCAGTGAGAAGAAGATATCTTCATCAAAGACATCCTCCTGTTCACAGTCTGGAGCTGAGCTACAAGGATGTGGTGCACTGTGGCTTGAGACGAGCTTGTTTAACTTTCAGGTCATTATACAACTTGGTGGTGTCTTTGTTCAAAGAAATGATTTCTGTCTTTTAAATGGACAATCATATATTATAAGTTTGAAGATTTTTTTTCTTAGCTATTTTAATGAGGAAATCAATAATTCATGTAAGACAGTTTACCTTTTTGGATACAAAAAGCAATTTTTTTTTTAACCTACCAGGAATAGAGTCTCTTGAGCTTTTGCTTGTTCTTGTATAGGGACATTAACCAGCAGTGTTTATTTAAAATACCTGGCAAATTTCCTTGAATTCTCATCTTGAATAGACACAGGAGACATAACACAAATGGTTTGTTTTGATACCCTGGCTGTCGACATCTTTAAAATACAGTTCTGAATAGAAAAATCCTAGTTTTTTTTTCTTTTTCTAGTGTTAGGTTTTACAATTATTCATCTCTATAAAGTTCCATAATATAATATCCTCAGATTTTCACTTAGACTTATCTGAATAGCTAAAGGTCACACAAGATCATAAAAAATTTACTACCTTGTTTGTAGCTTTCTGAACATAAAAGAGGCCAGGAGAAATTGTGATACTGATAGGACATCCATGAAAGTTTCATAAAGCTCTGTTTTTTACAATGTTACCTCGAATCATAGATAGGAGATTCGTGGTGAGTACAAGGTGACCATGTCACTCCCTAGTTGAACAATCTGTGCTTCACAAAACCTGATCTCTCTTTCAGACCTTTAGAAATAATGTAACACTTCAGAAGGATGAATTTACCTCCTTTTAGTGTTGAGGTTAGCGAAGATTAAGCAATGGGTAGAACAGAACTCCATAAAAAGTTGGTGGTGATTGATGAGTGACTTATGTATGTGAGAATTTGGAAAATATAAAGCCAACAGAAGCATCATAGGAGAAATGCTAAACCCTAGAAGTTGTTTTCATTATTTTTTGCATCTCATTAATTAGGTTAGCTATTTTTTCTAAGTAAACAGTTCAATCTCATACATGTATTAAAGATCTTTTATGTTCCTAGAAACAGGTTAGGTAATTTGAGAATTTAATCACTATAATAAGAACAAACATGTGAGAGGGTAAACAAGCTGTCTGAAATCCTTCCAAAATGTGGTGGGGAGGGGGTAGAAGTAAGTTCAAAATATAATAACACTAGTTCAATAGGCTAATCCTCCGCCTGCTGCACCGGCACCCCGGGTTCTAGTCCCGGCCGGGGCGCCGGATTCCGTCCCAGTTGCTCCTCTTCCTGTCTAGCTCTCTGCTATGGCCCGGGAAGGCAGTGGAGGATGGCCCAAGTGCTTGGGCCCTGCACCCGCATGAGAGACCAGGAGAAGCACCTGGCTCCTGGCTTCAGATCAGCGCGGTGCACCGGTCGCAGCGGCCATTGGAAGGTGAACCAACAGAAAAGGAAGACCTTTCTCTCTGTCTCTCTCTCTCTCACTGTTCACTCTGCCTGTCAAAAAAAAATATAATAACACTAATAAGGACCCATGTCATTGTGACCTATAATATCCTCACAAAAGATTTAGTCCTCAAAGATTTCTACCTTGTTAGTAACAGTGAAAAAAACTAGACATTCACCCACCCATTTTTTTCAAAGTAAATTTTAAGTCAGTTATCAAGATATTAATAATTTTGATTTTATTATGATAAACTAATATTTCTCAAAAGGAGGCTAGACAAGAGAAAATAATTTTAAGCTATGGTAGAGAAGGATTTTAAGTCAGAATTTAAGTGTATCACTTATATCTCTTTTTTTGATCTTACTATATTTTATTCTTTATAGAAAACTTTTATTTAATAAATATAAATTCCTAAAGTACAACTTTTGGATTATAGCAGTTCTTCCCCCCATAACCACCCTCCCAATTGCAAACCATCCCATCTCCTACTCCTTTTCCCATCCCATTCTTCATTAAGATTAATTTTTGATTATCTTTATATACAGAAGATCAACTGCATACTAAGTAAAGATTTCAATAGTCTGCATCCACACAGATACACAAAGTATAAAGTACTGTTTGAAGATAAGTTTTACCATTAATTCTCATAGTACAACACATTAAGGACAGAGGTCCTACATGGGGAGCAAGTGCACAGTGACTCCTGTTGTTGATTTAACAATTGACACTCTTATTTATGATGTCAGTAATCACCCAAGGCTCTTGTCATCAGCTGCCAGGGCTATGGAAACCTCCTGAGTTTACAAACTCCGAACTTATTTAGACAAGGTCATAGTCCAAATGGAAGTTCTCTCCTCCCTTCAGAGAAAGGTACCTCCTTTTTTGATGGCCCCTTCTTTCCACCAGAATCTCACTCACAGAGATCTCTCATTTAGGTAATTTTTTACCACAGTATCTTGGCTTTCCATGCCTGAAATAGTCTCATGGGCTTTTTAATCCAGATCCGAATGCCTTAAGGGCTGATTATGAGGCCAGAGTGCTGTTTAGGGCATTTGTCATTTTATGAGTCTGCTGTGTATCCTGCTTCCCATGTTGGATAATTCTCTCCATTTTAATTCTATCAATTATTATTAGCAAACACTGGTCTTATTTATGTGATGCCTTTGACACTTAATTCTATCTTTATGATCAGTTATAAACTTAAACTGATCATTTTTACTAGTAAGATGACATTGGTACCTGCCAACTTAATGGCATTTATAATCCCATGGGAAGTTTTGGCTTTACTCTTAGTGGTAAGTCCAAGTGAGCATGTGCTGAACTGTACAGTTCCTCCCTCTCTTATTCCCATTCTTATTTTTTACAGGAATCAATTTTCAATTGGATTTAAACACCTAAGAATAATTCTATTTTAAGTAAAGAGTTCAACCAATGGTATTAAGTAGAAAAATAAAATACTAAAAAGAATAAAATAGTAAGTTTATATGATATCTCAATTTTGGATCTGTTCATTGAACGAACATTTAATCAACACTTATTGTATAGTTAGCACTCTAGAAGATGCTGGAGGATACCAAGCAAAATAAACAAGGACACTTTTCTCCTGGAGCTTACATTCTAATATCAGAGAAAAAGAATAAATAAGTAGACATATTGATGAGCAAAGTTATTTCAGACACTTACCACAACGGCATTCATCTGAGGTAATGTTGAGAATCTTCCTTGGTTTATCATCCTTTTCCATTGGACCACTTTCAATTTTAATTTTTTGGCTAGATAATTCTGCCCCTAAAACTGTAGGTAAAAGAAAAAAAAGAGATAACATGAAAATTAAAATGTCATTAATCTGGCTTTAAGAGCAAAAGGAAATGGATACTTGGCTGAAGATTAAGTAAGAAAACAGTGGAGAAATTTTCAACAGTTACAGATTTAGCCAACAGTTATGCCTGGACTGGGACTGTAAACAATTTGTACTTTTAAGTTCTCCAAATTCTGTCATATTCATTAATCATATTTTACAATTAAAGCATTGCCAAATTCATGCCCTTGAAAGTTTTTCTAAGCCTTTCCCCCTTTCCTTTCCCCTCTTATAATTATTTAAATTTGACTGCTGTGCTTTTTGAAGCTTCTATTTTCTATTTCTTTTTCCCTATTCATCTAATTTGGCCCGCTGATAAATTTAGCAAAAGTATTTTCCATAAGCTCTTTTAATCTACTTTTTTTAAAAAAGTTTATTTGTTTGTTAGGCAGAGTGACATAGAGATAGATAAAGATAAATTATTGATTGATAGATCAATAGACAGACAGACAAGTAGAAGATCTGCAATAGTCAGGGCTGGGCCAGGCCAAAGCCAGGAGCCAAGAATTCTATCTGCATCTCCCAAGTGGGTGACAGTGACTTAAGTACTTGAGCCATCACATGCTGCCTCCTAGGGACATTAGCAGGGAGCTGGATTATAAGTGGAATAACCAGGACTTGGACCAGGTCATTTTTTTTTTTTCAAGATTTAGTTATTTATTTATTTAAGAGGTAGAGTTACAGACAGAGAGAGGGAGAGTCAGAGAGAAAGATCTTCCATTTTCTGGTTCATTCCCCAAATGGCTGCAATGGCCAGAGCTGGGCTGATCCAGACCCAGGAGCCAGGAGCTTCTTCCAGGTCTCCCACACAGGTGCAGGGGCCCAAGCACTTAGGCTATCTTCTACTGCTTCCCCAGGCCATAGCAGAGAGCTGGATCAGAAGAGGAGCAGCTAGGACTTGAACCGGCACCCAAATGGGGTGCTGGTGAAGTAGATGGCTTTACCCGTTATGCCTCAGTGCCAGCTCCAAACTAGGTCCTTTGACATGGGATGAGGGTGTCCCAAGTAGAAGCTTAACCCACTGTGCCACAATGCCCACCTCAAAACCTAGTTTTTGACCAAGGGAAGAATCCTTCTCAAACTATTGGCAATCATTTTCCTCATTCCTCTTCTTTGGTCCTATTCTTCCAACTATCTTTTGCCCACACTGCACAGCCTCATTTTCTTCAGAAGACTTAAAACATCCCTGCCAGTCAGAAGGTAGAAAGTACTCTTTGGTACTTCACAGGGTCAGAACCATCCCTTTAGGACCTTGAAAATCCAGCTTTTCATCTTCTAATGGAGTAATGATCTTGTTCTAAGCTCAAAAATTCATGGGCATTTCCTGTCAGTTACAATTTGAGGCTAATGAGTATTCAGAAAAAATGGAAACACTCAATTCCTGATAGTTTTGAGAGAAATTGGACCATTAAATGCAGTATTTCTAGTGAATAAAGAAAGCATAATGTGGTAACAGAAATTTAGTGTCATTCTCTGGCAGAAAATTAGGGACAGAAAGTGTTAAAAATATTTTCAGTATCTTAGGAATTAAGATTAATTAATCATGTAGACTTCTATGAATTTATTAACTTACTTTGTATTGTTTATCACAACATAGCATAGGAGATGACCATTTTTTGAAACTTTCTTCCCTTAAGAAAATGTTGATGTCAATTTTTCTTAAGAAAATGTTGATGTCAATTTTTCTTAACGTAGTCAATTATTGGATACATAGTTAAATTAAACATTGTACGTACGATGAAGCCAGAAGTCAGGAACTCAATGTGGGTATTCCACCTGGGAGTGAGCCGTCACTCACTGTCTTCAAAGGAGTATAGAAAGGAGCAAGAAACTGAAATTGGGAGAAGAGCTAGAACTTGAGCCCAGGAATTCTAGTAAGAGATGTGGACATCACAAGTGGTATCTTTTTTTTTTTTTTTTTTTAAGATTTATTTATTTATTTGAAAGTCAGAGTTACACAGAGAGAGGACAGGCAGAGAGAGAAAGAGAGGTCTTCCATCCGCTGGTTCACTCCCCAGGTGGCTACAACGGTCGGAGCTGTGCCGATCTGAAGCCAGGAGCAAGGAGTTTCTTCCGGGTCTCCCACCTGGGTACAGGGGCCCAAGAACTTGGGACGTGTTCTACTGCTTTCCAAGGCTATAACAGAGAGTTGGATTGGCAGTGGAGCAGCCAGGACTCGAACCGGCACCCATTTGGGATGCCGGCACTGCAGGTGGCGGCTTTACCTGCTACAGCACAGCGCCAGCCCCAATAAGTGGTATTTTTACCACTATGCCTAATAATCACTGCACACATTCCATATTTTTAGAAACCCTAAAGCTGTTTGAAAATGTGAATACTCTAAAAATAATCAAGTTGTGAACTATCCCTGCATGAAATAAAAAAATGTTTTATATGTAAGATGCTCAAAGTCATTCATTATAAGATAAATGCAGATAAATTAAACTGAGATAAAATTTTTTACCTATCAGATCTACAAAAATCAACCAGAGAGAAATTGGACCATTAAGTGTAGTATTTCTAGTGAATTGACTAGACTGTTGAAATGCTGGAATTCAAGAACTATGAAAACTGGAAATATAATATATCCCTTGTGCTTAGAATTCAACTTTTGGTTTACCTACAAACACACATGCATAACTGTTATGGAATTATATATACATACAAATTAGCAGTTAATATGATTCAATACATAGCAAAAACTGAAAATAATCAAAATAGAAATTGATTAAACTATCAATACTCCTCTACAGTAAAATGTAATTTAGTCATAAAAAATAATAAGGGTGATCCCTGCAAACTCATATAAAAGATCTCTTGACTGTATTAAGGGGCAGAATAGTTTGCATAAGGTGCCCCTTTTTTCAAACAGTATGAAGAAAATATTATAGGAATTGATCAGTGTAAAAGAGTGAGGAGATGATAGTGAAGACTGTTAAGATAGGTAAGCACTGTTTTTTGATGATTTGGAGCTACTGTGTGGGAGAGAATAGAGAACTCAGTGAACAGCATATAAGCATGGAAAGAAGACTGATTTGATGAAATTTTGATCATAGAAATATTTTAGATTAAAAAAAATAGCGGGTTAACACCCTGGCTTGAAGTGCTGTCATCCCATATGGGCGCCGGTTTGATACCTGGCTGCTCCACTTCCAATCCAGCTCTCTGCTATGGCTTGGGAAAGCAGTGGAAGATGGCCCAAGTCCTTGGGCCCCTGCACCCGCATGCAAGACCCAGAAGAAGCTCCTGGCTCCTGGCTTCGGATTGTGCAGCTCCAGCCGTTGCGGCCAATTGGGGAGTGAACCATTGGAGGAAGAGCTCTCTCTCTGCCTGTCCTCTCTCTATGTAACTCTGACTTTCAAATAACCTGGCAAAGCAGGTTAAGCTATTGCCTGCATCACTGGTATCATAATCTGACTGCACATTCGAATCTTGTCTGCTCTATTTCTGATTCAGTTCCCTGCCTGGGAAAGTGGTGAAGACAGCCCAAGTGCTTGGGTGCCTGACCCTCACGTGGCAGACCTGCATGAAAGTTCCTGGCTTCTGGCTTTAGCCTGGCTCAGCCCCAGCCATTGTGGCCATTTGGGGAGTGAATCAGGGAATGGAAGATTTCTCTTTGTATCTCTCTCTCTCCCTGTTGCTCTGCCGTTCAAATAAATAAATAACTCTTTAAAATATAAATAAATATCTAAGCAGAAAGGTCATTAAAACTAAAGTGAACTTTACTAGTCATAAATTACTGTTATATACTAATAGTTTAACACAAAAATTGTCATTCAAAATACAGACCTTAAAATTTACTTTTAGAGTAGGAGGCAGGACCATTAGTACACTGATGCTGACTCTGGCATTTCCTGAAACTCGTGGGAAGTACCTCTTTTATCTGTTTTGAATTTAGGCACTTCACCTGATTCTCCTTTAGGCACTGATATAGCAAAACAAATTTATGTAACTATAAAAGTAGAAAACACTGCTTCATACTTTAAATCATTTCTAGAATTTAGATCTTGTCAAGACTACATCCAGTGCAAATGGAAAATTTCTGATTCACAACCGACAGCCTCTATCACAATGAGCTAACAGTGATTCTTAAGTGTATTCAGTTCCACCCATGAAATTTATCCATGAATATCCAAAAGCTGTAGCTGTGCCTGAGTACCTATAGCTGGAGTCAGGCATTTTGCCTGCTTTTAATGTGATCCTACATTTACGTAGGAGATTAAACTTCCAGTTTGGGTAATACTAGACCCAAACCTAGGAATGCATACACAAGTTGGAGAGAAGCAAAAGAGTTACTATTAAGAGGGTGTATCTGCTTGTGGGAGAACAAGTAGGAAGTAGAGGAAAAGAATGGGTAGTATGTGGTTTTCCTCAAAGTGTAGAGGATCTAGTTGAATGAAAAATATGTTCTTCCATGTATACTGTGCTCCTTCTGCATCAACTGTCTAAATCTACTGTACTAAGAACAAACTAAAGAGTCACGGTTTATCTTATAGAGACAAGATCTGACAATAGGATATAACACTAGCTCAACGCTAGATTTGTTGACATTTGACACAAAACTCTGGAGCTTTATTTAAATGAAATTGTCACTATATTTTAATCTAGCTGATAAAGTTATGTTTAGGGTGGAAACGCTGTCTATGTGGTTAAAATTTCTGGCTCTTTGCTGGGAGTTTGTCTTTTAAATTTTGATCTTGTTTGGTAGAAATAAGACATGCTGAGAGCACGAAGAGTGAAGGTTACACACACCGAATGAGGTAGAATGAGAACTAAGCCTCAAGGTAGATCAATTAAAACAAAAGCGTGCTTTGTGGAAAAAAAAATATTTGATAGACTGAGTGATTCAGATATTACCCCAACTTTCTACCTTATTGTGTATGAATCCACTTACATAACCTGAGTATATCCTAAGTTTTTGCTCAGAAGTATTTAAGTAATATTTTACTTTTCTTTATTGCATTAACATGTGCTTCCTTTATTTACATACTTCAGATTTTTATGAAGGCTGTTGGGACAAACCACTCAGCCTCTCTGCCATTTCTCTCATGAAAATTTACCTGGAGAAACATTCAGAGTACTTCCTCACCAGATGCAAAGCTGTCCTATTCCCACACTGTGTTTCACAGTGAGTAGCGGTGGAGGATGCAGAAGTGATATTGGTGTTCTTTACAAGTACATGCAAAAGCAGAGGTTTAGGTCATGTCTTAGCAAGTAGTCTTGTGCTCTCAGTTTTCCAATTTCTAGTGTTTGCTTTCCTTACCCATTCTACTTCTTCTTATCTAAAGGATATGAGGCACTTACTGATTTCACTTCTGGTAATAAAATTGGAATTTCCAACTAGCAGCTATTAAAGTTCACAAAAATAATTAGGGATTGCAATGGCCTTCTAGGAACTTTGTCAATGAATCCCAGCTGGAAGTAAATCTTGTACTAGAATTAAGGCATTACTGTGTTTTGTATATGTTGAGATTTAGAATCACTGAGCTGAAAGGAATTTTGAAATCTAGCATATTTTAAAAATTTCTTATCTATTTATTTTCATATTATTTGAAAGGTTGAGAGAGACAGAGAAACAGAGAGATATCTTCTATTCACTGGTTCACTCCCCAATCGCCCACGATAACCAGCATGGGTCATATCAAAGCCAGGAGCATGGAACTCAATCTGGGTGTCCCATTGAGTGACAGGAGTCAAGCACCACCTGTTGCCTCCCAGTGTGAACATTAGCAGAAAGCTGGATCAGAAGCAGATCAAGAACTCGAGAAGCTGGTTTGGGTGGAAAACATTCGACACAGCAGTTAGTGTACTACCTGGAATGCCCTCATCTCATACAGGAATACCTGGCTTCACATCTCAGCTTTGCTTCCAATTTCAGCTTCCTACTAATGCTAACCCTGAGAGACAACAGGTGATGGCTCAAGTACTTTGGTTCTTGCCAATCACGGTAGAAACTCAGGTTCAGTTCCTGACTCCTGGCTTCCGCCTGGCCCAGCTCCAGCTGTTGCAGGCACGTGGGGATTGAATGAATGGATGGTTGTCTTATTTTGGCAGATTGACCCTGAAATTGTAGTTTGGATCCAAGATTGGAATTTGAGTCAAAGATAGCCATCTGAGTGTTGGCCAATAGAGAATGAGTGGTATAGTGTGGGATTTATTCTAGAAGACACACTCACATCTGATAATGAGGAAATGATCAAAGGAGATTTTCTCTAGTGAATCTCCTCTAATCATATCCACTCTTTCTCCATGAATCTCAATGTAAGATACATGTAAATCCCCACACTAAATTACAACGAATTTAATCACCAGGAAGCTATTGATTGTATCTATATGTGCACCTGAGTTATTCTAGATAAGAGATGCACAGAGGAGTTGAATCCCAACACCCGAATTCTCTACAAGGGATACTGTTCCAGGGCTCCAGAGGTCCAAAGGTTTTGAGATTTCCTGGGCTCTTTTTCTTGTTTATTCCTACATCAAACACTCCTGGCCTATGACAAGTTGAGTATCTCTTTTTCCTTAACAACATGAAAAGACCCAACACACTATTAAAAATCTAACTGCTTAAAGTGCTGAATGTAGATAAGCTTAGACTTTCCCCTAAGCTATGGTAGGATAGGATATTTTTTTAGCTTCACATGACAAGGGCTAATGATAGTTCTCTTTCTTGACTCATCTTTTGAACATTACCAGGCTGTAACCCCAGATTACAACCTTATTTTACCACATGTTCAAGCACTGTGAATAAAAATTGCATATGCAAGACAGAAAAAGCCACAGATACGGTTCTGGCTTGTGATGTCCTAGATTTCCCTTAAGTATATTAACTATTCCAAGATAAAGGTCAGCAGAATTGCAGAGAGGAACCACAAAATTACTGAATTTCAGTTCTCATCATGGTGAGACTGAAGCAATGGGAAAAAACAGATATATATGGGCATTATCATTTTGATAGTAGATTTTGTCTCACTTGTTTTCTGAACAGCATGGAATATCATTACCAATCTTTATAATGTTCACTCCATAGTCTCTGTATCATTCAACCAACATTTTATTTATTAATTATATATGATCAATATTTTATTCTCTATATTGACACTCTGAAGAAATGAGTGTTGTCTTTGGTGTTCCCTGCTGTATCTTTAATACCTTGACACTTCAATACCTGGCACTCATAGGACCAGTGTTGTGGTGCAGACGTTTAAGCCACTGCCTGTCATACCAGTACCCCATATCAGACCACAGATGAGCATCCCAGCTGCTCCACTTCTGAACCAGCTCTCTTCTAATGCTTTTGAGAAGGAAGTGCAAGATGGCCCAAGAGCTGGGGCCCCTACTGCCCACATGGGAGACCTGCAAGAAGCCCCTGGCTCCTTGCTTTGGCTTGGCCCAACCCTGGCTGATGTGGTCCTCTGAGAGAGTGAACCAGCAGATGGAAGATCTCTCTCACTCTTTCCCTCTATCCCTGTAACTCTGACTTTCAAGTAAATAAATCTTTAAAAAAAAAAAAAAGATGTAGCCTTGTACAGTGCATGTATTAGGCATTCAATAATTATATGTTGACTAAATGACTTTAGGAATAAATATTTTGAATGAATATATTTTTTGTTCTCAATACTAGAAGTGAAATACTTATAGATGAGCTTATCTCTACCATACCAGTTGCTTTTTCCAATAATCAATCTCAAATTTTACTATTTTCAGTTATATTTTTTTCTTTATGGCCTAGAATATAGAAATCTGAGCAGTCTTAAAAATGCACTAATTTTTTTATTTTTTTATTTTTTTGACAGGCAGCGTGGATAGTGAGAGAGAGACAGAGAGAAAGGTCTTCCTTTTTGCCGTTGGTTCACCCTCCAATGGCTGCTGCTGCCAGTGCATCATGCTGATCTGAAGCCAGGAGCCAGGTGCTTATCCTGGTCTCCCATGCGGGTGCAGGGCCCAAGCACTTGGGTCATCCTCCACTGCCTTCCTGGGCCATAGCAGAGAGCTGGCCTGGAAGAGGGGCAACCGGGATAGAATCCGATGCCCCAACTGGGACTAGAACCCGGTGTGCCAGCGCCGCAAGGCAGAGGATTAGCCTGTTAAGCCACGGCACCGGCCAAAAATGGACTAATTTTAGTACTGTCTTTCATTTCATTCTGTTCATGTAGAAGTTCAGTCATTTTAACAGTATTTGTTGGCCAGCACCATGGCTCAACAGGCTAATCTTCCTCCTAGCGGCGCCGGCACACCGGATTCTAGTCCTGGTCGGGGCGCCAGATTCTATCCCGGTTGCCCCTCTTCCAGGCCAGCTCTCTGCTATGGTCCAGGAAGGCGGTGGAGAATGGCCCAAGTGCTTGGGGCCTGCACCCACATGGGAGACCAGGAGAAGCACCTGGCTCCTGGCTTCAGATCAGTGCAATGCGCCGGCCGCTGCGGCCATTGGAGGGTGAACCAACGGCAAAAAGGAAGACCTTTCCCTCTGTCTCTCTCTCTCACTATCCACTCTGCCTGTCAAAAATAAATAAATAAATAAATAAAAACAAAACAGTATTTGTTGACCACCATGAGGTAATTAAAAATATTTGTTAAAAAGATAATAAAAGATCAGTTTATTGGGGTGGCCATTTAGTCTAGCCATTAAGACCCTGGTTAGGATCATCACATCCCACATTGGAGTAGCTAGTTTCAATCTCTGGCTCTGGCTCCTGATATCAGCTTCTTGGTAATGTGGACCTGAGAGGCAGCAGTGATGGCTCAAGTATCTAGGCTCTTGCCACCCATGTGGAAGAACTGAATTGGGTTCCTGGCTCTTAGCTGTGGCCCAGCCCAACCCCAGCCCTGGCCACAGTTATTATGGATACTTGGGAGAGTGAATAAGCAGATTCGAACTCTCTCTTTGATTCTCAAATACATAAATATAATTTTTTAAAAAAAGATATGCTTATTTTGTACAAAATTTTTGAAATCCATCCATAGTTTTTTTTTTTTTTTAATTCAGATTCTCAGCTTTTTTTTTTTTTTGACAGGCAGAGTGGACAGTGAGAGAGAGAGAGACAGAGAGAAAGGTCTTCCTTTTTGCCGTTGGTTCACCCTCCAATGGCCACTGCGGCCAGCGCATCGCGCTGATCCGAAGCCAGGAGCCAGGTGCTTCTCCTGGTCTCCCATGCGGGTACAGGGCCCAAGCACTTGGGCCATCCTCCACTGCCTTCCCGGACCATAGCAGAGAGCTGGCCTGGAAGAGGGGCAACAGGGATAGAATCCGGCGCTCCAACTGGGACTAGAACCCGGTGTGCCGGTGCCGCAAGGCGGAGGATTAGCCTGTTAAGCCACGGTGCCAGCCCCATCCATAGTTTTTTATAACATGCATAATATGTATTTTTCATGAACTTTATGAAGACCTTGCATATGAATAATCTCAGATGTTTTTGTCCTAAGATAAACTTTTTAAATTGCCTTTTCTTTTTCTTTTTTAAATTTTTTTAACTTTTATTTAATAAATATGAATTTCCGAAGTACAAGTTTTGAATTATAGCGGCTTTCCCCCCTATATCCTCCCTCCCACCCGCGACCATCCCATCTCCCACTCCCTCTCCCATCCCATTCTTCATCATGATTCATTTTCAATTATCTTTATATACAGAAGATCAACTTAGCATATACTAAGTAAAGATTTCAACAGACTTCCCACAATTTTCTTGAATTACTCTCATTTCTACTTGAATTACTCTCATATCTTACAGTTTAAACACTGAAAGATATAAAATTAATATTCAAAGAAATATAAGTTGTTATATTTTTTAAAATTACTATTATATGTACATTGCTTTAATAATACTAAAATAACTAGGTAGAAAAAATTGCAGGTACTTGCGAAACTAGTATGCTTTGTATCTGGGAAGTCTCAAATCACTGATAAAGACCAGACTACTTTAGAAAGAATAATAGCTTGAAGCTGAAATTTACTTAGTACTTCACAAATCAATGACAAATACGTTTCTGCACTAGGTCCTCTACAAAGTATTTTTCCTCAATTGAAAGAACACTCTTGACTTTTGCAATAAGATGATTCTGGAGCTGTCACAGGAAATTTCTTTTGAAATCATTATATCTACCTGTACTAATAAGCTAAGTCAATGTAAAATCATGAATTTTTAAAAATAAGCTTCATTTTTGGTCACTTAAAGTTTTTTAAGGAAATAAGGACTATAGTAAGGAATCATGACGGTTAGCCCAAGGTAAATATTCTAGGATTTCTGTTTTTGCCACAATCTATGAATCCTCAGAGACTTTGGTTTCATTCCAAGCAGTATATCCAAGCTACCCATTTTCATTCTTAGAGTAACTGGTTCTTATTTTTCTTCCTTAGTATTTTTGCCAAATGTATTGTACTACATGGATTTTTCTAAAGACCTACTTGATCCTAGTAGCATAGTGGAAAAGAGAACAATCTTCTCAAAGGGACAACCTCATATTTATTTTACGTGTTTTTCCCAGTATTGTTTTGGAAAAGTTATTCAGTCTCTTTGAATCTCGGCTTTTCCTTTTGTAAAATGATGCTTCCCTTGCAATATTTGTTTTAAAGATTAATGTCGATATAAGTAAATTGAATGACACATTGTTAAGTATTTAATACTCGGTAAATATTATGATGATAATGTATTCTCAATGTTTACATATGGTTTTGCTGTTATAAATTTTTTTTATAATTTTCAGAAGAATTGGGGCCATCTCCATGGCTCACTTGGTTAATCCTCTGCCTGCAGCACTGGCATCCCATATGGGCGCTGGTTCTAGTCCCAGTTGCTCCTCTTCCAGTCCAGCTCTCTGCTATAGCCCGAGGGCAGTGAAGGATGGCCCGGGTACTTGGGCCCCTGCACTCGCATCGGAGACCAAGAAGAAGCACCTGGCTCCTGGCTTTGGATTGGCGCAGCGCCAGCCATGGCGGCCATCTGGGGAGTGAACCAACGGAAGGAGGACCTTTCTCTCTGTCTCACTCTCTCACTGTCTATAACTCTACCTGTCAAATAAAAAAACAAAACAAAACAAACAAACAAAAAAAACCAGAAGAATACATTGTCTCTCTAAATATATTTGTGTATAATTTTTTTATAATATGCATAACATATATTTCCATGAACCATTTTAAGACCCCTCACATGCATTATTTCAAAATTTTTTTTTGCAAAAAAGTAAACTTTATTTACACACACACATATATATAGATAGATATACAGAGAAAGACAGAGAGAAATCCAAAGAAACAGAAAAATTATTTACCATACAAGATAACAGCAATTTCCAATTTGTATCCTACTATTTTTTTCCTTCAGAAACCTTATATTTGAAGTATACAAGCTTCATGAATTTCATAAATACAACTTTAGGAACATAGTGATTCTTCCCACTGTACCCACCCATTTGCTCTCCCACCCTTCCTCCTCCATCTCCTATCCCGATGCTAAGTAAAGAGTTCAACAAATAGTATGAAAAAAAAAAAAAAAAACCTGTTCCTCAACAGTTTTTTGATTTCTCTTTTGATTTCTTCTATGACACACTCTTCATTTAGGAGCATGTTGTTCAGTCTCCATGTGTTTGCATATATTCTAGAGATTCCTGAGTTGTTGATTTCCAGCTTCATTCCATTGTGGTCAGAGAAGATAAATGGTATGATTTCGACTTTTTTGAATCTGCTGAGTCTTGCTTTATGGCCTAGCATGTGGTCATCCTAGAGAAAGTTTTGTGATCTGTTGATAAGAATGTGTATTCTGCAACTGTAGGATGAAAAGTTCTGTAAATAACTGTTAGGTCCATTTGGTTTATAGTGTTGATTAACTGTTGTTTCCCTCCTGATTTTCTTTTTGGTTGATCTGTCCATTGCTGAAAGTGGGATATTGAAGTCCCCATTGCTATTGTATGGGAGTCTATGTCTCCCTTTAGATACATTAACATTTATTTGGTACCTTGTAATAAGGTGTGTATACAATTATTATAGTCACATCTTCTTGTTGAATTGATCCCTTAATCATTGCATAATGCCCTTCTTTGTCTTTTTTAACAGTTTTTGTGTTAAAGTCTATTTTGCCTGCTATTAGGATGGGAACACCAACTCTTTTTTGGTTTTGGTTAGCATGGAATTTCTTTTTCCATCCTTTCATTTTCAGTCTGTGTGCATCTTTGTTGGTGAGATATGTTTCTTGTAGACAGGAAAATAGTCAGTCTTGTTTTATAATCTATTCAACCAGTCTGTATATTTTAACTGGAGAGCTGAGGTCATTTACATTCAAGGTGACTATTAAATATCAACTTGGCCCCTGCCATTTTTCCATAAATATTCCTGTTGTTTACTTTTAATTTCTTTTGTACTTTTCCTGGAGGATTTTCTGCCTTCACATTCTTTAATAATGATGACTATCTTTCTGTTTTTTTGTGTGCAGGACATCCTTAAGCATCTTTTGTAAGGCTGCATGCATGAGTGGTGACAAATTCTTTCAATTTCTGTTTGTCATGGAAGGTCTTTATTTCACCTTCATTCCTAAATGAGAGCTTTCCAGGGTTGATTTTTTTTTTTTTTTTGACAGACAGAGTGGTCAGTGAGAGAGAGAGACAGAGATAAGGGTCTTCCGTTGCCATTGGTTCACCCTTCAATGACCGCGCTGATCCGATGGCAGGAGCCAGGTGCTTATCCTGGTCTCCCATGGGGTGCAGGGCCCAAGCACTTGGGTCATCCTCCACTGCCTTCCTGGGCCATAGCAGAGAGCTGGCCTGGAAGAGGGGCAACCGGGACAGAATCCGGCGCCCCGACTGGGACTAGAACCCGGTGTGCCGGCGCCGCAAGGCGGAGGATTAGCCTGTTGAGCTGCGGCGCCGGCCTGGGGTTGATTTTTTTTTTTATGACTTGGACTGTATCTTGCCCTTCTCTCCTAGCTTGTAGTGTTTCTGATGAGAAGTCAGCTGTGAGTCTAATTGGAGATCCTCTGAAAGTAATCTGGCATTTCTCTCATGCACATTTTAGAATCTTTTCTTATATTTTACTGTAGAAAATCTGACTATAATATGTTATGGTGAAGGTCTTTTCTGGTCATGTCTATTAGGAGTTCTTTGTGCTTCATGTACTTGGATGTCCCTTTCTTTCTCCAAATTAGGGAAGTTTTCTGTAATTATTTCACTAAAAGGCCTTCTAATCCATTCTCTCTTTCCATGCCTTCAGGTATTCCCAAGACCCATATGTTGGGTCATTTGATAGTATCCCATAATTTTCCAACATTGTTTTATTAGTTTTCTAATTTCTTCTTCTTGTTTTTGATCTGACTGTAAAATTTCCAGAGATTTGTCCTCTAACATGGATATTCTTTTTTCAACCTCATCAAGTCTGTTGTCAAGACTTTCTACCACATTTTTTACTTAACCTGTTG
This sequence comes from Lepus europaeus, assembly GCF_033115175.1. Classification (NCBI taxonomy): domain Eukaryota; kingdom Metazoa; phylum Chordata; class Mammalia; order Lagomorpha; family Leporidae; genus Lepus; species Lepus europaeus. The sequence continues at coordinate 120,494,690 of NC_084829.1, forward strand.
AAATCTTCATTTCCAATATTGCATTCTGATTCCTCTTTAAAATCTCAAGTTCATGGGAAAAATGTTCATTCATGTCATGTATGGATTTCTTTGATTTGTGGATTTGCTTTTGATTACTTCCAAGTAATCCTACAATCAACTTTTTAAATGCCATTTCCAGCGTTTCTTCAATCTCTTCATTTTCACATTCTTGTGCTGAAGTGTTGTGTTCCTTTGAAGGTGTCATAGTGTCTTCCTTATTCTTGTTTCTTGAATTGCTGTCTTTATTTTTAGGCATTGTGGAGATACTTGTTGGTTTTCTTTTTTCCTCTGTGATAGCTTTTATCTTTGAACTATTCCTCTGTGGATTAGTAGAGTATTTGGTCTTTCAGTGACTACCAAGAGGTGTGTGCTTGGTGTGGCCAGGGAGTTCTGTTCAGTGCTCTAGGTTGAGGGGAGTATCCAAGGTAATACACAAATTGGGCATAGTAATTTTTTTTAAGCAGAGGGGAGATTTGTTCTGCTCTGTTGGCATAGCTTCATGCTTACCTCCTCTCCTTCAGGGAGACCAGTGCCTGCCTGCTAGGCATAGTAGATATAATATTCATTCTCACTGCCACAAGAACCACACAAATGATCTGTGCAGTCCTTGGTGTAAGCATGGATCCTGAAGCAATGATCCCCACCAGGGAATCAGGGAGACCCAAGTATGTGGAGCTGTCCACAGTGACTGCCTGAAGGCCCGGCCACATCCTACAACTTCACATGCAGCCACAGTGTTTTCACAGCCCCGGCACACAAGGCTCCCACAGTTATGAGCAAGCACCTAGCTGCCTGTCAATTCTCCCAGACTCAGGCATCTTCTCTCAGCTGGTTGCTGGGGTGCAGACATGAGCTGGCACAGCTGTTATGTATGTCCAAAATGGCACCCACTCCCTCTCACCTAGTTACAGAACACCAGAGCCAGGTCGTCTAGTGGAGAGAAACATGCCCCCCTTTTTTTACCTTTAGGTGGCAGCTACACTGTCCCCACAGGGTTCCAAGCTGGCTCACACCAGGCTCTTCCTGTGGCTTTATCGCCAGTGGCTTGGGCTGCTTCCATCTGGTCTCATCTCACTCTCCAAAGCTGGTGCTGATGTTCTCAGCTGCTGGTGTCCTATGTTGTGTGTGTCCACACCCTCCACGTAGATCTACAGTGTCCGTTTAATTTGCATGGAGTTTTCTCCCTAACTCTTCCCTGAGGTTGCTCTTCTCTATGCCTTTTAATTTTTAATACTATCTTCCCCTATACTGGTACAGTAAGTTCCTTCTCTGTTCTGCTATCTTCCTAACATTATTTAGCTATAGATTTTTTTCTTTTCTTTTTTTAAAGGTTTATTTATTTGTTTGAAAGGTAGAGTTAGAGAGAGGGAGATCTTTCACCTGCAAACTCTATCTGGGTCTCCGATGTGGGTTTTAGGGGATACCTAAGCACATTAGTAGGGGGGGAAGTCAGAAGTAGAACAGCGGAGACTTGAACTGGCATGCCAGAATTGCAGGCAGCAGCTTAACTTGCTCTGCTAAGATGTTGTCACCCTCTCCCCTGATCCCCTTAAATCTTTTTCTTTACCTAGTTAAAATCATACCTAATAGGGCTGGTGTTGCAGCACAGTGGATTAAGCTGCCACCTGCAATGCTGGCATCCCATGAGCCCTGTTCAAGTCCAGCCATCTCCACTTCTAATATAGTTCCCTGCTAATGTGTCTGGGAAGGCAGCAAATTATATGAATATTACATTATTTTTGTCCTAATTGAACTACCACATTGCCTTAATTTTTTTAAAAAAGTACTGGAAACACCTCAATAATTATCCTTTTTTTTTTTGGGAAAAGTTTTTTTTTTAATAAATTGTGTTTCCTTTTTATAATTTATTTTTTAATGTTGTGGAATGAGAAGGCCATGCCAAGATGGCCACTGGTAATGGAGCCTGCTTGGCAACAGGCTATGACTGGATGGCTTAGGAAACTGCCTGGCAACAGGCTGTGAGTGGTTAGGGCATATGCCTCCCCTTGACCAGATTGGCTGCTTTGGCTATTTAAGCTGATGTACCAACTGAAATAATCAAGTCTGCGGCTGCTCACCTCTGGCCTGCTTTCACCTGACTCCCAGGGTCTGTGTGGTAACTCCGCGCCTCTTGCCCCCACCACATTCCTCCTCTCAGAACAAATCCACCTCAACATTTTAAGACTTTATTTATTTATTTGAGAGGTAGAGTTACAGAGAGGAGAGACAGAGGGAAAGGTCTTCCATATGCAGGTTCACCCCCTCAAACGGTCTCCCTGAGCTGAGCCAATCTGAAGCCAGGAGTTTCTTCTGTTCTCTTATGCAGGCTCCATCTTCCACTGCTTTCCCAGGCCATAAGCAGAGAGCTGGATAGAAAGAGGAGCAGCCAGGACAGGAACCATGTCTATGGGATGCGGGCACAGCGGGCAGAGGCTTAGCCTACTAAGCCACAGGCCCGGCCCCAATAATTATCTTTTAAATGTGGCAATTTACACGAATAGGAAGCTTTTGATCTTGTAGCCTCAGGTATAGCCTCTCCAATTCCAGGGCAGCATTTCTTCAGTGATTTGATCTTGAAGCAGCCAATCAGAAATAGTAAACAGTAACATTTATTCAACCTACTACTCTCACCTCCACACTAGGAAAAAGAGCAACCATTTAAGCAAGAAATCAGTGTTTAGAAGTGACCCATAGTCATAGTGTGCTGATGGAAATAAAAAAAGGGGAGGAAACTTATAAGGAGATATTCTCAAACATTTAGGTTCTTGACTTCTTAAGGCCCAAGACTTTTAGAACTCCAAAGACAAACAACACAGAGAGAAAAGAATGTGTCTGGAGTAACTTTGTGGCCACTCTGAAAAAGTGAGTGGGGAACAAATTCACATTTGCTCAAGTCCAGAAAAGATGTTTTGGGTCGCAAAAAGGTAGATAAGATGTTGGACTAGACTAGAAGGATAAAATTACTAACACTTTAATATTTTCCATATTGAGAAATAAGCACAATGAAAAGAGGTATACCTGTAAATGTTGTTTAACACCGCGAGTTAACCCTAACAGATGAATGTGTGTCAGTGAATAACTTAAGAATAAAAAGTGTGCTTGCTGGGTATACTCGTCATGCTAACTGCTCTTTAAGGTAAGCATATTGGAAGTAGAATAGCAGAAGTCAGAAGAGTGAGCCATTAGAAGATTTGTATCAGTATTTTCTCATTAATCACAAAATTAAGACCAGATGATTTGCAAACAATGTTAAGTGTTCTTGCCTTTTCCTTTGTGAAGTTGGATAGAAAAAGGGAGGAAATTAAGCAGCAAATGATTAAAGAGAAAACTGATCTTCCAAGTGTAAAAGGACAAATTGACTTCATATGGAAAAGAGAGTCCATTTAAATAGGTCTGATTATTGGGTTCTGATTTAATTGTAGATGCCTTGGAGCTGCTTCCTTCCAGGAAGGACAACATACCTCAGCAGCTAACTCTAGAGCAGGCAAACTTTTCATAAAGAGATCTAGAAAATTCTGAGTCACATAAATCACAGCTTCAGTATGTTGATACAAACATTGACTAGCACCTAGGTGACCTACTCCAAAAACCTTCATGGAGAGTAACTTAATGAACTGCTGCTATCCACTGACTTTGTGTCTTGCTGCAGTGCTTTGCTCTGTGGCCTTGGAGAAGGCAGTACTTTGTCCCTGACTTCTTTGTCCTGTGGTTCTGACAGCCCCAGCAATGCAGGCTTTTGTTCTTGGCTTATTTTTATTCCTTCATTTTATTTACACTTTTATCAAAATCAGCCAAACTCACGATATTGAAATGGCTTAACATTGATCCATCTGAAATCAATGATTAGTAGTTTACATCAAAGTAGTCTATATGGATAGGCCCATTGCCTAACACAAGCTGGTGTACAGTATATGGTCTTTTGATCCACTAAAGTTAAAATTAAATGTAGGCCGGTGCTGCGGCTCACTAGGCTAATCCTCCGCCTTGCGGCGCCGGCAAACCAGGTTCTAGTTTTTGCCGTTGGTTCACCCTCCAATGGCCGCTGCGGCCGGCGCATCGCGCTGATCCGAAGCCAGGAGCCAGGTGCTTCTCCTGGTCTCCCATGTGGGTGCAGGGCCCAAGCACTTGGGCCATCCTCCACTGCCTTCCCGGGCCACAGCAGAGAGCTGGCCTGGAAGAGGGGCAACCAGGATAGAATCCGGCGCCCCAACAGGGACTAGAAGCCAGTGTGCCGGCGCCGCAAGGTGGAGGATTAACCTGTTGAGCCATGGCGCCGGCCCAAGACCTTTCTCTCTGTCTCTCTCTCACTGTCCACTCTGCCTGTCAAAAAATTAAAAAAAAAAAAAAATTAAATGTATACGAAAAAATGTGATGGAAAATAATGCTGAAGTGCTCATTATATCCTTTTTTTTTTTTTTAAAGACTTATTTATTTATCTCTAAATCAGAATTAAAGTGAGCAAGAGGGAGAGAGAATCTTCCATGTGCTGTTTTACTCCCCAGACGACTGCCAATGGCCAGCACTGAGCCAAGCCGCAATCAGGAGCCAGGAGCTTCTGGGTTTCCCACACGGGTGGCAAGGGCCCAAGCATTGGGCCATCTTCTGTTGCTTTTCCCAGGCCATTTGCAGGGAGCTGGATTGGAAATGGAAGAGCCAGTACATGAACTGATGCCCACATGGGAGGCCTGCTATACCACAACACGGGCCCCAATAATTTACTGTTTCATCTCATTTGGGCTTGTGTTTAAATTGACTGTTCTATCAGTGATCACCAATTAAAACAAACAAACAAAACTAACTGTCCAAAACAAAGCAGTTTATTCACAACATATTGATCAGGCTAACTCTTAGGTTTGGTTTTGTGTGAGTAGAAGATAAATAGTAATGACATTAATTTTATTCTGATTATCATTGCTCAAATTATATAGATTTAATAGAAAGATCAACAAAATAAAATTTCCTAGTGATCTATTACTAATGTTGATCTGAAGCAACATTTTAAATTCTGCAAATTATTTGGAAAGAGAAGGAATTAATGTATATTTTAATTATAACCTAATAGGTAATTCAATAACATAACTGGTAGTAAATTTTTGTTCTGGAAACTTTGACTAAATAACCAAAAATAAAAACTATGATCCGTAAAGAGAACCAACATGGATAACAATAGTTAATGAATAGTTTTTTCTTTTCAATGGCAAAATTTGGGTAAAAAAATTACTATTGCTTCCATGTTGTGTTTGAACGGCAGTTTCTTTTTCACAGCTAGCTTTAAATCAAGGAATTGAATCAAATCACCATTAAATCAAAGAATTATCATAGATAGGGCATTGTTGAACAACTAATCAACCCTTTATTTTTATATTTTTATTGTTATAGTGGAGAAATCTGAGAATTATTTTATAATACCTTGAAAATGACCTTCTAAATCTATTTTGCTTAGTATTGCTTACTTCAGCTTTTAAGGGCTCTATTACATATACCCGACAATGCCAGATTCTCTACCACTTTTCTATATTCTCTTTAGCATTCCCTTTTATTATATTTTAGAGGACTTTGAAACTTGATAAAGATGATGTGCAACAGTATAATTAAATGAGCCTTGTGGGAGATCTTTGAGGGAAAAGCCATAAAAAGGAACTGTGATTATTTATTGCACCAAAGAGTTTGTTCTCATGGATTCACTGGGTATCTTACCATGAAGTGGCCCAAAATCACTACCAGTAAAAGTCAGGATATAATCTGTGGTTGACCTTTTATAAAGATAATGATAGATAAAGCAATGTGGTCTTGAATTTTTTGTGAGTTAAAATAGTCATAATTTGTAAACATAAACCAACTGAACTTGACTTTAGGCAAAAAGGTTTATATATTTTGTTTTGCAGTGCTCCTTGATTTTCTTTCCCTTTTGTGTTCCCTTGTGTTATTTCAATGATAGCTCAGTGAGAGTCAGCTTTCCAAGACAGAATTGTAAGTCATCTTTAATGGATAGAAGGAATATTTGTTTCTCTTCATGAAAGTAGTGGTTGTTTCTATCAAGCAAAGGGACTTATTTTGTATAATTGTTGCTGAATTATTTTCTTCTTGTATGGAGTTGTGAAGAAATAACCATAAAGGACAATTGCTAGGCATGTGACAAGCCTTCATAATAATTCAGTTAAAGATTTTCTTTTCTTTCTTTTTTTTTATTTTAAAGATTTATTTTGTTTATTTGAAAGGTGGAGTTACAGAGAGAGACAGAGAAGACAGAGAGAAATCTATCCACTGGTTCACTCCCCAAATGTCTGCAACAACCAAGGCTGGGCCACACCAAAGCAAGGATCCAAGAGCAGGGAAAGTCTAGAGGAAGATTACTGAGAGAAATGAGTTGAAATCTTGTTCAGATCACTTGTTGGATAAGGTGTTTTGCTTTTTCAAGTATTAGCTGTCTTGTCTGTAATACATGTAGTTTTCCTTTGATTCAAAGGAACAGGTCTGTTTAATACTTGACACCTGCTAAGTGGTCAATAAGATATTTATTCAGAGTCAACATTTTTCTTAAAGAAACTGGTGTTTATTTTCCATCAACTTTATTTCAATTTTTGCTTCAGAGACTGTGGAGAGCAGCTTACGACCTCTCAGTGGTTGTTCCTACCCATTCTGCGGCCTGAGCAGTGGGAGCTGCAGACCAGTCTTTAGTGGTTGGCTGAGCACTGCAGTCCTCAGAAGGGAACTGCTGAACAGGCACAGAGGGCACTTGCTTGCCTTCAGCCCAGTCTGCAACCTCAGGCTGAGTAGCAGGAAACTCAGGAGCTGGGGCGGTCCATTTGCCCTGAAATTCCTCCTTGGTTACAGATTTTTCAACAGTGGCCTGCTCTTCTTTTCCAATCTCTTCATGATTTCTGTGGAAGGAGAGATCAGGCATGACCTCCCATGAGTGTTCACGGGAGATGGTGCTCTGCCTGTGCAAATCCTCCCACGCCAGCATCCACATCAGACCCACTGAGTGGACTCCTTTGCTCCTTTGTTGCATGGATGGCAACATCCACATAGCACAGAGGAGAGTCTGTGTTACACAGAGCAATGGTAGGCAGGTTTACATAAGAGGCCTTCATGAGAGGCTGATGGACAGCCCTGGGGTCAGTAACCACCAGAAAATGTGGCTCCCAGAAGGATGCTCGTATCTGGTTAGTGCAGGCTCCAGGTGTGAAACAGCCAGCAATAGGAGTAGCAGTGAACGTTAGCACAGCCCTCTGGCCAGTGGTTCCTGGAGGATATCATACTGACATCAGCAAGGGTTTTCAATGGCAACAATGGCACAAGCCCCCCACAGGAGTTTCTCAGAGGTCTTCTTCAGATTTACGATGGCTTTTCCTTCTGTAGATGTCCTGTGCCATTTGAAAGTCAAGGTTGGTGCCACCTAGGTGGGTTCCTGCAGCAGGGAATTTGAGGACATGCTCCTCCTTCATTTGCAGGACATTGAGGGCTCCCGACATTGTGACAGCTTTCCTTTAAGTTATGCAGGGAGTCAAGAACAATGCTGTATGAAACCCTCATCAGGTAGTGCAGAAAGTTCAGAGTTAATAACTTTTTAAAGTTGTTAACTAACAATAGGTAGCTGTAAACAATGAAGAATAAAAGTGCTAACGTTGTTTTTAAAGGTTTATTTAAAAAGTTTTGATCTTGAGGCCAGTGCTGTGGCATAGTGTGTTAAGCTACTGCCTGCAATGCTGGCATCCTGTATGGGCACTGGTTCAAGTCCCAGCTGCTCCACCTTCTATCCAACTCCCTGCCAATGTGGCTTGGAAAGCAACAGAATACATTCTAAGTCTTTGGGCCCCTGCATCCATGTAGGAGACCTGGATGGAGCTACTGGCTTGTCTTGCCCAGCCCCTACCATTGCAGCATTTTGGGGAGTGAACCAGAAGATGGAAGATCTCTCCCTTTTTCTTCCTCTCTCTATAAATCTGCCTTTCAAATAAATAAATAAATATTTTTTTTTAAAAAAGGTCTAACTTTTTTACTGATCGCTTCTTTTTAAGGACTTATTTGTTTATTTTGAAAGGAAGCGTGATAGAAAGGGGTGAATGAGAGACAGAAAGATCTTCCATCTGCTGATTTACTCCCCAGATGGCTGCAAAATCTAGAGCTGATCTAGGCCAAAGCAGAACACAGAGCTCCATTCAGGTCTCCCACATGGAGGGCAGGGGCCAAATAACTTGAGCCATCTTCTGCTGCTTTCCCAGGCCATTAGTGGGGAGTTGGATTGGAAGTGGAGCAGCTGGGATTCAATCTGGCACTCAAACAAGGTATGTTGGTGTTGCAGGCAGTGGCTTAACCTGCTGTGCCACATGCTGGCCCCCTGATCGGTTATTATAAAATATAAAATTTAGCTGGGGTCACTGGAGGCCAGGGGCAGGTGTGAATGTGCCCTTGGTTTGTAGGTGGGAGGGAGCTGATTTGGGGATGGGAGGTGGGGAGAGGCGGGTGGGAGTAGAGGGAAGCATCAAAGGTGTTTATTTGCCTGGGCCCAGGATTGGAGGGCATTACATCTACAGCCTATGTATACAAGAATCAGACTTATAATACTACCCCACCCTTTTTTTGTTACATATGAACCCTATAACCCAGGTGCTCCAATATGGGATGTGGGCACCCTAGTATCTTGACTGCTAGACCAAATGCCTGCTCCGAAATGATGTGCTTTTTAATAAATAAGAGAACATGTGATCATTCAGTGCATATGTTTCCGTGTACACACCTATAAATAAACCTATTTCAGCTTTCATCATGGGAAAAAATTTTTTTTATTTATTTATTTTTTAACTTTTATTTAATGAATATAAATTTCCAAGTACAGCTTATGGATTACAATGGCTTTTTCTCCCCCATAACTTCCCTCCCACCCACAACCCTCCCCTCTCCCACTCCCTCTCCCTTTCCATTCACATCAAGATTAATTTATGGGAAAAAAATTTTGACTTTTATGAAAAAGTCTATCTTAGTAGACAAAGAACTTCTGGGGAGATTGGGAGTCAGAGGTCCACATAATTGAGAGAAGCTTTGGAAAAATAAATTAAGATTTTTCACGAGGGTATAGTAACGGACCAGTGTATTAATACCTTACAGTGCAACTCTGTGATAGGTACCCAGTTTCACATATTTGCCACATTTCTTTTGAATTATCATTGTGGTGAGGAAATAAATATGAAAATGAGTTAAGCAGTGTAGAAAAGTACTTGTGTGGACTGATCCATCAAGAATATGCCACACCCTCATTTCACACTTTGCAAAGGTAAAAGAGTTGCTCATTGTTTTCTCCCAGTGATTTTTTTTAGCTTTTCAATTTGGAAAAAGAGTAGAGATATGAACTGTCAAAATATTTTGCTCATATCTCACAATGTGATTTAGGTTGTTTTGTCTAGGCTACATTTTTATGTCTTCAGTATTGGGACTTCTATTATTTCCCTTGGGAAAAATATTCAAAAAGATAACAAGAAAGCTTATAACATGGAGGAATTTTAATCATCTTTGGTAATATCATTGGTAAAATCACCCATTGTTCTTAACTTTTCATAATGACTTTGATAAAGAAAGGTTCTTTATGGCTTAGGATACAGTAAATGAAATGACTACTTCAGCAACACATGAAGTAGAGAGACTGTAGGAAGATCTCTAGAGAAACTTCTGGTGGACAGCAAGCATGGTTATAGCATCTTCTGCTACGTAGACTTCAATACAAGGTGGAAATGGGCAATTCTATAACCCATTTGAATCAACGAACTTCTCATTGTGTCTTGGGTCATAAATATGCATTCAGAGTTGGCTGTTTTCTGAATACTGACCTCTTTAGGTGGATGTTGTACATGACAGAAGTCAAGCAAATGACAAATGTTTGAGAGATAGATATGCAAACCCTGATTTGAGCATTATATAATATACGCATGTATTGAAATGTCACATGATACCCCCAAAATATATACGATCTTTATGTTTTAATTTAAAAACAGACAAACAATAATTGAAATCCTTAAGGTATTCAAAGAAAAAAAAGGGGAGGCTTTGTACAGTGGATTAAGTTGCCAGCTGCAATACTGGCATCTCACAGTACAGTGCTCATTCTAGTCCCAGCTGCTCTGCTTCCGAGCAAGCTCCCCATTAATGTACCTGAGAAAGCAGCACATGGTGGCCCAGTTACTTGGGACCCTTCTACACAGGGACGACACAAGGATGGAGTTCCAGGCTCCTGGCTTCAGCTTGGCACAGCCATGGCAGGTGTGACCATTTGCAGAGTAAATCAGTGGATGAAAAATCTCTCTCTCCTCTCTCTCCTTCTCTAACTATTGCTTTGAGTTTCGAATAAATTAAAAAAAAACTTTAAAAAACAAAAGCAGAAAGAAAAGCTGATAAGTTTACATATCCAGTTTCCTAAAAAATGCTATGCACTTACATGTTTTTTGAGGTTTCAATATTGTGCTATAATAATGATTTCCTGTCATGCTCCTACAAAGAAGGCCTTATAAAATATGAGGTATATAGCATGTGGACTATTTACACTCATAAGTAATGACATTTTTCATCTGTAGGACTTACTACTTCATAAGGTAACAGTAGGAAGTGATTGAAAGCATGTGTTCTACAGGCATATGTTGAAATTATGGCTCAGTTCTCTCCTAGCTCTGTGACCTTGGACAATTTGCTTAACCTCTGTGCCTCAGTTTCCTATCTAAATAACTAGGATACCTATTAAATGGGACTATTGTGATGATTAGGTAAATGAACATGTAGTACTTAGAACTGGGTCTAATGCTTGTTAAGTATTTGCTGTACTTTTATTTCTATATTATCTGTCTTCCCATGTAGACTTTAAGGGAGAGAATGTTTTTTTTTTTTTTTTTTTTAAAGATTTACTTATGAGAGAGTATTCTTTATTACCACAATGATTGGGATACAATAAGAAGAGCTATGAAAAATAGGTTCAACAACCTGAACGTATCTAATAAAATTTATTAGAATAATAGAAACAAAAACAATTGTAGTTTTGAGTTAATAATAATGTGTTCATGCTAGTTTGAAATTACAGCATGTACCACATAAATGCAAAATGTCAATGCTAGGAGAACTTCATGCATATGTTGGGTGGGGGAGGTGGATATATGCAGTGCTCTGTATGATCTGCTCAGTTTTTCTCTAATTCTAAAAAGTCAATTAATTATGCAGAAAATAAGTAGGTTAAAACAAGGGCTTACTAACAACATTCAGTCTAATCAATTCACAGTGAGAAAGTGAAAGGACTGAATTAAGAAAGACTGAATGACAGGAATGAGGAAATCAAAAAACTGAAGAGCGTCTTGCCTCTTTGCTATTTAAAAATGTAATTGCTGGGGCCAGCATTGTGGTGTGATGGGTTAAGCTGACTGCAACGCTGGCATTCCATATGGGCTCTACTTCCAATCCAGCTCCTTGCTAATGTGCCTGGGAAAACAGCAGAAGATGGCCCAAGTGTTTGTGTTCCTGCCACCCATGTGGAGTACTCAAATGGAGTTCCTGGCTCGTCGTTTCAGTCCAGCCCAGCCCTGGCTATTTCTGTCATTTGGGGAATGAACCAGGAGGTGGAAAATTCATATTCTCTCTCTCTCTCTCTCTCTCTCTCTCTCTCTCTCTCTCTCTCTCTCCCCTCTCTTACTCTGCTTTTCAAATAATAAATAAATATATCTTTTAAAAAATATGTAATAGCTAATCTCACAACTCAAAATAAATAAAATTTCTTTAAGGAAAAATAAAAGTCCATGGAGCCAGCTCTGTGGCTTAGTGGGTAAGGCTGCCACCTGCAGTGCCAGTATTCCATATGGGTACCTGTTCGAGACCCGGCTAATCCACTTCTGATCCAGCTCTCTGCAATGGCCTGGAAAAGCAGTAGAGGATGGCCCAGATCCTTGGGCCCCTGCACCCGTACTTGGGAGACCCAGAAGAAGCTCCTGGCTCCTGGCTTTGGGTCGCTGCAGCTCTGGCCATTGTGTCTAATTGGGGAGTGATCCAGCAGATGGAAGACCTCTCTCTCCTCTCTCTCTCTGCCTCTGCCTCTCTGTAACTCTGACTTTCAAGTAAACAAATAAAATCTTTAAAAAAAATAAATTCTGGGGCCAACACTGTGGTATAGCAGGTAAGGCCGCTGCCTGCAGTGCCAGTATCCCATATGGGCACTGGTTCGAGTTCTGGCTGCTCCACTTCTGATCCAGCTCTCTGCTGTGGCCTGGGAAAGCAGTAGAAGGTGGCCCAAGTCCCTGGGCCCCTGCACCCACATGAGAGATCCGGAAGAGGCTCCTGGCTCTTGGCTTTGGAGCCAAGCCATTGCAGCTAACTGGGGAGTGAACTAGCGGATGGAAGCTCTCTCTCTCTCTCTCTCTCTCTCTCTCTCTGCCCCTCCTCTCTCTGTGTAACTGTGACTTTCAAATAAATAAAATAAATCTTAAAAAAAATAGTCCTAATTTGTTAAAGACAGGGGACATAGAAACTTTGTTGACTACAGTAAGTTACACTTTGCATTTCACATTAGATTGATTTGTTTGTATGTAAGCCTTGTCCTGAAATAGCAGTTGTACTGTTTTGACAGTATTGAGAAAGGAGAAACACAGATCCTCCAACCCCTGATTTATTCCTCAAACGGCCACAACAGGATCCAGGAGCTTCTTCCGGGTCTCCGACATGGGTGAAGGGGCCCAAGGACTTGGGCCACCTTCTACTACTTTTCTAAGTGCATTAGTAAGGAGCTGAATTGGAAGTGGAACAGCCGGGTCTCAAATTGGTGCCCATATGGGATGCTGGCACTGCAGATGGCAGCATTAACCACTATGCCACAACACTGGCCCAAATTAAGCCTGTTTAAAAAAGAATTTGCATCCTATTCAAAATTTCCTAATTTTTAAGTAAAGAAAACCACGGTGCCTAATTTCTCCTTAATAACTATTTCCTCAGACTAAAAGTTCTGAATAATAACCATGTTTAGTGTTTCTTAAAGAAAAAAATTGTGTTTAATTTAAAGTACCTCAGTAATATTCTTATGCATATGGGAAGTTATTCAGAAAGCTATTCTGGTGGCTGTTCACATCATGCTATTTTTAGGTAAAGCTATCAAATCTACTCAGAAAAGCCTATGTTCTCAGAAGGTCCAGATTTGATGTGAGGGGAAAGGCAAAAGAAGACAGCAACTCACTTGAGTCCTTCTTAAGTATTTAGCACCAACCTAGATGCTGGGGCACATCAGAGAATCAAATGGGTCATAACCGTGGTGGAGCTACATTTCCTCAGTGAGGTAAGCTGGGCTGCATGAATGTAACCTGCTTTACCCTCCAGGTACAATGCTTAGGAGGGAAAAGTATTGGGTTGCTGGAAAGCATTTTTTCCCTCTAGAATGCATTTGAAAGAAAAAGCACAGTAATGTTTGTGTCAAGAGGATGGCTGCTCAAGCACGGAAAGAATGGCACAACTGTGAATGGGCAAGTGCGATGGTGGAGTGTGAGTTGAAATTTGACTTGTCTTTTGTCTGCTTGTTAGCTCTCTAACCATTCAAGCCATCTTCCTCACCTGTTCTGTGGTCAGTTCTGAAGACTACGTGAGATAAGAGTGAAGTGCTTTGCCTGCAGTGGGTATTTGTCCTAGCCAATGAGACATCCATATGTGAGTGCCTGGGTTCGATTCCCAGTTCAAGCTCCTGGTTCCAGTTTCCTACCAGCGCAGATCTTGGGAGGCAGCAGGTGATGGTTAAGGTAATTGGTTGTGTCCTGGCCGGATTGAGTTCTCATTTCCTGACTCCTGCTCACGTTCAGCCCTGGCAGGCATTTGGAAAGTGAAGCAGCAGATGAAATCTCTCTCTCCCCTCCCCCACCACTGCCTCTCTTTATCTGTTTCTCTCTGTCTCTAGAAAAAAAAATTTAGGTGCCACCTAGACTGGGTATTCAAAAAAGGATACTTACATGTCTAAACCCAACATTCCTATTTACACTGGCTATCTTTTTTATCTCAGAGTAGTGATTCAAATTTATTTCCCACACTTACATGTATCCTGCCTAAAATTTATTTGCCATAGTTTTAGCAATGCCTTAGGTATGAATTTAATTTACAAACATACATGCTGAATTTTTAGGATACTTCCTTCATTTCTACAACACTTGCCATCTGAAAATAATGTTTCTTTTTTTTGTATATCAGAATGACTTTATTTATATGTGAAATCAAATACAACTATTTGTTCTATTGATGCAACTTCCTGTACAAGTTTATATAGATGTGTCAGAATGACTGCCTGGGATCTGTCTCCTCCCTTGTTCTGATGTAAGCTTGACTCTTTTTTTGGTCAAATGAAAAGAATTTAGTTAAGATTTATCTTTCAAGCTATAACATGCCTCAAACACAATGTCAGGTCTTTCAAAATTGTTTGACAGAGTTGGTTTTGAGAAAATAAAAGGGCAAGCTCTAGGAGATGGGAAATGATAACCCATAAAGAAGAAAAAGAAAAACTTGGTGAAATAATACCACAGACCATCTGGGCTATGTACTTCCCAGAGCAAATAAACAAAAAGTCATATTTACATTGAATGGTCCTTTTAAAATATTACTAGACCCTTTCTAGAAAAGTGGAAAGAACTGGGAATTCAAAGTGTTCATGTGATAACCTGAATCTTTAAAGTATTGATACATGTTTAATTTCCCTAAAAATCTGCTTGGGTTGGAGAAGGGAGGTAAATATGATTGCTTCTATGTTAACAAATTCAATAGAGAAACTCATTTTGATTCTTAAGTTAAAAATTGAGTTGACCTGGGGCCAGTGCTGTGGCAAATGGGTAAATCTGCCACCTACAGTGCCAGCATTCCATATGTGTGCCGATTCAGTTCCCTGCTGCTCCAAACCTATCCAGCTCTCTGCTATGGCCTGGGAAAGCAGTGGAGGATGGCCCAAGTCCTTGGGCCCCTGCACCCATGTGGGAGACCTGGAAGAAGCTCCTGGCTTATGGCTTTGGACTGATCCAGGTCCAGCAATTGTGGCCATTTAGGGAGTGGACCAGTCACAAAATTTGGGGAAAGAACAAGCACTATTAGTAGTTGGCATCTAATTTCATTGAAAATGAAGGATGAGGATAAGATTTTAAAAATATGCTCTTTACTTTCTTTGTACTTCAAAAATGATAAATTTTCCATGATTCCTGAAAGGAAAGAAAGGAAGGAAGGGAAAAAGAAAGAAAAACAGGAAGGAAGAGAGAAAGGGAGGGCGGAAAGAGGAAGGAAGTATTAATATATAATCTTTTTTTTTAATTGCACATCACTCCTTTATTACTCTGATCTGGAAAAAGGATTCAGTGCAGTTATGCTCAGAATGAGTACTGGGCCTAAGTGGCAGGGCCAAGCAACTGGAAAACATGATTCAGAATCAGACAGCGAAAGTCACTCTTGGACACGATCAAGGGGCATTTCACTGCCACAGAACAAGGCAGGGAGGGATTCAAAGACACAAAGCAAGAGGCACTCCTACCCTTTAGAGGCCAGGTTTATCCCATATTGGTGTGAGGATGGCTTATTTTGTGGTGACCACATCGGGGAGTATTTGAACTGCCTCTAGGAACCCCAGAAGGGCTTATGTTTAGGATCAATTACATATATAACTGTGTGTTTTTGTAAAAGTAAATGCTTCACAAACTTATTTCGGGCTTGATCCCAGCCTCCGGAGCCAGCTCCTCTGGGGTGAGGGAGGCAGTGGTGGTGCTGTTTTTACATCACCGTGCAGGTTACATTCACCTCCACTGGAACAACTAGAGCCCCCAGGGACGGGGACTGTGGAAGCACTCAGGACTGGCTCCTGGGAACACAGAAGACTCTCCTGCCTCTCCTCATTGGTCAGGACTTAGCATGGCCCCTCCCTCCCCCTACTGCTGCAGGCCCTTAGTGAACAGAGCACTAGCAAACATGGGAGTTAGGACCTCTCTTTTGGAGAGAAGACACTTCCATCTGCCTGGACTAACAGCCTGTACTCCCGGGGTGCTGTCCTCACTAGATTCTGTGAAAGGAGTGATGCAGAAGACAAAAAAGCTAAAAGAAAAGCAGGAGCCACCCAGCCTCACCTGCAGCTACAACCTAAGGTGCCTATAGGAGTGGTCCTGGCTTCTCCATTTCTGATCCAGCTCCTGCTGATGGCCTGGGAAAGCAGTGGAAGATGGCCCAAGTGCTTGGGCCCCTGCACCCATGTGGGAGACCGGAATGAAACTTCTGGCTCCTGACTTTGGATTGGCCCAGCTCTTGCCATGTGGCCATGTGGGAGGTGAACCAGCAGAGGGAAGACCTTTTTCTCTGTCTCTCCCTCTCTTAGTCTCTAAAATAAATACATAAATCTTAAAAAAAAAAAAAAAAGAAAGAAAGAAAAGAAAAGAGGGGCTGGCAATGTGGTGCAGTGGGTTAAAGCCCTGGCCTAAAGCACTGACATCCCATATGGGCACCAGTTCTAGTCCTGGCTACTCCACTTCCAATCCAGCTCTCTGCTGTGGCCTGGGAAAGCAGTAGAAGCTGGCCCAAGTCCTTGGGACCCTGCACCCATGTGGGAGACCTGGAAGAAGCTCCTGGCTCCCGGCTTCGGATCAGTGCAGCTCCATCCATTGTGGCCAATTGGGGAGTGAACCAGTGGATGGAAGACCTCTCTCTCTCTCTGCCTCTCCTTTCTCTGTGTAATTCTGCCTTTCAAATAAATAAAAATAAATAAATCTTAAAAAAAAGAGTGGCATACTGGCAATCAGTATGCCTAAGTTCTGGTACAGTAGATCTGAGGTAGATCCTTGCAGGGTAATATTATCATATGCATTATTGCTAATGCATATTGTTTATGATATGAGACTACAGACTCTCCTTTTAATGACCTATTTGTAATGGTTAGAGAAATCATCATATTAAGCATATGTGAAATATTTTCTTCTTTTTTTAAAGATTTATTTATTTGAGAGTCAGAGTTACAGAGAGAGCTGGAAAGGTAGAGAGAGAAGGGTCTTCCATCCACTGGTTCACTCCCCAAGTGGCTGCAACTGTAAGGTCTGAGCCAGGTTGAAGCCAGGAGCTTTAATCAGTATCTCATTTGGGTGGCAGGGCTCAAACACTTAGGCCATCCTCTACTACTTTTCCCAGGCCAGTAGCAGGGAGCTGGATTGGAAGTGGAGTAGCGAGAACTCAAACCAGCACAGATAATGGCACAATGCAGGCCCCAAAATATTTTCTATGATCAACAAGAGCCAATCTAGTTGATTCAACGTAACCCCACCTCCATTTCTGGAGGAACAACTCAGAGCCTCATACTGCTGACAGTGGGTTAGAATCTGATGGACAGAATGTTAGCACATACATGTGACTACAATGTGCTAATAAATCATTTCCTACAAATGGTGCTCCTGTCATCATGTGCATCAGTTAACAGCACAGCAGTTCTTAAAAAAAATTTGGGAAAAATGTCACTGCTTTAAAAAGATGTTAAATTTTATCCAAACCAAAAATTGACATGCTTATTTCAACATTATTTGCAACATGTTAGAATATATTCTATTTTTTCTAGGATAAAGTATATTCAATTAAAATCAACATTTTTGTTTATTGTGAGCCCTGATGGGATATATAAATAACATATAAACATTTATCAAAAAATCTGGGACCAAAAAAAAATGACTTCGTCCTTTTTTTTTTTATTTATAGAAAAGATTAGTATCTCTACTATGTCAACTTGTATAATTATGCCCAATAGGTAAATTATTGAAATTTCTTGGGCTTCAAGTTTATCACCCATAAAATGCAGATAACAGTCATTCAACAAAAATTTTTGAGGCCAGTGCTCTGTAGCAGGTAAAGCTGCCACCTGCAACATTGGCATGCAATCATGGGCCCCTTTTTAGTGTACCAGCTGCTCTGCTTCCAATCCAGCTTCCTGCTGATGGCCTGGGAAAGGCAGTGGAATATGGGCCAAGTGCTTAGGCCCATGCCACCCATGTGGAAGGCCTGGATGAGGCTCCCAGATCCTGGTTTAGGCCTGGGCCAGCCCTGGTTGTTGCAGCCATCTGGGGAGCGAACTAGTGGATAGAAATTTCTCTCTGTGTGTCTCTCCCTCTCTCTCTGTAACTCTGACTTTCAAATAAATAAATCAATATTTAAAAAGTTGTGAGAACAGATAGCATAAAATATCCAATACACAATCTAGTCCTCAAAAATACTACTTGCTATCTCTTTTCTTTCTCTTTGGGTTCTCTATAGAGCCAAGTCCTTCACATTGACTTGGAGATTCACATATGTTAATCTGAAGGAAAGTTTGGTAGCCTAAGTTAAACCCACTTTTGTATATATTCAGAATCATATTTGCAAAATGCACTTTGAAGATGATAGGGAGGAGTATCAGTGATCCTTCTCTTATGCTCCACTTCAAGCCTAAACTAAATACCAGACTCCTCTTATGTCACGAAGCAGAGTTGGCTTCATCATTAAAGTTTACATACATTTGGGTATGGATTTGAAGGCATTCAGTTCTGTAAATTTTGCTACTCGGTTTGGATGGCATTGGCTGACCCTCATTTGACCTGCTATACAAGAGTCATATCAATGGGTAATGAAGGGAGTTTTTGCAATGTCCAAATACAGTGTTCATTCAATATTGTCTGGACTGCTCTAGGGACTGTAAGAGCTATAAATTTTTGGATTTTTCATCTCTTTCTTCCAGTTCATCCCTGGTCCTGTGTGGCTTTCTGTAAAATTAAATCTCAGTGCAGCTGACTAGAGTAACCACAAAAGAATGTTTATGCAGTGGGGACTCTTTCCCTGCATACTTTTTTGCCAAGGATAGCAGTGAGTCTTAGGCCTCCAAATACTTAGTATCTTCTTCATATGACATGTTTCTTACCAATCAGCTTGAGAGAAGCATCTTCAGGGCAATGGAAATTGGCCAATAGCAGTCTGCCAGAGCTATATTACCAGCTGAGGGAGACTGCTAGTGCCTTAGCCTTTTTACAAGGAGGCCCAAAGTGCATTTGGCATTAGATAATCAGAAAATGAATGTGATTTAAGATAACTTTAATAATGTCAGTGATTAACAATTTTTTTAAAGTACATGATACCATGAACGTCAATGGTTTTCTTCCAGCATTCAACGCAACTTTGTTAATTGTACAGACCTCACCGCCTGAGTATGTCAAATTCACTTTTTCCTTTCCTTTTTGGATGGCGATGCACGGAATGCCCTTGTATAAACATAGCAAGGGCATGAGCACAGTTCTACTTCATTTCCTCAACTCTTTGTTTTGCTGTTCCTTCTCATTCTCCCGTGTCTGCATTCCTTGACTATTGATGGATTCAGTCAGCATCTCCCAAGAAGGTGTGTAGAGCAATTCATGAAGTAAAGACAAAGGGAAAAATCTCAGGATAAAACAAAGTAAAATAATAGGCAGGTGTATTAGGATTCTCCAGAAACACAGAATAAATTGGCTGTATATATACAGAAAGAGCTTTATTTCAAGAAATTGACTCATGCCGTGTGGGAGCTGGCAAGTCAGAAGTCTGTAGGGCTGGCCAGGAGGCTGGGAATCCAGGGGAGTGTTGATGTGGCAGCTGTCCATTCGATGGCAGTCAGGAGAGAGACAGAACTCCTTCTTTCTCAGAGAATCTTAGTTTATTTCTTTTGAGGTCTTTGACTAATTGGGGTGGCCCATTCATAACTGAGAACAATCTACTGTACTTGTAGTCTACAGATTTAAATGTCCATCACATCTAAAAAAATACATTTTAAAAGATTTATTTATTATTCGAAAGGCAGAATTAGAGAAAGGGAGAGACAGAGAGCAAATGATAGATCTTCCATCCACAATGACTGGAGCTAGGCCAGGCAGAAGCCAGGAGCCAGGAGCTTCCTCTGTGTCTCCCATGTGGGTGTCAGGGGCCCAAGGACTTAGGCAATCCTCCACTGCTTTCCCAGGCACGTTGGCAGGCAGCCACTGTGGGATGCTGGTGTCACAAGAAGTGTCTTTACCTGCAACGCCACGATGCTGGCCCCTAAAAAATATTTTCATAGCAACATCTAGACTGTATTTCATTAAGTATCTAAGTTCAACTGTCTTGGCAAGTGGCAAATAAAATTAATCATCACAGTAGGACATTCACTTAAAATAATTAAAAGAACATTTAAGCTCTAAAATTAATAAATAAAGCATTTTACAAAAAAATGAAGGAAATAGGGACAGGCGCTGTGGCATAGCAGGTTGTTCATCCACCTGAAGTGCAGGCATCCCATATGGGCTCTGGTTCAAGTCCTGGCTACTCCATTTCTGATCCAGGTCCCTGCTGGTGGCCTAGGAAAACAATAGAAGATGACTCAACTGCTTGGGTCCTTGTCATGTGGGCTAGATTAGCCTCAAACTCCTATTTCAGGTTCTTGCCTTTCACTTAGAGAAGAATTCTAAGTACAGGCTTAAGCACAATGTACAGCATGATAATGTTTATTTAGACAATGGGAAGAATACACAGGAATATCAGGGCTTTGTTGAGGGAGAATGGGCCAGGAAGGGTAAGGTGGGGCCTCCATACCAGTCATTCCCTGGGTTCATGAGGAGAGAGTGAGAGAGCAAGCAAGTGAATTCCCTCCTTCCCCAGGCTTCTTACTCACTTCCAAAAGGGTAGTGGCTACATAGTCTGATTGATAGCTGGGTTGATGCAGGTTAGATTACACGGGGAAGAGTGGTCTCCAGCCCATGAACTATCTATCTGATGTGTTTTTCCACATCATGAGCACCTGCCTGGGAGACCAGTAAGAAGCTTCTGGCTCCTGGCTTCAGATAGGCCCAGCTCCTGTCATTATGGCCATTTGAGTAGTGAACAAGTAGATGGAACACATACTCTCTCTGTCTCTCACTTTCTTGGTCTGAAACTATGCTTCTCAAGTAAATAAATAAATCTTAAAAAAATGAGGGAAATATAATTGTGAATAATTTTGAGTCACTCCAAATGAGTATAATATTGGTTAATGTGTCTGAAAATATTGTAGGGTTCAGAACAAGAGACTAACATAAATAAAATCTGTTTTTTTTTTTACTTTTATTTAGTAAATATAAATTTCCAAAGTATAGTTTATGGATTACAATGGCTTCCCCCCCATAACTTCCCTCCCACCCGTACCCCTCCCATCTCCCGTTACCTCTCCCATTCCATTCACATCAAGATTCATTTTCAATTATCTTTATATACAGAAGATTGATTTAGTATATATTAAGTAAATATTTCATCAGTTTGCACCCACACAGAACACAAAGTGTAAAATACTGTTTCAGTACTAGTTATAGTGTTAATTCACATTGGACAACACATTAAGGGCAGAGATCCCACCTGAGTAGTAAGTACACAGTGACTCCTGTTGTTGACTTAACAAAATAAAATCTGGTTCTACTCCTTCAGATTCTTTTTTTGAGTAATCTCTGAGATTTGTTTTTGAGTCCAGTTGTGAAAGCCTTTTTCTATTTTTTTTAAGATTTATTTATTTTTTACTTGAGAGTCCGAGTTACACAGAGAGAGGAGAGGCAGAGAGAGAGAGAGAGATCTTCCATCCTATGGTTCACTCCCCAGTTGGCCACAATGGCTAGAGCTGTGCTGATCCGAAGCCAGGAGCCAGCAGCTTCTTCCGGTTCTCCCACGTGGGTGCAGGGGCCCAAGGACAGGGACATCTTCTACTATCCCAGGCCATAGCAGAGAGCTGGATCGGAAGTGGAGCAGCCTGGACTAGAACTGGCTCCCATATGGGATGCTGGCGTTTCAGGCCAGGGCGTAAACCTGCTGCGCCACTGCGCCAGCCCCTGTGAAAGCTTTTTTCCCCCATATTTTCTTCTAGTGCATTTTATGGCTAAAGTTCTTTGTTCTGATTCTTAGCTGGAATATTATGACTCTAATAAAAATATATCAAGACAAAATACATAATATAACTTTCATTTCATATGTTCATTACATTCAAAATAAATATTTTAGACTAAATATAACATATATATTTAATATTTATTTATTTATTTAAAAGGTAAATTACAGAGAGGCAGAGGCAGAGAGAGAGAGAGAGAGAGGTCTTCCATCTATTGATTCACTCCCCAAATGGCTGCAATGGCCAGAGTTGAGCTGATCCAAATCCAGGAGCCTCGAACTTCTTTTGGATCTCTCACGTGAGGGCAGGGGCCCAAGCACCTGGACCATCTTCTGCTTTCCCAGGCACATTAGCAGGGAGCTGGATTGGAAGTGGAGCAGCTGGGAGTTGAATTGTTGCCCATATGGGATGCTACCATTGCAGGCATTAGCTTTACCAGCTATACCATAGTATCGGCCCCCAATATATATATTTTCAATATATATGATATGAGATTGTGTCCAAAACAAAGCTCAAGTGGCCATCATTGGGAATAAGAGTAAGCACTTTTTTTTTAATCTCAGTCTTAAGAACTTGTTTCAAGGTTCTAGTAGGGTTGCACAGCTACTTGGATATCCTTCACTGAAGAATGGTCTTTCTTCATTGGCAGGTCCTTCTATTCAATGGAGCTCTCAGCTGCAAGAGAAACATGCATGAGTGGTGAGGGAAGAAAATGACACTGGCTAGCCAATCAGATCAGCTAAATCAACCCTGGCATTCAGCAGGGGGATGTATCTCACATTCAGATCACACTCACATCCTTATTATTTCAGTACCTGATAAAAGATGAGACATTCTAGGAGTCAGCTAAATTCCAATGACTCTTTTAATTATATCTAAAAAATTTACTTTGCTATTTCAATTTTCTGATTTTCAAACTTGCTTATTTATTGACCTTTCTTAATTTATCTCTGGCAGTCGGATGGAATTGTTAGGCATGTGATCAGCTTTCCTGGATGACTGAAATAACAATCTACCAAATGGCAGATAACTAGAGCAAACTTCTCGAAGTCTATCATGATTTTTTAATGGTCAACTTTTGGAATTTAAACACCATAAGTAAAGTTAATTGGAGATAGTTGTTCATGAGGAGATAGGTTGAATTTGAATATGTAAGCAACGGAATGGGCAGAGCAAGAAAATCAAAGATGTGTCACCAAACACAGGATGTGTCACATTTCTGACCCCATTCATTTAAACTAGTAAGCAAAATAAATGCAACTCTTCTCATCTTCAAAGCACTTCAGAAAGAAAACAAAATTAAATATAATACTAGGATGATTCCCATTTTGCTGATGAAGAAACTGATGAGAAAGTCGAACAGCTTTTCTAAGGCTGCAGCTGAGCTTTGCCAAAGCTGGGATTAAAAAAATAAAAGACCTCCCTGCCCTGACTTCTCCAGGGTACTTCTCTCCCCGGCTCCTTCAAGCCAGGACAGATGAATCATCAAGGAAGCTGGCAATCTGGCTGCCACATGGAAGTAAGTGAGGCTGAGATTTTTTTCTCAGAGTCTGGGGGTTGTTGGTTCAGTTCAGGAAATGCTCAGGACAGATGAAATTCAGCTGCCCTGTCTTGGAATACCACAGAAGAAAATACATAGCCCCCTGATGGGAACAAAAAGATGCTCAAAACATTTGCAATGCCACCCCAAAAAATCCAAAACAAAGCAATAAAAAGGAAAGTTGATCTCTTTGGAGCGCTGCTCAGGAATTATGGGCTTTCTGTGCTGAAGTCTCCTCCCTGAGGAAAGCTGTCACTCCTGAAAAATTCACTCAGTTTCAAGACTACTTTTGGAGGCAGCTTTCTGACTTGATATATTTGAGCAGTTGGTTTTTCCATTACTTTTTGCTGATAATTTGCAACATTGTAATGAAATGGCCTTGGGTGCTCCATTCCCAGTCTAAATTTAAGAAAAACCTTGTCTTCAAAGCCATGGGTTTTTCTTAAACAGACTAGACAGTTTGTAACTGCCTGGCCACAGGGAGATTTTTGCTGCTGTGAAAATTTCTACTACTGAGGAAGGCCATAAGACTATGAGGGCACAGGACCACAGGGTCTGAGCCAAATGCCATCTCTTGCTTTCAGGTCCTCTATAGCCCCTCAGTCAACACATAGATGTGAAATTGACATCTCTGTCAGAAACAAGGTGAAGCTTTTCCCTAGAGTCTGAAAATGCTGAAAATTTTTGTAGACTTCTTTTGCAGAAGACATTTTCAAAGCAACATAGACCAGATCTAATATAAACGTCATTTACGGTGACTGCAAAGAGTAAAATTATCCATGAAAGAAATCGCAGACACTGTTAACATTTCCCCTATTACAATGTCTAACATGACTGGTCCCCGGAACAAAGATGACTGAGGTTATTATAGATGACAAGGAGTGTCTAATTTTCTTAATTTAGCAACCAAAATGATGTTGAAGGAAGCAGGTCCAAGCCAGCATGATACTGCTACAGGCATTTGAAACATCAGGAATAGACTTGTCATAGCATGATTTCCCTCCCAAGGTACACACCCAGTGCCAAAGCGCCTTCTTCCAAGGGGTTTCTTAAGCTTCCTCTTAGTTATTACTCAGTGAAGTAGATAAAGGAAGTTGGGGAGATATTTAAGAAACAACCAAAATACTCCTGTTTATAACAAGAGTTGTTTCTCACTGTTTTTCTTTGCTACCCAACATTTTCTTTGAGGTCTGTGTTCCTGTCTTTGCATTTATGGATATCAGCTGGAGTCAGAGTGGGGGCTCCTAGAGAGCAAGGCTCTGCTGAGCAAGCTTTATTTGCTCAGAGGCAGCAAGCAGTGAGCCGGCTGGAGAACAGGTGCTATTCCCCGCTGCTGGCCACACCTCTTTGTAGGGTACAAACCACATTGTGTTTATACCCAATAGTAAAGTTATATGAAAGGAGATGAGGGGAGGAGAAACCCAGGAGAATGGGAACATGTGCTTCCACTGATACCTGCGTCGTGAAATATCAGCTGGTGTTAACTGGAGAATGCCAGGAAGTGTGGGCTGACCAGTATTTTCCATACGAACATTAAATCAGAAATGTATTTTAGCATCTTTTGAAGGCTTTTGGTCTGCACTAGTCAAAAACCAAAATAGCAATGGTTATGTGTATCCAGAGGTAGCACCACGGATAGGGAGTTTGTATGACAAAGGAAAATAAAGTTCTGAAGAAAGGGAACAAGAGGGATGTTCTCAGGATGACAGAGAGGGGCCAAGAAAAGATGGTAGATCACCAAAGATCAACTATCTTCTGATCTTGCCTGGAATCAGTTATATCCAGATGTAGCAGAAATGGCAACTATTCAGTGGATTGCAAGGGATTGAGCTCTCCATTTCACTTGAACATTTCACTGAAAGAGGGTATAACGTTTCATATTTTCATTAATTTGGAAATATGAAAGCTAATCTGCTCTGCCATATTTTCATGGTCTAGAAATAGAAGAGTTTTGAAAAACATTTCAGTGGAGATTCCTGTCAAAATAATCAATAGGATAGATCTAAACCTCAACCATGAGAGAATCGATTTGTTCCGATTGCTCTTAACAGTATCTATTGGTAGCAGGGAACCTGATCATCCAATCTAAAGCCAAGTACACATATATATGTTTAATTCTGAATGAGGCACTTAACCATTTCCTGTTTCTATGTGCATTATAACAGGAAAGAAATATAATTTTCATACTGCATACAACACAATTCATACTGAACACAATACAATTTTCTGCTTCACTTCTAGGCCACAGCCAGTGATACCTCTTCCTCCATGCATTCCCGTGTCTTCTCCTCTGGATTGAGCCACTGCCCTTTGGCCCTTTTTGGCACTCAGCTGTGCTTTCCGTATAGTGCTTGCTCAATGATTTTATAGTTAGATGTTTTTATGTTGCCTTCCCTGCCAGACTACATGTTTTTAAGTCATGTGTTTTAAATTTTGTTGTATTTATTTTTATTTTATATGAAAGGCAAAGAGACAAAGAGAGACAGACAAAGAATTTTCAGGGCCAGAGCTGTGGCATAGCAGATAAAGCTGCCACCTGAAGTGAGGGCATCCCATATGGAAGCCAGTTCGAGTCCTGGCTGCTCCACTTCTGATTCAGCTCTCTGCTATGGCCTGGAAAAGCAGTAGAAGATGGCCAAAGTCCTTGGGCCCCTGCACCCCCGTGGGAGACTTGGAAGAAGCTCCAGGCTCCAAGCTCCTGGCTTTGGATTGGCACTGCTCCAGCCATTGCAGCCAAGTGGGGAGTGAACCAGCAGATGGAGGACCTCTCTTTCTCTGCCTCTGCTTCTCTCTCTGTGTAGCTCTGACTTTCAAATAAAATAAATAAATAAATCTTTTAAAAAAAATCTAAAATATTTTGGCCGGCGCCGTGGCTTAACAGGCTAATCCTCCACCTTGTGGCGCCAGCACACCGGGTTCTAGTCCTGGTTGGGGTGCCGGATTCTATCCCGGTTGCCCCTCTTCCAGGCCAGCTCTCTGCTATGGCCCGGGAAGGCAGTGGAGGATGGCCCAAGTCCTTGGGCCCTGCACCTGCATGGGAGACCAGGAGAAGAACCTGGCTCCTGGCTTCGGATCAGCACAATGCGCCGGCCGCAGCGGCCATTGGAGGGTGAACCAACGGCAAATGGGGAAGACCTTTCTCTCTGTCTCTCTCTCTCACTATCCACTTTGCCTGTCAAAAAAAAAAAAAAAAACAAAAAAAATCTAAAATATTTTTAAAATCATTGCTTGGATTTATATAGCATTCTTCACTAATTCCAAATCAGAGTTATCTCATATGATTCTTCCTTTTTCTTTTTTTAAGATTTATTTATTTATTTGAAAATAAGATTTACACAGAGAGAGAAGGAGAGGCAGAGAGAGAGAGGTCTTCCATCCGCTGGTTCACTCCCCAATTGGCTGCAACAGCCAGAGCTGTGCCGATCCAAAGCCAGTAGTCAGGAGCCAGGAGCTTTTCCAGGTCTCCCACACAAGTGCAGGGGCTCAAGAACTTGGGCCATTTTCCACTGCTTTCCTAGGCCATAGCAGAGAGCTGGATCAGAAGTGGAGCAGCCAGGACTCAAACCGGCACTCATATGAGATGCCAGCACTGCAGGCAGTGGCTTTACCTGCTGTTCTACAGTGCTAGTCCCAATCTCATTTGGTTTCATTACACCTTCATAATAGACAGAAAGATTTTATTCCTATCATGCTTAGCTGTAAAGACTAAAACAGAGAAGGGCAAAAATTATTCAGAAGAGCTAGTGACAGAAGGGTCAAATGTAAACTAAAAACAGAATCCCAAAGTCCAAAAGCCCCGCAGTTGGGATTTATCTAGATGTCTTAAAATGTCTTTGGTCTTAGATTTATATAAACTGTCGAGTATTACCTGTGCTATCGGAATTATGTCTCAATGATAACTGATGGTCAACACATGTAATAGTAAAATAAAAATGTGTACAAGTTAGGCGCTTGGTGCAGCAGGTAAGAATCTGCTTGGGATATTCATATTCCAATTCCATAGTAGTGTCTAGGTTACAGGCATTTGGGGAGTGACACAACTGATGGGAGATTTTTATCTGTCACTCACTCTGTCCCACTGCCTTCAAATTAATGAAATAAATAAATGAAAACAATTTTTTAAAAAGTATACAAATGCTAGTTACCTTGACGACTCCTAAAAGCTGTAAGTTAAAATCAGATCTAGTGGGTAAGACTCAGAAAGTTCCCAGCAAATTTGGGCCAAATTACAAAGGAGAAAAAGATGATTGAAAAGAAAAACACTAAGGGACAGTTTTATCTTTCCATTTTTTTTTTCTAATTTTGTGTTTGGAAAAATTTCATTGGCTCCTCTATTAACTCTTACTTTAGAAAAGTATATAGAATTGTATAATATAAAATACAACACAGTCAGTATGACTTACTAAATTAAATTAAATATTGCTAATACTGGTGTAAAACAACTTATTAAAAAATGAATAATTATAAAAGATTAAAATGAGGGCTGGTGCTGTGGCATAGTAGGCTAAGCCTCTGCCTGCAGCGCCAGCATCCCATATCAGCATCGGTTCATGTCTGGCTGCTCCACATCCAATCCAGCTTGTATGGCCAGGGAGACCAGTAGAAGATGGCCCAAGTACTTTATCCCCTTCATTCATCATAGTGAATTAAGAAGCTCCTGGCTCCTGGCTTCGGATCAGCTCAGCTCTGGACATTGTGGCCATTTGGAGAGTTAAAAGTGGATGGAAGACCTCTCACTGTTCCTCCCTCTCTCCATCTGTAACTCTGCCTCTCAAATAAATAAAATCTTTTAAAAAAAGATTTAAATGGATATCTCTTGTCTGTGATTTCAGCTCCATTTCCCACCCTTTTGCAGTATAATGAACTGATGTTTTATTCCTGGGATCTGGGTTCTTTTTGTTTTCTGAATTTATTTAACAAACACTTATACATTGTTTCATATGACTGCCAGGCACAGTTCTAAACACTTTACAAAATTAACTTTTAATACCTATTGACACCTGACACAATGACTAGTACTATAATCTCCATTTTGGAAGAAAATGAAACAGAGAGAAATTACCTGATTTTCCTGAGGTTGTATATCTAGTAAGGGATGGAGCTGGGAAGTGAGGTGTCATTGGCTGTCAGAGTATCTGTGTTTTGTCCTACAAAGCCTAGCTCCTTCAAGAAGAGCTACAAGCTAATGGTTTTTCTGCCTGGTCAGCATGACGTCTTTCCACTTAAACATTTACCCTATCCTCTAGAATTGCTGTTAATGGCTAACTTCTATTCCAACTACTTTATTTTTTGTCCTAGTTGATATATATCAATTGAATCAAACTGTCCCTGGAGAATGTGCTGTTCCTGCATAATTTTCACTATGGAGTGTCCATCCTGTTCATGGAGCACGTAATCCTTAAAAGCTCATTTGAAGGCAAAAAAAGTGATTCAACCCAGCATTTATCAAGCACCTATTTTGTGTGATGCACTTTGATACACATGGTAATAGAAAATCTTTACTCATGCTCTAGCACGCTACTAGATGATATTGGGAAGAGGAAACAAGAGAGATTGGTGCCCTCTTGCTATGAAGGGCTTTGCAGGTCTCTCTCTTCTAGTAGCTCAGCATGAACTTTAGCTTCTGCAGTGGGCCGTGAATGATGGTGCTTCAGGCTTGCTAGGCCTGGAACATGTTGCCTAGTGGGAAGCAGGCTTCTTGTCTTCTTTTACTCCCATTTGGCAAGGCTGCCTCATTATGTAAGGCTGCCACTGTTTATCTGCACCATATTTATGGTTTTTACAAGGCTTATTCTAAGGTTTGGCAGAAATGAAGGAATATTTTATAAAGCAAAGCTTGTAGTGGGCAAGAGCTCAAATGAAATTTCTGCAGTATATCTTAAGTACCTTTAAATTGTTGTTCATTCTAAGGTGATTTAATATCTTTTTATTTTTCTGATTGGTCATATTCATCAGATTTAGGTGAGAAGTAAACACTTTAGGCCAAGGTCCTATTACTACATTGTAATCCAAAGTTTCTTAAAAAAAAAAACAAACAAAAAAAAACACCAAAGTACATCTAGTATACCCTAGAAACCTAACCAGCTTAAAGAATATTTACGTTTATATCATTTTGGCAAGTTTTTCTAAACTCTCACAATCAGAGAAGAATTTAGTCTTTGGAAAGACCTCTCTTCATTGACTAATCCAAACCCCATAATGTAATTTTTAATGGCTTGTAGCTAACACCCGGATGCTTATGAATGGGAGATTACATAAAGGTATGTTTGGGGAGACAGTGAAGTGCCAAGTGTCTACTAAGAATTAGTTCTTTATTCAAACATTATTTTATTGTTAGCTTCATTGGACATTTATGTCTAACAGTTGCTACATAAATCTGGAAATTAATAAAACAGAACCTCAACACAAAAGAACAGTTACTTTATACGTCGTTGTTCTAAAGCAGATTTAATGTCTCTGGGTATATAAGAATCGTTTTATGAGCAACCTCTTCTATGGGCTATTTCCAATGCTACCTACTATGTTTTGCACTTTAACATACCTCTGAGTTAAAATGTTTCTATTTGACTAAACATATTTTAAAATGAGTAGTTCATCGTTGCCTCTTGGTTTCAATCTAGAAAAGTAAATATTTTCATTTAAAGGAATTATAGCATATTATAATGAGTAATTTTAAAAGTCCAATCAATTTTTGAATTCTTTTTACAAGTTTGTCATGCAATAAAGTCAGCCTTTCAGAATTTATTAGAAAACACAAAAACAGGGGCCGGCATTGTGGCATAGTGAATTAAGCTGCAGCCAGCAATGCCAGCATCACATATGGACCCTGGTTTGCATTCTGGCTGCTCCACTGTTGTTCCAGCTCCCTGCTAATGGCTTGGGAGAGCAGCAGAAGATGGCTCAAGTACCTGGGCTTCTGTCACCCATGTGGGAGACCTGGATGAAGCTCTCAGCTCTTGTCTTTAGCCTGGCTCAGCCCTGACCATTGCAGACATCTGGGGAGTGAACTAATGGATGGAAGATCTCTCTCTCTCTCTCTCTCTCTCTCTGTCTTTCTCTCTCTCTCTCTGTAGCTCTGACTTTCAAAATAAATGAATGAATCTAAAAAAGAACACACAAAGATCTTTCAATTATGATGAAATAAAGATACGAAGACACCAGCTTTAGTAAAAATGTATCTATATCTATCTATATATATCTACATATATGTGTATGTGAGTGTGTGTATGCATGTGTGTTCCTGAAAATTGCTGAAAATCTTCCCTTTTATAAATAAAATCACAATTTAAATATTTTTGAAGAGCTCCCTATTTGGAAGGAAAATGTATCAATCTTTGTAAGAATCACGTCTCAAAATGATTTTTTCCTGGAAAGCAGAGTAAAATTTTTGTGCAAAATTTGGTCATTTAGAATCACTTTTTCATTTTTTAAAAAAGATTTATTTACTTATTTGAAAGGCAGAGTTACAGAGAGGCAGAGGCAGAGAGAGAGAGAGGTGTTCCATCCTCTGGTTCAGTGCTCAGTACCAAGAGCCAGGGGCTTCTTCAGGGTCTCCTATGTGGGCACAGGGGCCCAAGGACTTGGGCCATCTTCTGCTTTCCCAGACCATAACAGAGAGCTGTGTTGGAAGAGGAGGAGCTGGGATTCCAGCACTGCAAGCAGCCGCTTTACCTGCTATGCTATGGCTCCAGCCCCTACAATCACTTTTAAAACAAAGTAATATGATGCATTTGCAATCACAAAACTTATCAGTACAGAGCAATTGTTTACTTTGATGAAAGAAATAGAGAAAAACTAAGTGATGATTTGCAATTGTCTTTTTAAAAAATCTTTATTATTTGTTTCAAAGGAAGAGAGACAGTCGAGGGAAAGTGAGAGATATCTTCCATCTGCTGCTTCACTCCTCAAATGCCCGCACCAGCCAAGGGGAAGGGGCCCTCAACTCCATCCAGATCTGCCGCATGGAGGGCAGAGACCCAAGCTCTGGAGCCTCCGAGTGCTGCCTTCAGTATGCATTAGCACAAAGCCGGATCAGAGTGGTGGAACAGGGACTAGAACCAGATACTTACAATATGAGTTGTGGGTGTCCCAAGTTGTGGTTTAACCCACTGCACCACAATACCCACCCCTACAGTTGTCTTTTCAAGGCTAGTTATCAAGAATCTGGGAATGCAAGAGGAATTTTTAAAATGGTGTAAGCAAAATCCTAGTTTAAGACTGTACTGGTCTACTAACAGGCTTTGGTTACATAGTCTTCTTTGCATACAAAATTATAAACACATTTCTCTTTTTGTAGCATCTCATGAAACACTTTCCAAGCATGGTGGAATTGTAAACTTCATTATCATCATGATTTCTTTCTTTTCACATCACACCTCTTCACTCTCAGGTTTTCTTTTTAATACATTTGTGTTTTTCTCCTTGTAGATAAATAAATGGAAAACATAGGCAGCATATAAGGTTGAAAACAATTCTCAAGAACCAATGGCTAGCTTAACAATGGTAGATGGAATGAAATATTCATATTTGATTTTTTGTATTTTGTATTTGCAGAATTCACACCATGGCTTACATATATATTTGTGTGTATGTGTTTTTATGTATATATATAACTGCTATTTTTAAAAACTTGCTGTATATTCAAAACATTTTTTAAACACACATGTCAAGTCTGATACAATCCCATTAAATTCTAAGGTCCTAACCCAGTAACTCAGTTGACAAGAATCTATGTTACATTTTCACTTGCCAGATATTGTATTGGTGACTAGAGATACCAAATTAATAGGGCATGGACTTCATCCTTAGCTCAGTGTAACAGCATGTGGAATTAGGAGTGAGGACAAAAACTATAAATAAACTACAACACAAAAATTATGCACACATATACACATTATGGGTACATAAGGAACACTGACAACTTATAGATGTATAATGAGTTAAGACATAATATTCGATATTATATTGCCAAGGTTAAGAAAGGGAAATTGTATATAATAAGAATTTAGAATCCACAGTATGTCACAAATCTAACCTGAGCTAGCAATGTAGGACCATGATAAAAAATTATGGCTCTAGAATATAAATGGAAAAGAATAATTAGTAAACCTGAGGTAATTCTTTCATGGATAAACTTCTTATCACAGTTTGTGTAGCTAAGAACTTATTTTACATTTATCACAGTGCTTTGTTTGGTTTTGGGTATAACAAATAACATTTAGGCAGGCGCCGTGGCTTAGCAGGCTAATCCTCCACCTTGCGGCGCCGGCACACCGGGTTCTGGTCCCGGTTGGGGCGCCGGATTCTGTCCCGGTTGCCCCTCTTCCAGACCAGCTCTCTGCTATGGCCCGGGAAGGCAGTGGAGGATGGCCCAAGTGCTTGGGCCCTGCACCCCATGGGAGACCAGGAGAAGCACCTGGCTCCTGGCTTCGGATTGGTGAGATGCGCCGGCCACAGCGGCCATTGGAGGGTGAACCAACGGCAAATGGGGAAGACCTTTCTCTCTGTCTCTCTCTCTCTCACTGTCCACTCTGCCTGTCAAAAAAAAAAAAAAAAAAAAAAAAAGAACATTTAAAGAACCTGAATTAGCTATGAAGAGAGAAGGAATATAGATGCATTCAAATATGAGGAAAGTTTACCTGGTCAGAAATGCTTATAGAAATTACAGTTATCCATTTTAGAGAAGGAGCTAGTAGAATGAATAACAGAAACTTTAAAGACACGTGACATCTGTATCTACTTTATAAAGCAACAATGGGCCAGGCACTGTGGTGTAGCAGATAAAAGATAAAACTGCCGCCTGTGGTGCCGGCATCCCATACGAGCACTGGTGGTTCATGTCTTGGCTGCTCCTCTTCCAATCCAGCTCTCTGCTATGGCCTCAGAAAGCAGTGGAAGACAGCCCAAGTGCTTGGGAACCTGCACCCATGTGGGAGACTGGGAAGAAGCTTCAGGCTCCTGGCTGTGGATCGGCTCAGCTCCAGACAGGCTTAGCTCCAGTCATTGTGGCCGTTTGGGGAGTGAACCAGCGGATGGAAGGTCTCTCTCTCTCTCCACCTCTCCTTCTCTCTGTAACTCTGCCACTCAAATAAATAAATACATCTTTAAAAAAAAAACAAAAAAAGAAAACAACAATAACTTTCCCTTAGTATGATTGGAACAGAGAAAAGGCTAAGTCTGGGGAGCCCAGGAGGGTGCAGAAGTTAATGCTGGTTGTTAGTAAGTATTCTGGAGGGAACCGTGGGAGTCCCACAAGAACAATTAAAGTTGGGAAATAGTCCTGGGATAAAAGGCTAAAATAACAATGTAGTTTCAGCCAGAGGAGAAAAAGCTGCACTTGTTTCACACAGCTAGAGAGACAAAAGGGTAGTTCATCTGTTCCTCTGTCTCCTTCGTGTCAGTTACATGACGGTGATAATGAAGCAGTTTGACACAGAGTCCAGATGCAGCACATTGAGATGAAATGTCTTATGGCTTTCGTGTTCCATATTTTTCCTAAGACAGAAATGTGGGAGATGGGGTCGAAATGAATAGTTCTATCTGCACTTTAGTGAGAAATTCAACATGTTTCACTGAGGGTGAAGTTACAGTTCTATCCATATGGCTCTTCTGATAATACCAGAACCAGGAGGGGTGGGGCAAGACCAGGGAAGCCTGGCCATGGATTGGCCTTCATATTACTGTAAGTTTTGTATTCCTCCCTGGCTTTTTCCCTAGAGCAAAATATTAGCCTGGCTTATATTGGTAAATTATGAGGTCTATGGAGAAGAAGGATCTTTTCTTAAAATTGACTCCATAAAAGTTATTGAAACGTTTTGGCAAGGGGTAGCTATTTTTTGCACACCAAGAGATAGAATATACTGCGTCTATAGAAGAAAGTTATATTGACCTTAGCTGAGAATTTTCTATGCCTAAGGACTATGGGAACATGGGAATAAATTTGAAAAGATTGCAAAATTTGATAAAATCTATTTTCCAAGAAACCTTAATGATAAAAATCAAAGAAAAATCTACTTAAGCTGATTTAAATGGGTCCTCATATATACATTTTAGTTCTTACAAATTGCTAGAGCTTGCTGAGTAGCACCAATGCTTCAGGCAGGTTTGGGTATAAAACATTGGCTTCTTGAGTTTCTACCTCCTCTCACAGGGATTGAAGGACATAACCGAGAACCAGGGCTTGGCACCTGATGGGAAGCTGGCCTAGGGTTGTCCGATCACTGAAACATGGAAATCAGGTTTCTAGAATTTGAAATCTGACATTTAAATAAGTCGGGGCAAGCCTGTGGCAGAAAGGGTACACTTTAAACTTTTCAAATTACAATAGACATGTAAGTGGGAAAAACTATGAATGTTTGCTGTGGCCCAGTCTCATCTGTGAGGATACCCATTTGTGATGTTTGTTTAGCAAGGGAGGATTGAAAGGTTGGGCCCTCCTAGGACCTTGCAACTAAATGCATTTCCACAGCCAGTGACTTTTAAAAAGTTTTCTTTATCTTTACAAGTCCCCAGTAGCAGGCTCTCTGGGTCTCACACGTCAAATTCTGCTGGAGAAGAGGAAGAGGAGATTGGTACCAGTTCTTCTGAAACTGGGGCTTTTTTTCTTCACATCCACGCCGTGTTCTGGCATCAGACAAAAATCCTGTAGAAAGGGTGAGCAACTGGGATCTGACTCCAGAGAGTTAAGTTGGGCTTTACCTTAAAAGAATGCCTGGATAAAGCCTGGACTGCAGTGAGGAGATCAAAGGGCCCCAGGGCTTCTATTCCAGGCTATGATTGCATGGTTCTGAGTTCTGAAAAATGTATTTTTTCTTTCTTGGTATGAATATCATCTCCTACTATTAATAAAATTTTCTCTTTCACTTTCAGAAAAAGAATCACTCTCTAACGTTTTTGAAAAATGGATAGAAAGAAATTTTGCAACTCCTCCTAAATGAACAATAAGTGTTTTGACTATGGATTTGAAAGAAAATCATCGGATTGACTAAGATTCCAAAATGATGCAAGTCTTCACCACTAAAGGTTTAATTCATACCTAAAACGTTGCCATCATATTGGGTAATGATATATAATTAAGTCTGCCGGCTGTGTTCTCATGCTTTTCTATCAGTGATTCACAGCCGTTGTCACAAGACAGCAGCATCTCAGGCCTCATTTTGTTAGAGCCTTTGTTTGAAAGACCCAACAAACAGGGTTTTCTTGATTCATCAGATCATCAAGGTAGTTCATGTGCTTTTGTAAAACTTGGGCCTATGCCAGTATCCATTTGTATCCACTGCAACCTTTTTCTCTGGAGTTAGCATAAAATATAACAAAAGGAAAAAGATAAGGCTGGTTTATACTAAACACATCCACTGCTGTATAGTCCATAAAGCAACATCAAAGAAAAAAATAAGATCTTGTCTTTCCCAGAGGTGTTTACTGGTTTCCTAATCATGAGTTATTTTTCAGAAACAGAGAGATACTTGGAGTGACTTACTCCCGAGGACTTTCTCTTCCGTACACTTTTTTAACTGAATATTCTGATAGCATATGCCAGTGTCTCTTCATACACAACGCTAGGATAACAGATGTGTACTCCTTGGGTAACAAGACAGCTCAGTAGGAGTCAAGAACAAAAGCTGAACTTCATTGTCATACTTCGCATGGTAACAGTGGGATTTCTGGAGGTGACTACTCTATAAAGCAGAGAACTTGCTCTATTAAGTATAGATTTACAAGCTTGGATCCCTAGGGTTGAGTAAAAAGGAATCTAGATAGATTTCACATAACATAAACATTTTAGAGGGATAATTTGACCCCTCACAATGTAATTTAGTGTCGTACAGAAAAAAAAAAAAAAGAATATATTTGTTCTTTACAAAAGGCACTTTTCAACATAGAAAGTTCTTTCTGGCCATTCGGTATTGCATAAAACACAGCCACTTTTCAAAATTGTCAGAGGTGTCTGTTTTTATAGATCTGAAAGTAGAAAGTAGAAATGGTGAGAGTATGACTCCAGTGGTTTTTCACTTGCGGGAAAAAATCTTTCATCATGAAAAGGGATCTGTTTTCCCTAGAGCCTGGATAATTTCTCTCAGCTTTGGCTTGATTTTTATAATGAATAGTTTAAACCCAAATTACAAGTTTAAATTAAGAGCTCTTAATCTAAAACTCTTTTAGTCCTAGCAAGAAATAATTTCAGGGATTCAAGTGCTGTTGAAATTACTAGTCACATATTTTATTATGGTTAATCAGAGCTACTATTAAGAGAGAGGTAGTAATATATATTTTCCTTTGCTAAGATCAGCTGGTGAAACTGTAGTTCTCACCCGGGTGCAATGCACTTGCTAATTATCCAATCATCCAGACAAAGACTTACCAGAACCAGGCAGGTTGTGGCAGCTCCTGTTGTGGGGTTCCCAAGCAAATAAGAGTGTTGTAGACAGTGTGACCTATTTGCCATTAAATTTGCTGACCTATTCTAACTGCTGCCAGTTTTGAGAGGCAGCACTATTATTTCTCTGTTTGAATACCTTGCTTTTAGTTGAAATACAAGTAACAATGTTCTCAGGGATAGGAAATGAGATTCATGAGCTATTCCCTATAATCCTTTCTTTTATTACCCTGGAGTTGCACACATCAACTCATTTATTACTGCCACTGGGTTAATCTTCACGTTTTGAGAACACTCAAGTATTAGTTGCATTTTATAGGTGAATAAAAGAAGATACTACAACATCAAATAGTAGCATGTAGATACAACTAATCCAGTGACATAAACTATTTGCTTCCAGTTGATCTCATTTTAGCTGTGTGTGGTTCACATAACACCCTAATAGTTTATGTATTTCTGTGATGGATCTTGACTCTTGCAGTATTTGTGATGTCTCCAGTCGCTTCTTTAATCTCTAGGGAGTGAAACTTGGCCAGTATGCTGGTCTTCCCATATGGGCGCCGGTTCTAGTCCCGGCCGCTCCTCTTTCGATCCAGCTCTCTGCTATGGCCTGGGAAAGCAGTAGAAGATGGCCCAAGTCCTTGGGCCCTACACACATGTGGGAGACACAGAAGAAGCTCCTGGCTCCTGGCTTCGAATCAGCGCAGCTCCGACCGTTGTGGCCAATTGGGGATTGAACCATTGGATGGAAGACATCTCTCTCTCTCTCTCTCTCTCTCTCTCTCTCTGCCTCTCCTTTCTCTGTGTAACTCTGACTTTCAAATAAATAAATAAATCTTTAAAAAATAGATTGGACAATGTTTTCTGATACTGAAAGATCACAGTAAGATTTACAAGGAGGAAATTCATAATCTACAAAGGGTACCCCAGATAATTCTTGTAAATATCAAATAAGATACAGAACATGCAAGTAATCCCTAAGCTGGACATTACTACACAATTGTCACAAAGCATGTATATTGAATGTAGCCAGAAAAACTTTAATTAAGGGCTTATTAGGGTATAACTTTTTCAGGAGTTGTGGGACAGAGAAAAGTCCTCCTGGGAACACCTGGGAAGCTGTGGTTTGGGAAAAGTTTTCAGGAGCAATCAAAAGGTAACTGCATATGTGGAAGATTGAGACGTGTTTTCCTCTGGGTATTTCTCAGGACTAGACTCACATAGCATACATGTATTTAGTGGGAGTTTGTTATTGGGAAGCTGGGCTGTGAGAAGTATGAGATCATGACCTTCAGATGGCCCAAACAAGAGGCGAATGGAAGTCGATAACATTGTACTTTGCTTTTTCTTTCCTGGGTCTTACACACATAGTGAGTCTAGAAATTCACTCTCCTTTTTTTCACCTGTTGTTAACTAGCCTGATGTCTGTGCATGTTCCTGAGAAAAATTGCCCCAAGAATAGCATTTAGTTTGTATATAACTATTATCCACTAGATGTACCATAATGTTGGCATAAAGAACCCCTTGGCAGTAAGTGCTAGTAACCATGACTGTGGCTAAGCACATATGGAAAAAGTATCTTTGGATATTCTGCAGTTATTCAAATAGTCTTGAAAACAGACAGAATTGATTGTTTTAACTGGAATGTCTGACCTACTAAGTACAATTTTTATTCCTGCAGAGAATTAAACAAACAAAAAAAACATATGGAGAAACTATTATTTTTAATTTTACCTTAAATAACTAAAGCTGTGTGGTACTTTACATTTTGATGGTATTTTATAATCATTTAAAAACTGTAAGTCTTGATTTTGATGAAAAATTTGAGATATTGATCTCATTTTTTAAAAGGTTTACTTATCAATTTGAAAGGCAGTGTTTTACAAACACACATACACACACAGATATATATATATATATATATATATATATATATATATATATGACTGCAACAGCCAGGAGCCAGGAGCTTCTTCCAGGTCTCCCATGTGGGTATAGAAGCTCAAAGATTTGGACCATCTCTAGTGCCCTCCCATGTGCATTAACAGGGAGCTGGATCAGAAGTGGAACAGCTGGGATTCGAACCAGCAACCACATGGAATGTCGACATCACAAGCAGCAGCTTAACCTGCTATGCCACAATATTGGCCCCAAATGTGCTTTAATTTTTTTGGTGTAGGTTGAAATCATATGAAAGGGAAGTCCTACTAAATTTTTTTTTTTTGACAGGCAGAGTGGACAGTGAGAGAGAGAGAG
Source organism: Lepus europaeus (assembly GCF_033115175.1). NCBI lineage: Eukaryota > Metazoa > Chordata > Mammalia > Lagomorpha > Leporidae > Lepus > Lepus europaeus. The sequence goes on from NC_084829.1 coordinate 120,533,762, forward strand.
ACAGAGAGAAAGGTCTTCCTTTTTCGTTGGTTCACCCTCCAATGGCCGCCGCGGCCGGCGCACTGCGGCTGGCGCACCTCACTGATCTGAAGGCAGGAACCAGGTGCTTCTCCTGGTCTCCCATGGGGTGCAGGGCCCAAGCACTTGGGCCATTCTCCACTGCCTTCCTGGACCATAGCAGAGAGCTGGCCTGGAAGAGGGGCAACCGGGACAGAATCCGGCGCCCCAACCGGGACTAGAACCCGGTGTGCCAGTGCTGCTAGGCGGAGGATTAGCCTGCTGAGCCACGGTGCCGGCCTAGTCCTACTAAATTTTAGTTAAATTCAAGACTCAAAGATATATGTATACTGAATAATGAACATGTATACAGAATTCCTTGTTTTTTTCCTGTAAGAATTAAAAATGATAATTAGCTAAATAACATGCAGAAAAATCAAATAAGGCAGATGGATTTTTTTAAAGATTTATTTTTTATTTGCTTGAAAGGCAGAGTTACAGAGAAAGGAGGAGAGACAGAGAGAGAGACATCATCCATCCATTCACTGGTTCACTCCCTAAATAGCTGCAACAGGCCCGCGGATGGGCCAGGCCGAAGCCAGAAGTCTAGAGCTTCTTCCAGATCTCTCACGTGGGTACAGGGGCCCAAACACTTGGGCCATCTTCTGCTTCTTTCCCATGTGCATTAGCAGGGTTGCTGGATAAGAAGTGGAGCAGCTGGGTCTCGAACAGGCACCTATATGAGATCCAGCACTACAGGCAGAAGCTTAACCTGCTGCACCACAATGCTGGCCCCAACAGATGGACTTTGATACAATTTTTTTTTTTGATGATTCATAACTACCATCATAGCTAGTGGTGTATGATGAGAAGGCTGGGGAGTTTTTCCAATAACATATGAAAATCAGAATTGGTGTTATAAACATGGATTTTTTTAACTAGAAAAATAGTCTCCTTTTTGCAGAATTCTTGCTTGATTTTTGCCGAATTGTCTTTTTTTGAAGATTTATTTATTTTAATTGAAAGGCAGAGTGAGAGAGAGAGAGCAAGAGAGAGAGAAAGAGGGAGAGGCTGAGAGAGAGAGGTCTTCCATCCATTGGTTAACTCCCCAAAGGTCACAATGGCCAGAGCTGGGCCAGTCCAAAGGCAGAAGCCAGGAGCTTCTTCTGGATCTCCCATGTGGATAAAGGGGTCCAAACACTTAGGGCACTTTTTTTTTCTTTTCTTTCTTTCTTTTTTTTTTTTTTTCTGCCTTCCCAGGCACATTAGCAGAGAACTGGATGGGAAGTGGAGAAGCCAGGACTCGAACCGGTGCCAATATGGGATGCCTGAACAACAGATGGTGGCTTTACCTGGTACGTCACAGTGCTGGACCTCCAAGTTTTCTTTATTAGCCTGAATATAACTTGAAGTCTAATTTTCAGCCACTCTTTTGATTTCTCTCAAGTTTCTGGAATAGACTTTAAGTTATATCATGAGATGACAATTCCTGAAAATCAAATTACTAGCTTCCTAAAAGCACTTTATTTTTTTGCACACAATTTTTAAAGAACAAAAACCTATAATGACAAAGCAGTCTCAGGTGGTGAACATGCTTGTAAGAGTAATTTCCAAAGCACATTCTGGGGTCAGTGGCTTATCTAATTCAACTCCTTCAGCTAAGAGAATAACATGAAAATTATTGCAAGAGATTATGGACGTTTGACAACACTACATAGTTGAAAATCAAAGATGACTAAGAAAAGTGTGTCTTTAAGTTAACTTGACTAATATTTGAAGGCAAGAACCTGCTCTCACTTCACCCTCCATGTTTCAGAAAGCCCTTGAATGCTGCACAGGCGATGTGGAAATACCCTGATTACCTAGCTTTGAGGCTTTCCACACGCAGGAGCATCGGTCAGACAAATAGGACTGCTAATAAATATGAACACATAAAATAAGGACTTATTATAGGAGTTTGATCTTATAGAACAACTGTGGGTGTTGTTTACAAAGTTTATGTGAAGCTCTTGTTTCTGTGTCTGGTGTGGAATCTGAAGTTCACATAAAAGGCAATCCCAAGAGGGAGATGGACATGAAGTGGGAGAAGCAAAGAAAAGCAGGAGCCTGTGAAACTAAGGTGGAAACCACAGGAAGGACTAGAACTCCTGTCTGTCTCTGTCTCTGCCTCCAAACCTCTAACTTCTTGGGTGGGAAACTTTCGCAAGAAAACCTGGGGTCCTTTGCCTGGGAGCTAAACATGCACTTGACTCAGAAGCCTGAGAAGCTGAGTCGGAAGACCCAGCAGGAGCCTGAGTGCTCACTGCCCAGCTGCTGCACCACACCGATCCTGTGAGTTTAGCAGATAAGTGCTGGTGTGTGTGAGTTGCAACAGTGCCTTTTTCCCTGGAATGACTTCCTGAGGCATGCCCCTTTCAAATCTTGTGCAAAATGTTCTTTGTGGCTCATGTTAATTCTAAACTATGCCAAGAAAGGCAGGTATAAAAATTGAAGTTCCATTTTAACTAAGTTGACATAATATAAATCCATCACAGCCTAACCTGGGTGTACATGGCATTCAATACATATCCTTTAACAATGTTAACTTCCAAATGAAGATAATAGAACAATGCTTCCACCTAATACAACCTAATTAGGCCTTAAACAATTATAAACATACTAACACTCCCCCAATGAAGATAGGAAATCCCTTTATCTTTTGGTGATTTTCATTCTTTTCTAGCTGAGTCACATTTGTCCTTTGAAACAAAATAACTTACATATGGACCATAATGTTAAATACTGTTCAGTCCCAAAGTTCCTGCAGTATATTATTTTTCATCACCTTGGAAGCGCTAAGAGATTCCCCAGAGGATCTTCTATCTTCTCAACTTATTGCTTCCTCCCATCATTCTGAAGTAGTAATTTATTTTCCTCTTGATATTAGCATTGGTCAACTCAACCACTGTACGTTGATTCTCTGATGTAAGAAGTCTAAAAAGGCCTGGTACAAGTCTAACTTTCCAGTGCAATGGTATCACTGCCGTGTCTCACTGATGGCAGCCTTCCTCCTTTGGAAGTTAAGACCTCCCTTCAGGCAAAAAAGATCAAAGTGCAAATTTTTTATTAGTGGATCATTAGTGGTAATGAATCAGTCCATTTATACCTATTGATTTCCAGACCCCTGAGTTGTGACCAGAGGAGAAACAGAATCATATTTGTACTAGTGTCTGAGAATTCTCACATATACTCTGTTCCAGAGACCCTTACCATCCTGCAAGGAGTTGCTACCCTGCTGGCACCAAAACCCAAACTTCAAAAATCCATTCCACTATTTGTCCAGCAAACCACTTCAGAGTGACAGGGAATATGATAAGACCACTAAATTCCATGAGCATAAGCTTACTGCTACATTTTACAGGTTGCCAAATGATTTTCATTTTTATGTTTGAGGACGATTGGGCAGCCCAAGAGGTGACTTAACTGCTGAGCCAAATGCTAAGCACTTGGCTCAAGATACAGATGCTAGGGTGGTCCAGCCGAAGCTAGAGATGCTCTTGGCCCAGCTGCTGCCTCTTGCCATTCTGTAAGGCCACAGATAAACACAGGTCTGCATAAGATAGGGGCTGGAGTCATGATGCCATCATTCCATGTGGGAGTGTCATTAGAGTCCCAGTTACTCTGCTTCTGATCCTGCTTCTTGCTAATGTACCTGAGAAGGCAGCAGAATATGGCCCAAGTTCTTGGGTCCCTGTCACCCTGTGAGAAACCAGAAGTTCCTGGCTCCTAGCCATGTGGGGAATGAATCAGAAGAAGGAAGACTTCTGTCTCTTTCTCTTTCTCTCTCTCTCTCTTTGTCATTCTGTTTTTTTTAAATACTACTAATAATAGTAATCACAGATATGCATAAGATTCATCAAGCCCTTGCTGACCTTGTGAATGTAAGGGAATACAGTCAGTCTTTTTCTTCTGGCTTTCTGTGCAAAATATTTCCTGTGTACCATGATAACTAAGAATAAGTAGAGAAAAAAATTCTGGGGAATGTAGTTCCAGTTTATCCAAGTTGATGCTAGTCAAACTCTTAGCACCAGAATGGCTTTGATCCCAGCTGTAGACATAACAAAAATGTTTTAGAGCAAGAAAGCCCCAGAATGCCTAACACAAAGAAAATATTTGTAAAGAGAAGAAAGCTCAAACAAGAATTTCTTCCCATCTATTTCATCAATAAGAAAAGAAAATTGCTATGGTGGGCTGGTGAAGTTCAGAAAATTCTACATTTGTGAGGTGAAAGCCAAGAGAGCAGCCAAAACAGCTGAAGACAGAACAGCTAAGGAAAAGAGGAAAAACAGACGCGATGTGTTGGAGGCAGCAAGCAGAGGTGTGTGCCCAGAGCAGGAGTCACTGGTGATGAGCAACAAGCAGCACCTGTCAACAGAGAAGCATGGTAGTGACCAGAAGTCAGAAAAAGAACAGTTTTTCTCACTAATTGGGCAAATGTCTTTTGGGCCTCATTTGGTTGTCCCTGGAGGGAAGGCGAATGGGGTCCTCATTCTTATTATGTGTTACAATGGCAGCATATGGCTCCCAAAGAACTGTGTTCAGGATCCTTGTTACACACATGGCACTAACGAAAAGTAAAATTTACTTGTTTGAAACTACTCCCTCCTCAATATTCCAGCTTAAATAGTTTTATTAGAATTTGGCTAGCTTCAATCTGTTTCTTTTCATATCCATAATAATAGCTATCATAATTAATTTATTAGTGTAAAAAAAGAACACTTATATACACAACCTTATAAATGACATTTTAAAGGTCACATAGAATTTTTGCTCCGTCTTTTGGTTGCATTTGAGCCAAACTGTCTCAAAAATTTTAGTGAATTTGCATATCATAAAGCAGTGTATCTCCTTCAAAGAGTCCAAGGAACTCAAAACATCTTTTTTTTTTTTTTTTTTTATTTGAAAGGCAGAGTCACAGAGAGAGATAAGGAGAGGCAGAGACAGCTTCCATCCACTGGTTCACTCCCCAGATGGCTGCAATGGCCAGAGCTGGGCGAGACTGAAACCAGGAGCTAGGAGCTTCGTTTGGGTCCCCCATGTGGGTGGCAGGGAACCAAGCACTTAGGCAATATTCCTCGGCTTTCTCATGCACATTATCAAGGAGCTGTACTGGAAGTGGAACAGCCAGGACTAGAACAAATACACCTATGGGATGCCAGCATCATAGGTGGCAGTTTAATCCACTGTGCCACAATGCTGGCCCCTCATACCTTTTTGAAAATTACATGATATAAAGGTACTAATACTTACTAATTTAATTTTTAAAGAATTTTTAAAGTTTCTTTTAAACATTACTCTAAAATCCAAATCTTTTAATTCCAGGAAAAATCCTGCAGCAAACAACAGCAATAGTGTAAGCTCCTCTTTAGAAAATCGTCGCTGCATTTTCCTCAGATACATGAGTTAGTCAAGACTCAGGGAGGGGAATGGTCATTAACTAAATACAGGAAGATCAGTTAGACCAGAGGCCAGATCTCAGTCACCTGGGAGTAGTGGGACACTAGACGAGACTCTTGACTCCACTTAAACCTATCTTCTTCATCTGTTAAATAAAGAATCCTCATAGTTATCTCATAAAGTTGTAATAAAGATTAAACACAGTTTATGTCTGATGCAATACATACTAGATGCTATTATTAGCAGCATATAATTGAGAAAAATCCATAAAATCACTCCAAATTAGTGTCCATTTTAATAATTTGCATTATAGTTGGTAATTCTCAGAGGAAAAATTTGGACTGTTTTTTTAATTTAAAGATTTATTTTTTATTTTTTAATTTTTATTTATTTTTTATTTTTTTTTTTGACAGGCAGAGTGGACAGTGAGAGAGAGACAGAGAGAAAGGTCTTCCTTTTGCCGTTGGTTCAACCTCCAATGGCCGCCGCGGTAGGCGCGCTGCGGCTGGCGCACCGCGCTGATCTGAAGCCAGGAGCCAGGTGCTTATCCTGGTCTCCCATGGGGTGCAGGGCCCAAGGACTTGGGCCATCCTCCTCTGCACTCCCGGGCCACAGCAGAGAGCTGGCCTGGAAGAGGGGCAACCGGGACAGGATCGGTGCCCCAACCGGGACTAGAACCCGGTGTGCCGGCGCCGCAAGGTGGAGGATTAGCCTAGTGAGCCACAGCGCCGGCCAATCTCACTAGTCCAAGTGATCAATTTCGGTTCACATTCGATGGCTTGGATAGGTCTAAGAAACAAAGGGATCACACAAACAAGACAAGTGTCTGCTAATACTAACTGATAGAATCAAAAAGGAGAGAAAGATCCAGCATGGGAAGTGGGATACACAGCAGACTCATAGAATGGCAGATGTCCTAAACAACACTCTGGCCTCAGAATCAGCCCTTAAGGCATTCGGATCTGGCTGAAAAGCCCATGAGAGTATTGTAGGCATGGAAAGCCAAGATACCATGGAAAAGAAAAAAAGAAGAAGACCTAAATGAAAGATCTCTGTTAGTGAGATCCCAGTGGAAAGAACGGGGCCATCAAAGAAGGAGGTACCTTTCTCTGAAGGGAAGAGAGAACTTCCACTTTGACTGTGACCCTATCGGAATAAGATCAAAGTCAGCGAACCCTAAAGGCTTCCATAGCCCTGGCAACTCATGACTAGAGCCTAGGGAGATTACTGACGCCATGAACAGGAGTGTCAAATTGTTAAGTCAGCAACAGGAGTCACTGTGTACTTACATCCCATGTTGGATCTGTCCTTAATGTGTTGTCTAATGTGCAGTGATGCTATAACTAGTACTGAAACAGTATTTTTACACTTTGTGTTTCTGCGTGGGTACAAACTGATGAGATCTTTACTAATTATATACTGAATCGATCTTCTGTATATAAAGATAATTGGAAATGAAAAAAAAAAAAACCCTGGTGTTAAATTGGAAATGGCATAGAAAATTAATTAATTTTTAAAAAAATATTATGTAGGATCTCTGCCTTTAATGTGCTGTACACTCTTATTTAATGCTATAACTAGTACTCCAACAGTATTTTTTTTTTCACATTGTGTTGCTATATGGGGGCAAACTGTTGAAATCGTTACCTAATTTATACTAAACTGATCTTCTGTATATAAAGAGAATTGAAAATGAATCATGATGTGATTGGAAGGGGAGAGGGAGCGGGAAAGGGGAGGGTTGTGGGTGGGAGGGAAGTTTTGGGAGGGGGAAGCCATTGTAACCCATGAGCTGTACTTTGGAAATTTATATTCATTAAATAAAAGTTTAAAAAAAAGATTTATTTTTTATTTATTTGAAAGGCAGTTATGGAGAAAAGGTGGAGAGAGACAAAGAGAGAGCTATCTCCAGTCCTCTAGTTCTCTCCACAGATGCCTGCAAAAGCTAGTACTGGGCCATGCCAAAGCCAGGAGCCCAGAACTCAATCTCATCTGGGTGGCAGGGACCCACTTCCTTAGGTTGTCATTGCTGCCTCCCAGGGTACGTGTTAATAGGAAACTGTAACCTGGAGTGAGCTGGGACTCAAATGCTGGCCCTCTAGCATGGGAGTCAGGCATCCCAGATGGTGGTTTGACCACTGTACCAAATCCTCACTCTTTCCCCCATATTATTAATAAGAAAAATAAAGCCATTGCTTTAAAATAGAGAAGTGTGTAACCGTAACTTTTAAAAGTTGAAGTCCATAACTGTGAAGTATTTGATATCTGTGGAAATTACTGACTGTTCTCCCTAAATTTGTAAAGATACTCAAAACAATGGTATAAAAAAATACTCTTTGGAACTAGAGGAAGATTTAAGAGAAAGTGGGGAGAAAGGTAGATATGGGAAGGAACCAAGCTATGGATATTTTTATTTATTTTTTAAAGTCGTTGCTTGTTAATCTTAATCATGTCATCCTTACTACTAATCCTATCATAGTTCCCTGTGCTCATAAAAATTACTCTGAAAAATATCAAATATTGTAGAGACTTATTTATGTGTATTCTACTGAAAATTTGTACCATTTTCAAAAGGCAATAGTTTAAAAATTTGAGATGTGCTTTGAAAATCTTCCCCTGGAATGTTGCTTTAAATCAACTTTCCATTTAGCTTCCTTTTTAAAAAAAAATAAAAGATTTATTTATTTATTTGAAAGGTGAATTAGAGAGAGAGATTGAGAGAGAGAGAGAGAGAGAGAGAGATATCTTTCATCTGCTGGTTCACTCCCCAAATGGCCACAATGGCTGGTGCTTAATCAGGTGGAAGCCAGGAGCTTCTTCTATGTCTCCTAATGGGTGGCAGGGGCCCAAACACTTGGTCCAACTTCTGCTGCTTTCCTAGGACATTAGCAGGGAGCTGGATTGGGAGTGGAACAGCTCTTGAACCATAGTGCAGGTCCTTCCTTTCTATTTTCGATGTATGTACTTATTGATAATCTAGAGTTTATTTGTAGCAATCAACAAATTCATGAAAATGACAGATTGCATTCTGCAGAATGCTTATGCTTCTCTATCCTGAACCGAGTTTGTATGTATAATTCTGGTCAACCACAGTGTATCATGACCTTGTTTATAACACTTAATGTGAATTGTTTCATAAATGTTCTTTGTCCTTGTTTCTACATAAATAGTCACTGCCGCAGATGTGTGGAATTTTTGAAAAACAGTACCTACATGGTGTGTTTCTAGAGCCTTGGCCAGAATCTCTCACAATTATTCTTAACCTGAGATCATCTGGGAGAGATTGTGCAGATTCAGCCGTGGCCTGGGCTTGTCTGTCACCAATTCCCTCCCTGTGTTTTTTCTGGTAGTATAAATGAGGGCAAAAAGAAAACTTTCAATACACTCTAGTTACCCCTGACAGCATAGATTTTCTGCATTCATTTGATCTTTACTTAAAAAAATTTAATAACGTTATTTTGAGAAATTAGATGTCCATGAAAAATTGGTAACAAGGGAATGATGCAATACATTTCAGTGAGATAAGATCATAAGCAAGCCCATAGTGCCTCTAAGTAAAAACAACTGATTAATCAAGGTTAAATTAAATATACCTGTCCACAAACAGCCCGATTTTCCAGTTGGACTTCTTCACATTGTTGTCATCTGTAAAATGGGATATTCTATTATTCTAGATAATGGATTATTCTGGATATTTCCAAGCTAGCCATTAGAAAGTGTTTCAAGGGTCATAGTTCTAAAATATATTTTAGTTTCATCTGTCTTGGTAAACAGAGTACATTTAAGATTACTTAATTTTATTATTAGAGACAGATTATTGTTCTATTCAAAGGAGAAAAATTATCTCAGTTTTCTTATATTGGAGAATCTCATTGAATTGGTATGGATGAAATCAGAAAAGGAAAGACTCAGACTATTGCTAGGAAAATAAAATGACATTGATGACCTTGTGCAGTTGGCTGGCTGGGACTTTCAAGAGACTGTTGAGGATTCCCAATAGCATTTTACGTGGGATTTTGCAGTACCTGGGGAGTTACATCATGTCGTTTTATTTTATCTGCTTGATTTTGTTGCTTTTGTTGTTGTTGTGCCATTCCTTTTTCTTTTTAAAAAGGGCCATGCAAGATATTTTTTAAAAGATTCATTTTTTTATTTATTTGGAAGGCAGAGATACAGAAAGAGGGAGGGAGAGAAGGAGGGAGGGAAGGAGGCAGAGAGAGAGAGTGAGAAAGAGAGTTAGGCCAAAACCAGGAGCCTGGAACTCCATCTGGCTCTCCCACATGGGTGGCAGGAGCCCATGCATGTGGGCCATCTACCACTGCTTTTCCAGGTGCATTAGCAGGGAGCTGTATCGAAAGTGGAATGGCCAGGACTTGAACTGGTGATCATGTGGAATGCTGGCATTGCAGGCAGGGGCTTAATCCATTGGGCCACAACACTCACGCCCTGAGAGATATTTGAATCTGTGATCTTCATTCATGAAAAATAATTCTCTGTATAAAATCTTATATAAACACTATCTTCTGCAATCCTCAACACTGTGTTATGAGCTGTAACTTAATAATACACTTTGAAGCTCCGTGTAGGCCCAGCGAACTAATTGTTTTGCTTTAGATATTGAAGCTAATAAGGGCAATCAGAGTACTTAAATCCTGATCTAACAACGTAGTCAATATTGTTTTCATTACATCACAATGCAAAGGAAAAGCAGTTTTCTTCCAAGTCTTTTGCTTTGCTTGTGTATTGTCACCATTGCAGACTTCCAACTTTTTATCTTTCTGCTTGCATCATCAATTACGAAGTTTTTTTTAAAAAAATATTTATTTTATCGGAAAAGCAGGCACTCCCTCTACACAAACACACACAGAAACAGACAGTAGCAGAGACAGAGCTCCTATCTGCTGGTTCATTCTCCAAATGCCCACAGCAGCCAGGGCTGGCCCAGGCCAAAGCCAGAAGTCCAGAACTCAGTCTGGGTCTCTCACATAAATGACAAGGATCCTATCAGTTGAGCCAACACCTACTGCCCTCAGTGTACACATTAAGGGGAAACTGGAATTGAGAGCAGAGTAGAATTGTAACCCAAGTACTTTGTCATGAGATGCTGGTGTCCCAACCACATCCTAACCACTATATCAAATACCTGCCCCCAGTTCCCAAGATTTTCTTATAATTTTGACCTACATCTTCACTCACATCTATGTGGTTGTGTGTTTACTTCATTTTATTACTTTAGGAAGAAGATTCTTGCTTTTGCATTGCCCTACACACTACTTTTCTAATTATGCATCTCTATAGTTTTTGTGTGCCTACTGTTTAAGAATTTATATTTTCTCATTTACTTTCACTTTATTTGAGATAGAGAGAGAGAGAGAGATTTTCCATTTGCTATTTCACTTCTCAAATACCTCCAGGAGCCAGGGCTGGGCCAGGCTGAAGCAAGAGCCAACAGCCCTGAACTCCATCTGGGTCTTCACATGTGTGGCAGGGACCAAAGTGCTTGAGCCATCACCTGCTGAGTGTACATTATCAGTAAGCTGGATCAGAAGTGGGCAGTGGGAACTTGAACTAGTACTCTGACATTGACTGTGAGCTTCCCAAGTGACATCTTAATTCCTGTTCCAAATGTCCTCCCTTTTGTTTTAAATACATAGATTATCTGTAAATGTTTATATACAAAAAAAAAAAAAAAAAAAACCCTGGAAGAAATGATTGTATTTGGAGAAGTGAGTTGAGTGGCTGGGTGAGAAAGAGACCTATTTTTCTTTGCATAACTTTTGTTCCTTGTGAATATTGTACTATTTGTGCATTTTATCAATTGAAAAATTTAAAAAATCTTTGTGCTGTGTATATATGATTGATAAAGATTGTTAGAAACTGGTTGTAGTTTTACAAATTCAAAAAAGAAATGAAAAAATTTTCACTCATGACTATGCTCTTTATTCTTAGGGTCACTGTGATACTGGATTTCATTAGGTACCAGATAATCTAAATTCTTTTGCACACATGCACACAAGAAACATTCAACAACTGCAACACAGAATTTTCAAAGTATAAGATATGCTATAGATCTTGTAAGCATTATAGTTCAATGACGTTATTATTCATTTTTAAAAGTCATATTTTAGGGATATAGAGCAATTCTTTCAAAAATGATTTATTTATATATTTATTTCAAAGAGACAGAGAGGGAGAGACAGAGATCTCTTCATCTACTGCTTAACACCAAAAATACTTGCAACAGTTGGAGCTGGGCCAGGACAAAGCCATGTTCCTGGAATTCCGGTCAAGTTTTTGGGCCATCATCTGCTGCCTCCCAGGAACATCAGCAAGAAGCTGGAATGGAAGCTGAAGTGGACTCCAAACCAGGCACTTGATGCAGGATATGGGTGTCCCAAGCGGGGACTTAAGCTGCTACACCACAACATCTGCCTCAATGCATTTATTTACTTATGTATTTATTTATTTGGTTAGTTATGGAGAAACTTCTAGCTATGATTGGCAGGACCAAGAAAAATACTTGTCTTTGGACTCTGTTCAACATAGATTCTTATATGGCATATGACAGGGTTGGCAAATGAGATTAAGTTATAGGGGAAAAAAAGGTACCTGGAGAAATGATTATCATTCTCTCCTTAAATACCATAGATCTTCTTATGATACTATCTTGGAAAGTAATTAAATGAAAGTGGATTTACATCAAGAAAATAATTTGCTTGATTTTCTGAAGGTCCTAATTCCGGGAATTCTTTATTTAACCATATGACAATTTAGAAAATGACAAATATGCTTTAGGTGATGATTATTACTGTCTATTAAGTTGTTTATATGTGTACATATGTAGATTTTTTAAATTTATTTTTTATTTTTTAAAATGTTTTTAAAGAATTTATTTATTTATTTGAAAGTCAGAGTCACACACAGAGAGAAGGAGAGGCTGAGAGAGGTCTTCCATCCACTGGTTCACTCCCCAATTGGCCACAATGACCGGAGTTGTGCCCAAGTGAAGCCAGGAGTCTGGAGCTTTTCCCAGTCTCCCACGCTGGTGCAGGGGCCCAAGGACTTGGGCCATCTTCTACTTTCTTTCCTAGGCCATAGCAGAGAACTGGATCAGAAGTGGAGCAGCCAGGACTCAAACCAGAGCCCATATAGGATGCCAGCATTGCAGGCGGTGGCTTTACCCACTATGCCACAGCGCTGGCCTTGTGGATTTTAAAAGTCAATCATTCTGGGTCCAGCACCCAGTCCTTGGGCCCCTGCACCCATTTGGGAGACTCAGAAGAATCTCTTGGGTCCTGACTTTGGATCGCCACAGCTCCAGCCGTTTTGGCCATCTGGGGAGTGAACCAGTGGATGGAAGACCTCTTTCTATCTCTCTACCTCCGCCTCTCAATAACTCTGCTTTTTTTTTTTTTATAATCAAAAAGTTTATTGTGCTCATTATACAAAGAGTAAGAAAGTCTTTTGTTCCTAATGCAAGAGTCTCATGTTTTATGACAATATCCATAAAATTCAGTGGTTAACTTCTTAGGTTTCAAGTAGGAAAAATCCTGAAGCTCTTTATAGTTCTTGACAATGAATCTTAAAGAAAGGATTAAACTGTAAAAAAATCATAAAGGGATGGAAAGTCATCTCAATCTAAAAAAAATAATAATACAAGTACATAATTTGGCTATTAGGGTTCAAAGAACAGACCACTTTGATTAGAGTTAAATATCCTAGAATGAAACTAAGACAATGTAAACAATGTTAATTTCATGTAGTTTAATAAGTAGTCTTGTACTTAATCCAAGAAAATCTAAAGAGTCATTGTTATAAAATGAAGATTGTATCCACACAAAGTCGTTATGCTCCAATCATGATGGTATTAGGATGTAGGGCTGGTGGGAGGCAACGATGTCAAGAGTGCTCCTGAGTGGGACCCCAGACGAGTCTCTTGCTCTGCTTTCAGCAATGTGAGGACAGAGTAAGACTTCAGCTACCTAAAACCTAGCAGAAGGGTCATGTCATGTTTCCTCCATCTGTTTTTCAGATAAATAAATCTTTAAAGAAAAAAACAATCATTCTACATTATCACAACACAATCATCATCATAAATTGACAATGGACAGTGATTTTCATGATTGCTAACAATATAACAGCAAATATAACAGCAAAGCCCATTGAATAACCATTTATTTTTAAAAAGGGGTTAAACTGCTGCTTGCAATACTGGCATCTCATCTGGGAGCTGGTTAGAATCCTGGCCGCTCTGCTTCCAAACTGGCTCCCTGAGAAGGTGTTTGGGAAAGCAGTGAAAGATAGCCCCAGTCTTTGGGTCTCTGCATCCATGTGGGCAACCCAGATGAAACTCTTGGTTCCTGGCTTCAGCCTAGTCCAGACCAGGCCAATGTGGCCATTTGGAGAGTGAACCAGTGGATCTTTCTCTCTCTGCCTCTCCCTCTCTCTGTAACTCTGCCTTTCAAATAATCTTTTTTTTTTTTTTAAAAGGTGTTCAGAGTTCAATAATCAGCAAGAAGAAATAACTTCCTTAGATAAAAAGTCAATCATTTATTTTACCTAGCTTAGGTATTTTCTGGCCATTAAAAAAAAAAAAATTCTTTTACCTAGCATGAAATTTAAAGCCATCAAACTTGTGGAACAAAGTGTATGCAACTTTGTCTTCACATTCTGTTGATATTTCTCTTTGTGGTGGGTTCTTTGGTCATTTTCTCCTGTGGTCGCCTTTAACAAATGAGCCATTCTCATTATGATAGGAATATTATCCATAAATAAGAAAATCATCTATAAGATTTGCTTTATAGGATGATTCATTGACTTGGAAAAGAAATGTGGATGAATGCTGTGACTTTTCACATTCGTATGCTCCCATACATCAGCACTAGGCAACCCTACCTATATCCCACAGATCCTGCTTTTAAAATCATCTTTGTGTGTTGAGGGAAACTCATCTTTGTGCATGGTTTTGAACTACTGTGTTATGTCACAGTCTGAGTTTACTCTTACCTTCTGGCTAAGCTAAACTTTCAGTCTAATTTTTTTTTCACTTTTCTCATTTGGATGTACTCTACCAGTTTTATTAAGGATATTCTTGAAATAATTCTCAACTTTTACAAAAGTTGATGTCATCATTTAATCCAGTTTTATAAACATTTATTTCATAATAGTTTTATATTTCTGAAACAAAATTTGTAAGGTAGTAATACAGAGTTCGTATATACTCCTCATCTAATTTTTTGAAACTCTCATGTTAGTATATTTGTCACATTTAATGAACCACACCTAGCTTCCCCTGTTTTTTAAATCAAACTCCTTTTATTCCTTCCACCCCAGCCTCTGGTAATTCAACAGTCTGTGTTCAGACTGAGTTTGTTTGTTTGTTTGTTTTTAATTTTAGTTCTCACATCTAAGGGAGAACATGTGGTATTTGTCTTTCTGTGTCTGGCTTATTTCACTCAGCATGATGTCTTCCAGTTTCATCCATTTTGTTGCTATAAACTTCCCTCATAATATTGCTTTTGCTGTGTCTCCCAGGTTTTGGTATGTTGTGCTTTCATTTTCATTCGATAAAATAATATTTTTATTTCCTTTCAAACTTCCTCAGTGAGCCACTGATCATTGATCAGTAGCATGCTGTTTAAGTTCCATATATTTGTACATTTTCTATTGTTTTTGTTGTTGATTTCTGATTTTATTCCTTTATGGTATGAGAAGATCCACGGGATGATCAATCTTTTAAAATGTACTGAGGTGTGAATTTGGAAAACTGGAACGCAGTTAGGTTCTTCCTGGTTCCTGTAGGCTGTGTTTCAGTGACCCTCAGGAATACCAACAATGAGGTCCTGGCTGCAGGATACAGGGGGCTCTTTATCCAAGTCTCACAGCATGAGCGCCCTGAAGTCTGCAGCCGGAAGCAGAGGAAGGCAGGGCCCTTTACATTTCACAGGTGAATGCAAATTACTTCAGCGGTTCTAGAACTGGCATAGTTCCAGGGTCTATAGGGGACTGCCCTTAATTCCTGCAGGGCATGCAAGGGTGACACTGGAGCCTGGTGCTCTGGGCCCTCAGCCCTCTGGGACAAGAACTGCAGGGAGCTTTCTCATGTCTTGTCCTCTGGGATGGTATACGGGCTGCTGCTGGGACAAGCTCCAACAAGCCCCGAGGACCTAGCTAGATGGACAGAACAACAAGTGTGGCTCCAAGGCTTGTGTCTAGAACTCCCACTGCTGCAGGATTCATAGGAGCCCCTGCAAAGTGCCCTTGCTGTCGCTGCAGTTCCGCAGCTTCTTGGAAGCAGTTCTGGGCCTGGCAATTTGCGGGTGGAGCTCGGCGCTGTGGGTTCCTAGTTCGGAGCGAAGTTGTTACTCGGACACAAGTCAGTCCTCAGACTCGATTTAAAGTCAAGGAGGACTTGGAACTCTTCTGTATTCAGGCTGTTCTGTAGCCAGTGGCGCTTTTTGCTTCCTAGGAAAATGGCATCCCCCAGCAGGAGCGCTGGGGAAGAAGCTGTGGGCACTGGCTGAGGGCAGCGGGTTTTGTTTTTCCCTCTCTCTCTCTGTTGGCCTTTAGCGTCTCTGAGGTGTTTGTAGATCTCGCCGCCACCTCCTCTCGGTGTTCCCAGGCAGGGAGTCTGGATAGCAGTGGTGGGAGGCAGGGATGCTCTCTCTCTCTCTCTCTCTCTCTCTCTCTCTGCTGGTTTTCAGAGTCTCCGGTGGTTCCGGTCACGCTTTTACTGAAGTTTTCCTCAGACTATCTTCAGGAATTGTGGTTACTGTTCTGAGACTTTTTTCTGGGCTGAGGTGGATACACAGCCTCTCCATTCAGCCATGTTCTGACCAATCTTAATCCAGTTCTCTCAAATTTTCTAAAACCATTTTCTGTGCAACTCACAACTGACATTAGAAACTGAGAGAACAAGAGATTTTGGGACACAGGAACAACTCTGTGTTCTGACCACAATTTCTCAACAGTAGGTTTGAGTCAGTCCAGCTCACATCTAATTTCTTTGACTTTTCTCTTAGGTTAGGTCAGATACAATATATTTAGCAAAGGCTGTTATGTTACTTCATCTACTAAAATAATCTTGTGAAAATTCCAAGATAAAAATGCCCTAAGTGAAATTCTTTTCAAAATTTAGATATAGATAGTTAAATAATTTTGGCACTGAGATTTTTCTTTTTTTATTAAAACTTTTAATTTTTTTTACTTTTTTATT
Organism: Lepus europaeus; assembly: GCF_033115175.1. NCBI lineage: Eukaryota > Metazoa > Chordata > Mammalia > Lagomorpha > Leporidae > Lepus > Lepus europaeus. Next base: position 120,550,410 of record NC_084829.1, read on the forward strand.
TATATAAAGGGAATAAATTTTATGTTTCATATGTACAGTTTTAAGAGCATAATGATACTTTCCACTCTGCCTTCCTCCCTCCATTCCACCCTCCTTCTTCCTTTCTTATTTTCTTTTAATTTTTACAATGACTTATTTTCAATTGACTTTACAATCACAAGCTTAACCCTCCACTAAATACAGAGACAATTTATTTTAGTGCATTGGCATTTTCAAATGATTTTGTCAGCTTTTTTTAAAAAAATCAGTTTTTAAAAAATAGCTATTTGACACATATGCCATCTATTAAATAATGATTAATTAATGTCCAAAAGGAAAGAAGGAAACAAAGAAAATTTGCGGTTAAGTCATGACAGCTCTAGTTATTTTTATCAGCCTACGTTTGTGTAGTCGTAACCGTCCTCATTAGTAGAATATTCTCATTAGCCTGGTATGTTATTACACTATCCTCAGAGGTACTTCTGGGTGGGCAGCCAGCAGATGATGTAGCTTCTCAATTAAAAAATTTCAGTGCTCTTGGGTGTATATGGCAATCTCATTTTAGAAAGTTTTATTTTTCTAAGAAGTTTTTTTTTTTTTTTTAAAGGAAAACTGCCATTCTTCATCTGGACCATAGCATGCCAATTTAATCCTCTTTAAACCATAAATGTGTTTCAAGAACTGTCATGAATCTTTCATGTGATGGATTAAGGCTTTATTGGCCATGTTTTCCTCTATAATTTAAACTTGGTTTTGATGACGCCAATGATAATTTTAGCAATTAAGGAATCTTAATTGGTGTTTAGGCATGAATTTTTTAATATATTAAAACTTAGTGATGGACTAATAGTACTATACATTTCAGACAAAATTCATACCATCAAATCTAATATCCAGTAATTAAATTTGTATTCATCTAAAAAATTAGCATAATTCTTTTTATTTTTATGGGATGAAACTACTAGAATCTTCATTAAAGTAAATACATATACACAAGAATACTTCAAAAAGTTCATGGAAAAATAGAAATAAAATGAAAGTTTACTTTAGTGCAAAACTTAATATCTTGTATAGTTTTCTCAAAATATGCATTTTCCGTAAACATTTTGCAGATGCCCGACATGCATAGATTTCAAATTTTTGTACCAAAATACGTGTCTTTAAATTCATTTTCCCATGAACTGTTTGAAATACCCTCATATATGTCTATCTGTGTCCTCAGCCATGAGTGAACAAGCACCTATGATTTTTTTCCACTGTACTTGGTTTTGATTGCTAGTCCAAATATAAATAAGATCTAGATCTGCCCTCAGGGACCCTCACAATTTAAGTGAGGGGGAGATCTTTGTCAAGTCCATGGTACCAGATTTTGTTAAGTTCTATTGGGGAGATAAGAAAAAGATGCAATATAAATGTCATATGCAGAGGGGAGGGAGTGTAGCAAGGATTTATAAAGAGAGTAAAACTGATGCAAGACCTCAGAGCCTAAACAAGGAGCACGGTGATGGAGGCCAGGGAGACGTGAAACTACAAGTTGATTTCAAATGGTTCAAGATGGTGAAACAGAGGTTTGGCCAAAGGCGCATGAATCATGGATCGGGGCATTTTATAAAAATACTGTGTCATGTTAAAGAGTCTGGACTTTATTCCGTAGGAAATGAGACTCTAAAAGCTTTTGAGAAGGCTTTCATCTTTATTTTGGAATATCCATTTGAAAATTGCTTCTGGACTAAGAGGACTGCTAATCCTATAAATTAGGATTTACAATTAAACAAATGTTGGGAACATTACATTTCCCATTTCCTTCTTGGAGATTCACTGTGCACATTAACAGATACAAGCCTCAGAAAGACTCTAAGTAGCCTGTTAATTTTATTTAAACTGGAGCAGGTATTGTGGCATGGTGGGTTAAGCCACGGCCTATGACACTAGCATCACGTATTGGAGCACGGGTGAGAGTCTCGACTGCTCCACTTCCAATCTAGCTCCCTGAAAATGGTCTTTGGCTCTTGGCTTAAGCCTGGTCCAGCCCTACCATTGTGGCTACTTGGGTAATTAACCAGCAGAAGGAAGATCTCATTCTCTCTCTATCTCATCCTCTCTCTCTGTTATTCTGGCTTTCAAATATAAAGTAAAGCTTTAAAATTATTTAACTTATTTCCTAAATTTACATGACTATGGAACTCTTCTTTTCCTATTACCATTCACTTTAGCAGATTTTGTTCTATAAAGAAAACTCCTAGTTAATAATAAATAAAATGGGGAGAGAGTTGAGGCTGAGGCCAGTAAGAAGAAATGTAGAAGAAATGATTCTGTTAACGAGAGATGTCTATTTTCAAATTAATTGTTATTATTAGATTATGGAATCTTTGATCTTTTTTAAACCTTTTTGTGTATACAAATTTTTAAAAAGTATTATTTTTTATTTATTTGAAAAGCAGAATGACACTGAGAGACAGAAGGAGAGAAACAGAGAGAGACAGACAGAAAGAGACATCTTGCATCAGCTGGTTCACTCCCCAATTGCTTGCAACAGCCAAATATGGGCCAAGTGAGAGCCAGGACCTGGGGCTTCATCCCAGATATCACTTGGATGGCAGTACTTGAATCATCACATGCTGCCTCCCAGGTGTGCATTAACCATTAGCAGGAAGCTGGGCTGGAAGCATTGGAGCTGGGATTTCAAATCAGGCACTTCAATATTAGGATCCAGGCTTCCCAGTGGGAGCTTAGCCTGTACCACAGCTCCAGCCTCTAGGCTGACAAATTTTAATTTCTACTTTTTTTCCACTTAAATTGTACTTGAAGACTGTAATTGCTACCAATGCATTATACTCTTGAAAATTGCTGAGGCCAGCATTGTGGGCGTAGGGGTAAAGCCACCGCCTACAACACCTGGGCACCAGTTCAAGTCCCAGCTGCTCTACTTCTGACCCAGCTCCCTACTGCTCCTGGGAAAAGTAGTGGAAGATGGTCCAAGTTCTTGGGCCTCTGCCACCCATGTGAGAGATCCAGATGGAGTTCCTGGCTCCTGGCTTAGGCTTGGTCCAGCGCTGGCCATTGCGGCCATTTGGGGAATGAACGAGTGAGTGGAAGAACTCTCCCTCTCTCTCTAACTCTGACTTTCAAATAAATAAATAAATCTTTAAAAGAAAAAAGGAAAAAAGAAAATCACTGAGAGAACAGATCTTAAGTATTCTCATGACACAAAGAAATGGTAAGTATGTGAAGTAAGGATATGTTAATTAGCTTGATTTAGCCATTACACAATGTAAACATACTTCAAAACATTTTGTTGTATGTGATAAATATATATATATAATTTTGTCACTAAAAAATAAATGAAGCAGAAATGCCTGAAAATAAAAAATAGAGACAGCAAATTCAACATTTATGAAAGCTTTTTTTAGAGTACCTATCATAAGACTGTCATGAGAGATTCTTTAAATGGAACATACTGATTTTCTTCACTAATGTGCAGTTTGAAAGAGCTATGCAATCCCTTTTATAAAAATCCTGGCAGATCCAGCCATGTTCTATTTACTGCTGTCAGTTTTTTACACAGTCAGAGCTGAGTAACATCAGTGAACAAAATCCATTTGCTGTGTGTGGCTGGAAATTCTACAGTTTTTGAAATTGGAATTACTTGGGAGTGGCCATTCGTATGTGTCATGAAGGAGATAATAACCTCACTGTTTCTCTTTTAAACTGGCCCCCATAAAATGTTAAAATGCTTACAATATGTTCAGATGAAGTCTGATTTTGTAACAGTTTCTAAAATCAGAAAAAGGATGGCATATTGCACACTGTCTGGTTTCTAGTAGATGAAATGTTTGTGGTGAAAATGAAGAACTCCATCACACTCATGCTTTCATTTATAAGAATTGGCATGAATTCTGGGGTAACATATTGTAAGCAATCATAGAGAACTCTTTTCCTTTAGATTAAAGAAATATTTTCCCTTGTTTTTCAAAACTTTGAATTTGCAGGTGACTGCCATATCAAGTCCATATTCTTCTCCAAAACTTACAAAATATTTTCAAGTCAAGCACTAATACTAAAAATAGGAAAACTTTTTTGGCTTACAACTACTGAAAATTATAACATTGAAGCAGAGAAGAGCAAGCTAAATTGCTAGGTTAGTTAAACCTTACTTGGCCTCTATAAATACATTTAACCTATGAGGAACTGTTTTTGCATCTTTTTAAACTGAATTAAAAAGTACTATTTTTCTCACATTTTGCATCATTTGATATTAAACATTTCTCTACATTATTCAAGAAAAATATTCCCCATGACTTGATCAACATGCATCATCTACTTCAGTTGTTAGCTTTCTCAAGAGAGAGCTTTTGATATATATTTCATTTATTTAATGCTTATTTCTTTCCATTCACTTGAAATGCAAAGCAGCACACACAGAAAAAGAAAGGGAGAAGGGGGAAGAGAGAGAGAGGTCTTCCATTTGTTGGTTCTCCCCTCAAAAGCCTACAACAATCAAGTCTAGGCCAGGCTGAAGCCAGGAACTAGGAACTCTAAGGAGGTCTCCCCTGTGGGTGTCAGGGATCTTGAGCCCATGAGCCATCGTCTGTGGCCTTCTAGGATGCATTAGCAGGAAGTTAGATTGAAAGTGGAGTAGCTGGGACTTGAATTGGCACTCTGATATGGGATGTGGAAGTCACAGATGACAGCTTAACCACTGCATAACAATGCCTACCCTGTATATTTTAGTTTTTTAAAAAAGATTTATTTATTTGAAAGGAAGAGTAAGAGAGAGAGTAGCGACAGTGAGAAACAGAGAGACCTCCCATCTACTGGTTCGCGCCTCAAATGCTAAAAACAGCTGGGGCAGGACCAGGATTAAGACAGGAGCCTAGTCCTCCGTCCAGATCTCCCATGTGGGTTTCAGAGACTCAAGTATTTGGACCATCATTCAAATACTTGCCTTCCCAGCTCCATTTGTAGGAAGCTGTATGGGAGGCAGAGTAGCAGAGCCTTGAACCAGCACTCTGATATAGGATACAGGTATCCCAAGTAGCGACTTAATCTGCTGTGCCACAATGCCTACCCTGTATAGTTAGTTCTTATCAAGTTTTCTTTTTATATACTTGCTTTTATAGCTCTGGGAATATTCATTTTCATTTTCTACCCATCAGATTGGGTTACTCTTTCTTTGTAGAATGATTACTTGAAAATGTCTGCAAAGATTTCCGATATCCTTAGAAATACTGCAAACTCAGAAATATTCTCTTTAATGGACACCACTTTTCACATCCCTAGTAAGAACCCTGAGTTGGTAATTTTCAACTGGGAACTTGACATCTTTACATATAATTTTTTCAAACCTTTGTCATAAGAAACAGTGAGGTGCATAGTAAATTTCTTACAGAAATTTCTGTATGGAGCAGAGATCTTCTAAAACAGATCAGTATTAGAGAAAAACACATTTGTTCCTTGAGGCCATTTACAAATAGCTGCAGATGAACATCAAGTTAAGATGTGATGAAATAAGAAGTTGGCTAAAAGAGTTGATATTGGAAGTCAAAACAACACAGATATTTGGCTTAGAATTTCATTCAAATGCTGAACTGGGCAAAAGCTCTACCTCCTGCCTATTTAATGTCTATGTGGGAGGAGAAATTTGGATTCAACAGAAAACAAGTTCAATGAAATTTAAAGAGACAAAGCTTTAGATATTGTGTAATTCATTTGCTGTGAGTAACTGCAATTAGGCTGTGAACGTGCCTCAGTGCACACATTTCCTAATGTGGGTTAGCTTGACTCAGACAAAACTTACTCAAGAGAAAGATACAGAACAGTGTTAGGAAAGATTCTAACTCACTTATTTTTAGATACAGTAGGGACTATTACAGTAAAGAAATTAAAAGCTCTAATTAAAGGAGCAAGTGGTCAGTATGCAACAACTTAAGCAGCTCCTCATTTGATGAAATTGCAAACAGACCCAAAATATTGTCTTATGAAAAATTCTGTAGAAATTTTATTACGTTCTGTTTTGACATAAAGTAAACTTTGAAACTTATTAAAACTTAATTTAAGCCATTTTAGAAGATAGCAATAAAAAGCATTTTTTCAATAATTTCATGCAAAATCAATCATTCTATGATTTTTTTTTTTTTTAAGGCAGACTTCTTTTCATGTTACATCGTTCAGGAACCAAGCAGATCTGGTATGTTTTGGGGAGCATTTTGTAAAGCAGAACAGTGATAAGTGTATGTTTGATGATCTCTAACTCTGCTTATTTCCATGAAGAACTAAAATAATTCTTGTTTTTTGGCATCCTGAACAAATAGCAATCATGATAAATTAAAATCAAAGGTGTGTTATAATTCCTATTACCTCCAAAGATTATTGAAACATGTAAATTGTTTTTTCATTTTCTTTTCCATTCTCCCATTTTTCACGTTTTTAAAACTATATGTGGTTTGTCTGTATTGTCAGCACATATAAGCCATTACTACATGCATTTACTCCCGTTACTCCCTATTTATCCTGAAGGCATTGATGTCTGGCTAGTCATCTGATTGCCTGAGATCCATTCTCTAATAGATCCAGCAAGAAAGACTCATGAGAACACCATTCTCTGAGTTCTTGCGTGTTGGTTAACAGCTTCTTCATACCTGGGAGGCATTTTGTATTTAAAAAAAATTCTTGACTCATTTTCCTCCTGTTTACATCTTAAATGCTTACCTTTTCTTCTTAAAGGAAACTAAAGCATGCTGAAAAGTTTAATTTTCTCTCCCTTATTAGTTCCCGTTGTTTTTATCTGGACCCCTAAAGATTTTCAAAGTTGTAATTTTATTAGAATGTGTCTTTAGACAGATATTCTAAGGCATGAAATATATTGTTTAAATCCAGTTTCATTTTTTCATAGGAAAGTTTCCTGGTAGTTTTTTTTTTTTTTTTTTTTTTCTTATCTTGCTTTGGTTTTCTTATCTGGAGACTCCTGCTGATTCATGTCACGTGTGCTTTGTTCTTTATCTTTGGTATTTGTCACTTTCTCTTGAATCTATTTTTTAAATTTATTTTAAACTTTTAATATTTTACCCTTTTGAAAGTATCTGTCTCTTTTAAGGTGTTATTTTATTCACTTGTTTTTAAAATTTTATTTAATCTTCCTGTCTGAAAAAATTTTTAAAATTCCATCATACCATTTCTTATTTTTAAAATTTAAATAAAAATGTTATCCTTTCAAGTCTTAAAATATTTTCTCAAAATCATTTGTTTTGAAATAGTTACATTTTTGATATATTTTGTGAATGTGTTTTTCTTGGGTGTTTTAATTTTCTGTAGAATTGTTATTCTGTTCCATGTTCTACTTTTTCTTTCGTTAATTTTGAGTGGATTTTCACCTTAATCACTGGTTGAATTGTGTCCTTTCAAAATGCATGTCCATCCAGAACTTCAGACTGTTGCCTTATTGAAAAATAATGTCTTTGCAGATATAGTAAGTTGTATTTAGTTAAGGACCTCAAGAGAAAATCATGCTGTCTTTAGGGTGGATCCCAAACACCGTGGGTGGTGTCCCTTTAATAAGAAGAGGAACAAAGAAACAGAGAAGAAAGCAGCGTGAAGAGGGAGGAAGCTCCTGTGGTGCTGCGTCCACAGCCAATGAAAGAACACTAAGGATTGCCACCAGCCCCCAAAAGCCAGGAGAAAGGCATAGCATTATTTTTCTCACAGAACTTCCCAAAAGGAACCAACTCTGCTCACATTTTGATTGCAGATTTTTGGTCTCCTGAACTATAAGAGAATTAACTTTCTCTTGTTTTGAACCATCATATTATATTTTCTCACCATAACGTTGTGAAACTAATAAGATCCTTTTCTATTGTCCTTGTTCTGTGACACTCATCTTCCTGAAATTTCAGAAAGCCTGTATCGGGCGACTTTGGCAACTTCCCGGAGTGTTTGTTTTTGCTGTGTGCACAAATATGTGTATGTGTTAAAAAGAAACAGGGCAACTTGGTTACTGAGATTTCTCGGTTTTGTGGTCCTATTTTTGTTCCGATTTTCTCTTTTTTTCACACTCTGTTCTGTCTTGATGTCTGGGTCCCTATCCTAAAATGAGCTGGTGAGTTTTGAGAGTCCCTCCCTCAGCCTCATAGGGGACCTCCTGCATTGTACGAAACTCCTGCCACGGCACTGTATAAAACTTTAAGTTTTCGATGCTGCTTTCTAATGGGCGCACTGAATTTTCCAATGAATATGTATTGGCTGTATCTGCTCTGACCTTTCTCTCACAGATGCCCATAACTTGCAGGTCCCCTGGCTGTTGGTTTTTTTGTTTCCACCCTCTTATTCTGGAGTTTGTGAGGAAGCCTTGCAACATAATTGTATGTCAAATGTTGTCTTTTGGGTGTACTATGTCATTGCCCAGCCTTTTTCTGTGAGAGGGAATTCAGGGACATTAAGAAACTGTATTGTCATCCATCACTACCAACTTTCGAGATTCTTTATGTCTAACTTTATAAATATTTTCCATTTGTGATATGTTGCTTTCCATATGGCTAACATACAGAGTAGCATTCCCTGTCCTGGATACTATCCTGAAAGGAAATTGTTGTGTTTTAATCTTCTTTCAGAAAGGTTATTGAGTAAAGAATAGGAGATAACTTTAAATACTAAAGGCAAAATATACTTAAAGGTTGAGTTTCGTGTTTCAAAAGGCTTGTATAATCCTTATACATAATCTTTGTACATAATAGACACATCTTTTCCTCTCCTTTATTAAAAAAAGAACCACATTTCTTTCACCTTACTAGACATATCTTCAAAGATATAAATTTGATCAATACATATATGAAAAAGTGCTCAACTTCATTACTCATCAGGGAACTGAAAATCAAAACCTTTATGAGATACCACCTCACATCCATTGGGACAGCTATTTCTTTTTAAGATTTTTTTTTTATTTATTCAAAAGGCAGAGTTACAGAGAAAGAGAGAGAGAATGGTAGAGAGAGAGGTCTTCCATCTACTGGTTCACTTCCAAATGGCACAATGGCCAGGGCTGGGCCAGGCTGAAGCCAGGAGCCAGAAGCTTCATCTGGGTCTCCCATGTGGGTGCAGGTGCCTGAGCACTTGGACCATCTTCTGCTGCTTTCCTAGGCACATTAGCAGACAGCTGGATCGAAAGTGGAGGAGCTGGGACTCGAACTGACACCTATATGAGATGACAGTGACACATTAACCCATTATGCCAGATTGTCAGCCCCTAGGACAGCTATTATCAAAAAGTCAAAAATTTTTTTGACAGGCAGAGTTAGACAGTGAGAGAGAGAGACAGAGAGAAAGGTCTTCCTTCTGTTGGTTTACCCCCCAAATGGCTGCTACGGCTGGCGTGCTGCGCCAATCTGAAGCCAGGAGACAGGTGCTTCCTCTTGGTTTCCCATATGGGTGCAGGGTCCAAGCATTTGGGCCATCCTCCACTGCCTTCCCTGGCCACAGCAGAGAGCTGGACTGGAAGAGGAGCAACTGGGACAGGACCAGCGCCTCAATTAGGACTAGAACCCGGAGTGCTGGCGCTGGAGGAGGAGGATTAACCTAGTGAGCTGCTGCACCGGCCAAAAAGTCGAAAGTTAACAGGCATTGGCAAAAGTATGGAAAAAAGGAAATCCTTGTACGTTGTTGGTGAGACTGTATTGATACAGCCATTACAGAAAATAGTATGGAGATTTCTAAGGAAGTTAAAAATAGAACTACCATATGATCCAGCAGTCCTACTGAGCATATATCCAAAGAAAATGAAAGAACCACTTTATGAAGATGCCTGCACTCCCATGCTCAAAGAATCGGTTCTCACGATAACCAAGAGGAGGAAACCTAAGAGTTCATTGACAGATAAATGGACAAAGAAAACATGGTATGTGTACACAGTGGAATATTATTCGGCCTTAAAAAAGAAAAGATATTCTACCACTTACCGCAACATGGCTGAACCTTTAGGGCATTATGTTAAGTGATATCACCCAGACAGACACGGATGGAAAAATATTGCATCATCTCTCTTAAAGGAGAAATCTAAAAAGAGTTAAGTAGTCAAATATACCGAGATTGAGAACAAAACTGTGGTTCTCTGGGATGGGGTTGGAGGATGGGGAAGAAATGGGGAGACACAGGTCAGAGATGCAATGTAACAGGTGAAATGGGTGGGCATTGTGTCAGTGTGAGCCATTGCTTGTGTGATTGAATCTTTATTGGAGTGTTGGTTCATGTCCCAGCTGCTATTTTACTATTTACATGTATTCTGTTACATCATGTTGTATACTTTAAATATGTGATAATGTTTATTTTAAAAATGCATTTTGTCCTTTTATATGGGCAAATTATTTGAAGTCATAGTTTTGTAAAGCCATTTACACAGCAGTCTCTACTTCTCCTTCATTGTCGTTATTTCAAAAAAATAATTTTTAATCTTTTTAATTTGTCTATTGACTTCTGTGTTTCTAAATTATTATATGCTTCCTATTTTCCGGTTTTCAGCATTATCTACTTTTCAGATAAAGATTTAGCTGTATTGGGGCAGATGCTGTGGCATATTGGGTAAAGCTGCTGCCTGCAGCTCTGCCTTTCAAATAAGTAACTTTTTTTAAAAAAGGATTTAGCTGTGTATTATCACTGGGTGACCTTCTTTACCCCAACTCTCACACATGTACTCTTCCTGTCACCTTACACTTCCCATTTAATTATACGGTAATTTTGCTTCCATGAAAAAATGTTTTGTTAGATCACTGTCTACATTGCTATGATAATTTAAATACTGCTCACAAATGAGATGCCAGTTTGAGTCCCAGCTTCTCCATTTCTGATTCAGTTCTCTGCTATGGCCTGGGAAAGCAGTAGAAGATGGCCCAAGTCCTTGGGCCTCTGCAGCCTCATGGGAGACCCAGAGGAAGCTCCTGTCTCCTGGATTAAGATTGGCGCAGCTCCAGCTGTTGCAGCCAACTGAGGAGTAAACCAGTGATGGAAGATCTCTCTCTCTACCTCTGCCTCTCTGTAATTCTGCCTTTCAAATAAATATTTTTTTTAAAAAAGGATTTAGCTATCTTTTATTACTGGATGACCTTCTTTACCCCAACTCTCACACATGTACTCTTGCTGTCTGCTTACACTTCCCATTTAATTATATGATAATTTTGCTTCCATGAAAAAATGTTTTGTTAGATCACTGTCTTATATTGCTATGATAATTTAAATACTACTCACAACTTCCTCCCCAGAGTTAATTGTTGTCTTATTTGTTTGTTTACTTGGTTTCTGTGTTCTTATAAATAATTTAAGCCAAGATTCTATCCACGTCCAGAATGTTCAGATTCATTAGATAGTTCATCAGGTTCATCTTGGAGACCTCTGATTGGAGTCCTCTTGGCTTCTTCAGTTGATATTGGTTGGCCTACAAACCTGGTTCTCAACTATAGATCTGGGATATCCCAACACTAATAACTTGGAAATTCCCTCCTTCCTTCTAATTCTGTTCTCCTGCTTTCTGCAACTACTCATTCTCGATTTTCTCTCTAATTTAGGTACATCGTCTCTTCTGACTTTTTCAACAACAGTACATAGAAGATTGACTACTTGATTTAATTTCCCGAATTTCAACAATTTTATTTCTTTACACTTATTTAAAAATTTGATTGACTAAAGTTAATTGAAAAAGAATCTTAATGGAGAATGGGACTGGCAAGAGGAGAGGGAGGAGGAGGAGGGGTGGGAGTGTGGGAGAGAGGGCGGGTATGGTGGGAAAAATAACTATATTCCTAAAGCTGTACTTACACAATTCATATTCCTTAAAAAATAAATTAAAAATTTGATTGACTGTAATTCTAGGTTGGGAATAATTACTTTCTATATTCTTTTTTGAAGATTTATTTATTTATTCATTTGTGAGGTAGAGTTACAAACAGAATGGGAGAGACAGTCAGAAAGGTCTTCCATCCACTGGTTCACTCTCCAAATGGTTCCAGTGGCAGGAATTGGGCCAATCCAAAGACAGGATCCAGGAGATTCTTCTGGGTCTTCCATGGGGGTGCAGGAGCCTAAGCATTTGGGCCATCTTCCACTGCTTTCCCAGGTCATTGCAGAGAGCTGGATCTGAAGAGGAGCAGCCAGGACACAAACGGGCACCCATGTGGGATGCCGGTGCCACAGGCAGAGGCTCAGCACACTATGCCACAGAGTCGGCCCCACTTGTTACATTTTTGAGGGTACTTTTAGCTTCTGATATTGCTCCTGAGAAATCATACTATCTTAATTTTCAAACTTTTATATAAAATGTTTTTTAAATTGTCATCCCCTTACAATTTGTAGAATATTTTCTTTAATGCTAGTGTTCAAAAGATTCACAAAATATGCCATGATGTGAATATATTTCAGTACATTGAGGAAGCACTTTGAAGTTTTTGTAATCTGTAAATTAATGAGCTTTAATTCTGAAATTAAGAAGAAAGCTCATTGATTTTTTTTCTCTGTAGAATTTCCATTATTCCCATTCAGAGTAGTTTTCTTAATTTTATTAACTCTCTATGTAGTCTACTGTTTTGAAGATTTATGAACTTTATCTTCCAATACTTCTATTAAAATTTCCCCCTCCTATTTTACTTTCATCCCCAAAGTCTCTTTTTAATCTCCTGAAATTTTATTTTCATAACATCCTGTTTTTTCTCATATATACAATTTTCATCTGTATCTCATAGGATATCATTGATGGATAGTTTCATTTGTTTGTTTTAGAAATAATCTTTTGCCTAATTCTTTCAAGTTGTTTCCTTTGATCTCTCTCCTCTGTGCATTTCTCAGGTGTCTGGTAAATGCTGCTGAACTGCTTTTGGTTGAGAATAGAGGCTTAAAAGCTGTTTGGTGCCTCTGTGTGCATGGGTGGGCTTTCTGTGCCCTAGTGGAAAAGCCTTTCATTTAGTCCTCCCTTGAGAATAAATCTGCAGTCTACTGTCAGATAAAGGGAGGGCCATCTGGCAGGGAACAAGGAATAGAGACAGTGACCTAAAAGTCTCACAGCTTCTCAAACTGTGTTCTCTTCTTTTTCCTCATAGTTCTAGCCCCTTCTTTACCTTCCAGAGATCAACTCACACTTCTAATTTGTTTTTTAAGATTTTTATTTGCTTATTTGAGGTGGAGTTACAGAGGGAGAGACAGAGAGAAAGGTTTTCTTTCTGCTGGTTCACTCCCCAGATGGCCACAACAAACAGAGCTGGGCTGATCCAAAGCCAGGAGCCAGGAGCCAGGAGCTTCTTCCAGGTCTCCCACATAGGTGCAGGTGCCTAAGCACATGGGCCATCTTCCACTGCTTTCCCAGGTTATAGCAGAAAGCTGGATGGGAAGAAGAGTAGCTGGAACTTGAACCAGTGCTCATATTGGATGCCAGTGCTGCAGGCAGAGGCTTAGCCTGCTATAGTCTTCCACTTGATTTCTAGTTCCTAAAATTCTCCTTATGCCTTAAAAAATTCTTTTGTCATAGTTTTAATGGAGGCCCAGGAGTGAAAAAAATTAGAGTCACCAAGCTCCCATCTACACAGTGGACCAGAATTTTTTAAGATGTATGTTGAATTCATTAACTCATAATACGTTCTATTTCTGTTACAGGATCTCACTTTCTTTTCTTTTTCTTTTTTTTTTTCTTTAGTAAATATAAATTTCCAAAGTACAGTTTATGGATTACAATGGCTTTCCTCCCCCATAATTTCCCTCCCACTTGCACCCCTCCCATCTCCCACTCCCTCTCCCATTCCATTCACATCAAGATTCATTTTCAATTATCTTTATATACAGAATAAGGATCTCACTTTCTTGTGGTAAAGTGATTTCTGTCTCTTCTATTTTTATTATAATCCTCATAAAGAAAATTCTGGGTCTTGTTAGGAATTTGTATCCTATACTTCACAAATAATATTGTATGTCATACTTTATAATAAAGAAGATGAAATAAAAAAATTTATATAAATGTTCAAAGGTTTTCTTTTTATGCTTGGCCATTTGGGCATTCACTTTCCACCTGTGTAAACAAGTAGTTTTAACCAAGAGCAACTTTATCCATTTGGAGATATTTGGTGATGTCTGAAGATACTTTTGGTGTATTTTAGATGGTCACTACAGGAGGTGCTACTGGCATTTATTAGGTAGAAAGCAGATATTCTGCTAAATATTCCTAAATGCATAAGAAAGCACCCTGCAACAAAAATGTAGCTGGCCCAATGTATTTATAATGTTGATGTTGAAAGACCTTGCTCTAAACCATGCATTGTTAATAACGATGATATTTCCTCCATGAAAGTGAAAGTGGATTCATGACATTTGTAGAGTGGAGAGTTTTTTAGCTGTTGCATGTTAAGCATCCTTGATCCAAAAATTTGAATTCTGAAATGCTCCAAAACCCAAAACATTTTAAGAGTTGGCCTAAAGCTTCAAGTGGAAAATTCCATGCTATGGAATTTTGGTTCATATGCAAAGTTAATAGAAATATTGTTTAAAATTAACTTTAGTCTATCTCTATATGGAGTACATGAAACATAAATTTCATGTTTAGATTTGGGCCCCAAAGCCAAAATATCTCATTCTACATATGTAGATATTCCATTATCTGAAAAAAATCTTAAATGCAAAACACTTCTGGTCCCAAACATTTTGGATAAGGAATACTCAGCCTTTATAATGGTTTGTGATACTTTGTAGAGCCAAAGAACAAAAAGAGATACATGGTATATTTGATGTTAAAATATTATATTAGGAACAATTAAGGGGAAAAAGATTGAAAAGATTTATTAGGGAGGAAATAGTGAAAAAGAGATCAAGAAAATACTGAAGATTTTTTAAAACTCCCAGTCAAGTGTCCTGTGACTGCATTTGTGGTCCAGAATTCGAAGGTAGGGAGGAGGCACAGCAGAACAATGCAATGAAGATTAAAGATGCATGGAAGTTTCCCACATGATTGTAGAAAAGACAGCTATTGAAGAAATTGCAGAGGGAAGGATGGAACACTAAAGAGTATAACATGCAATCTTCTAAATTATGGACCCCTTTCACAGTATTGCATAATTAAAATAAATTAAAATAAAAACTTTGAACTATTTTTTAAGTGTTTTTGAATGCCAGTCTGTTTTTTGACAGCAACATGGGTCTCTAACAGAACTGCATATGTCTTGGAGCCAATAATGCAAAAAAAAAAAAAATCTGTTTTTAAAAGTAAATTTAAAGATAATTCTTCCACATAGGCAGTGTGACCTCTAATATTTCAGAAAGAAGAGCTTTTTCTCAAGCTAGAGATTTTTAGACTCCATCCCACTCTCCAAGTAAGATAAACACAGCCAGGTGAACTTAGAATGCCTCTGCCCCTTACCAGTCACTAGCTGTGTTGCATTGAAGGTATCGTTGCTGTATCTGCGCTTAAATCTATTCTTTGTGAAGAAAGAGGGTGAGAATCTTATCTTCTAGAGTTTTTGAAGGCATTAGAGATGATATATACAAAGTGCCTAAATAAAAAGAAAACTATAGTGTTGCTAACATTTTAAATAAAATCTCATTATGTAATTTCATTGTTATATCACTTCCGATACTTATTCAACTGCACTGTTCAATCTCTTTTTGATTTGCTATCAAATAACAAATACCAGTAATTAAAAATACCAAAAAATTCTGTCTCTCTGTAATTCCACCTTTCAAGTAAATAAATCAATCTTTAAATAAAAAAAAAAAAAAGAGGGGGTAGAGTTGTGGTGTAGCAGGTAGAGCTGCAGCCTGTGACAGGCATCTCATATGGGCACACAGGTTCAAGTCCCCAACTGCTCTGTTTCAGATCCAGCTCCTTGCACGTGTACCTGGGAAAGCAGTGGAGGATGGTCAAAGTCCCTACACCCCCTGCACCCACTTGGAAGACCTGGAAGAAGCTCCTGGCTCCTGGCTTTAGAATGGCCCAACTCCAGCTTGTTGCAGTCATTTAGGGAGTGAACCAGCAGATGGAAGACCTCTTTCTGTATTTCACTTCCTCTCTCTGTAACTCTGTCAATTAAATAAATAAATCTTTTTTTAAAACAAAATTAAAAACCCCACCATTTAAAAATTATACATCTAGCAGTAACCTAATCAACTATTTGCTCTCAAAAGATAAAGCATAATTATTTCCAGATTTTTATGTTCTTAAGAAAATGTTCAACAACATTACAAATAATAATATCACATTAAAAAAAACCATGGAGTTGTACTCTGAAAAATTACTTCCCTTTGTGATCTCTACCTATATTTGTTACCTTTTTTTAAAGATTTATTTATTTATTTGAAAGTCAGAGTTACACAGAGACAGGTGAGGCAAAGAGAGAGAGAGAGAGAGAGAGAGAGGGAGGGAGGTCTTCCATCCGATGCTTCACTCTCCAATTGGCTGCAGTGGCTGGAGTTGGGCCGAAGCCAGGAGCTTCCTCTGGGTCTCCCACGTGGGTGCAGAGACCAAAGGACTTGAGCCATCTTCTACTGTTTTCCCAGGCCATAGCAGAGAGCTGGATCGGAAGTGAAGCAGATGGGTCCCAAAGGGGCACCCATATGGGACGTCAGCACTTCAAGCCAGGGCATTAACCCACTGTGCAACAGCACCGGCCCCTATTTTATTACTTTAATATTTATTGTTAGTCACATATTTTTCACATACCTCTGAAGTTCTACTTGAGCAGTTTTTGGTCTTTAACAGTTTACACCTTTTTTCTTTTTTTAAAATGTGCCCCTTCTTTGTTGCATTCAAACCCCAGGACTGTTGTAGATGTATTGGTGTTTTTATACTTGGCATGTAAGTTTAAATTAATATGAACTCTTTCTTGGGAGGAATAATCTTCAGGGGAGTAAAACTCCTTTTAATAATATCAGAAATCTATATTTATCATGCGTAAAAGCACTGAAAACACAGATCACATTGTGATAATACAACTTGTAACACATTTGAAACCAGTTAAACTTAGTTAAACTTACCAGGGTCCCGCTCACCAATATACTCCAGCCACTGAATTGGAAGTGGAGCAGCTGGGACTTGAACCAGTGCTCATTTAGGATGCCAGCACTGCAGATTGTGGCTTAACCCACTGCACCACAGTGCCGTCCCACAATATGCTATTACTTCAGAATTCAATTTGACCATTGGAGAGTTACATATTTTAGTAATTTCTTTTTTTTTTTTGAAAGATTTTATTTATTTACTTGAGAGGTAGAGTTACAGACACAGAGAGAAAGATTTTCCACCCACAGATTCACTCCCCAAATGGCCACAAGGACCAGAGCTGAACTTATCTGAAGCCAGGAGCCAGGAGCTTCTTTTCAATCTCCCACATAGGGGCAGGAGCCAAAGCACTCAGGCCATCTACCGCTTTCCTAGGCCATAGCAGAGCACTGGATAGGAAGGAGGAGCTGCCAAAACTAGAACTGGAGCCCATGTGAGGTGCCGGCACTGCAGGCAGAGCCTTAGCCCACTATGCCACAGCGCCAACCCCTATTTTAGTAATTTCTATGCAGCAGGATAACTGTGTGGCTGCAAGGTAAGCAGAGGGGAGTGGTCTACACCTATCTGTGATAGGAGAGTGGTGTATTTGTTGATGTAACTGATGAATACACAGATGATAATGAGGCCGCTAAGTCCATGGCTCTAAATGCTTAATCTGTCTCTAAGTCCATGGCTCTAAATGCTTAATCTGTCTCTAAGTGTCAGTGTATTCATTCTATTTCATGTTCACAGCATAATTTGCTTTCATATTTTACTTATTTGCTTATTCTGTTACATTTTCAAAAAGTGTAAATTGAAAGACAATTGTGTTCCATTAGGAGCACAGAAATAGCTGAAATCCAGAAATCACAGTATGTTCTGTGCAACTATTTCCAAGTGCTAAACTCAAGCCCTTGAAGTTGTGGTACAGACGGACATGACCCTGATAACTTGAAGCAGAATTTTATCACAGCAAAATCCAAAGATATTTGGGTCTGTGTTCCTTGAAAAGTTGTTATTACAAAACATTCTGCCACAATAAAAATGTCAGTGTTAAAGTTTAGCATAGTTGTTGGATAAGTGGTGAGGCTTCATGCATTGAAATAGCAAAAATCTTGCACATTAAAAGCTTTTGTCAGATGTCTTCGTTAAATGATTTGGACTGTTCTATAGATCATGAGTCAGGATATATTCTAACAAATTATGGAAGATATCAGTACTTAATTTTTCAAATGAGTATTCTGCTCAGCACATCAATTGACAGAGATGACTATAGTCAGTTTCTAGTGCTGGTGATACAAGTAAAAGAGAAAATCATAACCAAAGAATTCTTGTTTAGTGGTTCATTGCATCTCACTCTGTATTCTATCATGTCAGTTTCATCCTAGAGTGTAAGATAATGCTTGTCATATATAATGCAGAATCATTTTTACTTAGGGGGTTCTTGATGTATTAAAAAGTTATCAGTGTTTTGTGGCTGTATAACAAAGAATACTTTGATGCACACTACTGCTGCAGCATCATGCACTTGCCACTATGGAACTGCCTAAAAAGCAGAAGGTTGTTTAATCAATTGTGATGAGTTCAGAAAACATCACCAGAGATCCTACTTTAAACTATTGCCTCCTTCTTGCTTTTAGAGGAAAGTAATATCTAGCATTTTTTCCATCCTTTCTTTAATCAATCAAGCATCCATTCATTCAAGAAATATTTCTGGATGCCTTTAACATGCCAAGCACTGGGTGGCTGCTGTGGTACAAGAGGTTAAGCCACTTCTTGGGACACCTGCATCCCATATCAGAGTGGAGGTTTAGATTCCTGGCTACACCACTTCCAATCCAGCTTCCTTCTAATGTAGCTGGGAAGTTAGTGAATAATGGTACAAATACCTGGGTCCCAGCTGCACACTTTGAAGTGTGGATGCTAATCCTGGCTCCTGGCTTTGACCTGGCCCAGCTCTGGTTGTTGCAGCCCTTTGGGGATTGAACCAGTGGATAAAAGATCTTTCTTTGTGACTCTCCCTCTCTCTCAGTTACTTTGCCTTTGAAATAAAATTAAAAAATTCTTTAAAAAATTTTTAAAAAACCCACCACACCAAGCACTGTTCTAGGCACTGGGAATGCAATTGTAAAACAAGAAACTATATTCTGTCAGAGAAGATTACCTAAAGGCTATGTTAGCTAGTTAGAAGAAGAACACGGGAAAAGGATATATAATATTGAGGGAATCTGCTTGTAATTTTGGATAAAGTGGCAAGAGAAGATTTCACTGAGAAAATGAATTTTGAGAAAGACTGTGAAGAAGTGAGTGTTAGCATGTTTCTACAGGAAAGAAATCCTAAGCAGAGGTCACAGAGAGTGCAAATGCCCTTAGGTAAGTATGTGCTCTACATTTTCTAAAAATGAAGACATCTGCATGGCTGTAGTACAGGAAGCGGAAGGGCAGAGTAATGAGATAAAGACAACGATAAAGGACAGATCATACAGGGTCCTTGGAAGGACTGGCTTTTCTTATGCATACATATGAAAATATAAAAATTTGCTTTTTTTGACTGTTTCTCTGATAGCAGAACCATGCATGTAGCCTCAAAAAGAATTCTTATTGTTACAGTAGGAATAGAAGGAGAATGAAGCAGTATTTTTGTTTATTTGTTTGGAGAGGGGAGGTTATTTCAAGCCAGTAATAAAGCAGGAATGCAAAAGAAAGTTACTATTCTCTTTTTTTTCAATTTCTGTTTTTGTTTTTTAAAGCTTTGTTTATTTGATGGCAACAGGACAAGAAAGAAAATAAGGGAAGAAACTGAAGATCCTGTTCCAATTCAGGAATCACTGAAGGGCTTAAGGACTAGAGAGTGGTTGGGTGTGTCCCTGAAGGTTATGTTGCAGGGGTGAGGGAGGGTGTGGGGAGGTGCAATGAGGCATGTGCTTAAGGAGAATTGAGAGCCTGCAATAGATGCACATTTCCAGGGAATGTGTGCTAGCCAGTGATTGTGGAAGTGGGGGACATGGTACTTAAATCCAAGCTGCCTGTTCCCTTGGGGGTTGGTCTTCAGCAGAAGGTCGCTCATGTGTGCCCTGAGACTTTGTTGAGTACGTCTTCTCTCTACTGTGGTGCATGGGTCCTTAGAAGACCTGTAAAATACTCCTATTTGCAACATGGACTCTATCATAATCCTGCAATCATAGAAATGGGGTCAATTTGGGGTATGGGATGTCTGGAGAGAGAGGGGTTCCTAATTGATGCTCAGAAGAAGCAAGACTGCAGGGCAAACAGCTTGGTTATATCTCCTTAGGTGGAGAGTTTGCTTACTGGTGGCCAGTTGTTTGCTGTTTTTTTTTTTTTTTAAGAAAGCTTTTATTTAATGAATAAAAATTTCATAGGTACAGTTTTAGGAATATGGTGCTGTTTTTAAAATGTTTCAACTCTGAACATATTAAAGCTTTTCTTTTTATTTTGATCTGTTTTCTGATAGGCAGAATCATCCATGTGACTTTAAAGATAATTAGGATTTTTACAATAGGAATGGAAAGAAAAAGAAATAATATTCTCTGTGTGTGTATGTGTGTGTGTATGTGTGTGTATGGGTGTGGGAGGGACAGTGTTCCAAATAATAATAAACAAATGTAAGGAGAAATACCACTTTTGTTAGGCAAGAAATTTAGTAATTTGATCTGTAACTTAAACATAGCTATTTTATCATGTGGCTAAGATACATGTTGGTTCAGGATATTTATACATTAAAAAGAAAGCATGATAACTTTCAGAGAGTTTATTGGGAAAATTTTAGATATACACTATGTCAGATATAGATTCTCTGGAACAAAAGTTTCATTAACTTTAATTTTGTGAAGAGATTATTGATTTGTATAATAAATTTATTTTTTAAAAGATTTATTTATTTGAAAGGCAGCATTACAGAGAAGCAGAGAGAAAGAGAGAGAGCAGGAGGTCTTCTATCTGCTGGTTCACTCCCCAGATGGCTGCAATGGCTGGAGCTGTGCCAATCCGAAGCCAGGAGCCAGGAGCTTCTTCCAGGTCTCCCACATGGGAGCAGAGGCCCAAGGACTTGGGCCATCTTCTACTTTCCCAGGCAGAGAGCTGGATCAGAAGAGGAACAGCCAGGTCTTGAACCAGGGCCCATATGGGATGCCAGCACTTCAAGTCCCAATAAATGTATTTACTTACTGAATATATCTGCACACTAAAAACCTGGATCTTTTCTAGGACATAGAGGTACAAGGATGATAAAGCAAAGTCTTTGCTGTCATTAAGTTTACACTTCAATCAATCAATAGGTAAATAATAGAACAAAATAATTACAGATTGAGACACATTGTGTAAGTATTTGGTTAATTCCTAAGCCTGGATTATACGAACTATAGCATCTGTGAATTCACACACTAACCCTGGGATCTGCCACTACAGTCCATGAGCCAACCAATGGGACAAATCTGCCTTGCCACCTGTTTTGGAAATAGTTTTACTGGAACACAGACGTGAGTCTAATTGTTTACACATTGTCTACAGCTGATTTAGAACTGTAGCAGTGTACCACATGCACTCTGGGTTGCCAAAAATATCTACTTATCTGGACCTTTATAAAGCATGTTTGCTGACCCCTGGATTAATCTAAGTATAATCTGAGGTCATGAAGTTTGAAAGCTTCTAGATTAGACAAGTAGCATCATTTCTAAAGCTAAGACAGGAAAGATGAAATAATATTTTCATGTATTTTTGTTTGCATCAAAAGTTCAAAAGGAATGTTCATGTTTATTTAAAGCTTTGAGTTTCTTAAACATTCAATAGAAGCTATAGCAGAACAGGGGTGCTGGTAATTAATGAAAAAATGCATATTTTTTTCTTATTCTTCAATTACACATGGTTCTTTCTTTCTCAATGGATAGTTACAAATTTTATCTTAACTGAGTTTTGATTAGTTATAAGAAATTCTGAGAGCAATAGTAGAGCATACATTATTTAAGATCAAGAGCTCTGGATTCTGGTCTGTTCATCTACACCCCCAGTAGACTCTTAACTAGTTTCTTGGGTTCATGTTGCTTCATGTGAGTGAAGGTTCTGTAATTACTTCCTATTGAATGTTGTACTTGACTCTCATTCTTTACACTTACTCATCTATCCCAGATTCATACCTTTTCTTCACATTCCTACATTATATTGTACATACTGCTAAAGGAAAATTATTTAGGACACTTGTTAAAGATAGTAATGTAGATTTTATTCAGAGGGGACTACAGTACTAGGAATAGGGACAGTACTAGGAATAGCAACAGGCTCTTGTGTGGTGGATGAGGGACTGGACTCAACACTGATTATTCCAATAAAGACAAGTGAGAATATATAATCAAGGGGTAGAGGAAGAGTCATTGAATAGAAAACTACCAAGAGGAAACATCAAGGGTAAAGGATTGCTCGTTAAACAGACTTGAGAGGGCTGTTGTTGAAGGCAGGCTAGGGTGATAAAATATTGAAAGTAATCAGAGACTGCAGGGTAGAGGATTTTCAATGAACTGATTTAGCAGGATTCTTGTGCAGACTGTGTTCTACAAGGACAGGGAGGGGTGGGGAAGCCCGAGGTCAATTCCAGTCAGGAAGAACTCAGGAGCCAGATTAAAGATTGGGTCAAAGGACAGCGTCTTTGTCAACATTGATGTTGTATTTGAGAAAAAGGCATTTCTATATCTATTTCTACATATTTCTTTTCTTGTACTCTGTTTTTAATCAGAGGTGAAATTTTCCTTTGAAAAATTCTCGAACTTCTGACCTTTCTTTCACTCTGGTTATGTTGTCATTCTTCTGTGTTCCTCTTTCTCCCTTCATTGTGATATATTCACTCATGATCACAGCATTTCTTTTAAATTCCCATATAGCAGTTACAGTACCCATCATTTTGGTGATACCACACGAATGTGCTGAGTATGTGATTAGGGAATTCAGGGTGGGAGGAAGCTCTTCTAAGATTACAAAGCCTTATTTTGTAATCTGCCTGACTTTGCAACCCTGCAATCCACAGCGCATTTAATTCCTGTCTGTAAATTCAGTTCAACCTTTCAGAACAATCTCTCATAAGTAGTAGGAATTTAGAAAACCTAAGTCAAAAATATCATATCAAGTTAGCTTAGCTCATTGTCCTCTGAGTTTGTATATGATTGTTTATGTGACTAAATTAGTCCTAAGAACTGGCTCCTCTCACTCTCCAATAGTGGCACTAGACTCCGTATACATGTTGTATCCGAGCTCCCCTAAAATTAGGGGTGTGGGTCTGCTCTGGTTATTCAAGCCTTATTGCTTCATTCATTTGGTAGCAGAACACATGCTGTGGGTCAAGACCTTTATGACCACATTACCTTTGTGAGAATTAACTCAATTAAATCAAGATGAATCTTTAAAAGCAACAAACTATACTTACCCTGCTAAAATAAATCAGTTATTCATGAGGACGGCTTTAGAATTGATCTTGTTGAAATAAGCCAGATATTACATCTTCACAACTAAGACTGAATTTGGAGAAAATAACAAATCTGCATTTTTCAATTTTTTTTCTGAGCCGCTGATCTCCAGAAATATCAAACAATACTTAAATCTCTTAAGGCAATGGAAGACAAAACTGACAGACTTTTCTTTCTGTTTCCTTTGCCCCGACCTGAGTTCCTGTGACTATCCTCAATTCTAGCACTCTCCCTACCTTTTTACTTTTCACTTTGAGAATTTCTAGTTTGGGTGTCTGTTTTCTTTTTCTAGTTTGTATGCTTCTTTGGGTAGGAACTGTAATTTATCAGTCTTTGTATTTCTAGCTAGTTATTAATTTCAGTGCCTCAACCTCAGAAGGGGGTGGAAGAAAAGCAGATGAGGCCAGTGCTGTGGCACAGGGGGTTAAGCCTCTGCTTCAGATGCTGACCCCAGCATCCCACACTGAAGTACTGGTTCAAGTCCTGGCTGCTCTGCTCAACGTCCAGCTCCCACTGATGCATCTTTGAAGGCAGTAGATGATGGTCCAAGTAGTTGGGCCCTTACCACCCACATGGGAGACCTGGATGGAGTTTTAGGCTACTAGCTTTGACCTGGCCCAGTCCTGGCTGTTGTGGCCATTTGGGGAGTGAACCAGTGGATAGAAGCACTCTAAGTACTCTGTCTCTGTCTGTCACGCTGCCTTTCAAATACATAAATAAACCTTTAGAAAACAAGAATTAAGGAGTCCCCTAATGTTCAGCCACTTGTCTGCCCCAAACTCTACTGCTGCTTTTTTTTCTTTTTGGAAGACCTCATCCTCTGGCCTCAAATGTATTTGGTCTAAATTGGATGTCTAGTGGAACTAGGGTTAACTCTTAGGCAGATTCTGTTAAATCTCAGCTTGATTTTTCTCAAAAGTACATTTTGTACTTCCTGACTCTCAAACTAAGTGACCATGACCCATGTTACTGTGTATGTGAAGCCACAGGTCACGTCTCTTCTTGTAATATCAATTTTGGTCACTTCTCAGTTATTTGAGACATAATATTTATATTAAAACAGGGACATATCATGCAGTCAATGGAAAATGTGGTATAAACTAAAAAAATAAAATATAATATTTCAAGGCATGAAATTTCCTAGTACAGGAGGTCAGTCTGCTAAACCCTCAAGTCACTAAGGACATCACTCAGCTCTTCTGGGACTGACCCTCAGATGCCATGTCTGAAACATTGTGGGCAAATGAAGGGTGTGAATGTGTGTTTGTATGTGTGTTTTTGGGGGAAGTTTTTCCATGCAGATTCTATATAAATGATTTTTGAGTTTTGATACTAAGAAAATTCACATTAAGTTTAGTATACTAGTGCTAGCCCTAAACATCCCAGTTTACTTTTGAATTCGTGTTAACAAATGAAGATGAAATTTTTGATTGTCCTTCCAAGTAGCCAAGTGTCACATTGTCTTACTGAGTTGTTTGGAGTGGGAATGTGAGAATAATCGGCTGCACATGGAGCTAGAAATCTCTCCTGGTATGTCTACATTCAAGACAGTAGGATCTGAATGTTATTGTATTAACAAACAAGTAAAACCAATAGAGCAACACAAAATTAGCATCAGTCATTTGGTTGAAGGAATTTCCATGTGGACTGAAAAAAACCTTTCAGAGAAAGTATGAGGCATGCTTCTGTGTTTTCTGTCATGGCTAACCACAACAAAGATTGTGAGTGTTCCATAATTTTTACCAAAAGGAACAGATGGAGACCTGAATTTTGAAGGCTTTGCTGTTTTTAAGGAGTTCCTACAAGGCAAATGATTTAGATATACATGTTTCTACCATATAAAACTACGTTTTCAATTCTAGAACAGAAGTTTCTTAGATATCTTCAGTTTTCATAAGAAAAAGATCTGTGTGGAGCCAACATCATCCAGAGTCTGGCTACAATTCTTTCTACTTAGGCCTTGGGTTCCACATTTATTAAATGAGTACCTGAGCCTTTCTACCTTAAATAGGCTGTGAAACTGTAGCGATCAAAAAGGGATTGGACTGAGGTTTGCCAAATGCAGGTCTGGGAAACGAGTGGTATCTCTTGCTTCTGCATTCGTTCAGCAAAGTTTGCACTGCATATCGTGTATAAATTTATCCATGTAGGATGTATTGACATAAGCCAATTCAGGTCAACTTCTGCATTTTTTTGAGAGATAGGGGTAGAGAGAGAGACAGGGAGAGAGAGACAGAATTCTCATCTGCTGGTTCACTATCCAAAATGTGCACAATGACCAGGGCTGAAGCTAAGAGCCAGGAATGCAAACCAGGTCTGCCACATGGGTGGTAGGAACCCAATTACCTGAGCCATCACTGCTACCTCCCGGGGTCTACACTGGCAGGAAACTTGAGTCATTAGTGGGAGCAAGGAATGGAAGCCAGACACTCCTATATGGGATCTGGGCATTGTAACAACTAGCCTAATGCTTATTCCAGTAGTTTCTCTTTTAAAGATTCAAGGAGTGGAAAAGATAGCACAAAAATGTGAAACGAATGTGGTTTCTAGTTCCTAGATTCCTTCAAGGAAACAAAGAAAAGGTGTTAGAAAAAAACTTTCTGCTCATTGTTGGGTAACACAAGTTAGTGATTTACTTGAAGAAAGCCTTGTGTTCATATTTTATTGTGTCTAGACAGCCAATTCTTTACAGCAATTCAAAGAATGTGCAGCCAGTGTTGATGACAAAGTAAAAGGGGGCAAGAAATGTAATAAATTTCCAAATTATCCTTTTAAACTCATTAAGAAATGAGACTAAAATTTTTTATAAAATTTTACTTCTTTGGCAATATATCCAGAGTATTTTGAAACACACACACACACACAAAATGATTATGGGGTACAATTTGAGCGCCTTGGAGAATTTTATTATACATAATTTTAAAATGAATGTGTATATAGAAAATACTTCCATGATTGAATAATGACATTAAAGCAATAATACTTCATCACTGGCAATGGATTCAGATGGCTGATTTGAGTTTTGCGGATTAAACCAAAGATTCCTGGTAAGAAACATCACTGGGTTATAAATAAGATGAAAATAGAAAACCATTAGGTCAGCAGGAGCTGTGTATTTAGGGGAAAAGGGAGAAGATTTGATTTTACACACATACAACAGATGATATTAATAATGGCATTTAGGGGCTGGCTTTCTGGCACAGTGGGTAAAGCTGCCGCCTGCAGTACTGGCATCCCATGTGGGCACCGGTTCAAGTCTCAGCTCCTCCACTTCTTATCCAGCTCTCTGCTATGGCCTAGGAAAGCAGTAGAAGATGGCCCAACTCCTTGGGTCCCTATACCCGCATGGGAGATGTGGAAGAAGCTCATGGCTCCTGGCTTCAGATTAGCTCAGTTCTGGCTGTTGCGGCCAATTGGGGAGTGAACCAGTGGATGGAAGACCTCTCTCACTCTGGTTCTACCTCTCTCTGGAACTCTGTCTTTCTAATAAAAAAAATAAATCTTTAAAAAATAGAGTTTAAGAAGAAAATTGTTAGTGAAAAAAATTACTCAAAATATTTGGATGGTATAAATGTGGATTTTTCTGTAGTGATCCAGTGTATTATCTGTCACTTACAGCAAATGGAACTATACAGAAGAAACAATCAGCAGTGATGAGACCCAAGTTCAAACTCTGAGAAAAGAATCTGTTAAATGAACTTGTATGTGCATTGAATACTCGTTTATACAAGGTTGCACGTGACTTATTCCTCTTAGGTCATTGTTCATAGAAAGAGTCACTAAAGAAAGTTCACCCTTCCATAACCTTATAGTTTAATTATGGAAAGAAAAGATAAGGACATTCTTTTTTTCTTCTTTATGTCTTGTAAGTTTCCCTGAGGCCGCAGTGGAGACAGTGTTGAGGTCAGGGAGGAGGAAGGAAGGAGCAACTCTCAAAACATGGGTAGTTGCCATAAAGGGCTGTCCTTTCCAAATCCCTGAGTGTTCATTAATCCTCCGAGTAATGTTTTAGTGTTGAACATTATTAAAGGCACTTTTTCTGTTCAGTTACTTGCTGAATTCCAAAGCCTAAGGATTTGTGCTTTTATTGAAAATGTTTGCTCTCCTCCTTAAAGGGAGCAGCTTGTTCGCCAACAGAGATAGATACCAGTCTCCAGGCAAATGCAAAATTAATAATTATAATCGGAGAGTGCTAGGGGCCCAAGAAGAAGTTGGCTGTAGACAAGATGCTTCCTGAGCGTGCTGCACCCTACATGGACCTGAATGGGGAGGGAGACAGCTCCGGACTCCTGATAGACTTGGCAGCCATTGAAAAGGCAGTTCATGCAGACTGCTTCAGTGATTTTGAAGACTTCTTTGATGATGATGATGTCCAGTGAGGTTTTGTCTGATGGCACGTGTGGCCATGCCTTCATCGTGGAGCATTGTAGTGGCTCTGTTCATAGGAAGATCTCAAATGGTTTCAAAGAACTTGTGGAGACCCTTGGTGATCAGGACCTCGTTAACCAGGAGAGAACAGGCCGCTGCTTGCCTCTGAGGCTTCTTTGTTACATTAAAAAAAAAAAAAAAAAAGCAACGTCAAAACAAAACTATAATCACATAGCTCTTGAAATATAAACTGACATGCACTAATTGTAGATTCAAGAAATAGGTTGCCAGCAAAACATATGTTCCTATTTCACTTCTTTTCAAAGAAGTGGATTTTTTGTTTTAATTATGTATATATGTGTGTGTATTTATTTATTTATTTATTTGAAAGACAGAAAGAGAGGGGTAGAGAGAGAGAGAGAGAGAGAGAGAGATCTCATCTGCTGTTCTCTCTTCGAATACTTTTGACAGTCAGGACAAAGCCAGGAACCAGGAACTCAATAGGGGTCCCCCACATGGCTGTCAGGGACCAACTACTGGAGCCATCACCTGCTGCCTTCCAGGGTGCACAGTAGCAGGCAGCTGGCATTGGCAGTGAGTGGAGCCAGAATTCTCAAGGAACATCTTCACTGCTACATGCCAAATGTCTACCCTGCCTATTTCACTTTTTAATTACTAGCAAAATAACAATATGCCATGTGGAAATTTTTACAGTTTTTTGTTATAAATTTCCAAAGCTACATAAAAAGTATAGGATAGAATAAAGCACCCTCATGTACTTATCATCCAGCCTCAGCTATTATTCCAAACATCCTCCCATTTTCTCATTTTGCATTTCCAAAATATAAAGATTCATGATCACGTTGAAAAAAAATTCGAAACTAATTCAATCGGAAATATTTAAAGTGTTTGTATTAGATATTTCATTTAGCATGAAGAAAGTTTGTCTACAATTTAGAGAAAAACACGGATCTGAAATAATCCAGTCCTCTCAGTTCTTTCCAGAAGCTCTGTCCAATTGTGCAGAGAAACAAACCAGGGCACTGCAGTAAAATAGTTGTTTCCTTTTTGGTCTTTTATAGAGTTCCAGGTAGATGAATGCAGATGTTGAAGAGTCAAAATGATAGAGCTTGTGTATAATTTGGCTTTCCTGAGATCAGCATATTAATCACCCATGCTTTTTTGGAAGTATACACTTTAACAGTGGCACATAATGCTAGGGAGTGAAACACAGGAGACTGTGGTGAGTGGAAAAAGGAAATCCTTTTGCAGAAACCTCTATGTTCTAACTATTTCAAAATATATTACCAATTAAAATTAATATCATAGGAAAACAGAAGGGAATATAAAATAGATTGACATAATCAGGAATGTGTAGACCTATTTGACCAATGAAAGTGTTTAATGAGTTGTACTGTGAGAATTAACTGTGAAACTTGTCTTCAAATAGTACTTTATACTTTGTGTGTCTGTGTGGGTGCAAATTGTGGATATCTTTACTTAGTATAGGGTTGGTCTTCTGTATATAAAGTTAATTAAAAATGAATCTTAATGAAGAATGGGATGGGAGAGACAGTAGGAGGTGGGACAGGAGTCGGGGCGGGAGGGCAGGTACGGAGGGAAGAACTGCTATATTCCTAAAACTATACCTATGAAATTTGTATTCATTAAATAAAAACTTTCTTAAAAAAGTGTTTGAGTACTTGGAAAAGAAACTTTTGAAACTTTAGATTACAAGCAAGATGTTGTCATCTGATATCAGTATCACTCCATGTTACAATGAGAATCTTCATGGTAAAATTTGTATCAACTTGGTGAGGTTGTTGTACCTAGATGTTTGACCAAATACAAGTGGGGACATTGTTGTGAAGACATAGGCTATTTGCGATTAACATTTAAAGAGGTAGGCTTTTTAAATAAGCAGATACTATTGATGGTGTGAGTGGGCCACATCTAACCAAGTGAAGCCCTTCAGAAAAACAGATTGAGATCCCCTGCGAAAGAAGAGTCTGCCTGCACCCTGCCTTCCAGCTCACAGCTACAGCAGCAGCTCTTTGCCAGGTTTGTGGCCTGCTGACCTGCCTTGCCAATTTCAGGCTCACCAGACTCCAGAGTTGTGTGAGCCTCTCTGTCTCTCTCTGTCTCCACACATCCTCTTAATTCCATTTCTCAGGAAAACCCTAACAGAAGAATGAAAGAATTCTTTTGTTATGTAGAAGCACAATTTCATGTAAACAATGGCATATATTTCAACCAGGATCTCAGTAAATTTGGAATCAGAATTGTAAAAGCTACCTATCCTACAAAAGGTTAATATCAACAACAATAAAAACAACTAATCCGGTTAAGAAATGGACAAAGGATCTCAATAGACAATTCTCAAAAGAAGAAACCCAAATGGACAACAAATATATGAAAAAATTCTCAACATCACTAGGCATCAGAGAAATGCAAATCAAGACCTCAAGAAAATAGCTCCTCACCTCTGTCAGAACGGCTAAAATCCAAAGCACAGAGAGTCAAAATGCTGGAGAGGATGTGCACAAAGGAAAACATGTATACCCTGTTGGTGGGAATGTAAATTAGTGCAGCCACTGTGGCAAACAGTGTGGATCAGGGGTGCTCTCTTCATTAAACTTTGCTTAACAATTAAAAAAAAAGTCTCAGAGAGGCTTTAAAAAGTATCACAACTAATAAATAAATTTAGTGAGGCCACAAGATACAAGACCAATGTATAAAACTAGTTATGTTTCTGAGTAATAACAATAAGCTATTGAAATTTAAAGTGTTTAGTACCAAAAAGCAGAGAGAGAGAGAAAAGAAAACACTGTGGAGATTTCTTAAAAAAATTTGAAATAGACTTGCCATATGATCCAGCATACTCACTACTGGGTATATACCCAAAAGACTTGAACATAATGTATCAAAGAGATACCTGCACTACCATGTTTATAGCAGCACTGCTCACAATAGCCAAAATTTGGAATCAACCAAGGTATTTCTTCATCATTAGATGAATGGTTAAACAAAATAAAGTATACATACACAATGGAATATTATTAAGCTATAAAAAAGAATGAAATTTTATCATTTGCAACAAAATGGATGCAACTAGAGAACATCATGTTGAGTGAAATAATGTGGACACAGAAGGACAAATACTAGGGATTATCTGCTGTGGCATAGTGGGGTAAGTTGCTGCCTGAAGTGCTGGCATCCCATATGGATGCCTGTTGGAGTCCTGGCTGCTCCACTCCCCATCCAGCTCCCTACTAATGCACCTGGGAAAGCAGCAGATAACGGTCCAAGCGCTTGGGCCCTGCATCCACATAGATGACCTGGAAGAATATCCCGGCTCATGGCATCAGTCTAACCCAACCCCGGCTGGCTGTCACAGTCATTTGGGGAATGAAATCAGTGGATGGAAGACTTCCCTCTGCCTCTGTCTCTCCTTCTCTGTAACTCTACATTTTGAGTAAAAAAAAAAAATCTTTAAAAAAAGAAAACAAGAGGGGCTGGTGCCATGGCTCACTTGGCTAATCCTCCGCCTGCAGTGCCAGCATCCCATACGGGCACTAGGTTCTAGTCCCGGTTGCTCCTCTTCCAGTCCAGCTCTCTGCTGTGGCCTGGGAGGGCAGTGGAGGATGGCCCAAGTGCTTGGGCCCTGCACCCATATGGGAGACCAGGAAGAATCACCTGGCTCCTGGCTTCGGATTGGTGCAGCACTGGCCGTAGCAACCATTTCAGGAGTGAACCAACAGAAGGAAGACCTTTCTCTCTCTATTTCTCTCTCACTGTCTATAGCTCTACCTGTCAAATAAAAAAAAAAAAAAAAAAAAGAAAGACAAATACTATATGTTCTCTCTTATATGTTGGAGTTAAAATTAAAAAAAAAAATCAGAGAAATCCATGTGTACATCGGTATTGCTGCAAATATAGTTTTGAGAAACTTTGTTTTACAACTTTGTCAAAACAATGGTTAGAGTGTATACTACTATAGTTTTAATGACTTGTGATTACTTTAGAATTTAGTGTATATGAGTGAAATGGTCATTTTTATATTCAAACATTGTTTATAACCATTGTCTACATTCCCATTAAACTAGGATCTGTTCATTTTTTACTTGTTAAAATTCTTATTTATTGCCGGCGCCGCGGCTCACTAGGCTAATCCTCCACCTTGTGGCGCCGGCACACCGGGTTCTAGTCCCGGTCGGGGCGCCAGATTCTGTCCCGGTTGCCCCTCTTCCAGGCCAGTTCTCTGCTGTGGCCAGGGAGTGCAGTGGAGGATGGCCCAAGTGCTTGGGCCCTGCACCCCATGGGAGACCAGGAGAAGCACCTGGCTCCTGGCTTTGGATCAGCGTGGTGTGCCAGCCGCAGCATGCCAGCCGCGGCGGCCATTGGAGGGTGAACCAACAGCAAAGGAAGACCTTTCTCTCTGTCTCTCTCTTACTGTCCACTCTGCCTGTCCAAAAAAAAAAAAAAAAAAGAAAAGGAAAATTCTTATTCATTGAAGTATTAAGCTTTGTTACTGTAACATAAATTTAAAATATATTATCTCAAAAACTGAAAAAAGACAGAAGGAGAAGGAAGGAAGCTGGGAGAGAGGAAGGTGGAGGGAGGGAGGAAGGGAATTCATTTTTTGCTTATATTTGTATCTATAAAACATAATAAATCAGTTAAAAACTAATTAAAAATTAAAAAAGTTAAATTAGAAAAATAAAAATTCATGCAAATGTATATTATGAAAAAGGATGCATTATTTCAAATTTTATGCATAAAATAAACTTATCTTTTAATGCAAAAAAAGAATTGTAGAAGAACTTATTGAGCTAATTTTGTTAAAATTTTCAACTCTCCATTGTTAAAAATTATAATAATGAAAGCCAAATGATTCACATATATTATACATAATCTTCACAACCACTCACGATAATATTACTTGGCTTTGTGTAAGATGAGATGAAGCCCATAGAAGTAAATGCTTTCTCCAAGATTAAATGGATGGTAGTTGTTGAGTCAGTATTGAAACTCAACACTATTTGAATCTGAAGTTCATTATCTTTCTATTTGGTTTGATGCCTTTTCTTTAATGCAGTTCCTAAATGCTTGGGTATTTTTGGTGATGCAGAGGCTATATGGCGACTATATATTTATTTTAATATCTTTGTTAGAAAGCTCTCTGGCTAAATGGGTAGGATATTACTATATGTTTTGCCTTTTGTAGTTACCTTTTCATGCATCAGCTTTTCAACACTCGAAATTAGCAAATACCACCCAAAGTAGTTCCTTTATTTTTTTTTTTTGTCATAAGGAAAATATTCTAGATTCAGTCCCCCCTGATTGTTTTTGCTGATGTTTTCTGGCTAGCAGTCAGGTGGTAAACAACTATTCCAAAAGTTTCACTCTAGTATCATCTGCCCAGAGAAAAATACAGTACATTATTCTCCTGTTCTAGTCTCTGCATTATCTTATATAGTCTAGGATTTATGAGCTTTATAATGTAGTATTATGTCTCTTTTAACAGATTTTTTTTTTTTTATTTGACATGTAGAGTCATAGACAGTGAGAGAGAGAGCAGAGAGAAAGGTCTTCCTTTTCCGTTGGTTCACCCCCAAAATGGCTGCTACGGCCTGCACTGTGCGGATCCGAAGTCAGGAGCCAGGTGTGTCTTCATGGTCTCCCGTGTGGGTGCAGGGGCCCAAGCATTTGGGCCATCCTCCACTAGCCTCCTGGGCCACAGCAGAGAGCTGAACTAGAAGAGGAGCAACCGGAACTAGAACCCAGTGCCCATATGGGATGCCGGCACTGCAGGCAGAGGATTAGCCAAGTGAGCCACGGCGCCGGGCCCAACAGATTCCTTTTTAACAATTGGTATCTTCTATTTGTATCTGTGATACATATTTGTAGGATTTAACATTTACACACATTAAAATTCATTTTATTAGCTTCAATCCAATGATAAAATACACCAAGTTATCAATGTTCTGTATTTTAATTAACAATTTTGGGAATATGCTCTGTTAACTCATAGAAAGTTTATTTTCACACATATTGAGCAGAAAATATCAGAGTGCCAGACAGGTAGAAAAATTTAGTGAGACTGATGGGAAAGAAATAGAAGCTGGGGCCATATGTGTACTTAAGTCCTAGTTGGAAACATTTAGTAGTAAACTATATTGCCATAAGAAAAGCCATCAATAGTGAAAAGAATATCAAAGATTAAATTCTGGTAAACAGTTGCATTAAAGTATGAGAAAGTCCTCCTTGGATAGAGAAGAGAAAGCGTAAATTCTTTAAGGTTAGGAACCAGCCTCTGTCTGAAACAGGATTGGGTTTTAATAAATGCTCTGTATAAGAGGCAAAGATGGAGGAGTTTGAGAAGAAGGTGAAAAAAACCACCCCAGCACAGTGATGAGAAAGAGCACAGCCTACACTTTCAAAAACTGCAGACAGATCAAAGAGAATGAGAAGTGAGGGGAGACTACTAGATTTGGCAATCGTAAAAGATCACCAATGACATCAGTGGCAGTCTTTGCAACCAAATGTTTGGAATAGAGTCAGATTGGGAGGTGTGAAGGAGTGAATTAGTGATGACCTTGCAGAGTGTGTGTCAGTTTTTCATTGCTTTACCTAAAATACTTGAGAGGAGCTTCTTAGGAGGGCAAGTTTATTTCGACTTACATTTTGGAAGGTCACAGTCCAGGCTGGGTAGCCCTATTGCTTTGGTGAGGCTGCAGGATGACAGAAGGATCATGATGTGGCAAGCTAGGAAGCAGAGAGACACATATACGGGAAGCCTGATTGTCTTGGATACTCAACCCTTTGGGGAAGCACTACTTTCTGGGGGTATGACCCCAGTGACCTAAAGAGTTCCCACTGGGTCCTAATGAGATCAAGTCTCTACCCTTCATTCATTAATATTAACCCACTAACTGTTAACATAAGACTTTGGGTTTAAGTGTCTGTATGAGTTTGCAGAAATAAATTCTGCTCAAACCATAACGTAGAGGTGTAATACAAATCACTTTTCCCAGGAGTTTATGCTTTTAGAGAACTACAGCCAGGTGGCTCTAAAGGGCAGTGAGACTCAAAGTGTAGAAGCAAATATTTTTGTCATTAGAGAAGATTCAATGGTGGAGAGATTAATGATCCAAGAGAAAGAGCCCACAATTAAGGCACACGATCCTGGAAAAAGCAGCAAGGATTGTGTGGAGAGATGAGCTGAGTTTGCGAGCTTTGCTAAGAAGGGGCACATGTTTTCCATGGACTTAGTCACCAGGGAAAGACAAGCAGAGTGGGTTATGATTCTGCATCACATAGAGGTGGAGATTAGGTTATTATGAGGATGAAAGTGACAAAAGTCATTAAATAGGGTCAAGAGGAATTCAGTGGTTTGATAATAAGCCAGTAATGATGGAAATGTAGGCATGGTTGTCTCCAAATCTGTTGAAATAGCATTGGGAAGCCACCATGACAAGGGACCACGGACTAGCTGACTTAAACAGAAGTTTATCTTCTCTTAATTCTAGAAGGAGGTAGTACAAGATCAAGGTGTCAGCAAAGCTGGTTTCTTCTGAGGTCCCTCTCCTTGCCTTGCAGATGGCCATCTCCTGCCCCCTGTCTTTGATGATCTTTTTGCTCACTGCACACCCAGTGTCTTAATTGCCTCTTCTTAGGAAGGTGTCAGTCACACTGGATTAGGGTCCACTCACATGGCCTCACTTACCTTGATTTCTTCTTTAAAGTCAATAAAGTCACATTCTGAGTTGTTATAGGCAAGAACTTCAATATATTAATTTTTTTTGCTGAGTGGCACAATTTAGCTCATAATGAGAAGAATGTAGCCAGTAACAGATGAATGAATGAATTCCCACATCTTTATTCTCCAATGTGGATGAAGAGATTGTAGGAATACAGTTTTTCAAACTTTAGGGTATGTAGTAGGTAGAACATGGCCTACCAATACTTCCACATTTTCATTTAACAGAACCTGTGAGCATGGTATCTTACATGGCAAAAAAGGGCTTTCAGATGTGAATTGGGTAAGGATTCTGAAATGATGGGATTATTCCAGATAATCCAAGAGGGCCCAAACTGATCACATTGGTCCTTTATTGTGGACAATCTTCCCTACCTGAGTTCAGAGTTAGAAGGAGATGCAACTAAGGAAAGATAGAGAGAGGCTACATGGATAGACAGAAACCAAGGAATGTGGGCAACTTCTAGAAACTGGAAAAGGCAAGGAAGTGAGTCCCTCCTAGAGCATCAGGAATGAAACCTGGTTGACACTTGGATTTCAGCCCAATGAGACTTGTATAGCACCTACTTTGTAATGTATTCATTTGATTAATCACTAAATTTGTGGAAATTTGTTACAGCTGCAGCAGAAAATGAATATGGTGTGCATAGAGTTCACCTGGAAGTCTATTTAAACTACATATTCAGATTTAGTTGATCTAGAGTGGGGCCTGAGCCTACATTCTTTCTTTTCTTTCTTTCCTTTCCTTTCTTTTTTTTAAGATTTATTTTATTTATTTGAAGGGCAGAGTTAACACGGAGAAAGGAAGAGACAGAGAGACAACTTCCATCCACTGGTTCACTCAAAGGATCTCAATGGCTAGGCCTGGGCCATAAGGAAGCCAGGAGCCAGGAGGTTCATCTGGGTCACCAACATGGGTGCAGGGTCCTAAGCACATGGGTCACCTTCTGCTGCTTTCCAAGGCACATTAGCAGGGAGCTGGATTATAAATGGAGCAGCTGGTACTTGAATAGTGAGGCCAGTGCTGCTGGTGTGTAGACCACACCATGAACTTGAGACATCATGCCTTCAAAATTCTTTATATTATATATATAAAGGGATTGAGGTTTAAAAGAATCTGTCAATCATTATTCAAATGGGAATTGGTAGAGTTGTCTTCAACCCCTAGCCCCAGCATCTTACTTTTCTCACTGTACATTGCTGCACTTTGAAAAAAAAAAAAAAGGTTTAGCCCTTCTGGGAAAGCAGACAAGGAGAGGTGCCAGTGTTTGGAATATTTGGCTCCAGAGACTCTGTGTGTTTATGGTGCCTGCTGAGGTGGCCTGGCTGACACTTGGATGATATAAATTGTTGTTCACATCAACACCTTAGTTGGATAACAGCTGTTTGCAGATGAGCAACAGACCAATAGTAACCCTCCTGTTCCTTGGGGTTTCTAACTACCCAGGTATCAGTAAATTCAAGAGAAAAATTTCAAGGCAAATGGGCATTTTGTTGTGACAATTTAATAGGGATAATTTCCAGGAGGAGGCTCAGAAGCTGTAGATCATCTGTAAACTCAGAGCAGTAAACACCAGAGGAGTGTTCCTGGTGACCTGAAGGGTATGTTCTCTGTTTATCTTGTTGCCCACAGCACTTGGAGATTATGTGAGAGCAGAGTGTCAGCAGCCGGATCTCCAGACAGGCTACACTGGTGAAAGGGTTTGAGGAAAACTATCAGGTGTATTAAAGAGGATAAACAGCTCACATACCACATAACAGAAACCCAAGGTGGAAATCTGAAAGGGGAGAGCACTATGAATGTGGCAGAGACTTGTGAGGAGAGGTTGATGTATGGAAGATTATAAGGAGGAATGAGGAAACTGCCCATCCAAAGCCCTGTGGAAACCTTACACTTTGCAAAACTATAAGGAAGATTCAAAAGTTCTGGCACAAGGATTGTCTAACCTAGTACATATATATATTCCATGAGGAGCCTCCTAAAAAAGGCACATTTCCAGGATCCTACCTAGAGATTCTTTTAAACATTTTTTAAAAAATGTATTTATTTATTTGAAAACCAGATTTACAGAGAGAGGAAAAGAGAGAGAGAGAGAGAGAGAGAGAGAGAGAGATCTTCCATTCAGTGGTTCACTCCCCAAATGGCCACAATGGCCTGGGCAGAGCCAGGTAGAAGTCAGGAGCCAGGAGCTTCTTCTGTGAGTCTCACATGGGTGATGGGCCCAAGCACTTGGGCCGCCCTCTGCTGATTTCCCATGTGCATTAGCAGAGAGTGAGATCAGAAGTGGAGCAGCTAAGACTCGAACCGGTGCCCATATGGGATGCCAGTGACACAGGTGAAGCTTTACCTACTATATCACAATGCTGGCCCCTCTTTTGAACTTTTTATTACAGAAAATTACAAACTTATATTAGGAGCATAGTAAACTGAACTCCCACACAACCATCCCCAGACTGAATAATCATCACCTCATGGAGAATCCTTCCTTCATCTGTTCTACCTACTTAATTCCCACCCTTCTCAACTTCCTTCTCTCATAGATCATATTTCTGCAAATCCCAGTCATTAAGGAAAAGCATTTCGGAAAAAATAAAGCATAAGCACCAATACTCTGAAGACCGAGAATTTCTGGTATATTTGATGTCTATGTGAATGAAATGCAGTAAATGAAGGGGAGATGGGTAGGGCATGAGGTCAGAAATATCACAGGACAGACAGACATATAACTACATAGGTCCTTGCGGCTCATTGCAACAGCTCTGGCTTTTGCTGTGAGTGGAGACTGCAGAGCACAAGAAGGGACTAGCAATTGTGGAAAGCTAGAATTGGAATGGCAATAGGAATGATAGTATTACTGGAGCCACATGAAAAAGGAGCTGCCTCGAACGATTTATGCTCATTGAGGTCAGGAATATAGCTATGGCCAAGAACTTTGTCCACAATAGGGAGTAAAGAGAATTAGCACTCCCAGTTCCCATGTTAATTGGAATCAAACTTTCTGACTAATAGAGTATCCTCCTTTTCTGCCTCTTGATTCAGTAGTAGGGCAAGTGTGAATAATTAGTATTATTTCAGCTCCTAGCTAAATGGAACATGGTTAGCTTCCTCATTAGAAGAAATTTTCTCTTGTTAGTTAGAACAGTCTCAAAGCTGTAAGTATGGAAATCTAAGATTCTTTAACTGGCCTGTTAAATAGTAAGAGGGCTCCCACCCATTCATTGGTGCTTGGACCTTTTCATCACACGATGGAGGAAACTGCACTACTTAGTCCCTATTTCCCCAGCGAGGTAAGTCACTTTATCTTCCTTGACCCCAAATCTATGGGCTTGGGCAGAAGTGTGTGCAGGAGGAAAGGGGGGAGAAGGAAATGTTCCTTGATTTTGTTGTCATAACTTGTCAAGCTTTACACTCATCCTGTGTTTAACTATGCATTTGGTGGTTTGCTGTCGAAGAGGAGACCAGAAAACTTCAGGGCAGTGTTGCTCCTATCTGCCTGAGCCTGCTCCTCTGAAAATCACTTCTCCTGGGTACATTAGTGAGAAGTTCAGCTTTTGCTGTTAAAAGGCTAGCAAGTGAGTCAGAACCTGTCTGGTATTAATTAAATTAACTTAGATGCCATGTGGTAATCTGGGCCAGAGGTCTTTCCTGTGAAGAGATTTTGTCCCCGGGAGATATTTGGCAACACTGGGGATATTTTTAGCTGTCACAATGGGATAGAGGCAATGCTACTGGCATCTCTTGGACAAGTACATTGGCTGCTGAGCATTGTACGGTATACAGGATATTCCCCCACAAAAGAATCATCAGCTCGAAATGTCAGTAGAGCTGAGATTAAGACACTCTACCCTAACCTAAAGAATGCACATTTATTTGATTTTCTTTCTGAAATTTTGCCT
Source organism: Lepus europaeus (assembly GCF_033115175.1). Lineage (NCBI taxonomy): Eukaryota > Metazoa > Chordata > Mammalia > Lagomorpha > Leporidae > Lepus > Lepus europaeus. The sequence goes on from NC_084829.1 coordinate 120,589,867, forward strand.
AACTATTCTGTCCAATGTAATTATGATACTAAGCAATGAGGCCAAGTTAATAAAGTTGATATAAGACAATGCTAGTAATATAAATGTGCCTCAAATTTGAAAATAAATCTCCCTCCTATTATTATATTTTCAGAGAGAAACTAAGGTTAAACTTGCAGAGATTAAAAGCCTGGTTGTTTTCTGCTGTCTTAGCTAGATAGGTCTGTTGGGTGCATCTGTACTTGTATGTTTGGTGTTCCTTCTGCAACTGAAGCCTCAAGCATCCTTCATTAACTATATAGTTCCTTGAGTGTCTTAGCTGGAATTGATTGCGTTAATTCAAGCTCAATCTGCCCACATGCCCTTCTCATAAAGAGTCTGAAGAATTAATATAACCCTTAAACATAAGCCTCATAAATATAAACAAATATCTAGTATCCCATAAATAGTAAAATAAAGATTTATGTTATTATTACCACCCAAGAACCCCAGTTGACCACCACCAGTTTTTAAGTGGAAACCTTGTACTACCAGATTCTTATCTGAAGGTCCTTCTTCCTCATCTTGCTTATTTAAAACTTCTTCTTTCTGCAGTGCTGGTGTCCCATATGGGTGCCTGTCTGAGTCTTGGCTGTTCCATTTCCAATTCAGCTCCCTGTTAACGCACCTGGGAAAGTAATGGAAGATGGCCCAAATGCTTGGGCCCCTGTATCCACATGGGAGAACCAGAGGAAGCTCTTGGCTCCTGGCTTCAGATCCACCCAGCTTTGGCCATTGTGGCCATTTGAGGAGTAAACCAGCGGATGAAAGGCAGAGAGAGAGAGAGAGAGAGAGAGAGATCTTCCATCTGAAGCCAGGAACCAGGATCTTCTTCAGGGTTTCCCACCTGGGTACAGGGTCCAAGCACTTGGGCCACCCTCCACTGTTTACCAGGCACATTAGCAGGGATCTAGTTTTTCTTTAGAATGCTATCTTGATGGCATTCCTGAAAGGAATATTCAATTTATGAATTAAGGATTTAATTGCTCAGTGATAGACTCTACCTCTTTTCAGCAGGTTGCCTTCTCTCATTTGTAGCAAAGTTTTTAAAAATATTATTTATTTATTTATTTGAAAGATAGAGTTATAGACAATGAGTGGAAGAGACAGAGAGAAAGGTCTTCCATTTGTTGGTTCACTCCTCAAATGTCAGCAATGGCTGGAGCTGGGCCAATCCAAAGCCAGGAGCCAAGAGTTCCCTCTGGGTCTCCCACATGGGTGCAGGGACCCAAGCACTTGGTCCATTTTTACTACTTTCCCAGGCCATAGCAGAGATCTGTATTGGAAGAGGAGCAGCTGGGACTACAGCCGGTGCCCATATGGGATGCCAGAGCCGCAGGTGGAGGATTAATCCACTGCACCAGAGCAACAGCCCTTGTAGCAAATTTCATACCCAGACATCCTGTGCCTCACATACCTCTCTGGCTCTTGTACTTCTCTGTGGTGTCTGCTGTCGTGGTGTATTCCACTGGAAGTCCTGGAAGTCCTGAGACCTATGCTGCACATCTTCCCTGGACAGCTTTCCTTTGCAAGCCATGTCAGCATGTGATATGTTTGTGTCTCTGAGGTACCAAACACACCTTCTAAATTTTTTCTGAGTGTCTTTCCTCTTAAAGTTTAGCATGTGACATTTTTGCAGAAAACCAATTTTATGTTATTTGTTTCCTTGATTTTTTTTTAAAGATTTATTTATTTGAAAGAATGTCAGAGAGTGGAAGAGAGAGAGAGAGAGAGAGAGAGAGAGAGAGAGAAATCGATCTCCCATCTGCTGGCTCACTACCCAAAATGGCCACAACCACTGTGACTGGGCCAGGTGGAAGCCAGGAGGCAGGAACAACATCTGGGTCCCCCACACTGGTGGTAGGGACCCAAGTACTTGGACCATCTTCTGCTGGTTTCCCAGGTGTATTAGCAAGGAACCAGATTGGAAGCCGAGCAACCAAGATTCAAGTGATGTTCTCATATGTGATGCTGGTGTAGCAAGCAGCAAATTAACCAGATGTGTCGCAGGACTAGCCTTTATATTTATTCTTAGTGCAGGAGTCTTAGTGTATTACATTTTGGAGTGTTTCTGACATCCAAAAAAACATTGAATGCCTTTCTTTTTGACTTTTCTAATGAAGTTGCTTCTTATTTCTGTTTTGCATAGATGATGCATTTTGACCAGCCCTTGATATTGAAATCTTGTTATTACTGGCTTAGAAGATACAGGAAAATTTGTGACTTGTTATGACTCAAATTTCTCTGTTACTGTATTCTTTCAGGTCTCTGTTCTCCTGTGAAATACTCACAGATAAGCAGTTTAAAGAATACAAGCTAAGAAGGAGAAACTGATATTGGTTGGATAGGAGTTTGGAAGATTAAATTTGTAGTCAAAAGCTTATTGGAATTTACCCTTGCCATGGACACAAGGTAGGTCAGCTGCAAATAAAGAAGTCTCAGAAACGAAGCTTATTGTAGCTACTATTTTATAGGAAGAGCCTTGTTTTGTTATTCTGGCACATTTGTACAGGTAGAGGAGGAGGCAGCAATTAAAACTAGGGAACTAGGCTGGCACTGCGGCTCAATAGGCTAATCCTCCACCTGTGGCGCCAGCACACCCGGTTCTAGTCCCGGTTGGGGCGCCGGATTCTGTCCTGGTTGCCCCTCTTCCAGGCCAGCTCTCTGCTGTGGCCTGGGAGTGCAGAGGAGGATGGCCCAAGTCTTTGGGCCCTGCAACCACATGGGAGATCAGGATAAGCACCTGACTCCTGGCTTCAGATCAGCGTGGTGCGCCAGCCGCAGCGTGTCGCCCGCGGCGGCCATTGGAGGGTGAACCAACGGCAAAAGGAAAACCTTTCTCTTTGTCTCTCTCTCTCTCACTGTCCACTCTGCCTGTCAAAAAAAAAAAAAAAAAAAAAAAAAAAAAAAAAAAAAAAAAAAGGAAAACCAGAGAATTAGACTCATACCAATACAGTGCTTTTTTTTTTTAGTGGTTTTAATGTCATCCAAGTAAGCTCACAGTCATGTTTCTGTTTATCAAATAACTTCTTGGTTCATTTGAATATTTACTTTGTTTATTTTGGGTAATTTTCATTGCTAAAACAATATACAATAAATAATCTAACAAAGGTGATTATGTATTCTTTAAAAATTGACTTGATCATCTTTGGCTCTTCCTTTCTATTGGAATACATATAATCATTTGCTTAAAATTCCCATTCAAATAAATAATATAAAAAAGCTGGCCCAGGCCTTGTATATTGATATGTAAGGTATTTTAACATAACAAAAAACATGACATTTTGATTGTAGAACTCAAGAGGAGAAGCAGCATTTACTTATAGGAAACCAACATTAACCATTTAGCTTTGGTTCTTGATGTGATGTGGGAGAGGTAAAGAGGAAAAGAAGGACTGAAGCCTTATCAATTAGGATGTCTGGTAGGAAGCATCTGAATGTAAAGTAAATCTACTAACCAATAAAGGACTTTATTCACTCATGTCACTGTAAACCCAGCGTTAGGATGTAGGCATGGTTTAATCAGTTCAGACAACATTTCTCTGGTTTTTGCTCAGCTTTGAATCATCAGTGTCAGATTTGTCCCTGGAAAATCATGCTTCCTGCTGTCAAGATGGTTGCCAACAATCACTGGGGCAATATTCTTACAGTTCACACCCAAAGGAGGTAGGGAGAATAGTTTTTCCCATTACTGTCTCTCTCTCTCTCTTTTTTTTAATAGGGTATCAGTGCAATTTTAAGTAACATTATTTATTTATTTATTTATTTTGACAGGCAGAGTGGATAGTGAGAGAGAGAGACAGAGAGAAAGGTCTTCCTCTTCCGTTGGTTCACCCCTCAAATGGCCGCTACAGCTGGTGTGCTGCACCAATCTGAAGCCAGAAGCCAAATGCTTCCTCCTAGTCTCCTATGTGGGTGCAGGGCCCAAGCACTTGGGCCATCCTCCACTGCCTTCCCAGGCCACAGCAGAGAGCTGGACTGGAAGAGGAGCAACCGGGACAGAATCCGGCGCCCCAACCGGGACTAGAACCCCGGGGTACTGGTGCCACAGGCGGAGGATTAGCCAAGTAAGCCATGGCACCGGCCATCAAGTTGTAACTTGATGTTACCAGGTGTCAAATACTTTCCTCTGCCCTTCAAATTAGAAGTCAACACTGTCTTGGTGTCCAGTGAGTCCCCAAGAAACACAGTTTTAATTACCCTAAAAAAAAGCACTCCATGCTTGCTAAGACAGTGTGCAGTTCTAGGAGTCAGGTTTTGTTGGTGGTAGACAAGGTGATTGGTCCCACATCTCTGTTAAGCTCTATGAAAGAAGATTATCACCTCTAGCTCATCAAGTTTTGCCATGGAAGTTGGCTTCAGGCAGTAGAATTTGAGTGGCGGCAACATACAACAGATCTGAGCAGATGCTGAAATAGGCAATGTATAGTTTTATAAATCCTCTCTTGACTTGCTGTGATAAAAATGGCATGATCCCAAGAGGGGCTTCTTCAACTTGGGTTTAGAATGAGACTCATGGAACAGAAGCAGTCAACCCACAGCTGCTAACAGGTAAAGTGGGTAAGAAATAAACCCTTTATTGTTGTGATCATTGAGATTTGGGAGAAAAAGGGTTGGTGTGTGTGTAGTGTACCATAATTTATCAAACAGGGTTGGTGTGTGTGTAGTGTAGCATAATTTATCAAACAGGTTTAATATCAGTTTGGCTACATGCAAACATATCTCTCTTAGATTAGTCACTAAATTTTGAGACATAATTCTCATCTATAAATTGAAAAAAAAAGTAAAAAGATCTTAGACTATATTTACTATGCTTAACAACTTTACTCCCATAGCCAATATTTAAAAAGCTTTGTCAACTAATTAAATTGCATATGGTAGTTAAAATCATTTATTTTTCATTTTCAAAGTAATTAAAGGCATTTTAACCTTCAATCATCATGAGATAAAACCATATTTTTTATAATAAATACATTATTCTTGACAAAAGAAGCATTTTAGTTAGCCTGAATTACTCATTGTGAATAAATAGTGTATTTTTTCTGAGTTCTTTTAACATATAGAAAAACCCCGTTGGGCCACTGACTGGAGTTTAAAATGTCTCTTTTCTAACACTAATATTCTATTTTATGTTGTAATTTCTTATTCTTTTACCTAATTTTAAGTATCTGTACTTAAATACAACCATCTGACAGGTGATTTAATTTAAATATAAAAAATAAGTTGTTACAGTTCTAAAAATTTTGTTAGGTAGAAACTTTCATTTTCTAACTTTATCTAATAAAATAAGGAGAAATCAAATTATTTCAAAAAAGTAGGAAAACAAACAAACCAATTTACATGGTAATTGTAATTGTGTTAAAATACACACATATCCACATACTCCCACCACAATACAAACCCAAAATTGTCTTTTGTTAATGGATCTACCATTGATCTTGTCCTACGGTAATATTTGGAGAATCTCTTTGTACAGGATCATTTTGTTTTAAAGATTTCTTGTATTTTTTTTAAAAGGCAGAGTTACAGAGAGAGAGAGAGATCGAGATCGAGATCTCGGGGCCAGTGCTGTGGCTTAGCGGGTTAATGCCCTGGACTGAGGCGCTGGTATCTCATATGGGCGCCGGTTCGAATCCCGGCTACTCCTCTTCTGATCCAGCTCTCTGCTGTGGCCTGGGAAAGCAGTGGAAGATGGCCCAAGTACTTGGGCCCCTGAGCCCATGTGGGAGACCTGGAGGAAGCTTCTGGCTCCTGGCTTCGGATCGGCGCAGCTCCGGCCATTGAGGCCAATTGGGCAGGGAACTATCGGATGCAAGACCTCTCTCTCTCTCTGCCTCTCCTTCTCTCCCTGTGTAACTCTGACTTTCGAATAAATAAATAAAATCTAAAAAATAAAGAGAGAGAGATCTTCCATCCACTGGTTCCCTTCCCAAATGGCCACAACAGCAGGGGGCCAGGTGGAAGCCAGGAGGCTGGAACTTCATATGGATCTCCCAGGTGGATGGTATGTATCCAAGTACTTGGACCATCATCTACTGCTTTCCTAGGGTCACCAGTAGAAAGTTGAACAAGAAGTGGAGTAACTGACACTCAAACCAGCCTCCGATATAGGATGCAGGAGTCCCAAGAGGTGGCCTAACTTGATGCCCCAGAATTTTTTTTTTTCAATAGTGTTGACAAAAAGATATTAATGAAGAGAAAAATAGCCTGTAAAAACAAGTTCAAATGACATTAAGACTTTCTCTTGGGGCAGGTATTTGGTGCAAGCTTTCCATATCAGAGTGCCTGGGTTCAAATCCCAGCTCTGCTCCTAATTCTACCTTCTTGCTAATGACCAGATTTGATTCCAAGTTCCTGGTTTCAGCTTGGCACGGGCAGGCTGTTGGGTGAATTTGGGGAGTGAACCAATGAATGGAATTTTTTTTTTTTTTTGTCTCTCTGTACTATATTCTCTTCCCCTAATTCTGCCTTGTCTTTCAAATAAAAAAAAAAAGACTCTTAAAGATTTATTTTATTTGAAAGGCAGAGTTACAGAGAAAGAGAGAGGGGAAGAGATGGGAAGAAAGAGAGAGAAAAATTTTTCATCTGCTGGTTCACTCCCCAAATGTTTGCAAAGGCCAGGGCTGGGCCAAGCAGAAGCCAAGAGACTGGAACTCCACTGGGGATCTCCCACATCCGTGGCAAGAACCCAAATACTAGAGTCATCTTTTGCTGCCATCCTTGGCACATTAGGAGGGAGCTGAATTGGAAGTGGAGCAACATGACTCAAGTTAGTACTCATATGGAATGCTGGCCTTGCAGGAGGCAGCTTAATCCACTTTGCCAGAATGCTGGTCCCTAAGACTTTCTCTTGATTAGGGTATGCTTGAAACTGCCATACTTGGCTAACATCAGCCAGTGTGGAACTGCTAAGACCTCTTAGCTGAGCTCTGAGTATTAGACCAATGTCCACCAGATTGGGTAACAAGAAGGCAATTAATTGTATATAAATTTACAGGAGATGGTGGGAAAAGCAAAGAAATGAAGAATGAATAAATTATTTAAATTACTTATATGTGAATTTTAAATTTTTTTTTTAACTTGCTCTTTGGGAAATACTAGATACTGGCAATTTCAATGTCCTTTTATCATAAACAGAATATTTTATATATAAATCTCCAACTCATTTATATGTAATTAAAATACCAGAAATGTTGATCAAATCCATTATCCCATATTTTGCTCCAGCTATTTCAATAGTTAAAATGTGCATTTATGTTCTATCTACACATGGCAAGGGTGAGAAATGGGGATGGTGGGGGAACAGCTGTAGGAAAGTAATTCTATTAAATTTTGCATTAACAACTCAGCCTATGTTTCAGAACATCCTGATAGTAAATATCTCTGCACTGTAAATTTATGTCTCTAATTTTTTCAGAGACATTTTAAGCATCTAACATCTGTGCACTTAGTTTTATTACAAATGGAAACATCTAGACAGATTAAACTCAACTAAAATCAACATTTGTATGACTATGTGCAGACTCAAGAACAGCAAGCAAGTTGCAAGTACTAATGAGATGATCTATGAGAGCCTGTTACATCATGCGGGCTCAGAGGAAGTGGCTGGGTCATTTTGATGGTCAAATGTTAGACATGTTTATACTCAGCTAGTTACTGATTTTCCAACTCAGTATGGGTTATAAACAAACAGCATATAACTCTCCAAAGGGGTTCAGTATTAAGTGAATGCTGGGAGAAAGCTAGCATTGAATAAGAGTGACAAAAAACATATGTATTTTGTACTTGGTAAGTCACATTAATTAGTATTTAACGTAACTACAAATCAACTTCTTACCAAACAGGATCTCCCGAATAAGCAAAGTGCTGGTGTGGAGTTTATAGAGATCTTCACTAAAAGTGGGGTTGGGCCTTGAGGCTCTGGAAATCTGATGAATAGTATTCCAAAAAAAAAAAATCTGAAGTTGAAAGTCTCAGCAGTTGTTCAAGTTGAAGAGTCTCCAGAGAGACTGGCCACAGAAAAAGCTAGACATGGAGGCAATGGAGTGACTCAAAGGCATGTATATGAAATGAAGCAGTTCCTGGAAACAGTCTATGAGACCTAGGTGCTGGCGCTGGTGCTCAACCTTCACTTCCCCAGTGGTGGTGAGAAAGTTGGATGTTAAGATGCCAAGATGGTTCATGCCAGAGATGTTAAGGTGCCAGATGTTGCAAGATGTCATATTTTGTTGCATCCATATAGTAACCACCAAATTATTTAAAAGAAGTATGCATTAATCAGCAACATTCAGCATGAAGATATTTTGTGCACAAATCTAGATTTGCAGCTTTTTGGAAAACATCAGAAAAGAAAATCTGGCATTATCAACCATCCTGCTATATACGATATCAATAGTCTTGTGCTGAGTCACTCTTGCCTGTTGGAATGGGCATGCACTCTCTTGTTGACCACAGACCCCAATCCCCACTGTCCCAAAAGTGTTTCATTTATATCCCTATCTTTCACCATATTATTTTAAAGCCAATCTTGACATCCTGTCATTTTATCTGTAAATACTGTCATGCATCATAAAATACCAGTACAGTCAATGACAGACTGCATATCCCACAATTATCCCATAAGATTGTATGGCCTATTGATGTTTTAGCCATCTTAGTTTGTGTAAGTACACTCTATGATGTTTGCACAATGACAAAATAACCTAATGACACACTTCTTAGAATCCATCTCTATAGTTAGGTGATACATGGTTATACTTAAGCATGTAACAATAAAGGATAGGAATCCTTTTATAAAACATGCCAAGGTAAAATTTAGCATGTTTCTCTATTGTCCATTTTTGTTGTAAGTTGGCTTGAAATTTTTGGAAGCAGTATTTTATAGCATTTCAGTTTGCAACCGTGAATCTAAACCAATTCTAAATCACCGATAGATTGTTCTAAAGCCAAAGTATTCTATGTGAAGGTAAAAGATAATTGACCCTGAATTACTTTATAATAAGGGGAAGAAAATGAAATAATTTAAAATTATGAACAATTTTTATTTACAAATCTCAGCCTAAATTCCTTCTTAAAAGTAGCAGGACCTGATATACACTATTGATTCACTTATAAACCATGTTCTTGATTTCTAAGGCTAATTGTTCTAGTTAGTTTAAATTTCAAAGAACAGTTCTCTTGAGATTAGATTCATGGAAACATTCTTTCAAACAGATTAAACCGGTGTTGTATTTCTTGTGATTTTTTACTTCAGGACGGGAAGATGAAAAATGTCTAAAATTTGCTGTCTGTAACATGCTAAGGATTTTCAAATACATTATTTCATTTCAGTCTCATAATAACTTTGTAATATTAGATTAGTTCCATTTTTTACAGAAGGACTTAAAATCTAGAATTGCTATTGTTATGGAACTAAAGTCTCCACAGTTTTCCCTCTATATCACTTTAAGAACCCCAAAATAAAGAATGAAATATAAGGAGAGAAAGTGTTTTCTTAGTCATCAAAATGAATCTATCTTGTATAGGGAAATACAACTAAGAAATTTGATTTTATTAATTCTCAAGAAAGTATATTATTCAAAAAGAAGGGTGTCTACGGCCATACCACCCTGACCGCGCCCGATCTTGTCTGATCTCTCTCTCTCTCAAAGAGAAGGGTAAGGTTATGGAAACCATGTTGGCCAGAAGAGACTAGGCTTTGTGGCAGTAATCAGTTCATTCTTAAATCAGTGACTGAACTCAAAGATTGTTTGCCTCTTCCCTCTGCAGATCCCAAAGAGGTCACTGAGAGGTGGGAGTGGGAGGTCTGTTCCATGCAGAGGACTCAGAGACTGGCCATTCCAGCTGAGAGAAGCCTCACTACTTGTAGGTTGGTATGTTTCTACTGCTATACCAAAATGCTTGAGACTGGTAATTTATTTTTTTTCTTTAAATTAAACTTTTATTTAATGAATATAAATTTCCAAAGTACAGCTCATGGGTTACAATGGCTTCCCCCTCCCAAAACTTCCCTCCCACCCACAACCCTCCCCTTTCCCGCTCCCTCTCCCCTTCCAATCACATCATGATTCATTTTCAATTCTCTTTATATACAGAAGATCAGTTTAGTATATATTAGGTAACGATTTCAACAGTTTGCCGCCATATAGCAACACATAGTGAAAAAAAAATACTGTTGGAGTACTAGTTATAGCATTAAATAACAGTGTACAGCACATTGAAGACAGAGATCCTACATAATATTTTTTTTAAAAAAATTAATTAATTTTCTATGCCATTTCCAATTTAACACCAGGTTTTTTTTTTTTTTCATTTCCAATTCTCTTTATATACAGAAGATCGATTCAGTATATAATTAGTAAAGATCTCATCAGTTTGTACCCACGCAGAAACACAAAGTGTAAAAATATTGTTTCAGTACTAGTTACAGCATCACTGCACATTAGATAACACATTAACGACAGATCCCACATGGGATGTAAGTACACAGTGACTCCTGTTGCTGACTTAACAATTTGACACTCCTGTTCATGGCATCAGTAATCTCCCTAGGCTCTAGTCATGAGTTGCCAGGGCTATGGAAGCCTTTAGAGTTCGCTGACTTTGATCTTATTCCGATAGGGTCATAGAGACTGGTAATTTATAAAGAACAGAAATTTATTTCTCAGAGTTCTTGGGGCTGGGCACTCCAGGATCAAAGACACAGTGTCTGGTGTCTGCTGAGGCCTTCTGTCTAGGGCGGAGGGCAAAAAAAGGTGATATCTAGTTCCCTAAATTCACTGTACAGCAGTGGTAATCCAATTCATGAGCACTCTGCTCTTGACTTAATAGCTCGTAAGGTCCTACCTCTTAATACTATCACATGGTCACTTCACTTACTCCACTTCACCATTTGATCTTTATAACACTTAAGCTGTTATTTTTATCAGCCAGCTTAAGGGATTTTGGGGTCCTATGGCTAGTTGTTATGCTGTACTCTTAGAAGCAAGTCCATAGGAATGTATTTAGGAAAAAACAATGAAAATTTAGGAAAACTACCATAAACTTAGTAAAATATTTCTTAAGGTTTTGAAGAAGCTCTTCTGTCCTTTATTCTATGCATTGTTTTGTACAAAACTATAGAAAAGTAAATAAGAGTAGGATAAACAGGAGTTTTAGCTTTTTAAAAATGGAATTTATGGATCTTTATTCCATATTCATCTGTCAAATAGATTGTTCTCTACTTCTAAGAATAAACAGCAGAAGAAGAACCTACTAGAAGATACACTTTCAAATATACAACTTTTAGATAATTTTTATGGTGGGGAAGGGGGAATGGGATATTAACTACTAAATGGGCATTTAAAATTTATTAGATAATAATTCTTCTATGGAACTGTTCTTCTAGGTTTTATTGAATTTACTTTATGCAGACATGGTGTTTTCATATTGAGGTCTGCATGGCCAGTAAAATAGCCATGGCCACATATAGTTATTTAGCTATGAAATGTGCTTAGGCTCAATTGGGAAGTGCTGTAGGTGGAAAATATATGGATTCTGAAGACTGGTTATGAAAAAATCAACTGCAAAATACCTCATTAATGTTTAAATTGATCATATATTGAAAACATTTCAATAAAATGTTATTGTGTAAGCACATTGTCAATATTACATGTTGAAAATAATGTTATTAACATTAATTTTTGCCTTTTTCTTTTCTCTTTTTAATGTGACTATTAAAAAAATTAAAATGCTATATGTGACATGAATTTGAGACTCTCATTATACTTCCACTAGACAATGTTATCTAAATAATGCAGTTTTTCCCTCCAAAATTTTATTGTGAGTTTTCAGAAAAATTCAAGCAACATTTTGCTATACTTGTTTTTTTTTTTTTTTATCACACATCTATCCTTTCTTTCATTTATGGATTTATTTTATGTGAATGTTTTGATGCATGTAGGCTAACTTGCAGACATCACTACGCATTCCTGCAGATACTTCTAGCTTTATTTCTGGACTTGATTAAAAATTGAAAATCCCATTAGTCATGTTCTTGCTGCTTTAGATTTTATTATCTTGGTGTAGAGAGGTCTAAACAGACTAAATGTATCAAATTGAGTTTAATAATTCTGAGTAAAAGGAACATTTAATCTCTGTTGACACTGAAATGAAGATCTAGATTACTCAACAAATATTTGGAAACTTTATAACATTAAATACCAATTGGGGAAAAAACTAAAAACAAAACTACCTCCTTCTGAGCAGGAGGCAGAGGGTCCACGCTGAGTTACTTGGTGATGTGTAACCGTGGATAGTCATACAACATCTCTGAATCCCTGCTTTCAACATAATGCTTATCTCACAAGATTATAAAGAGGAAGAGAAACAACATGTGTGGCTAATGGGGGCTTCTGGCAATACTAACTTTTAAAATGTAATCTTAACCAGAAATCAATGCAGAATGTTTGAAGTATAATCTGGCAGGAACAACAGGGCATCCTTGGCAGTGGAGGAGTACCTTTAAGAAGAGAAATGATTATTCTTGTTGATGGTTCATCATTACAAATATGCTCAAAAGACATGATACCTAATACTTTCAAAAAAAAGAGAACATTTTTTTTCCTTTTCGTTTTACTTATAAATCTCTGAAAGAAATATTCTGATTTCTGTCAACATTTACTAGATTGAACTTCCTAAACAGTTTGGACTTGTGCTTTTGCCGACATTGGCTACTTGAGGAGACAATGTGTTTACACAACTATTGGTGATTCACTAACAGATGAAGTGCTCACTGAAAGGCTAGCACAGTGAAAGAACTGGCAGAAAATAGAATGTTTAGCTGGGTTATTTTCCATTTTCTGTGTAAAGCTGTATGGTCAAATTATACTAAATACAAAAGTCTAACTTTAGGGGCCTGCACTGTGGCGAAGTGGGTGAAGCCACTGCTTGCAACACTGGTATCCCATTAGGGTGCTGATTGGAGTCCTGGCTGCCCCACTTCCAATTCAGTTCCTTGCTAATGTGCTTAGGAAGGCAGTGGATGATGACTCAAGTGCTTGGACTCCTACATCCACATGGGAGACCCAGAAAAAACTCTTGGCTCCTGACTTGGAATGGCCCAACTTGGCTGTTGTTGACATTTGGGGAGTGAACCAGCAGGTAGAAGATCTCTCTGTCTCTCCCTCCCCTTTTTCCCTTTCTCTCTGTAACTACCTATCAAATAAATAAATAAATACATTTTTAAAAATAGTTTAACTTTTCTCAATGTGACACATGCACATAGGCTTAACAACAAATAAAATCAGAGGTTCCCACGTTTCCCAGCTCCCTTGCTCTCATTGCTGCTATTTGAACTTTCTCCTGTCTGTTAAATTATATTCATTTTTTCACCTAGTTTCTAAATTTAGAGTATATTATGAATGGGATTATGAATGTCTTCTGGTTTCATTGATGATGAATTTGTGCTTATTTTTTTTGTCCATTTTGATTTTGGAAGGCAACCATTTTCAATTTCTCAAACTGTTTCTGTATGTGTTTTATTGACAAATTTATAAACACAGTACAAGTATTGGTAGTTCTTCGTTCTTTTATTTATTTTTTTTATTTGAAAGAGTTACAGAGATAGTCTCTCTATCTGAGAGAGAGAGAGAGAGAGGTCTTCCATCTACTCGGTCACTCCCCAAATGGCTTCAATGGTTAGGGCTGGGCCAGGCAGAAGCCAGAAGTCTAGAGATTCATCTGGGTCCCCCATGTGGGTACAGGTGCCCAAGGACTTGGGCCGTCTTCTGCTGCTTTCCCAGGTGCATTAGCAGGGAACTGGGTTGAAAGTGGAGCAGCCGGGACTCCAACTGGCACCCATAAGGGATGCTGGCACCACAGGCTTTATCCCCTATGCCACAGTGCCAACTCCAGTTCATTTAATTTAAATAATTTATATTGTCTTTATTTTAAAGTGGGTAAAGACTTCAGTTGTTTTGCATTCCCCTTATCTTTCTCACATCATCCTGATAAGATATTTTTAAAATTCACAGTTAGTATTATTGTTACACTATGTAAATTTTTATTTTATTGCTTAGCTTAATTATATGGAGATGAGATCTTATATTTTAAAATTTTTTCACTTCATATTTTTTGTTTAGTTGTTATGGCAACAGGAGCTAAATTTTCTACCATTTCGAAGAGTTCTTTAATATGCTTCTTAACAGATTTTCTATAATTTAAACCTGCCAAAATAACCCTTCATTTATTTAAATATATAATTTTTCTCTGGAAACCATCCATCCTACTTTGAACCAATGATTCATTAGGCCTGCCTTCTACTTTGGAATTTCCTTCAGTCTCTCTCATGTTGGTCTCATTATCACAGCACTTATATTTTCTTTCTTTTGGGTTGAATCTCACATTTTAGTAAAATGCATTTTCATGAGTCTTACATTAATTTTATTGAACACTCAGTTGGCCATTTCTATATTTTGTTCCTTTCTAGGAATTGTCCATCTTCCTTTTATAAAAATAATTTTCTCCCCACTCTTTTCCTTATTAATATTTAATACTTTTCATAGGTAGTGTATTTGTTGAATATGGGATATTTTATTTATTTTAATTAGTTTTTAACAGATTTGATACAGTTTGTAATACAATTCTAAAAATATAATGATATTCTCTTCCTCCTTCTTTCCCTTCCTCCTTCCTCCTCTCTTCCTTTTACTGAAAACAATGGTAAAAAGGAAAACAAAAGAACAAAGCTATTTCAGATGAATTCTCCAGCTTTGTTCTTTTGCTCTCCTATTTAACATTGTTTTCAGTCTTTTGAGTCTATTTTCTAGGATATCTGATACTTAGAATCACTGAGATTTGTATGGGGCATGAACAACAAACTAGATGGTTTTGCATCAGGATTTTTTTTTTTTGTCCTAAGCGTATGGATTTGAACTTTCTCCTGTTAAATTATATTCATTTTTTCACCTAGTTTCTAAATTTAGAGTATATTATGAATGGGATTATGAATGTCTGCTGGTTTCATTGATGATGAATTTGTGCTTATTTTTCTTGTCCATTTTGATTTTGGAAGTTGATTTTTAAGGAAATAAATAAGAAGAATGTATTAGTCAGATTTTCATTACTTTAATGAAATACCTGAAACAAGTTACCCAGGAAGCACAGTAGTTTATTTGGCTTCTGGTTTTGCAGGTTCATAGAATACAACTGGGAAGCCCCATTGATTTGGCATCTGGTGTTGGTCTTCTTGCTTGCAGAGTCCATTGTTGTTGAAAAACATCACACGGAGAGGCAGAACATGAACAGAGGAAGGTTCACACAGCAAGAGGGAGGCAGAGGGAGAAAAAGGGTGTGAAGGAAAGAGGGAGAGATAGAAGAAGAAAGAGGGGAGCGAAAGAGAGACAGAGACAGAGACACAGAGAGAGGTATTATGCCTGAATCACACTTTTATAACCAACTGTCTCATGACAACTGCCTTCCAAAGACACATACCTAGTGATCTAAGGACCTCCCACTAGACCTACCTCCTACACCATTATTGGATTAGGTTTCCACGCTTTTGTAACATTAATTTATAATCTTAAGATTTAAATGTCTACATGAGTTCAGGAACCAAATTTTGTTCAAACCAGAGCAATGGGATTACTTTATTTAACCATCCAGTTATGGTTTCCTTTCATTTGCATCTTCCTTGATGTCATCTACTTAGTTTCCACTTATTTCTTACTTTAAATGTCCCATTATTTAAGTTATTTCACCTAGCTGTTATTGTGTCAGGACAGGAGTATTGTCCATTGCTTTTTTCACAGACAGGTAATTTCAGCTTCTTTGCTACCTTTCCTTGAACACTTTTCCCAAACCTTTAAAACTGGGATAGAATACACTTTCAAGCAGTTTTAACATCATTGTAGCATTTACCATATTATACTGAAGTTACTGTTTTACATGTCTTTCTGAAGTTTAACTAAGAGTAGGAATTGTGTCTTGTTCATTCCAGTATCCCAATGCTTAGCTCCATAATTTTAAATATAGTAGGTACTTGGAAGTATTTGTTGAGTTAATGAATATTAAAATGCTTACGTAATTTTCACTGATTTGGATGGTAAATTTTTTTTGTCATTAGATTCACCATTGTTTTTATTTAGATCATTGTAGGAAATAGTAAAAACTAAAAATCTTAAAGGTCACATCCTATTATTAGTCCTTTTTATTCTTTTAATGTAATGAGTGAAAATGAGATTCCTTAAATGTTTCAAAGGATACTTCTGAATAACTGCATTAATTTAAAAAAGTGTTTACTGTAGTTAAGTTAGCCTAAGTTGCTTTAATTTTCTGTAACTTGAATTTTCAGTTCTTAATTTTTGTTAGTTTTGGACGTTCTGTATATCGCATGCTTTTTTCATTGGGAATAATTTCATGAGAGAAAGAAGAGAGATATTGTATTTACTTGGACAGCGATAAAACATAACCGTGGGCAATAAGATTTATACTCACGATGGGGCCAGCGCAGGGGCTCAAGGTGGTAAGCAGCCTATGCAGAGTTGCCTCATATCTGGAACTGATTCAAGTTCCTCTGCTTCACTTCTGATCCAGCTCTGTGCTGATGTGCCAGGGAAAACAGCAAAAGATGGCCCAAGTGCCTGGGACCCTGCACCCATGTGTTAGACCTGGACGAAGCACTTGGCTCCTGGCTTCAGCCTGGCCCAGTGTTTACCGTTGCAGCCATTTGGGGAGTGAACCAGCAGATGGAAGATCTCTCTCTCTCTAACTCTGACTTTCAAATAACTAGATAAATCTTTTAAAAAAAGAATTGTGTGCATTGCATACTTATCCTAGCATGAAGAATTTTTCACATTAACACATATAGTTATGATTATATCTCACAGATTAATTCTTTGCTTCCAAAACAAAATGCTTTCCCTAGCGAAACTTCAAAGTAGGTAGTGGCTTCAAAGAGATAGGAAAACCAAAAACCAAAATAAAATAAGGCCAAAGTATAAAAACAGAGAGAGAGAGAGAGAGAGAGAGAGGGAGTGGGAGAGGGAGAGGGAGAGGGAGAGGGAGAGGGAGAGGGAGAGGGAGAGGGAGAGGGAGAGAGAGAGTGAAAGAGAGGACTCAGAGATAAGAGACGTAACTAAAAATGCTTTATGTTTCTTTGCCACACAATACAATGAGTCCTAGTCAAAATAAACAACTGAGAACATGGCTCGGATAAAATAGTTTTCAATTTTCATTGATGGAAATATTTTTCAAATTGTCCAAAGAGATTTTTCAACGCATTCATTTAAGCAACTGAAATATTTATTTTTGATGTTATCAGCACCACAAGCAGATTGTCTCCGGAACATGCTTGATTGAAAAATAGTCTGACCCAGCTTAGCATTTTGCTCATCAAAAAACAAAGCATTACTGAACACTTTCATGAATAATTTAAAAAATACCAGGAACACTGTTAGCTATGTCCCTTCCCTAAAATAATATTCCCTAGTTCTCATTAAGAATACTTATGCAATATGAATACATATACAATAATAGTATAAGGAAAAGAAGAAATCTGGGATTTATTAAGTGTAGAGTTCATGAAAGAAAAAGAGACAATATGCATTGTACAAAGTTAGTTCCTAAAGATTGTCTTTATTATATTTGCAATAATGATCATTAATGAACATTTATCAAAAACAAACAAAGCTAAAAAGGGAAAATAAAATGCTCACTGTTGCACTTCATGACTCGGAACAATTGTTAATATTTTAGCACACTTTCTTTAAACCATTCTTTTATAGTTATTTATTGGTTATATATATATATAGTTATTATTGGTTATATATAAAAATCATTTGCTTACGATAAAGAACAAAATAGTGAAGAGAAATAGAGGAAGTGATCATGAAGAAATGATTCAGGAAAAGAAAAAGAAAAAAAATTTGGTTTAAATATTTTCTAAAAACTGAGCATTCTTTTCTTTTATATATATATATATATATATATATATATATTTGACAGGCAGAGTGGACAGTGAGAGAGAGAGAGATAGAGAGAAAGGTCTTCCTTTTCTGTTGGTTCACCCTCAATGGCCACTGCAGCCAGTGCGCTGCGGCCGGTGGTGCACCGCGCTGATCCGAAGCCAGGAGCCAGGTGATTCTTCCTGGTCTCCCATGCGGGTGCAGGGCCCAAAGACTTGGGCCATCCTCCACTGCACTCCCAGGCCACAGCAGAGAGCTGGACTGGAAGAGGAGCAACCGGGACAGAATCCGGCGCCCCAACCAGGACTAGAACCCGGTGT
Source organism: Lepus europaeus (assembly GCF_033115175.1). Taxonomy (NCBI): domain Eukaryota; kingdom Metazoa; phylum Chordata; class Mammalia; order Lagomorpha; family Leporidae; genus Lepus; species Lepus europaeus. The sequence continues at coordinate 120,608,147 of NC_084829.1, forward strand.
GCCGGCGCCGCAGGTGGAGGATTAGCCTATTGAGCCTCAGTGCCGGCCTGATCATTATTTTCTAAGAAAATCTGAAAAATGTGCAATGAATTCCCAGATCCAGAAACTATGAAACTGGGGGAAAACAAAACCTGCAGAATTAAAACCAGCCTAACTTTATTTGGGCCTTTGTTCCATCAGAATAAAAAATAATGTACATTTGAAACACCATGAAATGATTCTACCTATTTGCAAAAGTCACGTATTTTTCAGTATTTCAAAATCGTAAATATCTATTCATCCACACGTGGTACCTGACCCCTAGTAAGATTGAAAAGAATGTTTTCTGGTGAAAATATTGATACTCCACAGTCTGTTGTGACAATGGCGGTTAAATTCAACATATGTTTTGCGAGGACATTCATAACATAGCATCTTCCATTGTTTCTTTAAAATGTGTTGAAAGGTGCTCTTTTGTTCCCATCAACAATCTGACAGTGTCATTCTTCATTTATAGTCACTTTACGTTACAAACACTTAAAAAAAAAAAAAAAAGAGGCCGGCGCCATGACTCATTTGGCTAATCCTCCACCTGCAGTGCTGGCATCCCGGGTTCTAGTTCCAGTTGGGGCGCTGGATTCTGTCCTGGTTGCTCCTCTTCCAGTCCAGCTCTCTGCTGTGGCCCGGGAGGGCAGCGGAGGATGGCCCAAGTGCTTGGGTCCCTGCACTTGCATGGGAGACCAGGAGGAAGTACCCGGTTCCTGGCTTCAGATTGGCGCAGCCCCAGCCGTGTCGGCCATTAGGGGAATGAGCCAATGGAAGGAAGACCTTTCTCTCTGTCTCTCTCTCACTGTCTAACTCTGCCTGGCAAAAAATAAAAAAATAAAAATAAAAATAATAAAGGAATCATTTGAGAGAGAGAAAGAACCAGAATGTTCCTCTTTTCAAATGGCAGGCAAAAGTCAGGAACTCAATCCACTAAGTACCACATACATAGATAGTATGGATCCAAGAACTTGGGCCATCACTTGGGCCAAGGCTGTACACTAGCAGCAATGCTGGAATGGGGAGCTAGAGAAGGCAATCAAACCTAGGCACTCCAATATGAAAGGTGGGTGTCTTAACTTCTGTGCTAAATGCCTGCTCCCTTATAAACATTTTCTAAATAAAAAATGAGAGTACTTGCTGTTTGTAAGTTTCCAACTCTAATTCAGCATAAATACTATTCCCTTCCTCAGGTTTTCTGTGTGTCTAATAATTTTTTTACTAGTTGTTGTTTTTAACTCTTTTGGAGAAATATTGAAATATGAAGAGAAAAGCTAGGGAAGGAGAAGAGAAAAAAATTTTTAAAGATCTTTTTTTTAAATGAAAGATTTATTTATTTATTTGAAAGTCAGAGCTACAGAGAGAGAGGAGAGACAGAGAGAGGTCTTCTATCTGCTGGTTCACTCCCCAAATGGCTGCAACGGCCGGAGCTGCTCCGAAGCTAGGAGCCAGGAGCTTCTTCCGGGTCTCCCACATGGGTGCAGGGGCCCAAGGACTTGGGCCATCTTCTACTGCTTTCCCAGGCCATAGCAGAGAGCTGGATTGTAAGTGGAGCAGCCGGGTCTTGAACCGGCACCCATACTGGATGCCAGTGATTCAGGCCAGTCTATTAACCTGTTGCACGATGCCACCAGCCCTGAAGATCTTTTTATTTATTTGAAAATCAGTTAAAGAGAGAGAGAGAGAAGCAGATGCAAAGAGATCTTCCATCTACTGGTTCATTCCCCAGATGCCTCAATGACCAAGGCCAGGCCAGATGGAAGACAGGAGCTGGAAGCTTCTTTCAGGTCTTCCACATAGGTAGCAAGGACCCAAACACTTGGTCCATCTTCCATTACTGTTTCCAGGCTGCTAGCAGGGATCTGGTTAAGATATGGAGCATCCAGGACACAAACTGGTGCCAATATGGGATGCCAGTGTTGCAGGTGGTGGCTTCACCCACCATGCCACAATGCCAGCCCTCAGAAAACTTACTGGACTAAGACTCTTCTCATTGGTTTCTTGGTTTCTGGACCTGGTCCATATCGAAAAATGACTCTTTTTGGGGTGTTTTTTTTGTGTTCTTTCTTGAGCATCTCATCTCATCTTGCATAAGGTGCTCTTTACCTCTTGTAAGTTGTATGTGTCTTCCTCACACCCCGAGGAGCATCTCATTCCTGAGGTCATCCTAGCTCACCCCCTGTTGGCCCTGATAGACAGCACCTAAGTCAGCACCATGACTATTTTGCGGTACACACGGCCCACACCTGGTCTTGGGAACACTCACACAACATATGTCTCCATCAAAATGAGAGTGCAGCTGATCTTCAGCTTATCTCTTAGCATATTGACCTATTGTCATCTCTTCTGGATTTTCTGAATAGCATGTCAGACTCTAGTTCCCTGTCACTCTAACTGAAGGTGATGAATATCAAGCCCTTTAACAGGTCTTCCTGAAGCCACTTTCACTAGACTTCCCATATGGGAGTGAAGTGATCCTCTTTGTTTATGAGCACTGGTCTCACAGGTCAGATAGTTCCAAGAAACCATCTTCTTCTTCTTTTTTTTTTTTTTTTTTTTTTTTCTCTTTTGACAGGCAGAGTTAGACAGTGAGAGAGAGAAAGACAGAGAGAAAGGTCTTCCTTCCGTTGGTTCACCCTCCAAATGGCCGCTACAGCCGGTGCGCCAATCCGAAGTCAGGAGCCAGGTGCTTCTCCTGGTCTCCCATGCGGGTGCAGGGCCCAAGCACTTGGGCCATCCTCCACTGCCTTCCCAGGCCATAACAGAGAGCTGGACAAGAAGAGGAGCAACTGGGACAGAATCCAGCGCCCCAACCGGGACTAGAACCCTGGGTGCCGGCGCCGCAGGTGGAGGATTAGCCAAGTGAGCCGCGGCGCCGGCCATCAATAAACCATCTTCAAAGATTCCTTCTCTCAATGTGAATTATAAATTTGGGATTTATGAATTGGTTTTGAAGTTAACTCTACTAGTTTCTATCCTGGTTTGGCACCTCACTTTGGTGCCACTTTAGGGATTTAGCTAACACCTCATCTTAAATCTGTTTCCAGAAGCATACATACCATAGGGCCTAACATAGTCTGGGAGATGAAGGAGAATTTTCCTAAGGAAATGAAGAAGGGAATTTCATGGAAGGAAAGGAAAGAACATTTCAAGAATGGAAGGTTGCTCAACAGTGAAAGGCTTATCAGAAGGCAAGGAAGAGAAGACTAAGAAACACCCAATTTTTTTTTTTTTTTGGTAGTAATGAAGCTGTTGGTCACAATAATATAACAGTTCTCAACGGGAAGTGAAAGTAGATATCAGATTATGAAAGGCTGAAGAAAGAATGGGGAGTAAGGGGATGGAGACCACAAACTCAAAGTTCAGAAAATTTTCAAGTGAAGAAGACTGGAGTGTTGGGAATTCTTTCCTTCTTTTTCTTTTTGAATATTTATTTTTTTGAAAAGCAGAAAGACAGGAAGAGGGAGAGGAAAGGAGAAATGCAGAAAGAGAGAAAGAAAAAAAGAGGGGAGAAAAACAGGGAGGGAGGAGAGAAAGAGAGAGAGAGAGAGAGAGAGAGAGAGAGAGAGAGAGATTGATTTTCATCTGCTGACACAGACCAAAGCTGGAAGCCAGAAACTCCATCCAGATCTCCTACATGGATGTCAGGATCCCAAGTACTTGAGCCATCATCTGTTGTCTGCCCTAGCACATGAGCAAGGAGCAGGATTGGTATGGGACGTGGGTGTCTCAAGTGGCAGCTTAATCCGCTGCCCAACAATGCCTGTTCCAGAGATTCCTTTCATTTTGGAAAATTAGGAGATGCTAAGTGCTGAGAGGAGGATTCAGGAGATTAAAAACTGGTTCAGGAAACCAGAGAGGTGATCTTCCAAGGGAAAGGATAAATAAGGCTCGAGAATACTGGAGGGACTGAAATACAAAGTTGAAAGAAGAGCATTGGAAAGGAGACATGCTTTTGAACATGTACTGAAAAGAAAGACTTAGTGCAGGTTTAGGGGAAATGTGAAGATTTTGTGTTTGGAAGCTGAAGAATTTATGTCCAGATGGGTTTTTTTAACCCTGCTTAGCAGCAAAATCCTACATTAGAGGGATTTTTTTTTGGGGGGTGGGAGATTGAGAAAAATAAAATAAAATGAATTTGAATACCAAGAGTCTTAAATAACCCTTGCACTTCTATTTGACATGATAGGGAGGGCATGACATAAAAAAAATAGTAGAACATATAAACTTGGGCTTACTGCCATTAATAATTTAAATTAGTGCTTACTCTGCACAAGAACCTATGTTATGCACTTTATAAACATACTTAGATCCAAATCCTCACTTCCTCTCACCTTATACTTTAGTTGACTTTCCAATTTATTATTGCTCCTACAAACCATTCTCTGAATGGCAGCCTTAAGATCTAGCTCACTACTCCCTCATGCACTTGATTGATTTTCCTGTGCCTGAAGATAAGTCCTGAATGTTCTGGATCCTGAAAATCCCTTTAATCTCACTTTTCCCTTATGCATTGTTTTGGAGCTACTGTATGTGTGTCTGCTTTTATTTCACTTAAATTTCCTAATAGGGTTTCTACAGGAATATTTTTTAAAAGGCTATAGCTTTTTATTTCAGACAATTTACAAATCTGTAATTATTTCCAAACATTTTATAGTACACATACAATATGAATGCATTAAAACAACTCCCCCCACCAACCCTGAGTTCCTTTGTCATACAGATTGAACTGTTACTGTACTTTTAGTAAGAAAAAGAAAACTCTATACAATATTGTCTATACCTATGTAAGAATAGCAGAAATGAATGCATAGCAATGAAGACTATAGGGAAAATACTAGCACCTGGTTTCGTACATCCCTTTTAATTCAAACCTCTCTTGCCTGCTTCTCTCAAATTGAATGAGTATGTATTGGGCAAAATATCAAGATAAATTTTCTGTTATTTGTCATAGTGGTGCTTTTTGTACCACTACATTTAACTTTATTCCATATTTAAATGAACCCGTAAATTTAGGGTAGTTTTACTAAGCCATTACTATTTTCTGTGGGAATAAAACATGGTCAATGAGGTTTTAGCATGGGAAAGTTTTTTCCTTCTTTTTTTCTTTCTTGTCCTTAAAAACTAAGTTGAAAAGAATTTGTCTAGATATTTTTAAGTATTTTAAGATTACCAAAAGCAAAGAAAATAACAACAGACACTGCTTTGGTTTTATTAGTTCTTTGTGTTCAAATAATTAAAAATGAGTAGTAAAACAAAATATTTCCTACCCAAATATTTTAGAAGAAGATCATTAGAATACATTTATTTATTAATTCAATAATTAATTCAATAAATAAGTAAATATTGTAATGAGTCAACATATTTCAAATTTACATATCTTAAAGATAATGTTAGAAAAACATGAGGATTTCAAGAAACAAAGTATGCCAAATTAGTATATCTGAAACACTTCTTGGATGTTTTTCTATGATTTATTAGCTACTGCTCATTTTTATGAATTTTTAAAAAGCTTCTTCCACTAAACTTAAAATGTCCCAATAACTTTTTAAAACAACTTTCACAAATAATACCTATACTGTAATTGGCAAAGAAATAAATACTAATCACAAAAAAAGAAAATAAATCTTAATTTAATATAGTTAATATTTTCTTCTCTCTCAGAATATTTATATGGATTGATTTTACTTTGTTACTGGGTATTGCATCCATGTACATATTTTGTTTTAAAAAGTCATTTTCCTAATCTGTCTTAATAATTATCATGACCTCTGCATACTCAAGGGACCCAGAGCAGTGCACTTGTCTTATTGATTTAAAATTTTATATTTGCTTATGAGGAGAAATAAACAAATAGGAAAAAAACACAGAAAAGATGGTTAAGCCAATCATGAGAATACAAATCTTATATATTATTATCTGGGAGGGTTACTAATCAGCCCTGGACTTTCAGTAGCAGCAAGAAAGTTCTGGGTTATACAGAATAATGAAAGAGGCAGGTGATTCCATGCCCCTATCATTTCTCAGCAGGATTCCATGCCTTAGAATAGCAGTTCTTCAAGTGTGTCTGAGGGACAACACCATCAGCAGCATCCACTGGGAACTTGTTAGAAATGCATATCTGTGGGCACCCCACGAGACTTGCTGCATTAGCCAGGATTCTCCAGAGAAACAGAACCAACCAGACATGTACATGGGTATACCTGTTATGAGGAATTGGTTCACAGGACTTTGGAGCCTGAGAAGCCCCACCTTCTACTGTCTAGCTGCACATGGAGGAGCCAGCAACATTGGTGATGTAATTTAGTCTCAATGTGAAGGCCTGGGCACCAGGGGAGCCAAGGGTGTAAAGCTGAGTGTGAGGGCAGAAGATGAGATAACAGCTAAGTCAAGCAGTGAGGCAGAAAAAAGGGGTCATCTCTCTCTTCCATGCCTTTTATTCTATTCACATCCTCAGTGGATTGAACCATGACCAAACATGCTGAGTTCAATCTGCTTTGCTGAATCCACCAACTGATCTCGATCAGAGAGAACGCTTGAACTGTGCACCCCTGTGTCCTTCTCAGGTTGACACCAACATTGATCATTATACTTGCTTACTCAAAATCCAGGGGCTGATGTACAGTAACTTGTATTTTAAGAGGGCCTTCTGCTAATTCTGAGTGGCGTTGGTCAATGAACTACCTGCCCTGGCACAGTTACCAGAGGCAGGTGGCACTCCACACAGAAGAACATGATGGATTTGTTGCAATATATGATTGTATGATTGTATTTACCTCTTTAAAAACATTTTTTTTTCCCCAAAAGGCAGAGTTACAGAGAGAGAGAGGGAGAGAGATCTTCCATCTGCTTGGTTTACTACCCAAGTGGCTGAAATAGCTGGAGCTGAGCCAGGCCAAAGCCAGGATCCTGGAGCTTCTTCCAGGTCTCCCACGTGGGTGCAGGGGACCAAGCACTTGGGCCATCTTCCACTGTTTTCCCAGGCCATAGCAAACAGCTAGATCAGAAATGGAGCAGCTGGGTCTTAAACAGGCACCCATATGGGATTCTCTTGCTGCAGGCAGTGGTTTTATCTGCTTTGCCAAAGTGCTGGCCCCTCTACCTATTTCTTAACTGCATCATGCCTCTTTCTCTGGATGGCCTAAAATGTAGAAAATCTATATGCAGCTTTCTGTGTGAGAAAGGACAATAATTCACTATGCTCTCTATAAGGTCTATACCAGTTAGGGACTTTTTTGTTACGTAAGACAGATATTCTAGGATAAATTGGCTTAACTAAAACAGTATTTATTCACTCAATAATTGTAGGGAAAGTAATAGAAAGAGGTAGCATGTATTGACATGAGTGTATGTTAGGCATTGTTGTAATTGTTTTTACATAGAGTGACCCATTTTTACTTACAAAAGCTTTAGTATAATTACGTCCATTTTTGAGAGATATAAACTGAGACACAGTAAAGTTAAGTAACAGAATTAAGATTCAAACCCAAATGGTGGAGCGAGTTAGCTTCAGGTTGGTTTGATCAGAGGTCAACTCACATACCAGATATTGCTTTAAGAGTGGGAATATAATTGAGGTCTAGTCAAGGAGATGTAATATGAATGTGATGAAGGATTTCTGGAATTGTTTTTTCTCACCATTATAAAGAAATTTGTGTGCTTTGATATAGCAGATTTTGATAGAGCCAGAATCAAGTAAGATAGGAACATAGAACAAGTGAAGTGTTCAGGAAATAGCTAGTAATGGCTTACCTGGTGCATAAAGCATCAAGGGTTATTTTTATATAAATATTCAATTCATATAAGTAAACATCTTTAAACATGTCAAATTTGCCTACCAAACTGTTTAAAATAATTACAATTGTTACCTTCATTCTACTATAGCCCACGGGATCCCAAATCCAAAACTGATGATACTAGAATTCAAGAACTTACTTAAATTTAATTACTTATTCTTTAAGAGAATGTTTTGACATTTACTATAACCCATTGACAGTGTATATAAACTATCCCTCCACAAATGCCATAACCTGTATGTTATGTAACATGGAATTATTTAAAATAAATTTAAGAACTATAAATTTTTATACATGTAAAGTACTGCTTCATTTTAATGTGCTACATCTGACTCCAACATGAGAATAGTGACTTCTTATAAAATTAAATGTTTTGTCATTGAATTCTATTATAAGGATTTTCATTGTTGTTCCTGCATCTTTTATTTTACTTATTATCTAGTATTTATTATGTAATATAAGACATGTTTTGATATTTGTTAACCCTACTTTAGCAGTTGCTTGCTGATGACTAAAGAAATTACTATCTAGTACTAATAAAGTGAATCTGCAAAATATATGAATGTATTAACAAGTCTTTCCTTATAATAGGATTCTATGACAAAAAAATTGAAAGTATCCAGTAGTCAGCATTCTTTTTTTTACCTTTATTTATTTGAAAGGCAGAGTCAGAGAGAAGCAGAAGCAGAGCCAGAGAGAGAAGTCTTCCATCTACTGGTTAGCTCCCTAGATGGCTGCAATGGCCATAGCTGCGCCTATCCGAAGCCAGGAGCCAGGAGCTTTCTCTGGGTCTCCTATGCAGGTGCAAGGGTCCAAGGACTTGGGCCATCTTCTACTGCTTTCCCAGGCCATAGCAGAGAGCTGGATTGGAAGAGGAGCAATTGGGACTTGAATTGGCACCCATATGGCATGCTGGCACTGCAGGCAGCAGCTTTACCTGCTACACCACAGAGCTGGCCCAACATTCTAAATATAAGTGATAGTTTTGTGTAAGCAGAAGACATTTTTTCAAATGCTTTTAGATTGCTTAGTAAACCATTTAAAGGAATTACAGCAGTTATTTTTGTTTTATTGTAGCTTCTAGGCTTCAATGATTAATAAGAATATTGAATCCTTCCATCTTTAGGGGAAATGGAAGTTTGACAATAATTATTAGAGGGTTTTGTTATTTGTTTCTTTTCTTGTTTTCCTGTATGTTTCTGAATCATTCCAAAATCAATATAAACAGTCAAGAAACTTGCTAAAGCAAACTAACCACCAATCAACAAACAGTAAATACCAGTTAGTGTGAAAGACAACAGTTGAAAATAGAATCAAGGTACAATTTGAAGTATTACTTGAAGTGCCCTTGTTCTCATCAGTGTTGGTTTTCTCTTAGTTTGATGACTGAGGAAATTTATAAAAGGATACTTGTAATAGTCAGCTTTTGATTAATACAGTGAGATACCTGAGGCAACTAGTTTTATAAAGAGAAAAACTTTATTAGCTCACAATTTTGGAGGTTTAAGTCCAACATCTCGTAACTCCATTTGTTTGGACTCTGATGAAGATGGTAGACAGCAGCTTTGGAGCACATGAAGAGGAAAAAGCTTATGGTTAGCCAAGAAGAAGAAAGACAGAGTTTAAATGCAGACTTTTCAAACAATTCTTTTGTAAGAAGTACTTTTCAAGGGTCTGCCACAATGACCTAAGGACCTCCTGGGATACCTCACTTCCTAAAGTTTCCAACACTTCCCGGTAGTAGCACCTTGGGGATTTGACGTTTAACACAGGGTCCTTTGGGGAACAATGACCATCCAAGCCAATATCTAAACCACAGTGGTAGTCATTTCTTGGTCTTTGTCTTAAAATCCCCATGTGTCAAATGTATTTCATTTTGAACTTGTAGCAGGGAGATGAAATGATGTCTTTGTGTAGTTGGCATTATTTGTCGTCCCCTTCCCACTTTCCTGTAAGTAGAGTCTGGTAGTATTTATAGTTTTCCCCAGAGGCAGTGAAATGCTGGATAGTTTCACTTTTAGTTTTTATGGAAAGTTGTAACCTGTGAATAGTAGTTCTACAAGAATTAATAATCAGGGCATGCTGATTCATGTGATCATTATGTGACCCCTTTTCATTTTTGTATATAATAGCTTTTCTGTGTTGCTTTGTTCATGACCAAGTCACATAAGCTAAGTGAGAATGAGCATGATGATTTTAAAGAAAAGTTTTCAAGAACATTAAAAACCATGAGTATTATACACATAAATAATACATATAAATTGAAGGCTTATTTGACTCATTAGTTAGAGGGGCAGAATGGTAAACTGGCTCAAAGAACATTTGAGGAATTGAATATATATATACATATTCAGTATATAATATATATATATGTATATATATACAACAATAAAGTGTTGGGTTTCTAAATTGCATACAAATATGGTTAATATCCTAAAGGTCAGTAAAACTATATCCTTTGGGGCTGTAATTTCAACCAGACAGGAATTATGTGCACCTCTGTCAGATAAATTCTTCATGGTAATATTTAACTTTATAGAGTATGGGTTCTAATAAGTAATAAAGAATATTTTGGGGTGGGTATTTGGTATAACGGTTAAGTTGCTGCTTAGGATTCCTGCATCCTGTGTCAGAATGCCTGGTTTATGTTCTAGCTCCTCTGCTTCCAATTCAGCTTCCTGCAAATGGGCAGAGGCAACAGATTATGGCTCATGAGTCTCTGCCACCCAGTTAGGAGACCTGGATTGAGTTCCAGGCTCTTGGCTTTGGCCTACCCCAGGCCCCATTATTGTGTGCATCTGGGGAATGAACCAATGGAGGGAAGATCCCTTTCCATCTGTCTCTCTGGTTATTTTTTTTCCCTCTCTCTCAAACAAAATGAAAATAAATATCAAAGCATTTTTTAAAATAGTAAAACAGAAAAATGTTCTCTGTAGTACAGACTTCAATAACTCTTGGATAAACCTATAAAATATGCTTTAGTGCAACACTTCGTACTTGATTTCCCAGTTTTTCAATTTTTTTTCTGAAAAATAATGATGCTATGAGACAATTGTGCTCAGAAACTCAGTTATTGGTGACAGCAGGCCTTATAGATGACCTTACTAAGGGTGTACTGAAACACATTACCAATTTTCCCCTAAGATACAGGAATTACTATAGTGCACTTCTGTTGAATTCGTGTAATCAAGTTTCTGTGTCTGCAGAGAGGCATTGTAGTGTAATGTCTTACAGCACACAATTAGAAACTTAACTGTTAGCGTTTACTTCCTGACTCTGTCACTTAATAGTTGTGTGAATTTGTACAAACTTTCCTGGTTGTGTGATGTCTTTACCAGTAAAATGGGACTAATAACAGTGCTGTCTTTTTAGGTTTGGTTAGAATTAAATGAATCTATTAAAGCACACAGAATAATAGTACATCACAGATACTGTATTAGTGTCTATTTCTGTGTTCATATGGAATTGCTTGTTTCTAGGGAAGGTTATATTTAGTTTAAGAGGATGCAAGAAAACAGATAGGCAAATTACAAGGAATTTTTCAATTAATTGTTTTACAATATTCATAAATTTTACTTCAGGAAGGGAATTGGGGAGAGAAACTTGAAGATTACAGGGAAATCTATAGAATATGGACTTCAGATTGGTTGCCTAAGATGTAGGGGACTGAATAATGGACTATGAGCCAAAGATTGGAGTTTAGGGTCCAAACTCTACTATGAAAAATCCATCTGTGAGATTCTGAACACCTCACTTGCCAGATTTGGGGCATTTAACTTTTTATTATTTTTATTTTATTTTATTATATACTATTATTATTATTAATTTTTGTTTGTTTTTGACAGGCAGAGTGGACAGTGAGAGAGAGAGATAGAGAGAAAGGTCTTCCTTTTCCGTTGGTTCACCCTCCAATGGCCACCGTAGCTGGCGTGCTGCGGCCAGCGCACTGTGCTGATCCGAAGCTAGGAGCCAGGTGCTTCTCCTGGTCTCCCATGCCGGTGCAGGGCCCAAGCACTTGGGCCATCCTCCACTGCACTCCCTGGCCACAGCAGAGAGCTGGCCTGGAAGAGGGGCAACCGGGACTAGAACTCGGCGCCCATATGGGATGCTGGCGCCGCAGGCGGAGGATTAGCCAAGTGAGCCACAGCGCCGGCCCCAATTTGTTTTCATTTTATTTGAAAGGGAGAGAGTGAGAGATCAATCTTCCATCACTTGGTTCACTCTACAAATGCCTACAACATCCAGGGCTGGGCCAAGTTGAGACAAGGAGACTGAAACTTCCAGGTCTCCCATGTGGGTGACAGTGACCCAAGTACTTGAGCCATCATCTGCTGCCTCATAGGATATTCATTTGTGGGAAGTAGAGAAGCTGGGACTGCAACCAGGAACGTTAACATGGGATTGAAGTGTCTCAAGTGGTGACCTAACTTCTGAGCCAAATGGCTGTCCTGAAGACAGATTTAAAAATTTTAAATTTGTTTATGAGGGAGAGAGAGAGAGTTCTCAAATACTCATTCACTCACCAAAAGTCTGAAATTCTCCAGGCTGGGACAAGGACTGAGGCCAGAAGGCATGAGCACAACCCTGGTCTGACATGTTAGTGTAGAAACTTGGTTACTCCATAGGGTTCACATTTGCTGCAAGCTGAGCTCAGGAGCTAGAGCAAGGTGTCAAACACAGGTACTTTGATGTGGGAGGGTAGGAATCGCATCTTAACCACTAGGCCAAATACCTGCTCCCATTCTGCGTTTTAACTACAATATTTGGAAAGGCCAAGAACTTCCTGGAAATTAGAATGCAATATTAATAAACTTCATGAAAGCCAAGAAAAGGAATACTAAAATACTGTATATACTAAAGCCAAGAAAAGGAATACTAAAATACTGTTTATTCCAGTCAGACCTTTATGTATTATGTGTTTATTTAGAAAAATCTTTATATCAAACATGTGACTTTAACTTTAGAATAAGGTTTAACCTAATAGCTTTCCACATGGCTCTGGTAAAATTCCTAGATGCTGTCTGGGTTGGAATAGTAAAACTGAGACTTCTTAAATAATTCTTAAATACTATAAGTTGGTTCCTGAGATGGTTTCTAAGAAATATTATTCAGTCAAAAATAAATATAGGGTCATATATTTATACACTGATTGCATTTAAACTATAAAAATTTAAGTTGATATACTAGTGTAGAATGCAAAGCAATGTGTATCTCTATTTTTTTAAAGATTTATTTATTTATTTGGAAGGAAGAGTTATGGAGAGAGAAGAGACAGTGAGGGGGAGAGAGAGAGAGACAGAGAGAGATTCCATCTGCTGGTTCACCTCCCATTTGGCCACAATGGCCAGCATGGGGCAGGCCAAAGTCAGGAGCCAGAAGCTTCATCTGGTTCTTCCACATGGTACCTGGGGGCCCAAGCACTTGGACTATCTTCTGCTGCTTTCCCAGGTATATTAGCAGGGAGCTGAATTGGGAGTGGAGCAGCCAGAGCTAGAACCAGTGCCCATATAGGATACTGGCACTGCAGGTGGCAGTTTACCCTCTTCACCACAGTTCTGGCCCTGGGTTTCTCTATTATTATCCATCTGCAATTCTTTGTCTATCTTCCCAATTCTGAAATTCACACACTGGAAATACATGATTACATATATATGATTGTATAAATACATTTATTTATTTGTATATGTGTAAATATATAAAAGGAAAACAAGATAGAAGAAGTGGAATTTTGACTTATCTTTATATACTTTTGTGTTTTCATTTTTTAATGATGAGCATATAATCATAGACACCTTAAAAATTATAAAGTATTAGATACAAGAAAAAGCTATTTTTAAAAAAGAGTTGAGCTATAAGAATGAGAGTACTTCAAAAAGTCCATGAAAATGGAATTAAAAGATTTTGAAATTGCAAAATCTTATATGAAGGTTCTTCAAAAAGCTCATGGAAAATGTATTATGAAAAAATTTTGCATGAAGTTTGAATTTCTTGCACCAAAATAAAGCCTTTTTAAAATTCAATTTTTAAATGAACTTTTTGCAGTCCCCTCAAATTCATAGACCTGCCAGCACCCTTGGTCATGATATATGCCCAAAGGGAGAGACAACAGCTTCAATCCTAGCTGACAGGAACCTACTGCATTGGTGCTTGCTTTCTGCCCACCTCTCTAACCAGATATAACAGAATAATAGTGAATTGGCAGCTAAAATGTGGAGGTAGTGAAGTTCAGAATTAGAAAGTTTCCCTCCAAGATCTATGGGGCCTGGCCCACCTTTGGGTTCTCCAAGGGCATTTTACAGTATTTGATTTAGGTTTTTTGCGATCCATTTTGTGGCATCTCCAGTTGGGGCTCATGAGAAAGTCTGAGCCATCATGCTTGTGCACCGTCCTGACTGCTGTACTAAATTTCAGCTTGGAATGTACCCACCCCCACATCGCCTCCCTGATATCTGGTTTCATTCTTCTTACACTTCAAATACCATTTCCTTAGGGAAGTCTGATTCTAGGCTTAGCAGCTATCTCCTTACACTTTTCCATCACGACAGCAACAACTAGAATTATATAAAGACTTCTACAGCAACTGCTTCTCTCTCCAGATGGTAAGGACTGTGAGAGCAAAGGGGTATCGCTGTCATTTTTGTTTACAGCTTTATCTGTGACATCTTGAACACTGCCTAGACTATAGTTAAGATTTGATGAATATGTTTCAGAGAAAAAAGCAAAAGGAGGGAGGATTAAGAGAAAGAGAACTAGATCTATTTTTGTGAAACTGAAATGTAAAAAATGTATATCAAGTGCAATCTATTTCTGAATTATAGTCACATCTGTAATACATAAACATCACAGAACCACAGACTGGCATTATCCTGTATGCTAAATAACATTTGGTTTCCCACTTTATGAGTATTTGATATAGGGCAAAAGCAGGTGAATTTTGTGGAGAAGAAATATCACATATTATAAGATGAGATGAAAATTAATTCTGGATTATCCGCTCAAAATGAATAATAAAATGTTACAATGCATGAAACTGTTATGAATAATAGGCTATAGAATTTCCAGGACTTAAAGGCTAGCTTAATAAAATATCTGAAAATCTCTGAAACATTTAGTAAAATTAAACTTTCCTTTTTGAAAAAAATGACCATAGAAAACCAGTGAAGTTTTAGTAAAGTAGAGTGATGAAGGAAAAATGGAAATGATAGTCTCACTTTCAAGATTATCTTTCTAAGGCATTTTGACCACTAAGTCCTCCTCACCATTTATTCTACATATAAGTAAATTACTTGCACCATTGTCTATGTATTTCAACCAAACAATTCACTTTCAGGCACATTTCCCAGATTCTCAAATACTATTCATTTATCAAATCTTTTAAATACTAATCTAGGTCAGGACATAAAATGATATTATAACCTCAGATTACTTTTTGTCTAGGGCAACATGATTTGGTAGAAGCACCTGGTGCTTGCATGTTATCCTATTACTGACCTAATTTCCCTTTCTGGTGTAACAATTTAATCTCAGATACCTATGGGTCAGGACTTTGAGAGAAGAGAGTAAATCTTCCCATCTTCATCTTCCTTTTCTATCAAGTTCTCTAGGGCTGGCATTTATTTTTTTAAAGATTTATTTATTTATTTGAGAGGCAGAGTTACAGACAGAGAGGGAGAGACAGTGAGAGAGGTCTTTCATCTGCTGGTTCACTCGCCAAATGGCTGCAACAGTTGAAGCTGGGATGATCCAAAGGCAGGAGCCAGGAGCTTCTTCTGGGTCTTCCATGTGGGTGCAGGGGCCCAAGCACTTAGGCCATCTTCCATTGCTTTCTCGGGCCATTAGCAGAGAGCTGGATTGAAAGAAGAGCAGCTGGGACACAAATCACTGCTAATAAAGGATGTGACGTCACAGAAAGAGGCTTAACCTACTATGCCACAGCGCTGACCCCATGACTGGCATTTTTATTAGTGATCTACAATTAGAAGGCGAAGTTTGCTGCTTTACAAGTGTTTATAGGGGCTGTTGTGATGCAGTGGCTTAAACTACTACATGCGATGCTGGCATCCCATATCAGAGTGCCAGAAATTTGAGTCCTCGTAGTTCTGATTTCCAATCCATTTCCCTACAATGCTCCTGGGAAGGCAGCAGAAGATGGCCCAAGTGCCACTCATATGGGAGAATTGGATGGAGTTTCTGGCTCCTGACTTTGGCCTGGCTCAGACCTGGATTTTGGGGTCATTTCCAGGGTGAATCAGCAGATGGAAGATTTCTCTCTCTGTCTCACCCTCTCTCTCTGGTGCTCTGCCTTTCAAATAAATAGATCTTTTAAAAATAATAAAGTTGTTTACTATTGCAAACAAGAAATATCTTGCCTACAAAATCTCATCTTTTCTTGATATCCATATCTTTCACAACACAGTTTTTATTCGGTGCCAATTTATTTGTTTTGCTTTGTTTTGCTTGCTGTTGGGCTGACTTTCACTCCTTCATGTAAAATGCTCACTGTGGAAGTTATCAACTACCAATTAAGGGAGTTCTAAGTGCTAGGAAGGAAAACAAAACAAAGCTCTAGGCAGGCAGGGTTTACACTGATAACTGGAAATCACCAAATTAAGACTAATTCACATAACTTCAGAGCATGACTCAGAGCCACAGACCATGAGTCATGGCCTTTCATTGAGAGATGGCCAGCGACACACACGGAAGAACTCAGCATATGAAAAAACAGCCGGGAAAATGCATAAATCAGTCACAGATTACTCAGTTGCGAAAATGTGTTTGATGACTGGACTAGCATGTCAATAAAGGATACTAGGACCTGTGAAGAAACCAGTGGTTCCAGTGATCCAGAACAGAGTGCATTGTAAATCAGAAGCTCCGATTGAGCTTGTCATTATACCTATGATTTCCAGTCTGAGGCGGGGTTCTTGATGGAACTTTAACAAGTGAACCATGTCACTTGAGGAGAGAAGTACAAGCAGGGCACTTCATGCCCAGACATCTGTGCTCTTGAACTCATAATATCTTTCTTGCCATGTATTGGCCCATGTCTGTTATTACTAGACTCTCTGTCACCACTTTGGATTTCATGAAAGTCTTTCAGTGTGAATCTTTTATTTTTCAGTTCTTTTTATCACACTGCTTGTTTCCATTTTTTGCCGACCCTGCTAGGAATGTTACTAGAATTCTAACTCACTCTGGAGTTTTTTCTATTTTTTTTCTTTTTTTTTTTTTTCTTTTTTTTTGACAGGCAGAGTGGATAGTGAGAGAGAGAGACAGAGAGAAAGGTCTTCCTTTTTGCCGTTGGTTCACCCTCCAATGGCCGCCATGGTAGCGCGCTGCGGCCGGCGCACCGCGCTGTTCCGATGGCAGGAGCCAGGTGCTTCTCCTGGTCTCCCATGGGGTGCAGGGCCCAAGGGCTTGGGCCATCCTCCACTGCACTCCCTGGCCACAGCAGAGAGCTGGCCTGGAAGAGGGGCAACCGGGACAGGATCGGTGCCCCGACCGGGACTAGAACCCAGTGTGCCGGCGCCGCTAGGCGGAGGATTATCCTAGTGAGCCGCGGCACCGGCCCACTCTGGAGTTTTTACTTCCACCCTGTTTTGCTATTTGCTTGCCATTCTCCCTACTCTCTAATCTATTGCAGGCACAGCAAGATTTTTCCCTCATTCAACTACATGAATTGTTACCTCTCAGTCACATCAACAATAGATTTATTGCACATCTCAGTAGAAAAAGTCCCCTGGGTAGAAGAATGGACTGGAAGACATAGATTCCTTGGCATGTAAATAAGAAAAATATGGATGCAGTGAAATGGAAACAGTGAATAGGGTAATTGGACATAGAAAGAAATATATATTGTTTATTTGTTTTGCTTTTGTAAAGAAGTTGAAGTCAGATGAGTGAGGATAAACAATTATCTAAATATGACGAGAAGGAGACTACAAAGAAGGCACTGGGAATTGAGAAGGGGGACTTATGTTGTGAGATACTATACAAACAATGATCTGAATTCTTGATGAAGAAACAAAGCAGGCTAGTCCATGTTTTTCCTTTCACTAAATAATTGTGTCTATGAGGAGGGCAGATCCCAGACAGTATAGGGTAGTGGTGAAGAGAGCAGATTTTTGGATTTAAACAAATCCAGTTCTACTGAATACAATGACAAATACAAAATGGACAAATACAAAACCTCTTTGGGCTTCCCAAAACAGACATAATAATTCTGTCTACTTTCTTGAAACAGCTGTCTATGCTGTCTCTCTACTTCCTAAAACTGCTCTCATTAAATTTGTGTCCATCATGCCATTCGTGATGTTAAGGTTACCAGTGACATTCGTACTGCTAATGGCCATGCTCAATTCTCAGGATTCATCTTGCTTGCATGTCACTTGCATATGACACTATTAAGGACTTCTTTCTTCTAGATGTACTTAAAAATAATCCTTGCCTTGAGGATAGCACATATTCCTGGTTTTCTCCCCATTTCATTTATTGCTACTTTTTGGTTTCCTCTTACTGGTTTCTCCTCATTTCCACAAAAAACGTTGAAGCACTTCTGAGTTTAGTTCTTTTTCTTTTCATGTACATTCCCTCCTCCCTTGGCAATCCCAACCAGACTTGTGGATTTAAATTCCATCTCTACACCATAGATTTTCAAATTTTTATATTTAGCTCACACCTTTCTTCTGACTTCAGACTTAAATACTGAATTGCTGACTGAAAACCTCCATTTGGATGGCTAATAGACATCTTAAATTAAAACATCTAAATGGAACTTCCCATCTTCTCCCCTCAAACTCTTCCACCTTCAGTCTTCACCCTATTATTTGATCATGATTTCTTGCCAATATTTTTGGAATCAATATTTTCTTCTGCTTTTTCTCTTGTACCCCATACTTAGTGCATCAGTCAGTTTGGGTGGCTCTAGCTTTAAAACATATCTGACCATTGCTCACCACTTTCTGTGGTTCTAGCTCAGTCCAAAACCTACCATCTTTACCTATATTTTCACAGAAATTCTCTAACCACTCTCCTTGCTGCTACCTTTGCCTCTTATTCTTAATAAAAGTTTATTTTCAATAAAAGTCCGAGTGTTCTACTGGTAAGTCACAGTGCGAATATCTCTGCTTAAAGCTTTCCAATGGTTTTACATCCCATCCAGACTAAAAGTCAGTTCCCATAAACTAACCCTTGCATCCATCATCACCACTATCTCTGGTCTCGTCTCCTTTCTCTCTGCCCACCCCGTTCACCCTTTCCCTACTACAGTGGCTTCCTTGTGTTTCTTAAACATGCAAAACATGTCTCCAGCTTAGTGCCTTTGTACTGGTTGTTCCTTCCACTAATAATACTACTTTCTCCAGACATTTGCATGGTTAATTTCCTTGACACTTAAGCCATTACTCAAATATACCTACTTAATGAGGCTTACTCTGATGATCTCATTAAAAATTGCAAAGCTGCCCTACCTTTGGCAAACTTGATCCTTCTCTAAATTGCTCTATTTCTCAACACTCTTCATAAAGACCATATAATTTGCTTATTTATTATGATTGCTGTGTATTATTGGACTTTTGCCAGCAGAATATGCACTCCAGCAATAGAGGGATCAAAATTTGTTCAGTTTACTAATACATTTAAAAAATTTAAACAGTGCCTGGTACACTAAGCATTTAATAAATGCATGTTAACTTGAATAGATAGATGCTGTATTGGTTATTTGAGTATTAAGCACTATGCTCTGTCAGTCCATAGAGCTAAAAATGATACCTGTAAGCAAATCGATAGGGTATGATAACTTTCATGCCCTCGGTCTTAACTTTGCCAGTCTCATTTACTCTCTATACTGCTTAATTTTCCTTTCATTTACTCAGAAACTGAGAGACTCCATGGAAATAATCCAATAAATTTCATCTTCAAAACACCTACATGAAGTAGATGATCTGTTATATTTTGATTATTTCATATCCAGTGTTATTATCCCAATGCTTCTCATTTTGAGAAATAAAAGTAATCTTTGTCAAAGGAATGTATCTCAGACTACATCGGGGGACTTTGATATACTGAATAAAAAGGTATACTTGGGGCAAGGGGGAGGCAGCACTGTGGCTGCCACCTGCAGTGCCATCATCCCACATGGATGCCAGTTTGAGTCCCGGCTGCTCCACTTCCCATCCAGCTCTCTGCTATGGCCTGGGAAAGCAGTAGAAGATGGCCCAAGTCCTTTGACCTCTGTTCCTGTGTGGGAGACCTGGAAGAATCTTCTGGCTCCTGGCTCTTGGCTTCAGTCTAGCCAAGCCCTGGCTGTTGAGGCCAATTGGAGAGAAAACCAGCAGATGGAAAACCTCTCTCTCTCTCTCTCTCTCTCTCTCTCTGTCTCTGCCTCTGACTCTCTGTAACTCTGCCTTTCAGATAAATAAATAAATCTTTTTTTTTAAAGGTATATTGGGGACAGAGATGTTTCTATGAAATGTCTAAAAATCATATTTTGAAGGTGGTAGTAATATTTAAATTACAGCAAAGAATGGCTTTAAATATAAATGATATCTTTAAATAAAATTAGTCCAAAGAAAGTCCATGATTATAAATACTTCATTTGTTGAGAAATAACCTGATAAATTTCAGTCCACTTAAATAAAAAAAGTCCACGGCTAGACATTTTTCCTATAAAATTATTTAAATTTAGTTCTATTTTTTCAAAAGCAGCAAGATATTAAGCACTAACTGATCCATAGCATGAACAACTTACTGTGAACAATTATCTTCACTGTCAATTGGCTCTAATCCATTTCACTGCATTTCATGCTATATAGATAAAGATTCTAGATGTAGCTTAAAATGATGAATAAGAAAGTTTAATATTATACTTGCTCATTGAGATCATTGTATCATTGACTTGTTCATGAACATTTAAAAAATTCTATTATAAGCAGTATGTTAGAGAAGTAAAGTATAGCCCTTGGCCTCAAATAGCTATAGGAAAAATTAAAATAAAATATAAAAGATGGTGCAAATTAAATGTATAAAGGTGCTTTGTGAGCTAAGATCAGGCAGGACTACCTCTGAGGAAGAGGGCAGAGGAAATGCTGTCTGAGCTTAACTGCAGAAATACGATTAAAATTCTGCAAAGAACAAAGGAGAAGAGCAGGTGTTATGGCACAGTAGGTTAATCATCTGCCAGTGGCATTGGCATCCCATATGGGCACTGGTTCTAGTCTCAGCTGCTCCACTTCCGATTGAACTCTCTGCTATGGCCTAGGAAAACAGTGAAAGATGGCCCAAGTGCTTGGGCCCCTGCATCGTGTGGGAGACCCAGAAGAAGCTCCTGGCTCCTGGCTTTGGATTGGCTCAGCTCCAGCCATTGCAGCCATCTGGGGAATGAAGGATGGAAAACCTTTCTCCCTGTATTTCCCTCTCACTGTCTGTAACTCTACTTCTCAAATAAATAAATAAAATCTTAAAAAAAAAGGAGAAAAGGCATTACACGCCCAGGGAAACAGCAAACTAAACCCACAGAAAACATAAGGAACAAGATTTAGGATTAGAAATCAGAAGGCAAAACTGTTAAACTAATCATTTTTCTGGCCTTTTTTTTTTTTTTTTTTTTTTTTTGGCGGGGTAGGGGGGTGGGATCAGGCAGAAACACTGAGAGCTAACCAGCAAAGAAGGACAATCAAAAACATTTCAAATAACAAATATGTAGGAAACATTCACAAATAAAAAAGCAAATGCATACAGTCTATTGTGTTCAACTTTCAGTTCTACGCAAGTAAATTTAAAAATCTAGATTAAAAGGATAATTTGAGGTAAGAAAATGTAATTTCTCATAACAGATTCTAGAAGAGTTAAAAAGCATTTTGGGGTCTGGCACTGTGGATCAATGGGTTAAGCCGCTGCCACCTACAATGCTGCCCCCTAATATGCTCCTGCTACCCACATGGGATACCCAGATGGAATTCCAGACTCCTGGCTTTAGCCTGGCCCAGCCCTGGCAGTTGTGGCCATTTGGGGAGTGAACCAGCCAATGAAGATCTCCTCTTTGTCTCTCACTCTCTCTCTGTAACTTGCTTTTCAAATAAATAAAATAAATCTCAAGAAATTTCTTAAAAATTTCAGTAGAAATGCATGAGTATTTTTATAACACAGTGGAAATATCTGCTTCATAATCAATGCCAGTATTATGCATAATGGCAAAACACTAGAATAGATTGCATTAAGTGAGAAATGCCCACTATAATTGCCATTATCTGAACTGGATATTATAGTGTGACTATTAGACAATGGAAGAAATTAGAATCATAAATATTGGAAAGGAGGAGATGAAGTTACCAATATTTGTTGATAATTTTATTGTCAAATTGGAAAGTTCAAAAATTCGTTTAACATAAAAAAAATCTTTCAAAACAAGAATATTTAGTAAGTTTTCTAGAACAAAATCAATAATTGTTATGAACAATAGTTAGAAAACATACTTAAAAACTATTTTAATAGCATCAAAAATTAAATATCTAGAAATAAAATGACATGAAAACTGTAAGACAGATATCAAGAAAATTTTAAATCAGTGTTAAGGAATGTTTCCACCCCCAAAATTAAATAATAGGAAAACATATTCTGTACTTAGGTAATAAAACTAAATTTTAAATATGTTACTTTAAGTTGAGGAATAATCCATAAATTTCATGTGATTCAAATAAAAATTGAATTTGGAACTATATAAGATGATTTTATATATATATATATATACATGTGTATATATATATGTATATATAACAGAGGGGAAAATAGAATATATTGTAAAGATTTATTTTATTTATTTGAAAGACAGAGTTACAGAGAGAGGGAGGGACAGACAGAGGTCTTCCATTGTCCAATTCACTCCCCAAATGGCCACAACGGCCAGAGCTGAGCTGATCCGAAGCCAGGAGCCAGGAGCTTCCTCCAGGTCATCCATGTGAGTGCAGAGGCCCAAGGATTTGGGCCATCTTCCACTGCTTTCCCAGGAACAGTAGCAAGGAGCTGGATAGGAAATGGAGCAGCCGGGACTAGAACCCAGCATCCATAAAAGATTCTGGGGCTGCAAGCTGGGACTTTAACTCACTGTGCCACAGCACCAGCCCCTAGAATGTTTTTAAAAATATTTATTTATTTATTTATTTGAAAGGCAGAGTGACAGAGAGAGAGAGAGACTGAGAAAGAGTGAGCTCTTCCATCTGCTGATTCAATCCCCAAATGGCTGCAGTGGCTGGAGCCAGGAGGGTTCCAAGTCAGGAACCAGGAGCTTCTTCTGGGTCTTCCAGGGATTGCAGGGGCCTAAGCATTTGAGCCATCTTCCATTGCTTTCCCAGGTGCATTAGCAGGGAGCTGGATTGGAAGTGGAGCATCAGGAACTTGAACCAGCACCCATATAGGATGCAGTGTTGCAGACAGTGACTTCACCCACTATGCCACAGCACTGGCCCCCAGAAAAAATTAAATTAATGGTGATTGGTATTTTCAGTATTTCTACAAGATATTAGAACATATTATAAAGCTGTAAAAAAGTGTTGGGTAAGTGCCTCAGAGGTTAAATTACCCGTTGAGATGCTCACATCCTGTTAGACTTTCTGGTTGAAGTCCCAGCTCCAGCTACTTTACTTCTATTCCAACCCCCTGCTAATGTACACCCTGGGATAGTGCACTGTTACTTGGTTCAAGTATTTTTTTTAATTAATTTATTTATTTGAAAGTCAGAGTTACACAAATAGAGAAGCAGAGAGAGAGAGAGAGGTCTTCCATATGCTGGTTCATTCCCCAATTGGCCGTAACGTCCGATCCAAAGCCAGGAGCCAGGAACTTCTTCCAGGTCTCCCATGTAGGTGCAGGGACTTAAGGACTTGGGCCATCTTTTACTGCTTTCCCACGCTATCACAGAGAGCTGGATTGGAAGTGGAGCAGCTGGGACTCGAGTTCCCATATGGGATGCCGGCATCGCAGGCGAAGGCTTTACCCACTGCACCACAGTGCCAGCCCCAGTATTTGAGTTTCTGCCACCCGTCTCGGAGAACTGGATGGAGTTCTGGGAAACTGCATTTGGCCTGGTCCAGGCCTGGCTGTTGTAGAAATCTGAGGAGTGAACCAGCGGATGGAAGTTTTCTCTCCCTCTCATCCTTTCTCCGTTTTTCAAATAAAATGAAAGTAAATAAATAAAAATTTAAGAGATAAAAACATTATGATAGTTACTTGACTAGATATATCAATTAACAAAATAGGAAGTCTAGAAATACTTAAATATATATATATAAAACAAACTTTATATGTAGATGATAAAACAATGAAAAATATTATTTCTTAGGGATAAGTGACATCGGAAATACATGATGTAAAAAAGGTTAAATTCATGCAGGCTTCTTAGCTTAATTACAAAAAATTATTGTTTCAAATGTTAAAAAAACATAACATACTATAGCCAAACCTATCATAAAAATGAGATATTGAAATTCAGTTGTTTATATTTAATTGTTTAAACTGTGTTAAACGTGCATTACTGTGAGGCTACTGAGTAAAATCAGCAGTCTAAGAGTCCTATGGTTCTAGGTATGCTCTCCATGTGTAGTTCTGGCTGTGGTTTGTCACCCCTCATGACAGTCATGCGTGACTACTGAAATGTCAGTGGGGAGACTCTGAGTTTGGTTTGGCAGCAGCAGTTTCGGGACCCTGGAGAATAGTTAACATCCATTTTGTGGATTTCCCATGGGTAGATTCACAGTAGAGAACACTTCCATGGTCATAGTTGCTTGCTGTTCTCTTCTCCTGTTTTGCTGTTGTCTTTGTTTTAACCAACATATAACTTGCAATAGGGGGTTTAGTCCATCTGTATTTGAAAATGGGACTGTGGGAAAGTCTAAAGAAAATAACAAATTGGAGAAAAGTACTTTTCTCAATATATAAAGAATATCTGAAATAATTTAAAGCCGACAGCATCCTGACAGAAAAATATTTAAAAGGTAGGAACACCTGATTAATATAACACTAAAAACCATAGTATACATGTGTATGTTTAGCATTCGGACAACACTCAATTAGAAATCATATTTTAGAAAAAACTATTTCATGCAGTGAGTGTTGTGGCATTGTGGGTATAGTTGCCACAGAGGATGCTTGCATCCACACCACAGTGCTTGGGATTGAGTCTTGCTTCTGCTTCTTGTCCAGCTTCCTGATAATGTGCATCTTGGAAGGCAGTAGATGACGTCTCAAGTACTTGGATCCCTACCACTCATGTGGAAGACTCCTATGGAATTACATGGCTCCTAGCTTTGACCTGGCCCAGCCTTAGCTGTGGTGGCTTTTGAGGAGTGACCAGTGGATGAAAGGCCTCTCTTTCTCTTCCTCTGTTGCTCTATCTTTCAAATAAATACAAACAAATAAATAAACTTTAAAAAGAAAAGGGTATGCCTCAATCTCATAAAAAGGTTAAATACATAGGAATACATTTTACATTATTTTGATCTTACAAAATGATAAAAACTTTAATTTTCTTTCGATATATCCAAAACTACATTGACAAATAAAAAGCATACTGTATACTTAGATAATAAGACTCATCAAATATATCACTTCTCATTAAGAGATAATCCATAAATTTAGGATAATTCAAATAAAAAATGGAAATTGAATAAGAATGTTTATGGGTACAAAAAAGTAGGTTCAATTCACTTATACATGAAAGGACAATTAAAAGAGCAGCAATATTTCGTGTTTTATTTACCAATTTGCAAACATAAAAATGCTTTATTATGTATTATATGAGCACAAGTGTAAGGAAACATTAGCTTTTGTACATTTTTATACATCCCCGCTGAGAACGTAAATTGACAGAGCTTCTATTTTGAAAGATCTATGAAATTATGCATGCACATAATCTTTGATCCAGCGATTTCACTCCAGGGACTCTAGACTATAAATATTCTTGCATAATATAATTATATACAAATTTATTCATTGAAGTGTTGTTTGTAATTATAAAAGATTGAACAACCTAAGTGTCTACTAATAGGGAGCTGGTTAAATAAATCATTACACATCCATATGAAGAATTATCATGCAGTTGTAAAAGCAGATGAATAATCTACATATTGATAGAATTTCCAAGAGACACCATTAAGTGTAAAAAGGAGAGTACTGAATGATGTGACTTTATACCTCATTACCATTTAAAAAAGAAAAAAAAAAGAGCAGATATGCTTATATATCTTATAAATATATTTCCTACTTACATTTAAAATATTTCTAAGTAGATATTCAGGAAACTGGCAGCCTCAGTGCATTCAGATGGGGAACTGGATTGTTAAGGATGGGGCAAGACTTTTCATTTGTGTTTATCTTTAATTCTGAATTTTTATAATTTTTAAATACACAATTTTATTTTTGCATCAAAATAAACATATTTTAGTTCCATTTTTCACATATCTTTTGAAATACTCTTGTATGAACCACAAAAATTACAGTATTAAAAAGGTTCTACTAATATAGTTTATACACTATTGATTCTAATTCTTTATTTCATTTTTTAAAAAGATTTTATTTATTTATTTGAGAGTTAGCCTTAAGAGTTACAGAGAGAGAGAGAAGGAGAAACAGAAAGTTCTTCATCCTCCAGTTCACTCCCCAGATGGCCAGAATGGCCAGAGCTGGGCCTTTATGAAGCCAGAAGACAGGTGCTTCCTTTGGTTCTCCCTCATAGGTGCAAGGGCCCAAATAGTTGGGCTATCTTCCACTGCTTTCCCAGGCCATCAGCAGAGAGCTGGATTGGAAGAGAAGCAACTGGGACATGAACTGGTGCCCATAAGGGATGCTTGGCACCATAGGCGAAGGCTTAGCCCATTATGCCACAGTACCAGCCCCTGGCTTCTTTATTTTAAAGAAAAAACCAGCACCCAGAACAGTAGTAACAGAATTTTGTACAGCCTTCTGCAGGTGGACCAGAGTTAGATCCTAGATATTCTGCCTTTCTGTTTAGGGCAGGGCCCATAAGAACAGTAGAAAGCAAACTCTTGTGACTGATCATGAGGAATAAGTCAATAAGGGAAAGAAAAGCAAAATCAACAGTATATTTTAATTTCAGATATATTTTATAATCTAGTATAAAATATTCTCAACATGTTTCCATCTCTCATTTTTGAGAATGTCAATAATTTTTCCATCTTATGGAATGGTCTTGAGTAGCTACAATCAACAGTGATCATAGATTTTGAGACTTTTTTATCTTTTTTTTTTATTAAACTTTTATTTAATGAATATAAATTTCCAAAGTATAGCTTATGGGTTACAATGGCTTCCCCCCTCCCATAACTTCCCTCCCGCCCGCAACCCTCCCCTTTCCCGCTCCCTTTCCCCTTCCATTCATGTAAAGATTCATTTTCAATTCTCTTTGTATACAGAAGATCAGTTTAGTATATATTAGGTAAAGATTTCAACATTTTGCCCATATAGCAACATCAAGTGAAAAAACTACCATTGGATTACTAATTATAGCATTAAATAGCAATGTACAGCACATTAAAGACAGAGATCCTACATAATTTTTTTTTCAAATTAATTAATTTTCTATGCCATTTCCATTTTAACACCAGGTTGTTTTTTTTTTTTTTTTCATTTCCAATTCTCTTTATATACAGAAGATCACTTCAGTATATAATTAGTAAAGACCTCATCAGTCTGCGCCCACACAGAAACAACACTCTGGCCTCAGAATCAGCCCTCAAGGCATTAAGATCTGGCTGAAGAGCCCATGAGAGTATAGCAGGCATGGAAAGCCAAGATATCATGGGAAAAAAAAAAAAAAAGACCTAAATGAATGATCTCTGTGAGTGAGATCCCAGTGGAAAGAACGGGGCCATCAAAGAAGGAGGTACCCTTCTCCGAAGGGAGGAGAGAACCTCCACTTTGACTATGACCCTATCGGAATAAGATCAAAGTCAGCGAACTCTAAAGGCTTCCATAGCCCTGGCAACTCATGACTAGAGCCTAGGGAGATTACTGACGCCATGAACAGGAGTGTCAAATTGTTAAGTCAGCAACAGGAGTCACTGTGTACTTACACCCCATGTGGGATCTGTCCCTAATGTGTCGTCTAAAGCCAAGTGATGCTATGACTGGTACTGAGACTTTTTTATCTTTTGTTTGCGACCAAAACTTTATATTTGTGAGATAACTGCCTACGGTCAGAAAAACTGTTCAAATCTCTGGAATAAGAGATCTCCTGGGTGCCATGCTGAATGGCTCCTAATGCTCCTTCTCAAACATATCAGCTTTGCTTTCCTTTCTTGAATTATTAAGTTTGTGATTGTGCCTTCATTCCATGTCACTTCACTTATATAACTGTAATTAAGACGTATTCTTCCTTTCAACTAAATTATATCAATGTGTAATGAAGCTACCACCATATTCCAGGTAGCATGCTGGGGATTAAAGACAGAACTCAAGAAACTCAGTTTAATGAAAGATAAAAAATGAAAAAAAATATTTATTGAGGGCTTCCTGTGTGCCAGGGACTGTTCAGGCCATTGAGGATACAATAATAAGTGAAATATATAAAAATTGTGAAACTACTGGCAATTGGAGAAATCTGATCATGGATTGGTATAAGATAATATTAAGAGATTGTTTTTATTTTCTTGGTGTGATAATCGTTGTGGCTATATAAAAATATTGTTCTTAAACATGTTAAAGTATTTAGAATTCTCACTATCTAGACCACTTATTATCAAATTATTCAGGAAAAGTATCTTATTCAAAAGGAGAAATTTACTCAAAGTAACATTTTTAAGACTTTTATCAGTTTTCCTTCATGATAAAGTGGTTGTATTTGTGATATAATTACACTTAGTTAGAAGTGACTGATTTATTTTATAATTGAAAGAATATAGATAGACCAAATAGACACAGCAAATAATGGCAATGATATAAAATCGGTGCCTCCAGTAGATAAGGGTTCATAAAATGGTTCATTTACAATTCTTTTAACATTTTTGTATGTTTGACATTTTTCCATTGAATAAAGAGGAAAAAAACCTGTTCACTGGAATGTACATTGCAGTGGGAAGATACAACAAAGAAATAAATAATGAGCATATGATATGTCAGATGCTGACAAATACTATAGTTTATCACAAAACAGAAAGAGGAATGAGAGGCATAGTTTGAACAAAAGTAATTTATAAAACTGTATTTGAGTAATATTTAAAGTGTCAAAAGTGCCATGACTAAAGAATGATTTATACGCTATGGAGTGTGTAAACAAAACCTTGAGAAAAAATATTTGAGTAAGATCTTAAAGAATAAGTGGAAATTTGCTAGAAAAAAAAAAAGAAGGGTCAGGGCTGAACCTTGAAAAAGTATTCCAGGGTAGGTTAACAGCAAGAATGAGTGGTTCCTAACCTCTATTAAAATTTTCTAGTTCAAGGGTTCTGGAATTTGCATTTTTTACAAAGCTCCACATAACTCTAAGTGCTCCAGAAGTTGAGATTGTTTTAAACATTTATGTACTTATTTGAAGAGCAGAGTCACAGAGACAGAGAGAGGGACAGAGTTCTTCCAGCCACTGGTTCACTCTCCAAGTGGCCACAATAGCTGGAGCCAGGCTAGTCCAAAGCAAGGAGCCAAGAGCTTCTTCCAGGTTTCCCAAGTTGGTGCAGGGGACCAAGGATTTGGGCCATCTTCCACCGCAGGGAGCTGGATCAGAAGTGGAGTAGCTGGGACTCAAACTGGTAACCACTTTTGGGGTATCTGCATGGCAGATGGCAGTTTTACCTGCTATGCCACAGTGCTGGCCCCCAAAAGTTGAGCTTCTGTAGAATGGAACAGGGATAGCATGTGGGAAAAGTGAGAATGCGGCAAGTATTTGGAAATTTAGGTTTTATAAAATGTTTATAAAATGTTAAAGATTTTGTAGGTTATGTTGTAAGTACATGGGAGTCACCAGAGAATTTAACCCAAGGGATTCCACTAGGGAGCTTTACTGAATTTTAGGGAAATAACTCAAATGATGTATTCAAGCAGATGATAGAGTAGAGATACTAGGAACAAATGAGGCTAGTAAACGGGGGTATCCTAGAGTTAAATTGAAAGTTGATGGATCTGCACAAGGTCCTCATGTTCCAATAGAGAGATATATTGAGGGAGATTGTGCAAGTCTGGATGATGTGATGTGGTGAGAAAGATGATTCCAAGTTTCCAGACTTTGTGACTCATTAATGCATTTAAGGAAAGTGGAAGACATGGGTTGGGGTATGGGGTTGGGGGAAGGTGGAGACAGAATGTATGTCAGCCTGAAGTTTCTGAAAAGCATGTGAGACATACACATGGATATATTCAGAAAGCAAAGGAAAACACAACTCTGAAGTTTGAACAAGGTTTTGAAACAGATTAAGAGATTTTTGGACATATTCATTTATGTGTTGTGGTTGGAGTCCTGGGTCCTAGTTTTGGTGGGAAATATAGAAGATGCCTGCAGAAGATTCCAAGCACAAGAGAGTAAATTTGAACAGTGTTGAAGAGCTGCCCAGGAGAAAGGGGCAAATAAAGACATTCTTTCATGGTAAAGTTTTGGGAATTCCTGTTCTTTTGTTTTGTTTTGTTTTTTGTTTACACTGCCTTGGGACACAATAGGTAGTTAATAACTGCTCAGTTTTATGATGACTTGATGGCATGTATAAGAATCAGCTGCTGTGGCATAGAAGGTTAAGCATCTGCCTGTGGTGCTGGCATCCCATATGGGTGACGGTATGAGTCCCAGGTGCTCCACTTCCTATCCAGCTCCCTGCTGCTGACCTAGGAAAGCAGTGGAAGATAGCCAAAGTACTTGGGCTCCTGCACCAGCATGGGAGACCTGAAAGAAGCTTCTGGCTCCTGGCTGCGGATTCTGCCCAGCTCCAGCCATTGTGGCCATTTGGGAAATGAACCAGCAGATGGAAGGCCTCTGTCTCCATCTCTCCCGCTCTCTGTAACTCTGCCTCTCATGTAAATAAATAAATCTTTAAAGGAAAAATCACCTGCTAGCCTATTTGTAGTATCTCCAGATTCTAGATGAGAACAAATGTTTCCATTAATGAATCAAGGAAAGTAAAGAATATTAAAAAGACACCTTTTTGAATTGTTTTATACAGTATCAGAACTCACCCTAAATCATAGTTCATAAAAAATGACCATTAAAACAAACTGCTTTTTAAGGTCTCAGGCAATTTTCAAGTGGTTTACAGACTATCAGTGTGCTTCAAAAAGTTGTGTAAAATGAAACTAAAAGGTAAGTTTATTTTGGCACAAAAATTTTGAAACCCATGCCCAGTTTTTTCTTTTTTCTTTTCTTTTCTTTTTTTTATTATTTGACAGAGTTAGACAGTGAGAGAGAGACAGAGAGAAAGGTCTTCCTTCCATTGGTTCACCCCCAAAATGGCCGCTACAGCCAGCGCTGTGCCGATCCGAAGTCAGGAGCCAGGTGCTTCCTCCTGGTCTCCCATGCGGGTGTGGGGCCCAAGCACTTGGGCTATCCTCTACTGCCTTCCCAGACCACAGCAGAGAGATGGACTGGAAGAGGAGCAACCGGGACAGAATCCGGTACCCATATGGGATGCCGACACCGCAGGCAGAGGATTAATCAAGTGAGCCACGGCGCCGGCCTCTTTTTATTTATAATTTTTTAAAGTTTTTTTAATATTAACTTTTATTAATCTTAGTAAAGACCCTTCATATGCATGGATTTAAAACGAAAATGTAGGGGCTGGCGTTCGCACATAGTGGATTAAGCTGCTACATGCAATACCTGCATCCCATGAGGGCCCTGGTTCCAGACCCAGCAGCTCTACTTCCAATCCAGTTCCCTGCTAACGGCCTGGGACAGCAGCAGAAAATGGTTCAAGTGCTTGGGACCCTGCTGCTCTCATAGGAGACCTGAAAGAATCTCCTGGCTCCTGGCATCAGCCTGGTCCCAGAACTATCTGTTGTGGTCATTTACAGAGTGGGAACTAGCAGATAGAAGATCTCTCTGTCTCTCCCTCTCTCTATAACTCTGATTTTCAAATAAATACATAAATATTTAAAAAAGAAACTGTACTCAAGTAAATTTATGATTTAATTTCATTTTTCTCAAACTTTACAAAGTACTCTTGTATATGTTAACCTTTCTGCAAACGCTTATATTTTTCTCTGGTTTTCTAACAGTTCAGACTTGGCTCCTTTTCTCATGTTAGCACAGTAGCCTCAATCATTTAAAAAGCATTTTTTTCCTGTAGATGATAGCATTTGTATGGCTCTTACCATCTACCAGCAACACTTCAAAAACCATACCAGTAGGGAAAAAACAGTCTTCTGACTCCAGTAGCCATTATACTACACCAGGCTGATGGAATGAAAAGCAACACTTTTCAATCGTCATTTGTGTAACCAGCGCCTCATCAGATCATATTGTAAACCATGGTGAACAAAAGACCACAATTATTCATGGATTATTAATTACACGGAAAAAAAAAGGAAGACTAAAACCAGTCATTGGAAAGATTAGCAATGCTGATTTTACTCATGGAGCAGCTGGATGACCTTCAAACCAAGTAGGTTATGCAGATGTGTTGAAAGAGATGGAAGAAGAAAAGCATAATATTTATTGGACCTGATGGCATCTTACAGGATTCGGGCTCATAATTTCCTAAGTGACTCAGCTGTCCTTGCACAATCAGTGCTTTGAAAGACCCATTTCCTCAGGACAGCTCTTAAGTACTAAATGGTGCTTTGATGACCTTTGTTATTAAAATTCTCCAGTTTACCAAAATACATTCTAGACCACCATGCTTACCTATTGGATGAATTAATTTCTATTTCACTAAAGAAATATCTTATGAGCCCTTACCACACACACTGATCCATTTAATTTCCTTCAGGGAGTCTAAATTACTGTTGGAGTCTGAGCCATTAGCCCTTCAGTATTTCCTGTGTTATTTTGAGCTTCTTCAAAAGAATTTTGATCGTATGCTGAAAATACATTTTAGTCAAATGATTAGTCTTCATTCAGGAAGATGCTGAAAGTTTGGGAAATTTAAAAATAAAGAGGAAATTTTAAAATAAAGAGAAAGCGACAGAGCAAGGCTGTTGTAAACCCCAAAGGCAAAAACTTCAGTCCAGAAAAGTGGATTCCTTTTTAATTTACAGCATAAAAACAACCTTGAGAAATAAACATCGTGGCTTAGACAAGTTTCCATCACTGAAAGTTGTTCTTCTAAGAAAAGCAAACTACAGATATGTGTAAGAAGTGATACGGGATGAGTTCTGAAAGAATGAGTGAATTAATTCTGAAAGGTATTTGATCAAATTTATAGGTCTTGTTCATTGATACATAGTCTTATGAGGACCTAGGAAAAAAGTAATTTCATATTCATAATTAGAAAGAAAGTTGTCCTTTCTTCCAAGAAGTTTACACTAGGCAGATCTTTGTTATTGATAATTAATAATTTGTAGTAAAAAACATAAACCGTACCTTTCTGTGAGTTTTGCTTTCTTGAGAAATACACTGACTAGCCCTGTGTCTGTTTACTCGTTTTTCTTTGCTACGTTAATGAAATTTAGGATGTTGTCACTAGAAGCAAGTGTTTGGTTTCCCAACATTCCTTTAGGAAATACACTATGTTTAGACAGAGTTTTAAAACAATCAGCATCCGGATCCAACATCTGATAAACTGTAAAGCAGGAATAGGTACTTTAATTTTAGAGTGATGATGACTTATTTCCTCTCATTGCAGGTTTGTGGCTTCTTTTTCTAGGACCCAGTAGTGAGAGGGAAGAAGTAGCAACTGGACTGAGTACTGACTGGGGAGAAAGGCTGGAGCACAAAAGCTTTATTATCTGTCAGTCACAATCTCACTTTAGACTCTCGGCTCAAGGAGCCCAAACTCTTTTCTACGTAAGTTGCCATTTACTGAAGTTAATTATTATTATTATTATTATTATTATTATTATTATTATTACTATTATTATTATTTTGTATGTCAAATGTATGGTTTGGGAATAATTCTTCCTTATATTGGGAATCATTGTAGGGAATCTGGGGAAAGCTTGTGCCTATACTAGTTTTGGGAGCTATTTCTGAATTTCTATCAAAGTTACATTTTCAGACATTTACATTTACATCTTTTTCTTGTTCTCCTCCTAAATAAACATAAAGATTTCAACACTTGGCTTGAAGAAAACGACGAACAATAAAATTAGATTATTGCCCTTCTACTTTTATTCATTCTCTTCAAATCTCCAGTAAAGACCATTAAATGGCATAAGTGCTAATTTATGGGCAAACAGCTTTCATGTTCGCTCACATCTAACAATATTCAGTTAAATGATTATGTGAAAATTCTGGCCTCTATTGTTCCTTTATTGGGAAACTCTTTGAAAGCCAAAATGATTTTCATGAACTTCAAAAAGGTGTGATGGCCAATTGTTTGAAGTGCTGTGACAGAATTCTCCCACGTATTCATAGAACACAGTGTATGATGTTAGAAACTCAGACGCTTTCCACACCGGATGTTAGTTCATGCACACGTGTCTATGGCTGTGATGTGGGAAGGACAATGCCCCCAGGTTTATAAGGATCTCAGCTATAAACAGGATGCTAAGGAATAGCTAAGGACAGAGTGCTTTTCTTTGCAGAGAGAAAAGGTTTGAAGGCATTCATGTCAATATTCTGCTGGAGTAATTATTTTAAAAACTTATTCAAATTATTTTCTGAGTATCCTGCTCTAGTCAACAGACTTTAGTAAAATTCTAGAATAACCTCCAAGTATTCCAAGCATGGTACACATACTATTTAAGTTTTAAAAGAAGTACTCCATTTTATGATGTTAAAAAAAATAAAATGAAAACAAAGATTTGATCTGGTTATTTCTGAGTTCCCTTCAGATTAAAGATAATAAGAATTTATAATTTTATATAATATATAGAAATTACATTTTAATTAATTGAAATGCAAAGCTTTTTGTACACGAATTTTATAGGAATATGACTATCATTATAGCAAAGTATATATGTTTATTATTTAGTATGCATTTATGGCTATAATCATTGAGTTTTTAAAAATTACGAATTTATTTGAAAGGCAGAGCAACAGAGAGGCAGAGAGATCTTCCTTTCACTGGTTTACTCCCCAAATGGTTGCAATAGCCAGATGTGGGCCAGGCCAAAACCAAGAGCCAAGCACTCTATCTGGGTCTCCCACATGGATGGCAGAATCCCACAGGTGATTGGCAAGAAGAAGGATTGAAAATGGAGCAGTCAGTACTTGAACCAGCATTCCAATATGGGACTCTGATCTTGCAAGTGGTGCCACTGCACCACAATACCTGCTCCCTATTGAGTTTTTAAGTGTTGAGTTTTTTGCTATTTTTGTAAATAAACAAACTAAGCAGCACATTAATAATTGCCTTTGATTGGGAGCTGGATGCCCAGGAAATCCAAAGGAAGACATATTTTAGGAAGTAAACATATTCTTTATAAACTATATCTACCAGACTCTTAAAATAATCAGTAAATTATAGTATGTATTATTCTTTTTTTTAACTTTTATTTAGTGAATATAAATTTCCAAAGTACAGCTTATGGATTACAATGGCTTTCCCCCCCATAACTTCCCTCCCACCCGCAACCCTCCCCTTTCCCGCTCCCTCTCCCCTTCCATTCACGTCAAGATTCATTTTCAATTCTCTTTATATACAGAAGATCAATTCAGTATATATTAAGCAAAGATTTCGACAGTTTGCCCCCACATAACAACACCAAGTGAAAAATACTGTTGGAGTACTAGTTATAGCATTAAATAACAGTGTACAGCACATTAAAGACAGAGATCCTACATGATATTTTTTAAAAATTAATTTTCTATGCAATTTCTGATTTAACACCAGGTTTTTTTTTCATTTTCAATTATCTTTATATACAGAAGATCAATTCAGTATATACTAAGTAAAGATTTCATCAGTTTGCACCCACACAGAAGCACAAAGTGTAAATTTACTGTTTTAGTACTAGTTATAGCATCACTTCACATTAGACAACACATTAAGGACAGATCCCACATGAGATGTAAGTACACAGTGACTCCTGTTGTTGACTTAACAATTTGACACTCTTAGAATGGCAGATGTCCTAAATAGCACTCTGGCCTCAGAATCAGTCCTTAAGGCATTCGGATCTGGCTGAAGAGCCCATGAGAGTACTGTAGGCATGGAAAGCCAAGACACCCTGGAAAAAAAAAAAAAAACAAACAACCTAACTGAAAGATCTCTGCGAGTGAGATCCCAGTGGAAAGAACGGGGCCATCAAAGAAGGAGGTACCTTTCTATGAAGGGAGGAGACAACTTCCACTTTTATGATCCTATCGGAATAAGATCAAAGTCGGCGAACCCTAAAGGCTTCCATAGCCTTGGCAACTCATGACTAAAGCCTAGGGAGATTACTGATGCCATAAACAAGAATGTCAAATCGTTAAGTCAACAATAGTATGTATTATTCTAAAGGGCAAAATCATGTGGTGCATCAAAGGAAGATAATAAAGAATATCCCTTGCTGAAGAAATGCTTTCTCATTTTCAGTCTCCCAAACACTTACTATTCTCAGCCTCTTCTCTACAGTTTACCACACTGAACTTGCCTCTACCCTGCCTCAACACCTTTTCTTTTCTCTTTGTGGTGATGGTGATGGTGATCAGAGGGAATCCTCGACTCTACTCCAGCCCAATCCTACCTGAGCCTTCGCTCAGAATAGGTTCTCACTTGTTCTCTTGATCCATCTTCTTTTTTGCTCTCAGTTCTTGATCCATATTTTTTTAAAGGCATCCTCAACTTACTTTTGAGATTCTCTCATCTTAAAAGGAAAATAGCAGTCACACCTCCTTTTTATGAGCCATTTATGTTTCATGTGCTCCATTTTTGCTTACTTCTTTTTCTTTTTTAATAGCCAAACTCAAGTCACACTCATTGTTTCTATTTCCTTACTGTGAATTCATGGCCCAATGTACTGAAATCTGTCTCAGTCCTTACATCTCCTCCTACCCTGATTCAGCTCCCATTGAGGTCATTATTCAAGTACCAACAGTTAAAAATCAGCATTGATTTTAAAAAAAAATTATCTATTTGAAAGAGTTAGAGATAGATATCTTTCAGCTGCAGCTTCACCCCCCAAATGGCCAGGGTTGGGCCAGGCCAAAGTCAGGGGCTTGGAAGTTCATCCAGGTCTCCCACATGGGTGTAGGGACCCAAGCACTTGGGTCGTCTTCTACTACCTTCTCAGGCTCATTAGCAGGAAGCTGGATGAAAAGTAGATTAGCCAGGACTTGAGCCAGTGCTCATACAGATGCCAGCATCGCAGCAGGTGGCAGCTTAACCCTCTGTGCCACAACACCGGCTCCCTGATTTTTAACTTTGGGTGTTACTAGATATTTCCAGAGCATTATCATCTGCTTCTTGAAATATTCAAGTGTTTTGGTTTTGGTGACAATTTGCAGTTTGACCCTGCTCCTTTGCTTTCAATTCCCTTTCTTCTCCCTCCCACCCCAAAACCTTTTATTTAAGGAATACAAACTTCATACATTTCATAATTACAACTTTAGGAACATGTTGATTCTTCCCACCATGCTGGTTCTCCCATCTATACTCTCACCCCTCTTCCTCCTCCCTCTATATTCCCACTCTTATTTTTTTTTTACTATGATCTATTTTCAATTAACTGTATATATATATGATTAACTGTTAAGTATGGAGTTCAACAAATAGTAGAAAAAAAAAAAAACAAACTGTTCCTCAACAGTCAAGACAAGGACTATTCAAAGTCATTGCTTCTCAAAGTGTCAATTTCACTTCTACAGGCTCCCTTTCAATCTCTTTATGAATCTCCCATCCAGTCCCTCCAGGATTTCTGAATACTAGCCATCTGCAGGTGTCAGTCCTCTGATCTTATTCTTCATACTGTTCCCGAATGATCTCAACTCCAACAATAAGTGAAGAACTCTAGTGAGCCAACCACCTTTAGTAGATTATGGTAGGCACAGAACTTTTGAGAAGTATTGGAATTAGCTCTTTTCCACTATCACTACCAGCTAATAATGAAAGCCACTCTTAGCTCAAACTCTGCTACACATATAGAACATTTCTTTTTTTAAAAAAAGATTAATTTATTTATTTGAGGGGCAGAGTTACAGACAAAGATTGGGAGAGACAGTGAGAGAGAGGTCTTCCATCCAGTGGTTCACTCCCCAAATGGCTGCAATGCCTGGAGCTGGGCCAATCCAAAGCCAGGAGCCAGGAGTTTCTTCTGGGTCTCCCACATGGGTGCAAGAGCCTAAGCACTTTGCCCATCTGCTGTTTTCCCAGGCCATTTGCAGGGAGCTGGATAGGAAGTGAGCAGCCGGGACATGAACCGGCATCATATGGAATGCCAGTGCTGCAGGCAGAGGCTTAACTTACTACACAGCAGCGCAGGCCCCAAACATTTCTTATCTAAGTGTTTACTAGAATGCAATCACAAAAGAAACAGTTTGTGCAACCTGTTCCGCAAGTCTCAGGAAGTACTGAGATTCCAGAGGTGTTGTTCTGTCATCTCTGTCAACAGCATCTGGCAATCAGTCTTTCAAAGTTCATGGCTGACACCTGTGGCATTATCCCTATGATTATAGGTTGCCGGCCTTACGGGTTTCCTATTCCTTGATCATGCACTCATAGTGAGAGGAAGAGTAAAGTTATTGTAATAACTTTACTTCCATGAAAAGCACATTTAATTGTAATAATTAAAATGTATTCAATTCACCAAGAGACACCTATTTCTGATAATTACTACATGAATTAGCAAAGCATCGTCTTTGATGCAGGTCAAGACAACAGAAGCTCTGTTCTTGTAGGAGCCACCTCTGTATTTACAGGTTCTGAAGTAGTGAGTCAGCTATTTCTCCTGGACTGTGTGTGCTTCATTAGAGACAAGCAGCACCTGGCTTATAACTGAACCTAAGTATTCTACACACACAATCATGCTGTATATGTGGAAGTGTTTTAGAGTCAGTTATAGACACCAGAGCAACTATAGTCTCATGTCTTCGTCTTCATCTCAGAACGTTCACCCTAATTCTGGACTCATCTGTAAATGATTTCATCAGAAATTTAGCCTGTCAAAATCTGAACTCATTTTTCCCCCTTTCCATTCCTAAGACATTCTTCTTTTACATTTCCTACTCGTTTCTCTTAATATATGAATTACCCTTTTTCCAGACTCTTACACACGTGTTATCATTCAGCAAATCCTGTTAGTGTTAGAGCCAAAATGCTTCAAATGCCAACTGTATCATTTACTAGCTATGTGACCTTGTACAAGTTTCTTAACCTCTTTGAACTTCAGTTCCCTCATCTGTAAACTAGGGATAATAACATCTGCTTCACAGGTTTAGTGTGATGAAATAAGATGAAATGCCTAGCATAAATCTTGCCATATGATAGAGGCCCAATGTTAGCTTTCCTCATTTTTCCCTTTTTCTAAGACCACCATCTTTTTTTGTTTGCCGAGTCTGTACCTTCTGAGTAATTCCTAATTAATTTATTCAGCAAATATTCATTTAGGCCCTTAAGTGCTTAAAAGGCTTGTATACAAGGTTTTGGGAGAGCAATTGTGACAAAGCAGACATAGTTCTTGCAACAACGGAGGTATATTTTAATAGAGAAAATGGATACAAAAAAGTTCACACATAAAGAACTACCACAAAATAAATTTTAACAAGAATTGTGAAGGAAATACACAGGAATCTGAAAGAGAGAAGAGGTGCTGTGATGAGTGTGGTTTTCTACATCAAGGGCAGTTTACAAACTGTTTATTCTCCATCTGCCAAAAGAAAAGTACAGACACCAAGAGTAGGTGTTCAGAAACTTTTCTAGCCATTTGGCATGGCTGCAGTAGTCAAGTGTGTGTTAGACGATTAGTTACACATGATATTGACCACCATACTCATGCCACATTGGTGTGAGCTGTGGAGAAATCTATGCACGACAGAAACTTGTTACAACTGGTGGTGTTTTAAGCTTAGTTTGTCAGCTGTAAACCAAATGTATAGAAGATTACTTCAAAAGTTCATGGAAAATGGGAATAGAAGATATTTAGTTTGGGGCAAAAATTCACATAAGAGATATTTTAAAAGTTCATGGAAAATAGAAAATGTGTACTATGAAAAACTGCATGAACTTAAAATTTTTTTGCATCAAAATATATTTTAATTTCATTTCTACTCACTTTTTGAAGGATTCTTGTATTAAATCCCATATCTCAGCCAGCGCTATGGCTCGATAGGCTAATCCTTTACCTGTGGCACCGGCATCCCTGGTTCTAGTCCCGGTCAGGGCGCCGGATTCTGTCCCGGTTGCTCCTCTTCCAGTCCAGCTCTCTGCTGTGGCCCAGGTCCCTGGGCCCTGCACCCACATGGTGGTGGTGCATGGGAGATAAGGAGGAAGCACCTGGTTCCTGGCTTCAGATCAGCTCAGCGCACCGGCTGCAACGCGCCGGCCTTAGCGGCCACTTAGGGGATGAACCAATGGAAAAAGGAAGACCTTTCTCTCTGTCTCTCCCTCTCTCACTGTCTAAATCTGCCTGTCAAAAAAAAAAAAAAAAAACCAACAACAACAACAACAACAAAAAAACCAAAAAACAAAACTAGAAATCACATATCTCTCTCTTTCATTAAAAATAATTTAAATTTAGTATTATAAGACAAATTGCTGGATAAAGTAATTATAAATTGTAAAGGTGTAGTGTACCTGTTTCATTTTGGAGAAAGAAAATGTCCTGCATGTTCTGAATGGCTTTTTTAGTCCCATCATTATACCTCTTGAGATATTTTTCCTATTATGAATGTAATTAAAATGAAACATTGAAGCAATTTAAATAAATTCATCCTCTTCAAGTAAAGTTGTCATCAATTCAATATAGATGAAATGAATTAACAAGGTAAAATCAAGCACATTTGTCATGTTAAAAAAAATAAGGATTGATACAAATTGTGCTTGTTTAACGTTTGTGAATAGGATTATTGTTTCAGCCACTATTTCACTAATAATTTTTGTTCAGTTATAATGAATAAATAAAAAGTTATGAACACACACACAATTCTCCATATTTTTGCATATGTATGCACTTCCAATAAACAACACAGTTTTTTGAATTGTATTTTGTATTTGTTTTTATATTTACTAAATCTAACCTATGTTTAATGACTTTCATTACAAAAATTGGAACTATTTGTTCTGTATTTTATTTTTCTATTAGTTCATTTTTATTTTATTTTAAAAACTATCAGTCCATAACAGATTGGGAAAATAATAAATCTAGTCACACTACCAACTTTTGCTTTTAAAGATTTATTTTAAGGACTGAGTTAGAGAGAAGTAGACACAGAGAGTCAGAGGTCTTCCATCCACTGGTTCACTCCCCAGATGGCTGCAATGGCTGGAGCTGAGCTGATCTGAAGCCAGGGGCCAGAAGCTTCTTTTGTGTCTCCTATGTGGGTGCAGGTACCCAAGGACTTGGGCCATCCTCCTCTCCTTTCCCCGGCACATTAGTAGGGAGCTGGATCGGAAGGTCATACTACTTCTTGAGAAGCATTTCTGTAGAGGGGTGGCCAAGGAAAGCTGCCTAGGAAAAGGCAATAAAAAGTCATGAGAGTTGTAGACTCCTATCTCCCAAATGTCTCTATAATCCATGCCTTTTTGTGCTTATCTTCATAGTCACTATCTTGCTTCAGACTCTAATCACCCATAACATGGACATCAGCTTAAACTTTTGATTCTGGGAAAATTCTCCCTTCTTTTTCTTTTCTTTATGTTGTTTGCATCTTTTCTATATCCACTGAAAATAAACCAGAAGCAGACCTTCTCTACAATTCTGGAATGATTATTGTTTGTACCACCTTCATGAAATTTCTTATATGCTCCTTTCTTTGATGAGTTTTTTGTATATGCACAGTTTATATGTGTATATGTTTCTCTCTATATATATGTATACACACACATACAGGAAAGAGAGAAAAAAATAGAAAGGAGAGGAGAGAGGGAGGAGAAAGGAAACTAAACTAAATTAAGTTAATTGCAAATCCTGTATAGGTATGGGTTACAGTTTATACTTTGTAGACAAAGGGCCTAGTATATTACCCTTCACATGGTAAGTAGGTACTCAATACTTTATTAATGGCAATGCAGTGATGGGTCTAACAATGCACTCCCCATTCTACTTATTGTCTTTTTCTGTCTCACTCTTTACACAATGGTTAGTACAATTTTATTAAAGCCTATTATTTTGTTTGGGAATAAGTTTTGGAAGCTTCCATTACTGACTCTGCTAACCACAGGATGTCTGTTTAGAGAGCAGACCACAGTGCAGTGATGAGCTTGCATGGTCACAATATCCTGGGACCCTCTGGATCTTCCCAGTTTTTCCATGTACCCATTTTACCTATTTATTGCTGATTGGTGGGGCAGAAAAGGAGTGTACACATTTATTAATTACAAAAATTAACTTTTTA
Organism: Lepus europaeus; assembly: GCF_033115175.1. Lineage (NCBI taxonomy): Eukaryota > Metazoa > Chordata > Mammalia > Lagomorpha > Leporidae > Lepus > Lepus europaeus. Next base: position 120,650,525 of record NC_084829.1, read on the forward strand.
TTTGGTGGAGGGGGGAGTGGGAAAGAGAGAGAGAGAGAGAGAGAAAGAGATTGAGAGAGAGAGGGAGAAAGAGGAAAGAGGTAGGGAGAGAGATTCCATCTGTTGCTTCATTTCCCAAATGTCTACAATGGCAAGAGGCCAAAGCTGGTAGCAAGACACCTGGAACTCAGCCCAGGTCTCCCATGTGGGTGACAATAATCCAATCACTTGAGCCATTACTGCTGTGTCCCAGGGTTTGCATTATAAGTAGCTGGAGTCAGGAACCAAAGCCAGGGATCAAAATCAGGTACTCTGATATGGGATGTGGACATCTTAACTGCTAGTCTAAATGTCTGCTCCACATTTACTTATTTCTGAGCTATTAAAAGAAATGTGATAGAAAACTGATCTCTAAGAATTCCTCATTGAACAGTTGCAGTTTCACAAGTGATGCCAAATGAAAAATCTAACATTGAGGAAAGTACACATTCAATATAGCATAAATTTGCCTCTGAATTCAAGACCATGAGTGCTTTCCATTTTCCCAAATCAGAGTTCACAATTCTTGTGGCAATATAATCATCTTAAAGAAGACCATGCATATTCATTACATTTTCTGAGACTTATAACAGAATTTTTTTCTCTCTCAGAAAGTATGTTATGCTTGAAAGAAAACTTTAGAGGGTATATTCTGAGTGAAATGACTAGCCTCAAAAATTAAAAACCAACTAATTCATAAATCTAGAAATACTATTATATTTAGGAATAAGAACCAAACGTCAATGCTATAGTATTTCAAAAGGCAATTTTAAAGTAATGTAAAAACAGCTTAATATGCTTTGAGGGTATGAGGCTCTCAAAGAGATGTTCATGAGTTGTGCATGGTGATTGGTTCAGGTTTCATTAAACAACTTCTCTCAAGGCTGATTTTCAATGTCGTTCATGTTTCTGACATCACTTTTACATGCTGAGTTCATGAGCACAAAGCACTTTGCAAGAAGAGAACGGTCAAGGAGAAATGCAAAAGAAGGAGGTTGATATTGAGTAGCAAATGCTTTTCTGTCAGTCGAAATCAAACCAAGTTCCTTTGATTTTTCAAACTTGTAAATTTTAAGAAAATTTAATCCACATGTGTTTTATTCACTTACAATGAGATCATGGAACTTTTTAAAAAACAGCTGATGTCCAAAAAGTCATTTCAATAGTTTAGCCTCCCCCAGTGAAAACCAGAGCTGCATTTTTCCATCAGAAATTGACTTGAGGATCAAAGACTAAAGTTTAATTTGAAACTCTAAACCTATTTGTTGAGGTGAATGTTTAAAATCTATCAAGAATTGTCACTCAGAAAATTCATACACTGGAGGTAGGCTTTTCTTACCTAAATCTGTTCAATAATAGGATTTGGGAAGCCCTTTTTTGGGGGACATTTGAAATGTCAAATTCTGTTTTTCGAAAGACAAAAAAGCACAGGTAAAATTGATATGTGCTATTTTACAATCTTTCCATTTTGAAAGAGCAACCCAGCTCACCAAACATTCATTAACCATACACTATTGTAATAGGATTCTCCAGAACAAAAATATGTACCTGGTTGGCAAAAATTACAAAAGACAATTTATTTTTTTTAACCAGGCTGCTATATGGATCAAATAAGTGAATAAAAATGGTTTGTACTTATTAAGCCACCACTCTCAGCTTAGTAGATTGATAGACAATTCATTTTTAATCCCAAACACACATAAAGGAGTTGATGTTATCATCATTCTGTTGCAGTTGAAGAAAATGAGATCAGAAAGTTTAAATGGGCCTTTCTATTTTTTTTCTAATAGGATTCAAATTCAGGGTCACTTGATTGGTTCAAAAGTCCTTGTTCTTCTCACTTTTTCACATAACCATTCATTCTTTAACATTTATTGTAGATTTGTGGGTTTACCCTTATTTCAGGACAGTAAAATATCACTGTGATTCTGTTTTTCTATTTCTACTGGGTTTTAAAGAGACTGTTTCAGTAAAAAGTGCTTTGAAAGTATAAGGGACAACCTGATTAAGTATCAGCAGTGTTGGGGAGAAAGGGGTTGACTATAAAAGGAATGTCTAATGGAAGCAGAAAGATTGCTCACTAGAAAATATATGTAAGTAGTATCAATTCTTTGGAAGACTATTTCTTAATAATATGGTAGAAGCAAACAATGAAATAAATTTTAAAAGGAGTCAAGTAATGCTGAAAGCAAGTGGTGATATTAAGCACTTATCATTGCTTGCAAAAAAAAAAATCTGATTCCACTTTCATCTTTATCCTTTGAACTCTTAAGAACTCCCCTCTATTCAAACTGTTATTCCTGCCTACTACTCAGTTTCTCTCCCTCTTTTTCACTCAACTGGTCCTTACATTCTTGTACAGACAGCAAAAGAAAAACCATCTTCTATCATTCAGAACAGTGGATACAACCACTGGAATTCTATTTCTTTTTTTTTTTTTTTTAAAGATTTATTTATTTATTTGAAAGGTAGAGTTACAGAGAGGTAGAGGCTCACTCCCCAGATGGCTGCATGTGCTGGAGCTGAGCCAATCTGAGGCCAGGAGATTCTTCCGGATCTCCCACATGGGTACAGGGGTCCAAGGACTTGGGCCATTTTCTACTGCTTTCCCAGGCCATATCAGAGAGCTAGATTGGAAGTAGAGCAGCTGGGACTCAAATCGGCTCCTATACGGGATGCCGGCACTGCAGGTGGTGACTTCACCTGCTATGCCATAGTGCTGGCCCCTGGAATTAGATTTCTTAAAAACAAAGCAAAAATAACCTTTGTCACTATCTCAGTCACAGTCTATATTCACATTCTTTTATTCATGAATATGTATGATTATAAATGTATGAATAGAGACCCGTTTTGTGGCTGGAGAAAAAAGAAAGCATTCTCACCATGTAGAGGTAAATGAGCAGCAAATATATGATAATATAGGCTAGAAAGGATCAGGAACATGAGGTTAGAAAAAGTGTGGAGGGTGAGAATGATGGGTACATGCAATCTGACTTGTTATAAGTAGCAGTATTATGTCTAGCCACCTTCAGATGGGAGAACATTTTTATCTAGTGGTTATAACTTCTAACAAATATACCTTTGATACAATTTGCAAGTATTTTCTTTTGTTTTAAATTTTCAGCATGTGAAATCATAAAACAAAAGTTTGTATTTTTTCAGCTACAGGAAGCTGCTTGCTATTTCCTATTACAACCTAGAAATCATGAACTTTAGAAGTCTGGACTCAAATCCCAGGATTCTCCTTCACTTGGGATCTCTTTGTGTTTTAGTTACCTCATTGCTGGAGTAAGAATGTGTGGCTATTAATATTTACCTTAGGGTATTTCTAAGAGTAGAGCATCTTAACAACAAAGGCATATAGAAAACACTCAATAAAGACAGAGAGAGGAAATATCACTTTCAAGGTGACCAGTGCTAGGATGTGAGCCAACACTACGAAATGACTCAGCAGATGTTGACTTTACTTTTGTATTACAGAGAAAAAAAGGCCCGGGAAGAAGAAGAAACAGGGCTTCTTTGCTAAGAAGTAATTTAGGATGGCCACAACACTGTTCCTCTTCTCTGGTCTGTAAGGAATAATCCCCCCCCCCTTTTTTTTTTTTTTTTTTTTTGACAGGCAGAGTTAGAGAGACAGAGAGAAAGGTCTTCCTTTTCCATTGGTTCACCCCCCAAGTGGCCGCTACGGCCGGCACGCTACGCCAATCTGAAGCCAGCAGCCGGGTGCCTCTTCCTGGTCTCCCATGTGGGTGCAGGGCCCAAGGACCTGGGCCATCCTCCACTGCATTCCTGGGTCACAGCAGAGAGCTGGACTGGAAGAGGAGCAACTGGGACAGAACCGGCGTCCCAACTAGGACTAGAACCCAGGGTGCTGGTGCTGCAGGCAGAGGATTAGCCAAGTGAGCCGCGGTGCTGGCCTCTTCTTTTCAAAAACATCCCTTAAATGCTAACAGTGGCCTTCTCTTCTTATGAACGTATATCAACAGGAAATTTGTACTTAGGAAAACTGGCTCCTTTGTGACACTAAGAGCAAAACTTTTGACAACAGTAAATGAGTCCTCAGAGGATGACCTTAAATTTACTGAAAACAGAAAAAGGAAGATAGAAAGAAACCTAATAATTCTAAAATAATCTCCTTTTATCTATATCTGTCTAAAACTTATTTCCTGGAATGCGTCATGTTGACAATGTCACTACTATTATAGAATTGACTCCTACATGATTTATCACTTCTACATGCAGTTAGTGTAAAATAGTAAGGTCATTAATTACATTATATTAATAAAATGTTAGATAATCGGAGAAATATCTTAATGTCTTGATAGCTTATCTTGACTATAATTCAGCAGATTTTCAAGAATATAGTTAAATGAAAACAACTAATATTTTATATCCATCATGATCAAGTCAAATAATCAAATGTCCTTAAGTCTTTCATAGCTTCCTACATGGTATCTTTCTTTCTTTCTTTTTTTAAGATTTATTTATTTATTTATTTGAAAGGTAGAGTTACAGAGAGGCAGAGCAGAGAGAGAGGTCTTTCATCTGCTGGTTCACTCCTTAAGTGGTCTCAATGGCCAGAGCTGGGCTGATCCAAAGGCAAGAGTCAGGAGATTCTTCTGGGTCTCCCACATGGGTGCAACTGTCCAAGGATTTGAGCCATCTTTTGCTGCTTTCCCAGGCCATAGCAGAGAATTGGATCAGAAGTGGAGCAGCCGGGACTTGAATTGGCACCCATATGGGATACCGACACTGCAGGTTGCGGCTTTACAGGCTAAGCCACAACGCCGGCCCCTTGGTGTCTTTCTGTATTCTTTTGAAAGGTACTCAACATCCTGTTGTTAATTTTAGAGTTCTTAATTTCTAAAACAGACAAAGAATTTTGAAGGAAAATTACATTAAAGAGTAATTCACATAAAAAGAAAGGAATTTGACTTTTTAAACAAATTGAAGAGAAAATGTTGGTAATTTTAAGCTCTGGCATAAGTAAGATGAGTGTTGTCAAACAAGTAATAGTTTGACGGTGTACAGAGGAAAGAGTTCCTGTTTTGTTTCTTAAATGCCAGCGTTCTTGCAATCATTCTCTGATGACTACAATCATAGCATAAAGCTGTTTTGAAACCAGGGATGTACCTCAGTCTGAGAATAATAGACTTTATCTGCTGATAATCCTCCTCTCCCTGAATATTGCAATCAGGTGCTGAGTTCCAACTTGTCAGGGAGAAGAGGTTAGGAGGTGGAGGAATAATAATTTATTTAAAAACATGAGCTGTTGAGAATCTTGGGTAGGTATCCCAATAAGTTAAAGAAAGGATTAAAACTATCTATTCTGGCATCAATATAAGTTGAAAAAAATGTAAATTACTAGGTAGATTCTGATCATTAGAAGCATTGAGTAAACAACTGTGTGTGGCACTATACAAAAAAAAAAAGCGCTAAACATCAGTATCCTGCTACAAGGGTATAATTTTAGGCAATTTTTATGAAGGCATTGATAATTCCAGGAAGTCCACAAAAGCCTGCTTATTCAGGTTCTCCTGATGTATGAAGGGATTCAGGAAATGAGTTACCATAGCCTGTAAAGTTACAAGGACCTGTAGGCATCTGGAGAGCCAATTAGGGACTCTGGTTCAGATCAAAAGAAATCTGGCAGAACCAACTGATGGGAAAGGGGCTGTGGAAGCTCTTTTTCTAATCCATGTTTGAGAGGGCAAATGACAAGCACCCCCTTTGACTCAAAGGAGGGAAGCAAATCCAGAATGTTTAACATTCATTAGGCATCAGATACTGAGCAGATCATGGAAGAGGTGTGTGTGTATTCATGTGAACAAAGTAGGTAATGTCTTAAACATGCTACATAATTTGAAACATGTTGAAGACAGTTTTTGAAGGAAAGTTTGATTTAATAAATGCTAACAAAAAGGAGTGTCTTCAAGTGAGGGGAGGTGGAGGAAGAACTATGCTCTTATGCTTCTCTAGGGCCACTGAAAAGTCATCTTTGAAACAGATGCAGCAAAATGTTTTTCTATTTCTTAAATTAACTCAGGAAAATGCTCTTCCAAGGATTCTCAAAGCAGAGGATCTGATATTAAGATACAGAGGGTTTCCATTGCTGTTTGTACCCAACTAGGCAATGCACCCTATGTTACAATTCCAGTAAAGATAGCATTATGCAAGAGATTCTTGTTAAGAAACCCACTTACATATTTATTTTTTAAGTAGATAAATCGCTTTATTGCTCTTGGGCGTATTTCTTCTATGATGGAAGGTGAAAATCTTGAAACTTTTCTTTTTATACACATATTTCTTAGCAGTTTGAAAGAACTATTTTATTATTGCAAATATAACATTAATTTTCCAAATGATTATAAACTTTTCTTTGTTGTCGCTCCTAAAATTATCTGCAGAATCAAATAATTATTTAGTTTGACACTGATCCAGGAAATAAAAGATTCAAAATCATCCCAGTCCTAAAATGTTACAACTCTAAGAACCTTGGCAATCCTCTCCTAAAATCAACCAAGAATTTTGGAGGCCGGCGCAGTGGCTCAATAGGCTAATCCTCCGCCTTGAGGCATCGGCACCCTGGGTTCTAGTCCCTGTCGGGGCACCAGATTCTGTCCCGGTTGCCCCTCTTCCAGGCCAGCTCTCTGCTGTGGCCCGGGAGTGCAGTGGAGGATGGCCCAAGTGCTTGGGTCCTGCACCCACATGGGAGACCAGGAGAAGCACCTGGCTCCTAGCTTTGGATCAGCATGATGTGCCAGCCGTGGCGGCCATTGGAGGGTGAACCAACAGCAAAAGGAAGACCTTTCTCTCTGTCTCTCTCGCTCACTCACTGTCCACTCTGCCTGTCAAAAAAAAAAAAAGAATTTTGGAGATCAAGTCATTGAAACTATTGATGTGACTAGCAGCATTTGCTTAAGGAGATCAAATCCTAATATATACCAATAAAAAAGAGCAAGAGAGAGCAGCACCTCTGGGACAGGTGTGATTGAAAGGTAGTGATGCCTCCATAGGCCTACTAATTCTGGAACCTATTCTAAAATGGATGGCTAATGCAGAATGAACCCCAGGCATAGTTTACTTGCAACTAAGTAATATGCTGACCCACCATGTTGGCTGGGATTTATGAGCCAGAGGTGATCACCAGAAGTTGAGCCAGTTGAGTAAGTGTGTGGTTAAGTTCTTCATGGTGACCGACCCGGTCAACCATTCAGGCTTCACCTCAACACCTGCTGAATCAAAACCTGAATCAGCAATCTGTGTTTCAACACGTCTTTCAGGTGAGTTCTGATGCATACTAAAGTTTGAGAACCATTGCTCTAGAGTAAAGCACAAAGGAGGGGCTTTAATTCACCCTTAGGAAGTCAGGGGGGCTTCAAGGAAGCAGAATGAGTTAGTGTGGTTAGAAATTTGTCAGTAGGGTGGCAAGGGGAGGAGAGATATTGGAAAGGGTATGCTACAAAGAATGCACAACTCTGGTGAAATAGGAATGACATTTTCATAAAAACTGTCATTCTGGAAATGAAATATAAAGTGTGGAGGCAAAAGAATGGGGAAAAGGGAAAATGGGAGGCTGAGTGATTTTCAGACATTGTGTGCCATGTAAAGACATCTTTGATGAGCCACTTAAAATAATATGGAATGGATGGATAATTTAAAAGAGACCAGAAAGAGGCCAGAGCTGTGGCATAGTAGGCTAAGCCTCTGCTTGTGGTGCTGGCATCACATATGGGCACCGGTTCTGATACCATCTACTCCTCTTCTGACCTGGCTCTCTGCTGTGGCCTGGGAAAGCAGCCTAAGATGGTCCAAGTGCTTGGGCTCCTGCAGCTGTGTGGGAGACCCAGAAGAAATTTCTGGCTCCTGGCTTTGGATCAGCCCAGCTCTGGCCATTGTGGCCATTTGGGGAGTGAACCAGCAGATAGAAGACCTTTCTCTCTGACTCCCTTGTCTCTGTCTAAGCTCTGTCTTTCAAACAAATAAATAAATCTTGGAAGGAAGGAAAGAAGGAAGGGGGAAGAGAGGAAGAAAGAAAGAGGGAGAGAGAGAGAGAGAAAGAGAAAGAAAGAGAGAGAGAAAGAAAGACCAGAAAAGAGGTTATATAAAAGTAGATGTAGTCAGGGCGGGCGTTGTGGCGTAGCAGGTTAAGTCTCCACCTGCATTGCTGGCATCCATATGGGTGCTGGGTCGAACCTATACTTTGACCCAGTTCCTTTATAATGTGCCTGGGAAAGCAGCAGAAGGTGACCTATGTGCTTGGGTCCCTGTACCCAAGTGAGACACCTGGAAGAAGCTCTGGGCTCCTAGCTTCAGTCTGGCCCATCCCCAGCTGTTGCTACCATCTGGGGAGTAAAGCAGTGGATGGAAAATATCTCTCTCTGTCTCTTCTCCTCTCTCTGTAACTCTTTCAAATAAATAAAAATGTAAGTAATTTTTTAAAAAGTAAAAAAGTGGATATAGTGCCATAAAAGATGATATGGACTCAGTGGTTCCTTATGAGGTATAATTAGCAGGTTGGCGCTTAAATGAAAGATTCAGAGAGACAATACCAGCTTTCCAGGATGGTTGAGAGGACAGAAGTTACAAAATAAGGTAGGAGATGTAGGAGGAGAGTGTTTATATGTGTGCACATGCATCCATGTTGAGTTTGAGATGCTATTGCACATTCTTGAGGAGGTTGATGGTGTACAGTAAGATATTGAATGATTATATTTGAAGTCCTAAAGAGAGAATGCACTTGGGCTTAAGTGAGAAAGGAGAAACTTCCTTGGATGTACAATATGAAGCTGTAGAAGTTCTGCTTTTCTTCACCATTTTGGCTCAGGGATGCTCTTACTGACAGGTGAAACTATGGAGCCTCTTCCCAGAGAACTGCACTCACAGGTGACACTAGGCCCACAATCTTTGGAATGATGGTTTTCAGTAAGCTACTTCTCATGTGTCTAAGGATCCCATTGGAGAGTATTTGATGTGAAGAGTATTTGATGTGAAGTTCTAGCTGCCATGTGATGCCAGAAGCCTAAACAAAGGGTGATTAGAATAAGCTTAGCTCATAGGTTGTGCAACAAATGCCCAATACAAGGCTTACTATTTCAACTTTTAAAAAAAACCCAACCCTTCAACCCTTTCACTTTAACTTCTCTCCTCTTGGTTTACTTCTTTCTTTACACAATACACACCTTATACCAATTAGGAAAAACAGAAATTAGCAAACAAAAAGTAAAAGGAAACAGACCATTATGTCTTTTTTTTTTTTTTTTGACAGGCAGAGTGGACAGTGAGTGAGCGAGAGAGACAGAGAGAAAGGTCTTCCTTTTGCTGTTGGTTCACCCTCCAATGGCCGCCGCGGCCGGCGTGCTGCGGCTGGCGCACTGCGCTGATCCGAAGGCAGGAGCCAGGTGCTTCTAATCCACATCCCTTTGCTCTGCATCCTTTCACTGCCTTTGTTTCTTTTATGAATTGGAACTGGGGACTAGTATTGTCTAATGTAGCATCTCCTGAAGTAACCTTGGGGAAGAGTCAAGGGCAAGTCATGTTTTCTGAAGCTGTGTATTTGAATTCAGGCTTTGCAATTTTTGAATTAAATGATTTAACCTTTAGTATATTATCTATAAATGATTATTCCCATTTTGCAGAATTAAAAAAAATCAGTATTCAAGGAGTTAGGTTTTTTATGGTTTTCTAATGTGCAATAGAGTGAGTATAGTTAACCATCATGTAGTATATGTTTCAAAATAACTAGAATAGAGGAAAGAAATGGAAATTTCTAAGGTGATGGATATGCTAATTGCTCTGACTTTATCTTGACACAAAGTATACATATATTAAATATCACTGTGTACTCCATAAATAAATGCAGTTTTTATGTGTCAAATAAAAATTAAATTAAAATTTAGGTTTTGCAGGAACATTAAGTTCAGTGTCATGTATGTGTATCTGTTAGACATTAGGTTAATCAAGGTCAGGATCCAAGCAAGGTAAGTATCTATGAGGAATGATAAACCATTATTAGGTTGCTGAACCATCCCAGGACATTTGAGAAGATGAGGAAAAAAATATTTACCAGCTCACTTCACAGAGAACATGTTTGTGGTTGGAAAGAAATACTTTGATAAGCTGCATGGAGTGTGAGGTGAGATGCCTCCTCCCCTCTAGGAGTATTTTGAATAAAAACAGATGGTCATGAAATTGCCTCCCACAGAGGGTGGGTCCACTTTCAAGGGGGAGCTTTAATTTGTTAAATAGGTTGTGCAGAGCTGAGCTGAGGCCTCACAGCTGTCTGTCTGGCTGGCTTTAAACTTCCCTACCCTATCTCCATGCAACTCAAAGCTTCTCCTCTAAATAAATATTAAAGAATTTTTTTTAAAAAAAATACTGAACTAATTCTTTTTTAAGATTTTATTTATTTGAGAGGTAGAGTTACAAACAGTGAGAGGGAGAGACAGAGAGAAAAGTCTCTCCTCCACTGGTTCACTCCCCAAATGGTTGCAATGGCTAGAACTGAGCTGATCCGAAGCCAGGAACCAGGAGCTTCTACTCATAGATACCACATGGATACAGGGGCCCAAGCACCTGGGCCATCTTGCACTGCTATCCTAGTCCAGAGCAGAGAGCTGGATAGGAAGTGGAGCAGCCGGGACACAAACTGACTCCCATTATGGGATGCTGGTGCCACAGGTGGTGGCTTAGCCCACTACGTCACAGTGCTGGCCCCTGAATTAATTCTGTACAAATTTGTTGACTATTCTGAATTCCTGAGTGTTTGTTCCTGAAATCTTGGTGTGGCAAAAGCATTGAGGTCCAGTTAGTTGTGGGAGTATACTTTAAATAGAAAGCATAGATTTGATGGACATGATCATGTAGGTTTTCAGATGGTACAATTAATATTCTGATTTTTGAAGCAATATTTCGCAACTAGGACTTGGCTCTGTTTTTACTCTGAATCTTGGAAGAAGTGATACCAAGGTAGTAGAAAAACAGGCATCTGAGCGAGACTGTGAGGATTGACACAGACACAGTTGGGGTTAACTATGTTAAGGCAGCCTCATCTGTGATTGCTCCTACTTTTTATACTTCTGAGTAAAATTTGTTTTGTGAGAAAAAAGGTCTAGAATTTAAAGTGGTTGAAAATCCAACTGAAAATGTTTGAGATTCATGCTCTTGTGAAGCACATAAAATCATAACATGATTTTCACAATTTACATCATTGATCTCACATATTTATATTTCAATGTTATAGTATTATTGACAGCTGTATTTTTCCCCATCCATAGTTCCTCTTCAATCCCTCCCCCCCAACTCACTTCCAACATACTCCACCTATGAGAGCTTCTTCTTCAGCAAGTAGTCAAAACCCTGGCTCTGCTTTATAGAGGTTGTAGCAAATGCATGAAGCTGCAAAATGAAAGAGTTGGCTTTCAGTTTTTAAACTATTGTTTTTCATTAGCCTCTCCCTATAGTTTACTCTTCCTCTTAAGGCAAAAGCATGAATATTTCACCATTAATATTTCATGTCCAATCCGCCCTCCCACTCTTCTGACCAAATCCCATGCTATGTCTGAACAATGCATTTGGTTGTGATGGAGGGGAGAGAACATACTCTTTATTCTCCATGTGGAAGATAAGATCTAAAGTGAAATGCACAAATTATAGAGAGGAGCTTACATTTACAGGAGGATCATTTCTTTTTTTATAAAACATTTATTTTATTTATTTGAAAGAGAATTAGAGAGAGATAGAGACAGAGAGGGGGAGAGAGAGAGGTCTCCAATCCTTTGGTTCACTCCCCAAATGGCTGCAATGGCTGGAGCTGAGCCTATCCAAAGCCAGGAGCCAGGAGCTTCTTTCAGGTCTCCCACATGGCTGCAGGGGCCCAAGGACTTGGGCCATCCCCCGCTGCTTTCCCAGACACATTAGCCGGGAGCTGGATGGGAAGAGGAGCAGCTGGGACCAGAACCAGCTTGCACACAGGTTGCTGGCGCTGCAGGCCAGGGCTTTAACCCGATGTGCCACAGTGCTGGAGGAGGAGAATTTCTTGATTTAAAAATATGAAGATAGATGCGTTTAATTTTGCAGAAAGAAGCATGTCTGTGTTTCAAAGCAGGTGATTTGTTAGACTTACCATAGATTTACTGCACAGGGTGGGCAAACTACCTAGTGTAAAATGGGGCTTTCATCTTTGGTGATCAGGAAATGATAGGGAAAGTCTGCTTGTGAATGTGTACATTTAAGTCATATCACAAATCTCTGTGAAGATGAGAACTTGAAGGAATACAAGACAAATTACAGTATATTGCTTATAAATTTAGTATATTCTTATCCATCGAAGTCCCATGAATCAACTTTCAAACTCTTTTTGGATAGGCAACTGTGAAAAGAGTGTAAATGGCCAGTATGTATTCCTTTTAACTATTGAATGCACATAATTTAGGGAAATGAAAGTGAGGTTTGAAAAGTTCATTTTATGGTTATTGGTCATAAATATCCTTTTCATTAAAATTAGCTTGATTAAAAGAGAAGCCACTCCATAGTAGAATAATGGCTCTGAATTGTTCTTTTATTTTTTCATACAAGTTATAGGAGAGACTGAGTAAGACAGCAGTAACTTTCTTAAATTTGTAATGGTGGATACATTACATTTGGAGGTATAGTAGCAAAGGGACCTGGGGAAGAGGGAAGGCCCACAGTGGTGCAGAACAACTGTGATATGGGAAAACAGAAAGGACAATGAACAAATGGAATAGCTCCACTGTTTTTAGTTAGCCTAAATAAGAACTAGTGTAATTTTCTCTGAAATACTATATACATGTGTGCACACACACACACACGAACAAACCAGAAGTTTCCATTAAAACTGGAAGTTAGAACCATAACTAATCTGTAATGTAAGCACACAGAATCAGAAAGGCTAATGGATTCCATAGTCATCAACTGTCCTCCTGCTTTGGAACACAGACCAGGAGGGCATGGTTGAAACATGAAATAAATGTAGAGATTACATAATGCAGCTTTAAATTGTAATTCATTTTAAGCAGACCACTCTTAGGAAAATCCTTGGTGTGTGTGTGTGTGTGTGTCTTTAAGGGGCATGTGGTTGTAGGAAGTATGATTTATGTGGTTTGGGAAAATCCTTACAAATGAATTCCATCTCTCCCTATCGAGAAAATAGCATGATTGAGGCAGCTACCTGCTAAAGCTGTGTTCTATTACCAGTCTACGATCAGTATCACTCTGTTGCTTGTCTTACATGCCAGCATAGTAAATAATAACAGGAAGCCATTAAAATGTTTATAGTTAAATCTCTGCTGGTCACCAAAAGCGGTTTGGTTCTGTTGTGTAGAAAGAATTATATCTTTATCACATTTTCAATGTGATCCTAGCATTTATAAAATCTGCTTAATGAAATGCTATCTTGTGTTCCATGAGAAAAGGTCTCACATCACAGAATCGTTTACAATGTCAAGAACACTAATATAGGAGCCTGGTTCTTATTTCTCTGAGCTTTCACTTATGAAATTTACCAGTGCTCTGTATACTCAGAGGAATGTCTTAATAAAAAGGGGTAGACAGAGCTTCAAAGAAATTAGTGCAATAACTCCACAAAAGAATGGGTCAGATAGAATTGGAGGCCACTGAGGTAAAAGTTTCAGAATACAGCCAGCTTTATGTAGTTGAAAAAGTTTCTTTTTATCTTTTTAAGGCTACTGTATATATGAAATAAAACTAAATTAGTCTTCTGTTCCTTGGTTTCAATGTTCATAAAACAAAAGAGCATTGATCAGATTTGCCTTGATTGCTACAACTAATCCATTGTTTTTCAAGATTTACAGACTTCTGAAAGCTAATATTCTTAATTTTTCCAGTCTTTGAGAACATGTATTGGTCTCCAGGAGATCTACCATACTATATGAGTTTCAGAAATGCACTTATTTAATAAGTACTCATTTCAACACTACAAGAAAACATGTAAGAAAATATACTATTTTCTAATGTAAAAACAGTTATCCAATTTTCATATACACATATAGGCACCTACAAATGTCTATAAAGTCAATTCATAGTATTTAGTTGAAGGACATATTGTATTTCAGAATATTCCTTGTAGTTCTACCATTTTGAATTCAGGTTATATTTTTCCATAGATAACATTTCATAATCTCTGTTTTATTGTCAAGTATTAATTAGTACCTGAAATCTTTTTTTAATCCAAAGTACCCAGGGAAAGGAATATTAATAACGCCTTTGATCTTAGTTGCTCCATGGAAAATGCATTCCCAGTTACAATTTGAGATACAGGGATATGTATGATACCTCGTAGCAACTGCTTAAAAGGTTGGGTGGGGTTGAGATGCAAGAAACACCAAAGATGAAGAAATGTCTGTGTGTGTTGGTATACTGTGCCACTACTTGTAAGACAAAAGCGAATCGCTAGATGAGTTCCTGCTTAGGTATTCTAAATTTGAATAGACTTCTATTTGCAAGTAAACTGTAGTACGATAGGAAATTTATTATTTTAAAAAATGCTTGCACTAACCATATTGTGCTCTGCTTCTAGTTTTAAATATTTGTTTATTTATTTTCATCCTACCTGAAAGGCACAGTGACAGAGAGAGAGGTGAAAGAGAAAGGAAAGGGAGAGATCTGTCTGCTGGTTCACTCCCCAAATGCCCTCAACAGCTGGGGTTGGGCCAGGCTGAGGTCAAGAGCTCAGGACTCCATTCAGGTCTTCCTGCTGCCTCCCACCGTGCATCAGCAGGAAGCTGGATGGGAAGTGGATGTGCGATGCAGACATCCACAGTGGCAGCTGAACTTGTTTCACCACAGTGGAGTCCCTGAAAGGACATTTTCAACTGATAGCTGTCTCACTCTTGATTTCTTGTCATTCACCCACTATCCATCCTCCTGGTTAATGTATTTTCTGAAGTTTGTATTGCTTGTGCTCAGCTGTGAGTCTTTCAAAGTCTTTCTTTGCTATTGTTCAATATCTGAAGGAACATCATCTCTCAAAGTCATTCCAATTTTCTTTTGACTATTAACATTCTGGTGGCAGGAAGCTTAATTTGGCAACTTTTCACGTTATGAAAGTTAAAATTGGAGAAATGGATAGAAAGCTACCAACAAAGAACTGTCTGAAATTGAAATAAGTTCTAATTCAAAAATTATTCTTTCCAGCCCTCAGGATAAAGACAAATTGCAGCTAAGCAATGTAATGGAATAATTGCAAACATACTTTCTTCAAAGCCATAAGAGCCTAAATGATCTTTCCAACAAAATGTTTTATCATAAAGAGAAGCTTTCAAATACATGCGTGACATATGTATCCCAATCTTATCACTGCTTTAATAGAGTTTTACATAGTGGCTAAAAGTCTTTTATTGAATTTATTTCTAAATTTTCAAAAGTGAATTTTGTTCCTTAAACTTTTGGCCAGCAAACTGTTTAAGCGAACTGGTATTCTATGAATAATAAAAGGGCAAACAAGTAGATATTTTCAATGAGGAAACTGACTTTTATATTTACAAACTCCTTATAACATGGACTAATTTTGCAAACTTCTTGAAGTTTGGCTCTTTTGATTTTCATAATTTCAATTTTTTTTTTGCACAAAATGAACTTATTCTTCAAATCCATTTTTTCCATGAGCTTTTTTTAAAAAAAATTTTAAAGGTATATATATTTATTTGAAAGTCAGACTTACAGAGAGAGAGAGAGATTGATCTTCCATCCGCTGGTTTACTCCCTAAATGGTTGCAATGCCTGCAACTGGGCCTATCCAAAGCCAGGAGCTGGGAGCTTCTTCTGGATCTCCCACATGGGTGCAGGGAGTCAAGCATGTGGGCCATCTTCTACTGCTTTTCCAGGCACATTGAGCAGAGAGCTGAATTGGAAAAGGAGCAGCCAAGACTTGAATCGGCGGCCATATGGGATGCCAGTGCCACAGGCGCCAGCCCATCCATGAGCTTCTTGAAGTACTTTTATAGAGCATTCCTTGATTCTCCTGCTATCTCTCTGTTCTTGATTGTTTTTTTTTTAATGATATCTTTTGTCCTCATTGTCTTCTGAATTTTCAAACACAGGTTTTGTCTTCTCTGTCTTCGCTCCTTCCTTCTTTGCTCCAACAACTTCAATTACTGATCTATTGACATTGTTTCTGAGCCCATGTGTCTAGCCCAGTTTTGCTTCTAAGACATAACCCTTTGTATTTCTTCCTGTTTGAAAGTCTTTTTGACTTTTCCATAAGCACCATAAACAACATGTTCCATTCCCTCAGTCAGTCTCCGTAAGCATCTCAGTTCTCTGTTATTTTCTTCTAGCTCCCAAGTCAGTCACTGCATTGCCACCTCCATCTTTTGCTAGTTTCCACTTTTTCATCCTTGGTTTAGGAAGTTATTTTTCTCTTAGATAGTGTGATAACATTTAGATGACATCCTTTCCTCCTGACTCTCCCCACTCTGAAATCTACCCTATACACCAACAAGTCAATCTTCCTAAAATGTAGTTTTCATTATACCAATTCTCTCCCCCCAAATCCTTAAGAGTTTGTTATTTTCTGCTGTATAAAGTACAAACCTGGGCTTACATTGTGGCACAGTGGCTTAACCTTCTGCCTGTGATGCAGACATCCCATATGAGCACAAGTTTGAGTGCCAGCTGCTCCACTTCTGATCCAGTTCCCTGCTAATGCCGTCTTGGAAAGTAGCAGAGAATGGCTTGAGTGCTTGGGCCCCTGTCACCAAGGTGGGAGACCTGGATGAAGCTCCTGGCTCCTGGTTTCTGTATGGCCCAACCCTGGAGGTTGCAGCCATCTGGAGAGTGAATCAGTGGATGGAAGATCTTTCTCTCTCTGTGTGTAACTCTGCCTTTCAAATAAATAAATAAATTTTTTTTAAAAAGTAAGTAAAATCCTCATCCTGGCATTCATGTACATCCAAATATTGGCCTGCTATACTTCTGACAAACTGAAGTGGTTGGTATTCCTAGGACAAACTGTGATGTCCTAACATTTTTTTTCTTCATCAGTGCTATTCCTTTCATGAAGAATTTCCTCCCCTGTCATCTGTTCAACTTGTTAAAATGCCACCTAGTCTTCAAATGCTGCAATCTTGCATGAAGCCCTCCTTCCTCCCCTAACCAGATGCAATTCCTTCTGTTTCTTTTATCTTTTTTCTTTCTGTGGCATTGATTTGTATCCCTTTAATGATACCCACCTTGTCCCATTTTGCACTTTAGCTATATAGAGACCTGTTCATTTCAATTCTGCACATTTTGGAGTTACTCATGAATGAAATAAAAGGAAGTGGGCCTATAGCTATAGCAGAAGATCTCTGAGGGAAGGGAATGCTTACTTGTATTTGTGTTTGATATAGCACACATAGAAGCATGGGTAGAAATAGGTCATTTAATCACTACCGGTTTTACTGTGTTGTGACAAGAAGAAACATTTACTACTTGCGTATTTAGACATGAGCTTGCATATTTGAGACATCTTAGAAAATATCCCACAATTTAAGTTCTAAAGAGCATTGGTTTTCAGAATCCAGAAGTTAAAATGATTCATTTCCATTTTTCTTGATAGAAAGGAAATAAAACTGATTTTACTATTTATGCCCAGAGACAATTTCTGCTTTGTTATTAAGAAAGCTATAAAAATATAAAACCACGTTTTTAGTCTTCCTTCATTTTTTATTGGATCACTTTGGCTTATTTTCTCATATGTGAATTAAAGGATAATATTATCTACTTTATACAGTGGTTGTGGGATTTACTTGCATCAATGCATGTAAACTACACAAAAGTGCCTGCCACAGCACAAGCACCTGATAGCATTTAGCTAGCATTATTAATACTCATGAACAAGATTGCTTCCTTCAGGAGGCACCCCCAGAATGGTTGGAATTTCCACATCTGCAACCAGGCACAGGTTTTCCTTGTACCCTATCTTCATCCAAGGCCTCATTGGATTGTGCATATCAGGCAACAGGAGCCAAGGTGTGCTGTGCCTGTTTCCCTTTCTTCCATTTGCCACTTCTGAGTAACATTCCAAGTTGTGTTTAGAAGAGGGATTCAATGCCTTTCCACTTCATGGTGGGATGAATCAGATTCCACAGCAAATACTTAAATAAGATGATGGAAAAATGTAAATTTCCTATGAAAATAGGGCTAGATTTGATTTGTCTGTCCCTGTACTTCAACCTGTGGTACCCTACCTCATATAGTATAGGCACTCAAAAAATTTTTGTTAAGTGAATGAATCAATTAATTAATGGAGTTCAATGAGACTTGGTTAGTTTTTCTCGCCTATACAAGACATACCAGAGGTAAATTCCTTTCCTTGAGAGCAGTTGACCTATAGTTGACCTTATTACAAACACGAACTATCCTTTATTTTGTATTAATTTGTTATTTTTTGCAATAGAGTTTGTGTAAGCGATTTGGAGCAAATTCTTATTAATACATAACAGTGTTAGAGACGTTCTGTTTTACCTATATGAAAATTGTCTAACAGGATTAAATGACATTTAGCAGGTACTTGTGTGCCAAACACTGTTCTGAATGTTTTGAAAACCAACTATGTGTGTTCCTAAGTGCAATGCATTATCTTGGATTGAATCTTGGAATAAAGAAGGGGCACTAGTTGAGACACTCGTGAAATGTGAATAAAATCTGAAGTTAATTGCAATGTTGATTTCTATACCCTTTTTGCAACTTTTGTGTGTACCTAGAATTATTCCAAAATAAAAAGTTATTAAAACTCTGTATTCATTTGTTTAATCCTTAAAACAAGCTTATGATATCAGTACCACTGTTAGTTTCTTTTACAAATAAGTAAGCAAAGTACATGGAGATTAACTTATTCCTTCAATCTCACAGCTATTATCAATGCCAAAATACTAGCACTCATTCTAGGTTGTGCTCTTTTTTTTTCTTAATGCAAATTTTAATTTCATAAGCCTCACCAAAACCCATAACAGCCCTAGCCCTGGGAATCACCACCATGTGAAGGTGAATTTAAAGGAGCAGTCACACCTAAGGCAATGGCTGAAGAGGCAGGTAGTGAAGTGGTGAAGAGTGAAATGGTCAAGTGTGAATTCTTTTTTTTTTTTTTGCCAGGCAGAGTTAGACAGAGAGAGAGAGAGACAGAGAGAGAATTATAGACAGTGAGAGAGAGACCGAGAGAAAAGTCTTCCTTCCATTGGTTCACTCCCCTAATGGCCACTATGGCTGATGCTGTGCCGATCTGAAGCCAGGAGCTGGTTGCTTCCTCCCGGTCTCCCATGTGGGTGCAGGGACCCAAGCATTTGGGCCATTCTCCACTGCCCTCCCGGGCCTCAGCAGAGAGCTGGACTGGAAGAGGAAAAACCAGGACTAGTAACCAGTGCCCCAACTGGGACTAGAACCCGGGATGCCGGTGCCGCAGGCAGAGGATTAGCCAAGTGAGCCACGGCACCGGCCCAAGTGTGAATTCTGAAAGTGGAGGGCCCCTATGGCACACTTTGTACTACTAGTCCTGAAGGTCCATCTGCACGCAATCCATGAGGTCACACATCCCAGCATCCCAGGTGCAAGCATAACAATACTGTTCACCTCCAGAGTATATGGGGCTCCGACCACTTCGCAAAATGCTGTTTAGAGGATATCACATACATGGTTACAGTCAAATGATGCTGCACCACAGCCCTTGCACGTGTCAGGAGAATCAGGAGCTCCAGATGCTCACTGTAGCCAGGCAGTTGTAGCAGAAACTACCTCCGAGCCACCTGTTCACAAAAGATCTGTGGTGTGTCTTCCAGGGGCTTGACCAAAGGCGTGATCTCATAGAACTGACCCTCAGAGTACACCTCGGGGATATGTTATGTGGACAGCTGTCCACTACAGGTAGACCAGAATGGATCCAAAATAGGTACCACGTTGATCAATGAAGAAGCAACCCTTCACATCCCTGCAGGCATAAACTGAACCAGAGAACATCTGTCAGCTTTAGGTCTGGGAGTTTTCTCAGGGTGTCTGGAGTGGTGGTATAAAACTGACACTCCACTTTGCTCATGGTCCTGTCTAAATAATGATGGACTTTGTGGACTCAAAAGGCTGCCATAGCCTTGGTAGTTCATGACAAGAGCCCCGGATGATCACTGACATCATAAATAAGAGTGTCAACTGCTAAATCAACAACAGGAGTCACTGTGTACTTGTTCCCCATGTAGGACCTCTGTCCTTAATGAGTTGTACTATGAGAATTAATGGTAAAACCAGTCTTCAAACAGTACTTTATACTTTGTGTGTCTGTGTGGGTGCAAACTATTGAAATCTTTACTTAGTATAGAGTTGATCTTCTGTATATAAAGATAATTAAAAATGAATCTTAATGAAGAATGGGATGGTGAGGGAGTAGGGCTGGGAGAGCAGGTATAGGGGAAAGAACCACTATACTCCAAAAGCTGTACCTATGAAATCTATATTTATTAAATAAAAGCTTTCTAAAGATAAATAAATAAAACTGACCCCTGACACTCAGCTATACTTTAATTATGTTTGGCCTGCTTGTCAAGGACATGAGCACTGGGTACTTGGATGCTAGGGACCTGGGTGCTGAGCTGAGGCTTCTAATCTCCCACCCGCTGCTAGCTAGCTCAGTTGTGCACTCTTTTTTTTTTTTTTAATAGAACACATTAAGGACAGACGTCCTACATGGGGAGCAAGTGCACAATGACTCCTGTTGTTGAGTTAACAATTGACACTCTTATTTATGACGTCAGTGATCACCCGAGGCTCCTGTCATGAGCTGCCAGGGCCATGGAAGCCTCTTGAGTCCACAAACTCCGACATTATTTAGACAGGGCCATAATCAAAGTGGAAGTTCTCTGAGGCTGCCGCTGCAACGTAGCAGGTAGGGCTGCCGCCTGCAGTGCCAGCATCCCATATGGGCAACGGTTCAAGACCCAGCTGCTCTACTTCCGATACAGCTCTCTGCTGTGGTCTGGGAAAGCAGTGGAGGATGGTCCAAATCCTTGGGCCCCTGCATGCACATGGGAGACCCAGAGAAGGCTCCTGGCTCCTGGCTTTGGATCAGCACAGCTCTGGCTGTTGCGGCCAGTTGGGGAGTTAACCAGTGGATGGAAGACTCTCTCTCTCTTTCTCTCCCTCTCTCTCTCTCTCTCTCTGCCTCTCCTTTTTTCTCTGTGTAACTGTGACTTTTAAGTAAAATAAATATATCTTTAAAAAAAAAAGTGGGAATTCTCTTCTCCTTTCAGAGAAAGGTACCTCCTTTTTTGATGGCCCTTTTTCCACAGGGATCTCACTCACAGGGATCTTTCATGTAGTCATTTTTTTGCCATAGTGTCTTGACTTTCCATGTCTGAAATGCTCTTACGGGCTTTCTTAAGGAAGATGTATTCCTTAAGAGGCCAGCTTTGTGGTGTAGCAGATAGAGCCCCGGCCTGAGATGCTAAATATCCCATTTGGGAACTGGTTTGTGTCCTAGCTATTCCACTTCCAATCCAGCTCCCTGCTAATGGCCTGGGAAAAGCAGAGGAAGATGGGCCAAGTGTTTGGGCTCCTGCCACCCATGTGGAAGACCTGATGAAACGCTTGGCTCTTGGCTTTGGCCTGGCCCAGCCCTGACCATTGTTCACCTGGATAGTGAACCAGTGGGTAGAAGATTTCTCTGCCTCTTTCTTTCCTTCTCTCTTTCTCTCTCTCTTTCTGTAACTCTGACTTTCAAATAGATAAATAAACCTTTTTTTTTTTAAAGAAAGATGCATTCCTCTATTTTAATTCAAGTGATTAAAAAGGCATATAGAAGATTTAATCACAACTCAGGAGGTGATTGTATCTTCTGAGACTCTCACCGTGAAGTCATGGGTGTCCATTTATTGTTGCAATGGTGTTTCCTAACAAGGCTATACTTAATACTACTCATTTCCTAGTTTTAGAACACTACACAATCAACTAATATCATGACTACAGCTCTGAATTGGGTATATTTTAAATGGTTCTCATGATCATGACTTAAATTCCTTAATCCCAGACTGAGATGTTAATTCTGTAGTTTCTTTCAGGAGTTATAAGGAAAGCCATTGTACTAGCCTTCTTTGCTAGGAAGCTTTTCATCACCATAAGTAAATTGCCATAACAGGTTGCTTATAAAAGAAGGAGCTTTATTTTGGCCCACCATTTTTGAAGTTCACAGTCCAAGATTGGGCAGGTCCCAATGGTCTACCCAGCTGATGAGGCCAGAGAATGGCAATGGTGATGTGTGTACAGAAAAAGGACCACATGGTAACCCTGGAAGTAGAGATAATGTTTAGACTCAACTTAGCTTTTTAAATACCCAACCCTATTACAAGAACTACCTGCCCATAGCACACCCCTAGTGACTTAAAGACCTCCCACCAGACCCACCTCCAAGACATCATGATTGGATTAAGTTTCCACACTTTTAGTGTCATCAATTTATGATTTTGGGATTTAACTATCAGCATAGATTTAAGAGCTCTATCCAATTCAAACTATAGCACTTCCTGTACTGGTACATATTCTACCACACTCTGTGTTGGCCAGGTCTGTACAAAGGTCACATTTTCATGCTTTCTCAGCCAATCTGTTTAGATAAAATGCATAGTTTCTGTAAAGGATTAAAAAAATATGCAGAGAAGAGAAACATGCTAAAGTAAAAGCTCTCCAGAATAGGTAAATAAAAAATTGCTCATAAATTTTAAAGACCAGGGCCAGAACTTTAAGTTTAGAGGTAGCTAATATGTTCCAAATAATCTTATTGTACACAGCAGTCAAAAACCTCTTTATACTTTAATGGGTATTCCTAGCTCCTTCCTTACACCCTTGAAAACTTTATGTCTTGCTGCGCAGCTGCAACTGTGACCACAGGCCACTTCTTTTTCTCATTATATTGCCTACCTATTTGTAACAATATCCTTTATTGTTTCCTTAACCACAAACAGTACTGTGGGAGAAAGAAACCCTTGCCTCTTATTTATTTCAGTATGACAAATGAAAATGTATGGGGAGGAGAGCCAAAAGGAAAGGAGCCATTTTTTTCCCCTTCAGTCTTTGATGCTACTATTTCAAAGCACATTTGCACTTTATTTTTCATTCTGTTTTGCAGTTTCATTCAGCCAATGAACATTTACGAGCTTTTAAATGTATTGGGGAAAATGAAATTATTTATGGTTTTTTTCTTAACTCTGGGAGTTCAAAGTTTAATTTTTCCAAGACAAGTATATTATTTCTCCATAGATTTGGGCTATTGATTAAAACACTTTCCTCCTGGGATCATTTTTCTTCTGGAAACACTTCCTTTTTTCACATAATATGGTAAAAATAAATACTTACTGTAAGTTCTGTGATAGTTTACTTACATCTAAATATGTATTTTGCTATACCTTCAGTTTATCCTCTTTTTAAAAATAAAAAGCCTAGTAATTTCTAAACCTAAATATTTATACTTATATTTTCTCTTTAATACAATGTGTCTAAAAAGAATAAAAACAATCAAAATAAAATTGTAAAGAGGATGAATGGAAATCAACCAAAACTGTGTAATACATAAAGAAAAATTCAACCAGTGGCTGCACCAAGCTATCTCAAGCTCAGCATGAGGTTTTTCTCCTACTGCTACCAATGCTACCCTGGTCACCAGAGTCCTTCAGCCTGGTTCTTTCCTCATCTATCCCATTGCTTTGAGCCCTTCCCATCTTTCCAGGGGGAGATGAAAAAGGATAGTTTGTGCGCCTTGTTCTCTCTCTGTGTTTATTTTCTCTGTTAACCAAAGGGTTAGTGATGCCTTGTGTAACCCAACATAGTTTCAAATTTTTATTGGCTCATTTTTGTCCAGGATAATATTACTGGTTTGCTCCATATATTTTTATGCTGCTAGCTGAAATTTTGCATAAGTTATAAGTGTATTGAGTAAATACAGTGAAAATAAATATTTCTCTTTCAGCACTTAGTCCAACATTTGCTGTAGTTTCTCTTTAATCTATCATTTAACACACAGGTATACATTTATCATAATAGTCCATAATTGACTGAAAGGGCAGGCATTTGTTGTAGTGCTTGGGATACTGCTTGGGAAGCCTCCATCCTGTAGAGTGTTTGGGTTCAAATCTCTATTCCACTTCTCATTCCAGTTTCCTGCTAATGTGCACCCTAAATGGCAGCAAGTAAGATTCAAGTTGGAAATCAAAGTGGAGTTTCTGGCTCCAGGCTTTGACCAACTGAGCCTCAGCTACTGTAGACATTTGGAGAATGAATTGGATGATAGAAGATCTTTCTCTCTCTCTCATTCTCCATCCCCCCATCTCTCTGCCTTTCAAACAAATAATTATTATGGTCTTTTTACTTTTACTTATTGAATTCTTTATTTAGTTCAACAGTAAGCCTTTGATGATAATGTAAATAAAACTGTTATCCCAAAAATTAAGAAAGGAGGAAGGAAGGAAGGAGGGAAGGAAGGAAGGAAGGAAGAAAGAAAGTATCATTACATTCTTAGAAACCTATATATGAACTACATTGAATTTGTTCTGTTTTTATCAACATCACAATAGCATGAGAATTGAGGAAAAAAAGTTATCTCAAAAAATTTTAAAAATAAATTTAACAAAAGAAAAAGATACTGAAAACCTTAGCCTATTTTTCCATAGGTTCATATACCCTACATTATTTTGTTTAAGTTGTATATATTTTTTTTTATTTATTGGACAGAGTTAAATAGTGAGAGAGAGAGACAGAAAGGTCTTCCTTCCGTTGGTTCACTCCCCAAATGGCCACCACAGCTGGCGCTGTGCTGATCCAAAGCCAGGAGCCAGGTACTTCCTCCTGGTCTCCCATGTGGGTGCAGGGGCCCAAGCACTTGGGCCATCTTCCACTGCCCTTCTGGGCCACAGCAGAGAGCTGGACTGGAAGAGGAGCAGCCGGGAATAGAACCTGGTGCCC
Source organism: Lepus europaeus (assembly GCF_033115175.1). Taxonomy (NCBI): domain Eukaryota; kingdom Metazoa; phylum Chordata; class Mammalia; order Lagomorpha; family Leporidae; genus Lepus; species Lepus europaeus. Next base: position 120,675,494 of record NC_084829.1, read on the forward strand.
ATATGGGATGCCGGCGCCTCAGGCGGAGGATTAATCAATTAAGCTACCGTGCCAGCCCCTAAGTTGTAAATTTTATCTCCTATCTCCCACTTCATATTTTTAAGCGCAGTATATTTTTTTATGGTCAGCTATGAGTTTTATTTCTTCTGTTAAATGTCAGCAGTTCATCCCAGCTCTTGTCTATTGTCCCTTTTCTCCTTCCTTATCTGATTCTTGTTAAAACTTTAATGCCAATCCATTGCCATGCAATATAATTGTTCATATATGAGCAACTTGCATACTATAGTCACAGAAATCTATCAACACTTTATTAGAGTAAACCTTAAGTTTCATCAGAGTGATGATTATGTCTTAGAGTCGTTGGTATTCTCTGTTCCCTAACAGTGGAAGTTGTCAGTATATCATTATTAATTATCAACCTTCTGTTAACAGGAAAATATTAAGAAAAGACATTCTGTTACGATTATTTAAATGCTCTACATAAAAACACAATCTTGACCCAAAATGCAAAATTATTTTATAATGATTTATGGAAACCATGAACAACTAATAAAACATGGCTCCAGTTCCCCTCAATAGTTGACCAATAAGCAAACAGGTACCAGACAGAATGAAGGCTTTTACTACTGCCACTTTAAAAAGTGTTAACATTTATCAGAGTAAAGGTATAATGCCAGTGTTGTGTGATAATCTGAGGTTGATAAGAAACATTTCCTTCAGAAGATAAACAGGAGTGAATCAACTGACATTTGTGATTCTGACATAAGCCCTGGAGATGAAAAGTTCTCTGTCTCAGGGTCAAATTAATGACTCAACTCTTGATAGACTGAGATGGAGAAATTTCAGATTTGGGTAGAATATGGTTTTTCATTCCATATGCTATCCTAAATTAAGTGCAAATAGCTGGAGAAAATGATTGTGGGCGTCTAAGCTGTGACTACACACAACTTTAGAGACAATACCATTATCACAAAAGGCTTCCATGTGCTGTGAAAATTCAGTTCAGCAAAGATGATCTCAAATTTAGATAAAAATATGTAATAAGTAAACAAACATCCTTACATTTCATAGCCTTAGAGGGAGTTACATTTGCTTGAAGCCTGAATGACTCCACACAGGAAAGCAAATACATTCTCCAAGCATTTTAATTCTGAATGTTGCAGTGATCTAAGGAAGGCAAAGTAAATAGTTCTGTCACGAAACTTGCCTTAAAATGTCTATGATTTTTTAAATATTATTTTTTATATTGGATAATGTGCAAAACTTGGTTATATATCTAAAGAACTTCAAAATTCACAGACTACATTTTCAGAATTACTTTAGTGTCTCATTACCTTCATTGAAAGAAAAAAAAAAAAGTGCTGCTCCTTGTACTTGCGTTCAGTGTCATTATCTCAAACGCAAGAGAATGAAAACAGACCAGCTCATACATCTGCATTCCATACTGTTTACTCTGTTATCAAATTAGCTGAAATGAGATACCCAGTCAGCTCATGGACATTTCCAAGGCAACCATCATTCTTTATTATGAATTTTACCAAGGTCTTCGAATTCTTAAGATAAGCTACAAACAGTCAAATATAAGCTTAGGAGAAGGAAAGAAAAAACAACTTTTGTTATTTTTAAGACCTAAAACCTAGAGGCCGGCCCTGTGACATAGCGGGTAAAGCTGCCGCCTGCAGTGCCAGCATCCCATATGGGTGCAGGTTCAAGTCCCAGCTGCTTCACTTCTGATCCAGCTCTCTACTATGGCCTGGGAAAGCAGTAGAAGATGGCCCAAGTCCTTGGGCCCCTGCACCCGTGTGGGAGACCTGGAAGAAGCTCCTGGCTCCTGGCTTCAGATCAGCGCAGCTCTGGCTATTGCAGCAATCTGGGGAGTGAACCAGCAGAGGGAAGACCTATCTCTCTCTCTGCCTCTCCTTCTCTCTCTGTGTAACTTTGACTTTCAAGTAAATAATAAATAAATATTTTTTAAAAAGCCTAAAGTATTTAAAAAAGACCTAAAAGCTAAGATTGCATGATGTTTTTGAGGCAAAGAACTCCAAAACCCATTCCTGACATGGTTACACATATTGTGTATATGTACTTCAGTAGTAAGGGTTGGATAGGTGAGAAGGGGTAGAACACATGGCTTATTGAAATAAAAGTTTCCTGAATTACCAGATAGTTTTTATGGTTCATGTCCATTGATATTTACTTCAGCTTTCTAAAACTTACAAAGATGATAAGTAAATTTTGTTCTTCCTAGGATTGTTTGACATAGTGTTTCTATTGGGCTCTTTACCTTTATTTTAAGGGACAAACAACTGGGATAGTTCATTGCATAAAAACATGCTGGGCATATTTTATTTCCATATTTCTTGGACTCTTGCATCCCCTTCCAATTTTTTCTTCTTTATGTTTGTTTCCTTCTGTCCTATTAATGTATAGTAGTCCCCTGTTTTCCACAGGGGGTAGTTTCCAAGACCTTCACTGGACGTCTGAAATCATGAATACTAGTGAACCCTATATATGTTGTTTTTTTTTTTCTATATACACACTACCATGATAAAAGTTGATTTATAAATTAGATGCTATAAGAGATGAGTAACTAATTATAACAGACAATTATAATAATGTTCTATAATAGAACTTATGCAATTGTGGTCTCTTTCTAAAAGTAAGTTTTGTTCTTGTCTATTACAGTATGTAGGTTTTTTGTTCTGTACAGTATACCTGGTTTTATCACATGACAGAATTAACTTCAGGTTTTATGCCTGGATGTCTCCTTTGCATTTCTATGAAGGTGAGTTCTGTTGGAAATCTTACAGAAGATGCTAGCTTTATTGTGGTTGAAGACTTGCCTGTTGATTTCCTGTCTCCTTCATCAACTTCAACTCTGCAGGAAATGAGATAGCACTTCTGCAACAGTATACACAGCCTCTACAGTAAGTTTTATATTTTTCAATCTAAAGCTATGTAACTATCCCTTACTTGTAGGGCCTGGTGTTACTTGCTTCTGGGGGACCCCCTGCTGAAGTCTTCATATTGTGCAATACTTTCTGGGTCAACATGTTGCTATCAGTAGGAACATTTTTTTGTTCATGTTTTCAATCCACAAATTTAATCCCTTTTCCATATTAATTAAGCATTTCTCACACACTGTGAGAAATATAACTTTTATATTTTCAAATAAATAGCAAAACCAGCATGAGTTTCCTTTGCCTTCCTCATAATTTCAAAAATAGAAAATTTAATATTACCATAGATCTCAGGAAGCTCTGTGTATGTATGATTTTCCCTCTTCTTTATTAAGTCAACAACTTTCACCTCTTCACTTAAAGGAAGCACTTTGTAGTTTTTCTTTCGCATATCCAATTTGCAGTATTACTATTCTTGGTCTTTTTTTTTTTTTTTTTTTTTTGACAGGCAGAGTGGACAGTGAGAGAGAGAGACAGAGAGAAAGGTTTTCCTTTGCCGTTGGTTCACCCTCCAATGGCCGCCGCGGCTGGTGCGCTGCGGCCAGCACATCGCGCTGATCCGATGGCAGGAGCCAGGTGCTTCTCCTGGTCTCCCATGGGGTGCAGGGCCCAAGCATTTGGGCCATCCTCCACTGCACTCCCTGGCCACAGCAGAGAGCTGGCCTGGAAGAGGGCAACCGGGATAGAATCCGGCACCCTGACCGGGACTAGAACCCAATGTGCCAGCGCTGCAAGGTGGAGGATTAGCCTACTGAGCCGCGGCGCCGGCCTATTCTTGGTCTTTGAGGCCATTATAAAATAAAATAAGATTTACTTGAACAAAGCAATATGAAAACTGACAGGATATCTGATAATCATGAAGGCTACTAAGTGACCAATAGGTGGGGAACATATACATTGTGGATACATTGGACACAAGGATGATTCATGTACCAGGCGTGATGGAGTGGGACAGCATAAGGGTTCATCACTGTTTTGCAATGGGTTTGCCACCAAGACACAAGTATCATGAAATCCACTGCTAAATCAAAGCCAAAATGAGAAAGAAAAAGATTCATATCAACATCATCCTCATTGGACACAGAGATTTGAGCAAGTCCACCACTAATGGCCATCTGATCCATACATGTTGTGGTGTTGACAAAAGGACCATTGAAATATTTGACAAGGAGTTCTGCTGTGATGGGAAAGGGCTTCTTCAAGTATATCTGGTTCTTGGATAAACTGAAAGCTGAGTGTGAATGTGGTATCACCATTGGCATCTCCTTGTGGAAATTGAGACCAACAAGTATTATGTGACTACCATTGTTGCCCCAGGACACAGAGAATTTGTAAAAAAGATGACTACAAGCACAGCTCAGACTGACTATGCTGTCCTAATTGTTGCTATTTCTGTTGGGGAATTTGAATCTTGTATCTCCAAGAATGGGCAGACCCACAAGCATACCCTACTGGCTTATACACTGGTGTGAAACAACTTATTGCTGCTTTTAGCAAAATGGATTCCACTGAGCCACCCTACAACCAGAAGATATACAAGGAAATCATTAAGGAAGTCAGCACCTACATTAAGAAAATTGACTACAACACTGACACAATAGCATTCGTGGCAATTTCTGGTTGGAATAGTGACAACATCCTGGAGCCAAGAGCAAATATGCAGTGATTTAAAGGACAGAAAGTCACCAGCGAAAATGGCAATGCTAATGCAACCACATTGCTTGAAGCCCTGGACAACAATCCTCCCACCAACTACCCCAACTGACAACCCTTTGCCTCTATCCCTACAAGATGTCTACAAAATTAGTGGTATTGGCACTGTCTCTGTGGGCTGAGTAAAGGCTGGTGTTCTCAAACTTGGCATAGTGGTAAGCTTTGCTCCAGTCAACATCACAACTGAAGTAAAGGCCATTGAAATGCACCATGAAGATTTGAATGAAGCTCTCCCTGGGCACGACGTGGGATAATAAAGATTAATCATCATTCTGGAAAGAAGCTGGAAGATGGCTCCAAATTTTTGAAATCTGGTGATGCTGTCATCATTGATGTGGTTTTTTGAGAGCCCATGTGTGTTGAGAGCTTCTCTGACTATCCTCCTCTGGGTTGCCTTTCTGTCCAGGACATGAGACAGAAAGCTGCTGTGGGTGTGATCAAAGCAGTGGACAAGAAGTTCCCTAGAGTTGGCAATGTCAGCAAGTCTGCCCAGAAAGGCTAAATGAGTATTATCCCTAATACCTGCCACTCCAGTCTTAATCAGTGGTGGAAAAATGGCCTCAGAACTGCCTCAATTGTCCATTTAAGTTTAATAGTAAAAGACTGGTTAATGATAGCAATGCATTGTAAAGCTTTCAGAAGGAAAAGAGAATGTTTTGTGTGCCATTTGTTTTTTGGTGCGTGTGTGTGAGCGGCAGCTTTAAGTTATTAATTTTTTTTTTTTGACAGGCAGAGTGGACAGTGAGAGAGAGAGACAGAGAGAAAGGTCTTCCTTTTGCCGTTGGTTCACCCTCCAATGGCTGCCGGGGCTGGTGCGCTGTGGCCGGTGCACCGCGCTGATCCGAAGGCAGGAGCCAGGTGCTTCTCCTGGTCTCCCATGGGGTGCAGGGCCCAAGCATTTGGGCCATCCTCCACTGCACTCCCTGGCCACAGCAGAGAGCTGGCCTGGAAGAGGGGCAACCGGGACAGAATCCAGTGCCCTGACCAGGACTAGAACCCGGTGTGCCGGCGCCGCAAGGTGGAGGATTAGCCAATTGAGCCGCGGCGCCGGCTTGTTATTAATTTTTAAAAACAGTACTTTTTAATGGAAACAACTTGACTAAAACTCTGTCGCAGAATTTTGAGATTCATTAAGATGAAGTTAATGAGAAAAAAGATTTCTACATGCTATTCAAAGAAGCACCCAGATTAAAACTTGTGAATTACTGGGGGCCAGTGTTGTGGCATAGCGGGTAATATAGCCACCTGTGATGCCAGCATCCCAAATAGGAACCAGTTCATGTCCAGCTGCTCTATTTCCAGTTTAACTCACTGCTAATGGCCTGGGAAAAGCAGAGAAAGATGGATCAAGTGTTTTGGCCCCTGCCACCCACGTGGAAGACACAGATGAAGCTCCTGGCCTCAGGGTTTTGCCTGGCCCAGTGCATGCCATGGAGGCCATCTGGGGAGTAAACCAGCAGATGAAAGAGCTGTCGCTCTCTCTGCCTTTCTATCTGTAACTCTGGCTTTCAAATAAATAAATAAATCTTAAACTTCATGAATTAATAATTTCTGGAATTTTCCACTCAATATGGTGGCTAAGAGGGGCATAGTACATCTAAAAATTCTTACAATATCTACTGTATAAGTGAGATAATAATAATTCTGTTTATGATGTCAGCAGGTATTTTTCTCTCAGGTATATTATTCACAAATTTTAACTATAGTTTGGATTAAAAGAATATACATAATTATGTTATCTCATAAGCTTATGATTATCAATATTTCAATTCAAAATTGAACTACATAATGTCAGTTGTTTATCTCTCCAAGTGCTTCATTCAATTCTCACATAGAGATCTTGCATGCTTTGAAACTGTGAACAGATGTTATGGTTTTAACAAGGATTTAGTTCCCCAAACTCATGCAGACATTTAAATGCCAAAGTCTTCTGTTAACTGTTAATGGATTAATGTCTGATGGGTTAAGGCTGGAGGCTTGATCTAATTGTGGTGTCTGAAGGTGGGGTCTTTGGAAAGTGATTGGATTGGATTAGGTTCCTAGAGCAGAGCCCTTTGCTGGAATCATAATTTCATTTTAAGGAGAGACCACAGAGAGGGTAGATGTATATTCTCTGTGTATCTCAGTTTCCTGGCTTGCCTTGTGATCATCCCTCTACCTCACCAGATGCCTGAACCAATGAGGTTGTCTAATCTTACACAGTGAACCATTAACCTGTACACCAACACAAATCTTCTTTTCTAAGAAACTATTCTCGAGTATTTTAGTTGTAGTTATGAAGAGCTCACTAGTACAACAGACAACCAGGTTTGAAGGTATGCAGAGAAGTCATATAAGATCACTATTCAGAAAATTAGTAAGAAGAGGGTAAACATTTTATGTATTTTTATGAAATTCTCTTATTCAGGAAATGAGTTCTTAGAGTTTTCTAAACTTGGTATTCAAGATGTGGTTTTTAATAGGAATGAGATGAAGAATTGTTAAATATTAAATTTGGATGATGATTTTATAAACCTGCAACCTATTTGGAGTTGAAGAAAGGAGAGGAGGGTGGAAGGAGGAGAGAAATAAACCAGAAAATATACAATGCAGTGCATGTTGTTTCTGACTTGAGATACAATAATTAGAATTTAGATATGTGATATATAGGTTAGAGACTATGCTGGTAGGATAGGCCCCAGGCAGCCTAAAGAAACAGAGAGCATAGCATAGGTTGTAATGAAAACAAGATCATCTTCTTGAAATCCTGCAATTTCTGTCAAGTAAAGATAGCCACAAAAGAATATGGCAATGACCTCTGCCTCTGCACTAGGACACAGCTGGTCTTCTTACATCAGATGAGCTAATCAGAATGGGTGTGTGATCATTTTAGGAATTAGGACCTGGAAAGAAACAAAGAGAACACTGTGCTAAAGTAGAAATTTAGGGACAAAGTCTAGAATTCACCAAATTCAATCTTTTCACGTACTTGGTTTAACTTCTTCAATTGTCAGCTTCAGTTGGACAAGACATAAGCTTCCTAAATAAGTATCTGTAGAGAAAACAGAGATCTGCCCCCTTTGCTTTCTTGGTGTCCATATGCCCTATTTAATAGGTAATTAATATTTCTGCTGTCTGCAGAGGCATTAGGGAAGGATTAGAAATGAGAGAACTTTTGACTCTTTGCTATGATTCCCAGAAAATACAAAGATCTCAGTTTTGTTCTATAAGTATCTAAGCTAATTCGTACTTCAGATTAGCCAAATTTATTTATAAAGTGTTCTTGGCTTTAGGTATATATAAGTGCTATTGTTGTTTTTCTGGCTACAAACGCTTTGCACCTGTGCTTTCTTAAAGCACATTGGAAAAACAAAAGTCCAATGGGGATTCTTTTCTCTTTTGCCATCCTAGTCAGTCCTACCTTACCAACCGAGGAAAGTTCAAATTATCGTGGATCTAAAATTGGCAGATTGAGGCAATTAGTTCCCCTGCATGCTTCGCATTCCATGCCACTAAGCAGAAAGAAAAAAGAAAAAACAAGTCTTTCCTGCTGGGAATGTGGTAGAAATGTTAGAATTCTTTCCAGAAGAAGAAATCCAACTCTACAACAGCACATTGTTTTCATGTTTTTCTGGGCTATATTTTCAGCCTTGAAAACTTTCACCCTGTGCCTCTTGCCAGAGTATGACATACAGTAACAGGTCAGAAACTAGCACCTGTGAGAAGCAAATCCACGACCGTTAAAATATTCAGTCCCTGGGTGGGACAAAACAAATCTTTGTTCCATTGTGTTTGTGCCAGGAAAGGCCACAATTGAGCTTGCCTTGTGGATGGCCAGAAAGCAGCTTACCAGGCATTTAGAATTCACAGCATCTCTTGGGCTCTTTAACACAGCTCAGTGAACTGGATTACATGATGTGTCTGTGTTCAATTGGTTCACCTCATGTATGTAAAATTATACTTACCTCAATTATTGCAATATTGTCCTAATATTGCAATCTTCTCTTGGCTTTTCTATTTACCCTCTAGACCAGTAATAAAAGGGAATGAAATGAAGCCAGGTTCAAAAAAATCAGTCATTATTTTTTCCCACTCCGGTAAGGCCATGGGTGCGTTGCTCATGTGATGCAACTGACAGATAGCCCCACTGGATCTTTTCCTTAAACAATATACAAAAATTGACTGAAAAATTAATCATAAGTCAAAACGCAAGAGGTAAAACTATAAAATTCTTGGAAGAAAACTTAGAAGGAGTAAATCTTTGTTTACATGGATTAAGCAATGTTTTCTTAGCTGTAACACAAAAGAACAAAAATTAACAAAAGAAATAAGACAAATTTTGTTACATCAAAAATCAGAATTTTACAGGCCAGCAATGTGGCACAGGGAGGTTAAAACCACCACTTGGTAATGCGGGCATCTCATATCAGAGTGCTGATTTGAGTCCTATCTGCTCAGATTCGATCCAGTTCCCTTTTTTTTAAAAAAATATTTATTTTATTTATTTGAAACACAAAGTTACAGAGAGAGGTAGAAACAGAGAAAGAGGTCTTCCAGTCACTGGTTCACTCCCCAAATGGCTGCTGCAAATGCCGAAGCTGAGCCAATCCAAAGCCAGGAGCTGGCAGCTTCTTCTTCCCACGGGAGTGCATGGGCCCAAGGACTTGGACCATCCCCCGCTGCTTTCCCAGGCACATTAGCAGGGAGCTGGATTGGAAGTGGAGCAGCCAGGACTTGAAATGCAGCCTATATGGGATGATGGCACTGCAGGTCAGCACCTTAACCTACTGCACCAGAGCGCTGGCCCCTGGTTCCCTGTTAATATGTCCGAGAAACAGCAGAAGATAGACCAAGTACTTAGGCCTGTACCACCAATATGGGAGAACCAGATGGAGTTCCTGGCTCCTGGCTTGGCCCACCCCTTGCTGTTATAGATATTTGGGGAGTGAATCAACAAATGAAAGATTCCTCTTTCTGTTTCTTTTTTTCTTGTTCCATCTATCTCTCCCTCCCTTTCTGATACCCTGTATGTTAATTTTTATTAGTCTTCAGACTAAAGAGAATTTCCCATGCTTAACTGGGATAAAATTTTATTATAAATAAGTTGTCTGAATGTCTCAGGAAAGGCTAAACAATGTAAGTTTTTACAGGGCCTAATTAATCCTTGCTAATCAACAAATAAACAATCTGCAATAAGTAATCTGCAACCTCTCACTGTGCTACAGATCTCAAAATCAGATGGGCAGTTTATACCAGAGCAAGTATTCAGGAATACCTTCTGTTTATTTATTGATGATCAAGGGTTGACTAGGCCCTGTGACAACTGATTAGCATTCCTGAGTCTGACTAATTCAGACAACTTATTTAATAATTATATGGGAAAGAATATATTAAGGACTTCTACCTTGGAAATGAAGAGTCAAATGAATCCAAAAACTATGCTGATGTGCTATATATGCTGATGGGAATTATTGAAAACCTGGTAGGATAAGAACAACTTCCTCTGCGTAAGAGACATAAACTCACTAGGACTTTAACTTGGCTGGTAGGAACTTTCTCCATAGATGGATATCAACAAAACAGAACTCTCTTTTCCAAACTGCCTCTGTTTCTTCTGATTGAATATTTGTCCTTATTGATAAATTAAGTGGTCTGGAAATTTGTTCTGATCAGGGATAAATTATTATTTAGTCCCTCCCTCAACGAATGAATCTAGCAGGGATTGCACTGGAAACCTTATTTCATATCCACTTTTTCATTTTTGTTTTTATTTGGGGGAGAAGAGAGTAAGCTATCATTGGAATGTTGCACTGGTGAATCACTTTTCTACTCTCTATGTAGGTGATGACAGTGAGACTTACTCCACTGTCTATTCCACTCTGTCTTCCAGTGGTCCTTGTAAAGCCATTGGCTTATGCCAGATTTCAGCCACAATGATGACAAATGATCCAATTTGAGTTAGGAGTTATGAGGACACTAGGAAGGCTGGTGGGTGGAAAATTTCTCCTTTTCTTCCCCACGTGTGAGGAAGTCAAGTCAGGACTGGAAAAACAATGCTGCTTCCTACACAAAGGCGAGAATCTAAACTGCCAGGGGATCCAGTTCTGAATCCTAGGCATAATATCATCACCAAAGAAAGCAGAGCAGAGAGATGGGAAAGAATGGGGCTTTGATGATACCAGCGCTGGCTCTAAATTCAGTATGATTTAGCTTTTCTTACTGTTCTTACTTATTTAGCCAAGGAAATGTTACTTAATTGATAGACACTACTCGACAAAAAGAATACTTTTGTTTATTTATATACATACTATATCTGACCTTTAGTGAAATCTCCTCCTACAAAGGTGTGTCTGTGTGTTTTTCAGTCACTGACGTCCTTCTGTGTGATGAGGAAGCACAAACAGATAAAGAGTCACATGTGTGTGTTTTGTGAACCTTGTAACAAGCAGAGGTTTGGACAAAATAACACTTTGGAGCACGGTACTTTTTTTTTTCCTTTGATGTCTCCCTTAACTTTTTGTTTTGCACTGTGAAATTCTTGAATACAATGCAAGTCTCTTTTAGAGGTTTAAGACCTGTGCCCCATACTCCCACTGATGTTCTGAAAAGAACAAGGAAATGTTGGCAAGCTGCTGCTTTTCTCACATTCAGGTACACCTTAATGTGGGTCAACAATGTGCTAGAGACCACAGAAGGCAGCTGCATGCAATTTCTCTGATTTTCTATAATTTGCTCTCGCCTTTGCACTTCAAATAAGCAAAGGTGATTCCTTCAAAAAATACTTTTTGTTATTTTATATAAATGCTACAGTTTTGTTCTTTAATAAACACTGTTATCTTCTTTGCCTTTTCCCAGTAAGTCCTTCAATACCTATGGCAGACTTCCTACAACACCCATTCCTACCAAGCAAGTTCCTTCCCATCTTTATTTTTGTTTTGGAAGACTGGCCTATGCTTTATTTTGTTCCTTCCCTGTGGTTTGCCATTTAAAAGGTCAAATTTAGGAACATTTTCATTTATTCATTCTTTAGTTCTTATTTTTAAAGACTGCAAATTTGCATTTGAAGTTTCAAAGAGTAAACATTTTTATTACAATCTTAGACTGCATATAAAAGGTTTAAAGGAAAAAAAAAATCTTGGAAATACTTCATTTCATTTAATCAAAGTGTTAACTCAGGTCCAATAGTTCAGTTCTTCCAAATATCCCCAGTTAGAGTGTCAAATTACCTGGATTGGCTCTTTTCTCTAGAAAGTCCTTTTTTTCTTCTCTCTACTCACACTTTAACATTGAAAAATACAAATCTGGCTCTGATTGTCCACTCTAAATATTTTTTCAAAGTTACCAATGCTGAACATGGAATCCAGTCTGTATTCATATTTTTCATGGTACATCTAATATACTTTACAACAATTGCCTTATTTCTCAATATAATCCTTTGTTTCAATCTCATAATGCAGAATCTAGTTTTTTTTTTTTCCTGTTTAAAACACTTTTAAGATCTTCTCTTCTCCTTCATGAGCTTTTCTTTTTTTCTTGTATGCTAGGTGCAAGTATTTCAAATTTCACTTTGTCTCTCTGTTTCCTTTTCATCTTGGAATTCTACATGCAACACCTAAATCTAGGTTCATCAGCTACAATTAGTACACAGAGATCCAAGCCCCAATTATTCAATATCTTCTTGATCCCTTGCTAGAATTTCTTCTTTAGGCCACTCATATCTAGTCTCTGCTCTTTCATGCACATTAGCAGATGAATTCCTTTGACGTTTAACTCTGTTCTTTGAAATTCTCATCAAACACAATCAAAATTATCTAACGTAACCTGTGTGAATCTCTACCACCTCTTCATCTCTGTTGCCTGCCATTCCTACACTTGAAGACTGAGTAGGCTTTGCAATTCACTGTCTCATCAACTCATGCAAATCCTTATACCTGAAACAGTTTCCCCCATCTCTATCTCTGAGAAGTCAGCTGTGGAGCTGTGGAAACATCCAGGCTTTCAGAATCCTTTCTTTCTCTGCTTATTTTCTCTGACTGCTCACTGGAAGTGTCCTTTTCTTAACTTTTACTAAACATTGTCATGCATTGTTATTTGTGTGTACATCATGCCAACAGCTGTGAATTCCTCAAGTATTAATAACACTTATTCATTTTTCCATTTTCCATAGTGCCTAGTGAAGGCACTAAATAGATATTCAAGTATATTTTAATTTTTTTTTTTTTTACTAATTCTGTGCAGGGTTAACTAGGATATGAAAAAGACTTTAATGCTTCAAAACTTTTCTTTCACAATGAGCATCACCAAATGAAAAGAAGTTTTCTTCTCATTGAACTCTGTATAAATTTAACTCTAAGTAAAAGTAGACTGGATAAGTACAAATAATATGATAGATATTTTTCAATATCCCTTGATTCTGTATAGATAGAGATGAGTTTGAGGACTGCATGCTACTAAGTCCCTGTATGGTGTTGGCCCAAATGTATGATCTTTATGAGTCTATTGTTGTATTTGTAAGGGGAGAATAATACTCCATATCGATGTTAAGAATAACAGTCTACTTCAGGTAAAGCAGGAACATGGAGAACATGTTCAATATATAATAGCTATGTCAGTATTATCTGGGGTGAACTCTTTTTTCTTAGCTATAACTTACATTCCCTTTTGCCAAGTGAGATCCCTGAAAATTCAGATGACTCCCTTGGCATGGTTGCTCCTCTCAGGTTTATCATGTGTTACATTCTCTTCTACCAAATTTCTGATACTCTACTTAGCTTAGGAGATGAAATTTTAAGGAGGCCTCTTAATCAAATTGGTGAGAAAAAATAGATCAGCAGCTTTGCATTCTTTATTCTGATTCAGAACTATTCCTTTTATATAGCATAGTCACATGGACACTCCATTTTTTTTATTAACTTCCAATAGTATAAATGTTTGATCCATTCCTCCATCTCCTCACCATATACATGATAGAACATTATAATGAGGTGAAGAGAGCGTTTGAAAAATTTATCTACATAAACTTTTGTAATACGTGGTCAGTGTAGTGGTGGAAGCTTCACAGATGTCAGTGTCACATCAATTGAACCTTATATCTGGATGGTGATTTTCAGTTTAAAATGCAGTGTCACCACATTATAGACTTACAGTTTTGCAAAAACCCATTTGTCAGGCAGTGCAGGGAACATTAAAGGAAGGAACTATTTGGAATGATTTGTTAATTTTTATGAATTGTTTTGTTAACTATTCTGAATGATTTGTTAACTTGCATAAAATCACCTGATGCATAGTGGAAAACAGGGATCAAAACAGTCTCTGATTTTTAAAAAAACTATGTTTTTAAAATTTTTTTTGATTAATATGCAATATGTGTACATTTTATGGGATACAGTGCAACTTTGCATTTCCTTACCTTTCCTTTTTGTTTAAACCTACTAGTTTCTTCTGACTTCTAGTAAAAGATATTCCCACTCAATTTCCCTAATTCTTAGTAGCTATGAACCCTAATATAAAATTAATCATGTTTGCCAAACTACAACATTTTAAGCAAAACTAGGTATTCTTTTTAAACATGAAGAATCTTGGTTTTTTGCTAAATAATACAGTGATAAATTCTTTTCATGCTATTGTTCGAATTTTATGGCTAAACAACAGTGTACAGCATTCTTACTTTGATAGATTATGAACCAAATTTCAAAAACTATGTGTCTTCTCCTTCTTTTCTCTCATTCCTTTATATGTGAGGTTGTAACTAAGTGAGTCAATCACCATGAAGGCACTCGGGGAAAAAAAATCGATGTGTGTATACTCTACAAAAACAAACCCCCTCCCCCAAAGATATCATTTTCACCCTTACTCAAATAGTTCTCATGAAACCTAGAGAATATATTAAGTATATTGACATATTTACTGCATTAATCACGTAGCTGGAAAGACATTTAAGTGTTATTATCAGAGCTCAAATTTATAATAGTCTATTGAAATGAGGAGAACTATTTGAATGTCAGAGATAGTTGATAGCATTTCTGTTCGGGACTAAGGTAAGGCACCTGTCTTTGTTTTTTTTTTTTTTTTTTTTAACGACTGATTCATTTTTGAACATAAAAACACATCTCAACAAGATTTGTGGTATAATGCAAACATCATCTTATACAGCCTGTTTCCCATTTCCCCATTAGTCAAGTGGAATCAATGAGGCTTACTTCATAAAATCACTGTATACTTATATCCACCTAGCATATATTAAATGCCTGGTCACTAGCAGTAGCACTTAACAGCTCTGTCTTCCTCACTTCCAAATACTAAATGCACAGCATAGTTGATGGCAAAATGCCCACAATTCTCCACTCCACACCCTTTGAGATGTGACTTTATAGACGTTTCTCTGCTGGTGCTCTGACTCATCAAATGCATCTGCAGTGCCACTGTTTTACATAATTTCGTCTTGTCTCATAGGACTTTTGCATTTGCTATATAAACAAGCAAAGGTGAACCTAATGAAAGAACAGGTGAAATAAAGCCAAGTCACTTCACTTGTCCAAGGCAAAGCTGTAAACATGTCAGACAAAGAAACACATCAGATAAAGCATCCAAGTTCCCCAAGGCTGACCCTTAGTTGATCCTCAGCTGAACTCTGACACAAGAGACAGTGCGACCAAGAGCTAAAGAACAACCCAGCTTTGCCATGATTCATGAACTATAACAAAAGATTGCCTTTCTAAGTCATTAGTTTTAAGGTGATGTATGGATCATTACCTAACATATTCAATTTTCAGGCCAAGTCTCTTGAACTCTAATGATTGCACTTATTTTTTATTTTCCATCTTTTGGATAGGAATCTTAGGACAGAGAGTGAAGGATGGTCTTTGATAATGTTGAGAATGTTTTAATGTCAGGTCTGGGACAAGTATTTTATTTGCTGTGCTCAGCTGACTGAGAAATAATTTCATATTAGATCTCTGTGATTTGAAAAGCTCCTGACCTTCTCCTGAGGTTATTCAAATTCCATGGTGGCAAATGTAATAGGGGCTCTTCAAAATGTTCACAGACAATTCATATTATGAGAAACAAATTATGTATGGATTTCAATTTCTCTTTGCACCAAAATTAATTAATTTTTTATTCTATTTTCCATACACTTTTTAAGATCCCTTGCATAATGCTAGCCTTGACAGAGAGAGCTCTGGTTCTTGTGCCATCCCTTGGTTCAACTTAACTTCTGCCCAAGGTGCTGCTCTTGTTGCACCTGAGCCTGGCTGTTGGGTGCCAGCATCAGTGTCCCTGCCACAGCCTCTTCACTCAGAGTCCTCAAGGCTGAGCTCTCACTTCCTCTGGGGCTCCACCCTCCACAGCACTTGCTGGCACACGTCTGTCATTTTCTTTGAGTTTCTCTCTAGCCCCTCACACTCACAGCCCAGGAAGAGCTTTGGTTTTCTCCTTGAATATTGGAAATCTGCCTTTAAGCACTTCAAGGTCAAGACGATTAAAATCATTCCTGGAGATTTCAAATAACTTGGTCTTTTATGAGGCTTTTAGAAAAAAAAATTATGGTCATTTAGCACAAGAGTAGGGTTATGCCACCAAAATAGTAGCTTTATTTTCTTAAGTGATTTGGATCTTGGATGCTAATCAGGAATTTTTTTCCTAAGGGATAGTGTAAATCAGTGTTTTCCTGTTGGCAATTTCAGGACCAGGACAGGGAAAATTCTCACCAGTCCAGTTTAAAATCAAAGTGACACAAATTAGTGCATGTTCTCTTCTTTTTATTTTTAAAAATATTTATTTTCATTTATTTGAAAAGCAGAGAAAGAAAGAAAGCTCCCACATCTGCTTTTTCACTCCCTGAATGTCACTAAGATCTGGGCCGGACTGCAATCAGGAGCCAGAAAGTATAGTCAGGTCTCCCACATGGGTGTCAGAGACACAAATGCTCTGCTTCCCAAGGTTTATGTTAGCAGGGACCTAGAATTGGAAGTAGGGTTAGGACTCAAATACAGATACTCCAGTATGGAATCAGGTCATTCTAAGTGGCATCTTTTTTTTTTAATTAAAAAATATTTTTACTTTGAAGAATTCAAAATGTCATCAAAACAGGTGCAACTTTTTTTCTCACAATTACTGAGTGACATTCAGTTAATGGAATGACCATTATTCTGTACAAGCTGCATCAAAGACAACCGAAGATGAAAAACTATCTTCTCTGTACACAAACAATTTTTGCTGTGCACTCACAGGAACCTGCTTTAAATTTCCATGTCAATTTACAACCCCCATGTTGTACCAGTCAAGGTTAGTGGCTATTGAAAATACTACCAGGACAGAACTAAGTAAAGACACATTCAGTAATGTGTTCACTATATAAAAAAGACAATGTACAGTTTAAAAACAAATCATACACAGCCTTATGTTTCAGTTTTTCCTTTTAAAAGGAGTTCATTGTGTATAAGGAAATTAAATGCTTTATAGAAAAGAAAAAAAAAACTGCGCTAGAACCAACTTATTCATCATCATCATCTTCATCTTTTTCATTTTTCCCTTTCTTACTCTTTTCAGCCTGGATGACTCCCTTTATTGCTGCATAAGATTTTCCTTTAGCTTGGTATGTGGCAATATCCTTTTTGTATTTTTCTTTCAGCTTAGCGACCTTCTATTCATCAGGCTGCTTGTCCTCTGCGGCAGTGTGGTTCCATCTCTCTCCCAGTTCCTTTGCAACACCGCCAAAGGATAGGCTGGAATGTTCTTTGATTTTTGGGAGATACTCAGAACAGAACAAGAAAAGTCCAAAGGAGGTCTCTCAGGTGCACTGGGATCCTTGACCTTCTTTCTTGTTTGCCCTTTAGAAGGGATATCAGTTTTCATAATGAGCTTCATCTGCCTTTGCCATGTCTTCAAATTTTCCTTTCTTTAGCAAACATGGTCTTCTCTCTCTCAGCACATCTTAGAAAACTCTGAAAAGTTAACAGAAGTATCTGAGTGCTGCTTCTTGTGGTCTTCCAGGCAAGTTTGCGCAGGGAATGCATATGATGACATATTGTTTCTTGGCTTCTTAGGATCTCTTTTGCCCATGTTTAGTTATTTTGTCTCAGTGAGGCACAGAGTTGCCCATTGCCAATCTGGCTCTCCTTTGTCCAGAAACTGTCTCTATGGAGCTCAATGTACTGCAATGGCTGTCCCCAAGTGGCATTTTAACCAGTGCACCAAACACTCACCCTAGAGTTTTCTGAAAGCTACGTTTATCAATGTAGCTCTGTCTTTCCTTCTATCCTTACAATTTTCACATTAAAGTAATTATTTAATGAAACTATGATGGATCAAAACTTTAATGATGTTTTCAAAATAAAAGACTGACAATATTGTCAGTCTAAGATATATTTTTTTGATTTTTACAAGTTATTTTTACATGTCTCAGAAAAATTCAAATGCTTAGAAACCATTGACTCAAACAGTCCTTTCAGTAAAAGTTATAATAACTTGACAATAACAGCAGCAAAGAGAATGCTGCATGAGAACTTTCCACATTTGCTCTATCATGTATTCAGAGCTATGTAAGATTTCCAACACTGTTAAAATGAAGGTGATGGCCCATCTCAGAGATTTGTTGGGAACACCCAATAAAATTATATTCTATAATTCTATCCTTTGATACATATTAGGAACTTTCTAAAATTTTCTTCTATGCTACTGTATAAATTAAAGTTGGATATTGAGTCAAAGTAGGTAGCTCCTCTTTGGATACACCTGTAATATTTCTCATAGGCTGATTTAGATTCTTACCTAGATTCCTGCAAAGCCAAATATAACCTGAATTTTTCAACAATTAGACTATAATTTCATTTTTTGAAGATTTATTGGGAAGGTAGAATTACAGAGAGGGGAGACAGAGAGAGAGAGAGTTTTCCATCAACTGACTGACTCACCAAATTACCACATTGGCCGTGACTGGGCCAGGCTGAATGAAGCCAGGAGCCAGGAGCTTCATCTGGGTTTGCCATATGGGTCGTAGAGGCCCAAGCACTTAGGCCATCTTATACTGCTTTCCCAAGTATATCATCAGGGAGCTGGATTAGAAGTGAAAACAACTGTGACTCAAACTGTAGTCCATATGGAATGCTGGTGCTGCATGCTGTGGTTTAAACCCCTGAACCACAACACCAGCCCCAGTTATTTTGTTTCTTATACTTTTCAGAAGTATTTTATCTTTTTTGAGGTTCTTCAGTAGAACAGTGAATCTGAATTATTTAGCTTAAAATTTTCTTTGCTTCCTTCTAATATAATCAAGAAGTTAAAATTGGCCAAACTACGGGGAAGAAATAAATCACCATAAAAGTTAAGACTCCTTCTGTAAACACACAATGAACTACATACGCACACACCCATATCCTAGCATTCTAATATTTAAAATATTGGTATTTTAATACACTTTTCAATTATTGCACACTAACTTAAGAGCCACTTGTTTGGTTTTAATACACAGTTGAGTCAGTCACTATAGTTAGAAATATTTAAAACTCTCATGTGCTGTACATTGCTATTTAATGCTATAATTAGTAATCCAATGGTAGTTTTTTCACTTTATGTTGCTATATGGGCAAAATGTTGAAATCTTTACCTAATATATACTAAACTGATCTTCTGTATACAAAGAGAATTGAAAATGAATCTTTACATGAATGGAAGGGGAAAGGGAGCGGGAAAGGGGAGGGTTGCGGGCGGGAGGGAAGTTATGGGAGGGGGGAAGCCATTGTAACCCATAAGCTATACTTTGGAAATTTATATTCATTAAATAAAAGTTTAATAAAAAAAGGAAATATTTAAAACTATAAATCAGGTTACCTGAGAAAAGTAATTTTGCTCAAACACAACCAAATTATTTCAGCTGAAGAGAACTTGTTTCTTATGTCTAAAGAAATTGAATATGATATGGCAGTGTATTCTTCAGCCTTTCATTACTATTGCAAAATATATGAGGTGGTCTAACTTTATTTTGAAAAAAGATTTATTTTGGTTCAGGTTTGAAGGTGCAAGGTCAAGGGACCTCATCTAGCAATGATTGCTTGCTGACAGAATCTCAAGGTGATATAGAGCATCAATGGCAAGAGATAGGGAGCGTGTGCATCTTCTATGTCTATGTAGTCTCTTTCTCTTCCTTATAAAGCCAGTTGGGTTCCATCATAGGGCTTTATGCTGCTGACCTCATTTAATTTAATCCTTTCCAAAGACCCCTTCCCCTGAAAACTATAATCTCATAACATCATTAATGTAAGACTTTGGAAACCAAACATTTGTCTGAACGACCATATTTAAACCATAACAGGCAGATTCAGTTAAAGGAGGAGAGTTACTGCTTCATTTCAGAATGAAATTAATCATGGTGGATTGTGTAACTGCTTTCCTGATATTTAGTGCAATGATCATGTAAATTAACCCAACTAGCATACATTTATTTTGCTAACACATAGTATGTTAATGTAAAGTGACTGATACAAATGGATATCATTTTTATCTTGAGGCCATAGGCAATATAAAAAATAAAAAGAGGGGTGGTTGTTTGGCTCAGCTCTATGTTAAGACGCTGCTTGGGATGCTTGTATATCATATCAGAGTGCCTGGGTTCAAGACCTGACTCTGCTCTCAGTTCCAGCTTCTAGCTCATGTGAATCCTGGGAGACAGCAGATCTTGAGTCCCTGACATCCATGTGGAAGATCTGGATTTTGTCCCTGATTCCTGGCTTCAGCCTGACCCAGCCCAGGCTTCCTCAGGCATTTGGGGGAGTCAGTGAATGGGAGATCTCTGTCACTATCTCTCTGTTTTTGAAATAAATGAAAAAGAGTTTAAAGAATAGATAAAGGGCTCATTTTAAGCAGCACTGGATATTAAACCCTAAAGGTTACCTCATGAAAATTTTACCAGTATAAATAAGTTATGAAATTATTTAATTACTTTCTATGAGGAAGCATTAAATTAATCTGACATGATGTCACTTAGTTTTTTCCAGATCTAAGTAAGAATTTTAATTTCTTCCATTGTATTAGTCAAATACATCTATTTGTTCAGTGTTCTTTTAGCAAAAGAAATATTGAAAATTACATGCATCTTCTCTTTATAAATTATAAAAGGACAATCTCTTTCCCAAATTCTTTTTTTTTCTTGTGGTATGATTTGATAAGATTGAAATACAATTTTTTTGATGTTTGTTTGAAAAAATATTTTTGGAATGAAATACAGTTAAGTTAAAGTACTACCTTTTATAAAATAAAAAGGGATTGAACATTTAAAGAATGTTTTATCCTTATCCCTTAGAATGATCAAAGTAAATAAACCCTGCTGGTAGGAAAGATGGAGACTTAATGAAAAATCAATTAAAAAAATTTTAAAAAATTAATAAACACCATGCAAACCTGAGCATTTTGCCAATTAAATTTCCAGACAGAAGAAATTGTTTTTTCCTACCATGTTCAAATACATAGCATTTCCTATCCTAACCAAACACACTTCCTAATTTAGCATAAACTTCCTCATACTAGTTCAGTACCTTCAAATATTATTTGTCTGGTCAATGACTCTGCTTTATCCACCTTGTTTTCCCACCAAATATATATGTATGACATCCTGAACACTGTTAGGGAATACACTGTTATTAAGGTTCCCATGGTCGGCATCACCTATTGTTTAAAAAACAATTAATTGGCAAGGAGTAAAAATCTACAACAAAACAGGCAACAGTTGCTTGGCTCCTGGGAACACATGACACGAGACAAAGTCACTCTCATACAAACCTGATGTCTGTTAGTGTCTAGTGTAGTTATGCATTTCTCAGTTTCTTTCACTGTGAAGAGCCACAGTTTACCTCTCACTGAGAACCAACCATCTCTCTATGATCTCTCAAGGGACTGAGAGATCATCTACTTTTCTCACATACAATGGAAAGATATTTGAACACCTGATTACACTGTACCTCTTTCTCTGTTTCACAACTACGGGCAAAAACAATGCATTTGTAGGTGAATCTATAAGGGGGAGAAATGAAGAATGAAGAATACTGTTATTAAATAATAGCATCAACTCATGGTCAAGAAAACTTCTTTTAAAATAATTTCAAGTTTTTCATGACTAGACTTTCCATCTTTATCATCTCTTGCCTACTTCAAAGACAGAACGATAAAAACAGAACTCCAATACTTGAGATTGGTGATTGGTATTTATAGGATTTGTAGGTGTGGACAACAGATTGAATAAATAGTAGTAAAATGAAATCTTGCTTTCTAGAGAAAAAACATTTCTCTGCATTGCATTTAAAATAATCTTTTTCTTAAAAAATATTTATTTATTTATTTATTTGAAAGTCAGAGTTATAGAGAGAGAAGAAGAGGCAGAGAGAGAGAGAGATCTTCCATCTGATAGTTCACTCCCCAACCTGCTGCAGTGGCTGGAGCTGCACTGATCAAAGCCAGGAGCCAGAAGCTTCCTCCAGGTCTCCCCAGGGATGCAGTGGTCAAAGGACTTGGGCCATCTTCCATTGCTTTCCCAAGCCATAGCAGAGAGCTGGATCGGAAGAGGAGCATCTGGGACTCGAACCAGTACCCATATGGGATGACGGCACTGCAGGCGGCAGCTTTATCCACAACGCCACAGCGCCGGCCCCCAAAATAATTTTAATGATCAAAAAATTGAATTGAAAGACAGGAAATTTTATGATCTACAACTTCTAGCTTTCTAGTAATAATAAAATAAAATTCAATCTTCCAAAATTACAACAAGAAACCCCACAAACCTCCTGATTACTTAGGGAGGCAGGTTCCCATTCACATATACTCATGTGAAAAAAAAAATCTCAATAATCTTCTAAAACTGAAACTTTGATCAGTTGATTAACAAGTAAAAACACTACATAGAAATTAGTTGTCTCTAAATATCCTATGTGACAGCAAGGCAGGAATTTGAAAATTAAAACATATCGTAAAAGTCTTAGTTTGGAACTTATCCATTGCACACAGTCTGTTTGCTCAAGATTTAATACTAATGAAACCTACATAAACTATCATAGTTACTTCTTCAATTATTACCTAATAAGAAAATCTTGACTACTGACTGATTATAGAACATGGAATATTAGGCAAATTATATTATAGGAAATACTAGTAGCAAAACATGCTGAATTATTTTCTCAGAAATTGCTTTCAATTTCTATTACCCTCAAATGTTGTTATATATATATATTTTCTCACTTTTTTGTTGTTTATTTATTTATTTTCATCAATTTGAAGGGCAGAGCAACAGAGAGTAAGAAACACAGAAGAGAGGGAGAGAGAGAAACAGAGAGACAAAGATCTCCCATCTACTGGTTCATGCTTCAAATATCCAGAATGCATGCGACAGCTAAGGCTTGGGACAGGCTGAAGCCAGGAACCAGAACTCCATTTGCATGTCTCCTGTGGGTTACAGGGCTCTGAGCACTTGGGCCATCATCTGCTGCCTTCCAGGATTCATGAGCAGGAAGCTGGATCAGGAGCACAGCAGTTGAGATTCAAATCCACCGTCCAACATGGACTTTTTCACATTTTTATTTCATTATTTTAAAGTACAGCAATCAAATCATAATTCTTTAATGAACTACTAAAATATTTCCACAGCCCATTTTATGTCAGGATAAAAAAAAATTCCACCTAATCTAACTAATAAACTAAACACACAACCCTTTAGCAAAACATATTCCAAATTATATGAACTAAAATCAAATGGAAATTGGGTTTCATACTTGTCCAGCTCAGTGGCTAAAAAACTTTTAAAACAAACTGTGTGAAGTATACATAAAGAATTAAGGAAGCACTTCATTAAATTAAGGAAAATAACAAGAGCAACACTGCTTAATGAGAAGAGCTTTATCATAATTTTATTAAAATAGAAAAGAGAGAAACGTGTAATTTAAATAAAATTAAAGAACATATATATAATAAAAGAAAAATAGAAAAGAGAATTGGAAGCTATTTTTGAAGGGTTTAGAATCCAATATTGTTTAGTTTGACTATCAGGCAGGCAAAATTTTTCACTTTCAAAAGAATGGTGGAAACCCACAAAAGAATTCTTAATTTATATATATACAAGTACTTTGCATAGAAAATATAGAACTTAAGTAGAGAAAGCTCAATAGTAATCTCAAAGGATTCTCATTTCAGATCTATGACTTATTTCCTAGTCAATTTCCCAGCTGCATCAGGGATATTATGAGTCATTGTTTCTCCAAACTGTTCTTTCTCCTTTAATGAATCACTTCTCTGTTATCTGACTGACCTGCCAACTTCATGTCTCTCTTCCTTCCGTTTCCTTTAACTTGAAATACATAAGATATTTATTTTGAGTCTCTGGGCCATCATGAATAGCACTGTAGACTTTTTAAGTAATGTGACAACCGATTGGCAGTTAAAGGTGATGAATATCAAGGATGGTGCTTGATACTGAGAGATTTAAAACAATTAGGTGGTCATTAACCAAGGAATTCTAGAATCAGAATTCTTGGGTTCAGATCTCAACTCTAACAAAACTTGCTAGTTGTATGGTCTTGGGGAAGTTGAATTTATGAACTTTATTCTTATGCAGTAAAAGTGAATAATACCAATAACATAACCTAAATTGCATTTATTGATGAGAAAATTAAAATCTTTTTTGGAAATCCAGTACCAAAAAGAAAAGCTAAGACATAAAATGCATTATTGTGGCAGAAAACTCTTGATTATAATTTAAAACAAACTTGTAGTATGTTTAACAAATTTATTTATACATGTAATAATTGAGAAAGAAGAAAATTTATGTTTGGTCAATTTTATACTCACAAATCTTCAATCAGTGTCTTATTTTTTTTTAATTTGACAGATAGAACCCACTGCCCATATGGGATGCCAGCTGCGCTGCAGGTGGAGGATTAACCAAATGAGCCATGGCATCGGCCCCACAATCAGTGTCTTGATTGAATTAATTGATTGGCAAGGAAGAAAAACTACTAGATTGCTTAGTGGAAATGACTACTCTGTAGAGGTATAGATTTGGAGATTTTTTTTTTTTTTTTTTGACAGGCAGAGTGGACAGTGAGAGAGAGAGACAGAAAGAGAGAAAGGTCTTCCTTTTGCCGTTGGTTCACCCTCCAATGGCTGCCGTGGCCGGTGAACTGCACCCGCTGCACCACGCCTATCCCAAGGCAGGAGCCAGGTGCTTCTCCTGGTCTCCCATGGGGTGCAGGGCCCAAGCACTTGGGCCATCCTCCACTGCACTCCCTGGCCACAGCAGAGAGCTGGCCTAGAAGAGGGGCAATCGGGACAGAATCCGGCGCCCCGACCGGGACTAGAACCCTGTGTGCCGGTGCCGCAAGGCGGAGGATTAGCCTATTGAGCCACAGCGCTGGCCAAAGAGATGTTTTTATTATGTTTATTGAATATGAATTTCTGTGCTCCTATTTTTAAGAGTTATAGCAAAAATTAAGAACTATTTGTAGCAAAAATTAAGATAGACATAGATTGCCTTAAATCTCATAGGAAATGAAAATATATGTATGCATTTTTTAAAATAGCTTGCCTACCACTAGCATTCCTAAAATGACTTATCTCAGTCATATATAAAACAGTGAGTATCCCTTCATTTATTTTTATTTGAGAGACAAGGAGAGAGAGCACAAATGAGACAGAGATAGAGTTCTGTCTGCTGGTTCACTCCCCAAATGCTTATAGCAACTGGGGCTGGGCCAGGAGGCCAGAATCAGTCTAGGCCTTTGGATCCATCTATCTGGATAATAGTAATAGCAATTATGTTGCTCTGTCTTTAATATTAAAATACTTTATTATTTAATGTTAATATTCTAATGTTTCATTTTATTGTACAGTGTGAACTTAGCAATTGAATTCAGAAAGGTATTATTTAACATATGAATAAAGAATACTTATTCACATTTACTATTAGCTTCATAAGAAATTACTTTTTCTGGCTAATCAAAATGACCATTCTTCTTTGATCTATCATAGAATAAAATATAGATTTTTCTCAATAGGCTAATCCTCTGCCTGCGGCGCAGGCACACCGGGTTCTAGTCCCGGTTGGGGCACCAGATTCTGTCCCAGCTATTCCTCTTCCAGTCCAGCTCTCTGCTGTGGCCTGAGAAGGTGGTGGAGGATGACGCAGGTACTTGGGCACCTGCACCCGTGTGGGAGACCAGGAAGAAGCACCTGGCTTCTGACTTCGGATCAGTGCAGCACCGGCCGTGGCGGCAATTTGGGGGGTGAACCAATGGAAGGAAGACCTTTCTATCTGTCTCTCTCTCACTGTCTAACTCTGCCTGTCAAAAAAAATCATCTAAGTGTTCTTGGAAGTAATTATTTTAATCTTATTTTAGATCTTAGCATTATTAATAAGTGATAGTATCCCCTGAATTTTACTCCCACAATAGGCATTTAGTAATTGCTAATTTGATGTTATGTATAGGAATCAACTACTTGCCTGTTTTTTTTCTTTTTTTTAACCTAGAAAACTTTTATTTAAAGTATACAAACTTCATGCATTTCATATATGCGAGTTTAGAAACAATAATTCTTCCCATCCTACCCTTCCTCCCACTCACACATCTAATTCTTCTTCCTCCTCCTTCTTCTATTCCCATTCTTATTTTTTTACAAAGATCTATTTTCTTTCTTTTTTTAAAAGATTTATTTATTTGACAGGTAGAGCTACAGACAGTGAGAGAGAGAGAGACAGAGAGACAGAGAGACAGAGAAAAAGGTCTTCCTTCCATTGGTTCACTCCCTAAATGAGCGCCACAGTCGACACTGCACTGATCAGAAGCCAGGAGCCAGGCGCCTCCTCCTGGTCTCCCATGCAGTTGCAGGGGTCGAAACACCTGGGCCATCCTCCACTGCCCTCCTGGGCCACAGCAGAGAGCTGGACGGGAAGAGGAGCCACCGGGACTAGAACCCGGCACCCATATGGGATGTCAGCGGCGCCGCAGGCAGAGAATTAACCAAGTGAGCCAACTATCTTTATACACATAAGACTTACCCTGCACTAAGAGTCCAACAAATAGTATGAAAAAAAAAAAAAAAAAAAACAAAAACTTCCTCAACAGTTGAGACAAGGGTTGTTCAAAGTCATCAGATCTCAAAGCATCAATTTCACTTCTATAGAATACCTATAGATAACCTTTTAGGTACTCTATTAATTACCACAGATCAGGGAGAACAGATGATATTTGTCTTTTGGGGACTGGCTTGTTTCACTAAGTATAATGTTTTCCAGTTTTATCCATTTTGTTGCAAATGACAGGATTTCATATATATTTTTTTCACTGTTGTGTAATATCCCATGGTGTACATATACTACAATTTCTTTATTCAGTCTTCAATTGATAGACATCTGGGTTGATTCCATATCATAGCTATTGTGAATTGAGCTGCAATAAGCAAGGGGGTAGAGGTAACTTTTTTAGATGCTGATTTATTTTGGTTTGGGTAAGTTTATTTTGGTGCAAAAAATTTTGAATTCTATGCCTAGTTTCTTTAGGTGCATTACTTGTAGCTTTTGAATACCCCTCATATGCATGGATTTAAAAGAAATCGCATGAAAATCAACTTATCTTATTGGACTTTTAATTACAAGGAATTTTTTTGTAAATTCTGTGGGTTTTTCACATAGACAATAAGAATTGGAACAGTTTTATTTCTAATTTACTCATTGATATGCATTTTGTTTCTTTTTATATTATATTTAAGGGTAGGGAAGAACAGAAAACAGAACTATTTTCCCAGTTCTGGAGAAAGCATTCATTCTTTCACCATAAAGTATACTGTTAGTTGAATTTTGTCAAATGCTATTTCTAAATCAATTGACATACCAATATGATTTTTCTTAGACTGATAACATGATGGATTGTACTAAACACTCTTCAAATATTGACCCAGACTTGGATGGCAGGTATAAATACCATTTGGTCATGGTGTGCAGTATTTTCTTTTCTTTTTTTTTTCATTTATTAAACTTTTATTTAATGAATATAAATTTCCAAAGTACAGCTTATGGGTTATAATGGCTTCCCCCCTCCCATAACTTCCCTCCCACCCGCAACCCTCCCCTTTCCCGCTCCCTCTCCCCTTCCATTCACAACAAGATTCATTTTCAATTCTCTTTATATACAGAAGATCAGTTTAGTATATATTAGGTAAAGACTTCAACAGTTTGCCCCCATATAGCAACACAAAGTGAAAAAAATACTGTTGGCAGTATTTTCTATATATTGCTGAATTCTGCTTGTTGATGTTCTTAAGGATATTTGTATCTATAGTCATACAATTTATTAGCCTGTCTTTATTTTTTTCTGGACTATATTTGGTTTTTGTATCAAGGTAATTCTAGCTTCATAAAATGAACTGTGAATTATTTTCTCCTCTTCAATTGTTGTAAGAGACTGTACAGAATTAGTGTTAATTTGTCTTTTTGGAGTTTGGTAGAAATCATCTGGACTGCTGGGGAATTTGTAAATTTCAAATTAAGTGGTGAAAGTCTATTTTTGGAGTAATCAAACCTTTTTATATAAGTTTTGAGTTGATGTGTAAAGTTGTTTACAGAACTCCCTCATTATCTTTTTGATATTTGCATGGTATATAGTGATAGCCCTTTTTTCATTCCCAATGTTGGCATTTCATGCCTTCTCTCTTTTTCTTTTTTAGTCCTTCTAGATCTTTGTCAATTTTCTTTATTTATTCAAAAATATAGCTTTTGTTTCATCCTGTATTGTTTTTCTGTTTTCAATTACTCATTTATTTCTGCCCTCATTTTTATTATTTCCTTCCTTGCACTTGATTTGTTTATTTTGATCTTTCTCTTGATTCTTGAGGTGGAAGTTTAGATAATTTGTTAGACATTTTCTCTCTTTTCTAACATTTGCACTAAAGTGCAACAATTTCCCTTTCAGAACTGTTTTATACTGAATCACAGATTTTCACATGTATGCTTTCATTTACATTCAGTTAGAAGTATTTCTTGATTTCCCACATGGCTTCCTGTTGTCCCATGATTTACATAAAATTATGTTGCGTTACTTCTAATTGTTCATTTTTCCTGTTATCTCTTGCTTTTTCGTTACCAAGTGCTACTTTAATTACATATAGTATAGTGGGGAATTGGTAGATAAAGTGTGATTATACCCTTAATATGCTCATGCTGAATTTGTGAGGCATTCAAAAGAAAAATATTTTTATAGTAATCTTGGTAAATATAGGAATTGGTGAGGCAGTTTTTCAGTTACATTTCTTCTGTGTCCTGTTATTTCCCAAAAGTTTAGTAATTTAAGGTAACAGATATTGAATCATTTCACCATATGAATCTGTAACATGTTAAATAAATATATTGTATTAGATCCTTTGCTGGTATCAACCTATTTTATTAACCAGCTTCATTTCCATCTCTTTTAGTATCAAATTGTAGTCTAGGCCAGGGATCATTGGTCACATAAAGGAAAAGCAATTGTGGTTATTTAGAATGCAAACCTTAGCATTTCCCATTCTGGTAAACTCAGTGGGTGATACCATTAGACTTGGGCCAGAATTCAGGGACTTGCTTCCAAAAGGCTTGACCTAAAATAAAGATAATAGAGGAGCTATTTTCCTTGGTTTCCTTTCACAATTGCTTTGGGTTTTTTGTTTGAATAAAAACACAAGGTTCATTCTACCATTTGGTTAAAGCATATTTCTTGCAGAATCCCTTCCTTCTCCAGATACAGAAAACAATTCTGCTTAATTTAGTGTAGAAAATCTAAGAAATAAAGGAACTATTGTCACTTCCTTTGTCTGATTGATAGCAAAGGTCTGTGTGAAGCTTATATGCCAGAGGAGGATTCATTCAGTTTTACAAATGGACACTTTTTATAAGCAACAATTTCCTCTGGACTTCCTGATGTTTTTACTAAATGAAGATATCATTGATTTTTTGTTAAAGTAATAAAAAATATGGCTCTTTGTCCTATTAGTCTCAAAATGATAAGTTTATATTTCCACCTCAGTTTTAAATTGCTTTCCCATCTAGTATTTCTTCTAATTTTTATAGTAGCCTTGTGAGATAGATGAGTATTATCTTTCTTATTTTATGTATGAAAAAATAACTGATGATATGATTTTTCAGGAAAACTAGGTCTTTTGACTCTTTGCTTTGTGTTCTCTCATTAAATTTATGTACTTTAAAATTTATTTATCAAAATATATTTATTGAGTGACTACGTTTGCTAAAGTGAATGGCAGAAATGCTGCTACCTATCAAGTTTGACTGTCACTGTTCTTTATAAGGAATAGGAAGATTGCCAGTGCCAGGAACTTCTGGTATTAACTGTCAAGAGAATAGCCCTAGTCCAATTCTTTAGTTTTAAAATTTGGCCTATAAGCCAGACCTCAATTTTGATAACACATTTGACCTAAGTTTATGAAAATTTCGAAAGTAATATTTCTGATATTGAGAGCATTGAAGTCAACATTTGACAGCAAACATTTCAATTATTTCCCATTAACAGTCAGTGAATTTGGCTTGTCAAATCCTTTATTACAGCCTATGAGCAGCTTTAAAATTATGAATCCATCAATGTTAGTAATTTTCATCTACTATCAGTATTAGTGATTTTCTTCCTCTTAACCAAGAGCATGTTAGACCATTGTTCAGATCCTAATATGTCAATTTCAGTGTTCAGACAAGGTTTCTTTTTCCATATATTTATCCAGTTTTTCCTCACTTCTTAGTGAAATGACTTTCCTTTCACCAGTGAATTACCATGGCACCTTTATATCAAACCCCAGTTGGCCACATATGTGAGGATCACTTTCCAGACTACATTCTGTTGCTATTTATTTTTCAATCCTTGTGTCAATGCTAGACTGTCTTAATTGCTGTAGCTTTATAGTTTGTCTTGAAGCCTCCAACTTTGCTCTTCTTTTCCAAGATTGTTGTGTCTGTTATAGATCTTTTACATTTCTGTATTAACATTGTGATTTACTTGCCATTTACAAAGAAAAAGAAAAATCCCACTAAGATTTTATCCAGATTGTACTGAATCTATAGATGAATTTATAGACAACTGATATGGTAATGCACTAACATGGTATATATTCATTCATTTAGATTTTTACTTTATTTTTTAAATTTTTTTTGACAGGCAGAGTGGACAGTGAGAGAGACAGACAGAGAGAAAGGTCTTCCTTTTCCGTTGGTTCACCCAACAATGGCCGCTGCGGCCGGTGCGCTGTGGCCGGCACACCACGCTGATCTGAAGCCAGGAGCCAGGTGCATCTCCTGGTCTCCCATGGGGTAGAGGGCCCAAGGACTTGGGCCATCTTCCACTGCACTCCTGGCCACAGCAGAGAGCTGGACTGGAAGAGGAGCAACCGGGACAGAATCCGGCACCCCAACTGGGACTAGAACCTGGTGTGCCGGTGCTGCAGCCGGAGGATTAGCCTATTGAGCCGCGGCACTGGCCTTCATTTAGATTTTTAAATTTACTTAGCATGCTTTTTATTTATATTATAAAGCTTTTTATTTATATTATAAAGCTTTTCCCTACCTCATTGATTTTGTAACTTAAAGGTATGTTGTGAATAATTTTGCATGTGTTGTATTGAAAATAATTTTCTAAATTTAGTTTTCCAGTTGTTTGCTTAGTTCAATTTTGTATTTTGATCTTGCACTTTTCACTTTGCTAAGTTGACTATTAACTTTGAGATATTTGTAGATTCCTTTGTATGTTCTTCAAAAGAAGTTGTAAATCAAACTCATTTCAGCTCTTCAGTTTTTATTTTTATTTTCCATTTTCAATTCCTTGTTTTGACTTGAGGCTTTGGCTACTAGCTCCAACGCAATATTTAGTAGAAGTGGTTAGAATGAATAGCCCTGCCTTCTTCCCAGACTCACAGGAAAATGATTTTTTAAATCACCATTAAGTAAGAGATAGTTGTGCATTTTCATAGATGAATTTGAAAATGACTTCTCCTTTTGTTATTGAAAGAGCTTCTTTCTAGTCCTAGATTTTTGAAAATTTTTTCTGTATGCTTTTGGAAATGTTTTTGTCAACTGTTTTTCTTCCATGTGTTTAGTTGATAATATTCTGTTAATATAAATTTTTATAATAATTGGATTTTGAATGTTAAATAAATCTTATATTACTTGGATGAATCAAACATAATTCTGTGCAGCATGTTTTATATATTACTAAACTCAATCTGATAAGCACTTTATAGATTTGTGACAATGTTAATTATATAATGCTGATTCTTAATTTTTTTGGTATAATGTTTTGCTTTGCTTATAAGACCCTTTTTTGTATATGACAACAGGTTTTAGTATCACAGTTAAGATGGCATCTTAAAATAGGGTAGTAAATGTCCATTCCTTCTCTATTTTCCATAAGGTTATGTAAACTAGCGTTGTTTTCTTTCTTAAATATATGGTAGAATTTTCCAGTGAAATAATTTTGCTTTGGAGTTTTCTTTGGGAGACTTTTAATTATAAATTCATCTTCTCTAAGAATAGACTTTTCTCAATAGGCTAATCCTCCGCCTTGCGGCGCCGGCACACAGGGTTCTAGTCCCGGTCGGGGCGCCGGATTCTGTCCCGGTTGCCCCTCTTCCAGGCCAGCTCTCTGCTGTGGCCCGGGAGTGCAGTGGAGGATGGCCCAAGTGCTTGGGCCCTGCACCCCATGGGAGACCAGGAGAAGCACCTGGCTCCTGCCTTGGGATAGGCGTGGTGCAGTGGGCGCAGTTTGCCAGCTGCGGTGGCCATTGGAGTGTGAACCAACGGCAAAAGGAAGACCTTTCTCTCTGTCTCTCTCTCTCACTGCCCACTATGCCTGTCAAAAAGAAAATAGACTTTTCATTTGTTATAGAATTGGTAAATTGTGTTTTCATTACTTTAATATATATCTGTAGATGAATTTTCATTATGTTCAACTCCATTCATCTGTTGATAAATTATCAATTTTATATGTGTTTGTTAAAGCAGGTCCCTTTATATATTATGAAAAATTCACAATAACATAATGATTTACTTCTATCAAATAGCCTATTTACTTTCATTAATAAGATTTTTTTATAATTCACATGAAAGATTCTAACTCCAATCTGTTTTTCACAATGATCATGACAAATTCTACCTACCTTCTCTACAATTGTCACCATTTTAAGCAGTCTAGATCTTATAAACAATGTTACCACTCAAAATATTTAGTAGTAAAGGGGCTGGTGGTGTAGTGGGTTAAGCTGCCACCCACAATGCCAACATCTCATATGCACAAGGGTTCAAGTCCCAGTTGCTCCACTTCCAATCAAGTTCCCTGCTAATACTCCTTGGAAAGCAGTGGAGGATGGTCCAAGTTTTTGGGCTCCTGCCCCCAGATGGGAGACCCAGAGGAAGCTCCTGATTCTTGACTTCAACCTGGCCCAGCCCTGGCCATTGCTGCCATTTGGGGAGTAAACTAACAGATAGAAGATTCTATCTTTCTCTTTCTCCCTCTCTCTCTATCTTAGTAACTCTGCCTTTCAAATAAAACGTTAGTAGTTTTAATCTATATATCTATATAAATTCATTTTCTCTGATAGGTATTCCATCAATTCTGCAAGGTCAAAATTAGGACTAGCCCCCTGAAAGAAACAGTGGCAGCTCTTTATAATCCAAAACTTTTAGCATCTTCTTAATTCAGGGAACATTTAGGTGTGTGTGTGTGTGTGTTAGTGTGTAAAGGTGTGTAAAGGTTTGAGACAATCATTCATCTACTATGTTTGTATTGCTATATTATTTTTCTTAACTTTTTATGTATTTCATGTATAGATTATCTACATAGATATTACAGATTGAGAGCTCATAGTTCAGTGCTTGTACTTTGTTAAAAATCACAATTCACTTTAACCATATAATTTTTAATACTTTATATTATTACTTTATATTACATTATATTCTAATACTTTATATCATCTTATTACTTTTGTTCACTTCTCTTGAAAATTTGTTTTTAATCCAAATATCTGACTCTGTACCATTGTTTACTTCTTTACATATATATTCTTTCTTTTTTTTAATATTTATTTTTTATTTATTTGAAAGACAGAGTTACAGAGAAAGGTAGAAAGAGAGAGAGGTCTTCCATCCACTGGTTCACTCACCAAAAGGCCACAACAGCCAGAGCTGAGCTGATCCGAAGTCTGGAGCCAGGAGCTTCTTCCAGGTCTCCCACATGGGTGCAGAGACCCAAGGACCTGGGCCATCTTCTACTGCTTCTCCAGGCCATAGCAGAGAGCTGGATTGGAAGTGGAGCAGCCGAGACTTGAACCGGTGCCCACATGGGATGCTGACATTTCAAGCCAGGGCTTTAACCCACTGCACCACAGTGCTGGCCCCTAACATGTATATTCTTTCAATTAGTCTAAAAGTCACATCAGTTTTAAAAAACCCCAAATAATTGTTTTGCTGATTTAGAAATTGCTATAGCTAATTTAATCTTTTGTTTGGATGACTAAGTTTTCATGTCAGTTAAGTTAACCATGCATATACAAATCTCAGAAATTAGAGTTGGCATAGCATAATAGTAACTGTC
Source organism: Lepus europaeus (assembly GCF_033115175.1). NCBI lineage: Eukaryota > Metazoa > Chordata > Mammalia > Lagomorpha > Leporidae > Lepus > Lepus europaeus. The sequence goes on from NC_084829.1 coordinate 120,709,734, forward strand.
TAGTCAAACACTCACTTTGTAGTTGAAAAAAGGAAACAAAAGCAATAAAATTGCTCACTCAAGATCTAAGCTTAATGTGCACTTTTTTGTGAGTTACCTATTGAGAGGTTAAACTAACATGCTTCATTCTTCAATTCTCACTGAAATTACTTCTTTTGCCATCAATTTTTGAAGAAAAAGAATAAAGTAAAAATGTCCAGAGGAAAGAATCATCACGAGGTCTTTCTGCTTATTTTTCTTTATTTATTTCATTAAGTGCTGAATTATGACACTTTCATTTCTCCTGACTCTTTCGATTCCTGTAAATAATGGTGGTCCAAAGTTGTCTTTCAAACACTGACTATGCCCTTTCACCCACCCACATCTAATTATTTTTTCCCTGTCTTATCAAGTTAATAGCGTCTATTGTTATTTTTAGAGGACAAATCATATGAGAAGCAAGATTTTTAAAGTTTCTGGCACAATAGATGATCAGTCCAAATATTTGTACTACATGCTGTCCTTCATGGATGGCTGCTGATGATTATATTGAGGCCAATAAGCAAGGTTTTCTCCAAGGCACAGAGTAAAGGATTCAAAATTTTTGATAGAGACAATTGAATTGGAAAGGATGATGGAATTTATTGTAATTAAGCTGAGTAAATAAGTTGAAATGGGATCCAGATAACATTGTTCTTGTCCTTTACTATCTGTGAGGAGATAGAAATGTATTTTGCAGAAATGACTCAAAAGCATTTTATTAGGAAAAACATTCCTACAGATTATAGAAGTATAAGAAATTATAACCCTTTCTTTACAGTAAAATGTTAAAAAGCTTAATCACTTGCACAGACTGTTAAGATATGTGATTTATTGATAGACATGAGGGAATAAGAGAGAAAAGTGACTAGCCAACATCTGTTTTCCTCAGTTTTGTTTTTGTTTTTTAAAGTGTTTTAGAAAATGTTTGGCAGTAAGTGTTTCCTGATTCACTATGATGAAAGCATCTCAAAGCAAGTGCATCTCAAATGAATAACATCACATTGTGAAAGGATTACTTATGCCTTTTCCAGTAATTCAATATTTTGCCTTAGGTAGTAAATAATACTTTGTTTTTATATTTCAAATCTTTCATACATTTTATTTAACTGTGTATTTTTGTGTTAGTGAAGCAGGAAATAGGTTTTCAAAGGTAAGAGGTGCTTAATTTGAGAATGTATTATCATATAACTTTCATGCTTTTTACATGGAGTTGATATTATAGCTTGTGTGATGAAGGGCTGTAATACTCTGAGCTCTCTGGTGGAGAACTCAAGAATAGTAATATTTGAAAGGACTTCAAGGAAAATTTTATCTATTTAAAGAAATGTTTTACACAACCGATCAAAAAGATAGGGTATGTGTCGAGGAGATTTCACAAATAAGACCAGTGTAAGCAAATAATGAAGGATAGAATTAAAAGGGAGAGAATGATCCTGCGGGGGAAGCAGGACACACAGCAGACTCATAGAATGGCAAATGCCCAAAACAGCACTCCTGCCTCAGAATCAACCCTTGGGACATTCGGATCTGGCTAAAAGGTCCATGAGAGCTCACAGGCATGGAAAGCCATGAAACGGTGGCAAAAAACAATCTAAATGAAAGACCCTGGTGAACAAGACCCCAGCAGAAGGAACAGGCCATCAAGGAGAGAGGCGCCTTTCTCTGAAGGGAGGAAGGAACCTCCACTGTGACATGGCCTTGACTAAGCAAGTTCAGAGTCGGTGAACTCAAGGGACTTCCACAGCCTAGGCAGCTCATGGCAAGAGTCTCGGGTGATTGCTGACATCATAAATAGAGTGCCAATTGTTAAATCAACAACGGGAGTCACTGGGTACATGCTCCCCACATAGGATCTCTGTCCTTAGTATGTTTTACTATGAAACTTTAAAACACTACTAGTGGAACAATACCCTATACCTTGTGCGGTTGTGTGAGTGCAGCCTGTTGAAATCCTTGCTTAGTATATACTAAGTTGATCTTCAGTATATGAAGGTAATTGAAAATGAAACTTGATAAAGGGCGGGATGGGAGAGGGAGAGGGGAGGGCCACGGGAGGGAGGGAGGTTGCGGGGCGGGGGGGAGGGGAGCCACAACAATACAAAAGTTGCACTTTGTAAATTCACATTTATGAAATAAAAAAATAAATAAAAAATAAAGAAATGTTTTAAATTTTATGAATATGGGGCCAGCATATGGCATAGGAGCTTAAGGACCACCTGCCATATCGGCACATGTGTGGCCACTGGTTTGAGTCCGGGCTGCTCCACTTCTGATCCAGCTCCCTGCTGATGTGCCTGGGAGTACAGTGGAAGATGGCCTTGGTGCTTGGGCCCCTGCACCCATGTGAGAGGCTCAGAAAGGGCTTGTAACTCCTGGCTTTGGCCTGGCCCAGCCCTGGCCATTGCAGTCATTTGGGGGAATGAACCAACAGATGGAGGATATCTCTCTCTCTCACACTCCCTCTCTCTGTATTTCTGCCTTTCAAATAAAATGGATAAATCTTTCCAAATGTTTTGTGAATAAGAACATAAATCCAAAAATGGATAAATGATTTACTCATTTTTTTTCCTAAAATTCCTATTGATTACTGGGATTTTCGAATAACCATGATTTCTATAATATTCTGGATTTAAGGCCTATGTTAAGAACTTTTTGACAAACTCCCTACTTTACTACTACAAACTGACATATGTTAAACTCTAATTATGAACTAAACACCTTGCCCTACAACCTTCTTCATTACAAAATGCTATGAGGGATTTTATTATCCCAATTTGGGATATTAGAAAATTAGACTCAGTTCAAAGAATTTGGTCAAAATAATTCAGATATTGAATCATGGACCTGGAATTGAAGCACAGTAGTTTTAATCCAAATTTTATACTATACCTAATTAATAGCTTACTTCAGAGGATGCTAGATATAGCAAATCATAATACAAGTACATAATACATACATGTTTTTGTTTAATCTGATGACATTTAAAACTTAGTTGGATACTGCCATCAATGTATAGCAAAAAATAAAATAAGTGATATTAAAGGACATATGGTGTGGAGCCTGGGCCATAGTAAATGCTCTAGATATATTTGAGTGACTGAATGAAAAGCGTTAAATGATAAGTACTAAGCAGTACAGCTAACTGGTATTTGAGTTCACAAAAGTGAGAAAGAAAAAATATTTTTTGAAAACATAAGCTATCTTTAAAATTATATAATGAGGGGCCAGCGCTGTGGTGCAGCGGGTTAATGTCCTGGCCTGAAGCGCTGGCATCCCATATGGGCGCTGGTTCGAGACCCGGCTGCTCCACTTCCAATCCAGCTCTCTGCTATGGCCTGGAGAAGCAGTAGAAGATGGCCCAAGTCCTTGGGCCCCTGCACCCACGTGGGAGACTCTGAAGAAGGTCCTGGCTCCTGGCTTCAGATTGGCACAGCTCTGGCAGTTGTGGCCTTTTGGGGAGTAAACCAGTAAATGGAAGACCTCTCTCTCTCTCTGCCTCTCCTCTCTGTGTAACTCTGACTTTCAAATAAAATAAATCTTTAAAAAATTATATAATGAAAATATTGACATTGCTTAATTTAACAAAATAACAAGCGTCATACTGAGTCACTTCTATCTCAACATATTATCACTGATAGTGACAAGATGTTTTAACAATGCTGCTATTAGTAATCTATGGACTCAACAATTTATCATACATACTTGAAATCATCTGAAAGTAAGAAGTTTGATTATCTAACATACACAAAATTTTCTGCACACAGTAGGTACAAAATACCACTTATGTATTTGAAATTAAGCTATAAATTTCCCATGTGTAGATTCAAACCACTTTTTAAGATTATTTTTAAAAATAAATGTAAGGGATGAAAATTTCTTACATTGAACCACAGTGCAATGAAACATCGTTTGCAGCAGTCTTATCTATAGAAGATCTGTGCTAAGACCCTCAGTGGATGTCTGAAATTGCTGATAGTATCAAATTCTGCAAACTATATGACTACTGGGCAGGTAGTGAGGCCTGTATGGCTATGTTTGTAAAGGGCAAGATTCACAACCCCAGCTGGCATGGAGCTTGACAGAATGAGAGTTCATCATGCTACCCAGAATGGTGTGCAATTTACAACATGGATTGTTTATTTCTATGATTTTTCATTTAATATTTTTAGTTTGCAGTTAACTTCAAGTGACTAATTGCTTAAGGTGAAATGATAGATAAGGGTGAACACTGTATTTTATTTGCATTTCATAGTTCAAATGTTCTCTGATTTTTCATTAGCTTTCACATTTTTATTAATTTTTTATTCATAAAAGGGAACAAATTTCATTATTTCATATGTACAGTTTTAGGAGCATAATGATACTTCCTACCCTACCTCAGATGTTCCATTCTATTGTGGGATTGTTCCATTGCTTCATTTAATAATATTATAGGTTCCACAATTTTTATTTTTCAAGTCTTAATTTTAGAATAAGTGTTTGTGAAGCAGGCATTGTGGTATAGCAGGTTAAGCTGCTGCCTACGATGCCAGCATCCCATATGGGTGCTAATTCCGAGGACTAACTGCTCCACTTCCAATCCAGCTCACTGCTAATGCACCTGGGAAAGCAACAGATGATGGCCCAAGTGGATGGGCCCCTGCACCTACATGGGAGACCTGGAAGAGTCTCCCTGCTCCCAGCTTCAGCCTGGCCAGCCCTGGCACAGCCTTGGCTACTGCAGCCTTTTGGGGGAGTGGACCACTGCATGGAAGATTTCTCTCTCTCTCTCTGTAATTCTGCCTTCCAAATAATAATAATAATAATAATAATAAATGTTTCTTTTTTTTTCCTTTTATTTGAAAGGCAGAGACAGAGAAACAGTTGCACAGAGTTCTTCCAATCACTGGTTCACTCCTCAAATGCCTTCAACAGCCAGTGCTGCACCAGCCAAAGTCAGGAGAACAGAACTCAGCATAAGTCTCCCATGTGGATGGCATGGCCTCAAGTGATTGAGGTATCATCTGTTGCCTCCCAGCAAGCATATTAGCAGGATCAGAAGCAGAGGAGTTGAGACTCAAACCATGAACCCTGATAGGATATGTAGGCATCTCATGCAGCTACTTCATTACTATGCCAAATACCTGCCCTAGTCTGAGTTTTTTGTTTCCTATTTTTATACTGTATTAAAGCATTTTTTAGAGTTCTATATGGTATTTAAGGACATTTTTAACTGATTAATAGAAAATCTGTTCTGTTCAATATCATACCATATTAATTTTACCATTGTAGCATTTTATATTCTTTAATAATTCCTAAAATTTATTTGCATAGGTTGTTCTTATACAAAATTGTCTTCATACCTAAGAAATTGGTCATATTTTACTATATTAACCATCTTCCAAGCCAGTGTCATATTATTGGTATTATAAAACAGAACTTGAGTAAGGGACAGGGATTATAGTTTCATTGACTTCTTAAGCTTACCTAAATACCTAATAAGGTCTTTAAAAGTAATGCCTTAAGTACTGAGTGAATGTAATTCTTCTAAAGATGTTTTAAGAGCAAACAATTTGTTCTTATTTTGTGAGTCATTTAATATCCTAATGAACACTAACCTCATTTGTGTTATTGCATTCCAATATTTGATATAGATTATTTTCCACCAAAAATTACCTTGTTTGTTTTTCTCTCTTTCTCTTGCCTAATTCTTCCAACTAGGACTTCCAGTGCTAGGTTGAATAGAAGTGGAGAAAGTGGGCCTGCTTGTCTGGTTTCAGATCTTAAAGGAAAGGGTTTGAGCTTCTCCCTATTTAGTACCATATTAGCTGTGGGGTTGTCATAAATGCCAATTATTTTGTTGAGGTACATTCTTTCTATATCTAATTTGTTGAGTGTCTTTATCATGAAGGGATGTTGAATTTTGTCAAATGCTTTTTCTGCATCCATTTAAATTATCACATGTACTTTGTCCTTTATTCTGTATCACATTTATTGCTCTGCATATTTTGAAATATCTTTGCAATTCTGGGATAAATCCCACTTGATCTCAGTGGATGTTCTTTTCAATGTGCTGCTGAATTTGGTTTACTAGTGTTTTGTTGAAGGTTTTCATTTTTGTAGTTGTTGTGTCTTTGTCTGGTTTTGGCATCAGGGTAATGTTGGCTTCACAGAAGGAGTTTAGAAGTATTCCACACCATTTCACTTTTCAGAATAATTTGAGAAGAACTGGTGTCAGCTTTTCTTTAAATTTTTGGATCCTGGACTTTTCTTTGATGGTAGACTTTTTGTTACTTTTTAATGGATTTGATCTTACTAGCCATTATTATTTTGTCAGATTTCCTATTTCTTCATGATTCAAATCTTGGGGATTGTATGTCCAGGAATTTAATCAATTCTTCTAGTTTATCCAATGTATTGGTATATAATAGTGCATAATGGTTTCTTGTGATCTTTTTTGTATTCTGTGATTGTAATATGTCCCTTTTCATTTTTTATTTTGTTTATTTGGATCTTCTCTTATTTTCTTAATTTAGCTAAAAGCTTGTTTTTTTTTTTCCTTCAGAAAACCAACTATTTGTTTCGTTGATCCTTGTATTATTTTTCTTGTCTATATTTTATTTATTTTTGCTTTGTTTTTGTTATTTCTTTCCTTCTACTAATTTTGAGTTGCGTTTGTTCTTGTTGTTCTAGTTGTTTGAGATCCAATGTTATGGTTTTATTTGAGATCATTTAAAATTTTTTTTTTAATTTAAAAAGTATATTTGAGGCCGGCGCTGCGGCTCACTAGGCTAATCCTCCGCCTTGCGGCGCCGGCACACAGGGTTCTAGTCCCGGTCAGGGCACCAATCCTGTCCCGGTAGCACCTCTTCCAGGCCAGCTCTCTGCTTTGGCCAGGGAGTGCAGTGGAGGATGGCCCAAGTGCTTGGGCCCTGCACCCGCATGGGAGACCAGGAGAAGCACCTGGCTCCTGCCTTGGTGTAGGCGTGGTGCAGTGGGCACAGTTCGCCGGCTGCGGTGGCCATTGGAGTGTGAACCAACTGCAAAAGGAAGACCTTTCTCTCTGTCTGTATCTCTCACTGTCCACTCTGCCTGTCAAAAAAAAAAAAGTATATTTGAAAAACACACACACACACACATAGAAAGAGAGAGAGAGAAAGAGAGAGAGAGAGAGAAACAGAGGCAGAGGCAGAGGCAGAGAGTGAGACAGACAGATCTTCTATCTACCAGTTCACTCTTCAGATGGTTCACTCCTCAAATGTCTGTAACAGTTGGGACTGGATCAAGCAGAAGCCAGGAGCTGAAAACTCAGTCTAGTTATCTCATGGTGGTAGCAGGGGCTCAATTACTTAAACTATCACCTGCTACTTCCTAGGGTGCACATTACCTGGAAGCTGAAATCAGAAATTGAACCAGTACTTGAACACAGACATTCTGATATGGGATGTCCCAAACAGTGTTTTAAGCACTGCATCAAATTCTCACCCTGCTTTTTAATTTTTTGATGTAGAATTATTATTATTATTATGCTTTTTAATTTATTTATTTGAAAGTCAGAGAGAGAGAGAAAGAAAGTCTTCCATCTGCTGGTTCCCTCTGCAGATGGCTGCAAAGGCTGAAACTGGACAAAACTGAACCAGGGCCAGGAGCTTCTTCTGTGTCTCCCACATGAGTAGCAGGGGCCCAAATACTTGGGCTATCTTTTGTTGCTTTTTTCCAGGCCATTAGCAGGTTGTTGGCTTGGAAGTGAAGCAACCAGTTCACAAGCTGACACCTATAAGGATGCCAGCATTGCAGGTGGCGGCCTTACTCACTACGCCACAATGTTGGCTACTGATTTAGGATTTTTTTAAGAGATTTATTTTACTTCTTTGAAAGGCAGCATTACATAGAGAGCAAGAAATATATAGAGAGAAGCACATATTCAATCTTCCGGTTCACTCCTCTAATGGCCACAATGACCAATGCTGGTCCAGGCCAAAGCAAGGAGCTTGGAACTCCATCTGGATCTCCCAGGGGCACAAGCCATTATTTGCTACCTTCCCAGATGCATTAGTAGGGAACTGCATGCTGAGCAACCAAGACTCAAACTGGTACCCACAAGGAATGCTGGTGTCTTAGGAAGTGGCTTAACCCCCTGTACCAAAATGCTGGCCTTTATATAAGGAATTAATATACAACATATGTAAGGAATTCAAACAACTCCAATAGCAAGAACACAAATAACTTGGTTGAAAAAATGGGCTGATGTAAATAGACATTTCTTTAAGACATACATATGGCCAATAAGTATAGGAAAAAATATACAACATCTTAGTCAGGGAAATACAAATCTAAACCACAGTGAGATGTCCTACTCCTGTTGCTTGTTTTTCCATGTCTTCTGTCTCACGGTCACTCAAGTAAGCAGATAGGTAAGTATGTAATTCATTGTTCTTTAAAAAAAATACACATCACTCTAGCAGTGATTATTAATTTACACCTACCTGACTGGCAAAAAATTGAGAAAGGCTTTAACCTATATTGCTGGCTGAGACAGTAGTAAAATGTTAGAAAATCACTCTCATTCATTACTTGAGAGATTAATAAATAAACAAAAGTATGCTTATACACATTGTGCATATGTGTATAATTATGTATATAGTGATTAATAAATACATGTATGAATCAATATCTTTAAGTCACAAAATTTCACTCTGGAGAATATGTCACAGAATTACAATGCATCCATATTTAAAACCATGTTACATGGGTGTTAATTGTTGCATGTTTCATATGAAAATGTGATTCATAGGAGCAAAATGCAAAACTCATTGAGGGTAAATAGCATGCCCAACAAGTCAAATGTATTATTATGCATTCAAACAATTATGAATGAATGTTGTTAGAGTATATAAAATAACTCATAAGGATTTCTCATATGCTAATTTGAGTGAGAAAAGTGCAGAAAACAATGAAAACACAGCATTTATAGGGTACAATCATAATCTGCAGTTCATCAACACAATTATTTCTATAAAGCTATTTTGTGGAGTTTTAGAACTTTTGCAGTTGGATAAAATCTGGGGCAAACTCATAATTTCTGCTCGCTATTAGGCAATAAAACATCTTTCAAACATTTTGGCTTTAGAAAGTCCCAGTTTGGTAATTAATATGTCCAGTCAGTGTAATGATTAAAGCCTTCACTCAAAATCAAAGCTTCCCCTCTCCCTCGCTCTGGTCTATATTGAAGGAAAGATTGTCTGCCTGAGTGCATTCTTACCCTTCCTCCTATCATTGAATAACCATGGATTCTGAGTGCCTTAGCTTTAGAAGTGGGGTGATGGAAATTGATGACTCTGATAGGTCTAAGAGTCAAAGGGATCACACAAAGAAGACTAGTGTCTGCTATACTAACTGATAGAATCAAAAAGGGAAAAAACGATCCAACATGGGAAGCGGGATACACAGCAGACTCATAGAATGGCAGATGTCCTAAATAGCACTCTGGCCTCAGAATCAGCCCTTAAGGCATTTGGATCTGGCTCAAGAGCCCATGAGAGTATTGTAGGCATGGAAAGCCAAGACACTCTGAAAAAAAAAAAAAAAAAAAAAAGAAGACCTAAATGAAAGATCTCTGTGAGTGAGATGCCAGTGGAAAGAACGGGGCCATCAAAGAAGGAGGTACCTTTCTCTGAAGGGAGGAGAGAACTTCCCTAAAGGCTTCCATAGCCTTGGCAACTCATAACTAGAGCCTAGGGAGATTACTGATGCCATAAACAAGAGTGTCAAATTGTTAAATCTACTACAGGAGTCACTGTGTACTTATGTCTCACGTGGGATCTGTCCTTAATGTGTTGTCCAATCTGAAGTGATGCTATAACTAGTACTAAAACAGTATTTTTACACTTTGTGTTTTTGTGTGGGTGCAAACTGATGAAATCTTTACTTAGCATATACTGAATCGATCTTCTGTATATAAAGATAATTGAAAATGAAAAAAAAAAAACCAAAAACCCCTGGTGTTAAATTGGAAATTGCATAGAAAATTAATCAATTTTTTAAAAAAATATCATGTAGGATCTCTGTCATTAATGTGCTGTACACTGTTATTTAATGCTATAACTAGTACTCAAACAGTATTTTTTCACTTTGTGTGGCTATGTGGGGGCAAACTGTTGAAATCTTTACTTAATATATACTAAACTGATCTTCTGTATATAAAGAGAATTGAAAATGAATCTTGATGTGAATGGAAGGGGAGAGGGAGCAGGAAAGGGGAGGGTTGTGGGTGGGAGGGAAGTCATGGCGGGGGGGGGGCATTGTAATCCATAAGCTGTACTTTGGAAATTTATATTCATTAAATAAAAGTTAAAAAAAAAAGAAAAAATGGAATTAAATGATAAATTAAATATGGTGTAAAAACAAAAAAAAAGAAATTTCATTATCAAACTTCTACTTTGCATATTCTGTCTAGATAATATAGTAATCATGCCTCAGGCAAAATTAAACAGTGTTACCTTTTAGTGTGCTTTTTGTAAGCCCATTTTACATGTACATTAGTTATTTATTTCTACATAACAATATTCCAAAAGCGTAGCTGCTTAAAACATCACACTATTACTTCACAGTTGCTGTGAATGAGGTGTACTGGGTCTTCTCTTCAGAGCCTCTCCATGCTACAATGAAGAAGTCCACTGGGGAAAGGATGCTCTTGCAAATCTGCACAATTTCTGGAAGCATTCTGTTTCATGTGAGTTGTTGGACTGAAGATAAAAGTTGTTGTTGGCTGGGGCTTGTCCTCAGTTCATGTGGATGTTTCCCACAAACCACTTGCTTCCCCAAAAGCAACAAAGCAAGGAAAAACCTTTCAGCAAGATGGGCATTGCAATCTTACATAACATAAGCACATACATTGAATCATGTGAGCAATTATCTTTGCTTCACTCAATTTATCAGAAGCAAGTCACAGACACCATTCCAATTCAAAGTGAAGGAATTATATAATGATGAGAATATCAAGAGATGGGGCCACAATATGATAAGAAGTGAGCAATAGGGACCACATTTGAGTTTGTTTGCTGCAATATGATAATGAAAAAAACACATTGATGTGTATGTCTGTCGATGTGGTTATATACTCATAAAAGTCTATGACTAAGAAAAAAACCCATGGGCAATGACGCTAGACTTTGAAATGGGTCATCAAAGAAGGAGATATTGCAATACAGTAATCTAACAAGGAAGAAGAAAGTGGGAAAGGGAAACCTAAAAGATGCAAAAATAAAATATATTCATTTAAAAATAAACATGGATATAATCATGTTTGTTCACCTATGTAGACACAGAGATTTGAGCTACATAAATTTGAATCATCTATAAAGAAATTAAATTCAAAATTACTAAGAAAAAGAAAATTCCTCTTACTTTTTCATAAGATTCTTCTTCTAAATTTGGTTAATAGAACTGAAGTGTTACTTTTCTTTGGAGAAAGAATGATAAAAACAAGAGCAGCTGAAGCAAAATTTTCAACAATCAAGCAGCATTTTTATTCCAAAGTTTTATTAAAAATTTTAGGACATTAAACTGTTCCCGTGCATGGATATAATAATCACCTACCCTTCTCAAACACAAAAAATACACACAAATACACACACACACATGAGCAGTCTATGGAACGTTTAGGAAAAATGTGTATTAATCCAAAGATATGCATACATTTAAGCACATTTTTTGCAAAATAAATCTTTTAATTTCATTTATCCTTGAACCTTTTACAATTTCTTTACAAACACACACCCACACACGTTCACCTCCTACACATACTCTATACTAAGAGCCCAGTTTTGCTTTAAATTTAGTTTGCAGGAAAAATGAGTGGAGCTTGTTGAAGTAATTTTCAAGGGTTTAGCAATTGTCCAAAAAATTCTGTGTTCGAACATCTAACAAGAAAATAACAATGAAAATAGTAAACAGATTCCAAAGAATTCAGACTGACCAACATTTGGAGTCAATAAGTACAGAAAAGTGTGCTAGAAATACAATGATTTAGTCACCTAGACACACTAATAATCTAGCTTAACAAAATGGAATATATGTTCATTATTCTAAAGAACACAAGTAGAAACTGGTAGAAATTTTGATAGGAAAAAGATTGAAACAAAGGCAAAAAACAGATGAAAGCCTTAGAGGCTCGCCAGCGCCGTGGCTCAACAGGCTAATCCTCTGCCTAGCAGCGCCGGCACACAGGGTTCTAGTCCCGGTCGGGGCACCGGATTCTGTCCCGGTTGCCCTTCTTCCAGGTCAGCTCTCTGCTATGGCCCAGGAGTGCAGTGGAGGATGGCCCAAGTCCTTGGGCCCTGCACCCCATGGGAGACCAGGAGAAGCACCTGGCTTCTGGCTTCGGATCAGCGCGGTGCGCCAGTTGCAGCACGCTGGCCGCGGCGGCTGTTGGAGGGTGAACCAACGGCAAAGGAAGACCTTTCTCTCTGTCTCTCTCTCTCACTGTCCACTCTGCCTGTCCAAAAAAAAAAAAAAAAAAAAAAAAAAAAGCCTTAGAGGCTCATTGAATTGATAGAACTGGAGCAAAATTCAGTATTTGTCAATTTCTCATGGAATCTATTGGTTTTCAGGTTGTCTTCCTGCTTTTCCATTTTTCTTCTTTCTGCTGTTTCTATTTTTCCTTTCTCTATTTCCCTATTTTTTAATCTTCATCCTTTCTTTAAAAAGATTCACTTATTTTTTTAAAAGGCAGAATGACAGAGAGAGAAAGACACACACAGAGAGTTATTTTTCATTCGCTTGTTCACTTCCTAATTGGTCTCAATGGGTAGGAGTGGGCCAAGCTGAAGCCAGAAGTCAGGAGCTCCATCCTAGTCTCTCACATGGGTGGAAGGGGCCAGATACTTAGGCACATTAGCAGGAACCTTGATCAGAAGTAGAGCATCAAGGTTTTGAACCAGCACACTGATATAGGATGCTAACATCACAAATGGTGGCTTAACCCACTATGCCAAAACACCAGCTCTTTTAGATCCAATTTCATCCTCATCCTTTTTTTAATCCCACCTGTTTTTGCTCCCTGATGGAGCTGATCACATCTCAGTTCTCCCCCTCTATAAGGACATATTTACATTATTGTGTTTGCATTACTCTCATAATTAGTTGTTACTCCGTTACCTTCAGCAAAGCAGGAGCTTCCTGTCATTCCTTGTTATCAATTACATATAGTGTATTTATATGTACATTTGGCTATGTCTACATACATTGGTATACATGTAAGTGAATGAGTAAGTCTTTAACTTATCGTTATAATGTGTCCATTCTTTACATTTTCATTCACATTCTATCCTCTCTTTACCACTTTCTGTTTTGCAGGGCCTAAACATTTTATAGCTAGAAAGAACCTTAGAAACGAAGCATACAGTATTTCTAGCAATGTATTCTATGACCTTTTTTACATTCTAGGTTCTAGAGCACTCATTAAAAATAAATATTCCTGAATGTCAGCTCAGATCTACTGAATTAGAATCATTTGGATAAGGGTAAGGACCTATCCTTGTGGACAGTCTCCTGAGTTATTCTTATGCAAACTAACGCTAGAAATTTACTGCAACACAATCCTGCAATTCAGATATGTAACAAAAATGAGTCAGCTTGAAATCCTCAGGATTTTGGAAGTCATTTAAGAGTCACATTGGTAATATCCAAAATTTGACAAAAGTCAGTGTATTCCTTGATTTCTTACTTTCAGGATTTGTGTGGCCTAAGTGCCAATAAATGTATCCCAGAGAATGTGATAATTATAATCATTTAGACTATCATGGTGAAATTGACTTATGTTGAATGTCTATGAATTGGCATGGGAAACTAATCAGTACAGTGTAGATGAGAAACATTTACGGCCATTCAGTAATCATTTTGGAGCTCAAGCAGTAAGAATATATCCATTCTACACTGTTAGGTTATACAGTTCATCCAAGTACAGTTTCCAAGTAGTTTATCTCACAGGACATTCTAATCATTTCCATTGGGCGTATTTGTCTGCTGGTGACTGCAAGCAGCAGCAGGACAAGAGTACTATTACATTACTTATACAACTAAGAAGTCACAGATTTCTTCCAACATGCTGCCTTTTCAGTTGCATTTAAAAGACTTCAGTAATTCACTTTTTCTAGGAAAGAGCCTAACTGTACTTAGAATGAAATCCACATAAGAACTGTGATATTCTCCTATCTGTGTTTAATGTTCATATTTTTTCTCTCTCTCTTAATCCCTCCTCTCTTTTATACATTATCCCTCTCCTTTTCTTCCTCCTTTTCTCCTCTCTTCCTCCCTCTTTTCTCTCTGACACAGATACACATAATTGAGAAGAAAAAATGAATTAATATCACTCTCAAATTGTTAACAAAACTCAGATGTGTTTCTAATTTAAGATCCAATTACAGTCCCATTTTTAGTTTTTCCACACACAGCTGCATACCATGTTATTCAGAATTTTCCCTTTACCAAAGATACTGTTAAACATTGATTTTTAAAAAATGAGGACAATGTACTTTTTTTCTTGAATATTTTCTTTATGATAACAAATAATCCTTTCCTTACTCCTAGTAAGAATTCCAAAGTATTACTCCTCAAGATGTTACTACTTAAGGGCACAAATAGAACTGAAAAGCCTGAAATGCATTCCTCCCTGTCACTTAGAGGTTCCACACCAAGGCTTTTAAACCATGTACACAGGCTTTATTTTTGTACTGAATATCTTCCTCCATGACACTGCTACTCACCATTGTAGGCTGGCTATTATGTTCTCTCCCATCAGTTCTCCAAATTACGGAGACAACTTGAAGAAATTTTGAGTAGCATCTTCAAGTCAGTAACTTTCTGACAGAACGGATACCCATCAATTTTTCAGTTGAAGAATAGTGGAATAAGCAGGGAGAATGAGGAGCAGCTCCACCTAGTCTGGTCCAGGTTAAAATGGGTTTTGCAGAATACCAGAATGAATGTATGGGTTGGACATTTGGCACAGAGTTAAGATGCCACTTAGGACACTCATGTACCATATCAGAGTGCCCGGGTTCATTTCAAGTCCTGACTTGCTCCCAATTCCTACTTCCTGCTACTGTGCACACTGAGAGGCAGCAAGGGGTGGCTCACGTACTGTACTGATTGGGTTGAGTGACTAGGCCATGATGAGGATGAGTATAGAATCCGATGGTCATGATGAGCATGCTTTCCTGTCAGTGATTTCTTGCAAGATTTTTTTCCATCTGTCAATCTTTTGGTTCCTCCAGTATGAGCCTTTATAGTATGGTGACATTGATATGAACTATGCACGTTCACTAAACAGAGGAAACATTTTAAATGGGAATCTGATATTTGTTAAATGCTGTAATAAAATAATCTGAAAGTCAATAATAAGGCTTGATCTTAAAGAATAGCTTGGACAATAATATCCTTTTTAAAACACATGGCTTAATTTATATGCTGATATGCTGAAATAAATTTCTATAAAGCCATGAAAAAACCTGATTAGTATTCCTATTTTCTTTTAGTCCCTTCTATGCCAATCTTTGGGTTATTGTTTCCTGATCAATAGGAACAATATTCTAAAATTTGTAAGGTAGTGTTATTTTCTCCATTATATAGGTGAGAAAAACTTTAAGAAGAATTTGTGAACTCTTTGTGAACATGATGGAATGTGTGAAAAAAAGCCACTTATTAAACCTTCCCATAAGGTCTCTAGAACCTGTGAGATAGGGATCGGAACACTCACCACTCAGAGCTGTTGAGAAAGTCAAATGAAACAACATATGTGAAGATCTCAGCATAGTGCTAGGCCATTGTTGGCATTTATATGAAGCCACTGTCATAACAAAATCATAGATTTCCTATCATTTTTATTTTTATACATGGATGGGGAACAGTGTTCTGAGAATTTGATCATAGCTTGATGACAGCTGTCAGATTTTCTTTGCATGAGGTGCTAAAGAAATTTTATAAATGAAACTGTTGGGTGAGCCTTTATTCCAGGCATGGATCATTGATCATCTTTTGCACAGTGCGCTCTGATAGACTTCACTTGAGCAAGACTTCCTGGACCAGGGCTAAGAATTCCCGAGGTCTGATATGAAATGCATTTTAACATGAAAGTGTGTACTTTCAGATTGCTGGCACACTGGCATCCCCCACTTGTGTGTTCAGGAGTGTAAGTCACTTGACTCCAGCATTCACTGGGCCAGGCTACAGGGTGTGTCCTCTATATTTAAGAGTATTTTACATTTGCTGGTCTTTTAATATAAAGAATCCAAGGAATGAAATGAAGCAATAAATATGAAAGCACTACTAATCCTTTGAGGAGATGATATAATTCCAAAGGAGTGTTATGTTGTCTTTAATGACAGATTTTGGATAGTGCTGGGTCAGCAAGTGCAAAATTACTACATTCACTTCACATAAACATGGAGGAAAATGTGTTTCCAACCACCAATTATTATTTGATTCATTTTTCAGGATGGTTACAATAGTTCCATAAACAGTATATACTATGTCCATAAAAATAGGGTAATATGGGTAACAACACAGGAAACTTTTGATTAGTTTTTACCGAAAGAGTCATAATTTTTTCCAAACAAAAGCAGAAACACTTCAAATTCCCTCTTTTTTTTTTTTAAAAGACAGATTTGCTGAAAATAGACATTAGAGACAGAAAGAAGAAAAAGGCTTTGATGAACAGAGTGAAGACAGAAAAAGCACTTTTACATAGAAATAAAAAAGCACTAAAATTGCAAAATAATACTCAACTTGGCAACAGGAAAATAAATGTGTTTTAAATTTGGCCCTGGGAGATTTCTGTGGTAACATCCACAAAGAAAGACTGAGTAAGGAGCCATCTCCATTTACATCCTCCTTGATGGGAACTGTAATTTGTGCTGCCTTTAGATGTGAGGGAAGATTTAGGCCCTTCGTCTTCAGAAGAGATTTTAAAGCAAAACACTAAGCAGGTGTACAAGGGATTTTGGATGACTAAAAATGTAATAATTTTTCATTTAAGCCAAATAACAGCATATATCTGGGTTGCCTAGCACTGTAAGTGTTTATCTTGAATATGAAAATTAACCAATTTTTCTGGAAGTAGAATAAACAGGAAGAATGAAGAGCAGCTCCATCTAGCCTGGTCCAGGTTAAAATGCGTTTTGAAGAATACCAGAATGAATGCACGGGTTGGGCATTTGGCACAGAGTTAAGATGCCACTTGGGACACTCATGTCCCATACAGAATGCCTGTGTTCAAGTCCTGACTTGCTCCCAATTCCCACTTCCTGATACTGTGCCCACTAAGAGGCAGCAGGTGATGGCTCAAGTACTTGGATTCCTGATACCCGTGTGCTGGACATAAACTGATTTGGGGCTCCTGGCTTAAGCCTTACCCAGCCATGGCTTTTTGAGCATTTGGAGAGTGAACTAGAAGATGAAAGAAACTTGTCTGTCTGTTTCCCAAGGTATCTCCGCTTTTCAAATGAGTAAAAATTTCTTTAAAAAAGCATGAATGATGACAATTCTTTTTGAGTTGACTCTTGATAGTATAATAGAGCTATTTTTGAAAATATTCTTACTCAGGAATAAGACACACAAAGATGGATTCACAAGGCTGGAACTGAGGATTCATTAGTATTAATAATTGGTTGTCTCCAGAGATGTTACAGGCAATCTGATTACCTGAAATAAGCAAGCACTACATTGCCATGTGGATTTTGTCTTCTTTTTTTTTAATTTTATATATTTTTTTAAGTTTTATTTGTTTGAAAGTCATAGTTACAGAGAGTGGGAGGGACAGAGAGAGGTCTATTGGTTCAAGCCCCAAATGGTCACAATGGCTGTGGTTGGGCAAGGTCAAAGCCAGGAGCCAGGAGCTTATTCTTGACCTACCATGTGGGTGCAGGGGATGAAGTACTTGAACCCTCTTTTGCTTCCCCAGATGCATTAGTCTAGAGCTGTATTGGGAAGTGGACCAGCTGGAACTTGAGCCCCATACATATGGGATGCCAGTGCTGCAGGTGGTGGCTTAACCTGCTATGCCACAACACCAGCCCTGCCATGTGGATTTATATGAGGAAGCTTAAATGTTAAACATTGTATCATTCCAACAAATTCAATACCTTTTGGGAACAAGTTGAGAGGTTCTCATCTAATTCAAAATTAGTAGAAAGTGCAGCAGTGCTGAGTGAACAGAGTGACCTTGAAATGAAAATAACTTTGTTTCTAAGTACCCAGAGATGATAAATTTGAGGCTTAACATCCTCATGCAGTTTATAGAAAATCAAGACCTTAGATGTGTACATATAGTCAAGAGACCTAACTGGATATTTTTCCTGAAATCTGTTTTTTTCCTCACAGAAACTGTACACATGACTTACAGACTGTTTCCTGAAATGTTCTTTTCCTTCTATAATCTAAATGAAATAAATTTCCATTTATGTATTGATGGGCAAATTTTAAATAAATTTCTTGAAGAAAGACTGCATTTCCATCTTCATATTCATGCACCATGGGCTCAGAGTAGTTATAGAATTTTTAAAGAAAGGCTATGAACTAGATCTTCATGAAAATGAACTTATAAACTCAGCATTCAACTAGGCCACTTAATAAAAATTTGTTAATTAGAATTGATATAAAACACATCACATATTGTATACATTATACACATAATATGTAGATCATATTATATGGATACATAAAAACTGAAAAGATAGAATTAAAAGTATGTTATTTTGTTGCAAAATATTTTTTTGAAATCCATAGTTTCTTATGATATATATTTTCCAGGCTTTCTGAAAAAAAATTTTCCATCAAAACCTTTTTTTTGCACCAGAATAAACTCATAGGTTTAGTTTCTTTTTAAAAAGTTTTTATTTAATGAATGCATTTTTCATAGGTACAACTTTAGGAATATAGTGGTTCTTTCCCCAATACCCATCCCACCTCCCTGTCCCTTTCCCATTCCCTTCTTCATTATGGTTCATTTTTAGTTTTATTTTAAATACAGAGGACCAATTCCATGTTAACACAGATTTCAATAGTTTGCACACACACACAGACACACACAACATATAGAGTATAGTTTGGGAACAAAATTTGTAGTTGATTCTCATAGTATAACTCATTAGGGAGGGGGGTCCTATATGGGGAGTAAGCGCACAGTGACTTCTGCTGTTCTTTTAACAATTAACATTCTTATTTATGACATCAGTGATCACCCGAGGCTCATGCCATGGGCTGCCAAACTATGGAAGCCTGTTGTGACCATAGACTCCATCGGTATTTGGACACAGCCATAAGCAAAGTGGATGTTCTCTCCTTCCTTCAGAGAAGAGTACATCCTTCTTTGATGGCCCTTTCTTTCCACTGAGGTCTCACAGAGATCCTCTGTGTAGGATATTTTTTTGCCACAGAGTATTAGCTTTCCATGCCTGAAATGCTCTCACAGGCTTTTCAGCCAGACCAGGAAGACTTAAGGGGTTGATTCTGAGGTCAGAGTGTTATTTACAGCGAATGACATTCTAAGAGTCTGCTGCTCACATGTTTAATTTCATTTTCATACTAACTTTTTAGTTCTCCTCATTTACACACACAGGATGTGAACATAATATGTGTGCATATATATATATATTAAGATTTATTTATTTATTTGAAAGGCAGACTTATACAGAGAGAGAAAGAGAAGGCAGAGAGAGAGAGAGAGAGAGAGAGATGTCTTCTTTCTGCTGGTTCACTCCCCAATTGGCCTCAATGGTTGGAGCTTTGCTGATCCAAAGCTAGGAGCCATGAGTTTCTTCCAGGTCTCCCACGTGGGTACAGGGGCCCAAGGACTTGGGCCATCTTCTATTGCTTTCCCAGGCCATAGCAGAGAGCTGGATTGGAAGTGGAGCAGCCAGGTCTCAAACCGGCCCATATGGATGCCAGCACTGCAGGAAGCAGCTTTACCCACTATACCACGGCACTGGCCCCGGTATATGTATTTATTACCACCTAGTTATCAATGATCGCTCCACAGCCTGTATGACACACTGTTGGTAAGGAGTCTGTATCACACTGACAAGGACTCTAGGGGCTCCTGGAAAAGAAAGAAAAACATAGGAAAGAAAAAACTCCTAACTCTCCATGATCCTTGAGGGAGCAGGAGTTGGGAGAAAAACATGCAATATGATCATCAAATGCTGCTGAGCCTGCTGAAAAGATTTGACTGAGCACTCTGAACACTTCTGTCCAAGACAGGCTACCATAACCTCAGTTTTCTGATTGGTTCACATAGCATGCCTCATTAGCATACACATTTACCAAACAGGGAGAACTCTCTGCTTTAGAAACATATAAAAGTCTGAGCCAGGCAGGCTTGAGAAGCAGCCCAGCTCAGTCAGCCCTCTAGGGCATTTGGTCCCTTGGGGAAGGCCCTCCTAGTTGCTGCTGCTGGAGAGCTTTACTTACTCCTTTCTTGTCTGTGTGATACATTCTTTGTGATCAAGAGACAACGAACCTAGAACAGAAGAGAAGCAGCAACCCAGAAAGCGGCAGCACTCCTCAACAGAATCAGCAGAGAAGAGAAGCTGTAATCCAGGTAGTGGTGGCAGTAGATGAACCTGACAGGGAAGAGAAACTGTGATTCAGCAGAGAGGAGACAGCTGTAGCACGGAAAGCCACAGTACAAATCTATAACATGGAGAGCTGTCAAGTGAGAGCTGTGCTGCTCTGGAAGAATCTGGCAAGAAGAATCTGCCACATCTTCCTGAGAAAAGACCTTGTAACACTGTCTGCCTAACTGGCAACATATCTGGGGGCCCATCCAGGATTGTAGGAGAGCTGAGTGAAGACAGGCTAAAACACTCTTACTAATCCCTGCTTTGCTGATTGCTTGTTATTCTGGCCTCCTGATTGGTTAAATCTGTACTCACTTTTCAGAAAGGGGCCAACCAGAGAGAGCCACTTTTTGTATAAAAGAACTAGCACTGGCAAGACTGAGATTATCCTCATCATCCCACAACACTACTTCATCTTGTGTTCCTATTCCTCTTCTTGGATATATTTTCTCTCTTCCTAAGCATGGTAGCTCTGAAGTCTTCAAGGGCATAATTGATGTCTTATAAACGTGTGAAATTTTAGTGATGGTATGCATTTGTAGGCAAGAAAATACCTTAGTCTGTCAAAATAGATACACTGTATGCACTTTTCAGTAATTGTGAGGCAGTATGGTTTAGCTGAACTTTATAAAGGAATTTGGATATGTCAAAATGTATTTCCACATTTAAAAGGACGGTAAAAACTTTTCGCCACTGAGTATCTTCACCAAATTGCTCTATTGTTTCCATTAACCCCTTTTACTCACTGAGAGCATGGGCTAGCATGGGTATTCTCACATGACTGTGACCTGGTTTTTAAATCTGAGGAAAGAATTGATATTTACATTAAGAGTTGGGATGGGGGTGGGTGTTTTGGCACAGAGGATTATACCACTGCTTGTGATACCTCCACTCCATAGTAGAGTGCCGATTTGAGTCCCAGCTGCTCCTCTTCCATGTCAGCTACTACATCGCAAGGGACAGAAGATGATGCCTCAAGTGCTTGGGCCACTGCTAGTTCACACTGGAGAGACACAGATGAGGTTCTGGGTTCCTGTATTTGAACTGGTCCAATCCTGGTTGTTCTGGCATTTGAGGAGTGAACCATCTGATACAAGATCTCTCTGTGTGTGTGTATGTGTGTGTGCATATGTGTCTGTCTTTAAAGTATATAAAAGTCAATGAATAAACTTTTTTAAGAAAATGTTTATTTTTTTAAACATTTACTTATTTATGTGAAGTCAGAGAGAGAGAGAGAGAGCGTCTTCCATACATTAGTTCGCTCCCTAAATGGCCACAATGATCAGGGCTGGGCCAGGCCCAAGCCATGAGCATGAAACTTCTTCCAGGTCTCCCATATGGATGCAAGGGCCCAAGCACTTGAGCCATCCTCCGCTGCTTTCCCTGGCACATTAGCAGGGAACTGAATAGGAAGTGGAACAGCTGGGATTGGAACCGGTGCCCATATGGGATGCTTGTGCTGCAAGCAGCGACTTTACCTGCTACATTACAGCATTGGCCCTTGAATATTGATGTCTGACCTTGGCTTTTCAATATCTCAAGAAATTTTAAACTAGTATATGCACTATCAGGAAATCCAACTTTTGGGGGCTAGCATTGTGGCCCAGTGGGCAAAGCCTCCACCTGCAATGCCAACATCCCATATAGATACCAGTTTGTATCCCAGCTGGCTCCAGTTCCCATTCAGGTCCTTGCTAATGGCCTGGGATAAGCAGCAGATGATGGACCCCTGCACCATTTAGTTGACCTGGAAGAAGCTCCTGGCTGGTGCCTTCAGATTGGCCCAGCTCCTGCCATTGCAGCCATTTGGAAAGTGAACCAGTGAATGAAAGACCTTTCTCTCTGGGGAACACATTAATCAAAACAGATATTTTAGCACTATTATAGTATCAGTAGCGAAAAACAAAATGAATTTCCTTGGTTTTCCAAAGAGCTACTCTGTGAAAGAGTCACACTCTTATAGCTTGTCAGTATTCATCTCATAAAAGCCAACTAAAAATCTAAAGTGGGAGGAATTATTGTAAAGCATCTATTCATTTGAGCTATACACACACACACACACATTATTGCTATGAACAACAAAAGCAAAAATTTAAAACTTCTCTTCCATAAATGGCTAAGGGGAAACAAGGACATGATTCTCTGATGATAAACACTTAAGAATTGTCTTTTAAATAAAAATCTGAGAGGAATTTCTGAAATCATTTAAATCCTGATGAATTAGTATCATCTTGTTCTAAAAATTTGTCACTTGGTGTTAATTGTTTTTAGTACTTAGAGACTCGTCCATTACTTTATTCACTGGGGAAGAAGATGAACCTTTGTGTCAAGTCTCAATGCTGACTAAAGTTTCCTGCTAACGCAGATTCTGGGGGATGGTAGTAATGGTTCACATCATGGGTCTCTGTGATCCAGATGGGAGCTCTGGATTGAGTTCTGGGATTTCAGTTTTGTTTTCCAGTCTGGCTCCCTCTATTTGGGAGAAGGAACCAGCAGAAAAGAGCTCCCTCTTTCAATCTTTCTCTCTCTGCCCTATAAATAAATAAATGAACAGAAGAAGGAAAAAAAAAAAGTCTTGATTTCTTAGAAAGGGCTATATGAAATTTCATGTGAAATATTTTAATAATAGATAGCATGAATTGAATGCCTGAGATTTATATATGCTATATTACAACAATATTGCAGGTTAGATACTTATTACATCATTGGTAGTGAAGGAAAATACAGTTCAGGGAGGATGAGAATATGGCCAAGGTTATCACAAAACTTGTAGAGGCCACAGCTAGATTTGGACATAGACCTGTTTGATTACAGAGCCTGTGATTCTTCCATTTCACTATATTACCATTTGTTCATTCAAACTATTTATGTGGAATGAAAATATAACATATTAGGACCTTAACAAAGTATAGAATACCATACTAAAAGACAGGAAGAATTCTTTTCTTGTGTGCTCTAAGAAGTCAACATATTGATTTTCACTGAACACCTAAAATGTATGAGGAATTGTTGAAATATGAAAAATGTAACAGAAATCTGTATACTTCAGTTGGTTATTAGCTATTTATAGTTATAAATATAACTATAAACATAAATTGTATATGTAAAGAGAACTATATACAAGCCACCATTTCAGTGGTAAATGGATGTTACAAACAATAAGCACGGGCCAGTGCTGTGGTGCAGTAGGTTAATCCTTGCGGCGCCAGCATCCCATATGGGCACCCGTTCTAGTCTGGGCTGTTCCTCTTCTGATCCAGCTCTCTGCTATGGCCTGGGAGAAGCAGTAGAAGATGGCCCAAGTGCTTGGGCCCCTGCACCACCTGGGAGACCCAGAAGAAGCCCTTGGCTCCTGGTTTCAGATAGGCCCAGCTCAGCCAATACAGCCATTTTGGGAGTGAACCATCAATGGAAGACCTTTCTCTCTGTCTCTTGCTCTCACTGTCTCTAACTCTACCTCTCAAATAAATAAATGAATAAAAATATTTTTAAAAATAAAATAATCATAATAAATAATGTATTCAGTGGAGGAACCACTGTGGTTTGGAGAAGTTGGGAAGACTTCCAGGAAGATACAGGTAGATTACGAAGTACTGTGGGGACCCAGAATGATAGGAGTAAGGAAGTTATTACAGGCAAAAGTGAAAATTGGAAGCAATGATAAGAATTACTAAAAAGCATCCTCCCTTGTGTGAAAGAATATGAAAAAATATCCCCAGTCACATATGATTTCAATATGGCTATGCAGGAAGTTTATACAGGAGAGAAGGGCATTGAACTGGAACAGTAAGTTGGAAGCATATTGTGAAGGGTCTTGAATGCTAGAATAGGAGTTAAGACTCCTGGGGAACTTTGAAGGCTAAACTAAGGAATAGAAATTTGCAATAAAATCCATTTGGGAACTCATTATACATTCCTGAGTATGAGAGTACAGATATGAAAAGTTTATTGTATTGACTCTGGCTCTCACTCACTGCTTGAACTAAATGCTAACACTATACAAGGATCTTTCCAAATGAATGCCTGCCATTCCCATCTTTTGCCAAATCACATCTCAGAGTCCCTTCACTTTAATCAAGCTGCTACCACTTTTTGCACACATCTGGTTCAGCACTATTTCTGGGTATTTTTTGCTAAGGTTACTGTTCTGCCTGGAAGGCCTTCATTCCTCAGCTGTATGACCTGAGCATACTTCCTCCAAGATCTTGCTGAAGGCTCCTATTCTAAATGATTTCCCAGACCGACTTCTCTGAGACCACCCCCAGCTTTGTATTCCTTGGCACTTGCAGAAAGGTGAAAGGTATGTTATCATGGCCTTGCTAATGTTGTCTATTTGCTGTCTATGTGTCGTCCTTGGCATCAAAGACCTTGTCTCCAAGTTCTTTAATACCCTTCAATGTCATTAGTGTAATACTTTGAAAATACAAATATCTTTAACTCAACTTTGTTCCTCTGAACTAGGTTGCTTTTGGTTTGAGGGTAACAATAGCTAACAATAATGTATCAAATTGAATAATCATTAATATATATTTTTTGGAGTTGATCATAAAATAAGACAAACATTTTTTACATCTGAAATTTCATTGTGGTTTGACGAAAACCCATTTTTTTGTGATGAACCCTATCTTAATTGGAAAGTCTAGTGGAAACTTCATTTATTTTTATCAGAGAATTTTGTAACTCCTACAATTTATCTCCTTTCTGTTAAAGATAAACAAAAATGTTATGCATTCTTTGTTATTTGTAGCCTCTTTCGAAAGAAGATAGTTATCAAGCCTAGGTGTTTTAGGGATCATTTTTCCTGATATCCTATTAAATTAATGATTGCACCCTACAAAATGTGGAAGCTCAGTATCCCTAAACCTCCCTTTCCAAGTGCAAGCTTCACTCTAATGAAAATACAGTTGTCCTTCAAATAAATATAGAAAAATAGCATTCGAGTTGATCTACATGCTCACAGCCTCTCCTCTTGCCAATATTGTTCTGTTGTTCCTTCATTAATACTTCCTTTTAGTATATTTATGAATAAGTTAATGGGGTTTTCAAATTTTTAAAATAAAGTATATTAAAGTAGAAATCTCCATTTTGTGTCAGATTGATTTGGTCTGTACTTGGAACATGTTAATACTGGTTTTTCTACATGAAAAGACATTTGCACTTACTTAACTCCATACAGCACTTTTATCCTCAGTATGTTTACAAATATTTTTATTTCACTTTTATAATATCATAAAATTTTAGAATGTGAAAGAATCTCTGACATAATCTCACTTTAAAGAACTAAGAGAAACTAAGATTCTTCTCCAGAAAGATGTGACCAGTTAACTTAAGAACTGAAAGTGGCATTTTTTTTTTAATTTAAAACACAGAGACACACAGGTATACATGTGGGTCCTTTTAAACTTGTACTATGATCCAGATTACTATGGCTCTGGGTTTGCAAAATGTTAATGACATACTCAGTTCTATAAATTTACAGGAATTGATGCGGTGGGAAGTAATCCACCTAGAGCTTATAAAGTTAAAAGCAAGAAAAAGGTTAAAAGAGTGCTTCTTTAGTGAGAAAAATTAGCAAATGGAAAGGACTGTTCCTGTTCTCTTTAGCTATCATTATCTCTTGGAAGTTGCCATCTTTAATTTGGATTCCTACCCAGCTTCATTTCATCTCCCTTTCTCTCTCTCATTCATTCTTTCTGTCCATCTTTCTCTCTGCTTTTCAAATAAAAGGGAGATAACTATTTGAAAAGAAAGATCTTGGAGATATATGCACTCTCATTTTTATGTAAAAAGAATTCTAGGGTGTCTTCTCAGTATGAAAAAAGTCTAGATGCTTGGGTTGTAGCCCTCAATCCAACATTAATCAGATGACAGTGATAGAAATTCTCAACTCTTAGAAACGTGCCAGGGGATTCCAATACAATCCCATCAAGGTGGCATATACCAATGCCATCTTACTAGTCCAAGTGATCATCTTCAGTTCACAATTGATTACACTGATAGGTCTAAGAGTCAAAGGGATCACACAAACAAGAGTAGTGTCTGCTAATACTAACTGATAGAACCAAAAAGGGAGAGAACGATCCAACATGGGAAGTGGGAGACACAGCAGACTCATAGAATGGCAGATGTCCTGGGAGAGCGGCAAGATGGCGGAACAGGAAGGGAGCACATTCATAGTTCAGCAAGACACATGTTAATAAAAGTGGAGATACTGCAGGGTCAAGGAAGAGTAGGGGAAGAAACAGCAGAGGAAACTCTTCCGGAACTAGTGATTCACAGTGGACCTGCGTGGAGAGCGTGGGAGCCCAAGTTCGGGACACCAGCGGCAGACTCAACGCACCAGCGCTGGAACGCGAGGTGAGCCGAACCTCAATAGCCCGAGACACCAGCGGGCAAGCGGAAAGAGGAGGCTAGAGGGAACGAGGCTTGAAACTCCGTGGGGAAAAGTTCACCAGGCTAACTAGAAGAGAGAGAGGAAAAAAAGAAAAAGTGACTGATACGGACACAAGTTTCTCTCTCTCCACTCACCCCTCAAAGGCGAGCAAGGAAAAGAGCAGGCTCCATTTTGGACATACGTCATAAGCAGGGCGACCTCAGGTCTGCACCGGCCCTGAGCCTAGCAGAAAAACCTGACTCTGAGGGGAGAGGTGAAATAACAGGAGATTAGGATCTAACTTGGCAACCCAGTGGGAGACTGCAGGAGAATTGGAGCCCACACCGAGGGCAGCAGAGATTCCCTGTGTGGTCCTTGGGAAAGAGCTTCCGATCTCTGGCTCCTGTGGGTATATTATTTGCCTGCTAACTACCTCCAATTACGTTCAGCTGTGCGGAATTACTTCCCTTTTGAATCAAAAAAAAAAAAAAAAGAAAGAAAGAAAGAGAGATTTACCATGCTGTCATCTATGACACACCCTCAACCCTGAGGAACCAAACACAGCTCTCAGGCCACACCCATCTCAAGCCTCTAAGGCTCCAATGAAAGCAGACAGTCCACTTAATCTAGAGCCATAGTGTAACAAGAAAAAACACCACAGTGAAGAAATCAAATATCTCCAACATGCCATACAACAAACGCAAAAACCGAGGTAACAAGAACAAAAAAGACACTATGACACCCCCAAATGAAAAAGACACCCCAATTCAAGATTAAGAAGATGATGAGATAGAAGAAATGCAAGAAGCAGATCTCAAAAAATTGATAAGAACATTAAGAAGTTCTCAAAAACAAATTCTTGAACTACAGAAATCCTTAATGGACAAGATAGCAAATCTCTCTCGTGAAAATGAAATATTAAGGAGGAATCAAAATGAAATGAAACAACTAGTAGAACAAGAAACTGTGATAGTGACGAGAAATCATAATGAAATGAAGAATTCAATAGATCAAATGACAAACACATTAGAGAGCCTTAAAAACAGAATGGGCGAAGCAGAAGAGAGAATATCAGACTTAGAAGACAGAGAACAGGAAAGGAAACAGGCAAACCAAAGAAAAGAAGAAGAAATTAGAAATCTAAAAAAGATTGTCGGGAATCTACAGGATACTATTAAAAAACCCAACATTCGGGTTCTAGGAGTTCCTGAAGGCATGGAGAGGAAGAAAGGATTAGAAGGCATTTTCAGTGAGATACTAGCAGAAAATTTCCCAGGTTTGGAGAAGGACAGAGACATCTTAGTACAGGAAGCTTATAGAACCCCTAATAAACATGACCAAAAGAGATCCTCACCACGACACGTTGCAATCAAACTCACCACAGTGAAACATAAAGAAAAGATCCTAAAAGGTGCAAGAGAGAAACTTCAGATTACTCTTAGAGGATCTCCAATTAGACTCACAGCAGACTTCTCATCAGAAACCCTACAAGCTAGAAGGGAATGGCGAGACATAGCCCAGGTACTAAGAGAGAAAAACTGCCAGCCCAGAATACTATATCCTGCAAAGTTCTCATTTGTGAATGAAGGTGAAATTAAGACTTTTCATAGCAAACAGAAACTGAAAGAATTTGTTGCCACTCATCCTGCCCTGCAAAAGATGCTTAAAGATGTGTTACACACAGAAACACAGAAACATGGTCACCAATATGAAAGAAGGTAAAGGAAGGAAACCTCACAGCAAAAGATCACAGGAAGCTCAATTTCTCTTTGATATAGAATTAAACTTTGATGCTTTGTTAAAGCAATGTGTTAAAGTAATCTATTATGTTCTCTTGATGTCTGTTAAATTCTAATTGTTCAAAAACAGCTGAATTTTTATTAAGAGCTATGGGTTATTTAAATATGTGCTTATTTTCAAAGATTTGAATAATCACCTTGTAACAATGATCAAATTTGGTCTATGTTATGTCATGATTTTAAGGAATCTTATTTCAACCAGATATTTTGGATTTTGAGCCTTCTTGGCATTCTTGACAGGCATTCAAAAAATCAAAGTTTCAAACAATCTGGTCTCTAAAATTTCCAGTAAATCCTGGACTTTGGTTTTTCCAGTTTGGGCCCAAATGAAAAAATCGAAGGACCTGTGTCTCTCATCTTATAGAGACACCAACTAATCAGGCTATTTGGATTATATTAGAAGGACTGTCAAGATGTGATGTGGTACCAAACTTTTTCTATAATGGAAAATGCTATTAATACAAATGTTTGAGAATTAAAAAGTCTAGTGATCTTGTGTTACTAGACATGATAGTTATCTTAATGAGAAAGCCCCAGAGGCCTAAAGGGTTAAATACTTGTAAAATCCTACAGGTGCTTTCAAAAATACTGTGAAGTAAGCAAGTGCCTATTGTTGGTTGATGAGTTTATAATTTTAAACATGGCGACTTAAAGTCTTTTGTCATCCACAATTATATATGATGTGCTGCTCATAAAACTAAAGCATTGTTGGTTCTGTGTTTAGCTGTCCTCCTATAGGTTCCTATGGACTTTTTCCAGCCATTTCTATTGTATTCAGTACTTTGGGATGGCTCTGTAAACAGATGAAGCCAATAATGTATTAACAGTACCAACTGAGAGAAAGTATGGTTAACTGAAGTTACTAAAAAGAAAAAGCAATTCAAATCAATTGGCAATCTACAAAAAGAGTTAAAGATTTTAAAAGCTATTATTAAAATTGCTATATTGGTCTATTATGCTATGTCATATGTGTGTACATATTGTATGTCCACATGGGGAAATTTTATTAAGAGTTTTCTTTTAAATGGCTTATAGATAAGATTGTCCATAAATTTAAGCTGCTAAAATCAATCAAAGATACATTTTAATTTGTGGGACCTGAATCTGTGTATCATATGTTTTATACTTGTTGGTAGAAAGAAACTAAAAACATTTTATATGGTTGTGCTTAAGTTTACTGGCTAAACAAACTACACCATGTTAGATATTTAAGAGGTGTTTTCAAATGCATGATTCTTAAAATTTATAGAAGGCATTGGACCTTCTGGTAAATGTTTTCTTAAGTTGTTATCTAATGGTTGAAACGGTTTGCTAAGTATTCATGTGATATTGCTATTGTCAGCAAGCGATCTAGGACTTGCTCCCTCATTTCTCTATTCTAAGCCCAACTTGTTCTTTCATTTCTCTATTCTCCTCAATGTAGGAAACTAATTCTATTATAAAGGAATCTGTAGGACGTACAATTTAATCTTTAGACCTTATAAAAGAGATGGCTAACATTTTTCTGCAATAGCATAGCCAAAATAAGAATTTAAATAATAATCTCATAGCTAGATTCACTTCGCCATCAGCGAAGTATACAGTAAGTAGAAAAAACCTCCCTTTCAGACCAAAGGGAAAGAAAGTTTTAAAGTGAGAATATAATTTTCCTCATGGGCATTGTCTACCTTAGAAAAACTACTACAGAACATGCCTGTGACTATAGACTTGTAAGTTCAGGCCACCGAAGATTAGAGATGAGACACGGGCACTCCCTTGACTTGCATGCTCTGGTCTGCTTTAACACAAACCAGGAGGAAAAGAAAGCTCGGCATCAGAAGCAATGGGTGGCAGGCCTATTAATGGCTGATCTGTACAGTGATCTGCCCTCAAGGAGACCCAACAGGCCAGTCCACTGCAGTAGCTTTCAATGTGGTAAGCCTGGGCTTCAGCAGAAGTCAGCTTGTGAGGAGCCCTGGCAGCTCTGCCAAGAGTTGGATCACTGGAAATGGACCTGCCCTGGAGTCGAAGGATGCCCAGGTCAGACCCACAGATCTTATTGGCTCTAAGCTGAAAAGCCCTTCACTCAGCCCAACTTCCAAAGTGACCACTGCAGCTGAGGGCATGGTCAAGTAGGGTCAGCAACATTGCAGGCAGAACTGTAAATTGCTTGTTAGAGATGCCCCCTGCCTTTACCTGGCCAGCTCTCCTCCCAGGCCAGCCAAGTAATGAAAGTCAACAGAGTGCCTTCCCCTAGGAGGTTCACACCTCCCTTAGGATATACCCCATGTGAAGAGATAAGTAGGTCTGGGCCTCTTAACTTACAAGGCCTAAAGCCCACCAGATTATTACCAAGCCCCTTCTGTCAGGTTCTATTTGCCTCTCAATCAGAAAACTTGATTGTAGCTTAGATAGCACCTTTCTTAGCTCCTCTAATAATGACTCTGTCCTTTGTTCTAGACCCTGTCTAGCACACTTGGGCCTCATTCCTTCGTAATCATAACCTCTACTCTACCACCAATGGCTCTAGTCCCAAACTGTGTGTACTGATGGTCCTCTTCCCCACTTAATGCTGTATAATTGTTCTAACCTGGTAAATGCCACTCTTAGGATCATTGGTTACTATCCTCACTCTGTCTTTTATGACCTTGTCTAAATATGAGCAGAGTCGGCAAACTTGGAAGGCTTCCATAGCCTTGGCAACTCATGATGACAGCCTAGGGTAGTTACTGGCGCCATAAACTAGAGTGTCAATTTGTTGGGTCAACAACAGGAGCCACTGTGCACTTGCTCCTCATGTGGGATCTCTGTCCTTAATGTGCTGTACATTGTGATTTAATGCTATAACTAGTACTCAAACAGTATGTTTCACTTTGTGTTTCTATGTGGGTGCAAACGGTTGCAATCTTTATACTAAATTGATCTTCTGTATATAAAGAGAATTGAAAATGAATCTTGATGTGAATGGAAAGGGAGAGGGAGCGGGAGAGGGGAGGGTTGCGGGTGGGAGGGAAGTTATGGGGGGGGGGGAAGCCATTGTAATCCATAAGCTGTACACTGGAAATTTATATTCATTAAATAAAAGTTAAAAAAAAAAAAAAAGAATGACAGATGTCCTAAAAAACACTCTGGCCTCAGAATCAGCCCTTAAGGCATTTGGATCTGGCTCAATAGCCCATGAGAGTATTGTAGGCATGGAAAGCCAAGACATTCTGGCAAAAAAAAAAAAAAAAAAAAAAAAAAAAAAAACCTAAATGTAAGCTATCTGTGAGTGAGATCCCAGCGGAAAGAATGGGCCATCAAAGAAGGAGGTACCTTTCTCTGAAGGCAGGAGAAACTTCCACTTTGACTATGACCCTATCAGAATAAGACCAAAGTCAGCGAACCCTAAAGGCTTCCATAGCCTTGGCAACTCATAACTAGAGCCTAGGGAGATTACTGACGCCATAAACAAGAGTGTCAAATTGTTAAATCAACAACAGGAGTCATTGTGTACTTACGTCTCATGTGGGATCTGTCCTTAATGTGTTGTCTAATGTGCAGTGATGCTATAACTAGTACTGAAACAGTATATTTACACTTTGTGTTTCTGTGTGGGTGCAAACTGATGAAATCTTTACTTAGTATATACTGAATCGATCTTCTGTATATAAAGATAATTGAAAATGAAAAAAAAAAAACCCTGTTGTTAAATTGGAAATTGCATAGAAAATTAATCAATTTTTTAAAAAAATATCATGTAGGATCTCTGTTCTTAATGTGCTGTACACTGTTATTTAATGCTATAACTAGTACTCCAACAGTATTTTTCACTTTGTGTGGCTATGTGGGGGCAAACTGTTGAAATCTTTACTTAATATATACTAAACTGATCTTCTGTATATAAAGAGAATTGAAAATGAATCTTGATGTGAATGGAAGGGGAGAGGGAGTGAGAAAGGGGAGGGTTGTGAATGGGAGGGAAGTTATGGGGGGGGAAGCCATTGTAATCCATAAGCTGTACACTGGAAATTTATATTCATTAAATAAAAGTTAAAAAAAAAGAAATTCTCAACTCTTCTTATTCTTATCTAAAAAAGATCAAATACTGTGTCACTCAGTTCCCAGGATTATTGTAATCATGAAATGATGTAGCTGGTGTATTCTACAAATGTCATGATTTTTCTGAATTGATATGTCTTTTTGATTGTACGAACTGGTGAAATCTGTTGTAATTGAACATGAAATTTGTGAGGGTATATAGTACTTGCTTCATATATTTAAAACATTATATGTATTAGTGATGGACCTAACTTTACACACTGACTTTTTTCCTCTAGGTTCATATTGAATTGTACTAGTTAATTCAAAACATAAGACTTAACCATCATAGTAGATCAAATTCATTCCTAGAATATTGAGCTGAGATTATCACTCATTAACTTGGCAATTATTCCCAATGACATGAAACAAATGATAGATAGAAATGATAACAGTGACAAATATTAGCCTAATACGATTTTGAAAAGGGCTTTCACAAGTTTTACCTGGTGCTGAATGTTCACAACTCTCCTGAGATGCAGAGGTCATTATTATTTCCATTCCCTAAACAGGGAAATGAGCCAAGACAGATAAACTTCCCCAGCACCACACAGTGAGGAAGGGACAGCTGTGACACTGACCCAGGTCATCTGGCATCAGATTCTGGGCTGTTTCCATTACACTACTTTTCGTCACTACAAAACAATTCTTTTTAGGAGAGAGAGAGAATGAGAAAGAGAGAGAGAGAGATAGAATGAGAGAGAGATACTTTTCCATCCATGGTGGTAGTTCCCAGGCTCAAAACTGTTAGGAATGAGACAAGCAGCCTAGGATGCTGAGAGGTTAAAGCCTGGTGATAGTAACAGCATGGATGGTATTACTAGAACATTTGCTTTACAACAGTTATTGATATAAATACTTGTGCATCTAAGTCCTTTACATGTTTATAAAATCCTTAAATTTTAAGATTACAATATTTCCCTCCCCATCCCACAAGCACTGAAGTTAGACAACCTGCTTATGCTTCTGCAGTGAGTGAATTGAACATCAGAATTTGAAACCAAGGGCTTCATAACCCACTCCAACCAGCCTGCATCAGGTATACTAGGGGCATTTCCAACATTACAGTACCAAGTAGCGGCCAGACTGGCAGAGAAACCTCTCAGGACAATTGTGAAAGAAGGGGTCCTTTTGGTCAGTGCTAAAAGATAAGAGGGCAAGTGAGAGAGAGGTCTAACAAAACAGACTAGGTGGATCTCTCCAAGGTACAGCATTAGGCACATAGCAGGATTCCAGTTCCTAAGACTTCTGGTTAGAAGCAGGTAGTATACAACTTCAGAGAGACAAAGAAATGAAGTAGTGGGTTTCATGTGGCTAGACCCTGGGGAGTAACCTAGGGATTTAACTGTTAGAAGGAAAATACAAGGTAGTGTCTTATAAACAAATGAATAAAGACAAAACAGTGCAAGTCTATGTGCTGATGCTAGGGCACAAAATCATAAAGGGGTGATCAGGATGGATTTATACCTTAGAGTATAAATCTCTGACTGAGACAGGAGTCACCATGGTATAAGGAGACTGGGTTCTCTCTGATCATGGTGTGCTGTGTCTCAGCTCTGTAAATCCTGCTGGAAATTTAAAGGCAGCTACTCTTTGAGTTTCTGTTTTCTAGTCTACAATAGTACCTTACTCTACTTTAGAATGAATAAAAAGAGTTATTACCAACATTACTGAGGAGGATGACTTTTTAAATTACTAGAGATAAATTTATTAGCGATAGGGTTGAATTCATGTTCACAGACATGTACTGTAATTAGCCTCCCTTATCCATGTTAGAAATTTGGTTGAGAATTGAATGACCCCCATTCTTCAGATTGTGTCATGTGATCATCAGTGATCTACACAGATCCTTCTCTTATCTTCTTTATTTATCTAATTGTTTTTATGAACAGTCTCCACTCCCATGACCCTTCATACACCAGGATGTCATTTTAATGTGTTTCCATGCATTCTTTTATTTTTATGCTACTTGGGCATTGTTTCTTTGTGTGCATACATTTTAATTTATATACTATTTAATTATATACTATTGGTATATAGTATTGTTATAGGTTACCAATATTACATAGTATTATATAGTATTTATATGGTATTCTAGATTATTCTTAATTTTATTAATTAAAATTAATTTATTTGATAAATAAGGAGGGAGGGAGGGCTGGGAGAGAGAGAAGGAAAGAGAGACAGAGACAGTCTCTGAAAGCCGGGAGCTGGATCCAGGAACTCAAACCAGCTGGGTAGTAGGGATCCAGCCTCTTGATCCATCACTGCTGCCTCTGAGGGTCTACATTGGCAGGAACCTGTGAATGGCAGGTTGAACCAAGACTTGGACTCAGGTGCTCTGTCCAATATGGAGCGTGGAGGTCTTAATGGCTAGGCCAAATGCTCACCCCTCTTCTTTTTAATTTGCTCAGTACTATGTATACTTAAGATACGTTCAAGTTATTTTAAGTGTGGCACAGCATTCCACAGTGTGCTTCTGGGACAACAGACTGTATATTGTCTCCAACACGCTGCAAACTTAATAGCAGAGCTGAAGGCCTCAGTACTTGCGCCCTGGAGAACTTAGGTGAGTGAGAATTTCTCTGGCATAATACCAGGAGAAAGATTGCTTGCTCATATTGCCAAATTGCTCTCCAGAATGGTCTGCTTTTTGATTTACATATTTGTCTGGATTATGCATTTCTTGAGGGCAGGGAAAGTGTCTTACTTGTTTTTAATGTCTGCACTGCCCAGCTCAGTGCAGACAGAGTGTCTACCAGATAGACCAATGGGTGAACTACAAAGGCAGTTAGCACGTGAGAAATGAATGAGTCCCACATCTCACAATTCACCTACATGGAAAGTCCTCTTTCAGTTTCGAGAAGGGAAAAAAAAAAAAAAAAAAAAACAGAAAAACAACAAAAATCCCACCCACAACACTATTTCAAAACTGCCAGAGCTCAGCAGAGCTCAGGGACTCTGTGTCCTGTCTTTGAACTGCTGTTTCCGCAGAGGAGTGGAAGTGCTTTCTATTATTCAGAGTAAAAAGGACATGCTCTGTGGGGCTTCCCATAATTGTTCCCAGAGCCAGCAAATGGGACTTCCAATACCATTTCTCCCAGAAACCAACAATGTTTCCTCTCTCACTTTACCTTCCGGTTTAAAAAAATATAAGTTCCTGTTTGTGATGAACAGAGGTCAGGTTTCTCCGTGGGAATGTTCACAAAGAATGAACATCCTTCTGCAGACAATGTCACAGTGTCATGGAGCACATTTTACCTTCTACCTAGGGTCCCCATGTGGAATCTGAGCAGCCTGGAATATCCATCAGGGGATGACAGACTTATGGCGACATCACAAGTCAATGCCAGACCAATTGGAAGATGAACATTTATAGCTAATTAAAATTCAGTGATACTGCTTCCTGATATGACATCAAGATTGCAGTAGTGAGAGAGCATCTTTGCTTTTTTTTTAAAAAAAAAATATTTATTTATTTTATTTATTTGAAAGACAGAGTTACAGAGAGGCAGAGGCAGATGAGAGACAGAATGTTTTGTATCTGCTGGCTCACTCCCCAGAGTTAAGCCTATCCAAAAACAGGAGCTAGGAGCCTCTTCTGGATCTCCCATGTGGGTGCAGGGGCCTAAGGATTTGGGCCCTCTTCTACTGTTTTCTCAGGCCATAGCAGAGAGTTGGATGGGAAGTGGAGCAGCCCGGACTTGAACTGGTGCCCATATGGGATGCTAGCACTGCAGGCGGTAACTTCACCCACTACACCACAGCACCGGCCCCCAGCGTTGCTTCTTAAAACAAAACTTAAATATCCTCGGACATCAGTCTGTGAGTTACCTGTGCCTGGGAAAAAATAGACAGGAATCAAAATAAAATAGATTTAATGTGACATCTAATTTTTAAATTTCCTTTAACTTTAAATTGAGTATTCAAAATATTTTGCCTGAAACTGAAACAGAGCATATTTTGTAGTAAAGTGAGAGGTTGGCATTGTGGCACAGTAGGTTAAGCCACTGTTTGTGAGGCTGGCATCTCACATCGCAGTACTGGTTCGAATCCCAGCTGCTCTGCCTCTAATCAAGCTCCTTGCTAAAGTGCCTGGGAAGGCAGGGGATGATGAAGACTGAATCAGTGGATAGAAGATCTTTCTCTATCCTCTCTCTCTTTCTCTCATTCTGTTTGTGTGTGTCCCTATCATTCTGCTTTTCAAAAAAATAAATTTTAAAAAGTAGTGAATTGATAATAGTTCAGTACTAGAAGGAAAAATGCAACATTGGCAAATGACATTTAATTTGATGTTGATTACCTAAGAATCTAGGCCCTGTGTTCTAGGACTCTATATATTCTTGTGGATTTGGTAAATTCTGGAAATTTCATTAAATCTTACTATCAGAAGGATTTAGTCAAACTAAATATCTGACTCAGAGTTTGGTATTACATGTACTGATACAGTGATCCCCAGGAAATCTTGCTAAAAATGGGGAGATTTTGCTTTCCCATCTTGCTGTTTTCATCCCAGAAAGTTATATTTTCCAAGAGATTATAACACATAGCAAAAATGAAAATAAACTTGGAACACCTGATTCAGCGATAGGCACAATTAAATTATCTACATAGGAGCCCTTTCCAAAAATTCATGGTCATATTCTCTACAACTTTCTTTTGACTTACTAACTGATCAAAATAGACATGACAGTTTGGAGATTCCTCAGAAACCTGAATATAACCCTGCCGTACAACCCAGCCATTTCACTCCTTGGAATTTACCCAAAGGAAATTCAATTGACAAATAAAAGAGCTGTTTGTCCCTCAATGTTTATTGCAGCTCAGTTCACAAGAGCTAAGACCTGGAATCAAACTAAATGCCCATCAACAGTAGACTGGATAAAGAAATTATGGGATATGTACTCTATAGTAAAAAAAAAAAAAAAAAAAAAAAAAAAAAAAGAGAGAAAGAAAGAAAGAAAAAAAAAAAAAAGAAATCTGGTCATTTGCAACAAAATGGAGGAATCTGGAAAACATCATGCTGAGTAATTAAGCCAGACCCAAAGGGACAAATATCCTATGTTCTCCCTGATCAGTGACAACTAAGTGAGTACCTAAGAGGAAACCTGTTGAAGTGAAATGGACATTATGAGAAACAATGAGTTGATCAGCCCTTGTCCTGACTGTCGAGAAACAACTTACTATTTTATTCCTTTTACTATTTTTTTGTTCTACTTAATACTATTGGTTGAACTCTGTAATTAACACACAATTATTCTTAGGTGTTCAAATTTAACTGAAAAGTGATCCCTGTTAAATATAAGAGTAGGAAAAAGAGAGGGAAGAAATGTACAGTTCGGCACATGCTCAATCGGACTTGCCCCAAATGGTGGAGTTAGAAATGTGCCAGGGGATTCTAATACAATCCCATCAAGGTGGCATGTACCAATACCATCTCACTAGTCAAAGTGATCAGTTTCAGTTCATAATTGATCATAATGATAGGATTAAGAGTCAAAGAGATCACACAAACAAGACTGGTGTCTGCTAATACTAACTGATAGAACCAAAAAGGGAGAGAACGATCCAACATGGGAAGCGGGATACACAGCAGACTCATAGAATGGAAGAAGCCCTAAACAGCACTCTGGCCTCAGAATCAGCCCTTAAGGCATTTGGATCTGGCTCAATAGCCCATGAGAGTATTGTAGGCATGGAAAGCCAAGACATTCTGGCAAAAAAAAAAAAAAAAAAAAAAAAGCAAAACAAAACTAAATGTAAGCTATCTGTGAGTGAGATCCCAGCGGAAAGAATGGGCCATCAAAGAAGGAGGTACCTTTCTCTGAAGGGAGGAGAGAACTTCCACTTGGACTATGGCTTTGTCTAAAAGAGATTGGAGTTGGAGAACTCAAGAGGCTTCCATAGCCTTGGTAGCTCATGACAAGAGCCTAGGGTGATTACTGACACATAAATAAGAGTGTCAACTGTTAATTCAACAACAGGAGTCACTATGCACTTACTCCCCATGTGGGATCTGTCCTTAATGTGTTGTACCATGTAAATTAATGGTATAACTAGTACTCAAACAGTACTTTATAATTTGTGTTTCTGTGTGGGTGCAAACTGTTGAAATCTTTACTTAGTATATACTAAATTGATCCTCTGTATATAAAGATAATTGAAAATGAATCTTGATATGAATGGGATGGCAGAGGGAGTGGGAGATGGGATGGTTGCGGGTAGGGGGGAGGTTATGGGAGAAAAAAGCCTCTATAATCCAAAACTTGTATTTTGGAAATTTATGTTTATTAAATAAAAGGTAAAAAAAAGACATGAATGAGAAATACTTCAAAGATGCCCACTGGCAAATCAATAGCCTCTGAAATTGTAATTAACCATCATATATTATTTGTGATAGAATCTGAGAGATGTATTAATATTAACATCAATGGCTAAAGTTTATTTTTTAAGTTATTTGTGTGTTTATTTATTTATTTGAAAGACATTGTTACAGAGAGAGAAGGATAGGCAGAGAGAGAGATCGATCTTCCATCCACTGGACCACTCCTCAAATGGTCGCAATAGCCAGGGCTGGACCAGGAGAAAGCCAGGTCTCCCATAGGTTAGTATGGGCCCAAGCACTTGGGATGTCTTCCAGTGCATTCCTAGGCACATCAACAGGAAGTTGGACTGGAAGCAGAAACAGCTGGTATTCAAACTGCTGCCCATACAAGATGCCAGTGTCACAGGCTTGACCTGCTGTGCCATAAGCCTTGTCCCAGCTAATACTTATTGAGTGATCACTACAGTCTAGGCAAAGTTCTAAGCTGCTTGTATGAACAACTTATGCATTTAACATAAAACCCTAAGAAGTAGTAGTAGCATATTTATTTTACAAATGAGGAGTCTTCGGAACAGCAAAGGGAAGCACTTAGTTCAGGGTTTACAACTAATAGGGAATTGAGCTGGCATTCCAGTCGTGCATTTAGCTCCAGGATTTATATCTTACTCATAATGGTAAAATGAATGTATCTCAAAAATGACTTTAAGTTTTGAGAATTCCTCTTTCTCCTTCCCTCTCCCAATCTTCCTATCTTCCCCTCTGTCCTTCTCTCTCTCTTTCTCTTTTCAGCAAACATAATTTAAACACATTCTAAGTTGCAGAGAATCCTAGGTACTGAGAATTCTAAGGCAAATTAAATTGGATATTTAATCATCAAAGTATTCTCTACTCAATAATAGAAACAGGTACATCTCAAGTAAAGATGAGACTGTCTAATAACCAGCATATGGGACACAATAGAAGAGCCCAGTTGGCCCAAGGAGTCTGACAAAGAGACTCCAGAGATACTACTATATGTGGTCCCAAAGAATGAATACCAAGTAAAGACTGAAGGGACAGGTCATTATCAGAATGAGCCATGTATGTAAAGTCCCAGAATTTCAAAATTTAAAGGCAATTCCTCACAGCAGCAGATGCTTCATTGTGGATTCAGCACACAGACCTGGAGGATGAAGGTACAGAGTTGATAACTACACACTCAATAGTTGATGGTTCTCCTCAGTCCCATGACAATCATCATATAACATTTTAAATGATGTGTTTCTTTAAACTGATAAATATGCTATGAAAAAAATCAGTTCTGTCCAGGCTCAAATCAGCTGTTTGTCAACACTGGCATCTGCCTTTATGGTTTTCATCATAACTCTTGGTGATATTGAGAATGAATATTCTCATTATATTGGATTGAACCAAGTTTGAACCCAAACGTTACGTTAACACTTAGTGGATTAAAGCAAATGGCTGGTGGATTAAGGCAGAGGCTTGATCCAAACCTGGTGTCTGAAGGCAGCACTTTTGGGGAAGTGACTGGATTGGATTAGGTTGTGAAGGCGGAACCCCATGATTCAATCATGATAGCTTTATAAAGACAGAAACACAGACACTGAGAAGGACCTACATTCTGCTGATAACTGATTCAATCTTATTTTCAATTGCTTTTAAAAATACTTAATAGTTAATCCCACTGTTAGGATATTAGATGGGTTTATTTTACAGATGAATGAAACGAGTGTCAGAGGGATCAAACAACTTGCTCACAATTAGGCAACACACCTCACAATCAGAAACCAGACCTCATATTGAGAAATTTGGCTATGTCTCGACATCTAAAAACCCAGCAGGCATACTACCTCCTCAAAAACATGCTGTTTGTGGCTGGAATTGTGGCATAGCAGGTGAGGCTGCCACCTTGACTCTGGCATCCAATATGGGCACAGGTTCTTGTCCTGATTGCTCCACTTCTATTCAGCTCCCTGCTAATGGCCTGGGAAAAGAAGCAGAAGACAGTCCAAGTCCTTGTACCCTGCACCCTGGTGAGATACCAGGAAGAAATTCCCAGCTTCTGTCTGAACAAGCCCTGGTCATTGCAGTCATTTGAAAAGTGAACCAGCAGATGGAAGACCTCTCTCTCTCTCTCTCTTTCCCTCTCTTTCAAAAATAAACAAATCTTCAATAAAAACCATGCTTTTTACCAGGATAGGCAAGCAACCTGCAACTATTTAACAAGAAGTTTTCCCTTTAAAGTAACCAAATAAAATTTTACTGAAGTATTAAAAAGGTGCACTTCTAAGTTAAGAAGAGAATGTGAAACTCTTAGCCCTGTTGGGTGATTTAGTGTAGGAAAAGTATATATTGCAATGCTCTAATTAAAAAGTACACCAATACAGAAGTGAGTGCCAATTGCCTCTACACTTTCAGAGAGCAGAGAGTTGTGTCTTGAAAGAAGCTTTGTTTGAAAAACAAAGACAAGAAGGAAAAGTCTTAGTAAAGTTTCATCAGGAGACAAGTTCTGTTCTCTGAGCCAACAGTTATCTAGTAGTTCCTGGAAATGTTTAGGATGGTGCCTTTCTCAAAATTCAAGTAAAAGGAAAGCCATTTGAATCAACAGTATCTTCATGGCACTGAGCCAAAGCCTTGTAGGATTAGATGAGAGTCTTGAGTTCATGATGTGGCTCACTTCCTTGCTCATCAACCCATTGGCATGTGCCTGGGAACAACAATCGATCAAATTCAATAGAAATATGTTGAATTCTACTGTGTCCTGGCACTATTTGTGTTCTTCAGATACAAAATGAAGGAGACTAAGTCCTCCAACAAGGTGAATTTTACTGTACACATAAATAGGCAATTAGTATGGTAGATACAGTTATAGCTTGATGGGAAGTAGGGTATAATTTTTTTAAAGATTTATTTATTTATTTGAAAGAGTTACACAGAGAGGGGAGAGGCAGAGAGAGAAGAGGTCTTCCATCTGCTGGTTCACTCCCCAGTTGGCTGCAATGGCTGGAGCTGTGCCAATCCGAAGCCAGGAGCCAGGAGCTTGTACCAGGTCTCCCAGGCAGTGCAGGGGCCCAAGGACTTGGGCCATCTTCTACTGCTTTCCCAGGCCGTAGCAGAGAGCTGGATTGGCAATGGAGCAGCCAGGTCTTGAACCAGCACCCATATGAGATGCCGGCACTGCAGGCGACGGCTTTACCTACTATGCCACAGCGCCAGCCCCACGTAGGGTATAATTTAAGAACAGCTGAGGAGTGGCAGGCAACATGGCTTGCACAGTCATTGCTAAGCTCAAGGCTCAGATGCTTCCTGGAAAGAAGAAAGAGGAACTGCTGAAACAGCTGGAAAACCTGAAGATGGAATTGTCCCAGCTGCATATCACCAAAGTAACAGGAGGTGTGTCCAGGCTCTTCAAGATGTAAATTGGCTTCAAATTTATCTCCCATGTTCTTATCATTATTAAACATACCCAGAAAGAAGACCTCAGGGCCAGCATTGTGGAGTAGCAGGTAAAGCAGATGCCCGTGACACTGGCATCCCATATGAGAACTGGTTTGAGTCCTGGCTGCTTCATATACAACCTGGCTCCCTGCTAATGACCTGGGAAGAGTAGCGGGAGATGGCCCAAGTGCTTGGGCCCCTGCCATCCACATGGGAGATCTGGAAGGAGCTCCTGGCTCCTGGCTTCGGCCTGGCCCAACACTAGCCCTACAGCCACTTGGGGAGCGAACCAGCTGTTGGAGATCTCTCTCTTTCTCTCTCTCTCTCTCTCTCTCTCTCTGTGTGTGTGTGTGTGTGTGTTCCTTTCTCTGTAACTCTGCCCTTTCAAATAAATAAATAAATACATAATTTTTTTAGAAAAAAAAAAAAGGAAAAGGAAATCCCAATATTCAGAGACAATCACTCCTATATTTTCTTTAAGGGATGGCTCCAAGACTAACGCTTATGGCCTCTCTTCCTCCCTTGCTCACTCTTTTCTATAAAATAGGGGTTATTTTATCTGATCATGACCAGATAGAGACATTGGTATTGTTTATTTTAGGGGCAGGATGTACTCTGTTCTGTCCCTGCATTCATGCATTAAGCACATGTTCTTTTTCTTTTAAGATTTATTTATTTATTTGCAAGTCAGAGTTACACAGAGAGAGGAGAGGCAGAGAGTGAGGTCTTCCATCCAATAGTTCACTCCCTAATTGGCTGCAATAGCCGGAGCTGCGCCAATCCAAAGCCAGGACCCAAGCACTTCCTCCTGGTCTCCCACACGGATACAGGGCCCCAAGGACTTGGGCCATCTTCTACTGCTTTCCTAGGCCATAGCAGAGAGTTGAATGGGAAGTGGAGCAGCCAGGACTCGAACTGGCACCCATATGGGATGCCAGCACCACAGGCGGAGGCTCCACCTGCTACGCCACAGCAGTGGACCCTAAGCACATGTTCTAAAGGCAGATCAGGAGACCCATCATCTTTTCTCACTGCTTCTGGAGCCCAGTTGGCTCAAAAAGTAAGATTTCCCCTTTATGTATGTTCAGATAAGTGTCTGCTTGCAGAATTAGACTCTCTTTTGGGTGGATTTTCTAGATGTCAGTGAGATCTTGATGGAAGTATTGGGAAATGCTTTTGGTCCTGGGAAGAATTCATAGTCTGTAATATAGAAGAAACTGTTTGAGAGCTTATAGATGTTTTGATTTCTATCTGAATACTGTAGGTATTGCTTAGTTGTTTTATATACAGTCATCATCTATAAAACTTGAACAATTGTACTTCAGAGAATTGATATAAGAATGATTAGACAATAAATACTCAAGCTTGGTCCCAAGTGCAGTAGTGTTGAGAGGAAGAGCCTAATGAGAATTATTTGGGTCATGGAGGTGGAGCCCTCACAAACCGATTAATGCCTTTCTCAGCTGAGTGAGTTCCTGCTCTTGAGGGCCTGGATTAATTACCAAGAGTGTAGTTTGTTGAAAAAAAAAAAAATGAGTTCAGCTTCTTTGATTTTCTCTTGTTTCTCTTCTACATGCACCTGGCATTTCATCCATTTTTTGTCATGAGTTGAAACATCATGAGTCCCTCCCCAGAAGCCAACAGATGTTGATGCTATGATCTTGGACTTCCAGCCTCCAGAACCGTGATCCAAAATAAATATCTTTCTGTTATCAATTATTCTCTCTCACGTGTTCATTATACAATTACAAGCAACCGGAAAGGACTATGACAGTGCCTATAAATGTTTAGTACATATTTGATAAAGAGTAAAATTATTCCTTTTCTTCACAGTCCTGCTGTTTAAAACACATAATTACAGACACAGAAATTTGCAAGGAAATTTGGATCTCTTTTGCCTCTCTAATAATGCAAATACTACATCC
Source organism: Lepus europaeus (assembly GCF_033115175.1). Taxonomy (NCBI): domain Eukaryota; kingdom Metazoa; phylum Chordata; class Mammalia; order Lagomorpha; family Leporidae; genus Lepus; species Lepus europaeus. Next base: position 120,754,268 of record NC_084829.1, read on the forward strand.
CAGAGTCTTGTACTTGTAGGGATCTAAGGAGAGGGAATTTACTCTTTTGTGACTAACCCTGAATTTAAAACTAATGTAAATCACTTAAATAGTTTTAATTATTGGAAAGTTTTATACTAAATTACAATCTATCTAATTATAATCATAATCTCTCCAATTTCTGTTCTAGAGTCTGCCTTCTGTAGAGACACATCAGACTGCCACTTCTGCATTTGGTAATCATTCAAATATCATACCCTCCTTTCCCACCCCAGTCCACTGCGCATTAAAAATTCTACTTCCCTCAACCATTCCTTGTTCAGTATTTGATACCTGGTAATTACTCAATATTGATTAACAGAGCTACAGTCTCATACAGACATAGACGAGTCAGCTGTTTACCTGTCATTTATCCCCACTTGAGAGAAGCAGTTCAAATTTAGCATACCTAAAATGGTCTTCCACTACTATTTCTAATCTCTGCATCTCAAAATAAAATACCTCTATCCATGTTGAGGAAAAATTTAAGTCACTTTTGAATGGTCTCTGCTTTATCCAATGTACCACCCAAGACAAACCTTCTCAGGTGTTCTCCTAAAATATCTTTCAAATCTAAATCTCTGCAACTTTGTCATCAGTGCGACATTTTCTAACACCTTTATATCTGCCTGGACACCTACAAAGGTCTTCTTACTATCTTCCTGATTCTACTTTTATCCCTCTCTAATGCAGTTTTTATACAGCAGACAAAGTAATCATTTTAAATAGAAAAGCAAACCATGTGTTCTAGCTTAACATCCTACAAAGCTTTTTGTTTTATTTACAATAAGATCCAAAGGAGTTACCATATATTAGAATTCATGTTTAATTCTCTACCTTTATTTTCTACATCTCTCTGTCTTTCTGTTCTAATATGTTCCCATATTTGCTCTTGAATTAAGTCAAACTTTTTCCAATTCAGGGTCTTAGACATGCTGTCTGCCCTACACAAACAGCCCTTCCCTCTTCTTACTGTTTATATCCCTACTGAAAGGAATTCTCAGAGGGCCTTTCCTCAAACCAAACCCAGATAAAATAGTCCTGCTCCTCTAACATAATTATCATCTGTCGAATCAACTTACTACATTTCCTTTTTAGACCTTATCACAGTCAGACATTTCTTGAGGGGCTGGCATTATGGCACAGCAGGTTATGCTGCCACCTGTGACCTGATATCCTATATGAGCATTGACTTGATTCCTGACTGCTAACTTCCAATCCAGCTCCCTGTTAATGGACCTGGGAAAACAGTGGAAGATGCCCCAAGTGCTTGGGCCCCTACATCTGCGTGGGAGACCCAGAGGAGGCTCCTGGCTCCTGGCTTTGGATCAACTCAGCTCCAGCCGTTGTGGCCATCTGGAGAGTGGACCAGCGGACAGAAGTCCTTTTTCTCCAGCTCTTCCTCTCTCTATCTGTAGCTCTGCCTCTCAAATAAATAAATAAATAAATAAAATCGTTTTAAAAAGATATGATATTCATGCTATTTTTAAAGTATGAGATTTAAATATATTTGAAGGGAGTGGAGAGATATATAGGTAGATAGATGATAGATAGATAGATACATAGTAGATAGATAGATAGATAATCTCCCATACATTAGTTTTCTCCTCAAATGCCTACAACAGCCAGAGCTGGGTCAGGCTGAAGTGGGGGAGCCCAGAACTCAATCTCAGTCTCCCATTTGGATGGCAGGGTTGCAAATACTTGAGTCATTGCCTGCTGCCTCCCATGGGGTGAAACTGGAGTGGCTAGATGAGCTAATACTTAAACTCAAGCATTCTGATATGGAATGCCAGCATCTCAAGAGGCACCTTCACTGGCTGTGCCAAATGCCTGCCTATAAAGCATGAGGTTTCAAAGGTTGAAACCTTTTATGTATTTTCAGTCAGGTAATTCTTCTTCCTGTGCTATTTTCAGGCAATAATGTGTAATAAATGGAAATATGGATACTGACTAATATGGGCACCAAAAGCCCTGGGTGGGCCAGTCTAGAAAGCGGGGGTGTATCCACCAATAGAAGCATGCAATTGCATTTCCAACATAATCAGCTGCCTGAATTCCATGCCTAACTTAGGCAATGCATTTTCATCTGTTAGTAATTAGGAGTTATTTTAAAATGTTCCCTGGTTCTTTCTTCAGCATTACCTATAAATCAAATTATAGAAAAATAAATTTGATTTTGAAATCATTGGGGGAATATTTCCTTTTTTGTGTGTGTATTTTGTTGGTATGCAGAATTTGCAGACATGGAAAAGGAAACATCAGAAATACAATGAATTTGACTTAAAAAAAACAACAGGAAAGTATAAGCAGAAACGTGAATTAGAAAGAATACTATATGAAGCATGGAAGGATAGGTTCCATTGATTTAAAATCTAAGCATAAGAAAATATAGAATTACTAAGATCTTAAGGAAAAGTGTGATTTTATACTATACAAAGAAATCTTTAGCTTTGTGAAGGTTAAATTATTTTATTTCATTAGTCCCCAGTACTTTAAAGTGACTTAATTTATAAGAATTTAAATTTCATGCAGCTGTTGAGGAACAATTTAGTTCAGTAAAATAAAATAAACCCATAGTATCAAAGAAATTCTCTCCATCATTCTTCAAGTATACCCTGTATATTCACCCTTTTTTGTTTGTCAGGCTTACCCTAGTCTGGAAAACTTTTCATCTCAACAATTCTGGAAATTTAATACCTCTCACCCCAAGGAAGTTCCATTTGAAATTCCCCTCCACCCTCTTTTTTTTTTGCTCAAACTCCAATCTGTTCTAGTCCTGACAGCATTTGTTTTACATATATATATATATATATATATATATATATATATATATATATATATATTCAGGACAGTTATTCTCACCTTTCCTTGCCACTGAATTACTTGTAAGATGTAGCCTTTATGTCACTCTGTCACTCAAAGTGCCTAAAAGCAGAGTTTACATATAATAGAGAATATGAAGGTGATGACAGTGGGGCATCCTAGATTTTAGACTAAACCTGTGTTAAATATCAAAAGTTTTAAACAAAAAAATGGGAGTAGTTTTAAGGTTTAAAGTGGGCTTTGAGTCACATGGCTGAGTTTGAATCCTAGGTCTGTCATCTACACACTATGTGACTTCAAACAAATTACTAAAATTTTCAATGCATCCTTTGCTCAACTCTATAACAGGTAGATAATATTTATTGCCACATAGGATTATTAGTTATGCCAAAAGAGACACATAAAACATAACTGGCATGTAAATTCTTGGTCTTGTGTTATAAATTATTATTGTTAAATTATTTACATTAATGTACAAACAGGACTATAGTCTCATTATGTTAAATGAGAACAATGACTTACAAACAAGACCTGTAGCTTGATTCTAATACTGTAGCAATGATATTGGTTATTTTATTTTTTCCTGTACTCCTTTTAAAAGAATATTTTCTGTTGCCTACCAGTATAAATTCAATATTGTTTCTTCAAAGATGCATTGAAGTAGATCATATAATTACACAAAGCTAGATTAAAAATGTAACTTGTCTTAAATTTATGTCTCATTTCAACCATGAACTATGAAAAATACAAACAGAAACATCTATGGTCATGTCTGGGAGTTTTCTGATGAGCTGATATTGCACACTGAGTTCACTGGCAACATTGGTCATCTTCAGATGCTGAGGTAGAGTCTTGGTTTCAAATTGTTATGGATCAACACTTGTGAAAGGAAGGGAGAGGAAGCAGAACGGGTAAGGGAGGAGTAGACCTGTCAAATAAGCCACCTTGACCTTGGCAACCTGGTAGAGATATCTGGGACAGGTATTGTCCAACTGAGTGTCCCCACTGAGTTTAAATATTAATTGTGGACTGCTGTGTTTTACACATATTATCACATTTAATACTAAGAACATTCCAAGGTAGTAATATTATTGGTCTTATATTTGTTTTATCCTTAATTTTTCCAGGGAGAAATCTGAGGCACATAGAAGTGTTTCTCCCAAGAACACACAGCTGGAAATTTAATCTCTGGCAGTCTGATGCTAGAGCCTGATGAATTAAACAGGATGAGCATCCCTATTCTGAACATATGAAATCCAAAGTGATCCAAAGTCTAAAACATTTGAGTGCCAACATGAGGTCACAAATGAAAAATTCCACACCTGAAATTCATGTGATGGATTATAGTTGAAAAGCGGGTGCTTTTTTTAAAAAAAATATACTGTATAAAATTATCTTTAGGCTGTATATGTAAGACATACATGAAACATGAATGAATTCTGAGTTTAGAATTCAGCCCAGGGGCCAATGTTGTGGCACAGGGGTACAACCACTGCCTGCAATGCTGGTATCCCGTATGGGCGCCTGTTTGAGTCCCGGCTGCTCCATTTCCCATCCAACTCCCTGCTATTGTCCTGGAAAAGGCACTGGAAGACGGCCCGTGTTTGGGCCCCTGCACCCACATGGGAGATCTAAAGAAGCTCCTGATTCCTGGCTTTGGCCTGGCCCAGAGTTGGCTATTGCAGCTATCTAGGGAGTGAACCAGAGAATGGATGATTCTCTCTCTCTCTCTCCCTCCCTCTCTCTCTCTCTGTAACTAAATTTGAAAATAGGCTTAACATGCTAATCCTCAGCCTTGCAGCGCAGGCACACTGGGTTCTAGTCCCGGTCGGGGCGCCGGATTCTATCCCGGTTGCCCCTCTTCCAGGCCAGCTCTCTGCTATGGCCTGGGAAGGCAGTGGAGGATGGCCCAAGTGCTTGGGCCCTGCACCTGCATGGGAGACCAGGAGAAGCACCTGGCTCCTGGCTTCGGATCAGCGAGATGCGCTGGCCGCAGCGGCCATTGGAGGGTGAACCAATGGCAAAAAGGAAGACCTTCCTCTCTGTCTCTCTCTCACTATCCACTCTGCCTGTCAAAAAAAAATAAATAAATAAATAAATAAAGACTTTTAAAAAAGAATTGTCTAATTCTCAAGATATCTCATTATATGTATGTGAATATGCTAAAATTTTAAGAAATCTGAAATAGGAAACATTTACTTCTGATCCCAAGCATTTTGGACAGTGATATTCAACCTACATGTTTCAGAGAAAGAAAAGTTTTGATGCTGTCAACGATCTAGGTCATTAGACCTATGTGAATTTAATTACAAGAAAATGAAATAAATCACAGATTGAATTTTATAAACATTCTTCGTAAATTCATGAAGAGATAAGTGTAAGAAGTGGACAAATAATATTTTACTAAAAGATAAGGGGGAAGAGGTTAGGCATGCTAATCATAAATTAGAAACTCTAAAAATGAAAACAATGCTTACCAACCCAAAATCATTTCACTAAAAATGAGTCTCACCAACCAAATATGTTCCTTTATCCATCTGTTTATGCTTTGATGCATAATTGCAGGACTGTGCTGTAAATGGCGCTATTGTACTCTGTGGTTAAAATGCTGAAAAAGATCTTGAGACGCACTTCGCTCAGAGAGTGCCTGTGGCTCCACATTCTCATAGCGGTCCTGAGGTCGGCGATCTCTGCGTGGTGCGGAGCGAGGCCCTTGCTCCAGGCCTGCGTCGTCATGGCCGCGGTTCCCGGGCTGCTGCAGCCCCAGAAGGAGGACCGCAGCAAGCTGAGATCTGTGTCTGTGGACCTGAATATTGATTCCTCACCTCAGATTGACATATCTGATGCACTCAGCGGAGAGATGAGGTAAAATTTACAGTGCACACCAAGACCACACTGCCCACGTTTCAGAGCTCAGAGTTTTCTGTTACAAGGCAGCATGAAGACTTGGTGTGGCTACATAGCACTCACTGAAACAACAGAGCATGCTGGGCTTATTATTCCAGCTGCATCTGCAAAGCCTGACTTCCATGGCCCTCGTAAGAAGATGCAGAAACTCAAAGAGGGTGAAGGGTCTATGACCAATGAAGAATTTGCCGAGATGAAACAGGAACTGGAGGCCTAAGTGTTAGGCAGAAAAAGACCAGAGATGTTTGGTGGCTTTTTCAAAAGTGTGGTGAAAAGTGCTGATGAAATCCTTTTTTTTCTGGAGTTAAGGAGGTACATGACTTCTTTGAGCAAGGGAAGACCTTCCTCATTAACTATTACAACAGGATCAAGGACTCCTGTGGGAAAGCTGACAAGATGACCAGGTCTCATAAAAATGTTGCAGGCGACTATATCCACATTGCAGCTTGCTTGCACAGCCTGGCTTTGGAAGAGCGCACAGTCATCAGAAAGTACCGGTTGAAGGTTGCTGAGCTGTTTGAAAAACTTAGGAAAGTAGAGGGTCGAGTCTCATCAGAAGAAGATTTAAAGCTCACAGAACTCCTCCGTTACTACATGCTCAACATAGAGGCTGCAAAGGACCTCTCATATAGAGATACCAAGGCCCTTATTAACGATGAGAACTCAAACAAAGCTCTGGATAAAGCCAGGTTGAGCAGCAGAGATGTCAAGTTGGCAGAGGCACACCAAAAGGAATGCTGCCGGAAATTTGAACAGCTCTCTGAGTCTGCGAAAAAAGAACTGATAAATTTCAAGCAGAAGAGAGTGGTGGCATTTAGAAAGAATCTAATTGAAATGTCTGAACTGGAAATAAAGCATGCTAGGAATAATGTCTCCCTCTTGCAGAGCTGCATTGACTTGTTCAAGAACAACTGATCTACCTTTACTCTGAAGGAAGGAAGTAAATGTGGAAGAAAACCAGCACCACTTGCATTTAAATCATTACCATGGAAGATTTATTAGCTTTGACGTTAGTTAAAAATTATGTGAACTATTTTGATTTCTAAAAATCTTAACTCTTAACCATGTTGGTTTAAAAATATTTTTATTGCATGCTATTTTTTGGATATAACTAATCTTTTCCTTATGTATTCAATGCCTCAAAGTGGGCAAGATATAAATACTGGATTCTTCTGTACTTTGTCTTTCATTACCAAGAGGGTGTAGGAGACATGTGCCTTCTGGAAACCAATAGAAGCAATCACCTGGCACATGCTTCTCCATGTGCTCATGTCCACACTAACTGATTTTGTCAGAGAGGTGCCATTTCCAACAAATAGGTAACAGACATTCCATTCCTTAATTACATAGTTCTCACTCCTTGTTACTCATGTTTCTTGAGTCACCTGAAGTGTTTGTATTAGAACAAGGGCAAGAAAATCTCATTTATCTTTGTGTACCCTTTGCAGCTCCATTTTTATAGTTGAGATGAAATATTTGAGGAGAGAGCTATATCTTGGGGTACTCATAGACATGGCTGCATGAAGGAAGACTCTGCCTGCTAGTGGTTGGGTGGTGGTGAATGTGTTTTGGAACTTTTGTCTTCAATAAAGCATATTATGAACAAGAAAAAAAAAATTAAAAAGATGAAAAAGAAAATTTGACCCTAACTTTAGAATTAGGCAGAATGTGTCATTGCTTTCATGACATAGCTTGATAAGGATTTGTATCTTCATTTGCTTTCTGTTGCTAATGCTGATTATCATACACTGGGTAATTTATAAAAGAAAGAAATTTATTTAGTTCATGGATCTGAATGTTGGTAGGTCAAGACTGGATTACCACATTAGGCAAAAACTTCACCCTACACCTTTTTATTTATTTATTTATTTGAGATTTATTTATTTGATTTGAAAGTGTTACACAGAGAGAGAAGGAAAAACAGAGAGAGAGAGAGAAATCTTCCATCTGCTGGTTCACTCCCCAATTGGCCGCAACGGCCAGAGCTGTGCCGATCTGAAGCCAGGACACAGGAGCTTCCTCCGGGTCTCCCACATGGGTGCAGGGGTCCAAGGACTTGGGCCATCTTCTACTGCTTTCCCAGGCCTTAGCAGAGAGCTAGATTGGAAGTAGAGCAGCTGGGACCCACACCGGCACCCATAAAGCTGCAGGCGATAGCTTTTAGCCTCTACGCCACAGCACCGGCCACCAACACTACATCTTAACACACTGGAGGGGCTGGTGCTTTGGCGCAGTGAGTTAACACACTGGTCTGAAGCACTGGCATCCTTTATGGGGCCGGTTTGAGACCCAGCTGTTCCACTTCCCATGCAGCTCTCTGCTATGGCCTGGAAAAGCAGTAGAGGATGGCCCAAGTCCTTGGGCCCCTGTACCCACGTGGGAGACCAGGAAGAATCTCCTGGCTCCTGGCTTCAGATTGGTGCAGCTCCGGCCATTCGGGCCATCTGAAGAGTGAACCAGCAGATGGAAGACCTCTCTCTCTCTCTCTCTCTCTCTTTCTGCCTCTCCTCTCTCTGTGTAACTCTGACTTTCAAATAAATAATAAATAAATCTTTAGAAAAACACACTAGAAAAGTAGAAGGCAAGCAGTCATATGTGGACACAAAATATAATGGGCACCCTCACTTTTATAACAACCTGTTCTCTCAGCAACTAAGTCCTAAGGGAATTAACTCACCTTTCCACTTAATCTGCTTCTAAAGGCCCTAATGCTCAACACTACCGCAAAGACACATTCCAACAAACCATATTCAAACCATTGCAGTATTTAAGAAATTTAAAACTATCCAAGTCCTGTCATGAAGACAGGCCTTACCATTCTTATTGATATTATTGTATTAGGATCTTATCAATAAGACACTCAATCAACTACTATTTTGAGAAATTCTGTGGTGTGTGGGATACCAAGAAGGCCAAAAATCTTATCTATGTGCAAAAATCTTGGTTCTTAATTCTGTGGAGATTGCATTCTCATCCCTGAAGAGAAGCCAAGCAATAATATAGGAGGGATATTAAAGAACCTTATTACCTAGGAATGTGACTATCAATTCAATATCCTTTGTTAAGATTATTGGATGATCCTTCACCACTTACAGTTCAGGGTCAGTGGAAGAAGAACAGGACTAAACTTACTGAGGGGTACTGTTACCTAAGCAGATTTTATTCTTTATATTTTATTCTTGGGAATAAAATTGGAGGAACACAAGGGAGAAATGAGTAGTTATGAAGAATCCACAATCCTCACAAAATACCTAAAGTATCTTCCATTTTTGAATTGAGAATCTCTCACGGTGTGTAAAATGAAAACAAATGAATGTATGAGATGAAATATGGAAAGACTTTAAGCCCAGTGAAATTACCGGGAAGTATTTCTATATACTTTGAAAAGCATGGACAGATCAAATGCCTCACTGTCATTTGGATTGTACTGAGGCTAATCTGGCAATGTTAAAGCCAAATACACTGCTGACTTCTTGACTTTACATGAAGCAAGAACTTAAAGAAAATGGGGCAAGCTAGAGATTGACATGTACTTTGCTGTATGTAGAAGTTTTTATTACACTTGCTTTTGTCACCTAGTGCCCGGGGGTATTTAGTCAAAATAGGTTTTAATGAATGAGTTCCAGAATATATCTTCTACTAAAGAATAGTAGTAGCAACGTGTCCTAGTTCTCATCTATATTCCTTGCATGTTTTTCTGTTCCCTTTTCCTTCTCTCTGTGCATTTTTTCTCTTCCCCCTTGTAATTTTTACATAAAGAAAATAATCATTGCTTCTTGGAATTCCATGACACTGCAAGATGAGAAGAGCAGTGGCCCAGAAGGAATGGTAGTAGTTGCACATATACCACAGGGTTGACATCTAAGCATTTAATTAAATCAGACTTTTCCACAAGGGACTAACATTGGTTCCCTGTAAGGGGTCTATTGGGCAATCATCATAGCAGAAAAACTGAAAGTTAGATATTTTGCTTTTAACAAAGATATTGGGCAATCAATGTAATAATAATTTTAAAAAGACCATAACAAACAGCATTGGGTTTTAGATATTTTAATGCTGAACACAAATAAAGAAGGAATTCTTTTAGCAACTGCGATAGGAAACATTGCTGCTTCCCTCCACAGGTATACAACACTCTGCTTGGGGGTACAAATCTTGTGGAAGAGACTATGGCTGTTGGCATCTCCATGAGGACATTGGCCATCCAGATACAGGGAATTAGAGGAACCGAGGAAGGCCCCTCTTGATTCTCTACTTCAGTTCTTCCCTCTTCTCTATACTCTGAAATACCGTTAGATAACAGTCAAGTAGCAATATTAATTGTAGTCAAGTTGCCTATAATTTTCCAATTGAAAATAACATATTAATTTAACTATCACTCTTGTTATCTCTATGACTGGTCTCATGTGGCATTTTCTTGCCCAGCAGAATAAATCTTGAAGAGTCAGATTTAAAACATTATAAACACAATAGTGGTTAACTTCTGAATTTTAATTAAAATCTCTTCACATTATATACATAGATATATGAATGAATACATGTATATGTGTGTATGTATCTACTTTTTATAGAAATAAGTCTCACTTCAATTAGCACAAGGTATATCTAGTAACTAAAGCAATGATTAAAACAATAACAATCTATTTTTTTCTATTTGACAGATTAAATGTTGAAGTTTTTCTGAGTTGCTCTCTTATTTTCTTTCTTTCTCTAGATGAGGTGACTAAGTTTGATGGACTTAAATATCCTACACCATTAAACAAAAATCAAGAGGACAAATGTACTTTAACCAGCATTAAGAGGTAGTACAGAGCCATAATAATTCAGTTATCTATCTATCCATTAGCTACCTTTCTTCCTTCCTTCCTCCCTCCCTTCCTTCTCTTATTTCCTTCCTCATCTTCCTTCCTTCCTTCCTTCCTTCTTTCCTTCCCTTTCCTTCCTTTCTTTCATTCTTTCCTTGTTTTCTTATTTTTCCCTTTCTCTAAGTGAGGTAAGTTTGATGGGCTGAAATACTCTATACCATTAAACAAGAATCAAGAGGGAAATTTTACTTTAACAGATATTTGGAGGTGGTACAGAGTCAGCATGATTAAATTATCCATCTTCTATCTATCATCTATCTATCATCATCTTTCCATCTCTTTCCTTCCTTTCTTTCCTGCTTCCTTCCTTCCTTCTTTCTTTCATCTCGTCTGGTCTTAGCAGGAAAAGAAAAATAAGCTAATGTACTTTAACAGATCTTAGAAGATATAAGACCTAACTTTTGATATAATTTCAAAAAAGGAAACTTGTAAGGGGATAAGATTTTCTTTTAGATGATGATATTGGCCGGCGCTGTGGCTTAACAGGCAAATTCTCCGCCTTGTGGCGCCAGCACATCAGGTTCTAGTCCCGGTTGGGGCGCCGGATTCTATCCCTGTTGCCCCTCTTCCAGGCCAGCTCTCTGCTATGGCCCGGGAGTGCAGTGGAGGATGGCCCAAGTCCTTGGGCCCTGCACCCACATGGGAGACCAGGAGAAGCACCTGGCTCCTGGCTTCGGATCAGCACGATGCGCCGGCCGCGGCAGCCATTGGAGGGTGAACCAACTGCAAAAAGGAAGACCTTTCTCTCTGTCTCTCTCTCTCACTGTCCACTCTGCCTGTCCAAAAAAAAAAAAAAAGGAAAATTGACTTATTTAGAAAAACTAAGTTGTGCTTGTATCTTACACCATATACAAAGGGTCTTCTAATGTTTCTAAATGTGACAGGAAAATTAACAAGAAAAAATTACAAGGATTTTCATCCTACAAGTGTGGCAAGATTTATTTATTCATTCATTTATTTATTTATTTTTAATTTGTTTGACAGGTAGAGTTATAGACCATGGGAGAGACAGAGAGAAAGGTCTTCTTTCCATTGTTTCACCCCCCAAATGGCCGCTACTGCCAGAACTGCACCCATCTGAAGCCAGGTGCTTCCTCCTGGTCTCCCATGTGGGTGCAGGGGCCCAAGCACTCGGGCCATCCTCCACTGCCTTCCTGGGCCACAGCAGAGAGCTGGACTGGAAGAGGAGCAGGTGGAACTAGAACCGGTGCCCATATGGGATGCTGGCACTGCAGGCAGAGGATTAACCAAGTGAGCCACGGCAGAGATCCAAGATTTCTTAAAATCTCCACAAACACAAGTCTCAAAATGAAAAATTGGTAGGCTTCCTATCTGGCCAATCCCTGAAATAGGATGTTTCAATTTATTATTTTTTTGATTTCATGAAAACAATACACACTGAATAGAAGCTGTACTTTGAATTTTTATCATTTTCTGGTCTAGGAATATGTGGTACAATAGTCTCTGGGCAGTGAGTGATCTCTCCCTGTTTGCTACACAATCACATGTGTACCCCATAGTGGACCATAGTGGACCATAGTGTTTAGCAGGTTAGGTATATTAAGTACATTTTTGAATTAGTATTTTCAAATCACAATGGGTTTATCGAGCAGCAATCCTATGATGAGCCTTAAAATTAATAATACTGTCCCAAAACAACTAAAAAGATAACAGACTAGATAATTGCAATGATTACATAGCAATATAGACTCACTATCTAGAATATACTGTGGTTTTCCAAAAATTAAAAGACAAAAAGGCATAAAAACCACAGGAAAATGAAGACAAAAAGATAGATAATCTCTGTAAGAGAAATCCAAATAGGCAATAAATATGAAGATGCACAAACCCACTAACCAGCAGATGACAGAAAAAATTAGATGCTACTGTTTAGATATCAGAATATCAAAATTATAAAGGGTCATAAACAAAGTGTCAGTGTGGATATAGATAGACAAGAACTTTTTTGGACGTTAATGAGAGTGTTGATTAATATAGCAGAAGGTTTAAGAAGCAACCTGAAAGTTTCTTTGTAAGTATCCAAGTGCCTTATGACTCAGTAACCTCATTCCTAAGTATAGTTTACTAATAATTTCTCATTCATGTCCATAAGTTTATTTGCAGGAGGAGGTTCATCACAACATTTTTTAGTTATTAGGGAACTGATGTCCTCATTAGAATCCACTGTTAGCTAATGGAGTAGGTATGTGAAATGTGGATGGAAGTCTATGTGACACAGAACAAGGTATCCACAAAAATAACATGGATAGGCTGAAAGCATACTGTTGTGTAGAGTTAAATGAGATTTTAGCTTAATTTATGCAATACTACATGTGCACATAAAACACTGCTACATACTTAGGTGTGTAAATCAGGTACAAGAAAGGAGGTGACAGCAAAGTGAGGAGACAGTGGTGAGTGGGATTGGGGACTGAGGGAAAAAATGAAGCAGAAGGGGACTTTGCCTAGACCGATTTGCTATGAAGTAAGATCGACACTCAAAGTCCCTCCGAAAAAAAGAAATAAAAATGTAATTAATGATATTATGCTTTATTGCAAATTTTTTTGAAACATCTTACTGCATTTATGACAAGACACCGGTAGCTTCCTTAGGCCTGTGGGACTCTGCATAACCTGATATCCATTTATCTTTCATTATATTTTGGCCTATTAGACCTACCTCAGTGCCTAGGATAAATCATATTTTCTTCCTTCAGAATCTTTGCTCATTCTCTTTCCTTTTTGGGAAAAATTATTTTTCCTCCTTTGGGTTTACACAATCATCACTTCTGACTGACATAATTCTTGTTCAACCTTTTGAAAAGATCTTTCAGGGCGGGCGCTGTAGCATAGCAGGTAAAGCTGCCCCCTGCAATGCCGGCATCCCATATGGGTCCCGGTTAGTTTGAGTCCCTGCTGCTCCACTTCCAATCCAATTCCCTGGTAATATGCCTGGGGAAGAAGCAGAGGATGGCCCAAGTGTTTGGGTGCCTGTACACACATGGGAGACCCAGAAGATGCTCCTGCCTCCTGGCTTTGGATAGACTCAGTTCTGGCCACTTTGGCCATTTGGGCAGTGAACCAGCAGATGGAAGACCTCTCTCTCTGTCTCTACCTCTTTCTGAAACTTTTTTCAAATAAATAAAATACATCTTTTTTAAAAATGAAAAAATATACTTTACTTTTGGAGCTTTTTAAGATGCCTGTTAACACCAGTTGAGGCTCCTAACAAAAACCCGCTCCATTTTGTGGGAGCTCATTCGCTTGGAGAAATTGAGTCACAAGAGGATTGCTTAAAGTCAGCCTGTGAGTCAGTCTCTGTGCTGGAATTGAAACTCCTGCATGCTGACTCGCTGCGTTCTAGGTGGTGAGTGCTCAGCCACAGAGGCCACAGCGGCCACGGCCAGTCTGAGGACATCACAATTGTCTTCAATCGTACCAGATGGATTCCTGGAGACACTGGCATGTGTCTCGTGGCATTTCTATTTTTCTTAAAAGAGAATTATAAGTAAAACAGTGTGAGTATAACAAAACAGTAAGAAAGAGAAAGAATTTCTTACAGATTGTATTTACATTGCTTATACTGTGTAAAAATCTGAAGCCCTCAAGCATAACCCCACATTTTACAAAGGACTGAATTTTCAGCATCTCATCGCAGCAACCTGTGGAACATTAGCATTTTCTTACTCTGTTGAGAATACTTTTAATTTTAAATGGATTGAGACGCCTAATTTTTTAAATGGTTGGTATTTTTGTATACCAGGGTCAAACGTATTCGTTTATTCATTTATTTATCCAGCCTGTATCTATTTGGTGTATTATGCAGCCTGCTAGGTGGCAGACATACTCCTGGTTCTCGTGGAGTTCACATTTCTTATTTTCTGTGACCATGAACAGATTGAACTGCGCTTACCCATGAGATTCATACAAGAGCGTAGACGTCTTTTATTTTTTCATCTTATACTATTTGCTTAAAAATTGATACTATTATTATTAAACTTTTAAAATAAACATTGATGTAATCCTTTAAAATCATTACTATATTTGAAAAGCACATAATACTTGCAGATTTCTATTGGTGCTAACTGTAAAAAGAAGCAAACTTTATTTAAAAACATGATTTACTTGCTATACACACTAAAATGAATTATGATGTTGCTAATGCAATATGTGCTTTGTTACTGGTCAGAAATGACAAGTCACAGTGCATTAATATGTATGTGGATATACACATTTTTTATTTTTTTAAGGATTTATTTTATTTAATTGAAAGGTGGAGTTACAGACACACACACACACACACACACAAAGGTCTTCCATCCACTGGCTCACTCTCCAAATGGCTATGACTGTCAGGGTTGGGCCAGACCAAAGCCAAGAGCCAGGAGCATCTTCCAGGTGTCCCATGTGGGTGCAGGGACCCAAGCACTTGGGTCATCTTCTGCTGCTTTCCCAGGTACATTAGCAGGGAACTAGAATTGGAAGTGGAGCCATTAGGCATAGAACCAGTGCACATGTGGGATACCAGTATCACAAGGGGTGGCGTTGCCAGCTATGCCATAATACCAGCCCCCACAGTTTTTGAAAATAAGACTGTGTGTATGGCCATGACAGAACTGCACTGGGCAGAAATATTTGGTAAATATAATTCACCATGCTCTTAACATATCATTAAATCTCACCATAGACATACTGAATCTAATTTATTCATGATCATATACAAGTGTCTGAGTACAATTAGGAAGCTTTCAGGTGAGGGCCTGCACTGTGGCAGCACATTAAGCCTCCGCCTGCAGCATTGGCCTCCCATATGGGACACAGGGTCCTCTCCTGCTGCTTCACTTCCCAACCAGCTCTCTGCTAATGGCCTGGGAAAGCAGTGGAAGATGGCCCAAGTGCTTAGGCCCCTGCACCCCTGTGGGAGACCAGGAAGGCCCAGAAGAAGCTCCTAGTTCCTGGCTTCGGATCGGCCCAGTTCTGGCCACTGTGGCCATTTGGGGAGCGAACCAGGGGTTGGAAGGAAGATCTTTCTCTCTCTCTAACTATGCCTCTCAAATAGGTAAATAACATCATTTTTTTTTTAAAGCTTCCAGGTGAGAATCTTGTAATTAGAGAATTGTAGTCTGTCTATATTTAAGAATGGTGTTTTTTTCTTCCTACTATTTGTTGAACTCTTACTTAATGTAGGGTTGATTATATGATCATAAGTAAACTGAAAATAGATCTTTCTAAAAATTAAGAGTGGGAATGTGAAAGGGAAGAGGAGGAAGGCAGAAGGGAGGGTAATGGGGAAAGTGTCACTATGTTCCTAAATCTGTCTGTATGAAATACGTGATAGTTGTATAACTTAAATAACATTTTAAAAAAGAATATACACATTTGTTATAGTTTCAAATTCAGGATTTGAAACTATAATGGGATTTGATTTATAAAAGGCATCACATTTTCTCCACAAATATGCTTATGTGATATTTTTTAAAAAGAATAAATATCCCAAATAAATTATACTGAGAGAGAATGCCCCACTTAGGATTCCACACAAATCAAATATCTATGACTAATGGATACTGTGTAAAATTATGCTGTGTGGAAACCCACATACATGGACAGAACAGAGGTCGGGGCGGTGACTCAGAACTCCCAGCTTCTGATCACTACTGTACTTTGCATTCTCCTGACTCCTATTTGAGAAGGCATAACACATGCATTAAAACCCCAAGGAATGAAGTCTTGCAATTGCAGAAAATAATCCCATGAGAGGTCTAAGGCATTGTAAAAAGGGATTTGTGGTAGAAAAATTGTCAAATCCCAAGCATATATATTTTTGCTTTTGAATTTCAATGATCTATTTAGTAAGGTAGAAATAATAATGTCTATCCCTTAGCGTAAATTATGATGACAATGATGATTGAGAATGCTGATGAGGGTGACAATAATTATGGTAATGAGTATGATAGTGGTTGGGACTGTGATGCTTGATTTTATTAAATCAACTTGATTGGACTAAGGGATACCCAGATGGCTGATAAGATTACATTGTTTCTGGATGTGAACTGAGTAAACCATATCATTCTCACCAGTGTGGGTGGGTAGCAATCAATTTTCCTAGGTCTGAAAGGAACAAAAAGCTGGAGGAAGGGTGTCATGCTTTCTCTCTGATCTGTAACAGCCCTCTTCTGTCCTAGGACATCAGCACTCCTGGTTCTCGGTCCTTTGGGACTGGGATTTATATCATCAGACACCAGTTGTTAGGACTTCGGATTTGAATGGGACTTATACCATCGGCTCTCCTGATTCTGAAGGGCACAGATTCAGATTGGCACTATACTTCTAGTAACCCTGGATCTAATAATTGCAGAAGGCATATCCTGGAACCTCTCAGACTACAATCACAAGAGGCAAACTTTCCTAACAAATCACTTCTTGGATATCTATGTATATATCCTATTAGCTTTGTTTCTATGGAGAATCCTGGCTGAGGGTGATGATAGTTAACATTTATTTCAGTGCTTGTCAAGAAAAAGACTATTCTGTTTTGGGTGTTCTCCATGTGCAGTCTGATACAGTGGTAAGAACATGAGGTTTGATGGATTTCAGAAAGATCAGGATTTAATGATGGCTATGAAAATACTACATGCCCTTGGGTAAATTGTGTTGTCTGAAACTTAGCTTTCTTACCTGTAAAATGAGTCTAATAATCTGATTCTTAAATTTGTCCTAATCATCAAGTTTAACACACACACATATACACATATACACACACACATATATATATATATATGTATATATATATATATATATATATATATATAGCTCTTCACAATGCATGATATATGTTAGGTAGTTTTTCTTTCTCTTAATATGGCATTTGAATACATATAGCCTCTACTGACTGTATGAAAGGACATTATAGGGGCCCAGTGCTGTGGTGCAGCAGATTAAAGCCCAAGCCTGCAGTGTCAACATCCTATGTGGGTGCTGATTGAAATCCTGGCTGCTCCACTTGCAGTACAGCTCCCTGCAGGTGCTCCTGGGAAGGCAGTGGAGGTTGGCCCAAGTCCTTGGGTCCCTTCACCCACGTCAGAAAACCCTGAGGAAGCTCCTGGTTTCTGGCTTAGGATCAGCTTAGCTACAGCCATTGTGGTCATTTGGAGAGTGAACCAGTGGATGTGTGAACTCCGTGTGTGTGTCTGTGTGTGTGTATGTGTTTCTATCTCTCTGTAACTCTTTCAAATAAATAAAATAAATCTAAAAAAGAAAGGACACTATAAAACTTCATAGTGACTTGGATTTCATTAAGAATGGTGACTTGGAAGACTCCCTTACTCCTCCAAAATTAAAAGGACAATTATGTTTGTGTTGCCCCAAAATTCTTATGTGGAAGTCCTAGCTGCCAATATCTCAGAATGTGACTGTATTTAGAGATGGGGGCATTAAGGAGGCAACTAGTTTTTTTTTTTTTAATTTTTTTTATTTTTTATTTCATAAATGTGAATTTACAAAGTGCAACTTTTGTATTGTTGTGGCTTCCTCCCCCAACCTCCCTCCCTCCCGTGGCCCTCCCCTCTCCCTCTCCCATCCCGCCCTTTATCAAGTTTCATTTTCAATTACCTTCATATACTAAAGATCAACTTAGTATATACTAAGCAAAGATTTCAACAGGCTGCATTCACACAACCGCACAAGGTATAGGGTATTGTTCGACTAGTAGTGTTTTTAAGTTTCATAGTAAAACACATTAAGGACAGAGATCCTATGTGGGGAGCATGTACCCAGTGACTCCCGTTGTTGATTTAACAATTGGCACTCTTATTTATGACGTCAGCAATCACCCGAGACTCTTGCTATGAGCTGTCTAGGCTATGGAAGTCCCTTGAGTTCACCGACTCTGAACTTGCTTAGTCAAGGCCGTGTCACAGTGGAGGTTCCTTCTTCCCTTCAGAGAAAGGCGCCTCTCTCCTTGATGGCCTGTTCCTTCTGCTGGGGTCTTGTTCACCAGAATCTTTCATTTAGATTGTTTTTTGCCACTGTGTCATGGCTTTCCATGCCTGTGAGACTCTCATGGACCTTTTAGCCAGATCTGAATGTCCCAAGGGTTGATTCTGAGGCAGGAGTGCTGTTTGGGGCATTTGCCATTCTGTGAGTCTGCTGTGTGTCCTGCTTCCCCCGCAGGATCATTCTCTCCCTTTTAATTCTATCCTTCATTATTGAGGCAACTAGTTTTAAACATTAGCATGGATCCTGCTCCTGTATAAGAGGTGTCCTTAGAATAAAAGGAAATAAAAAAAAAAAAAGACAGACACCAGGTATGTGTGCACTCATAGGGCAAAGCCATAGAAGACACACCAAAAAGGTGGCTATGTTCAAGCCAAGGATGGAAGACGCAGAAAAAACAAACCTTGCTGACAGCCTGAGCCTGGACATCAAGCCTCCAGAACTATGAGAAATGCATGTCTGTTGTTTAAGCCACCAGCCTGTAGGATTTTATTATGGCAGCCCTAGTGAACAACATGAAAGATTTTCCAAAAGTTCGTGGAACTTGCATGTTATCTTTTAATTCCATTTTCCACAAACTTTTGGAAGTACCCTTGTAGAAGAGTTTTCCCTAACCTCAAAGGAACAGCTTGTCCCCACAGACCCCATGACTGACTCAGTTGTGCTACCAGTGTAGTGTCTGAGTCTCAGAATTCCTAGTACTCATCACACACACTTCACATCAGAACTCTGAGATCTGCTTTTCTTTTGCCTAGAAGATTGTATTGTTAAAGGGATCATCTGTGTAATCATTTTTTGCATATGCCAGTGGTTCAGAAAATGTACAATGAGTGCAGCCAAGCATAGAATGTGTTACCAAGGAAAGATGGATAAATGACTATGGATTAGCAAACGGATGAGAATGCAAGGAATGTAAGAGGTGCTCATCCTCCTTGCAGCACAGAGTAACTCAATGCATGATTTTTCAGAGTTTTATATGAATGTTTCATTTGTTGAAGTACTTTATTAGCATCTAAAAAGAAATGTATTCTAACTTTCAGTGATATTTTAAAACATGATTATATCTTTGAAAAAAATAGACATTTGTGTAAAATCCCATAGGCATTCGAACCTTAACAAGATGCAATATAAAACCAAACAGGCTGTTTTCAAACAATGCTTCATGATGGATGAATGCAAGCATGGTGGGGCACACAAAAACTTTGACTATGAAAGGTAGGGCTCTTTGCATGTTGGAAAGGTGATCATTGGAGTAGATCTTTAGAATAGTAGCAAGAGGCCGGCACCACAGCTCACTAGGCTAATCCTCTGCCTGCAGCGCCGGCACCCCGGGTTCTAGTCCCGGTTGGGGCGCCGGATTCTGTCCCGGCTGCTCCTCTTCCAGTCCAGCTCTCTGCTGTGGCCCGGGAAGGCAGTGGAGGATGGCCCAAGTGCTTGGGGCCTGCACCTGCAAGGGAGACCAGGAGGAGGCACCTGGCTCCTGGCTTCGCATTGGCTCAGCGCGCTAGCAGTAGCAACCACTTGGGGGGTGAACCAATGGAAGGAAGACCTTTCTCTCTGTCTCTTTCTCTCTCTAACTCTGCCTGTCAAAAAAAAAATTATAAAAACAAACAAGCAAACAAAAAAGAATAGTAGCAAGAAAGAAAGCACACCTAGCCACACAAAGTTATTAAAGAAGGCATTGAAAGCACTAAAGAAACTCTCAATTATTACATCTTTTTACCTAATGCTTACCAGATCTACTAATAGGCACCCAGACTAATTATAATCCTGAGGAGAAAAAGATCATTCCCCCTCATTACCACACCCTTCTCTTTCTTCTACTGCCTCATCCTCAGGGTGCCCCATTGCACAGGCTGTCTCCTCTGCTGGGAATGCTCTCCCTGTCTTTGCTGCCAGGGAAACTTCTCATTTCTTCCAGAGCTGGGTCACTGTCACTTTATCTGTTGAACACCTGCTGACTGTCCCAGACAGATTTGTCATCAGTGGGCCACATGTTCCATCTCCTTTTGTCAACATGACACTGTGTATCATTTCACCACTATCCTTAGCATGGTCTATCATGATTCTGTGTGCTAATGCATCTGCATAACACAGACACTCAACAACAGTGTGAAGAAAAGGTCATTTTCACAAGGAAAAAAATCCAAATTACGTACACAGATAGTGAGCAAAATGGGAGGCACTGTTGACTCTCGTTCTTTCTCCATTACCTTCCCCGGAAGAACCATTAGTAATAGTTTTATGTGCATCTGTCTGTTGCATTTTTATTTTTTAAAGATTTATATATTTATTTGAAAGGCAGAGTTACACACAGAGAGAGAAGGAGAGGCAGAGAGCGAGCGAGGTCTTTCATTCACTACTTCACTCCCCGACTGGCCGCAACAGCCGGAGCTGCGCTGATCTGAAGCCAGGAGCCAGGAGCTTCTTCCTGGTCTCCCACAAGGGTGCAGGGGCCCAAGAACTCCAGCCATCTTCCACTGCTTTCCCAGGCCATAGCAGAGAACTGGATTGGAAGTGGAGCAGCCGGGACTCGAAACAGTGCCCATATGGGATGCTGGCACTGCAGGCAAGGGCTTTACCTGCTACTCCACAGCGTTGCCCCCCCATTGCAATTTTAATCATTGATTTACATATACATGTGCATGCATCTTTCTTCTTTTTTACATAACTGGTGTCTTACTAAACCTACAACAACAACAATATTCTTTCTCCACTAAACAGTATGTATGCAAATGTTTTCATGCTAGTAGCTCATGTTTACTGATAATAGCTATATAGTATTTGATAATTTGAATTTACTATAACTTAAATAACCACTCATTCATTAATGACTACTCACATTCTTTTTTTGAAATATTTTTATACAAGTTTCATGTATTTCATATATACTGCTTTAGGAGCATAGTGATACTTCTCTCCCTCAATACCCACATTCCAACCCTTTTACCTCCTCCCTCTCCAATTCCTGCTCAATTTTTTTCAGAAATCTGCTTCTTTTTTTCTTAGAGGATTTATTCATTTATTTGAAAGACAGAGTTATAGAGAGGCAGAGGCAGAGGGAGAGAGAAGTATTCCATCCTGCTGGTTCACTCCTCAAATGGCTACAACAGCCAGAGCTGAGCCCTTCTGAAGCCAGGAGCCAGGAGCTTCTTCCAGGTCTCCCATACTGGTACAGGGGCCCAAGGACTTGGACCATCTTCTGTTTTCCCAGGCCATAGCAGAGAGTTGGATGAGAAATGGAGCAGCCGGGACTGGGACCAGTGCCCATATAGAATGCCGGCAGATGGCAGCTTTACCCGCTATGCCACAGTGCCAGCTCATAAGGAGATATACTTTCAGTTTAGTTAATAATCATAAGGTTAATCCTACACTAAGTAAAAGTGTTCAAATACTATGAAGAAAAAAAAAAGTACTGTTCCTCAACAGAACAGACAAGGGCTATAAATATGGAATTTCAAAATGTTCATTTCACTCCAATGCATTACATTTTAGGCACTCCACTAGTTTCCCCTGATCAGGGAAAACGTATGATATCTGTCTTTTTGGGACTGGCTTATTTCACTAAGGATAATGGTTTCCAGTTGCATCCATTTTGCTGCAAAAGACAGGATTTCTTTTTTTTTTTTTTTTTCACAGCTCAGTAGAACTCCATATACCATCATTTCTTTATCCAATCTTCAGTTGATGAACATCTGGGTTGATTACATATCTTAGCTACTGTGAATTGAGCTGCAGTGAACATGGGGGTACAGATAACTGATTATTTTGTGTAAATTCCCCGGGGTGGGATGGCTGGGTCATACAGTGGGTCTATATTCAGATTTCTGAGGTATCTCCATACTGTCTTCTACAGGGGCTGTACCAGTTTACATTACCACCAACAGTGGATTAGGGTACCTTTTCCCCCACATCCTCACCAGCATTTGTTGTATGCTGATTTCTGTATGAAAGTCATTCTAACTGGGGTGAGGTGAAACCTCCTTGGGCCGCTTACATTCTTACCTCTTTTTTTTTAAAATTTTTTTATTATTATTATTATTTTGACAGGCAGAGTGGACAGTGAGAGAGAGACAGACAGAGAGAAAGGTCTTCCTTTTGCCGTTGGTTCACCCTCCAATGGCCGCCACGGTAGACGCGCTGCGGTAGGCACGCTGCGGCGGGCGCACCATGCTGATCCGATGGCAGGAGCCAGGTGCTTCTCCTGGTCTCCCATGGGGTGCAGGACCCAAGGTCTTGGGCCATCCTCCACTGCACTCCCTGGCCACAGCAGAGAGCTGGCCTGGAAGAGGGGCAACCGGGACAGGATCGGTGCCCCAACCGGGACTAGAACCCGGTGTGCCAGCGCCGCAAGGCGGAGGATTAGCCTAATGAGCCGCAGCGCAGGCTCTTACCTCTTTTTTTGTTTATTTACTTGCTGGTTGGTTTTGCTAATGAGGCTTGATAATCTTTTTGCCTACATCTCTGAGCACATGTGTTCATATGTTTTAAGAATAGGTAAGTGGGCCAGCACTGTGGCATAGTGGGTAAAGCTGCCGCCTGCAGTGCTTGTGTCCCATGTAACCACCGGTTTGAGTCCCGGTTGCTCTACTTCCAATCCAGTTCTCTGCTAAGGACTGGGAAAGCATTAGAAGATGGCCCAAGTACTTGAGCCCTTGCACCCGTGTGGGTGACCTGCAAGAAGCTCCTGGCTCCTGGCTTTGGATTGGCACAGCTCTGGCTGTTGTGGCCAATTGGGGAGTGAACCAGCAGAGAGAAGACATCTCTCTCTCTCTCTCGGCCTTTCCTTCTCTCTCTGTGTAACTCTGCCTTTCAAATAAATAAATTAATTAAAAAAAAAAAAAGAACAGGTAAGCAGACTGGGTGGGAGGGAAGGTGAGGTGGGGAGTATCTCTATGCTCTTCAATCTATATATATGAAATACATGAGATTTGTTCACCTCATATAAATTTTAAAAACATGTTTAACAACAACAACAACAAAAAGAATAGGTAATCTGAAATGAAATCCTTCCAACAAAGGATATATATATTTAAAATACTAATAGATGCTGGCAATTTTCCTTCCAAAAGGTTTCACAGTTTAGACTGTCCTTGACAGTGTGAAAATTCTCTTTTCAATGAATTCTAATCAACATTTCATCAATCCTTTAATTTTTATTATTCTGATAGAAATACAATATTATTAAAGATTTTTATTTTCCAATGATTAAGAGTGAATCTAATTTCAAATGTCTACTAGATATTTATATTTTTTTAGAATTGTCTTGTTATACTTTCACCAGTTTTAAAAAACGTGTGTTGCTTACAAAATTGTTATTTATTGTAACTCCTTAAACAGCCTGATATTCATTTTCCATTGTGATTGTTAAAGACATCATACACATTTTCTCCCAAATGTTACTTGTTTTTAACACTTGTGTAATTTTGCATAGAAGGTTTTTTAGTGTACCTTTAAAAATGGGCACAAATGTGTCAGCTTTCCAGGATTTAAAAAATCTAGCTTAGGAAAGTGCTATGGTTTGAATGTTGAACATTCTCCAAAGGGCCATTTGTTAAACTCTTGATTCCTAGGGTGGCACTATTGGCACCTTATAGTGGCACTATAATGCAACCTTACAAGGTTTGGCCTAATAGAAAGTCCTTGAGTCATCTGAGGCATCCCTTTAGGAAGTAGCTCTGGTGTGATCTCTAGAGTTCTTGCAAGAGGATTCTTATGAATGCCAGAATCTGGGTCCACACACTTTCATTGCTTCCTGATTTGCTGTGTAATCCTTTCTCAGCTCACGCTCTGCCATCAGACATAGAGCCCTTTTGAGAGATTGCATCATTCCCTTTGGACTTTCAGCCTCCCAAACTGTGAGCTAAAGAAGTAGCCTGAATCAAGTACTTCAGTGTAATAACGAAAAGGTAACTAACGTAGATAGCACTAACATCTCAAGTTATTAAAAATTTCTTTTGTATTTTATTGGTATTTTACACCTTATTTTTAATCTCTAAAGTTTTTATTGATTTGGAGTTGGTTTTTATGCAGTATGTGATTTGACAATATCTAATATCATGCCCTTCTAAGTGAATAAACCATTGCCACAAACAATTATTTAACCTCATTTCTTCTCTAGCAATTTGAAATAGCACTATCTATTAAACATTACATATATGTATACATAGATGACTTTCTACATCTTATTGCATTACATTCACCTCTCATCTCTTTCTCTATATCTGCCTCAAATATAACAATATCCTAATTAAACTTCATGGAATCTGCTGAACTGTTATAGGGCAAGTCCCCTTTCATCTCTTAAAAATGTTTTTATCTCTTTCCAGGTAAACTTTAGAAACAGTTTGCCAAGTTTTATTTAAACAATCAAAATGGGAAACTCTAGATTAATAGGAGGAGAATTGATTTAATTACAAAACTGAATTTTCCCATCTAGGAATATGTATGTAAATTGGGCAAATCACATACATTGGCAAATTTATCCCTTTAGTTTCCTCATCTATAAAGATAAGAATTCTAATGATACCTCTTTAAAGGGTCCTTAAGACTTCAGGACACTACCTTATTATTAAGTGTTACTCAATAATATTATTTGTATCATTTTTATAATTATTATTATTAACTGATAAACTATTCGGTATCTTGCATTAAAATCTTAATTTTCTTCATATAGGTCTAACATTATTTATCAGATATTTTATATTTTTAAATTGATACTAGGAGTGTATAAAAATAATATTGTTTGCTTAACTCATTACTTTTAACAGTTTTTTAGATGAATTTCTTAGCTTTTCAAGTTGAACAACCATACCGTTGACAAATACTGGCTTTTCAAAACCTATGTCTTAAATTTTATTTGTATTATTGACTTGGCAAAGGTTACAGATTCAAATGTCTATCAACAATTAACATCAATGAGTAAAGTAGGAGCTGAGTCAAAAAGGGGAAAGTGGTGGAAACTGTAGTAAATTGGAGAATACATTTTCTGTCTAAAGACATAAAAATATTGTGAGGAGTCCAAGCAGAATAGATCCACAGGCCGTGTTTGGTCCAAGGAATGCCATTTTTTGGCTCCTGATTTAAGTAGTCATCACACTAGATTAGCAGTTCTCAAAATTTGGTCTGGTGGCTCCTGGGAGTTCTCAACACCCTTTTAGGGTCAAAACTATTCTCATAATTGTAATAAAACATTATTTGTCTTTTTATTGTGTTGACATTTGTACCAAAAAACTACTGTTTTGTACAAATTAAGGCAGTGGCTCCGAATGCAAAAGCTCATAGTAGTCATTGCATTTTTCTGTGCCTCAAGGTCATAGTAAAAAGAGAAATGATTTTAAGAATATTCTTGATAAAGCAGTAAAAATTTGTTTTTTTTTTTTAGATTTATTTATTTATTTGAAAGTCAGAGTTACACAGAGAGAGAAGGAGAGGCACACACACACAGAGAGAGAGGTCTTCCATCTGCTGGTTCACTCCCCAATTGGCCAACAACAGCCAGAGCTGTGTCAATCCAAAGCCAGGTGCCAGGAGCTTCTTCCAGGTCTCCCACACAGGTGCAGGGGCCCTAGGACTTGGGCCATCTTCCACTGTTTTCCCAGGCCAAAGCAGAGAGCTGGATTGGAAGTGGAGCAGCTGGAATTCAAACCTGCTCCCATATGGGATGCTGGCACTGCAGACGGCTTTACCTGATATGCCACAGCACCAGCCGCAAGTTTTGCTTTTATTAAATGTTAACATTTGAACAACAGCTTAATACCTCACATGGAAAAATAGGAATATGTGTAAAGCACCTCTGCTGCATACTGAAATACAAAACTTGTCATGAGGAAAAGCACTTTGCAGTTGTTTGATTTGTGAACTGAACTAGTTCCTTTGTTCACAGAACAGCTTTTATTTTTTACTTGAAACAAGAGTAAAAGATAAACTGCTATTATTGGAACTTGAATGTTTTTCAGAAATTTTCTCCAAAAAATGAACAATATTAGCCCTTACATACAGGAAAACAAGTGATGGTATTTGCCACCAATGATAAAATTTAGTCTTTTAAACAAAAATGAGAAATTCAGAAAGCTTCTAATCAAGATGCTTTCCAACACAAAAAGAGTTACCTGATTCAAACAATGGTGATATTAGCTGTTGTTATTTTTTATTATTGTATGATTAAATCTGTTAGCTTGCAAATGTGCATTAGTCACTCAGTATTTTCCATAGATAAATACACAGTGTTATAAAATGACGCATCAGTGAAGGATCTATTCGAAGTTCAAGATACACCAATAGATTATAATGTGACAGAATATGAGAAGTTCACTGATAGAGTTTTAGATCCTGTATTGTGGCTAATCTTCAAGAAGATACAAATTGTTGAGTTTTGGTGTCATTTCAGAGAATATTTGTAATTGTCCAAAAAGGTGACTCTTCCCTTTTTCCAACTACATATTTGTGTAAAGCCATACTTTCTTCATTTACTGCAATCAAAACAACTTATTGCAATAAATGGAATGTAGAAGTCCAGTGTAATATTCCGCTCACATGTTAGGCTAGACATCACAAAATGTTTTACCAAAGAAAGGGCAAACGGCACTTTTCTCACATATTTTTGGAAAAGAAGGTTTTTGTTTAATAAATTATTTATGTATTGACTACAAATTGTGATTCTAACTGTAAAATCATCCATGAGATGGGTATATTGTTATTTCTAATGTATTAATGGATAGATATTTTAAGATTTTCTCTTTTACTTTCTAATGTAATAAACATCAATAAAAGTAAAGAATTCAAGCAAAGATCTCTTTGATGTTCTAAATAATTTTTCAGAATGAAGGAGTTCTGAGACCAAAACCTTTGAGAACAGTTACACTAGACTTAGTTTATAGATTATTTGTATTTTAACAAATTGCTTTTATAAATACTTTTTGTTTTTTGTGATGACATCATTACTTAACTGAAAAACTGTTGTAAAAGTTATTGTCACATATATTTAAAGGAAACCATCGACACTGAGAAAATGAAAACTAGTAAAATTATTAAGGATAATAATCAGAGCCCTGTGCTCCTGAAAAATGGCAATGGGTAGTCATCCTCTACCTTTTTTCTTTATTTAAATTTTTTAATTGACAAATAATAATGTGAATATTTGTGGGTACAATGCAGTGCTTTCATCTATGTGAGCATATAAGAAGGATTCAATCAAACTATCATTTTATGTGATAACATTAAACTAAGTTTTAATAATCTTAATGTATACAATATATTACAATTAAATATGATTACTATTGCAGTGCAATAGATTAGCAAAATTTATTCTTCTAGACTAACTGAATGTTGTACTTTTTTTTTTTTTTTAGAAAATCTATTCATTTTCTTTTAAAGCTTTATTTATTTATTTGAAAGGCAGAATTACAGAGAGGTAGAAGCAGAGAGAGAGAGACAAAGAGAGGTCTTCCGTCTGCTGGTTCACTCTCCAAATGGCTGCAACGGTCAGAGCTGAGCCCATCCAAAGCCAGGAGCCAGGAGCTTCTTCCACGTCTCCATGTGGGTACAGGGCCCAAGGACTTGGGCCATCCTATACTGCTTTCCTAGGCCATAGCAGAGAGCTGGATCAAAAGTGGAGGAACCAGGACTTGAACCAGCGCCCATATGGGATGCTGGCACTACAGGCGGCAGCTTTATCTGCTACGCCATAGTGCTGGCCCCTGAATGGTGTACTTTCGAGCTAACTAATATACAGAGAAATATTCTCTCAAGGTTAATATATTTATTTAAGAATAGAGGAGTATTGCAATGGTCATACATGTGCAACAGTAAACTGGGTGCATATTTAAAGAGGTTAAGGCAAATGGAGGTATTAATTGGTAGAGAAAGAGGGGCAGAGATATAAATAAAGGGAAAGAGAAAGAATGAGAAAGAGAGCGATTCACATGGGCTACTTACATACAGAGTTCATTGGTTACAGAGACTACAGGAAGGAGTTGGTGTCTACTCACTGGTGGGGTACCACTGTTGGGTAAGTATTCTGGGGAGAACAATTTACCTGAATCATTGCAGTCTTAGAGAATGATAAAAATAAACTTTGTGACGGATATATGTTCACATGTCAGAGGTGTGCAAAGCATGGGGTGCAATGTGTTTAGAATGAGAAGAAATCTACTGTGTTTTTTTTTTTTTTTTGACAAGCAGAGCTAGACAATGAGAGAGAGACAGAGAGAAAGGTCTTCCCTTGGTTCACCCCCCAAATGGCCGCTACGGCCGGCACGCTGCGCCCATCTGAAGGCAGGAGCCAGGTGCTTCTTCCTGGTCTCCCATGCAGATGCAGGGCCCAAGCACTTGGGCCATCCTCCACTGCCCTCCCGGGCCACAGCAGAGAGCTGGACTGGAAGAGGGGCAACCGGGACAGAATCCGGTGCCCCAACCGGGACTAACCCGGGGTACTGGCGCCACAGGCAGAGGATTAGCCTAGTGAGCCACAGTGCCGGCCTACTGTGGTTTTTTTTTTTTTTTTTTTTTTTTTTTTTTTTTTTTTTTTTGACAGGCAGAGTGGACAGTGAGAGAGAGAGACAGAAAGAAAGGTCTTCTCGCCGCGGCTGGCGTGCTGCGGCCAGCGCACCGCGCTGATCCAAAGGCAGGAGCCAGGTGCTTCTCCTGGTCTCCCATGTAGGTGCAGGGCCCAAGCACTTGGGCCATCCTCCACTGCCTTCCCAGGCCATAGCAGAGAGCTGGCCTGGAAGAGGGGCAACCGGGATAGAATCCGGCGCCCCAACCGGGACTAGAACCCGGTGTGCCGGCACCGCAAGGCGGAGGATTAGCCTAGTAAGCCGTGGCGCCAGCCCCTACTGTGTGTTTTTGAAAATGTCCTTGAGGAGGCGTAGTGGAAGTCCCTGCAGCCGTGGTGTTGTGCTGTGGGCAAGGGAAAAGGATTTGTAAACCCCGGAGCGAGGTTCTGCCTACCCGAGGCCGCTGCTGTGCTGGGAGCCCCGGGGAAAGCCACCATCACCATGTCAGATCAGGAGACAAAACCTTCAGCTGAGGACTTGGGAGATAAGAAGGAAGGAGAGTACATTAAACTCAAAGTCATTGGACAGGATAGCAGTGAGATTCATTTCAAAGTGAAAATGACAATACATGTCAAGAAACTCAAAGAATCATACTGTCAAAGACAGGGCGTTCCAATGAATTCACTCAGGTTTCTCTTTGAAGGTCAGAGAACTGCTGATAATCATACTCCTAAAGAACTGGGAATGGAGGAAGAAGATGTGATTGAAGTTTATCAGAAACAAACAGGGGGTCATTCAGTGGTTTAGATACTCTTTTATTTTTTTTCCCTTAATCCTTTTTTTATTTATAAAAATAGTTCTTTTGTAATGTGATGTTCAAAAAATGGAATTGAAAACTGGCACTCTATCTCCTTAAAACATCTGGTAATTTGAATTCTAGTGCTATCCATTCTTGTTTTCATTGTGCTGATTTTTGGTGATCAAGCCTCAGCCCCCTTCATAGGGCCCTCCCTTTTTTAAGATTCCATGTGTACACAGAGAGGCCACCTTTTTCAGGACTGTGCGTTTTCAGGCTTGTGGTGATTATTAAGAATGACTTCCCAATTGGCCCTGAGATCCTAACAAATTTTTGCTTCACTCCTGGACTGTGACTTTCTGTGGGAGATGGAAGTTCTTCAGAGGATGGAACTGTGGAAAAATGACCTTTCCTTAACTCGAAGCTACTTCTTAAAATCTGAAGGTCTGGAACAAAAGAAGAGGAATAGCAGGCTTGTGTCAAGATGACGGATTTGGTGAGAGAAATGACTAACTCCAAAGATGGCTTCACTGAAGAGAAAGCATTTTAAGATTAAAAAAATCTTGTCAGAAGATCCCAGAAAAGTTCTGATTTTCATAAGCAGTTAGTAAAATTCTTCATGCAGAAGTGTGTACAACAGAACACTACTTCTTTTGATTTCATTTGTGCTTTTTGGCCTGGGATATGGGTTTTAAATGGACATTGTCTGTACCAGCTTCATTAAAATAAACAATATTTGCAAAAACCGTAAAAAAATAAAAAAGAAAATGTCCTTGAGACAGTGTCTCAGATGGTCAAGCATGAGTTCTCCTTTTTCCTAATTTCTTGACATGAATTTTGTGAGTCTGACAAGAACAATTTCATCTAGGGATCTGCAATTCTGACAGTGCCCTTTCATCAGTATCTTTCGTTTCCCAAGTCCACCTCCCTCTCTCCATCCTCTGGTAAGCATCTTTCTACTCTGTTTCTATGAGATGATGGAAGACATCACAGCATTCAAAAAAGAAGGAAATGTGTAACAAATGGATGGAACTAGAGAATTATATGTTGTGAAATAAGTCACACACAGAAAGGCAAATACTGAATGATCTCACTTATACATGGACTTATAAAAACATTTTGTTTGCTCAAATCCCGTAGTTAATATTATTATTTTTTGCAAGCCAGGAAACAACTGTAAAGAATGATCCTCTCATTGCCCGCTATTTCTCCTTTAATTTCCCTAAGACTTATAGATAACCCCCTAACTTACCTGTGACCATGCCAAAAACACAATATCCTAGTTCTGATTTTTTTATATCCTGAATGATTAGCTTGTTTCCCCTGTTCAATCTTCCCTGAAACTATTGAAACATAGAGATAAACATTATTTATTCAGCCAGTTGGCTGAAACTGCCCTTATGGTTAAA
The DNA here is from genome assembly GCF_033115175.1 of Lepus europaeus. NCBI lineage: Eukaryota > Metazoa > Chordata > Mammalia > Lagomorpha > Leporidae > Lepus > Lepus europaeus. The sequence continues at coordinate 120,785,580 of NC_084829.1, forward strand.
TCAATTCCAATCACTCCACCTATAACTTCTGTTTATCCTCCTTATAAAATTCTTGGACAGAATCATCCTGTACAAAACAGCTTGATCTTTGGATCTGGAATGACTTCCCTATTGCAGCATCCTGAATAGAATGAAATTTCCATTTTATCATTTTTCTTTGACTTTTGACATTAACATTAATTTTATATTTTCATCTTATAGCTTTAAAATATATTGATATCTACAAAAATATGTACCTCTAGACTTTTCTTAAAAGCATAAAACACATTTATAATGTGAAATTCATCTGTGAAAATTTAAGCCTCATGAAAATGATTTTGTATTTCCATATGGACACAATGTTCACTATGATTTCATCAAAGACAAGGAAAGAACCAGATGAATCACATAGAGATTGTGTGGCCATGGAGGGAAAGGACTTCCTACCTAGACAACAAAACAGGATTAAGGGGCCGGTGCTGTGGTGTAGTGGGTAGAGCCGCCATCCGCAGTTCCCAGCATCCCATATGGGCATCAGTTGTAGACCCAGTTGCTCCATTTCCCATCCAGCTTTCTGCTATGGCTGGGAAAGCAATGGAGATGGCCCAAGTGCTTGGCTCCCTGAACCCTCATGGCGGATCCAGAGGAGGCCCCTGGCTCCTGGCTTCAGATCAGCCCAGCTCCGCCCTTTGAAGACATTTAGTGAGTGAACCAGCGGTTGGAAGATCTTTCTCTCTTTCTCTCTCTCTCTGCCTCTACCTCTTTCTCTCTGTAACTCTGCCTTTCAAATAAATAAATAATTAAAAAAAAAAACACAAAAGAAACAGTATTAAAGGTCACTACACCTTTAGTGTGATTGGTAGAACACAGAGCAATCCTCCAATCTTAGAATATCTCTCCTTTATGCTTGGGTCTATAGAAGTTAATAGGTGTGTGTGTGTGTGTGTGTTGGATAGCGAGAATCCAGAATGCAGCATTTAAGTGAATTTTGCATCAAGGAACAAATAACAATAACATTAATTGAACGTGAACATTGATGTCAGCTAATACCTTAACCAGAATTACTTATCTGTTAAGAATGGGAGATGATGGATGACGGGATAGTTATCACAAGGGAGTTTTGGGGGAAGGGAAAAAATAACACGAAAGCTGGTTGCAACATTGAAAGGTCTGATTGTTCCTCCTTTGCAATTTTGCCTGGGTGTTACATCCTTCTTCCTTTATACCTTTTGGTTCTTTGAAGTCCATTCACTGACTCAGCAATCAGGAGGCTCCCATACAGGATGAAATCAGGTGCATTCTGTTTCCATTTGTTCCTATGGCTGGACACAGTCTCTTTCAGAGTATGTGCCTTGGCCAAGAATTAGCCAAAGGTACTCCCAAAACTTACTGAGGAATAAAGTGGCCTCTCATTTTGCTTTAATCTATAATTCCTGTCACTAGCACTACCTATATGTAGTTGTAATAAGAATAAAAACGAAGGAAAAGTTCAGTAGATAAAGTTTCTGACATGTCTCCTCCTGGTATAATATTAACCTTTTATGAAGTAATATGGATTATTTTCATTAAAAAAAAAAGACTTTCAGGAGCAGGTATATTTATCACACTTCAGTAATTTAATTCCATTTAAAAACTATAAATAATTTTATTAATTATATCTGGTGTTAGAGAGAACTTAAAATTGAGAAGGAAAATATCATTATTGAATATTTTAAAAGTCATTGAACTTTACCTCAGCTATTAACCCTAACATACTTTTTTTAAAAAATAGTTATTTATTTATTTGAAAGTCAGAGTTACACAGAGAGAGGGAAGCAGAGAGAGAGAGGGGTCTTCCATCTGATGGTTCACTCCCCAAATGGCTGCAACAGCCAGAGCTGTTCCAATCCTAAGCCAGGAGCCAGGAGCTTCTTCCATATCTCCCATGCAGGTGCAGGGGCCCAAGAACACGGGCCATCTTCTACTGCTTTCCCAGACCATAGCAGAGAGCTGGTTTGGAAGTGGAGCAGCCAGGTCTCAAACTGGTGCCCATATGGGATGTTGGTGCTTCAGGCCAGGGCATCAACCTGCTGTACCACAGCGCCGGCCCCACCCTAACATACTTTTTATTGATTTATATATTGCAACCAATCAATTCTTTGTAACCTAGGCTCTGATGAAATTGATGTAAAATGAAAATGAATTATTGCCAAAAATTTCTTGCACTAAATATAGTAAATTATAAGACAAAAATTTAAAAATTTATATTTTTTGGAATTCCCAAATTTTAAAAAGAAAACTGGTACTGTGAAATAAAATATATGCTCCACCCAGAAGCATAAACAAAGCACTAAGCACACCCCCCCACACACACACATACACACACAACACAGGCACAAACAACAGAAAAAACATCTAGCTAATTCAGTTTCCTTTTCATCTTCTCTCTCTAGCTTTTTTCTTCATTTTTTTCCCAGGAATGTAAGCTATGACTAAAGTTAACACAAACAATTCTGCGTGCATGGTTAATTCCTAACCAGTGATCAAGGAGCAGATGCAATGGCTATGTATTAAAGGGTCATAGCTGAGTGTCAAGGGATGGTCCACTCCCACTGAGAACAAGGCAAGGCCCTGGGACTCTGGGACATTGAGTCTGTTTCTTTGTAGAGTTCAAAAAGAGACTCAGTGAAGTGCTAAATAACAAACTTATCCACGGGTGCCTGGGTATGAATTTACTCTACAGGAAATTAAATTGGAGCTATTGAGAGCGTGAGTTCAGCTTCATTTAAAAATGTTTTTTAAATCTAATTTCTTATCACCCAAGGCCTGTTTTCATTACAGCAATGAGTTTTCCTTTGAGCTTATGAGGACAATGATTATCTTAAGCCATGGAAATGTTAGGTTAAAATAAAAGATGTGCATCATAAACAAAGGTTTTTTTTTTTTCTTGTCCAGGTCTTGATCTGAAAAACAAAACAAAACACAACACCAGAACAATGACAAAAGCAAACATAAAATTCCCTAGGTGAGAGAGAACTAAAATATAGCTGCACATTTTCAAGATATTGCGTGGGAGGAAATCTTTCTTACATTGAAATGAAATTTAGTGGCTATGTGGACATGGATGCAGCACATTTTTATAAACAAAATAAGGACTTGTCCAACTTGTGTGTCTTTTCTCAGAATTGGGAGGGTAGAACCAGTAAAGATGAAGAAGATAAAACTGCTGAATCTATTTTATATCCTAATTTACAAGTGTGCTCCAGAATGTTTATTCATCATAAAGGAGACACCTGGCTGTAATTTCCCAATTTTATTAGGCAAGAACTATTAAAAAGGAGGAAGTAAAAGAGGAGGAGAGAGATTGTGAAACAATCACCTTTCATCAATAAATTCAAGTAGAATTTGAGCTATCGTTATAGAAATGGAAAACAAACAAACAACATGGAGCTCTAAGTTCAATTATGCCTTAATAAAAACATAATAATTTCTTTCCTTAATTTTTTTAAAAAAATAGGGTTGGTGCTGTTGCATAGCAGGTTAATCTGCCATCTGCGGCACCAGCATTCCATATGGGCATCTATTCAAGCCCTGGCTCCTACACTTCTGATCCAGTTCCCCTTGCTAATGGCCTGGGAAAGCAGCAGAAGATGGCCTAAGTGCATGGCCCCTGCACCCACATGGGAGACCTAGAAGAAGCTCCTGGCTCCTGGCTTTGGTCTGGCCCAGCTCCAGCTGTTGAGGCCATTTGGGGAGTGGACCAGTGAACGGAAGAACTCTCTCTCCTTCTCTCTTTCTTTCTCCTTCTCTCTCTGTAATTCTGCCTTTCAAATAAATAAATACAATCTGATTTTTTTAAATTGTATTCATTTATTCAAAATATATATAGAGAAAGGGCTCCCAAGCACTGGTTCATTCCTCAAATGCCTACGATGACTGAGAATGGGCCAGGCAGAAGTCAGGAACTAGCAACTCAATCCAGGTCTCCTTCGTGGGTAGCAGGATACTAACTACTTGAGCCATCATGACTGCCTCGCAGGGTCTGTAATAGCAGGAATCTGGAGTCAGGAACCAGTGGCAGGCATTGAACCCAGGCATACCTAGGTGGCATTCCCAAGCATTAGGCCAAATGCCCATCTCTTCTTTTTAATGAGAAACACCCTCAATAGTGTTGAAGGTCTTTTCTTTGCTTTCTATTTTACTTCCCAGTCTTACTTTTCCCAATTACTCTAACCCTTCCTTTCACAATCTCTTTCCCTGGCTTTCCTCCTCTTTTTCCTTCCTCAGTTTTCTTCTGTGGGCATTTGAAATTAAGTACCTTCTCCAAGATCCCCAAAAGGCACTTCGAATATACAGATCTCTTGGGGGCAACTATAGGTGGACAGCACTCAAGGAGAAGCCAGGAAAACAGCTAGGACAAAGTGCAGACCAAGGTGTAAATGAACTACACACCCATGGTCCAAAAGAGAGGAAGACCCCAGGGAGAAGTGTTCGAGTGGCAGGTCAACCATTTTCTACACAGCTCTCCTAGCCCAATTACTGCCCTTTCGAGACAGGCTGCAATTTCAGTATAAAAAATTCCCTAAGTTTACAGCAAAAGCAGTGTTAAGAGGAAAGTTTATATCAATAGGTGCCTACATCAAGAAATTGGAAAGGCACCAAATAGATGAGCTTTCAAGTCATCTCAAGGATCTAGAAAATCTGCAGCAAACCAGACCCAAATCTAGTAGGAGAAGAGAAATAATTAAAATCAAAGAAGAAATCAACAGGATCGAATCCAAAAAAAATATTACAAAAAAATAAGCCAAATGAGGAGCTGGTTTTTTGAAAAAATAAAGAAAATTGACACCCCATTGGCCCAACTAACTAAAAAGAGAAAAGACCCAAATCAATACAACCAGAGATGAAAAAGGAAACATAACAACAGACACCACAGAAATAAAAAGAATTATCAGAAATTACTACAAGGACTTGTATGCCAGCAAACAGGGAAATCTATCAGAAATGGATAGATTCCTGGACACATAAAATCTAACTAAATTGAGCCAGGAAGAAATAGGAAACCTAAACAGACCCATAACTGAGACAGAAATTGAAACAGTGATAAAGGTCCTCCCAACAAAGAAAAGCCCAGGACCAGAAGGATTCACTGCTGAATTCAACCAGACATTTAAAGAAGAACTAACTCCAATTCTTCTCAAACTATTCAAAACAATCGAAAAAGAGGGAATCCTCCCAAATTCTTTCTATGAAGCCAGCATCACCTTAATTCCTAAGCCAGAGAAAGATGCAGCATTGAAAGAGAATTACAGACCAATATCCCTGATGAACATAGATACAAAAATCCTCAATAAAATTCTGGCCAAAAGAATGCAACAACACATCAGAAAGATCATCCACCCAGACCAAGTGGGATTCATCCCTGGTATGCAAGGATGGTTCAATGTTCGCAAAACAATCAACGTGATACACCACATTAACAGACTGCAGAAGAAAAACCATATGATTCCCTCAATAGACGCAGAGAAAGCATTTGATAAAATACAACACCCTTTCATGATGAAAATTCTAAGCAAACTGGGTATGGAAGGAACATTCCTCAATATAATCAAAGCAATTTATGAAAAACCCACGGCCAACATCCTATTGAATGGGGAAAAGTTGGGAGCATTTCCACTGAGATTTGGTACCAGACAGGGATGCCCACTCTCACTACTGCTATTCAATAGAGTTCTCAAAGTTCTAGCCAGAGCTATTAGGCAAGAAAAAGAAATTAAAGGGATACAAATTGGGAAGGAATAAGTCAAACTATTCCTCTTTGCAGATGATATGATTCTTTATTTAGGGGATCCAAAGAACTCTACTAAGAGACTATTGGAACTCATAGAAGAGTTTGGCAAAGTAGCAGGATATAAAATCAATGCACAAAAATCAATAGCCTTTGTATACAGAGGCAATGCCACAGCTGAGAAAGAACTTCTAAGATCAATCCCATTCACAATAGCTACAAAAACAATCAAATACCTTGGAATAAACTTAACCAAGGACGTTTAAGATCTCTACAATGAAAATTACAAAACCTTTAAAAAAGTAATAGAAGAGGATAACAAAAAATGGAGAAATCTTCAATGCTCATGGATTGGAAGAATCAATATCATCAAAATGTCCATTCTCCCAAAAGCAATTTATACATTCAATACAATACCAATCAAAACACCAAAGACATTCTTCTCAGATTTTGAAAAAATGATGCTGAAATTCATATGTAGACACAGGAGACCTCGAATAGCTAAAGCAATCTTGTACAACAAAAACAAAGCCGAGGCATCACAATACCAGATTTCAGGACATACTACAGGGCAGTTGTAATCAAAACAGCATGGTACTGGTACAGAAACAGATGGATAGACCAATGGAACAGAATAGAAACACCAGAAATCAATCCAAACATCTACAGCCAACTTATATTTGATTGAGGATCCAAAACCAATCCCTGAAGTAAGGACAGTATATTCAATAAATGGTGCTTGGAAAATTGGATTTCAATGTGCAGAAGCATGAATCAAGACCCCTACCTTTCACCATACACAAAAATACACTCAACATGGATTAAAGACTTAAATCTACTACCTGAAACCATCAAATTATTAGAGAGCATTGGAGAAACCATGAAAGATATAGGTACTGGCAAAGACTTCTTGGAAAATACCCCAGAAGCACAGGCAGTCTAAGCCAAAATTAACATTTGGGATTGCATCAAATTGAGAAGTTTCTGTACTTCAAAAGAAATAGCCAGGAAAGTGAAGAGGCAGAATGGGAAAAAATATTTGCAAACTATGCTACAGATAAAGGGTTGATAACCAGAATCTACAAAGGAATCAAGAAACTCCACAACATCAAAACAAACAACCCACTTAAGAGATGGGCCAAGGACCTCAATAGACATTTTTCGAAAGAAGAAATCCAAATGGCCAACAGACACATGAAAAAAATGTTCAAGATCATTAGCAATCAGGGAAATGCAAATCAAAACCACAATGAGATTTCACCTCACCCTGGTTAGAATGGCTCACATTCAGAAATCTGCCAACAATAGATGCTGGAAAGGATGTGGGGAAAAAGGGACACTAACCCACTGTTGGTGGGAATGCAAACTGGTTAAGCCACTATGGAAGTTAGTCTGGAGATTCCTCAGAAACCTGAAAATAACCCTACAATACAACACAGCCATCCCACTCCTTGGAATTTACCCAAAGGAAATTAAATTGGCAAACAAAAAAGCTGTCTGCACATTAATGTTTATTGCAGCTCAATTCACAATAGCTAAGACCTGGAACCAACCCAAATGCCCATCAACAGTAGACTGGATAAAGAAATTATGGGACATGTACTATATAGAATACTATACAGCAGTCAAAAACAATTAAATCCAGTCATTTGCAACAAGATGGAGGAATCTGGAATACATTATGCTGAGTGAAATAAGTCAGTCCCAAAGAGACAAATATCATTTGTTTTCCCTGATTGGTGACAACTAACTGAGCCACCAAAGGGGAAACCTGTTGAAGTGAAATGGACACTGTGAGAAACAGTGACTTGATCAGCTCTTGTCCTGACTGTTGATATACAATGTAATACTTTATCCTTTTTAGTATTTATTTTATTCTAGTACTTGTGGTTGAACTCTGTAATTAACACACAATTATTCTTAGGTGTTTAAATTTTAACTGAAAAGTGATCCCTGTTAAATATAAGAGTGGGAAAAAGAGAGGGAGGAGATGTACAATTTGGGACATGCTCAATCGGACTTGCCCCAAATGGTGGAGTTAGAAATGTGCCAGGGGATTCCAATACAATCCCATCAAGGTGGCATGTACCAATGCCATCTCACTAGTCAAAGTGATCAACTTCAGTTCATAACTGATCACATGAGAGGTCTAAGAGTAAAAGGGATCACACTAAGAAGACTAGTGTCTGCTAATACTAACTGATAGAATCAAAAAGGGAGAGAACGATCCAACATGGGACGCGGGATACACAGCAGACTCATAGAATGGCAGATGTCCTAAATAGCACTCTGGCCTCAGAATTAGCCCTTAAGGCATTCAGATCTGGCTCAAGAGCCCATGAGAGTATTGTAGGCATGGAAAGCCGAGACACCCTGGGAAAAAAAAAAAAAAAAAAAAAAAAAGAAGACCTAAATGAAAGATCTCTGTGAGTGAGATCCCAGTGGAAAGAACGGGGCCATCAAAGAAGGAGGTACCTTTCTCTGAAGGGAGGAGAGAACTTCCACTTTGACTATGACACTGTCGGAATAAGATCAAAGTGGGTGAACCCTAAAGGCTTCCATAGCCTTGGCAACTCATGACTAGAGCCTAGGGAGATTACTGACGCCATAAACAAGAGTGTCAAATTGTTAAATCAACAACAGGAGTCATTGTGTACTTACGTCTCATGTGGGATCTGTCCTTAATGTGGTGTCTAATGTGCAGTGATGCTATAACTAGCACTGAAACAGTATTTTTACACTTTGTGTTTCTGTGTGGGTGCAAACTGATGAAATCTTTACTTAGTATATACTGAATTGATCTTCTGTATATAAAGATAATTGAAAATGAAAAAAAAAACTGGTGTTAAATTGGAAATTGTATAGAAAATTAATTAATTTTTTAAAAATATCATGAGGATCTCTGTCATTAATGTGCTGTACACTGTTATTTAATGCTACAACTAGTACTCCAACAGTATTTTTCACTTGGTGTTGCTATGTGGGGGCAAACTGTTAAAATCTTTGCTTAATATATACTGAACTGATCTTCTGTATATAAAGAGAATTGAAAATGAATCTTGATGTGAATGGAAGGGGAGAGGGAGCGGGAAAGGGGAGGGTTGCGGGTGGGAGGGAAGTTATGGGGGGTGGGGAAGCCATTTTAATTCATAAGCTGTACTTTGGAAATTTATATTCATTAAATAAAAGTTAAAAAAAGATAATTGAAAATGAAAAAAAAAACAAAACTTGGTTTTAAATTGGAAATTGCATAGAAAATTAATCAATTTTTTAAAAAAATATCATGTAGGATCTCTGTCTTTAATGTGCTGTACATTTTGATTTAATGCTATAACTAGTACTCCAACAGTATTTTTCACTTTGTGTTGCTATGTGGAGGCAAACTGTTGAAATCTTTACTTAATATATACTAAACTGATCTTCTGTATATAAAGAGAATTGAAAATGAATCTTTATGTGAATGGAAGGGAAGAGGGAGCGGGAAAGGGGAGGGTTGCGGGTGGGAGGGAAGTCATGGGGAGGGGAGCTATTGTAATCCATAAGCTGTACTTTGGAAATTTATATTCATTAAAGTTAAAAATAAATTCCCTAAGTCTCTCAGATATCCCTTCTCTTTTTATTGCCTTTTTATTTTTAGTATTTAGAAAGTTGGTTTTGGCCAAATAAACTCTAACAGGTGGTTATCTGTATACCTATGCCTACCGCTGTGTTAATCATTAAGGGACAGAAGCTCTCTCTTCTTGTCTTCACATTCTGTTTAAGACAAGGCTTGATGCTCAGCTCTTAACAGCTGTGTGATTCTGTGATGATTATTTTCTTTTCAGTTAACTCCTGCAGTTGGAAATGAGCAGTAAGAATACCTACCTAAGGAATAGATATCTAATGCATTAGAAATTGACAATGTTTCTCTGCATAAATAAGCATGGAATTGAATATCAGTAAAACATGTTAAAATATGTAAATTGGCCAGTGCCGTGGCTCACTAGGCTAATCCTCCGCCTGCAGTGCCAGCACATTGGGTTCTAGTCTTGGTCAGGGCGCCAGATTCTGTCCTGGTTGCTCCTCCTGGCCCAGGAGGGTAGTGGAGGATGGCCCAGGTCCTTGGGCCCTGCACCTGCATGGGAGACCAGGAGAAGCACCTGGCTCCTGGCTTCGGATCGGCACAGCGCACTGGCTGGCCGTGGTGGCCATTTTGGGGGTGAACCAACAGAAGGATAACCTTTGTCTCTGTCTCTCTCACTGTCTAACTCTGCCTTTCAAAAAATAAAAAATAAATATGTACATTAAGGCTAATGAAAATGTGGACAACAGAATTTAACTTCCAGTTAGTCTCATTTTAGATTCCTTATTTTTGTGTTCCATACTAATTATGTTAATTAATGAGTCCCAGCTGCTCCAGTTCCAAGCCAGCTCCCTGATAATGTGTCTGGGAAAGCAGAGTAAGATGGCCCAGGTGCTTGGGCCCCTACACTCACGTGGGACACCTGGATGAAGCTCCTGGCTCCTGGCTCCTGGCTTCAGCCTGGCCCAGCTCTGGCTGTTGCAGCCATTTGGGGATGAAGATCTGTCTATCTCTCTCTCTCTCTCTGTAACTCTACCTTTCAAATAACTAAATAAATATTGAAAAGAGAGAGATAACTCTGTCATTTGATAGATAAATCTATATCTAATCTATCATCTATAATCCATGTGGTGTTCCGTGTAATGTGCAAAAACTATTTTCTTTGATTGCAGAGTATATTTAATTGGTACATGCCACCTTGATGGCATTGAATTGGAATCCCCTGGCATGTTTCTAACTCTACCATTTGGGGTAAGTCCAATTGAACATGTGCTGAACTGTACATCTCCTCCCTATCTTATTCCCACTTTTATATTTAACAGGGATCACTTTTCAGTTAAATTTAAACACCTAAGAGTAGTTGTGTGTTAATTAAAGAGTTCAACCAATAGTATTAAGTAGAATAAAAAAATATGAAAAAGGATAAAGCATTAAGTTGTTCCAGTCAGGACAAGGGCTAATCAACTCATAGTTTCTCATAGTGTCCATTTCACTTCAACTTACTCCCCATGTAGGATCTCTGTCCTTAATGTGCTGTACAATGTAAATTAATGCTATAACTAGTACTCAAACAGTACTTTACACTTTGTGTTTCTGTGTGGGTGCAAACTGTTGAAATCTTTAGTTAATATATATTGTAAAATGATCTTCTGTATATAAAGATAATTGAAAATGAATATTGATGTGAATGGGATGGGAGAGGGAACAGGAGATGGGAGGGTTGCAGGTGGGAGGGAAGTTATGGGGGGGAAGCCACTGTAATCCAAAATCTGTACTTGGAAATTTATATTTATTAAATGAAAGTTAAAAAAAGGAAAAAAAAAAGTACATGGAAAATGCATATTATGAAAAACCTATGGAGAAATTCCAAAGATTTGATGAATCAAAATAAACTCTTTTAAATTCAAAAATAAATAAATAAATATTATTAGAGCAACGACTTTAATTTTTATGTGTCTGTCAAATGTTGCCTGTACTTTAAATGCTTTTAATTTGCTTTCATACATTTATCTCATGTTTAACATGCATTTTTATAAAAATTTGTTGTCATAAATGAAGTTTTCTCTTTTAATACAACATTTTATCCCATTTTTAAAATTGTTACAAAAGTACAATCTTCTGACCCTTTTCTATGTTAATACTTATTAGTCATGGTTTATTACCTTTTATCCTTTAACCAAGCTGTAAAAGCTCTTGCCTGTTTTTAGCTCTGTTGCAGAATGCACATATAATTTTAAATAATAAAAATTTTGTCTTTTTCTGTCATTTTTTTACAAGTGAAATAATCTCCATTGATGCTCCTTTCTGAAATGAAGAAAAGTAGTTTCCTTTTGCTACCAACCTTTTATTTTCCAAATATCACTTCACGCATTGCCCTAGTTTATTCTCTCAGCAAATCACTAGGATCTATTTTCTTTTTTTTATCTCCAAGGAAATCTTTTATTTAATGAGTACAAATCTCATAAGTGCAACTTTAGTAATATAGGGATTCTTCCTGCCATACCCACCCTCCCATTCCCACTCTCACTGCACCTCCTCCCTCATTCATTCCCAGTCTAATTTTCCATTAAGATTCATTTTCAGTTAATTTGATACATAGAAGACCAACTCTATACTAAGAAAAGATTTCAATAATCTGCATACACACACATACACACACTGTTTGAGCCAAGTTTTATAGTTAATTCTCATAATACAACTCATTGAGGATAGAAGTCATGCATGAGAAGTAAGTGCACAGTGACTCTTGTTAATTTAACAATGAATACTGCTATGTTAGACATCAGTGATCACCCAAGGCTCATGATATAAGCTGCCAAGGCAATGGAAGCCTTGTGAATCCACAAATCCACAATCTCTGTCAGTATTAACACAAGGCCATGAGAAAAGCAGAAGTTCTCTTCTCCCTTTAGAGAAAACTACCTCCTTCTTTGAGGACAACTTCTTTCCATTGGGGTCTCACCCACCAAGATACTTCATGTAGGACATTTTTTGACTCAGTGTCTTGGCTTTCCATACCTGCAATGCTCTTATGACCTTTTCAGCCAGACCAGAATACCTTAAAGACTGATTCTGAGGTCAGAGTCCTATTTAAAGCGATTGTTGTTCTTTGAGTCTGCTGTGTAGACTGCTTTCTATGTTGGAGCATTCACTCCTTTTTAATGCTATCGATTATTATTAACAGACCCTGAATCCTATCCATATGATCACTTTAACACTTAAGATGGAACCCCAAGTCCCTTTAAGCTAGGTGGTAAAAATACTGTCTTAAGTTTTTTTTTAATATACATTTTCCATGAACTTTTAAGGAAATCTTATTTCCTACTTTTCATGACTCATCAGATCATAAATCAAAGAGTGGGGATTACATCTTCATTGAATACTTTCTCTTCTCCCTCCACTGCCCTTTACAAATTGCAAAAGGGAAAATGAACTCATGTCTGCTATTTCTTTTTTTCTTTATCAACACAACATTTTGTTTTTAAATTGACCAATAATGTTACTTAAAAAGATAGCAATTTTTTTCTTATTAGTAACATGTTAAGAGGATAGTAATAAGGAGTCCCACCAAGTTTTCATGACTATATTTTTAAGATTTATTTTTTATTTATTTGAAAGGTAGAGTTACAGAGAGAGGGAGAGGGAGAAGGAGAGGGAGAGGGAGAGGGTGAGGGAGAGGGAGAGGGAGGGAGAGAGAGAGAGAGATCTTCTATTTGCTAGTTCACTCTGCAAACAGCCGCAATGGCTGGTGCTGAGCCAGGTTGAAGCCAGGAGCCCACAGCTTATTTCAGAAGTCTCATATGGGTGTAGGGCCTAAGCACTTGGACCATCTTCCACTGCTTTTCCATGCACATTAGCAAGGAGCTGGATTGGAAGTGGAGCAGCCAGGTCTTGAATATGGGATACTGACATCACAGGACGAGGCTTAATATGCTACGTCAAAACTGCTGGAACCAACTATGTTAATTTGAAATATAGCAGGTTAAAGGATTTTCTCCCTATGATAGCAAAATTGTCAGTTAAGTTTTTATAAACATATGTAGAATTTGGCCGGCGCCGTGGCTTAACAGGCTAATCCTCTGCCTTGCAGCACCGGCACACCGGGTTCTAGTCCAGGTCGGGGCGCCGGATTCTATCCCGGTTGCCCCTCTTCCAGGCCAGCTCTCTGCTATCAGTGAGATGCGCTGGCCGCAGTGGCCATTGGAGGGTCAACCAACAGCAAAAAGGAAGACCTTTCTCTCTGTCTCTCTCTCTCACTATCCACTCTGCCTGTAAAAAAATAAAATAAAATAAATAAATACACATATGTAGAATTCATTTCCTAGGTTAATCATTTTTATATTCTTGGGTCCTATATATGAACTAGTTTCAAATCTTGTCAAGTCTGAGAATGTTAAATAGTTTGGTTTCATATATTAGATATTAACAACCAAAATTTGCACTGCTTTACTCAGGACAGGGACTATATGAAAAACTCATAATTGTTTTATTACAGTTATTCTCAGGCATTAGCCACTAGGTTTGGTGCCCCCCAAATTACCCACACAGAGCACAAACACATCCTGAAATTCAACATTCCCAGTGTTTTGTAATTGCTGTTTCTTGTCCATTTCCAGTCTATGCCTTGCTGCTGTGCTGTTAGCCATTTGACATTGCTTTCATCCACTCCCTATAGTGCTGCTCAGTGCTTACAAATGTTCTTCAGAGCTTTAATATTATACTGGAAACATTCTCCCTCTTCTTTTTTTATCATAAATGAAGATTTCATCCCTAATTTGCTCATTTCATATTTTTATGTGTATTTTTAGCATTTTTAAAATGTACTTCTACCTAGAACAGTTGTTAACTTCCATGAAACATATTTAAAGGAATCGTCTGTTAGTTAACATGTAGTAGCACATTCTTGTCACTTCAGGCAATCGCTTAAATTTCCTGAGTGTTAATGTTCTCCTTGGCCAAAGTGATCAAATGGTGACAGTAGTACTTGTTTCCTTGGGTTGTTGTGAGAATTTAATTAAATAATAAATATAAACCCTAATGAGATATTGCCTAGTTGTTGGATAGTTTTTAAAAACTGAGAGTTTTCTACATGGGGTCTGCTTTTAATGTAAACCACTCCTGTATATTTGAAAAGGCAGAGGTGGCACAACTTTGTTTATTTTAACCAGTCAGTATCACCTGGCAGAGTTCAGTGATCACTGGAAGGCTGTATCTAAGGGGGAAAAACACCATGAATCTAATATCCCTTATCTGACTATTTCTACAAAAAATATTGACACAAATCAGTGATGACAATATTTCAATCAGGCTAAGAGAAAGCTGAAAACTAAACCTACAAAGTAATCCTGTCTCCCCCAAAAACTTTTGACTCTATCCTTGTTGTGGCAACTTTACAAAGCAAGCCAGACAATAATATAACCAGAATCAATAAACATAGGTGGATCATATACATATATATATATATAAATATATATTCAATTACAGTGTCAAAACTAGACACACATTGCTATTTTAGCTAACCTGTTAGTAAGAAAATTTCTACTTAACGTTGATGTTGATCTTACATCATTCATGTTTGCCATCTATAGCCAGTAAAGATTCTCATTAACTTCTGAAAACAAAATGTATTGGCTATGGTTTCTCATTAAGTAGAGTTTCAGTGCATCATAAGAGAAAAATGATGGATTAGACGTTATTAAGCAACAGCTAATAATCACTTAGAGGGACAAACATTTAGCACAATTAAGAAACACTTTGGGGTACCACATCTCACATTGAATTGGCTGGGTTCAAATCTCATCTCCACTCCCAATTCCAGCTTCCTGCTAATGAGCACCTTGAGAGGCAGCAGGTGATGGCTGAAGTACGTGGGAGACCCAGACTGAGTTTTTGGCTCCTGGTTTTGGCCAGGCCCAGTCCTGGTGATTGCAGGCATCTGGGGGGATTGAATCACTGAATGCAAGATGTCTCTCTGTCTCTCTGCCTTTCAAATAAAGAAATAATTTCTTAGGTATTCTTGGCTGAGTTTTATTGTTTACTTTAAACATCCTAATCTCAAAACTCAATGATGTAAGACTATGTCATATTTACCTTAGAACCCTGATTACTACATCTTAGAGCCTGTATCCACTTCTTTTGTTGGAATTCTAGACTTTCTCAAGAATTTCATACTTTGATTCTCAAGAATCAGAGCAATTCCAACTATCTAGATCTGAGCTGTAGGTCCCTATCCAATCACAACATTATTGTATACCATTGATATATTGAGGAGAGGGTGGTGGTTCATTGTATAGAGTTCTGCTTTTTATTATCACCAAATATCAGTAACACTAAACAATATCACAGTTAAAGTATTCTTCCCAGAAAGGTTTCTGTTAATTTAAAAATCAACACAATTTTTTTGTAATGGAACAGATACTAACCATTTAGTTTTGAGGAGACATAAAGTCTCTGCCACAATTACTCAACTTTGCTATTAGAGAGAAAGCAGCCACAGATATATGCAAATAGATGGGAATGGCTATGTTCCAAAAAAACTTTACTTACAAATATAGGCAGCCTGTTGGATTTTGCCTGTGGGCTGTAGTTTGTGGAACCCTGGTCTACATTTAAGATAGTTGTTGCAGTTACTGATGAGTTTTAATAATTTATGTAAACTTGGAATAAACATATGTTTTCACTGATTTTTTTAATAAACATTACATTCTATACATATATTAATTAAGAAAATTTCCAACTAGCTATACAGCAGCCTCAACACGTGGAGACTTCACTACATTGTTTAATCCTAGAATATATTCTTAAGAGTAAGGAATCATCTAAACTTGTTTCTCAGATCGTTATGGAACTATATGCTTTTATATTTAGATTTAAGTTTAAAAGAAACTAGTGGTAACAGTGATGGAAAGAAGAAGACAGAAGCTGAATTGCTTTAATTTTGTTTTGCTGTCAAAACTGGCAAACTATGATGCATTGGCTACACCTGGCAACCTAGGAATTTTTTAATATTTGAAAAATCTAAAGAAGGATAATAGTTCACAACACATGAAAATTATATAAATTCCAAATTTGTGTCTATAAGTAGTTTTATTAGAATATAATCTCATTTATGTATTGCTATAGTAGCAAAACTGAGTATTTGCAGCAGAGATCACATTATGTCCTGAAAAGCCTAAAATATTTATTATCTTTTCAGAAAACATCTGACAATTGAGGTTCTTACTTAAATAGGCCGGCACCGCGGCTCACTAGGCTAATCCTCTGCCTTGCGGCGCCGGCACACCAGGTTCTAGTCCCGGTCGGGGCACCGATCCTGTCCCAGTTGCCCCTCTTCCAGGCCAGCTCTCTGCTGTGGCCAGGGAGTGCAGTGGAGGATGGCCCAAGTCCTTGGGCCCTGCACCCCATGGGAGACCAGGAGAAGCACCTGGCTCCTGCCATCCGATCAGCGCAGTGCGCCGGCCGCAGCACGCTACTGCGGCAGCCATTGGAGGGTGAACCAACGGCAAAAGGAAGACCTTTCTCTCTGTATCTCTCTCTCTCACTGTCCACTCTGCCTGTCAAAAAAAAAAAAAAAAGTTAAAACAGAAAATGGGATGCAAACTGTAACATGTAACATTTTTATTTCATAAGTGAAGTTGTAGTTCATATGTGAATTTTTTTTTCCCATTTTCAGTGACATGTTTAAAACTGATAGTTATTCTTTAACTTGCTTGAAAACTAACAAAGGATTAAAACCAATAATGAACAAAAACTAACGATTAATATTGTTGTACATTCTGTTCATCTGTTTGGCAGCCACAATGGAACACCACAGACTGGATGGCTCAAACAGCAGAAATGTGCTTTCTCATCATTCAGGAGGTAGACGTCTGCCTCAGACTGAGTGACTGCATGTTTTGTGCCCACTCACCCCACCTTCCCAAATTCATATATTGAAACTTAACCTTCAGTGTGATGGTATTTGGCTGGGTTAGGGCCTTTGGAAAGTAATTAGAGTTAGCTTAGGTCATGGGGACAGGGCTGTTATGATCAAAGGAATGCCTGTCTAAGAAGAGAAGACACAATGTCTATAATGTAATATATATATATCAAGGAACCCGCCCCCCCCCCCATGCTACATCCTGACCTTGGATTTTCAGTCTCCAGAACTGCAAGAAATAAATTTATGTTGTGTGAGCTGTCCAGTCTTCCATTATAGTAGCCTAAACTAACTTCACACCAAGTACAAAATCAAGATGACAGCAAACTTGGTTTCGTCAGAGGACTCTCTGTTGTGTCTTTACTTGGTCACATCCCTGGTATCTGTGTGTTCAAATTTTCTCTAATAATGATAACAGCCAGACTGAATTTGGACATACCCTAAAGGCCTTCATTTAGTTTAATCACATCTTCAAGACTCTATGTCTAAATATAATTGCATTCTAAGACAAAGGGGTTTAGGGCTTCATCATGAATTTTGAAGGGACAGAATTCAGATTATAACATAAATGATGAATTTAAAACCATAGCTCTAGCTTTTAAAGCCGAAAGGGAAATTGGATTCCATTTGCTCTTTTATTTTCCAGACTTTACAAGCAAGTGCAAAAATCTGAGAGCTCAAACCTGAATTTATTGTCCTTTGCTCTAAAGGATATAGCATGCTT
The DNA here is from genome assembly GCF_033115175.1 of Lepus europaeus. Lineage (NCBI taxonomy): Eukaryota > Metazoa > Chordata > Mammalia > Lagomorpha > Leporidae > Lepus > Lepus europaeus. The sequence goes on from NC_084829.1 coordinate 120,803,530, forward strand.
GTTTCATGGTTTATTAACATTACTATTATTATTTATTTTATGGATTATTGTTGAAGTGGTAACATGTCATTATTACCTCCTGGTAGAAAGTTTCTCTCATTTTAGATTTTATGCTACACATTTCTGTGTATACAACTTCTGTTACTGTAATATCCAAAACATAGGTTTAGAAATAACTCCACCAATAAAATAAAATAAAATAAAATAAAATAAAATAAAATAAAATAAAATAACTCCACCACCAGCACTGTGGTGTAGTGTGTTAAACTGCTGCTTGTAACACCGGCATTCTATATCAGAGTGCCTATTTGGGTTCTGACTGCTCGGCTTTCTATCCAGCTTCCTGATAATGTGCCTAGGAAGGTAATGGAAAATGGCCAAAGCACTCAGGCCCCTGCCACCTACATGGGAGACCAAGATGGAGATCCCAGCTGCTGGCTCTAACTTGGCCCAGACTTCACTGTTGTAGGTATTTGGGTAGTAAAGCAGTGGGTGAAAGATCTCTCTCTCTCTCTCTCTCTCCCTTCTCTCTCTCACTTTCAAATTAATTAATTCATTAATCTTTTAAAGAAGGAACAAAAATAACAGACCTAGAAGCTCAGTTCTTTGATAGAAATGTTGATAGGAACTTGACAGGAAAAGTTTGTGCAGGAAGCCAATACTTCTGATAATTGTAAAAGGCCTTATCCTAGCCATCTGTCTCCCAACTGCCTTTTAAGGAAATAAAATATATTTAGGATAACTTGAGAAATGCTTCTGATTCAAGGATAAGTCAAGGCATCATGTGTTTTCTATAAAACACAGAGATTTAAGCTGTATTCCAAGAGGATGAAAATATTTATGAAAGAAAAATGTAATTTTAATTACTAAAATCAAAGGAATTACACAGCAGAAAGACTGTTTTTCCTAAAAGAGATAAATTTTAAAACCAAAGAATTTTTTTCTGCAAATTTCCCAATTCTCTAAAGTCAGTTAGTGATTGTTCACAAATGAAAAACACACATTGTTATCTGGGGTCTGAGGCCAGACAAGTTTGTTTATAAAGTCAGAGCCTTTCAGAATACTTGCTACTTATCACATACATAGGCTCAGAAGCAGGCTGCGCAGTGAAAGGAGGTATTTTCTTATAAAGCCTACCAGAAAGTGATCTTGAGAGCGTAGTTAAGATTTTTCAGATAAGGAAGAGGCACATGGTGCCTTTTGAAAAGGGTTGAGGTGACCTTGATTTTGCAGAAGCCGTTTTGTCCGTAGAGAAGTCTAGGAGCCACCACGGAGTCCTGGATCCCTAACAGAGATGAGCAAGGTGTACTTTGAAAGTCAGTAATGACTGGCTGGTTTACCTGTATTCCCTGTGTGCTCAGACAATCCAGCAACATCTTGGTTTCTTGGTCTAGGTTTTAGCTACTGAAATTCTGGCCTCAATTTGGTTCTGTTCTTTTCTGTAGTAACTATGGGGATGGTATAAATTAGAAAGGTTGATAATAATTATGGTATACTTTACAACACACTAATTAAATTTGCAATAATAGCTAAATTATGTGGGTTTTTTTCCCTCTTGGAAATAATATTTTTTGTTGTATTTTGGCTTTTTCTCTTTTTAGTGAATTTATTTGTGCTGCTTATTCTATTTTAAGGAGTTGCCATTAATCACTTGAAGAAACATCAAAGGCATTTCTTACCAAAATTAATTTTTAAGGATAATACAGTCATAGTCTCAGTTCTCAGAGCTGAAGAAACTGAGATGTAAAAAATGAAGGTGATGTTTTATTGTCACATTTTAAGTAATCTCAGAGCAACAACTTGATTCCATATGTTGTCATTTTTCATCTTTGTCTCCTTGATATTCCATGCAAATTGTAAAAATTCAGGTAATATGTCAGTGATCTTTGAAAAAAATATAACACCAAGTCTTTTCATTGGAAAAGCAAATGTTTTTTTCTTTTGAAAAGCCTCATAGTTGGCCGGCGCCGTGGCTCACTAGCCTAATCTTCTGCCTGCGGCGCTGGCACACCGGGTCGGGGCGTCGGATTCTGTCCCGGTTGTTCCTCTTCCAGTCCAGCTCTCTGCTGTGGCTTGGGAAGGCAGTGGAGGAAGGCTCAGGTTCTTGGGCCCTGCACCCGCATGGGAGACCAGGGGAGGCGCCTGGCTCCTGGCTTCAGATCAGTGTTGTGCGTCAGCCGCAGCAGCCATTGGGGGGTGAACCAACAGAAAAAAGGAAGACAATTCTCTCTGTTTCTCTCTCACTGTCCACTCTGCCTGTCAAAAAAAAAAAAAAAAAAAAAGCCTCTTAGTGCCACCCTATGAGAAGTGTCTATTTTCTTCCTTCTGAAAGCTTGATCTTTATTATACATAGTTTTCATTTTAGTTAAAATATAAGGAGAAAATTAAAAGAATTCATATTATCATTATGTATTGGAGGCTACCAGGCCACTAGACACAACTTTGGCCAAGGAAACTGCTTTAAAGTGATCACTACATTCTAGATAGTGGTTCTTCAGTTTTGTAGGTCCTCAGAATGTCTTGTTAGTGTATTTGAGATGGTGAATTAAGTTTTGTGAAATGATACATAATAAACTTACTAAAAACTGAGTTGTAAAGAAGATGTAAAGACCAAGTTGTCTAGTGATTAACCTGAAAAGAAAAAATAAAACTATCAGAACAGTATATGTTCAATGAAAGATAATAGACAAAAGAGATGCCAAACCATAATTGAGATGTTGTTCAAAATTATTTAATCTGCATCAGTCCAGTTGGACAGTTCAAATTATTAGTGTTGACGATTGAGTGCTGACATAATGTTTAACTTAACTCCATAGGCTTATTCATAAGTTTTTCTTAATATTCTAGTGAGAAGTTAAGATACAGATGAACTTTTTTTCACATATTAAATATACATTTATAGATGTACAACTTCAACATTTTAATTCAGGAAATATGATTTCTCAGGGGATTCTTTAGGATCTGTGTTCTTACTGCACAAGACTCAGACATCTAGGGACATCTTCCAAGACAAGGCCGTCAGGGTGGATGGCACCAAGGCCACTGTGGGAGGAGCACTCTGGCCCATGTCCAATTCTTAGAATATCTCTGTGGGAGGGTAGTTGCTTTACAGCAGGGTGGGTCCTTGTTTAGGAACCAGATTTGATAGTTCCTCACCAAACTTCCTTTCCTGGAAAAAACTGTATTTGTACAGAGACTTAAAAAAGGAAAAAAGCCAAGAGAAACTCTGGGAAGATAGTTCTCATCTCCTGGCTAGCAGCTTGGGGGAAGACTTTGGAAGACAGCAGGCTCAAAGACACACCCAGTGCCTCAGGAAAATTCAGGAAAATGGAAATTCCAAAAGATCCACTATAAACTGTGGGCATAAACAAAACGTCCTTTTCTTGGCAGTTACTGCTGTTTTGAGAAGATTATGCACTGGGCAGGAGACTGCCTGGAGGGCTCTTGGGCACAAGAACAGAGAACTCACCTGTGCTGACCAAAAGGGAGAGGCAGCTTAGAGAGGGTGATCTTACCCCAAAAGGCCTTGTTTTGGGCCTGGTACCTGTCCCTTGGGACACCTTTGTTCCCCTACAGCCTGGCGACCACTTGAATTTCTCCATGGATGCTAAAAGCACCATGGCCCAATTTTCTATCTGTGGTCAACAATAGCTAGTGCCTAGCTTTTGAAAGGACTACCTTCCCACAAAAGTCCTCATTTTCTAAAAATTGAAGTCAACTGAATAAATACCAAATTCCTGCATAGTTTAGATGTAGAACACACATACACACGTGCACACACATACACACACGCCCATTCATGTATATAAATAGAATGCCTCCTCTTCTCTATCCTTGGCCAACACATGTGACTGGGTGACTGGTGGTGGCTTCTGGGAGGTAGAAGAAGGGCAACTGGGCTCTCTTCCCCAAACCCTCCCATAGACACTTAATTTGCGTTTTACATTCTTTCATCTCTATGGTTTTTGAATCCTAGGCAAGAGCCGATGTGGAGTCGCAGCCAGCCTTGAGAGTGAGGGAAGCATCCTCAAGACAGGTTTTCTGTTTGTCTTAGGAACTTTCTGCATTGCTGGATGAAAGGGAGGGTGATTTTGTGCTGTTTAGCCTCCAATTCTATTTTATTTTTCCTTTGTCTTTCCTTAAATATGAGATTATTAAAAAAAAAAAATCATTGGCAGGGGAAGTGGCCAGTGGTTAAAATGTCAGATTAGAAATACTGTGCCTGGGTTTGATTCTTGCTTCAGCTCCTGACTCTAGCTTCCTGCTAATATGTCCTCTGGGAAGCTGTGGTAATGGCTCAAATAATTGGGAATCCTGGATTGACTTCCCAGCCAATGTGGGCATTTGTAGTGAACCAGTGGATGGGCAATCTCTCTCTCTCTCTTTCTCTCTCTGTGTCCTTCTGCCTCTCAAACAACAAAAATATTTTTATAAAATGCTGTGAGCAAATTAAATTAAAATATGCTTTATTTTGTGCAAAAATTTGAAATCCATACATATGCACAGTCTTAAAACAGTTGATGAAAATGTGTATTTTGAAGAATTAGTTATGGATTTCAATATTTTGTACCAAAATTAGCTTATCTTTAAAATGCATTCAATAAATTGTGTTTGTTTATTTGAAAGACAGAATGACTTAGAGAGAGGGACAGAATGGTGAATGTGTGTGTGTGTGTGTGACAGACAGAGAGAGAGAGAAAGAGAGAGAGAGAGAGAGAGAGAGAGAGAGAGAGAGAGAGAGAAATCTCGATCATCTGCTGATTTATTTCCCAAATGACCACAATAGCCATGTTTAGGCCAAGCTGAAGCCAGCAGCTAGGAACTCCTCCATCCTGGTCTCCCACATGGGTGGGAGGAGCCCAAGTATTTGGGCTATCTTCTACTTCCTTCCAGGTATATGAGCAGAAAGCTTGTTAGAAAGTAGAGCAGCGAGGACTCAAACTAGCAGTCCAAAATGAGATGCCAACATGCAGGCAGCAGTTTATCTGCTATGTGACAATTCCAGTACAAATTTATCTTCAAAAATTGCTTATTTATTTTTACCTACTTAAGAGGCTGAGAGAGAGAATTTTCCATCCTCTAATTCACTCCTCAAATGCCCATGACATCCAGGTCTGAGCCGAGCCAAAGCCAGGAGCTTGTATCTCCACCTTGGTCTCCCACGTGGATGGTAAGAACACCATCACCTGCTTTCTCTCAGGTGCATTAAGTGGAAGCTATATCAGAAATGGAGGTGGGACTCAAGCCCAGGCACTCTAATATGAGGTATGTGCATCTTAAGTAGTGGCTTATTTTGCTACACCACAATGCCTGCCCCTATTAAATGTTAAACAACCTTAAAGGCCGGCTTAATTGTACTTATATTGCAGAAGAAAAAAATAAGTTCAGTGAGGTTAAGCGACTTTTCTGACAGTTGGCTACAGCTTGCTGTGCCCATCTTCTGAGACTTGTAGTATATATTTGGTGACACTGAAGTAGCAGGCAGGTGCAGCAAACCCTTCTTTCAGCAGTTATATTGGAGGTAATATAATCATCTTCCATGTATTCATCTTCTACCCTCCCTTCAACCATTTTGAAGCTAGAGCTTGTGTACTCCTCAGAGGTGTCTGCCATGTAGCAGGTGGTCCTTGAGGGGGTCAATGATGCACCTATGGATATAGCCCATGCATGGCCTTGGATGCAGACTATAGGGTGAAATGGAGACTGTAAGTTGGCTGACAGCTGATGCAAAGATCAGGATGAGAATGGGCATCAGTTAGATAAATATCCCTAGTCCACTGTTAACCATCTTCTCCCTCTACTCTTCCCTTTCTATCAAGCAAGCTGTCCTTAGAATAGATGGGGACAATGGTGGAAGGGAAGTCACCACCAAAGAACAAGTTGTAGAGATCTCAGGGGAGATGGAAGTCCCCATGCTCATGGCTTTGCCAGGCTTCCTGGCTCTTGTTCTCTACACACTAACCATATTGCTTTGGCTATATGCTTCCCTTCTGTGGTTTGTTAAGTGCAGCATTCACTGTGCCAATGACTTCAAATGTTTCAGTGGCACCATGGGCATGATTATTGTCTGGGAGGAATTTGAGGGGCAATTTGAAGGAGTGCTTTAGATCCTTATTTGAGGTCCCTCTGTTCACACATAGTAATCTTTACATTGCTTGACCCTTTGCATGGCCGCTAAAACTTTTTCTACAGAGTAGCTTTTTGTACTCTTTCCTGTCTTCAGGTTCCTCATTAGTGGAGGGGCATTGCTCCCAGTTTTCATATGGGATGCATGTCCTGCATCTATGGCATGGGGCAGGTTCTGGCAGACTCTGGTTTCCGGTTGAGGGACTTGATTGGGGTGTGAACTTGGGGCACAAACTCATTATGTCGGAGACCTCCACTGCATCCTCTCCAGAATGCAGGTTGGGTTGTTTACTTCAGATGGCCTTGAGGACATTGCCAAAGCTCCATTCTTGTTGGATTCTATGGTGGAATCACAGATGAAGGCTGAGAGATCCAAGGGCTGGCCAGCGGCAGGTGCATCGCAGGAGAGCCAGACACAGAATTGTGTACTCAGAAAACCTTTTCAAAAATTGTATTTTGTTGTGAATATGTAGTAATAACATATACTTTTACATATATATAATAAAAATGACTGCATTTATCTAAGCACTCTTTGGCAAATTTGTGTTATCCACTGAAGTGGCTTTTTGATTCTTTGCACCTATGTAAAAAACAATCGTTCTAAGGAAATATTTGAATATTTGTCATAATAATGTTTCGGATCAATACCTTCTTACTAGAAGATTCCTTTGGGGTTGGTTTTACTCACTGCGATAGTGTTACACTTAAACCACCCACAAGAAGTGTCTATAATCTGATGGCAATGCTGGATGATCAGACTCTCTGGGGATAATCCATATCCTTCCCTAGCCTGTTAAAATATGCATGCACATTTACCTGGGATGTCCAGTCACCTTAAGTGTTCTCCTTCCATCAAAACTTCCATCCCTGAATTCTTTCTTTCAAAGACAACCTAAAATATCCTCATCTTCTTCAGAAAACTGTAGGATGAACTCTGTGTGATTCTAATTATGCAACTGTTTATCATTTCAGAAGTGATAAACGCTTTGAACTCTATTAACATGTATTTATTGATTTTTTAAGAGTGCTGTTGTGCCTGTTGTTTAATCGTTTTGTAATCAGCCTTCAAGATGGACCACAAACATGCCTCCTTCTCCATTTTCATGATCCTAGGAGTACCTTTCCATAATGAATAGGGTTAAATTAGGTTACCAATTGGATGTTGTGGAAATGACAGACATGACTTCTGTTCCTGTTCATAAGACGTTGAAACTTCGCCCTTGTGCTTTTGAATTACACACTGTGGGTAAACAGTCAAGAAGCCCTATGGAAATTACTCACTCTGGGAGAACAGTCAAGAAGCCCTATGGAAATTACTCACTCTGGGAGAATAGTCAAGAAGTCCTGTGGAAATTTTAATGTGGAAAGGATCTAAGGCTTCCTACTAATATCCATGTGAGAAAGCCATCTTGGAAGAGGATTTTCCATTCCTAGTGAAACTTTCAGATAACTACAGGCTGGGTGATGTCTTGACTACAACTCAAACAAGATCCTGAGCAAGAAGTACCCAGTTAAACTATTCTCATTTTCCTACAGAAACTTAATAACGGTATATTGTCTTAAGATTGGAATTTTTGCTATCTTCTATTATGCTCAGTAAATAACATGCTAATTATTATTCTAACATTTAAACTATTTGAGGTCTTAAAATTATCAATTATTTGTCTTTTTTGCACAATTCTTCCAGGCATAGACTTCGCAGAAGAAATACACAAAGTTAAAGACCAATGTGGTACAGAAATTGTGACTTTGCTGCTCTGATGTGAAGTCATAGTGTTTCCCTCTGTATAGTCACTGAAGTCAGGAAACACAGTTTGGTAGTCTTTATATTAAGTAATCTGAACTAGATGAGCATGTACCATAATTGATCTTGTTCCTTATGACAAATTCTCAGTGGTGGAATGATAGCTGGTAAAATTTCCACATTTTTCTTTCTCTTAGGTCCTCCCATTAGGTAGGAGTCCGTTGCAGTTTTAGGGAACTGTGTAAAGTTTTTGTCAGTTTCTCTCTCTCTCTCTCTGTCCTTCATCACTGCTACCCTCCCTCCCTTGCCCTTTTTCAAATGACTAGTTAAATTTTAAATGGGTAAATTTTAGGACTGCTAGTTAAAGGTGGGGGGTGGAGGGATGTTCTTTGAATATTTTTATTATTGATGAAAAATAGTTTTTAGAGTTTAATGCATACATGACTTCCCCCTACACACTAAGCAGGAATATTACCCATGCATTAATATCTCTTTTGAAAGCAAATGTAAGAGAATTGCTTCAGTTTTCAATCTTTGACTTTTGGTATAACTAATCAATTAAAAACATACCTGAAGGTGGGCAACCAATTAGGAACCGAGATGGAGGAATAAAAAGCATGTTATGTGGAAAGTAGGTGAACGAGTGGGTAAATTTTAGGACTGCTTTCATCCTTACAGAAAGGTTTTATTGCTTAGAAGATTTATCAGTCAGGGTTCTGCAAAGAAACAAAATGAGTAAGAGACAGACAGATATATATCTAGCAAGGAATTGGCTCATACTCTTGAGGGGGTAGGCAAGTTTGAATTCTAGTGCAGGCATGAAGGCCAGACTCTTGGTTAGGAGTAGATGCTACAGTCTTTAGGTAGGATTTCTTTTCACTCAGGGATACCTCTGTTTATCTTTAAGACCTTTCATCTGACAAGCCAGGCCCACCCACAGTATGGAAAATAATCTCCTTTACTTAAAGTTAGCTGACTGTGGATGCCAACCATATCTACAAAGTGCCTCACAGCAACACTTAGATTAGTGTCTGATAACTGAGCACTCGAGCCTCCCTAAGTAGACACATTAACCCAGCCTTCCCGGAAAGTTACAGATTTAGAATTAGTCATATATTTTCTATTATTTGAAGGGTTTATAAATTCCCCAAACAAGATTAGTACACTAAACAGATGCTTCTAACACTATTCAAAGCATCAACTACGCATTGATTTTGTTGTTGTTGAAGAACTGGAATTATTTTTTAAAAAATTAGTGAACAGTTTTAAGTTTTATCATTGTGTTCAAAAAGAGGGCCTGGGTATCAGATTTCCAGTTTTTAACATTAAGCACTTTCTGTCACTAGAAATAACATGAGCAAAGGTCTCTGATACATAATCTGAATGAAAAGCAAAAATTGAAGCTTGCACGATCTTTATTGAACCCACACTTTTTTCTTTGTATCTGCTGTAGATTGTTCACTGGTGGAAAGCTTTGGTTTCATGTTAATCAGAAACAGCTGGTTCAGGCAGATGCTCAGGATTCAAGGACACTATGTACACAACTATAAAAACCATCATTTTCAGATAATAAGAGCAGAATAATATAGGTGTAGGATGCCTAGGGATTCAAATTACACCTTTTTTGTTTTATTAAGAATCTGTCCACCTAAATATAATTCATACCAGCAGCTAAGGAAACAACTCTCACTTTCTGAAGTTCTGGAAAAGCCAGTGTCAGGTCCCTGGGGAAGGCTGCCTTTTGTCTTCCTTCCAGATATGCAAATTGCTTATCTCAGAACAGGGATGTTTACACAAGTTCCAAACAAATGCTTTACCACTAGCTCCACTAACAACAAAAATCACCCATGGTTACTGACCCAATTACATCTTTGGATACTTGCCCTTTCAATAGGCTGCCAAAAGATACTAGAAAGAGTTTCTAATTTCTGCTAACATTTCTGAGCCACTTAAGATCCAACTGAGAATTCTAAGCACTACCCTCCTGGGATATGAAAGTTTGTCACCTGCTGAGTGATGTGTTTTTACTTAGCTTCTATCATTTATAGCATTATTGTTTGATGGATTAGGTATTTCAGAAATACTGATTCAACACTAAACTAAACCCAAATGGAAAGGTAATATTTTCATATCAGAAACTGTGCTAAAAAAATAAGTTTGGATATGTATATACAGTTTTGGTAAGTGAACAAACATCCAAACTTCTTTAATAATTTGTTTTAGAAAGACACTTCAAAATGGATGGGAAATGAAATTATTTATATTCTTCCAAAAACTGACATTAGGGACCATTGATTAAAATATTGAACATGATGGTCCTCTTCCCCACTTAATGCTGTATAATTGTTCTAACTGGTAAATGCCACTCTTAGGATCATTGGTTACTATCCTCACTCTGTCTTTTATGACCTTGTCTAAATATGAGCAGAGTCGGCAAACTTGGAAGGCTTCCATAGCCTTGGCAACTCATGACGACAGCCTAGGGTGGTTACTGGCACCATAAACTAGAGAGTCAATTTGTTGGGTCAACAAAAGGAGTCACTGTGCACTTGCTCCTCATGTGGGATCTCTGTCCTTAATGTGCTGTACATTGTGATTTAATGCTATAACTAGCACTCAAACAGTATGTTTCACTTTGTGTTTCTATGTGGGTGCAAACTGTTGAAATCTTTATACTAAATTGATCTTCTGTATATAAAGAGAATTGAAAATGAATCTTGATGTGAATGGAAGGGGAGAGGGAGCGGGAGAGGGGAGGGTTGTGGGTGGGAGGGAAGTATTGGAGGGGGAAGCCATTGTAACCCATAAGCTGTACACTGGAAATTTATATTCATTAAATAAAAGTTTAAAAAAAAAAAGAAAAAAATATTGAACATGGGAGCCACCATTGTGCTTCAGAGTGTTAAACTGGTCCCAGCGTGCTATATGAATACTGGTTCTTGCTTCTAGTTGTAGCATTTCTGATCTAACTCCCTGCTGATAAAACTGGGAAAGCACAGGAGGATGGCCCAAAATCTTGAGTCTCTACCACCTATGTGGGAGACGAAGTGGAGTTCCATGTTCCTGGCTTCAGCCTGGCCCAGCCTAACTGTTGTAGTCATTTGGGGAGTAAACCAGTGGATGAAAAATCTTTCTCTCTCTCTGTCTCTCTCTCTCAGGTTCTCTCTCTCTCTCTATCTCTCTCTTTCACTGTAATTCTGTTTCCAATAAATCTTAAAAATAAATCTTAAAAATAAAATCTTAAAAAATAAATTAAAATAAAACAGCAGGATTCTAGCTTTGAGCTTCTATTGAGATCCTGAAGAAGATATTTCTTCTTGGAGGAATGGAACTAAAGCAGTGGCTCCCAGACTTGTGATATTTGTGGATCAGTAAAATTAAAAACAAAAGGAATTGACAGAGGGTTGCCAACAATTTTGCCCTATAAGGACATTTTAAAAATACAAACTTCTGCCATCTATCATCCCTAACATCTTGTTAAAGAGGATTTTTGAATATCAAAAAAATAGCTATAATATAACCTCAGAAAATATCAGTGTATAAATACAGATTGAAAAAAGGACTATGTTATCCTCATTTAACCTATTTGTTTCTCCACAGAGTTGTAAAGAATTCATGGAAGCCAAGTCCCTGTCCTCCAGCAGTGTTTTGGAATCATTTGTGAAAATAAGCGCCAAGATTTAGTCTCTTGCTCTTAGCCTAAGCAGCTAAATTAGAGTCTATAATCCTAGAATGGCATTATTAAATGATCATTTCCTTGCTTGTTAATTTTTTAGAATCTATTTCCAGCTAATTCTTCAACATATTTTTGCTGACTCACCTAAATTTCTTTATGTAAAGGCATCATTTAATACTTCTATAGATAAGCCTACAGATTTATAACAAGACATTTCTCTTCTCTGAATAGTTTTATAGCGAGGGATGATAACAGCCTAATACTGTATGAGTCCTTCTTCAGGTCACTCTCAGAGATTATGAAAGTCATGAAATAGATAAGACGCACAGGTGAGTTTCTCTTGTGTAAATTTGTGTTTGACCTTGGAAACCAACATGGTATGTTCTCTGTACATAAAAGTACTTTAAAGAGTCTGTGGAAAATGGAATTAGAAGGTGTATTTATTTTGCTGTAAAGAAAATAAGAAATTCCTGTAATATTTTTTATAATACAGATTTTCCATGAGCTTTTGAAGACCCTGGTACACCTAAATGAATAATATACCCAGCATGTCAAGAAATGAAATGCTTTTCCTAAAAGCAAATGAAATCTAGCTTTTACTTATTTTTTTAAGTTAAGAAAGAACATTTAAACCTTATTTTTGATAACCAAGATCACACTTAGAAATGCCAAATAAGTGACTTGGAACTCCACTGAAAACAATGCAAATTGCTCCTCTCCTGAATGCCCTTATAGTATATTAGTATGCCATTGTAATTTCCATTGTATTGTTAGAAACTATACCAAGTGTTTTGTATACATCATCTTATGTGATATTTATAATAACTCTATGAGGATATTTATATCTCTGGGAGTTATCATTCTGCCTATAATAATTACCCAGATTTTTAAAAAGAAAAATATTAGGTGAATAACTTGCTTAAACAAGGAGGTAGAAAAAGCCATACCTGAATCCAGACTTCCTCACTCAGAACCCATCTTCCTGAGTACTGATCCACCCACAATTTCTGTGGCTTTGTCTCTATATTCTTGTTTTATTAATCTCCTATTATCTTAATGATATCATGCCTATGTACACATGCAGGGTCTTCAAAAAGTTGATGGAAAACATATGTTATTAAAAAAAAACTTCATGAATTTCAACAATTTTTGCGTCAAAATAAATTTTATCATTTAGTTACATTTTTTCCATGACCTTTTTGAACTACCCTCATACTACAGCTAATTTATTATTTCCAATGCATACTTGGCCCCCAATTTTAAAAACACCAAGGCTATTAAAATTTAAGTAAAGAAAAAAAACTGAGTCCTAAGAGGTTTCTCTTCAAATAGTTTTATTATGTGAATACTTGATTTCATGACATACTGTGTCTTCTTAGAGATCTTGCTTATATTCAGGTTCTCACCTATTTGAGAAGACCTCTGCTTAAGCACTAAGCGATGTGCTACTGTATATGTTATAAATTCAGTGCCTATGTTCTATTTGTCTGTTGTTTGATGGATCTTCTACTTTGGTACACGTTCTGCAGCTGTATCACACTATGTTACAGTTCTTATCTAAATGAAAGAGGGTCAGCTTCTTAGCATGGTCACTCCATGTTTTGTTTATTCCCATGTGACATCCACTCTTAACTTCATGGTATTCTCATTAAGTTAAAAGTAATGAAAATTTTGATAACTCAAAGTCAAGCCAGATCATATAAAGTAACCGTGGTTTAATAATGACGCAGGCCAGGTTCTTTTGTAAACAGAGTGTGAGATGAAAATTTGCCAGCAGATGGTTTATAGGTGAGTGCTATCCCTAATATCACTTTGAAGGATAAGAGAAGGAGATTGGGTATAGAGAGTAGTTGAACAGAGTGTGATTGCCAAAGAAACTCCAGCCAATCCCATAGGGGAAAATGAAAGTGGAACTGTACTTCAGAGAAGTTTCAAACCAAGGCCAGAGGGCTGGGCCTTTACAACTTGCCTCAACTAGTCTCCAGAATGCAGGGTTTTCCTGGTAAAAGAATCCCATCCTTGAGAAAAACTTAATCAAGGGCCATCAGTAGGCTATACAATTTGCAGGTGTGGGAATTTTTTTGCTGCTTGACTGTGGCATGAGCAATGCACCAGGACACTCACTGCAGTCCACGCTGCATTGCTCAGATACATGTTGCTTAGAAATAAGTTCAGTCCATATCGGAACAGTTCCGCTTTACTATGTTGTGAGACAGAGACTTAGCAGCATTTTAAAATAATTGCCTTCAGCAGGGAATGGGCTTCTTCTTCAGGTGCACAGTGTTTAAGAGGATGTGGAGATACACATCTCCAGTACCTTAATCCTGATGTTCTTCCAGTTGTCAGAGTCCTACTCTTTCCCAAACAGATCTCTGGATGATGGGATTAAGAATTCACTCTTCCCTTCAATACATTTAATGAAGCTTGGGCCTGGTTTTCCACTTGCTTGTTTTTTGTTTTTTGTTTTTTTTTTTTTCTCTAGCTGCTGGAAATAGTGCATCTTTATATGCTATTAAAGAGGCCCCTGGCTTTCATGCTTCTTTTGGATTGATAAGTAATCATTTTATTATCTTTCCCCAGTGATTCAGTATCTGGCAACAACCATGTGACTCAATAACATATATAATTGCTACTGTTCCTGAACCACTCAACCACCTGAGATATTTCCATTATCAATGTTTTCTTCACTTGTATCCCATTGAAGTTCATCATCAGTGAAAGTGCTAACACACTCTGACCACATGTCAAGGGTTATCTGAATTCTGTCTAATGTCACTGTCACTGGGTGGAGGTAGATTCTATTTCAAAATTCCATTTTTTTTTAGTTTTTTTTCCTTTTTTTAGATTTATTGTTTTTTTTAAACTTTTATTTAATGAATATAAATTTCCAATGTACAGCTTATGGATTACAATGGCTTCCCCCTCCCATAACTTCCCTCCCACCCACAACCCTCCCCTCTCCCCTTCCATTCACATCAAGATTCATTTTCAATTCTCTTTATGTACAGAAGATCAATTTAGTATATATTAAGTAAAGATTTCAACAGTTTGCACCCACATAGAAACACAAAGTGAAACATACTGTTGGAGTACTAGTTATAGCATTAAATCACAATGTACAGCACATTAAGGACAGAGATCCCACATGAGGAGCAAGTGCACAGTGACTCCTGTTGGTGACCCAACAAATTGACACTCTAGTTTATGGCACCAGTAACCACCCTAGGCTCTCTTCAGGAGTTGCCAAGGCTATGGAAGCCTTTCAAGTTCGCCGACTCTGATCATATTTAGACAAGGTCATAAAAGACAGGGTGAGGATAGTAACCAATGATCCTAAGAGTGGCATTTACCAGTTAGAACAATTATACAGCATTAAGTGGGGAAGAGGACCATCAGTACACACAGGTTGGGAGTAGAGCCATTGGTGGTAGAGTAGAGGTTATGATTACAAAGGAATGAGGCCCAAGTGCGCTAGACAGGGTCTAGAACAAAGGACAGAATCATTATTAGAGAAGCTAAGAAAGGTGCTGTCTAAGCTACAATTAAGTTTTCTGATTGAGAGGCAAATAGAACCTGACAGAAGGGGCTTGATAATAATCTGGTGGGCTTTAGGCCTTGTAAGTAAGGGGCCCAGACCTATCTATCTCTTCACATGGGGTATATCCTAAGGGAAGTGTGAACCTCCTAGGGGAACGCACTCTGTTGACTTTCATTACTTGGCTGGCCTGGGAAGAGAACTGGCTAGGTCAAGGCAGGTGGCATCTCTAACAAGAAATTTACAGTTCTGCCTGCAATGTTGCTGACCCTACTTGGCCGTCCCCTCAGCTGCAGTGGTCACTTTGGAAGTTGGGCTGAGTTAAGGGCCTTTCAGCTTAGAGCCAATAAGATCTGTGGGTCTGACCTGGGCATCCTTCAACTCCAGGGCAGGTCCATTTCCAGTGATCCAACTCTTGGCAGAGCTGCCAGGGCTCTTCACAAGTTGACTTCCGCTGAAACCCAGGCTTACCACATTGAAAGCCACTGCAATAGACTGGCCTATTAGGCCTTCTTGAGGGCAGATCACTGTACACATCAGCCATTAATAGGCCTGCCACCCATTGCTTCTGATGCCGAGCTTTCTTTTCCTCCTGGTTTTTGTTAAAGCAGACCAGAGGATGCAAGTCAAGGGAGTGCCCGTGTCCCATCTCTAATCTTCGGTGGCCTGAACTACAAGTCTATAGTCACAGGCATGTTCTGTAGTAGTTTTTCTAAGGTAGACAGTGCCCATGAGGAAAATTATATTCTCACTTAAAAACTTTCTTTCCCTTTGGTCTGAAAGGGAGGTTTTTTTCTACTTACTGTTTACTTCGCTGATGGCGAAGTAAATCTAGCTATGAGATTATTATTTAAGTTCTTATTTTGGCTATGCTATTACAGAAAAATGTTAGCCATCTCTTTTATAAGGTCTAAAGATTAAATTCCATTAAATTAAAATTAATCAAAGATACATTTTAATTTGTGTGACCTGAATCTCTGCATCATATGTTTTATACTTGTTGGTAGAAAGAAACTAAAAACATTTTATATGGTTGTGCCTAAGTTTACTGGTTAAACAAACTACACCATGTTAGATATTTAAGAGGTGTTTTCAAATGCATGATTCTTAAAATTTATAGAAGGCATTGGACCTTCTGGTAAATGTTTTCTTAAGTTGTTATCTAATGGTTGAAACTGTTTGCTAAGTATTCATGTAATATTGCTATTGTCAGCAAGCGATCTAGGACTTGCTCCCTCATTTCTCTATTCTAAGCCCAACTTCTTCTTTCATTTCTCTATTCTCCTCAAGGTAGGAAACTAATTCTATTACGAAGGAATCTGTAGGATGCACAATTTAATATTTAGACCCTATAAATGAGATGGCTAACATTCAAAATTCCATTTTAAAACTAATTCCTGGAGCCAACTCTCTTAGATGAGTTTCCTAAGGAATAGGCTCTAGTGGGAATGTAACTGCAAGAATGACACTTCTAAAGGAAGGAGGGAAGTACAAGGAATACTTGATATGTGATGTGGTTTCAACAGATTCTTAAACAATCTCAACTCGGACAAAGAGATTTGTGCCTATGTATTGCAGCATTGAACTTTCACTAAACATGAACAACAATACCTTTGGGGAGGCAGTTCCCTTGGGCAGAAGGAAACATGGGGAGGGACTCTGCTATGAGTGATTAGTAGGCAAAGATCTAAGTAGTTATGGAATCAGTACTTTGATGTAGAATGAGAACTCATAGTTACTGACTCAATAATGTCTTTCAAAGTAAATCCTGACCACCTTCTCTTCCAGTAGGCTGCTAAAAGATGCTAGAATTTCTAACTTCTGTTACCATAATATTTATATAAATGAATATTGATTTACAGCCCAGGAATATTTATACCTATTATATTCATCATACTCATTTATTTATCTTGCATTCAAAAAATCTTAAATAATGATTACTAAAGTAATGTTAGTGACATTAAGAAATTACAATGAGACCAGATCCTTCCCTCACAGAAATTATGGGGTTTTTTTGACAGGCAGAGTTAGACAGTGAGAGACAGAGAGAAAGGTCTTCCTTTGCCGTTGGTTCACCCCATAATGGCTGCTGCGGCCGGCACGCTGCAGCCGGCGCGTTGCGCTGATCCGAAACCAGGAGCCAGGTGCTTCTCCTGGTCTCCATATGGGTGCAGGGCCCAAGCACTTGAGCCATCCTCCACTGTACTCTCAGGCCACAGCAGAGAGCTGGACTGCAAGAGGGGCAACCGGGACAGAATCCGGCACCCCGACCAGGACTAGAACCTGGGGTGCCAGCGCTGCAGGTGGAGGATTAACCTATTGAGCCGTGGTGCCGGCCAGAAATTACATTTTTATAAGAAAGCAGGCCATGAATCACTTAATTAGCTTAACTAATATTTGTTTAAGCATCTGATATTTTGATAGATTCTTTTCTAAGTACTAGATAAGTTTCTAAGATTAAGAATACCTCTTTTCTCAAATGCCCAATGTATTAGTAAGAAAGATGAAAATGAAAGTGAGCAAATAAAAGAATGAGATCATTTCAAATAATAAGTACTAAGGAGAAAATAACAAACAATAATTGTGATAAGTGACAAGAGAAGGGCATGGTTAAGCAAATGGCATTTGAGATAAGACTTGAATGATAACAGCATTTATGTATGTTCAAGCAAAGGTAATAAATAAATGTCCTGAGAGAAACAGGAAGCAGGCTGTTATATGTATGATTGGGTAGAGTGAGGAGGGAGGGTTGATGATAAGGTTAGTTGGCAATGCCTATAGGGTATGGTAAGGAATCTGGACTCTTTGTAAGTACTGACAAACTAATGGATAACTTTAAGTAGGTACATACTAAATCTGACTTGTGTTTTTTTTTTTCTTTTTAATACTTATTTATTTTGATCTACTTGAATGAATGACAGTGAGACAGAGATGAGCAAGAAAGAGAGAGACAGAGAGAGAGAGATTATCTTCCATCTTCTGTTTTGCTCTTCAAATATACCTGCATCACCCAGGGTGAGCCAGGATAATACCAGGTGCCAGGAACTCCATCTGCGTCATCTTTGTGGATGACAGAGACCCAAGCACTTGAGCCATTATCTATAGCCTCACAAGATCCATTAGCAGTAAGTTGAATCAGAAGCAAAGTGGCCAGGACTCAAGTCAATATTCTGATATGGGATGCAGGATTACCAAGCAGAGGCTGAATTCACTGTGCCACAATGTCCACACCATGACTTCAGTTTTTAAAAAGATTACTGTGGATGTAATTTAAAAGTTGAATACATATGGGCATATATATTGAGGCAGGTGCTCCAGTTAGAGGAATATTGCAATAATCTAATGTGGAAATAATGGTGACTAGTCAGCATAGAGATGGAAAGGGAAATCAGTGGACATATATTGAGTACATTTTGGATATAGTGGTGATGCATTCATAGATTGAGCACAAGAGTGGAGAAAAGAGATGGATCAAGGATGATTCTGTTTCCACTGGGGCATATAGGCAAACAAATGCAAATTATTTAAAATTTAAAAAAAATTATAACCACTGTGATGATGGTGATGTGGTAGGCAATGAAATGAGAGACATTACTCTCTACTTGGAGACAGTGTGATCAAAAAAAGACTTATTGTGAAAGCAACATCTGAAAAGGTTATGTGAAGACAGGGGCATTGGGTGAAAGACCAAAGGGAAAGTTGTGACAATAAGGGATTGATACAAGTAAGAGTCCATTATGACTGGAGCAGTGCTAAAGGGTGAAAGCTCCAGGATATGGTTGGACAGAAGAGCAAGAAGCGTAAAATAGTTACTTACTACTGAGTTTCTAGACCTGTATTTAAATAATCAAATTCATTGATTAGATAAGCATCACTAGTGGGAACTGGAAGAAGATCAACGGGGCTGGGGGAAGAGGGAGGTTTCCAGAACTCCCCTTATTTGGCAGAGTTGCTTTGTTTCACTACTTCGTATTTCCTAAGGCCACTTGGAGACCTTTTAATTGTGCTTCAAGATTTCATATGACTGAGCAAGTAAAAAATTCATTTGTGTCTTTTAGTTTTAAATTTAGAATTAATTTTTGGCAGGTTTACTCACAAAAATAATATAGAACACATGTAATGTTCAAAACACTATTTTCAGCATTTTTATAAGGCAATGAGCATGTTATAATCAGTTTATCAATGAGTTCAAATGAATTTTGGAGTCAAATCTACTCTTAAGAATTCATAAATCATTATGGTACTCATTACACCAGATTTTTAATAAAGTCAGCTACATAGCTTATCAGAGCTGTCCAAAATGAATTCCTAATTAGTGGAGCAATTAGGATTCCAACCCAGGTCCCATGTTGCTTAGTCCAGTCCTTTTTGGCATATGCTTTCATCATAGAGAATAATGTTTAAGGAACACAATTTTGGGCTTCTAATTTGTATGAGCGAGACTGCAGAGAAGAGGTACAGAGAACACCGCATCGTTTTGCATAGTAAGGGATCTCAATGACTAAAGACAAAATGGGGAGGTCAGCACTGTGGCGCAGTAGGCTAAGCTTCCACCTGTGGCTCTGACACCCCATGTGGATGCTAGTTCAAGTCCTGGCTTCACCTTTTCCAATCCAGCTCTCTGCCATGGCATAGGAAAGCAGTGGAAAATGGCCCAAGTGCTTGGGCCCCTGCACAGGCATGGGAGACATGGAAGAAGCTCCTGGCTCCTGCCTTCAGATAGGTTTAGCTCTTGCTGTTGCGCCTATTTGGGGAGTGAATGGTGGACCTTTCTCTCTCTCTCTCACTGTAATTCTCTCACATAAATAAATAAATCTGAGAGAGAGAGAGATAGAGAGAGAGAGATAGGGAGTGGAGAGGAAGAAGCAAGCTGAGAACTTCACCAAAAACAGAAATATTTTTCAAGCCCTTTTCCCCCTTACTCTGATTTCTAGTCTTTCCCTTTCCTGGAAAATATTTTCCAAATTTGAGAGAAAAAATTAAACTACTGTTCTCTCATGTATCTACACTATAATATGACACAGCTGGTTCTTGAACTACTTTTTCTACTACTTCTTTCCATTTTAATCATATAGGTTGACTTTGGATTTTTTTTTTTGAGGGGGAGTGACATTTAGATTATGAGATCTGGAGAGCAGTGAAACATCATCTATGCATTTTGTACAGGGTACAGCATATTGAGTGAATATTTGGCAATTTTTTTTTTTAACCAGCAAAGTGATTTAGTTTTTTCCTTTCATGTAAGTAATTATAAAAGAACAGTGAATACTTACTGTTGGCTCATTGGCTAATAAATACCCTTCAAAAGAATATAGATATTTATCAGTGTGTTCAAGCTGGTGTATGTGGATTAGAGAATTTACACTGATCATAGATTACAACTGACTTGATAAAAAGGAGTGTAGCATGTGCCAAAATGAAATTTCTCCTATTGAAATTACTCTTTCATTATACCCTACAAACACGTACAGGTATTTCATATTAATCCAAAATGTTAAAACTAAATAAATGACTTAGGATTTTTTTAAGAAAAAACACACTAACATGAAACTTGTTTAAATAATTCTGCATACTTTTGTCATAGGGGTCTTCAGTCCTTTTGTATTAATTGGTCCTTCTGGCACTTAAGATGTAAGATTCTACTTCAGAGCAATGCACTGCTTTGAAAATGCATTATCTGATCATGCTGAGAAGCAGCTTTGTTTTTCTCAAGAGTCCATATAAATTCTTCCAAAGTACAAATTGTTGTGAAGATAACTGTGAAATCCCACAAGTTTTTAGTTTCCCTGTCTTAAACAAAAGATCATATTCCTTCATCTTTATAATATTGCAACTATTAAATGGAAAAATCTTAAATCAGTATGACAAAAGAGATTACTCAGAAGATTTAGTTCTGAGACTAAATTTTAACAGCACAGGTAGAAAAGTTAGATATGTGTTTAAAATGTGTTGATTCTAATAATTTAAATATTAATTATAATAACATAACTATTATTATTAAATAATAGTTGACTACTTACTTGAAATATCTATTTGATGTGGTTGAAACAAACTCTAAGATGAAAGCCAATAACCTTCCCATTTCTTTGTTCTCCTCGAAAAATCTTTCCAATTGATCA
This sequence comes from Lepus europaeus, assembly GCF_033115175.1. Taxonomy (NCBI): domain Eukaryota; kingdom Metazoa; phylum Chordata; class Mammalia; order Lagomorpha; family Leporidae; genus Lepus; species Lepus europaeus. Next base: position 120,824,730 of record NC_084829.1, read on the forward strand.
CAACTACTTACTTGACATTCCCCTGCAGGTCCTGCTGGGAGTCTTGAAAAGACATGCTTGAAAACACACCTTTTCTTTGATGTGCACAAAGTTTCACATGTTATATAGGTCCACGCTCTGTCTCATGCTACTTGATGAGTGATAAAATCATAATGCATGTCTTGTTATTCCAAGGCCATGAAAAAGTACTCATTTTGACATTGAATATTTGTTAAACAGTTTTCATTTTTAAAGATTTATTTTATTTTATTTGAAAGGCAAAGTTAGAGAGAGAGAGAGAGAGGTCTTTCATCTGCTGGATCACTCCCCAAATGGCTGCAATGAGCAGGGCTGGGCCAGGCTGAAGCCAAGAGCTTCTTCTGGGTCTCCCATGGGGATACAGGGATCCAAGCACTTGTGCCATCTTCTGCTGCTTTCCCAGGTGCATTAGCAGGGAGCTGGATTAGAAGAATTAGAACAGCCGGGACTTGAACCAAAGCCCATATGGAATGCTAGCATCACAGGAGGCAGCTTTATCTGCTACACCACAACTCCAGATCCAAAACATTTTTCAAGCTGAGTTTTTATTGGGGGGTCAGAATAACAAAAGAAATATAGATATGCTGAGTAATGATAGAAAATCAAATATTTCTTTGTTCGCATCTTTCTATAATATCATGTGTATTATAAATGCGTATCTACTTCTTTACCCTTATCTGCTATGAAGACTGAGACAATTTGCATAATTAATTTTTGTAAATAACTGTCTAAGTAGCAATGAACTTCAGCTCACTGTAGTATCATTCCAGCAAATATTCTGGAACCTCAGAAAAAGCATTGTCAGAAGTTGAGAGAGATTTGTTCTGCCATGACATAAAATATAAAAATTGAATTTCTTGCACAAACTTTAAACCAAAATATCATATAACCTCTCTACGTTTAGGACTCAACATGTCTCTGTCTATTTGGATAAAAAATAAATATTGAATGCACATTTTTTGGTGAACTGTCAACAGCAGAGCATGAAAACAGATGTGTTTCTGCTATTTTCATTATTAGGGAAATAAAAGCAGCTGTGCTGGGCTTGTGTGTGAAGAAAACTCTCAGTGAGACCTTCACACCCAGGGAGTTAGAAAACCTGGCTATGTAGACCAACATTTGATCAGGAACATATTCTTACAAGGCCTTTGGGCAAGTCCTGGGCATTTTTCAAGCTTTTAAACCTTTCTGGAGTTGTAAATTTAGATTTCTGGATTCAAAGTTCTGTGTGGGCATATAAGCTTAAAGCTAGGTAAAGTTATAACGGCCTCAATTCCATGAAACAATTAGAAAGACTGTTTCACTACTGCCCTTCATCTGAACTTGAAATTTTATCAATGAAAATAGTGAGTGTTGCTTATCATACCTGTGGGGTGGCAGGGCCAAGGTGATGATAGTGCTTTCAGATAGTTCTACTAAGACTGTCTGGGCAAAAAGGACCAAATATGTGCTTTCTAGACATAATACACACAGTGGGGGAGGAAACCTAGCATATTTGGTGGAAGGAAAATAAATCAAAGCATAGAAACAGCCTTTTTTTTTTTTTTTTGCGCTTGCAGATCTGACAGTAACCAGATGGTAAGACTTTTGCATTAAATTGGCTTTTTTTGTGGTTATTTGAAGGAGGGCTATTTTGGTCTAGTTTGTCAAAGAGATTCACTTGTTTTATGTTTTTACTTTCTTCATTAAGTTCTGGTGTTTGTGTATACATTTGTGCAAGTGTATATGTGTATAGGTCTAGGTGTGCAGTTATGGCTGTGTGTGGTGGTGGAACTATTTAAATATGTGGCTATGGCATTCAAATAAATAAATCTTTTAAAACAAATTTAACATGAATTTGGAATTACTCTTTTCATGTAAAAAGCCCAACTATAAAAAATATCTACTTCTAGGTTGCCCCTTGTGAGTATTCTGGACTGGCTGTAGATAGAATGAGATCTATCTAACTCTGTGTGAGAGCAGGAGATGGCAGCTTATGCCAAGGGAGTATAGGAGCAGCCACAGGCTCTCATTCTCCAGTGCATCCACTGGAGATATCAATGATACCCTACTTCTGAGTTTCTGTGTTATACATTCTCTCATATTCCTATCTTCTCACTGTGCATTTAGTCTCCTTTTCTTTGAAATTTTTGGATTGACCTAAACTTTGTATAAGAGCAGAGAATGTGAAGAGAGGACAGCAGGAATCAAACCATGCTCACGTATAGCTCCTTTATTGCCAGCTGAAATATTGAATCCATCAGTGTGAAATCTCTTATCCTCCCCTTTTCATAATTCTAATACATTGACTGGCATGCACACCCTTCAGCTCAGAGGAAGAGATCCACTTCATGACCAAGGCCAATGTCATTTCAACTCTTCTTGGGTGGGACTTTTCTGCATTCATCAACCCCACTCATCTTCCGCATCTCCTTCTAGCTGCTGTGCTTTCTACTTGCCCTCCTCCGAAGTTGTTGTTAGCAGTATTGACTTAACGTTTCCCCCACTCACTGCTTTAACCTGTTGCAATCTGGCCTGTTTCTCATCCTCTCAGTGTAATTTTCTTGCACCACTTGATTTGCATCTTGCTATTCTAACTTCCTTCTTTAATTTTATTAAGGAATTTTTTTTTACCTTCTAAACTTTTGCTGATCTTCAGATTTTCCTCTTACAGTACTGACTTGATGTGAATAATGCCATTTTTGTTTGAAGTCCTTAAATATTGCCCGTTCACTAAAGAACTACCATGGCAGATTTCTCCAACATATAATTCTCCAGAGATAAAAAGTCTTATATTTACTTCCTTTAAACACCTGGAATTCAGTCTCTTTCATCTCAATGCTGCCCACGTGGAATGAGCTGCTTTCTCTGCTGCTTCTCCGTGCTGACTTGACTATGAAGTTTCCTTTCCCTCACAGTGCTCGCAACTGAACAAGATTTATTTTTAAAATATTCCTTGACCCTAATGTCACTTTGCACATCCTTTCTTGTCTGAGTCACTAAGATAGTCTTCTATTAGTCTCTTTGTCTAAGATTTTTGTTCATGAAATCTGTTTCACACTACTAGCTGAGTAGACTGTCCAAAACTTATTTTGCCATCATCCTATTCAACCATAAAATGCCTAATACACAAATTTTCTAGTATCTGGACTCAGCTACAATTTCAATTCTGCTCCCAGTCTCTTTGCTGCCACTGGTTCTTCTTAAATGTCGTATTACTTCATGCCCTTGCTCCTGCTGCTTCTTCTAACTGAATCATTCTCATATCTGCTCCCCCTTCAAGGTATCACTTTCTTAACAATGCTTTCCTGACTGTTTCTCAAGATCTCCAACCTGGATTGGCAAGATTTTCGCCAGTCCTTGGGTGCCTCACAACTGAAGCAGTGACAATTGCTTCTGCATCTTAAACTGAAGCAGTGATACAAAGTGTGATTGATTAGATGGTTTTAGGAAGCACCAAGTCTGTGGCCCCCAAGCTTAGATTTTGAAATGCAGCCCAAGAAGAATAAGTGCATTACATGTTCATTTAAGACAAATATTTGCAATAATTTCTAGACATATGTCCATTATGTGAAGAAAGCAAGGTGAACAGGTGCATAGAACAGAGACATTATGGAGCTTGTGTTGTGGCATAATGACTTAAGCCACCACCTGTAGTACCAGCATCCCATTTGAGTCCTGGATACTCCACTTCCCATCCAGCTCCCTGCTAATGTGCTTGGGAAAAACAGTGGAAGGTGGCCCAAGCCCTCAGCCCCTGCAACAACGTGGAGATCCAGAAGAAGCTCCTGGCAACTGCCTTTGGCTTGGCCACTTGGAGGATTGAATCAGTGAATGGAAGATCCCCCCGCCTTCTTTCTTTCTTTCTTTCTTTCTTTCTTTCTTTCTTTCTTTCTTTCTTTCTTTCTCTCTCTCTCTCTGACTCTACCCTTCAAATAAATAAAATAAATCTTAAAATAAAGAACAGAGACATTAGTAAATAAAATATTTAAAATAAATAAAACAGTGATTTCAGATTTTAAAATTATGTACAAAATTTTTGCTGTGTTCTACTGCTTAATGGAATTGAGTAGGAACAAAAACATTGGAAGCCTTCTAAGCTATTGAACACTTTGTTTTCACAATGAGTCCATAAGTTAAGTTTACAAAGATTTGTTCCTGTGCAAGTATTAAAATCAGATAAATCTATATACTAGATTGCAAAAGCTAGTAGCCATTATACAAAAATCCAATATGGACACAGATATAGACTTGGAAAGAACTTCCCAAAAGCCTAGGAAGACAAAGGACTGGAGAGTTCCTCCAGAGCAGAAAATGAGGAGTAGTCGGGCTCTATTAGGAACTTACTCTAAAACAGGGAATCCTTACAGTTCATATCCAAGTGCCCTTGATACGCACTATGGATAGATGATTGATGTTTCCCCTTTTTCCCAGTCTAAAATTAGAGATAGTATGACAGCTAACTATGTTTATTCCACCATGGTAAAATTAACATATGTTTGTGGGTGGGAGGACATATTTATATCTTTCATGTTGTGGAGGGTCATAGATGCTGAATGAGATTTGTTGGGACTTTAATGTATTCCTTATATGAGACGAAACTTGGTCAGGCAAAAATATAGACTGTGAGAGGGAAGACTGTGTTCTCATCCATGGTAATCAATTCTACCTCTTCTTATAAGGCCATCCAAAATTAAAATACATCTTCTGGCATTACTTGCAGCTGGTTGTGGTTATATGACTTGGTTCTAGTTTTTAGGGCAAAAAATAGTTAAGCATGTGCTTCAAGGATTTTTTCTTAAAAAGGATGTCCTCCCCTTGTTTCCTTTCCCTTTTGCTTGGTTCATTGATGGACAAGAGGAAGCCACATGTCATGAAGGGTACAGCAATGCAATAGATGGATTTTTGTCTCTGATGCTTATGGAGTAAACAGTAAATCAAGTGACTGTTTTGAGACCTCTTTCTACCCTAGAATCAAATTTATATCATAATTAATGTAAATTAAATGAAAAGAAAAGGTGTCCAGATAATCCAACATAATTAATTCAATTTTATTAATAAGCTGTAGATTCATTAAGAGAATTTTGAATTTTTTCAAAAGTAGTTATAAACTTTCTCTGGTATCTGCAATAGCAAAGTCATACACGTAAGCACAGTTATTTTACTCTTTATCCACTCTCATTTACTTGAAAGGTGGGAGAGGATCTAGGATGGAAATGGGGCACAACTGGTTGAAAGTTATATGACCAGGTTCCACCCTCTTTGGATAAACGTTTATTGTGTTTAGTTTGGATTGAGATGGCAGGCATTTATATTATTGTATGTTTTGGTAAGTATTAATTTATAAAGCCCAAAATCCCAAAGAGATCATTGCAAATGAGCATACAAATAATGGAAGATGAGCTTCATTTGAGAAATCTAGGGACAGGGTTATAATGAGCACATTTTTGAGAAAGCTGAAACATTGACAGGGAGATTTATTTGGCCATGGGAAAAAAAGCTCTAAAGGCCCGTCCACTTGAGTCTGGTGAATGTATTACTAGAAAAACAGGTATTTCTTTACTCTTGTGTCCCCTCCTTCCCTGGTCTGGGTGGGCTCTAAAGGCCATGGTATGTATCCTATGAAGAGACAGGCAGAGGGAGACCAACAGACAAAGTTGTCTTGAACAGGGAGATGCATCCACAGGCCAAGGAGTGCCAAAGAATGCTGGCAGCCACCAAAAGTCAGGAGACAGGAGAACATTTCCCAGTAGAATGGTGGAGGGAGTATGGCCTTGCTCATACCAAAAAGTTCTGTTGTAAGCCATCAAGTTTGCAGTAATTTTTTACAACAGCCACAGGAAATTAATAGAGTGGGCAAGCTACAACTGTAGACTATATCTTGAATATTTTCTTCTTCTACATAAATGTATGCATCAAGCTTACCCATTCACTTATTCCTTCATTCACTCAATAATTAGAGTTCTTTTCTGGTGATTGTGTGTGTGTGTGTGTTTCTGTAGTAATGCTGACTTTGCCCTTTGCTATTTAAGCAGACAGTGTGCCACTAGGGTGAACTTTCCTAAATACCTCATCCTTTTCTGCCCTTCATGACTTCAGTTTTTCTAGGCTCTCTCTGTCAAAACAAAGGGGCATGAGTAAGTTAATTACTTGAAGTAGTTTCATCTGCTACCGCTGTTCTTTGCTGATACATGCAAGCATAATTATTACTCCACCTGGTCTGGCAGTATGACAGATATTTGTTGGATGAAATGTTTTACAATGTATTTTATTCTTCCAAGCATTTCACAGGCCTTTATTAGGGTCATGCCTGTGACAAATAGACCAGATGTTTAAGAAAGTAAACAGCTGAGATTTAGAAGTGAACAACCTGGTTTTCAGACAAGGTCAATCAAACTCCTTGCTTTCATTAAGCCTATGTTTTAGTGGAGGACACATACAAGAGCTGGTATGCGTAATATTTGTCAAATGTTAGAGAAACGTGTTTGCATCCCTTTCCCTTATATACTGTGTTTCACCACAGTGATTCTGTTGGTGTATCCCACGGGTAAGGCATGGTGACAAATGCCTCTTCAGGAAAAAGGAAGGCGTGGGATAGTGAAAATCTACGCCACAAAGTAGGCAGCCAGACCATCTCCCTCATCCTGTGGCTTACAAGCAGAAAAAGTGAAAGAAAACATGAGGGAAGGGAGACCGTCAGGCATGGGCTTTAACAGAGGAGAAGCCTGTGAAGGAAAACTAAAGGATCAATGGCTTTGCCGTCACTCCCCATTGGGTCCATGGGAGGAACTCAAGGAACAGAGAAGCCACATAAAATGTGCAATGGCCCCCACTGGATAAGTAGGTAGATCAGTACAGACAGGCTGAAACAGGGTTCTGGTTTTCCTCCTGAATCTCTCCCAGATCCTGAATAATGTAAATGCTGAATTGACAGCCCAGGCCCTAGCCAAGCCAAGCAGACTCAACCACAAGTTCATCAGATATAGATGTCAGTGGCAGGCAGCAGTAGAAAAGCCCAAGGGTAGGGCTGAGCCAACCATAGCTCACTGGAACCCAGCCAGTACCCAAAGACGATGGCATGGATTAAGGAGCAGACTGCCTGAGTACAATTCTTGGCTCTGCCCTTTACAGTGTTATAATTTTGCAAAAATCATGCTGCCTCACTGTACCTCAGTTTCTCCAACTGTAAAAAAAGATTAATAAAAGTATATACCTCATAGAAGTTTTATGAGAATTCAATCAAGCAATGCATGTAATCAACTGAGAACAATGCTAGGATTATTATAATCATTCATTACATATGACTGAGTTACCCAAGAACCAGTGTGAAGCCACTGTATTACTGTATTACTATGATGTCATATAAATTCCTACCTGCTCTCCAAGTTGAAAAAAGCAAGGAGTTAATGAGAAACATGTAAAAGACTGAATAATTATCCCAAGCCAAATCAAAACACAAAAGGGACCTTGATTGAATTATGATTTGGAAAAAAATGTCTTTGTTCACTTTTATTTATTTCAAAGGAAGAGAGACAGAGACAGAGATCTTCCATTTACTGATTTACTTCTTAAATGGCATAACCGCTTGGGGTGGGCCAGGCCAAAACTAGGAGCCTGTAATTCAATCTAAGTCTTTCACATGGGTAGCAAGAAACCAACTATCATCTGCTACCTCCCAAGATGCACATCGTCAAAATATTGGAATTCGAGGCACAGCCACCTCTCAACTCCAGGCACTCTGATGTATAATATTGGGTGTCCTAAATGGTGTCTTAACCATTGCCCCAAATATACACTACACATTATGCTTTAAAGTATTCCTCTTTCATTTTTCACTGCTGCTAGCTTGTGGTGTTGGGAATTGACTCATGAGTAAAATCAAATTAGTTGATTGACTAAGAAAAGAGAATGTGTTTTCTTTGTCTTTATAAATTGTGAGTAAAAGCCTGGTCCTGGACCCCAGTAAAAGAAAGAAAATTTTATGACAGTAATGATTTATGACAAAACCCCCAAGTAAGCAAAGTCACGTAGAATGACTGGAGGTGACTGAGCAATATCAGGATCAGGGAGGGATTCTCTGTGAAGGTAATACTAGGGTTTAGGCTTGAAGTTGAGAAGGAACTACATTGACTTATTTGAAGGAAGAGCAGTAATGCATTATTCTTTCACTCTTAATGCATTTTTATATTTCAGGAAGAGAGGGAACACCAATGTGGCCAGAGTGATGGTGGTAGGAAATCATGCCATGGTATTTACGGACCACGAGAAGCAGTCTAGATTCCATTCAAAAAGTAATGAGAGGAGCCCAATGCTGTGGCACAGCAGGTTAAAGCCCTGGCCTGCAGTACCAGCATCCTGTATGGGCACTGGTGTAAGTCCCAATTGCTCCTTCTCTTTGCTAATGTGCCTGGGAAAGCAGCAGAGAATGGCTCAATTCCTTGGGCTCCTGTACCCATGTGGGAGACCCGGAAGAAGCTCCTGGCTCTTGATTTCAACCTAGACAAGTCCTGGCTGTTGTAGACATTTGGAGAGTGAACCAGCAGATGGAAGACCTCTCTTTCTCTTTCTCTCTCAATCTCTCTTTCTCTCTAACTCTGTCTTTCAAATAAATAAAATAAAGCTTTTTTATAAAGTAATGCTTAAGCCCAAATAACTTTAATCTGAGTGAGCTGATCTTATGTACATGTTTACAAGTCCCCTATTTGTATAGAAAATGAACTGTAAAAGGACATTAGCAGAAGAGATCTAGAGAGGTAAACATGATAGTTTGAGCAAGGCTGATGGCAGTGGAGATGAAAAAGAGGCTATATTTTAGTGGTAGACACAACGTTTTCTGCTGATGCATTAGCTGTGAAGTAGAACAATTAAAGACAACTTCTTGGGTTTTGGCCATACCTTGAGTGGACAAAACAAAGTATGTCTTACTGAGGTCAGAAATAATGGTTTGGTATATACAGCCGAAGTACAGAACAGATGTCGTAAATTCTGGTTTGAACATATTTAGTTTAGGTATATAATACACAGGCAAGTGTAATTATGAAATATACAAGGAGTATGACTGTGTCTGGATTTTCAGTAAAGTCATGATTTGGACATAGGTATTTAGGTGTCACCATCTGAATGGGGGCATTTAACTGCACAGGACAATGCACAATCAGCAGGAAAGAGAATATGGGTAAAGCAGAGGGTAGGACTCAAGACCTATTTATGATCAAGCAAAATCAGAACCCAACAAGTAACAAGAAAGTGTTTTTTTATCTGTTTTTGCCTTATGCATCAATCAGTATACTGGAAAAGAATATGGAGAACACAAGCTAAATTTGTAAAACTGATTCTGTGATGGATGTGGAATTGAAGGTAGTTGAAGGAAATGTTTTCTTTTTGCTGTGTGTACTTCCATACTCTTTAAAGATGTGTGACTCGAACATAATATTAATTATTCTGATATTAAAATAAAAAATTAGTATCTTAAATAATACATATTCACTGAAGACAAGTTAGAAAATAAGCCAAATCAAAAAAATAAACTATAAATTTAAAATAAAATCCATAACCATATGTTTTGGAAGCAACCACTGTTAGCATTTCAACATATAGCCTCTGGACTTTTTATTACATAGATATATTTTGATGTACGATCTTAAATATTTTATATTTAGTTTTCCCAGTAAAATATTTCTTCAGAGTTTATTAATTTCCATTCCAACTCAAGTTGATTTTTCCAAAAGTTTTTTCTTTTCCAAACAAAGCCAGAGGAATCAAAATACCAGATTTTTTTTTTTTTTAGATTTTATTTTTTATTTGAAACTTAGAGTTACACAGAAAGAGAGAAGGAGAGGCAGAGAGAGAGGTCTTCCATCCGCTGGTTCACTCCCCAATTGGTTGCAAGGCTGGAGCTGTGCTGATCCAAAGCCAGGAGCCAGGAGCTTCTTCCAGGTCACCCAAGGACTTGGGCCATCTTCCACTGCTTTCCCAGGCCATAACAGAGAGTTGAATCAGAAGTGGAGCAGCCAGGACTCGAACTGGTGCCCATATGTGATGCTGGCACTGCAGGCAGTGGCTTAACCCGCTACGCCACAGCACCAGTCCCCAACTCAAAAGTTTTGATGCCACTTATAACTACAATCCAGACTTTAATCCTATGTAGTATACTTCTCCATCCTTTACTATCTGTATAAAGACACTTAGGTGGCTTCTCAGAAGCCCAGATTTAACAGATTAAACCTGAAGTTTATCAGTTTCCCCGGTCCCAAAAACTGAATTTTGGTACGTAACACCAATATCTGTAAGACAAGAATTTTTAGACAGATTTTCATTCTCGACTTATTCCATTCTCTTGTTTTCATATCTAAATAGCTAACATGGTCTACAGCTTTTACATATCTAAATTCAGTTACACTCTGCCACCATTTGTTTCCACACAGCCTTCAAATTTTTTTCTTTATTGTTTTGATAGCTATTGAATTTTTTTCTTGCTCTACTATAAGCTGATCTTTCTCAGAAAGTAAATCTGAGTATGTCATTCTCTATACTGGTCAGTATAAAAGCTAAACTCCATAATCTGTCACACAAGCCATTTCATAATGAGGCTCTTCTAATTTGAATGCTTTGTATATCATCACTTTTCTCCTTGCACTGTTATCTCTAGTTCCTGGGGTGAACCTGCTATTTCCAGAATATACTCCAGCCCCAAATGTACCTACAGTTCCTGACAGAATACCTAGCACCAAATAACCACTTAACACATGCTTATTGTGCAGAAGAATGTTTGTTTGGGGCTGATGTAGTGGCATTAACTGGTTAAGCTGTTGCCTGCAGAGCCATCATCCCCTATGAGCGTAGGTTCAAGTTCCAACATCTCCACTTATGATCCAGCTTTCTGGTAATGCACTTGGGAAAACAGTGGAGGATGTCCCAAGTCCTTCAGCCCCTTCACCCATGTGGGAGACCCAGATGAAGCTCTTGTTTCCTGGCTTTGATCTGGCCCCGCTGCAGCTTTTTGGGGAGTGAACCAGTGGATGGAAGATCCCTCCAGCTCTCCCTCTCTCTATGTAACTCTGCTTTTCAAATAAATAAAATAAAAAGTAGGTCATTTTTAAAAAAAGAAGAATGTGTGTTTCAGAAGGTCTGCAGGGCTCACAGTGAGGAATGTGAAATAGCAGACTTTGTCAATATGAGAACATAACTGAAAAATGAGCTGGATCAAAAGGATTCTGAACCAAGAAAGAACATTTGAAATCACAGGGTTAGAATATCCAAGTATTCTTATTTTAACCCAATGCTGTCCAATATAAATAAAATGTGAGGGGCCAGCACTGTGGTATAGCAGGTAAAGCCTCCGCCTGCAGTGCCAGCATTCCATAAGGGCGCCAGTTTGAGTCCCAGATGCTCCACTTCCAATCCAGCTCTTGGCTGTGGCCTGAAAAAGCAGTAGAAGATGGCCCAAGTTCTTGGGCCCCTGCACCTGCAAGAGAAACTGGAAGGAGCTCCAGGCTCCTGGCTTTGGATTGTTGCAGCTCCAGCTGTTGCGGCCATCTGGGGAGTAAACCAGTGGATGGAAGACTCTCTCTGTTTCTCTCTCTCTCTCTCTCTCTCTGCCTTTGCCTTTCTATAGCTCTGCCTTTCAAATAAACAAATTAAAAAAGCTTTAAAAAATGTGAGTCACATGAATAATTTCTAGTATTTTAAAAGGTGAAAAGAAAAAGTATATTAAATGTATACTTATAGTCATATTCTTACTATGGAGTAGTTAACATATACCACAAAAATGTACAATTCAGATGCTCTTCAACTTACAACGGGGTTATGCTCCAATGAACTTTTTGTAAATTGAAAATATATTAAGTTGAAAATGTATTTAAAACTTCTAGCATACTAAACATCATGGCTTAGCAATATGGCATGCTGTAGCGTGTATGTTGTCTCCGCTAAAGGAGCCACTGGCAAGAATCAGAAGAGTATATACAGTACAGCATACCATTAGCCTGGGAAAAGATAAAAATTTGAAGTATATTTTGAACTGAGTGTATCTTGCTTTTGCACTATTGTAAAGATAAAAACTTGTGGTTAAACGATTGTGAGTCAGGGGCCATCTATATAGAGTATAGCATATCATAGTATAACGTGGGGCTCAATAGTCAGATGCAGCTAGTGGCTACTGCATTAGATAGTGCAGATACAATTTCTACCAGAAAAGAAGCAGGGAATGGAGAGGATCCTGTGTAACATCCTGTTGCCGTCAGTGGGGTAAGAGTAAGTTCCTAGTTGAAGATTCAGTCATTTAGGTTATACTTCATTATCTGTGGATGGGACCCAAGATGAAACACAGACGTTTAAAATAGTGATGACAGGAAAGTTAAGAAGAGATTTCGCTGCAAAGAGTGGCAATAATGCCATGATATAGACAAAGGACATCCAAAACTAAGAGTTGTGCTACTATGTTACAGGAAAAGAAAATACATCTACTTCGGGTTGTTAAAAAGTTTAGGTTTTTAGTCTGCCAACAGTTGAGTGCACTTGATGTTTCTTCTAGTTTGCTGTTCGTGCATTCAGTGGGAAAACCAATCGTTTCAGAGGTTCTTATAGTTTGTTACTTTTTATTTGTTGTAACTCAAAATCCAAAGTAGTGGTTTTTAATTTTATCACCCTGAACTATGAATGAGTCAAAATCTCTAAAATAGTTCAAGGTGGCAGCGATCACTAAGCAGTCTTGATGGCAGTGTTCCACCTTTCCATCCAATAAACGTGCTGTGAGCTCTGATAGCACACAGAGAGGAGCCCCGGCACCCTTACTAGATAAGAACACTAATTATAACGAGGTGGGGCGCTATTCATTTACATCCTCTAATTCTTCTAAGGAACAGGAGTAATGATGTGTCAGAATCGATAAAAGTGACTTAGGAACAGACTGTCTGGTTTTTGTCTATAGGGAGCATATATCTGTGACTAAAGATATTAGACTTTCCAGGAACAAGCTCAAGAGAGAATCTTTCTAAGGGAATTTATCATGATTAGATTCTAGATTTGTAAATAACAAATACACAAGCATTTTATTTATATATGATTTATTCTGGTAGAATATTTTAATTTGTAGAAGGTAGTTTATGAATTTTTATAAAAAGAAAAAAATACAAAAAGCTATCCTCAAGCAGATAATTCATTTGCATATAAAATCAATTGACTATCTGAACAGTGTACTAGGTTTCATCCTATCTGCAAACATCTGATGATGTAATATGTAACAAATATCAGCAAATGTTCTTCAATATTGTCTTATAATCCTTCTAATTATATTACCTAATTACCCACAAGATAAAATGTTTATGGAATTATGTAGTTTTTGGTATTTTAGTATTTGATGAGTATTTGATGAGCTTCCTTGATGTATATTTCAATAAATAAGCTAAGTTTTCTTTGCTGATTTTGATTCAATTTTTTTTCCTGCCAAATTTGGACAGTTGAAAAATTTTACCATTACAATAAGAATCATCCTCCATTTTTGAAATAATAATATTAATCCACACACAGAAACTTGATATGAAGTTATCCTAGTTATGCATAGGCTTTATAACTCTATTTGGTCTAAGGTTAACCCTCTAAAAGTGTAGCAGAGAGTAGGGGAACATGCTGGGTTGCAATTTGGTGGGGTCTGGGGGTAATGGGTATATGGGTGAAATAAGACTACAGCTATTGCACAAATAGTTAGTTTTGAAAATCATGGACAAAATGTGTTCTTTTGTGGGAAGAAAATAAAGTATTTTCCATTTCTGAATTTCAGGTTAAATAATTTTTAAAATAATTTTTATAAAAAGAGATATTGTTTGTTGAAACTTTTACTTTTACTTTTTAAAATTCTCAAGATATTTTAACTATTTTCTTCTTGGACAAACCCATGTTTCCCACATGGTACTAAATTGGGGCCTCTTACTCGTGAGTTTTAAAAAGGCCTGATCCATGACATTTCACAGCAAGCTCTTCAATTTGGGGTGGTGGGTCTCCATGACAGTAGTCATTAGCCCATGGCTTTCTTCAGCTTAGTGAGAACCAGGATTTAGAAGGAAGAGTGCCCAACAGTTAACCTTCTCTAATCCTAGCCAAGCTTCAAGGAGAGAGAATTTTCTCATCAAAAAAATCTTTGGGAACCATCACTTTGCATCAAAACTTTTGCAATATCCTATCTGCTAGTAAGCTTATACAATGGTGTACATTTATCTAATTAAGAGAACTACTGTCTCTGCTTTGTCCAAATTATTTTCTATAAAAATATTTTAACCGCAAACAATTTGGCAAAAAAGGCATTGTCAGAGCCAGTCCATGATAATAAAAGGAATGAAATTTAGGTAATTTACATTCTCAGGTTTTACTTATAGAAAAAAAAAATTTGCTGATTGTAAAGATTGCATTATGTTTGTTTTGTAACGGTTGTATTTGATTTTTTGTTTTACTTTTTTTTTTTTTTTTTGACAGGCAGAGTTAGACAGTGAGAGAGAAAGACAGAGAGAAAGGTCATCCTTCCGTTGGTTCACCCCCAAAATGTCCGCCATGGCTGGACAGTGCGCTGCACTGATCCGAAGCCAGGAGCCAGGCGCCTTCTCCTGGTCTCCCATGCTGGCGCAGGGCCCAAGCACTTGGGCCATCCTCCACTGCCCCCTCCCCCACCAGGCCACAGCAGGGAGCTGGACTGGAAGAGGAGCAACCGGGACAGAATCTGGCACCCCAACCGGGACTAGAATCTGGGGTGCCGGTGCCGCAGGCGGAGGATTAACCTACTGAGCTGTGGCGCCGGCCTACTTTTGTTGTTTTAAAAACAAAAATATTTGTGAGGGATGAAGTTATACACTCAGTGTATTTAAGACAGATTGTTAACTATATTTGGTTAGTCACCTGGTAGACACTAAAAAAAAGTCTCGTATGTAATAAGAAAAAGGATTGTAATTAAGGAAAAAAATAAAATCAATTTACACCAACTACAGTTGAGGTATTTCTTAATAATGTTCTTTAAAAATTGAAGGGGGAGTTAAAACCAAGACCACAGAAAAAATATAATTAAATTGATGTTCAATTTAATAATTTGTTCAAGTTAATAACATCTGTAATTTTAACATGCTCTGATGTAAGCTTCATGGCCAAGTTGTTTAAAAAAAGAACAAAACTCAATCTCCATTTATGTTATAGTCAGTGTAGTCAGTGGCCTGTGGCAAGCTTTAAGAAAGAAAGGGGAAAAAAGCAGGATTAACATGTCATTCTCCCATGCTATTGAACCATGGGACCTGAAAATCCCAAGAAAGGTGAAGACTCATACAAGGTCACTTGGGATTAGGCATGCAAACTAATGGCCTTACTAACTGTTCCAAGGGGTCCTGTGATTGGGCTTGGAGCCAACACACTTCAGCCAACAAAGCCTCTCAATTAGGTACAGTCCCAATGCCAAGTTCCTCAGCAAAAGCATGTGAAAAGGCTCCTTTTGACTTTTGATCAAATCCATTTAAAATCTTCGCCATGGGACCCTGAAAATCACCAAAAAAAAATGTGTGGAATGCTTCATACCTGGGAACTAATATTAGGAACTTGTCCTTGTTAGGTCACTAGATGGCTTATGACCAATGGGTTCACAATGCTCTCAAGTAAATGGATTCAAAACAAAATGTTGCTGTGGAGCAGGGTGGAGACAGGAAATCCATCTTCAGCTGTCGACAATGCCAGACTATAGGCTTTTAAAGGCAGTGACTTTGTCTTACACCTCTGTGCAGGTGCAGAGCTGACACAGGGTAAATAATGAATGTGTTTTTGATTGGATGATAAATTTAACTGTTGATATTTTGAGTTTACAAAATATTTGTCAGACAAAAACATGGTTAAGTTTTAGGAAAAACCTCATTTCACCCTATTTTCCTGGTTACTTATGGTGAGATTTGAAATGTTTGCACTTTTAGGATATCAGTAGGGCTTTTCATATCCTGGGAAACTAAGCCCAATGGTATTGTGCCTGCTATGTGGAGGTTGTCTACTTCCTCCTGTTTTTAATGCTCATTTGTGACACGAGGTGAAGTTTCCTGTCATGTATGTGATCATAGGGCTGTGGGATGGGCTTTTACTTTAGTACATTTCATTCTCTCTTTAAACATATATAAAAAAAAAAGGTTTGACTCATTTGCATACCAGTACTGGATACTTTGCTTTCAGATTTTTCTTTTTTGGTCATCTCTATTGAAGTTTTTTGTAATAGTAACACAATGATTCACAATCCAAAAGAAGGATTCAGGCTTGTCCCATTTATGGGGGATGCCCTCATGATTTCAACTCTGCTGCAGCAAACACTATACATGAAGCAACTGAATCCCAAATCAAAACAATGAGGACTGGCTGGCGGTGACCTGTGCACACAGTTATCTGCCTGCTTTACTAAGCTTCCCCACGTGGAGTAAAATACATCTTCATAGGAAGGAACTGGAGTTATTTATCTCATGAGGAATGCAGGAATTTCTAAGGTATTGCACCCTATAATCTTCATAATGAAAGTTTAGAGAACATAACCTGTAAAAATGTACTTTTAAAATTTAAATAATATTTCCAAACTCAAATACCTATAGGGACCAAATAGGTAATAAAGATATGCAAAGGAAGGAATGTATTAGATGAAAGGGGTGGTGAGGGCTGTAATGGAGGAGCAAATTTATGCCTGTTCTAACATTCTTCAAATTCTTGGAAACAGAGTCAGATACCTTAAGCCAAATACGTCAGTGTCTGTATGAACCCTTGGCCGTTATTTTTAATAAATGAAGCCTACTCTGGTGTTTTGTTTAGTTTTATCAGGTGGGGACAATTTTTCCGAGTGGGAGGCAAACCTGAACCTGCTTACTGTCGTGAAATTTTGAAAAGGTGTAACTTCAAAAGAACTAAGATTTCAGCTGTATGGAAGCAGACCCATCTTATCCCTTAATTCACCAAAATTTAATCTACTACCACCAGAATGCAATAAAATCATAGCCTTGCCCCTTTTCTGTACTCCACTCCTTGAGCTCCCCCTAAAGGTGAAGCCATCCCTTCACAGGCCCCCTGCTGCCACTCACCACCCTCTGGGAGAAGGTGAGGCACCTAAGCTGATTGGGAGCTGTCCTGGTGTGGTGTTAATGTGAAGTAAATGACAATCAGAAGACAAATAAGAATGAGTCTTATGTGCATTTGTTCTTCATGTCTTGTTCAATAAGTTACAGAAACTGTATGCATAGAATCTTAATAGGTGTTCTGGAAAGTACAGAAATCACCAACACAATTCCCCTCTCTGGAGAAACAAAAAGTACACATAAAGTGGTCATTCTTTCTGCTCTTGTGAAAACTCCAAATCTCTTTTCATTAATTTTCTAGTATGTACTTCTTAACAGTGTTCTTCAGAATTTTTTCAAATCTTCTTTCTTCACTTTACATTTATGTACTCCCATTCTTTTTTGTTGTTTAAAATTAAGATTTATTTATTTATTTGAAAGAGTTACAGAGAAAGTGAAGCAGAGGCAGGAAGAGAGAGAAAGAGAGAGAGAGAGAGAGAGAGAGAGGTGTCTTCCATCTGCTGGTTCACTCCCTAAATGGTGGCAATGGCTAGGACTGGGCCAGGTGGAAGCCAGGAGCCAGAAGCTTCATCCGGGTCTCCCACGTGGGTGCAGGGACCCAAGGACTTGGGCCATCTTCTGCTGCTTTCCCAGGGACATATTAATAGGGATCAGCAAGGACTGGAACTGGTGCCCATATGGGATGCCAGCACTGCAGGCAGCGGCTTTACCAGATATGCCACAGCCCTGGCCTGCCCATTTCTTTCTTCTGATTTCAATTATCACCCTTTTTTTAATGAAGATTCTGGATTTGACATCTCTATATCTCTAGACTGGACCCTTCTTGAATAACAGACTCATGCCTTCAATTTTCTACTGGAATGTTTTAGAGTTACTTCAAATCCAACATGTCCAAAAGGGAATTTAAGGCCTTAAGTATTGAATGCCAAATGAGCACTAACAGTAGTAATTGCTATGTATCTAGAAGATCATTCTGGGTGGAGTTGACTGGACATGGGCAGCACTTTGAAGAAGAGGTTGTTGCTAAGGAACACTGAATAAAATCGGAAGCACATCTACCACCATTTCTTTCCGCTGAGATTTTTTCTGCTGTCTCATTGCTTTTGAAAGTCAAGATCAATTTTAACCTCTATAACAATCCAAATTTTTTTTAAAAAATGGAAAACTTGACTCATAGTGATCTCTTTCTCTCACTTTTTTTCCTCTGCTAATTACAGGAATTGGCGATTGTGACCAGATTAGCAAGACCCAGTCAAGTTCATCTCATGTCAAAAATACACATATTCTTTTCATACATTTGTAGATTCCTCTGCCCTTGAAGATCAAAAAGGGCAATCCTGAACCCCAGTTGAGAGTCAGCTCTTGAATACCAGGCATTTTCTTTATTCATTCTGCCTCCCCTTAAGAGAGTGGACCTGGCCCTGCCTTTGCTTCAGCCAAGCTGCTGAATGCAGCCTCTCATTCTCACAGCACTCACTGTCCCGCAAGCTCATGAAAGGGCTGCTGTTCTTCCCATCCCCTCCCTTGCAGTGTGGTCCTTGCAGTTTAAGCAGCTCTCTGCCCAGTTGGACTCTTGTTTAACCCCATCAGGCAAACTCCTTTGATGCTTACTTCAAAATAGAATAGATTTCCCCCTCTTTTTATCTTATGCAATGCTGCTGTGAGGAAGGATCATGGGAAGACATTTGTGTCCCTGGATAATCACAGTAGTGACTTTTCTTGTAGAGAATTGTAGATAATTAAGAACATGATTTGCTTTAATGTACAACTGGGGATACTGAGAAAATCTTAGCTGTGTGGAACTTTTTCATGAGAAAGAAGTATCCTTTTCACTGTGATAGCCTCAGGGGTAAACTCAACTATATTATGACAGCTTACAAAAAGGCAATAGAATGGTGTAAATTGAAGAAAAAACAATAGACTCTATTGAAAAGTTCTAATCTTCTGTACATTGATAGCTACAAGATTTTCAAAATTTTTATACATTTTTGTAGACCTTAGCCTTGTAAGGCAGGTAAATGTCTTTATTTTTTTATTTTTATTTTTTGACAGGCAGAGTGGACAGTGAGAGAGAGAGAGAGAGAGAGAGAGAGAGAGAAAGGTCTTCCTTTTGCCATTGGTTCACCCTCCAATGGCCGCCGCGACCAGCGTGCTGCACCAAGCGCATCGCGCTGATCCAAAACCAGGAGCCAGGTGCTTCTCCTGGTCTCCCACGTGGGTGCAGGGCCCAAAAACTTTGGCCATCCTCCACTGCCTTCCCGGGCCATCACAGAGAGCTGGCCTGGAAGAGGGGCAACCGGGACAGAATCCGGCGCCCCTACCAGGATAGAACCCCGTGTGCTGGTGCTGCAAGGCGGAGGATTAGCCTATTGAGCCGGGGCACTGGCCTTGGTAAATATCTTTAAATATTTAGTAAGGAGAGTCATGAAAGGGAGCTTTCATAATCACATCTTCTGGAGTTAATGGAGTTGAATTATATATCATGACTTGTTGGCTGTAACACTGGCTTTATTCTTTTCTCACTTTTTTTTTTTTAATTTTTAGTTATTCATTTTTTTTTTCGATCTACTTGAAAGGCGGAGAGAGAGAGAGATTGAAACTTCCATCTACTAGTTCATTCCCCAAATGCCTACAACAGCTGGGGCTGGGCTAGGCTAAAGCCACAAGCCAGGAACTCAGCTTGGCTCTCCCATAAGCATAGCAGGGGCCCAAGCCCTTGAGCCACCATCTGCTCTCTCCCAAGATGCATTATCCAGAAGCTGAATTGAAGCAGAGTTGCCAGGGCTGGAACTTGCACTCAGAAATGGGATAAGGGAGTTCCAAGTGGCAGCTCCATCTATTCTTTTTATAAAAATTATTATTATTATTTTTAATTTGAGAGGAAGGGGAGGATAGAGAGAACAGATACGACCAAATCAGAGACAGAGAGGAACAGAGTAAGAAAATAGACAGAAATCTCTCATCTGCTGATTCAGTCCCCAAATGTTTACAATAGCCAGGGTTGCATGAGAACTGTGCCAGGGTAAAGCCTGAAGTAGGCAACTCAAGCCCCATTTTCTACTTGCGTGGCATGAGCCCAAGTATGTAAGCCATCAAATAACTGATTGCATCGCAGGATGCACATTAGCAGGAAGCTGGAAATGAGAGTGGAGCTGGGACTTCAACCCAGGCATTAAAATATGGGATGTAGTCTATTCAACAATACACCAAAGGCCTGCCCCTTTATTCTAAATTGAAGTGTCATTTGGTAAGTCTGTTTAATGGAAAGCTGTGTCTTTTTTGTAAACCCAAAAGTCACAAAAAATTCAGCCCAGACGCTTGGATGAAAGTGACAAGACAAGCATTTGATACAAGAGAGTTTCCAAATTTTGGTTGGTTTATAAGACAATGCTTGCATTGGGAAGTGAAAGTTTCATTTTGTTTTTAAAAACAAAAATGAAACAATGTTGTACTTGGTTTAGGTTCAATGGAAAACATTTGGCTTTTGGAAATGCAATATATATATATATATATATATATATATATATATATATAGAGAGAGAGAGAGAGAGAGAGAGAAACACACATATACATAAGAACACACATAAGAACATGCACAGACTAGGAACTTGTATGACCTGTTTCAAAGTTCAAGATATAAATATGGCTAAGAATACAGTCATACTTACATTATCTCTCCCAATCACTTACTCACCTACACTCCTTTTTTAAAAAAATTTTTTTCACCTATGGGTTAAGAAGCACCATCTTCTCAAAAGAAAGTCTTGTGTTTTTTGGGAAGAAAATCCATGATTTAAGAAACCCGTACAAGAAGAATGAAATTTTTCTCATGAATTTAGGATTTTAAAGAGAAATCAAAATGAATTACTAGAAATAAAGAACTAAATTGTGAAATAAGAAAATTGGGAAATGGAATTGATAAGGCAAAAGAAAGTGTCTGAGCTAGAAGACAAATCTTAGGAAATTTTGGGGATTTATGGGATCCTATCAAATGACCCAACATACAGGTCCTAGGAGTTCCTGATGGCATGGAAAGAGAATGGACTGGAAAGCCTATTTAATGAAATAATTATAGAAAACCTCCCCAGTTTGGAGAAGAGATGTGCAGGTACCAAAATCACCTAGAATTAATAGGTGTGACCAGAAAAGATCTTCACCACCATACACTGCAAACTTTGCATAGTAAAACATAAAGAAAATATTCAAAATGTGCATGAGAGAAATGCAAGATTACTTTTAGGGGATCCCCAGTTGGACTTATAGCTGACTTCTCAGAAACCCTAGGTAGGAGAAAATGGTGAGACATAGTCCAAGTCTTAAGAGAAAAAAATGTCAACCCAGAATACTGTACCCTGAAAAGCTCTCATTTATGGATTAAGGAATTTATAACCAGTATCTGGCCTTACAAAAGATGCTTAAGGATGTGCTACAGACAGAAACAGATTGACAGGCATCAATACAAAAGAATGTAAAGGCAGAAAATCTCCAAGTAAAATTACAAAGAAAATCCAATGCAAACAGTAGTAACATTAATTGTGATGTCACAAACTAACCATTGTGTTAACAATCAAGTTTGATGTCATAAAACTATGTGATGTAAACATCTATTAAGATGTCATAAACCAACTGTTGTTTTGTCATAATGAATTGTGATGTCATAAGCCTGTTATTGTGTTATCATATAAAACATTCTTAGGTAAAAACTAAAAAAAAAAAAAAAAAGAAAAAAAAAAGAAAAGAAAGTCTTGTGTTTGCTTGAGAAGCAGAGAGAGAGAGAGAGCGAGCGCATTTCTATCTACTGCTTATCTTGCCAAATGCCCAAAATGACCAGAGATGGGTCAGAGGTAGAGTTGGGAGCTGGGAACTCAATCCAGGACTCCTATGTGAAAGGCAGGAACTCTATCACTTAAGTCAGCACTTCTGCCTCTCAGTGAGGTCTGCATTAGCAGGAAACTGAGTCAGGAGTCAGAGTAAACCTAGGAATTTGGTGGAACATATATGCCCTAATTGCTAGATACCCATTTCCACTTTATATAGTTTCATTTTTTTAATATAGTTTCATATTATTACCATTGTTTTATAGACACTGTCACTTATACAAGAATACTGTATTATGAACACACACAACAAACACTAGATTATGAATCCCTTAAGAACAGGAACAGCTCTTAATCACTTGAATTCTCAGTGTTTAACATAATATGTACTCAAAAACTGTAGGTAGTACTCAACAGTCATTCTTGAGTTAGCTTAGGAAACAGAAGAGAAATAAAGGAGTTCTAATTAGTAGCATAGATATACTGAAGTTAATGTCATGAATTTACACACAGTATGTGTCCTTTAGACCTATGACTTTTCTGATGAGAACATAAAATGGTGTCTTTCTATAGTTCAGAGGTTTCAAAATAACTGGAATGTATAGAGCTGGGAAACTCAATGATTAAGAAGAAGAAATAAAAAATAGTAAGAGTGAAAAACAGAGCCTTCACCTCTTGGTCCAGTTTCAATTTAGGATTCTGGAATTCCTTGAATTCAATGCCAGCTCACACTATCTCTTTTATTTTCTCAATATCAGTGCATTATTGCAAGTTTGCCCTCACTTCCCACAAGTAGCTACTTCTTGGCCATCCCTTCAAGTCAAAGTTGTATACATTGGCAATATAGTCTGCATTTTGGACTGTGGCCAGAGAAAGTGGTCTATGTGGGGAATGTGGAATTCTGTGGTCCCTAGAACCTGGAGGATACTCTGGAAGGGAAAGCACAAACACATTGCATGAATCTATAAATATCTCATTCCACTGGAAGAGACATAGCTGAAAGAGAGCTCGAGTGGAGCCCCCTAAATATTGGCACTCAGGGTATGTGTTCTTCCTGCCATGAGGTAAGGAATGTACCTAAGTGAGGATATTACAGGAAGTGACAGAGGATAGCATTATATTATAATTACATAGGCAGATTTTCACTAGAACAAGAGGTGGGAAAAGAAATAGTCTGTACTTAAAATGGGACCACGATGACATTATGGAAAGACACAGACAACGGTTACAAGTAGAAATAAACATAAATTAGGAATATCTTAGCATAGATGCATGTACCTCCCAGAGGTACAAACTCAATCCAACTTCTCAAGTCAGCCTTTCCTTGATGCCCACAGCAGACTTTGGAACAAGAAATTTATGAACTAAATTGCTACCAAACTATAATAGGATATATGTCATAATTTTGTTATGGTATATAGAGCCTATTTTCATTATGAATTGTGTAGTTGTCAGAAATTTTATTAGTACAATCTGTTGGAAATAAAAAAATGATTTATCTCAGCTATAACTGGTATATCAAATGATTATCAGTCATATGTGATATATGGAAATCATCACATCCATATAACACAGGTAGAATTCTCAGGAAGCAGATGCTGAGGCCGAGTTCAGAGTGTAAACTGTCCACAAGGACCTATACCTGTGAAGGAAAAGGCAGTGGAAAATAAAATGATGATGCAGGCCATACAAAATCTTGGTCAGGGCCGTGTTGTGGCATAGCCAGTATAGCCAACACCTGTAACACTGGAATCACCAGTTCCTGTCCTGGCTACCCCACTTCCAATCCAGCTTCCTGCTAATAGCTTGGGAAAAGCAGCAGAAGCTGACATAAGTGTTTGGGCCCATGTACCCACATGGAAAACCTGGAAGAAGCTCCTAGCCTTCAGTCTGGCCCACCACTGGCCTTTGTGGTCATCTGGGGAGTGAAATAGCAGATGAATGATCTGTGTCTCCCCCTTTCTCCCTGTAACTCTTCCAGATAAATTTATTTATTTAGAAATCTTTAAAGAAGACAACAACAAAAAAAGAAAAGATTAAACAAAAAACAAACAAATAGGGAAAAGCCCTTGGCCAGCCCAATGGGGAGTTCCTGATCAAGTATTGGTCATCAGATCCATTCCAAGATGGGCCAACATAGTCAGGTTTCAGACTTGACTTTGTACCTTTTGCTGGCCACATTCTGGAAGTAGGCAGCAAGTACAACCTTGAAAGTAAAGCCAGGTGGCACACCTCCATGTAAACTTCATCATCTTTGATTCAACTTTACTTCCCATGCACTAGCTTCATTTTGAAGCTTTTCAAAAGTAATTGTGGAAGTGTTCACTCAAAGTTTCAGAATTACATTTTACCAGCTTGGCAACTCCAATAAAGAGTCTCTTTTACAAAAATTCTGTTAATTTCCTGAAATTGAATATTATCAACCTGGCTTGAGGCCATGATCTAGTTCCAAAGCCAGAGTATAAGTTTGGTCCCACATAAACTGCTCAGACTGATAGTGTTACAGGGAAACTGTGACAAAGAGGGTCTTGGTTTTTGTCTCATATAGAAGAAAAATTTCCATGCAGACAGCAAGATTTATTTAAGTCAGGATCTCCTGCCTCAGTATCAAGAGCAGGGCTCCAAGAAAGGAAGACTTGAGAAACTTCTTAAAATGAGATCTTTTTAGTATAATTCGGGTGAGCAGAAACATGAGATAGGGAACTTTGAATTCTCATGATAACACTAGAAACTCAAAGGAGGGTAAGATTGGTATTTTGTTTTCCTGAAGGCAACTTCTGGGGAGAAGCAACCATCTTGTCCCCTCCCTCCCTCCCTCTCTCCCTTTCTCTCTCTCTCTCTCTCTCCCTCTCTCCCTCTCTCCCTCCCTTCCTCCCTTCCTCTTTCTTTCTTTCTTTCTTTCTTTCTTTCTTTCTTTCTTTCTTTCTTTCTTTCTTTCTTTCGATTTATGCTATTAATTTGAAAGGCAGAGTTACAGAAAGAGAGAGAGAGAGGGATCACTTCCCAAATGGCAGCAACTGCCAGGGCTGGGCCAGACTGAAGTCAGGAGATAGGAGCTTCTTCTGGGTCTCCCACAAGAGTATAGGGGCTCAAGCACTTGGGACATATTCCACTGCTTTCCCAGAAAATATTAGCAAGGAGCTGGATCAGAAGTGGGGTAGCCAGGATAGAACTAGTGCCCATATGGGATGCCAGTGTCTCAGGTGATGGCTTAATACACTATTCCACAATGCTGGCCCCATCTTGTTCACTCTTAAAGGGACTTCCCCTTTTCTCATTCCAACAGGGACCTGACCAAACTGTCTATTAGCCCATCTAACTTCTCACAGTACTTGCTGAGTCTCTCAGCAACTGTCATTTGTTTCTATTTTCTTCCTTTTCTCTTTTCTGTATTTTCCCTGCTTTTTAACTGTGCTTCAGCTGGTTATCTCTACAAGCACTAGTTATATCCCCAGTGACTTGAAGGACCACAATCATCTCCCCCTTCTTGGTGGATTAAAGCAGACAACACTGCAACTTCTTAACTCAGGTATTAGAACTGGCCAATAATCACCCTCCTGGTCCTGTCTTCCTGCCTACCCTTTGTTTCAATAGATGATTATTATTATTATTATTATTATTATTATTATTATTATTTAGGTATGGCCAGGCCCACAGATTGTGAGATAACTGCTATTGGAGATTATTATATTCACGGATCCCAAGAGCAGAATTACACATGCTACAGGGGCCCACTGGGAAACACCAGTGCTAGTCACAAGGCAGAAAAGACAGGAAAATTGTGGGCAAGAGATCTTATCATGTTTCTGCGGGAAGGAATGGGTAAGGCAAGATAAGCTAGTTAGGCTGGAAAGTTTTAATCATTTTAACAGTCTCTAGGGCATACAGATTCTTTCTAGTAGTTCGGCATGTAGCCTTGGGGTGTCTAGGAACAGATACTTAGTGGCCTGGGGTATGATGACCTGCTAAACAAGGTGGTTTTGGATGAAGACTCTGAACTGGTTGATTTTTGTTTGAAAAGCAGATCCACAGGGAGAAAGACTACTCCTGAAAAGCAGGAGCACAAGGAAGGAAAGAGGCCCAGGCGAAGTGGCCAGGCCTATTACCAGATTGTGTAGAATAAGATATGTGGGACATGTGCTTGTAGAGTAGATGTTAAGGCATCAAGCCTACTGAAGCCTGGATCATGGTTAATACACCCATTTTCTTCTCATCTTTTCCTTTCTGGCTTCTAAACGTCTAAGAGGATCATGACAAAGTTCTTGTCCTGGCTGCTCCACTTCCAATACAGCACCCTGCCAATGGCTTGGTAAAAGCAGCAGAAGATGGCCAGCGCTGCGGCTCACTAGGCTAATCCTCCTCCTGCAGTGCCGGCACCCCAGGTTCTAGTCCCGCTCGGGGCACCAGATTCTGTCCCAGCTGCTCCTCTTCCAGTCCAGCTTTCTGCTGTGGTCCGGGAAGGCAGTGGAGGATGGCCCAAGTCCTTGGGCCTTGCGCCAGCATGGGAGACCAGGAAGAAGCACCTGGCTCCTGCCTTCGGATCGGCACAGTGCACCAGCCGTAGCGACCATTTTGGGGGTGAACCAACAGAAGGAAGACCTTCCTCTCTGTCTCTCTCACCGTCTAACTCTGCCTGTCAAAATTTTTTTTTAAAAAAAAGCAGCAGAAGATGTTCCAGGTTTGGGTCCCTGCCACCCTTGTAGGAGACCTGGATGAAGCTTCTGGCTCCTGACTTCAGCCTGGCTCAGCCCTGGCTGTTGTGGCCAACTCGGCAGTGAACCAGAAGGTGGAAGATCTCTCTCTCTCTCTTCTCTCCCTCTCTCTATGTATCTCTTTCAAATGTAGAAGTAAAGTCTTTAAAAAAAAATGGTTATGAGGGGCCAGTGCTGTGGTGTAGTGGGTAAAGTTGCCGCCTGTGCATCTGGCATCCCTTATGAGAGCCAGTTTGAGTCGCGGCTGCTCCACTTCTGATCCAGCTCTCAGCTGTGGCCTGGGGAAGCAGTAGAAGATGGCCCAAGGCCTTGAGCCCCTGCACCCATATGGGAGACCTGGAGGAGGCTCCTGGCTTCTGGCTTCGGATCAGCACAGCTCCGGCCGTTGCAGCCAATTGGGGAATGAACCAGTGGATGGAAGACCTCTCTCTCTCTCTCTCTCTGCCTCTCCTTCTCTCTCTCTGTAGCTAAATAAATCTTTAAAAAAATAAATAAAAAAATAAAAAATGTCTATGAAAGGAGCATCATTTAACTAGTGATAGTTCTCTCATTCAACTTACACTAATAATGATGAATGATTTTAAAATATTTAAAATGATTTGATGGATGATTCTCACTAAAAATTTTACTAATAAAGATATAAAAGATTTGGAGAATATAGGTCATATAAACATATTTTTATAATATTAATTTATGCATTAAAAGTATAAATTACATGTTTTATAAGATATACATCAGATATTGTCAATACTATATGAGTTTAAGTGACTGTACATTTGTTCACATGGCAGTGACCATTTTTGGTAACCTCCCACTTTATAACTTGTGATTCTCCTGTACGAAGTGCCACCTCTTTCTTACAAATATGCTCATCATGATCACTCCTCTCTTTTTTTTCTCTCCATTCTGTCTGCCATGTCCTTCCCAATGTTTAAAGTGGTGTGATGACTTGTCTTCTCCCCTCAGTACCTGGAAAAGTTATAATTTTCTAGGGATGGCTGCCCATAACAATCACTGGGAAGACTCAGCTCTGAAGTATATATTCCTATAACAGCTCCTCACCCAAATATACAAAATATGTCAATCTAGAGAAATATTTCAATCTAAGGTGACATTCCTCAAAGCATATAAAAACACTTTGGGAAGAGACTGACTTAAAGCCAAAATAGAACAATACAAAACAACCAAAACCAGAAAACCCATACCTGGGAACTCGCCATCCCCACTTCCTCTTCCAAGCCAAAGAACTTGAGAATAAGCATGTTCCCTTATAGATTGACCTGTACAGATCCTCTGGCATCCTTACTAGTCTAACCTATATTACAGCCAGTGCTGGCCACTGAGATTCCGCTATTTTCTCCAAATCAAACTTTGTCCTGAATGTTCCTGCTAAATATGACTACAACCCTAAATTTTAATCTTTTTAAAATATTAATATATATGTTGGATTTTTAGTAAATTTTTGCAATAACATATTTTTAATATACTTCATAGTCAAAGTCTTAGTGACTCTACTAAATAAAAAGTTTAGCAAGTAAAAATTAACATCTTTCTCTTCTATCACCACCCCATTTTCCTATATTTCATATTTTCCATCATGAGAATTCTCTCTTGAGATAAGTTCCATTTTTTTCAGTGATGTTCTGCCTTGCTATTTACATTGTTGATGAGTCTTTGTCTATACAAAAGAAGCCCAGTCTTTACTTATGATGGATTTCCTAGATGGTAATGACAAGCTTATCTTTGCTGCCAAGTATCTCCTTCTACTGTTATTGGATGGGCATGCTGCACCCAATAACTCACAATTCAGCTCTAATAGATGAGTCTATTCCTAAATCCTGACTATTATCTAAAATTAAATCTTACTTTGAGTAACTAGCCATCCTTAGATAATGAGTTACAAGATAATATATTAAGCATCTCAACTAGATTTGCACTCTCCACACTTTTTATCAAACATATTGGCTTCTTTTGCAGCTAATTGGACTCGGGGCACTGCTCTTGTTACATTCAGAGGAGCCAGATCTGTTCTGTCAGCAATTCATCCTTCTATTTGAAATTTAAATTTTATCTGCTCCCTGCTTCTTAGAGTTCTTAAATGTGATTATTTAATAAATATCCACTTCCTACGCTAGACTGTAGTTTATAGGATATCACCGATTTTGTTTGATGTTTTTATTCCCATTATATACTTTCTCTTTCAGTGTGCCTAGCACATAATAAGTGCTCAATAAATATCTGTTGAATAATTGAAAGAAAAATGCAAGTCCCTTGAAGATACAGGACTGTATAATGTAAACTCCATCTTAGAATCTACATTTGTGCTACTTAGACTCTCAGAATATATTTACATGATGAATGAAGCTGCTCTTAGAGAAATATATAACAGCATTATGTTAGAATTAATAGGACTCAGAAGATTAATGTTCAGTTTCAGAGAAAAGTATTTTGCAGGCAGGTTTATATCTAATTAAAACAATACATATCCCTGGATAAAAATCAAACTCAGCTATCACTATATAGTATAATCCTAACTTCATTTTGATGTTCAATACCCACATTCCTTTTTCAAAATCTGTTTACATAATTTTCTCTTTTCCATTTGGCAATAAAACAGAATCAGATTTATCGAAAGATTCAACAGTGTTCCTAACCATTGCACAGCCAGTGGTAGGCTCATTCTGAGTTCATTTTTGGGTTAGTTCACATCTCTCATTTATAATGGAATGTAACTGGCATTTCCTGCTTCCACAAAAATGATTAAAACCCTAATTGTTACACCAAGAACTCAAAAGGACAAGACCATTTTCTCCCCCTTTATTGTAGACTAAGGAATCCTCTCGTCTCCCAACAAAAGAATCTCAAAAAAAGATCTGAGGGCCTAACAACAACACAGTTTATGTTTCTATAGTGGTGTTGACCGGTGGAAACTTAATAGTCTTAAATACAAGTCATATGAGTAATTTTAAATTTTATAGCATTTAAAAAATAAGAGCAGTAATTAAAAATAATTTTGGTAAGTTTTTGTTTAAGTATCAAAACTATATAATTTCAACATGCTGCCAATATGAAAAGTTATCAATATATTTACATGCTCATTCTGGGCTATCTTTAAAATCTGTTGTGAACTTTATATTTACCTGACATCTCACTTAAGACTGGCCACATTTTAAGAGCTTAACAGCCATTTGGGCGACATTGTTCTAGAATATGCTTTTGGGTTATCATTTCTCATGCAGTCAGAATAGATACCCACGTTTTTCTCTGCTGCAGCCACTGATACCTTAGTGAGGAACGGACAGCTGTAGAAACCTCCTACAAGTTTTAATACATTCAATAAGTAAGGCCTAAACAGATGCTCCGATTGTCTCCGAGGTCCTGCTCCCCAGGGTCACAGCTGCTAGTCCTTGATGCAGCATGGCTGGGCTCATGCTGCCGTTCCTGTTACAGCTGTCATGCATCCTGGTCCAGGCTCGGTGTGGCTCAGGCACACCTTTCCGTCTTGCTTTCAGCACAGACAAGGCTCCTCAAACAAAAAAACATCTCAGTGTCCCAACCCTTTGCAGATTCACTCAGATTGTTTTGAAACTGTTTTTCATATTCTGGATAACTCTAAAGATCAAGAAACATCCTTTCAGCGCAGATCCCTATAGACATTACTAACTAGAAGAGTATTTTAAAATTAAAGTTTTAATAGAAAAGATTAATGAATTTGTAGAGAATTAAATTCACTCAACCTACACCATCCTGAGACTTGCATACTTTTTCTTACGTTCACAATAAATGATGACCATGGATTCTGACAATTTCTGGGGTATTCAGACAACCTTCAGTATAGCTGATGATACACCTTAACATAGGATGATTTTCTGATTTTGTTGCTTAGGCCTAAGGCGTCTGCCAGGCCTGCTGTAGGACTCCTGGGGCAGAGGAGCGTGGCAAATATGGAGAAAGGGTGGCAGACAGCAGGGCTCCAGCCCCACACCCATCCCCAGACCCTGTCTTTGTCAATTGTTTTTCTTCAGTGCTTCTGGGCAAGATGTAGTGTAGATAAATGATTTCTGTGCCAAATTTTTCGATTTTCTAAAGCCATCCACCTAAGGGAATTGTCTCTGTTTTGATTCAGTCTGAATCTTCTGTGCTCCCAGGATTGCATTTTTATCCTGCCATCTGTGCTGAGATGGCCACTTTTTCCTGAGGGCCTTTCCTCCCAAGCACTCAGACGCCTCTTGTGCAATTGCTCAGAGAAAAAGCCTTTCAGCCCCACATCTTTTAAGCTCATTTTTATTGTTTTTATTGTTTTCGGTTTATTAAAATAATACATTCTTATTGGGAGAAAATGAAAGAAAGAAACTAAGTAGAATAAAGGAGAAAACAAAAAACATCCATGATTGCATCACACAGAGATAAATGGTGTTAACAGTTTGATAAATTTCCTCTTGAATTTTAGTATGTAAATATTTTAAATTAAATTGGAATCATATTTTATGTGGTTTTCATTATTTTGCTTCTATTTCATTGAAGCGTAATTGTTATTAGCTTTTACATTCTTAATCTTATGTATGTCATAATTTACTTAACTATTCCTCTACTGTTGGAAATGCCAACTGTTTGCAATATTTATTTATTTATTTAAAACGATGCTTCAATTAGCATTCTGCTAAAAAAATGGAATTTTAGTGATTATCTTTGTACATAAATATTTACTTCTCCAAATTTATTTTCTAGAAATGGAATTATTGAGGCAGATGTTGTGATGTAGTAAGTTAAACCACCACTTGGGATGCCAAAATCCCCCATCGGAATGCTTGGGGTGAGTCTGGCTACTCTGCGCTTGTGATCAGTTTCCTCCTAATGCACCTAAGGGACAGCAGATGGTGGCCCAAGGACTTGGATTCCTGTCACTCATGTGGGAGACCTGAATGGAGTTCCTGGATACTGGCTTTGGCATGGCCCAGCCCTGGCTGTATGGGCGTTTGAGGAGGGAACCAGTGAATAGAGGATTCTCTCTCTCTCTCTCTCTCTCTCTCTCTCTCTATATATATATATATATATCTCCCTCTTCCTCTCCCTCTTCTTCTCTCCATATCCCTTCCTCTGTCCCTCTACTTTTCAAGTAAATAAATAAACAAATCCTTAAAAAAGAAATGGAATTACTAAGTAAATAAGCTTTCTAAATTCTTACTGTATACATTGTCAGGACATTGCTCTGTATTATCAAATATAGCCCCAGTAGTATAAGTGAGCATCATTCCAACTTCTTACTTTCTGAGTTCCATAATATATGAGTCTTTTAAATTTAATTGGCTTTTTAAAAATGCCTAATTCTTCTTTTATCATTTATAAGTTATCATTTAAAAAACTATAAATGAGGTATTTATAGTTCATTTTCTAGAATTTATTTCTTACAGCTTTAGAGGCTGGAAATCTGCGATCAGGGTACCAGCATGGTTGGGTTCTTGTGGAGGCTTTTCCAGGTTGCAGACTGTAGAAGCCTCATTGTATCTTCACGTGGAAGAAAAAGTGTGAGAGAGCTCTTTGTGGTCTCTTTCATAAGATTACTGACCTTGGGGCCAGTGTTGTGGCATACCAGGTTAAGCTGCCACCTGCAGTGCTGGAATCCATATTGGTGCCGGTTTAAGTTCTAGCTGCTCAACTTCTGAATCAACTCCCTGCTAACGCACCTGGAAAAGTACTGGAAGATGGCTCAAGTGTTTGGGCCCCTGAACTCATGCGGGAAACTCAGAAGAATCTCCTGGTTCCTGGCTTCAGCCTGGCCCTTCCCTGGCCATTGCAGCCATTTGGGGAGTTTCTCTCTCTCTCTCTCTCTCTCTCTCTCTCTCTCTCTCTGCCCTTCCAGTCCCCCACCTGGTAACTCTGACTTTCAAATAAATGAATAAATCTTTTTAAAAAAAAAAATCACTGATCTTATGCATGAAGGCTCTGCCCTCAAGATCTAAGTTCTTCCCCAAGGTCTCACCTCCTAACACCGTTACATTGGGGGTTAGAATTCAAACAGGGAAAGCAAGCGTGATCTGTAGGGCAGAGCCAAGAGCCCAGAAGATAGTA
Organism: Lepus europaeus; assembly: GCF_033115175.1. Taxonomy (NCBI): domain Eukaryota; kingdom Metazoa; phylum Chordata; class Mammalia; order Lagomorpha; family Leporidae; genus Lepus; species Lepus europaeus. The sequence continues at coordinate 120,857,388 of NC_084829.1, forward strand.
AAGAAGCACAGAGAAAAATTCCCAGGAAATAGAAGTGAATCCTAATTAAGGGAATAGAAACAGGCCCTTGGATACACTTCAGAAATACTATGCACCAATGACTGTTTTGTATCTCTTCTAATGGGAATACCTATTGCAGACATCCCCTGCTTATTATTTTTTGTTAGATGTGTTGAGGGAAGTGGTGGTTATTTTTATGCATCAGTTTGACTGGACCACAGGATGTCCAGATATTTGGTCAAAGATTACTCTAAGTATTTCTACAAGGCTGTTCTTACATGGATTTCTTGTTAAAATTTATAGACTGAGTAAAGCAGACTGCTCTCCATAATGTGAGTAGGCCTCAGCCAGTCAATGGAAGGCCTGAATAGAACAAAAGGTTGACTCTCTCTAGAATAAGAGGAATTTCTTCCTGCTTAACTGCCTTTGAAATGGGAGATCATTTGTGTTTTCTTACCTTTGGACTTGAACTGCAACTTTAGCTCTTTCTGGGTAACAGGCCCAGCATCCTTCATATTGGGACTACACCGAAGGTTCTTCTAGTTTTCAGAGTTTTGGACTCAGATTGGAACTACATCATTGGTTCTCCCACCATCTAGCTTGCTAACTACAGATTGTGGTACTTGTCAGCCTCTAGAAATGCACAAGTCAATGTCTTGTAATCTCTCTCTAGGTGTCTGTCTCTACACACACATACACACACACTGTTGCTTGTTTCTCTGCAGATCCCTAATATAGTGGGAATTTAACTCGTGTCTTTACATAACAGATCTTTAATTAAGCGAAATTGACTTAGATTTCCATATCACTGTTCTATGAATTTAGATGACATGTCATATTTGCATCTATAAAGCTCTTCATCACAATTATTCATATTTGTTTAATCTTTCTACATCTAGTTCTGTGTTTTTTACTGTTTTCTATTAGATTTGTAAAACTTCCCAGTTTTTTCTTAGAGTCATATCTTGCATCTATTAACTCTATTCTGATTCACAAATGCTAGACTTCTGCTTTAGTGACAATAGTTTTCTTTCTTAGGGGTTACTTTGTTGTATTTTTCCACTTTTTGAGTTGAATGCATGATTGCAGTCTGTTTTGAATTTGAAAAACATTATACATTTAGGAATTTCTTGTTTAATTTTTTAAATGACCAAAATTATGCATATTTATAGTGTAAAACATAATGCTTTGAAATTCCATACACTGTTCAATGGCTAAAACAAATTAATTAACATAACCTTATTTGTGATGAAAATCCTTAAAATCCACTCTTAAGAACTTTTAAGTATAAAATATTTTATTATTGAGGCTTGCTTTGCAGTGTAGCGGGTAAAGCCACTGTCTGCAGCATCAGCATCCCATATGGACACTGGTTCAAGCCCCAAAAGTTTTACTTCTGATCCAGCTCCCTGATAAAACACCTGGGAAAGCAGCAGAGGATGGCTAAATCATTTGGGCTCCTGCACTCATGAGGGAGACCTAGAGGAGGCTTCTGGCTCTTGGCTTTGGATCAGTCCAGCCCCCATGGTTGTGGCCATATGGGGAGTAAACCAGCAGATGGAAGATATCGCCCTTCCTCTCTCTCTGTAACTTTACCTTTCAAATTAATAAATAAATCTTTTTTAAAAAACCCACATTATTTTTTTTCTTTTATTTAATAAATATAAATTTCCAAAGTACAACTTTTGGATTACAAAGGCTTTTTCCTCACATAACCACCCTCCCACCAGCAACCATCTCATCTCCCACTCCCTCTCCCATCCCATTCTTCATCAAGATTCATTTTCAATTATCTTTATATACAGAAGATCAATTTAGTATCTACTAAGTAAAGATTTCAACAGTTTGCACCCACACAGAAACACAAAATATAAAGTACTGTTTGAGTACTAGTTATGCCGTTACTTCATATCGTACAACACATGAAGGACAGAGATCCTACATGGGGAGTAAGTGCACAGTGACTCCTGTTGTTGATTTAACAGTTGACACTCTTATTTATGATGACAGTAATCACTCGAGGCTCTTGTCATGAGCTGCCAAGGCTATGGAAGCCTCTTGAGTTCACAAACTCTGACCTTATTTAGACCAGGCCATAGTCAAAGTGCAAGTTCTCTCCTCCCTTCAGAGAAAGGTACCTCCTTCTTTGATGGCCCATTCTTTCCACTGGGATCTCACTCACAGAGATCTTTCATTTAGGTAATTTTTTTTGCCACAGTGTCTTGGCTTTCCATGCCTGAAATATTCTCAAGGGCTTTTTAGCCAGATCCGAATGCCTTAAGGGCTGATTCTGAGGCCAGAGTGCTACTTAGGACATCTGCCATTCTATGAGCCTGCTATGTATTAACTATATTCACCATGCTGTACAGTAGATCTCTTGAATTAATTCCTTTTATCTAAAGAAAAACATTCATTTTTGACCCACCTCTCCCCAGTAACCTTTCCTGTCCTTACCTCCAGTCCCTGGTAACTTCTACTTTATTCTGCTTTTATGAGTTAGACTTTTTAGATTCTGTACATAAATGATATCACATGGTATTTTTCTTTCTGTGTCTGGCTTATTTCACTTGCTATGATGGCCCTGCAGTTCATTCACTTTGTTAGAAATGTGTAAAATGGGAGAAATGACGTTTGGTAAGCAGATAATATCTAAAGTATATAAGGAACTCTAACAACTCATTAGCAAGACAACAATTTATTGGGCAAGGACCTGAATACATATTTTTCAAAAAATATTCAAATGGCCAACTGGTATATGAAAAAATTCTCAACATCACTAATAATCAGGGAAATGCAAATTACAACCACAAAAAGATGTCACCTTACACCTGTTAGAAAGACTACCATATAAAAGATAGTTTGCCAAGTATATGAGGAAAAGGGAATCTTTGTACACTGTTGGTGAGAATGTAAATTAGTGTAGCCTTATGTAAAACAGCATGGAATTTCCTCAAAAATTAAAAATAGAACTACTGTGTTAACCAGAAATTTCACTACTGGGTATATATCCAAAAGAAATGAAATCAGAATGTTGAAGAGGTATTGCATTCCTATATTCATTGCATCACTATTCATAATAACCAAGATATGGAATCTACTTATGTATACATCAGTGGATGAATGGGTAAATAAAATAGGTATACATATGCAATAGAATTTATTCAACCTTCTGGCTGGCGCTGTGGCACAGTGGGTTAACACCCTGGCCTGAAGCTCTGGCATCCCATATGGGCACCAGTTCTAGTCCCGGCTGCTCCTCTTCCAATCCAGCTCTCTGTATGGCCTGGGAAGGCAGTAGAAGATGGCCCAAGTCCTTGGGCCCCTATACCTCTGTGGGAGACCCAGAAGCTCCTGGCTCCCGGCTCCAGATCAGTGCAGCTCTGGCTGTTGCAGCCATTTGGGGAGTGAACCATCGGACAGAAGACTTCTCTCTCTTTGCCTTTCCTCTCTCTGTATAACTCTTTCAAATAAATAAATAAATATTTTTAAAAAAGAATTTACTCGGCCTTAAAAATAAAACACTATGGGGCTGGCGCTGTGGCACAGCGGGTTAACACCTTGGCTTAAAGCGCCAGCTTACCATATGGGCACTGATTCAAGACTTGGCTGCTCCACTTCTGATCCAGCTCTCTGCTGTGGCCTGGGAAAGCAGTGGAAGATGGCCCAAGTCCTTGGACCCCTATATCCGTGTGGGAGACCTGGAGGAAGCTCCTGGCTCCTGGCTTCAGATCGGTGCAGCTCCGGTCATTGCAGCCAATCGGGGAGTGAACCAGCGGATGGAAGACCTCTCTCTCTCTTGGCCTCTCCTCTCTCTGTGTAACTCTGACTTGCGAATAAATAAGTGAATCTTTAAAAAATAAAACACTATATATTTAAGACAGAATTCCAGTTCAAATGTTACTTAGCTATATCCTAAAATTTTTATATAAATGATTCCTTTTGCTTCAATTTTAAAAATAAGGGTGTTACCATCTTGGTTTTTATCTTAAATAATTTTTGATGAGATAATATTTTAAAACTTAAAAGAGTTTCTCTGCTTTTAGACGATCGTCATTCCATTTTGAGTATGTAGTTTAGAACTCTTATAGCTAGCTGCTTTGGTCTATTCACTCTCAACTTTCAGGAACCATTTCCTTAGGTCTTACTATGTGACTCTCACGCAAATTTTAATATGCATAGTGTGTTTTCATACAAAAGTATTTTACACTGACTTCTCTAATTGTCTATCAAAGGCTGAGAGAGGAGGGCTAAAATATCTTGCAGTTCTTTTTCTTACTTCAGTGTATTTCTAAGTTTTTATTTCTTATACTTAAATACGGTATACCCACGTTTGTCATAACTGTTATAACTTTATTTTGGATTACATGTTTTCAACATATTAATTATCTATGTAAAAATGCTTTTCTTTTTTAATATAATATTTCTATTTTAGAATAGATTTATGGGATACATCTTAGATTTATGGAAAAGATATAAAGGTAAAATCCTTTCCCAGTTTCCTCTACTATTAACACTTTATATATCCATGATACCATTAACATACCAATAACTCAGTATTATTAGTAAGTAAATATTAGACTTTTTTCAAATTTCCTAAATTGTTTCACTAATATCCTTTACTATTCCAAGATCCCATCCTCAATACCACATTACACTTAATTGTTGTGTCCACTTAATCTCTTCTGGTCTGTGACAGTTTTTTTGTCTTCCCTTGCTTTTTTGTGATCTTGACAGTTGAGCCAACATCCCTCAATTTGGTTTTGTCTGATGATTTTCTAACAGTTAGATTGGAAACAGGACTTAATTACTGGGTGAAATGGTGCTGGCCAGTTCTGTCCTATGAAAGGTGTTTTCTTCCTTAACCTTTCCCTCTGCCCATCTTCCTTTTTGTTTCCTATTCTTTGGAAGCAAATGAGTAAGAGCAGTCCCCATTTAAGATGGGGAGAAGAGGAATTAACTTGCATCTCCCAGAAGGAGTATGTCTTTCAAATTTAATTGTATTTTGAGATTTCCTTACTTTGTACTTGATTGTGAATTTTTGTCTGTTCATCTTTTTCAAATTTTTGTTGCTGTATATCATTTTATTTTTAATAACCTGCTTCTAAGGTGAGGTTTTCTTTTACAAGCCAATGTGTCACTCTTTGTCTATTTTTTTGGTTTTTTAAGATAGAGCAAGTCAAATAGGATGTCATTGTGTTGGGGAAGAGCCACTTTTCTTTCATTCTTTCTTTTCATTTTTAAGATTTACTTATTTATTTGAACTCGAGAGTTACAGAGAGAGAGAGAGAGAGAGAGAGAGAGATGTATCTTCCATCCACTGGTTCACTTCCTAAATGGAATTCACTCTCTAAATGGCTGCAACAGCTAGGACGTAGAGTTCCAAGAACTTGGGCCATCTTCTGCTGCTTTCTCGGGCACATTAGCAGGGTGCTGGATTGGAAGTGGGGCAGTGTGGACTGGAGCTGATGGCGGCATCACAGACAGTAGTTTAACCTGCTGCACCACTGGCCCGCTCCTACTCTATCTTTTCAGGAGGAGTTTCTAAGGACTTTGTTCTTACGGATTGATTTCTAAGGGATGCTTCTTTTTTCTAACAAGCTTATCAGAAACGCAGACACTGCCATAGCTCACCAACCCTGAGGAAGCAAGGAGTTTCTAAATGTCATGGTAGAGAACTGAGCTGTCTTCTCTTGGCAGTTGAATCCTCTGAACTGGATCAGCTTTCTTCACGTGTCATTGAAGTGAAAGGAGGCACTTTAAACTTCTTCTGACGGGATGAGTCATTTCCAAGCTAGGAATGTGACCTAAAAAGAAATCGCTTATTTTGTAACACCATAATCTTTCTGGTTCAAATTTTAATAGCTACCATTTGTGTGCTTGGCCTTATCCTGGATGCTCTACATGTAACATCTTATTTTATCTCCCCAACATTCCTAAGGGTAAGCCTTGTTTTTCCCAGTTTACAGATGACAAACCAAAACTCAAGTGAAAAATTGTCACACAACAGAAGTTTGAAAACAAGCCCATCTTGCTTCTAAATCTGTGCTCCCTCCTACCACATCAACTCCCCCCCCCCAGTAGACAGAAAAATCTCTGACATTTCATTCCTTCTGGTTCCTACCTCTTCCTGAAGTTATCCAAAATATTACTATTTATCCATTTCAGATTCAGAGTCAAATAGACAAATGTAGTGCAGAAATCTCTAAGTGGTGGTCTAATGTAGACACGCAACCAAGAAAATGTAGCAGAAGTCACAATCTGAGATGATAAGGTGAGAAAAAAGTCTTCCATAGATGAATTTAATTCAATAAACAATTACCCTCTGCTAACTAGAGGTTCATGGAGAGATTCAAGGGTGAAGTAGACACAGTATTTGGACATAAAGAACTCTCTGATTGTGATACATAAGCACGCATTATATAAGAATGGGAATATCCACAGCATAAAACTGTATCGTGAAAATTTGGATTACAGTCAGAGGATTGTCTCTATTGGCATTTAAACACCATGTTCTCCCCCTGAGTTAAGTGACTCAGTTGGAAGGAATGACCTCAAGTGGCATACTGCTTTTTGGCCAAGAAATTGCAAGTTTCAACAGAACAGTTAATTTCTCAATTTTTTTTTCCAACTTCAAAATTAGTCTATTTACATAAATTTTTCTGAAGTAGACATTCATGGAAAATTCAGAAAATTATCAATGTGAGCTTGGGATGTTAAGAGATTTCTAATATTATTGTCTTAATATTGCCTGCACAAAGAATTACAAGATTTTCCTCTTACTGTGAGGGGTAATGTATCATTTTTTTTAAAAGTCTTAGACTTAAGGGCTGATATTGTTGTGCAGCAGGTTAAGCCTCTGCCTGCAATGCTGGCATCCCAGGAGCAGAAGATGGCCCGAATACTTGGGTCCCTGCCACCCATATGTGAGACCCAGATGAAGTTCTTGGCTTCAGCCTGGGTTGTGTCTTACTGGGGAGTGAATCAGAGGATAGAAGATTCTCTCTCTCTCTCTCTCTCTCTTTGTAACTCTAACTTTCAAAATAAAGAAATCTTTTTTTTTTTTAACTTTTATTTAATGAATATAAATTTCCAGTGTACAGCTTATGGATTACAATGGCTTCCCCCCCCCATAACTTCCCTCCCACCCGCAACCCTCCCCCCTCCCGCTCCCTCTCCCCTTCCATTTGCATCAAGATTCATTTTCAATTCTCTTTATATACAGAAGATCAATTTAGTATAAAGATTTCAACAGTTTGCACCCACATAGAAACACAAAGTGAAACATACTGTTTGAGTACTAGTTATAGCATTAAATCACAATGTACAGCACATTAAGGGCAGAGATCCCACATGAGGAGCAAGTGCACAGTGGCTCCTGTTGTTGACCCAACAAATTGACACTCTAGTTTATGGCGCCAGTAACCATCTTAGGCTGTCATCATGAGTTGCCAAGGCTATGGAAGCCTTCCAAGTTTGCCGACTCTGATCATATTTAGACAAGGTCATAAAAGACAGAGTGAGGATAGTAACCAATGATCCTAAGAGTGGCATTTACCAGGTTTGAACAATTATACAGCATTAAGTGGGGAAGAGGACCATCAGTACACACATGTTGGGAGTAGAGCCATTGGTGGTAGAGTAGAGGTTATGATTACAAAGGAATGAGGCCCAAGTGCACTAGACAGGGCCTAGAACAAAGGACAGAGTCATTATTAGAGGAGCTAAGAAAGGTGCTGTCTAAGCTACAATTAAGTTTTCTGATTGAGAGGCAAATAGAACCTGACAGAAGGGGCTTGATAATAATCTGGTGGGCTTTAGGCCTTGTAAATTCAGAGGCCCAGACCTATCTATCTCTTCACATGGGGTATATCCTAAGGGAGGTGTGACCCTCCTAGGGGAAGGCACTCTGTTGACTTTCATTACTTGGCTGGCCTGGGAGGAGAGCTGGCCAGGTAAAGGCAGGGGGCATCTCTAACAAGAAATTTACAGTTCTGCCTGCAATGTTGCTGACCCTACTTGACCATCCCCTCAGCTGCAGTGGTCACTTTGGAAGTTGGGCTGAGTCAAGGGCTTTTCAGCTTAGAGTCAATAAGATCTGTGGCTCTGACCTGGGCATCCTTCGACTCCAGGGCAGGTCCATTTCCAGTGATCCAACTCTTGGCAGAGCTGCCAGGGCTCTTCACAAGCTGACTTCTGCTGAAGCCCAGGCTTACCACATTGAAAGCCACTGCAGTGGACTGGCCTGTTGGGTCTCCTTGAGGGCAGATCACTGTACAGATCAGCCAGTAATAGGCCTGCCACCCATTGCTTCTGATGCCGAGCTTTCCTTTCCTCCTGGTTTGTGTTAAAGCAGACCAGAGGATGCAAGTCAAGGGAGTGCCCGTTTCCCATCTCTAATCTTCGGTGGCCTGAACTACAAGTCTATAGTCACAGGCATGTTCTGTAGTAGTTTTTCTAAGGTAGACAATGTCCATGAGGAAAATTATATTCTCACTTTAAAACTTTCTTTCCCTTTGGTCTGAAAGGGAGGTTTTTTCTACTTACTGTATACTTCGCTAATGGCGAAGTGAATCTAGCTATGAGATTATTATTTGAGTTCTTATTTTGGCTATGCTATTGCAGAAAAATGTTAGCCATCTCTTTTATAAGGTCTAAAGATTAAATTGTGCGTCCTACAGATTCCTTCATAATAGAATTAGTTTCCTACCTTGAAGAGAATAGAGAAATGAAAGAACAAGTTGGGCTTAGAATAGAGAAATGAGGGAGCAAGTCCTAGATCGCTTGCTGACAATAGCAATATCACATGAATACTTAGCAAACCGTTTCAACCATTAGATAACAACTTAAGAAAACATTTACCGGAAGGTCCAATGCCTTCTATAAATTTTAAGAATCATGTATTTGAAAACACCTCTTAAATATCTAACATGGTGTAGTTTGTTTAGCCAATAAACTTAAGCACAACCATATAAAATGTTTTTAGTTTCTTTCTACCAACAAGTCTAAAACATATGATACACAGATTCAGGTCCCACAAATTAAAATGTATCTTTGATTGATTTTAGCAGCTTAAATTTATGGACAATCTTATCTATAAGCCATTTAAAATAAAACTCTTAATAAAATTTTCCCATGTGGACATACAATATGTACACACATATAATATAGCATAATAGACCAATATATCAATTTTAATAATAGCTTTTAAAATCTTTAACTCTTTTTTTTTTATTAAACTTTTATTTAATGAATGTAGATTGCCAATTGATTTGAATTGCTTTTTCTTTTTAGTAACCTCAGTTAACCATACTTTCTCTCAGTTGGTACTGTTAATACATTATTGGCTTCATCTGTTTATAGAGCCATCCCAAAGTACTGAATACAATAAAAGTGGCTGGAAAAAGTCCATAGGAACCTATAGGAGGACAGCTAAACACAGAATCAACAACGCTTTAGTTTTATGAGCAGCAGATCATATATAACTGTGGATGACAAAAGACTTTAAGTCGCCATGATTAAAATTATAAACTCATCAACCAACAAGAGGCACTTGCTGACTTCACAGTATTTTTGAAAGCACCTGTAGGATTTTACAAGTATTTAACTCTTTAAGCCTCTGGGGCTTTCTCATTAAGATAACTATCATGTCTAGTAACACAAGATCATTAGACTTTTTAATTCTCAAACATTTGTATTAATAGCATTTTCCATTATAGAAACTTAAAGTCTGGTACCACATCACATCTTGACAGTACTTCTAATATACTCCAAATAGACTGATTAGTTGGTGTCTCTATAAGATGAGAGACATAGGTCCTTCGATTTTTTCAGTTGGGCCCAAACTAGAAACACCAAAGTCCAGGATTTACTGGAAATTTTAGAGACCAGATTGTTTGAAACTTTGATTTTTTGAATGCCTGTCAAGAATGCCAAGAAGGCTCAAAATCCAAAATATCTGGTTGAAATAAGATTTCTTAAAATCATGACATAACATAGACCAAATTTGATCATTGTTACAAGGTGATTATTCAAATTTTTGAAAAAAGCACATATTTAAATAACCCATAGCTCTTAATAAAAATTCAGCTGTTTTTGAACAATTAGAATTTAACAGACATCAAGAGAACATAATAGATTACTTTAACACATTGCTTTAACAGAGCATCAGAGTTTAATTCTATGTCAAAGAGAAATTGAGCTTCCTGTGATCTTTTGCTGTGAGGTTTCCTTCCTTTACCTTCTTTCATATTGGTGACCATGTTTCTGTGTTTCTGTGTGTAAGACATCTTTAAGCATCTTTTGCAGGGCAGGATGAGTGGCAACAAATTCTTTCAGTTTCTGTTTGCTATGAAAAGTCTTAATTTCACCTTCATTCACAAATGAGAGCTTTGCAGGATATAGTATTCTGGGCTGGCAGTTTTTCTCTCTTAGTACCTGGGCTATGTCTCGCCATTCCCTTCTAGCTTGTAGGGTTTCTGATGAGAAGTCTGCTGTGAGTCTAATTGGAGATCCTCTAAGAGTGATCTGACGTTTCTCTCTTGCACCTTTTAGGATCTTTTCTTTATGTTTCACTGTGGTGAGTTTGATTACAACATGTCGTGGTGAGGATCTCTTTTGGTCATGTTTATTAGGGGTTCTATGAGCTTCCTGTACTAAGATGCCTCTGTCCTTCTCCAAACCTGGGAAATTTTCTGCTAGTATCTCACTGAAAATGCCTTCTAATCCTTTCTCCCTCTCCATGCCTTCAGGAACTCCTAGAACCCGAATGTTGGGTTTTTTAATAGTATCCTGTAGATTCCTGACAATATTTTTTAGATTTCTAATTTCTTCTTCTTTTCTTTGGTTTGCCTGTTTCCTTTCCTGTTCTCTGTCTTCTAAGTCTGATATTCTCTCTTCTGCTTCGCCCATTCTGTTTTTAAGGCTCTCTAATGTGTTTGTCATTTGATCTATTGAACTCTTCATTTCATTATGATTTCTAGTCACTATCAGAGTTTCTTGTTCCACTAGTTGTTTCATTTCATTTTGATTCCTCCTTAATATTTCACTTTCACGAGAGAGATTTTCTATCTTGTCCATGAAGGATTTCTGTAGTTCAAGAATTTGTTTTTGAGAACTTCTTAATGTTCTTATCAATTTTTTGAGATCCACTTCTTGCATTTCTTCGATCTCATCATCTTCATAATCTTGAATTGGGGTGTCTTTTTCATTTGGGGGCGTCATAGTTTCTTCCTTGTTCTTGTTAGCTTGGTTTTTGCATTTGTTGTTTGGCATGTTGGAGATATTTGGTTTCTTCACTGTGGTGTTTTTTCTTGTTACACTATGGCTCTATATTAAGTGGACTGTCTGCTTTCTGTGGAGCCTTAGAGGCTTGAGATGAGTGTGGACTGAGAGCTGTGTTTGGTTCCTCAGGGTTGAGGGTGTGTCAAGGATGACACTCCCAGGTTAGGTGTGGTAAATCTCTCTTTCTTTTTTTGATTTAAAAGGGAAGTAATTCCGCACAGCTGAACGTAATTGGAGGTAGTTAGCAGGCAAATGATATACCCACAGTAGCCAGAGATTGGAAGCTCTTTCCCAAGGACCACACAGAGAATCTCTGCTGTCCTCAGTGTGGGCTCCAATTCTCCTGCAGTCTCCCACTGGGTTGCCAAGTTAGATGCTAATCTCCTGTTATTTCACCCCTCCCCCCAGAGTCATGTTTTTCTGCTAGGCTCATGGCCGGGGCAGACCTGAGGTCGCCCTGCTTATGACGTATGTCCAAAATGGCGCCTGCTCTGTCTTGCTCGCCTGTGAGAGGTGAGCGGAGAGAGAGAAACTTGTGTCTGTGTCGGTCACTTTTTTAATTTTTATTTTCTCTCTCTTCTAGTTAGCCTGGTGAACTTTTCCCCACGGAGTTTCAAGCCTCGTTCCCTCTAGCCTCCTCTTTCCGCTTGCCTGCTGGTATCTCGGGCTATGGAGGTTCGGCTCACCTCGCGTTCCAGCGCTGGTGCGTTGAGTCTGCCGCTGGTGTCCCGAACTTGGGCTCCCACGCTCTCCACGCAGGTCCACTGTGAATCACTAGTTCCGGAAGAGTTTCCTCTGCTGTTTCATCCGCTACTCTTCCTTGACCCTGCAGTATCTCCACTTATATTAAACTTTCTCTCCCCCCGGACTAAGTGTGCTTCCTGCCTATTCTGCCATCTTGCCGCCTCCTCCAAAATAAAGAAATCTTTAAAAGTCTTTGATTTAAAAACATAATGCATTTTGTTTATATTCCTGGTTGTTCAATACCTGCAAAAATTAAAATTTTACATACTATTTTCTAAAACTTAATATTAAGTATTCAAAGTGTGTTTAAATCTTAGCTTATAAAATGTACTTAGCATTAAAATGTAGAGTTGTGGGTTTTTTTTTTTTTTTCAGATTTATTTGTTTGTTTGAAAGTCAGAGTCAGAGTTGCAAAGAGAGAGAAAGATACAGAGAGAGAGAGAGAGAGAGAGAGAGAGAGAGATGCCATTGCTGGTTCATTTTCCAGATAACTACAATTGCCAGGGCTGGGCCAGGCTGAGGCCAGGATCTAGGATCCGGGTCTCCCATATGAGTGCAGGGACTCAAATTCTTGTGCCATCTTCCACTACTTTTCCTAGGCATTAGCAGGGAGCTGGATTGGAAGTGGAGCAGCTACAATTCAAACAGGGGCCCATAAAGGATACTGGCATCACAGGTTATATATAGCTTTACCCACTAAGCCACAATGCCAGCACTAAAATATAGAGTTTTTTTAAAATTAAAACTTTACATATAAGCTTCTATACTTGATCTGAAATATTGCACTTAAGATTTCAGTGAAATCATAATTAGATTTGGTATTTGTTAAAGTAGTAGTTTTTGAAAAAGTGGACTTTCTGTCAAATATGACCATATTTGGTGACTTTAGAAGTTATATCAATTTTCCTGTATGTAGTCTCCATCTCACTGCAAAATTTGTGAGAGGAATCCTAGTAGACACAGCGTTAAGAGTTTTTAAATCTTAGTGTACTAAAATTTAAGTTTGTAAGTTGTGTTGATGAAGATAGGTAGAAAATTAACATGTTTAGGTTAAGGGGCATGATGTTAAGCTTTGCCTTGCACTTTTATTATATCCCAAATTGCATCACATCAAAAAAGATAAAATTTTATGAGACCACAATTATTTGTTGTAAGACGTTTACTCGTAGAAATTGTCTGCTTTCATTTATTTTTATTTAAAAACTAAAGCCAAGCCCCAGGAAGGGGAAGACAAGATGAGCAACCCCAAATCAAGGTAAATATTATTTTCGCAAAGGATAGCTTTTCGAAGTAAGCCAGCAAGACCATTATCATCCTCGTCTTCTAAGTGTCACTCTCTCGATACATGCTACTATGCTTGCCTTAGGGATAGTCTCTCTACGAGATAGTTACTATATCAGAGAAGCCATTTCTGCACTCTTGTCTTCCAAAAATGTGTGTTATATGGAATGTGTTTATTTTTCTCATTTCCAGCTAATAGAAATATGAAAGATATTCAAGCCTTGCCAAAATGTTCATGTTTTCTTTAATTGACACTATAAAAGCCAAAAGGATACATCTAAAGAAGAACTTGAATTTTACAAGCACCAACAATTTGGGAATATATTGGTGTGATCCTAGCCCCCTGAGCTTTAAATTAATATTAAAATACTGTGAAGATTTCAAAGGGTTTCTTATATTTCATTTTCACCTGAGTGGAAGGTCTACCAAGAGATTTTTTTTTTTGAAAGACAGCATATTCACTTCCAGCACCAGCTGGCTAAAGAAATTCTTTTCAAATAATTCTGTTAACTTTGCCTTTCCTGGAAGTAACTCCAAAACATATAGAGGGTTCTAGAGAGGCACCAAGGCATGACATTTAAACTATTTTTATTTTACTATTTTATCAATTCTGGAAAAAAGTTGATAGTCTGAAAGTAAAAATAACTACCATGTCACTCTAAACAGAAAACCCTAAACCTCTTTAATTGAGTTGAATTTTTAAATTATTTTAATCAGTAAATCAAATCAATGGATTAGTTAACAGAAACAATAATCCTATAAGCCATAGAGGGACAATAAAAAAAGTGAATTGAATAAAAAATAGTTGTCACTGAAATACTTGCAGTAAATAAAGTTTATTGTACAAATCAGTCAGATTATAAAATATTCTGTTACTTTAACTGAAAATGATAAAATATAGGAAAATCACATCATAATTTACTAACATTGTTCCTCAAAGTCTATTAGAACAAAAAGTATGCCTGGTAAGATAGTTTCCTTTCCTCTTCAAACTAAAGCACATAAAAGGCACAGAGTTGGGGTAATGCACATTCACTGGTTATTTAACTAATGCCTCCTGAACATGCATTTCTTCTCAAACAAATCTTATCTAGCCAGGTCAGAGGAAAAGAATCAACATCATACAACACAGAAAATCTATGAGGATGAATTCAAATCACTCCTATGATTGAACCTGACAGCTACCTGCCAGGAAAAAAAAATAAAAAATTCTCCCACTGATTTATAATGAATTATACTATCTAATTGCTACCCATATCTCAGTTAATGATTTGTTTGCTAGCTTAGCTACTTGGAAGTTTTGGTGTGATCAAATGGTGGTATGATTTGGAGAGTTTAAGTGTGTGTGATATGTGTCCTCTTGTGGTGATATGGTCCTCTGTGGTGATATAAAGAGATAGTGGGTCCTTTAAGAGGACATAGTTGGGAGGTCCTCAGGCCACTGAGGACAGTACACTCAGAAGGGACTATGGTAGTTTCTTGGGAGCCTGGATTAATTCTGAAGAAATCATTATTATACAAGATGGGGCCTGATCCTTGGAGTGTGCTCCAGCTTCCTATCTCACCATGTGATTACCCCTCTGACAGTTCCTGCCTTTGTGATATTATCTGTGACGAGGTCCTCACCAGAACTGAGTCGATGCTGTCATGCCCTTGAGTCTCCTGAATTACAAGCTAAATAAACCTCTTTTCTTTATAAAGTAGCCTACCTCAGGTACATATTTTGCCAATGTTACAGAGAACAAACTAACACAGATGGTCAATAAATTGGTTGTGCGTCAAAAAGGAAATGAAGAAATAAAAATTTTTAAAGATTTATTATTATTTTTATTTGAAAGGCAGAGTTACACAGAATGAGGGAGAGACAGAGAAAGAAAGAGATCTTCCATCCACTGGTTCATTTCCCAAATAGAGGCAATGGCTGGAGCTTGGCCAGGTTGAAGCCAGGCACCAAGAGCTTCTTTCAGGTCTCCCACATGGGCCCAAGCACTTGGACCATTCTCTGTTGCTGTCCAAGGCACATTAGCAGGAAGCTGGATCAAAAGTGGAGCAGCCAGGACTCAAATCAGAGCCCATAAGGGATGCTGGCCTTGCAGGAGTTGACTTAACTGCTATGCCACAGAGCTGGCCTCAACAAAAACTTTTCTAGGCCAACAATACAAGAATTGCAAAAGGCAAGATAGTAAACTTAGCCTGAGATATTGTAAAAGTCGGAAGACTGGCTGAAGTTAGACAAATTTGGTTAGTTTCTGACTGTGTCCCCTGCCTTTTCCTTCTTCATCCTCCCGCCACTCTTTCTCATGGTGGTCACATGCAGGCTGACAAAGATGACCATGGTAGGTTAGGAAATATACCAGGAAACTCATTCTACTACTGTGCAGCACTGGAAATGTGCTACTGACAAGACAGCATGTTTCGTGTGCCAAGAATAACACTTACTTACTACCTTGTGAATTTTAAGATTCCTTCCTGTTTTAGTTTTCCTGGACAACTTCTGCTCTTTAAAATAAAGGTCTTGGTACCAAGTCTGGTTCAAAGCAATTCTCTTTTCCACGAGCAGCATCCGGATTCCTCTGTGCCACCACTGACTGGCACACTATTGTGATGGGACAGATGCAGCTCCAGGGGATCAGAATGCTGCTTCTCATTATCACTTAGAAAGTAACAAGTTAAAGGACATTACCATCTCTCATTCATTTATTTTTTTTGTGCATCAATCCATTAATATACATTTAATACACAATATATACATTTACATATTTATTTGGCACATCCAGGAGAACTTTTTATTGTAGAGCCATCAGGATTAAGTAACTGGTTGAGAGTAGATGAAGACTAAAGGATGCCTTTACCAATTCTGGTTTTGATGAAAACTAGACTTTGCTTAGCTAAGGTCTTACCAGGGAGTCAAATTATCCACTTTGCACCCCCTGTCCACCAATTCCACTGAACACATTAGGCCCAAATAAAAGAGTCCCTCTGTCCTGGCCCTTCTATCCTCTTATCCTCTCTCCTTTCCACCCATCTTTCTCTCTCTCTCTCTCTCTCTCTCTCTGTGTGTGTGTGTGTGTGTGTGTCTGTCTATCTCTCTCCTTCTCTTTCAAAACATTTTATTTGAAAGGCAGACATATAGAGACAGATTGAGAAGGTTTCCATCCACTGGTTCACCCTGCTAATGCCTATAAGAGTTCCAAACTTACTTGGGTACTCAATCCAAATCTTTCATGTGGGTAATAGCAACTCAATTACATGAGCCATTGCCACTGCCACTCAGGGCCTGCATTGACACGCAGTTGGAGCAAGGAGCCAGAGGTGAGAATTGAACCCATTTTTGACGTGAGACCAGGCATCTTAACTGTTAAGTCAAACATCTGCCCCTCCACTCGCTTCTCTGACATCCCTATGTTTCATGCTGCCTGGGGAGGCTGCTCTCACTCTGGCTTAAATTTTTCACTTAAAAGATTTTTGCATAATGATTTCAAATTAGAAACTAAACTTACTAAAGGTACACAGCATTCTTTTTACTATTTACTGTAAATGACTATTTAAATTCCATATTCCAAAACTTCCCCTAAAAGAAAAGTCATTGGAAAAGCTATATGTCTTGAGGTATTTTATGAAGCATCATGAAATATTTAATAAGCAACTGGAACTTGGTATGTGTTTCTCATTCTTAGGAGAAGCTTCTTTCTGTGACTTTTATGTGATTTTATTACGTTACATCTTATAACAGAGAATAACCATTTTTTATGTGGAATAAATAAAGAAAATGTGATGAATTATACTTTTAAACATATGAACTCTTCTTTAAAAGTTATAAAACAAAAAAAATGAAGGATGTTGGGCTATTTTCAGTGCACATCTTGTATTTTTATAAAGTATATCAAAGAAGCACTTCGCATGTAAAACAGTTTTCCTTGGATATGAACGGCATGTTAGTGACCACCAGACAAGTGATAAAGACTATCTAACTTGATTTTCTTTCTTCCTCTTTTTCATACATGAGCAAATTCCATGTTTGAATTCAACAGTTCAAAACCTGTCTTTGTCAGCTAGCCACAGCTGAGTAGAGTAGACTTAATCCCAGTGGCACTCCCAGTGGTATGCTGGTGAAAACAAAAGACATGATTCTGTGTTCACCTTCCCATGGAAATCAGTGCTAAAGAGATTAATGTAGAAGTCTTCCTTCATCCTCCTTATCTTCAAAGAAGTTAGGAGTGGAAAGCATCATTTTTTAAATTATGAATTTGTTAACAAATACTAAGTAGGTAGAAATTAGTTTCCTGGCTTGGTAATATTCAACCAAGGCACATTACACTGGCCTATACAACGTCTACAGCTTTTTTCCTAAGATACTGAGAAGTGAAGTGCAGCTATTTTAATAGTCCCAAATCATCTTCATTTCTTTCTGAAAATATCTGAACCTAATAGGAAGACAAAAAGAAATGACTTGAGTTTCAGAAAAAGTAAACATGTGATCTTATTCATGCAATTTATTAGGCCCCTGCAATTTACTTTGTGATACCCACATTAGCCAATGTCATCTCCTCACTCTGAAATTATCCAAAATTTCTGAATGTTCTCTATGTCAACAGGATAAACAAACTAAAACATCTGTTTTGCGCAAACATAGTTTCCTGACAAATCTATAACTGTGGAAACAGAAAGTCACTGAAAGGAAAAATGAGAGTACCTCTATATCCTGGGGCAAGACAGCCTAATTGCTCTGGCCCAACAGCTGGAGCCTCGGTTGACTGATTTCTTACAGAACATGAGCCTTACTCAGTCTCATGATCATATAGATATGTCTGTTAAACGTGTCAAGCATTTAGTACATCCTGAAATCATAATCTAAGAGGAATTCATAACTATCAGGGCCGTGAACAAGTTGGGATAATAAAAAAGAAGAGATTTTTTTTGAGATTTATTTAAGGGCTGGCACCGTGGTGCAGTAGGTTAATCCTCCGCCTGCGGCGCTGGCATACCATATGGGCAACGGTTCTACTCCTGGCTGCTCCTCTTCCAATCCAGCTCTCTGCTATGGCCTGGGAGTGCAGTGGAGGATGGCCCAAGTCCTTGGGCCCCTGTACCCGCATGGGAGACCAGGAAGAAGCACCTGGCTCCTAGCTTCGGATTCCCATAGTTTCAGCCTTTGCAGCCATTTGGGGAGTGAACCAACGGACGGAAGG
Organism: Lepus europaeus; assembly: GCF_033115175.1. Classification (NCBI taxonomy): domain Eukaryota; kingdom Metazoa; phylum Chordata; class Mammalia; order Lagomorpha; family Leporidae; genus Lepus; species Lepus europaeus. The sequence goes on from NC_084829.1 coordinate 120,875,882, forward strand.
CTTTTCTCTCTGTCTCTCCTTCTCACTGACTGTAACTCTACCTCTCCAATAAACAAAATCTTTTTTTAAAAAGATTTATTTATTTATTTGAAAGTCAGAGTTACACAGAAATAAGGAGAGGCAGAGAGAAAGGTCCTGCAGCAGCTGGTTCATTCCCCAGTTGGCTACAATGGCCAGAGCTGAGCCGATCCTAAGCCAGGAATCAGAAGCCTCCTCTGGGTCCCCAACATGGGTGCAGGGGCCCAAGGACTTGGACCATCCTCCACTGCCTTCCCAGGCCACAGCAGTAGAGCTGGATCGGAAGTGGAGCAGCTGGAACTCGAACCGGCACCACATGGGATGCCAGCAGTGAAGGCAGTGGCCTCCCCACTAGGCCACAGCACCGGCCCTGAGTTCAATTTTTGAAACAAAGACTTTTCTCTGGATGTCCACAAACATAATTTTGCATTTCATACAAAGGTATTTCCTTTTTATCTCATAATAAGAAGATTGCTAATTCTCTGTTTTAAACTACCTTAAAATATATCTTAATTTTTTTTATTAAACTTTTATTTAATGAATATAAATTTCCAAAGTACAGCTTATGGGTTACAATGGCTTCCCCCTCCCAAAACTTCCCTCCCACCCACAACCCTCCCCTTTCCCGCTCCCTCTCCCCTTCCATTCACATCACGATTCATTTTCAATTCTCTTTATATACAAAAGATCAGTTTAGTATATATTAGGCAATGATTTCAACAGTTTGCCCCCATATAGCAACACAAAGTGAAAGAAAATACTGTTGGAGTACTAGTTATAGCATTAAATAACAGTGTACAGCACATTAAAGACAGAGATCCTACATAATTTTTTTTAAAAATTAATTAATTTTCTATGCCATTTTCAATCTAACACCAGGGTTTTTTTTTTTTTCATTTCCAATTATCTTTTTATACAGAAGATCGATTCAGTATATAATTAGTAAAGATCTCATCAGTTTGTACCCACGCAGAAACACAAAGTGTAAAAATACTGTTTCAGTACTAGTTATAGCATCACTGCACATTAGACAACACATTAAGGACAGATCCCACATGGGATGTAAGTACACAGTGACTTCTGTTGCTGACTTAACAATTTGACACTCCTGTTCATGGCATCAGTAATCTCCCTAGGCTCTAGTCATGAGTTGCCAGGGCTATGGAAGCCTTTAGAGTTCACCGACTTTGATCTTATTCTGATAGGGTCATAGTCAAAGTGGAAGTTCTCTCCTCCCTTCAGAGAAAGGTACCTCCTTCTTTGATGGCCCCGTTCTTTCCACTGGGATCTCACTCACAGAGATCTTTCATTTAGGTCTTCTTCTTTTTTTTTTTTTTCTTTTCCATGGTGTCTTGGCTTTCCATGCCTACAATACTCTCATGGGCTCTTCTTAATTTTTAAAATGATTTATTTATTTGTTTGAAAGGCAGAGATACAGAAAGAAAAGGAGAGAGAGAGAGAGAGAGAGAGAGAGAGAGAGAGAGAGAGAGAGAGATTTTCCATCTGTTGCTTCACTTCCCAAATGGCCACAACAAGTCTAGGCCATGCCAAACCTAGGAGCCAGGAGCTTGATCCAGGGCCTCTCACATGGGTGCAGAGGCCCAAGCACTTGGGTCACCCTCTGCTGCATTCCCAGGCACATTAGCAGGGAGCTGGATTGAAAGTGGAGCAGCCAGGACTTGAACTGGGGCCCATATGAAATACCGACACCATAGGCAGAGGCTTACCATTCTACACCACAGCACTGGCCCCAATATATCTTGATTTTTAAGAGAAATTAAGTGCGCATTTCTTTTAACAACAATAATATCTACAATGTTTGTTAACAAAATGAGTAAATTCAGTAAAAACATAATTTTCTAGATTTGAGAGGGCATTCCTTTAGTTTATTAAAATTTTATTTTCATGAAGAAATGAAATGAAAGAAAATGTTTGTAGAAAACTTTAGACAGCTAGTCTATGATTCTCTCTTCTCAATTGCACCTTTTTTTCTTTTATCTAATCTGAAAATAAATAGTAAACATCTGTTCTCTTCCACAAAAATTTTGAGGAATTGCAAATTATTAATCAGTAAGCAGTTAGTATTTAAAGTGGAATAATTTTAAAGCATATTATTTTTAAAATGAATAAATATAATCACTGTTGAAACATCAGGAATAAAAGAGTAAAATATATATTCATTGTTGAAAAAAAATCAGGAGAGAAAAGATTAGAGAAAAGATAAACCTATGCCCTATGACCAAAAGGTAACTGATACTGACATGAGGACACCTTTCACAATTTTTCCATCTATGCATAAGCAGTGTCTAGTTTTAGCAAATTTGAGAATAAAATAATGGTCCTTTTTTTTCTTAAATTTGTGCAGTCTTTCCTAAAATTTTTTGGCCAAAGATTCTATAAAAATCTCTGGCTTAATTCTGACTGTAGGAGAATCGGTCTTTTAAACAGGGTCTCTGTGGTCTTTTGAAAGAAGAAAATGTCATGCATAACCCTTGCAGCCAATCTGTTTCCCTGGAGTCCTTAAGAAAACTACCAACCCAACTTCACTGGCCTCTGGGCTGCAGTACCTTCTTCCTGCCATAAATTTTCTCTGCATTTTTTGGTGGATATAGAATTCAAGTTGGTTTCATTTAGATTTGGGTCAGAAAATGTTTTGTGTAAACATTTTACTTTACGTTTGGTAGGCCAAGATGCAGAATCATGGAAATTATTTAGATATTTATGTTATAGGAGAGAAAACATTTTTCTGTATACTTTTTAATGAATGAGATTCAAATGTAGTAATTTAATAAGTAATTCAACACTACAATATTCAAATTATTTTAAGTGCTATAAAATAATATTTAAGTATAAATAAGATAAATGGAGTTTTCCTTCTTTTTTTTCTTTTTTCTTTTTTGTTTTTGATGAGTAGCATTTGGCTTAACCAGTTCAAAATTGTGTTTCCTATTATCAAAATCAATGCAAAATATTCATTTGTCAGTGCTATAATGAGATTTTATGTGTCTCATCTTTCAAAATGCTTTTCTCACAAAGTGTACTGCCAAATACTGTTATCAACTCAGTAGCATATGATTTTAATCATATTTAAAATGAGAAATACATTAACAAAATTATATTAGTTTTTTTTTTTTTTTTTTTTTAGGTATTTGGCTTTTAGCATGTCTCTGCCTTTCAGATTGATCACTTCCAGTTGAAGTTGGGTAAAAGCTGCTCAATTGCAGATTAAAAGATTGAAATATGAAATTTGTTTCCCACTTGCATTGAGGTCAGAAAAATGTTACTGGAACTGTGTTTCGAGCTCAGAAAATATATATGCCATAAATCTGTATTTGGATGAAATTAATATTTGTTTTAAATTTTGCCAGAATATGATTTAACATTGTCGTTCAAGGAAATGTTAGTTGCCAAAATGACTATATTGCTATATAAGTTTTATACATAAACTTTTTATTGTCTTCTAATTATAGATTGCTTTCATTAAGAAATTATAAAATCTGTTGTGAAGGTAGTTTTCAAAGCTCTATAGTGCTGAATGAAGGCTGTTGTTGTTTAAGAAAATTTTCAAAACTTAGTAAATTTGTCCAACTATGCCATCTTCTGATTCGCTCCTACTTCTTCCACCATTTGTTGTAGCACATGTTAGCAGATTTCATTTCAGAGAGTACTAATTAGTGTTTTCTCAGACTGTTCACAGACTTTAATTCCCCAGCTTTGCCACACTTGGCACTGATTCTTCAAATAAAGAACAAGAGAGTGGGTTTGGCGACATCTGCTAATTTATCAAGACCTAAGAAACACTACTAAAAAGAAATATAATTGATGATTGACATTGTTTTCAATGCCCTCAAATGCTTGCAGCAGTGAGTTAAGCACCTTATTTTTTCTAGGCAATATTTTTCTCCTGCTGTAAATCAAATATGATTCAAATAATTCACCATTTATGGATTCGCTTAACTAATGAGAAGCTTAGATATTTTCTTCAGTTAAAGCTTGATTTTGTTTGTTTGTTTGTTTGTTTCTGTGGAGAAGTTCTAGGGTGATGCAATAGTGCTCATAAAATTTTCTGTTTTTTCTGATCATTTGAATCAGAAATGTTATAGCTCATGATTGGTTGATAATGTTGATGTATACTGTATTCTTTTAGCAAATCTGTAGCTTATTACATAATAAATAAAATAATTTACTAATTTAATAAGATTACTTATACTCCCCTGTGCCTGTATAGTACTAGTACCGTATTCAAGTTTCAATTTGCCCTGAATCATATGACACAGCAAGAGGCTAAGCACTTGAAATGTTATTGAATTATAGTTGTATCCCTGTGACTTGTATTGAGTAGGAGTTTGAAGTGCTGTGAGTGTCAGGTTGCACTACTTAATATTGCCAGCATAGCACAAAATAATTATAGATAAATAAGTAAGTGTGGTTGAGCTCTAATATTTTTTTTTTAACAGGCAGAGTGGACAGTGAGAGAGACAGAGAGAAAGGTCTTCCTTTGCCGTTGGTTCACCCCCCAATGGCCGCTGTGGCTGACACGCTGTTGCCGGCACACCGCACTGATCCAAGGCCAGGAGCCAGGTGATTTTCCTGGTCTCCCATGCGGGTGCAGGGCCCAAGGACTTGGGCCGTCCTCCACCTCTCTTCCTGGGCCACAGCAGAGAGCTGGACTGGAAGAGGAGCAACCGGGACAGAACCAGCACCCTGACTGGGACTAGAACCCAGTGTGCCGACGCCACAGGCAGAGGATTAGCCTATTGAGCCACAGCGCCAGCACGCGGTAATATTATTTTATTTACAAATACTGAAATTTAAAATCCATATAATTTTATGTGTCATATTTGAGTTTACTTCCTTTTAAACTTATCATATTGCTGCCATTTCTGCCTCCATTCATCAGAAAAAGGAGGAGGAAATGAAGAGGAGGAAAAGAGGATTTACGGTACAACTCGTCCATGATTGTTCTTTGTTGTCAAAGCTAGCGTGTTTTCTATTTCTTCAGCCTCCCAATGACTCCAGTTTTGTTCAAGAATAAAGGATATACAAACTTCTGTTGTCCAAAGGTTAGATTTAGGATCCATGCTTTAGGAATATTGGTAGTGAGAATACCAACTAATGTGCCCTACATACCTCAGCAAATGCACAGCAGTGTTGAAAAGTTTTCAAATATCTGGACTATATCAACATTGTGAGTGTAACGTTTTGGTTTTTGCCTGTGTATTTAATATAAACTGGACCTCTTTCCATGTTCACATTTCCCTTTCTTTTTTCGTTTCTTTCTTCCTTCCTTTCTTCCTTCCTTTCTTTCTTTCTTTCTTTCTTTCCTTCCTTCCTTCCTTCCTTCCTTCCTTCCTTCCTTCCTTCCTTCCTTCCTTCCTTCTTTCTTTCTTTCTTTCTTTCTTTCTTTCTTTCTTTCTTTCTTTCTTTCTTTTTGACAGGCAGAGTTAGGAAGAGACAAAGAGAGAAAGACAGAGAGAAAGGTCATCCTTTTCTGTTGGTTCACCCCCTAAATGGCCGCTATGTCCGGTGCGCTGCGCCAATCTGAAGCCAAGAGCCAGGTTGTTCCTCCTGGTCTCCCGTGCGCGTGCAGGGGCCCAAGCACTTGGGCCATTCTCCACTGCCTTCCCGGGCCACAGCAGAGAGCTGGACTGGAAGAGGAGCGACTGGGACAGAATCTGGCACCCCAACCAGGACTAGAACCCAGGGTGCCAGTGCCGCAGGCTGAGGATTAGCCAAGTGAGCCGCGGTGCCGGCCCACTTTTCCCTTTCAAACATGTACTTTTAGATGAGAAAACCATGGAGAATTTAATTGGAGGTATTACTTCTCGGGAAGAGAACTAAGCTTAGTTCTCATTTAGTGTGATGTCTTTTGTAATGACACCATGCTCACTCGCTATGAAAGAGTCAAATGTCGCTTACGGAATAATGATGGAGTCTTATTATTCTGAAAAGGACAGGCTAAAGTAAAGCTGAAACATAAAACAGGTTTTTCTTACACAGGCACACATTTGTGTTCATGTATGTGTCTTGAACATGAGATTTGTTTGTAATCTTAGTGCTCACATTAATAAGGATTACTTACTAGATACCCTGGCATGAAAAGAAGGAACCTTTCCTATGGAATACACGCTGAAGCTAAATTGAAGCCGTGGGATTTACTTAGATCCATGTAACAAGACTACATTTCAACTCTCAGAGCTAAGAGATTCTCATAAGCCTTTGACACAAGTTGGAGATGCCATTGAAGTTATCAAACACAGAACAGACCAAAATGAGAATTTTAAAACCCATTAAGCAAAGTGGTAAGATGTCTTCAAAAGAGGTTGAAGTGCTGAAATAAAGAATGTGAATGGGGATATCTCTAAGGTTGTAAATAGAGAGGTTGGGCTGGAGGGATTTTTGTGGATCTAAGTGTAGCAATCTAAAGGAGTAGCTACATTAACCTACATCAACTACATTGAAAGGAGTTCCAAGTTTCCTTCCTTCTCATTGTGCTACCATTCAGAAATTAGCCCACCTCACAGACTTTTGCATATTTGCATGTTTAGTGTGGGGAGGATAGACTGAGAAATGGGCAAAAGAGATTACTAGATGTCATTTCAATGAAACACAGGGGAACTCCAGACCTTTTGGAGGATTATCCAACTGTGTAGGATTGCACATTAGCCTTCTGGTTGTTTGGGCTATTTTGCAACTTGATGGGAATAGAGAAGTGATCATCTGAAGGGAATCACAGGTAATGCAGATGAATTTTTCCCAAGCAATGTAAGTGAAAAGATACGATCAATTTAAATATTTACATTGCATTCCATTGCTCTATAACAATGGTTCTCAAAGTATTGTTTAGCCTCTGTGTCCCAGAAACCCATTCTGGGGGTGTAAAAAAGTAACACTCTTTTCAAATTAATATTTTTAGTATATCTGCTTTTTTCACTTTTATTCTCTCACAAGTTTATAGTGGAGTTTTTCATAACATGTGATAACATGACAGATCAATGCTAAAGCAGATATGAAATTCCATATGGTTTATGTTAGCCAGACATTAAAGAGATTTGCAAAAATGTAGAATCAGTGCACTCTTCTCCCTAAATGTGTGTTGGTTTTAGAAAATATGTCTAATTTTCATAAACATATTACTTATAGCTTAAAATACTATGTCTCAGCTCCAAATTAAGTAGCCATTATATTTCTTCTAGTATTTTGTTGTTTTTTTACACTTAATTTTTAGTACATCTGGAATTAATTTTGCTGCATGGCCTGAGGTAGGGATCTTTTTCTTCTCAAGTTTCTATGTAACTTCTCCTCCTCTCTCTCCTCCTCTTCCTCCTCCTCCTTCTTCTTCTTCAGATTTATTTATTTATTTATTTGAAAGGTAGACTTACAGAAAGGCAGAGGCAAAGAGAGAGAGAGAGGTCTTCCATCTGATGGTTCATTTCCCAGATAGCCACAACAGCTGGAGCTGTGCTGATCCAAAGCCAGGAGCCAGGAGCTTCCTCTGGGTCTCCCATGTGTGTGCAGGGGTCCAAAGACTTAGGCCATAGCAGAGAGCTGGATTGGAAATGGAGCAGCCAGGACTCAAACCCACGTCCATATGCAATGCCATCACTGCAGGCAGCAGCTTTACCCACTATGTCGTAGTGTCAACCCCATGCAACTTCCTTACTAAACAATCTTTCCTTTGTCAATCATTTAAATGGCACTTTTATCATATATTAGATTTTTATATATACTTTTCCCATATTTTCTAATTTATTACATTGGCCTGCTTTTATCCTTGTACCATCATTTTAATTTCAGAATTATTAGAACTGTATGATACACTTTAATGTATAGTACAGCAGGTACACACTAAGTATTATTTTTCATGTTTCTTTTCCAAAAGCAAATATATTCAAAAATAGTGATTAATCACATGAATTATGTATATACTGTTAGCAAAGCATTGAAGTCTTTAGATAGAGTTGAAATTTAGTCTATTAAATCCTGAAACCTATATTGGGCATCTATAGTGCTATGTTATGTATCCTACAGAGTTTTTCATTGATATACACTCATATATTAGTTTTGTTCTAACTTTTTTCTTAGTGTCTCACTTGTGTTTTAGTTTTACATGAAATACAAGATATCAAAAAGGTATTAATTCATCTTTTTGAGGCTTACTTATACTTATGATTTCTTCTCAAATCACTAGCCACTCTGTTTCATAATTATTATTTTGAAACAAATGAGTTCCAGCCTATCTTTCATTTTCAGCAAGACTGCCATCTAATGTACTAATCAAGATAACTATTGTTGGCCCAAGACAAGGTACCACAATTTTCTCTGCTCCTTTTTGGGCGATTTGCCTAGAAATAGTCTTTCCTACTTCTTTGTCACAACAGTAAAGAATGGCATGATAAGAGAAAATGCAAATTGGCAATATCATAAATGATTTCATTCCTTAATATCATCTGTTAACTTTTTTACATAAATGGTGATGCATTTTAACAGATAACTATTGACTTTCATTGGTACTACAGTAACAACTGTAGCATTTTAGGAACGTATTTCAATACCAACTACCTCTTTCCTAATTATTCATTCATTTATCTGTACTAAATATTTCCTTAGCATCTCCTTGGAGATGTTTTAATGATATTCTCTTCTTTCTCAGTGTAACCTATGCCGCATGAAATTTTAGGTATAATGTCTGTGTAATTTTTACTATGAATGTTGCATTTTTTGACTCCATTCTTAGGCTTCTCTATAAAATGTCTTGGCATAGCTAACTTATTCCACATTTCACTGCCTTTGAAATTCCAAGTTGAGTTTCCTGTGCTCTGTTGGCCTCTCCCCACTTTCTTTCTACTCTCTTTCTCCCCAGAATCTTCTAGGCAGTAATATCAAATAACTATGAGGACATCTGATATTTCCATAGAGAGGATTTTCTTATTGAAAAAAAAATCTCTTTGGAAACAGGAAATCATTTTTAGCTGACCACATTTAGAGCTCCAAAGCTAAAAACTTTGGAAAGTTTTATTTTATTGCTTTTGATGTCAGCATAATGTAGGTTTCCATACTTAGTCTGGATGTCTTTCTTGGAATTATTACTTTAGAGAGTGAAGCATAAAAATATTCTGCAGAATTAAGCCTGGTTTATGTGCCAAAGTTGTATTATCTATCTATCTATCTATCCATCCATCTATCTCTCTCCTCCTGTGAAATAAGCTATATACATAGAACTATGAAGGCTTATATTGCAAACAAAACTACAGTGAAAACAGTGATTTACAATGTAAGAGGGAGGAAATTATACTGATACACTGTGGAGACATGTTTTAATATATTTTTGGATTTTTGTGCTAGCTTCTACATATGAAAATTAATTTTATAAGTTATAAAAAGCTTAGGAGAGGAGTAATATGACTTTACCATTATAATGTGTTAATTTGGTTTGTATGGATACAATTGACAATAACATCACTTTGACCCAAGTAATTAATATCTAAGTCATAGAACATACAAAAGATTGATAGGGAATAAGATCAAAGGAACTTGGATAATGCTGCCTTTCCACTTTGTTTACCTTTCTCTGTTCAAGATGTAAATTCTCAAGCAACATGAAGAAAAATGAGTGAAGTATCTCTTTCAACAATTATTTACTTTTGGTTGCAGTGGGCAGGACCTCTGGAGAGGATGAACTACAGGCTAAGGGCTTGCCATTTTTGGAAAGCTACTTTCCAGGCATTACTGGATTATTTGAGATTCTTCATGACTATTTTGAGAAAATGAATGAAAGCCAAAGTTGCATCACTATTTCTCTTCTGTATATGCCATGTATTCATGAGAAATATGAAGAAAAATCACTATGTCCTCTAGTAATCTGTGTTGAACCTGCCTAAGAGAATGAATGCGTCTACTCTGAGACCCTGGAGCATCTTGGCATCATCATGGCATCATGGTCAACATGGGAGATCACTCTTAGGAAAAATGGAGTCCTGTTCAATGTCATCTGCTTCCAGGTTGTAAAAGACTTGGAAGATAACATGATGCCCTGTGTCATCACACACATCAAATTCCCAGTGCTACTAAGGGCAACACTGAACAGTGTGCTTGGAGTACTTTTTTGGGAAAGCCTTCTCCTTACCCCACTGTGTGCTCTCTGTCATGTTTGCAGTATTCACTGTTGTATCCACAGTGTATATAACATTGTGATGTCCAATGAATGATTACAGAATATAATAAATGTCATACACTGGGGCTGGAATGCTGGCATAGTGCATTAAGCTGTAACTTGTGACACTGGTATTCCACGTTGAAGTGCCAGTTTGAGTCTTGTGTGCTCTTCATCCAATCCAGCTTCATGCCATAGTGCCTAGGAAGGGCAGTAGAGAATGGCCCGAATTAGGGCCCTGCCACCTTGGCTATTACAGCCATGTGGGGAGTGAACCAGCAAATGGAATTTTGCTCTCTGTCTCTTTCTGTCACTTTGCCTTTCAGATAACTAATTTACTAAATAAGTATATAAATAATTCTTAATAAACAATTAAGTGTTATAAACTGTCCAATAGAAGCACATTGAGCATTCTCATTTCAAAAGGATCTCAGGCCAAACAGGATTCTGGAGGCTATCAGGTATATCTACTGGGAGATGATTGTGCTAGGAGCTGCTGTCTGGTGAGAAACCCACAGTAACCTTAAGTCATTAAGACTAGAGGGAAGTAAAACAAGCACTAGGAAGAGAGTCACTTTGAGTTGCATCTTTGATCACTGCAATTGCCAGTGAAAGCAAAACCCAAAAAGCATAGCTTCCAGCTCTCTGCTCTGTCACCAAGTTTACAAGTGTCAGATGTGGAACTGAGGGGAAAATGGCATTAAAAAAAAAATAGGTGACTCACATGAGCTCCACTCACATAAGCTAGTGTTATACCAGAATCAACGATTCTACCACTGAAGAATTTCTAGGAGCCTACTAAGTGCTCAATAAATTGCATTCAACTACTCACTACAGGGAATACCTAAACATGGTTTGACATTTCCATTTCATAACTTTTTCCAGAAGGATTCCTCTGGCTGGGAATTCTACTTGTGTTCATTTTTTCCAGTTCATTACCTCACATGAGCTACCTCCATGTGAAAAGATCCATCTATGGAAAGGTTATTTTAGTCATATTACAATGAAAGTCATGCCAGGAATAGCTGGTACTCACAGGGTGCTGCAGCAGGTGTGGTAAGTGGATTTCCTGCTAAAAGAACCATATTCCCCTAAATGAATGAAAGCTACCAATTATAAGAAAACCAAGTACTTCCAGCTAGACTTATACCCTGTGCATATATTTCCAGGTGAAATAATCTTCTTCATTATATACCACTGTTTACTTGGACTGTCTGTTTAAAATTATAGTCCCAGAATATCCTTGGACCATGCTAGAAACATAGTTTCCAAGTTCAGTTTTTTAAGTGTGCCAACTTAACCTCTTAAGTTCATTATACTTAGGTAGTCTTAAATACCCCAAATCTTTACATTTTAAAAATGAATTCAGGATATTATGAGCTGCTCAATCATTGCAAGTATATTAATAGAACTAACTGAGCAAAAATAAAATTGATTGTTAAATGAATTAATATACAGTCTCAAGATACTATGTCTGGGGACACACATTGTGATATAGCTCATTAAACCTCTACTTGTGACACCAACATCCCATATCAGAGTGCCAGTTTGATTCCCAGCTGCTCTGCTTCAGATCTAACTTTATGCTCATGTTCCTGGGAAGTCAGTCAATGATGGCCCAAAGTATCTGGGCCCCTGCCACCCTTGTGGGAGACCAGGATGGAATTCCAGCTTCAGAACCAGTGGGTAGAAAATATCTCTCTCCTCCGGTCAACCCCATCTTCTGTTTGTCTGTCTCTCCCTCTCTTTCTCTCTGCCACTCTGTCTTTCATATCAACCAATCAATAAATCTTAATAAAAGATAGTATGTACGATTTCTTCCAGATGAATTGAGAACTCTGAATTCTGTGTGGTGAAATTTCTTCTCCTTCTTTTTTTTATTAAAGATTTTATTTATTTATTTGAAAGGCAGAGTTACAGAAAGAGGGAAAGACAGAGAGAGGGATCTTCCAACCACTGGTTCACTTCCAAAATGGTTTCTTAGCCAGGGCCGGGCCAGTCAGAAGCCAGGATCCAGGAGCCAGGAGCTTATTCCAGATTTCCCATATGGGTGCAGGGCCCCAAGCACTTGGACCATCCTCTGCGGCCTTCCCAGGCCATAACCAGAGAGTTGGATCAAAAAAGGAGCAGCCGGGAAACAAACCTGCTCCCATATTGGATACTGGCACCACAGGCGGGGTCTTAGCCTACTATGCTACAGCACTGGTCTCATGCTGAAATTTCTTACTACTGCTAGTAAAGTGATGTTTTTCCCTTAGCCATGGTGGCAAAATCCTATTTTACTTACTAATGAAAATTCTAGAAGATATGAAATGTGAGACTCAAAAAGGAAAAAGAGAGCATCCCTGACCCTACACTCTACAATTGCATTGAATGTTTGTGTAGTATAGCAAAATCCACTCTCTCTCTATATGCTCTGTGTTTTCTCTGCAGTAATTTGTTAACCTAAAATTTATGGAGCATGCAGTAACTGCAATCCCTAACTTTTTCAGTTATTACTTTATCCTCACTTGAATCATATTAAATAGGCACTACATTTCACAGATGAGAAAACTAAAATTTAGGAAGTGCAGTACAATCTATGTAGCAGTTAACAAAGGAAGGCTTGAGATTCACTCCAGGTCGTGATATCAGCAGCCATTGGCTAGCTCTGACTGTATATGGTCAATACTATAGAAGAGATTGCAAACACAAACTTACTCTAGGATAAATCATCCACAAAGTGAATACACATTCTTTTAAAGTGGAATAAATCCTGAGTTATATTCCATGATAAATGTTAAGCTATGTTTTGATGGTTAACTTCAACAAGGCAAGAGACCATTGAGACCTAGATGTCCCCCTACAGTAAACGTTGCCTTTTACAATGAGAGACAGTTGGCAACCTCAACTGAGCCACATGTGTTCATTTCTTACATGTGCAGAGCAAACAGATGTGCAGATGTTGCAAAGTACTGTGGAGTTTGTGCTAGAGACTACTTTGTCCTAAACTTGACATTCAGATTCTCTAGGGAAATAGTAAATTGTTGAAGTCATATGTAGTTCTAACAAGAGCTTGAGATATTTTGAGAGTTGTTTTTTAAAAGCATATGGACAATTATTAAGAAATGAAATGTAGCCCAAATATGTGTATATTGACTTAAAATGGGTTGCAACTATTGGATTCAGATTTTCCTGACTACAATATAATTATACACAGTTCAACTAGGGCTCAGGAGTTACGCAATACATGATGAAAATCTCACCTGTCTCTGCCTGTTCTTTTCTTTGGTTCCACTGAAAAGTTGGATAATGCGTACCTCTGAGTACTATCATGACTAACTGTAGATAATCCACATAAAGAGTTCAGGGCTGTGCTTAACTCATGGTTTCCATTTAAGAAAGGTTAGCAGTTTAACACTAAAACAGATTAGTTAGTGAATCCATAGCTTGGGAATATATTCTTTCTTAACTCTTAATGGCTTTTGTACATTTTTTAAATCATGCAGTACATGATTTAAAATTCAAAATCTCCTCCAAATATAATTAATTCAAAAACATTGTACTTAGACTTTCATTCCTTTCTGGATATCAGACTTGCTCAATCTTTATGACTTCATTCAACATTAAGAACTCTTTAGTGTTCTGGTCCAGTTTTGCCTCAATTTCCAAGGCATTTAAAGTACTAATCACACCTGCTTAGTATGTTTAGCAGCTTTGTGTCTCTATAATCTTACAGAATCAAGTCATTTTTCTATTAATACTTTATATAAAATTCTCTAAATCACAGTGTTTAAAATTGCAAAATCCAAATAATAAGGAACAGAATAATTATTAAACAAAATGAGCATTAAAGAATCAGTAAAGAGAGCCCTGAGTTGCATTTTGCTTGGTACGTGACCTTGAGCAAATCACTCATGATTCCCTGATTCAGCTTTCTCATCTGTAAAATAAATATTATAATATCTACTAGTCCTTTCCCCAAAGGTATTGTGAAATAAGGAATCAGATGTGAAAGCCATCTGTAAACTCTAGTTTGAGTACATTATAGGTAGCTTATGTAATACCTCATGGTATGAGATAAAGTAAGTGAAACCCTCCCATAAATTATAAAGTGCAAAAGTACAAGGATGTTGTGTGAGAGCTTATTTCTTTAATCCCTCCAGATGGAGGCACTGTGCTGTGACCCAGGGTTCTGCAACAATTGGCTTTCCAGAAAAGGCGGTTTACAGAATTAAGTAGGATTTGACAAATAAGGGGTCCTGAGAGTGTGAGCTACAGTTTTTCGGGGGAAGGAACAGAGCTCCAGAGGCTGGCTGGACTCCTCAGGAAGCTTCTACAAAGGAGGTGGATTTTGACCCTGGCCTTGGACATTGAATAGGGTTGAAAGAAACAGAGTACACAAGAAGATGTTGCAGACGGAGGAACAGCTTGATCAAACATGTCCAGCAGCAGAAGACCACAAAGGCTGAGCAACCGACTGATTTGCATGTGGCAGCGTCTTCCTGTAGGAAAGCAGTGGGAGACAACTGGCAAAACCTAGTGTCTCAGTGGAATGCCAGCAGAATGACGTGATTTGTTAACACATCCCATCTAACAGGAAAGCCACTGAAGGATTTTTGAGCAGGAAAATGATGTGGTAAAAACTGTGAACTCTAACTTCAGACAATCCCATTTCTAGTCCAAACTGGCCATTTCGCCAATGTTTTCTTAGGCACCACTTACTGGACATGTGTGGTGCAGTGGAAAAAGTATGAGGCTGGGAGTGAAAGGAGGACCTGTGGAATGTGAGGCCTCTTTTCTGGACCTGCCGTCCAGCCAGCGTGGCAGGCAGTGCATTGCCTTAGTTCCTGGATCTTTCCCAACACGTTTGGAACAATTTCTGTTTCACTGAACTTCTATCAGTGATCCTCCAGGTTAAGAGTAAAAAAGCAGACTAAAGATGCTTTCACTTGAAGGTTCTCAAAGAGATTCAAAGCTGTTTTATTTGCTATTAATTTGTTTTCCACTCCTTTCTTGCTCAATCTCTTAGTTGGTCATTTTGCCTTTCAACAATGAGCGTGTTATTACATCACAATTTAAAGCATATGATTACATTTTAAATGACCATTTCATCATTAAAATGGTCTTTGTTGCTAGCAAATTCCAGCTTATGTTTAATGGTGTTTTAACATCAGATAAGTTCTTACCATTTGCAGTTTTCTTAAGCCAAGCTTTTACATAGAGAAGTTGAAAATCATTTTTGGATCTGACTAAGGTTCATGTCAATGACATTGTTTGCTTTTTCTGGGTCAAACAATTTCGTTCTAACATTATTAGGAAACAACCTAAATAATTCCGTATCTATTATTTTGGTGCTGACATATCAGCAGTAAGATTTTTTTTAATCAGGAAAATTAAAATCATTCTGCCCAAATGCCCTAGGTTTATCAAAAACTAGAAAGTGGTGTGGACTTTAATTTTTGTTTATTCCTTGATTTTTATCTCAGTTTCTAGAGAGTATCAGAAATGTGACATTCCATCCATACATGTAAATTTGGCACTAGCATTGTTTAAATTGTATCACACAAAACTTAACTAGAATACAAAACATAAGTTTGTAGGCAGCTGAGCCAATAAACAGGGCTGAGTAGAATCCTCTGGTCAGGAAGATATCATGCTGAAATATGAAATAGAAATACAGAAAGTCTAAATGGCCACAGTAGAGAATCAAGAGTCAAAGTTTTTACTTCTTTCTTTCTCATGGATGAGGAGTATGACTTGAGATAAATTGTTACAATTCCAAGTATGTGCTTATATTTTGTTCTCCACATTATGAAATGATGTGGATACCCTATGTCCCAAATTATCAAAGCCTATCCATTGACCAATGTGATTTGGAATTGGAAACTGAAATAATACACAAATAATTGCTATCTGATTAAAATGAGAATGGACTTAGAACACCATTATTTTGATTTTATTGTTATGCTTTAGTTAGTAACATTCTGCAAATATAAAAGGATGTTTTCAAAAGCATATTTTAGAGTATTTACTTCCTAGTTTGTTATTCTTACACATAAAAAGCCTAGAGGTGAAATTATCTGGAAATGGACACATCAAGATGGTCATCATAAATTCCTTGGTTTCAACTAACCCAGCCAGGTTCTGTTATGATATCTCTTTGGAAAATTACTCCAATAACCCTAACCTCTATTTGACATAAAAGTTTAAGGTAGTTAAATGAGACTTGTATAAAAACAATTCCAATTTCTGCTAAGAAAATCAGTATCATTACTAAAACTCATGAACTCCTCATAAGTCTAAAGATACCTGTACTTTTGAAAAGCATATTTTCATAAATTTCATTTCCAAAGCCAGAACATCTCCAAGATAATGAAATAAACTGAAAACTGAATGCTTTAAATCAAGGAAGGAATGTTTGTACTGGATGGCAGAGGGAAGGAAAAGATGCAACTCATAAAGCTATTCTTAATTCCAAGAACAGTTACCAATTTTCACCTTTTAAATTCAAGATCTTGGGGCCAGTGCTGTGTTGTAGCAACTAAACTGCAGTGCTGGCATCCCATATGGGTACCAGTTTGAGTCCCAGCTACTCCACTTCAGATCCAGCTCTCTGCTATAGCCTGGGAAAGCAGCAGAAGACGGCCAAGTCCTTGGGCCCTTGAACCCTTGTGGGAAACCCAGAAGAAGCTCCTGGCTCCTGGCTTCAGATTGGCGCAGCTCCAGCCATTGCAGCCAATTGGGAAGTGAACCAACAGATGGAAGTCCTCTCTCTCTGCCTCTCCTTCTCTCTCTGTGTGACTCTGACTTTCAAATAAATAAATAAATCTTTAAAAAATAAATTCAAGATCTCATTAATATTTTTACATATCTTTGGCATGACCTAATGACATACAAGGCATGGTCAGTGGTTATATTCAGATAGGAGAAAAAAATGAATTGTACATTTGCATATGTGTAGGAACATGAGAATGTATTTTAACTACTAGAGCTCATGTGTAGAAACACAAGAATTAAAGTTGCATTTTAATACACTGTTACAGAAATGTACACATCGATGAGAAACTAGAGACAATGGATTAATTAAACCAGATAGTATAAGAAAAAGTGAGTGCATTTTTTAAAGATTTATTTATTTACTTGAAAGTCAGAGTTGTATAGAGAGACAGAGAAACAGAGAACAGAGACAGGGATAGATCTTCCATCCACTGGTTCACTCCCCAGATGGCTGCAACAGCCAGGGCTGGGCCAGGCCATCTTCTACTGCTTTTCTCAGACTGTTAGCCAGGACATGGACAGGTACCCATATGAGATGCTGGCATCACAGGCAGCATCCTTACCCACTATTCAACATCACTGGCCCCAAATCTGTATAATTTTGAAAGATAGTAGGGAAGTAGAGAGGAAGCAAAAAGATACTACTGAGTCCTAGACCTCTGTGTGACCCTCCAGGATCACTCTCCCTTCTTTTCTTCTGTACTCAGCCTCAACAATGAACCTGCATTGACAGGCCTCCATGGACTGGCTTCTGGATGAGTTTGGAGATCCATTAGCTTTACTGTTCTATTAACTTCCCCCTTTCCTCAACATTTGGGACTAAGAGTATTAATAGCTTGGAGCTGGTGATGTGGTGTAGTGGGCTAATCTTCTACCTGTGGTGCCAGCATCCCGTATGGGTGCTGGATTGTGTCCTGGCTGCTCCACTTCTGATCTAGCTCCCTGCTAATGGCCTGGGAAAGCAGTGAAAGATGGCCAAATGCTTGGACCCCTGACCCATGTGAGAGACCTGAAAGAAGTTCTTGGCTCCCAGCTTTGAATCAGCCCAGCTTTAGCAGTTGCAGTCATTTGGTGAGTGAACCAATGGATCGAAGACCTCGCTCTCTGAATGTAACTCTGCCTCTCAAATAAATAAATTAATCTTTTAAAAAATGTGTTAACAGCTTACTGCTGCTGGTCTTTCTTACTGCCCAGTCTGTAGAGATTTATTTTTGTTTCATTCAAGTCACTTTGAAAATAAATATTCACCTGATTATTTTTTTTATGCTGGATGCTTGATTGGCCCCTGTAATCAGACCACTTGAAATGAGATCCTCAGGCCAGGGGTTTGGCACTTGCATCTTAATCACCTGTATCTATCCTTTATAGGAGTTTATAGGGTTTGAGTTCCAGCTCTAATTTTGGTTTGGCTTCCTGTGAATGTACATCCTAGGAGACTGAATGTGATGGCTTAAGTACTTGGGTCCCTGGCACCCAGCTGGGAGACCTATATTAAGTTCTGGGTTCATGGCTTCTGCCTAGCTCAGCACTGGTTGTTGTAGGCATTTGGAGAATGAACCAGTTGTCAAAAGATCTCTGTGCCTCTGTCTCTCCCACTCTCACTTGACCTTTGCCTTTTAAATAAATAAAAAGGAATACATAAATAAAAACAACTAAATTTTATCTCTAAAAAGAGAATTGAGATACAAAGATTGATATCTTATATTTGAGAAATACCCTCATTTCTGGGCATAAGAGGAATCAGATAGGACCTCTTTAATAAAAAATATCCAAGTTATCAGTGATGATTGCATGGGATAATATGCTTGCAGGGATCAAGTGGCAGAGGCATTTAACTGCTCTGATAATTATAATTGCCATTTAGCTTCTTTTCATAGTCACAGAGAATGCAAAAATAGAAAAAGAGAATTACAAATAAGAACACATAATTAAGGCTATACACAGAATAGCCAGAGGATTCCTGATTCCTGAGTAATGTTGTAGGAGTTCTTCTCTATTACAGTAGCAGGGAAGATATAGCTGATGACCAAGTTCAGGGTTTGATTGTATGGTTTCAGAATTATAATATCAATTATACTCTTGATCTAGCAGATCTAATATGCTAATGGAAAGGTCATTGTCAAGAAGCAAAGGAACCCTGCCTCACTGAATGGGAATATTTTAGTAGATGTGGGAGGAGCTAAGAGCTACAGCTCTACAAATTCTCTTAAACATTCCTTGCCTCACAAGCAAATATTGACTCTCTTTAGATCCACACTTACCAAGAGGCCCATAATGAGAGTCAGAGGCCACAGAAGCCTGGATTGACAAAAGGAGGAATGAAGATTCAAGTAACCCTACCAAGTAAAAAAAGAAAACCCTTCTTTCAGAGAAAGTACTTGCAGAGGCTTAGGGGACATGGAACTGGTTGGTGGAAGCAGGCAGTTATGATTTTCATTTATTCCAATGGCTGGCAACAGAGGGAGAATTTAGAAGCTATATTTTATGCTACTCCTTTAGTTCTTTCTTTTCTTTTCCCCATTCCAGCCTTATATGAAGAATAAAAGTCATAACCAGCTTTTTAGGTTTTGGGAGCAAATATGACTGAATTGGTATTGCCCCATTCTGAAACATTAGCTGATAAGACTTGCTTCTTTGTTTGGTTTAAGTCAGACTTTCCACCCAGAGTATAGGAACATTGGAGGTAGATGGGACTGACTCATGTTGTACTACAACAAAGGACCTCCTGTGCTTGACTTCTGGCCATGGGGAGCCGAGAAAGAAGCAAGAAGTCAGAAAGACAGTAGCATCAGGGAACTTACTTCTTGGCTTCTTGCTGGTGGGGTTACCCAGAGCTGGCTGTACTCTCAATGAGACATTCCTACTCTTCTCCATGTGGTCTTCTATTTCCATTTGTTCTCGTAGGCTTCTGGACATGGGGTAGGAAGGAAAAGTTGAAAGCTCTATTTCTGTTAGTTTGGGGTACCTGCATGATCTTAGCTGTCTCAAACTCCATTCACATCTTGGTCATAAGTTTCTGTATAAATAAAATCTCCCAAAGTTACTGTGATGTGAATGAACCATCTGTTTCCTACGAGGAAGGTCCTTGAATGACAATTAGATGACTGATAACAAACATGCCAAAACCAACTTTAAAATATGCAGAGGCAAACTTGGCAAGATTCATTGGTTAAAAAAAAAAAAAAAAAGTTCACAAAGAATTTTCCTCTATCCTGTATCTTTTATTTAAAAAAAAATCATTGAGTGATTTAAAAGAATGCAGGTTTTGACCTCTGACCATTTCTGAAATGAGGCTCAGCTACTACTGATGTTTTCCATGAGGGCCACAAAATGTCCTAGCCATGGAAAACCTGGTGAGTACAGTAACATTTTGGAGAAAGTGAAAGCATCTTAAGCTGCTTTGCTTCCTACATCTCAAGCAATATACCCGATAAGTGAAGTCAACTTCTTCTTAAAGCCTTAAAAGCTTTAACCAAAAGATTTCTCAAGTAATACAAAGCCTCTTACTATAGCAATCCTTCGGGTTTCTCATCTTCTTATCCTGCACACCCAGTCTAAATAACTATGATATCATGTGAAACTCATGCATTGAGAATTTTTCAAGTAGTGACAGTAGATTTTTACTGACCTATTCAATCTCTTCTGCCTATTTCTGTCTGGTTACTTATGACAAATAATCAGAGAAGGTAGCTCAATCAGCAAGCAAGTCTTGCCTGTCTCCTAATGGGTTAAACAACTCCACCAAACTGGAAACACATTCCTAGCAATTAAATTCCATTAGGCTTGCTGGCTTTTACCTAAAATCTAAAGCAAACAAAACCAATGAATAAATAAATAAGAACATTATCTTATGCTAGAGTTGGGTTTGTTGCTTTTCTTTGGCTACCTGACACATTCATAAATTCAGCCTACATTTGAACTTTGACAAATGGTAGTTTAGGTACTGGTGATAAAAGGGAAAGAAGTGGGATGGGGACAAACAAAACAAAAACAATATACACATCATTCAGTTGAGAAGAAGCAACTATGATACAATGAAATAAGTCTGATAGTAAATATAGGCCATACCATACAGGACAGACATCTGGTCTGGTAGGAGATGTTGCAGAGCATTGCCTTGGGACATCACGTGAGATAAAAGTATTGGAGGATAAATAGAGTTAAACAGGCCATCAAAGGGGACAAGGATATTCCTAGGAGATGAACAAATACATGCAAAGGTACAAAGATCTGAAACAGCATATGTTCAGGAGACCAGAGGAAGGGGGAGATATGGGAAGATGACCAATCAGGAAGCAGGGGAATGAGGCAGGAATTCAAATCACAGCACTTGGAGTCGGCCGAGAAGTTTACTCATCATATAGAAAGCTACAGGACAGATTCTATTTAAAATACTACATGTTGCAAGCATCACAGCATCTGTGATAAATGGCTAAAAAATTAAGGAAATGTCCTTGTTTATGTGACTGTAGTGAACTATAGAAATGATCTCCTTTATGTAACTGTAAATCCAGGGTGGGCATGGCTTCAGCGTTCACTAAACCAAGGAGCTCTTTGTGATGTCCTGACATTTACTTTCTTCCACGTGTCAGGTCCAGTCTCGGGCTTTGCAAATGCCCCTCAGCCTTGGACTCTCATGTGCACACTATAAGCCTAGAAGAAGAGACAAAGCTTCTGTCCCAGTGCTTGAAGCAAGAATTTGGAAATTTACCTTGACTAAAATATTTTTTGTTACACAGTCACCCTTAAGCAACCAGGTATCCCTGTAGGCGAGGGTATATTTCCCATGACAAGTAACATAAATACCCACTCCTCTTAAAAATAAAACATTCTACACTTAAAAGAGAGAAATAGAAGTTTTGGTGAGTTGAATTAATCATCAGGAAAAGCACATTGTTACCTCACTCTTGGTGTTAACTAGCTATGAGATCTTTGATGTCTCAATCCCACTGGGCCTAAGTTTCTGCATCTGTAAAATGAAGGGGTGGAACCAACTATCTTGAAAACCCATTCCAGCTTTCAAATGGCACAGAGTATACAACAGCAATAACCAACCATTAGTCTCCATTAACCCAACACCACTGGGGTTGTAGGTATGGAACGTGCTTATCTCCCAATATACTTGTGTTTAACCTACTGCTAATCCCCACAATTTAAAACAAGGTTTGGATTCCACAATTTCCTCTAGGCTTTTTATTAAAATGAATGTGCTGAATTGTACCTGTTCTTAATTAGTGTTGATTCTGAGAAAGGAATCCTTATTTGTGTCTTAAGTCACTACAGAGGTGCTGGTCCTTATGTAAGCATTTTCTGGAACTCAATATTTGCATAATTTTGTCATATTCCCTCAAGAGCAGGCACTTGTTTGGTAATGCAAGCATGCAGAGAAATATATATATATAATTAAAAATTCAAGTTGTAAGTCTTGTTAACTCTTGTTCAGTTTTTTTTTTTTTTGTATTGATTTTCCAAAGTGATTCTGAAGCAAGTGAATCAACACTTTTCCCCTTCAATTTACTTAGATAAAAAACTAGGGAGTATAAATGCTGCTGATTCTCCAGTACAGGTAGCAAAGGGTAAATGTTAGTAAGGTTTCATTGTGGATTCCATGTCTTCTGAAATAAGTACATATTTTCTTTAGATCTACATTCTGAAACAAAGCACATATATATCCACACCCAAACATACATTCTGCTGAGCTGCACTTGGCACAGAGGGTGTGACTGTAAAGTCATAATAAGTAGAGAAGCCAACACAAACCACTTAAATAGGCCCACCTATACAGTATGACTGAGCTGAGGATAAGCCTCGCTAAAGTATTTCACCTGGCCTAGGTTCAAGTTTTGAGGTTGAATGAGTCTGTTTTTGTTTCTCACTAAGCCTGGAAAAAAGGGGACTTGTTAGGGAGGTAGAGGAAAGAGAAGGGAAGAATGAGTTAAGCCCTCAGCATCCTTCATTCTTTTTCTTTGCTTTTTTTCAGACAAGCGAACCACATTGAATTGCATGTGGAAAACTGGCATTTCCAGTGAATAAAAAATGACCTGGCAAATAACGAAAGGGAAAATAGAGGAATGTTGCTGGATGCTGTTCGACTTGTCTTGTCTTGTCAGAGAAAGCACATATGTGAACCCAATGGTTTAAGATAAATGCTACCTACATGTCTTGTTCCTGTTCACATGCTTAGATTTCTTAGTAACCTTGTTTACTTGCTAGGATTTTTTAAAAAGTGTGTTTCCTCTGTAAATTAAGGATTAAAAAGGGAAAAACATATTAAAGGAGAATAGGTGAACAACCGTTCAAATGTTCCACTAAATAAAACTTGCTCACTTTTGTTTTCTTTTGGGGAAACACACACACACACACACAGTTATTTAAAAAGTCAAAAAGCCAGCTAAAGTATCTGTACAATTCTGCCTTTAGAGGAGATTGTCAACCTGCTATTTTCAAAAAAAAGCATGTTATATTTTTTAAAGCACACTCAAAATTTTTATTAACATCAAGATACTTTTATTCTTACACAATAGTTTTGTCCCCACTTACAATGTCTGCATACACTTCAAAGATTTCAAAGTAAAATCTCATTTACTTGTATTTAAAAGACTCATTATGAACACACTATGCAGTGAAATTATCCAGTTACTGGAACTGCTTGGTTTTAATAAAAATCCAGAAACCAACATCATGTTGCCTTGTTCCTTAGTATCTTTTTTGCCAGTAAAAAAATCATGACACCCAAAATACAAATTATATTTTCATTCAAACCAGTGATCTTCTGAATATAGAACAGATACCCTTTCTCCTGCCAACTCTCTCATGACCTGTGATTGAAGTAATTATTCAAAGAAGGGTATCTGGTGAAAGAACATATGTTTTGTGACAGAGATCAACTTTCACAAAGACTACCTCCATCAAAAGTTTTGCAAGTTTATAGTTTAGTGACAAAGATGTCAAACAACTCATCACGCATATAAGGTAACCTACAACCAAGACTTCCAGGAAGATCAGGGTTATGGAGTTTTCACTAGTCTCAGGTACTCTTTAAATTATGGTGACTGATTGTGCACTTCAGATAGTGTTTACTTTTTACAATAATTGCACATTAACATCATGGATTATTTATAGAATTCAAAATTTTGTGCATCAAAATAGATTTATCTTTTACTTCCATTTTTATGTGAACTTTTGAAAGTATATCACAAGGAAAAAAAGTACCTAATAACGATGTCGATCAGTATAGTCAGATTTTGTAATTTTACATCAGGTTACAGTCATCTAAAAGATAGGAATTTTCAGAGTCGGGGACAAGTTGGAAGGAAACTTATTTAACGTGATACAGATACATGATGTTGGATTTAGAAACCTAGATTTAAAGATATCAAGTGAGAGCACAAAAAATTAGGGGCCCTATTTGGTCAAGGCTCAGTTTTCCTCCCTGCCAAGTCCTGTGCATATCACATAGCAGTGTATCTCACACATGCTTGTCTCCATTCCATTTTAGGGTTTCTGGCACGTGGGACTCTAAATGGGACATTTAGGCTGAGGAGACTATAGAGGATGTCACAGCGAGTATCCTCCTGAACTCAGAAACACCTGACTGCTCACTTTAAATAATGTCATATGAAAGTAATATTCTGCTGTCTTTTGAACAGAAGGAGAAATTAATTCCTAAGAAATTAATTTCTAAGAAAGAAATGGAAATCTTTCCCCCAGTGATTTTATCATTTTGATGAGTTTCTGCTAGGAGTTGAGCTTATCATTCTGAAGACAAACATTGCTACAAAGGCAGAATAAAAAAGAAAGCTACTATTATAGTTTTCTTATGGATGTCATTTTCAATTTCATTTCTCTCTCTCTCTCTCTCTCTCTCTCTCTTTGTGTGTGTGTGTGTGTGAGAGAGAGAGAGAGAGAAAGAGAGAGATGGACATACATGTGCATGCAAACTATGTTAGTGTATTTTAAATTATTTGGACAATCAAGAAGGAAAATTTTGTGAGTGTTCATTATATCAAACCTTTCGAATGTAATTGTTATGTTTTCAATCGGATTCACTCTGTGATTATTTTGTTTGATTTTATTTGTTAGAAAGAAAATTACAGAGCTTAAACAGGGCTGGTAGTTTGGCATAGTGGGTAAAGCAGCAGCCTGTAATGCCAGCATCCCAAATAGGTTTGAGTCCTGGCTGCTCTACTTCTGACCCAGCTCCCTGCTAATGTGCCTAGGAAAACAGTCAAGGATAGCCCTAGTGCTTGTGCCCCTGCAGGCACTTGGGAGACCTGGAAGAAGTTCATGACTCCTGGCTTCAGTATGGCTCAGCCCTAGCCATCATGGCCATTTAGGGAGTGAATCAGGGAATAGAAGATCTCTCTCCCTGGCTCTCCCTCTCTCTCCATAACTCTGACTTCCTAATAAATAAAACAAATCTTAAAAATGTAATAAAATGATAGAACTTAAAGCCAATCATGTTTAAGGATATTGAGAAATTCATTGCTGTTCCCCATAGCAACAGGTAGTTAACAAAGATTTCAAAAACTATTTTGCACAGACATCCAAATCATTCATCATTTGAATCAGTCCAATGAATTCAGCTTTCACAGGCCAGCTTGGTATCACTGCCAAATTAAAGCTGGCATCTGAAGAGCTTACTGAATCTTTTTGAGCAGTGCTTTGTTGTTCAGGATTTTTGCAAAGTAAGACAGAAGACTTATTGAAGAAGTAAAAATACTTGCCCATGAAAATAGTCTTAAAATTTCCAGATGATTTGTGTTTTATTATGATAACCTCATATTTCTCTTGTATCCTAGTGACTATATGGCCATTTCTCCACACCCATCTTTCTAGAAATTTCCTCCATCTTCCTTTGGGTCATAATAGTGAACCCATAACACTGTGGGATAGAGTAATTTAATCCTCCCAGAAACTAATACAGAAGATATTATTTCCAACCACACTGGTCTTTGAAGTTGACCTTAGAAGCCACTTAATAAAAGGCAGAAGTTTTTCTATCTCAATAGTTTAACAAATAAATGGTGTTTATTCATAATGTTAAAATAGGAACTATGTCTTATGGAAATGTGATGTACTTTCCAAAAAATGCACTATACACATATCATAGATTTTTTACAAAATACATATTGCCTATAACACCACATATATCTTTCAAAGATCAACAGGAAGGCTGTCTATCTCACTTTACTTTAAGCAGCAAGAAGACAGACAGGATCTTCAACACTGCCTGGAAATCTCTTTAGCTGGATCACCAAGTCCATTAGGTACATTTTCCACTGTCAGTGTTAGTGCAGGCCACAGTGTTGCTAAGTTTCTGCCAATACATAACAAAGACCTCTTTATTCCAATATCCAATGACATTCCTTCCCATTCCTTGAAGCCCTCCCAGCAGCCTCCTTAAAAGTGGTCAGACTGAAGCTAAAAGTCTCACCTAGGTCTCCTATGGTTCATTAACAGCACTCTATGGGTCCCTCCAGGTTCTTTCTAGAACTTTGACCCTACACCACTGATACATTTTGAGACTTTGGTTGTGATAACACCCCATTTACAAGTACAAAAATTTGCATTGTGTATATGTTACTCTGATCTCAAGGAACTGACAACGAGTATACTCTGGCTACTTCCATTATTTTGTATAATCAACAGTCCTTTGAAACTGAAATCTTATGTCTTCTGTTATCACCTATGATACTGTGGCAGGATAACTTGCTAGTTTACAAGTAGGGTAAAAATCACAGATATTTTACAGTTCCTAACAGGCAGTTGGCATCTGAGTGACCAGTGCAGGTACTGAACTAGCCTAGACAGTCACATATCATCATTTCTTCAGTATTCCATTGTCAGTTCTTATTCACTGTAGGAAAGGACTACAAAGTCGGGAACACCAGCAGGTAAGGACCACTGAACACCATCTTGAAGCATAGTTACTGTAGCTCTCCTTAAAAAATGTAACAACTTAAGTTCAGGAATACTGATAATCTTTCTGCTTTCTGTGGAATTCAAGCTTATGTTTTTATATAATATCTACTTGAAAGATTTAATCTGTTGACCTGCTTTCCTGTAAAAATATTACATGTGGTATAGGAGTAAAATTCCTATATGAAATACAATGAGTAGGCTTATAAATTGTTCTAATATATTGTTTGTTGTCTGATAAACGGAAGTGTCAGCTAGAAGTGGCATACTAGTCTTATGAAAACCCAGGCATAATATATTCTGTTTTATCAAAAGTCATCTGAACATTGTAGAATGAAATTTTAAAAATCAGGTTTACAGAATGTATAGCTCAATTTCCACTCACTGAGAGGAAGTTTTTAAGAGTGGTAAAAGAAGAAGGATAAAATAGAAGACAAAAACAGTCTGACTTATTTAAATAACTTAGTTGGAAAAGAATTGGGAAAATCAAAGCTTTTCTTTTAAACTAAAATGTTTTAATTTAAAAATTATTTTTCTTTTAAGTATTATAGAATTAATAATTTAGAAAAAGAATCCATGCTGATCATTGGATTGCTGATATACTTATGGAGTTAATTGATTGTTTTGTAGAAGAGTACAAAAATTTTTCTAAAAGCAGGTGATTTGAGATCAGTTGAATTGGGAATATGACATACAAGGGCATTTCAAAAAGCATGAAAAAATAGCATTAAGAGATAAATTTATTTTGATACACAAGAGTTTTTTAATCCATAGCACACATTTCCATGAACTGTTTGAAGTCCACTTATGTGGTCATATTTCATTTACAGTATCTCTTACTCTGTAAGTTCAACTTTATGAATTAGTGGGAAAAAGAAAAAAAAAGTAGTTTTCACAAAAGAATGTCATCAGTCATAAGCAAATTATTTCCTCTGACGTTCAGCTAAAAAATAATAACTAATCCCTACTCCAGGGAAAAATAGTTAAAGTAGGGAACTTCTTGAGAGATGGAATGATACCCAAATCATGTTTACTCCACTTCATATATGGTTTAAAGAATTTTTAAGGTTCATTTTTTTAAAATTTATTTGAAAGTTAGAGTCATACAGAGAAAGAAGGAGAGGCAGAGAGAGGGAGAGAGAGAGGTCTTCCACCACTGGTTCACTCCCCAATTGGCCACAATGGCCAGAGCTGCGCCAATCTGAAACCAGGAGCCAGAATCTTCTTCCAGGTCTCAGAAAGAGGTCTTCCATCCACTGGTTCACTCCTCAGTTGGCCGCAACAGCCAGAGCTGTGCCAACCTGAAACCAGGAGCCAGAAGCTTCTTCCAGGTCTCTCATGTGTATGCAGGGCCCTAATAACTTGGGCCATCTTCTACTGCTTTTCCAGGCCATAGCAGAGAGCTGGATTAGAAGTGGAGCAGCTGGGACTTGAATTGGTGCCCATATGGGATGCTGGCACTGCAGGTGGCGGTTTTATCCACTATGCCACATTGCCGGCCCCAAGGTTCATTTTGACATAAGCAATCTCTCCCCTATAAATGCCTTTACAACCTAATCATTGAAAATATCACACTGCTTGAAAATATCAAGCTATTTTAAATTTTATTTATTCAAGAGGTGGTGGGGGTGAGAGAGAGAGAGATAGAGACAAGAGAGAGATTTTTTATCCCCTGGTTCACCCCACTACCACCACTACCACCAAATGCCTACAACAGACGGGGCTAAGCCAAGCTGAAACCAGGAGTGCAGAACTCAACTGTGTCTCTTATGTGGGTGGTAGGGACCCAAATATTTGAGCCATTATCTCTGCCTCCCAGACTGTGCATTAAGAGGAAGCTGGAATTGGGAGAGGAGCCATGACGCCAGCCCAGGCACTTCTATATGAGATGCAGGCATCTCAAATAACATCTTAACTGCTAAGCTAAACACCTGCCCCTTTTGAAATTTTGAGACAGTGATTTGAATGTGATAATTTTTTTCCTTTAAATATGTCTAAATCAGATTGCCACCTACAAGTCCTGACCCATTTGGGTTTGGATATCTAATCAGCTAATAGAACAGGCTTCTTTGGACTGCAATAACTGGGATTTATCCAAAAACCCTGCCACAATCGCCAAGGAAATAATTTCCAAATTCTTGAGCAGTTATTATGTTTCCTGGCCTGGGAGTATAATGAGGTTAAAGCATTAATTAGGAACACATTCCATTTTTTGCTTCCCATGGTTAAACTGTTTAATTAAAGGCCCTGAAGCCTCTGGGCAAAACAATCAGCACATGGTGTGATCATCGCCCTCTTATTCTCGGCACTTTGTGCTTCTTCATCTTTTGGAACATAATCCGTTTATTTTAGTACTGTTTGGCACTCTGTTCTTGCCAGCAGTAGACAAAAGAAGTCAGTAGTAGTTTGCGTTTGTAAATTCTTGGAGAGATTGATTTCTGATGGTTGTAGACAGTCATTCATGGCACAAATATTTGTTGAGTGAGTGCCAATTAAGGATCCTGATATGGTGCTGGGTATTTTCAAACAACTAAAGAATCAGCTGTAACTCCTTGTTTACATCTGAAGGCATGTGCAGGAAGTGATGGGAGATGAGACAGGATGTGTGCCTATCTAAAGCCCAAAGAAGCAAGGGGATTGTAAAATGCCATAGTAAAATGTCATAAAAAGCACACAGTAAAGAAATTATTTATTGATAGGATTAAGAAAAGACACATGGATGAAGTAGGATTGAGTTTGTACAACTAGAAAGGACTAAACAAGCAGAGGTCAAGGTTGAAGAAGAACACAGGAAAAAAGAAAATAAGTAGGGAGACGATTATGCATCATTAAAGCAAATACATAAAAGGGAATACATTTTACTTAAACTTTGAAAGTCAAATACCTCAGATATTAGAGGACCTTTGGAGATTTGTTGTTGTTGTTGTTGTTGTTGTTGTAGGCCTGTGATATATCCTGAATTTACCATAGGATTTAAAGATAAGAGAACAAAGGTAATGAAACCATTTACTGGGTCACAGCATTCAAGATTTTGTTAGGGATTTCTGATAATTTGGGGCTTTATTCTAAAGTGAAGAAAGGGGTATTATTAAAGGTTTTAACCTGGAGAACTATTCATTTGGATTTCTATTTTAAAATGCTAACTTAGGCTGTATCGTAGAGTTTGTGCTGGAATGTATAAAAATAGAAACAGCAAGAAAAAATGATGCTTAAACTATTCTGTTTCTTGTAGATCTTACTTTTGCATTATGCCCTGCTTGCTTGATAGTCTGTTTTAGACAATGATAGCCTCTGTAGCTTGACTTGGTGTTTTTTTTGTTTGTTTGTTTTGTTTCGTTTTCTTTTGTTTTTTTGACAGGCAGAGTTAATGAGAGAGAGAGACAGAGAGAAAGGTCTTCCTTTCTCCGTTGGTTCACCCCTCAAGTGGCCGCTATGGCCGGTGCGTTTCACCGATCCAAAGCCAGGAGCCAGGTGCTTCTCCTGGTCTCCCATGCGGGTGCAGGGGCCAAGCACTTGGATCATCTTCCACTGCACTCCTGGGCCACAGCAGAGAGCTGGCCTGGAAGAGGAGCAACCAGGACAGAATCCAGCGCCCCAGCTGGGACTAGAACCCTGGGTGCTGGCACTGCAGGCGGAGGATTAGCCAAACAAGCTGCGGCGCCGGCCTGTAGCTTGACTTGTACCTTGCTTCAAACATCTTTCAAATGTTCACCCACCAGGCCTTCCTCTGTTGACCAAAGCTGAGAAACAGTCTTTGCTTCAGTAGAATCAGCACATTGGATTCACTCACTATGCAGCTTCCCCACTAGTGAGGTAGGAGGTGGGTGAGGAGGAATGGGAGAATTTCACTACTATTTGCAGTATTGGTTACTATAGATTTTTTTCTGTTTTCTGCTGAAGTGTGCATGTTTGTATATGTGTACAAGAGGAGGGGGTCATCTTAGTATTGGCCATAAAATTAAAGCTGGTATAGGAGATCATGAAGTTGGCCTCAGACTGTATATGAGAGACAAGAGGAGTCAGAATTTATGCCTTAGTCCCGGCAGCCCCAGGAAACACGAACTTTGAAACTTTTAAGTCTATGAGAACAGAGGAGAGCAGGCACTATGTCTAAAGTAAAAGGTCTAATTATGATTTTGCCAAATGGGGTGGATTTTGAAGAAATCCCCTAAGGCAATGAAAGAAAGGAGGAGTGAATCTTTTTAGGAAGAACCTTTAACAAAACCTGTGGGCACAAAGGAAATTGAGTAAGTCTACTTCCTCATTTATGCCCCTCACCTTTCATTTAATTTTAATTGACATGCAATTGTACACTTTTATGTGGTACAATATACTTTAATACTTTGACTTGATGATTACACATTTACTTTCTTAACACCAGAAAGCAGAGTCTGTGGTTGAAATCCTAGCATCTTAAATATCCTACAGTCAACAAGTTTTTATGTCTTTTGATTGATAATGAAGATAGTGGAGCCAATTATAAATATTTCCTTTTGGTTACTGACAATATATCTTCTGGGATGAAATGGCTATAATTTAAAGAAAATTCTCAATTGGCCTCTTTCTATGGTGTGGCATTATCTCCAAGACCTTGCAGATACATCAAAACTACCATTGTGGTATTAAAAGTGCTCACTTATGGGTGGTAACACATGGCACAGAAAGAGACTGAGTCTCTTCTCAAGGTTGCATGGCGAGGTGGTGTGATTCCAGCATTTACACAGTCTATGATCAGGGAAAGGGGTGGGTTTACATGTGTGAGGACAAGAGACTAAATTCAAGCCAGCGCCGTGGCTCGACAGGCTAATCCTCTGCCTTGCGGCGCCCGCACACCAGGTTCTAGTCCCGGTCGGGGAGCCGGATTCTGTCCCGGTTGCCCCTCTTCCAGGCCAGCTCTCTGCTGTGGCCCGGGAAGGCAGTGGAGGATGGCCCAAGTGCTTGGGGCCTGCACCCCATGGGAGACCAGGATAAGCACCTGGCTCCTGCCTTTGGATCAGCGCGGTGCGCCGGCTGCAGCGCGCCGGCCACGGCGGCCATTGGAGGGTGAACCAAGGGCAAAGGAAGACCTTTCTTTCTGTCTCTCTCTCTCACTGTCCACTCTGCCTGTGAAAAATTTAAAAAAAAAAAAAGAGAGAGAGAGACTAAATTTAAATCCCAGTAAAAACAGAGATGAGAAGCTGGCTCACTACTAAAGTAGTATGAATGGCATTCTTTTTGTCCTGCTTCAAATACTTGATCCCAAATCTCTACATCATGAAGATTAGAAAACATAAAATATTCAGTATATGAAACCTATTTGCTCTCTTACCATGAAGGATATGCCCATTCATAAAACACTTGGGTTCAATGCAATTACAATTATTTAATTGTGAGAAATCTAGCTTAGAAAATAATAAACAAAAACTATTGAGGCCTAAATACCCATTCATTCTTTAGATACTGCCAAAAGGTTTCTTGAATCACAAAATTACAAAATTCACTTCTCAGTGAATATTCATATACCAAATCTCAGGTAAATTGAACTGTATTTGCCAATGGCCATAGTGTGAAGTCAAAGTAAAATTTTCCAGTCAGAGAAATGTTTTAGTATTTGCATATATTGATTTTATTTTCTTTTTTTAATATTTATTTATTCATTTGAAAGTCAGAGTCACACAGAGAGTGAAGGAGAGGCATATATAGAGAGAGGTCTTCCATCTGCTGGTTCATTCCCCAATTGGTGGCAACAGCCAAAGTTGCACCAATCCAAAGGTAGGATCAGCAGCTTCTTCCAGGTCTCCCACACAGGTGCAGGGGCCCAAGGACTTAAGCCATTTTCTACTGCTTTCCCAGACTATAACAGAGGGCTGGATCAGAAGTGGAGCAGCCAGGACTTGAACAAGCACCCGTATGGGATTCCAGCTCTGCAGGCAGTGGCTTTACCTGCTATACCACAGTGCCGGCCCCATGCATATATTGATTTTTTTTTTTTTTTTGACAGGCAGAGTGGATAGTGAGAGAGAGAGACAGAGAGAAAGGTCTTCCTTTGCCATTGGTTCACCCTCCAATGGCCGCCGCGGCTGGCACGCTGCAGCCAGCGCACCACACTGATCCAAAGCCAGGAGCCGGGTGCTTATCCTGGTCTCCCATGTGGGTGCAGGGCCCAAGCACTTGGGTCATCCTCCACTGCACTCCCGGGCCACAGCAGAGAGCTGGCCTGGAAGATGGGCAACCTGGACAGAATCCAATGCCCCGACCAGGACTAGAACCCCGTCTTCTGGTGCCGCTAGGCGAAGGATTAGCCTATTGAGCCACAGCGCCGGCCTGTGATTACAGTTTACAAATAGCAGCATATATTGATTTTCTAACATTTAGTCATTAATTTCAGCACTCAGACGTATTTATCCATTGTCATATAGTTAGAGAGAAAAATGTGTCATACTTCTATATTAATAAATATTTTAGTTATTTCTGTTAAAATATCTCCTCACTTAAAATATACCAAGTGATGGGTGATGCATTTTTCCCCAATTATTTAATGTATATTTAGACATAATTTTAAAAAGATTTATTTATTTTTATTTGAAAAGTGGGGTGGGTATGGATGGAAAGAGAGGGAGAGAGACAGAGTGAGAGATCTTCCATTTGCTGGTCACTGCCCAAATACCACAACAGCCAAGATGGTCCAGGTCAAAGCCAAGAACTGGGAGTTCCATCTTGATTTTTCATGTGGGTGGCAGAAATCCAAGTACTTAGGCAACATCCACTGCTTCCCTGGCACATTGGCAGGAAGCTTCACTGAAGTGTAGAATAGCCAGGACTTGAACTATGCACTCCAATATGGAAAGTGGGTATCTCAATTTGTGGCTTAACCTGCTGCACCACAATGCCTCTCTCTTTAGAGGAGTACTTTACAATTATTTTTATTATTTTATTATTATCAGCCCTTTAAGTTGGCTTAATTTTTTCCTAAGACTTAAAGATTGTTTTCTTATATTTTTATAGTATGTTTG
This sequence comes from Lepus europaeus, assembly GCF_033115175.1. Classification (NCBI taxonomy): domain Eukaryota; kingdom Metazoa; phylum Chordata; class Mammalia; order Lagomorpha; family Leporidae; genus Lepus; species Lepus europaeus. The sequence continues at coordinate 120,909,725 of NC_084829.1, forward strand.
AATTTCAGTTGTACACTTATATAATTAAACTCTTTAGAACTGTTAAAGTATAAAAAATTTAAAATGTGTAACAGTGCACCAAGCATCATATAGTATTTTCTTACTTCAGACTTTAAATACACAATGTTTTTATTCATGAGAATTTTTTTATTATTTATTATTTTTATTAATATCATTGGGAATTTTCTGAACTTATTTATTCTCATTTGTTTTATAATATGTCTGCCAATTAACTCATGCTTTAATTATTGAAACTGGGATTAGTCTGGTTACCATCACTATTTCATTGACTATGTCTTCAACTGAACTCACCGCTTGCCTGAGCAGTATTACATTTGTTGTCAAGCTTTCCCAAACTGCCCTGTGGCTAGTCCAAATGTTTACCTATCTCATCAAAACTATTACGTATTCATTTAATAAATATTTATTAATAAATTACAATGTGCCAGGCACTGTATTAAATGTGGCAGATATAATAGTGTCTAATCCACATACATTTCCTCTACTGATGAGCAAAAACAGACATATAACTTCAGATACTGAGGGACAAATACTATGAAAACACCATCAAATCAAGTCAGGGAGAAAGAGTGGTTGGAAGTGACATTGGAGACAGCCTTTTGAAGGCCTGAGAAAAGAATGTCCCAGGCTGGGGGTAGAACACAGACCTTTATTCTCAGGAAAGAAGTGAAGTTCTACTTTGAAAAATTTGGAGCCATCTAGTAAAGTCTCCTTTAAAATCCTCCTATCATGTTTCCCATATCTTTTCATTTTTGCTGTTCTGAGTATAAGAAATACTTTTCTGGCTGTAAGATATATTTTTCTTTCAAGATGCTTCTGTTTTCCATTTCCAGCTGCCTCTTCAACAGTTTTACTCTAGTTGTTTCCTCTCTCCCTCTCATTTTCTCTAGTCTCCTGTCATTTGCCTTTAAGCACATAAGCATGTTTAAGTCCCTTACATCTTAAAATAATAATTATGATACATTCAGAACATACTTTCTTGACCTTCTAATCTCCCAGCTATTTTTAAATTACTCTCCAGTCTGTCCTCTATTTTTTTTTATTTCTATTACCTATTTCTATCACTTCTTTGCCCTTTTTTCCATTGACTCACTGTTCCTGTTTGCTTTACACCAGAGGAATGCACTCACTGAAGTCAACAAATATAGGATTGGGGGTGGGGTTGTTTATGAACAAAACCATGAGACAGCCTTGCCTTGAAAGCTAAAAAGGGAGAATGTTTTACAAAGCATGAAATGATAAAATGGTTCCAAAGCTGCAGATTTTTGTAAGAACAAATGAGTTGCATCGGAGATCATAGTTGTAGAGAAAATGTAATTTAACAAGTTAGAAGTAGATTAAACTCAATAATGGTTAAGTTTTACCTAAGTCCATAGAAAAAAAGTTGGCAGAAATAAGAATAGAAAATAAGGCCAATGACATGGTAAACTCTTATGGACTGTGTATTAAAAGAATTACTTTTACCATCTGATTTAACTATTCAACTCCTTGTGAATTAGATAACAAGTCTTTAATAAAGGTGAAAAACTGACCAGGGCATGGTTGGTAAAGCAACAGATAAGAGTGAAGAATGATCCTACTGGAGAAGGTATGATATCTATCCTCCCCATCATAAAGGCCATAGCTGACACTCCTGTAAAAACTTCTCTGCCGGCGCCACGGCTCACTAGGCTAATCCTCCGCCTTGCGGCGCCGGCACACCGGGTTCTAGTCCCGGTCGGGGCACCGATCCTGTCCCGGTTGCCCCTCTTCCAGGCCAGCTCTCTGCTGTGGCCAGGGAGTGCAGTGGAGGATGGCCCAAGTGCTTGGGTCCTGCACCCACATGGGAGACCAGGAGAGGCACCTGGCTCCTGCCATCGGATCAGCGCGGTGCGCCTGCCGCAGCGCGCCTACAGCGGCGGCCATTGGAGGGTGAACCAATGGCAAAGGAAGACCTTTCTCTCTGTCTCTCTCTCTCTCACTGTCCACTCTGCCTGTCAAAAAATAAATAAATAAATAAATAAAAAGATTTATTAAAAAAAAAAAACTTCTCTAACAAGAGAGGTTGACAATGGAAAACACATAACAAATTCATTTATCAATGCTTTATAAGACATAGAAGCCTTCAGACATGAAGACCAAGGACCCAGAGAAAACTATTTTATAGGTATATGTTCAGTGAAGAATGGACAGCCATGACGAAATATAATTGGATAGAAAGGTCTGATCTGCTGGTAACTTAGCCCAGCAAGGCCCACCTGTCAGATTATTCTAGGTCTTTGCATGTAGCATTTCTCCCTCCTATGTGTATGAATGTAGCAGGGATAAGGAGTCAGGGGATGGAGAGGAGGCAGTACCTCTCAGGAATGAGGATCCCATGGCTTACTGTTGGACAAGGTAGACTAGAGAATCTTGGCTAATTCCTTGGGAGTAAGAGGGGAGCAGAAGATAGGAGGACAGGAAAGGTCAGAGATAGGGCTTCTGTGGCTGCTCCTGAGGGATTCTAGTATCCTTTAGTTTAACGACCTCAGCATGGCCAAGTGCCAGATTTTGGGGTAACATTTTCTGAGCCCCAGAAACTGTAAATGTTTTATCCAAGAATGACTGTCTGGAAGTCATAAAGGAAAAAAAAATGACAAAGGAAGCAATTTTCTCTTTCCTTGAATTGTATCATAAGGTGAATAAATCAGGGAAAATAAACCTTTCGACTTTGAAAAAAGTACCCTATTTTCCAAATTAACCATTTTTAATTATCTTTGTTTATTTTGCCTTTTAACAATATGGCTTAAAAATATTATTTAAACATACCTTTTCAGGGGCAGCATCATGGTATAGTATTTAAGAGGGCTTGATATAGATAGAATATACCTGGATTGAAGCCCAGCTCCACAGCTGGCTGTTGTGTGGCCTTGTGCACATTGTGTGGACTTGACACTTGGTTTTCTCATCTGTAAATAGGAATAATAATAAATGATCTCATAAGACTAATAAGAGGATTAAAGTAGTTAATACACCCAAAGGAACAACTGTGCTTGTCCCATTGTAGGAACTTAATAAGTATTATTAATATTATATTACCAATCAGCAAATCACTTTACTGAAAGAAGAAAAAAATTTTGTTAATTACATAAAAATATTTTGATATTACACAGTTAAATGATCAAATTATTGATTTTTCTTTTTTTTAAAAAAAAAGATTTTATTAATTTGAATGGCAGAGTTACAGAGAGAGAGGGAGAGACAGAAAGAGATCTTCAGTCTGAAGATCTTCCACTCCCCAAATGACTGCAACAGCCAGGGCTTGTGTAGGCTGAAGTCAGGAGCCTGGAACTCAATCCATGTCTCCCACATCAGTGGCAGGGGCTCAAGTACATGGACCTTCTTCTGTGCTCTCCCAGGCACATTAGTAAGGAGCTGGATTGGGAGCAGAGCAAATGGGACATAAAACAGCACTCTGATGTGGGATGCCAGTACAGGTGGCAACATAACATGCTGCGCCTCAATGCCAGCCTGTGAATGTACTGCACATTCCACCAGTTATGATAAAGTGGAAGCAATTGAATGTCCTCTTTCATCCCATGACACACCTCGTGCTTTAATTTACACTGTCTGGACATTTTTACCCAAGATAGTTTCAGCTCTTCATCCAGTCTCATAGTCTCTTGAATCCAATTTTTAAATTTTTCACTTTCCTTATGATTGTCTGAATGACAAGATAGCACAAGTTCATAAAAAATACATGGATACTTCATTTGGAACTTGAATTTTATGTCACTCATTATCTATGTGTGACTTAGTGAACAAATGATTTAATTATTCTGAGCCTGAATATCTTCAGGTCTAAACTGTGAACTACTTTATAAAACTTATTTTGCAATATTGTTATAAGCATTTGCTTTTATGTATTTAAAAATAATTTGCAAATTTAACACAGAAAAATAATTTATGATAACATTAAAACAAATAGTAGAAAGAGATAAATACTCCCAATATGAAATGCTTAAGTATTAAAAATTAAAATAAAAAATAAGATGTCACATTTCACCTTTAGTTTTGGGAAAATTTAAATATTTTAAAAAATCTGTTATCATAGAGGCAAAAAACTGGACTTCTCATAAATTGGTGAAAGGGTGGAAGAGAACAGTTCTATAAAGGACAATTTTGTACTATCAACATTCAAAAGATTTTTTTAAAAGATTTGCTTATTAATGAATTTCTTTATAATTAGTTAATTTGAAAGACAGAGTAAGAGATGGTAGAAGAGACAAAGAGTGAGAGAGAAATCTTTCATTCACAAGCTCATTCCCCCAATGCCTTCAACAGCCAGGGCTGGGCCAGGGCAAACCCTGGAGTGAGAAACTTCTCTCACGTGGGTGGTAGGAACCCAATCATAAATGGAAAACTGAATTGTAGGCATAGAACAACTGGGACTTGAAACAGGAACTCCAGTAAGAGGCGCAGGCATTCCAAGTAGAGGCTTAACTTACTGCATTGGAATGCTAACCCCAAGGTACAGTCTAAACCCAACAACTTCATGTTTATGAATCGGGTAAGAGAAGTTAATAATTGCAGTAGGTCAGGAATCTGACAAAGCAGTGTAAACATCAGAACCTATTCTGATAAATCAAAACTAAAGTGACATAAGAAGTATCTTAACTCTGAACTACAGACCAGTAGGTATTCACTAGAAGAATGACTCTTCTTGTTTTCATGTATGTATGAATTACCAAGAGTTCTGTTTAAAATGTAGATTCTTGAAAGAACTTCTACAAGCTTCCACAAATTTCTGATGATACAGATTCTCAGGTCACACTTGAAACACCAAGCCATGCGTACTTCCGCCTAAACAAGTACTTTAAATAAGAGTGAAGAACTGGCCACTTAGTCTCCATTCCCACCCTTCCTCAGCAGGGCTCAATAGCTGGCAAATTGTGAGCACTTTTTTTGATGATTTCATACTGTGTTTGGAATCCAGCTCAACCCAATGTCCCATTTTTTCAAGTACAAATTGCTCAGTTTTACTTGCAACATGTTCAAATAACTAAGCCTCTTCTCACATTTTTTTCTTTATGCTTGGAGGAGGATTTCTCAAACTTAGGCATGCCTCCGAATTGCCCAGAGAACTTGTGAAAACACAGACTGCTGACTCCAACACCCAGAGTTTCTGATTCGGTAAATCTGAGATTGGGCTGACAATTTACACTTTGAACAAGTTCCCAAGTGGCACAGATGCTGTTAGTCAGGGACCTCACTTTTAAAACTGTTGTCTCATAAGAGTGTTTATATGTAAGAAAACCAAATTCCAAACATGCAAACAAATACATGCCAACAGCAAGTGATGAAAATCAAAACATCCAAATAAATTCAAAGGAATATTTTTCTTATTTGAATAAGTGAAACTGGAAAAGTGGGTCTTTTTAATCCTTTAAGAGGAAAAAAGAAATAGGATTGGAAAGGCAACTTTTTAAAAAAAAAAATTTTCACTGAAATATAGTATGCTTTCCAAGTAATGCACTTAAGTGTAAAGATAGATGAGGTTTTTGAATTCTGATTACACTCATAACCAACATCCAAATTAACAACAAAAGATTGGTAGTACTCCAAGAGTCCTCACTATTCCCCTGCTTTCCATTTCTTTCTCTTTCTTTCTTTTCTTTCTCTTTCCTTCCTTCCTTCCTTCCTTCCTTCTTTCCTCCCTCCCTCCCTCTCTCTCTCTCTCTTTCTTTCTTTCCTTTTTTTCTTCAAGAATATATTGTTTTCTTTCAAGAATTTTCACTGAAATATAGTATGCTTTCCAAGTAATGCACTTAAGTGTAAAGATAGATGAGGTTTTTGAATTCTGATTACACTCATAACCAACATCCAAATTAACAACAAAAGATTGGTAGTACTCCAAGAGTCCTCACTATTCCCCTGCTTTCCATTTCTTTCTCTTTCTTTCTTTTCTTTCTCTTTCCTTCCTTCCTTCCTTCCTTCCTTCTTTCCTCCCTCCCTCCCTCTCTCTCTCTCTCTTTCTTTCTTTCCTTTTTTTCTTCAAGAATATATTGTTTTCTTTCAAGAATATATTGTTGTTTACTTGGTATGGTTCAGTGAAGCAATATTTATAATTATATACAAAATGATATGATATCCACACAATTTTATACTCTATATATTAAATACCACAAATAGGGGAAAAATGCGATATTTTTCTTTTTTGTGTCTGGTTTATTTCACTTAGCATAATAATCTCCAGTTCCATCCATTTGGTTGTAAATGTCAGACATTCCATTGTGTATATACACCACATTTTCTTTACCAGTCATCAGTTAATGGATATCTAGGTTGATTCCACATCTTAACTATTATATATTGGTCTGCTATAAACATGGGAGTGTAGGTAACTCTTTCTTATGCTGATTTCATTTCCTTTGGATATGTCCCTGGGAGTGGGACTGATGGTCTTTTGGTAGATCTATTTTTAGATTTCCAAGGAATTTACATACTCTCTTCAGTATTGATTGTATCAGTTTGCAAGCCCACAAATGGTGTATTATGGTAATTTTTTCACAACTTCATCAGCATTTTTTATTTTTTGATTTTTGGATGATAGCCATTCTAACTGGGGTGAGGTGATACATTATTGTGATCTTTATTTCTATTTTATTGATGGCTAGTGATCCTGATCATTTTTTAATATATCTGTTGACCATTTATATTTCATCCTTTGGAAGATGCCTGTTCGGATCTGTGCCCATTTCTTAACTGGATTATTTGTTTCATTGTTGAGTTTCCATGAAAGTATGGTAGAATTAAGCAGCAAAGCCACACAGTCCTGGGGTTTCTTTGTTGGGAGGCTCTTTATTACTCAGTCTTGGTGATTTATTTATTCAGATTTTCTATGTCTTCATGCCTTAGTTTTGTTAAATTGTGCATGTCCAGAAATATATTCATTTTTTCTAGATTTTCAAATTTGTTGTTGTAATAATTCCTAATGATTCTTTGTATTTCTGTGGTATCAATTGTAGCACCTCCCTTTTCATTTCTGATTTCATTAATTTGGTCTTCTTCCCCTTCCCCACCCTTTTTGGTTATTTTGGCCAATGGTTTATCTTTTTTTTTTAAGCTATTTATTTCACGGATATTTGGTCTGGTTTTTTAAAAAAATTCTATTTTATTTATATCTTCTCTAGTTTTTATTATTTCTTTCTTTGTATTAATTTGCAGTTTGGTTTGTTCTTTTTCTAGGTCCTTAAGATTCATTGCTAGGTCATTTTTAAATATTTTCCAATTTTTTGATGTAGGCACTTATTGCTATGAACTATCCTATTAATACTGCTTTTTCTGTATCCCATAAATACTGAAATGTTATGTTTCCATTTTCATTCATTTCAAGGAATTTTTTGATTTCCCTTTTGAGTTCATCTGTGACCCACTGTTCATTCAAAAGTGTATTTTTTCAGTCTCCATGCCTCTGTTTCTATATTTGTTACAGTTTCTTTTATTGTTAATTTCCAGCTTTATTCCATTGTGGTCAGAAAATATACATGATAGGATTTCAATTCGTTAAACAATGTGTGGAGACTTGTTTTATGGCCTCATACACGGTCAATTCCATGCATGTTTCATGCACTGATGAATAGAAGCTGTATTCTGAAGCTGTGTAATGAACTGTTCTGTAGATATCTATTAGGTCCATTTAATCTGTAGTGCAGATTAGCTATGTTGTTTCTCTGTTGATTTTTCCTCTGGTTAATGAAAGTGGGGTGCTAAAGTCCCCCATTATTATTGTATTGGAGTTTATGTCTCCCTTTAGATCCACTAGCATTTATTTTATAAAACTTAGTGGCCTAGTATTAGATGTATATGCATTTACTATAGATACATTTGTTTTGTTGAATTAATCCCTTAGCCATTACAAATGACCTTCTTTGTATCTTTAATCAGTTTTTATCTTAAAGTCTATTTATTCTGATATGACTATAGTGATTCCTGCTTGTTTTTAATTTCAATTGGCATGGAATATCTTATAACTCCTATATCATAACTCTTTTAATAGAGAATTTAGTATATTTACATTTAAGGTTATTATTGATATGTAATGAGCTGGTCCTGATGTTTTTCCATAAGTATTCCTATTTTTTGACTTAAATATCCTTTGTTCTTCTATTTACAAAGCAAAGTAGTTATCCAGAGCCCTGCCAGCTCCCAAGATCAGACTCCAAGTGGAGACCATGGAATTCTTCCTCAGTGACAGCTGCCAGTAACAGGGCCACTGGCATCCTCCTCTCAGCTTAGCCTTGGCATTATGGCATTTCTCAGCTGGCAGCCAACCACATAGATGTAGGAGTAGCTGGCAGCATGGCAGCTGCTGGTCTGTCTGTCCTTTCTCCTTGCTGCCCCTGGAGTCTCCGTTCTGTTCTGTCTGTTCTACACAGGAAATTTCTCTCAATTAGTCTCCTGGGAATGTGGTCCTTCCTTTATTTTGCTGGCATGTTTCTGTGGCTGAGGTCAGTGCAGCTTCTTACTGTTCATCTTGGATCATCTTGGATCTGCTGGAAAGGCAAAACCAAAGTCAAGGACACTCCTTGGAAATTGCTTCTTATCAGGAGCCAGCATTGTAGCACAGTGGATAAAGACATCGCCTGAAACACTGGCATCTTTTTTTTTTTTTTTTTTTTTTTTTTTTGGGCAGGCAGAGTGGATAGTGAGAGAGAGAGACAGAGAGAAAGGTCTTCCTTTTTGCTGTTGGTTCACCCTCCAATGGCCGCTGCGGCTGGTGCATCTCGCTGATCTGAAGCTTGGAGCCAGGTGCTTCTGGTCTCCCATGCGGGTGCGGGGTCCAAGGACTTGGGCCATCCTCCACTGCCTTCCCGGGCCATAGCAAGAGCTGGCCTGGAAGAGGGACAACCGGGATAGAATCCGGGACCAGAACCCGGTGTGCCGATGCCGCAAGGCGGAGGATTAGCCTGTTGAGCACGGCGCCGGCCCACTGGCATCATTTATGGGTGCCAGTTCATGTCCTGGCTTCTCCACTTCCAATCTAGCTCCCTGCTAATTGCATGGGGAAAACAGCTGAAGATAGCCCAAGTGTTTGGTCCCCTACCACCCACATGGGAGACCTGGAAGAAGCTCCTGTATTTTGCCTTTGGACTTGACTGGTGCTGGTTACGGCAGCCATCTGGGGAGTGAACCAGTGGGTAGAAGATCTCTATCTCTCTCTCTCTGTGAATCTGACTTTCAAATAAATATTTTTTTTTTAAAAAGAAATTTCCCCACATCCAAGATGAGAACAAAAGTATGAAAGAAAATCTTAATTACCCTCTGAACAACAACAACAAAAAACATTAATTCATCAGATATGTATGCATTGCTCTTAAAAGAAGCATTCAATAAGCTTATGAACCACAGAAGGAAGGGGAATTTCTGACATGCACTTATTTTAAAATATTTCATAGCTATTCTTTTGATAAGCTTTTTGAGCTGAGACACTACAGGTTTAGGTGTGATTATGGAAAATGGGAAGACGAGAAGGAGGATTCAGTGACTTCAAGCATTAGGTCAAAAGGGATGAAAAAGAAAAATCAAAGAGGAGCAAAAGCAAAAACTTTGTTAGCAGTAATATTTCCTTTGTTTGGAGTCTGTAAGTGTGTTTTTTTTTTTTTTTAGACTAAAACGATGCTTTTAGAAATAAACTTAAGTTTCCTTAGGAAGATTCGTTGAGGGCAGAATTCGGAGGCTTTACTAATCTTGTAAATCAGCTGTTATTTAATGTAATGTTCAAATACTTACTGTGAACATCAATAAGCTTCTGGATGGTCTGAATTCTTTCTATTCCTAATGTTAATTGAATTAAAGATGAACAAATCATTTATCCAGAAGAATTCACCACATCAATTGGGTGTTATCTGTTTATAAAATTTATTCTCATATTTGAAAATCTTAGATTTTTCTAGATTAATTTACACCTTATATTGAGAAAACATTTACATTTGGAAATTTGAGGGAAATTTAGTAGATAATAATAAGATAGTCCTAAAAAGCATAAAAGCTTTCAGGGTATGTATTGTGTATTTTCTTTTTTTAAAGGGGAATGCATGGATTTAGAATCACTTTTCCCAAAGCAGAACAAGGGGCATCAAAAGCCCTTTAAATTCAAGTTCAGTAGTTTATTTTTATTTTTAAATTGAAATGAGGTGAGATGAGTTGATAGCTGTATTATTGAGACAGACAGCGTGGGTAAATAATTGGCCTGGGCAGGTGATCCAGCATGCAGCAAACACTAACAAAGTCACAACGCCCTTATCATCAATATTTGAACAACCAAAACCCAACTACTCCTTACACTGGACAAACAAGTAAAAAAAAAAAGGTTTACCATATCAGGTGGCCCTCCTGACCACTGACATATGTTGGTTTCATTATAAAGTGAAAAACACACCCCTGGGAGGAGGCTTAAGTAGCTCAGAAACCTATAAGGTATGTCAGAGCCTTGTTTCATGAAAGACTCAATCTAAACATGGTAAAGGATTCTCCCATCAGTGAAAGGTGCTTCCCCAAGCAAAAAAAAAAAAAAAAAAAAAAAAGATAAAAGAATCTACTTCAGTCCTTGGGCATGGAAGCAGCTGACCTGAGCCTGCTCAAACCCTGCCTGTGGAGTGTGGGGTTTTGCTCCATCAGTAAATCTTTTCTTCCCATTGGTCTTTGTGCATCAGTGACAAGAACTGAGACTCCTCAAGCTCCCCAATATTCATTGCTTCAGTATACCACACTCATCGCTACTCAACCTGCCAGGTTCCTGACTATGATTTTAAAAGAATATTTTAGTCTATAATGCATACTGTGTCCCCTCTAAAAATATAGAGGCAATCAGAGATAGTGGCAGTGACTCTTTTTTTAAAAAAAATATTTATTTATTTGAAAGCCAGGGTTAAGAAGAGAGAGACGGAGAGGCAGAGAGAGAGAGGCCTTCCATCTGCTGGTTCACTCCCCAACTGGCAACAATGGCTGGAGCTGCACAGATCTAAAACCAGGAGCCCAGACTTCTGGGTCTTCCATGTGAGTGCAGGCGCCCAAGGACTTGGGCCATCTTCTATTCATTTCCCATACCAGAGAGCTGGATTGGAAATAGAACAGCTGGAACTCAAACTGGTGCCCACATGGGATTCCGGCACTGAAGGCAGTGAATTTATCCAATAGGCCACAGCGCCAGCCCCACCTCCTCCTTTTCTTTTTTTAAAGGTTTATTAGACAGTGGGTCTTGAGAAGAACCAGCACCCCTTTGTGAGTACAAAGCTCAGATGAGACCGCTGAAAAGTCTTTATGCATGGAAAGATTACTTTTTCTCATACAGGGAAACACAGGTTAATTCATTCAAAAGTAAGCTGAAGAAAATTTTAGGGAATCAAAGTTTCACACTTTCAAATAAATCTGTCCAAGTACCCTCATCCCCCACTCTAATCAGTTCATCTTCTCAATCAATGTCCTAACATTATCATGAAGGCCTTGGTAATAGCTTGCATTTATAAAATACAGTAATTGTGCAATCTACAAAATTATGTTTTGGGCCCAGTCTTCAGATATGCCTTCGATATAGTTACTAGATGCAAAGAAATCTTTTAAGACCATAACAATTTTCTAATTCTCCACTAGAACTTTGGGTTTTAAATGGAAGTTCCTGTACTTACATCTTTTATTTGTGCAAGTGCCCCAGAATAGTTATAAACAGCTATTTAGCTACATATTCTTTGTAATTACCATTATTGCCATAGAACCAAGTGCAACAGTCATTTGAGAGTGATTCCACACCAGCAATGACAGTAATTTGAATAATTATGATGACATGGTAAGCCATTAGCAGTCTCCCATTTTTCTCAAGGAAGACCATACATTCATCAAATAATTTAAAAAGAAAGTCCCAGCATGCAGAACTGAAGACCTACTTTGTGTGGTTACTCATAGGTTAAGTATATCAGGCAAAATCCCCACAGGAAACAGAATTCTCTCTAGATGATTCAAAGAGATTTTAATAAAGGACTCTTTGTGTGTGTGTGTGTGTGTGTGTAGAGTGAAGCAAGTGAGTATCCACAGACTAACATCAGTATGAAATAATACCACTGCTAGAACCAAAAGGTCAGGGGGTGAATTTGTGAGCTAGACAGAGACCAGAGAATGCTAGAATTATGAAAAGGGGGCTTCCTGGATTATTCTTTGCTCATGGAGAGGTGTCACTAGTGCTGAATACTTCCCTGCATGGAAGATGAGGGAGAGAATATTCTGACCTCTCTCTCCTTGTTTTCTGCCATGCTTTCATTGGGTAAGCTGAACTGGAGTCCAATCAACACAGAAAGCCAAGTGATGTAGTCCTTTGGGGTTAGACTTCTAATCACAGAATAAAAGTGGGGAAGGGAAAATGGATCTTCAGAGATGTGTGGGGACAGAAGTTTCTGGCTCCTGGCTTTGGCCTGGCCTACTCTTGTCATTGTAGCCATCTGGGGAGTGAAATAGTGGCTGGAAGATCTCTCTCTCTCCCTCTCCCTCTTCTTCTCCTTCCCCTCTACCCCTCTCTTCTCTCTGCCTTTCAAATAAAAAAAGCCTAAAAAAAAAGAAAAAAATTTAAACATTTATATCTAAGTATAGAAATGATAGGAGATAGAAACTGATAGATTTGAATGGGAGAAGGGGCATACATATAAAACACATTTTTTACATTCTTGAAACAAGTAATTTTACAATTATTTTATTTACAGAATCACAATCAGATTATTTGCAAATTTGTCATTTATTTCACTTACTAGAATGTAAGGTTCATGACGATAAACATTTTGTTTTTCTTGTTTATTACTATATTCTTGGCATCAAGATAAGTATATAACATTTAGTAGATTCTCAGAAAATATTGTATGAGAGATAAGTGGAGAGATGAATGAATGGGTCAGGATATATGAATATTCTTTTGGAAATCTTAGGTATAGTTTTTAATCTGAAATACTAGATTTGCAAATAATCCTGAATACTATCCAATTTTTCTAGAATATTTTCAGTAAAAAAGATATCAAACTGTATAGGAAGGTATTCCTTTTTTTTATTTGAGAGACAGATATACTGTGACAGAGATATTCAGCAGACCAACAACCATTCCCATTCACAGGTAACTCTATAAATACCCCTAATGGCTAAGGCTGAGTCAAGGCCAGAGCTGAGAGCTGGGAGCTGGGAGTGAAATCCAGGTCTCCAATGCGTGTGCCAAGAACCCAATTATTTGAATCATCACTGCTCTCCTAGAGTCTGCATTAGCAAGAAGCTGATCAAGACCCTGAGCTGGAATTGAACCCAGGCATTCTGATATAGAACATGGATATTTTAACTGCTAGGCTAACTGCCTGCTCCCTGTTTCTTTCTTTAAATACATCAATAGTTACAGTCATGCTAAATAGAATAGTTTCTGTTTTTATTCCAAGTTTTGACTTCTATAATAACACAGATAATATCTTGACCAGAGCAACTTTTTAAATACTTGTTAAGAAACATTATACTCATCTTATTTAAGTTGAGAACCACAAGTTTCTTCAGCTTTCCCTCATATAAACTGATTTACAGATAAGTTACCCATCTCAGTGCCACCCTCTATGCATAGTACAATTTTCAATAGTTTTCTTAGAACGTTAAAACCTAATTACATGAAAGTAAATAGAGTACTCCATGTATTGTTTGACTTGTCAAGAGCAAAGTAGGATAACTCCCTCCCTTGTTTTGAGAAAGTATCTCTATTAATTAGCCTATCATTAGAAACAATTTTTCATTGTAGTCATATCCTGTTGTTGATTCAGCTTGAACCTACAGGGAACTGAAAGCATTAAGCAGTTTTTACAAAAGCTTCTCTTAAATCAAATTCACTGTGTACAGGTCTACCTCATAATTTAAAGTCAAATTTTGAGTTCAACTAATGGACCATTGCATAAGTACAACTGTATCAGCTTTGCTCACCACTTTATCTGTCACACTTGGCAGTGTAACTGGTGGACCATAACACCAGCACTACTAGATTTATGCGCACATACTCATTTTCTAGGCATAGAATGCAGACCAAATCACAAGATCATTTCAGTCACTAGAGTTGGTTCATGATAAAGTCACTCAGTATTGGCTTTGGATCTTCATTTTGAATTCAAGACTGAGGTTGATGGTAGGAATCTATTTCATCGTGATATCCTCCAGGGAAACTCAATGGACATGTCACATTTCAGTCTATCCAGTCTGTGATGGCTCAGAGTAGGTTTCACCAAAGCAAATTCACCCTATGTACCTAGCACTCATTTTTTTTCTTAAACATTTTCCTTTTGCCATTTCCTAATTAAAAATTTTACTTATTCATTTTATTTGAAAGGCAGAGAGACATACAGAAACAGATCATCCATCAGTTGGTTCACTCCCCAATATCCAAGATTAGGCCTATATGAAGCCAGGAACCAGAAACCCAATCCAAGTCTCCCATATAGGTGGGTGTTAGGGACACAAGTACCTTAGCCATCTTCTGCTGCATCCCTGGATGTGGATTAACAAGAGGCTGGAATTAGGAGCATCAGGGATTTGAACTGGGATTTTGAACCCAGGCATCTGATATGGCATGCAAGCATCCCAAGCAGTGTCTAAACCACTGTGCCAAATATCAATTCCTCTAATGTTTTAGTTATCGTTTTATACAACTTTTCCCATTCCATGATTTATGTAAAACATAATGAGTTAGACAAAATAAAGGAAAGTCTTTGTAATATCCAAGGGTATAATGGACTTAGGAAGTATAGTTGTGTTTAATGAATGCGAAAGAAAGTTTTTATGAATGCTTTCCTACCTGTGTGAATGGCTGTAAGATGTTATGTGTTTATCTGTGATGGGCATTTTGATGAGGGATTGATAAGGTGTATGGAAACCATTTTCTTTAAGTTAAATTCAACAATAGTCTCCTTTTGATAGGACCTGTTGTATCATATAACCAGTGATAAGTCACACTATTTAACCTCATGTAAGATATTTTATCTGACCTAATTGCTTCTCACTGGTCACTGTAGCAGATTCAATTATTTTTCTCAGTTCTTTCTACTCCCATGCGCTTGCCAGTGCACAAACATGAATAGAATACATTTCTTCACTCCAAGATGTTGGGTTTAGAATCTAAATATGGAATTCTGGGCCCAGGTCTTCCAAGCCACCAGATTTTTACTTAGCTTCTTGGGCTCCTATGAGCCACCATGGAGAGAACATGTCCTGAGTAGTTGCTGGTCTTAGGAGTGAACTGAGACACTTGCAGCCAACCTGAAGCCTAGGGCCATGCACAGCCTACCTGTAGCCTATGGCAGAGCCACCTCTGACAAACCACAAACCCATGAGAGAGAAAACAGCACTTTTGAACGGTTCATTATGCAGCATTATCATAGCTATATTGGAATATTAGCTACATTAGCTTTGGGGGAAAATAAACATAAAAAGAAAGAATAAGAAAAAACAAGTAATGTCAGGGAAGGAATACAAGAGAGAATTTCCCCTTTTTATTTTTGGGAGAAATGTGGTAGGCATTTGGCAGAGCAGTTCAAATACTACTTAGGATGCCTGCATCCCATGCCACAGAGTGCCTGGGTTAGAGTTCCAGCTCCACTCCTGATTCAAGTTTCCTGCACACTCTATGAAGAATCACATTATGGCTCAAGTACTTGGATCTCTGACACCCACATGGGACCCCTGGTTTGAGTTCCCAGCTCCTGGTCTGGACCTGGGACTGGCCCAGTTCTGGCTGTTGTGGGCACTTGGAGAACAAACCAACAGATGGCAAATCACTGTCTGTCTCCTTGTCTCTGTCTTTGTCTCTCAAATAAATAAAATAAATACAGCTTAAAGATAATATTGAGGGAGGAATGAAAACCATTAAAAAAACAAGAGTCCCCTACTCCTTCAATTCCTGGCCATGTCTCAAGTACTGGAGTAAGTAGATTTTTATTCATTCATATTAAAATGTTTGTCCTTAGGACATCCACAAATGGGAGTACTGAGTGAAAGGGACTAAATCAAGCAAATAGCCTCTTTTTCTTCAACCAGGATAAACTGAGAGGTGAAAGGTAGGCACAGATAGGCTGTAGTTCAGGTTGCATGAATTACCTTTTCAGTGGTATTCTGTGTGTGTCTCAATCAAGTTTAAATGTTAGAGATCCATTTACAGAGTGCATTATTTCTGCTTCTGCCATCCCAAGAATGCATCAAGGGAAAGACAATATGGACTTAAAAAAAGAAGTAAAAAATAATGTTCATTCTCTGGAGAAAAATAAGTCTGAAATGTGTTGTGAGCTGCAGCTTCCTTTAGGCATCTATTGCTCCCATCCTGCTAGGAGAAGCTAAACTGAAAAGCTGATCCACTAGTTTTAAATCTGGGATATTAGAAATTTACTCTTCAATGCTTTCATAGGTATGTAACCAATGAGAAGGAAATCCAGCTACATTTTTTAGCTTCTGCCTCCTCCAAAGAGTGACGTCTCTAAGTTAGCGTGACCTGCTGTCAGCTCAGGAAATTTCCACCCTGAGATTTTCCTAGCAGAGTCAAAATCAGTCACAGTCAGAAACAGATAAAGATTGTTTTTATGAGAGTGCCTGAAACTGCTTTTCAATTCCGTCTTAAAGAGTTACAAAGTACTTGGCTAATGATTTTCCATAGTATCATTTTTAAACTATTTTGGCATGCTCTCTGAGTGGTACATACATTTACTGTTCAAAAATTAATAAAAAGGCATTATATTTCTTGGACCCCAGTATCTTTGAGAAAGCAAAAATCCATCCCAGTGTGGAGACATCACCCAGTTTATTAGGGGTGACAGACTCGAGTCTGGGTAGACCTTGGCCTGCAGAAGCTTAGAAGTAAAAGAGGAATTTGGAACAAGCTGATCTTGGAGGGTCTTGATGCTGTAGGTTCCAGGTGGAATGAACACTGGGTAGGTTTTGGAAATGTCTCCATTTCTTTTTTCAAAGCTGAGTTAACAGCACATTCTCCAAAGATGTTCTTTCTGTACAACTCTACAGAATTGTGAGAGTAGTCTCAGGATGCATCAGTTCTCCCCTTCATTTTGTTTTCTTTCCTGAATTCTGTTAGACTGTTCAAGAAAGCCCACTGAAGAAGAAGAGACAACACTCTGGAGATGGAGCTGTAAATTAGGAGTGGATTCATCATCCAGCTGATTGTCAATTACACAGAGAGGAGATTTAAGAAACAAATTTGGGACCATCACCTTCCCATCACTGGGATAATGGGGACAAGACAGAAGAGGAGGGAGTCCACAGACAACCCAAGTTACACATCAGCAAAAGTAGTCAAATAATTCAGGAGAAGCATCTATTTAGACTATATCCAACATTTAGGATCAAATTTAGTATTTTGCAGAAATAACTTAAATAATGTAAACATATTATAAACTTAAAGACATTAAACTTCAAATAAATGGTTTCATAATGGCCAAAGGAGTTTCTGTCCATCTGAACTATTTATATTTTAATGGATTAAAATTTTCAATTATTGAAATAGGAACTGAGTAAGGCAGAGTTACAGCACTGGCTCCTTTTCCTTCCTCACCTAATTCCTCCAGCTTCACAGCCAAGATGGGTGGATTCTGACAATGTGATTCACTCTCGGAGGTTAGATTTAAGTCAAGACGAAGTTAGAATAGGGAATGAGCCACCCTCTCATCACCAGCAGCACTCAGCATAATACTCAGCAGGTAGTGGAAGCTTCCTAAGTAAGTGTTGTATAAAACACATGAACGAGAGGATGTTGGCCAGGAGGTGAGTACTGGAGTTTAAGGGGCTTAAGAAACAAACATTTCTCTGCTTTATGGTTTATAAACCATCTGAGAATTAGGACAAAAGAGTAAGACCCATGGAAGACAAAATGATTCCTGGTAAAGTGGAATATAGCATAATGTGAGGGCGAGTAGACTCCCTAATTCTGACTCTCAGAATTAGATATACTAATTAAGATAATTAATACTAATTAATTAATTTACTAATTAATACTGCTTAAGCACAAGCTTTGCTGGATGACTAGATGCCTTCTCCCATAAGAGAATGGGAGAGAAAAGGCCTAGTTAGTATGACTCTAGTTTCTTTAGATTTACATAATAAACAATCTTTTTTTCTTTTTGAAGAGGAATAAATGAGGAGAAGCAAAGAGAGTCAATTTACTGTGTTTTTTTCTACAACATTAGCAAAGCAGGGCAGCCATCCCCTCATCCAACCCCAACAGAAAGCACTCCTGCACAGTCGACTGGTGAGAGCCCGCAGTTCTCCTGTTACATAAAATAGAGTCCAATGATTACTTTCAGTTTCAGACAGCGCATGTCTTCTATAACATGACTTTGATGAATTTTAAGTATTTTGTGAGCTCATAAAAATGTTGCCTCACTTTTTGCCTCCCCAAATTAGCATCGATCAATCCTAATTAATCAAGAGGTGACTATAAATTTCCAAATTGCCCTTAAAAGTCATAGTCAAATCCTAAGCACATCGTTTTCCTTTAATGGAGGCATCACTAAATGAGGCCACTGATACAATCATACCTGAATCATAGGAAAAATCCAAATGCCTTCTGAAAATATTTTGAAGCTATCTAGGCATTTGTGAAATATGGTAGGCTTTAGGAAGTTCTTTGGTTAATTCTGTACATAAACATCACAAAAACACATCCAGGCAAATCTTCAAAACATGAAAACATGGATTTTTATTTCAGATCCAAGAAAAACAGAACCTCACAAAAATCCAACTTTAACTGATTTTAGGGTCAAAAGTCTTAGAAACTACTGAGTAGCACATGGTTTCCATCAGACATAACTGAGTCTGGTCAGCCAGAAATTCACCCTTGAATTGTCAAATGGTATAAAAGCCAATGAGAATATGATCAAAATTATTAAATTATACTCAAGGAAAAGTTTTACAGTGTTTTACTTTTTATAAAGAAATTTTTTTCTGCGATTCTGTTTGTCTAAAAATAGCTGAAACATTTCAAATAGTGACAAATGATTCAAAGTTGCAAAGAAATTTATCAAAATAAAATGAAAGGATTACAAAGTTCTGCCTCTCTGTGAAACATAGAAAATAAAAAGGAATAGTTTGAAAGAGGAGAGAAAAAGGTAAATAATCAGGTATAATATCTTATATGGAGGATTAAGTTTGCCAGAGAATTGTTTTCTTCTTGAATTGAGGCTAAGTCAGTGGAAACTTTTGATAAAAATCACACATTTGATAAAAATTCATGAGTAATTCAGTTTCTATTTTTATCTATATTTCTTATGGGAAAAATATGTAAAAAATCATTTAGGCAGTTTCCAATTCAGAAACTACTATGAACTAGTTCTGATTTCATATGGATCAACCTCAAATAGGTATTTCTGAAGCGTTCTGGCCACTTTTTTTTTGCATTTTTTTTCTATGATGTTTTCATAGGTGGAGCATAATAATGTCAACATTTATATAAGTTCTTAGCAACTTGTAGTACTGTATTATCAGATAGTGTTGTCTAATGTTCTTTTACATGATAATTTTAAGGAAAATTTATGTGGAGAGTCACATAAATATAAAAATTAATGGACTATGGCAGAAATAAAGCTTTTCCATTACTCTCCTTCGTTATCTTTTCTTTTTCTTTCAAC
Source organism: Lepus europaeus (assembly GCF_033115175.1). NCBI lineage: Eukaryota > Metazoa > Chordata > Mammalia > Lagomorpha > Leporidae > Lepus > Lepus europaeus. Next base: position 120,929,383 of record NC_084829.1, read on the forward strand.
TCTGCCCTTTGTTTTCCCAGGAATCTGATCATGAGTATTTGATCAACATCCTAATGAGTATATGAACTCAGAAGGTTACTTCTCCAATCTCATGCTTTCACCATGCTGTACTTCTAACCTGAATGTTCTCTTCTCACCTGGTGCAAACCCTAATTTTGGACTTCTTAAAAGAATATTTTTGGGAGAAAGCCATGTTATCATCTGAAACTCAACGGTTATAAACAAAACACATTGCTTCTCCACATGCTGACTTTCCACTCCAACTTTGGGCAGTAGTCGGGCACTGTGTGTGTATATCCCAGTTTCTGAAGCCAGGAACTTTGGAGTCATCCTCTATCCTCCATCTTTCCTCCCTCATATCCACTCTATCCATCTTCCTCATTACACTTAATTTATCATCAAACAAATTTTTTTTAAACCAAGTTTTTTTCGCTCTGACATATTTCTCTGATAACTATATGTTCCACAGCAGAATGCACAAAAAGACAGTTGCTTAAAAATACAAATATTAATTCCACTAGTATAGAGCTTATTCTGAATAGAAACTGAGTAACTAAAAGCTTGGTTTTATCGATGTTTAATTTAATAAAGTATGAAGGTTGATATATCTTGCCGTTGCCAAAATAAACATCTCAATTATGAGTTATCAGCAGCCTGATAAAAATAGGATATATGAAAGACTTATGGGTAAGAAATTATCAGTTAATATACACTAAATATTTGAACTCATTCTGCAGCTATTTACTTTGATATTTATTTTTAAAAAGTTCTCAGAGAACTATTTCTTGGTCAGGTTTTTGGAAAAAAATCATGTACTTTGAGGGCAGCATAGGCTGAAACTCTGACTAACAGGTTATTTGCACTCATGATTCTTTCACTCTGGTGGTCCTGTGACACAAATATGCTGCAGTTTAGTCGTTCACATTTCCTCTAACCTCACTTCCTCCTTCATTTTCCTGTGTGTTAGCCAATAGGATAACCAGGCACTATATTAGCAGCTTTAAATTCAATCTTGTCTAGAAGCAAAGGGATGAATAAAATGGGCTTTAAGACTCTTCCATTACTATAAATTTGGCTAATTTATTTTTAAAAAGTATTTGATAAGTTAGTACCGTGATTCTTTGTTGGTGTAGCCATGTGAGACTTGAGCACCAAAGTATACCATCACAATAAGAAGCTTCAGCCATGATACACACAAGATAGTTGTCAATGCAATATACATTACATTATAGTTTGTGTGCTTACAGACCTTGATTTCCTTTGAATAATATTTCTTTGTTAAATAATATAAAAATCTCACTACAATTTCACCACACTATTAAACATAACTATACTTCAATTGGTCAAAAGATACATGGGGTGGACATTTAGACCAGCGGTTAAGACTCCAGTTAAGATATTTTATACCATATTGAAGTATGTGGGTTCAATTCCCACCTATGGCTTCTGGAGACCTGAATTTGAGCACTGGGCTCTTGGCTTTGGCCTGGCAAAGTCATAAATCAGCAGCTGGGTGCACTCCCCATCTCCTTTTTGCCCCTCCCCCATCCTTCTCTCTCTGTCTCTCAAATAAGATACACAGATGAGTTTAACTCATTAAAATGCAGGTCTATCTTACTAACTGAATTTAGTAATTAGCTAACAGTGGAGTAATCAATAGTACTTTGACATTACTCTGTTTTTCACAGTCATTTTGTTAATTAAAATGCTAGTTTCAATTTGAAACACAGGAAATATAAATTGAAAAGTACTTATTGTTACAACAGAGTATAGTGAATTACAGTGACTAATCTATTATTGGTTTGCTCATTAAAGTTTCTGTGTGATGGCATACCAAGATTCTCTGAATATTTCCATCTTAGAGGTGAACGACTATTTGTAGGACCTACATGTAAAATTGCATATCAGGTAAGTGTTAGATAAAACTGAGGAGTCCAAAATTACATGTTACTGTCATCCCATTCAAGAAAAATTAAAGGAAAGCTTTCATTCAAGTCTGTAAATTATTGTCAGCTGAATATCTTCAAGGTGTCAAAACAGAATTTTAGCTCATCTTCAAAGACAAAGACATCAAGGTACATGTATCTTAGGTTTTAAACTTTTCTGTCTCTGACACTCAAAGGGAGCAAAGCCAGGCGTGAAAGGGTGCAATGCAATTGACCGGATTGTTGTCCTTCTGTTATCACTGTAATCAATGTTTATAATCATGTGTGAGGAACTGGAAAGAGAATAGAGGAAAAATCTTGAACATTCTATTGTTCATTTGGGTCTTTATAGCTACAAGTCCCAGAGGTTGCTATCAGTGGGGCTTCCAAGGGGCTTTATTCTTATTTTCCTGGAAGGCTCTTTTGTGATACACAGAATACTTCTGAACGAACCCCTCCCCCCACCCCAGGAATTGTTTCATGAATCCTGTATGATTTTAGAAAAGCCATATACTAAGGATGTACACAAAGGCTCCTATCAGATAAGGGTCTTATTTTTATGGAGAATTCCACAGCCTCCATAGACACTCCATTCCAGCGCCTAACAACTGTCATGAGGTTCTGCTATAGTCTACAAGGTCATTCTTTCTCCCTGCTCTGTGCTCTGATGAGATTGAGAACATCTGGTTTTCATTCCTAATATAATGACATTTCCTGCTCCACAGTTCCTTTTTAAATCACCCTCAACCTTCTCTTCTGTAGGGTAAATTCCAGGCTTGCTCACTCTTCTCCAGAGCCTTTGTGCCAAGCTTTAAAGTATCCTTGTCCTCCTTGAATCCGCAAAGAGCCACTTTCCTCTGGCCCAGAACTCAACTCTTGTTGGAGAGGATCAGAATTTCCCAGCTGACTCCTGCTGAGCATTCACAGTGTCCCGCCACCTTCCACATCTCTGCAGACAACTGCGCACTCAAGTCAGACCTTGCAAGAACACACTCAAGGAAAGCAACTATTTGATTTCAGGAAGAGACGTTTCTTTCCATCAACTTGCTTTTCCTCTTTGTCCCAAGGGAAGGCTGCAGAGCAGACTGGGCTTTGGGAGTCAAGTGGCAGACAGCTGTGGCTTCAGCTTCCAGCGTCACACAACTCCAGAGGGACTAGAAGGTCAAGGGAAGCATGTAGAACCGCAGGCTGTTCACGTGGCTCGGAGGAGGAGATGACCAACCCCTAATAAAACACCGTCTGCCGGACATGCCATTGGGACTGGCATGCTAATTGAAAACAGCAGGCGTGGGTCTGCCGCTCTTTGACTTTAGGATTCAGTTTAGAATAACTTTTCCTTCCACAGGAAAGGCAGTACTCAGCCAGCAAAGCTGTGCTGTTACGAAAATAAAAAACCTACACCGGCCGGCATCATTGCTCCGATATAAGGAAAAGCAACATTTCTTTCTTTTCTTTTACAGGATGTTCATGTCGTATTTAATTGCTTCTTTTCTACTGGGTCCAAATTTTAACACTGGTGTATATAAATATTTTATCATATTAGGATGGAAAGTATCTAATAATCCAATTCATTTTAATAATATCATTACCCCGTTATTTTACCTACAATTTATCTTTTTGCTAAACTAAAGTGACACAGGCACAAACATCAATGACTCTGAATTACTTTTATGAAACAGCAGTAGATTGCCTACCTCACCCTATCCATTTTTATTTTCCTATAACTACTTTGTACACACTTAGCTATTTCCTTTGTTACCTCTGCTTCTTCAAATACCATACTTAGTATTAGTTGTGGCTTTTCAGTTTTAGGCATTATATATTGACTTTCAACTACAAAAAATGAATATTTAACTATGTTAATTCATTTTTTTCTCATTCATTCTCTGTTTCCCTAGTGCCTCAATGTAGTTACACCATAGTTTTGACAAATAAATAAGAAATATTCACATATTTATATATAATGCTATTTATTAGATAAACCATCTAGGATAATATTACTTTTCACCATTTAAAAAATGTTTTGCTTTCCCTAGAGCTCCAATTTTTTCTGCTTTTCATTTAATTTTCTATGTAGCTACCATTTATTCTCAAACTTTCCCAAGTCATCTACATCTACTTTAACAGTATTCAAATACATCAAGTGTTTTACAGAAGCTTGATCTACTCTGGTCCAACTTAGCTTCGTCCCTGGCCTGATCCTCGGCTGTCTTCAGGATCTCTCTCCTTTTGCCATTATACAGTATTCCATTGCTTCTCTTTTCTGAATTCCATCTTTTTCTTTATGGATTTATTCTCTCAGTTTGGTGAAGGAAATCCTCTCAATTGCTTCCTATGAAGATGTACTGGAGTGAAAACATTTTGAGAGATCATTCACGTTTAAAAGCATCTTTATATTGTCACATTTATTAACCTGATAATTAAGTTGGATATTGTTAGAAAAAGGGCACAGATTGGTGCCTCCCCTCATAGGGCACCAAAAGTAAGAAAAAAGGCACAGGACAGAGAGGAGACAGAATATGAACTTGCAGCCAGATCAGATTTCTTCGAAGAAAATAAACTCAGAGTGCTGCCAGCATGTACACAGACCAAGCACGTAGCAGAGGGCCGAGATCCCAGGGTCACTTTATATCTTAGATGGGCTAGGGGTGGCAGTGGGAGGCAGTAAGCAGAGGTGAGCTTCTCCATACAAGTTTTTGAGTTTTTCTGCAGGCTTTCAAACCTGGAGAAGAATGCAGGGGTGGGATGGGAAACAATTCATCTCCAGAAAGAAGGCAGGGTAACAAGAACCTAAAATGGCTGGGCTTATGTCCATCAGGTATAGAAATTCTATTTCCTATTATTTTGTAAAAGCTACATTTTCTCATCATTCTCTTGTTTTTAAAAGATTTATTTTTGAAAGGTAGAGTGACAGAGAGAGAGAGAGAGAGGAAGAGAGATATCTTCTATCTCTCCCCAAATGGCTGAACATTTTTGCATAATCAAAAAACTTATAGTTGGATAGTAAGATCTTTGTGGAATCAGTTAGATTCTACTATATACACATACAATAAATCTGCTAAGTACTCTAAAGTTCTCTGAAGATTTTATAGTATTTGAGCAACATTGTTATGGTTCCTCCTTTCTTGTTTATTAAGTCTTCCTTAACTCTAGCCCCAGCCATTGCAGCCATTGCAGCCATTTGGGGAGTGAACTGTCTGTGAGTCTCTCTCTGTCTCTGCCTCTCAAAAATTAAATATTTTTTTAAAAAAGTCTTCCTTAACTCTAACAGTAGTTTCTCTGAACCCTTAAATATCAAGGAAAGGATGATGTTATTTAAATTCTATGTAATCAGGCCGGCGCCGTGGCTTAACAGGCTAATCCTCCGCCTTGTGGCACCGGCACCCCGGGTTCTAGTCCCGGTTGGGGCGCCAGATTCTATCCTGGTGCTCCTCTTCCAGGCCAGCTCTCTGCTATGGCCCAGGAAGGCAGTGGAGGATGGCCCAAGTCCTTGGGCCCTGCACCCGCATGGGAGACCAGGAGAAGCACCTGGCTCCTGGCTTCGGATCAGCGTGATGCGCCGGCCGCAGCGGCCACTGGAGGGTGAACCAACGGCAAAAAGGAAGACCTTTCTCTCTGTCTCTCTCTCTCTCACTATCCACTCTGCCTGTCAAAAATAAACAAATAAATAAATAAATAAATAAATTCTATGTAATCAATCATTGGTCTAGGGTTGATTTAATGAATTAGATATGCAAGTTCATTTTAATTTTTCAGAATATTATAACACATAGAAATAGTATCTATAGCTTACTTACATTTATGATTGTATGGCAACTAAGTTATTCTAAAGGGAGTCCTGCTCTCTGCCACCATGGATAGCTAAAAATTTGGGACAATGTATAACCAAATTTCAAAGACACATAAACTGATTTCAGTGAAAGGAAAAATCTAGGTTGGCAAATAAAATGAGAATTCAAAGTGAGATCAGGAAGTGGTAGCTAAAACCATGTAAACCTCAGGAGTTATGGATATATATTTTAGAATTAATGGATAAGAGATGGGCTATTAATGCCCAATTCACACTTTAAATTGACAGCTTTGATGTTTTTAAGCAGAAAGAAGTCTTACTTTCCTGATTAAAATCCCTTGGCATTTTATCATAACAGTCAAAATGAAGTCCACATCTCTTAGCAAAGTTTATAAGCCCTTAGTAATCTGAGATGTTCTGTACTAAAGTTCCCACCTCAGTTATTTCCACTTGGTTGCTGAAACACATGTACAGTCTTAATCAGCTGAGCACTGGGTCACAAAGAGGCTAAGAACTCTCAGTTCTTTGCTCATCAACATATTCTTCCATGCCTAGAATTCACTCTTGTCTTTTGCCTAGATAACATTAGCTCTCTCTTATCTCTTAGCTCAGGGATCCCCTAATCATCCACATCCTGCATTCTTCCACTCCAGATAAAGTAATTGGCAAATAGTAAGGAGTCAATAAAGCATTACTAAGTAACTGGCACACTTTAAGGGCAGACCTCCACCATGATATTTAGTACTTGATGTTTTGATGTTCTCTCTAGTCTGCCTCTCCTATTGTGGTATGTGGGGAGCAAGATGTATTGCTTTCATTAACTTAGGTCCCCCAGTACTCGGCAGCATGTGCATCAGAGTACAGCTCTTTTTTCAAATTTTGTTTAAAGTTTACAAATTTCATGTATTTCTGTATACAGATTTAGGAACACAGTGATGCTTCCCGCCTTCCCTTCCCTTCCACTCATGCTCTCACCCTTCCTCCTCCTTCCTCTCCTATTAACTCTCTTAATTTTTACAACTATCTACTTTCACTTTAATTTATACTCATAAAATTAACACTACACTGAGTATTGAGTTCAATCAAATACTATGAAGAAAAAGCACTGTTCCTCAACAGAAGAGACAAGGGCTGTGAACAATCATCAAAGCTCAAAATGTTAATTTAACTCCTATACATTACATTTTTAGTACCCTATTAGTAGCACAGACCAGGGAAAATGTAAGGCATTTATCTTTTTTGGGACTGGCTGATTTCACTAAGTCTAATTTCCAGTTGCATCCATTTTGTTGCAAAAGGCAGGATTTCTTTTTTAAAATGGCTCAGTAGCATATTCCATAATGTATATATACCATAATTTCTCTTTTTTATAAACTTATCTTTTAATTCCATTTTCCATGAACTTTTTAAAAAGATTTTTTGTATTTATTTGAAAGGCAGAGTTAGAGAGTGGGAGAGGCAGAGACAGAGAGAGTGAGATCTTACACCCACTGTTTCACTCCCCAAATGGCCATGATGGCTGGAGCTGGGCCAGTCTGAAGCTAAGAGCCAGGAACTCCATCTGGCTCTCTCACATGGGTGCAGGGGCCCAAGGACTTGGGGCATCTTCCACTGCTGCCCCAGGCACATTAGCAGGGAGCTAGATATTAAGTAGAGCACCTGGCTGTCTTGAACCAGTACCCATATGGTATGCCAGCACTGCAGGTGGTGGCTTAACCTTCTATGACACAGCACTGGTCCCACCATAATTTCTTTATCCATTCATCAGTTGATGGACATATGGGTTGATTCTATATCTTAGTTACTGTGTGAATTGAGCTGCAATAAACATGGGGGTACAGATACTTCTTTCTTTTGCTGATTTCATTTCCCTTGGATAAATTCCCAGGAGTGGGATTTCTGGGTCATATGGTAGACCCATTTTCAGTTTTCTGAGGTATCTCCATACTGTCTTCCCCAATGGTTCTCCTAGTTTACTTTCCCATTAACAGTGGATTAGGGTACATTTTTCCCCACATCCTCAGTGACATTTATTGTTTCTTGATTTCTGTATGAAAGCCATTCTAACTGGGGTGAAGTAAAACCTCATTGTGGTTTTGATTTGCTGATTTTGCTGATTTTGATTTTCCTGATCTCTAGTGATCTTCAGTATTTTATCATGTGTCTGTTGGCCATTTGAATTTTGAAAAATGCCTGTTAATATCCTTTACCCATTTCTTAACAGGATTGTTTGTTTTGTTGTTGAGTTTCTTGAGCTCTTCAAAGATTCTGGATATTAATCCTTTATCAGCTTCATAGTTTACAAATTTTTTCTCTCATTTTGTTGGTGCCTCTTCACTGTTGAGTGTTTCTTTTGCAGTGCAGAAGCTTCTCAGCTTGGTATAATACCATTTGTCTATTTTGGCTTTGATTGCATGTGCTTCTAGGGTCATTTCCAAAAAGTCTTTGCTTATGCCAATGGGTGGCAGAGTTTCCCCAACATTATCTTCTAGTAATTTGATGGTACAAGGTCATACATTAAGATCCTTTATTTTAAGTGGATTTTTTTGTATAAGGTGTAAGGTAGTAAGGTAGGGATTTGTTTCATACATGTAGAGATCTAATTTTCCCAGCACCATTTATTGAAAGGACTGTCTTTTTACAGGGATTGATTTTAACTTCTTTCTCAAAGATTAGTTGGTTGTAGATGTGTGGCTTGATTTCTGGAGTTTCTATTATGTTCCATTGTTCTACATATGTTTTTTGGTGCCAATACCAGGCTGTTTTGATTATAAATGCCCTATAATATGTCTTGAAATCTGATATTGTGATGCTTCAAGTTTATTTTTGTTATTTAGGATTGCTTTAGCTATTCGCAATCTTTCGTGTTTCCAAATGAATTTTTAGCATTGTTTTTTTTTCTAGATTGGAGAATAATATTGATATTTTGTTTGAGATCATTTGAATCTATAAATTGCTTTGGGTACTATGGACAATTTGATATTAATTCTTCCAGTTCATGAACATGGATGATTTCGCTATTTTGTACTTGACTTCTTCTGTTTCTTTCTTTAATGTTTTGTAATTTTCATCATAGAGAATTTTCACCTCCTTTGTTAAATATATTCCAAGATACTTAATTTTTTCTGTAGCTGTTGTGAATGGGGTTGATCTTAGAAGTTGTTTCTGTGCTATGGCATTGTCTGTGTATACAAAGGCTATTGATTTTTGTGTTAATTTTATATCCTAATGCTTTGCTAAACTTTTTTATGAGTTCTAATTGTTCCTTACTGGAGTCTTTTGGTTCCCCTACCTATAAAGTCATGTCATCCAGAAATAAGGATAATTTGATTTCATCCTTTCCAATTTGTATCCTTTTGATTTTTTTTTTCTTGCCTAATGGCTCTGACTAAAGCTTCAATATAAAGCTATATTGAACAGCAATGGTGGAAGTGGGCATGCTTGTCTGGTTCTCAATCTTAAGGGAAATGCTTCGAATTTTTCCCCCATTCAGTAAGATGTTGGCAACGAGTTTGTTAAATTGCATTAACTGTTTTGAAGAATGTTTCTTCTATGCCCAATTAAGCTTTTCAACATGAAAAGTTGTAGTATTTTATCAAATTCTTTCTCTGCATCTTTTGAGATAATCATATGGGTTTTTTTTTCCAGTTTGTTAATGTGATGGATCACATTTATTGATTTGTGAATGTTGAGCCATCCTTGCAAGCCAGGGGTAAATCCCACTTGGTCCAGTTGAGTGATCTTTCAGATGTGTTGTTGAATTCAATTAGCTAGTAATTTTTTAAGTATTTTTGCATCTATGTTCGTTAGGGATATTAGCCTATAGTTCTCCTTCTCTGGTGTATATTTTTATGGTTTAGGAATTAAGGTAATGCTGGTCTCATAGAAAGAAGTTTAGAAAGATCCTTCCTTTTCAATGGTTTTGAATAGCTTGATAAAAAGGAATTAATTCTTCTTTCAATGTCTGGTAGTATTCAGCAGAATGCTGTCCTGTCCAGGCTTTTCTTTGTTGGGAAGATCTTCATTACTGATTCGATCTCCATCTTGATTATTGGTCTATTTAGGTTTCCGATGTCTTAATGCCTCAATTTTGGTAGGTTGCATGTTTCTAAAAATCTAAAAAAATTCTTGGGATAGAAGTATCACTATGTCCGTAAATCTGTATATATGAAATACATGAAAATTGTATAGCAAATAAAATTTTAATAAAAGAATTTTATGAAACTCAAATTGAAATTATCATTATAAAGTATGTACAAACTTAACTGATGGAAAATACAAAGGAGTTTACCAATGAGAAGTATCATTAACTTTTTATTTCAAAAGTTATTTATTTATTTTAGATAAGAGAAAATATAAGAAGTCACCATAGTGATCCTTTGGCAACACAAGGAGAACCAGACCCTGTAAATCTAGCTGTTGGCCTCATACTAGGTCACCCTAAATTTCCTGATCAGTGGAAATCAATATTATGACTTGTTGGTCAGAAATGCCATAATAATTATGGAGGTTTGGAATATTGTCAGGGAGGGTGGGGGAGACTCGTGGCTAAGAAATGTGATATTGGAGAAAAAAAGGGAGATGATTTATTCCACATTCAGCAGTTTAATGCCTTGGCTTCATTTGATATAGTCTTGATTTAATTTAACAGTTATTAATTAGCACATTTTATCATTAAACATAAATGATTTTTTAAGTAAAATCATTCACATCAGGCTGCTGCTGTTCATTTGTATTTCCCAGGATAGTATCTCATGAGGGACTTGGGCTCTTTGTCTCAGAACGGTTGAAATTACTGGAGATGCTGTATTATCCAAGAAAATACTTTCATGGCTTTATTTCTGATGACAAACACAAAAGAACTGTGGTAGGAAATCTCCTGAGGTTGTCTCAAGGCAGCCCATTTTGACTGATGCTTGTTTATGCAAACAGGTGAAATATGTTATCACACAGTGGAGGCGACTTAATTAAAGGTTGTATAAAAGGTCAAAACTCAAGTTATTTGCCAAGAAGCAAATTTCTCCAAGGAAACTAATCATAGCTACAGTATTAAATTGACCATGTGCCAAGTATGTTTATAGTAAAGGGGTCAGCAAGCTCAGACAGAAACTGGTCCACTACCTGCTGTTTTGCTTTTAATTGTGGTAAAAATCATGTCATTTTATTAATAAATTTAAAAGTGTGGTGTTGTTAACTATATGTGGAAGGTTGTACAGCAGATCTCTAGACGTTTTTCATCTTGCATGAATAAACTCTCTACCCATTGCATAGCATCCTCCCTTTTTCCTCCTCCCTCCATCTCTTGACAACCACCTTTTTACTAACTGCTTCAATGAAACTGACCACTCTATACCTTATATAAGTGCAGTCATGCAGTATTTTGTCTTCTATGGCAGATATTTCACTTAGCATAATAAAGATTCATTCGTATTGTAACATACAACAGTATCTTCTTTATTTGTAGGCTGACTAATATCCCTTTGAACATATGTACCAGATTTTCTTTTTTACTTAACCATTGATGAAAATTTATTTTTTTAATAATGCTGCAAGGAACATGGGAATGAAAATTTCTATTCAAGATAGTCTTTTTAGTTTTTTGCAAACACATCCCAATGTGAGATTGTTAGATCATATATTAATTTTCTCTTTTTATTTTTTGAGGAAACTGTACTGTTTCCTCAGTATATTCTGTAGCAGCAGCACCATTTTATATTCCCACCAACAACATACAAAGGTTTCAGTTTTTCCACATCCTCTTCAACAACTAATTTTTTTCAAGTTTTGCTTTTCCCTTTATTTGTATAATGGCTATGCTAATAGGTGGTATCTTATAATTTTGATTTGCATTTCCCTGAAGATTAAGGCAGCACCTTTTATTGAACATCTTTTCATATACCTATTGGCCACTGGTATGGCTTCTTTGGAGAAATTTATATTTATAATTATATAAAATTATAATGTATAACATATATAAATGTATTTTTATAAATGCATAGTTACACATGTATATTGACAATTATGAATGTTATTGACAAATTACAAATATATATTGACAATTTTTTAAATGGGATGTTTGTTTTGTCACTGTATTGAGTTGTAGGACTTCTTTTGTACTTTAGATATAGTTTATAAATATTTTCTCCCATTTGATTGGTTGCACTTTCAATCTTTTGATTGTTTTCTTTGTGGTGCAGATGCTTTTTAGTTTGTACTCACACTTCTCAATTTTACTTTTGTTGCCCATAGTTTTTGTGTTATATTCAGGAACTCATTGTCAAAATAAATGTTATAAAGCTTTCCTCCTATGTTTTTTTCTAGAAGTTTTATAGTGTCAGCTTTATTTTTTATATTTATAGTGTCAGCTGTATATTTTAAATTCATTTTGAGTTGGTTTTGTTTGAGTTGGTATAAAGCAAGGGCCCAATTTCATTCTTTTGCATGTGGCTATCCAGTTAATGGAAGATGCTAGCCTTTCCCCATTGTGTAGACATGGCATTCTTATGAAGGACCACTTGCCTATATATGTATGAGTTCATTTCTGCACTGTCTATTCTGATCCATTGGTTGTCTTTATGCCAGTACTAATTTTGATTACTGTAGCTCTGTAGCTTGTTGTGAAGAAAGGAAGTGTGAGGCCTCCAGTCATATTCTTCCTTTTCATTGCTCTTTTGGATTTTTGGTGTCCCTACTATTTCTATATAAATTTTAGGATTCTTTTTTTCTATTTCTGTAAAAAAATCATTTGTAGTTCAAAATAGGTTACACTGAATTTATAGATTACTATGGGTAGTATGGGAATTTTGAGAATATTATGTTTTCTAATCTATTAACACAGATGTTTTTTCCATTTCTTTCTTTCTTTCACTTCAGCAATGTTTTATACTTTTTGAGTATTCAAGTCTTTTACTTCCTGAGTTAAGTTCATTCCTGTCTATTCTAATGGGAGTGGAATTATTTTCTTAATTTCCTTTTCTGACTGTTTGCTGTTAGGGCATAGAAAGGCAACCGATTTTTGTATGTTAATTTTGTATCCTGCAACTAGCTGTACACATTTCTTAATTTTAATAAATTTGTGTGTGTGTTGTTGTAAGTGTATGTAATCATTAAGGTTTTTGTGTAGAAGATCATGTCATATGAGAACAGGTATAATCTCATTTCTTCCTCTCTGATTTAGATGTCTTTATTTCTTTTTCTTACTTAATTGTTTAGGTAGGACTTCTGGAACTCTATTTTAGGGAAGTCATGAAAGTGCACATCCATGCCTTGTTCATCATCTTAGAAAAGATTTCAGTTTTTCATTGTTAACTATAATGCTGTCTGTGTGGGTTTTTCACATATGGACTTTTTTATGGTGAGATCAATTATTCTAAGTTTTTGAGTGATTTTAACATGAAAAAGTGTTAAATTTTGTCAAATACTTTTTCTTCAACTGTGAAGATGATCGGGTGGTATTTTTTTTTTTCCTTCCTTCAGTTACTATATCACATTGATTGGTCTTCAAATGTTGAAATAGCCTGACACTACTTGGTAATTGTATATGATCTTTTCAATGCAGAATTGAATTTGGATTGTTCGTGCTCCATTGAAAATTTTTGTATCTATGATCATCTGTGATATTAGCCTATAGTTTTCTTTTCTTGTAGTGCCTTTATCTGGCTTTGGTATCAAGGTAATTTTGTTTTCAAAAAATAGTTTTAAAGTAATCTTCCTTTTTACTTTTTTGGATTGCTTTAATTATTCTTCAAATATTTAGTATAATTCTCCAATGAAACCATTTGGTCCTAGAGTTTTCTCGATTGCGAGATTTTTGATTACTACTCAGTCTCCTTACTATTTATAGGTCTGTTCAGGTCTTCTATTTCTTCTTTAATCAGCTTTGATAGGTTGAATGTGTTTGAGAATTTTTCCATTTCTTCTAGGTTATGCAATATGTTGGTATAAAATCATTTATAGTAGTCTCATAATACATTTTATTTCTATGGTATCAGTTATAATATATCTTCTTTCAGTTTTTTATTTTACTCATTTGAGTTTCCTCTGTTTTCCTTGTCAGTCTAATGATTTATCAATTTTATTGATGTTTTAAAAACATAACTCTTAGTTTCATTCATTTCTTATCTCTATCTTTAATAATTTTTAATCTTTTAGGACTTATTTATTTATACTTATATATAAATAAATATATTTACTTATATATTATTTATATAGTCATTTATTCATTTTGTAAGACAGAGTCACAGAGAGTAGGAAAGACAAAGATAGAGTTCTTCCTTAGGATGGTTTACTTCTCAAATGCAAACAAAAGCTTGGACTGGGCCGGGCTGAAGCCCAGAGTTAGCAACTCTATTCCAAGTCTGCTATGAAAGTGGCAGAGATTCATTATCTGCTGCTTCCCAGGTTCATTATGAGGAGATAGGATGGAAACGGAGTAGTCTGGTATTGAACAGGCACCTGATATGGGACGCATGTCCCAAGTGGTGTCTTGATTTGCTCTCCATAATGCCCACCTCTCTAATCTAATTTTTATTATTTCTTTTTCTCTACTGACTTTGGACTTCATGTGTTCTTCTTTGTCTAGTTCCTTGAGGCATAAACTTAGATTGCTTATTTTAGATCTTTCTTTTTTTAATAGACATTTCGTACAATAAACAAATAAATGTGTCACTACATCCTGTAGACTTGCTGTACTGTATTTTCATTTTTACTTTACATTTTTTTCTAATTATCCTTTTGATTTCTTTGACTCCTTGATTATTTATGAGTAGACTGTTTAATTTACACATATTTATACATTTTCCAAAATCATTCCTGTTATTGTTTTCTTCCATTGTGATTAAAAAATATACTTGGTATTATTTCAATTTTCTTAATTTATTAAGACTCTTCTGTGAATTAACATGTATTTTATCCTGGAAAATGTCATATGCATGCTTGAGAAGAATGTGTATTTCTACTCCTGTGAGTAGAAAATCTCTATATGCCTATGAGGTCTACTTGGCCTATAGTACTGTTCAAATCCTCTGTTATTCATTTTTTTCTTGATGTTCTATCTACTTTCAATAGTTATTAACTCTTCTCCTATTATCATCTATTTCTTCTTCATTTCTAATATTAGGTACATATATTTATTATTGTTACATCTTTTTGGTTAATTTATCTCTGTAGCTTTATATAATGTCTTTCTTTGGCTCTTTTGACAGTTTTTGACTAAAAGTAAATTTTGTCTGATAGAAGTAGTACCACCCTTCTCTTTTTGTTATTGTTTGCATGAATATCTTTTTTCTATTCCTCTCCTTGCAGCCAATTTGTGTACTTTAAAGTAAGTTTCTTGTAGACAGAATATAATTGGATATTATTTTTTATGCATCCACACTATCTTTGATCTCGAAGAACAAACCATTTACATTTAACTAATTACTGATTGAGAAGGACTTAACTGTTGTCATTTTGCTAATTATTTTCTCTTTTTTGTTTTTCTTTCTGCTCTTAGTATTTAACTGATTTTTGTAGTGATATGCCTCGCTTACTTTTTCTTTCCTTTGATTTATCTTCTACAGATAGTTTCTTTGTACTAACTATGAATCTTACACAAAGCATCTTATATTTATGACAATATATTTTAGGCTGATGACAATTGCAAGCACATAGAAAAACTCCATACTTCTTTTCTTCCCCACACACTTTATGTAAATGATGAACCAAATTATATCTTTTTGGTTTGCATATTTGCTAATATATTTTAGAGTTATTCTTATTTTTATCTTTTAACATCTGACAGTGATTTATGAGTATTCTGTATCTATCCATATAGTTTTCTTTATCAGCAGGTCTTATACTTCTGTGTGTTTTGCATTGTTGTTTAGTGTTCTTTCATTTCAGTTTGAACTCCTTTTAGTGTTTCTTTACTTCTCCTCCATTTTTGAAGAAATTTGTCATATATTACATTCCTGCTAAGCAGGCTTTTATTTTCTTTCAGCTTTTTCAGTTTATTACCCTACTTTTTTTGGTTTACAGTGTTTCAGCAGATAAATTTGTTGATAGTTTTATGGAGGCTGTCTTATATGGGACAAATTACTTTTCTTGCTGCTTTTGAGACTATCTCTGTTTTTTATTTTTTACATTATTGTTATAAGTGGCTCAGTATTTTCTTGTTGATGTTAATTTCATTTGGGACTCACTGGGCTGTTTGAATCTGAATGCCCAATTCCTTCCTGAAATTGAATGATTTTTGTCATAACCCCTTCTAATAAACTTTGTCTCTCTTCTCTTTCATTGACTCCCATAATGTGTGTTTTAGTTCACCAATGGTAACCTTCAGATTCATTAGGATTTCTTTTCTCTTCTTTCTTTTATTTTCCTGTTTGGATAATTTCAAATGACCTGTCTTCAGTTTCACTAATTCTTCTGCTTGATCAAACCTCCTTTTGAATCCATTTAGTGAGTTTTTCAATTCAGTTATTATATACTTTAGATCCAAAATATTTGGTTCTTTTAGATATTTTATATCTCCTTAATGACATTTTAACTTTGTTCATGCATCATTTTCTTTGATCTCATTGAGCATTTTTTGACAGCTATTTTGAATTCCTTGTCAGGTAAGTAAGAATTATATCTCTGTTTCTTTATGGTTTGTTTTTAGAGATTTATTTTGTTTTTTGGCTTGGCCAAGTTTCTCATTTCTTCCTGTCTGGGATTACTTTGTGTTCAGATCCATGCATTTGGAATAGTCATACTTTCCAGTCTTTATGGACTGCTTCATAGAGGGAAGATTTCTGATCAGTCTAGCTAGGGCATCTGGGCACCTCTCAAACCTTTTCTGTGACTGTATCTCTTCTGAATCCATGCATATTCCCAACAAGAGGGTTTTGTCCATTCTTTTCCCAGAAGCTCATAATTTCTTGCTCCCTCTGGCATCAGTCATCCTGCAGATTCTCTAGAGCTGCTTTAAACAGATATTTTCTGGTTTCCAGTGACCCCCACCTCAGGCAACTAGACCTTACTAGGTCCTATCGATGCTCCAAAATGGAAGCGACAGAACCAGCCCCTGAGGTATCCTCCTTTCAAGCTGGAATGCTAGAGGTAAGAGGTACTCTCTTCTCCCACTGTTCTCAGCTGTACTGCAGGTCCTCTGTACCACTAGCAAACTGCCCAACTCATTTTTGTTCTCAGCAGTCATCTAGAGTGTGCCAAATTCCATCAGTGGTCTGAGACAGATGAGACAAAAAACAGTCTCTCTGGTGGCAACTCCTCAGCAATGAAGTCAGAACATTAGATGCATACTCTCCTGCATGTCCCTACTGTTACCACATGCCTTCCCCAAGAGAGAAGCTACTCACTGACATCGTTCTCTGTCTACTGTACTCCTCTCTCTTTGAAGTGGAAGCACACTATTCAGGTCTTTATTGTTCTCAGTGTTTCCCAGGCATACAGAGAATTGCAGTTACATCAAAGCTCCAAGTCAGGTGATACAAAACTCAGTAACAAAGTAGCTTCCTAAACCGGAACATTGGATACATGCTCTACTCTCCCCTTTTCCATTGCAAACCTAAAATCTCTGGCCGATGTTGGCCTCTGTCTGCATACCAAGGTCTCTGGAGGAACAAGGTCGTGAGCCTTTTTTTGTTGTTGTCAGTTGCCTCGAGGCACCTAGAATATGCCAGATCACCTCAATGTGCTAAATCAGGCAGAACAGAAACCAATCCCTCAGGCAGCTCCCTGAAACTGGAATGTCAGATGTGTGCTTTAACTCATTGCCTTAGCAGTGAAAAGCTGAGAATTGGGGTTTTTAATCCCACTGACTCCTGATGAGCCAAGGGAAGGGGCAATGGTGAGTAGGTGCCTGCAGTTTAACCGACAACTTTATTCTCAGTAGTCCCCAATTTCGTACCCCTTTTTTTGTGAATATAGAATCAGGCAAGACAAACAAGCACCTCAGACTCTCCCTTGCAGAAGGCTAAATGTTAAGACTTATGTTCCTGTCTTCAGTTTCCCTCTTTAGGGAAAAGACTGGAATTTCCTCCCAATTGCAACATGCTGTGTCAGGGGAAGGGCCCTGGCAAATGGTGTGACAACTTGTCCTACCGGCTTTGATGCAGCTGATTTTATGCTTACATTGGGTGCGTGAACCTGTTAACTAATTTCTGTATTTCTCATAAGAAAATTTATCTTTGTATTGCTATTGAATCAGTTTCTCTACTGCAGAAGGAGGAGTTAGGACCTTTTGTTCTGCCATCTTGCTGTTGTCTCCACTGAAAATAAGATTAGTTTTGTAACTAAGAATAAATTTCCTTAAAATGTCACTTATTAGAGCATATAGATAATTTACAAATGAGTGTTTTCCATAGAGACAGCTCCCATATGAATACATTTTTTCCTTTCTCTTCTCTAGCTTACACTATGGTTGAATTTGAGGTTTGAATTGCAAAAGGAGTTCTGAATAAAGGGCCTTGCTAGAAAATTTTACATCAGATCCTACTGATATTTTTAGAGCATTCAAAGTAAATGTTCTGTGAAGTAAATTTCTAAAGTGTCATGTACTTTCTTTCTTTCAGCATTCAGCCTTAAAGCTAGAAAACCATATATCACACTAATAGTCTTTCAGAATGAGTGTTGAAATTTTTTGTCATTAGTCCAAATACCTTAATTTCCCTACCCTCTTCCTCAAATGTCTTTTGCATGGAGTCATGGGTCCAAACTGCAAAATTTTTATTACCCATCCACTCTCCATTGACTAATGGTTCACTTTCCTATTTAGTAAATCAATTCTACTCTACTACACAGTACAAAATTTCCTGGGGCATTGCTAGCATAATTGAGAATAGGTTGATGTTCTCAGCTTCTCTCTGAGTGTTTGAATGAAGATGGTTAAGATAGAGAACCTCCAAAACCCTTCCATGATGAACACAAGATCATAACATAGTTTGTAAGAGTAACAAAGTGCCAAGTATAGGCAAACTGTGGTTGAAGGAAAAAGCATTCTGCTGCCTCCATGAAAAAAAATGAGTACATGTGGGCCACACATTCTAGTGCCTGAAAAAGAGATACAGCTGTATACATGTGCATACACATACATATATACTATATAATGTCAATTATTCATAAATGCTCTATGCATTCTCAATTTTTCCCCTCTGGAATAGAATTCCTTGCTGTCCTAGACAATAGAAATCTCTGGAATAGATTTCCTTACTATCCTATGTTTCCATTGTCTTGGGACCCTCATTTTCCTTACCTACATTTTCTGAAATAACTTTTTTTTCACTAGGCAATGTGGGAAGGGCAGAAAAAATATAGAATGGGAATAAAATATTGTCATAAAAAGGTGAACAAAAACTAATAGCTAATTTAAAATACTACTACTCAAATAACTTTCTTTAGATAAACTTTTATTATAATTATTTTTTATTTATTTGAAAGACACAGTTACAGAGAAAGGTAGAGACAGAGAGAGAGCGGTCTTCCATCCACTGGTTCACTCCCCAAAAGGCCAAAACGGCTGGAGCTGAGCCGATCTGAAGCCAGGAGCCAGGAGCTTCTTCCAAGTCTCCCACATGGGTGCAGAGGTCCAAGCACTTGGGCCATCTTCTACTGCTTTCCAAAGCACATGAGCAAGTAGCTTGATTGGAAGTTCAGCAGCTGGGACTAGAACTGGTGCCCTATAGGATGCTGGAACTGCAGGCTACAGCTTTAATCCACTGTATCACAGCACCTGCCCCTTTAGATAAACTTTTTTTTTTTATTTAATGAATATAAATTTCCAAAGTACAGCTTATGGGTTACAATGGCTTCCCCCCTCCCATAACTTCCCTCCCACCCGCAACCCTCCCCTTTCCCGCTCCCTCTCCCCTTCCATTCACATCAAGATTCATTTTCAATTCTCTTTATATACAGAAGATCAGTTTAGTATATATTAGGTAAAGATTTCAACAGTTTGCCCTATATAGCAACACAAAGTGAAAAGAATACTGTTGGAGTACTAGTTAAAGCATTAAATAACAGTGTACAGCACATTAAAGACAGAGATCCTACATAATATTTTTTAGATAAACTTTTAATCAAATCTAGGCTACAATGCTATTGGTGGATATTTGGAGCTCTTTCACCTTAATGCTACTGATGGAATTTTATTCCAATACTAACTTTAGGACTAGTTTCAGCAAACAAATAATCTTCAAGTAAAATATCTTGAGCACTTAATCAGTTCCACACACTGCTATGAGAACTGAGCACATATACCTGCATTTTCTCATTACAATGCCCATATCAGAGAGGAAGACGTTAAGTAACTTGCCACAAGTCATTCAGCCAGCAAATGACAGAGTTGGAATAGTGAACAGAGTGAAGTTCCATGCTAACAAGCACGTATTTTTACCCCACTTTCATTCTTGGTGTTCAGTAAATAATATAAAAACAGTTTGTTCTCTGGCTTTAAACAATGAAGGCATGTGGGAAGATAGAGTAAATTATATAGCATCATCCTGGCTGGTTTTATGGTAAAGTAAATCATATCCTCATGAGAGAGAAATGTCACTTCTTCAAATTGAGGGGACTTCAAAAAGTTCATGGAAAATGGAATTAAAATGTAAGTTTATTGAAAAAATTGAAATTCATATCCATTAATAGTTTTTTCATGATATGCATTTTCATGAACTTTCTGAAGACCTCTTGTGTGTGTATGTGTGTGTGCATCTCCTATTAAAAGTCACTTTTTTTTTTTTGACCAACATTCCCCTCCAAAGACTGAGTTGAGTGCATTACACCTTCTCAGAATTCTATCCAGGAAAGTTTATATGCTTTTCTTTTTCAAATGGCAAAAAGCCCAGACTTTTTTTGTTACCGTTCCAGGGTAAACATTTGTCTCTCCAGTCACCCAGATTCATGATTCATTTGTTAGGGGCTTAGTGGGCACATTTTGGCCAGCAGCCTGCCATGTGCCCGCACCTAGAGTGAGTTCCGTGTAGAGGAAATGTCTCTGTTTTTGACCATACAAGAGCATGTGCGTGGGTTTTCTCACCAGACACAGTTTAGCAATGAGATAGGTATGCAGCACAGCAAAGGCCTAAGGAGGCACCTCGCACATGAATAACACTGGAGACACACTCCGTAGTGAGCATTGCTGTTCATGAACTGCAGGCACTGAGCAGGAGCATAGGAGCTGCCTTGTTCTGTCATAGCTTGCTACTTGATAATCACGTGGCTACTTGAAGTTCCGGTTGGTGTTGGGAACACATGTGAATCAAATGGAAGACTGCCACACCACATAGCGACTGTTTCCCTTGCTTCATAATGACTCCTAATCATCTTTTGAGCTATAACAGCCTCATTATCACATCATTTAAAAATAAGCTGAACTGTCCGTAAGCAGTGAACTTAAAAACTTGTATAAAGTACTTCCACTGCTTCACTCACACCCCATGTTGTAAGAACCCAAACTCAGCCGGCGCAGCAGCTCAGTAGGCTAATCCTCCGCCTTGCGGCGCGGGCACACCGGGTTCTAGTCCCGGTCGGGGCACCGGATTCTGTCCCGGTTGCCCCTCTTCCAGGACAGCTCTCTGCTATGGCCCAAGTGCTTGGGTCCTGCACCCCATGGGAGACCAGGAGAAGCACCTGGCTCCTGCCATCGGAACAGCGCGGTGCGCCAGCCAGAGCGCACCAGCTGCGGCGGCCATTGGAGAGTGAACTAATGGCAAAGGAAGACCTTTCTCTCTGCCTCTCTCTCACTGTCCACTCTGCCTGTCAAAAAAAAAAAAAAAAAAAAAAAAAGAACCCAAACTCTTGCCTCCGGGGGAGCCACTGTGTAGATTAAAACTCTACCAAACAAAGAGAACAAGTGAGAAAGTAAATGCAAAGTGAAGAGGCTGTACATCA
Organism: Lepus europaeus; assembly: GCF_033115175.1. Classification (NCBI taxonomy): domain Eukaryota; kingdom Metazoa; phylum Chordata; class Mammalia; order Lagomorpha; family Leporidae; genus Lepus; species Lepus europaeus. The sequence goes on from NC_084829.1 coordinate 120,950,968, forward strand.
AAGTAATAGTTAATGCCAGATCTTTTCTTTTACTTTCACATTTCCTATTGTATTCCTTTTTCATTGAATAATTTTTGAGTGCCTTCTTTGTGCAAGGCACTGTAGTAGGCCAAGAGGAGAGAGAGAGAATTTTGAGGCACTATGTACTTTGAGAGGTAGGTTTGGGCAGGGTAGCGTGCCAATAACCCTAATTTAAAACAGGAAATGTGTTTAGCACACCAAATAACTGAGTAACAGGAAATATTCGGGTGATAGAGAAATAAATAAAGAAGTGAAAACTCCCCACACATACTGCCTCTGCCCAATTTTATCCATAGCCTGCCCTGCAGCCAGGAAAAGAGCAGCAAATGTGTGCTTTCTGCCTCCTTCCTCCCTGAACTCAGTACTCGCCTCAAAAATAATAATCATAAACACAGTTTAACTTAATTACCTTCAGTGGGTTCCAGGTGGGGAGAGGCTGTATAATTTGAAATATTTTCTATGGGATATTGTGTTAAAGAGCTAACCCATTTATAAGCAGATTTTGAGGGCTAGGTGCACCTACAAGGACCCATGTTCATCCCCTTCATAGGACTTGTCATATAACTATATTTATAGCCATGGGAGTATATAGAATTTAACCAGCTATGTAAAGGCGTAGATATGTAGTAGAATTTCTTTCTTCAGAAGTGCAAGATCTAATTGTGGCCAGTATCTTTGTACCTGTTTGAGACTGAAATGCTTTTTTATAGATTTCTGTTTGGAGATCTCTTTATATTCAGCATCTATTAGTAGTATATTAATTATACATTTAAAGTATTTTTTTCCTTGAGGCTGAATTTGTGGTACAGTTCTTCTCTAAAATAAAAAAAAAAAATGTTAAAATTCATCCAACCTTTAATTGGTTGAGATTTTTGAAGCAATAAAAAAAGGATTTTTTTGTTCAAGTCTTTACTGGGATCATTCCAACTAGCACACATACTTACATCTTGGTGAGTAGCTATAAATGATTTTCTGAGCAATCAGCTTAATTTTGCGAGGGAAAGCTCATGAAATCCAAGGTTGTTATGCTGTGCTTATGATACAGGTAAATTCTTGTTATATCCGTTTTCTCCTCCAAAAATGTTCAGACCCAAACACTTTATCAGATTTAATAACTTTTTAGGGATTATATTTAGAGACATTTTGGTAAAAGTCATAAGACATCATCCTTTGTTTTTATGGGACCTGAATCTGAAGAGATGAATCAGAGTGGCTGTTAAATCTGAGTTAATATTGTTGAGATTCCATTGGCAGCACAAATGCTGATTTGGAATATGTGTTGTGACTTTAGTACACTTTAGTCATGAAGATTGAGTATAAAATATTATAACATTTCATAAAACGTTACAGAGTTCATTTTGGGTCACTATTGTGGCTCCTGTTTTTTTTTTTTTTTTTTTTTTTTTTTTCCTATCTTCATGCTTAACAGTGGAGTAAATGTCTGGTATGATTGACACTCTGAAAAAAAAGAATTAACTGATAGATTTTTCAGTGTTTTTAAAGAAAAAAAATCAAATCACAGGAGAATTGAGATATTCCAGAAAGACTTAGCATAGTATAACATTATGGTGGAAATATCCCCTCATGTTGACAGCCACACTAAAGTGTTCTTTAAGAGTAATCGTACTCAGAGGGCTGAATCTTACTTCGCGACCTCATAACCCAGAACTTGTGGTTGTATGCAAAATATGTAAATAATCTTGGCCTTGTCCTGCACATACACAATGTGAGAGAAACAAATAATATTATATACTAAGGGTCCTCAAAAAATTTGTGGAACATTAGTATTAACAAAAAATAAGCTCATATTTTAATTTCATTTTCCAAGAATTTTTTTTGAAGTTCCCTCATTGAGTTGTTATGAGGATTAAATGAGATCCTAAAAAGAACCAGAAAAAATGCTTGGGACATATCAGCTTTGCAATAGATATTAAGTATATAGCAATACGTCAGCAAATGAAACACCGAGCAATAAGAAGCAAGATCATCCCAGTCTTGGGAAGCCCGCGACTGAGTCCCACAGAATTTGTGAACAAGCATGTCCTGTTCATTAACTGGTGTGTGTGAGGTGTAGGGAGGGTGCACTTATGATATTTGAGAGAGAAGTTCAGTTTTATTTTCTTTCACTCAACAGACGTCAGAGTCTTAGGCTCCCAGCCTCTTACTTATTAATACCTATTTGAAGAATCAAGTGTACTCTGCCTAAGAATTTACGGTTGGTACTATAAGGTAGATTCTGCACATGGGTTAAGTTGTAAATGCTTTACCTTCCTTGGACCTAGATATGGCTTAACATTAATAATAATAATAATAATAATAATAATTTAGCTGCTTCTGTTCCTGAAGAAGTTACCAACTGAGGGATCAAATTGTTGGAAATTTCAAGAAAGAATCCTGGGAGTCATTTGAGGGAATAGTCTATAAATTATCCCTGCAGACATCTGTACAGCTTTTTGCACACAAGGCCTGCCATACCTATAGTTTCTTTCTTCATGGTCCATTACAGATAGAGGTGGGATTGTATTGTTTAATTACAATGGTTTTTATGACTTTATTCTTTAGCTGTGAAATATAATCTCTTTGGAAGAAACAATTTAGCAAACCACACTAGAGTCCTGCTGATATCTAAATATCCATAAACAGTTAAAATTTAGTAAAATGATTTCTCCATGGAAGAATTAACCAAAGAAAAATATTATATGAAAGAGATATACGTGAAGAAATTCACATAGCAGTGTTATTTGTAGTGATGTTGGAAATAACCTAATTGCTCCACCAGAGGGAAGTGTCTGGATAAATATCAAAGTAAATCAACAAAATGTTATATAATTGCTAAAGTAATAATTATGAACATTATGTATTAACACAGCAATGTCATGGGATAATGTTAATTAAATAAATAAAACAGAACCAAGAGTATATTACCTTATCATTACAATTTCAGAAAATATGTAAGCATGGATAAGTACTAGAAATAAAAGTTGAAAACTGTGTAAAATGTCAGTGGAAATGGTTAGTGTTCTTCCTTTCTTTCCCTATTTTATCTATTTTCATAATTATGCTTGTATGAAAGAAATTCTAATATACAATGCATCATTTAATTTCACAAATGTGCAATAGTATAAAAAGTATGTTCAGAAATAATTCTGCATATTAAGGTCTAATTTAGACTTTAAAATAATTCTATGAATAGTCCTATTTATTTAGGCTATTACATCTAAAATAAGAATATATCTAAAGAGTTAAAACTAGAAGACATGGGTTACTGCCTCAACTTAGTCACTAGTTGATAATTTAATCAGAGACAGTTTCTTCCTCTGAAATTGAATTTTCTCAATTGCAAAATCCAAGAGTTGGATAATGAGTTTTTTTTAATATATGTTCCTTGGCGAAAGTTCTGTGATACTGAACTTAAGACTCTTTATTCAAACCTTTTGCTATCCTGCCCTTTGCTGCATGTTAATATTTATTATATTTACTTAGAACATCTGCTGAAAATGAGACTTACTTAAATTTTAAATGACCTCACATCTTATCCACTATCAAAATTTTTTTCTCAGCAGTCAGTTGTTTTCTTTGCAGTCAGTTAAGGTAAAAATTATATATAGATAACTACTCTAACTAAAAATGAAAAACACAGTCTATTTTCTTAAAACATTCTTTTCTTTTTAAAATTCTTAACATCAAAAAGATTTTGTGCTCAATATTAACTTTGCAGTTTAATTAGGAGATCATAGAATTATAAAGTAAAATTTTCCATAAAACATAATTGGATCAACTATAATAGTCTTATTAATTGTAACTGCCAACTACAGTTTAAAATTGGTAAATAAGAATTGAGAGTGATCTAATCAACTTGTGTATGAATATACAACAAACGAATGAGAGAATTTAAAAATAAGCCCTAGCATGAAACTTCAAAGAATCTCTAAAACAAAACATATTCTAATTTCTACCATCTTAGAACTAACTAGCATAGTTACAAATGAGCTATAAAGTCAGGGCTATTGAGAGGCAGCTTGCTTTTTGACATTTTCAGTATTCAGGAAGGAAACTAATTGCCTTCAATCACAGACTTGTATAATTACTACAATTCAGGAGCTCACCACCTACAGGAAATGAAAAAACAGAACATAAAGTATCCTAAGGCAGCTTACTTGCTTTGATCTTCAGCAAAAGCCCATTGGCTTCAGTCTCCTGGCATTCCCCACTTTATTGAACACTAGGGTTCATAATAGACACAGCATGTTGCCGGCTGATTCCAGGGAGGAAACTCCACCTCTTTCTCTCTGATTCTTATTTTCGTGTTTGACAAGGAACTCTTCCTCTTAGAGATAAACTAATGAAGCTTTATCTGATATGGCATGATGCAAAACATTACCAAATAATACAGCCAAGTTTGAATGAACTACACAAACATTTAGGTTTTGTGCGAACCAATTAAATTTTATTATAAAATCTTCAAATAACATACAGTAAACACCTGGAGTCAGTTATCCAGTATCAATCAGGTATTTATTTGCCCCAGTGCATAGAATTTTTTAAATGACAAAAAAATGACAAAAACCACAAACTATTTAGTCACAGAAATCCCAAATCTGAAAATTCTGGGGGCTTCGGGTTTTTTATTGAGTCCACGTTGTGCGTCAGACGAGAGACATTCTGGACACAAGACTCACTCACTATTTTAGATGTTTTGTCTCCTGTGTAATATTTGTAAGGTAGTGATTCCAGGAATACACAGTCAGAGAAGGTACACAGGACAAGAGTCTCAGCACAGCTGATAGAGAGTTTGCAGAGAAAGACACAGTATTGGGTAAAATAAACTCTGCTTCTAATTTCTGTTTGACACACACATGCCCTTCTCCCATAGTGCAGGGGTGGAACTGACCCAAATACAGTGTGGTTGAGAACTTTGTGTTCACAACTCTCACATTACTCTCATATGAGCTTGTCAGGCACCAGGCACTGTACCAGCCATAGGATGCAACAAGCAGCTCCTAGTAGCTGAATTTTAAAAACTCATTACAAAGCCCCAACCTAAAACAGATCCTCTAGTATTTCTGTACTGACCAATTCTACTTAACTATTTAGAGTTTTGCCATTTAGAGAGCTGGTTTTTGAACTAAGGCAACTGGAACAAGGATAAGAAAAAATGAAGACTAACAGGCAAAAGATGTTAGCAAAGACATTTAGGATTGGTCTCATGAAATGATATTCAGTGGCATTTACCTAAACTCAAAGTGCCACAACTATGTCCTTTTTTATTTTTAAGATTTATTTCTTTATTTAAAAGTCAGATTTACACACACACACGCACACACACACAAGGAGAGAGAGGGAGAGAAAGATATATATTATCTTCCACCTGCTGGTTCACTCCCCAGATGGCCACAATGGCTAGGGTTGGGGCAGGTCAAACGCAAGAGCCAGGAGTTTCTCCTGGGTCTACCATATGGATGGCAGGAGCCCAAACAATTGGCCCAACTTCCTCTGCTTTCCCAGGTCATTATCAGGGAGTTGGATCAGAAGTGGAGCAGCTGGGATACAAACTGGCTCCCATAGAGGATGCCAGCGTCCCAGTCAGCAGCTCTACCCACTACATCACACCAGTCTCAATAATTATGCACTTCTGATCCAAAAAAATAAAAAGTTTAATGTGGTTTATGTTGGGGAAAGGGAACAAGGGAAAAGTAAAAGTTAGTAAATATTTTGACCAATTTTTAGGATTAATTTTCTTTCATTAATCCTTTTAATTAAATGAATGCCAACGTCCAAGAAGTATGCTCTTTTTCACTATTGTTTTCCTAAATTGATCTGGGTGGCAGAAACCTAGTTACTTGAATCAGTACTACTGTCTCCCTGGGTTGTGTTAATAGGAAGTTGGAGTTAAAAGCTGGAGCTGGGACTAGAAACCAACTGCTTCAGTATGAGATGTAGGTGTCATAACCGGCACTTCACCACCAGGCCAGATGCCCACCCCTCTTCTAGCTTTGGAGATGTAACACTGCTTGTGATACCTGAATTTTTTATAAAAAAAAAAAAAAAAAAAAAAAGGTTTCTGCTCATGTCCTGCAAAATGCAACACAGAGCTCCAGCTGGTCAATTCTGGAGAAGAGCCATAATCTCTGGCAAACTGAGGCAAGCAGAGAAAGAAGACAAGCACTTGTCAGTCTGCCTTGGTGCCAGTCACTACTCAAGAAAAAGATTCTCCTCTTCCTGGGCTGGTCTCCTCTTTGAACCCATGCTTACCTGTGGGATTTCTCAAATACTACATTGTGGATAGAAAGATCCTCTGGGAAACAGGTCCAAATTAAAATCTTGATGTTGTCATCCTTTATTCTAATAGCATTCCTGAAACTGGTTACAGAACATACTTTTTATCTGATTTTAATTATATGGAACTTCAAAGTCATTTAGTAACAGAAACTGCTTTAACCTGTAATTAAACTCAAGTTTAATTTTTCTTATAAGGATAAAATATTGCTTTGTTAAAAACTTTACAGTCAAAAAAATTGAAGAATCAGACCTAAAAGCCTAGTTAAATGAAAGATTTGTATCTTTATTCATAGTTCAAGCATTATTCTGACTTAATTAAAATAATACATTTTAGAATTTATGATTATGAATACAATGGGAAAATATTTCTGCTCCTAAACTCTACTTTGTAAGGTACTAGTGAGATACAGACATTGATATATGTGTGTAAAATTACATTTCCCAATATAATCCAAAAGTTGTATTTTGGAAATTTATATTTATTAAATAAAAGTTGAAAAACATCCATTTCTCAGTGAAGTATCTCCTTGATTTTCTATGGCAATGCAATCAATATATAGGGAAAGAAATGGAAGCCTTACTAATTACAAATTGTGACCAACAATGTCAAGGGAGTTTGAAAAATCCACAAGAGTAAAATATAGTAGGAAAAACTGTAGTAAAGAAATAAAAGAAAAAATAAGACAGTTAACCTCTCTTTATTTGAAGGAAGCATGTAAAAGTAGGTGTTGAGTCTTGAATTCACATACTTGAAAGTGAGATCATGTTGGCATGGCCTATTAGGGCCTTCACTCTTGTTCACATTGTTTTGGCAAGCTTTGAGCAGATACTTCAATGGTATAGTCATGCCTTCTCCTTGGATAAACTTTTCATCTCAAAGCAATCCTTAGACATTACACCACCAGTTCTAGGAGACCTCAAGGCACAAAATAAAAGCAAATGAATGCCATCATGGGAATATCCACAGTGAGGTATTATCATCTATAGGAAAATATGTCAGCATTAGACTTCCTGTTGTGCCACCCACCATTTCACACGATTCATCCAGCTGACTCATTCATTACTTCAAGGCTAATCAGAATAAATTAATGAGTCATCACTAACAAAGGGACAGAGTGTGTCCCTTTTTTGTTCTTAATAGGATATGATGCCCCTCTTGAGTACTTGTGAAGCAAATGTATATCAACTTCTTAATCTTTTAAGTGACTAAGACTATGTATACTAATTTTTGTACTTAGACTTTTCAGAGTTGTAGTTTATCACATGGCAGCCAAGAGAAACTGCAGATAATGATTTACCATATATTCTATGAAGAAAAACTTAATACCAAATAGGCTTTTTTCTGAATTTGATAATATGCATGGACCTCAAAATATTTTGATCCAAATAAACTTTTATTTTAATTCTGTTTTCCATGGAGCTTTTTCCATGTACTCTCATAGTGAATTTAATCACATTTCTATGTGTGTGATGGGATGAAACAGCAAGAGAACTGATTTTGACATTTTTGCCTAAATGTATGTAATTCATCCACTGAAGTTATTCAAAGAAAGGCCTTTGTTCTGCCTTCGTTTGAGTTCATATGTCTCACGATGTGAACAATATTTTTTTAGTCCAGACAGGTTAGATAGTTATAAGAATGTATTTGAGAGCAGCAGATGAGACAATATATGTAAATAAAATTGATGTTGAGAGAAGCTAAAATATACAATTGACTGGAATAAAACAGAAATCAATTAGGTGTCAAAATACCAAATAAGGATTTCATATTAATCAATGTGTACCTTAATAATATTAACTACCTCAATGAATTATTTTCCTTTGATACTTTCCATTCATTAAAAATATTTAACTGGTTTATTAAACTATATTTTACATACAAATAAATTCCCTCGTCAAAAGAATGCAATGTGACAATTTCTAGTAAAATTTAGAATTCTACATAATCTAATTTTAGATGACTCCCACCCACCACTCTAAAAAGATTTCTTTGTCCATTTTCACTGAAACCTGATCCTACCCCCAGTAGCAGATAACCAGTGATAAAATTTCTATTTGTTAATTTTTTCTCTTTTTTATAAATTCATGTAAAAGTTGTGGTAAGTAAAAATAAAAATGCTGCCTCTTAAAATTATTCATACCCTATTAGTTGTACTTGTGAATATGTTACCTCACCTAGCAAAAGGGACTTTGCCAATGTGAATAAGATTTTCCAGGAATATTTGGGTGAGACTAATCTAATCATATCAGCTCTTCATTGCAGAGAAACTTTACTACCTAGGGCAGAGAGATAGAGTTAACAGAAGAATGATCAGAGAGATGTGAAGTGAGAAGGTCTCAACCCACCTTTGCTGGCTTTGAAGATAGAGGTAGTGGCCAGGATGCAATGAATGCAGACGATCTCTAGACAGGAAAAGTCCAAAGAAGGGAATTTTTCCCTAAAGTCACCAAAAAGGAACACAGCCCCTTAACATCCTGACTTTTGCTTAGTGAGTCTCAAGTCTCACGTCTCACTTATTGTCTATATAAATATAAATAACAAATGTGTGATGTTTTAAGTTATTAATTTCTAGAAAGTATCATAAGCAATAAAAATGCTTAGAAATAGCTTCTTTTGAGTTGCATGAATGAGTTGTTTTTATTGCTGAGGATTATTCCATTTGTATGGATACCACAGTTTTCTTTCTCTATGCATTGTGACCATTTGGAATATTTCTAATCTGGGGCTATTGTAAGTAATGCTGTTAGAGTATTCATGTACAAGATTTTGTATGAGTGTATGTTTGCATTTCATAGGATTAGGATTGTTGAGTCATCTGATAAGTGGATGCTTATCTTTTAAAACCTGCCAGACTGCTCTCCAAAGTGGTTCTATAATTTGGATTTCCATCAGCAATGTATGAAGATAACAGCTTCTCCAAAAATTTGTCAACATTTGGTATGGTCAGTGTTTTTTAAAAAATTATTATTATAGCCATACTAGTATGTATGTAATGATGGATCCTTGTTTATTCACTGTATATTATCCTAATGATTAGTGATGAACACATGATGTTTTCATGTGCTTTTCAACCATTCATATATCTTTTTTGGTGACCTGTCTCTTGAAATATTTTGCCAATTGTCTTGCTATTTGTCCACTTATTATTGAGCTTCAAGAGTTCTTTTATATATTCTGTTGATATTCAACTTCCAAGATATCCCTGCCCTTCTGGTATTCAGTCTTGTTTACTATCTTCCACATTGTTCTGGGATTAGTCTAGCCAATAGGATCAAACCATAAGGCAGAGATAGTAAATCACTTCCCAGATTAGATTATAAGAGATTGCAGCTTCTTTCTGCCCAGTCTTCCTGCTTTGCATCATTCCCTGGGGACACTCCAGCTGTGATGTCCTGAAGACAATTAGATAGCCTATGAGGAAGCCCTTGAGGCCAGGAACTAAGGCACTAGGCCAACATGGAGCAGGGAACCAAGACCTGTCAACAAGCACGTAAGTGAGCTTGGAAACACATTCTCTTGCTCCAGATGACTGTAACATTGGCCAACAGCTTGATGGAAACCTCATGAGACATCCTAAACCAGAACCACTTAGCTAAGCTACCTCCAGATTTGTAACCTCCAGAAACTCTATGTTTTGTTGCTTTAAGGTGCTAAGTACAGAGCAGTTTGGCATGCATAAATAGATAATAACTAATACAGTCTTGATATGTCATTCGTTACATGATTTTCAGGTTTATCTTTTCCTGCAGAATTTGCTTAGTTAAATTTATACATTTAAGTCTAAGATCCCTGTTTATTTAACAATTATGTATTTTATGAGGTAAGTAATTTTTTTTCAAATAGGTATCCATTTGTTTCTGCATCAGTTGTGTTAAGATTATTCTTTCCCCCATGAGATTGTCTAGGTACTTTTGTCAAAAATCAATTTGCCATAAATCAATGAGTTCTTTTCAGGATTTTCTCCATCTATTGATCTATTCTTATACTGTTGCTATAATGTTTTAATTACTGTAACTTTTTGTTAAAATTTGAAATCACTGTACATCTCCAACATCACGTTTCTTTTTCAAAATGTTACTTGAGGGGCCAGGTGGTGCAGTGGGTTAAAGCCCCAGCCTGCAGTGTCAGCATCCCATATGGGAGCCAGTTCGAGTCCCAGCTGCTCCTCTTCTGATCCAGCTCTCTATTGTGGCCTGGGAAAGCAGCAGAAGATGGCCTGAGTCCTTGGGACCCTGCACCTGTGTGAGAGACCTGGAAGAAGCTCCTGGCTCCCAGCTTCGGATCAGCTCAGCTCTGGCCATTGTGGTCATTTGAGGAGTGAATCAGCAAAATGGAAGACCTCTCTTTCTCTGGCTCTACCTCTCTCTGTAACTCTTTCAAATAAATAAAATAATTCTTAAAAAAAAAAAACACAAAAAACAAAATGTTACTTGAAATCATCACTATCTGTAAATAGCAAACTCTTCTTCAATCAGCATAGAGTATTTTTGAAGTAAATAAAACATATAAATCAATAATCTGATAAAAATCCAGATGTCCACAGTGATTTCCAACATAATAAGACTTCATTGTAATAAAAATACTAAATTGTTCTAAATAGCAAAACTTTTCACAATAGCTGTGTTTCAAAATGTTAGAATTGATTAACATTAAAAGTTCTATTCAATATAAAAACAACCAGTGATGTCTTTTGAAAGAGTTGCTAATTGTTCTGATGGCATGTAACTTAAACACTGAGTACAGACAAGCTTATTCAAAATAATAGAATCCAGAAAGGCTTGAGACTCTTTTTCTACTACCTTTCCTTCCATGAGAGCTCACAAGATGTTCTTTTTTTAAATTTCTACTTTTCTATTCTTTTAATGTTACTAGTCTAAAAAAAAACATTTACTATTTTAATTGAAATATTTGAAAATTATTAGCTGGTACAATAATTTTGCACAGTCTGTATAAGCAGATTATTATATCTAGTGCTGAATTTCTCCATCATTTAGTCAGACCCAAAATGAGTGAAAATGTCCAAAATCTGAAACTTCTCATTTACATATGACTCTGAAGAGTCAATATGCCACACCTGACATTTAGCCTAATTACATTTGTTACAACAAATCATTTAGGAAAATGTCAGTGAACACAAAAAGTGTATCCTTTGTTTCATATTAACTAGTTTATTAGTTTTTCCCAAATCTCTATTTATAAGAGAAAGTTTGAAGAAACCTATTTTATCAGTTTATGTTTGTCTTGGGTTGTATAAATACATAGAAGAGGAATATCAGGCTATCTTTCAAGATAACTGAATATGGGGCTATGTCCAATTCATCATTTTGGCTTGTGGATTTATATCTTATTATAAATAAATAAAGTAACAGCCCATGTAGCAATTGTGTAAGTGTGTGTATGTGTGTGTGTGAATTTACGAAGGCACTAGAAATGATTAGGATGTGTTTAAACCACACATATCACAGAGTAATAACCCTTCCTAAAGATTATTTTCCCTATGAGGTCAAATTGTTGAATTTTAGTTTTTGCTGATGTACCTGTAATTAAATGAGATGTATTTGAACATATGATCCACAATATATGCAGTTATTTCTATTTGGGGAAATTTTAAAAATTAATTAAGATAGGTTTCTGAATTTCATGAATAAAAGTAATTTGAATATTAGTGAAATAAAAAAGGCAAATAACAAAGTATATTAATTTCAATACTGTGGTTAACACCGTTTGTGCTCTTCAGGAAAATATTCCATTTGTGGAAGAGGCTTGGTCTGCCTTCAGGGAAACAGGAACGACCACCATAACATTAAATTTGAACACCATGCAATCTTCACTGGCTGAGCCTCCCAAGTGAGTGGCAGAAGCACAAGCACTTGGGCCATGATCCACTCTCTTTCCAATAGCATTACCAGGGAGCTGGATCAGAAGTGGAGCAGCTGGGACTGAAACTGGCACTCCAATAAAGGGTGCCCACTTTGCAAGCTGTGGCTTAACCTGCTGTGTCACAATGCTGATCTTGAGTCCTTTTCTTATATCAAAGTCCTAAGAAAAAATGATAGCATTATCTGAAAGTGAAGTTTGCTTTTATTACTACCATTTCTATTGACTACTTAAGTTGGATCTCTTTAAGATAGTTTTACTTGAATTGATTCCTCAACTTGTCATTTATTATATATCATATTCATTTAAATACTTTAAATGTAAAAATCCATGTACAACTCAAAAGCTGGGAGGAGCAATGCAGGAGAAATGTCCTCTTTCACTAAATGAAAAGTAACATACCCCAAAATAGGAGAGAAGAGCTTGAGAGGTCAAGGGAACAGTGAGAAACCTTCCTTACCTCTCTACAGTCAAGAACCCAGAATTTCTTTAATGGCTCTTCCCTATGTACCATATTTTAACTTCTATTTACATGAGAAGATTGCTTTTTATTTTTATTTTTATTGGGAGAGAACTAATACTTAGTTTTTTATACTATATTTTAATTTTAAATCATTGTACTGTTTTCCAATAGTTAGTATAGTATTTTGTATTGAACATTTGATAGTGGATTCATAGGATGCTATTTCTAGCTGTAATGAAGTAATTTATTTGAACAAGTTGAGTTTCTACTTCATGAAATTATTGGCTTTTCTTTTTTTTAATTTTTTTTTATTTTTTATTTTTGCTTTTCTTGATTGCTGAGGAGATAATGTTAAGTTGATCACAAATTGAATAACATTTTGAAGATTATATTGCAGTCCATTGAGATTATCAGAATTTTTCAGACTTTGCAAGTCACATTAAAAATACTGTGACCCTTATATCTATAGGTTACACATCAATGGAGAGAACCAACCACAAATGATAAATATTCAGGGGAAAACATTTCATCTGTACTGAACATGAACAGATTTTATTTTCTTGTCATTAGTCCCTAAATAATACAGTGTAATAACTAATTTCTTTTTTTTTGACAATCAGAGTGGATAGTGAGAGAGAGAGAGAGAGAGAGAGTCCCAGCTGCTGCACTTCTGATCCAGTGCCTTTCTAATGTATTGGGAAAAGTAATGGAAGAATGCAAGATGGCCCAAGTGTTTTGGCACCTGCACTCACTGGGTGCAATTAATGCTCCTGGCTCCTTGGCTTTGCCTGGTCCAGCCCTGAACATTGAAGCCATCTGGGGAGTGAACTAGAGGATGAAAGCTCTCTCTCTGCTCCTCCTTCTCTGTCTCTGTAACTCTGATTTTCAAATAAAAAAAAATCTTTAAAAAATGTTAATATAAAAAAAACAAATTTTATGCATTTCATAGGTATAATTGCAGGAAGACAATGCAGTTCCCACAGTGCCATGATCCCCAAAATCCCCCCCTGCCTTTCCCTCTCTTCATCAGTCTTTATAACATAATTTTAATCTACTCTACTCTATATTCACAGGCTTAATTTTCCACTAATAATAATATCCAAAAAGTAAAAGTAGGAAGACAATAGTTTCACAGAAGTATAAATAAGGGTTAAAAACAACAATCATATCCTAAAATGGTCATTTAATTCCTATACCTTTTTTGTATTCTATATTAACTGCTACATATTTGAGAAAATATATGATATTTGTCTGAGACTATCTTATTTCAGTAAGAATAATGGTTTTGAGTTGCATTCATTTTGTCGCAACAGACAGGATTTCTTTCTTTTTTATAGCTGAATACTATTCTGTAGTGTATATTTTCTTTATCCAGTCATCAGTTGATGGACAACTAGGTTGATTCCATATCTTATCCATTGTGAATTGAGCTGTAATGAACATGGGGGTACAAATAACTCTTTCATATGCTGACTTCATTTAGTGTGGGTAGATTCTCAGGAGTGAAGTGGCTGGGTTGTTTGGTAGATCTATTTTCATATTGCTGCGGAATCTCCATACTGTTTTCCATAATGGTTGTACTAGTTTATATTCCCACTAACAGTGTATTATGGTACCTTTTTCCCCACATCCTTACTAGTATTTATTGTTTTTTTGATTTTTGTATGTAGCCATTCTAACTGGAGTGATGTGATACATCATTGCAGTTTTTATTTTCATTTCTCTGATGGAATGTTAAACTGAGCATTTTTTCTTTTTTAGGATTTTATTTATTTATTTGAAAGGGAGAGTTACAGATAGTGAGAGGGAGAGACAGAGAGAAAGGTCTCTGGTTCTCCCACGTTGATGCAGGAGCCCAAGTGCTTGGGCCATGTTCCACTGCTTTCCCAGGCCTTAGCAGAGAGCTAAATCAGAAGAGGAGCAGCCAGGACTAGAACTGGCACCAATAAGGGACGCCAGCACCATAGGTGGAGGATTAACCTACTGTGCCACAGTTTTTCATATGTCTGTTGGTGTATTGAATTTCATACTTTGAAAAATGCCTATTCATGTCCATTGCCCATTTCTTTACTGCATTGTTTGTTTTGTTGTTGTTGAGTTTACTGAGTTCTTTATAGATCCTAGATATTAATCCTTTTCAGTTGCATAGTTTGAAAATCTTTTCTCCCATTCTGTTGGTTGCTTTTTTAATTTTGTTGAGTGTTTCCTTTGCAGTGCCAAAGCTTCTTAGCTTGATGTAATCCCGTGTGTCTATGTCTTTAATGCCTGTGCTTCTAGAGTCTTTTCCAATACGTTTTTGCTTATGCCAATGTATTCCAGAGTTTTTCCAATGTTTTTCTCTAGTAAATCTAGATTTAGAGCCTTTATCTTTCTTGAGTTGATTTTTGTATATGGTATAATGTGTCTTGTTTCATACTTCTGCATGAATAGATCCAGTTTTCCCAGCACTATTTGTTGAACAGACTATCCTTCTCCACAGATCAATTTCAGCTCATTTGTCAAAGTTTAACTGGTAGTAGAGATATGGATTAATTTCTGGGGTTTCTATTTTGTTCCATTGGTTTACACGTCTATTTTTGTGCCAGTACCAGGTTGTTCTGATTATAATGCCTTGTAGCAGGTCTTGAAATCTGATATTGTGGCCGGCTCACTAGGCTAATCCTCCGCCTGTGGTGCCAGCATTCCAGGTTCTAGTCCCTGTCGGGGTGCCGGATTCTGTCCTGGTTGTTCCTCTTCCACGAAAGGAAGACCTTTCTCTCTGTCTCTCTCTCTCTCACTGTCTAACTCTGCCTGTCAAATAAATAAATAAATAAAAATAAAATAGAATAAAATAAAGAAATCTGATATTGTGATCCCTCCAACTTTGTGTGTATGTGTGTGTGTGTGTGTTATTCAAGATTGTTTTAGCTATTCGCAGTATCTTGTGTTTCCGTATGAATTTTCAGCGATCTGAGAAGAATGTCATTGGTATTTTTTTCCATTTATTGAACTTTTATTTAATGAATATAAATTTCCAAAGTATAGCTTATGGGTTACAATGGCTTCCCCCCTCCCATAACTTCCCTCCCACCTGCAACCCTCCCCTTTCCTGCTCCCTCTCCCCTTCCATTCACATCAAGATTCATTTTCAATTCTCTTTATATACAGAAGATCAGTTTAGTATATATTAGGTAAAGATTTCAACAGTTTGCCCCCATATAGCAACACAAAGTGAAAAAAATACTGTTGGAAATGTCATTGGTATTTTATTTGGGATTCCATTGAATCTGTAAATTGCCTTGGGTAGTATGGACATTTTGATGATTATAATTCTTCCAACCCATGAACATAGAGGATTTTTCCATTTTTTATGTCTTTGATTTCTTTCTTTAATGTTTTGTAATTTTCAAGATAGAGATCTCTCACCTCCTCAATTAAATGTATTCCAAGGTAATTACACTTTTGTGGATATTGTAAATGGACTGACCTTACAAGTTCTTTCTCAGCCATGGAATTGTCTGTATATGCAAAGGCTGTTAATTTTTGTGTGTTGATTTTGTATACATCAATTTTACCAAACTCTCTTATGAGTTCCAACACTCTCTTAGTAGAGTCTGTTTGTTCTCCAATATATAGAACATAATGTCATCTGCATACCAGGATAACTGGACTTCCTCCTAATTTGTATCCATTTGGTTTCTTTTTCTTTCCTAATGGTGCTGGCTAAAAACTTCAAGAACTAAGTTGAATAGCAATGGTGAAAGTGGGTATCCTTGTCTTGGTTCCAGATTTTAGTAGAAATTCTTACAATTTTTCTTCATTTAGTGCGATGCTGGCAGTGGGTTTATCATATATTACCTTGATTATGTTGAGCAATGTTCATTCTATACCCAAGTTTTTTAAGGCTTTCATCATGAAAGGATGTTGTATTTTATCAAATTATTTCTCAGCATCTATTGAAATAATCATATGGTTTTAGTCTTTAATTTGTTAATGTGATGTATCAAATTTATTGATTTGCATATGTTGAACCATCCCTGCATACCAGGGATAAATCGCACTTGGTCTGGGTGAATGATCTTTATGATCATTATGATCATTGTATTCCATTAACAAGTATTTTATTGAGGATATTTATTTCTGTGTTCATCAGGGATATTGATCTATAATTCTTTTTCCTGTAATTTTTTCTGGTTTTGGATTTAAAGTGATGCTGCCCTCATGGAAGTAGTTTTGGAGGATTCTTTCCCTTTCAAATGTTTTGAATAGTTTGAAAAGAATTTAAATTAGTTCTTCTTTAAAAGTTTGGTAGAATTCAGCAGTGAAGCCATCTGGTCCTGTGTTTGTTTTTTTTTTTTTTTTTTTTTCTTTTTAATTGGGAGGGTCTTTATTACTAATTCAATCTCAGTCTTTGTTATTGGTCTTTTTAGGCTTCCTATATCTTCATGACTCAATTTTGGTAGACTGCATGTGTCCAGAAATCTAACCATTTCTTCTAGATTTTCCAATTTGTTGTCATATAGCTGTTTGAAGTAATTTCTGATGACTCTTTTTATTTCTGTGGTATCCATTGTTACCTCTCATTTCACCTCTGGTATTATTGATTCAGATCTTCTAACTCTTTTTTGGTTGGTTATGCTAGTTTTGTATCAATTTTGTTCATTTTTTCAAAAAGTATTTCATATTTTTTATTTCAATTTTGTTTATTTCTTCTCTAGTTTTAGTTATTTCTTTCCTACTACTAATTTTGGATTTGTTTTTGTTTTAGTTTTTGTTTTTCTATGTCCTTTCTTAAGTTCTTAATTTCCAGCTTTGTTGCACTGTTGTCAGAGAAGATCCATCATGGTATGATTTCAATTCTTTTTTAATTTGATGAATCTTGCTTTTTGGCCTAGCATATGGTCTATCCTAAAGAAGGTTCCATGCACCAATGAAAAGAATATGTATTCTGAAACTGTGAGATAAAAAGTTCTGTGGACATCAGTTAGGTCCATTTGGTCTATAGTCCAGATTAGCTCTGTTTCTTTGCCGATTTTCTTCCTAGTTGAGCCATCCATTGATGAAAGTAGCTGTGTTAAAGTCCCCAATATATTACTGTACTGGAGTCTATGTCTCCCTTAGATCCATTAACATTTATTTAAATAGCTAGGTGCCCTGAAACTGGATGTATATATATTTACTATAGTCATTTCTTCCTGTTGAATTGATTCCTTAATGATTACATAATGCCCTTCATTGCCTCTTTTAACAGTTTTGTGTTAAAGTCTGCTTTATCTGATATTAGGATGGCTACCCTGGCTCACTTTTGCTTTCCATTACAATGGAATATATTTTTCCATCCTTTCACTTTCAGTCTTTGTATATCTTTGTTGGTGAGGTGTGTTTCTTGAAGGCAGCAAATAGATGATTCTTACTTTTTTATCATTTCAGTCAGTCTGTGTCTTTTTTTTTTAACTTTTATTTAATGAATATAAATTTCCAGTGTACAACTTATGGATTACAATGGCTTCCCCCTCCCATAACTTCCCTCCCACCGGCAACCCTCCCCTCTCCCGCTCCCTCTCCCCTTCCATTTGCATCAAGATTCATTTTCAATTCTCTTTATATACAGAAGATCAATTTAGTATAAAGATTTCAACAGTTTGCACCCACATAGAAACACAAAGTGAAACATACTGTTTGAGTACTAGTTATAGCATCAAATCAAAATGTACAGCACATTAAGGACAGAGATCCCACATGAGGAGCAAGTGCACAGTGGCTCCTGTTGTTGACCCAACAAATTGACACTCTAGTTTATGGCGCCAGTAACCACCCTAGGCTGTCGTCATGAGTTGCCAAGGCTATGGAAGCCTTCCAAGTTTGCTGACTCTGCTCATATTTAGACAAGGTCATAAAAGACAGAGTGAGGATAGTAACCAATGATCCTAAGAGTGGCATTTACCAGGTTTGAACAATTATACAGCATTAAGTGGGGAAGAGGACCATCAGTACACACAGGTTGGGAGTAGAGCCATTGGTGGTAGAGTAGAGGTTATGATTACAAAGGAATGAGGCCCAAGTGTGCTAGACAGGGTGTAGAACAAAGGACAGAGTCATTATTAGAGGAGCTAAGAAAGGTGCTAAGTTACAATTAAGTTTTCTGATTGAGAGGCAAATAGAACCTGATAGAAGTGGCTTGATAATAATCTGGTGGGCTTTAGGCCTTGTAAATTCAGAGGCCCAGACCTATCTATCTCTTCACATGGGGTATATCCTAAGGGAGGTGTGAACCTCCTAGGGGAAGGCACTCTGTTGACTTTCATTACTTGGCTGGCCTGGGAGGAGAGCTGGCCAGGTAAAGGCAGGGGGCATCTCTAACAAGAAATTTACAGTTCTGCCTGGAATGTTGCTGACCCTACTTGACCATACCCTCAGCTGCAGAAACATGGTCACCAATATGAAAGAAGGTAAAGGAAGGAAACCTCACAGCAAAAGATCACAGGAAGCTCAATTTCTCTTTGACATAGAATTAAACTCTGATGCTCTGTTAAAGCAATGTGTTAAAGTAATCTATTATGTTCTCTTGATGTCTGTTAAATTCTAATTGTTCAAAAACAGCTGAATTTTTATTAAGAGCTATGGGTTATTTAAATATGTGCTTATTTTCAAAGAGTTGAATAATCACCTTGTAACAAGATCAAATTTGGTCTATGTTATGTCATGATTTTAAGGAATCTTATTTCAACCAGATATTTTGGATTTTGAGCCTTCTTGGCATTCTTGACAGGCACTCAAAAAATCAAAGTTTCAAACAATCTGGACTCTAAAATTTCCAGTAAATCCTGGACTTTGGTTTTTCCAGTTTGGGCCCAACTGAAAAAATTGAAGGACCTATGTCTCTCATCTTATAGAGACACCAACTAATCAGTCTATTTGGATTATATTAGAAGGACTGTCAAGATGTGATGTGGTACCAAACTTTAAGTTTCTATAATGGAAAATGCTATTAATACAAATGTTTGAGAATTAAAAAGTCTAATGATCTTGTGTTACTAGACATGATAGTTATCTTAATGAGAAAGCCCCAGAGGCCTAAAAGGTTAAATACTTGTAAAATCCTACATGTGCTTTCAAAAATACTGTGAAGTAAGCAAGTGCCTCTTGTTGGTTGATGAGTTTATAGTTTTGAACATGGCGACTTAAAGTCTTTTGTCATCCACAGTTATATATGATTTGCTGCCCATAAAACTAAAGCGTTGTTGGTTCTGTGTTTAGCTGTCCTCCTATAGGTTCCTATGGACTTTTTCCAGCCACTTCCATTGTATTCAGTACTTTGGGATGGCTCTGTAAACAGATGAAGCCAATAATGTATTAACAGTACCAACTGAGAGAAAGTATGGTTAACTGAGGTTACTAAAAACAAAAAGCAATTCAAATCAATTGGCAATCTACAAAAAGAGTTAAAGATTTTAAAAGCTATTATTAAAATTGCTATATTGGTCTATTATGCTATGTTATATGTGTGTACATATTGTATGTCCACATGGGGAAATTTTATTAAGAGTTTTATTTTAAATGGCTTATAGATAAGATTGTCCATAAATTTAAGCTGCTAAAATCAATCAAAGATACATTTTAATTTGTGTGACCTGAATCTGAGTATCATATGTTTTAAACTTGTTGGTAGAAAGAAACAGTCTGTGTCTTTTAATTGGAGAATTTAGGCTATTTACATTCAAGGTTATTATTGATAAGTAACAATTTGGTTCTACCATTTTTCCATAAATATTCCTATTGTTTGCTTTGATTTTCCTTTGTTCCTATACAAGGAAATTTTCTGCCTTCATATTATCTTAGTAATGATGGCTATCATTCTCTGTTTCTGTGTGTAGCACATCCTTAAGACTTATTTGTAAGGCTGTGCAAATGGAGACAAATATTTTGAATTTATATTTGCTTTGGAAGGTCTTTATTTCATCTTCACTTATAAACGTAGCTTTGCTACTACAGGATTCTAGGTTGACAGTTTCTTTTAGGTCTTGGACCACATCTCTGTATCCTAGCCTGTAGTATTCCTGATAGGAAATCAGCCTGTAGTCTAATTGAGAATCCTCTGAAGGTAATTTGTCATTTCTTTTGTGTACATTTTAGAATCTTTTCTTTGTATTTTACTGTTGAAAGTTTGACTATAATGTATTGTGATAAAGATCTTTTCTGATCATGTCTGTTGGAAGGTCTATGTGCTTCTTGTATTTGAATGTCTCTTTCTTTCTCCAAATTAGGAAATTTCCTGTTATTATTTTGCTGAATAGTCCTTATAATCTATTCTCTCTTTCCATGCATTCAGGAACTCCTAAGAGACACATATGTTTGGTCATTTGATAGTATCCCATAAATCTCAAACACTAATGTTAATTTTTTCTAATTTTTTTTTCTTCCTCTTCTTCTTCTTCTTTTTTTTTTTTTCTTGTAAGATATTTCCTATCATTTGTCTTCTAAGTATAGGGGAGTATATAGTGTATGCATGCATGTAGTTTACATGCAAATACTATGCTATTTCTTTCCAAGTGACTTAATCATCAGGGGATTTTGGTATCTCCAGTGGGTCCTGGAACCAATCCTTTGAGAATACAGAAAGAGGACTGTATATCTTTTGAATTTGAAGGAAATATGCACGATTATTTTAATAAAACCTAGGATAGTCCTTTTAGTACAAGTAGCACAATTAATAAATGTAACTTTTGTTGTTCTCTGTGGTGACAGTCTTAGTAAAAATGACAACTGTAAATAAATATTCATTTTATAAACTGATGATTCAGCCCATGACAAGCTCTAAAGATGTGATTTCCCACTGACAATAATCTTCACCTTCTTTGTCAAGATACCATGTTAAGGAATGTCATTTCCAATGATCCAGTATCAGATGCTGAATTCAACAAGGGTGCCGAGTGTGCAAGAACTTTTCCTCTGTGTCTCAGATGACACAGGTTTGGTCTTAGTCTTGCCTGGAACCCTGATAAGTCTAAATAGCATGATTTTACTCTGCCTTCCCAGCTCATTATTTCCTTTCATTGTTTATTAAAACAGCAGCATTGACATTCTCCAGTGTTTTTATAAGGCTTCAGAAAATTTGAATTGTTGATAATTCAAAGTTGCTTCCATTAAATAGTTTTAAAGTTTCTATTGCCTTTTAACTATTAAAAACAATGTATTCAATAGAGAGGGAGTTATATTTTGATAGAATGTCAAAAGAGAAAAAGAGCATTTTGTTTTTTTGGTTTTATCATGAGAATATTCCAAACCATTATTCAAAAAGAATGTTTTTCAATTATATTGAATCAGCATATGCTCTTCTCTGGCATATCCAAGCTGAAATTGATTATCAAACCCCTTTTTTGTTGTGTCCTATAATTTTTAGCAAAAATTTCTAGATAAAATTACAGACCAAAAATCAAACAGAATAAGGAGAGTATGTGGCACAGTATCTTATTTCTTCAAAACAAATTTTGCGTTGGTAATCACCTTGAATTTTCATTTTAATAACTTAGTAGACTTGTAATAATTCTAATTTTATTAAAGATTTTGTGTTTCAGTGGTAAATTATGCTACTAAGATTCAATTTATAATTTTTAATATATGTTAATACTAAAGAAAATTTGTATGTCAGGATTTTTTTCTCATAAAAAGTGGGTTTTTTTTTATTATCTGTTATTCTATACTTGATGTTATGTGCAATAAAACCTATCATCAGAGTACTATCATGTAATTTCATAAAAGATAATGTCATTAATTTTTCAACTACTGAAGTACGCTTAATTTGGAATTTAAAAATTCAGAAAATAATAAATAATAAGGATTGCCTTCTAGATTTGTTGGAGTCAAGATAAAGTACAGAATATTATAGGCATGATTCTTTATAATTCTTAATTTTTTTTAACTTTTGAGGGTATCATCATCACGTACCATTTGGCCTACTTGTATTACCTCTTGTTTGTCAAGACAACACTCAGTCGGGTGTAGAAAAGATATCTGAGGCCAAACAATACAGTGTGGTTGAAAAACACTTGCCCCATGTAAATATAGTCTTCCTAGGAAAAACACTTGCCCCATGTAAATATAGTCTTCCTCAGAAAAACACTTGCCCCATGTAAATATAGTCTTCCTAGGAGAATATTAAGATTTGCATCTCCAGCAATAATATTATGTGGTCTTGGAAAACTGCTGATATTGTTGCTTTACTTTATTTATAGTAGAATTATAAAGTTTCAATTAATAATGGAAAACACAAAATGATACATTGTTGAGTTTAGTTAAGTTGAAATTCTTTGCAAATCAAAAATCAATAAAGTAATATTTGGTTTCAATGTATGTTTTTCTTTGAAAGGATTGGGGTAGTTGTCCAGAAGAATATAGAAATCCTTCATACAGTAAGTGTTATCTTAAAGAGATTGTGTTTTAACTCATGCTGTGGAGACCTATAAAGACTTTCTTCAAAGCTTGCTTAAGCAATGCTATGACAAATACGTTATATAAGGCAAGTTTGCTGAAACTTGCTATTTAATGACAATTGACTGATTCCTAAGAGTTCTGTGTATCTTCTCACAGCTTATAACAAAAAATATTATTAAGATTCATATAAGACCAAAATTTATAATTTCTGGAAAATAATTGGATTTTTCTTTCCGTCTACAAATATATTTTTGATGGCAATACTTTAAAAATACACCAACAGCATTTTCATACTCAACATTCATAGCACCAACTTTTTTATTGTTTACCAGACACTAAAGGCTCTAGTAGTTAGCAGGATGAAATTTTGCATCATACAATCCCAGTTTAAAATTCTAGTTCTGAATTATTTTGCTATGAAGACTCGCATCTTAAGTTTTAATCACAATTCTCTCATTCATAAAATAGGGGTAAAAATAGAGGCTAAATATGTCTTTACCTCAGACTATTTAAAATGTAGCTACCTTGTAAAAGCTGAGCAGAAAAGATTGCAAGGAGTATAACAAAGTATTTAACAATAAAGTACATAACTTAGGTCATGAATGAGCCCATGAAAACATCCTGTAGGAACAGTAACACACTCATATATATAGGATCATTTCTAATGACGGTAATAGAAAACAAGACAGATATTATTTCCTTTACTATTATGACAGTCTCCCAAGTAGGTGGTGGTGTGGGTGGTTGCTGAATCTTCTATTTGCCTATGAGAACCAGCTTTTATGTGAGAATGTGCATGTGTTTGTGTGTATAAGGTGGGTGTGTGTAGATGTAGAGTGGAGGTGAATTGCAAAGATGCAGGAGGCCAGAGTTTCAGGATTCTACCATTACTCTCATTTGTCCTGAGGTCCAAATCCTTAATTGTTGTTTCCTTATAATTAAGAGCTCAAAGCAATTTATTTCCCTAAATGTCAATAGGTGATTATCAAAATCTCATGAGACAAGGATTTGAAAGCTATCTGTAAATTGTAAAGTACCATAAAATGTGAGATTTTTTTTTCAGGATCCATTTCCATCTTAAAATTTATTTTTTAACTTTTATTTAATAAATATAAATTTCCAAAGTACAACTTTTGAATTATAACAGCTTCCCCTCCATGAACCTCCCTCCTACCCGCAATCATCCCATCTGCCACTCCCTCTCCAATCCCATTCTTCATCATGATTAATTTTCAATTATCTTTATATACAGAAGATCAACTTAGTATATACTAAGTAAAGATTTCAACAGACTGCACCCACAAAGACACACAAAGCATAGAATACTGTTTGGGTAGTAGTTTTACCGTTAATTGGCAAAGTACAACACATTAAGGACAGAGGTCCTACATGGGGAGCAGGTGCACAGTGACTCCCGTTGTTGATTTAATAATTGACATGCTTATTTATGTCAGTAATCACCCTAGGATCTTGTCATGAGTTGCCAAGGCTATGGAAGCCTCTTGAGTTCACCAACTCTGATCTTGTTTAGACAAGGCCTTACTCAAAGTGGAAGTTCTCTCCTCCCTTTAGAGAAAGGTACTGCCTTCTTCAAAATGTATGTTTCTGAACTCAGAGAGAAAGCAATGTCCAGGGACTAACCATTGTCTCTTAATTTTTTTAAATTATAAAATGAAGCACACACATCAAAAACCTTCAAATTAAATTCATAACCTAGTGCATTTGGCAGAGAATGCTTTGTAAATCCACCCAGATCTAGAAGTAGACTTTGCCAGACACTGCAGAAGCACTTCTATGTGTTCCAACCCAATCATAACCAAGAAATCCCCCCAAAGTAACCACTGCTTAAATGATTATATGCTTGAATTTCTTTATAGCTTTATTAGCCAAGTGTGATATATCACCAGACATGATAGCTGAGTCTTAGCCTTTTTTTGTGTGTGTGATTTTCAGTGTTTTTTTTTTATTAAACTTTTATTTAATGAATACAAATTTCCAAAGTACAGCTTATGGGTTACAATGGCTTCCCCCTCCCAAAACTTCCCTCCCACCCACAACCCTTCCCTTTCCCGCTCCCTCTCCCCTTCCAATCACATCATGATTCATTTTCAATTCTCTTTATATGCAGAAGATCAGTTTAGTATATATTAGGTAACGATTTCACCAGTTTGCCCCCATATAGCAACACAAAGTGAAAAAAATACTAGTTATAGCATTAAATAAGAGTATACAGCACATTAAAGACAGAGATCCTACATAATATTTTTTTTAAAAAATTAATTAATTTTCCATGCCATTTCCAATCTAACACCAGGTTTTTTTTTTTCATTTCCAATTATCTTTATATAAAGAAGATCGATTCAGTATATAATTAGTAAAGATCTCATCAGTTTGTACCCACACAGAAACACAAAGTGTAAAAATACTGTTTCAGTACTAGTTATAGCATCACTGCACATTAGACAACACATTAGGGACAGATCCCACATGGGATGTAAATACACAGTGACTTCTGTTGCTGACTTAACAATTTGACACTCCTGTTCCTGGCGTCAGTAATCTCCCTAGGCTCTAGTCATGAGTTGCCAGGGCTATGGAAGCCTTTAGGGTTTGCTGACTTTGATCTTATTCCGATAGGGTCATAGTCAAAGTGGACGTTCTCTCCTCCCTTCAGAGAAAGGTACCTCCTTCTTTGATGGCCCCGTTCTTTCCACTGGGATCTCACTCACAGAGATCTTTCATTTAGGTCTTCTTCTTCTTTTTTTTTTTTTTTCTTTTCCATGGTATCTTGGCTTTCCATGCCTACAATACTCTCATGGGCTCTTCAGCTAGATCTGAATGCCTTAAGGGCTGATTCTGAGGCCAGAGTGTTGTTTAGGACATCTGCCATTCTATGAGTCTGCTGTGTATCCCACTTCCCATGTTGGATCCTTCTCTCCCTTTTTGATTCTATCAGTTAGTATTATCAGACACTTGTCTTGTTTGTGTGATCCCTTTGACTCTTAGACCTATCAGAGCCATCGATTGTGAACTGAAATTGATCACTTGGACTAGTGAGATGGCATTGGTACATGCCACCTTGATGGGATTGTATTGGAATCCCCTGGCACATTTCTAACTCCATCATTTGGGGCAAGTCTGATTGTGCATGTCCCAAACTGTGCATCTCCTCCCTCTCTTTTTCCACTCTTAAATTTAACAGGGATCACTTTTCAGTTAAAATTTAAACACCTAAGAATAATTGTGTGTTAATTACAGAGTTCAACCACTAGAACAACAACAACAAATACTAAAAAGGATAAAGTGTTACATTGTACATCTAGAGTCAGGACAAGAGCTGATCAGATCATTGTTTCTTATAGTGTCCATTTCACTTCAACAGGTTTCCCCTTTGGTGCTCGGTTGTCGCCGATCAGGGAAAACAAATGATATTTGTCTCTTTGGGACTGGCTTAATTCACTCAGCATGATGTTTTCCAGATTCCTCCATCTTGTTGCAAATGACTGGGTTTCATTGTTTCTTGCTGCTGTATAGTATTCTATGGAGTACATGTCCCATAATTTCTTTATCCAGTCTACTGTTGATGGGCATTTGGGTTGGTTCCAGGTCTTAGCTATTGTGAATTGAGCTGCAATAAACATTAATGTGCAGATGGCTTTTTTATTAGCCAAATTGACTCTTAGCCTTTTTAAAAAACCATGCAATTTTATTTAAGCATCTATTAGTCTATTAGTTCAGCCCCCTATTCGATTCTCTTCTTTCCAATGATAAATTCCTTGATAGTTTCCTGTAATCTAAATTTTGTTACCTTCATTATCATGGAAAAATCAGAGTCCTGCTAATTGACAGTTGAATCCAGATGTTTAATCAGGATGTATATCATTTTGGCAAAGTACAGGACAATGTCGGGTTTATTTATTGTTATCTCTTCAGCCCTCCTTCTGAATATTGTGAGCCATCAGTGTTCAGGGTTTAAATCCACTACCTCACATGAGATTACAGAAGGGTAGTGCTCAAATTCTCTCATTTTTTTCCACATATTAATTGAAATAATTTCATAATGATATGTTCCCTTCATGTGCTATTTGTTCATTCAGTGACATAGCTTTTATGTGTAAGTCAAGACAATGACTCAATTTTTCCATTTTATGCACACATTTTCAAGATAATGAATTATAAGAATCATCCTTTTGAAATTCATGTTATTTCTTGAGAACTTGTCTAGTTGGTTCCTAAATCTATCAGACATGACCTTAGTATTATTTTTTTAAAGATTTATTTATTTTATTTGAAAGTCAGAATTACAGAGAGAAGGAGAGGCAGAGAGAGAGAGAGAGAGAGAGAGAGAGAGAGAGAGGTCTTCCATTTGATGGTTCACTCCCCGAATGGCCACAACAGCAGGAGCTGCGCAGATCTGAAGCCAGGAACCAGGAGCTTCCTCCAGGTCTCCTACGTGGGTGCAGGGCCAAGGACTTGGGCCATCTTCTACTGCTTTCCCAGGCCATAGCAGAGAGCTGGACCGGAAGTGGAGCAGACAGATATTGAACCGGTGTCCATATGGGATGCTGGCGCTTCAGGCCAGGGCATTAACCCACTGTGCCACAGTGCTGACCCCAACCTTAGTATTCTTTAAGTGTTCCATATTCATCCTCTTCATTTCTTCCTTCAGACATGAAATAACTATTTATCTTTAAAGCCCTTGTTTCCTTTAATGAGAAATGATATTTCAAAACTACAATGCAGCTGATGATAATTTGTGAATTGTTATTAGACATTTTTCCTGGACAGACTGGGAAATCCACATATATGTGTTCACATATATGTTTAAATATATGTATTTAAAATAGCTCATGGCTTAATTCTGATAGAATTAAAACTCAGTACTCTCCAGATTTTACTTAACTTCTTCTAAAGTGTTGTTTACCCATTTCTTGAATCTTTTACAAGAAGATTCATTATTGTTAAGGACCCAGAGTATGAAAGGATTAAGATATCCCATAAAACAAAATTGTTTTATTTCATAACATATACATCCTCGGAATAACAATGCTCCCTTATAGTTACTGGAATGTGTAATTGCTTTCTGTTATAATTACTAGAATATGTAATTGTTTAATATCATCTCTCCAGTCATTTTCTACTTTTTTTTCAACAGGTGTACTGTGTTTACATTGCCAGAATATGTATCTATTACAGATTCTCTCTCTTTCTCTCAACTCTCATTTAATTTTAGTTCTTAAAGTAAATATCATTTAAAGTAACATTTTCTTTCCTTCATTAACTTAAATGTACTGTACCAATTCATTATTGAATAGAGAATTAGTCAAAAAGTCTGACAAAAATCTATTCCTTATAAGTCATTGGCTAGCTTTGTCTATATATCTCACATTCTTTTCTTTTAAAGTCCAATATTTTACTAGTATACATATTGATATTTATTGATTATTAGTTATTCTTAGTTAATATTCTTGGATAATCTCAGATGCAAGAGCTAAGTGAGATCATTCCATCTGTAACTACAATTTTTTGAAGATTACATTTCCTTGTGTGTGTTTAGTTTATATATTTGCTTCCTCACTCTCACTCCCTTTTATGCAATTCTTTTTTTCTATAAATTGGATTTTCTTTGTCTATTGTCAATATTTGTCATTGTCCCAAATACATTTAAATCACTTCATTTATTTCCAATTTTACAACAATATTCTTGGTTCCACTTATATTTTTCTTAAAATATCATCTAATATTCTTACTTTTGTGCTTTCCATATTTTATTCTTCATTTTTATAGCATTTTTGTTTGATTTCTAGTTCATTTCTTTTTTTTTTTTAATTTACTTGACAGACAGTGAGAAAGAGAGACAGAGAGAAACGTCTTCCTTCCGTTGGTTCACCGCCAAAAATGGCCACCACGGCCAGAAATTCACTGATCTGAAGCCAGGAGCCAGGTGCTTCCTCCTGGTTTCCCATGCAGGAGCAGGGGCCCAAGCACTTGGGCCATCCTTCACTGCCCTCCCAGGCCACAGCAGAGAGCTGGACTGGGAGAGAAGCAACCGGGACTAGAATCCGGCGCCCATATGGGATGCTGGCACTACAGGCAGCAGTTTTAGCAGCTACACCACCAGTTTTAAATGATTGATTACTTATTTGGCAATGTATAAATGGTTCGAGTATAAATGGTTCTATGTATAAATGGTTCGAGTTCCGGCTGCTCGACTTCTGATCCAGCTCTCTGCTATGGCCTGGGAAAACAGTAGAAGGTAGCCCAGGTCCATGAGCCCCTGCACCCACGTGGGAGACCCAGAAGAAGCTTCTGTTTCCTGACTTTGGATCGGTGCATCACCAGCCGTTGTAGCCAATTGGGGAGTGAACCAGCAGAAGGAAGACCTCTCTCTTTCTCTCTGCCTCTCCTCTCTCTGTGTAACTTTGACATTCAGATAAATAAATAAATAAATCTTTTTTTTAAAAAAAGTTAATGGTCTTCTCTGCGTTGCAATGCTATACACCTAAGCATCAAACATATTGAAATTTCTCCAAAATTGCAGGTATTCTAGAAAAAAGGCACTGGATCTGACAAAATTATGAAGTTATTTCTGTGTTCTTAATACAACACCGATTAAAGTTCACTGACCTATTGAAAATCATGCATACCCAGGGTTTATGAGCAGTACTAAATATCATAGTGATTTAGAGGGTTTTTTATGGGTGTATATTAGTTTCTCATGTTAGGAATATTTTTGAAATAATTAATGCCAGAAATGTGTACATCAGGTCTTAGTCAAGAATAATCTGAGACTCAACAGTTTCTGGGGTTTCTAGTCTCTTCCTTAAAAATTTTAATACGTTCAGCGAATGGCTCAAGAGGTGCACAGAATGAAAATTCAATATTCAGAGTCAAACTCTCAGCATCAAAATTCATGCCATGAGTATAATTAAGAATCACTGTAAAAGAGGAGACACAGAAGTCAACTACTGTGGCTCAGCAGGTTAAAGCCCCAGCCTGCAGTGCCTGCATCCCATGTGGGTGCTGGTTTGAGTCGTGGCTGCTAAAGCAGCAGAGAATGCCCAAGTCCTTGGGCCCCTATGTCCACGTGGGAGACCCCAAAGAAGTTCGTGGTTCGTTCTTTCTTTCTTTCTTTCTTTCTTTCTTTCTTTCTTTCTTTCTTTCTTTCTTTCTTTCTTTTTCAGGCAGAGTTAGCGAGAGAGAGAAAGAGACAGAGAGAAAGGTCTTCCTTCCATTGGTTCACCCCCCCCCCCAAATGGCAGCTACAGCAGGTGCGCTGCTCCAATCTGAAGCCAGGAGCCAGGTGCTTCCTCCTGATCTCCCATGCGGGTGCAGGGCCCACACACTTGGGCCATCCTCCAATGCCCTCCCGGGCCACAGCAGAGAGCTGGACTGGAGGAAGAGCAACCGGACAGAATTCGGCTCCCCAACCGGAACTAGAACCCGGGGTGCCAACACCACAGGTGGGGGATTAGCCTAGTGAGCCGCAGCGCTGGCCAGTCCCAGGCTCTTGACTTCAACCTGGCCCAGCCCTGTTCATTGTGGCCATTTGGGGAGTGAACCAGTGGATGGAAGACCTCTCTCTCTCTCTCTCTCTCTCTCTCTCTATCTCTCTGTAACTCTGCCTTACAAATAAATAAAATAAATCTTAGAGAAAAAAAAATAGGAGACACATGGGTAGCACACACTCATGATATTGAAATAGGCTTATTAGAAATGAATATGGATTTTATTTTGTTATTATGATAATTTCCTGAATTGCTATAAAACCTATTTCCCTTTTGTCTTTTGTAAGATTTATCTATTTAATTGAAAGGCAGAGTACAGGAGAGAGAGGGAGAGACACAGAGAGAAAATTGCTGCAATGACCAAGACTGGGCCAGACTGAAGCCCAGAACTCTGGAAGCCTGGAAGTCTGAGTCTCCACATGACTTGGCCATCTTGACTGCTTTCCCAGGCACATCACAGGGGCTGGACTAGAAGCAGAGCTGCCCACACTCCAACAGGTGCCCATATGTTATGCCAGAGTTGTAAGTGGCTGCTTAAGCCACCGTGCCACAACACCAGGCTCATAAAACTGATTTTTTATTGTATGCCTTTCCAAAGGAAGGCCTTACCTAAAGAAAGAGTAGGTCACACCAAGAAAATAACACTTTCTACCTTTCAAATTTCATTTATAAGGTTTGTCTGCTTCTTGTGATGAATATCAAAGGGCGTAAAATGTATTCTCTGATATTTTAACTTGTCTTAAAATTGAATAAACCAATGTTTCATTATTCATTATTTCTGTAAAAACAGGAAAAAACATTGGTCTCATATTCCTTTATCCTCAATGGAAGCAGAATTTATCCTTTAAGCAGCATTATTTGACAACATAAATAATTCACCAAGTTACAAGTGAATCCTACATATAAACTATGAACTTTTGATGATGATGATTTGTCAATGTAGGTTCATGGACTGTAAGAAATATACCACGCTGATGAAGGGTTGACGGCAGTGGGGGTGTTTGGGAGCAGGAGGTTTCTGTACACGTACTTCACACTTTCAGCTAAGTTTCACTGTGAATCTAAAATTGCTTTAAAAATGTATTTAATTTTTTAAAGCATAAAGTATCTGTTTTTATCCATATATGTTTCACAAAGTTACATATTTTTCTAAAAAGTATCTCAATAACTCTATTCAGGGCTGGTGCTATGGCACAGTAGCCTTAGCCTCCACTTGCAGTACTGGAATCCATTTGGGCGCTGATCCAAGTAGTGGTTGATCCACTTCCATTCTAGTTCTCTGCTAAAGGCCTGGGAAAGCAGGGGAAAATGGCCCAAGTGCGGAGGCCCCTGCACTGTGTGGGAGACCTGGAAGAAGCTCCCGGCTCCTGGCTTCAGATTAGCCCAGCTCTGGCTATTGCAGCCATTTGGAGTGAACGAGCAGATGGAAGACCTTTCTGTCTATCTCTCCCTCTCTCTAACTCTACCTCTCATACAAATAAATAAAATATTTAAAAATTATATTCGTAGTTACTTCAAGCTATTCACAAAATTTATTCTCCTACCTTTTTCTAGTTTACTTATTTTCTTTAGGTCCTTCTTTGTCCCTTTCTCAGTTATTCATAAAAATACAGTTAATCCCTTTTAAAAAAATTATTTGCCTGTGCTTCTAACATGTTGTGGAAATGAATCTCAAACCCAATTTTGTGTGAGTTATGAAGCACCAGTCTTTGATCCTTCCAGAAATATTGTATTACATTTTTTAGTTTTGTGAAGAAGCCTATAACAAACCACTTACCCATTTGTTTGCCTAATAGAAAATTTCAGTCAATGGGTCAGTGTCTGGAGCCAGACAGGCCTAGTGGCACAGGACTTTTGCCAAATATCTCAAACCATTTTCCTAAATGTTTTGGATCCAGCAAAACAAAAAGCTGGCTTTACAACACACTTTTTCTCTTTAATTTTTTAATTTGCGTTCATTGTGAAGGAAATGTAATCCATCTGTTTTTTTTTCATAGTTAATTCAACAAATTATTGTTTTGTAAGAGAAATTTGATGTCCAACAAGTCTTGTGAGTTTTTTCATTCTCCCCATTAGAATCCCTGGGAAGTAAAGTTTTTCCAGAGGCAGATGAATAGGGGTTTGCAAACCAATAATTTGGAAGAAAATATTGTGATAATATTCTTTATCCTAGAAAAGTTTTATTCATTATCCTTAGAAAGAATAATTAAAACCATTGTTTAGGGGATTGACTTAACCTTTAGTTTTCAGTTTCTTGGCTTCTTTATAATTGTTTTTAATCCTAGCTAGTCCAAAGTGGTATGGTGCATGGTTCCCAGCTTATATAATTTCTTTTTTCCATGCTCTGGGCATCAAAAGGTTGTATTTTCTACCACAAGCACTGATTACCTCTAAGTGATTCCATTTCTTTGGGACCTGCCTTTGTGGACACTCAAGCGGGTTTCTATTATCTGTCTGGAAATGCCCCAAGCATGTTTCATATCACTAAATCTGTGGGATATTGATGTGTTACATTTACAAAGGCTTTGTGAACTCATAAATTTTGGGGTTAAAGGAGGCTAATGAGTTTCTTTAAGGATTTCAAGGCCTTTATGGTTTTAATGAGCATTATACGTCCCCAAGAGAGGATAGCACCCGGAGTGCTGAAGAACCGTGCTCCAATGTAGAACACACTTTTCCTGGAGCATCTGGCTAGACTAGAGTTCTGTGGGAAAAACTTGGGAAATTGTGACCTACATCTTTCTTCTTTGTATTTCTTTCATTATTCTTTTAGTGCCTAGTGTCTATTGTCTAAAGGCAAACAAAATCTGCCTTCTTTCAAAACTTAATTTAATTTTTCTTCATTAGAGAAGACAGAACTGTTCTCTTTGACTGAAGATGCAAGCCAACCATCAAGAGAGAATCTCAAGTATCAGAGTATTTCACAGCTACTAAAATGGAAATCCCTACTTATGGGCTTAGTGGACTTCTTCGAAGTTTGGCATTAGAAGTTTTGGGTTCTTTGATTCATTTCTACCAAGTTGTGCTACTACAGGCACTGTATCTGGCTTTTATAAAAACAAAATCCTACTAAGCTTGAAAAAGAGGAATAGAAGGAAAGATTTTTAATAGCCTAAAAGTAAAACAGAAATAATTTTGGAGACCTATTCTTTATCTATGTATCTATCTATCTCTCAGCTACCTATCATCTATTTGTATCTATCTATATTTCTTTCTCTCTATATATGTCTACCTATCTATCCTAATATCTATGCATTTATGTAAATATATGGAAATTTATAATTGTTCCCTTTTACTTTTCTAATCATTCTAAGGTTAGCTTTTCCAAAATGTCTTTTCACACTCTTCTCTGAAGGGAGAGGAGAATATCATCTTTGCTTACGGCCGTGTCCAAATAATGATGGAGTCTATGGTCACAAATGGCCTCCATAGCCCTGGCAACCCATGACAAGAGCCTCGGATGATCGCTGACGTCATAAAAAAGAGTGTTAATTGTTAAAGGAACAACAGTAGTCACTGTGCACTTGCTCCCCAGATAGGAGCTCTGTCCCTATTGAATTGCAATATGAGAATCGATTGCAAATTCTCTCCCCAAACTGTACTCTATATGTTGTGTGTGGGCGTGGGGGCAAATTGTTGAAATCTATGATTAGCTTAGAGTTGGTCCTCTATATATAAAGTCATACTAAAAATGATCCATAATGAAGAAGGAGAGGGAATGGGAGGCAGGAAGGGAGCGGGGTGGGGGGCATAGGGGAAAGAACCACTGTATTCCTAAAGTTGTATCTATGTAAAAATGTATTCATTAAATAAAAAATTAATTAATTAATTAAAAAAAGTCTTTTCACTATTTGTCTTATCCTACAGCTCAATTTGTTACCTAGAAACCACCCTGGGAGATGAGTGGGTGGAGAAACTGCTTGTCTGAAAACACCCATGAGAACAGTCACTTCCTTTGTGAATGCTCACATAAATTTTTCAGTTCATGGATACCTAGGAACTTGTATGTGTGCGCGCACACATACATTTGTGTAGAAAGCAGAGGGAGATCGCTCATGAGTTCCTGACTCAGTGACAGAAGAAATAACCTCTACCCTTTTCTCAAGTGAGGCAGTTCTACTCCAGGATTGACACTTTCTTTAGCTCCTTCTTCTAGCTCTAGCTCTGAGTTCAACCTGTAAGGGCAAAGGATGCCACTTAAACACACAATAATTGTTTATGCACATAACCTGCACAAGATGTGAACATTGTCTCTCATTCTTCCTTGTATTCCATCCACCCAATTGATTCGAGAATGGTCAGTTTGATGCTCTTCTCCATTGCCCTCACTCTGCTGTTCCTATCAACAAATAAAGAGAATCACAAAGGGCTCATGGCTTCCTCTCTGTTTACACAAAATGTTTTTTGCATTATATATGACACAATAAATTCATATATTCATTCATAAACCATTCCTGATACTCTCATTCACATGTATTCATTAACATACTTATTCATTCACTTAATAAACACTTATTCAGTATCAACTATACAAAGGGTAAGTGTATTTCCAGTTTCTCACTTTCCAATCAAGTTACCTCAGATGTTTTACAAACAGGTTCAGATGAAATGTAAATACAAAGCAGAATAAAGATTAAAAGTCAATGTCAGTACTAATAGCAGGTTTAATTCATTTTAGCTTAGAAATAACGTTCTTTATCTTGGGTTTATATAATAGCCATGTAATTCTCGGAATGGATACTGCATCCAGTATCACAGGGAATAATATTTGACTTGAACATAATATTCCAAATAGCAAAATTATATTTTTCTTGTGTTTTAACTTCTGATTTTTCTGTGGTATAGTATGAAAACTCAACTCTAATTTTAATTGTTAAATATTTTGGAATGAAAATAGCTTACAGATAGAATGATCTAGATTAGAGGTTAAATCTCAAAAGTAAATATCATACTGATATTTATCCCATGTTTTTTGTTCATGTTAACTAGAAGTTAGTGTGGAAAATGAGATAGTTTCTTTAAATATTTTCTTTAAAATAGTCTTTATTTATTTTTGTTTTATTTGAAAGAGGGAAAGAGCTTCTATCCACTCATTCACTGCACAGATGCTCACAGTCAGAGCTAGGCCAAGCAAAAACCAGGAATCAGGAAATCAATGTTCGTCTCTCATATGGGTGGTAGGGACCCAAGACCTTGAGCCATCACCCACTGCCTCCCCGGGTACATATCAACAGGAAGTTGAATCAGAAACATGGGAGTTGTGACAGAAACCTGACTCTAAGATATGGGATGCAGGTATCCAAAGAGGTGATTTAATGCTGCACCACAGGTCCATCTTTAAATATATTTTAAAATAAAATAAGTTTCTTTTATTCCTATATCACCAGTTTTCTTGAATATTAATAGTTCTAGGCTTCTCTCAAAAAACTACTTTTTCTATACTTCTGTTTCTATCAGATCTCTCCAGAAAAGTTGTCCATACTCAATGATTTCAATCTATTTCCTTCCTGTTTTTTCATTAAATAAATGCAAATTAAGCTTTACCTCAACCATCATGTCTAATTCTTCTATGAGTTGCTTGGGCTGAAGAAATTAGGAGTTGGCCATGGCCTTCTCTCTCACCTCCCACCTCCAATCCATCAGCAAATCACATCAATTCTACCTTTAGGTACTACCCAAGATCCCACTGACCATCTCAACACTTCTTCTGCCACTACCTTGGATGTGTACCTGCATCCATGTTTACACTTAGGGTTCAATTTCTTAAAGGAGACTCACAGACTTCAAAATGAAAGTGCTTAGAAATCTAAGATTTATGGTTGGAAAAACCCAGAATATAGCCACAACATTAAGCAAGAATGAATCCCAGCCAAAGGCTGCCTCCCAGCAAAGAGTCTGGAAAGGCTGGGCATAGACTCTGTTCTTTATTTCCTGGGCTCTATTGTTTTTTCTCAAAAGTTACCAACCAACAATGTGTGCATGGAACACTTTGGAATCAGGAAGCACAAAAGAAATTTATTTTAAAATCCTTATTTATTTATATGACATACGCAAAGAGAAAAAATATGGAGAAAGAATGGGAGACACTGAGAGGGAGAGAGATGGTTTACTCCTTAAATGCCCTGAATGCCTAGGTTCACTGGGAACAAAGCTGGAAGCCAGGAATACTATTCAGGTAGACCATAAGAGTGGCAGGAATCCAATTACTTGAACCATCACCACTGTTTACCAGGGACTCCATTAGCAGAAGCCAAAACTGGGAGCAAAACTGGGAACTGAACCAAGATATTTTGAAAAGGGATTCAGGCATCCCTACAGGCATCCTAACCATGGGTCAAATGCCCACCTGCAGAATGTCTATTTTTTTTTACACCTTGCTGGTCAGTATGTATGTTATGTTATGTAACCAGTCTCAATGTCAGAGCCTTGTGGAGGTCTCAATGAGACCATGTACAAATCTTCATTCTCCCTGTTGTCAATAAACTAAATAACCAACACTGACAAGTTAGTAAAAATCCTCCTGAAACTTGGCTTAAACCATGGTTAGTGAGTAATACTATCGTTCTGTATATTTCTCACCTTGACTAGGGATCAGTGCCATCCAGAAACATCTCTTACTTCAGCAGAACAGCTAAGGCTAATTCCAGGTTAGCTGGAATTAGTCATCGCAGTACAGCTCTGATCAGCTTTCTCTTGAATTATTGCAATTTTCCAGGCTTCTATTTTGACACTTGACAGCCTATTCTTAACAACCTGAGTGATCTTTGAAAAATACGAGTCAGAACATATCACTCTTCTGCATAAACTTTCCATGAATTCTTCCCTGTCGTGTCTTGAAGGGACCAAACCAACTGGAACTTCTACCTGTCCCCATTTCCAGCTTCATCACTACAACTTTCCCTCTTGCCTACTCCACTCCAGTCACAATGGCCTCCGTGTTGAGGAAGTCATGACTAGAAAAGGACCTTTGCACGCCTCCCCCTCACAGTTGCTTGGCATCCTCCCTTTTCTCTGCAGATCAGTTCTCACACATCCTCTTCAAACTGAAGCTTCCCTAATGACTCCATAGAAAATGAAAGACATCCCTTCCCCAAGTGTCTCATTTCCATGCTTCAGTTTTAATTTTTAACCAAATAATTCAGAACCACTTAATATACCATATGTTTTATAATATTTTATTTGATATTTATATTCTCTTTTGTTTTAATTTGAGATTGATAAAAAAAACTCTAGATCCCATAATGGCTATGTTTGAATGAATGAATGACAGGAAATAAATTCATATCTAAAGACCTAGAACATCCATTAGAGCTCTGGGTTTAAAGCACAGGAACTTTTTCTCTAGCCAACCACTTGTTGTTTATAATACCAAGGAAATTCTGAAATCCTTGTGTTTTGGGGTATAAGTGTATCGGGTTAAAGCAAATTAATTTACTGTCTGGCTGAAGTGGAATTAAGGAAAATATACCACAAATTCAGAAAAGAGCATCACATTTAAACTCAATGTGTAAATTTGAGCTTTTAGACTACAAGCAACTCAAAAATTAGGAATATTTTGGCAAATTATAAACCAAGACACTGTATGATAAGCTCCTTAAATTCCTGAATGTGATGAGATAACTGAGTTTAGACATGGCTTCCCATTGAGGTGATCATGGAAGATTTCAAAGAGGATAAACATCAACAGTGAAGGTCTTGTTCATCCCTAAATACTTCCCAGGTACTTAAAACTAATCATGCCCAGAACTGGCATTCTTCTCTCCTATACTAAATTTGTGACCCTATACTAATCCCAATCTCACTGCGTGGCTCTCAACTTAATCTACTTAATCAAAACAAACAAACAAAAAGAAAAGTCAATTTATTTCTTTCTTTCCCTCAGACCCAGAAAATCAATAAAACATCAACATTAGTCAGTAATTATTTGCGTCTACATATTTCTTTTCATGACCACTGGCTGCTTTCAGCAATTCCACCACTATTTTTTACCCACATTCCCATTAAATCCTCCTGATAGTCTTCCATCTCATCAACTTTTACGTTCTCCATGTAACAATCATAGGGAAATTTTGAAATTTTGAAATTCCCCAGTGTTTTGGCAAATTATGTTTCTCTCCTGCTTCAATATTTGTTTGTTTATTTTTCATGACTTTCAAAATAAGGTCCAAACCTCTTATAATAACTCTTAGAAGGCCATCTGTGACCTGGTTCCTATCTATCTGTTCAGCACACTGTTCTCAACACCCCTTCATCTACGGTCTGTGACTGCACCAAACTCACTTGTTTTTAGAATCTACAAAGTAATAGGTTGATGGCCGGCGCCGCGGCTCACTAGGCTAATCCTTCGCCTTGCGGCGCCAGCACACCGGGTTCTAGTCCCAGTCGGGGCACCGATCCTGTCCCGGTTGCCCCTCTTCCAGGCCAGCTCTCTGCTGTGGCCAGGGAGTGCAGTGGAGGATGGTCCAAGTGCTTGGGCCCTGCACCCCATGGGAGACCAGGAGAAGCACCTGGCTCCTGCCATCAGATCAGTGTGCCTACCGCGGCGGCCATTGGAGGGTGAACCAACGGCAAAGGAACACCTTTCTCTCTGTCTCTCTCTCTCACTGTCTAACTCTGCCTGTCCAAAAAAAAAAAAAAAAAAAAAAAAAAAAAAAAAAAAAAAAAAGTAATAGGTTGAGTTTTACTGTTCCTTTCACTATAGTTTCCTCAGGAAAGTTAATCTTGACTTCCATTGCAACACCCTACCAAACACACATACCCTACAAACGGAAGTCAAATGCTTCAGCTTCACATCTCCACAATACTGTAAGACACCCCTTGCTACAGCACCTTAGCACGCATTACCAAAGTTTCATCCTTAAACACATCTTCCCTCAAAAGTCTGATGGTAAACATTAATTGAAGGATTGTTGTGTCTCAGGTTCTATTCTAAGTGCTACAAAATAAATGAACTCACCCAAAATACACAATCCCTGATCAATGGGCACTCCTTTTATCCTGTTTTATGGTTGAGGAAACTAAAACACAGAGTACAATAATTTATCCAAGGTTATACATCCTAGAAGTAGTAAGTAAGTATTTGCCAGAAGCTATGCACTTGAACCCTATGATGTTTGTGAGAGAAACTAACACTGCAGGCATGCCTTTAAAAACGATCATGCTTTCTTTCATTTTAAACATTTTAACAATTAATAAAGCTAACAACAATGATGAATCAAAAAATATAGACTTGAACCCATGTTGAAAACGCAGCATTTTGTCTGCTCTGGGGTCTGTGAAATGCACTGTGCAGTTTCCCACAATTTCCATTTTCTGTTGTCTCCTTGTTAGAATCCCTGTGGGGATTAATGTTTGTGATTACAGTTTACAAATACTTTGGAAATAGGAATCACATCTCTCTATCTTACCACCAGATTCCTAATGTCAGACAAACTTTCCAGGCAAAATATAGGCAATGTATAAATATTTATTAAATGAATGAATTAATGAATGCCTACACTGAAGAAAGATTGGAGACTGTGGAGAAGGTACATTTAGATTGGGAAAAACTGCAAAGTAAAACAACCTCCCACAGATATTTTTATAAGGGTACTGTAATTATGTCAGAAATTTTTCTTAAAATCATGGGTCTCTGAAGTTTCTTTAATTATGTTTCTCTTCTGGGCTTAAGTAGTACTTGCTGGGAGTAAGTAATGACAGTTCTTAGGTATACCCTTTGTGCACTCTTGAATTAAAAAGAACATCAATACTGATTTTCATCTTTTCTCTATTACTGGGTAAGCAACATGCTGTTGAAACAATCAATGCCTGTATTTTATGTGAGAATAGTATGTTAGCATAAAGCAATAAAGAAACAAAACTCAAAAAACTTAAGTCAATACCATGAAGATATTTAATACCAGTGTTTTGGCAGACACTAAGATCATGTTTCAAGGTTAATAATATGTGGTTTCTATATCCTTGGTAAACAGCATCCTCTGGAATTTTTTGTAGGAAGCTGGTCTCTCCCTCTCTTGAGCATGGATTTTTCTCTGCTCACCAGAAATCAATTAATCTTTTTATGCCTAGGTTTATGCCTCTATAAACTGGAGTGAACCCTTGCTACCTACGCTCAGAAAAATGTTCTGATAAATAATGAAGTCATGTCTGAAAAGCACTATATAAAAACAAAGTATCATTATGTTTTTTTTTGTCAGAACTAGTTTGTTTTCCATAGTTTCTAATTAGTTTGTAATAACTGGAAAATAGTCTAATATTTTCTTCACCCCCATGTCTGGGCTACTCAGGCAACATTCATGAATGCTAATGTGCACATACAGCATTCCATATTTCTAACTTACTTCACGCATAAATCAATGGTATACAAATACAACTTGAGGTACTTCTGTTAATAAGTAAATGAGAGGAACTTGCTTCCTTTTCAATATTTTTGTAAGCTCAGCCCTTTTGTATGGTTTTATTCATTTTCTGTAGTAAATGTTTAAAAATTAGTTACTGGGGAAGAGCAAAAATGTGACACCACTTTCATTGAACCAATAGAGAAAAAAAATGTCATTACTGGTACGGGTATTTTGAGAAGCACTTGAGTGTTGATGCAGCAGATCTTAATTAAATGTCCAGTCACTTTAAACAAGATAGATCTGGCTTTCTTTTTCCACTGGCATTTGTGAGGCCTGGTGCCATTGGTACAGTCTGGGCCAGGAATAAAACGCATTTCCCCATTATTGTGCAGTGTTCACTGTATTTATCTTAAATTATTTTTAGAATTGGAGATATTTGGAAAAAGATCTTTACAGTTTTTGTGCCTCCAAAATTAAATTAAATTCTAGTTTCCATGACAAAAACTCACTTTCTTCTTTCCGAGTAATGATATAGAAATTTATGAGAATATTAGCGACATCGGGCCTTTATCAAGATGTGTTCAGATAGGAAAAGATATATAATGAATGTCTGAAGTTTAATATTATTAATATCTATTTCATTACGAGTATTTTCTTGGACTTCTCTAATTGACTTCTTTTTAAATAATCACTTACATATTGTTCTTCCTGTATCAAATTTGTTATTTATAGATGGTCTTTGCCAAAAGACTTTCTTTCCCTTATTT
Organism: Lepus europaeus; assembly: GCF_033115175.1. Lineage (NCBI taxonomy): Eukaryota > Metazoa > Chordata > Mammalia > Lagomorpha > Leporidae > Lepus > Lepus europaeus. The sequence continues at coordinate 120,992,634 of NC_084829.1, forward strand.
TGAAGATATTTCTCCTTTGAAAAAGATGCTCTTTTGCTTTTTCATTGAAAGGACATTAACTTTGGCAACTTAACTCTCTTCAATTACTGTGAAGAAATTTGAAGTCTGAATGAGAAGTTTTATTTTTCCATTAGAAGATCCCTCCCATATTATTGATAGCCTGACCCTTCTTCGTGGAAAAGAACGGAGAAAAGGAGAAGACACAAAGACTGATCTTGATAAGAAAAACATTTTCAGTGCAGAGCAGTTAAGGAAGACTTTCTGCTTGGAGATGAAGCTGATACGGATTAGAGCGTTTCTATGTGATAACAAAAGCCTCCACCTTTATTCTGCAAGGTAGGGAGGGCTCTGAGTGTTTATCTTGCATTTGCCTATATAATTCAATCATTCCCTGGCAGGAGCTCCCTCCTAACTTACCAGAAGTCTCCTCACACCCTGGAACATATGCTTTCAATTGGGAAGTGCTTACAAAAAGACCACCTGCCAGCAAAGGGAATGTTTTCCCTGTCCCAGTGGGGGTCTTACAGACAGGTTTTAATGTAGTTAAATAGGAACAGAAAAAGAAGCCAGGAAGAATGATGTTACAGACCAGGATAATTATTGAGATTTTCTTCTAAATAAAAAAGGGAAATGTTTAAGATAGTAAAATGATTATTTTTGTACCATTTTAGTAATCCTCCCTGAGAACTCTGAGTCCTTTCTCTCCCCACAGCTCCTCTTCGTACTTCCTTGTTCAATCATGTTTGGTAATACTCCCTGGTAATGTAATCAATTAAATAAAACATATAAAGATAATTTCCATTTTTGAAAACTATTATTTCAAAGTACACTGGAAAAAACACCCAAAACCCCATGATTGGGAGTGCAAGTGAAAGCAAATCCTGTCAAGTGGCCCAAAATGCTGAGGCAATCATGAAAGCTGCTGAAGAACTAACAGCAAACCCATTTAGGCATTACCATTGACCTCAGACACCCAATGGTGAATGTCTGTGCATGCAGTGATGCTATATGGGGGAACTTTAAGAGGGCAAATGAAAGAAGAAAGAAACAGTATCCATAAGAATGTAGCAATGGGGCCATTCCTTACTTATCTTGCTGCTTTCTGCCCTTTTAACACATATTCAGTCGCTCTATGAAATATACACAGATGCTAAAGGACTGAATTCTGGGGCTTGATGAAACCATTTCTTTTTTCAGCACAAGAAAACCTGAATAAAGATAGCTAGTTCATAACACTGCAAGAGATAAAAAGTTACATATCTGGGGGTTTGTAGCCGGTAAAGCAGCCAACCGCAACACCGGCATCCCATATGGGCGCTGGTTTGAGTCTGGGCTACTCCTCTTCCAATCTGGTTTCCTGCTAATGCACCTGGGAAAGAAGCAGCAGAATGCCCATGTGCTTGGGGCCTGCTATCCACGTGGGAGACCCAGAAGTAGCTCTCAACTCCTGGTTTCAGCCTTGCCCCAGCCCCTGTCACTGTGGCTATTTGGGAGAGTGAACCTGCAGCTGAAAGAATCTCTCTCTCTCCCTCTTCCTTTCAAGTACATAAATAAATCTTTTTTAAAGCTACATATTTTGTTTTGCGAAATAAATTTCACAATCAAATAGGTAGGGAAGATGTTTGCCTTTCTGATTTTCTTGGAATCAGCCTCTTCTCCCTCTTGAAGGGCTGCATATGAATCCCACAAACACTGGAGAGGCAGGTAAAATTCCTCCCTTGGAAGCAACAGGCTTGTGTGGGAACCTGAGTCTACTGGCCCCCATGCAAACCCTGCAGGCACATTCCACAGGGATGAAAGTGATCACAGACGCCTTGCTGCAGTTGACAAAATCTAGGAGTCAGGTGACAAAGTGGTGACATGGTCAATGATGACAGCCAGAAAGCAGTTCCAAGTGAGAGTTGAGCCAGCTTCCTTATGTATCAAACTGTCATGCGGTAGAGACAAACTGCAGTGAGAAAACACACGCACATACAGACACACACAGTCACAGCAAAATGCACGTCATTCCATAGGCCTTCCCTGCTGTGCAATGAGATTAGAATAGAAAGGTTGGCTACTCATGGAAGGTTGTTCAGCAATTCACCACCCAGGAACCCAAAATGAACCAGATGAACTCTTCAAAAAAATGAGCTGCATGTTCTAAATTGAATTACCTCACCAGGCGAAAGTGATGAGAAGAAATGGGAATATAAGGAAAGAGACAAACATCCTATAGTTACTTTTTTAGACACACTTGTCTTGAAAACTCCAGCACTTTTTGCAATAACCTGCTATAAAAATAGCATGACAGAAGCATGCACAATGTTTTGGTGAGATGGCATACTTAAGTCCCTGTTGTCCTCTAGTCTGCAATCCTCTACAAAACAGAGTTGAGAGTATTCCAGAAGCACCCGTTGCTTTCTCTTCTTTCTTAGGCAAAACCTAATTTTTAAAAATGCTATGTTTTTGTTCTTTTTCCCAGAAGATTCATTCTATGTGCAAATCACATAGTTCATGTTTTCTTCTCTACATGGAGAAAAGCAAAACATTTTTTCCTGCCAAGAAAGATCATTTTTAAAGTACTTATTTTATTTATAGATAGTAGCCCAGACTCTACATCTCATCAAATCTTCTTATGTTGCATGTCTCCAGTATTAGAATATAAGACATGGCAACCAAAATTTATCGTCTTGTTCAGAAAATCACAGACAGAGCACAGCAGAAATGGATGTCGAGTTTTAGAAAGCCTAAGGTCTGTAAAATCTCTCATCTTTTCTCACCTTCAAGACTTTAATCTTGAATTAAAGTGGTTTGAACTTTCTACTTGTCATTGCAGCCGCCTGTTCCTGCCTCTCTCCCGAGGTTCCTCTCTTGCTCCCTCCACAAAATTTTATTAATTTTCCCTTCTTCCATACCCAAAGATTTATTAACTTTTATTCTTTCAATTAATTTATTAACTATTTTAATTAAGTAATTTATTTACTCTGTGCCAGGCAATTCTGCTAGGCTCCAAAAATGACAGAAAAGAAATGTAAGATGAATGAGAGGTGGGCATTGTGGTACTGCAACTTGGGACACCTGCATGCCATAGCAGAATGCGCCCCATTTCCCACATATTTTCTTCTAATTCAGCTTCCTGCTAATGCACCTGAGAGGTAGCAGATATGGCCCAAGTACTTGGGTCACTGCCACCCACTGTGGAAGACCCAGATGAGTTCCTGGTTCCTGGTTTCAGCCTTTTTCAACTCTGACTGCTGTGGACATTTGAGAAGTGAACCAGTGGATGGGAGATTTCTCTCTGGCTATCTCTTTTTATCTGTCTCTATTCTGCGTCTCTCCCACTGTCTCTATGATTCTACCTTTCAAATAAATAAGACTTTAATAAAAGAAGTGCTAAGAAAAGAAGAGGAGGGGCTGGCGTCATGGCTCACTTGGTTAATCCTCTGCCTGCGGCACCAGAATCCCAAATGGGTGCTGGGTTCTAATCCCAGTTGCTCCTCTTCCAGTCCAGCTCCCTGCTGTGGCCCGGGAGGGCAGTGGAGGATGGTCCAAGTGTTTGGGCCCCTGCATTCGCATGGGAGACCAAGAGGAAGCACCTAGCTTCTGGCTTCAGATCGGCGTAGCTCCAGCTGTAGCAGCCTTTTTGGGGGTGAACCAATGCAAGGAAAACCTTTCTCTCTGTCTCTCTTTCTCACTGTCTAACTCTGTCAAATAAATTAAAAAAAAAAAAAAAAAGAAGAGGAATGAAAAGTTTTCTCTTTTACATTTTACATTACCTTGGTTCTGAAATATTTAAATGATGTCCTTACATATATATATATGTAAGGACACTTTTTAAATAGATATTCCAAAGAATTTTTTTAAAAAATAACCATCCTAAAACAGAGGTTGACACACCTCTGTAAAGAGCCTGTTAACACACATCCAAGGCTGTTTGAGCCATGTGGTCTCTGGGGCAAGGACAGCTTTGACATTGGGGTTATGAAAGCAACCTCAAGCTTTATCTACATAAATGGGTGTGGCTGAGTTCCAAAGAAATTGTTTACAAAAACAAGCAGGAGGCCAGATTTGGCCCAAGGGCAGTAATTTGCTGACCCTGGTCTAAAATATTAAGATAAGTCACTCTTCTGTAGATCAGCATGGTCCTGTTACTTCCAATGACATCATGCACGTGCCATAGTAAGCTTTCAATTAAACATTTGAGTTCACTGATCTGAAGCAAATTATTAGCCAACCTGGAGCTTCAGATTTTTGCAAACTGATCAGGAAACCTAGGTAAGTATCCTTGAGAGTTACTTAATTCTAAATTTTGGTTAGGTCTTATATACAACCAAACTTCTCAAAAATAGAAGCTGCTTGCTATAATTCCTCTGAGGCACCTCTTGTCATTGGCACAATATGAAGCTGGTGATCTGAGGACAATTATGAGTTGTGTTAAACAAATAATAATAAATAAGTCACATTTCACTGATGCATTTTGTATGCATTTTCTCAACTGTTCCTCCTTATAGCTGTGTTTAAGAGGAATAGATATTATTTCCCTCATCTTTCAAGTAAAAAAACAGGTAGAGAAATTAAGTGATTACCTACATACTAACACCAGACAGGGCTTAATTCAGAGCTTTTCAAACCAGGCATGTCTCCTTGCGAGAGAGACCTTTGGAATTACTTTTTAAAATTTGCTATGTAACTATAAAGTGATGAAATAGCAGTACCAAAGCAACTATTAAACTGCAGTAGCAAAGGTAGGGATTTCGTAATAGAGTTCAACAAAGTTGAGAAATGAAACAAAACACTTGCAACAGAAACAACATAACATGAAGAAGTTAGCTACAGTGTCTGCAGCTCACACCAAAATACAATTCTCACACACTCAAACATCCGAGTCAGACTAGGCAGAGCAGATTTACGTTTTAAGAGATAATAAAAGAGACAAAACATTAATATCTTTCTAGTTAATGTCCTTCAGAACAAGAATATATTTACAAGTTTGGCACTTTAAAAATTATGTTTTTGTTTTATTAAAGTTGAAGCTTTGGTCATTCCAGATGACAACAAAAATAGCAATTATTTTTGGAAAACTATGTTCTTGCTAACTTAGTTTTCACTTTTTTTCCATAGTTTTCACACTGCATCTGGTTTTATGTGTTTACTGTCTTTTTCCTTTTTGCCAAGTTCAAAAAAAATGCACATGCATCACTCTGCATCTTCAAAACTTTTCCCAAATAGTACCAACTTGGAATTCTTCAGTGATTTAATATTAGCTCCTTCGTGCTTTCCTCATGAGTCTCTGAAATACCTAAATAAATGGTTATCCTTTGTTTCTAAAATAAAATTTCACTTCCAGATTTAAACAAATATTGTTTATATTTTATACAGCATTAGTTAGAACATTTGTAGAATCCATGCATTTAAGGGGGAAAAATTCAGGAAAAAGAAAATCCCTGTTGACTTTAACATTGATTTTGCACATTCTAGATATCAGGCCCTATGTATGGCATATTCTGATACCAGGACACTAAAGTGAGTCTGCTTTGGTTGCTGGGGGAGACAGACACACAGCGCACCACATCCTTACAGGCAAGCAGGGGTGAACACTAGGATCTGAGCACAGGGATGATGGCGGTGAGAATGCTGATGACACGGTGGTGGTGGAGGCGAATACTAAGTTTTTATTGTGTGCAACACATTTTCTAAAATCATTTCAGACAATTGCCTCACTGATGGAACAAACTATGGAAAACAACAAGGCATTATGGAATCATTTTAGGGGATTAAAACTTAATTTCAACTGCTTGAATGCAGTTCAGCCGAGATTGTGAATACAGTATCTTAAATGGCTCTCAAACAATTTTTCATTTCTGGCCTCACACAATGGTTTTATCAGCTACCTTTAAGTAGACTGCAAAAGCCAGCTGTTATAGGCTGAACATTATCTGCCCCACCCCCAACACCAAACATGCTTGTTGAAGTACTAACCCTCTATATCTCAGAATGTGGCTGTATTTGGAAATGGATAGGGTCTTTAAAGAATAGATAACATTAAAATGAAGTCAATAGGATGAGTCTCAGTCTAATATGGTGTCTTTATAAAGGGAAATTTGGTCTCAGGTGGATATGGAAAGAAGACCATGTGAAGACCCTGGGAGAAGACGGCATTTAAAATCCATGGAGAAGCCTCAAGAGGAGCCACAATTGTCAATTCCTGGGTCTAGAACTGCTAGTCTTCTGAACTGTGAGAAAGGAAACTTCTAGTATAAACCAGCAGGTTTACAGCAGCCCTGACAAACTAATCCCAACTATACAGTCTTCTCACTTGGGTTTACACAATGTTTACTTATACTTTATTTATTCATTTTGTGTTTTTTAAATAATCATTTGAAAGAAGGACATGCTCCCCAAAAAATCAGAACAGAAGGGTAGAGAATTAGGCTTCAGGATTGCATTACCTGGACCACCAATGCACCAAATGATTTTGACCTGTTCTTTCTTTCATTTCTAGACTTGGATTCCAGGATTGCATTCTCAGCCCTCAGAGTAGAAATGAAAATTTACCTGTCACTTACAAAGTTTAAATAACAAACAGATAAAATTTATATCATGATGCTAGAGCATTTGTATAACAGGGAGGAAAAGATATCAGATGACTCTTACTTTTTCAACTCAACTCTAAATGATAAGTTATATGATTTTTGAAGTTATGTCTACTTTTCCTGGAACATTAATATTAGCTATAACCTTAACCTAACCCAGAAAAATTAATATTTTTGGAAAGTGTACATAGTTTTAAAAATTATATAAATTATTACTAAAATAATATAAAAAGTTATATAAATTATTTTTAAATTCTAAGCACTTACTTGGAGAAAAGAATATTAGAAGTCATTTAGTTTTTCTTAAGTTAATCCATTTAATCTAGGTTTGCAGAGGCACTGCTCTGAAGTTTGTTGTTTCCCTCTAATTTCTTTGTCTCCTCTTACTGTCGTTGTTTCCTATATTATTTCTAATGATTACTTACCTTTTAATCTTGATTGTTCTTGCTAAAGTATGTTACTAACCTTTGAAAGTGCTGGTTTTTATTTTTACCCATTAGTTTTTCCATTCCATTAATTTCCCATTGATATGCTTACATTTATATTAATTTTTTCTTCCATTTTATGTTTATTTTGTTTTATTTTCCCAAGTTTCATGGTTAAGAGCATAGATCACTTATTTTTCTATCTTTTTTTTCAAATAACAGATACTTCTATTTCTACTCATTTTCTTCTCAATCTTGTTTCAATCAAACATGAAAGTTTTGTTATATAGTATTTTAACTTGTATTCAGCTCCATGCAGTTTACAAGTTCTAAACTGACTTTTACTTTTACCTTGTTTTTAACTCTGTAATGATTTGTAAATGTGTGTGTGTGATTTCTTGCATAGAGTTTTGCTTTGTTTATTTTATTTATTTATTTATTTATTTATTTATTTTTGGAATAGTGGAATTTCTTGCAATTGTTGATGGATAAGTAGTTGCAGCCTGTATAATATCACCTTTTTGGAATTTGCTGATGTTTCCACTGTGGTTTAGCACATGGTAAGTTTTTGTGGCTGTAGCCTGTGTGCTTGAAAATGATATGCAGTTTGTGTGTATGGTCCAGACATCTTTGTATAGCCAATCACAGGCTTGTTAAGTGCATTACACAACTCCTCCACATCCCACCTTATTAGCTGGCGGTTTCTTGGTTGGTTTCTGAGAGAGGGATGTTTAGCCTCTCACTATCATTATGAATTTGTCCATTTTATCCCTTTTCCTTTGTACGGCAATCGATGTCTGCCTTATGTATTCCCTGTTGCGGTATCCCAGCGAATTGCCTTGTTGGCTGCCCAGGCTCTGGGGTCCCTGGCCTCTCCCCTGGGGACTCAAGCATTCTGTCACCTTTCAGCTTCTGTGAGGAACTTAATCTTGTGTGTTTCATGTTTGTTGTTCCCTTTTCCATTTGATTTCTGTTTCAAAAGTTCTTTGTATGTTCTGCCCATGAGAATTCTCATTCTTACTGTGAGCACTGAGTACTTATAATGTTCTTTTCTAGCTTCTGTATGAATTTTGTTGAAGAGGTGGGAGGAGAGGCTAAATAAAGTATATGCTCAGGTTAAGCTTTTCAGCATCAGACTTCAGTTACTGTTAAATGTCTTTGATGGCCTCTCTCTTCCATGTCCCCAGCTTCTGCTGTCCTGAATCCCCAGCCCCGCTGGTCTTGTTCCAGATTCTCAGTACAGAGGCATGTGCCTGACCCAGGACTTTCATATATCAGTTTTCTCTGCTAGAATTGCCATTTTCTCCATGATTCACTTCTTAACCACATTTACCCTTCAGGATTAAATGTCACTTACTCAGACCCTTTTTGGACAAGCTGACACACACTAGGCCTTTCAGCTCTACTTTCTTGCAATATGTGTACATTTTTCAGTACAGCACACTTTACAATATTGTATTTATTTATCTAACTGTTCACTCATTTATTTTTTCTTCCAAATTAACTTTAAATTCTAACTGGATAGATACCAATCACTCCATTACTTGCTGTATTCTCATTGCCAAAGCGTTAGTAGGGGCATAGGAGTTGTTAAAAAAAACATTTTTTGAGTGAGTGAATTAATACTAGTTCCAAGTAGCTGTACATTTGAAATCAAGGGAAGATCATAAGGACTTACATAAATGTAAAATTCCATAATCAACTTGACACACTGATTTTATTATTCTGGTAATTTAAGAAAATCATAATGGCTACAACATAGAAAGACATTTTATATTTGTTTTTGCTAATCTTTATGATAACACTGACACTTACATAGAGTAAGTTGAGGACTAGGAGAGTCAAGTAACCTATCTAAAGATCAAGTTTTTTATAATGCAGAGCCAGGATTCTAAGTCCACAAGTGCTTGTTCCAAAGTTAGGCCTTCTTAACACAACTATCCTATGCATTAATATGTAATATTTGATTAATAGAGATACTATCAATTTTAAAGCAATTTATTTTAAGGAAACTAAAATAACATTTACAGTTTTGAACATAAACTAAATAAAGTACAAAAAATAAAAAATCTAGTTACAAAACTAGATTTTTCCAAAATTTTGAACAAATATTCAAAAATATCACATTAATGAATTTAGTTGAGTTCAACTTATCAAAGTAAATAAACATGACCAAAAAAATTGATCAGAATGTATGAAGACTAGTTTCTGTTTCTTCATAAGGCTGTGTGAATGGGCTCCATTTAATACTTTCCTCAATCTAAGTGTGCCATACAGTAAGATAACAATTCAAATCAGTTTGGCCCATTTAATTGTTTCATACAGAGTTGAAAAATACTTCTGGGTGATTGATCAAACATCTCAATGATTGATTAAATCTGTGATTCACCTGATGGAACATTTGGACCTTATATAAACAATCTTTGCCTCACTCTCTAAAATGGAAAAGATAAAATTAAAGATTTTCTTTTTAAGGCCTTTTTCACCTGCCTAACAATCTAAATGTGTCTCAGAAGGAGGTGAACATTGTGTGTGTTACATTCCTATCATCCCTAGAGTTCTGTTTATTTATTTTCTGTGGCTGAATACTAAAACAAAAATGAAGAGAATAACATGGAAAGATTTTTATAAAAACAGTAGATTCACTCCACCCCACTACATTATTTTTATTTAGCCAGATTTTTAATAAGTAACTTTGTAATAGAAACAACAAAGAAGATATAAAACCCAGAGCCTACTAAGTACAAAAATTCAGAAAGAACCTGTGCGATATTTAACATGTCAATAAGAAATACATCTACATAAAAATAAAATAAATGCATAAAAGGGAAGGGAAACTTGTACAATATCTTTGAATCTTTCTTTTAAAGATTTATTTATTTGTTTGAAAGACAGAGTTACAAAGAGAGAGAGAGGGAAAGACAGAGAAAGAGATCTTCCATCCGTTGGTTCACCCCACAAATGGCCGCAACAGCTGGGACTGGGCCTGGTCGAAACTAAGAGCCAGGAGCTTCATCTGGGTCTCCCACAAGGGAACAGAGGCCCAAGAACTTGGACCATCTTCCACTGCTTTCCTAGGTGCACTAGCAGGCAGCTGGATCCGAGGTGGAGCACCTGGGACTCGAACCAGTGCCCACAGGGGATGCTGGTACTACAGATGGCAGTTTAACTGGGTATGCCACAGCATCAGCCCCTCTTTGAATCGTCAATGCAATCTAATAATAACATCTCAATTACTGTGACAATATACACTGACAACAAGCTCACAATGTAAGAATTAATAATTCAATAAATTTAATATTCCTCACTGAATTAGGATAACTTATAATTTGATTTTCCAAATTGCTAATGTTGAAACTACTTCATTTTACATTACCTTTGAAATTGCTTACTCCCAACATAAACTATGTACTATGTCTATGTGATACAAATATGAGAAATGCTTAAAACAAACACAGATAAGAGTAAAATGAAATAATGGTCTGGAGCTATAAAACTTTTCTATCAAATCACATTGCAAAAGAAATATAATACATGTGTACCTAATTGCCTCCAATTTTTATTTGTATGAACTCATGAAAACTATGTACCTATATGTGCCTTTGTTTGCCTCATTGACTAATGAAAATAATAAAAACAATGACTAATTAAGGTCATTTTGACAATAAATTTGATAGTACACACAAAGCAACAGTACCTGGTTTAGAGACAATGCTCAAAACCATTAGGAAGAAAAGTAATTCATTGCTATATTTTCAGTATTAGGCATAAAACAAAGTTCTGTGACTACTGGTTTAAGGAAAAGTTTTAAGAAAAAGTCTAATGTCCTACGGCTATCTTTTTGACCGAGACAAACAGGAAAGGAAATCAGACAGACGATCACAAGGAAGAAGATGCAAAGGATAAAGTACAGGGAAAAGCAGGTAGAAGGAAATGACGCTTTTGTCCTTGCAATCTTGAGCATTTTACAAAGTCATTCCGACTCTATTAAGATCTTGTTTTGCTCCTCATGCCTATGGCATTACTAATCAACCTTTCCTGAGTTTGATCATCAACATGGCCCTAACCATCCTCTGTCTCTCTCCTCTTTCCTTTTGCTATAGATAAGGTGACAATGCATTAATTTTTATCTATTTCTTTTTTAACTCTTTTCTTTCCTTTAATGTTCTTTCTTGTTTTTCCCCTTGCTCTTTCTTGGACATTCCCTGAGATTTTTTGTAGTAGATAAATGACATACTGCACATAAAACACCAAGCCTAGTATCAGATATATAATGAGGATCCAAAAAACGTATGCTTGCTTTCTTCTTTTATGTCTCTTTTCTCAGTAATGTCACCAAGATTTGTGAAGTTAATAATCACTGTCACATAGACAAGGTTTAATTTTCTGTCTTCTACCAACTTCTCTTCTTGAATTAACTCCTTTCTTCCCACCTGTTTGTTGGATAACTGACTGCTCCATTTGAATTCTTCCTTTCACTCCCCCGCCACAGCCCACTACCACTAACTGCTGTGCAAGTCCTCCAGCCTTGGTCACTTATTTTGGTCATTCTGCAAATGTCAGAGTTATCTTTCATTCTTTGCTCTCACCTGTATTGGAGAATTTACTTTCACAGGGTCTATCACATTCACATTCGCTTTTAAATTTTGTCACCTCACTCAGATGAAGACTGTTAGTATTTAAATCTTGATCATTTATAACAGATGAAACAACTTTTTTTCTAAATCTCTGTTTCTACTAGTTTGTTGTTACTACATTAGTCTTCTTATAAATGCATATGAAGCATTCCTATGATTATATCAGTTCTTTATTATTATTATTATTCAATCATCCACTTGGGAGGCAGAGAGAGAGGCAGAGACAGACACAGAGAAAGAGAATATGTTCCCACCCACTGGTTCACTCCCCAAGCACCCACAATGGCAGGGACTGGGTGTTGTGAAGCCAGGAGCCAGCAACTCAATCCAGATCTCCCATATGGGTGGCAGAAACCCAACTGTGTGAGCTGTCACTGCTGCCTCCCAGGTCCACATTAGCAGAAAGTGGAGTCAGGAGCCAGAGCCAGGAATTAAAACCAGGCACTGCAATATGGGACGCTGGCATCTCAACTGCTAGGTTAAATACCCACTCCCTGGTTATGCCATTTTTTTAAAAAAAGAAAATCCCAGTTATAGATTTATTAGCTTGAATAGTATTTATCAGCTTATGTTTATGGGCTTAGTCTGGATGACTTTAATCCTTACTCCGTGTTTTAAGAAAGGAACATTAATAAGAGCTCTCTGCTTCTGTTTTGTTTTCTCTCACCATCATTTTTCCCCCATATGAGATTTCTTTCCCCATAATCCCAGCTGACTAACTCTGAACTTCAAGGCTCAATGTGTGTATCATCCTCTCCACTGATTAGCTATTCAGATTTCAGCCTTAGATGGAACAAAACATGGAAAGGTACTTCAAAAACTTCCTTGGAATATGTATTATGAAAAAATTATGCATAGAATGCAAGTTTTTGTGCACCAAAATAAGTTTATCATTTCATTTTATTTTCCATGAACCTTTTGAAGCCCCCTCGAGTAGCACAGTGGTTCCTGTTCACAGCATCCACCACAATGCACATGGTAGTACAGGCTTAATGAACACAAAATAAAATATAAAAGTATATTTGACCTTCAGTGTATTGCTATCCCCATGTATTGTAGAGGGAAACCTTTTGAGAGAAAGGGCTTTATCCTGTATTTCATGTTTCCTATATTCACCATGCCCAGAAAGAAAATTAAAAAACACCTCCAAAAAGGGGAACAGGCTTTATTTTATTTTGACTGCCAGTTCTGATGTGGGTACATGGTGTGTCTCACAGACAGAAATATGAAATGACAACTAGATGTGGTCAGAATGAGCCATGCTCATAGGCCTAATTTGAGTTATCAGAAATGCAAATTCAGCAGCAGGAACAACAACCACTATAACCACCATAAGATTTGAGCAAAATATGATAGGTCTTACACTCAAGGAAGTTCAGCATTTATGATAGAGGCAAATCTAAGCAGAAGCCAATAAAAGAAACAGTCAGAGTGAGAAAAGACACCTGGTGTGCTACACATGGCTTCCTCACCAGCAGAAATGCAGCCCAGGCAGGGAGTCTGAACTGATGAAAGTGGCTTGCATTTTCACTTCATCCTTTTAAGAGGACATTAAGTAACACAGGCCCATTCTGTCCTCCCTGCCCCAGCCAAAGTACAGAAGAGAAGAACGTTTCCCTCCTCTGGCACACAACACCACTGCCTCCACTCCGTTTTTATCACAATGTAGGGAAGTGCCTCTTCCCACTCGTACCATGGTGCTGAACAACTTAAGAGGTGGTTGATAGTGGCTCTCAGAATGTATAACATTAGCATGAATTGTCTCCATTGTCCTCCTTTTATTCCCCTAGAGTATATTGTTTCTGACCAGCTCAACAGAAACACCAGCTCAAGAAAAATAGTCCACCAAAAATTAGTTTTAGAAAAGAGAGTCTTGGGATCAAATCATCGCTCTCTCATTAGGTCAATAACAAAGATAATTGCAAACTAAACAAGAAACAAATATAAAGAAAAATAATAGCAGCTTCTATCTGTTGAGTACTTACTCTGCACCAGCCACTGTGCTGAGAACAGCATGTTTATTATCTCATTTACCCTGCACATTAGGTCTGTGAAGGAGGTATTAATATCTGCACCGTGCCCATGAAGAAATTCTAGCTTCCAAAAAGGTTTGTCCCAATCTGCATGAATGTAAAGCCTGTAATTCCCATCTTTGTGGCTGACCACTCTGGCTTTACAATTCTGCTCTGTTAGCTTCTCTGAACTGTCAACATGTTAGAAAGCAGAGTGCAGCAGTATCTCCTGTGTTCCTGAATGCTGTGCATGGGATTTTTTTTTTTTTTTCATTTGACAGGTAGAGGTATAGATAGTGAGAGAGAGAGAGACAGAGACAGAGAGAAAGGTCTTCCTTCCGTTGGTTCACTCCTCAAATGGGCGCTACAGCCGGCACTGCACTATCTGAAGCCAGGAGCCAGGTGCTTCTTTCCTGGTCTCCCACACTAGTGCAGGCACCCAAGCACTTGGGCCATCCTCCACTGCACTCCCAGGCCACAGCAGAGAGCTGGACTGGAAGAGGAGCAACCGGGACTAGAACCCGGCGCCCATATGGGATGCCGGCACTGCAGGCGGAGGATTAACCAAGTGAGCCACAGCGCCGGCCCCATGCATGGGATTTAAATTTAGAATATTTTATTCCAGACAGGTCAGAGAATTCCTCAACTCTTCACTCTGTAATGTTTACAACTGGATTGTATTTGGTACTCATGTACAGTAACAAATGTTAAATGAATCTCAAGTTATTGGTTCACAATAGGATTTCTTAACTATTTTGTGCATTTAAATAAATCTAATCAGTGGCAAGCTTGTGGGGCAGTTGGTTTAGCTGCTGCTTGTGATAACAGCATCTCATATTGGAGCACCAGTTTGGGTCTTGGCTGCTCTGCAGTTCCCTGTTGATATGCCTGGAAAGCAGCAGATGATGTTCTATGTACTAGGACCTCTGGGAGATCCAGATGGAGTTCCTGGCTCCTGACTGGCCTAGCCCAGCTCCATCTAATGCAGCCATTTGGAAAAAGAACCAGCACATGGAGGATCTGCCTCTTTTTTTTTTTCTCTCTCTCTCTCTGTCTTTCTACTTCTCTATCTCTCTTTCAAATAAATTAAAATACATAAATAAATCTTTAAATAAATAAATAAACCTAACCAGAACTTTCAAGGAACATATGAATATTATATTAACATACATTCACAAATTTACAGAAGAAGAGAAAAAATTTACTTTTGGTAAGCATAAAATGACTAATTAGTGATATCTAATCATTATTATAATTTGAATTCTAATAATTACTGGTTGTGTAAAGGTTGATTTTATACATCAACTTGCCTGTCAAGTTGCCACAGTACCCAGATATTGGTCAAACATTATTCTAGGTGCTTCTGTAATTGAAGTTTGGGGTGAGATTTTGGTTCAAATCAGCAAAATTTGGGTGAAGTAGATTGCCTTTCTTAATTGTACTGGACCTCAAGTAGTCTGCTGAATACTATTGGCCTGAATATGAAAAGAAATTAACTTTCTCCTGTAAGGGGAATTCTCCAGTAGATTGTCCATGGACTTCATCTGCAACACATGCTCTTCCTGGTTCCACTGCACACTAACGTTGGAATCAAACTGCAACTCTTTCCTAAGTTTCCAGCCTACATGCTTCTTCAATTGGATTTTGGACTCACCAAACTTTACAGTTATATGAGTTACCTTAAAATGTCCTCTCTTTTGTTCTCTCTCATATCTGGAGATACTTCAAAAAGTTTCTGAACAATAAATTGAAATATAATGCACCTGAAGTGCATTGAAGTACTATGTACACATACACACAGACGTCATGTTGGTTCAGTTTATCTAAAGACTTTAACTACCACAGACTCTTAAAGCAATATTTGGGGCTGGTGTTGTGGCATAGTGGGCTAAGCCCCCTCTTGTGGCACCGGCATCCCATTCAAGCCCTGTTCAAGTCCTGGCTGCTCCACTTTGGATCCAGCTCTCTGCTGTAGCCTAGGAAAGCGGGAGAAGATGGCCTAAGTACTGGGGCCCCTGCACCCATGTGGGAGACCCAGAAGAAGCTCTTGGCTTCTAGCTTCGGATCAGCTCAGCTCCAGCTGTTTTGGCCATTTGGGGAGTGAACCAGCAAATGGAAAACCTCTCTCTCTCTCTCCCCCTTTCTCCCTCTCTCTGTAACTTTGCCTTTCAAACAAATGAATAAATCTTTTAAAAAAATACCCATCCATACTGGGAGGAAAATCCCATCATTATTTTGAAGTTTTAGTGTGGAAAATCCCATCAAAATAGAAATTTACTAGGATTATTGAGAAATTTTGAGGTTATAGTGGTCAACAAAAAATGGAAAGAGCTGACTTTTTTTTAAAGAATTTTATTTATTTTTTTGACAGGTACAGCTACAGACAGTGAGAGAGAGGGAGACAGAAAGAAAGGTCTTACTTCCATTGGTTCACCCCCCCCCCCCAAAATGGCCGCAACGGCCAGAGCTACGTTGATTGGAAGTCAGGAGCCAGGTGCCTCTTCCTGGTCTCCCACGCGGGTGCAGGGACCCAAGCACTTGGGCCATCCTCCACTGCCTTCCCGGGCCATAGCAGAGAGCTGGACTGGAAGAGAAGCAACCAGGACTAGAACCAGTGCCCATATGGGATGCCAGCACCACAGGTGGAGGATTAACCTAGTGGGCCATGGCGCCAGCACAAGCTGACATATTTTAAAGATTCACTTTTTAAAGACTGTTTACAGGGGCTGGTGCTGTGGCACATTGGGTTAACGCCTTGGCCTGAAGCGCCGGCATCCCATATGGGCACTGGTTGTAGTCCCGGATGCTCTTCTTCCAATCCAGCTCTCTGCTGTGGCCTGGGATAGCAGTAGAAGATGGCCCAAGTCCTTGGGCCCCTACACCCACGTGGGAGACCCAGAAGAAGCTCCTGGCTCCTGGCTTTGGATCAGCACAGCTACAGCTGTTGCAGCCAATTGGGGAGTCAACCATCAGATGGAAGACCTCTCTCTCTGCCTCTCCTCTCTCTCTGTAACTCTGACTTTCAAATGAATAAATAAATCTTAAAAAAAAAAAAAGACTGTTTAAATAGTTCAAATTATCCAAATCCTGGTTAATGGTGAGAAAGAAGTTTCCATCAATATATAAAGAGTGATTAATACATCTCTGCGATTTGCTACTACCAATTTGAGAGATTAAAATTTCTTGTGATTGATATGCTATCATAATTTCAGACAGGTCATCATTTAAAAGTCTTGATTAGGAATTTGATGAAGCCAGTTCAAACTTAAATTCTGATTGCTGCATTCGTACCTGTAAGCTAAAATTCTTACTAGAAAAACATTTGCCTATGATTAAAATCTTCAAGGTTTTATACAAATTATATTACACAGTTTGTTCCCAAACACTTTGTATTTTATTTTTCTTATTTTAATTATGTGATCTAAATAGAAGACAATGATTGTTTACAAATCAAGATTAGTGTAGTCTTCTCAAAGCCCTCCAATTTGGTTTATTCTTCTAAGTCACAAAAGTATTAGCTTTTGTGCATTGTGATAGGTAAAATGTTGGGATCACTGTTTTTTGGGGGGAAGGGGGATGGACTTTTTCCCTAAAGACAATAAACAGCCTTTGAACTGTGTAAAACCAAAAAGATATAAGAAATTTTTATATAATTCTGGTTATCCCATCATATCTGGGTGACTTTCAGATTTCATGTCAGGAAGTGCTTTACATGTATGTCAGGATTTAGAACTTCCAGATATAGCTGCCTCATCAAAATGAATGAGAGGATGCAACACCAGATACAGTGGATACAATTGGAAGGCTGTTGAACTCACCCAGATGAGCGATCCTATGATCTGAATCAGGGTGGGGCCAGTGCTGATGCAAAGAAGTGAGGAGACTGCAGTGATATTTATAAATTAGATTCAATCTGATTTTGATTGATTGGTTTGATATAAAGAATGTGAAGAGGGAGAGAGGAATCAAGGTTTCTGGCTTGGACAACAGAAATCAGCAATAGTCCCAATACTAAGCCCTGTGTTACCTGAATTTGTTATCAGATGATGTTCCCTTAATTCTTACATTCTTTACCCAAGATCATAGTGGGGGCCCTCAGATCTTTTTCTCAAAGAAACCAAGAGCATCAGGAGACTGTCAGTTCTTTCATAATTTCTCTTTTGATCAAACAAAGTGTGACTAGCTTTTGACTCCTACACGAAGTTCCAGAGGTCTTCCCAGAATTCTGGACCATGTCAAGGGAACATCCTTTATGACTACCAAATCTTACTTTATGCAACTATTTTTTTTTTTTGCTTTCTTACCTGATCTTTACTCACATAAGTGAGAGCTTACTTTTTAATCATTCCCATTTACCACCACCGAAGTTTTTTATTGCTACCTTTAATTTGTACTCAATTCAAGAGACTGAGGGATCCACCATGGCCTTGGGACATTTCCTCTTCAAGAATCACAGAAATGTCAGTCTGGAAGTGAACTAGTAGATTAGAGTACATTCAAGATGGGAGGATCTGGGGCCGGTGCCATGGTGCAGTAGATTAATCCTCCACGTGTGGTACTGGCATCCCATATGGGTACCAGTTCTAGTCCTGGTTGCTTCTCTTCCAATCCAGCTCACTGCTGTGGCCTTGGAAAGCAGTGGAAGATGGCCCAACTCCTTGGGTCCCTGCACCTGTGTGGGAGACCTGTAGGAAGCTTCTGGCTCCTGGTTTCGGATCGGCGCAGCTCCAGCCATTGCAGCCATTTAAGGAGTGAACCAATGGAAGGAATACCTTTCTCTCTGTCTCTCCCTCTCTCTGTCTGTAACTCTATGACTCAAATAAAATAAATAAAATCCTTAAAAAAAAAAGATGGGAGGATCCGTGGAAACTACTCAGTCTTTGTTTTTATTTTATAGACAGTAAACTTTCAACCTAGAGAAACGTTATCTGGGCTGAAACCAAAGGAAGATACAGAGAAGAATGTGAAAGGTTACTAGAAGTATAAATTTAAGTGGCTTAATAAATCAGATAAATTATTTCATTTTGACGATTACAGTATATCACCAAAATTAAGATACTAGTGGTTGTAAGGCATGAAAATGACTCAATGCCAATTAAATTATGGAAAAACATTAAGATACTGTCAATAAAAGATAAATCATAATTTCAGACTAGTTAAATATATGGGTGTTTTAGAATTGATAAAATAGATGGAAAATGTCCAATGAAACATTTTTATTGGAAATGGAAATGTTTTGTCTACTCTTACAAGTCAATAAAGGCATATAATTCGAGTCTTTAAAATTTTTGACTTTTCTTTATTATGAAAAATGGAAAAATTCAGTATTTGGTCTCTATCAGGATTTTGGCTACCAAAGGTTTGCAATGATGTGTACTTAGTTATTTACATCCAATGACAATAAACTTTTACACACTTTGGAGAGGTCACAGACCATAGAACTCTTGCCTTCTGCTTTATTTCAATGCTTACAGCATTAGTTGTGGCAAGTCTAAGAGACTCTGGAAATACTCAGATGGTACAAAATGCACACTTATTTTATTTTGTAAGCATCTTTTAGGCATGAGTCATTAGATGGATTTCTTGTTCTAAGTAATTTTTCTGAATATTACAAAGTAATAAAATATTAAGCCAAAGATGAATAATGAAAGCACATGCTCTAAATTAGAGGAAGGAAGAAATTAGAAGGTATGGGGTGTGGCAAAGTGCATGAACATATAAATGTCACCCAACCTTCTTAAGTTGGAGCTTTTTTTCCATTGAGCTTATATTCTTGCATAACACTCTTGGAATAACTTTTTGTGGGATATAATTAGAAATGTAGCACTAAAATCTAGCTTCCTGCAATGTGGCCTATCTTATTACTAACGAACATAGTTTAATATTAGAGTATATATTTCACTTTAATTTGCCAGGCTTAATATGGTTGTGACAAACATTCATATTTGTCATAAAATATTATCATATGTTTCACTCACCACATGCAACTAGCTGGCTCTGGGTTTCTTTCTTTCTTTTTTCTTCTTTTTTTAATATTTATTTACTTATTTGAAAGTCAGAGTTTTAGAGAATGAGGGAGAGACAGAGAAAGAGTTATCTTCCATTGACTGGTTCACTCCCTAAGTGGCTACATGGCCAGGACTGGGCCAGGCTAAAGTTAGGACCCAGAGCTCCTTTAAGGTCTCTCACATGGCTTGTAGGGGCCTAAGAAGTTGGGCCATCTTCCACTGCTTTTTCCAGGCCATTATCAGGGAAGTGGATCAGAAGTGGAGCAGCCAGGATATGAACAGGACCCATAAGGGATGCCAGTGTTGCAAGCAGCAGCTTTACCAGCTATGCCACCATGAAATCCCCTCTGGATTTCAATGCTGAAACATATTCTTCTCTGATTTCAGAATTTTAGAGTTTTTAGTAATAGCAAACTCACTGCATTCTTGAGAAAAACAATGCTGTGCATCCACTCAAAAATTATACAGATAAATATTCATTCAATTTATTTTTAAGGCAAGTGATTAAATATATAAAACATGTAAAGATGGCTTTAGAAGATCCTTTACTCTCAGAATTCTTATACAAAATGTATGTCTAGTAAACAAAACAAAATAGAACAGCTCCTAAAGAAATATTTTACTTTCAGTTTGCTTGTCTCTTAAGTTTTCTTTCACAGAAGTTGCAAGAACCCTAAATTTGCTTGCATTTTTTATAAATATTTGAAATATATTGACAAAATCTATCAGCAGATTTCATTTGAACTCACATTAAAATCTCCTTAAAGAAAATAAATGAAATATCATTCAAAGTAATTTAACACAAATCTAGCAATTTGTGGAAATGGAAAAGGCATCAAACAGTATCAAAAGTAGAGTTGTCTTTCATGCCTTTAGTAATATCTTTCTTTTCTCAGTTTTAGGCAGAAAATGAGGATGATGTGCTTAGAGTAAGAAATACTAGGCTGAACAGAAGAGAGCAGGGTGCTGTAGCTTTGCTGTTTGTCCATTTGAAAAGCTTTTATTTAGGGCTGGCCAAAAGCACTAACAGCAAAATCCATCAAACTGACAAAACATGGCAACAGTTAACAAAGAGCCCACAGGCAAAAAGTAGTAATTGAGTATGTATATGAGTGAGCCCTTGGATGATACCTGCTGTTCAAAAATTGCCATTTGACATTTTCCTTTCTTTTTATATTTTCCTCCCCAGAGATAAGAGATTTCCACAACTGCAAACTAACTTGAAGCTTCAGAAAGTCATTTTAAAAATAATCTATGCCTTTAAAACACAGTTTATTTTTCCCAACTGTTCAAGTCTTCATCTTGTGAGCACATGGCATATTTTAAAAATCAAGCAATTAGGCCGGCGCCGTGGCTCAACAGGCTAATCCTCCGCCTTGCGGCGCCGGCACACCAGGTTCTAGTCCCGGTTGGGGCACCGATCTGTCCCGGTTGCCCCTCTTCCAGGCCAGCTCTCTGCTGTGGCCAGGGAGTGCAGTGGAGGATGGCCCAAGTTCTTGGGCCCTGCACCCCATGGGAGACCAGGATAAGCACCTGGCTCCTGCCATCGGAACAGCGTGGTGCGCCGGCCGCAGCTCACCAGCTGCGGCCATTGGAGGGTGAACCAACGGCAAAAAGGAAGACCTTTCTCTCTGTCTCCCTCTACTGTCCACTCTGCCTTCCAAAAAAAAAAAAAAAAAAATCAAGCAATTGGAATTGACCATGCAATCATCTCCTGAGGCAAGTTACTCATTTCTTTTTTGTTTTGTTTTGTTAAATTCTTTTTTTTTATTTTTATTTATTTTTATTTTTTCAACTTTTATTTAATAAATATAAATTTCCAAAGTGCAACTTCTGGATTATAGTGGCCTTTCCCCCCATGACCTCCCTCCCACCCACAACCATCCCATCTCCCACTCCCTCTCCCATCCCATTCTTCATTAAGATTCATTTTCAATTATCTTTATATACAGAAGATCAATTTAGTATATACAAGTAAAGATTTCAACAGACTGCACCCACACAGACACACAAAGTATAGAGTACTGTTTGAGTAGTAGTTTTACTGTTAATTCACATAGTACAACACACTAAGGACAGAGATCCTTAGTAGGATCTGGGGAGTAGGTGCACAGTGACTCCTGTTGTTGATTTAATAATTGACAATTTATTTATGATGTCAGTAATCACCTGAGGCTCTTGACATAAGCTGCCAAGGCTATGGAAACCTTTAGGGTTCACCAACTTTGATCTTATTCTGACAGGGTCATAGTCAAAGTGGAAGTTCTCTCCTCCCTTCAGAGAAAGGTACCTCCTTCTTTGATAGTCTGTTCTTTCCACTGGGATCTCACTTGCAGAGCTCTTTCATTTAGATCATGTTTTTTGCTACAGTGTCTTGACTTTCCATGCCTGAAATACTCTTATGGTCTCTTTAGCCAGATCTGAATGCCTTAAGGGCTGATTCCGAGGCCAGAGTGCTGTTTAGGACATCTGCCATTCTATGAGTCTGCTGTGTATCCCGCTTCCCATGTTGGATCATTCACTCCTTTTTAATTCTATCAGTTAGTATTAGCAGACACTAGTCTTGTTTATATGATCCTTTTGACACTTAGTCCTATCTTTATGATCAATTATGAACTGAAACTGATCACTTTAATTAGTAAGATGGCATTGATGGGATTGAATTGGAATCCCTGGCACGTTTCTAGTCTACCATTAGGCATAACTCCGATTGAGCATGTGCTGAACTGTATATCTCACTCTCTTATTCCCACTCTTATATTTAACAGAGATCACTTTTCAGTTAATTTTAAACATCTAAGAATAATTGTGTGTTATTTAAAAAATTCAACCAATGGTATTAAGTAGAAAAAAAATACTAAAAGGAATAAAATAGTAAGTTGTTCCTCAACAGTCAGGAAAAGGGCTGATCAAGTCATTGTTTCTCATAGTGCCCATTTCACTTCAACAGGTTTCCTTTTAGGTGCTCAGTTAGTTATCACTGATCATGTAGAACATGTGATATTTTTCCCTTTGGGACTGGCTTAATTCACTCAGCATGATGTTTTCCAGATTCCTCCATTTTGTTGCAAATGACTGGATTTCATTTTTTTTTTACTGCTGTATAGTATTTTATAGAGTATATATCCCATAATTTATTTGTCCAGTCTACTGTTGATGGACATTTAGGTTGATTCCAGGTCTTAGCTATTGTGAATTGAGCTGCAATAAACATTGAGGTGCAGACAGCTCTTTTATTTGCCAATTTAATTTCCTTTGGGTAAATTCCAAGGAGTGGAATGGCTGGGTCATGTGGTAGGGCTATATATTCAGGTTTCTGAGGAATCTCCAAACTGTCTTCCATAGTGGCTTTATCAGTTTGCATTCCCACCAACAGTGGGTTAGTGTCCCTTTTTCCCCACATCCTTGTCAGCATTTGTTGTTGGTAGATTTCTGAATGTGAGCCATTCTAACTGGGGTGAGATGAAACCTCATTGTGGTTTTGATTTGCATTTCCCTGATGACTGGTGATCCTGAACATTTTTTCATGTGTCTGTTGGTCATTTGGATTTCCTCTTTTGAAAAATGTCTCAATTTCATAATAAATTTCAACTTGAGTTTTAAATTCTAACCAATGCATTATGTACCAAGTGACTGTCCTAATGAAGAATATGTGCATATGTGTTTTGTATGTTCACAAATACATGTACATATGTGTGTTTTTGGATGTATAAAGAATATTATAATATATAATAATGTGCAAGGATAATTTTAAAAGTGGTGCAAAACAATTAAAAATAAATTATTTTTTTGCAAAAAATTTGAAATCCATGGATATACGGACCTTCACAATGTTCACAGAAATTGCATGGTATGAAAAAAAAAAAAACTATGCATGAATTTCAAAAATTTTTGTATCAGTTTTAATTCCATTTTCCACAAACTTCTTGAAGTATCTTTGTAAATATTTTCTGTGAACTTTTGTTTTATTTTATTATTGATTTATTTATTCAAAAGGCAGAGTTACAGGGAGGGGGATCTTACATCTGCTGGTTCACTCCCCAAATGGTCACAATGGCCAGAACTGGGCTGATCAGAAGCCAGGAACCAGGAACTTCTCCCAGGTCTCCCTTGTAGGTGCAGGAGTGCAAGTACTTGGTCCATCTTCTGCTGTTCTCCCAGGCACATGAGTAGGGAGCTCGATCAGAAGTAGAGCAGTCAGGACTCAAATCAGTGCACATATAGGATGCTGATGCCACAGGCAGTGGCTTTACCCACTACAGCACAGCACCAGCCCCTTCTGTGAACTTTTAGAAGCCCCCTGTATGTACTAAAAATAACAATATGCCTTAATGAGTTTTTGTCCCATTGAATAGCTTCACTTTTTCAGACTTGGTGTTGTTTCCTTGAGATATTGATAATTTGTCATTTCATTTACACAATGTATGAGCTCAGCTAAAAAGACTAGGGCAATAGGGCAAGTCCTCAAAGAATTTAGATAGGGAATTGTTTGGAAAGAGGAATGGGGTCAGCTGTTGTTCTAGGGACCTATATGATATTCAGAGATGACATGCCTCTGGCCTACTTCACTAAAGATCAATGATTTAATGCTGGGAACTTACAAGTCATTCATATGCATACAGACCAAGCTGGAGCTCTAAATCACAGAGCAAGATGAGTAAGCAAAGATCAAAGTTAAGAGGGTGTGGAATCCTGCAGCGCCCATGGGTAAGAAGGTGTGCCATGGCAGGGAGAGAGGAGTGTCCTACAGAAATTCCTCTCACCAACAAGCTAGAGGAGTGTTTTATTAAATTCTGTGGTTCACGAATGTTGGCAAACCTTGTGGGTTTCAATGTATATCCTTGAAGAGGACAATGAGAAAATTGACCACCTGCAAAACTAGTTAGATAACTCTTTGACATGTGGGATTCAACAATCAACTGGTAGCTTTTATGTCTTAACTAACTCTCTCTTTTGGAGTCTTCAGCCACTTGCCAAATGATAAAAATTTGAATGTCTCTTCACCATTGATAATTTAAGATATTCTAAAAAACACCAGAACTACTAGAATTCAAACCAATATCCCAACCCAACATATACCAACAATCTTTGATGCTAACTAGATTTAGTTTAATGGAGTTGTAAGCCAATTGTCTTTTACACCAAGGCGTTTATATGAAAATCAAAGAAAGATGATGGTAGATAAGATTTTGAAATGTGATATTCAGTAGGTTACTTAATTTTTTAATGTGTACATGGTCATACTTAATTTATTTAGCTATTTCAATTAACCACAAAAAAAGGTTGATATCTTTTCATACTTATTGAAAAGGGACCTGGGCTAAAAAGTTGAGAATATTTCATACTTTATGTAAATGCTAAGTGTAATTATTTTCCAGGCTTGTAGGAGAGAGCAGCCACATTTACACCAAGTTGGTACCTGAGAGGAAGACTGAGAAAAACGGTACTCTTGGTCATACAGCACAAGTCTTCTTGGTCACCAGAAGAGTGCTGTTGAATAAGATCACACTTCTCCTTTAATCTACTAGAATAATGTTTCTAAGGAATTTAATTGATGCTCTAAGTGCAGAATTGTAATTAACAAATTAATTTTGACTACCCACCATGTGATCTACTTTGTACTCAAGGTTAAAGACAGCACTCCTAAGCTGAGTCCTCATGGACCTCTTTAAACACTGAGACACAAACAGGTACATGTACATTGTTGTACCTTTAGCATCATAAAAAGTATAAAAAAGACATGGAGCTGGAAGAAGAACTACTTGTTGAAATATTTTTGTTAAAATGCATGCTTAGGGGCTTATGTATAAGCAATGAGTGAACAAGATAAAGGCAGAACCATAAAGGAAGCATGAGTTTCTTAAAGACACAGTTTCTATGTCCTAGCTCATAAGGACATTTAGCATACACATATAAAAAATTATAAAAATACTTTTGGCCCAAATGTTCATGGATAAAAATGTTTAATAAATCAAGCATTCTATTATAATTTGATGGGAGATGTTGATGTTATTTTAGCTTTTCTGAGTGTCTACAATGATAATTTTGACAAATGAAATAGTTATAAGAGGATTATAAGGAATAATCACAAATTATTTCAGATTTTATAGCATTTAATTGATATTTTCCAAATGTCTGACCTAAGCCACATATCTGAGAGTGATTGATGAATATCTCACTTTTTTATGTCAAAAAAATATTAAAAAAGCATTCCAGAACAGTGCTTTCAGGGATCCTTTAGCATAAGAATCAGAAGTTAAAATTCATATCCTCTGTATCACACTGAGAGGCAGAGAATAATTTGTAGCTAGACATCCTGATTTCAAGTCAGGTGCCTTTCAGACACATCTGGGCACCAAATGAAAATGAATTACATTTCATTGTATAGTACATCAGTTGACTGGAGAATAAATGGGAGATTTTTTTCTCAATAGTTTCTTAATCTGTTCACATTTACAAATATGTTATGGAATGTGGAAGGAAGCTCTGGTTTGGTATTGTCTCAATTACAATTGCAAAAGTCAATGATCTGCATGTCCAAAGAAAGGATAATCATCACTCCTTAAACTAGTAGATCCCAGTGGAAAGAACGGGGCCATCAAAGAAGGAGGTACCTTTCTCTGAAGGGAGGAGAGAACTTCCACTTTGACTATGACCCTATCAGAATAAGATCAAAGTCAGCGAACTCTAAAGGCTTCCATAGCCCTGGCAACTCATGACTAGAGCCTAGGGAGATTACTGACGCCATGAACAGGAGTGTCAAGTTGTTAAGTCAGCAACAGAAGTCACTGTGTATTTACATCCCATGTGGGATCTGTCCTTAATGTGTTGTCTAATGTGCAGTGATGCTATAACTAGTACTGAAACAGTATTTTTACACTTTGTGTTTCTGTGTGGGTACAAACTGATGAGATCTTTACTAATTATATACTGAATTGATCTTCTGTATATAAAGATAATTGGAAATGAAAAAAAAAATCTGGTGTTAAATTGGAAATGGCATAGAAAATTAATTTTTAAAAAATATTATGTAGGATCTCTGTCTTTAATGTGCTGTACACTGTTATTTAATGCTATAACTAGTACTCCAACAGTATTTTTTTTCACTTTGTGTTGCTATATGGGGGCAAAGTGGTGAAATCATTACCTAATATATACTAAACTGATCTTCTGTATATAAAGAGAATTGAAAATGAATCTTGATGTGATTGGAAGGGGAGAGGGAGCGGGAAAGGGGAGGGTTGTGGGTGGGAGGGAAGTTTTGGGAGGGGGAAGCCATTGTAACCCATAAGCTGTACTTTGGAAATTTATATTCATTAAATAAAAGTTTAATAAAAGAAAAAAAACTAGTAGATAAAGCACTTTAAATGTTTATCCTAAAAATAAACACTCTTCCTCCATGAGTATGCATCTTTTCCGATGAATCTCAGTGTACTCTGTATTTTAACCACACTTGCTATTGAGTAAAGACACTACAAACTTTCTTCCATATGCCCTTACCTCTGCTATTATTTCAAAAGCAGAAAAGAGTGTGGAGATAGCTTAACATATGGAGTTTAGGAACAAATCCACCAGAAGAAAAATTGTGTAAAGTATAAAATAATGAAAATTATATTGAAGAAAGAAAGGAAAAATGTCTGTTTTAAAACACACTATAATATGTCAAGAAATATATTTTTTTTAAAATTCTGTTGTTTTAAGTAGACCACAAGAAGTTGCAAAGAAAAAGCTAGTGTTAAAAAAGATCTTATGTACTCTCTATTCAGTTTTCCCCAAATGGTTACCTCTTATACAACTGTAGTACAATGTCATCACCAGAAAAACTGACAAGTGTTCTATGACATTTTATCACTAATGCAGATTTGTGTAATGACCACCACAATCCAGATACAGAACTATGTTATCACCATAAAGATCTCTCCACTTTGTTGCTACCCTTTTATAGCACCCTCTCTTCTCATCACCATTTTTCACCTCTGGCAACCACTAATTTGTTCTCCATCTCTATAATTTTATCATCTCAAGAAAGTTATATAAATGAAATCATGCTAATGGTGACCTTTAGAGATTGACTTTTTTTTCACACAGCATGATGCCCTTGAGATTCATTTACATTGTCACACATAAGAACAGTTCATTTCTCTTTTTTGGAATACATGTCCCACAGTGTCAGCGCTGGGTCATATGACAAGTGTATATTTAGTTTTTAAGTGTCTGCCAAACTATTTTCCAGAGTAGCTGAGCCATTGTACATTCTAACCAGCAATGTATGAGATACCCGGCTTCTCTGCATCCCTATAGCATCTGATACTGTCACCAATTTTCATTTGATTGTCTATATGTGCATGGTAATACATCATCATAGTCTGATTGCATTTCCCTGATGCTAATAGTTTTAAATATCTTTTCATGTACTTATCATTATCTGGATATTCTCTTCAAAAAAAGTTATGTCTTTTTACTTTAAATATAGCACAGGAGACCAAGTGATATCATAGAATACCAAATATTTCAATAAGTAGTAAATGCATTATTAGTCAAACATATTATTTTCCTATAGAGATCCATTTTTACTTAACTCCAAGAACTGTATAGAACAAAATGATGATGTATATATCATTCTATTATTAATGACTACTTATGAAGTTTAACAGACACCTTGTAAACAGAAAAAAGTAAATAATATATACTCCTCAACTAAACAAAGATAAAAAAAACCTTCAATGTCTTCAAAATAACTTAAAGCTATAAGTAAGGTTATAAAGGCAATGATTATAATAATTTTTGTCTAGAAAAAATACTTCGTGTAGAAGATATGTTGTAATGAATATACTCATAATAATCAAAGTGAGAAAAGATAACCACTTAATCAAAGCATTATAGGATTGTGATTAGTTGTTCAAGTGGCTTCCTATAAAGGATTAATTGTTCAAGAGCTTTCCTTTTTCCTTAATTTTACTTTTTTATTAGTAACACAAGAAAGATACTGACTCAATACAACATATTGATAAGTAGACAGAGGAACCAAATGTTGGCATGACAGTTATTGAAACTATATTTTGAAAGTAGCTGATAATTCTTCTGAATACTTAAATTGACTTAGATGGAATGATTCATTAATTCACTGAACCATATTTATTATATACTTATGGTATATTTTTATTGACTCAGTACATCTTAAGATTCTTGGGATCCATGGATATCTAAAGCACTCAGAATATGGTAGAAAGAGGCAGAATTGTATAAAGATTAAGTAGGCTAAAATTCCCTTGAAAATTTTAAAGAAAAATAATGATATCTTATTGCCCAGAATG
The DNA here is from genome assembly GCF_033115175.1 of Lepus europaeus. Classification (NCBI taxonomy): domain Eukaryota; kingdom Metazoa; phylum Chordata; class Mammalia; order Lagomorpha; family Leporidae; genus Lepus; species Lepus europaeus. The sequence continues at coordinate 121,021,605 of NC_084829.1, forward strand.
GCCAACTCTGAATTTTTGACAAAGCTATTATGAATATTTACTTGATAATAGTCATTTACATAGTATTCTGATTCTTAATTTACTTTGTCAACTGTTTTAAATTAATGAAAAAAAATCAACATGAGAGAAAAATGAAGACATGATACTTGAAAGAGCATTCTGTACCTAATAGTTATGACTTATGCTTTCATTTTGTCCTATCAGTCTCTCCAAAAGTTCAAAATTGTTGCTGACTAATAGAAATAATAATAATATCTTTTGTTCATTGTAAACATTCACCTACTTTGATTATATAAGAACTGAATGTATGTATAGGTAGTAGATTGTACATGCATGCCTCACATAAATAGAGCATTAGAACTTGGGAAGTGATGGTAGATAGTCACTTGCCATAAACCTGATGTTTCTCAGACTGAAGATATCAGGGAAGAAAGAAACACTTGTGTAAAGTAACAGTGCTCACTAAAGATACGGAGGAATTTTACAGGGAAGGAATGGAAAGAATTGTTCTGAGTTTCATCTAAGACAAAGTACAATGACATGAAGACAGGTTTGAATGGATTTCTTGACTGTTTCAAATTTGAAAAGGGAAATAAAGTGTAATAAAAATGCCCACCTGCCTAAAAATTATCTAAACAGAATTTTCCATTTAAACATCTGAAGAGCCAAGATGACAGACTAGATTCTTTCTCAAGGTCACTCTAAACTCTATGAAATCTGGCTTCTCTTCTATGAGAACCAGAGCCTTCTCATCTCCCACGTTCCCTGATCAGGTGAGGTTCTTGGCTTTCTGTGATTGCTTTCTTAATGCTAATACCGCAATAAACAGTGCCATCTACTGACTCACTTCTATCATTGACTGTCTCTCAGAAGTGATAAATATTCTTGAGACTGTAAATCCTACCATGACATTTGTTATATGTTTACACAAGTCATATGCCATATATACTTTCTTAGAGCTTCAGGGGACATAGATATTATCTGTTTTGATCTTCTTCTTCTTTTTTTTAACCAGATGAGTAGATTGAGATCTAAAAAGATCAATCAGTTTGCCACAAAGTTTGACACAGCATTTTTCAGTAAGTACCGTTGTGAACTGACCCTTGGGAATGGAAAGAAATTTAACACATTTGGTGATGGGAATCAATCTTCAAAGTTGTCCATCCATTGGGAAAAAATTCTGACAGATATGATTAATGAAAAATGTATGAAATCAATATAGCAAAGCAAGTTGGAAAACTGCTGATATAAAGTTTGGAGATAAGAAAAAGCAAACAGATTTAAGTAACAGGACAAAAAAAGAAATACTAAGTTAAGGCAATTTTGTTCCTCTATTTTAACAACAATGGTTTGATGCTTGTTACAGAAACTTGATTTAACCTATCAAAAACATGATATATAAAATGACACCCTGTGCTTTAAGATACATCCTGTCAATACCAACTTATAGCCTAAGAACCAAAATAAGCATAACCATGTCATAAAACCTTTAATTTTATGACAATTGGGCTAAACAAATAAGGTCAGCTCCATGAAAATGCTCCCATTCTTTCATTATCAAGAATGAAGTCACATTTGGTTTCTATTTGTTTCCACAACAAATTTTGTCTCTAGACTCTAGATACTAAATATTATATCCAGAACAAATACTTAGGCCATGATTAAGATGTCAGCGTCCCATATCTGAGTGCCTGGGTTCAAGTTCTGGCTGCACTTTCAAGTCCAGTTACCTGCTAATGTGCACTCTTGGAGAGTGTGAGTGATTACTCAACATTTGGATCACTGCCACCAATGTGGGAAACCAGCTTGAGTCTAGGGTCCTGGCTCCAGTTCCAAAATATTTGGTGAGAGAACTAATGGATGAAAGATCTCTGTCTATATTTCTCTGCCTTTCACATAAATAAAAATAAAAAATAAAAATCACATCCAAATGGGTTCCTTTTTCCATCATTCATTGTTTTTTAGTACAGGACTGAGCTCATGTAAGTGGCTTAACAAATGTTTATGGAATAGAACCCTGCTGAAAGGATATTCTACCTTCTCATTTAAGGTAACAAATTCTCAAGCTTTTAGAATAAGCCCAGGTATTTTGTTGTCATCATTGTTTTTAGGCTTATAAAATTTATATAAGCCATATTCTCATATTAGAAACTATGCACCAAATTAAGAAACTTAGGGTTAACCAGCAGCCAAATGAATCATATTAGAAAATATTTCCAAGTGTAATAATCACATGTTATATTTTCCATCTTTAAGCCTAGAAACACTGGAAGTATTGAAAACACAGGTGACCATAAGTTGAGACCATGTGAGCATGCAGGGTTCCAGAAAGGGGCATTCTTTCTGTGCTGGTCATACCCCCAACTCCTTTACAAGAGTCAAATTGAAGTCTTTTAGGGAACTAAAATCCATCAAAATTAGGACACCAATAGTAATTATAATAACACAAAACACTGAAGAGGTAAAAAAAATACTGGAAAAATTTGCTTTTGTATGGGTTACATTTCCCTGCAGGCTGTATGTAGCATTAGGATGGTTTTGCAAATAAAGACAAGGACCCATGCTAAGGGCATATTGTATCTTCAAAAAGATGTCCTTTTGGCACCAGATCAGAACAAAGCCCAGAAATGCTGACTGCAGCAACTGGAGTAAATCTCGAATTCACACGCCCAGTCAACACAGATACTTGTTCTCTGTAGATGTATACTGAGATTTGGACAGGGTTTAAAAATAGTTCACACTCAGCATCTTCTGTTACCACAATCTTATTTGATGACCCCCTTCTCTTCCCGTTATTTGATCAGAACACTGGGGAACCATGACTCCTTCCACTTTGTTTTCCTGCTCAGAATTCATTTTTATGCTCTGCTTTCTGTCTTTGTTGTTGCATTTATGATCTGTGCTTCCCTTTCAGCTGTTATTGGCAGCAATTTTAGACACATATGCATTATATTCATTTGTAGGTAATAGGTGAACTCAGGGTAATATGGTAGGACAACGTTCCCTTCCTTCCTGCCTTCCTTTCTTTCTATTATGGTGGACTCCTCCAATTCTGAGACACGCAAAACGAATGGCATTTACTACATGATTAACCAATATCTGTGGGCTAGTTATAACTGTTTTCAGATGAATGTCTCACTTAATAAACTGACTGTGGATTTGATCGATTCCAACTTGAAGAGAGAAAATGTGTGTGTATGTGTGTAAAAGAAAGAGAAATAGAGATTGAAACATGCATGTTTTTGTATAAATAATGCTAATAATTTATGGAGAATATTCATTCCGGAAAGTTACGAAGCCTAATGTATTAACTCATTTCATTTTTAAGCACAAACAGGTTGCAATGGAATTTTAAAACATGAAATGCACCACAGACAAAGAAAAGCAGTAAGACTCTGTTTAATCATACAACTTTCCATCGAAGTCCATTTTTCAAATTCATATAACAGGTTTCTAATACATGGGCAGAAGAGTTCTTCCAACATTAAAGCAATAAAACTTATTAATGTTATTATTAATGGGTGAACACTTGGAAAATATTTTAAAAATCCTAGTCTTTTGGAAAAAATCTTGTTGAAGAGTGCTGTCATTCTAGAGAGATCATAAGAACACCAACAGTATGTTTCATGTAGGTCACAATTGTTCACAATTTTAGAATCACACTGGCTTGTGGAGAGAAGTCATTATTTTTTCTATTGAGCAGTCTGTTTACATGAGTAAAATTTCTCTAAGAGTGAGAGCTGGAATTCTAAATATACTAATTTTTCCCTTATAACTTCCCTACCAGACAAATTTTCTAGAATTGTCCAGGGTCATGCCTCAAATTAGCAAATGTAATTCATGAAGGTAATTCAAATTGAGATTAAAATATGTACAACAGGGGCTGGCACTGGTAAACAGGTAAAGCTGCTGCCTCCAGTGCCAGCATTCCAAATGGGTGCCAGTTCAAGACCCGGCTGCTCCACTTCCGATCCAGCTCTCTGTTGTGGCCTGGGAAAGCAGTGGAAGATGCCCCAGGTTCTTGGGCCGCTGCATCCACGAAGGAGACTCGGAGGAGGCTCCTGGCTTCAGATCAGCGCAGCTCTGGCTGTTGCGGCCAGTTGGTGAGTGAACCAGCAGATGGAGCACCTCTCTCTCTCTCTCTCTCTCTCTCTGCCTCTCCTTCTCTTTCTGTGTAACTCTTTCAAATAAATAAATAAATCTTTAAAAAAAAGTACAACAATCATTTACTACTTATATTTCCAGTGACTAAATGTATGACCTGTAATAGGATCTAGCCAATTAGCTAAAGAGCAGAAAGCAAAGCTCTAAAAAGTAAATTCTTTATTTGATTCATGTGTCTCAACTACCACATTTTAAGGGAAATCTTGAAAGTTATTAAAAATTACAACCAAAACATGCCACTAATTCTGATCATAACCCAAGCCGATAGATTTTGGATTAGTTTTAATTCTCTCTGACTTGGAAGAAGAGAAATCCATGTCCTACCCACCAACTCCCCCTTTCTAATCAGTCAACTATGTAATGTGTCTTGAAAGAACAGAGCTGGCCCCTGCTCCATCCACTCTAGTCCTTTAGAGCTCAATCAATAGGACTTCCTGTATATTCAGGTTCTCCTATAACTGAGCAGTTATGGATAGATACTAGCAACCTTTTTAATTTGTCAATTAATGCTTTGAAGTGAACTAAGTTTCAGTCTGGAGAATCCGCTGGCCTATCTAGCATTGTTGTGCTTCAATGTGTCATCCCCACAGTACTTCCCAGGTGGATACACCTGTGATTCTAAGCATACCTAAGATAAACAGAGTCAAAGATATGATGAACACAGGGAAATCTACTTGACATGATTCAGGGTAGGGCATCAGTTTAGGTGTTCTTTGCTTAGTTTCTTTGTTTTCCCATTTAATATAGAGTCTCAGTGGGAAGACCTGCCTAAGTCCTGGCATTTTCTCTTTGTCAGGGGCTGTATCTTCTTCACATATTTCCCATCATAATATCAGTTCTTTTACATGTAGGATGAAAATATGATTTATAAACTTCCAGGATGACTTTTCAGAGTGTCATTACTAATGATAGCAGGGAAACAGGTATAACCCATGACTGCACAGCAAATGCATATATGTATACCCTATTTAATAAGACTTCATGGCTTTAGAAAAGAAATGAAAAAGAAGAAGATAACAGGTATAGTGCTGGGTAGTGAACACTTTCCAGTCACCTTAAGTCAATACCTTTTTTTTTTTTTTTGACAGGCAGAGTTAGACAGTGAGACAGAGAGAAAGGTCTTCCATCTGTTGGTTCACTCCCCAAATGGCCGCCATGGCTGGCGCACTGTGCAGATCCGAAGCCAGGAGCCAGGTGCTTCCTCCTGGTCTCCCATGCGGGTGCAGGGACCAAGCACTTGGGCCATCCTCCACTGCACTTCCAGGCCACAGCAGAGAGCTGGACTGGAAGAGGAGCAACCGGCACAGAACAGGTGCCCCAACCAGGACTAGAACCCGGAGTGCTGGTGCCACAGGCGGAGGATTAGCCTATTGAGCTGCGTCGCCAGCCAAGTCAATACCTTTGTGATTGTTTCTTGTCTTTCACTCCAAATTTTCCCTAAGGGCTCTTCTGTTCTATCCATCTCTGAGCCTTGTAATTAATCCATTTTACATTTAACACAAGTTCATTCCACATATACTGTCGTGCACATAGCAGAAAGACACAGAAGGAATGAATGAACAATCAAGTTATATTGCTGGTTTCCCAGAGTAATATGGATATTCAGAATTTACATTGAATTACTTATTTTAATTAACTTGATGATGTCCCTTGTCCTCTCTCTGGTAACATAGCTTATATCAACTTATGAATGATTAATATATCATTTATTCAGATACTCATTGTCATTGCCACACACAATTTATCATTTGGATTTTTTTTTCTTTTGGCTTTAGTATATTTCAACTATAAATTTTCTACCCTACCTTATTTTTTGTTCTAATTTTTTTAAAAGGTGAGTTTAGAAAACATGGCTTTGGGGCCGGCGCTGTGGTATAGTGGGTAAAGCTGCTGTCTGCAGTGCCGGCGTCCCATATGGGTGCCGGTTCAAGACCTGGCAATCCAGGTTCCGATCCAGCTCTCTGCTATGGCCTGGGAAAGCAGTAGAAGATGGCCCAAGTCCTTGGGCCCCTGCACCCACGTGGGAGACCCGGAAGGAACTCCTGGCTCCTGGCTTCAGATTGGCACAGTTCTGGCCATTGCGGCCAACTAGGGAGTAAATCAGCGGAAGGAAGACATCTCTTTCTCTCCTTCTCTCTCTCTCTTTCTCTCCCTGCCTCTCCTTTCTCTGTGTAACTGTGACTTTTAAATAAAATAAATAAATCTTATTCTGCGGTGCTATTTTTCCTTCACTTTCTCTTTTGTTTATTTAAAGATTTATTTATTTGGGGGGGGCGGAGCCAAGATGGCGGATAGTGAGGACGTGTGCCTTAGTTTGGGAAAATAAACTCTCATAAAAGTGGAACTACTGTAGCCTCAGGAAAAGACTCAAAAAAAAAAACTGCAGAGGAGACGCTTCCGGATCTTGTGGATGAGACACGGAGGACTTACAGGGAACCCACCGCGTGGAAAACCAACCGAGACGAGCCGAGCGGGAGAGGAGCCAGAGCCACAGAATCTCGCCAGCGCGGGAACGGAGGTCGGTAAGACAAAGACCTGAGAAGTCCGAGACACTGGGGGGAGGGGGAACAGAGGCCTCTCCCTTCACTCACCAAGCAAAACAAAGAGCACCGCGATTTTACATATGTAAAGCTCAGCCAAACTCAGTATCTTTAGCGAAACTGGAGAACACACTGAGGGCTGCATAAACCCTGTGTATGTTCCCAGGCATAAATCAAACAAATACCCACAGAGGCTAGATTTCAACTACCCTCAACTCCACACCCAACTGAGTCAAAAGAAAAAAAAAAAAAAAGAGAGAGAGAGAGAGAGAGAGAGAGCGTCCCAGCAAGGAGCAAGTAATCCGGGAGAGTCGCTCTTTACACAGCCTTAAACCTCAAGAAACAAGCATAGCTCTCTAGCCACACCCATCACAGCCCCTAAGGCTCCAACAAAACAGACAGCTCACTCAGAGGCACAGTATAACGAGAGAAAAAAACAAAAACAAAAACAAAAACAAAAACACCACAAACTATCTCTAACATGCCAAGCAAGAAACATAGAAGCGGAGGTACCAAAGATAAGGATAGCACTATGACGCCCCCAAGTGAACAAGACACGCCAATGCAAGATTATGAAGAGGAACAGTTAGAGCAAATGCACGAAGCAGATGGCAAAAATTTCATAAGAACATTAAGAAGTTCTCAAAAACAAATTCTTGAACTACAGAAATCCTTAATGGACAAGATAGAAAATCTCTCCCGTGAAAATGAAATATTAAGGAGGAATCAAAATGAAATGAAAAAATTAGTGGAACAGGAAACTGCAGTACTGGCAAAAAATCTCAATGAAATGAAGAACTCAATAGATCAAATGGCAAACACATTAGAGAGCCTTAAAAACAGAATGGATGAAGCAGAAGAGAGAATATCGGAATTAGAAGACAGAGAACAGGAAAGGAAACAGTCAAATCAAAAAAAAGAAGAAGAAATCAGTAATCTAAAAAATACTGTTAGGAATCTACAGGATACTATTAAAAAACCCAACATTCGGGTTCTAGGAGTTCCTGAAGGCATGGAAAGGGAGAAAGGATTAGAAGGCCTTTTTAGTGAGATACTAGCAGAAAATTTCCCAGGTTTGGAGAAGGACAGAGACATCCTAGTACAGGAAGCTCAGAGAACCCCTAATAAACATGATCAAAAGAGATCCTCACCAAGACACGTCGTAATCAAACTCACCACAGTGAAACACAAAGAAAAGATCCTAAAATGTGCAAGAGAGAAACGCCAGATTACTCTCAGAGGATCTCCAATTAGACTTACAGCTGATTTCTCATCAGAAACCCTACAAGCCAGGAGAGAATGGCGAGATATAGCCCAGGTACTAAGAGAGAAAAACTGCCAGCCCAGAATATTATATCCTGCAAAGCTCTCATTTGTGAATGAAGGTGAAATTAAGACCTTTCACAGCAAACAGAAATTGAAAGAATTTGTCGCCACTCGTCCAGCCCTGCAAAAGATGCTTAAAGATGTGTTACATACAGAAACACAGAAACACGGTCACCAATATGAAAGAAGGTAAAGGAAGGAAACCTCAGAGCAAAAGATCACAAGAAGCTCAAACCAGATATTAGAAAATATCTTTGGCAAATGGCAGGGCAAAGTTACTCCTTTTCAATAGTCACATTGAATGTTAATGGCTTGAACTGTCCAGTTAAAAGACACCGATTGGCCGATTGGGTTAAGGACCAAAACCCATCCTTTTGCTGCTTACAAGAAACCCATCTATCCAACAATGATCCATACAAGCTGAGAGTGAAAGGCTGGAAAAAGATATACCACGCCAACAGAAATGAAAAGAGAGCGGGCGTAGCCATCTTAATATCGGACAACATAAACTTTACCACAAAAACTGTTAGGAGAGACAAAGAGGGGCACTATATAATGATTAAGGGATCCATTCAACAGGAAGATATAACGATTATCAACGTATATGCACCTAATTACAGGGCACCAGCCTATTTAAAAGACTTGTTAAGGGACTTAAAGGGAGACTTAGACCCTAATACAATAGTACTGGGGGACTTCAATACTCCACTCTCAGAGATAGACAGATCAACAGGACAGAAGATCAACAAGGAGACAGTAGATTTAAATGACACTATAGCCCAAATGGATCTAACAGACATCTACAGAACATTTCATCCTACATCTAAGGACTTTACATTCTTCTCAGCAGTACATGGAACCCTCTCTAGGATTGACCACATACTAGGCCATAAAGCAAGTCTCAGCAAATTCAAAAGAATTAGAATCATACCATGCAGCTTCTCAGACCACAAAGGAATGAAATTGGAAATTGGCAACTCAGGAATCCCTAGAGCACGTGCAAACACATGGAGATTGAACAACATGCTCCTGAATGAACAATGGGTCATAGAAGAAATTAAAAGAGAAATCAAAAATTTTCTGGAAGTAAATGAGGATAACAGCACAACATACCAAAACCTATGGGATACAACAAAAGCAGTGTTAAGAGGAAAGTTTATATCAATAGGTGCCTACATCAAGAAATTGGAAAGGCACCAAATAGATGAGCTTTCAAGTCACCTCAAGGATCTAGAAAATCTGCAGCAAACCAAACCCAAACCCAGTAGGAGAAGAGAAATAATTAAAATCCGAGAAGAAATCAACAAGATTGAATCCAAAAAAACATTACAAAAAATCAGCCAAACGAGGAGCTGGTTTTTTGAAAAAATAAACAAAATTGACACCCCATTGGCCCAACTAACTAAAAAAAGAAGAGAAAAGACCCAAATCAATAGGATCAGAGATGAAATGGGAAACGTAACAACAGACGCCACAGAAATAAAAAGAATCATCAGAAATTACTACAAGGACTTGTATGCCAGCAAACAAGAAAATCTATCAGAAATGGACAGATTCTTGGACACATACAACCTCCCTAAATTGAGCCAGGAAGACATAGAAAACCTAAACAGACCAATAACTGACACAGAAATTGAAACAGTAATAAAGGCCCTCCCAACAAAGAAAAGCCCAGGGCCAGATGGATTCACTGCGGAGTTCTACCAGACATTTAGAGAAGAACTAACTCCAATTCTTCTCAAACTATTCAGAGCAATCGAAAAAGAGGGAATCCTCCCAAATTCCTTCTATGAAGCCACCATCACCTTAATTCCTAAGCCAGAAAGAGACGCAACACTGAAAGAGAATTACAGACCAATATCCCTGATGAACATAGATGCAAAAATTCTCAATAAAATTCTGGCCAATAGAATGCAACAACACATCAGAAAGATCATCCACCCAGACCAAGTGGGATTCATCCCCGGTATGCAGGGATGGTTCAACATTCGCAAAACAATCAACGTAATACACTACATTAACAGACTGCAGAAGAAAAACCATATGATTCTCTCAATAGACGCAGAGAAAGCATTTGATAAAATACAACACCCTTTCATGATGAAAACTCTAAGCAAACTGGGTATGGAAGGAACATTCCTTAATACAATCAAAGCAATATATGAAAAACCCACGGCCAACATCCTATTGAACGGGGAAAGGTTGGAAGCATTTCCACTGAAATCTGGTACCAGACAGGGATGCCCTCTCTCACCACTGCTATTCAATATAGTTCTGGAAGTTTTGGCCAGAGCTATTAGGCAAGAAAAAGAAATTAAAGGGATACAAATTGGGAAGGAAGAACTCAAACTATCCCTCTTTGCAGATGATATGATTCTTTATTTAGGGGATCCAAAGAACTCTACTAAGAGACTGCTGGAACTCATCGAAGAGTTTGGCAAAGTAGCAGGATATAAAATCAATGCACAAAAATCAACAGCCTTTGTATACACAGGCAATGCCACGGCTGAGGAAGAACTTCTAAAATCAATCCCATTCACAATAGCTACAAAAACAATCAAATACCTTGGAATAAACTTAACCAAAGACGTTAAAGATCTCTACGATGAAAACTACAAAACCTTACAGAAAGAAATAGAAGAGGATACCAAAAAATGGAGAAATCTTCCATGCTCATGGATTGGAAGAATCAACATCATCAAAATGTCTATCCTCCCAAAAGCAATTTATACATTCAATGCAATACCCATCAAGATCCCGAAGACCTTCTTCACAGATCTAGAAAAAATGATGCTGAAATTCATATGGAGACACAGAAGACCTCGAATAGCCAAAGCAATCCTGTACAACAAAAACAAAGCCGGAGGCATCACAATACCTGATTTTAGGACATACTACAGGGCAGTTGTTATCAAAACAGCATGGTACTGGTACAGAAACAGATGGATAGACCAATGGAACAGAATAGAAACACCAGAAATCAATCCAAACATCTACAGCCAACTTATATTTGACCAAAGATCCAAATCTAATCCCTGGAATAAGGACAGTCTATTCAATAAATGGTGCTGGGAAAATTGGATTTCCACGTGCAGAAGCTTGAAGCAAGACCCATACCTATCACCTTACACAAAAATCCATTCAACATGGATTAAAGACTTAAATCTACGACCCGAAACCATCAAATTATTAGAGAGCATTGGAGAAACCCTGCAAGAAATAGGCACAGGCAAAGACTTCCTGGAAAATACTCCAAAAGCACAGGCAGTCAAAACAAAAATTAACATTTGGGATTGCATCAAATTGAGAAGCTTCTGTACCTCGAAAGAAACAGTCAGGAAAGTGAAGAGGCAACCAACAGAATGGGAAAAAATATTCGCAAATTATACTACAGATAAAGGATTGATAACCAGAATCTACAAAGAAATCAAGAAAAACCACAACAACAAAACAAACAACCCACTTAAGAGATGGGCCAAGGACCTCAATAGACATTTTTCGAAAGAGGAAATCCAAATGGCCAACAGACACATGAAAAAATGTTCAAGATCACTAGCAATCAGAGAAATGCAAATCAAAACCACAATGAGGTTCCATCTCACCCCGGTGAGAATAGCTCACATTCAGAAATCTACCAACAACAGATGCTGGAGAGGATGTGGGGAAAAAGGGACACTAACCCACTGTTGGTGGGAATGCAAACTGGTTAAGCCACTATGGAAGTCTGTCTGGAGATTCCTCAGAAACCTGAATATAACCCTACCATACAACCCAGCCATCCCACTCCTTGGAATTTACCCAAAGGAATTTAATTTGGCAAATAAAAAAGCCATCTGCACATTAATGTTTATTGCAGCTCAATTCACAATAGCTAAGACCTGGAACCAACCCAAATGCCCATCAACAGTAGACTGGATAAAGAAATTATGGGACATGTACTCCATAGAATACTATACAGCAGTAAGAAACAATGAAACCCAGTCATTTGCAACAAGATGGAGCAATCTGGAAAACATCATGCTGAGTGAATTAAGCCAGTCCCAAAGAGACAAATTTCATTTGTTTTCCCTGATCGGTGACAACTGAGCGCCAAAGAGAAAACCTGTTAAGTGAAATGGACACTATAAGCAACAATGAACTGATCAGCTCCTGTCCTGACTTTAGATGTACAATGTAATACTCTATCCTTTTTAGTATTCGTTGTTGTTGTTGTTGTTCTAGTACTATTGGTTGAACTCAGTAATTAACACACAATTATTCTCAGGTGTTTAAATTTTAACTGAAAAGTGATCCCTGTTAAATCTAAGAGTGGAAAAAGAGAGGGAGGAGGTAAACAATTAGGAACATGCTCAATCGGACTGGCTGCAAATGGGGGAGTTAGAAATGTGCAGGGGATTCCAACACAATTCCATCAAGATGGCATGTACCAATGCCATCGCACTAGTCCAAGTGATCAATTTCAGCTCACAATTGATAGCTCTGATAGGTCTAAGAGTCAAAGAGATCACACAAACAAGATAAGTATCTGCTAATACTGATAGAATCAAAAAGGGAGAGAAAGATCCAACATGGGAAGTGGGATACACAGCAGACTCATAGGATGGCAGATGTCCTAAACAACACTCCGGCCTCAGAATCAGCCCTCAAGGCATTCAGATCTGGCTGAAGAGCCCATGAGAGTATAGCAGGCATGGAAAGCCAAGATACCATGGGAAAAAAAAAAAAAAAGACCTAAGTGAATGATCTCTGTGAGTGAGATCCCAGTGGAAAGAACGGGGCCATCAAAGAAGGAGGTACCCTTCTCCGAAGGGAGGAGAGAACATCCACTTTGACTATGACCCTATCGGAATAAGATCAAAGTCAGCGAACCCTAAAGGCTTCCATAGCCCTTGCAACTCATGACTAGAGCCCAGGGAGATTACTGACGCCATGAACAGGAGTGTCAAATTGTTAAGTCAGCAACAGGAGTCACTGTGTACTTACACCCCATGCGGGATCTGTCCCCAATGTGTCGTCTAAAGCCAAGTGATGCTACGACTGGTACTGAAACAGTATTTTTATACTTTGCGTTTCTGTGTGGGCGCAGACTGATGAGGTCTTTGCTAATTATATACTGAAGTGATCTTCTGTATATAAAGAGAATTGGAAATGAAAAAAAAAAAACAACCTGGTGTTAAAATGGAAATGGCATAGAAAATTAATTATTTTGAAAAAAAATTATGTAGGATCTCTGTCTTTAATGTGCTGTACATTGCTATTTTATGCTATAATTAGTAACCCAATGGTAGCTTTTTCACTTGATGTTGCTATATGGGCAAAATGTTGAAATCTTTACCTAATATATACTAAACTGATCTTCTGTATACAAAAAGAATTGAAAATGAATCTTTACACGAATGGAGGGGGAAAGGGAGCGGGAGGGGGGAGGGTTGCGGGCGGGAGGGAGGTTATGGGAGGGGGGAAGCCATTGTAACCCACAAGCTATACTTTGGAAATTTATATTCATTAAATAAAAGTTTAATTTAAAAAAAAAAAAAAAAAAAAAAAAAAGATTTATTTATTTGAAAGTGAAAGTTACAGAAAGAGACATAAAGAGAGAGAGACACAGAGAGAAAGCAATCAGAAATCTTACATCTTCTGGTTCACTCCCCAGATGGCTGCAACCACCAGGGTTGGGCCAATCCAAAGCCAGGAAGCAAGACTTTCATCCGGGTCTCCTACATGGGTAGAAGGGGCCCAAACACTTGGGCCATCTTCTGCTTCTTTTCCCAGAGCATTAGCAGGGAGCTGGATAAGACATGGAGTGGAGCTGCCAGCACAGAAACCAGCACTCATGTGATGCCTGTGTGGCAGGTGGCAGCTTTAACAACCACACCATAATGCTGGTCCCTCCTTCAATTTCTAATGGTAACTTTATAAGTAGTTTGAATTTCAAAAAATAAGTACTTCTCTTATTTTTAGGAATTTATGTTAAAAAAGAAATACAAATAAAAACCACAATGATATTCTACTTCATATCCATTATGAGAGTTAAAATAAAAAGATAACAAGTTGACAAAGATGTGGAACAACCAGAACCTCATACACTGCCGGTGAAAATGTAAAGTGATGCAGCCATTTTGGAAAAGAGTTGGGAAGTTCATCAAATAGGTAAACAAGGAGCTACCATATGATCAAAAAACTCCACTCCTAGGTATGCAACCAAAAGAAAAGAAACAAATGTGCACATCAACACTTATACATAAACAATCATAGCAACATTATTTGTAAGAGCCCTAAACTGAAATAATCCAGAGATTCACAAATTAATGAATGGATAAATAAAATGTGGTTTATTTGAGTGGTATTAAGAAACTTTGAAAAATGATGATTTTGAAAAAGCGTGGCATGGAATACAATTTTTGTCCACCAGAATAAAACTTATCTTTCAATTCTATTTTTTCCATGAGCTTTTTGAAGTCTCCTCATGGCCAAGGAAGGAATGATTTCTAAAAGAGCCATGTGTAGAAAGAAATATTCAAATCCTTAGAAGTTAAAATAATTATATAAATAAAATAATTATATAAAGTTACCAGAATTTATCATAGATTATCAAAGATAAGAGATAGATTATCATAACTTGACAGAAGCCACTAGATTTATTCCTGACAGAAGACCTGTTCATTACATCAAGGAGAATAATTAATAGTTAGAAAATATAGTGACTGCTAATAAGTACTAACATGTGTTCTCAGTTTTTCCTCAACACAGAGGAGTAGATAGGAATGTGAAATATGAAATTTAAAGCATCTCAGGCTTGAATCTTTTAATTTCATGTCTGTATGACTTAGGTAGAGTACTTCAGTTCTCTAAACCTCAGTTTTAGTATCTCTAAAATAATGTGTACTTTATAAGTTGCATAATAAACAGAATTGCTCTCAGCATATGCCATACAGCTGTTTTTATTACTCTTGTTTTTTTTTTTTTTAATCATAAATAAGGAGTCATAGCCAGAAGCATCTTTCCTCAGGAAAATATAGACAAGTAAGCACAAATATCTCCTAACGAGGCTGAGATATTAATTGTTTTTGTTTGTTTGTTTGTTTGTTTTAAAGATTTATTTATTTATTTATCTGTCAGGCAGAGTTACAGAAGTGAGGATGGGTAGGAGAGACAGGGAGAGAGATCTTCCATCTTCTGGTTCACTCTCCAAATGGCCACAACTGCCAGATCTGGGCCAAGCCAAAGCTAGGAGCCAGGAGCTTCTTCCAGGTCTCCCACATGGGTACAGCGGTCCAAGGACTTAGGCCATCTTCCACTGCTTCTCAGGCACATTATCAGGGCTCTGGATTGGAAATGTTGAAACTGGGACTTGGACCAGTGCCCATATGGGGTGCTGGCACCTCAAATGGCAGCTTAATGTGCCATACCACAGTGCTGGTCCAGAGGCTGAGACTTTAATGACTCTGTCAGTGTTAAGTGTAAATGAAAATTTATAAAATACTCATTAAGTGGCAAAAGATAGAGTATGCCATCCAATGGAAAATTATTATCAGTTACTCTGACACCAGAGAACTATGAAACAGGGCCATGAAAATACTTCGGTTCTCTATGGATTAAGTGAACATTTGTGCATATAATATTACACTATTTGATGTGTACTCTTATTTACTTTAAATTTTTAAAATCATTTTATGTGTCCTCTGCTTTGGTTTCATCTCAGCAAATACTGATTGAATTTTTGATCCATTCTAAAGTTTTAGTGTTGGAAGAAATTCTAGGGACATCTCCTTTGTATCAATGGGAATAACCAGTAATGGTACTTTACTGAGAACACTAATAGAAACAATATGTAAAAGACAAACTTATTTTAAGAAGGATATTGTACTTTCCATTTTGTGGAATAGTTGAACTAAGTACTGGCATAGAGAAATATGGAGAGATCACTTTTTTTTGACATATCAACTTTCAGAACTCCATATCGAAAAAAATATCAATAACATGGTAGGGAACAGTTTCAGTATAATATAAAAGATCAAGAGTTCAATATAATATAAAAGATCGAGCAGTACCTTCTGCTAACCAGCAGATAGAAGATCTCTCTCCCTGTCTCTCCTTTCTCTTTCTGTAACTCTGCCTTTTAAATAAATAAATAAATAAATAAATATTTGCCTGGCATCAGACAATAGGGATCAAATTTCTGCCTCTCCTGCTTGCTAATGATGATTTTAAGAAATTACATACTCTGTGCCTATTTTTTTAAAGATTTATTTATTTGATAAACAGAGAGATAGAGGAGTGGGGTGATAGACAGAAAGGGAAAGAAATTTCCCATTTTGCTAGTCCACTCAACACAAGAACACACAGATACATGCAGAAAATACTATTAGAACTAAAGGGAGAGATTGACTTCAATACAATAATAGTGGATGACTTCAGCACCCTACTCTCATCAATGGACAGATCATCCAGACCAAAAAAATCAATAAAGATACATTGGATTTGAAACATACTATAAACAAATGGACCTAACAGGCATTCACAGGAATTTCACCCAACAGCTACAGAATACATGTTCTTCTCATTATCACATGGAACATATCCAAGGATAGAGAACATATTAGGCCACAAATCAAGCCTCAGCAAACTTAAAAATGATTGAAATCATACCATGTATCTTCTCATACCATAAAGGAATAAAACTAGAAATCAACAACAATAGAATACTCATAAATAGTTAGAAATTCATAACATGCTACTGAACGATCAATGGGTCGTTGACAACATCAAAAAAGAAATCAAAAACTTTCTTGAAATAAAAGAAAATGAAAGCACAACATATCAAAACCTGTGGGATACAGGAAAAGCAGTATTATGAGGGAAGTTTATGGCATTAAGTGCTTACATTAAAAGGGAGAGAGAGAAAGAGAGACAGAGAGAGAAATGTTTCAAATAAAAGATCTAATTAATGCATCTTGAAGTTTTAGAAAAACAAAAACAAACTAAACCCCAAATCAGCAGGAGGTGAGAAATAATAAGGATCAGAGCAGAAATAAATGAAATTGAAACCAACAACATACAAAAGATCAACCAAAAAATTTGAGGTTTTTTTTTGAGAAGATAAACAAAATAGATGAACCTCTACCAGATTAACAAAGAAAAAATAAAAAAACTAAAATAAATAAAATTAGGGATGAAAACAAAGACATTACAACCAACACCACTGAAATACAAAGAATCACAAAAAACTATTATGAAGAACTGTATGCTAATAAGCTGGAAAGCATCAAGAAATGGATAAATTCCTGGATTCATATAACCTACCAAGATTAACTCAAGAAGATAAAGACAAGCTAAACAGACTCATAACAAGCAATGAGATTCATGCAGTAATCAAAAGTCTTCTATCAAGGAAATGTCTGCGATCTCATGGCTTTTCTACCGAATTCAATAAAACATTCAAAGAGGAAGTAACTCCAATACTCTTCCAAATTATTCCAAAATATTGAACAAAGTGGAGCCCTGCCAAACTCTTTTTATGATGCCAGCATTACATTGACTCCAAAACCAAAGACACAACACAAAAACTATAGACCTGTATCTTTAATGAACATAGATGCAAATTTGCAGCAAAATGCTAGGAAATCAATCCAAAACATACAAAAGATATAAAAGATCATACAGCATGATCAAGTGGAATTTATCCCAGAAATACAAGTATGAATCAGCATTTTCAAATCAATAAACACCATAAATCACATCAATAGAATGAAGAACAAAAATCATTTGGTCCTCTCAATAGATGCAGAGAAAGCATTTGATAAGATTCAACATGACTTCATGATAAAACTCTCCACAAATTAGGAATAGAAGGAGTATTTCTTAAAATTATAAAGGCTATATATCACAAATCAACAGCCAATATCATACTGAATGCAGGAAAAACTGAAAGCATTTCCCCTGAGATCTAGTGCAAGACAAGGATGTCCAGTTTAACTACTCTTACTCAATATAGCACTGGAAGTTTTAGCAAGAACAATTGGAGGAGAAAGAAAGACCATCATAGTTGGAAAAGAGAAAGTCAAATTATCCATGTTTGCAGATGACATGATATTGAACATGGAAAAACCTAAACACTCCACCAAAAAGCTGTTAGATTGATAAATCAGTTCAGTAAAGTTGCAGGCTACAAATGAACAAACAAAAAACACCAGATTTTTTGTATGCTAATTCACAGAGAAATCAAGAAAGAAATCCCATTCACAATAGCCACAAAAAAATCAAATATCTAGGAATAAATTTAACCAAAGAAGCAAAGAAGTGAAAGATATCTACGATGAAAATTATCAAACACTGATGGAAAAAATCATCAAGAATACAAAAACATGGAAAGATATTCCTTGCTCATGGATCAGAAGAGTCAATATCATTAAAATGTCTATACTACCTAAAGCAATCTACAGAATTAGGCAATCCCTATCAAAATAACAATGCCATTCTTTACAGAATTAGAAGAAATAATCATAAAATTCATATGGAATCACAAAAGGCCAGAATAGCTGATGCGATCTTGAACAAGAAAAAATCAAGCTGGAAGCACCACAATACCTGACTTTGAAGCAATCTACAAAGCGATACTAACTAAAAGAGCATGGTACTGGCATAGATATCTATATAAGATCAATAGAAGAGAATAGAGAGACCAGAAATTAACCTATGTACATATAGTCAACTGATTTTTGACAAAAGTGTTCAGACTATATAGTGAGTAAGGATAATCTCTTCAACAAAGGGTACTGGCAAAACTGGATGTATACAGGTAGAAGAATGAAATTAGATCCGTATCTCTTACCATATACAAAAATCAACTCAAGATTGATCAAAGACCTAAATTTAAGTGTTGAGAATATGAAGTTGATGGAAGAAATTATAGGGGAAACACTCCAAGACACTGGTGTAGGTAACAATTTGGAAAGGACCCCCAAAACCCAGGCAACAAAAGCAAAACTAAACAAATGGAATAATAAAACTCAGAATTTTTTAAATTTAATTTATACAAATTTCATGTCATTCACACATACAGACTGAGGAATATTGTGACGTTTCCCACCATACCCTCCCTCCTCCTGCTCATGCGACCACCCTTCCTCCTCCTTCTCCTCTTATTCCCTCTCTTCGCTTTTACAATGATCTACTTTAATTTATGCTCATAAAATTAACCCTATACTAAGTAAAGTGATCAACAACTAGTAAGAAGAAAAAAAACACTGTTCCTCAACAGTAGAGACAAGGGCTCTAAACAATCATCAAATCTCAAAATGTCAATTTCACTCCTATATATATTTTTGGTACTCTATTAGTAATCACAGATCGGGAAAAACATGGTATTTGTCTTTTGTGGACAGGCTTATTTCACTAAGTATAATGGTTTCCAGTTGCATCCACTTTGTTACAAAAGACAGTATTTCATTCTTTTTATGGTTGAGTAGTATTCCATAGTATATATACATACACCACAATTTCTTTTACAGTCATCAGTTGATTCACATTTGGATTGATTTCATATCTTAACTATTATGAATTGAGCTGCAATAAACATGGAGGTACAAATAATTCTTTCATACGCTGAGTTCATTTCCTTTGGGTAAAATACCAGGAGTGAGATTTTTGGGTCATATGGTAGATCTATTTTCAGCTTTATGAGGTATCTCCACACTGTCTTCCACAATGGCTGTACTAGTTTACATTCCCACCAACAGTGGATTAGGATATCTTTTTCCCTACCAGCATCCTCACCAGGATTTCTTGTTTGTTGATTTCTGTATGAGAGCCATTCTAACTGGGGTGAGATGAAACCTCTTTGTGGTTTTAATGGCTAGTGATTCTGAGCATTTTTTCATGTATCTGTAGGCCATTTGAATTTCTTTTTGAAAAATGCCTATTCAAGTCCTTTGCCCACTCAAACTCAGAAGCTTTTGCACAGCAAATGAAACAATCAATAGGATGAGAAGACATCTTTTCAAAAAGAATGAGGAAAAATTTGCAAAACACTTATCTGACAAAGGATTAATATCTCAAATATATCAACAACTTAAATAACTCAACAACAACAACAACAAAAAAACAGTCAAGTGGATAATGGACAAAGGACTTCAATAGACAGTTACCAAAAGAAAAAATACAAATGGTCAACAAATATCTGAAAAATGCTCAATGTCAGTAGCCATTTGGGAAATGCACATCAAAACCACAATGAGATAGCCCCTCACCCCTTTCAGAATGGCTAAAATCCAAAACATGGAGAGTAACAAATTGTGGTGAGCATGTGCCGAAAGGGGGAAATTCATACATTGTGGGTGGGAATGTAAATTAGTGAAACCACTGTGGAAAACAGTGTGGATATTTCTTGAAAAACTAGAAATAGTTTTCCCATATGATCCAACAATCCCACTACTGAGTATTTACTCAAAAGACTTGAATACAATGTATCAAAGAGATACCTGCACTACAATGCTTATAGCAGCAATGTTCATGATAGCCAAAATTTGGAATCAAACAAGGTGTCCAGCATCAGATAAATGAATAAAGAAAATTTGTTATATATACACAATAGAGTATTCATCTATAAGGATGAAAGAGCCGGCACTGCGCCAAGGCTCAATAGGCTAATCCTCTGCTGCGGCACCGGCACCTGGGATTCTAGTCCCGGTCCGGGCACCAGATTCTGTCCCGGTTGCTCCTCTTCCAGTCCAGCTCTCTGCTGTGGCCCAGGAGTGCAGTGGAGGATGGCCCAAGTCCGTGGGCCCTGCACCCACATGGGAGACCAGGAGAAGCACCTGGCTCCTGGCTTCGGATCAGTGTGGTACGCTGGCTGTGGCCGCCACAGCAGCCATTGGGGGGTGAACCAAAGGAAAAGGAAGACCTTTCTGTCTCTCTCTCTCTCTCACTGTCCACTCTGCCTGTCAAAAAAAAGAAAGAAAGAAAGAAAGAAAGAAAGAAAGAAAGAAAGAAAGAAAGAAAGAAAGAAAGAAAGAAATCCTATCATTTACAGCAAAATGGATGCAACTGGAGTGAATAAGCCTAACCCTCATTTGTGGGAGCTAAAATTTAAAAAACAAAAAACAAAAAAAGAAGTCAAAAGAAATGTCTATGTGTACCAGTATTGCTGCAAATAGAGTTTTGTAGCACTTTGTTTTATACTTTATGAGATCAATGGTTAAGAATGTTATACTACTAAACTTTTAATGATCTGTGATCATATTAAAATTACTGTATATGAGATACGAGTGAAATGGTCTTTTTTTCTTTCAATTGTAGTTATAGTTGTCTATATTCCCACTAAACTAGGGTCTTTTTGCTTTTTACATGTTAACCTTCTTATTTGGTGAAGTGGTTAACCTTTTCACTGTAATATAAATTCAAAATATATTATCTTAAAAACTGAAAAAAAAGGGGGGGAGGGGTGCTGTGCTGTGGCATAGTAAGTTAAGCCTCTGCCTGCAGCACAGGTATAGCATATGGGTATCAATTTGTGGCCCAGTTTCTCCTCTTCTGATCCAGCTCTCTGTTTATGGCCTGGGTAAGCAGTGAAACCTGGCCCAAGTGCTCGGGCCCCTGCATCTGCATAGGAGACCTGTAAGAAGCTCTTGGCTCCTGGCCTTAGATCAACCCAGCTCTGGCTGTTGTGGTCATTTGGGGAGTGAACAAGAGAATGGAAGCCCTTTCTCGCTGTATCTCCCTCTGACTCTAACTTTACTTGAAAATAAATAAATAAATAAATATCTCATAAAAAAAAAAAGAAGGAAGAGGGAAGGAGCGTGGAAGGCAAAGAAGTAGAGGGAGGGAGAAAGGAAGGCAATACCATTATGTTCTTAGGATTGTATCTATAAAGCACATTGAATCTGTTAAAAACTAAAATTATAAGAAACAATAAAATGAATATAAAAAAGAAATCATCATAAGATTAGGAGCTTACCACATAATAAAGAGGATAAACATGGAAAAAAGGATTTATGTATTTGAAAAGCAAAAAGATGGGTATGGGGATGATAGAGAGACAGAAGGAGATAGAGGAAAAAAGGGATTTTCCATCTTGCTAGCCCACTCTCCAAATGGTAGCAACAGCTAGATCTGGGCTAGGCCAAAGCCAAGAGGTAGGAATCCCATCTGAGTCTCCCAGGTGGGTGGCAGTGGCCAAGGCACTTAGGTCATCCTCCATTGCTCTTTCATGCACATTAGTGGGAAGCTGGGGCATGAGTGGAGCAGTTAGTACTCAAACCAGTTTTCTGATACGGTATACCACTTTCACAAGTGGTAGCTTAACCCACTGACCCATAACCCTGGCCCATGTGTCTTGGTTTTATTAACTTCATTTAATTAATTGATATTCATAACAATGTTATTATTATACTTGTCTCATTTTCTGTTTCTGTTAGAATATGAGCAATGTTTAAAAGACCTAGCATAAAGTTTGTCTTCAATAAGGATTTTTTTATAGTTAGTAAAATCAAGAGGACAATAAAATGTCCATATTCCCCTAATTAAAATGTCAAAAATTATTTATGACTCTGAATTAGAGGATGATATTCTTAGAACAGAGGCTGTGTTGTACCAAACTTTGCAACCTTTGTATGTACTCCAGTACCAGAATGAAGACCGTGCTTCCCTAAGACCGAAGTAGGTCGGTCTCCTCCTATCATCTGAACTCAACTTCGAAGTTCTCATCTCAGAGGCCCCTTCCTGGACCACCCACTTAAAAACAGCTGATCACTCTTATCCAATTACCTAAATAATTTTGCTCCTAGCTCTTATCACTACTGCAGATTATAGTTTGTTTATTTATATTTTTTCTTCTTTCTAGAATATAAAGCTCACAGAACTTTTAGTGTTTTAATTTGCAGTGTATCTGTGCCCAGAATAGTACCAAGAACAAGGAATTTTTTTTTTTTTGGATAAAGATACAGTTCTGTGAAATGAAGCAGTACATTGTAAAACAAAGAGACAGAGACAGAGACAAAGAGAGAAGATACTTTTGTATTTCTCTCTTGCTTTTGGGTTTCCCAGAAGTAAACTTCCTGTTCGGTGATGTTTACTAGGGAGTGCGCCTGGAATCTCCCTGGAAGGGGAAGGGAAATGAAGTATCATGAGAAATCACGTTGTAATGAAGACTGGTATCCTCGGCCAACCTCATCGGAAGGCTCTGGGGCTGAGATGGCTGATCAGTTTTCCCACTCTGAACCCAAATATCCTGCCTTTTCACCTCTGCCTCAACCTGTCATCATCTGTGTGACCTTGCCGAGCATGCTCTGTGGTAGCTGAGTGATCCTGGAAGGGCCAACAGTTGAAGGCTGAGGGGTAACACGTCCTCCCTCCTCACAGAGAGAACTGGGTAGTACATCTCATGTCCAACACACTGTATTTCTTATTCTTTCATTTTGTCACCCATTCATTCAACAAATACCAATGTGCATTTTCCATGTGACAGTCACAGCCCCCAGTTCTGGAAATTTATCACTGAATAAAACGAAGTGCTTGCTCTCAAGGAGCTAAAATTCTGGAAAGGGCAGATATGTGACTAGCAAGCAAGCACTCTAATATATCAGGAGAAATAAGAGTTTGAAGAAAAGCACTTCAGCACTAAGGTGACAAAGTGATATTTAAGCTGATATTTGCAGAATTGTGGGAGAAAGACATGTTTATATATAGTCAAAGAGCACACAAAGACCTGGGACTAGCACGTAAGAAGCCCACACATATTCCAGAAGCTGGAGGAACCAGTGCAGGAAGACAGTAGGCTACCAGGTCAGCGTGGTAGTTGGGGCTAATTTAGGAGTTATATTCTAAAGTTCAAATTTTGGAAACTTTCTTTTTGTTTCAACAGTTTTCTGAATGTCTTTCCAAAAGTTATTCTTTCATCCTGACAAGGGGTATTTAGTTTGGATTTGGTGATTTGTCCTATTTACATACTTTTCCATGGGCTTATTTGGCTGTTTACAAGCAAGGGGCAAGAAAAGCCTCTGTAACCAATGATTGCAATTTTACTGTACAGCTGAAATCTCCCAGATGTTTGCTCTGTTTTCCACTTTCATGAGAAGTTTTATATGCATTTTCTGGCCCAATTAATATAATACAGATAACACAGATCATTTTACTTTCTTTTTAAGGATTGCTATTCGTTTGAGAAGTTTTAATTACTTTTCCTGTATTTTGATAGTATTTTGATAGTATTGGTTATTTGGTGGTACACACAGTCCCTCATAAAATTTGTCACAATAGCAAGACTACTTTTAGACAATAAATCAAAAAGGCAACAAGGGAAAAATGAATCCTAGTAATTTTTAAAACAACCAGGTGGTTTTATCATAAGTATTCTACTTAAACATATGTAAGTCATTATGCATCATAACGGAGACAGGCAAACAAGATCAAAATTCAAGTGTTCAACTGGTATCAATCAAAGGAAACAAGGGCAAAAGAAGGGATGGGATTAGGTGTCCATCCTGAGGATCCACAGTAAGCCAATCCACTGACGTGCAGAATCAACGCCCAGTCCCCCAAGCCTATTGCCACACAATCAAGAACAACTAGAAGCCAATCTTAGTGGCAGTAGTTTCTCCAGTGTCTGAATTCAAGATTACATACTCGGTTTGTCCCCACAGCCCCAAAGGATAGTTCTAGAAGCAAGAATGACTCTTTCTCGTGCTTTCTCTGGGCTCTCTACATTCAAAACTATGCCAAAGGAAGTTTAAAAGTACACTTAACTGGGGTCAGCACTGTGGCACAGCGGGTTAATGCCATGGCCTGAAGCGCCAGCATCCCATATAGGCGCTGGTTCAAGTCCCAGCTGCTCCATTTCCAGTTCAGCTCTCTGCTATGGCCTGGGAAAGCAGTATAAGATGGCCCAAATACTTGGGCCCCTGTACCCATGTGGGTGACTCAGAGGAAGCTCCTAGCTCCTGTCTTCAAATCAGCTCAGCTCCTGCTGTTAAGGCCATCTGGGGAGTGAACCAATAGATGGAAGATCTCTCTCTTTCTCTCTCTCTCTCTGCCTCTCCTCTCTCTGTGTAACTCTGACTTTCAAATAAATAAATAAATCTTTAAAACAAAAAAAGAAGTACACTTATCTAGCCAGAGAAAGCAATAGAAAACACTTTCTGTGCAGGGTTGAACTGAAATTACACAACAGAGAATCAGTCCTTATAAATGATACATAATCTTCAACCTGGGGCAAACGGTGCCCCAGAATGCTATCCTTTCCCATCTCCTTCATAAAGGAAGGGATAGAAAAATTATTGAGAGCAGAAAACACATTAGTACATTTTCCAGGGCCCTGGTAAGAGCTGGAAAACTGTTGGTGCATGTAAAGGCAGCAAATTCTTCCGCAGGCTCCCTGCTAGCAGCTTTCCATGTGCTGCCATTTGACATATTATCTTTGCATCATACCAGGAAGAAGAAAATGGGATTAGAATAGCAGTCTTCATTCATAGTAAAGAAATGAAAAATAGAGAACAAACAAGCTAAACAACACATTCAAACAGAATTAAAAGCTGAGCATCTGTAGATGACAACCATAAAATGAGGTCACAGAAATCCTAAATGTCTATTTCTTTTGTTTTCCATGGATGCCTTTCTTTTTTTTAACTTTAGTTTTACCCTTGACTTTTTTAAAGGTTTGTTTTATTAATTTGAAAGAGTTACAGAGAGGAAGAGAGACAGAGAAAGATAAATATTCCATGCACTGGTCCAATCCCTAAATGGCAGGTTGGGGTTGGGCAGAAGTCAGGAGCCTGTTCGCTCCCCAGATGGCCACAATGGCTGGGGCTGCGCTGATCTGAAGCCAGGAGCCAGGAGCTTCTTCCGGGTCTCCCACAGGGCACATATCTCCATGGGGCACATATCTCTATGAAACACGGTAAATAACAAATTTTATATCCATTGCTCTTTAAAATAAAATTGGGACTATGGCTTCATGTCATGAATTCTCTTGAGACTTCTTCTGGCAACATTTTAATTATGTAGCAATGGTGGCACTTCAGATATGTTCTGAATTGAATTTACTCTTTTCAAAGAAGACTTTTAGAAAAAGTTCTGATCAAAATTTCTTGACCAGGAAATTCTTGCAACTACCTATCTCAACAAAGGTCTATGCCTCCTTCCTGCTCAGTGGAAACCACCACTTGTTGGAAAAAAATCATGCAACTAAATAACTTTAGCCCTAGGCTTTACTGTAGGCCAGTGTTCTTCAGGGTGAGCACGTGGCCTATTTCAGTCCTGTGACTGACAGAAGCAAAAATAACAATTTGATTTTTTAATTAATTAATTTATTTATTTGAAACGCAGAGAGACAGGGATCTTCTTTTTGCTGGTTCATTCCCCGGATGGCTGCAATAGCCAAGGGTTGGGCCAGGGTGAAGCTAGGAGCCAAAAACTTCACCTTGGATGTCCCATTTGGGTGTCAGGGGTCCAGGTATTTGGGTTATCAGCTGCTGTGTCTTGGGGTGTACATTAGCAGGAAACTGGATCTGAAACAGAAGCACATTTGAACAGGCCTCTAGAGTGTGGAATGTGGGCATCCCAAGCAGTGACTTAACCGCTACCGGAAAGGCCTGCCTAAGAACACCTTGATTTTTAACAAACTATTTAACCATTACTTTCTCTTTGAGTCATACAGGTGTTCTTTAAGGTTATGAGGGGGAAGGGTGAGGGGGCACATGATGTTTTTCAAATGATTTTTTCCCACCAGAAGGTGTTCCAACCACAGCGTTACATGATGTGAGCAGGACAAGGCAGGCTTTGAGCTCCATCCATCTTGTGTCTTCAGAGTCGTATCTTCCACAGAGTAGATATTCAACAGATGTAGGTTGTGATAGTGAATGAATGATAATTGGTCAGCAAAATAAATAAATAAATAATAAATACAATATGTCAGTTGCATCTGGCATATGAAAAACAATGTTTTGGAGCTGGTGCTATGGCACAGTAGATTAATCCTCCGCCTGCGTCGCTGGCATCTCACGTGGGTTCTAGTCCCGGCTGCTCCTCTTCCAATCCAGCTCTCTGCTATGGCCTGGGAAAGTGGTAGAAGATGGCCCAAGTCCTTGGGCCCCTGCACCCGCGTGGGAGACCCGGAGGAAGCTCCTGGCTCCTGGCTTCCGATCGGCACAGCTCTGGACGTTGTGGCCATCTGGGGAGTGAACCAATGGAAGGAAGACCTTTCTCTCTCTCTCTCAACCTCTCACTGTCTGTAACCTTACCTCTCAAATAAAAAAATAAATAAAAATCTTTAAAAAAAAGAAAAACAATATTTTAAAAAATTTCACGGCACATCTTCCTAGTGAGGTTTAATCCGACACTAGTGGGGTGGAGCAAAGAAAGCAAGAAGTACTTGAAAGTCACTCCCTGTTCCATTCACATCCAGAGCTTCTGGAATGACCCAGAAAGTCAGTGGAGCTGCTCAGTCTCAATCTCCAGCCTGATGTGATACCACCCAGTGTCCTGGCATCCAGGAATCCCCAAATTTTGCTCCTTGAAAGAGGCAGAAGAAATGAGGTGCAGCTGAGATTCACCTTAGACATTTTAGTCCAAACCCTTTAGACACTTGCCCAGAGTTTCCAGACTTCTTACATTCTTCTACCACTTAAGACCATGCTCCCTCCCTAACCACTGCCATACAAAGTCTCCCCCAGTGTTGGACCATTCAGTCTCCTTCCATAGAAGCCACCTCTTATTTGTCTCCCAGCCAACACAAAGCTGTGTCTCGGGACATATTCTGCCTCAGCCAGACTGATATACAAGCATGAAGTTCATGAACTCTACTTCATCCCTAGTAGCCTTCGTGACCACTTATTATGACTTACCCCTTGTATATGAATGTATCAATTCCTGATATCTCAAGGTTGAGGACCATATTTTAACTCTTTTCCTCCCCACTGACAGCATGTCATGTCTATAGAATATGATTGGCATTTCTCACCTAAATGAGAAAAGATTCTTTTTTTGTGGCACCACCTTCTGTAGCATCTTTATATGAAGCATGTTAATTCAGAACAAAGCCTTCTCTGGACCAATATGTGACAGTTGTAGAATAAGACAGTCTTTATGATGTGGAAGTCACTAAGGAATTTCTCCACCCAGAAAAATTCTACACTTCCACAAATATGAAGGAAGTCAGGTGCAAACGTGCTCTGTAAAGCACTCCTATGGCAGATCCAGCTCACATACAAACAGTCGTGTGGTCGTGGGAGTCCTGATGACGGCAGTGCTGTTGGTGGCTGCAGCAGATCATTTGGATACCTAGGAAAGTCTTGGTGCATTTTCTACCTAGACAATGGTCTTGGAAATCCTCATTTCCCTATTTTTTTAGTGTTGGAGGGGCTCAGATCTGAGTCCTTAATTTTCTTCTCTATCTCTATTCACTTCCAATCCAACCTCACGGCTTTATATTCTATCAGGAAACTGATGGCTCCTGGATTTATGTTTATAGCTCAGATCATGGACCTAAATTCTTCTCAACTTCCTAGTCAATACTTGCACTTCTATATTTCATAAACACCTTACATTTAACATATCCCTGACTTTTCATACTGTCACCTCACAAAATAAAATAATATATATATTTTTAAAATGTAGCCTGATCTCTTTCTCTCCTGTTATGTGTTATACCTCCCCAAATTTAATATTTGAACTGAGTCCATGGCAAAAATAAAGACTAGGCCATTGAGTAAAGATTCTTTCCATTACTACAGAGTTAATTGAA
Organism: Lepus europaeus; assembly: GCF_033115175.1. Classification (NCBI taxonomy): domain Eukaryota; kingdom Metazoa; phylum Chordata; class Mammalia; order Lagomorpha; family Leporidae; genus Lepus; species Lepus europaeus. The sequence continues at coordinate 121,050,369 of NC_084829.1, forward strand.
AAGAAGGTCCATCTTCAATTTTCAAAGGCAGATAACACATGGGATACATTTTGAGGTCCTCACTGAAAGCCACTGGTGAATTCAAGTGCCTTCTGCCACACACCCCTACTGTACCGCAATAGAACCCTTAAAAGTTTCATTTCTATTAACTTTGTCCCAGATAAAATAATAGACTCATACAACTGGGTAGGAGATTTACTTTATATTCTTTTAAGAAAAATTATTTAACCTAATGTGGTGTTTTTACTTTTTTCACTAGACTTTATTTTTTAGATGAAAAAAATTAACAGTTTGATCAGCTTTATTGCTACCTTTTGCTAAGAATTATAATCCATGGGAACAACATAAATTTTAATTGATAGGACAGAGCTTGGATAATCTATGGTTTATACAAATATGGAAAACTATGTAGCAGTTATAAAGAATGAGGCAACCCCATCTATACTGTCAAGAAACAGTATTGTATGAAAAATCCAGTTACAAAACATACACTATATTATATAATTTATGTAAAATTTAAACAAAATCAAAATTCCACATATGTGGGTACAAATGCATTGAAGAGGGTCTAGAAGAACCCTGAAGAGTATGAATCTGGTGAAGGGATTATATTGGGCATAGAGGAAAAAAGTCAAGATATTTTTGGTATTATTTTGTGGTATTAACATGATTAAAAATAAGTTTAAAAACTTAGAAGAATAATTATCTAAGGGGGCTTTAAAAACTAGTAAAAACAAGATGAGTAATTGTTTTCGTTACCACAAATCCTTAATCAAGCTTATGCTTATCAAAAGCATGTATCATGTCTTCTCAGTTAGACAGTAAGTTTTACTGATCAGTGGCCCAGTCCATCACGTCCATCTCTGGAATCTCAGGACTGGTGTCGTGGCATAGTGGATAAAGCCATTGTTTGCAATGTCGGGATCCCATATGGGCACTGGTTCCTGTCCTGGCTGGCTGTTCCACTTCCGATGCAGCTCCCTGCTAATGACATGGGAAAAGAAGCAGCAGATGACCCAAGTGTTTGGGTCCCTATCAATCATATAGGAGACCCAGATGAAGCTCCTGGCTCCTGGCTTTAGCCTAGTCTTGCGCAGACTATTGTGGTCATTTGGGAAGCGAACCTGCAGCTGGAAGATCTCTCTTTGTCTCTCCCTGTCTCTCTGTAACTCCTTCAAAATAGATAGATAGATAGATAGATAGATAGATAGTTGGAAACTCTAATATTTGTGTTTGGCATGATCCAAGTGGGGTCAGGACAATGAGGATACTTCTTAACACTTCAATAATTCTTCATCTAGTACTTGTGTCTTATGTTTGAAGTTTATCACTGAGACAACATAGATACTCTCAACAAACATATAATGCAAATTAATAGCAAACTTCTATTGAGAAATTGCTATGTTTTAGGCATTATTTTAAGTGCTTTGAAAATATAAAACTTGGGGCCAACATTGCAGTGTAACAGGTTAAGCTCCCACCTGTAGTGCTGGCCTCTCATATGCACACCAGTTCCTGTTCTGGTTGCTCCACTTCAGATCCCGCTTCATTCCAATGTGCCTGGGAAAACAGCAGAGGATGGCGCAAGTTCTTGTGCCCCTGAACCCACTTGAGAGATCCAGAAGGGGCTCTTGACTCCTAGCTTAGGCCTGTCCCAGCTCTGGCCATTGCAGCCATTTGGAAAGTATACCAGCAAATGGAAGACATCTCTCTCTCTCTCTCTCTCTCTCTCTCTCTCTCTCTCTCTCTCTCTCTCTTCCTCTCCCTCTGCTTCTCCTTCTCCCTTTCCCTCTCCCTCTCCCTCTCTCATCTCTGTCTCTCCCCCTTACCTCTCTCTCTAACTCTGCCTTTCAAATCAATAAAAATAATTCTTGAAAAAGAAAGAGAATATATATCTTATTTAATAGCCTGAGATGCACAGTATTTTCAACTCTTTTTAAAACTCACATGGGGAGTTTTTTGTTTTGTTTTTAGATTTATTTATTTACATATCTGAAAGGCAGGGTTACAGAAAGGTAGAGTCAGAGAAACAGAGAGAAAGGTCTTCCATCCGCTGGTTCACTCCCCAAATGGCCATACTGGCCAGAGCTGGGCCAAGACGAAGCCAGGAGCCAGGAGCATCTTTTGGGTTTCCTGTGTGGGTGCAGGGGCCCAAGTACTTGGGTCATCTACTACTTTCCCAGAGAGCTAGATCAGAAGTGGAGCAGCTGGGATGCTAACCAGAGTCTATATTGCTGGCAGTACTTGGGCCATCTTCTACTACTTTCCCAGAGAGCTGGATCAGAAGTGGAGCAGCTTGGACGCTAACCAGAGCCTATATTGCTGGCAGCGGCTTTATCTGCCATGCCATAGCACCGGTCCCCATGGATTCTTATTATAACAACTAGATTCTTATTCAATTCGTACAGTGTAGACCCCAAGCATTACTCCTGCCTAAAAGCTCCTGGCTCCTTGCTTCGTATTGTCGAAGCTCCAGCCATTGTGGCCATCTGGAGAGTGAACCAGTGGATGGAAGACCTCTCTCTCTCTCTCTCTCTCTCTCTCTCTCTCTGCCTCTGCCTCTCTGTAACTCTGCCTTCAAACAAATACATAAATCTTTACTAAAAAAAGAAGTTTAAACATATATTAGGGAAACATTCATTTTAGGATTGTCTTACAAATATGAATTCAGAAGAAAAACCCCTAAGCAATGAGGAGCATAGTTTTAAAGTGGCAATATCCTACCGCAGAATTTTAAAAAATTTATTTAGTTATTTTTACTTATTTGAAAGGCAGAAAAACAGAGAAATATATATAGAAATACACACACACACATATATGTATATACACAGAGAGAGAAAGAGTCCATCTATCTGCATATTTACTTCCCAAATGTCTACAACAGGTAGGGCTGTGCCAGGTTGAACCCAAGAGCCAGTTGTGGATGGCCAGAACCCAACTACTTGGGCTATCACCCACTGCCTCCCAGGGTGCTCGGTAACAGGAAGATGGCCTGGAAATAGAGCCAGGATTCAAACCTGGTCCAATAAACTGCAGGCATCCCAAATGATATGTTAACTTCTACACCAAATCCTTGTCCCATCAGTATTTTTTAAATGTTACATTTCGTGGTTGCAGCGACCATTGGAGGGTGAACCAATGGCAAAAGGAAGACCTTTCTCTCTGTCTCTCTCTCTCACTGTCCACTCTGCCTGTCAAAAAAAAAAATTGTTACGTTTTGTGGTTTGTATCTTAGCAGTTGCTTTTATTTCTAATGTAGCAGTGCCAGTATATCCTTTCCAGAAAAAAAAAATCACCAGAATATTTATTTCTCAAGCCAGTTTTTGGCTATAACTTAAATAGTAACATAAAATAGGAGAGGAAATGCATAGATTTTGAATAAATATGCATGGGACAAATGAAACAGATCTGTGATGAAACAAATTGTTTGCATGTGTGACTTTATCTTTGTAGCTAACATGGCTTACTCAAACATGTGAGCTGAACCTGCCTCCTGCTCTAGAAACTATTGCAACCCATGTCCTAACGTCCACTGCACCTCTTACCCCTACCAGAACAATTTAACTCTGCATGCTTTCACATGGCAGCTTTGCTAGACTCTTGTTATAGAAACAGAAGGGCGATGCCAAGGTGAGACCCACTGACAGGGTTCTCAAGGCTGCAGCAAGAGTAGCTACAAGACAAAATAGAAAATTTATGAAGGTTACAGTGGTTCAAAGATCAAAGATTCTACACTAATTGAAAGATGTGAGGGAATAAGAGAATAGTTTGTTGATTTTTTTCAAAGATACAAAATATTTCAAACCAGGGAAACATTGTAGGAGAAGCTGAGAGGCCAGGACACCCAGGAAGAGGAGATGAGGAGTAAGAATTTAATGGTAGGGATAAAGAATAGGATTAGAAACTTGTTATACCTTCATTTCTCAAGCAAGATTTGAGCCAATTAAACTATGGACAGAATTGCTTTGCTGTGGTAAGAAACACTCATTAGCAAAAACGAAAATCCTTTTCATATGACTGAATATAGCTCCTTAACTCAGTTTAATGGAGCATTCAACATCAGTATAATTTGGTGTCATTATTCAGAACTGGTTTTATTGCTTTATATATTTTAAAATTCAAGTTTTTTTATAAACACAATAATTTAAAGTGTTAATAATTGAAAAGCAATATTACAACTGACCATTCTGTTTCATTCATGAAATGAACATGAGTAGTATTTGTATTTGACCAGTTTGTTTACTTAGAGAAGTAAATTTGGGGGAATTTGATAGACCTTAAATTTTCATTTTCTCACTAGAATTTATATTTTATGCTGGCACTTTTGATGTTATCTAGTCAAAACTAATCCATACATAATAACACTTCAAAGGATTAGTGCTTCATTATGCAGGACTCCCCTTGTCTGAAATGTATTGGAGTTTTATCAGAACCTATGTCTATTTTGTTTACTCAGGGAAAAGAGTGAATTATGTCAACTTTTAAATATTTAATCTTAACTACACTTTTTTAGAGTCATATTACCATTTTTGTCATATATAAGAAAACTGGTGAGTATCAAGATGAAATAATTTGCCCCCAAGCTAGAAAATGGCATGACTATTCCAGTATAGGTATATTAATTTCCAAATCACATATTCTTTCCACTTTATTACAATGTTTTCTGAAACAAAAGTAAGTGGAAGACCCTTATAGTATTTTATTTAGATATATACAGATAAAATTGTTTGTCAAAATATAGTATTTTATTTAACAGCACACAGACAAAAAATTTTTTAGAGATTTACTTAATTATTTGAAAAGTAGTTAACTGTGTATGTGTGTGCATGTGTTTCTGTGTGTGAAAGAGAAACAGAGAGAGAGAGAGATCATTTCCATCCACTGGTTCACTCCCCAAATGTCCACACAGCCATGTGAAGGTAGGAGCTAGGGACTCCATCCTAGTCTTTCCTATGGGTGACAGGGACCCACGTACCCAGGCCGTCTTCTGCTGCCTTCCCAGACACACTTGCAGGGAGGTGGATTGGAAGCAGAGCAGCTGGGACCCAAACTGGCTCTGCAAAAATGGGATGCTGATGTCAACAGGCGGAGGCTCAACCTGCTGCAAAAAACCACCAAAACTACTTCTTGATCCATTTATTATTGCTATGTGTCTGCTCATTTTGGGTTGGGCATAGCGGTGGAATTTCCAGTTCTCACCAGGCAGTGCCTATTTCATACAGAAAGTAGTTTATGCATATTCACTAGTATAATTTGCATCCTGAAATTGATATTAAATATTTCTCATAAACAAGAATATAAACTCAGCAACGTTTAAGATCAGAACATCCAATTTTTCTTGCGAATATGACATTCATTCTGCCAAAGAATTTTTCCCGTAATTTAAAAATCATGTTTTATGTAAAATTTAGGGAAATTTAATCCAAATACTTCTCATTTATTTATACTTGGGCTCAAAAAAGAGGTTTTTTTTTGTTTTTTTTTGTTTGTTTGTTTGTTTGTTTGTTTGAGGGAATTTAGGGCAGTAATGATAGAGGTATTCTTTTAAAAAAGTATTAAATAAGGGCCGGCATTTTGGCATTGCATGGTATGCCATTAGCTTCAATGCCAGCATTCCATATGAGCACTGATTCAAGTCCTGGCTGCTCCACTTCTAATCCAGCTCCCTGTTAATGAGCCTGGGAAAGTGGCAGAAGAAAAGGCAAGTGCTTGGGCCCCTGCACCCATGTGGAAAAACTGGATGAAGCCTGACTTGGACTATCCCCAGCCATTACAGTCATTTAGGGAGTAAATCAGCAGATAGAAAACCTCTGTTCTTTTCTCTGTGTGTAACTCTGCATTTCAAATAAATATTTTTAAAAATTAAAGAACTAAAGAAATTTTATTTTCAGGCATACATTTAGTGGAGCAAAGTGTAAATTAACTCAATACTTGAAGCACTTAGGGTTAATTTAGAACCAAAAACTACAAGTAACACATGTCACACAGAAGAAAGTAAGAAGAGGAAGAAGGAAAGATGGAATGAAAGTATGGAAGGAAGCCAATCTTTTCATATTTCTTTACAGTTTCAAATATGCTTTTCACAGGTGTTGCCCCACACTTCCTAAACTTTTTATTCACATGTCCTCACAACTCTGCATTCATGTCATGAGCTTAATTATCTAGCTAAAGGAAGAGATTCATATAGTTCTCATGCTGTGCCTGGGGTCACACAAGTAGTTCCAAGTGGAGACAGCCATCTTAAAATTGTTCCAGGACTTAAAAAATCATTTGTAGGATTCGAAATGGGGATTATATTTGGAATGAAATCTGAGTTTCTCCTTCTTTGTTGCTAGATTTTTTTTTGTCACTGCAAAGAATTCTCTTTAAAATTGACCTGAGTGACACAGACCAATATATGCTCAATTCAACAGCTAATATGTATGCCTCCCTCCAATTCCATGCTCTGTCAGACCTTTATTACTTCCTGTCACCCAAGAACAATCATTTCAGGGACTCAGATTACTATCTCCCTTGTCTCTCAAACTGCCTGAGAGTCTTCTTAGTAATGTTTATTCCTGTACATTAAAAAAATTATTGGGGCCAGTGTTGTGAAGTAGTGAGTTAAACTACTACCCCCTGCCACACTAGCATCCCATATGGACAACAGCTTGAGTAACAGCGGCTGCACTGCTTCCTATTAATGACCTGGGAAGGCACTGGAAGATAGACCAAGTGTTTGGGGTCCTGCACCCACATTGGAGACCCAGATGAAACTCCTGTCTCTGGCTTCACCAAGGGCTATCCCTGGCCAATACAACAATTTGAGGAGTGAACCAGTGCATGGAAGATCTCTCTCTCTCTCTCTCTCTCTCTCTCTCTCTCTCTGTCTCTCTCATCCTCTGTGTGTGTGTGTGCATGTGTGAGGCCTCATTCTCTGAAACTCCGCCTTTCAAAGAAATAAATTTTAAAAAATCTTTAAAAATTTAAAATAAAATAAAACAACCCCTTGTACTTTAAAAAAAAAAATCTTCACATTGCTCTCAATTATAGAAAGCTTAGGAAATCATTGCTTTTTCAGTCTAATGGAAAATTAGTGGAATCTAATGTGGAAGATGATGAGAGAAGAATGCAAGTTTAGAGACCAGAGCAAGGTGGAAGGGAAGTGATGATGGGCGGGGAGAGCCAGAGTAATATTGCTAATGACTCTGGGACCTTTGGGAGAAGACTGTGAAAAGACAGAAGGCAGGTACAGATTTAAGTCCAAAGGAGCCTCTGTGTCTCCCAGGACTGAGCCCCAGCTTACAGGACTTCGTTATGTGTAATGCCCTCCCCCGACCCCAGTTGATAAGCCCCCCTGAAATGGTTCAGACTACTTGTTCCGGGGAAAGAGACAACTCTCAAGAAAAGAGTTTGGCTAACATTATCAGGACATCTTCAGAAAAGTATAATCTATAAAAATGAGCATATTGATGTTAGATCCCTGATAGTGTTAAAACTATTTCAATCTTAAAAAGTTACAAAACTCTGGAACTGTGTGACTACCTCCCTGAGTCCTGTGTCAGGGTACTTTTTGAAATGCTATTTTATTACTCTGTAACGTGAACGAAAACTTAAGTTCCTCCTGAGACAGGAAGCCGTGACTGAATCTGTCTTTATTTTTCTTCAGTACCTCTCAGTGAAGAAATATTTTGGATGAATGACAGGAAGCATTATGAACTATGCACCTGCAAAAGATATTTCACACATTCCTCTCTGAACATTTGTTATTTTTTCTCTAGGTTGATATCCTTTCCATTTTATGCAGGAAAGGTCGTTAAGCATTTCGAAAGTATAAACATTTCACGTCCAAAACTTCTGGTACTTCGGTTGCAATATTGTTATTATGGGACATAAAATTAAAGTGGAACAAATTGCTCTGCTCCTTGTCTATCAGCTCCAATTCAGGGGAAGTAACTTTCTATTTATAGCCTATGGGCCCAATTAGGCAGAAAAGAGAATTTTTGTTTATCTTGTGCAATGCTCCCTAGTCACACTTGATGAAAAGGCAATACAGTTGCGTTCTTCTGGGGAGTCAGCAGGTATTTCCTTGCAGTACTTTCACCAAAGGCGTTGGTCAATGTTAATCTTTCCTAAAATGTTACCATTATAATTATGTAGTCTCTTTTTTGATAATGAGTCATTTTTATAAGTAATATGGAATTTGATCATTGCAAAACTTCTGGAAAATTTTCTCATTTTCTGGATCAAAAAACTGAAAAATCAGTAACATGAAACGATTTGCTTCAATCAAACTGTCAAAAAGTGATGGATGGGGAGTTGGAGGAGCCCGAGGCTCTAAGAGGATCTTTGCACAATGGCACAATTCTTGACTTCTAATAAAGCATAGCTACAGGATGCCCAGCTCTCAGTCACCAGGATGGAGAGGAGGAGAATCACACTGAGAAGCACAGAACCTGTCCTATCATAGCACTGATTTTCAGAATCTTCCCCCTCCTTGGTCTTTCCATGAACTAAGCCTAAATTGATCAGCTTAGCTGCTAGTTAGGGACCAATTCCTTCAGGGCCAGGGATCCGAAGACATTACCGAGGTAGAAGGATCCCTCTCATTCAGGTAGTCCCTTGTGAGTCACATCAGCTCCTCCTTCAGGTAGGAACATGTGTGGGACCATTTTCTTTCTGTAATGGGACCTCTGATTCAATGTTTGCAGCTCCCTCTGTGGAAACACAGAAAGGGTAGTGACAGTCAAAAGAGCCCAGTTCTTGGGGACTGGCACTTTAGCATAGAGGGTAAAGCCACTGCCTGCAGTGCCGGCATCCCACATGGGCACTGGTTATAGTCCCAGCTGCTCCTCTTCTGATCCAGCTCTCTGCTATGGCCTGGGAAAGCAGTGGAAGATGGTCCAAGTCGTTGGGCCCCTGCACCTGCGTGGGAGACCTGGAAGAAGCTCCTGGCTCCTGGCTTCAGATGGGCCCAACTCTGGCCTTTGCGGCCATCCGGAGAGTGAACCAGTGGACGGAAGACCTCTCTCTCTCTCTGCCTCAGCCTCTCTGTAACTCTGCCTTTCAAATAAAATAAAACATAATAAAATAAATCATAATAAAAGCCAGTTCTGGTTTTCTCTATACAGGTGTGGGGGAATGAATGTCAATATTACTTGTTAATGAAAGGCTCTGTGTGCTAAACAAAAATCTTCAAATATCTAAAAAAAAAAGTCCAATTCTGTAAAAGACTGTGCTATGGGCTATCAGGACAACATTCAATTTCATTAACCCTGTGGTAGTCAAAAGAAATGAGCTCAGCCCTCCAGCTGCATCCTTGGCTTCTACATTTCAGTAGAGAAGCAGACAATGGAGTGTGTTTGCAGCAAGGTAGAGAACAGAGGCCAGCGTTACTCCCTCACAGACACATTCACCCAAGAGGGCTGCTTTCCCATATTTTAGACTGGATGTTTGGATTAACTGTCAGCAAAAGACATTAGCTTTTAAACAGAACTTTTTGTCCCTTTTATATTTAACAAAAGCTGTACATTTAGATTCTTCGTGATTTTACTGTTCTCCTTAAGTTTGACTTTATATGAAATATTGGAGAAATTGAATAAAATCATTTTTTGTCTTCCTCTCTCCCATCTCTCTCCCTCCCTTCCAAAATCTTTGAAAATATCTGACTTTACTATTTAGGAAAGATGGTGTTAACCTACTGCTGAGTTTTTTTTTTGGGAAGATCTATCTGCCTTGCTACTGCTTTATTCTGTTTAAGAATTCCCTGCGTCATAAAAGACATAGGCTTGGCAACTCATGACGACAGCCTAGGGTGGTTACTGGCGCCATAAACTAGAGTGTCAATTTGTTGGGTCAACAACAAATCCTCATGTGGGATCTCTGTCCTTAATGTGCTGTACATTTTGATTTAATGCTCTAACTAGTACTCAAACAGTATGTTTCACTTTGTGTTTCTATGTGGGTGCAAACCGTTGAAATCTTTATACTAAATTGATCTTCTGTATATAAAGAGAATTGAAAATGAATCTTGATGTGAATGGAAGGGGAGAGGGAGCGGGAGAGGGGAGGGTTGCGGGTGGGAGGGAAGTTATGGGAGGGGGAAGCCATTGTAATCCATAAGCTGTACAATGGAAATTTATATTCATTAAATAAAAGTTAAAAAAAAAATAAAAAATAAATTAAAAAAAAGAATTCCCTGCGTCTTTTTCAGTGACAATGGGAGAAAAGCATGTTGCAAACATATTACTCAAAAGAAAGAGCTTTAGACTCATCATAGGAAAGCAGCCCACCATACATAAAAATAACTACGATAATTCAGGAATTAATTTCTAAGAGTGTGGGGTTGTCTCTAAAAAGAAAACTAAAGACATTTGAGTGTAGGCCACATTCTACCCTTCTTTTAATCTCCCTTTGTGCTTACACAACTCCTCATTCATGAAAAATATGCAATAATATTTTATGTGCTTCTCTATTAGCATGTTTTTATCCTGATGACATTACAACTTCCTTCACCGATACAAGTGCAAGTGAAAATTAAAACATGAGGCTAAAATAACAAGCTTTTGCCCTGTATGTAATTCCAGGGCTGCCCTAGCTCCATGGTGATGGCTGCAGTCAGTCAGCATTTACCAAGCTGAAAGCAGGATATTAAGGAACTTTCCAGACCACACAGTCTTTGGGGACCCTTTCAAACATATGCTCATTGTCTGTTACAATGTCCTTATTCTGTGTGGAAGTTGAGTTATTGGAGGAAATCTATTCCTAAACTGCCCAGATAACGGTGGTATTACCTTAAGAAATGGAAAAGGAATTAAGAGGCAGTCAAGACTCCTGAATAACCATGGCGTCTTCAGAGGGGCCCAGCTTTGTGCTGCAGTGGCTTGAGCTGCTACTTGGCATGCCCATATCCTATATCAAAGTGCTAGGACCAAGTCCCACTTCTGCTTCTGATCCAGTTTCCCAATAATGTATCTTAGAAGCAGAAGATGATGCCCAAGTACTCTTTGATTCCTGCAACCCTTGTGGGAGACAACAATGGAGTCCCTAGCCCAGCCCTGATTGCTGTGGGAGTTTGGAGAGCAAAGCAGCAGAAGGAACTCTCTCTCTCGATTTCTCTCTCTCTCTCTCTTTCTCTCTTTTACTCTAATGTTCAAATAAATACCATTTTAAAAAAGGAAGTCTTTAGATAAATTCTCAGATTTTCCATAGATATAACTCTAAAGTTTCCAAAGGAAGCTGAGGATTCAATCAATAACGTCCACCAAGGTGATAAAATAATGTCTCTCAAAGTCATGCATGAATGGAGTTAAGAGGGTAGAAATTTAATCTACATATATTGTATAGGAAGTAAGACTAGTGGGAGGCCCTTAGGTCATTGAGCACATGCCCTTAGAGATAATTCTCAGAGTTAGGCACAGCCACTCTCTCTCTCTCTGCTTCCATGTGGTTCTTCTTCCATTCGCATTCCATGGCCCCCATTTGCTGCTCTACCAATTGTGTGAGGAGTTGCACTGTCAATAAGCAGTTAGATTGGTTGGTCCTGGTAGAAAATGAGAAAAGGGGACTCCCTCTAAGAGGTCACAAAATGACTGCTTCCCCTGAAAAGTTATCTTTAGGAAGATCTAAGTGCCTATCCCACTCCTTGAGAGCTTCCAGTTTTATCATGAGAATAGCAAGGGAGTGGTGATTCCACCCTTCCAAGTTCCCAGTTTACTGTGAAAACAGAAGTCACCAATCCCACCCTTCTGATGGTTTTTTGTCTTATCATGAGCAATGTGGATAGTACAGGCATGATTACAAATCTGGCCTTTTGATGGATTTTGTCCTTGCCTAACTGATTGCTAGCTCTGTTCTGATTTTTTTTGTCCCCCAAAAGTGTGTTTAAAGATTCAGATCCTCACAATACAGGCTTCTGTGAAGGAAGTTCTGACTTAAGTAAATCTTGCTTTTTTCTCTGCCTTGTCTGGGTGAAAATTCTTCTATCATGTTAGACAAAGAACTGAGGTCATCGTTCTCTGCCAACGTTTCACCCACAACAATGGGATGCCTGTTAGTAAAACTGCACAGTCTCATCTGCGGTGTGATTTATACCCTGGACACCATCCTAGGCTCTAGCCCCTGCCGCCTTTGCTGGAAGCCAGGAGACCACATTTGCCCAGCCACAGATGTCAGCTCCACCCTCACCCTAGTGGGATTTGCTGCTGCTACTTTCCTGCCCCCGCTCCCCCCCCCCCAGCAAAGGTACAATAGGACCTGCTAGGACCTGCTTCCCAAACACATGCTCTCTCTCCAGATCTCTTTTTCTTGTTCTTCACCTTCTCTCTCTCTCTCTCTCTGTCTCTCTCTGTCTCTCTCAACCACCTTCTCTCTCTTCTTGCCCTTTCCGTCCTGCCTGTCAGATGTCCCCCTTAATAAACTCTTTCCTTTAACTCCAGTGTTTGGTGTGTTTTGTGATGGCCTTACACTGCCCAGTGTTGGACTTGAACTTCCAAAAATGTGAGCTAACTAACCTTTTCTTTCTATAAAGTTATTTTTCTCAAGTATATCACTGTAGTACCAAAAAGCTAACTAATACTAGGACACTAATCAGATTAAGGAAATCAAATAGTGACTTACTTGTCTAACTGGACCTGCTTATATTTAACATGCAGAATCTACAGCTGGACTTCTGATTTTGAGAAATATCTAATAAATTTCCTCGTCAAACACCAAAATTCTAAGTCTTGAAGGCAGGTTTTTCACTCTCTGTCTCTCTGGAAATTATCCTTTAAAAATTTTTTTAAAAATTTTTTTTGATAAAGAAAAATGTCATTCCCCTTTTAGGCAGCTGGTTCAAAATGCACAGCTCTCAGAAGAAATGAAGATTTGAGGATGGTATATTAAGACCCAGTTGCCACTGAATAACCAGACGGATCTCTCAATATCCCCCGCCCCCGTCAGAAACCTATAAGGTTCTATAGCTATTAAAACTGTGGTGCAGTCTAATTTTGAATGTATCTTGATGGAATTGCACCATTTCATCAACTGATCAGGTTTTCTTTAAGAGCAGAGATGATGCCTTATTAATTTTATATTCCTAAATACACTTGGTACTAATTCTTAGTAAGTGTTTCATAAATATTCATATGTTATCTTAGTCCAGATTCTCTAGAAAGAAACAGTCTAGGGCAAAATATTAGGTATTTCTGTGTTGATATTGTAATGTAGGGTGCATTCATAGGGAAGCAGGAATGAAGGAAAGAAAGAATAAGGTGTGGAGGAGAGAAAACAAATAGAAAGGGTACATACCCTAACCAGTCATTGTTTGAGCTCAAGCAGAATTAATTGTTTCAGTTTACCAAACTGTCTTCAGAGACAGCATATGCATAGTTGCATCTCAGAACTGTCCCCAACGGGGGAAGAAAGGTGAAGTTTTTCTATAGGAGTAATCGCTCATCATGCAAAGTTTTGTCTGATAGGCCACAAACCCCTTGCACTTTCAAATTGTATGTGCCTGGGCTCCGAGTGCGCCTGTAGCACCTGGAACCTGATAGCAACACATGAACAGAAAGTTGATTTGAGTGTACAGAGTTAATCACCATAACATCAGCTGAGGCACAGATACTTGAACCAAGAGAACATCAGGTAGAGCCAAAAACATATCTAATACTTCGGTCAAGGTTGCTGCAGTGTTCAGACTAAATACTGGCTAAAAGAGCAAAATTCTGTTAAATTATTTCCAGGTTTACTGGGACAAATATCATTTAACCCTACTTACTGTTAATGAACGGTCTTGGAATTTTTTGTCACAAATGTTTTAACATTCATTACAGTACTGTATATACTCTGTATGAACCATGTATACTATTAAATGTATGCACCAAAAAAAAAAAAAAAAGACACACCATGGTCCTGAGATCAAGGTTGTCAATTGAACAGCACACCACATAGCATGCTATCAATGGTACAAATGTACATTCTTCTTCAAGATTTTCCAACTGTGAAAAAGAATGAAAAATTCCCAAGACTCTGTAAACACAGGTGGTGGTTTGGCACATTTATATTTCATATCAATAAATACAATCAAAAAGTTACCAAGTAAGACTCTACTCTGAACCAGAAAGGTACTAGAGGAATAGATGAAAAGCAACTGCAATCACGCTGTCAAAGGGCTGACCTTTGTTCCCATCTTGTAAATACAAAATCAATGGAGACAACTGTCAAGACAATCTGAGAAAATGAGAGAAGTTTCAGAAAGGTGTTTAGGTGAGGCTTTAAAGAATAAACAGAAATGTATTAAGAGGATGAGAAAGGGAGTGACAATCTAGACATCAGCAATGACAGGAGAGAATTCTTCTCCAGTTAGTCTGATCCTTATAAGAAACATGGACTTTCTAGGCTTACAGGGTTAGGGACTTCAGGTCCATTCATCCCATTCAGGAGTTTTATTTGAATTTGAATTGCAGTAACTAGAAAAGAGCATTAGAATAAACCCTGAGAGAGTACTGGTGTTCAGGCCCCCAGGGCATACCTACTGAAAAAACTCTCCTTAAGTGCCTCTGCTTTTTGCCCATAGGTGATCAATCCCTTTCCCATTATCCAGTTTCCTAGGAGTACCTCTGTTGTTAAAATTGTTTTAAGTGGTGGAAGAAGGGCGATGAGCAAAGAGAAGGCATGGAGGATTTGAGAAAATCCCGATGGAGGCTGAAAATTCCCATGGATTCTACCAACTTCTCTCAACTAACTGGGAGGCACACTTGCATTAACATACGTTATCCTTCCTTCTATTTGTTATTTTCAAGTACTGTAATTTAGAAAGAAGATAAATACTTTAAAAGATTTTCTTGGGGCCGGCACTGTGGCACAGTGGGTTAACGCCCTGGCCTGAAGCACCAGCATCCCATATGGGTGCCAGTTCTAGTCCCGGCTGCTCCTTTTCCAATCTAGCTCTCTGCTATGGCCTGGGAAAGCAGTAGAAGATGGCCCAAGTCCTTGGGTTCCTGCACCCGCATGGGAGACCCAGAAGAAGCTCCTGGCTCCTGGCTTCAGATCGGCGCAGCTCCGGCCTTTGCAGCCAACTGGGGAGTCAACCATCAGAATGAAGACCTCTCTCTCTGCCTCTCCTCTCTCTGTGTAACTCTGGCTTTCAAATAAATAAATAAATCTTAGAAACAAAAAAAAAAATTTTTTCTTTTCTGATCTCTTGCAAACTAGTAAAAATGCATTGCCTTTTCTTTTTCTCTATTTTTTTAGAGTTGGTTTGTGTGTTCCCTTATGTAAAAATTCATAAAATTGTCTTTATCTCCACTAGACAGGTTCACTAATCCTTTTCAGTAGTGCATTAAGCTAAGGAGAAAGATGTTGGCAAAACTTTATTCAAGGAAATTATACAGTGAATATAGTTTTGTAAAAGTATTTACTTGTATATTGCTTTTCTCATTTAAAAAGCATTCTGTTTGAGAAAAACAACATAATTTTTGAATGAAAATAGTATATTATGCAATCTCAAATAAATTCTTCAAGGGTGGGGCTAAAATCCTGAAATAGGTTACATTTTACTTCTAACTTATTCCTGAACACCCATACGTTATATAGGCAATATACACTAAAAGAGTAATAATTTTTTTCTTTTATTAGCTTAGATATGTCATAATATTTATACTATGACTAAATTTCTGTGGTGAATATCAACTACCTCTGGAACACATTTGTATCATTTACATTTCACACTAACTGTCAAAAATTTTACTCAAGGAAGAAGAGAAATTTCCTGGATTGTAAACCATTTTTTGTGCATGGATATATATCTAACATATATCACAAGTACTTAATACTAAATCATATAATTCTTTCCAATTAACTGAATAACAAAAACCCAGAATATCTCTTCTTCAGATATTGACAATTTACATAGATGTTATAAGTTCTCTTTCTCATCCATAATTTTCGTGTTTTCCAGAGCATTACAACAATATGAAACAGCAGGGGTTACGGCGAAAACCACCAGATCATCTTTGCTGTTACAAAGTGCAGCAGCAGCTTGCTTGCTGAAGGGTTTCAGCCAGATGGATCATATTAACGTCCCATGCAGTACAGCTTGCACTGGCTACCAGGGTGTTTCTGGATGCAGTTCAAAGTGTTGACTTTGATCTATGATGCTGTGTACATTTTAAGCCAGAAACTATTTATCCTAAAATCACCCACAGTGGGCACGATGAAACAAGGAACCATTGTTGAAGTTGTTAGCATTGTAATTCAAAGTACATTTCTCAGTCATGTCCATCAAGTTGCCATTACCTGGGAAATTCAGCTGTAAATTGATTCCCCTGGATGGCCTAATGTAGAAGATAAGAATACGTACTCTTCTATAGCATAATATTTCATGTATTATCTAGGTAAAGTTACCCACATCTTATTTAATATATATAACTTATTTAATATATATATCTTATTTAATATATATATAACTTTTTTAAAGGACAAAAACAATGTCCTTAATTTCAGATAATATTTTATATTCATGAAGATTTATTATTATTATAGATTCTTAAAATATGAAAAATTTATCTAATCCATTGTGACTTTTCTTCCTAAGGAAAAATAAGATTGTATGCAAATAAGCCAAAGAAACAACAGGAATTAAAATCATCATAATTGTATCACCCACATTTTCTACGATAGTTTGCAATGGGTTTGAATTCAGCAAAAGGTTATGTAGCCACCTTTAGCTCTTTATTTATTGATTCATTCACTAAGTAAAACAAGTGCAGTGTGCTGAGTTAAAAAAAAAAATTAGACATTTATCCAGGTCTGAATTAACTAGAATTATGCAAATAATTAATTACATATGTAATCATAGCGACATAATATATAAAGAATAGTTAAATGAGAGTAGCAGCTCAGAGGACTTAGTAACTAATTCAGTGTCAGAGGCTCATAGTAAAATTTAAGGAAACATTGAAACTTAAGCCACATCTTGAAGAATAATTTCAATTGTGTCAGATAGACAATGGGTAAAAGGAGGAGGAAAAACACAAATCCTGGGATCAGTTTCTGGATTAGAAACCTGGGCTCTACCTGACACCTCCATCTGAATGATTTGAAAGTTGGCCAAATACTTAGTGCCTCAGTTTCCTTATTTTTTAGTAATATGAATAACAGTACTTCAAGAAATCATTTTTGGATTAAAAGAGGTAATCTACATAAAACACTCAGAACAGAATTTGCTCCTGTTGTAGAGATAGTGTAAGAGGGCTGTTTGAGAAATTTCAAGTATATGGACTGTTGAATACAGAGAAATAGCTGAGACTTTGCAGAAAATGAGGCTGAAATGTGATGAGGGTCACGGAATGAAAAAACTTAATTATCTGCCATGCTGAGAAGTTTGGCTTTTATTCTGGAGGCAAAGGAGAGCCAACAGAAAACAGCAAGGCTGGAGAGTAATGCAATAGAATTTGCATATCAGCCAAAAAATTCTGGGGAGCAATGGAGGCAAGGGATCTTGGAAGCACAGAAACTGAAGGGGAGATTAATAGTTCAGATACTGGCGTACAAGTTGCTACCACAATCATGTACATCCTGCATTTAAAGAAACTCCGTCTGCATTTGCCACATTCTTAACCCAAAATGACAAACACTCAAGGTTGATCTTACCAAAAAAAAAAAAAAAAAAAAAAGAAGAAGAAGAAGATGAAGAAAGAAGCTGATTCAAACACAAGAAACAGATGCTTGAATACCACATTTATTCTTTCTTTCTCTAAAACCCTCCATCCATCCATTTTCAAAGGTACATCCCACCTCCAGGAGATTTTCTCTAAGGATCCGTGCTAAGGCCCTGGTGATGCTTCATTCACATCTCCAGAGAATTAAGCAGAGCTGCTGACCTCAATATATTTAGAAATGGACAGAAATAGCTTTTGCTTGATTAAAATTGGGGAAGATGTTTAGGACAAGTTGTACTGAACAAAGAGTGCTCTGCCTTCAGGAAAGGAAGACAGAGGTGAGAAGGAATTTTAATGAAATCATGAGACAAACTTTTGCAAAATCAGAACTGTGTTAGGAGCTCACAGAAATACATCAGAGCATATTTAAAGATGAAAGACAAAATTGCCAGCATACTATCTTCTTTCTGTAGTTTAGGGGCAGGCAAAATACCACTGACATTTTAATTTGTTTTGGTTTTTGTTGTACTTCTACATTTGTCAATCTACCTCATCTAAACACATGTTTTGCCATATTTATTTGAGGAAGTTAAAAGCATTTTACTACATACTTTTTAACTGATTCAGATGATATTTACAGGAAAGATAATCTGAACTTCTCTAATTTATCTGTACTGCAAAGTTTAGAGCCCATTGCTATGTAAAATATATGTATATATGTAGCTTTTTTTAAATATGAAAACTTCTCATACTTAATGCACATTGGCTCAAGTGCTCAACTGTTCTCAAACCTAAATAACACTTCCTACTCTGTATTAAAAAAAAAAAAAGCTACAATCTTTCTGTAAAAGAAATCTGACACCAGGGAAATGTAGAAAGGAAAATCTCTGGTGAGTAGCAAGGGGCGGGGCTAACTGAATGGTGATATGTCTCTGAATTAGAAGTTATAATAAACCAGTTGCTGATCTGGTATACGTTTTTTCATGTGAAGTCTGGGTAGTGGAAAATGTTAAGGAGAAATTTTCCATTCATCTTGCATACTTCACTGCTTAGAAATATGAACCACCTGTAACAGGAGCCCCAGGGGATTAACCAAAGTCGTGCAGATTGCCCATTAATGGCTCAGACCCCTCCTGTTTGAAATTCAGCCCTTTTCCTTCTGAACATTTCGTGATCTCCTCCACTAATTATTTGGAATTCGTTTGTAATAAATGCCTTATGTTCCCCCTACTGAGGCTGCTTGTTCACAACATTTCACTTTTTTCTGTGTGATGTGAGCACCACGATAGAATTCCAAGCGAAGCAAAGATAAATTTTTGTTTGAGTTTTGTTTGTTTAAGAAAAAGAGAGGAAATACAATTGTTTATTTGGGCTGGGCTGAGTGATCTGGTCATTGCATTTCTTTTTCTGACAATTCTTTCATTTTCTACTTACTACAAACAAGAAATACATTTTTTAATTCTTTGGGAAATCTAACTTGTCATTGTATTGCTTGTCAACATAGACATGATTTTAGATTTAGAACTCCAGCAAAGTTATTAATCACCAGCCTTTTGACTATACCATGAACTAGCCAGAATTTTCAGAGACCTATATCATTACAGTAAAGAAAACTTACCTTTCAGTATATTTGCATAAGGTTTCTTTTCTTTTATGATCAGGAAATATCTTTTATAAGGTATATTCAAATTCTTCCTAATAAAATAGGCAAAAGATCAGTAAGTCTTAACACAGGGAAATGTCTATCACCACTCCCCCCTCATTACCCCTTCAAAGATATTTGGCAATGATTGGTGTATTTCCCTTCACCACTAACAGAAGAGTGAGTTTCTGGCATCTAATGAGTAGAGGTCAAGGTTCCTGCTAAACAGCCTACAACACACAGGCCAGTCCTTATAACAAAGAATTACCATGCTCCACATGTTAATAAGGATTGAAAAGAACTTATCTGGACAGAGACTACCTTTGACATTCACTTTCATCACCTTAAAAAGGATACTGTAAAAATTCTTTGTAATGTTTCCATGCTAAGTAAGTGTGAGTTTTTCTCTTATATTAGGATTAGGAACTGTAGTCCACTGATAACATCAGAAATTCCCTTATATCTTTAAAAACACAAATTCAGAAACTCAGAAACTCAGAAAACCATGTCACGGGTACTTCAATGATGCTTTCAGAAGGGACTGTAGCAGCTCACTCTCAAATAGATGTAGGAGAGTTTGGTAAAATGGCATTGAGGAAAACCCTGTCAGTGGACTTTGCTGTTGGTATCTGTTGGTATTCTGGCTCAGATGTCCATGAGGTGACACATTGGAGGAATGACCATTATGTTTCCTGAAATGGCCAAGAACTAAAATAGTAATAGCACTGGGAAGGATAAATAAGGAGCTAAAAACCACCAAGAATTGCAATAACCAGTCCAGGTGTATACAGATGGCAGTAATAATAAGGAGCAATGGGTATTACTATAATTGTATGCATGCTAATCTTTATTTCAGTGTTTTTTAAATAACCATTCTTCTATCTCAATGGGTATGCAGATTTTTGTTTTGTTTTATCCTCAGTTATTCATTATGATAAATAAAGCAATATCTTCTGTTTTATTAGTAGTTCACCTTCACCTGCTTTAGTAAGGGTTAAGGGATATAAGTAAGCTTCGGTTCTATTATGTTCTAGAAAAACAAGATACTTCCTTGTCTGAGTCCCAGGTAAACTGGTCGGTAGATGTCCCTGAAAAATATCCCTTGCTTTGAAATCCAGATGGATGGACATCAGTAGAATTTTTCCAGCTTTCCTTTTGTCCCTAAAACAAGTCAGGTTCCTTCTTGCAGGGCCTTTTCACTCACCAGATTTCCTGCCGAACGTCTTCCTCGGGACTTTGGCACTGTTGGTTTCTCCTTGCCATTCAGGCCTAAGCTCAAATGTCACCTCTTCTCAGAGTCACCCCGACCTCAAAACAGGAGATTCCTCCCAGTCATTCTGATGCATACACTTTCAAGTGTTTGGTATTTATTTATTTATCTATTCATTTTTATGCTCAGCATTTACCAATAACTGATTTTTATTTATTTTATTTGACAGAAGGAGAGAAAGCGGGAGATTATCTACGCTTTCCAAATGCTCACAAGAGCTGGGACTGGGCCAAGCTAACACCAGAAACTAGGACCTCTGGGTCTCCCATGTGAGTAACAAGGACTTAAGTACAACAACCATCACTGATACCTTCGAGGGTTTATATTTGCAAGAAGCAGGAATCAGGAGCAAAGCCAGAACTTAAACCCAGATACTCCACTATGGGATGCAATCATCCCAAGTATGATCTTAACTAATTATGCCAAATGCCCTACTTATTTGTTTTTAGCATTTCTACTCTTCATTATTAGGCTATAGGACAGTTTTTCTTAATCACAGCTGTGATTACATCACTGAAGTGTTGCTTTATAAATAATGGGAAGCTTCAGTTCTATTATTCTCTAGAAAATTATTTGTTGAGGAAATCCTTCAAGGAAGAAAAGAAGGAAGGAAGGGAGTAAGAGAGGGAGGGAGGAAAGAAGAAAGGAGAGAATAAAGGAGAGAAAAAACAGAGGCAGAAAGGGAGGAATAGCTTTTGAACATTTGCTATGTTCCAGAGACTGCTAGAGGTCCCGAGAAGCGCAACATGAGTAATACAATCTGTGCATTTGTCTTCTTAGAGGAGTTGGGGAACACTTAAAGAATGTAAACTAAGTATAGTACTATAATAGAGGTACCGAAAGGGACGCTGGGAATAAGAGAGAGGAAACAATCTGACGCATATATGTTGGGGGGGGCGGGGGTCAGAGAAATCTCAGGCGAGGTGACAAATGAGTTGAACCTTGGGGTATTTACAACATTTTACAAAAAGGGGAAGGATAATTCAGAAAAAATAGGCAGAACAAAGTTGGGAAGCAAATATATAATAGTATATTTTGAACAGTGAAATAGATTTTGGAAAAAAATTATTCAAATGTTATCCTAAAGTGTTTCTAATGAAAGTAAAGTTATTGTCTAATAAAATAAACCCTTATATATAAATCATATATTGAATAATATGTGGAAGTTTAATGAATATTTTGTTACAAAATTTTGTCTGAGGTTTATGTATATTTACATATAGTTAACTTGATTGGGAGCATTGTTTTGTTTTTTTTTGTTTTGTTTTGTTTTGTTTTTTTGACAGGCAGAGTGGACAGTGAGAGAGAGAGACAGAGAGAAAGGTCTTCCTTTTGCCATTGGTTCACCCTCCAATGGCTGCTGCGGCTGGCGCGCTGCGGCCAGCGCACCACGCTGATCCGATGGCAGGAGCCAGGTGCTTCTCCTGGTCTCCCATGGGGTGCAGGGCCCAAGCACTTGGGCCATCCTCCACTGCACTCCCGGGCCGTAGCAGAGAGCTGGCCTGGAAGAGGGGCAACCGGGACAGAATCTGGCACCCCGACCGGGACTAGAACCCGGTGCCGGCGCCGCAAGGTGGAGGATTAGCCTATTGAGCCGCAGCGCCGGCCGGGAGCATTGTTTTTAAGGGAAAAAACATTGTTATGTAGGTTGTCTAAAAAAATGTAAGTTAAACCCTTGTGGTATATAATACAGTGTCTTCCTTAATTGCTGGAATTAGAGAATATGATTTTGTGCTATTTTTAAAAATTAGTATAATAGAAAGTCACTTGAAAGCTGCTGTCACTGATATTAATGCCTGTTAAGTGCTTACAGAATCTCAGCCAATTTGCATAGTTATTGAAGAGCAGTTTTAAAACCTTGCCTATCAGAAGCGGCACAATGTTTCCAATGCCCTTTGCTTGATTACCCTGCTACTCATCACTGTCACTTCCACTTATTTACTCTAATTTTTGTGCCAGAAATGATACATCCTGAAATTGAAAAATATTGTCAGATATGTGCAAGGACATTCCGTCTCAATATGGTCAATATGATTTTATTTTCATTTCTACTCCTGAGTCATTGATAAAAAAATGTGCTCTTCTTTTTTATGATCCTACCCTATCCATTTCTGCTCCTCTACTTTTTTTGTTTTGTTTTCTTTTTTTTTTTAAGATGCATTTATTTATTTGAAAGTCAGACTTCCACAGATAGAGGAAGAGACAGAGAAAGAGAGGAGAAGTCTTCAATCCACTGGTTTACTTCCCAGATGGCCACAACAACCAGGCCAAAATCAGGAGCCTGGAGCTTCTTCCAGGTCTCCCTCAGGTAGCAGAGTCCCAAGCACTTGGGTCATCTTCTGCTTTTCCCAGGTCATTCAGAGGGAGCTGGATTGGAAAGAGAGCAGCCAGAATATACATCTTTGCCCATATGGGATGCTGGTGTCTCAGGTGGCTTTACTGCTATGCCATACCCCATCCTTCTTTCTAATTTAAGTTATTATGAGAGTCCTAGGATCTAAGTAAAAAGGTTGACTCTTAGAAAAAAAAATTTTCCTATTTTGGTTTCTTTATTATCAAATCAGAGGATTATTTTATTGATTCCACCAGTATTTTTTCAAAGTCTTCTATGAGGTCAGTTTGGGGAATAATAGCAATGAAAAAACAGTAGTGTTCTCTGCTCATATGGGCTTATACTAAAGAAGGTAGAAATATTTTATTAAAAAATCATCCATAAATATAACAATTTTAACTAAATACCTGGTATATGAATAAAATTACACAAACCAATGTAACAAAAAGCAACTGGGAGGCAGCGATATTAGATGGGGAGATTAGAATCTTACCTGAAAGTAGTATTTGAACTGAAACAGCAATATAATATAGAACAAGTTGCACAAAGATATGCTATAATTGCCTTCTAGGAAGATAAAGTATGCTTGGTAGTATTTAAGGAAAATCAAGAAAATCAAGCGTAGCACAACAGTTTAAGAAAGAGAAAGCAATATAGGAGATGAGTTGCAAGAATAAACCGAGGACAAATTTATTTAGGGACATACATAGCAATGTATTTTAAATTCATGCTTGTACAACAGGAAGTCAGAGAAGAGTGTTTTAAGTTGAAAGATGATATAATCTTATTTAGGATTTGAAAAGATTATTTGGTGACTAGCACTATGGCATAATAGGCTAAACCTCTGCTTGCAGTGTCAGCATTCCATATGGATGTCCAGTAGTATCCCAGTGGCTCCTCTTCTAATCCAGCTCTCTGGTGATGGCCGGAGGAAGCAGTAAAAGATGGTTCAAGTCTTTGGGCCTCTGTGCTCACTTTGGAGACCTAAAAGAAGCTCTTGGCTTAGGGCTTTGGATTGGCTGAGCACCAGCCATTTGAAGAGTGAACCAGCAGATGGAAAATCTTCTCTCTATCTCTCCCTCTCTATGTAACTCTCTCTCCAATAAATAAAAAGAAATCTTAAAAGATGATTATTTGGCTATTTTTTAGAGAATTTAAGGAGGAAGTGAAGAAAACAAAAGAACAGACAGGAAACCTTTTCATGGTCCAGGGAAACAATGATGGTCCCTAGGACTATAACGCTGTATTGGAGATGAAAGAAGAGATCGTATTTGGGATATAGACACTGAAGGTTGAGCCAGAAGGACTAGCTATGAATTGAATTTTGGGAACTGAAGCAAAGACAAAAGTCAAAAATAGACTTGCCATTGCATTAGCTGAACCATATATTGGGAGTCTCGTCTCTGACAAATATTGTACCACTCTGAGGCTCTGTTTTCTTATCTTTAAAATCAGAATAATAATGATAACAACTGATAAATTGTTGCCATATTTTGAAGAGTAGCTGGAATTCAGTAGGCATTTAATAAATACAATAATATTTTCAGTAGACTTTAAGTGAAAATGAAAACACAACATATAAAAACCTGTGAGACACAAGAAAAGCAGTATTAAGAGAGAAGTTTTATCATTAAATGCTTATGTTTAAAAAAGAGAAATGTTTCAAATTAAAGATCTAATAGTGCATCTTGAAGACTTAGAAAGCAAGAACAAACCAAACCTAAAATCAGTAGGAGATGAGAAATAATAAGTATCAGAGCAGAAATTGGTGAAATTGAAACTAAAAAAAAAAAAATCAACAAAATGAAACATTGTGAGTTAGTTTAAGTATTTATTTGAGACCAAATTAAGCATTTAACGATTTTAACAATAGTTTCTTTTTTTCAGCAGAAATTTTTAAAAAATTTTTAGTTTTCAACAGATTCAATGTGATTTTTAGATATAATCCTAAGAACATAATAACTTTCCCTTCCTCCTTTATTTCCTCCCTCTCCCTCCTCTCTCCTATCCTCCTTTCTTTTCCCTTTCTCTCTGTCTTCTTATTTTATTTTTTAGATTTTGAGAAAACATATTTCAACTCCACATCACAGCAAAAAGGCTTAATGCTTCACCAAATAAGAAGTTCAAATAGAAAGCAAAAAGACCTTAGTTCAGTGGGAATAAAGACCATGACTATAAACAGTAATTGAATGGAAAAATGACCATTTCACTCATTTACAGTACATTTCAAAGCAATCACAGATCACCAAAACTACAGAAGTACACATTCTTAGCCATTGGTTTGACAAAGGCACAAAACAAAGTTACACAAAACTATATTTGTAGCAACAATGGTTTGCACAGATATTTCATTCTTTTTTTCTTGTTTTAAAAATTTTAGCTCCTAAATATAAGGCAGCACATGCAGTATTTGTCCTTCTGAGTCTGGCTTATTTCACTCAACATTATGGCTTCCATAAGCATCCATTTAGCTGCAAATGGTAGAATTTCATTCTTTTTATAGCTAAATAATATTCCATTGTGTATATATACCATATTTTCTTTATTTATTCATCTGGTGATGGACACCATGGTTGATTCCAAATTTTGGCTTTTGTGAACACTTTTTCTATAAACATGGTGGTGCAGGTCTCTTTTTGATATGTTGTGCTCAAGCCTTCTGGATGTATACCCAGTAGCGGGATTGTCATTTCTAGTGGCAAGTCATTTCTAGTTTTTAAAGAAATCTCCACACTGTTTTCTACAATGGCTGCACTAATTTACATACAACCCACTGTGTATAACTGTTCCCCTTTCTCCATATCCTTGCCAGCATTACAACAGACACCACTGAAATACAAAAGATCATAAGAAACTACTATGAAGAACTATATACTAATAAAGTAGAAAACCTCAAAGAAATGGATAAAACTCATGGATGCATATAATCTACTAAGATTAAATAAAAAAGATATCGACAACCTAAACAGACTCATAATGAGCAATGAGATTGAAGCAGTAATCCAAAGTCTTCATCAAGGAAAAATCTGGGACCTGATGGCTTTGTACTGATTTCTACAAAACATCCACAGCACAAGCAACAAAAGCAAGGCTAAACAAATGGGACTATATCAAATTGAGAAGCTTTTGGACAGCAAAGTAAATAATCAATAGAGAGAAGAGACATCCAATAGAATGGGAAAAAATATGCAAACTAACTATCTGACAAAGGATTAATATCCTGAATGTATCAGCAACTTAAAAAAATCAACAACAACAAAAACAACCAATCCAGTTGAGAAATAGGCAAAGGACTTCAATAGACAGTTATCAAAAGAAGAAAGTATTTGAAAAAATGCTCAACATCAGTAACCATCAGGGAAATGCAAATTCAAACCACAATGAGATATCATTTCACCCTGTCAGAAAGCTAAAATCCAAAACACAGAGAATAACAAATGCTGGTCAGGATATGAACAAAGGGGAATACTTTTACAATGTTGGTGGGACTGTATATTAGTGTAGCCGCTAAGGAAAACAAGTGAACATATCTTAAAAAACTAGAAATATACCTGCCATAGGATCCCACAGTCCCACTACTGGGTACATACCCAAAAGACTTAAGCACAATGCATCAAAGAGATACTTTCACCACCATGTTTTTCAGTAGCGGTGTTCACAAAAGCCAAAATTTGGAATCAACCCTAGTGTCCACCATCAGATGAATAGAAAATTAAGGTGTGGTATATATACACAATGGTTTATTAATCAGAAATAAAAAAGAATGAAATTATACAATTTGCAGCAAAATTGATGCAACTGATGGATATCATGTTGAGTGAAATAAGCCAGACACAGAAAGATAAAGATTGCTTATTCTCCCTTATATGTGGGAGCTAAAATTTATAAAACACAAACAAAGATTTAAGAAAAAGAAATGTCTGTGTGTATCAGTATTGCTGCAAAAGTAGTTTTGCAAAATTTTGTTTTATACCTTTGTCAAACCAATGATTAAGAATGTTATACTACTATAGTTTTAATGATCTGTGATTACTTATTTTACTGTACATGGTTGAAATGATCATTTTTCCATTCACTTAGGGTCTTTTTGCTTTTTACTCATTAAACGCCTTTCTTTTTTTAAGATTTATTTATTTATTTGAAAGTCTGAGTCAGAGAGAGAGAGAGAGAAAGAGAGAGAGGTCTTCCATCCCATGGTTCACTCCCCAATTGGCCACAACCGCTGGAGCTGCACTGATCTGAAGCCAGGAGCCAGGAGCTTCTTCCGGGTCTCCCATGCAGGTGCAGTGGCCCAAGAACTGGGGCCATCTTCCACTGCTTTCCCAGGCCACAGCAGAGAGCTGGATTGAAAGTGGAGCAGCAGGGTCTCGAACCGGCTCCCATATGGGAAGTTGGCGCTTTAGGCCAGGGCATTAACCTGCTGTGCCACAGCGCTGGCCCCTGATTAAACTTCTTGTTTGGTGAAGTATTCTGCCTTTATAATATAATATAAGTTTAAAATATGTTATCTCGGGGCTGGCGCTATGGCATAGCAGGTAAAGCCACTGCCTGCATGCACACATCCCATGTGAGCACCAGTTTGAGCCCCAGCTGCTTCACTTCCAATCCAGCTCTCTGCTATGGCCTGGGAAAGCAATAAAAGACAATCCAAATCCTTGGGCCCCTGCGCCCACGTGGGAGACCCGAAAGAAGTTCCTGGCCCCTGGCTTCAGATCGGGACAGCTCTGGCCATTGCAACCAGCTGGGGAGTGAACCAGCAGATGCAAGACCTCTCTCTCTCTCTCTCTCTGCCTCTCCTTCTCCCTCTGTATAACTCTGACTTTCAAATAAATAAATAAATCTTTAAAAATACGTTATCTCACGCATGGAGATCCTTCATTTAGGTTTTTTTTTTTTTTTTTTGACGGAGTGTCCTGGCTTTCCATACCTGAAATATTCTCATGGGCTTTTCAGCTGGATCCGAATGCCTTAAGGGCTGATTCTGAGGCCAGAGTGCTGTTTAGGACATCCGCCATTCTATGAGTCTGCTATGCATCCCACTTCCCATGTTGGATCATTCTCTCCTTTTGACTATGACCTTGTCTAAATATGATCAGAGTCGGTGAACTCAAAAGGCTTCTATAGCCTTGGCATCTCATGACAAGAGCCAAGGGTGATTACTGACGCCAAGAGTCAAAGGGATCACACAAACAAGACTAGTGTCTGCTAATACTAACTGACAGAACCAGAAAGGGAGAGAATGATCCAACATGGGAAGTGGGAGACACAGCAGACTCATAGAATGGCGGATGTCCTAAATAACACTCTGGCCTCAGAATCAGCCCTCAAGGCATTCGGATCTGGCTGAAGAGCCCATGAGAGTATTTTAGGCATGGAAAGCCAAGACACTCTGGGAAAAAAAAAAAAAAAAAAAAAAAGAAGACCTAAATGAAAGATCTCTGTGAGTGAGATTCCAGTGGAAAGAACGGGGCCATCAAAGAAGGAGGTACCTTTCTCTGAAGGGAGGAGAGAACTTCCACTTTGACTATGACCCTATCAGAGTAAGATCAAAGTCAGCGAACTCTAAAGGCTTCCATAGCCCTGGCAACTCATGACTAGAGCCTAGGGAGATTACTGACGCCAAAAACAAGAGTGTCAAATTGTTAAATCAACAACAGGAGTCACTGTGTACTTACGTCTCATGTGGGATCTGTCCTTAATGTGTTGTCCAATGTGAAGTAATGCTATAACTAGTACTAAAACAGTATTTTTACACCTTGTGTTTCTGTGTGGGTGCAAACTGATGAAATCTTTACTTAGTATATACTGAATCAATCTTCTGTATATAAAGATAATTGAAAATGAAAAAAAAAACTTGGTGCTAAATTGGAAATTGCATAGAAAATTAATCAATTCTTAAAAAAAATCATGTAGGATCTCTGTCCTTAATGTGCTGTACATTGTGATTTAATGCTATAACTAGTACTCCAACAGTATTTTTCACTTTGTGTTTCTATGTGGGTGCAAACTGTTGAAATCTTTACTCAATATATACTAAACTGATCTTCTGTATATAAAGAGAATTGAAAATGAATCTTGATGTGAATGGAAGGTGAGAGGGAGCAGGAAAGGGTAGGGTTGCGGGTGGGAGGGAAGTTATGGGGATGGGGAAAGCCATTGTAATCCATATGCTGTACTTTGTAAATGTATGTTCATTAAATAAATGTTAAAAAAATGTTATCTCAAAAACTAAAAACCAAACAGGAATAAAGGGAGAAGGAAGGAGAATGGAAAGGACAGAGGGGGATGAAGGTAGAGCATATCATTATATTCTTAGAATTGCATCTGCAAGTCATGTTGAATCTATTAAAAACTAATGAAAAATTTAAATTAAAATAATAAAATAATCTTTTTGAAAAATGCTTTCAATTAATTTAATAAATGGATATTCAAAAATTACATTTCATTCCATGGTGTGTTATGACTTCTGCAAGACATTCAATAAAATCTTTCCTGATGTTTGATGAAAAAATTAAAAATGTCTAAACCTGGTGATATAATCGTATATATCATATCGACTGACTACCTGTACCAAACAAACATTGATAGCCAAACTTCTACCATCAGAATGTCCCTCTCTGTTAACAGGCCCCTGCCTCTACCCTCAGTCAGGCAAGTGTTCAGCATTTGATTAACACTTGGATGAAGCAAGAGAAGACGTGACTGTTGAAGTTTTAGGTGATAGAAGACAAGGAGAGACAGCTAATATGAGAAATGTTGGAATCAGGACTCAAATATATTCCCAACAGGCTAACAACAGCATGAGCCAGAACAAATAAGAAGAAATTTAAGATCTAGAAATGTGGAGTTCTACATTCTGTTTAAAAAAAAAAATAAGTTCACACGTACAGGATTAACAGCAATTCATGTGAAAGGGTTTGGCAGTTAGAGTTGACTGCAAGGTCGGAATGAACTTGCAGCGTGACTTGGCTGCTAAAACAGCAAAGAGAACTTCACTTAGCATCAAAGAGAAGAGAAAGGCTGGTTTTATTGTGCTCTGTTCTGATTCAAACCACCTACTTGAAGCATGTCAACTTTTTGAGGTCACAACTTCTTCTTTTGTTATTGAATAGCTACAGAATATCATGAAAAATTGAAATTGCAAGAATACAAAATTATATCAAACAGAGCTCCTACTATCAAAGGTATCTCAGCAGAGTAAGAAGACATGGAAATATATGTGAATAAAGTCAAGGGATAAAGAGTTGAATCATCAAGAAAGCTAGCAATGCAAACATCATGAATGTTTTAGAGAGATATTAACTACTATTCACTGCAGAAAACAAAGAAATCAGACTTCTTTTTGAAGTAATGGAGTAATCATTGGAAATCTTTGAGGCGGGACATGATGTAATCAAACCCATGGTTCAAGAAAGAAGGAAAAGAGAAATAAATACTCCGAATTTTTTTTTTTTTTAATTTTTGACAGGCAGAGTGGACAGTGAGAGAGAGAGAGACAGAGAGAAAGGTCTTCCTTTGCCGCTGGTTCACCCTCCAATGGCAGCCGTGGCCAGCGTGCTGCAGCCGGCACACCGCACAGATCCGAAGGTAGGAACCAGGTGCTTATCCTGGTCTCCCATGCGGGTGCAGGGCCCAAGCACTTGGGCCATCCTCCACTGCACTCCCGGGCCACAGCAGAGAGCTGGCCTGGAAGAGGGGCAACCGGGACAGAATCTGGCACCCCGACCGGGACTAGAACTTGGTGTGCCGGTGCTGCAAGGCGGAGGATTAGCCTAGTGAGCTGCTGCGCCGGCCAATACTCAGAAATTTACAGATTACTCCACATGATCCTCAAAGGCACTATCTTGTATCTGTGGGATTTAGTCACTTGAGACAAAACCAAGAAAAATTGACATAAATTTCAAGGAGACAGATTTTGACTCCATGTGATAATGAAATTCCTGCCTCTTATCCAAGATGAAAGAACTCCTGGGAATGAACTGACCATCAAAAGAGTTGAAGACTGGGCAGCCGTTTCTTAAGCCCTGCAGAAGCTGAGAACAGGGCCCATCTTAGCCTTTCCCCTTAGTTGTAGAGACCCGAGAGGTCTAGTGTCACAGCCCAGCGTTATGCTGACATACATGAGAGAACAAAGACAATTATGGAGAAATGAAATTAAAAGATACGTTTATTTTGGTGTAAAACAATTTGAAATCCAAGCATAGTTTTTGCATTATATGTATTTTCCGTGGATTTATATTTTTAAAGACTTATTTATTTATTTTTTTTGAAAGGCAGAAATAGAGAGAGAGAGAGGGAGAGAGATCTTCCATCTGCTGGTTCACTCCCTAAAATGCCACAACCACCGGAGCTGGGCCGATCCAATCCAGCACCCAGGAGCTCTCTGGGTCTCCAATGTGGCAGGGCCCCCAGGACTTGGGCTGTCCTCTGCTGCTTTCCTAGGTGTATTAGCAAGGAACTAGATTGGAAGTGGAACAGCCAAGACTCAAACAAGCATCTATATGGGATGCTGGATTTGCAGGCAGCAGCTTTACCCACTATGTCACAGTGCTGGCCCCTTCCATGAATTTTTTAAAACAGATTTCTGCATTTTACTAATATTATATTGGTCTTTTTTTAAAAAAAAGATTTACTAATTTATTTAAAAGGCAGAGTTATGGGGAGAGAGAGAGAGACAGAGACAGAGAGAGACAGAGACAGAGATAGAGAGAGCTTTTTCTTCTGCTGCTTCACTCCTGAGATGGTCACATTGACCTGAGCTGGACCAGGTCAGAGCCAGGAACTAGAATCTACTTCAAGATCTCCTACATGGGTGGCAAATGGCCAAACACTTGGGCCATCTTCTACTGCTTTTCCCAAGTGATTAGCAGTGAGCTAGACTGAAAGTGGAGCACCTGAGACTAAGACTGGCACCCATATGGGATGCCAATGTTGCAGGCAGCAGCTTTATACACTATGCCAAATTCCCATCTCTATATTTGCCCTTTCTGTTGCCTTAAAATGCCACTGTATACTGTAAAATTTTTTATTAAATTTCACAATGAAGTGTTTTTCTGTTTTTATCACATTGTTTTATTTCAACTTTAAAATTATTTATATGTTTTGTTTTTAGTTCTAATAATGGATCTTTTCAACTTTAAATTTAAGCTCCAGGATCTCCACTTTAAAATAGAAAGCCCATATGATCAAAATCATTGACTGCAAGTATATGTCTTAGGATTATTAATTGAAATAACAAATAGGAAAAATTTGGATGCTATATTCCTTGTATGTTATGCATCCACATATAAAAGATCTAATTGATCTTTATGATCTTAAGGAAAAGTATGGAATATATTTATAATTTCCATCCCAAGTATTCTGATTTCTTAATATTTTATCAAACAATGCTTTTCAGGTTATTTCTAAATTCTCAATATTATCCATAAAATGCCAAATCATCCACAACAAAGATATGTGTCTGCCTTTTTTATACTAGAGAGTGTAAAAATGAATCACCGTGCTGTCACAGGAGAGGAAAACATCCAAGAAGCAACAGGAAAAGGGACCAATGTGCAGGCTTGTAAAGAAATTACACTGCAGCCAGTGTATGCAGCTAAGTCAACAGTTCTCTGATTAATGACTTCTCCACTTAACATTGCTGAATGAAAAAGAAATCTTTGCAAGTTTTCATTAGGAAGTGTTTTAGTATGCCCAAAGGCACAGTGAGAGAAAGAACATTCGTGTGTAAAAAGTTTTATTATTTTTCAATCATTAGCTAACCTTGAATTAATAGTTATTAATAGAAAGCATATTAAATTTCTATTTGTGCCTTATTTATTTTAAGTAATTGCCAGTTTAGGTAGAATTTATATTGTCTCCCAGAATCATATAAGAACAGATAATTTCATTGTTACAAAAAGAAACAGAACACAGCTGTGAAACTCAAAGTCAGCTTCCTAATGACAACTAAAAATTTAGGATCAGATAATATTAGATAACAGAGTGCAAACACAACTCTGTGACTGCTGGCAACTCCCTATGTACAGGAGAGATCCCAGGTTTGATAACTATACTTAAAATTTTTACTTTTTTCAAAATTTAATTTGTTTTGTTGCAAATGGTGATTTCGTTATTTTTATGAATGAGTACCATACCATTGTGCATATGTCCCATGTTTTCTTTAACTAGTCATTGGTGGATGGCTATGGTGAATAATGCTGCAGTAAACATGAGAGTACAATATCTCTGGCATTTGCCTTAGTTATACATCCAGTAATGGGATTGCTGCATCATATGGTAGATCCATTTTTAATTTTGTGAGGAAACTTCATGTTGTTTTTCACATTCACACCAATAGTACCCAAGGGTTCCCTTTGCTCCAGATGTTTGCTATTATTTGTTACATTTCATATTTTTGATGATAACAAATCTTACTGTAGTTAGGGCATAATTCATTGTGGTTTTTGATTTGCATTTCCCTGATGATAAGTGATGTTGAACATTTTTTCATGTATCTTTTGGCCATTTGTATATCTTCCCTCAAGAAATGTCTATTTAGACTTATTGTCCATTTTGTAATTGGAGTTTTTTGTCATTTTAGTTGAGTTCTTATATATTCCAGATATTAACCTTATCAGATGTATAGCTTACAAGCATTTTCTTACATTCTGTATGTTGTCTTTTTACTCTATTGATTATTTCCTTACTGTGCAAAAGCGATTTAGTTTGATGAAATTCCATTTGTCTAGGCCGGCGCCGTGGCTTAACAGGCTAATCCTCCACCTTGTGGTGCCGGCACACCGGGTTTTAGTCCCGGTTGGGGCGCCGGATTCTAATCCGGTTGCCCCTCTTCCAGGCCAGCTCTCTGCTATGGCCTGGGAAGGCAGTGAAGGATGGCCCAAGTCCTTGGGTCCTGCACCCGCATGGGAGACCAGGAGAAGCACCTGGCTCCTGGCTTCAGATCAGCGCGGTGCGCCGGCCGCAGCGCGCCTACCGCGGCGGCCATTGGAGGGTGAACCAACGGCAAAAAGGAAGACCTTTCTCTCTGTCTCCCTCTACTGTCCACTCTGCCTGTCAAAAATTAAAAAAAAAAAAAATAGAAATTCCATTTGTCTATTTTTGCTTTTATTTCCTATGTATTTGGTATCTGATCTAGAGAATCCTTGCTCATTCCATTGTCATGAAATGTTCTCCCTAGAGTTTTTTCCCAATAGTTTCAAATATTCAAGTCACACATTATGGTATTTAATATATTTTGAGCTGATTTTTATATATGGTGAGTGATAGGGGTCTAGTTTTATTCTTCTGCATATGGATATCTAATTTTCCCAGAGCCATTTATTTTTTAAAAAAACTATTTTTTAAGATTTATTTATTTAATTGAGAGGGAGAGCAACAAGCAGAGGAGAAGACACAGAGGGGAATAGAGAAAGAGAGAGAGAGAAAGAGAGAGAGAGATCTTCTATCTGCTGGCTCGGTCTTAAAATGAATGCAACATCCAGGACTGGGCAAAGATGAAGCCAGCATCTCCACCTGCATCTCCCACATGGGCAGCAGAGGCCATAATCTGCTGCTTTCCTGCATACACTAGCAGGAAGCTGTATCAGAAAAAAGTCTGAACTTGAATCAGTGTCTCCAATAGGAGTTACCAGTGGTAACAGAAATAGCTGCCTAACCCATTGCACCACAATGCTAGCTTCTCTTCTTTCCAATGTGTGTTTTTTGCATCTTTGTCAAAGATCAGTTGGTTGTAGATATATGGGTTTACTCCTAAGGTCTCTTTACTTTTCCATTGACCTATGAATCTATTTTTCCCAATAGCATGCTGTTTTTCCCAATAGCTTTGTAATACACTATAAAATCAGCTAGTGTAATGCTTACTGCTTTGTTCTTTATGCTCAAGATCACTTTGGATATTTTGAGTTTTTTGTTTTTTAACACAAAATTAGCTGCCTTTTTTTCCTCCTAGTTCTGTGAAAAATGATGTGGAGATTTTAACAGGAATTTCATTGAATCTGTAAATTTCTGGTTAGTATGTACATTTTAACATCCAGTCCATGGACATGGAAGGCCTTTCTATTTGTTTACGGCCTCTTCGACTTCTTTCATCAGTGATTTATCATTTTTATTGTGAGATCCTTCACCTCTTTGGGTAAATTTATTTCCAAGTTTTCTTTTGCATGTTTTTTTAGCTGTTGGAAATTTATTTATTTTTCAGTTGATTAACTAACTATTGATGTATGCATTACTGATTTTTGTACCTTGACTTCGTGTCATGAAGCTTTGCTGAATCTGTGTCTTAGTTCTAATAGCTTTTCAGTGAAGTCTTTTTAGATTTTCCTAAATATAGGATCATGTCATCTGCAGTGATAGTTTGGCTTTTTTCTTTCCAATTTGAATGCCCTTGATTTCTTTCTTTTGCCTAACTGCTCTAGCTAAGAGTTCCAGGACTGTGTTAAAACAAAAGGAATAAAACTGAGCATCTTTCTGTGCTGTTCTAGACCTTGAGAGAAAGACTTCAGCTTTTCTCCCATTCAAGATGTTGTTAGCTATTGACTTGTTGAGTATGGCCTTTACTACATTGGCAAATGTTATTTGTTTACATAATTTGATCAGAGTTTTTATCGTGAAGGAATGTTGAATTTTATCAAATGCCTTTTCTTCACCTACTGAGAGGGTCATATGATTTTTGTCCTTCATTCTGTTGATATACTGCACTGTTTATTGTACTGTTTATTGATATATTGTACTGTTTATTGTATATTGTACTGTTTATTGCATATCTTGAAGCATCCTTGCATCTCAGGGATGAATCCCACTTGATTATGCTGATAGATCTTTTCAATATGGTGTTGGATATGATTTACTTGTGTTTTGTTTAGGGGTTTTACATTTATGTTCATCAAGATATTAGTCTATAGCTTTCATTTCTTTTATTATGTTCTTGTCTGGTTTTGGTATCAAGATAATCCTGGCCTCAGAACGAGTATGGAAGAACTCTCTTTTCTTCTATTTTTTGAATAATTCAAGAAGGGTTGGTGTTAGTTCTTTTTTTAATAGGTAGAATTCTACAGTGAAGCCATCTGGTTCTGGGCTTTTCATTGATGGGAGTTTTTTATTCCTGATTTAGTCACACTTCTCGTTATTAGTCTGGTTAGGTAATCCATTTCTTCATGACTCAATCTTTTTTTTGAAAAAAAAAAATTTTTTTATTTGAAAGATAGAGTTACGGGGTGGGGAGGGTCTTCCATCCTCCACTGGTGCATTCCCCAAATGGCCACAATAGCCAGAGCTGGGCCAATCCAAAGCCAGGACCCACGAGCTTCCTCCAGGTCTCCCATGTGGTTGCAGGGGTCAAAGCACTTAGGCCATCTTCTACTGATTTCCCAGGCCATAGCAGAGAGCCGGATCAGAAGTAGAGGAGCAGGGACTCGAACTGGAGCCAATATGGGATGCTGGCACTACAGGAGGCAGCTTTACCTGCTTTGCCACAGTGCTGACCCCATGATTCAATCTTTGTAAAGTATATGTACCTCCAAATCTGTACATTCCATCTAAGCTTTCAAATTTGTTGCCATATATTTGTTGAGAGTAACCTCTAACAATCCTTGTATATTTTTGTGGTGTCAGTTGTAATGTTTTCATTTTCAACTCTGATTCTAAGTATTTAAATCCTTTCTCTTGTTTTCTTGGTTAGTATGATTAAGGATTTATTAATTTTGCTTATCTCTTCAAAGAAAAATTCTTTGTTTCATTGAATCATTTTGCTGTCTTTTTTTTTTTTATTGTAGTCTCCATGTCATTTATTTGTGCTCCGAACTTTATTACCTCCTTTGTTTTACCAGTTCTGGGTTTGGTTAATTCTTGTTTTTCTAGTTCCTTAAGGAGTAGTGATAAGTTGTTTATTTGAGACTGTTATGGGTTGAGAAAACTTGTCTCTCCAAACTCATGTAGATGTTTAAACTCTGATGTCTTAATGTTAATGGCTGATGGATTAAGGTTGGAGAACTGATCGAATTGCAATGGCTAAGAGGTGGAGCCAATA
Source organism: Lepus europaeus (assembly GCF_033115175.1). Lineage (NCBI taxonomy): Eukaryota > Metazoa > Chordata > Mammalia > Lagomorpha > Leporidae > Lepus > Lepus europaeus. The sequence goes on from NC_084829.1 coordinate 121,087,260, forward strand.
AGAGGTTTATAGGTTACTGGGGGCATACCCTCAGAAAGTGGTTTCTCTTGAGTAAGTAGACTATTATTTGAGTTCAAATTTGGCCAAGGCTCTTCCTCTGTCCTTTGCTCACCGTATGAACAGTCATCCATATCCACCATGACCGGTATCCACAGATTATGGGACCACCCAACCTGAACTGTAACCTTCAAACTGTAAGATCAAATAAAACTTTTCTTTCCCAAGAGGATACTCTTGGGCATTTTAGTTAAAGTAATAAACCAAGTCTAATACAGGCATCTTTCTATTCTTTTTTTTTTTAAATGAAGGCATTGATTGATATATTGTACTGTATCCCATAGGTTTTTGTATGTTGTGTTTCCACTTTCATTCATTTCAAGAAACTCTTAAATTTCCTCCTTTATTTCTTCCTTGATCTGTTGATTAATCAGGAGTAATTTATTTAATTTCCTTGTTTTTGAGTGGTTTCCCAACTTCTTGTTGTTGTTATTATTGATTTCTAGTTTTATTGCATTGTGATAAAAAAAGATATTTGCTATGATTTCTATTGTTTTGAACTTGCTGAAACTTGCTTTATGACTTACCATATGCTCTATCTTGGAAAATATCCCATGTGCTATTGAGAATATGTATTCTGTGGCTTTTTGATTGAAAGTTATATAGATATCTGTTAGGTCTAGTTGGATCTGAGGTCCATTTAAACTGCTGTATATTTATTGATTTTTTCTGCCATAATGATCTAACTGTGCATTTCTCAGAGTGGGATGTTTATTTATTTATTTTTTAATTTTTGACAGGCAGAGTAGACAGGGAGAGAGAGAGACAGAGAGAAAGGTCTTCCTTTGCCCTTGGTTCACCTTCCAATGGCCGCCGCGGCCAGCGCACCGCGCTGATCCGAAGGCAGGAGCCAGGTGCTTAACCTGGTCTCCCATGGGGTTCAGGGCCCAAGCACTTGGGCCATCCTCCACTGCACTCCCGGGCCGTAGCAGAGAGCTGGCCTGGAAGAGGGACAACCGGGACAGAATCCGGCACCCCAACCAGGACTAGAACCCAGTGTGCCGGCACTGCGAGGCAGAGGATTAGCCTGTTGAGCCACGGCGCCGGCCATCAGAGAGGGATGTTAAACTCCCCTCCTATTATTGTATGGGGGTCTATCTTTCCTGTTAGTTATAATCTTTGTTTCATGTATTTGGTGTTCTAGCATTGGGTGCATGTATATTTGGAAGTGTTATTTCCTTGGCTGCATTGAAATCTTTGTCATTATATAATAACCTTTTTGGTCTCTTTTTTTTTTTTTTTTACCAATTTTGACTTAAAAATCTATTTTATCAGACAGAAATATACCTACTCCTACTTTGTTTAATGTTCCATTTGCATAGAATATCTGGTCCCATCCTTTCAGTTTCAGTCTATGTGTCCTTATAGGTGAAGTGAGTTTCTTATAAGCAACATACAGTTTCTGTTTTTAAATTCATTCAGCCACTCTATGTTTTTTAATTAGAGATTAGTTCACTGATGTTATTGAGAGTTAAGGTCTTACTACTGCCATTTTGATACTTGTTTTGTATTTTTATTGTAGTTCATTTTTCTCTTTCCCCCTCTCTTAAAAATCTTCATTTGTGGTTAAGTGATTTTTTTCTAGTGGTGTACTCAGATCCCTTGTTTTATTTTTGGTAAGTCTGTTTTATCTTCTTGCTTTTTGGTTTCTATACAATTTATTAAAAACTTCTCTTGGCTGTAACAAACTATCTGAAATAATAACAACTTAACATTGATGATAATAATAGGGAAAGAGACAAAAACTAAGAAAGCCTAATGGTGAACTATATATTTGTGATCTCTTCCACACCAACTTTGAAATTTTGACATTGTATTTGATCTCTTTCAGTATTGCCTGTCTCTTACTATCTTAATTTAGTGATTATAATTTTTTAGTGTTCACAATAAAGATGTAAATGGTTTATACATCATGTTTGTCATATTAGGGTATTCTGAATTTGTTTATATAGTTACTTTTACCAATGAGTTTTCTATCTTCTATATTTTCTTCTTAGTGTCTTTTTCTTTCAGATTAAAGAACTCCCTTTAGCATTTCTCATAAGATAGATCTGGTTGTGATGAACTCTCAGCTTTTGTTTGAGAATGCATTTCTCTCTCCACAATGAAGGACAGTTTTGCTGAGTACAGTATTCTTGGTTGGAATTTTTTTCTTTCACTACTCTAAAAATCTTATCCAAATCTTTCCCATTCTGTTAAGTTTCTATTGAGAATTCTGCAATCAAACAAATTGTGAGCCTTTTACGTTATTTGCTCCTTTTCTCTGATAGAATCATCTTTTTAAATTTGGAGTGCTTGACTATAATATGTCTTGGGGTAGACTTGGTTGGTTTGACTCTGAATAACCACGGTTGAATTTTCTGTACCTGGGTAGTAGTATCTTTCTTCCAAATTTGGAAATTTTATGTCATTATCTGTTTAAATATACTTTTTACCCCTTTTATATTCTCAAGTTCTTCTTGAAATCTCATAACATCAATATTTGCCTTTCTCACACTGTCCCATATTTCCCATGAGCTTTTTTTTTTTTTAAACTTTATTTGAGAGGTAGAGTTATAGACAATGAGAAGGAGAGACAGAGAGAGAGGTCTTTCATCCACTGATCACTTCCCAAACGGCTGCAACAGCCAGAACTGGGCCGATCTGAAGCCAAGAGTCAGGAGCCAGGAGCCTCTTCTAGTCTCCCATGCAGGTGCAGGGGCCCAAGCACTTGGGCCATCCTCTACTACTTCCCCAGGGCATCAGCAGAGAGCTGGATAGGAAGAGAAGCAGCCAGGACTAGAACCAGGCTATGTTTGCATTCACCAATTCTTTCTTCTGTTTTGATTATTTTGCTATCAGTGCCTTCTATCATGTTTTTAATTTCACTTATTGCATTTTTCAATTAAAGGATTTGATTTTGTTTAATTATTCCCATATTTCTATATCAAATCTCTGATAGGATATTATCGATTCTAATTCAATCCCATCAAGATGACATGTACCAATGCCATCTCACTAGTCCAAGTGATCAATTTCAGTTCACAATTGATCATACTAATAGGTCTAAGAGTCAAAGAGATCACATAAACAAGACTAGTGTCTGCTAATACTACTGATAGAATAAAAAAGGGAGAGAACGATCCAACATAGGAAGCAGGATACACAGCAGACTCATAGAATGGCAGATGCCCTAAACAGCAGTCTGGCCTCAGAATCAGCACTTAAGGCATTCAGACCTGGCTGAAGAGCCCATGAGAGTATTTTAGGCATGGAAAGCCAAGACACTCTGTCAAAAAAATGACCTAAATGAAAGATCTCTGTGAGTGAAATTCCAGTAGAAAGAATGGCCATCAAAGAAGGAGGTACCTTTCTCTGAAGGGAGGAGATAACTTCCACTTTGACTATGACCTTGTCTAAATAAGATCGGAGTCGGCGAACTCAAAAGGCTTCCGTAGCCTTGGCAACTCATGACAAGAGTCTAGGGAGATTACTGACGCCATAAACAAGAGTGTCAATATGTTAAGTCAACAACAGGAGTCACTGTGCATTTACTCCTCATGTAGGATCTCTGTCCTTAATGTGTTTTTCAATGTGAATTAATACTATAACTAGTACTGAAACAGTATTTTACACTTTATGTTCTGTGTGGGTGCAAACTGTTGAAATCTTTACTTAATATATACTAAATCAATCTTCTGTATATAAAGATATTTGAAAATGATTCTTGATGTAAATGGAATGGGAGAGGGAACAGGAGTTGGGAGGGTTGTGGGTGGGAGGGAAGTTATGGGGGGGGGGAAATCCATTGTGATCCATAAGCTGTACTTTGGAAATTTATATTTGCTAAATAAAAGTTTAAAAAAAAAGAATGTAAATCATTTCTCTGTGTTCTCTTGCATTTCATTAAGTTTCCTTAAAACAGCTATTTTGAAATCTTCAGCTGAGCATTTGTAAACTTCAAATTCTAGATGCTTGGTTTTTGGCATTTTATTTTGCCCTTTAGGTGAAGTCATGGTTCCCTGGAAGTTCTTGATGCTTTTTTATGTATCATCTGTGCATAGAAGTTTAGTTTGAGTAAACTTGGTTTGTGTCTCTTCTAGGAATTCTAGGCAATCTTTGTTTTTCTCTGAGCATCCATATATATCTGCTATTTCAGCTCTAGATTGCATTCCAATGTGCAGTGAGCAAGGTATTTACTACTGATACATTTTACTGATTCAGTTTTACAAGTATTCTTAAGCTTAAATTTGACCTAAAATCTGCAGCCAATGTGTGAACTGGAGACTACTTGAAAAGAGTAGTCCATTCCCACAAGCCTCTTTTTGTGCATGTGGTAGACATAGAATCCTTGTCCTGTGCCCAGGAATGTCATGTTGCTAGATCACATCTAGAGTGCTCAGTTTAACAAGGCCAGGGCAGCCTGGGCATAGAACAAAGCTCACTTTGCTATGTTCTGTCTGCTACTAAGCTGGACTCACTGTCAGATGCCACATCTATCAGCCACTGATGATGCTGGCTGTGGCACAAGACTGTTCAGCTGAGACCATGGAACGCCATTGGGTATTGAGGCAGTTCCAGAGGCTCTATCTGCAGGAACTGCCCAGAGTCAGGGACTATAAGGATCTGCTCAACGCTGTTTTGTCAGAATGGTACTGGGTCCCAAAACACTCCTGTGATTGCTGTCTGCCCAAGATTGTAGGAGAGGTGATGGAAGCAGTTCTTCAGACAATCAGGCAGGTACAAGGTAGGTCACACCTAAATCTCACAAACAGGTCTTGTACTACTTTGAGGGGTACATCCAAGACCTGTAAGACGCTTGTGTTGATACACGCCATAACAGGTCTCTTTCAACAAAGCACAGGTCTCTACTGGCTACTTCTGCTGGTCTAGAGATTCTGTCCCACAATCACTTGCCTTAGGCTGGAAACCATTAGGATCTGACCAGTGTTGAGCTTTATCAATCCAACACTGAGTTCTAAGACACAGTTCCCTGTCTATTTACTGCCTGTCTAAGGTTGGAGAAGAGCAATAAAGACAGCACCTAAAACAGCCAGCCATGTTCCAGGCTAGTCATACCTGAGACCCACAATCACAGGTCCCTACAAATTATCAGGAGTATCTGCCAAGCCCACTAGAAGCTGGCAGTGACAAATGCCAAAATGAGTCTGACTCCTTGAAGTGCAAATCTCCACCTGACGTAGGGCTAGTCCAGAGGCTCAGTTTGGGAGAAACAGCTGTATGGTAGAGGCCTCTGGTCTATGAGTCACACTCCTAAGCTCCCTCTCCAGGATTCTCTGGTCAGCTGGAGTTTCACTTTATGCCAATGTTTTGGGGAGGGAAGCAGAAGCCACCTGCTCATGGAAGTTCCAAATATTCACTTCACTAGTATGGGCCTGGGACCCAGATAGAGAGGGCTCAGTTAGATTGAATTTTTCACAGTAGGCCTGGCATTGGGATTCAGTTCACTCTCTTGAGAGCTTGTTTGGAGGTTCTAGTACGGGAGTGCAGCCACTTGTATACCCTTGACCGAAGACCGGTCCTCCTCTAGAGAGGAAGTTCATCCTCTTAGACCAAGCGCACAGCTTCAGGAGGGACACATGTGGAGGAGTGAGGGAGGAAGGGAACACCCACCTAGCCAGCCAGATCAGCTGAATCAACCCTGGCAATCAATGGGGTGACAGATGTTGCAGCCAGATCGCCCTCACATCCTCAGTTCACTCTCTGGCACTGCGGCAGGAGGTGTCTCTCCAAGGCAAGCTCCTTGGATCTCGGGGAGGGGTAAGTGGGCAATTCTTTTCTTCTGGTGGTGTCTACCCTGGCTCCACAGCTCTTGTGAAGGTGACCTGATGTGTGCACAGCTGTTCACACTGGTGACTTGGTGGAAAGGTGATCACTGAAAGCCCTTCCTCAGCTGCCATCTTGGTTCCAGTCTGCATCCAATCCATATGTTGAAATTTATCCCGCTTTTGTTAATGCTGAAACGCAATGTTTGGCTTTGTCCCAGAAATAATTCTTTCAGGAGCTGGCTATGCGGACAGATGTTAAGAATCATCACAAATCCCAATATTGCTTTTTAAACTTTTTATTTTTATTTATTTTTTAAAGATTTATTTATTTATTTGAAAGGCAGAAGTATAGAAAGGCAGAGGGAGAGAGAGAGAGAGAGAGAGAGAGAGAGAGAGAGAGAGAGAGTCTTCCATCAGCTGGCTCACCCCCGAAATGGCTGCAACGGCCAGAGCTGGGCTGATCTGAAGACAGGAGCCAGGAGTTTCTTCTGGATCTCTCACACGGGTGCAGGGGCCCAAGGATCTGGGCCATCTTCCACTAATTTCTCAGGCTTAGCAGAGAGCTGGATCAGAAGTGGAGCAGCTGGAACTCAAACCAACATCCATATGGGATGCTGGCATTGCAAGCGGTTTTACTCACTACGCCATAGTGCCAGTCCCCATATAGCTTTTTGTATACCAGTATTCTAAATAGATTCCTTTTCAGCAGCAAGACCCCACAATCTGCTTCTTCTGCTCCTATTTTCAGGTAGCAGAAACATTTTTGAAGAAGAAAAATAACGTAACCCAAAAGGCAGACAGGCCATCCAATAGGAACTCAATTTCAGTGCTTTCCAGAACAAACTTTTCTAATATTTTATATAACCCAAGTATCTTTCCTCTATTATTATTATTATTAACCAAAAATCATACTTTATCCACATTTCATTAATTAGTACCTAATGATTTCCTTTCTCACAGGGTCTTATCCAATAAACCATATCTCATTCATCAGACATCTCTCAGCTGTGACAGTTTTTAGACTTCCCTTGTTTCTGATGACCTTGAAAGTTTGTAGGAATACTGGTCACATATTTTGTAACAAGTCCCTCAACTAAGGTTTGTCTGATACTTTTCCCATGGCTAGACTGCATCTGTGGGTTTTTAGGGAAAGAGTACTGAGGTCAAGTTTTGTTTTATCATATCCTACCAGAATACCTGCCATCAATGGGGCTTAGAACTGTTGACACTAATCTTGATTATGTATCTAAGATAGAATTTTTCAAGCTTCTTCACTCTTTTGTCTTTCCTACCATACTGCTTTGAAGAGAAGTCACTGTGCTTAGGCCACACTTAAAGGGGCAAGGCGTTCCGATTTCTTTTCCAGATCACGATAAAATCTAATCACAAATATCCTTGGATAGCTGCAACAACATAATGGCAACACCTCAGTACCAGCCTTCACCTTTGACACAGAGATGCTAGCATGTCCGCAATGCTGTCATATTTTCGGTACTTTCCCGGTTCCCACTCACACAGCTTCTGAGAACAGCTGTAATCCCAGGCACTGAGGTCCAGAAAGACATGAACCTGCTGAGTGAGTCAATAAAGTAGAGCAGATGCCAAAGTTGTACAGTTTAATATTCCTCCCTGGCTCTCATTCTTTCTTTTTGCTTGCTTTGCTAATTTTTTCCCCATTTTAAATGAATTTCTGGTCATTCCTTCCCTTTCCATTATTCTTTTCTTACTCTGCCTCGTTTCATAACTTTCCTATTCCCTGGTGTACTCTTACATATTACTTATGAGCTAGCAAAAGTCTGATCAGATAACCCGTAAGCAGCATCATGCCCTACTTCCAGATACTGCTGAATGCACTCCCTGCCTGGTGTGCTATGGCTGAAATATGAAATTCCTTTGAGCAAAGAGTAAAACAGCAACTATTTCCATGGTGACAGCGTTACAAATTGATTTTATAAAATACACTTTGGTTTACATAATACTAATGAAAAGAAAGATAAACTTAAGTTTTCTACATTTTCTCTGACATATTATCTGCAAAACATGAACCAGATGCTGATGACAAAAAAAAAAGTCATGATATCAAGGAACTTGTCAACTTGCACTCAGCAGTTAACTGCTCAAATGGTGTAATTCAATGGTTATTACCAACTAATAGCTTCTTTTCACTTATTTTGAAATTTCAGTCGCTAATGCAACTTTTAAAAAACTATATTAAAAGATATCACTATAATAATAGAGTTATAAATTATGGTCAGCATTGTGGCGCAGAGGGTTAAGCCACCACCTGTGACCCTGGCATCCCATATGTTTGTCTACTTGAGTCCCAGCTGCTCTACTTCTGATCCAGGTCCCTTCTAATGCACCAGAGACAACAGCAGAAGATGGCCCAAGTACTTAAGACCCTGTCACTCAGTAGCCAGACTCCTGGCTTCTGCCAGGCCCAGCACTATTCATAGCAGCCATTTGGGGAGTTAACTAGCAGATGGAAGATCTCACTTTCTCTCTGCCTATCCCTGTCTCTCTGTAACTCTGCCTTTCAAATAAATTGATACATTTTTAAAAACTGAATTACAAATTAAATACTATCTTTTTAAGACTTAACTGACAATAATTTAAAAATAGAAGCTATGCAATATTATTAAAATATGGTTTTATAATGAAATGTTTGCTCATGTTTCTTGCTGGTTTGAACTAGGTTGTACATGTTTGTGAGAGCTCTTAACATATTTGGGTTATGACTCTTATCTGTAAGATTTAAGAAGTTGTCTGTTGTTTATTTGTCTTCTTACATTTTCAAAACTTCTTTTCATTCAAAGAATTTTAAGTTTACATGGCACATTTATTAATGTATCTCTATGGGACTTCTTTTCCCTTTAACAGTCTCTCCAAAAATATTAAATATGATCCCCATTTTATAAAAATAAAAGTAAAATGAGAAAAAGATAAGAAGGAAGGAAATTGTTTCCAAAATTTTCCATATTCTTTTAGTTACCTGTTTATTTTCATAATTAAATTAAGTTATAAATATTACAAATGTTTTTAAATGTACATATGTATTTCAAAAGATGCATGAAAACTCTAGCACTCACTGTCATTTCAGCATGGAAAAACCAGTATCCCTTGAAACAGAACTCAGGGTATGCAAATTTTAAGTTTATGTCAGTGGAGACTTCAGTTTTCCTCTGGGGAAGAGTTTTTCCTCTGTCGTGCCAGGTAAGGCTGATTTTATCTGGACTTAAAGAAAAGGACACCAGCTATCTGGGAGGAAGAAAGAATCAAGAAGGAAAAGATGAAATGTTGAGTAATAATATCTCATTCTTTTTACCTGCATTTGACAGCAGATTCCACTCTATTCCAGGCAGTACTGGAGTCTAAGTAATCTAGGAAAGCAATAGGGATTTGAAAGTTATTCTTTTTTTCATTAAAAGACAATAAATGCATTTGAGTCGATAGAACACAGCCATTTAGGTTAGAAGGATAAAAATGTGAGTTTTATTCCTTTTAAATGTATTTTTATTTTAACTGACACATAGTAATTGTACTTTTATTATTATTTATAAGAACAGAAGAGAGAGAGAGAAAGAGATCGTCCATTTACTGATTTATTCCCCAAATGCCTGCCACGGCTGGGGATGGGCCAGGCTAAAGCCAGGAACACAGGAAATTCAAACTGCATTCAAATCCAGGCACTACAACATGAAATTCAGACATTCCAAGGGGCACCTTAATCTCAACTACTGTGCCAGATGCTCACCTCGCAACATGAGAGTTTAAAGCAGTGTCATTCAACGAAAAATTGGAAATGGTAAAACAAGAAGAAAGTGTTGCCTGGACAGAGGAAGAACGGATTCAAAAGATGTCTGGCCAGGAACAGATTATACCTAGCACTGAGGAGTAACCTTCAGACAAAGAGATAGCTGTGTCTACTGAGTGAGACTCTGTTCAACCAGTGTTGTTACTAGGCCCATGAGGAGTCTGGGAAAGGGACAGCAGCATTAGAAGTAGTTGAGCTCTAAAGGCAAGCCCAGTTTCCCCACTTACTCATCCACTGTGTGGCCTTAAGAGACTTTGCCTCTTCAAGCCACAGGTCATCAGATGTAAACTGGCAGTAAAACCAGTGTTAGTACTCAAGGTGACTGTGAAACACTCTTAAAATGCTACTGTGACGAGCATGGCACAGCTCTTGCCTCACCACCTACACAGATACCAATACCTGGTCAGTTTCTACAAGGTGTTGAACAATCAAATTGAGAGTGACAGGTGATGAGGTAGAAAAGTAGGAAAGATTTTGGTGGGAGTGAGGGAAGCTAACACAGGATAAGTAGTGTTCTATCATTTAAAGTTGGGTGGTATACATCTGATGTTGGAGGAATTTTATTATAGAAAAGGTACCAATAATGCTGGATATTGATGTTCTTTGTGCTACTTCATCACTGGAAGGCTTTGAAGAAGGTAAATGTGAAACTCCTGATGGGTATAAGCAAAGACAAAGCATGGGAGATTTTGTTAATAGGGCATTAAATAAACTTCAGTCTGCCAGAACACCCTCTTTCGTACCTCAACCAGAAAGAATTACCCAGCTATCTGTGTCACCAGTGATTCTCACTCCACATGCTAAACATAAATTGCCAGTGGATTCTTCTCATGGTTTCTCAATTAAGAAAAGGAAGTCCATCAAGCACAACTTGAGCTGTTGCAAAGTAATCTCTTTGGTAGCAGTTCTACACAGGCCTGATACGAGGCCGGGAGAGTCATCTCATAATTCACTCTCTACTGTCACTGTTGGTAGAAACCATTTGATCAGTATGGATATACTAAGGCAAACTAAAAGGATTGCAGGTAAAAACATCTGCTGGGTGGGATCAGGAAGTGCAGGCTGCTTGACTCCTAAAATCAGTAGAAAAGAAAAAGTTCAAAGATCTCTTCATTTGAAATTTAGTCTGGAGAAAAATAGCAAAGATGTAAATGGAGACTCTTGTACCAACAGATATGAAATTTTGGTTAGAGACTTGCAAATCAATAAAGTTTAAAAATAAAATTGAATGTGTATAAACAGGTCTGCCTTTTTGCCCAGATATTAAGGAAATATTTCCAAAGAATGATCTTAAAAAACAATAAATCTGAGGAAAATTTACTAACTGCAGAGTATATAGATGGAAGTACTTACTGGATGTCTTGGACAGGGCCTAGTAATTCAAATTTTCAAGAAATGGGTGCACAAGAAGCTTCTCCAATAGTGGGAACTCTTGAAGTGGAAAACTCTTCTTTGGATCCCAGTATTACAGTTGAGAAGTCACCTGCTACATCATGTGAACCCACCCGTCCCAGTGTGTGTACACAATACACACAATGGCAGAAAGTTTCCTCAGTGGGGATGAAAATGATTTGATCACAGATACTCTGGTGAAAATTCAGAGTGTTTTCTGAATCTGGAAGTAAGCTTAATGTGTTAAGTCTCAGGCAGTCATTGATAACTAATGTAAAGAACATTACATGAAACATCTTACATAGAACATAATCCAGAGAAAAATCTATTTGAAACCAATGATGTGACTTTGAGAGAATCAAAGGAAAATATGAATACCACAATGGTAAAGATGAAAGCCATTTTCCAGAAAGAGACGTCTCACCACATCAAACTAAAAAATTGGTAGAGAAGCAGCTGTAAAGTGTTGCTCAACTCACATGAAAGTAGAAGATGAAAAAGACATTCATTCAAACACAGCAAAAGATAATTTAAGTAAAGAAGAATGCACCAGTGATGAACAAACACAGAAACAGCAATCTCCAAGGGAAAAACTAAATATAAGGTTAAAAGAGAATGAGAATATGATTGAAGAGAAAAACACTGCCTATAGGGTGAATCCTCTTCTTCACAGTAAAGAATGCCTAAGAGAACAAATGTCAAAACCTAGAATTCCCAAGCAGCAGTCAGTGGGAGACACAAGTGGTAAAATGGTTTCTGAAAGTTTAGAAGTGACAGAGCATGGAAAGATTTCAGATCACATACGGTGGTTTAACATGCTTTCTTTAAACAAACTGAATACAACAAGAGTGAAGTCACCTCTTGAGTTTCAGCGTCCTCCTGTCCGTCAGTCTGTCAAGAATTAATTCTCTGTTGGAGTACAGCAGAGAAGCTGTTAGATTTAAGTTGGCAATTCATCTGGGTGATTCTGCTTCTCCTCTGCTGAAATCGGTAAGCTGTGACAATGCCCTTCCCATTGTGTAAAAAGTACAGCCAAAGGTTCTTCTACTTATGTGCCAAGTCAGGTCCTAGGGAACAGAACTCTACATCATGTGGACTGTCAAACAATGCAGTTTCAACATCAGGCATGGAATTAACATCTCAATCTATCTCACAAATGAAGAGGCATCCAGATTCCATGAATGCTTAGCTTGGGTCTATTAGAGTCTGCAGAAAGGAGGTGGCGTCTGATTGCCAAATTAAAATTCTCTGGGATGCCCCTGTCTAATCGTGATAAGTTAAGGTCTGTTATAAATATGATTTTTTTTCCTGGAATAAATAACAACATCCTTAGAAAATCATCAGAAAGAGAAAGGGGTATGGTACAAAGCCCTCCAGAAAAGCCTATTGGGAAAGCTTGGCCACTATCAACAAACCGATCTGTAGACTTGTAATCAGTAAATGTTGTATGTGTCATCAATGCAAATAAAATTAGAAGGTGATGATATGATTTACAGTATAATGTATATATTGATTTGTGACTTGCAATGAATGTTGACCAGTAGATTTTCTCTGAAATATTTTAATTTTGCTGCGCAAGCAAATTGAATATTTAAACTGGAACAAATGACTTTGTTCTTAATTGTGGCAGTATTTAACCTTTTAAATTTTATAATGATCTCTCTTTTTTTTTTTATTTTTGACAGGCAGAGTGGACAGAGAGAGAGAGAGAGAGAGAAAGGTCTTCCTTTTGCCGTTGGTTCACCCTCCAATGGCCGCCGCGGCCGGCACGCTGTGGCTGGTGCACCGCGCTGATCCGAAGGCAGGAGCCAGGTGCTTCTCCTGGTCTCCCATGCGGGTGCAGGGCCCAAGCACTTGGGCCATCCTCCACTGCACTCCCGGGCCACAGCAGAGAGCTGGCCTGGAAGAGGGGCAACCGGGACAGAATCTGGCACCCCGACCGGGACTAGAACCTGGTGTGCCGGCGCCGCTGGGCTGAAGATTAGCCTGTTGAGCCATGGCGCCAGCTTATAATGATCTCTTAAAGGAGGGGTTACACTTCACATTTTTAAAGAAACTATTGTTGGATTTGTAAGGAACTAGTTTTTGAAAATTACATTTTTTATGTGTGCCAGGAAGAGCGTAGCAAGTTGTGCCTGTTTCCTGTATTCCTCCCAAATACATTTTATTTATTTATTTATTTTTAAATTTTTTTTTATCAGGCAGAGTTAGACAATGAGAGAGACAGAGAGAGATTTATAGACAGTGAGAGAGAGACAGAGAGAAAGGTCTTCTTTCCGTTGGTTCACTCCCCTAATGGCTGCTATGGCTGGCGCTGCACTGATCTGAAGCCAGGAGCCAGGTACTTCCTCCTGCTCTCTCATGCGGGTACAGGGGCCCAAGCACTTGGGCCATCCTCTGCTGCCCTCCCGGGCCACAGCAGAGAGCTGGACTGGAAGAGGAGCAACTGGGACTAGAACCCGGGGTGCCAGCGCCGCAGGTGGAAGATTAGCCAAGTGAGCCACGGCACCGGCCCCAAATACATTTTCTGCAGTATATATCTAGCATGAAAAAGGAAGAGATAAGCCCTTTAGATATTATTTCTTGAATTGTATTAGTGATTGTTGTAGTTACCAAAATCACTAGATGTTAACTTGCTTCAATGGCACCCCAATACTTGTACCTATTTGTGGCAGACCAATTTTGTTTATATTTCTATAGATGCTCAGTGTATTCACTGGAATTAAGATAGTGGCTAAGGCAGAATAATTATTCAAGTGTTCTCATATGTTATGATGCAGGAGTAATTGATGACATTTAAGCTGTACTTTGATTTTTAATGTAATTTGCACAAACACATTTGTACCTATTTAGTGAAGCATAGTAATGGAATATTTAAAGTAAATTTGAAAATATTTAATAAAGATTTCTTGTTAACAAAATTTTGAGTGGTGGGCTCATAAACGTTTCATTGTCATTATTATGCTTCATATTCACATATATATCATTCATGTTAATTTGTGTCAAATATTCAATACTTCTTTTTTATCTTTTCAGCATTTTATTTTTTAAAGATTTGTTTATTTATTTGCAAGCCAGAGTTACAGAAAGGCAGAAGCAGAGAGAGAGAGAGAGAGAATCTTCCATCTGCTGGTTCACTCCCCAGTTGGCCACAACAGCCAGAGGTGGGTTGATTCGACGCCAGGAGCCAGGAGCTTCTTTCGGATCTCCCATGCAGGTATATGGGCCCAAGGACTTGGGCCATCTTCTACTGGTTTCCCAGGCCATAGCAGAGAGCTGGATTGGAAGTGGGGCAACTGGGACTCAAACTGGTGCCCATATGGGATGCTGGCACTGCAGGCCAGGGCTTTTACCCACTGTATCACAGTGCCAGCCTCTCATACTCACATTTAATTTGTAAAATGGAATTATATGTTATAGTGTTTCAACATGAATATTCATTTAAAGATACAAGAGTATTTTTTTCAAGTTATTGAACATGTGCAGGTTCCTGAAGAGCAGCACACCTGGAGAGGGCATGAACTCTCCACACCCTCTCCCCTGACCTTGCTCTGATAATCTCTTCCATTGCGCAGTTCACCTGTGTTTTGTGTGATATCCTTTGTAATCAATGTGTAAGTGTAAGTAAAGTGTGTCCTGAATTCTGTGAGCCACAGTCATTGAACTTAACAAAGGAGTTGTGCAACCTTAATGTATAGCTGATCAGTCAGAAGTTTTAGGTTTTTCAATTGGCATCTGAAGTCGAGGAGTGGGGGGAGGGGGAGCATGCAGACTTGTTGGACTGAGCCTTCCACTTGTGGGAATCTGAGTATTTCCAGGCAACAGTGGCAAAATAGTCACATTACAGAACACGCAGTTGGTGTCAGCAGAATTGCTTGGTAGATGGGGAAATACTCCCATATCAGATTGTTGTGTTAAGGATTGTGTGACAGTAGGAAAAACAATTTGTTTTTTTTTTTCCCATCTGTAACAGTGGATGTGAAAGTGTAAGCAGAAATAGAACCCACATGGCACCCCTGACCAGAGATAACTCTCCCCACCAATGAGCCCCTTGGGACGTCCACAGGTGCTCCCAGGAATAACATTCCCATGTTTGAAAGTTGCTGGCATATGATACCAATCATGTTTGAAAGGTAGAGAGGAAAGAATACCAGCTTTCAAATCAATCAGATATGAATATGAATCCAAGAACTGCTGCTAATCATGACTGTGTGATCTTGAACATGTTGCTTAACCTGTAAGTCCTAGGATTCTCATCTGTAAGGTCACAATCATAGTGCTGGAAACCACGGATTGCTGGGAAGATCAATGAGACAGTGTCTGTAAACCCCATAGTGTAGAGCTTTGACAAACGCATTCAAGAAATATTAATTTTATTTTTGATAAGTTTCTTTACCTCCTAACAGAGATAATAGTACTTATTTCACAAGATTTGTTAAGGATTTAAAAAACAATTTCAGTTCTATTTTTCTTTCCCACTAGAGTATCATAAATTTTTATTTCTCAGAAAGTCTTATTATTTGATTCAGAAATATTTGCTAAGTGATTATCATGTGTCAGAAACTGTTTTTGGTGTCTGGGCTGTAAAAGCAAATAAGAAATAGTTTCTTGTCTCAAATAGCTCACAAATTGGCCACAGAGATTAATGTGTCTACAGTTGCTTATTGTATTGAAGATATTTTGTTGACTTCTGAGAGTAGAAGCTCAATAAGAAGATGAGAACAGACATTATATTCTAGTTGTACAAGAAGTAAATGGGAAGTGATATAGTTGAGATAGAATATATAGATTATTTCATTAAAAAATTATACTAAAGTAGAAGAGAGAAAAAAAACTGGTTGAACTGAGGGCAGAGTACAGGGATATAAGAGATGAGAGTACAGATGATATAGACCCAGCAAGAGGGACTGGTCTCCAAGATAAAGGATCAACACTGCAGAGGCAAAGTGAAGGCAGATAATGTGTAGGGGTTCCCAGAGGTGGATGGAAATAATGACATTAGAGCACAGTTAGAAGACAGGAATGGAAGTTAGGTAAGGAGGATAAATCAGTCTAAGTAAATTTTAATTATTGAGACTGGATTCTTGATAACAAGTCACAGCTGATACCCTGCTTCCTCCATCGTTATGCAAGATCCACATAAAACCTCATTACCCACCGGCACTGGGTTTGAAAGAAAATTTTAATGATTAACACAAACAATGCAAAAACTAAAAAAAAAAAAAAAAAAAAAAAAAAGAGAAATTCTGAAAATCTCTTTACAGTGATTTTATTTAGACTTTCAAGTAAATATGATTTGTGTTTTCAGTAATGGTAAAAAACAAAAAAAGAGGTTGGAGGAATAAGAACTAGAAAGCAGCTAGAAGAGGACTTAAGCAGATGTAGCCCAAGGAGCTGCAAAACAGAGGCACAAATGCTCAAGCAAATCCCATCACTATTGCACTAAGAATTCCAGAGCCTGGCCTCAAAATATGTGTTTTTTAAAGCACTAGTCTCCACCTTCTGTGTTTGATTAATACTCATGAACTAGTGATCTAGAACACAGTACAATCCATTGAGATTGTAGCTGTTAAATAATTTACATAAATCAATTTGTTTCATTGCAAATGATTCCGATCACACAGAGGTTTAGAGACATGGATTTCTTGATAAGCACCTATATACTCCTATATACTCAGCATCTACCACTGGTTCTCTATTCTAGACAATCCACAGACCAGGATTTTGTAAGTTCCTATAATTAGGACCCCTATAATTAGAGAGACTTTTCTAAAGAGTATGCATTCCTCACCCACAATTTCTTTAATGGTTTCTCATCTAACCAAGCCAAGGATACATGATATCCCCAAATCTTAAATCCATAACTTCATATTTTATAGAGGCACAAAAGGGTGTACCTATTTAGGGTTGGAGTTACTAAAGAAAAAGAAAAGCCTGGATTTTGAAAACAGTACATTATGTGCTATTCATTTATTTTGTCCTTAGTGAAATAGGTTTTTAGAAAGTTCCAATATATTATGCATGAGAAATGGGAGGATGTAGGGTGTGTGGCAATTTTATAGCTCCCTGTAGAAAAAAAATATGTTTAAATTATGTGTTTGTAGGCTTAGAATTTTACCAGATGTCCATGCATTATTGTTTTCTTTCTACATGAGAAATTCTTTAGAAAATCCACAAGAAATAATCTTGGTCTAGCTGTTCTCCCTAACTGAAATAAGTTTGCTTGCATCTAAAATAAATGGTAAATGAAAATTAAATCTGTATATAAATGAAACAAAAAGGTTTTCAAGTTTTTAAGTGCCAATAATATGCTGTTTAACAATAATAACTAAAATAATCTCTCCTTAGATGGTGCTATCTAGATCTCAAGAAAATGGAATAAGATAGCTTAACATAGTGTTCTCACTTCTACTGCTATATATTAGTATATAAAAGTAAGTAATGCAAACTAATTTTTATTTTTAATAATGAGATAATAGTTTAATGGTAATTTCTGACTACTATGTAACTTTACCTGGGCTAAATATTTAATATATATATTATATTTTTTAATTCTTCCAACTATCTTGCTATTATCCCAACTTTATATGAGAGAGAGACACAGAGAGAAAGGTCTTCCTTTGCCCTTGGTTCATCCTCCAATGGCAGCCACGGCCAGCACACCGTGCTGATCCGAAGGCAGGAGCCAGGTGCTTCTCCTGGTCTCCCATGGGTGCAGGGCCCGAGCACTTGGGCCATCCTCCACTGCACTCCCGGGCCATAGCAGAGAGCTGGCCTGGAAGAGGGGCAACCAGGACAGAATCCGGTGTGCCGGCGCCATTAGGCAGAGGATTAGTCTGTTGAGCCACGGCGCTGGCCAGAAAATGGATTCTTAGAAAATAAAAGTGACTTATATAAAATCAAAAAACTAAGTGGTAGGCTGAGTTTTTATCTATACTGTCTGAATCTAGAGACCAAACACAATTATGATAAAAACTAGTTTTAAATTATCTACAGTTCATATATAGAATTCACCCAAAAAAAGGCACCAAAAAAAATTATGGCAGAAAGGCAGCAGTAACCTCTTGGTGAACTCATAGAACCTATTATATGGCTCATGTTGTACAAGAATTCAGTAAAACCATTCTCAATGTGAGTTATAAAAACACTTTAGGTCACACTATGAAACCAAGGGGATTAAAATCATCCCGTTTACAAAGAACAGCCTCAGATGTGATGTAGCCCTATTAGGTTTCAGTAAATAAAGAGGTCAGAGAAGATAGTTTCCATATGAACAAAGAGGGTTTCTTTCATGGATTGTGTTGTTAATGCCTTTCTGGGAGCCTACAGGGTTTGTCACAAATTTGAAGGGGAAAAATGAATTAAATGCCAAAAGACAAGTGAGAACTCTCCAGATTTAAACAGAAACCACTTAATTCATATACTTATTGCCAGAGCACCTAATATTTATTAAACACTATGTTTTGTCTGGGTTCTTATGACCTATATTTGAGAATTAGATGGAAATTACATAGATTAGAAACCTAAGGTTCCAAGTTAATAGTAGAGACTGTATTCAGTCCTTAATTGTGCTCACTACACCAGTTTCCTACTGGGAGAAATTCAGGAGGCACTTCCATGAAGAAGGATTCTCAGGATGGGATTAAAACACAAGCGAAAAAGGATCTGGGAAAAGAAGAAATTTAATGTGTCCCTCAGGTTTCTGCTTTGGTGTTAAGGATTGGAGGAACAAGGAGAGATGACCTTTGAACTGTTTAGTCTCATGTGTCTATGGCAAAGCTAAATTGAAGTATTTATATGAAATATATGACTTTGGGCCGGCGCCGCGGCTCACTAGGCTAATCCTCCGCCTTGCGGCGCCGGCACACCGGGTTCTAGTCCTGGTCAGGGCACCGATCCTGTCCCGGTTGCCCCTCTTCCAGGCCAGCTCTCTGCTGTGGCCAGGGAGTGCAGTGGAGGATGGCCCGAGTCCTTGGGCCCTGTACCCCATGGGAGACCAGGAGAAGCACCTGGCTCCTGCCATTGGATCAGTGCGGTGCGCCGGCCGCAGCGCGCTACCGCGGCGGCCATTGGAGGGTGAACCAACGGCAAAAGGAAGACCTTTCTCTCTGTCTCTCTCTCACTGTCCACTCTGCCTGTAAAAAAAAAAAAAAAGAAAGAAAGAAAGAAAAAGAAATATATGACTTTGAAATTTAGGGAAGTGCTATATGGCTGAAAATGAATGTGCGTGTTTAGTAGATCATCAGATAATTAAGAAGGAAGTTTGTTTAGGAAGAATATATGCAGTATTAAGAAACACCAAAGGCTAGTATTAGAAGCCTAATTGTGGGGCTGACACTGTGGCTTAGTAGGTTAAACTTCTGCCAGCAGTGCTGGCATCCCATATGGGCGCTAGTTCATGTCCCAGCTGCTCCTCTTCCAATCCAACTCTCTACTAATGGCCTGGGAAAGTAGTGGGAGACAGCTCAAGTGTGTGGGCATCTGTACCCACGTGGGAGACCAGGAAGAAGCTCCTGGCTCCTGGCTTTGGATTGGCCCAGCTTCAGCCATTGTACCCATCTGGAGAGTGAACCAGCAGATGGAAGACCTCTCTCTATGTCTCTCCATCTCTCTGTAACTCTATCTCTCAAATAAATAAATAAATCTTTTATAAAAAGAAGCCTAATCATTATGTATGGGATAAACTACTAAAAGGGAGACTCAGATGTTACAGAATTAGAATTCTGAAATGAAGTCTATTTCAGATAAGATGGAATAACATTTTTCAAAAAGCAAGGAGAGAAATATCTAATGAGAAAAGAAGCAAAAAATTGTCCTTGATGGACAACAAGATGTCAACTTTCAATGTTAAATCTATGCAGTGCTTGTATTAAAGGTTCTCAAACCAGTAGGCATAATTCCAAACTTCCCATCTTGAATCTGTTCATCCTAAGAACAGAAATAAGAAGTGCATCAATTAATAATATAAGAGATTACCACATTAAATTGAGTACAATAAAAAATAATACTCCAAAAGATTTGTGTATGTATTTGTGTATGTGAGACAAAAAGAATAGCATTGTTAAGGAAGGATTATACAATAAATGTGAAAGGTTAATTTGGTAGCTACTGGGAAAATCAGTTTAGCTCAACTTTACACCCTATGCGAATATGATTCTAGATGATTTGAATAGCTAAATTTCTTTTAAAGTATAGAAATTAGAAAAAAAAAGTATGTAAGCTACCATTTGATTAATTTTAAGATGAGTAGTGTCATTTTAAGGTTAAAGTCAATGAAAGAAGGCAAAAAGAAATGAATAATTTGCATATTAGTAACTTTATAAATTGTGTGCATCAAAAATCTTACAACTAACAAATTAGAAAAATGTCTCCCACAAATAGTGCAGACAAAGCTAAAAAGCCAGCCACAGAGGATGGCTGTGGAAAGATGTTAGAAGAGGAAACATCAGGAGTATGGATAACAAATCCACTGACAGTATGGATAACAAATCAGTATGGATAACAAATCCACTGACAGAATCTTTCTGATGTCATCATTTTGGAAGCCTGGAGTCTATGAGAGCCTACAACTTTCACTGATAGCCTAGACAAAAAAAAAAGTGAATTTCAATCCACTTTAGCCCCTGTAGTACTGTAGTAGCTACCTATCCCCTGTAGCCAGCAGCCACAAACATGTTTCTGAAGCAATTTACATAGTCCACAGAAGTCAGTGTAGGCAATAAGGACACCGTCCTCCAACTATCAGAAGTCAGCTGCTCTGATCCTAGAGATGCAGACAGAGGTAGGCATCTGCCCCACTCCCACCCCTGTCACTTTAGGCTGATGCAACTTCCAGAGGATTTACAGCTCAATGTAATTTGCTTGCTTGCTTGTTTCTTTCTTTATTTATTTATTAAACTGAAAATCCTGCACCAAGCAAAACTGTCCTTCAAAAGTAGGGAAGAAATTAATTTATTCCCAGATGAGCACAGAATGAGACAGTTTATTTTTAGAGACCTGTCCCTCAGAAACAGTAAAGGGAGTCCAATAAGTTGAAATGAAAAGACACTAGATAGTAAATCAAAGCCATATGAAGAAATAAAGATCTCAGAAAAGGTAAACCCAAGAATAATTACAAAATCTAGTGTTGTTATAACAATGATTTATAAGTCCAAAATTTAAGAGGCATTAAAATTAGTTTAAAGCTAGTGCTATTATAACTTTGGTTTGCAAGTCTATATTTCATTTCCTTTATAATTTAAGAGATTAATGTTAACCAATAACTATTAGTTCATGTTTTTGAAACAATGTATAAAGATGCAATTTTGTATTAATAATAACTAAAAGGGGTGGAGACAGAACTGGGAAAGAGTAGAATGTTTGTATGTATTGAAGTAAGTCAGCACAAATTTAAAGTTTAATTTATAACTTTAGGCTATTAAATGTAAATTCAAGGTGACAAAAAAGAAAATCGTTATAAAAGCATACACAAAGAAAATGGGAGGGGAGATAACATCTTATCTGATCATAAAAAATGCTGGGGCTAGTGCTGTGGCAAAGCAGGTTAAAGCCCTGGCCTGAAGTGACAGCATCCCAGATGGGTGCTGGATCTAGTCCTGGCTATTTCTCTTCCAATCTAGCTCTCTGCCAAGGCCTGGGAAAGCCATAGAAGATAGCCCAAGTCCTTGGGCCCCTGCATCCACGTGGGAGACCTGGAAGATGCTCCTGGCTCCTGACTTCGGATCGGCGCAGCTCCAGCCATTGCAGTCATCTGGAGCGTGAACCAGCAGATGGAAGACCTCTCTCTCTGTCTCTACCTCTCTCTGTAATTCTTTCTTTCAAATAAATAAAATAAATCTTTAAAAAAAAAGCTAACACAATGTTACACAGTTCAGAAGGAAATGAGGAACAAAAAACTTACAAGACATACAGAAAACAAACAGCATAATGACAGAGGTCAATATTTATTTAAACATAAAGGCCGGCACCGTGGCTCACTAGGCTAATCCTCCGCCTTGCGGCGCCGGCACACCGGGTTCTAGTCCCGGTCGGGGCACTGATTCTGTCCCGGTTGCCCCTCTTCCAGGCCAGCTCTCTGCTGTGGCCAGGGAGTGCAGTGGAGGATGGCCCAAGTGCTCGGGCCCTGTACCCCATGGGAGACCAGGAGAAGCACCTGGCTCCTGCCATCAGATCAGCGCGGTGCGCCGGCCGCAGCACGCCTACCGCGGCGGCCATTGGAGGGTGAACCAACGGCAAAAGGAAGACCTTTCTCTCTGTCTCTCTCTCACTGTCCACTCTGCCTGTCAAAAACAAAAAATAAAAAATAAAAATAAATAAATAAATAAACATAAATAGATTAAGCTCTTCAATCAAAAGACAGAAATGACATGGATGAATTTTTTAAATGGCCTAACTGCGCGTTTTGTGGCATAGTGGGTTAAGCTGCTGCCTGAAATGCTGGTATTCTTATGGGTATCAGTTCAGGTACTGACTGCTCCATTTCTGATCCAGTTCCTTGTTAATGTCCCTGAGAAAGCAGTAGAGGATGGTCCAAGTGCCTGAGCCCCTGCATCCATGTAGGAAGACTGGATGAAGCTCCTGGCTCCTGACTTTGGTATAGCCTAGCCCTGGCAGTTGCAACCTTTTGGGGAATGAGCAGCAGATGCAGGATCAATCTGTGTGTGTGTGTGTGTGTGTCCCTCTCTCTCTCTCTTCAATTCTTTCAATAAATATTTTTTTTTAAAAAATTGCCCAATAAATATGAGCAGAGTCTGCAAACTTGGAAGGCTTCCATAGCCTTGGCAACTCATGAAGACAGCCTAGGGTGGTTACTGGCGCCATAAACTAGAGTGTCAATTTGGTGGGTCAACAACAGGAGCCACTGTGCACTTGCTCCTCATGTGGGATCTCTGTCCTTAATGTACTGTACATTTTGATTTAATGCTCTAACTAGTACTCAAACAGTATGTTTCACTTTGTGTTTCTATGTGGGTGCAAACTGTTGCAATCTTTATACTAAATTGATCTTCTGTATATAAAGAGAATTGAAAATGAATCTTGATGTGAATGGAAGGGGAGAGGGAGCAGGAGAGGGGAGGGTTGTGGGTGGGAGGGAAGTTATGGGAGGGGGAAGCCATTGTAATCCATAAGCTGTACACTGGAAATTTATATTCATTAAATAAAAGTTAAAAAAAATTGCCCAGTTATTTGCTACCTACACAACTCATTTTAGAACAAAGATGTGAATAAGTTCAAAATGAAATAATAGAAAATATATTCCATCCAAATAACAACCAAAAGAGATCAGAGATGTGTATACTAATATAAGAAAAAGACTAAATGTAAAGAACTTTGCAAGAGTTCAAGAAATACATTATATATTAATAAAAAGTTCAATAAACAAGAAGTTATAGCAATTATAAATATTTTTGTATATAATAAACCTGCACATATATGAAGCAAGAAATGGAAGAATTGGTGGGAGAAACAGATAGTTCTGTAATAACCATCAGAGATATCAAAACCTGCTTTACATAATGGATAGAATAACCAAATAAAAATAAGTCAGGAAATTTAGAACTTAAAAAATAAGGTTACTAAATCAATCATATATATATATATATATATATATAAAACATTCTTCTGAACACCAGTTGAATGCACATTCTTTTCAAGTGTACATGGGAAATTTTCTGCAATAGACCATATTTTAAGCCACAAATTCAATATCAGTAGATTTCAAATGATAGCTATTACATGACATTTCTTCTCTAACCACAACAGTAATAAGAGCAGGAAAACTGGAAAAATCACAAAACTGTGGAACTTAAACAATATATCCTTAAGCAATCTATGAATCAAAGAAGAACTGCAATGAAAATTAGAAAATACTTAGATAAGTAAAAGTGAAAATTTCAACACAGTAAAATTTATAGAATGCAGCAAAATCAATGCTAAAGGAAAATTTATAGTTATAAATATATAAAAAATATGAAAGATTTCAAATTAGCAAGCTAACTTTGCAAGTACACACAAAATTCAAAGCAGACAGAATGAAGGAAATTCTACAAATTAAAGACAAATGAAGTACAGAATAGAGAAACAACAGAGAAGACTAATGAAACCAATGAAGTTGGATTTTCAGAAAATCAATAAAATTGACAAAGAGTTAGCTAGACTAATAAAAATAGGGAAGACTAGAGTTAGTAAAATCATACAATGGAGATATTACTACTGACTTTCCAAAAATAAAAAGATTTGTAATAGAATGCTATGAGTAAACATATTTCAACAAGTTGGATAACCTAGAAAACATAGACAAATTACTAGAAATACAATATTTGCAGAGAAGGAAACATGAAATAAAAATCCTGAATAGACTTTATACTAGTAAGGAGATTAAATTGTTCATCAAAAGTCTCTAACCAATGAGAAGCCTTGGATCAGACTGCTACACTAGTGAATTGTAGCAAACATTTAAAAAGCTAACACAAACAGTTTTAAATCTTTTCAAAAAAAAAAAAAGAAAGAAAGAAATACTTTTTATCTCACTCTATGAGGTCAACATTACTCTGGTTAAAAAGCCAAAGACATTTCAAAAACAAAACAACACAACAAAAAACAAAACAAAAAACCTACACAGCAATATTACTTAAGATCATTAATGTAGGACTCTTCAGCACCAGCAAAACAAATCCTGCATTATATTATGCTGATTACACATCCAGACCAAGTACTCTTTATTCTGGAACACAACGATGGGTTAGCATACAAAAAATCAATCAGTGTAATAAAGCACTTTAACAGAATGAAGGGAAAAGCACATGGTCATCATAATTGATGCAGAAAATACATTTGATAAATCCCAACAATTTTTCATGATAAAATCTTCAGCTAATTAGGAACAAAAGGGACAATGATCTGATTTGTGTCTTCCTTGAAATTCATATGTTGGAGCCCTAACTTCCAACATAGTAGCATTGGGAAATGGTGTCTGAAAACCAGCTAGACTCAGAGGAGATCATGATGGAAAGCACCAGACAGTTTGGTCATTATCTTAATGACCTGAGGCCAAAAAGAAAGTGTCATCTGCAAGCTAGGAAGAGAGCCCTCATCAGCAGCTCACTATACTGGCACCCTGATATCAGACTTCCAAATTCCACAACTATGAGAAAGTAAAATTCTGCTTGTTGAGTCACCCAGTCAGTAGCATTTACTGTGGCCAACCAACCAGCTTAACAAGAAGGGAAATTTTGTCAGCATGATGGCAGCCGTATATGAAAAACCCACCCATTGAAAGTATCATACTTGGGCAGATGTTGGTACAGCAGATCAGATGTGACTTGGGAGACCTGCATCCCATATTGGAGTGCCTGGTTCACGTCCCAGCTGGGCTTGTAATCCATCTTTCTGCTTATGCACACTAGGGTCCCCGCCACCCATGGAGAAGACCCAGATTAAGTTCATGATTCCTGGATTTGACCTGTGCTGGTTCCAGCTGTTGTGATGGTGGGGGAGGGAATCAATGGATTGAAGACACCTCTCTCTCTTTATCTTTCTCTCTCTCTCTCTTTCTGATTTTCAAATAAAATGAAAAGCAATCAATATTTTTTTAAAGACTTATTTATTTATTTGAGAGGTAGAGTTATAGGCAGAGGGAGATGGGATGCCAGCACTTCAGGCTGAAGCCTATCACACCATAGCCCCAAGCAATAAAATTTCACCAAGAAAAGAAGACATACTCAATGGTAAAATCCTGAGACCCTATCTCTTGAGATTAAAACAAAGCAAGTAAGTCAACTTTCAAGCCTCTCTTCAATATAGTACTGACAGTCCTGGCCAAAGAATTAATCAATAAAAAGAAATTTAAAAAATTCAAACTGGATAGGAAGAAGTAAAATGATTTACAGTCATGAATAATAGGATTTTATATGTAGAAAACATGAATGATTTTACAAAGCTATAATACAGTAAATACAGAGTGAGCTATATTTTGTGATACCTAAAAAAAAAGCTTGGAACCAAAAACATTTGGAAAAGCAAAACATCAAAATACTAATACTGCTTTCAAACTTTTACTGGCTTCAAACAATGACCAAGTATTGCTGTTATAATTACAAATTACATATAAAATCGGCAAAGCCTATACAAGTGAACGAAAAATGTGAAATATAGATGGAAAAATGCACAAGGAAAAATCCAACTTCACTAGTAATTAAATGCAAATTAAAACAATTATAAATTATTAAATTGAGAGAAACTAAATACTGCTAGCAGAGCACTCTCATTTCCTGCTTTGGTCAGAATTGCTAATTTGTTCATATTACTCCAATTTAAACTACTTTAACAAGAGTGATTTGGAAAAGGCCACTGAAATTCAAAAGTAACTTGTGCTATTGAAATCAGATAACTACTAGATGGCGGAATAGGCAGGAAGCACACTTAGTCCGGGGGGAGAGAAAGTTCAATATAAGTGGAGATACTGCAGGGTCAAGGAAGAGTAGCGGATGAAACAGCAGAGGAAACTCTTCCGGAACTAGTGATTCACAGTGGACCTGCGTGGAGAGCGTGGGAGCCCAAGTTCGGGACACCAGCGGCAGACTCAACGCACCAGCGCTGGAACGCGAGGTGAGCCGAACCTCCATAGCCCGAGATACCAGCAGGCAAGCGGAAAGAGGAGGCTAGAGGGAACGAGGCTTGAAACTCCGTGGGGAAAAGTTCACCAGGCTAACTAGAAGAGAGAGAAAAAAAAATAAAAAAAGTGACTGATACGGACACAAGTTTCTCTCTCTCCGCTCACCTCTCAAAGGCGAGCAAGACAGAGCAGGCGCCATTTTGGACATACGTCATAAGCAGGGCGACCTCAGGTCTGCACCAGCCCTGAGCCTAGCAGAAAAACCTGACTCTGTGGGGAGGGGTGAAATAACAGGAGATTAGCATCTAACTTGGCAACCCAGTGGGAGACTGCAGGAGAATTGGAGCCCACACTGAGGGCAAAAGAGATTCCCTGTGTGGCCCTCGGGAAAGAGCTTCCGATCTCTGGCTCCTGTGGGTATATCATTTGCCTGCTAACTACCTCCAATTACGTTCAGCTGTGCGGAATTACTTCCCTTTTGAATCAAAAAAAGAAAGAGAGATTTACCACACCTAACCTGGGAGTGTCATCCTTGACACACCCTCAACCCTGAGGAACCAAACACAGCTCTCAGTCCACACTCATCTCAAGCCTCTAAGGCTCCACTGAAAGCAGACAGTCCACTTAATATAGAGCCATAGTGTAACAAGAAAAAACACCACAGTGAAGAAACCAAATATCTCCAACATGCCAAACAACAAACGCAAAAACCAAGCTAACAAGAACAAGGAAGAAACTATGACGCCCCCAAATGAAAAAGACACCCCAATTCAAGATTATGAAGATGATGAGATCCAAGAAATGCAAGAAGCGGATCTCAAAAAATTGATAAGAACATTAAGAAGTTCTCAAAAACAAATTCTTGAACTACAGAAATCCTTCATGGACAAGATAGAAAATCTCTCTCTTGAAAGTGAAATATTAAGGAGGAATCAAAATGAAATGAAACAACTACTGGAACAAGAAACTCTGATAGTGACTAGAAATCATAATGAAATGAAGAGTTCAATAGATCAAATGACAAACACATTAGAGAGCCTTAAAAACAGAATGGGCAAAGCAGAAGAGAGAATATCAGACCTAGAAGACAGAGAACAGGAAAGGAAACAGGCAAACCAAAGAAAAGAAGAAGAAATTAGAAATCTAAAAAATATTGTCGGGAATCTACAGGATACTATTAAAAAACCCAACATTCGGGTTCTAGGAGTTCCTGAAGGCATGGAGAAGGAGAAAGGATTAGAAGGCATTTTCAGTGAGATACTAGCAGAAAATTTCCCAGGTTTGGAGAAGGACAGAGGCATCTTAGTACAGGAAGCTTATAGAACCCCTAATAAACATGACCAAAAGAGATCCTCACCACGACATGTTGTAATCAAACTCACCACAGTGAAACATAAAGAAAAGATCCTAAAAGGTGCAAGAGAGAAACGTCAGATCACTCTTAGAGGATCTCCAATTAGACTCACAGCAGACTTCTCATCAGAAACCCTACAAGCTAGAAGGGAATGGCGAGACATAGCCCAGGTACTAAGAGAGAAAAACTGCCAGCCCAGAATACTATATCCTGCAAAGCTCTCATTTGTGAATGAAGGTGAAATTAAGACTTTTCATAGCAAACAGAAAC
Organism: Lepus europaeus; assembly: GCF_033115175.1. Classification (NCBI taxonomy): domain Eukaryota; kingdom Metazoa; phylum Chordata; class Mammalia; order Lagomorpha; family Leporidae; genus Lepus; species Lepus europaeus. The sequence continues at coordinate 121,115,528 of NC_084829.1, forward strand.
TGAAAGAATTTGTTGCCACTCATCCTGCCCTGCAAAAGATGCTTAAAGATGTCTTACACACAGAAACACAGAAACATGGTCACCAATATGAAAGAAGGTAAAGGAAGGAAACCTCACAGCAAAAGATCACAGGAAGCTCAATTTCTCTTTGACATAGAATTAAACTCTGATGCTCTGTTAAAGCAATGTGTTAAAGTAATCTATTATGTTCTCTTGATGTCTGTTAAATTCTAATTGTTCAAAAACAGCTGAATTTTTATTAAGAGCTATGGGTTATTTAAATATGTGCGTTTTTCAAAAATTTGAATAATCACCTTGTAACAATGATCAAATTTGGTCTATGTTATGTCATGATTTTAAGAAATCTTATTTCAACCAGATATTTTGGATTTTGAGCCTTCTTGGCATTCTTGACAGGCATTCAAAAAATCAAAGTTTCAAACAATCTGGTCTCTAAAATTTCCAGTAAATCCTGGACTTTGGTTTTTCCAGTTTGGGCCCAACTGAAAAAATCGAAGGACCTATGTCTCTCATCTTATAGAGACACCAACTAATCAGTCTATTTGGAGTATATTAGAAGTACTGTCAAGATGTGATGTGGTACCAGACTTTAAGTTTCTATAATGGAAAATGCTATTAATACAAATGTTTGAGAATTAAAAAGTCTAATGATCTTGTGTTACTAGACATGATAGTTATCTTAATGAGAAAGCCCCAGAGGCTTAAAGGGTTAACTACTTGTAAAATCCTACAGGTGCTTTCAAAAATACTGTGAAGTAAGCAAGTGCCTCTTGTTGGTTGATGAGTTTATAATTTTAAACATGGCGACTTAAAGTCTTTTGTCATCCACAGTTATATATGATCTGCTGCTCATAAAACTAAAGCGTTGTTGGTTCTGTGTTTAGCTGTCCTCCTATAGGTTCCTATGGACTTTTTCCAGCCACTTTTATTGTATTCAGTACTTTGGGATGGCTCTATAAACAGATGAAGCCAATAATGTATTAACAGTACCAACTGAGAGAAAGTATGGTTAACTGAGGTTACTAAAAAGAAAAAGCAATTCAAATCAATTGGCAATCTACAAAAAGAGTTAAAGATTTTAAAAGCTATTATTAAAATTGCTATATTGGTCTATTATGCTATATTATATGTGTGTACATATTGTATGTCCACATGGGAAAATTTTATTAAGAGTTTTATTTTAAATGGCTTATAGATAAGATTGTCCATAAATTTAAGCTGCTAAAATCAATCAAAGATACATTTTAATTTGTGGGACCTGAATCTGTGTATCATATGTTTTAGACTTGTTGGTAGAAAGAAACTAAAAACATTTTAGATGGTTGTGCTTAAGTTTACTGGCTAAACAAACTACACCATGTTAGATATTTAAGAGGTGTTTTCAAATACATGATCCTTAAAATTTATAGAAGGCATTGGACCTTCTGGTAAATGTTTTCTTAAGTTGTTATCTAATGGTTGAAACGGTTTGCTAAGTATTCATGTGATATTGCTATTGTCAGCAAGCGATCTAGGACTTGCTCCCTCATTTCTCTATTCTAAGCCCAACTTGTTCTTTCATTTCTCTATTCTCTTCAAGGTAGGAAACTAATTCTATTATGAAGGAATCTGTAGGATGCACAATTTAATCTTTAGACCTTATAAAAGAGATGGCTAACATTTTTCTGCAATAGCATAGCCAAAATAAGAACTCAAATAATAATCTCATAGCTAGATTCACTTCGCCATCAGCGAAGTATACAGTAAGTAGAAAAAACCTCCCTTTCAGACCAAAGGGAAAGAAAGTTTTAAAGTGAGAATATAATTTTCCTCATGGGCATTGTCTACCTTAGAAAAACTACTACAGAACATGCCTGTGACTATAGACTTGTAGTTCAGGCCACCGAAGATTAGAGATGGGAAACGGGCACTCCCTTGACTTGCATCCTCTGGTCTGCTTTAACACAAACCAGGAGGAAAGGAAAGCTCGGCATCAGAAGCAATGGGTGGCAGGCCTATTAATGGCTGATCTGTACAGTGATCTGCCCTCAAGGAGACCCAACAGGCCAGTCCACTGCAGTGGCTTTCAATGTGGTAAGCCTGGGCTTCAGCAGAAGTCAGCTTGTGAAGAGCCCTGGCAGCTCTGCCAAGAGTTGGATCACTGGAAATGGACCTGCCCTGGAGTCGAAGGATGCCCAGGTCAGAGCCACAGATCTTATTGGCTCTAAGCTGAAAAGCCCTTCACTCAGCCCAACTTCCAAAGTGACCACTGCAGCTGAGGGGATGGTCAAGTAGGGTCAGCAACATTGCAGGCAGAACTGTAAATTTCTTGTTAGAGATGCCACCTGCCTTTACCTGGCCAGTTCTCCTCCCAGGCCAGCCAAGTAATGAAAGTCAACAGAGTGCCTTCCCCTAGGAGGTTCACACCTCCCTTAGGATATACCCCATGTGAAGAGATAGATAGGTCTGGGCCTCTTAACTTACAAGGCCTAAAGCCCACCAGATTAATATCAAGCCGCTTCTGTCAGGTTCTATTTGCCTCTCAATCAGAAAACTTAATTGTAGCTTAGACAGCACCTTTCTTAGCTCCTCTAATAATGACTCTGTCCTTTGTTCTAGGCCCTGTCTAGTGCACTTGGGCCTCATTCCTTTGTAATCATAACCTCTACTCTACCACCAATGGCTCTACTCCCAACATGTGTGTACTGATGGTCCTCTTCCCCACTTAATGCTGTATAATTGTTCAAACCTGGTAAATGCCACTCTTAGGATCATTGGTTACTATACTCACTCTGTCTTTTATGACCTTGTCTAAATATGATCAGAGTCGGAAAACTTGGAAGGCTTCCATAGCCTTGGCAACTCATGACGACAGCCTAAGATGGTTACTGGCGCCATAAATTAGAGTGTCAATTTGTTGGGTCAACAACAGGAGCCACTGTGCACTTGCTCCTCATGTGGGATCTCTGTCCTTAATGTGCTGTACATTTTGATTTAATGCTATAACTAGTACTCAAACAGTATGTTTCACTTTGTGTTTCTATGTGGGTGCAAACTGTTGAAATCTTTATACTAAATTGATCTTCTGTATATAAAGAGAATTGAAAATGAATCTTGATGCAAATGGAAGGGGAGAGGGAGCGGGAGGGGGGAGGGTTGCGGGTGGGAGGGAAGTTATGGGTGGGGGGAAGCCATTGTAATCCATAAGCTGTACACTGGAAATTTATATTCATTAAATAAAAGTTAAAAAAAAAAAAAGAAATCAGATAACTACTTACATAATATTCATAATATATTGAAATTGCCATATGTTAAGGTCTTCTTAATGACATTGTTCCCTAAATATTGTATACTTGCCCTGCTTTGTGAATTTCTCTACAACATTTAATCCATTATTTCCTTATTGTGATCACTAAGGTGATCTTTTTCATTTATCTTCGTGAGGTTGAGACTTCTTCATACCATGTCTTTGTTCCAATAGTAAGCATTCCAATAGCATGCAAAAGCAGGCTTTTTGACATGCCCATAGAAGTCACATGCTATCATTTCAACTACAGTGCCCACCAGGTTCCAGAGGAAGAATAGACCCCCTCCTTCACAATCTTGAAGGGAAAATTATCAATGTCACTCTGCACAAAGAACAAGTATTATGGGATAGTATAATGTATAAATATGACCATTTATAGACAATAGAGTCTCCTATAGTTCACTATCTAACCACAATTTACCCCCACTTCTACTTGGAAAATATACTTATCCTTTCTCTCAAGACCTACAGATATCATTACATTATAATCAGTTTAAAATCCAGGACCTTATCAATTCATCAGGTTTTGGTGGATGAGGTTCAGGTACAGTTCCTTAGGTATAACTCATTGAGTACAGTTCCTTTCAATGAAATACTTTTGAAATAAGGAGACAAATTATCCTACCCTCATATCCAAAATGCAATGGTGGACTAGGTATAGGTCTCCCACATGGTTTCAGGCCCAGGCACTTGAACTATCTTGTACTGTTTTCCCAGGCAGTACATAGCAGAGAGCTGGATTGGAAGTGGAGCAGCCAGGATTAGAAACACCCCATATGGGGTACAGGTGTCACAAAGAGAGGCTTAGCCCACTAAGCCACATTGCCAGCCCCAGATTGCAGTTTTTAAAGTGTAAATCCATGCTTATTTTAACAAAAGGCTTTCTACTAATTCATTTCTCACCATTATTTCTTATTATTCACATTTTTTGTCTCTCTTCAATTTGTCTTTTTTTCTGCTGGTTTATAACCTTGAGTAACTTTCTTGACCTCTACTCTAATTACTCATCCAACCCTAAATCTACAGTATTTATTTATTACATGTTTTAATTTATTATTTATTTTTCATGTATTTGAAAGGCAGGGAGACGACAACAGAGACAAACAGAAATAAAGAGTCTTCCATCTGCTGGTTCATTCCCTGAATGCCCACAACAGCCAGAGTTGTGCCAGTCCCAAACCAAGAGCTTGGAACTCAGTCTGGATCTCTCATGTAGGTGACAGGGACCAAAGTAGTTGTATCATCACCTGCTGCATCATAGACCATGCATTAGCAGGAAGCTGGAAGTGGAAGTGGAGCCAGGACTTGAATCCAGGTACTCCAATATAGAATGTGGAAATTCCAAGTGGCATCTTAACCACTGGACCAAATCCCTGCTTGTTTCTTTCTTTCTTTCTTTTTAAAACATCGTTTCTTTTTTTAAAAAGTTTTTACTTATTTATTTTCATTTTATTCAAAAGTAAGATTGAGAGAGACAGCAATAGAGACTGAGACAAGACATACGTTTCACGTATTGGTTCACTCTCCAAATGCCCACAACAACCAGGTTGAAACCAGGATCTAAGAACTCAATCTGGGTCTCCAACAAGGGTGGTGGAGTCTCAAGTACTTCAGCTATCATCTGCTCCCCTCCAGGGTGTGCATTTACAAGAAGCTGGCCTGGAAACACAGTAGCTGGGACTAAAACCAGACACCTGGGTACAGGATGCAGGTGACTCAAGCTGCATTTTAACTGTTAGACCAAATGCTTGGTTTTGTTTATTTCTTACATGGAGTGGTTTAGTTATTCCTTTGTCCCATATCAATTAAGCAGGCAAATCGATAAGGGCCTCATAGTATTTAACACACACACCCATTTGGGTTAGTTTTTAAACAAAAATTTTTCTCTACTCAAAAACAACTTCACAGATATTCCTTGCTCATTTTTAAACAAAATGATTAAACCATAACAAGTGAGTCTTTTTCTTTGAATACTTGAAAAAGCACAGAAATGTTTTATTTATATAAGACACTTAACTTGATAGATTATTGATGATTGCAGTGAACAAAATTGTATTAAATATCTTTTTTTAAAGATTTATTTATTTATTTCAAAGTCAGAGTTACACAGAGAAGTGGGGTGGGGCAGGGTCTTCCATCTACCCTCATTCCCCAGATGGCCACAATGCCCAGCACTGGGCCAATCCGAAGTCAGGAGCCAGGAGCTTCCTCCAGGTCTCCCACGCAGGTACAGAGGCCCAAGGCCATCTTCTACTGGGCCATCTTCTACTGCTTTCCCAGGCCACAGCAGAGAGCTGGATGGGAAGTGGAGCCTGCAGCCACATGGGATGCCAGCATTGCAGGTGGCGGCTCCACCCACTATGCCATAGCGCCAGCCCCTGTAGTCAATATCTTTTTAAAAGCATGCAAATTTGAAATCTCAGCCAGTAGTATTTAAAATTCATTTGAACTGTTTCTTGAAATTAAAACTCTCACAGAAAATAAATAGTAATAGAAATATAAATGAATTGTTCTGAATGAGGAACAACATGACTGCCCATTCTGTCTCCAGACCTAAACCAGCACTACTCGTGTAGAAGGGTCTTTGGAGAAGCTCCACAAATCCCCAGAGATTTATCAGATCATTTACTAACATACTGGAAAAAATCCTTAAAAATAAAATTAGTTGTGGTATCCTCAAAAATCAGTGTTATAATGCCCTTTCTTTTTGGACTTTATGAAGCAAAAAGGACTAATTGGATCTTGAGAATCTAAAATCAGGCTGTACAGTAAACTAAAAAATAGGGTTCTATCCAAAATGACAGAAAAAGAAAGCAACAAATAAAACTATGAAAATTATCTTCTCATAAGAGTCTCTGAGTGTCAAGAAAAGATCTGTCTACATCCCTAACGAGAAAAATCACATTCGGTTATGGTTTGGCATAACTATGCCACTCCACCCAATATCCTTTTGCTAAGAATGTTCTAATCCCATGTAGATATCATATTCTTTAGAAACTGACTTATGTGTTGTCTGAATAGATTTCTCTGCATCAGGAACACATCTGTGCTTTATGTTCCAGGGTACCACTCTAACAAATTTTCATGAAGGAACTGTCGGCATTTATTCAAAATGCAGCCTGAATAAAAATGATTCAGGTCTTGATTATACGAAGATTCTTTTGTTAACTAAAAATTCAATTTCCTGACAGCTAAAAATGCCTTCCCGAGAATCTAAATATTTATTTAAAAGACTCCCCTAAAATAGCAGATTTGCCTTTTATAAATCATGAATAAAAGTAAGCATCTGATCTCAAAGCTGAATTTAATTATTTTGTAAAGCAAAAGCCTGCTGATGTGATTAAACCAAACTTTCAATATTGATTTTTTTCAGTTCCAACATAAAATGTAACCACCATAAATAACATTTATCTTATCTTTTGATATGTGCATATTATGATCTAAGGAAGAATATGAGACATTTTATATAATTGATCAGCTGGATTTTAGAGCTACCTTCTTCAGTTGTTGGAAAATGTATCCTTTTTGAAGGATGCATACAATAATATGTAAGTAAACCTAAAACAAATCAGATTATTTCTTATTAGTCCATGTATGTATTCAGATATCCCATCTTCAAAATGCACATCATAGTTTTTTCAAGGTTTCCTTTTAGATTTTCATTTAGCTTAAATGCACATGTGTTGCTGCAGAGAAACAAAACAAAACAGCATGTCCAAAGAGAATATGTGACAACATGTGAAGCAGCCTTTTGAACATCATTTTGACATTCCTAGTAAAAGTCAGGACATACTTCAAAGTATACATCAAGAACTATTACTTATAAACCCAAATCAAACCAAATGGAAAATGATATTTTCAGCAATTTAATTTGGATTAAGTTTATCCATGTTTACTTGCTTCTGTACACTAGGCACACTAATACTAAAAAAATTAATGTTGGCAAGAGGAGCTATGCTAGAAACTTTTCCTAAGACATTAATTCCCTCTTATCTTTTGGAATGCATAATCTGTAAATTTTACTGACATTGTAAATCAATCAGAAGTGCTTAGAATGCCAAATGAGAGTATGCTTCGTAGTTAAGTGTACAATAATGGAAAAGATGAAAAACACTGGTGTGCCTGTGGTACTGGTGAGAACACTTACCTAATTACACAGCTCATCAGCCCCTGCCAAGTAAAAGGGCAACAGCCAGGTGGAACATCTTGATTTGCCACATCATTCTTTATCAGGAAATTTCCAAGATACGTTATTACATTTGAAAGAGCTGAATTTCAAAGATCGGTTATTAAAGCCCCCTGAAAAACACACCCTTTCTTATTCTGCTGTCAGCCTTGTTTGGGGAGCAATAATTTCAGTCAAAAAGTACGAAGAGTTTTTTATAACAGACTGACACTGCTAAGGGGTAAACCTCAACTAAAATCTTCTTTGACATTTGCAATAATTTTAAGTCATCCCTGTGTGGCATTTTTTTTTAATAAACTTAACTCATCAGTAATTGTATCACCAGTGGCATACCCAAAAGCGTACACGCCCTTTTCACAGAAAGAGAATAATGCATAAGAGCTTTCAGAGGAAATGAAAATATAAAATAAGACAGAATTTTTGCTTTATCACATCTGCCATTTAACAAGATCCAGAGATGCTAAGGTTACACCCTTACAATGAATAACCAGCTACAGATTTATTTAAGCACAATTTTAGTACATTTCTGGAGTAAAATATCATTTTTTTTTCTCCTTTGGAGTAAATCTTAGAAGTAATTAGGAAATGTCCCCTGTTGTGGTTCTGACTAAATGTCTCCTGTTTTTGCTCATTTATTTACAGGTTGTTTCTTTTCATATCCCATGGATTCTCATCCTCATATTAGACTGTTTCTTCCTTTACAGAGCTGCTATGTAATGTTAAGAGATACCAGTCTCAGATCTTCAACATACATATATCAAAATGCAGTATCATTTCTCACGTATTTTTAGATAAAAACTGTATGTGTTGTACTTTCTATTGAACAAGTGGTTGTAATTACAGAGACATCACATAGCACTACTGACTTCATTTTGCATGAAATCCAGTGCCTTCTACAAAATGCTGTTTCTTGTCTTCCTTACTGCTATCATAGGTGTTGTGAAATACTACTGGTTAACAGAATAATGAGGAGAAAAAGGAGAAGGGAATCATAACAGAATACTTCTTCTGTGCTGGGCTAGCTATATCATATATGAACTCTACTTTATCTCACCTAATTCCAAGACTAACATTCTAACTTACATTATCTACATCCTTAAGATTAAACATAATTGGGGCTGATGCTGTGGCGCAGCATGTTAACACCCTGGCCTGAAGTGCCGACATCCCATATGGACGCCGGTTCTAGTTCCGGCTGCTCCTCTTCCAATCCAGCGCTCCGCTATGCCTGGGATTGCAGTGCAAGATGGCCCAAGTCCTCGGGTCTCTGCACCCATGTGAGAGACCTGGAAGAGGTTCCTGGCTCCTGGCTTTGGATCAGCGCAGCTCTGGCCATTGCAGCCATCTGGGGAGTGAACCAGCAGATGGAAGACCTCTCTCTGTCTCTACCTTTCTCTGTAACTCTTTCAAATAAATAAAATAAATCTTAAAAAAAAATTAAAAACACTATCCAAGAAAAACAAAATAAAACCTGCTGAATCTATGTCATGAAAAACTGCCTCTAATCATCTTCTTAACATTTGTGTTTCTTCTATTGATTCATTATGATATTTTTGAAAGGCCTTCCCATATACAAGCTAATGTCCTATCAGTGGGGAATGAGCAAACAGATGGAAGCTCTTTCCCTTTCTCTAACTATGCTTTACCAATAAATAAATAAATCTTTTAAAAATAAATACTTGAAATCTTTTTGTCTTTGTTTCTCTACTGTATCAATGTTGATAGCTTGGTTGTGATGTTATACTACAATTTTGGAAGCTACTACCATTGTGGGAAACTGAGTAAAAAATACATGAAATCTGTCTATATATATTACTTACAATTGCATTGAATCTATAACTATCTCAAATAGTTCAATGAAAAATATTTATAGATTGAAGTAAACAGTAATCTAGAGAAAGAAATAGCTAAATTCAATAAGAGCAAGTATAAATTAGCTCTCAGAAAACAGCAGTTGGACCAGAGAAAATTTTAGAATATTTTACATCATAGTATTTCTGAAAAAGCAATTTAAAACAGGTCATCCACTCATTCACATGCTTGTTCAATACTTCATCTGTTCATTTAACTGAGTCTTACTAGATATTAACTAAGAACATTGAAGGTCTTATCCTTCCCAAGACACTTAAAATTGTACAGAGCATTGACAAGGAAATTACTCATGAACTTTCAACACTTACTTTAAAATGTTTCTATGATGCTATTTCACTGTGCACAACATAAAATGAGGAATTATATCCTTTGACATACAGCATTCATGTTGTAATGAAATGAGCACTAAAATCTATGGCAGTGCTTAGCTTTAAATGGCTCATGCAAATGTTCCAAAATTTACCTATGTTCACACAAATCTAAACACTTAAAAACTGAAACAAACATTACATTATCCGAAGTGATACACAGACTCTTCAGGGTCCATATACCTCATGTTGGAAAGAATATAGGAGTTTACATGCAAATAAACAAGAACTGAAACCTAATAAGGCAATCTCAAAATGGCTCTTAGTTTAAATACAGGTCCTGATAGTGCCTATATATAATATAGAATATATTTCTCTAGCTAAGTTCAGAAAGAACTGCCATTTGTAACAACAACGGGTGTGGGAAATATCTGACCCAAAAGTGAAGTACAAAATTTAAACTCAAAAATAAATGAAAAGGAGAAAAGGTTAAAATGAACTAAGGTGCTTTTGTTGAAATAAAGGATTCTGGGTAATGATCCATTAAGATTCAGAGCTGGTTTTATACTTACAAGAAAAACATGAGGAGATGAGATTAAATTAAGTAAAAATTAATAACAGAATAATGGTTATTGTGGTAAAAAATATGACTAAGAAAGTCCCTCCGTGAATGACATTAAAGATAGAATATTAATATTACTATCTGCTTGAAGTTTAATTGTATTAATCAATATCTGAATCATCTCATACGGCTCAAATGGAGAATTCAATAGGGATTACTTACAAAGGTAAGGAATGATGAGATGAGAGAACATACAAATGACTTTGAGGCATCTAGAGAGTAACCAAGACTTTCAGTTACTCAGCTTTGGGCCTGAAAGGCAAGAAAAGTCAGAGCCCACCAAGAACTTTGGAGCGGCACTCCAGTCCCACAGGGATGCAGTCACTGCCGCAGGTGTCAACAGTCCCCTCTCCTCTCTTCCCTCTGTCCTTCCCTCCCCGTTACTGCTCTGCTCTGCTCTTTCTTTCCCCAGACCCCTTCCCTTCCCTTTTCAATAGCCAGCAAGCCAAGAAGAGTGTCTAGGGGATGCAATCTGCAGGCATCAGTATCCTTTTTCTGAGAAACTCAATAATAGGTGTGAAGATGAAGGAAACAAAGAAAATAAAGTGTTATTTAACCTTAGTAGTGCCTAAGGTTAAATGATGGAAGACTCCCTACAGACTCTTCCAGATCTCATAATCCTGGGACAATCTCACATCAAATTCCTGATGCTAATAATGGAAAACTCAAGTTATAGGCTACAGTGTATACAAGAAAATAGCAGCAGTTTCCCAATAGGCGAGATGAGGACAGTGGTGGAGAATTTCATGGAAGTGAGCCACAACTTCGAATTCTAAGCAGGCTATAAAATACTGACATCAGGACAGCCTACCAAAAGGTAGAAAGAAAGAAGTCACTTAGCTAAGGTTCTGGAGCAGAGGAGCAACATGATCTGATATATTTCAGTAGGGCACTCTGGGCGTCAGGAAGGACAGTTATCAGGCTATCGCAGTCATCCAGAAAAAAGCTGATGGTGGCATGAATCAGCATGGTTGGCAAAGGACTTGGGAGAAATGGTTGAATTCTGTATATAAATTTTGTTTGTATTTTTAAAGGAAACACCACAGGATTTGCTAATTAGCTAGATATGGGACATGGGAGAATGAAAGTCATTATAAATATTCTTTTAGGCCTAAGCAACTGGAAAAATGAATTATCATTAAGTAATGTGAGCATATAATATAATATGACTTTTGAAACTTAGAGTACTTTGGGGGGGCCGGCACTGTGGAATAGTGGGCTAAGCCACAGCCAGAAGTGCCAGCATCCTATATGGGTACCTGTTCCTATCCCAGCTGCACCTCTTCTGATCCTATTCTCTGCTACAGCCTGGGAAAATAGTATAAGATGGCCCAAGTGCTTGGGCCTCTGCACCCACATGTGAAACCTGGAAGAAGCTCCTGGCTCCTGGCTTCAGATTGGCCTGGCTACAGCCATTCTGGTCATCTGGGGAGTGAATCAGTAGAAGGAAGACCTTTCTCTCTGTCTTTGTCCCTCTGTCTGTGACTCTGCCTCTCAAATAAATAAATAAATAAATCTTGGGGCCAGCGCTGTGGTGTAGCAGATAAAGCCTCTGCCTGCAGTGCCAGCATCCCATATGGGCGCTGGTTTGAGAGCCGGCTGCTCCACTTCTGATCTAGCTCTTTGCTATGGCCTGGGAAAGCAGTACAAGTTGGCTTAAGTGCTTGGGCCCCTGCACGCTTATGGGAGACTCAGAAGAGCTTCTGGCTCCTGGCTTTGGATTGGCACAGCTCCAGCCATTGTGGCCAATTGGGGAATGAACCAGCGGATGGAAGACCTCTCTCTCACTCTCTCTCTCTCTCTTTGCCTCTCCTTCTCTCTGTGTATAACTCTGACTTTCAAATAAATAAATAAATCTTTAAAAAATCTTAAAAAACTGAGTACTGTGGAAGATTACTTAAGGGAAACTTTTGGTACACTTGAGACTACTTAAGGAGGATACCATTCTTAAGTATGCTGAGAAAACAGGTATAATTTAAGGTTATAGGTATCCTACTATTTAATAAGATAGAAAGATTGTAGGGGGAGATGATGGATACTAGAAACTAAGTTTTGGATATATTATGTCTCATAAGCCTACAAGGTATGTTACAGAGAATGTCTTGTTCTGGCTGTTATAACAAAGTGCAGAGACCATGTAGCCTATAAACAATGGAAATTTATTCTCATTTTTCTGGAGGCTAAAAGTCTGAGATCAATATGCAATATGATGGGGTTCTAGTAAGGGCTTCTTGCAAGTTGGAGACAGCTGGCTTCTCTTTGTGTCCTCACATGTGATAAAAAGAGTGACAGAGAGCTCTGTGTGGCATTCCTTTTGTAAGAGCACTGATTACAACAGGATAGCCTGCCAAAGGCTCTACATTCTAATACTATCATAGTGGGAATTAGCATGTCTTAGATGAGCATGAGATACAACAAGGGTTGCAAAGATATTCAATCTATTGCATAATATCCATTGAATATATGATTGTGGATATAGGAGAGAGTTCTAGACTGGAGATACAAATATTGCTGCCATCAGCACATTTTTGTTGCCATTGTTTTGAGACTAGATGAGAGCAAATAAAACTGAGTGTATTTAGATAAGAAGAGGCTAAAGGACTGAACTTTTAGCCATTTTTATATTCAGTAAAAAGGAGAGTGGGGAGAAACCATAAATACATACAAGCACACACATATGTACTGTATTAGTCAACTTTTCATTACTACATTGAAATACCTGAGGCAAGTAACTATAAAAAGAAAAGATATTTTAACTCATAGTTTTGGAGGTTCCAGTTTAAGATCAGGTGGTTCTATTTGTTTGTCTTCTGATGAGGATGGTAGATAGCAATGGTGAAACTTGTGCAGAAGAAGCATCATGTTGCAAGCCAGGAACCAGAGAGAGCCAACTCGAGTCTTTTGTAACCAATTCTCTTGCAAATGCTTTCCAAGGCCACATCTCCAATGACCTAAGTGCCTCTCACTAAACACTCCTCCTAAATATCATATTTGGATTAAGTATTCACATTCTTAATGTCAGTAGCTTACGACTTTTAATACCAAACCTTTAACACATAGGCCTTTGAGGGGCTTATCCAAACTAATATCTGCACTCTAGCACAGACACATACACATGCATAAAATCTGTGAGAAGAACTCCTATGACACATAAAGGTATAAGTTTTTGCACCATAAGTTGTAAACCATTAATATATATACCTAACTTGCTTAGGTAATTAATATTACCTAACTTAATTAATTAACCATTAATATATATACCTAACTTGTTTAGGCAAATTAATATATACCTAACTTATTTTTACAAGTTAACAAATGAGTTTTCACAATACAAAAAATAAGAAATATAAGAAAGTGGTAAATCTCAAACTACTTCTTAAAATCTAAACAAATTCTATTTATTCACACGGCCAAAAAATTAAGAAATTCCCACCTTTCATTAAACAATATTACAATACTCTCATAAATCTTTTGCTAATGCTGCAGAAATGAATTTTTAAATAGAATACATCACAGCCTGTGTTTTGATTCAACTCAGCTGAATATTATAATCACTAGTAGAAGGTTGCCAGATCCAAGTTCCCATGGGGGAGGTGGTAAGAAACAAAATAAACCTTTGTAAAATTATTTGTATAAAATTCACCAGGACAATGTCGAGACAGATCACAAGCTGGAGTATGGACAATATCATCATCCATCAGGCTACTTCTTAGTAAAGCAAAAATAGAAGTCTCTTGGCGTAAAATCAAAGGCTACATTTTGAAACAAAAAGATTAACAGAACAATCAGCCTTTACATTTTCAATGTCCAGCCTAAAAATCCCCTCTAAATGTTATTTTTCTTCTTTAACTATTTTTAAAGACTAAGTGTTACTTCAATTAAATATCTATTCAATGTTCATTTTCTGTCATGTGATAAAGGAATTTTATAACAGAAAGGAGAAAGGTAAATAGAGTTGGAAAATTCTCACTTTTCCTAGAGATTCTATGTTTAACATTTTTAAAAAAAATTTTTTGACAGGCACATTTTTATAAAATTATAATTTTTAAAGCTTACTGTTAAATGTGATTTTTTGAGAATCTGAGAAAAATCAAAAGTATTGCTCCAATATAAAACTATCTGTCAGACCAAATGGATTAGAAGACTTTAATTACCTAAAAGATAACTTGTCTAAGATAAAGAATAAATTTACCATCTTCTAATTCAACGTGACAATTTTCCCCAGTATCCCCAGATTTACCAATAAATTACTGTAATTCAATTCTCTATGTTAAAATATTTTTAAAAATATTTATTGAGGGAGGGAGATGGAGCTGGGGAATCTTTCAACTGTTGGTTCACTCCCCAAATGGCCCCAATAGCTGGGGCTGGACCAGGCTGAAAGCAGGAGCATGGAACTCTATGAAGGTCTCTCATGTGGGTGTCAGGGGCCCAGATACTTGGGCCATCTTCCACTGCTTTCCTCTGCTCATTTGCAGGGAATTGGAATGGACTCCAATTGTTGCCCATAAGAAATGTTGGCATGGTAGACAGTTGCTTAACCTGGTGTGCGATGCCAGCCCCTCTTATTTAAAATATCAAACCATCTTTAATTTCATTCATTTTCCTTCATCATTTGTTTTTGATAAAATTTATTTATTTATTTTTGCAGTGTTACACAACAAAAAGATCATTTACCTGGACCAAGTGGGATTTATCTCTGGTATGTAGGAATGGTTCATCATATGCAATAAATAAATGTGATACATCACATTAATAAACTGAAGAGTAAAAACCATATGATTATCTCAAAAGATGTAGAAAAAGCATTTGATTGGGGCTGGCGCTTGGGCATACCAGGTAAAGCTGCCATCTGCAGTGCCGGCATCCCATATAAGCGCCAGTTCGAATCTCGGCTGGTCCATTTCCAATCCAGCTCTCTGCTATGGCCTGAGAAAGCAGTAAAAGATGGCCCAAGTCCTTGGACCCTTGCATCTGCTTGGGAGACCTGAAAGAAGTTCCTAGCTCCTTGACTTCAGATCAGCCCAGCTCTGGCCATAGTGGTCATTGCAAGAGTGAACCAGTGGATGGAAAACCTTTCTATCTCTCTCTTTGCCTCTCTGTAATTCTACCTGTCAAATAAATAAATAAATCTTTTAAAAAAATAAAAAGAAAAAGCATTTGATTAAATATAACATCTTTCCAAGATAAAAAAATAAACAAAAAACCTTTAGCAAATTGGATATAGAAAGAGCCTATCTCAACACAATCAAGGCAATATATGACAAACCCATAGCCAGCATCATATTGAATGGAGAAAACCTGGAATCATTTCCACTAAGATGCACAGCCAGACAAAGTTTTCCACTCTCAGCGTTACTATTCAATGTAGTTCTGGAAGTTTTAGCCAGAGCCACTAGGCAAGAAAAAAGAAATCAAAGGGATACAAATGGGAAAAGAGGAAGTCAAATTATCCCTGTTTGCAGATATGATCCTGTACATGAGGAAACCCAAAGACTCCACTAAGAGATGATTGGAGCTCATAAAAGACTTTAGCAAGAGTTGCAGGATATAAAATCAACACACAAAAATCAATAGCATTTGTATACACAAACAATGCCATAGCTAAGAAAGAACTTTAGGATAAGTCTCATTTGCAGTAGCTACAACAATTTTAAATACCTTGGAATAAATTTGACTGAGGTGAAAAATCTCTACAATGAAAATTAAAAAACATTAAATAAAGAAATAGAAGAAGACATAAAAAATGGAAAATCTTCCATGTACATGGATTGGAAGAATTTATAATCAAAATGTCCTTCCTACCCAAAGAAATGTATAGATTCAGTGCAATCCCAATCAAAATGCTGGAGAAGGTCTGTTGCTGAAGATTTGAAAGTGAGATCTGGTGGAGTTGTGAAGATGCTAAACGTGAGATGTCTTTTCGATATTCAAGTGAAGTTTTGTAGGAAGCTATGGTTCATGGGAGAGAGGTTATTACAAGCATGAAAACTGTGAAGAAAACTGAGAGTTAAGCCCTGATCTTCTCTAATATTAAGATGTCTTTGGAAAGGGCAGGACACATTTCTAGAATTTCTCTTTGGTTCTCCTCACAGGAGCTTATTCTTTCTTCATGCTTTTCTATTGTTCTCTTTATGTTTTCATTACTTACCCAGACCCTTAATCATTGTGTACATACATCTTTATATTCTCTTTCAGAATTGTCTTGCTAACATCAGAAGTTCTTGATGTTCACCTTACCACAGGAGAGTCCTTCCATGATGGGTGGTACATTTTCTTCTGTCGAATGGCCCAAGTAAGTATTAATCATTGAAGCTGATTTTTTGGAGTATAGCAAGCCACAGATTCAATGGATTACATAGCTCAGTACTTGTATCTCTCTCAGGAGAAGCTTCTTACCTGAAGCCTTGTGCATTTTATTTTTATTTCGCTCATTAGCAAAAATCTTTTCAGAATCTTTTACCAAAAGTTTCTAATCAAATCTCTCTTCTTTTAAACATTTAAGGCTCTATCTTTAGTTCCCATACAAGTATCAAAACCCAAACTCAGTATCAGTGGAACGTCCCACCATTCCAGGGAAAACAACAGATAAATATTTCTGGATGATTAAGCGCAGGAGTACATAAGTTATTTTTAATTTCTTCCTTTTTATACTTTTACAGCCTATTTTCTATAGTGAAAACAAATATAATGGTAAGGCAAAGCAAGCAAATTTGTAGTTTCCCTGCAAATCAGATTTTAATATTACGCAAAATAGTTCAACTACATATGATACATAACTTTGCAGGTCTGAAAGAAATAAGAAAAGTATTTTCTGTTTATATCAGTGTTGGAAATATGTGCACGGCTTGGCAAATGTGATACAGGAAGGTCACTGAGACCTTGGAACAAAGCTGATACAGTTTTCAATTTTACTTTTATATCCAATTTTCTGAATCATATATTATCTGCCACTTATATCAATACGGTGCCAAATATCTTAATAAAAACGGAATATCTCTCAATCATCTGAACCTTTGGTCTACATTACATAAATCTGTGGTCTACATTACATAAATAGTTGTGTTGACTCTCTCTCTTTTTTAATCTACTTATTGAATGAAGTCATAATCTGAACTGTCAAAAAAGAAAACTTTAATCCATCCTATTTCTAAAGTGTATGGGAAAATTTGTTAGATAAAGAGATGGAAGTAAAGAAGGGTATTATAGGAATTTTCCACATAAGGACATCTTCCTGGTTGGTATGTATTTCTATGTAAAAGTTGGAGGTCTTTTATCTCTGTCAAGTCTTTGATCCTAACAAAAAGAAACATATTTGATAAAGGCATTGGAAAGAATGCTTTTACAAAGTTCTCTCTTTTCAAAGATGGTTAAGTATTGGGCCGGCGCCGTGGCTCAATAGGCTAATCCTCTGCCTTGCGGCGCCGGCACATCGGGTTCTAGTCCTGGTCGGGGTGCCGGAATCTGTCCCGGTTGCCCTTCTTCCAGGCCAGCTCTCTGCTGTGGCCAGGGAGTGCAGTGGAGGATGGCCCAAGTGCTTGGGCCCTGCACCCCATGGGAGACCAGGATAAGCACCTGGCTCCTGCCTTCAGATCAGCGTGCTGTGCCAGCCACAGCGCGCTACCGCGGCGGCCATTGGAGGGTGAACCAACAGCAAAGGAAGACCTTTCTCTCTGTCTCTCTCTCTCTCACTGTCCACTCTGCCTGTCAAAAATAAAAATAAAAAAAATTTAAAAAAAGATGGTTAAGTATTGACAATTTGCCTGCCCTGCCACCCAATATGCCTATTCTCAGATCTTTTCAAACATTTTTAATTTTAAAATTCCATTAATTCCATTTTAAAATTAACAAATAGTAACTATGCACACATATGTTTAATATATATTTACCCTTTGTGATGAGTAAATAAAGCTAATTAATATATCCATTTCTTCACATATTTACCAATTCTTCTGCTCTGAAAACTTTTAAAATCTAATCTCTAAGCAATTTTGAAACATATAGTGTATTATAAATTACAGTCAACATTTTGTGCAACAGATCAGTAAAACTTGTTCTTCCTGTTTGGCTTAAAATTTGTAACCTTTGATCATCGTTCTTTTCCCCTAGCTTTTGGGATCTACCAATTCTACTCTCTGCTTCTATGAGTTTGACTTTTTTAGATTCCACATATGAGTGAGATCAGATGGGATTTGTCTTTCTGTGCTTTATTTATTTCACTGAGCATAATGTGTTCCAGGTTCATCTCTCTTGTAACCAATGATGAAATTTCCTTCTTTTAAAAGGGTATACACACCACATTTTCTTTATTCATTCATCTGCTGATAGGCACTTAGATTGTATCCATATCTTAGCTATCAGGGAGGTAAAGAAAGGGAAGCCTTGTGCACTGTTGGCTAGAATTGCAAATTAAAACAGTCATTATAGGAAACAGCATGGAGGTTCCTCAAAAAACTAAAAATAGAACTTTCGATGACCTCGTTCCCAGGTGCATAACCAAAGGAATTAAAATCAGTAGAAGAAATAGATGAACTCCATGTTCACTGTCTTTAAATCTTAATATCCTTTATTTTCAAATTTACCAAAATGAAAGTTCAGAAAAATAGTAGCCACATAATAAGTTACATACACTGAAAATAAAATGGAAATTGATAGTTTGCAAAATGCAGCTGCAACAGAATAAGAGTTTCTCTCCAGGGGAAAAGGAAAAGAGTTTTCTTAGTTTGTAGTTAGGCAAAATGAAGTGAAAACTTTAGGGACTCTCTGGAGAATCTGACTTCTTAAATGGGATCTCAGTGTGTAATTCTTTCCTCTCACTCCTCTTTCTAATTACCTTTTTCATTTCTCAGAATTGTCTGATGTGATTTTCATGCACAAATGCTCTAACTGCATTTTTACAGTTTCCAAAGAAGTTTCGACAGAATGTGAATTGTGAATTTTATTATTTCTCCACTAGAATTTCTCTATCGAGACTCATAGCAAGGGTTTGAAGGCTTTCCCTTAAGCTTCTGTCAACAATTGACAAGTTCTATTTTGTTCCGATAGGCATGGTATACTGGGAATTCATCCTGGTAGATATGTAGAAAAGTCTAGAAAAATAAGTTTAGATGGTCTCCAGTCTCCCAAAATCTTTATAAAGTCCTGTAACTTCTTAAAACACTGAAGACAGAGAAGGCGGTGGTTTGATGGAGAACACCCTCACCAGAGTTATATTTTTGACAACTTGGAGTGTTCACTGCCACTGTTAGTTGCCACTGCTCGTTCAGTGCCACTGCCACTGTTCGTTCATGCTGGCATGAACGAACAACCCATCACATTCTTGTCTTTTTCTCATGGTTCTCCTCTCTATGAAAGATTAGTGCAGAAAAATCTCCCCAAATTTCTTTAAAAATAACACAAGAAAAAATTTCCAACTGGATGTAAACTGTTACTCATCTACTCCTAGGTTTGCGTTCCTCTGGAGTAATAATTGTAAACAGAGTTTCTTAGTAATACTAATGTAACCCTGTAATTAGGAAATTCATGTAAGTAGCTATATTTCAATTTTCCCTATTTATGTTGTACTTTCTGGGAAAGTGACATGGCATTTGGCAGTGAGAGTAACGGGGACTATATTTCACTCATGTACCTATAAGTAGTTTCAAAAAATTCTTCAGTATGAAATTATTGTTTACAAAAAACAAAATTAAGTTTAGGTTTTAAAATGTATGCTAAGATACAAAGAAAGCAAAAATCTCTTGCAAATTTCTGTTTAAAATCTCCATTTTCTGTAAATTCAACAGCTGTGCTTTAAAAAGATAAGTGTTCAGTAATGTGGATAGTTAAGACATTTCTTTAAATAAAACACTTTAGAAATTTCTAAATTTAATTTAATTGTGGGGAAATCTTCTGGAATCAAAAATCATAAGAGGTGAGTTAGTGGTAAGATCATGTATATTTATAGAGAACTTTTTCCTAAGAGGCTTATGATTCATTAAAGACATTTTTAATTTTGATTCCCTGTAACCTAAGTAGGAGGTATGTATTACATTCTACAGATTACAATCCAGAATGCTAAAGTAAATAGAGACTTAATAACTTGGTAAAGGTCATTGGCAACTGATACACAAGTTCTCTAGCATTCTACAGAGCAGTGTATTCATTAGACTACACAAGATTAATTTTGATATGGATGACTCTTGGATTCAAATTATATTTACAGAAATAATTAACAAATTTGACCTTAAAAGCAACAGAATAAGAAAAATACCCTTCTGTTAGCCAAATATGGTGATGGCTGGTTGGTAAAACCTGCTGCTGGTTTTACCAACATACCCTTTCTGGAAATATTGTGTCACCATTGCGGAACACATGCTGCTGCCCACTTTAATTATGTGTTTGCATGGCTGGCTACTTTCTAGAATTAGAGAAGTAGCAGTTCAACATCTAGCCTCTGCATTGAACTGGATGACCTTGCTTTACACAGGAAGGGTAAAAACAGCACTGACCACAGGCCTGTCTAGTGGATCCAAAGATATTTGTACGGGCAGCAATGTTAGGTTCTGTCGAGATGTGTTTGTGTGTTTAATGATCAGAAACTAGAAGAATATAGGAAAGAGGAAATAAACAGCAGGGAGTTGTTGATTGCAAGATTAGGGCCTGGTGATAAATGAAGATACGAGAGGCAAAGATATCTCCCAAAAGAGATTCAGAAAATGCAGACTAGTTAGAGACTGCTAATGATGTCAGCCTAATCAAGACTATAATTTATCAATTATGTAAAATTTAAGCTGTGCTAGTTATTACATTCAAATAGCATGCACCTGTGCCTTATGTTGGAGCAGTTTATTAGATTAAATTAAATTGCAACCATATTGTTTTTCATTTTTATT
This sequence comes from Lepus europaeus, assembly GCF_033115175.1. Lineage (NCBI taxonomy): Eukaryota > Metazoa > Chordata > Mammalia > Lagomorpha > Leporidae > Lepus > Lepus europaeus. Next base: position 121,136,694 of record NC_084829.1, read on the forward strand.
TCATGCCAGCTTCACTGAATCCCAAAACAATGCAACAGGAAATTACTAATACTATCAAAAGTCATTAATATGTCATAGAGTTATCTATCTTGTCAAGTTTGATAGAGTGTTTCTGAATTTTTCCAAAACCAGTTTCAACTCAGCTTCCCTTAGTGGTTTTTGAAAACGCAAACAGAGCAAGTTGAGATGGTGCATTGCCTCCAACTCTATTCCCACAGGTGGATTTAAGTTAGTGCTACACAGTCCAGATTGTTAAAGAATTGGCAGCTGCAATATTGCAGTCTGTTGCTCAGTCCAACAATTTGCAGAAGAAGCAGCGCAGCGAGGATTTTTTTTTTTCAGAATGTGAATTCCATTACCAGTATTTCAAAATTTTATGTGTAGGAGGGATCTTATACAGTCTTTTTATTTTTTAGATAAGAGAGCCAGACAGGTTGTTTGATTTGTGCAAGGACACATAGTTAATATGCAGAGTAAGAGGGCCAAGAACTCCAGTGTCTTGGCTCACAGTCAGGTGTTTATAATCAGAGGCCTTTGAATCAGTGCTATTTCACTTTTTGTTTCACTGTTGTTGTGATAGTCTTTCCTCAGTAACTATTATAGAGTTCATCACAACATTCTCAGAAGAAAGGAGAAAGAGTTCATCGACTCTAGAGATATTGGAGTGGAAAAATTGGCAGGCCTGACCCAGAGAAGTGGACTAGATAGACAGCCTCAGAAAACTTGGAGTGTTGTCTTTGTTTCAGCTGTTTCTTAATAGCTGTGTACTGCAGTTTGCTTTACTCCTTAGGGTGCATTTTCTCCTTTGCAGAAAAGACATCTGCGCCATGTCTACCGCAATAGGCCGAAAGAAGTCTGCAATTCAGTGATTTATTCACTTTTATTTATTTGAGAGTTAGAAAGGCAGAAATAAATAGGGGAAAGAGAGATAGAGAAAGAGAGAGAAATCTCCCATCTTCTGGTTCACTCCACAAATGTTCACAGCAGTCCCTGGCTGGGGCCAAAGAGGGGAGCTGGCAGCTGGGAAGTCCATCAATGTCTCCCTCATGGATAGCAGGGATCCAGTCACTTGAGACATCATCAGTGCTTTCCAGTATCTTTATTAGGAGGAAGTTGGAATTAGGACTGGAAAATGGGTATTGAATCTCGACCTGCTGATGTGGATGCATACACCTTAATCAGTGTGTTAACTGCTAGCCCAAACACCGGACTCTGAAATTCAGTCATTTAGATGAAAATATTTTCTAAACTGCATAACACCTTGAGTTGAGGCCATTATTATCACAGAGCACCTCTCAACTTTTTGAAGGTCTCCAAATTGGGTTCTTAACTAGTGAAAGAGCAGTAATAATACCAACACAGACAGATGTTTACTATGAAGCCATTAGTTAGAAGCAGGAAATTTTTCCAATGTACTTTTCTGTCCAGCAGTATGTAGAATAGGGTTAGCTAACACACTATGGGCAGGATCTTGAAGCAGATAGAGCCTTTCATGGAAAGTTTTACTGTTTTCAGTTTAGAGCAAGGTGTTGGTATAAATGCTAATATACACTTGACTGTCACTTTGCAAAAGAGTTGAAGCGATGGCTAACAAGACCTTTATTATCTGAGAGAAAAATATATGATGGTGCTATCTTGTAAAAAATATTATTTGATATCGTTCTTCTGCTTCTTATCCAGCTTGCTTTTTATTGTATTTGAAAGGCAGAGTTAGAGAGAGTTTGAAGCAGAGAGAGAGGCCTTCCATCTGCTGGTTCACTCCCCAGATGGCCACAATGGCCTGATCCAGCTTGCTTTTAATGCATCCTAGGAGGCAGCAGATGATGGTTCACTTGCTTGGGTCCCTGATACACACATGGAAGACTGGATGGATTTCTGGGGCTTTGGCCCAGCTCTGGTTGATGCAGGCATTTTTGTAGTGAACCAGTGAATGGAAGAATCTCTCTCTCTCTCTCTCTCCCCCACTGCGTGTGTGTGTGTGTGTGTGTGTGGGCCTCAAGCATTGTTAGATAATGAACTTTTAAATGTAATGTTTAAAATATTTATTGTACAAAAATAAAAATGTTTAATGTTTGAAATACCTTAGAGATAGTAACTTTCAGTTGTTAATGTATCTGGAATTCTATTGGCATACTTGTTTTCCTAATAGAACCTTTTATGGTATGAAGCTATTTTGAAAGTCTGGAATGAGATTTAGAACTAGTTTGTCTATACCAGATGAATTCTTTTTGGTAGGATCAACAAACTAAATGAATTACAGAAAGAGAGAGAGAGAGAGAGAGAGAGAAAGGAAGGAAGGTTAGAAGAAAGGAAGGAAGGAAGAAAGGCTAGAAGAGGGGTGAGAGGGAAGAAGGAGAAGAGGGCGAGACTTTTAGAATGAAGTGTTCTGTAGTTGTTAATTTGTCAGTGTTTGTTATGAAAGACATTAAATATACCTTTACTGCTTTGTAGTTCTCTGCATAGAATGTATTCTTCTTCATTTCTCTAAATATTTTATGTCTAGTGGAGTGATACTCAAAATTTTCATAAACTCAGAATTCAAAAGAACTTTGCTTGATTTACCTAATTCCTTCCATTTTGTTGCTTTAGAACAGAGGCCAATAAAATATCGTCCCTAGACCAAATGCAGCCCTGCAATTACCCTCATCTTTTTAGACATTGTCTACGGAAACCTAACTGCGTAGTTGTGACAAAGACTGTATGGCACATAAATCCTAAAACATTTACTGTCTACCCTCCACAAAAAGCATTTGGTGATCCCTGCTTTAAAGGACTGTTGTCAACTCCACCTTGTGAATATTGAGGGACAGAGTACTTATTTCCTTATCTCGTTCTGGAAGATCCTTGGTATGTAAGTAAATGCACAGCCATTTGCCTTTTAATTCCCAGTGGGAGTCCATGTGGTACCTAAGCAGTTAGAAAATGGTTACTCATCCACTCACCTCTGCACACACTTGCTCTTATCAGCCTACAGTGAATAAGACTAATATAAAAATGATGTTATTTTCATGTTATCTCATCTTGAATCAAGGTAACTGGTCAAGGTCTACCTTGTCCATGATTTAATAATATCACCCTATTTTTTGAGTTCTGCTTTAAAACTTTTTCCTAAAATGGCCCGGAATCTTTTTACTTTCAATTTTCTTTATATCCATACAGCCATTTGTATCTACAAATCTTCTTATACCATATACCATTATATATCCCAATATGCCCTATATGAGTATATAAATACACCCCAATTGTATCAATACATCTCCTTATATACTTTTATATCATGCTGTCTTCTTTTTAAGATTTGTTTATTTATGTTGAAAGTCAGAGATACAAAGAGAGATGGAGAGACAGAGCGAGCAAGAGATCTTCTCTCTACTGGTTCACTACCCAGGTGGCCACAACAGGAACACTGGGTCAGGCCAAAGCCAGAAGCCAGGAGCTTCATCTGGGTCTCCCATGTAGGTAGTAGGGGCCTAAATTCATCTTCCACTGCTTTTCCCAGGCCACTAGCAGGGAGCTGGATCAGAAATAAAGTGCTCAAATAGGATGTCAGCATTGCACACAGCAGCTTTACTTGGTGTGTCACAATGCCGCCCCACCACTTTTTATTTTTTAAAATCATCTCCAAGTTTTCTCTCAGACCACATACTCTCTAGAATGCTCTTAGCCATGAACCAGCTTCTACCAGATGGGTAAGGCCAATCTCCCAGAAAATGGTACAGCATTAAAAAGCAATTTGAAAAGCTGAACAACAGACAGGGAAAGAGAAGGAGAGGGAAATGGAGAGGGAGAGAGAGATGGATCTTCCATCTGCTGCTTCACTTCCAAAATAGCTGCAACTACCAGGGCTGAGCCATCCATGCAGAAGCCAGGAGCCAGGAACTCGATCCCAGTCTCCCATCTGTTGTCAGGGACCCAGGCACTTGGGCCATCTTTGCTGCTCCCAGGTGTATCATCAGGAGGCTAGACCAAAAGGCAGAGGTGGGACTGGATCCCAGGCACTTTGATAGGGGATTCAGGTATCCCAAGTGGCTGCTTAATCAGGTACGTCACCAGCTCTTACATTTCAATGTAGTCGTGTTACTCATTTCAGTGAATATTGACAATCAAATCTCCTCCTGGTTAACTACTTTTAAAAAATTTATTTTATAGTCACATGCTTTCATAGATAGGTCAACATTGACCCCCTATATGCCTAATTATAAAGAGATATATTGACTGAGAGCGTTTGTTTTTACTTCCACAATAGAATTAAAAATCAATTAAATGGTAATAAGCATCTGAATTTTGGCCAAGGAATTTTACCACTAAAATAATTAGAAATATATGAATAAAAAATAATCACAGAATTATAAAATCCCAAGAAGCATGAGCGTACATCAAAATGTTCACAGGATAGAACATAAAAGAAAAACCCATTTTTGTTGACAAAAAAATCTAAATCTCTACAAAGATTTTTCATCACATATCAGTGCTGATTCAAGTTCCCACTGCTCCACTTGCAATCTAGGTCCCTGTTAGTGGATTGGGAAAAGAAGTGAAAGATGGCCCAAGTGTTCGGGCTCCTGCCACTCATGTGGGAGACCTGGATGAAGTTCCTGGCTCCTGGCTCCTGGCTTCATCATGGCCCACAGCTGGACATCTGGGGAGTGAACCAGCAATTGGAAAATCTCTCTGTGTCTGTCTCTCCTTCTCTCTCTAACTATGACTTTCAAGATAAAAAAATAAATCTTTTTTTTAAGTTTGAGTTCAATTTATGTTCACATTATTTTACTTATGGGCTTTAAATTTTCCCACAGGATGACAACCACAAGATAAATCTCATAAACTTCAGGGATATTTTTGTCTGACAAGCAAAAACAATATACCTTTTCTATGACAAATAGAAATGTCATCAATCACAAAAAAGGAAACACAATTCCTTACAGTCAAAGTGCTAAAGATTAAATATTAAGATTAAATAATATTGGTGAAGATTATTTGGAACAAGCTATGCCATAACCTTCAGGATCTGGTCATGAGGATTGCAGAACTATTCCTAAAAGAAATAATGTCTATAGTAATCTGTTTTAAAAGAAAAATGTCTAAAGAAAATAGGGGGATATAAGAAACAGACTTAAGCTACCAAAGATTTTCATGGCACAGTAAAAAGAAAAAAAAAAAAATGTCATTTGTCCTGTGAGGACTCAAAACCCTACATTTCTCAGACCTCAAACAACTTCTTTGTGACTTACTTCTGTTTTATTTCTCAACAATTAACTACATTTTAGCTTGTTAAATATCATAGCAAAGATGTGTGGGAACCACACTTATACCTTGTTTTCATGAAGCCTCAAATAAGGAAATTGAACTAGCTTGTTTGTATGGAAATGGTGAATTCACAAGCACCAGCCAGCAAATAGGAAACTTAGATACTCTGGAATACCAGACGTTCATTCATTTTACTAAACTGAACATCTGGTCACATTGCTGATTGTGTTTGAACTAAATGTTGATTAATTGAGAAATAGAAAATACTGAATTTTCTGTTCTTTTTTGAGAATCATGCTTCTCCTTTTCCAGGGAAGGAGTTTCTTTTTGTAACTGTCTTGAATTTTTATCAGAAGGAATAAGAAAAGATAAAGCATTTACAACAGTAGGCTTTTTCCCCCACAACATGGGAAAGTAGAAGAGAAGATAAATGAAAGGTATAAGTAATAGGTTTTCAGTATTTTAGGAAAAAAAATTCTGATTCTAAATTTCATACTTAGAGTAAATCCCACTAGGAGCCATGAAGCACTTTCAAGATAAAAGCGATTTTAATGCTAAGTTCTCCCCAACACTGAAAGGTGTGTTAAGACTCTTAGGAAAAAAACAGTTTTTAAGTGTGTTTTAAAAGCCTTTTCATTGTGTTCACTCTCTGTCAAAATTCCTCCAGTGCTGAGTATTATTAATAGAAGAGGAGAATTAATATAAGGCATTTGGAAGTGACTGGGCTTCCAGATACAAAAATACACTTTTAGAAATCCCTAATCACTTTATGAAACATCAGTGCTAAGCAGCATTATCAGTTGGGATGATTAGAGGAGTAAACTGGAAGGTGAGCTTGTATCACTAATGGAAGTTTCTTTCTTGCATGTTATAAATGCCATGGATGCAATGTCCGGACACATTGACTTTGGACTATTGCAGAGGAAAGTGTTCCTCAGATGGCAACTTCTCATTTAACCTTTCAGAAAAAAAAAAAAAAAGCCATAAAATTAACTTTAGAATCAATTAACTGAGTTGAAGAACCACATGTAATCATTTACTCTATGATACTGCTTAACAAAACTCAGCAGCAAGACTAGGCTTTGTAGATAAACATGTTTTGAGTCTTGTTTCTATCTTTTACTGGATGTTAACCAGGGTTGTGATTGTAGAAGAGAGAAACCTTAGGCAAGTGACTTCACACATTCCATATGTATTTTCTGAGAAGTTAGCAGGCATTTATCAATCTGTTCAATGGGGATAATAATTTGCTGAGAGGAACTAATGAAATCAATTAGTTTAAAGTGCTCAGCAAAGGTATTACACTAATAGCTTAACATAGGGCAGCTACTAATATTATGATAAACACAAACAGGAATCAAAAACTCATCTTTTGTACTCTATTAAACAAAACTCACATATGCAAAACACAGAGAAGGAATTAGGTTATACCATGATTCCTCTAGGGTTGGGGAAACTTTTTTCTGCCAAGGGCTATTTATATATTTATAGCATCATTCGCAGACCATACAAAATTATCAACTGTAAAGTTAACCTGCTGTTGATTTTATTGAATTTCAAGTCCTGCCAGCAATTGCCTTGGCAAGACCGGATCAAATGATTTTGCGGGCCTTATATGGCCCAGGGGTTGGATGTTCCTCACCACTGAAAGTTAGATAAAAACAAGTTCTTGAATTCTCTTTAGATATTTACACATTGCCTCAACATTGCTTATAATATTCCTCCCATTTTATGTTCAACAAAGAAAAAATATACTGTTTATTAACAAATACATGTTTAGTAGAAAAAGCATTATTGAATCTATATGAGGGTTGATGGAAAAAGAATTAATAAATGTTATAATTAATTATACAACTAATTAATTATAATTAATAAATAAGCTTGCTCTTTTTTATCTGTGTTGGCATTTGTACTGATGGAGTAAAAACAATAAGTAGAACTGCTAGCACCTTGGTACAAGTCAAGATATTGGTGCTGAGCTGTAGTAACAGTCATTGCATTTTGGACTAGCATGCAACTGTAGTCAAGAAAAAAATGTCACTTTCACTCAAAAATAGCATGATTAAAGCAGTAAAAATGTGAATTTATTAAACTTAAACCCTAGTGTACACATCTTTATACTGTTCTGTGTGATAAAATGAGACTATACATGTAGCACTTCAGCAACAAATCAGTGTAATGGAACTATCCATGTTTTTAATTAATTCGTTTTTACTTGATAATGACTGACAAAGATATTTGGAAGATATTTGGTTGAAGATGGGTAAAATGAGTCTATCACTTCAACAAAAGGACTCATTTATTTCTTTTCAGTAATAAAGAATTTCAGCCTTCATGGGAAATTTAGAATTTCAGAAAATGTATATTTGCCATTATGAACATGTGAGTTCCAAATGCCAAATATTTAAAAACTTGTCTGATTAAACCAGTGATATTAGCCAGTATCATTATACAATAATGATACATTAAAAATGCACTAATTTATTTATAATGTGTAATGAAATATGTCATTCTTTGGAAGATCTATGTAACTCAGTGCACTGATGGGCTTCTTAAGAACAGGGCAGGATATTACAAAACAAATTGTTAAAAATTTCTAAGCTTCAAGGTAAAACCAATTTTAATGTAAAAGAACGTGAAATGTCCAAGACATGGTTTCAGATTCTACATTGAAATTAATCTTTAAAAAACTATTACTTAGTGGCAAAGAAGACCACCCAAATTGTTTCAACAAGCTATCAAAATGTGTCCCCTCTTTCCCAGCTACATATTTCTCTGAGGCTTAAATAAATTGCTTGTCTTAAAAAAAACTGTTTTCCATTGATCTTTTGTATATATTAGACCCTATATATAAACATAAAATTTGTAAATTTTAGTTATTTCTATTCTTTGTTGTTTCTTTCCTCCTATGAATTTCAGGCTTGAATCATTCTTGTTTTCCATTTCCTTGAGATGCATTGTTCGGTTGCTTATTTGAAATCTTTCCCTTTTTTGATATAGGCACTTATTGCTATAATATTCTCCCATAGTATTGTTTTTTGTATCTGATAAGTATGTTGTATTCACATTTTTATTTTTTCAAAAAAGTTTAAATTTCTCTTTTAATTTCCTGATTGATTTATTAATTATTCAATAGCATGTTATTTAGTTTCCATATGTTAGTATAGTCTCTAAATTTATACTTGTTGATTTCTAATTTTATTCTTTTGTACTCAGAGAAGACACATGATATGATTTCTTTTTTATATAGAAAGCTTTTATTTAATAAGTATAATTTTCATAAGTATAACTTTTGGATTATAGCAGTTCTTCCTTCCATATCCAACTTGCCACCCCCAAAACATCCCACTTCCTACTCCCTCTCCCATCCATTCTTCATTAAGATTCATTTTTAATTATCTTTACATACAAAATATCAACTCCATGCTAAGTAAAGATTTCAACAGTTTGTACCCACACAGACACAAAATATAAAGTACTGTTTGAATACTAGTTTAACCATTAATTCTCATAGTACAACACATTAAGGACAGAGGTCCTACATGGGGAGCAAGTGCACAGTGACTCCTGTTGTTGATTTAACAATTGACACTCTTTTTTTTTTTTTTTAATGCCAGTACCGAAGGCAGAGGATTAACCAAGTGAGCCACGGCGCCGGCCCCTGGCTGTTGGTTTTGACAGGATGATAAGGCCACAGAGTTTTTCTCTCTCTCTCTCTCTCTCTCTCTCTATATATATATATATATATATATATATATATATATATATATTTTATTTAACAGGTAGAGCTACAGACAGTGAGAGAGAGAGAGACAGAGAGAAAGTCTTCCTTCTGTTGGTTCACTCCCCAAATGGCTGCCACAGCCGGCGCTGCACCAATCCAAAGCCAGGAGCCAGGTGCTTCTTACTGGTCTCCTATGCAGGTGCAGGGGCCCGAGCACATGGGCCATCCTCCACTGCCTTCCCAGGCCACAGCAGAGAGCTGGACTGAAAGAGGATCAACCAGGACTAAAACCCTGCACCCACACAGGATGCCGGCGCCGCAGGCAGAGGATTAACCAAGTGAGCTATGGCGCCGGCCCCTACACTCTTATTTATGACGTCAGTGATCACCCGAGGCTCTCATCATAAGCTGCCAGGGCTATGGAAGCCTATTGAGTTCACCAACTCTGATCTTATTTAGACAAGGCCATATTCAAAGTGGAAGTTCTCTCTTCCCTTCAGAGAGGATGGCTCCTTCTTTCCACCGCGATCTCACTCACCGAGATCTTTCATGCAGGTCATTTTTTGCCACAGTGTCTTGGCTTTCCATGCCTGAAATGCTCTTATGGGCTTTTTAGTAATATCTGAATGCCTTAAGGACTGATTCTGAGGCCAGAGTACTCTTTAGGGTATTTATCATTCTATGAGTCTGCTGTGTGTCCTTCTTCCCATGTTGGATTGTTCTCTCCTTTTTAATTCTAACAATTATTATTAGCAGACACTGGTCTTATTTATGTGATCCCTTTGACACTTAATCCTATCTTTATGATCGATTATGAACTTAAACTGATCACTTTAACTAGTAAGAAGGCATTGGTACCTACCAACTTAATGAGATTTGGAGTCCCATGGCAAGTTTTTAGCTTTACCCTTAGGGGTAAGTCTGAGGGAACATATGCCAAACTGTACATCTTCTCCCTCTGTTATTTCCACTCTTATTTTTAACAAAGATCAATTTTCAATTGGATTTAAACATTTAAGAATAATTCTGTGTTGGCCAGTGCTGCGGCTCACTGGCTAATCCTCTGCCTGTGGTGCTGGCACCCCAGGTTCTAGTCCCAGTCTGGGCACCGGATTCTGTCCTGGTTGCTCCTCTTCCAGTCCAGCTCTCTGCTATGTCCTGGGAAAGCAGTAGAAGATGGCCCAAGTCCTTGGGCCCTGCACCCACATGGGAGACCAGGAAGAAGCACCTGGCTCCTGGCTTTGGATTGGTGCAGTGCGCCAGCTGTAGTGACCTTTTAGGGGGTGAACCAATGGAAAAGGAAGACCTTTCTCTCTCTCTCTCTCTCTGTCTATCTCTGCCTGCCCCCCCCCAAAAAAAATCTGTTTTAAGTAAAGATTCAACCAATGGTATTAAATAGAAAAAGAAAATACTAAAAGGAATAAAATACTAAGCTGTTCCTAGACAGTCAGGATAAGGGCTGATCAAGTCATTGCTTTTCATAGTGTCAGTTTCACTTCTACAGGTTTCCTTTTAGGTGTTCAGTTAATTGTCACAGATCAGGGAGAACATATGATATTTGTCCCTTTGGAACTGGCTTATTTTACTCAGCATATGTATTTCAGATTCATCCATTTTGTAGACGACCAGAATTTCTTTTTTTAACCACTGTGTAGAATTCCATAGAGCATATATTCTTTAATAGTCAGAGAAGACGCATGATATGATTTCAATTTTTTTTAAATGTCCTGAGTCTTGCTTTGTGGCCTAACATATGGTCTATTCTACAGAAGATTCCATATGCTAATGAGAAGAATGTGTATTCTACAGCTGGTTTTCCTTTTGGTGAAGAAAGTGGTGAGATCTGGATGATTTGTTCATTGATAAAAACGGGGTGTTCAAATTCTCTAGAACTATTATCACCCAAAACTTTTCAGAAAGAAAAGTCCAGGTTTCAATGGTGTCACTTGGAAAGTCTATCAAATACTTGCGAAGAAATATCACTATTTGATATAAATTCCATCAGAAAACAGAGAAAGAAGGAATAGTTGACAGTATTTATTTGTGAATCAGATGTGGCAAGTCAGAGAAAGAACTCAAGGCTAAATGGTTTGGGCTTGGGCTAACTGGATGAATTCAGGCACTTTGTGGGTTGGAAAAGGAACAGATGTGTGTGGAAGACAACGTATCTTAAAGGACTGTGCAAGGACACTAAAAGTTTATATGCATACCAAGTCAATGACTTGATTTATGACACCAGGATTCTGTGGAGCAGTGAAGAGCAAGATTTACCAGCATATAAAGCCATGAATCCTATCATTTGGAGCCTGAATGTAGATGGAGAAGAGAAGATGTTACAGTACTCAACAGCAGAGTAACCCAGCTATTGAAAGGTGGAACAGAAAGAACTAAACTGAGATTGTGTGGCACTGAAGGAGTAGCAAAACAAAGCATGTCTGGAGATGAAAACAGGGGTCTTTTGTACCAAAGATGACAGAGGACAGGCATCATTGGATTGGACTCTATAAAAGTCATTGCTGAACTCAACAAGAGCAGTTTCAGAGGAGGTATGGGGAGGGGAGGCTTGCTAGAATAGGTTGAGGAGAAAAAAGAGATAGAGAATATTTAAAAATTCTTTTAAGAGGTTTTATTTTAATGAAAAGGTAAGGAATTAATGAGTAGATTGTAGATGTGGGGATCAAGAGAGCTTGTTTTAATTTTTATTTATTTGAAAAACAGAGAAGGAGACAGAGAGACAGAGATCTCCCATCCACTTGTTCATTCCTCAAATGCCAATAAAAGCAGGGGCTGGATCAGGGGAAAGGTGGGTACCCAGAATTCCATCCATGTGTGGCAGGATCTGCTGCCTTCCAGGGTGTGTATTAGCAGGAAATTAAATTGAGTGTGGAGTCAGGACTCAAACCAAGGCACTTCAATATAGGATATGGGTATCACAAGTAGGTCTTACCCATTAAGCCAAATGTCTGTGTTGAGAGTTTTAAGGATTATAATTCCAGTGTAAAAAATCCAAAGAGAGGAATACTTTGATGATATAGGAGAAATAGGGCCTAAGTGTGTGAGCTAAGTCCTTGAGAAGGCAAGTAGAAAGAGAAGAGAGGCTTGGAGGAAACTTTTTTTGATTTATAAAATGGCATTTTTGTATGATTCAACACAAAGAAGAAACTACAAACTTCCATTCAGTTCAACCCTCTGCTTTATTTTCAGTATTAAGGTGGTTCTCTTTTTGTCATTCATGATCTCTTTCCTGGGGTTCCTTGTGTAAAGAATGAACCATCCCTTGGTGAGAGAGCAAGTCAGGGCTGGAGGCACAGCTTGTGACTGTAGATTTGGCCCAGGATGTTTGTAGGTTTACGATCTTGACCTTATTTGCCCTAGGAGTTCAAGTGCTCAATAATGTGAGATGTGAGTACAGGCACAGACATAGTTGCTTGATTTGGTGACAGAAAGAAAAGAGCATTCCAGTGAGAAGACTTCAGTGTTTTATTGTGAAGCACAAAGGAAAATCAGCAGATGAAAAAAGAGACAATACAGGGGGGGAGAGAGCCACAAATATACCAGTGTTGGAGAGGGGGAAAGTGAACAAGGAAATGCCACAGAACTGTAAGGCAGTCCTGACCAGCAATTGGAGAAACCGAATTTACAGTGAAACCAGTTAACTGAATTTTATATCTCTTTTTAAGCAATGCTCAGTTATTTTATTTAGCTAAGTATAATTGGATAGTTAATCAATGTTGTAGAATTGTCAAAACCGGACAAATCTGACAGGGTGAGAGGAGCAGAAAGTTCAGAGTGTTTACACAGACATCTCTCACTCTCCCTGTCATCAAGGCAATAAAACATCTAGGGACCTTCGGATTCAGGTCTACTCATATATGTAATATGAAATGGCCCCACGTTTTTGGAGGCAGTTGCTGTTTTTCCATGAGCTCCACACTTTTTAGCAGAACAAGATAATTGTAATGGCTCAGGCTTTTGGACCCCACCTTCCTGTATTTTCAGCTGTCATCTGACCATGACCATGACCATGAACACTGTTATCTAACTACTTCATCCCCTAGTGCGATTTTGAGACTTATCTTTCACCGTGTTCAAATGCAGACTTGACTGTTATGCACTTCTTAAGCTTTACACAATTCCTTTCCCCTCACTGAGGGATATGGAACAGAGTTGATCCCTTTCATATGGTGACAGGAATCAGTGTGACAAAATTTCAGACACCAGAGATTTGATATAGTCTAGAGCATCATGACTAGCAAGGTCAGCAGTGCTGTCCTCATCAATTTTACTTATCTTCTCAAAGGCTCACCAGAGGTGTCATTGTACTCCTGACCTACCAGGCAGCACGAGGTGGATTCTATGCAGGCGGAAGATCTATCTTTAGAGTTCTCCAAATTTCTTGGCTCTCCTCCTAAATCTCACCATGTGAACTACTTCAGTTGTCTTTGACAATGTTATCACCTACTCTATATAGAGTTTTGTGTGATACACTACACTTTAAAAATATAGTACTGAACTCTAAGGTCAGTTTTGATAGATTGAGAATCTGTTTCAAAAAACAGGAATCTGCACATCTAATTAGTTTCCTTCCATAGCTTCATTTGGTGATTGGTAATTATAAGTAACAACATTTATGGTGATTAACATTTTCTGAGTACCATCTGAAACAATTGATGTGATTAACTCATTGAATTCTCACAACAGTGTTATGTGAGTGGTGCTATTATTATTCCTATTTTAATAGTGAGTAAACTGAGTCATGGAGCTAGTAACCTACTCAATGTGAATTAAAACATCAGAGTTGCAATGTGAGCCCTTGCATCCTGGCTCCAGGAGCTAACAATAATCACATATCACTCCTATAATTTACTTGCCTTAAACAGGAAGTGGCTTAGTTATTAGACTTTGTCATCTTATTTCTATTAAAATTTTATTTTAGATTGTACTTGTTTAAAATATTATAGCTCTGCTGACTTAGCTTGAAGGAGTTATATTTCCTTGAAAAAGAGTCAGATTAGCAAACCTAATACAATTCTCTAAATCTCCCTTCCTATACAACAATCAGAAAAAAATATATTTGAACCGTATGAAATTGCTTTAATTTTAATTTTTTGAATTATAAAAATGTCACTTTTGTATGGCTCAACACAAAGAGGAAACTACAAACTTCTGTTCAGCTCAACTCTCTGCTTTATTTTCAGTGTTATGATGGTTCCCTTTGTCATTCATGATCCCATTCCTGGTCTTCCTTATGTAAAGAATGAACCATCCCTTGGTGAGAGAGCAAGTCAGGGCTGGGGCACACCTTGTGACTGTAGATTTGCCCAGGAGGTTTGTAGATTTATGATCTTGGCCTTATTTGCCCTATGAGTTCTTGAGTCCAAGTGCTCAATAATGTGAGGTGTGACTTGCTTAGAAATCAGAATCAACCCAAGCATTCATTACTTTAATGTTTTCAAAGAACCACCTCTTAAAATCTAACATCCCTATAGTCAGCCTCTCTGATTGAAGAATGAATTAATTATAATGGTTCCAAGGGTGCTGTCAGACACTCGGGAATAATAACACCTACAATGTGCTAAGTTCCTCATTTTTCTCACAGGATTTTTTCAGAGCTAAAAATAGCATCAATGCCAGTACTCCCAGCAATAGCATTACTAATTGACAATTAAAAGAATCCAGCCAATGTGTTTACTGAGTGTGAACAAGAAAGGCTGTCACAGTCAGAAGTTCCAAAATAGTTTTCTTTCTTTAGAAAGTGTGTATCTTCCTGGGACAAGCAGCAGTGTTTTCACGTGTTTGACTTTGTGTCCTTGGCCATGGCTGAGTCAGAACAGAAGTGACTTTTGGGCTATTGCAAATGCCATTTTCTGTGTATGGCAAGTATGGTGGTCTGGATGTCCTCACCACATGAAAAGGCTGACAGAACAGTCATTTTAAAAATTGTTCACCAGCCTATAGAAGGAATGAAAGGTGGTACCTAGAAGATAAATGGTAGGATCAGGGAGATGGAACGTGCTTGTTACCGCTGACACAGACCATTCTTCCTGTCAGCAAGATAGCAACAACATGGCTTCTGCTGTGAGTTGATATGTTTTGGAGATATAATAAGAGAATATAATTTCCATCCACTTCAGAAAGAGATAAGCATGAACACCTAAAAATTTCAGCACAAATATAATACATTGTGGACTAGCCAATGACTCTTGGTTTTATAATCCTCGCCTGTTAAATTTGAAACAGTATTTAACAAGATGAGTGTCATTTAAAAGTCTGATATGTACCCTTATAAACATTTTGGAAGCCATTTACATTACCATCTTCTATGAATATATCAAGCTGGGAAATTATCAAGAACTAGAATGACCAAACAACCAAGAAGGAAACAAGCTACTAATGGCTGGAAAAAAATAGAACTTTTCCATAATATCAAAATAATATTACTATTGGTAGAAACTTGAAGAGTATATACTCTAGTTGCTACCTTTCAATAAAGAAGGAAAATGAACCCAGCAAAGCTATGCTATATATTTATACAGACACACACACACACACACACACATATCATTTCATTAAACAACATTTCATTATAACTCAATACAACCTTCAGTTATTTCAACAATTTTAAAAACTATTTTGTTTCCTTCAAAGCTACTGAATGTCTAAGATACCAAATGTTGACTGAAAAGTCAAGACTTCCACTTCTGTTTTATACTTGGAAGTCAGGGATGTACATTTTCTGTGCTTTCTTTGGAAAAGAGAGACATGTACCTGCTCTATAGGGCTTACTTTGTTCAGTAGTCTGTTTATCAAAGCTCTAAAGAAAATTGCTATATTATTATGGAAGATTGTGTGGATTTAAAATTAGAAGAGCTATATTTCACATTGTCACAGGCTGTGTGGTACAATTCTATCTAAGTCCCATTTTGTCAACTTTAAAGTCTACCTACTATTTCCTGAAATGCACAATTTTTTAAACCTGTATTTAAGACTTGAATTCTCCTCAGTTAATGATTGAGAATACATCTCAGTCATACATACATAAACATATTGACTAAAAATGTTATTTTTGTTCAAAATTCTATTTTAAATGGTAAAATTAAATCATACAAAATATAAATATAAATATAAATATAATACAACTAATACTAAGTCACAAGATGATTAAGACCTTAAAGTGAGATACTATATATTAAAGTGAAAATATTACATAAAACGTATAGTATTTTAATATTTTATTAATTTTTAAAAGATTTTACTTATTTATTTGACAGGTAGAGTTACAGACAGTGAGAGAGACAGAGAGAAAGGTCTTCCTTCCATTGGTTCACTCCCCAAATGGCCACAACTGCCGGAGCTGCGCCAATCCAAAGCCAGGAGCCAGGTGCTTCTTCCTGGTCTCCCATGGGGGTGCAGGGGCCCAAGCACTTGGGCCATCTTCTACTGCTTTCCCAGGCCATAGAAGAGAGCTGGATTGGAAGAGGAGCAACTGGGACTAGAACTGGTGCCTGTATGGGATTCCAGAGCCGCAGGCGGAGGATTAACAAAGTGCCAATATTTTATTAATTTATTTAACAACTTTTGTATCTATTTTGAATAAATATCCTAGTTTTTGGATGAATAAAGTAGTAAATTTTAACAAATCATATTTTGAGGGCCTACAGATGAATTTCCAGGCTTTTCTCGGACTGAGTAGTGAACACTTTAGGTGAGATTCAGGGAGAACAGAGAATCTGTGCTGGCTGAGACATTAGAAAATACTATAGAAATACTGTATACACAAGGAAGGAAGCTGTCCTTGTTGGTACTGTTTTTTTTTTTTTTTTTTTGAAAAGCCTTAAGGCAAGCATAGCTTTTATTCCTAATCATAGGTCATATTTATTTCTTCCACCCATCATGGAAGGTTTCTTTCTCTTCATTGACTAGAAACATCTTCACATGGAATCCCCTTCAGCTACTAAGTTTTCAGCACTCTTTTACGCCAGAAGCAATCTCTAATGTTCAATTTAGGGTTAGGAAGTGTGTGAGGGAAGCGTGTGGTGACAATGCATTTCTGTGTACTTTCAGTTGTAATGATAGGTAACATGTTATCATAAATCTAGTCTCTCAACATTAAAGACTCAAAATGAAAGAAAAATCCAAAAAGCTAGTTGTTATTAGATCAGTTATAATAGTCACTTTAAACATCTAAAGGATTCACTGGGGAACATGATAAATTACAAATTTTATGTTATTTCCATGCATTATAATATGTAGTCAGGGAAAACTTTAGTCTTGGGAAGGTAACTTAACTTTTTGCAGAATGGCCCAAATTATATTACATTGTGAAAATTACTTCAAAAAACCTACAGCACTGTTTTCTTGAACTTTGAATTAAATATTAGTTATACAAGGACACTTCAAAAGTTTCATGGAAAGTGGAACCCAAATATAAGTGTATTTGGGTGCAAAAAATTTTTACATTCATGCACAATTTTTTCATAATATGTATTTTGCATAAACTTTTTGAAGTACTTTGTAGCATTTGACCACTAAGTATTTAGATGCTTTAATAAGATTTTTAGTTTAAGGACTTTATACATAAATGTTTCCACCTGAAAAGTTTTCCTGAAAATTCTTTTCTGAACAGATTGTTCATATAATCAAGGATGTTGGTCATAAATTTGGAAATAAAAACAAGCTAGTGTAAAATGTATTTTTTAAAAAACCAGTGATGCATTCAATTTTATTTTTATGACAACAATCCTATTCAGCAAAAACATTATTTACTTTTTGATAAAAATTCTTTTTGCTATCAAGGGAAAGGATTTGTTAGAACACTTTGGTATTACTACAGGCTTCATAAATTTCATTGAATTCTGTTGCTTTGTTGGATTATTTTTTATTTGCTTGTATTGATATTAGTATACAATTTTATCCTGGGAACCATGAAAGATATTGTATTTTTTTAAACTGTTAAGGCATGTTATTTCAGGACAAATATTTTAAGAAAGGTTACCTTTATTCTCATTCAAATTTCCTTCATTTCCCATTACTTTGTGATTTTGACATTTTGATTAGAAGTGTGACTTTACCACTTACTAAACTGGTGAGTTAGTTTAGTTAGGTAATAACTGCTTTTACATAAAGGCAGGGTATCATCCATACAATAAACATTATGCCAAAATGTTGTTTAAGAGAATTAAATAAAGTAATACATGTTTGAGTAGTCAGCATAGTGTGTGGCATCTCACAGACACTCACTGAGGTCTTTTATTATTTTATTAATAACATATTTGGGCATCATAGTTGATGAGATCATTGCCTTTATACTCTTTACAACTCATTTTCTCAGCAAGTTTGGAGTATAATAAAAGGAGAAACGCACTGTCAGAGAAGCATTCTGCTAACTTTCATGTTCATTAAAATGAGCCTGCTTATAATTCTACTGCAAGAATCCTTGCCTATTAATTTTGTAAATAATTTTTAATAACACTTTCTGACTTTTTGGATATGAGAAACCTAGCTTATTCAGTGTTTGCTCACAATTCAGTCAGTTCTTCATGGGCCTAATCTTGTCTAAGTTGAAGTATTGAATTTATGTCACTAATTTGGGAATTAAAAAATATTATCTACGTGTTTCTTCATTATTTTAATACCAATTTATTTACTTATGAAGATGAGAGAGAGAGATGCATGGAGAGAAAGAGAGATCTCCCATCTGCTGGTCCACTCTGCAATGCCCACAACAGCTGGAGATGGCTCAGGCAAAAGCCAGTACTAGGAACTCCATCCAGGCCTCCTTTGTGGATGTGAGGACCCCAAGTACTTCGGCCATCGTCCACTGTCTCCCAGGTGCATTAACAGGGAGCTGAATGGGAAGCAGAGGTAGGCCTTAATCTCTGGCACTCTGACATGGGATGAAGATCTCAAGAATGCCAATTTAACCTGCCCCACCACAATGCCCACCCTCTCTTTAAGAATCAATGAAGGCCAGCACCACGGGTCACTAGACTAATCCTCTGCCTGTGGCGCTGACACCCCGGGTTCTAGTTCCGGTCAGGGCATTGGATTCTGTCCCAGTTGCTCCTCTTCCAGTCCAGCTGTCTGCTGTGGCCCAGGAAGGCAGTGGAGGATGGCCCAAGTGCTTGGGCCCTGCACCCAGATGAGAGACCAGGAGAAGTACCTGGCTCCTGGCTTCAGATTGGCACAGCACTGGCCGTAGCAGCCATTTGGGGAGTGAACCAACGGAAGGAAGAACTTTCTGTCTCTCTCTCTCTCACTGTCTATAACTCTGTCAAATAAATTAAAAAAAAAAAAAAAAAAAAAAAAACATAGAGGCCGGCGTCGTGGCTCAACAGGCTAATCCTCCACCTTGCGGCGCCAGCACACGGGTTCTAGTCCTGGTCGGGGCACCGGATTCTGTCCCAGTTGCCCCTCTTCCAGGCCAGCTCTCTGCTGTGGCCAGGGAGTGCAGTGGAGGATGGCCCAAGTGCTTGGGCCCTGCACCCCATGGGAGACCAGGAGAAGCACCTGGCTCCTGCCATCGGATCAGCGCAGTGCGCTGGCCGCAGCGTGCTGGCTGTGGCGGCCATTGGAGGGTGAACCAACGGCAAAAGGAAGACCTTTCTCTCTGTCTCTCTCTCACTGTCCACTCTGCCTGTCAAAAATTAAAAAATAAATAAATAAAGTAGTTTAAAAAAAAAACATAGAAAAGTTTGGATAGCATTTCAGAATAATCTCATCTAAAATGAATTAAGATGGGAAAAAATATCCTCAACATACTGTGGGAGAGGAAGTTGACATTTACTCAACACCTATGTTTTTTTAAGTACTTGTTCTATTCCAGAAATTACACTAGAAGCCGTTTCTAAATTTCTTCATTAAAAACAATATGGGAGGAGGTCAGCGCTGTGGCACAGCAGGTTCAAGCCCTGGCCTGAAGCTCTGGCATCCCCTGTGGGCGCCGGTTCTAATCCCTGCTGCTCCTCTTCCGATCCAGCTCTCTGCTATGGCCTGGGAAAGCAGTGGAAGATGGCCTAAGTGCTTGGGCCCCTGCACCCATGTGGGAGACCCAGAGGAGGCTCCTGGCTCCTGACTTCAGATGGGCACAGCTCCAAAAAAAACATGGGAGTGCTGGTGCTGCGGTATAGTAGGTTAAGCCACCATCTGCAATGCCAGCATCCCTTATGGGCACTGGTTCAATTCCTGGTTGCTTCACTTCTGATCCAGCTCCCCACTAATGCGCCTGGGAAAGCAGTGGAAGATGATCCAAGTGCTTGGGCCCCTGAACCCCAAAGAAGCTCCTAGCGCCTGAATTCAGAGTAGCCCAGCTCTGGCCTTTGGGGCCATTTAGGGAGTGAACCTGCAGATGGAATCTCTCTCTCTCTCTCTTCTCTCTTTCTAACTCTGCCTTTCAAATGAATCTTTTAAAACAATAACATGGGTATGTACTTTAGGAGAGATTATTTAGCTCAGAGCTCTGGAGGTTTAAGTCCAGGATAGGGTAATTGCATCTGACAAGAGCAATGTGCTGTGTTATAACATGGTGAAAAAGGAGAAGAGCAAGTGATATGGGAGACCAGTCCCACGTGTTTGTATCTCCTTTCTATATATAAGGAAACTAAGACCCACAGATAGTTCTTTGCCAGTAATTCAATCATTGCTAACAATATTGAGGTTCTGCTAAATATATGATGTGGAGATGGGAAGCAGCACCTATTTATACCTATGTAGATGACATCATTTATCTCAAAAATTCAAAACTGAAATCAGTTATTTTCTATACTGTGTAACTGATTTATTATTTTATATTGCTTACTTTGTATACTTATGGCCAGGAAACATTCAAAGAATGTCTACATAGGAAAAGTTAAAAGAATGGGAAAAAATAGTAAAAATTAAACCTAAGGCCTTCAAGTACATGTATTTTAATATCCAACTCAAATCTTATTATAGCACTGTCTAAAAGTGTTCATATTTTTCTGTTAGGCCATAGTATTATGTTTTAAATAATTCCTAAAATAGCATGTATCTTTTGATATTTGAAATCTGTCATTATCAAAAAAAATTTTTTTAACATTTTCTAATACAATTAAACTATATAAATATAATCCAATATTTTTCAGAAAAGATATTTAGTCCCTTCCCCATTTTTCCTACAAGTGGTGGGCATTCTGATATTTATTACTATCTTTACCATTTTTAAGTTTAGAAACTTAGGAATCATGTACCCAAAAAACTAGATCTCAATGTCATTTTAATTGGACATTTAATAAATATTGTGATTTATTGGAGTACTTGCTTCAACTCTCAAAGCTGTGGTTACATGTCAGCTTTTGAAGTTGCTTTGATTCAGCAGAATGTTAGAGATGTGATTCAAGTGGTTTCTTTCTCCAACTCTCACTAAGAGAGCAGTCGCCTGGCTTCAGTGCTCTCTTGGCAGAAAATGATGGATACAAAAAAAAGAGAAATTTTGCCCAAGGATTTTCGATTTTTATCCATATTCATTATTTTATCATTCCAATTCTAAACCATCACTGACACTGGCAGAATCCACAGATTCTTACACTCACAGTCCTTAAAAGTTAAAAAAATCCAAAGTTCTGATACTGGCACTTGCTTTCCTCAGCTTTGTGGCCTTGGCTACAGCATTAATCACTGACTGTCTCAGTTTTTCCCTCTGTCACTTGAGTTATAGCAAATCAACCTTCTAAAGACAAGGTGAATAAAATTAAATCATGTTTAGCAAGAAATTTGTAGTTTTTTAAGGTACATGGTTATGCTGATATGATTTGAATATGGAGAACTAAGAATAATATCAACAATTATCTTTGAGTTTCCAATTCATTTTTCCTTAGATCCATGGCTAACTGAGATGAAATAAATGCCCTCTGGCTCCTTCCTAGTAGACAGAAATCAAAATTCTCTAGTTCATAAAACTGCACTAACCCTAAACGCCTTCTTCACTGAATGAATGAAATATGTCATTAAAATATGGTGGGTTTAAGAGAATCAAGCAACCCATAGGCTATACATTACTCTAAACACCTCACATTTGGAGGTATTCTTTTCCTATTTATCACAAACCTTTCCAGAAATGAGGACTAGGCAGGGAATGAACCGAAACTGAGAGTTCTCTAGATCAGCTTATGAGAGTGCAGCAGAATTCACAGTTGCTGTAATCATCTCCTAGATGAGTATCTAACCCAACTAAAGGCTCCTCAAACACATCAGCACTTGAACTGTGTCAACCAGTACTCCAGAGAGAAGCTGCACTTAATCAGTTCTTGAAGATCAAAGCTGTTGAGATCCATGCTATCACCATCGTTTCACATCACTTTTCATCACAGTCTGGGGAGGATCTTCATTCTCTGCCAGAATTGCTCCTTCAACTTCCTGCTTAGGGCATTTTAGTGAATGAGTCTTTTTTTTCCTCTTTTTTTTTTAATTTTTTTTTTTGACAGGCAGAGTGGGCAGTGAGAGAGAGAGACAGAGAGAAAGGTCTTCCTTTTCCGTTAGTTCACCCCCCGAATGGCCGCTCCGGCGGCACGCTGCAGCGAGTGCACTGTGCTGATCCGAAGCCAGGAGCCAGGTGCCCCTCCTGGTCTCCCAGGAGGGTGCAGGGCCCGAAGACTTGGGCCATCCTCCACTTCACTCCCTGGCCACAGCAGAGAGCTGGACTGGAAGAGGAGCAACTGGGACAGAATCCGGTGCCCCAACTGGGACCAGAACCCAGGGTGCTGGCACCGCAGGCGGAGGATTAGCCTAGTGAGCTGCGGTGCTGGCCATTGAATGAGTCTTAACGGGAACTGTATGTCCAGAGAGAAACACTGTTGAACCTGCAGTCAGACATCATGAAGCCAGTAACAGAAATCAAAGACTACCTCCACAAAACAGCATCCAACTGTATACAATCCTGCCATGTTTGAACAAGTCTACCATTCTCTCACTATAGTTTTACAGTCACAATCTCTTCATTAAATTTCACAGCCCAAATTCACATCTAAAGTCAGTAGCCAGGTTCTTTCTCCTGGTCTCCCATGCGGGTGCAGGGACCCAAGCACTTGGGCCATCCTCCACTGCCCTCCCGGGCCACAGTAGAGAGCTGGACTTGAAGAGGAGCAACTGGAACTAGAACCCGTTGCTCATATGGGATGCTGGCACCTCAGGCAGAGGATTAACCAAGTGAGCCACAGCGCCAGCCCCTGTCCTAACTTCTTTAGAAAACACTTGAAGTGATAGACGTTCTAAGTCACGTAAGTTGCATTAAAGAATAATGTTCAATTTAGATATTTAGTGAAATGTAAGAAAGATTGAACACTGTAGAAATCCTCTTAAATATAGTCTTAGAAACAAAATAATAAAAGAATAAATCATAACATTTAAGTAAATTATGTTATGGCTATTATCATTAACAGAATGAAGACAATTGTTTGCATTTTTACAACATGCTCTACTTTTCAAATTTTTCTCATACAACTCTATTTATTGTCTATAATTTCCAGTTCTCAAATTTTGTAACAGTAACTATTCTCAATAACTATTGAAAATTCTAACTGTAGCTCTTACGGATACAAAAGGAAGTCATGGGAGATGAAATTTGGAGCAGGTGAAGAGATTGATCTTCCTTTGCTGTTTTACATAGAAAAGGAAATTAGTTTGTTTCATTATTTTCTGTTCTCATCTCAGTTTTTGAAATTCTTTTGGCTTGTTATATCCTGTTCCCTCCTCATGACATTCACAAAGAAAGGAAAAAATTGAAGAGCTCAACATTTCCGGATATAGTCAATCACACAATGAGGAATTTATGTGGTTGTCACACAATGTCCTGGATTTTGATATTTTTTCCTTTATTTTTTCATTGCGTCCTTCAACACCTACTGCATTTCCCCACACCTGCTAAGGTTTCTATCTCAGACAAATGGTAGGTGAGTTAAACAAGTCTAAAACTGCTGATTCACAGGTATTTGTCATACAGTATATAATAAATATACTGATATTGAAATTTGGGTGGAATTTTTCCCACATTTTCCAGAGGACAAATATATCACTGCCAAATAGGCATTTTGTTAATAAAGAAACTGGCTCTGAAATAAAGGAAATTATAAAGAAATTATATCATTGGGTAGAAAATTATATGGAAAGTCAAATCTTACCAATGTGGTATTTTGTGGTTTTGCCATAATGAAACAAGACAAAATGGTCTTCTATTGAATTTCCACTTAACATTTAGTTTCATATTACCAAGGCATTGGATCTGTATATAGGAAACTCAGAGCTAGAAACAAGGAACTGGAACAGTGTCACTAATACAAATATAGGTAAAGAAAAAAAAACCTGAGAAACTGTTTAACTTTGTAACTATTAAATATTGGGTATGAAAATTCAGTCAGGGTAAGGTGATGAGTTCCACAGAATTGTGGTGTAACTATAGTATTCAATAAAGAAAATGGAAGGGCTAAGAGATTGTACTATTGGTTTATACTGCATATATCTCTTGAAATATAGCACTATACCCTTTAAAATGCATAGATACATATTAATCTAAAATTTGAAAAAATAAATTTTAAAAAAGAAAACAAAACACTGGAATAGTAGAAAGTGTGCAGTGAAAAAACAACTGTAATTTTTCACAATTTTAAATTTTATATCATTCATCCCATTTTAACTGTTGCACAATATCTCCTTGTTATTTATGACTTATACCAAAATTCTTCCTTCTTTCTGTAGAGAAAATAAAATGATTTTCTACTTAGTAAAACCTGTTCTGGGAAAAGCCAAACACTTCCTGCTATTTCCTATGATTTTGACAATAGTATCACTAAAAAGAATATGGTAATGATTTGACCTTCTGAAGAGACTCTTTTTGAAATCACCATTTTCCTATTCAAAATAAAACCTTTGAGATCAAGAGAAACGTCCAATTTTTTGGAGACTAAAAGATTAATCACTCGGATTTCAAATTCAAGTTTAAACACTGGCAGAATATGAAGAAGATTAGACTTTGCCTCCACTAAGTTGCTATATCTTGAAATGCAAATCAGTATTTTTCCAAACATTCAATCCAGTACAGATCGATTTGTTTGATGAAGGGATTGACATATATATGACACATATATATATATATATATCTCCCAGACATTCTAGCACCTATTAAGATCTTTGAAGATGCTATGCAAGTAAAACACCAGTCTTTCATTATCTTGCTGGTAACACTAAATTTACCCTGCAAATTTTCCATCTTCTACAGACTTCTTTTAATAACAAGGAATGAAACTAGATTAAAAGTTCATCTCAGGCTGTGTCTATACTACAGAAATTTCTGTCTGGCTTGTCTGACTATAAATCTGAAAACACCTAGGATTTTGGACGTTTGGCAATTTGGCCTGCTCAGTCATCCTCTTTGGTGTTGGATCTAGAAGTAACATCCTAGAGTGGAACTAATTATCCTTGAGAAGCAACAGTTCATCCCAACTTGCTCTGCCTTTTCCTGCTCTTGGATGTCACATCTACCAAATGTTACCTGATTTTGAATCTGGTGGTAAAGTAATAGCTATTGTTAGTCGGCAAAAAATATAATTTCCTTCCTGCTCTTAAAAACACACAAATATATATTAATCAGTCTAATGTAGTTCACCTTTGCTCAAGTTTATGAACATAAAAAGGCAATAACCGTGGATAAAGTTGTGTTGGAAAACTTAAGACCACAGATATATAAAATTAATTTTGTTTTTACACTAATGTTAGTGTCACTCTTAAAGTGTATACTGAGAAAAATATCAACACAAGTTATAATATTAAAATAATTTATGACAACAGAAAGCATTAAATGCTTTGTTCAAGAGACTGAAATGAAAAGCAAATTATTAAAAGCAGAGAGTTCAAGGTACTATCCAAGAAATGCATTCCGATCTCTCCACAATAAAGCAATGCTGGAAGTGAGAAATAGTAAGTTATGATTAATACTAAAGACAAAAAATAATTCTTGTTTAATTGGCTGACTAGGGATCAGCTTGCCTGGCAGGAAAAATAAGAACACCAATAAAAAGAGAGGGAGGATATCTGTAATCCTATCATTACCACTGCATAAAAGGCAGGGCAAGTTGGGATGAACTTTAGATTCTCAAGGATAAATTAGTTCCACCCTAAGATGTTACTTCTAGACCCAAGACTGAATAAGCAGGCCAAACTGAAAATTCTATTAAGCTTCTCACGAAATCTGAAGGGCCTGTTTCTGTAGCAAAGTCAGCATAGTGGCAGCTTAAGATTGTTTAAATGCCACATCTAAGTATTCTAAATTTTTTAACATAAGCTTTATTAGCACACTAAATTAGTGTGAAATGAAATTCATGTCCTTCAAAATAAAGATTCGAGATACATCGTCATAAACACCACATATTTTAACAGGATTTTTATTTAGGTTCAGTGTTCTAATGAAAGGGATAATGAATGTTTTTTTCATCTCATAGAGTACTCTGTTGCTGAGTATCAAGGAAGAAACACAAAGCATGCTTTGCCTGAATTTGGGGCTCTCCAACATTGTGAAAATTAGGGCGTTTCCCAGGGAGAAGGATAAGTAGCATTACGTAATTAGATGTACCAAATTTTCTGCTTGGCAACAAATTTGTGTAAGCAAAAAAATGTATTCAGCCTGAGTTGCTCTGATGAATACTACAGAGGCCCTTAGAATCCAAGAATATCTTTTAGCCACTCAGGGATGCTAATTTACAAGGGGCAGAAAAGCAATATGCTAATTTTTGTAAACAGCTATTCTTTGGACAAACATTCTGGAATACTGTGAAGGAACAAGAAGAGAGAGTACATCTCCATTATTTTCAGAGAAACAAAACAGCCTGATCACAATATTCTGATTAAGTGAGCTTCTATGGAAATTTTACTTCATAGGCAGGCCTGAGACTTTTCCAAATACTTTTTTGGATATAAAATCGTGTTTCTTTTTCATCTGTGAGAAACTTCAAGTTTTCTGTTTCCAAGGTAGTATCTTTCCCCTTTTGGAAATATTTTTGGTGACCTACTTCAATTGGACTCCTTAGAAGGAAAATAAAAAAAAACCTTAGAAACCTCTCTTTCACAAACCCCTACTGGTTCAGAAATTTTACTGAAAGCATCCCTGACACATGTTCCTTCTACCTCTGTTTGACACCACCAGTGAGAAGGAAGGAATTTATTATCTAAAACAGATGGTCATTCAAGAATAACTATAATTGCTCTGAAGTTCTTCCTTTTGTTTTTTCACAAAATATTTTTAAAATTTTATTTGTGTATTTTTATTTTATCTGAAAGCTAGACAGATGGAGAGAGATCTTCCATATGGTGGTTCACTCCCCAAATACCCACAACAGCCAGGGCTGGGCCAAGCTGAAGCCAGGAACCTGGAATTCCATCCAAATCTCTAACATGGATGGCAGGGGCCCAAGTACTTGAACTGTCACCTGCTGCCTCCCAAGGTGTGCATTAGTAGGAAACTGGATGGGAACAGAATAGTCAGAACTTGAACCAGGCTCTCAGAGATGGGATGAAGGTGTCCCAGATAGCAACTTCACCACTTAAACCAAAGGCTCACGCCTAAAATTGCTTGTTTATTTACTTTATTAAAAAGAGACATGGAGACATGGAGACAGAGAGATCTCCCATCTGCTGGCTCATCTGCCAAATTCCTGCAACTGCAGGGTCTGGGTCAGGAAACTGGAACTCACCCGGGGATCTGCCTTCTAAGTGGCAGGGCCTCAACTACATGAGCCAGTAGTCCTCTTCATCCCATCAGCTAGAGTCTGCTGGGCCGGACCTGAGATTCTCTCCTCAATACAAGGGCTTAGACTCACTATTAATGAAATCAATTTTGGGGAATTGAAGGCTGCACTTTATTATTTTTTTTCACTCTTGCAGAAATAATGTGCTACATTGCCTGATGGGTAGAGCCTCTAGAGTGGGCATGTTCTACATGTTGGTCATTATCTGATTGCATCAAGGATGGATGGTAAATCTGGTTCCTTGGCCAGAAGCAAAGCCTCCAGAGAACTTTTTGAATCGTTCTATAAATTGCTTCTCTGCTTCCATATTCACTCTTCTTAAATTTTATTATTATCACTTTCTTGCTTAAATTTTGCTGCAATTCTGATTGCCACATAAAAAAAGCATCCAAATGTCTGTCTTTAAAAAGTAGCCAGGTCTGTGGTGAAGTTCTCAGGAAAAAAAAAGAGAAAGAGAAATCAGGAAAAGTATATTCAGCTTTTAAAACCTATTTTATTGTGAAATACAGTGTCAGAATGCTTCAGTATGTATAAAACATAATTATATAGGTCAAAAATGATCTCTAAATAAAAAATCTAACATCAAATTAAGAAATAAAAATATTGCCAGCTTTACAGACACTACACAGGAGACTCTTTCAAACCACATACATGTGTATGTCTTATATTTTGCCTTGCCTCATTTCTCAACGACTGCTTATAGTTAGCCCAAAGTTTATTACACAGTGAGGTTTGGTAAATTGGGATCTGATTGAACAGAGGCAATCAAGAATGACTTTCCTGAGGAAGTTTTATTTAAATTGAGATAAAGACTGAATAGAAGATATCTGATCTAAAGACAACAAATGTAATATAGCTTGAGAAAAATTGTAGTTTTCTAGGCAGAAATAAATTTTTGGCTATTTTAACCTATCACACACACACACACACACATACACACGCACACATAACTCAGAAGGAAAAGGGGCTAATGACTATAGAAAACAGATATCAAAATCATCCTGGGAAGTGAACCAGTGAAAGGAAGATTTCTCTCTCTCTCCCTCTGCTCTGCTTCCTGCCTCTCTGTAAGTCTACCTTTCAAATAAATAAGTAAATCTTTCTTTAAAAAAAAAAGACAAACTTAGAAGAAAGCTTCTTGTAACATGATCCAGAATTTGGGGGATATCAGTCTACTCCTATGACTTTAAACAAAACTTCCAGCAAACACACCCATTAGTTGCCAACCACAATCCCAGCTGCAACTCAGGGGAGTTGATTAATTAGAGAGAAGGAAAGACATCATGATAGTGAGGAATGAACAGACTCTGGTACAACAATTTAACAGCCCCGGGCAAGACACTCAAGTGGGATGCCACATAGGCACTTGATGTAGAAGTTTAAAAAGTGTTTCTATATTTCATAAGCTTTATTTATGCAAAATGAGAGCAAATATACATATAGTTAAATATCAGAGAATTCCTTTTAAAATGAGAACTAAGGAAAGATTATTGGTTGTTATTTCCCATTTCTAGGCTGTTAAATAATAAACCAGCTGAAAAGCTTTGTTCTTTTTTTTCTGAGTAAGACTTAACTTTAATTCTTGGTAGCAAGCAACAGATGATTCATACCATCTTGGGAACCATTAAAAGGTTTTTCTACTTGTCCCTTGGTTTTCTTTTTTTAAAAAAACTTTTATTTAATGAATATAAATTTCCAAAGTACAGTTTATGGATTACTATGGCTTCCCCCCACCCATAACTTCCCTACCACTCGCAACCCTCCCCTTTCCCGCTCTCTCTCCCCTTCCATTCACATCAAGATTCGTTTTCAATTCTCTTTATATACATAAGATCAGTTTAGTATATATTAAGTAAAGATTTCAACAGTTTGCACCCACATAGAAACACAAAGTGAAAAATACTGTTTGAATACTAGTTTTAGCATTAAATCACAATGTACAGCACATTAAGGACAGAGATCCTACTGTTGTTGACTTAACAAATTGACACTCTTGTTTATGGCATCAGTAATCACCCTAGGCTCTTGTCATGAGTTGTCAAGGCTATGGAAGCCTTTGGGGTTCACCGACTCTGATCATATTTAGACAAGGTCATAGTCAAAGTGGAAGTTCTCTCCTCCCTTCAGAGAAAGGTACCTCCTTCTTTGATGACCCAGTTCTACCACTGGGATCTCACTCACAGAGATCTTTCATTTAGGTCTTTTTTTTTTTTTTTTTTTTTGACAGAGTGTCCTGGCTTTCCATGCCTGAAATACTCTCATGGGCTTTTCAGCCAGATCCGAATGCCTTAAGTGCTGATTCTGAGGCCAGAGTGCTGTTTAGGGCATCTGCCATTCTATGAGTCTTCTGTGTATCCCACTTCCCATGTTGGATCATTCTCTCCCTTTTTTATTCTATCGGTTAGTATTTTCAGACACTAGTCTTGTTTATGTGATCCCTTTGACTCTTAGTCTTATCATTATGACCAATTGTGAACAGAAATTGATCACTTGGACTAGTGAGATGGCATTGGTACATGCCACCTTGATGGGATTAAATTGGAATCCCCTGGTATGTTTCTACCTCTACCGTTTGGGGCAAGTTAGCTTGAGCATGTCCCAAATTGTACGTCTCTTCCCTCTCTTATTCCCACTCCCCTTGCCCTGACTGTTGATGGACAACTTAATACCTTATCCCTCCTAGTATTTTTTTTATTTGTTATACTTAATACTATTGGTTGAATTCTGTAATTAATACACAGTTATTCTTAAGTGTTGAAACTTAACTGAAAAGCTTTGTTCTAATGAGTTCAATGATGTGACCAATTTCAAAAGCATGCTAAAACTTTTTTACATACAAGTATACACACACAAGGAATTACATTTAAATTAGGAATAAACATATATAATTCAATGTAGAGACTTTAGAAAAAACAGTAAATAGATAATAAAAATCACCTACTCTTTAGAAGTGTCCACTATTAACATCTTGCTGTTTGTTTAGATTCTTCTTCCTTGTAAATACACTATTTTGTAACAAAATGCTGTATTTATATTATTTGTACATTAATTTTTATCATCATGTCTATATTAAACATACATTTTAACACAATTTCTTTACATAACATACATTAGTACTTCCTAAGTTTTTGATATTTTAGAAAAGACCAAATTTTTGTGATCTCACAGCAGTTCATAAATGATAAAGACCAGAATGAAGTTTTTGGTTTCCACAAATGATTACATTTCCTTACTTAAGAGGAGAAAAATAATTCCCTAGGCAGCAAGGATATAGCCTACATTCTAAAAGTTACATGCCATTATCAGGTACTCTAATTTCTCTGTTTAAACTCTCTGGTAGTAAGATATCTAACAACATACTATCAGAAAAAATTAAGATACATCTTAGCTACCAACAAATTCAAAGCTGCCCAGACATATTGCCTTGAGACACCACTATTATAAGAATTCTCCACAACTTTGTAAGTCTTAATTTATAGGATGTTTTACCTGTCGTCACAAAGAACTGCTTCCCTAAAGCATTCTTCTAGGATAGACAAAGGACTGGCTGCTTTTAGAAGTCAGCAGAGGTGTTTCTAGCAGTAGTTTTCAAATCATCACCCAGAGATTTTGCATAACCCAGATAAGGCTTTGAGGATCCTCATTATCTCAGCCTCAGTCTCTCCTCCAACAACAGCAGGATTACTTTCATTCGTATCATGGGCAAGCAGAGAAAATAAAGTAAATATACATCTGGAGGGGGCAAGGAAACAAATAAGCTTGGAAGGTACTAACCCTAGGAGGCCCAAGCCTGGAAAGGTGTGCAAACACAGTTTCCAAGCCTGAGCCTCTGCTTCTCATCTGGAAAAGATTGAAGGGATCCAATACTGGCTGAGCTCCACCTCCATGCCAAGCTCCGAAGTATAAGATTTAATTTAAATCACAAAACTGTTATGGTAGGAATTATAATCCTTACTCTAAAATGAAGGGTTTGAGATTCAGAGTATTAGGAATTTTTATGTTAATTCTTAAGTCAACTAGTAAGTGCTTGAGGCAGGATTTAAGTAGTTCTAAATCTTATTTCAGAAATAAAAATAATAGTCACCTCCAACACACTTCCAACAAGTCCTCATTATTAGCACAATTGGAGAAAAACACTAGAACTTGGAGAGGTTATGAAATTAAAGTAAATCTGTAACCTAGAATTGATTTTGGGGATTGTATTTCTAAGAACCATATAATTAGTCCTTAATGGAATATATTATTTAAGCTGGAGCGGGAAAAGTGTTTGTGGTAAACATGTTCAAAAATCTAGAAGTGAATACTAATTTAGCAGTAAGATGAACTTAAATTATTGAAAATGAATACATTTTTTTCTGGCTAGAGTATAAGAAGTTATGATGACATTGCTGTTAAAATTCTAGGACGGGGAAACACTGGGTCAGCATTTCCTTACCCTGATCCCAGTGCTGCTTTACCACCACAGAGAGGTTATGAAACCATGGGAATTCTTTCCCACTTCCATTTGATGCTGTATAGATTTCCTGACATTTGTTTGTTTCTCTGTTGAGAAATACATCACATGCTTTAAAAGAACAAGGCAGAATGTTAAGAAAACAAAAATTCAACTTGATCTAATTCATGCAGCTAAAGTTCTGGGTGTGCATTACCTCCACATTTTAAGCTGAATTATCAGTCACAAGAGAAAAAACTACCTTCGAATGGTTCTTTTCAAATGATTGTCGATCTTCATAAAGTCATAAGCCAGGAAGTCAGCTTGGCAGTTGATCTTCACAATGTAAACTTCAGAACATTCTTCAAAAATGCCAGGCAAATGAGAATCTATAAGGGAATGACTTAACAATCATTCTTTACTGTCATCAATTCCCTCTTGTCTTCAAGTCATGGAAAGGAAAACTACAGGTAACATTACAGTTCATAAGACTTACGGATTCTAGGTTTAATTAAGTATAAAAATCCACATTACAAAACTCATTCCATTTAATAATGATATAGAATACTCAGTAGATATTCAGATCCCAAGAATTAAAGTGTTTGTATTGTCTTATATGAGACAATTTTCTGTGTGCCTCAACCTTCTTATTTACTAAACAAATGAAATAAATTTGTTTCCCCACATGATCTGAACATATTTCCATTATAAATGTGAGCAACCAAAAGTCCCCTTTAGTTTTCTTTACATTGAAGTCAAGGAAAACATAAAACTGACTCTCTTAAATTCATCTAACATAACGACTAAAGCATTGTTTTTAAAGAGTAAAAACTCTTTATTTACTATTTATAGCACATAACAATCTTTCAAATAATGAAGAAAAGGCATTATTTTTTCATAAATGAAATATGTTTGGCAATACTTCCTAAGGCCAAATCAGCACTTTTATTGATGATCCAGAGCTCATTATGATAAATGATATTATATATTTATCAATAATTCACACTTTTTAAAAATATTGTCTATCTGTCAAACACTGTAGTAGCTGCTTTAGGGCCTACAATGGAATGTAAGGAGTAATCACCAAGTGCTAATGTTTTTTGAGTCAAAATATGTGGTTCCAAGGAGGAACAAAATAACAAGGAATATACTGAATGAAACATGCAAAGTGAATTCCACCTAATAGCTGAATAAGTTTCTAAAGGGTCCATGAAGTATTTCATAGCAGAGGGAATATTTAAGACTCATTGTTTGGATAGAGGTTTCTGATTGGGAAAAGGGAAGTATTTGCTAAAACACAGAGGTAGAAATAGGTAACCAACAGGATATAGCTATGCCTGAAGCAAAACTATGCAAAGCATTGTCTCATATTGAAAGAAATATTTGGAAAGGTGGGACAGCACCATTGAGGTCTAGAAAGTGGCATGTTGCAGAGTTTGTCTTTGAGGTAAATATTGAAACACGACACTATTCTAAGGTATATGAAAGCACTTATGAAAGCTGTGTTTCACTAAAATTAGTCTAATACATGTAATGTGTGTTTGAGCCAAACTAGATACACAGCATTATAACAACCAACATTTACAAGAATCAGTCTAGAATGGACAGCCATGACAGTGAGGAAGGAAGCATATTGCTTTTTTAAATGAGCAGATAGCAAATTTACAGATAGTAAATGAGAACAATTTGAAGAGAGTTTGGAAGATATTGCCTCTTAGTGGCAGAACACAAAATCAAAGTTTCATATCTATTCTTGTCAAATGTGGAGGAGACTTTGAACTGATGGAGAAGAAAGTGAGAAATGCTTAAGGAAAAATCAAATCTCATCCCTAGGTAACCTTCAAGAGTTCACAAATATTTCCTTATTAATGATATGAGATTGATAGGAACATATGCATAATCCTCCCTGGTTTATTTATATTGCCATACTGTGTAAAGAGTTAAAGTTCTTTGGTCTCTGTTATAAATATAGCAACATGATGAATGGGATGTGCTTGTTCTCTTTAAATTAGTGACAAAGACTCAAGTCTGAGTACAAAGAAATTTCCTGTATTAAACAAAGTGGAGAGAACTGAAACAATGCAGTCCCTCCACAAGGTGTTTTTTTTTTTTTTTAAGATTTATTTATTTATTTATTCAAATGGGAGAGAGAGAGAGATAGAGAGAGGACACTTCTATCTGGTGGTTCAAACCAGGGCTAAGCCAGGGTAAAGGCAACAGCCAAGTACTCAATTGGAGTCTCCCACACAGGTGGCAGGCTCACTTACCTGAGCGATCTTCTGTTGACTTCCCAGCAGCATTAGCAGGGAGCAGGATTGGAAGTGGAGCAGCTGGGACTCAAACAAGCAATCTGACATCAGATGCTGGTTGCAGGTGGTCGCTTAACCCACTGTACCACAAGGCCGGCAGTGACCCAGGGTTATTAAATGGTAGCTGAACCCACATAACCAGGGATTAAAAAAAAAAAGAGGAGAGGATTAGGATAAAATTGCTGGAGTTGGAAGGAAGGATTGATATTTTTTCCTACTTCTCCTAATGTCAATCTTGGAGTGAAGGGAGTACAAGACAATTAGTCACAGAAGGATGCCTGGGAGGAGAAAGAGAAGGAGGAGAGGGAGAGAGAGAAGGAGAAGCAGAGGGAGACGGAAAGGGAGGGAGGGAGAGGGGAAGGAAGACGGGGTGGGAGGGGGTGGGAGAGAGAGAGAAGGGGAGAGTAGGAGGGGGAAGGGTGAAGGGGAGAGAGAAGGGGAAGGAGGAAGGCTAGGGAGAAAGGGAGAGAGGGGAGAGGGTGGGAGAGGGGGAATGAGGAGGGGTGGGGGAGGAAGAAGGGAGAGAGAAGGGGAGAGGGAGAGGGGAGGGAGAAGAAGAGAGGGAAGGGAAGAGAGGGGAGGGGGAGGAAGAAGGGAGAGAGAGAAGGGGAGAGGGAGAGGGGAGGGAGAAGAGGAGAGGGAAGGGAAGAGAGGGGAGGGGGAGGAAGAAGGGAGAGAGAGAAGGGGAGAGGGAAAGGGAGAAAGGGAGGAAGGGAAAGGGGAGGGAAGGGGAGGGGGAGGAGGAAGAAGAAGAAGAAGAAAACTTTGAATGTGAACATCTCATTCTCCATGCACAAAGTATATCAAACAATTCACAAATGCACCTTAAAAAGAGCCAATATCTGTTGTGGGATTTGCAAACAGAGATGAGACACCAAGGCACTTAACAGGAAGTAATATTTATTATTAGTAGTAGTAGTAGTATTACTATTACTATTGTTATCTTTGTGCTGGCAGAGGCTCAGTTGTAATTTTATCTAAAAGCTGATATTTTCTTATATTTACTTTTAGTTTGTCTCCCTTTTATGGCTACATGCATATACTTGATTGGATATTCTAATGCTACATGACAGCCACAGGAATTGATACAATGCTGAACATGTATACATAATTACTAATGATTTTTTTTCCACACACATCCTGAGGCATAAGCTGTCAGGCAAAGGTTAACATCATGATGCTCCCTGTTTTTTCATCCAACCTGCTATCTCTGTGTTTTTCCTGGTACATTTATATCACTGATATTCAAAATAATTGTTGATACAGCTGCAATAATGTCTACCAGATTTGTTACTTTTTTTAAAAGATTTATTTATTTATTGAAAGTCAGAGTTAGAGAGAGAGAAGGAGAGACAGAGAGGGTGGAAGGGAGAGAGAGAGAGAGAGAGAGAGAGAGAGAGAGAGGTTTTCCATCTGCTGATTCACTCCCCAATTGGCTGCAATGGCTGGAGCTGATCCGAAGCCAGGAGTCAGGAGCTTCCTCCGGTATTCCCATGCGGGTGCAGGGGCCCAAGGACTTGGGCCATCCTCCACTGCTTGAGCAATGGGGTGTAGAACCAGTGCGCATATGGGATGCCAGCACTTCAGGCAGCAGCTTTACCAGCTATGCCACAGAGCTGACCCCTGCTACTGGCCAGGAGCCAGGAGTTTCTTGCAGGTCTCCCACTAGGGCACAGGGACCCAAGTGCTTGGGCCATCTTCTACTGCTTTCTCAGGCCATGGTAGAGAGCTAGATCAGAGGCGGAGCAGCCCGGACTTGAACTGGCGCCCATATGGGATGCTGGCACTGCAGGTGGCAGCTAAATCCACTATGCCATAATGCCAGCCCCCTGGCACAACTTTTAAACTTTCTCCAAAGTAAGAAACTGTCTATTTTTGTGTGGTTTCCTATGCACATATCACCTTTTCAAACAAATTCTTGTGCATCAAGTAGTCTGTCAGTTTAGTATTCTGGGAAAAGTATTTTCTCAAACCCTCTGACTTGTTTTAACCTAGTCTGGTTGACTGCACTCCCCTCAGCTTCGTTCTGGGATCTTCTATGCCAATCACCCTGGGGGTCCAGCTGTTCTTTCCTGTGCCCTTTCCTCTCTCTTGTGCACTTTAAAATTGGCTGGTGGGAGGGAGATGGGGGAGGGAGGAAGAGAGGAAGGAAGGGAATATCATGACCTTCTTAGAATTGAGTCTACAAACCACATTGAATCTGTTAAAAACTAATTACAAAGTAAAATATTTTTTTAAAAAAGATAAAGGTAAAAACATTTTCACACAAGGACAAGTCCCTTAAGGCTTATCTCATCCATCCTTTCTCAGTGGTTTTGTGAAGAATGTGCTATTATTATTTTGAATAAGCTATTATACGTGAAATGGATAAGAAATAAGAGTAAGAAAAGCTAAACTTTTTAAATTTTTCTTTTCACTTATTTCTTTTTTCTTTATGTAGTTCTGAGTTTTTGTCCCATGTTATTTTCTTTCTGTTTGAAGGATGTTTAATATTTCTTACAGATCTATTGAACATAAATTACCTCAATATTTTTTGTCTGAAAAATTCTTTATTTCTCTTACACTTGAAGGACAGTTCTACATGTTTCAGAATTCTATTTGTGGGAGTGTTCTCTTTTAACACCTAAATATTTCACTCCCCTCTCTTCTTGCTTCCATGGTTTCTGAATAGAAATCATATGTAATTCTCATTTTTGTTTCTCTATAAATAAGGTGGGGTTTCCTCCTTGATCTTCTTTCTGATGTTTGAAGGTTGGCATGCCTAGAGAGTAGGTCTGGTGTTGTTGTCCTCTGAGCTTCCTGGATCTGTAGCTTGGCCTCTGATACTAATTTTTATTTATTTATTTATTTATTTATTTATTTATTTTTGACAGGCAGAGTGGACAGTGAGAGAGAGAGAGAGAGACATAGAGAAAGGCCTTCCTTTTGCTGTTGGTTCACCCTTCAATGGCTGCTGCGGCCGGTACGCTGTGGCTGGCGCATCGCACTGATCCGAAGCCAGGAGCCAAGTCCTTCTCCTGGTCTCCCATGGGGTGCAGGGCCCAAGCACTTGGGCCATCCTCCACTGCACTCCCGGGCCCCAGCAGAAGGCTGGCCTGGAAGAGGGGCAACCGGGAAAGAATCCGGCGCCCCGACCGGGACTAGAACCCGGTGTGCCAGCGCCGCAGGCGGAGGATTAGCCTATTGAGCTGTGGCACTGCCCCCTGATACTAATTTGAGAGGAATTCTAAGTTATTATTATTTCAAATATTTCTCTTCTCCCTTTGTGTGTTCTTCCTCTGGCATTACCATTAAATATATGTTATACTGTTTGTAGCTACCCCATAGCCCTTGGATAGTATGCTCTGTTTTTTTTTTTTTTTTCTCTTTAGTTTTAGAGGTTCCTATTTATATACTTTTGAGCTCAAATATTCTCTCGTTATGCCCATTCTACTAATACACCTATCAAAGGTACTGTTCGTTGCTGTTACAATGCTTTGGACTGCTAGGATTTCCTTTAGGTCACTTCTTAGGATTTCAACTTTCTGTTAACATTCCCCATCTATTCTTGCTACTTTATCCAACAGATGCCTTAACACCTTAATCATAGCTTTGAAAATTCCCAGTCTGATACCTCCAACATCACTAACATGTCTGGTTCTATTGCTTGTTTATTCTTTTAAGATTGTGGGCTTTTTTTTTCTTTTATTAATATGCCTTACAATTTTTTTCTTAACAGCCAGACACAATGTACCAGATAAAAGGAACTGCTGTAAACGGCCTTTGTATTGTGGGTGTAAGGCATGAGGAGAGAGGAAGTGTTCCACTGTCCTCTGATTGAAGTCTCAGTCTCTCAGTGAGCCTGTACCTCTGACTGCGTACTTTGCAAATATTTCTCAGATTTTTTTCCTTTCTTTCCTTAGTTGGGACAGGAGATTTCGAGGAGCCTGGAGTTGAATATCCTCTTTCTAACGTGGAAAGCTTTTGTGTGCTAGAGTCGAATATTTCCTTTTTCCAACATGTCAGACTACAGCTGGATGAAGTGAGGTATTTTCCTTCCCTTCAGGTCAGGTAGGCTCTGATAATACGTCTGCAGGTTAAACTGTGGTCAATTAGCTCTCCTGAAAGCAGGCCACATCAAGAATAGAGTGTTCTGGTGTATTTCATACTGTCCCTTCCCCCAGCCAGAAACATAAGGATATTTTCTAGAATATTTATTGTGAGAAACTGCTCATACTTCAGGAGGTAAAAGTCACAGAAGTATGGGAACCCCCTAGTAACTGCATCCTCCTGGAGTTTGTATCACTCAGACTTGTCTACACATTGACCCTCCAGCAATCCACCAATTATAGTTCATTTATTCCCTGCCCCAGCACCGGTTCCCAGAGCAGTTACCTCTAGTGAGTTTTTGCTCCAACAAGCCATAACTTCCTGTATCTACCTGTTCATCCCTACAACCTTGGGGGCATGAGTTTTTCCTTTGTGCTCACTTCTATTATGGATCCAGGAAGAATAGTTGATTTTTCAGTCTGTTCAGTTCTTTACTTGTTCTTAGGATGGAGTAGCAACTTCCAAGTGACTTTCTTACCAGGAGAACCAGAAACTGCAAGCCATTTCCCTCCTTTTGTTAACAGAAAAATGAATTTAAAAACAGAAAAGAAAGTTAAGGAAGAATGAAAGACCAATGTAAGTGATAGTGACAAAGATGATTGGCATGGGTGGAATAAAAAGAGGGATGAGCATTAAGAAGAGAAGACTGACGCTTTATTACTGACATTTGATACTTGGAAGTGACCATGGAGATACAGAATCTTCAGGACATGTCCTTAAGTAAAAGGATGGCCAAATCAACAGAACATAATTGAAGGCAGTGAATGGGGAAACCAATGAATGATTCTTAGTGGTTTTCTATAATTCAGACTGTTCACTAAATGCACACAATGCTTAAGTACATAAATTATTTTATAAAATGTTTGATACTCTTGAATGCTTTTTGATTTTTTAATGTAAATAGAAACTTAACTGAAGCTTTGAAACTTTTTTTGATTTCAACAAATTTAAGCTACAAATTGGGAATAATTATCTCTTGCATAAACAAAATTTAATCTACAAATTAGAGTGCAAGTAAAATGTAAACTCTACAATAGAAATTGATCTAGATTTTTCTTTTAAGAAGCATATTTTGTTCAACAATGTTTTGAAAAAACTACTAAAAGCTTAATTTATGTAAATATACTATCTTTAGAAAAGTAGTGGATTAATACTTATACAGAATACAAGTGTGTGATTAATAGACATATTAGTCTTAAGTTACATGGGAAAATAAAGTAGAAGAGAACAGAAACAGAAAAATAAAAACTTACCATAAATGAATTTTCTTCCCCCATGGAAGTGCCAAATAGTAGTTTATGTCTTATTCTATATTCTTATGCTCTTTTAATGAGAATAATAGAATAAAAACAATGATTCTTTCTTTAAAGTTTTATTTATTTATTTATTTGAAAGTCATAGTTACACAGAAGAGTGGCAGAGAGAGAGAGAAAGTCTTCCATCCGATGGTTCCCGCTCCAATTGTCCGCAAAGACTGGAGCTGTGCCAATCTGCAGCCAGGAGCCAGGAGCTTCTTCCAGGTCTCCCATGTGGGTGCAGGGGCCCAAGGACTTGGACCATCTTCTACTGCTTTCCCAGGCCATAGCAGAGAGCTGGATTGGAAGAGGAGCAACCAGGACTAGAACTGGCACCCATATGGGATGCCGGCACTTCAGGCCAGGATATTACCCCGCCGCACCACGTGCGGGCCCCAAAACAATGGTTGTTATTAGATTTACATTTTGTCATTTATGGAAGAGTATTCAAAGCTACATTTTTTTCTGAGTAGGGCATTTGACACAGTGATTAAGATGCCACTCTGGACACTTGCATCCTATATCAGAGTGCTGGGCTTGAATTCCAGTTCTGCTTGATTGCAGCTTCCTGCTAAGGTACAACCTGGAAGTAAGTGACTCAAATACCTGGGTCCCTGTTATCTGTGTGGGATGCCTGGAGCAAGTTCCAGTCTCCTGGCTTTGATCTGACCCAGTTGTGGCTATTGCAGGCATTTGGGCAGTAAATAAATAGATGGAAGATATTCTCTCTCTCTCTCTCTCTCTCTCTCTCTCTCTCTCTCTCTCTCTCTCTCTCTCTTTCTCTCTCTCTCACTCTGCCTCTCCTTCCCTCCCTCCTCTCTCCCCCTTCCTCCCTCCCCCTCACTGTCTCATAAATAACAGAAAAAGAGGAAGGAAAGAAGGGAGGGAGGGAGGAAGAGAATGTGTTTGTTTAAAAAAATACTACATTTTTCTGCTCTTCTGCATTTCAGTGTTCCTAGAGTGTCTGTGCAGGTCTCTCAGCACACACACCACCACAAAGATTACTTAATCAAAGCCCACCTTATATTAAAGCATTAAAAAACCCCAAGACATATAAACCATTGTGATTCACATAAAATTAGATATGAGCCAATACACTAGATACTCTATGTCTTTAAATGTTAAGTAAACAGATTCCCTTTTGATGTCTGCATGAGCTACTTATTTTCAAAGAATAAACTTGGAAATTAAATTATAGTATAGTATAATAGATGGGTTTGGAGTCTGACTGCCTTTCGTGCACAAAGCAGTGAGAGGGATGAACCTAAAATCCCAAAGTCAGGAAGGAATATTTGCCCATATGTCCTCATCCTATCTCCTATTTATTATTTCTGTAAAACAAACTTTTTAATCTTACCACTCTCTCCAACCCAACATCATTCTCCTTATAGAAGGGAAAACATTTGGTATTTACTTGCTGTAAGATGAGAATTCTGTGCACCAAATTCTCACAGCAGCAGTCCAGGCCTCCTCTTTAATGTGCCCTGAAATAGTTCCAATTTATTGCAAACACTTGCCAGCAAGTTCTGAAGTGTGTCCAGTTGTTTTGAATGTTTGCTGCCATGGCCCCAAGCCTTGATTTCCTCTATTTAAGAAGAAATGGTCATCCAGTCATCTTTCAGATGCCAAGGCCTAAAGAAGGAAACTTTTATCGCAGATAACCCCTGGTTTTGGCATGGTCTTCATTAATGAAATCAGTCTTCAGCAATGTAAAACAGAGATAGTTCAATGTGATTTGACAGATAATGTCCAGAAATATAAGCCAATCGACATACAAAGAGCCTTGAGGGATTCAAACACGTTCTGTACATCTGTTCAGCTTCCTAGTGCAGATCAGCTCCCAATATCTCCCAAGATTCACTTTACCTTTTAGTCTAACAGCCTCATCTACTACCTCTGTATTTTCTAAAAAGAACTCCACGTAGTATGATGAGACAAACCATCATACTCTTAAATCCAATACAAACATTGAAGTAGGAACCCAGTGATAAGAGATCTTTTATGTCTTCTGTAATCAATAATATTATTCTGAGTAATGAGTAGTTTATTGATTTAAAATTCCATTATCATGGCATTTAAGGTTACACACTGGGGTCCTGCGTTGTGGCACAGCAGGGAAACCACCACTTTAGACAACACCTGCATTCCATGTAGGAATGCTGGTTCAAGTCCTGGCTACTCTGCTTCCCATATATTTCCCTGTTAATAAGCCTGAAAAATAGCAAATGATGACAAAAGTACTTGAGTCTCTGACATCCATGTGGGAGATCCAGATGGAGTTCCTGACTCTTAGCTTAGTCTTGGGACAGACCCAACTGTTGCATGTTGCAATCATCTAGGGCATGAACAAGTAGATAGATAGATCAATTTCTGTCTCTGTCTCCCTCTCTTTCTCTCCCCATCTTTCTTCTTTTAAATAATTCTTTTTAATAAAAAAGAATTTTGGTCTAGTTTACCAAAGACACATACTTCAGGATGCTAAAGAAACATGCCTATCATATTTCTATATTGTAGCTTGAGAAATAAATTTCACCTCATGGTATGTTACACCCACAACATTATAACAAAATTCTAAAACTCCATTGGCAAAGTCTCAACTTTCTTAATTAAGTACAGCTTTAAGACCTTAAAGCGATGCTAGAAAATATTTTTATAATACTGGAAACTTAGGTGCAATCAAAAAGTATTTTGTTAGCATTATTAATCAATGCATAAAGTTCACTCTTCAAGTGTTTTATAGCATTTAATTATATATTTTAAATGCCTGAAAACTACAACACAAACTACTAATTCTACGCATTATGACTTAGGTATGATATGAAGAGTATAAATGCTCTCCAAAATATAAAAATTCCAAACAGATCAGATAAGGTTAGCTCAAACCTTTATACTAATTCTTCCATTCTAGCAAGCAGAAAAGTTCCTCTGAATTTATTTCAGAGGCAATTTTAGAGTCTGTGTGATGGCAGCAAACCTCCTCCCCAGCAGTCTTTGTATGCCTTCAATATGTCAGAGGAGATAAGTTGATGGCGTTGTGTCACTGACAATCAGACAGGAAATAATAACTATGCCCCCTTAGGTATTTCAAGCTGCTCGTTCTCTTGGTCTGCATATCCAGGCTTAGCTCCAAGGAGGCAAGAATTTTCCTGCTCACAAGGGAGCCTTTCCCACATCAAAAGTTCAAATCTGTCCCTGCAATGATTTTCTCTAGTTGCAGAATATCTTTAATCCTGTGCTGTGGATCTTATCTGCAGTGCTGGTATTTGAAAGTAAGCTCCATATGACATTCAATTGTAATCAACTCCTTCATCAGTCTTGCCAAAATTCCATTAAGCTATGTTTCCACAAATTCCAGTC
Organism: Lepus europaeus; assembly: GCF_033115175.1. Classification (NCBI taxonomy): domain Eukaryota; kingdom Metazoa; phylum Chordata; class Mammalia; order Lagomorpha; family Leporidae; genus Lepus; species Lepus europaeus. Next base: position 121,179,896 of record NC_084829.1, read on the forward strand.
AGTCCACGACATTAGATCTGCAAATTGCTCCACCCATCTTTTGCTTAATGATATTGAGTTTCTCCAATGCTCTTCCATGCGCTTCACTTTGTGATGTTTGTTTTAATCTCCTGAGAAGTCTCTTCCAGCTTTCCAATGTGTTTGTCATTTTCCATAACTTATAAGTCCAACTTTGCTATTTTAGGCAAGAGTGCTTCAAATTTTCCCTCTAGGGAGGTCATGGAGTTGTATAGTTTCTTGATTCTGGAAATAATTTCCTGAAATAAGCCTTTCATGTAGAATCCAGAGTTCTTGACAGAGTCATTTACTCTCTAACTTTCATGCTATTTAAATGTTGAAGAAAATTAATCATTGATACACCTGATATAAATGCTAAAAGTGTGGCTCCTATAACCATATACTCTAACTGTACTTCCATGATGAAAAGCTGGATAAAAAAATGGAAAATAAACTTAGTCATTTAGGTGTCTGTCTATAGTTAAAGCTAAAGTTTTAAAGGGTTCAAGTGAATTGAGTTTTGATTTCTCTAACATAACCAGATGATGGGTTTGAAAATCAGCCTCCCATGTGACGATTCTTATGAGTTTCTGAGAACCAAAAGTAAATTTAGAGAACATGAACATTTTCATGTTTGACTATTCTATTAACACATTTTCCTTTGTTCAAAATGGAAAAATTCAGCATTTAAAAATTTGATTCGATTTGTTTGGGTTAGCTTTACTGAGTCATAATTTACCTAAAATATAATTCACTAATCTTAAATACACTATTATATAAGTAAATTTTCAGAAATATATGCATTTATGTAGCTACCACAATAAACTTGATAGAGAAAAATTCCTTCCTCCTAAAAAGTATCTTTATTCCCCTTTGCAATTAATCTTCTTCCCCCACACCACTGTCCCTGAAAATCACTGATTGCCTTTTTTAAACTATTATTTTGCCTTTTCTAGAAATTCTTATGAATGGAAGCATGCACTGTAAATTCTTTAGCGTCTAACACATAATGCATTGAGAGTCATCCACATTGTTGTGTTCATTTCTTTTTATTGCTGATTCGTATTCCATTAGTTTATCTTCTCAGTTTCTCACTTCCTAAATCAGGATGAGCCTAATTCCAGAAGAGAGTGAGAACACTTGTTCCCTTTGTGGAAATCCCATTCCTACCCACAAGGATGTGACCTGATGTCATGACCTCTGAGAGGTGAAAACACTGTTGGTTCCAAGTCTTCCTGTCCTTTGGGCTGACCACCACAGCTGGTGTTTCCCTGGCTTCAGGTCAGGTGGCTACTGGCCAATAAAAGACAAGATATTGAAGGCCACGGGAAAAGGAGTACCTCAATATTTCTCTCTTCATTCTTTGCTGTTGTCAGCTATTGTGGAAAGAGTTTGCATTTCCTCTTTGGCTTCAGCTCCTACCAGACAAGCCCAATACTGCTCCAGTTTTCATCATGTCAATACAATACCTGGACTCTAATAGCACCAGCTTATTTTATTTCTTTGTTAATAAAAACTTCTGCTACTGATAATTTCTGGCTCTTCACTGTCCCTTGTTTGGCTCTCACTTCCACCATCCTGCAGGTAACCAGTTCTCTGTACTAAATGTCTTCTATTGCAACTACTTAAAATATATTTTATATTCCTGGTTAGAATGAACGCATTTCACAGAGTCCAAGTCATCTCACTTGTAACACAAAGCATATCTCATTTGACCCTCATACTAATGCTGAAGCATACTCCTGTTTATAAATGAAGTCTAGAGAACTTAAATATCAATCATTCAGAGGTCACTGGGCTAATAAATGATGGACATTATGGTGCCAACAGGTTAAGAATAGATGGAACTAGCTGATAGTGTGGAGAAATGCTGATCCAGTTGAATGTGATTGTCAGAAGGCAAAAGACATTACATATCATTGGGAAAAAGTGCAAAACTATTCTGTAATCTGTTCTGTGTGAATGCAAACAGCTTCTGATCCTCTTTTCTGATTACATTGGAAAAACACATTTTCCAGATCAATAACTGCAATCTATCCAAGTTTGTGTTAATCTCCTCTAGCAATAATATCACATCACAGCAGCTAAAATTGCAACTCCTTCTCAGTTGAGTTTTTGCAATCAGCTTACATCCTCCAGGATACATCAGGTTATTGCAGGGGCTAGACTGGGAAAGTAAAAGAGATTTAATGGAAATCACTATCCCACATGATAAAATGTGGAAGGGTACATGCTGAGACATTCTGAGAACTGTTAGATACAGGGTCCACATTGCTATCAGGATGCTCTGTTAGAATGGGAGCCAGTTTTAGAAGATGGTGGAGTAGGAAAGGAGCTTGTTGCTTGAGTCTAGAAGATAGCTTAAAAAAATTAGAAGGAGTGCAGTCTCAGGGAAGATTTAGGAAGAAAACAGCAGAGGAAACTCTACACAAATTGGAGGAACAGAGTAGACCTATGTGGAGGGTGAGAACGTACATAACTTAGGACCTCAGAAGCTGAGAGCGTCCGCAACAGTATTGGAAAGTGAGGTGCGACCAGACTGCAGCAGCCTGAGCCACTGGTGAAAAAGTTGCAGGAAGAGCCTAGAGGGAATCTGGCTTGGAGTCCCATGGGGGATAGTGTTCTCATCAAACTAAAGGAGAACGTTTTCTCTCTTCCCGATCATCCTGCAAAGGTGTCCTGTAACAAGCTGACAGAGAGCAGGTGCCATTTGTGCACATAAGTAACAGCTGTGCCAGCTCGTGTCCATGACCAGCAGCCAGCCAAGTAGAAACTCCTGAGTCTGGTGGGGAGAACAGACAGGGGGCTGGGTGCTCATTACTGTGAGATGCTTGTGTGCCAGGACTGTGAAAACACTGAGGCTGCATGGGAGGACTCAAGGTTTGGCTGGAACATTAGACAATCACTGTGGGAGGTTCAGCATGATCAAGGATTCCTGGTTACCTGGCAGAAGACATTGATGGTGAACCTGAGCTTACACTGAGGACTTCACAGATTCTTTGTGTGGTGCTTGTGGCAGAGTGGATGAATAATATACTCACTGGGGCTAGTGCCCAGGCACTGGTCTCCTTCAAGGAGAGGTGGTCATATGAGTTTACATCAACAGAAAAGAAAAAACCTCCCCTCAGATTAAAATAAAATGAGAGATTTACTATGCCATAGATGGGTGTGTCACCTCAGGCATCCCCACCACCTGGAGCACTTTGGCCACACCCACCATATGCCTCTAGGTATTCCCTAAAAGCAGACACTCCACATATTGCAAAGATAAAAGCTGCCACAGCCAAAAAAAAAAAAAAAAAAAAAAAAAAAAAAAAGAGGAAGAAGAATCCAACAAGTATCTCCACAAATTCCAAACAACAAGAGAGAGAGACTTACCATGTGGAACCTAGATGTGTCACATTAGGTATGCCCTTAACCCTGGAGACATGACCAGAAAAGATCTTCACCACAACCTGTTGTAATCAAAATCTCCACAATAAAAAATAAGAAAAGATTCTGAAATGTGCACAAAAAAATACCAGATTAATTTCAGAGGGTCTCTAATTAGACTCACAACAGACTTCTCATCCGAAACTCTACACACTAGGAGAATGGTAAGATATATTCCAAGTCTTAAGAGAAAAAACTGTCAACCCAAAATACTATACTCTGCAAAGCTCTCATTTATGAATGAAGGTGAAATAATGACCTTCATGACAAACAGAAACTGAAAGAACTTGTCACCACCCATCCAGCCCTGTAGAAGATGTGCTGAACACAAATGCGCATAAACATGGCCATCACAATGGAAGACGTAAAGGAATGAAATATTCCACTGAAAATACAAAAGAACTACAAAGTAAAAAAAGGAATATTTATAGAAAAATGGCAGGCCAAAGTCGTTACTTATCAATAGTCACCCTGAATATAAATGGCCTTAATTCTCCAATTAAAAGATGCCGACTGGCTGAATGGATTGAAAAAGCAAACCCATCTATTTGTTGCCTACAAAAAACACATCTCACTAACAAAGATGCACACAGACTAAAAGTGAAAGGATGAAAAAAAATCAGAAACCAAAAAAGAGCTGGTATAGATAGTGGAATATCAGACAAAATAGACTTTAACACAAAAAAAATGTTAAAAGAGACAAAGAAGGACACTATGTAATAGATTAAAGATCAATTCAACAGGAAGATGTAACTATTATAAATGTATATGCAACTAATTACAGGACACCTGGCTATTTAAAAGAAATGTTAAGGGATCTAAAGGGAGACATAGACTCAAATGCAATAGTAATGGGGGATTTCAATACCCCACTTTCGGCCGGCGCCATGGCTTAACAGGCTAATCCTCCACCTTGCAGTGCTGGCACACCGGGTTCTAGTCCCGGTTGCAGCGCTGGATTCTATCCTGGTTGCCCCTCTTCCAGGCCAGCTCTCTGCTATGGCCCGGGAAGGCAGTGGAGGATGGCCCAAGTGCTTGGGTCCCTGCACCCGCATGGGAGACCAGGAGAAGCACCTGACTCCTGGCTTCGGATCAACATGATGCGCCAGCCACAGCGGCCATTTGAGGGTGAACCAACGGCAAAAAGGAAGACCTTTCTCTCTGTCTCTCTCTCTCTCTCTCACTATCCACTCTGCCTGTCAAAAAAAAAAAAAATACCCCACTTTCAGCAATGGACAGATTAACCAGACAGAGAATCAGCAGGGAAACAGCAGTTACTCAATATGATAGACCAAATATACCTAACATATCTATAAAACATTCATCCTACAGTTGCAGAATACACATTCTCACCCGTGCATGGATCTTCTCTAGGACTGACCACATGATAGGCCATAAAGCAAGTCTCAGCAAATCCAAAAAAATCAAAATCATACCATGCATCTTCTGGTAACACAATGCAATGAAGCTGGAAATCAGCAACTCAGGAATCTCTAGAACATATACACAGACATGAAGACTGAGCAACATGCTCCTGACTGAACAGTGAATCATAGAAGCAATCAAAAGAGAAATCAAAAATTTCTTGAAACAAATGAAGATAACAATACAACATATCAAAAATATGGGATACAACAAAAGCAGTGTTATAAGTAAAGTTTATAGCAATTGGTGCCTATATCAAGAAATTGGTGGCCGGCGCAGCAGCTCACTAGGCTAATCCTCCGCCTTGCGGTGCCGGCACACTGGGTTCTAGTCCCGGTTGGGGCGCCGGATTCTGTCCTGGTTGCCCCTCTTCCAGGCCAGCTCTCTGCTGTGGCCAGGGAGTGCAGAGGAGGATGGCCCAAGTACTTGGGCCCTGCACCCCATGGGAGACCAGGAGAAGCACCTGGCTCCTGCCATCGGATCAGCGCGGTGCGCTGGCCACAGCGCGCCAGCCGCGGCGGCCATTGGAGGGTGAACCAACGGCAAAGGAAGACCTTTCTCTCTGTCTCTCTCTCTCTCTCTCACTGTCCACTCTGCCTGTCTAAAAAAAAAAAAGAAATTGGAAAGGCATCAAATAAATGAGCTATCAATGCAGCTCAAGGATCATATAAAACAATAGCAAACCAAACCCAAAACTAGTAGGAGAAAAGAAATAATTAAAATTAGAGTAGAAAGAAACAAAATTCAAACAAAAAATGCAAAAGATCAGCAAAATGAAGAGCTGGTTTTTGGAAAAAATAAACAAAATTGACACACTATTGGCCCAACTAACCAAAAGAAAGAGACAGATGACCCAAATCAATAAAATTAGAGATGAAAATGGAAATGTAACAACAGAAACCACAGAAATAAATAGAATCATCAGCAACTACTACAAAGTGCTGTATGCCAACAAACTGGGGAACCTAGAAGAAATGAATAGATTCTGGAACACAGGCAACCTATCTAAATTGAGCCACAAAGACAAAGAAAACCTAAACAGACCCATAACCAAGATGGAAATTGAATCAGTAATAAAGACCTTCCTATCAAAGAAAACCCCGAGACCAGATGGCTTCACTGCTGAATTTTATCAGATATTTAAAGAAGTAACTCGATTCTTCTCAAGTTATTTACAACAATTGAAAAGGGGCGAATCCTCCCAGATTCTTCAAGGATCCCAGCATCACCTTAATTAGTAAACCCAGAAAAGACGCATCAGAGAAAGAGAACTACAGACCAACTTCCCTGATGAACATAGACTCAAAAATTCTCAACAAAATTCTGGCCAGTTGAATCCAACAACACATTAGAAAGATAATCCATCTGAACCAAGTGGGATTTATCCCCGGTGTGCAAGGATGGTTCAAAATTCGCAAATCAATCAATGTGATATATCACATTAATAAACTGAAGAAAAAAACCAATTTGATTATCTCAATAGATACAGAGAAAGCATTTGATAAAATACAACACACTATAATTATGAAAACTCTAAGCAAATTGGGTTTAGAAGGAACATTCCTCAACACAATCAAGGCGATTTATGACAAACCCCCTATTGAATGGGGAAAGGTTGGAAGCATTCCCACTGAGATCCAGAACAGACAATGATGTCCACTCTCATCATTGCTAATCAATATAGTCCTAGCAGTATTATCCAGAGCCATTAGGCAAGAAAAAGAAATCAAAGGGATTCAAATTGGGAATGAGGAAGTCAAACTATCCCTATCTGTAGATGACATGAATCAACATATAGGGGATCCAAAAGACTCCACCAAGAGACTATTGGAACTCAGAATAGTTTGGTAAAGTGTCAGGATATAAAACCAATACACAAAAATTAACAGCCTTTGTATACACAGACAATGCCATAGCTGAGAAAGAACTTCTAAGATCGATCTCATTCACAACACCTATAAAAATATAAAATACCTTGGAATAAATTTAACCAAGGATGTCAAAGGTCTCTATGATGAGAACTACAAAATATTAAAGAAAAAAATAAGAAAATACAAAAAAATGGAAAAGTTTTCTATGTTCATGGATTGAAAGAATCAATTTCATCAGAATGTCCATTCTTCCAAAAGCAATTTACAAAATCAATGCAATACCAATCAAATACCAAAGACATTCTTTTAAGCTCTAAAAATAATGATGCTGAAATTCATATGTAAACACAGTAGAACATGAATAGCTAAAGCAATCTTATACAACAAAAACAAAGCCAGAGGCATCACAATACCAGATTTCATGACATACTACAAGGCAGTTATAATCAAAACAGCCTGGTACTGTTACAAAAACAGAGGGATAGACCAACAGAACAGAATAGAAATGCCAGAAATCAACCTAAGGCTCTACAACCAACATACATTTGACCAAGGAGCTAAAACCAATCCCTGGAGCAAGGATAGTCTCTTCAACAGTGATGCTGGGAAAACTGGATTTCCACATGCAGGAGTATCAAGCAGGAGCCTTACCTTACACCTACACCAAAATCTATTCAAAATGGATTAAAGACCTATATCTACGATGTGATACCATCAAATTTTTAGAGAACATTGGGGAAACCCTGCAAGACATTGGCACATCCAAAAGTTCTTGCAAAAGACCCCAGAGGCACAGGCAATCAAAGCAAAAATTAACAAATGGGATTACGTTAAACTGAGAAGCTTCTCTATTGCAAAAGAAACATTCAGCAAAGTGAAGAGACAACAGAATGGGATAAAGGATTAATAACCAGAATATATTAAGAGATTAAGAAACTCCACAACACCAAAACAAACAACCCAGTGAAGAAATGGGCAAAGGACTAACCAGATATTTTTCAAAAGTGGAAAACCAAATGGCCAACAGACACATGAAAAAATGTTCAGGAACGCTAGCCGTCAGGGAAATGCAAATCAAAATTACAATGAGGTTTCACCTTACCACAGTTAGAATGGTTTTCATACAGAAATCAACAAACAACAAATTCTGGTGAGGATTTTGGGAAAAAGGTATCCTACTCCACTGTTGGTGAGAATATAAACTGGTAAAACCACTATGGAAGACAGTTTGGAGATACCTCAGAAATCTGAATACAGACCTACCATATGATCCAGCCATCCCACTCTTGGGTTAAAAATTTACCCTAGTGAAACGAAGTCAGCAAATAAAAGAGTTATCAGCACCCCCCATGTTTATTGTAGCTTCATTCACAATAGCTAAGACATAGAATCAACCTAAATGCCTGTCAGTCACAGACTGTATAAGGGGATTATGGGATATGTGATCTATGGAATACTACACAGTGGTTAAAAAAATAATTCTGGTCATTTACAAAATGAATGAATCTGGAAAACATCATAATAGTGAAATAAGCCAGTCCCAAATGGACAAATACCATATGTTCTCCCTGGTCTGTGGTGACTAGTAGAGCACTTAAAAGGAATTCTGTAGAAGTGAAATTGACACTTTCAGAAACAATGACTGATCAGCCTTTGACTTTACTGTTGAGGAAGAGTTTTATTTTTTCTTCTTAATGGAGAATGGGACTGGGAATGGAAGAGGGAGTAGGAGATGGGTGGGAGTTGGGGAGGAAGGGTGGGTATGATGGAAAGAATCACTATATTCCTGAAGTTGTACTTATGAAATTTTTACTTAATATATCAAAGTTTTCTTTGGGAAAAAAAAATGAGAGACAAGCAATTAAAGACAATGGGCTCAGACCTCACTCCATAGAACTGCTTAGTGGTCATTACCTTTATCTCTGACTACATAATTGGAATTGAAAGTTTTCCTATTTTACATTCCCCACACTGACTCCTTGGTCTTTGCCATAGGAGTTCTCTGTTAGGAAAGGTTAAATAAAAGTATCTGATACCATTCAGCCCCTTCTCCCCATTCCCTGGACCTAATAATAAATTAACTGTGATGTTTAACCTGGGGACTGAAGGTGATTCCCATTGTGCTTAAAGACATGCAAAATGCTGCATTGTTCAGGAAATCATGACAATAAAAATGTTACGCATGTTCAGTAGAGACACAACTTTCTGTAGTATTTTCAATCTGTGGTGAGTTGAATCCTAGAATAAGTATATTGAGAACCAATTTTGCAAGCCAAGGAACTCCCTTTGATAAATATACATTACTATAAGGAGTATCTGTCATCCACTTACCACCAGTGATACAATCTTTTAGGCCAGTAACAAATTCATTTCTGTTCTCAAGAAAGTGGAAAAATAGAACATGGAAGAAGGAAGACATAATGCAAATCTATATTCATCTATTCATATTTACTTATAATTATCACTAGTCTTATTTAGAATTTCAGTAGATTAACTATGAGAGTACTTAAGAATTTTTATAGAAAAATGGAATTGAAAACACAGATTTTTTTCATACTATTCAGTTCCCAAAACTTTTTGGAGATCTATAGTACTTCCTTCCCATTCTATCTCTTCTTTCAGGAATGACCCGTTTCCTTCAGTTTGATAAAAAAAAATTTAAGAACCCTGTAACAATCCCATTACTAATAGTAAAGACATGCTGATATCTGTGAGATAAGAGAGTCAAACATAAATATTCAAGTTCAGTTTTAACACAACCTATATTGTCACCACTAGAGCCACCTTGTACCTGGAAGGCCTTCCACTAAACTTAGAAGGAAAAGGTTTTATTAATATTTGAATATTTATAATTGAAACTAGAATGAGTTATCTCACCTGTTAGAATGGCTATAATATATTTTAAAAAATAAAAAACAAAATGTAGCAAATGCTGGTGAGAATCTGGAGAAACGAAAACATTGATACACTGCTGCTAGGAATGTAAATTAGGGCAGCCATTATGGAAAACAATGTGAAGGTTTCTCAAAAAACTAGAACTTTTACTTTTTATATATATTTGATGAAAAATAAGTCAGTATATCAGAGAGATCTCTACTCTCCCATGTTTATTGCAGCACTATTCTCAAAAACCAAGATATGGAGTCAACCTAAATGACTAACAAATGAATCAATATAGAAAATATGAAAGGGGCTGGCACTGTGGCATAGCAAGTAAAGCTACTGCCTGTAGTGCCAGCATCCCATATGGGCGCCAGTTTGTGTCCCGGCTGCTCCACTTCTGATCCAGCTCTCTGCTATGGTTTGGAAAAGCAATAGAAGATGGCCCAAGTCCTTGGGCCCTTGCACCCACATGGGAGACCTGGAAGAAGCTCCTGCCTCCTGGCTTCAGACTGGCACAGCTCTAGCCATTGCAACCAATTGGGGAGTGAATCAGTGGTGGAAGACCTCTCTCTCTCTCTCTCTCTCTCTCTGCCTCTCCTCTCTCTGTGTAACTCTGACCTTCAAATAAATAAAAAATGAATCTTTAAAAAAATAAAATATTATATATATACACATAGTGGAATATATTTCAGACATAGGAAAAAATAAAGTGTAGACAATTGTGGCAACCTGGATAAGCCTGGATAACATTATATTACATAAAATAAACCAAGGGCAGATTGAAAAAAAAATTTTATGTTCTTACTCATTAGTGGAAGCTAAGAAAAATTGATTATAGAAGTAGAGAGTAGAAAAGTAGATACCAGGTGGTGATAGTGAGAAGTTAGCTAGTGGATATAAAATTACAGTTAGAAAGGTGGAATAAGTTCTAGTGTTCTATAACAGCATGGGCTCACTACAATTAACAACAATTGACTATACATTTTAAAATAGCTAGAAAAGAGTATTTTAAATTTTCTCACTGCAAACAAAAAGATAAATGTTTGAAATGATGGATATGCTAATTATCCTGCTTTGAACATTACATACTATATACATATATTGCATACATGTATTGAAATGTCACTCTACTTCATAAATATGAATAATTTTTATAACAATTTTAAAAAGTGAAAAGTTAAAAATATGTTGATGCTCTTCTTGCTTTTAAAATCTGAATAGAAGTTAATTCAGATTGTTTAAATTCCTTTATGCATAAGAATGTTGCTTTTTTTCTCTCACAATATAACTGCTGCTGGAAATTTTATTCTCTCTTGTTAAAGAATAGTGCTAAGAAATATAAAGGTTAAAGAGACTACCCAAGGCTCAAAGAATGTCTTCACTGTTGAAATATCAATACCTACTTGAGGACAAGATTGAAAGAAACCATGGTTTCACTGCAAAGCTTTGAACCTTAAATATTTAGACATATCTTATTCTGAGCCAACAGAGTTGAAAGAATTACGCTTGCTCAAGCTTTCAAAGATACAGATAAAACTAAAATGTCGACAATGATACAGTGAGTCTGGAACAACCATATAGGATGCATGGTAACTGGGAAAATGGTGACTAAAAATTTTTAAACCTGTTATTGTCTTAAAATGATACTTAAAAACTTAAAATAAAAACAATAGTATAATTCTGAAATAATAAAATAGATGATAGCATCAGAACTGATCATAACTAAAAATATAAAATCAATTTTAATTCTGAATTCAAAAGTGACTTTCTTGTGCAATGGCATACAAATATTCAAGGACATAACCCAATCAAGTCCTAGGTTATTGAAATTCCTTAAACTGTTAGCCAAATTAATTGGATAGGTATTTTGGAAAATCAGCATTCATACTAATAAAACATTTAGTAATGTTTTTTAAAGCAAGGAGACATTTTAATCAAAAAATAAGGAGATGGCAGATCTCAGAAAACAAAAGCTCTTTCAGACAGGTAAAGGGGTAAATAGCCAGTTGCTTGGAGGTTTGCGTAACAACCTGCTGCCAATTCTTATGCTCAGAAATAAGCAAAAATTTAATTTGTTTTTATCAATGATTTCAGAAACCTGAATGATAGAAATGTTAAAAAATGGCTATCCTGAGGTAAAGATGGGAGAGTGAAATTAGATTACAGGCTGACCATCTGCCAAAAGTTGATGAAATGCACAACAGGAAAAACAAAAACACTAAACTTTAAATTCACCAGTAGTACCTACACAAAGAATCCAAGTTTTTTTTAAACTTTAAAAGTGATGGCCAAGGGTTGAAACAGGATTCTGGCCAGCACAGCAGGGCTCCTAACCAGGGCCTCTGAAGCTGAATTTTTGAAGAGGAAAGAAATTAAAATTCTGACAAATTTAACCAACACTACATCATATATGCAGAGGTAAGCAACGAGGAGGAAGTTTTGATGGAGTTCTCATGAGCAGATATCCAAATTGTGAGAAACTCAGCCCTGGGTGCTCAGCAAATACAGCTGAAATTTCTAGGCTCACTGACAAAATTTCAGGCTGAATTGAGAAAATGATCAGAAACTTCAGACTATACTCAGAGAATGAAGGGTAAAACTAATTAGATGTATGACAATCTCAGATCAGAAAACACAGGCCAGTTCATACAATCTAAGCTGCATCCACAGATTAATAATATCATCGCTTACCCAGCTCTTCTCAACCAGCAATCTCTGAAAAAAAGTGACTTGAACTCCTATCTCAGGCCATAGGGATGTACAGTTCTCAGATGTGAGAGTTAAAGGTGAGTTGACGTCAGCCACTCTCTGAATGAGGTCCAGTAGACTAACAGCTCAGAGCTGCTTCTATTTAGTGTAAGTCAAATAAATAAAGTATGCATACACCCTACACCAACAGAAAAATAAAGGGAAAAAAATCATGAGATCACAGCATGCAAAAGCAGATGAAGAATTTATTTTGAGAAAACAAATAAATAAACCCAGTGAAAAGACTGTTCTGCACAAATACATCATGCTATGAAAGAATTTAATATGAACATAAATCCAATAGTATAGGGGTTCAAAACTAACCAACCAAAGGAACTAAAAAGAGAACCCCAGAGCCTGGGAAACACAGAGTTCAAGTGCCATTTGCACATTAATAAGTAAACTAAACTTCAAGCCACAGCTATACAAAAAAGATATTAAATCATCAGATCCATGTAAAGAAAATGAACCAAGAATTTAATCAGGTAGAGAGATTGTGATTATACGTGGAAAGAAAGATAATCTGGGCCAAGGAAATAGATGCACATGTTCTGGCACACTCAACAAACAGCACAGAAAATATGTTCAAAGATACACAATAAAAGTGTCCTTGAGTAACAAAAGATGTACAATTGCAGGTTAAAACACTTAAGAAGTCCCAGAGCATAATATCTATTAGGTTTTCCAGAAAAGTAAAAAGTCCAACAAACAACAAATAAATCACAAGAAAGTTCACAGTAAAAACATGGTAAGACGAATGTGGTGTTTGGAAAATAATGAATCCCCCTAAATGTAGAAAAATTAGAACCAAATGTTAGTGAGACTAACATTATAGTGAAAGGATGTTTTATAATCTTTAACAAAGTAAAAAACACTATAAATGTTTTAAAACATGGTGTTAAATAAGAGGAGTTAGAAATAATATGTGCATTTTAATTTTCACATAATACTATATAAAAATTAAATAATAGAGTTTTTTACATCAACTTTTTTAACTTTAATCTTTTTTCTTAACTTTAGAGGGAACTTATGGACTCTAGAGAGTTCTCTGAATTACAGCAATCCATTTAATTGAACTTATTTTAATATGATGTTAGATAAAAACTTTAGGCAAATTTCATTTGACAGAGTTTATTTGAGCAAAGCATGTTTCATGAACCATACAGCACTCTGAATCAGTGGAGACTGAGACAGCTCCAACCAACCATGTGAGCTGCAAACTGTCATAGTCTGGACAAAGAAGCAAAGAACAGATTCACCTGTTCGCCTCAGCAAGGCATCTGCTTTATTTGGTAACAGTATGATGAGCTGGCTGCCTATGATCATCAAAAACTAGCTCTTTTGTGATTGGCTGAAAGTTAACTTTTGGTTATACTCCTAACTTATATTCTGGTTTATTTACACATTAAATTAGGTTGTGGTTCATTATGTAGGAACTCAAACTCTGAAGACAGTCTCAGTCTAATGGCCTCTGCTTAGGGTCAGTTCAATCTTCAGAGATTGCCCAACACCTTGCACATCGATGGTACTCTCTGTGTCATCATCACAATGCGTGTCTTTGGTGTCAATATGGAATTCATAAGTTAAAACATCAGGTCAAATGAATGATCCTTTATGTTTTTGTTGCTCTAACCAGAGTGAAACCATTTCATACTCAGGGGATGGCTGCACACAAGCATTTAAAACTCTTAAGATACCCTGCACTAAAGAGACTATTAGGTTGTCTTTCCAGAGGATAATACCAGCTGAATAAAGTATACTCCAAAACAGGTGCCCTCATAAATTAAAACAATTAAAATCAAATAAATTTAAAAATGAGGGCCTGCCCTGTGACGTAGCTGGAAAAAGCCTCTACCTGCAGTGCCAGCATTCCATATAGGTGCCTATTTGAGATCCGGCTGCTCCACTTCTGCTCCAGCTCTCTGTTATGGTCTGGGAAAGCAGCAGCAGATGGCCCAAGTCCTTGGGTCCCTGTACCCACGTGGGAGACCTGGAAGAAGCTCCTGGCTTCGGATTGGTGCAGCTCCAACCAATGTGGCCATTCGGGGAAAGAACCAGCGGATGAAAGATCTCTCTCTCTCTGCCCCTGCTTCTATAGAACTCTGCCTTCCAAATAAATAAACAAATCTTAAAAAAAAAAAAAAATGAGCCAGAGGAGTAACCTGTTTTTTAAACCAAGTAGCTTAGTTGCCTTCTAATATTTAAGTTTCTACTGTGTCTGACATAGTTATCTTAGTGCAGCAAGTGATCACACATTGCTTAATCAACAGGAGGTACAAGCAATCCTGTTATTTAAAACATTAGAAAAAATAAAAACAATATTAGTAAGAGAATTTAAACATTTCTGGACAACTAGAGCACCTGTAGTAGCTAAAGTTTAAGATAGATTTTTAACTTCATCTACATTTATGCCAAGCCATGGAAGGGATATTCAAACATTCCACCAAAAGATAACTATCTGGAGGCCAGCACTGTGGCATAGCGTGTAAAGCCACTGCCTGCATTGCTGGCATGCCATCTGGGCACCGGTTCGAGTCCTGGCTGCTCCAGTTCCAATCCAGCTCTATGCTATGGCCTGAGAAAGCAGCAGAAGATGGCCCAAGTACTTGGGCCCCTGCACCCGTGTGGGAGACCCAGAAGAAATTCCTAGATCCTGGCTTTGGATAGCGCAGCTCCAGCCATTTTGGCCATCTAGGGAGTGAACCAGCAGATGAAAGACCTCTCCTTCTCTCTCTGACTCTCCTTCTCTCTGTGTAACTCTGCCTTTCAAATAAATAAATCTTTTTTAAAAAATAGTAACTATTTGATGAGATTTGTGCCTGCTGGCAAATTCCCTGTTATTCCATTATGGGAAAAAAGAAATGTATACTAATGTTCAGTTGCCAGTTGGTTATGGAGTGACAGTGGCACTATTACAATACCTAATACACATTAGTTCCTTATTTTCCACTTAGAGAGACATGGAATTGCCTATGTACCTGGATAACTGCTAAATCCTCCACAGATAAAAATAATTCCTGGTTAGGGCACAACAGATAATTCCTTGTGTAATGCCAGAGTGTTAAGGGTCACTAGTAGATAAGTACTGGTAATGTTGATTCAAGGCTCCATTTTTGAATAATTGCATGGTTGAAGACTACCAACAGTTATGAATTGAAGTTATAAATTTGTCTAGAATCTGTTGAATTATATTTCTTTTGGATTTATTATTCAATTTCTGATGTTTAACTGCAAAACACTCATTACGTGTTTTTCCTCCTGTTAGAATTAAACAAAAAATCTCAATATGTGAATCTAAAAACTTAATTTACTTTGAATATCAGTGAAATTAGTGACACTGTGAACTAGAAGATCTCTAATATCATGTAGGGTTTAAAATTCAACTTAAAGGGGCCAGCACTGTGGCATAGCGGGTAAAGCCACTGCCTGCAGTGCCAGCATCCCATATGGGTACCGGTTCAAATCCTGGCTACTCCACTTCTGATTCAGCTCTCTGCTATGACCTAAGAAAGCAGTAGAAGATGGTCCAAGTCCTTGGGCCCCTGCACATGCATGGAAGACCCGGAAGAAGCTCCTGGCTCCTGGCTTTGGATCGGCACAACTCCGGCCATTGCGGCCAATTGGGGAGTGAATCAGCAGATGGAAGACCTCTCTCTCTCTCTCTTTCTCTGCCTCTCCTTCTTTTTCTGGTAACTCTGACTTTCAAATAAATTAACAAATCTTTAAAAAAGAATTAACTTGAATTATCCAACATTCACTTATGTTCCATTCAGAAACTATTGTATGAAATATTAGGTATTCCATTATCTTGCCATGCTTAAAAGGAAAAAGTGTAAAAGGGGAAAACAGTTCTTGGTGATGGAGGAAATACGTCTTGATCTATGATCTTGAGAAAGCTGTCCAAATTGAGGCTACCATCTGTTTCCAGGGACAAACTTCCCTGATCAGCTTTATCCTGAAATCAGCAATGGGCATACAGTTCCAAGGGTCTTGAATTGAGTGATGCTAACTCAATACTGTGAAGTTTTGCTGCAGTGCGGGTAGTGAGAAAATAAGGTAATCCCTTCCAATAGGGCTCCTGGGCAGGCTTCCTTTACCATTGTTTCCAAAAGATCTGAATCTCTAGGTTCTAGCTAGTGAAAGGCCTGCTTGCCATCAGTGAGTGGGTCTCAAAGGGCTTCTTTATCTGGTGAAACTAATTTGTCATAATGCATTAAAGCCTTGTGTTATATATTGAATCATGTTCAATACATGTTAATATGGAATCATGTCAGAGTTCTTAAGTAGGAGATCCTGAGTTACCACAAGTATTATTAAAGGTATAGGCCTAACAATAACTTTCATAAAAGGGTAATATGTGTTTTCCAGTGAGAATCCACCTGACTGCCATCAGTTGGAGATACATTTGAACAGGGCAATCCAGTCAATTCAGTTAACTTTTTATAATGTCAGTGTTTTAGTATAGTAATACTTTATTTAAATGTGTTATAACTTGCTCCGTGAAATGAGTATCTCTGTTACTGGGTATTTCTACAGGAGTGCCACATAAATAAAACACAGTTTCTAAACATTTCATCTACTAAGAACATTGGCTTTCCAGTATGGAAAAGCTTCTGGACAACCAGAAAGCATGCATTGAAAGTGGCAACTGAATGAGACTTCTCTGTAAGATTTGAATTTTTATTATCTTACCAGAATTATGGGTTTTTGACAAATTAAATGTTATTTATAAACCACGTTAGTAATTTTACAACAATCATACCATCAACATTATTTCATAGTTAATTTCATTTTTTCTATTTCTTTCTGAGTTATGGCATGCAGAACTTCATATAATGGAAACTCTAAGCCCTCTAAAAACACCAGATGGTTGTCTGGGCCCCCAATGAGGTCAGGTATAATCCTGAATTGATGTCATTTTAGTTTGTCAGTTTTGTTTTCCCAAGTCAGGTGCATAGCACTACTTATGAATTAGGTTATCATAAGTAATTTAACTTGGCTCAATCTTAGGGAGTTTAATTTGAACACTTTAACAATTTCACCACTGGCTGACATAGCATAAATGTCTGCCAGAGCATTTCCTTGGTATCAATTCAGCCTTTTTCTGCCTGACATAGGTTAACAGTTTTATGAGTTGATCTGTTTCTTCATTAGAGTTCTAGAAATTCTTAGTATAATGGTATGGTCTTAAAGTTATCAAAATTTGCCCTTGTCAGGCTTAAAATGGCCAGTTAAAGATGTGATAAGAATTCATTATAACACAATTAGAAATTTTGTTCTTTATTTTTAATTTACAGGGCTTTTTGAAATTTTGTATTTTACAGTTTATTTTATTTAACAATTTATTTCTGAATAGTTTTAAATTTACAAACTAAAATTTAAAGTAGTAATACAAAGAGTTCTCATATACACCTCTCCCAACTTGCCCTTTTACAAACATCTCATATTAGTATAGTTGTCTCAATTAAAGAGACTCACCAGCTTCCCCTAGTTTTTCTTATTTAAAAGCCTTCTGTCCTTCCCACCCCATTAGCCTCTAATAATAAAATACTATGTTCAGATTGAGGGCTTGTTGGTTTTTAATGTTTGCTCCCACGCATAAGGAAGAACATGTGGTATCTGTGTGACTAGCTTATTTAACTCAACATCATGTCCTCCATTTACATCCATTTACTGCAAATGACAGGATTTCATTCTTTTTCATGGCTGAATTGTATTCTATTGTGTGTATTTATGACAGTTTCTTTATTCATCTAATATTTTGTACATTCATTGATTCCATATTTTGGCCGTTGTGAATATTGCTGAGATAAACATGGTGGAGCACGTATCTGTTTGATATAATGATTTCCTTTTTTTGGATATAAACTATTATTTATTTAATACATACTCTTTTTAAGATATTAACTAGGATTATGACTGATAACCTTAGAACAAGACTATTATATATCTAGGAATTCCATACAATTTCTAAAATACATATTAATAATGTATCCATGCACTATAACTTCAAGAGGATTCAGTATTGCCTATTGCTTGACAATGATTCATATATAATTTAATATATCAAATCAATTTAAGTAGTCTGTAACAAATTTATTTATTTATTTTTTTAAAAGATTTATTTATTTATTTGAAAGTCAGAGTTACACAGAGAGGCAGAGGGAAGGAGAGAAGTCTTCCATCTGATGGTTCACTCCCCAACTGGCCGCAATGGCCAGAGCTGCACTGATCCAAAGCCAGGAGCCAGGAGCTTCTTCCAGGTCTCCCATGCGGGTGCAGGGGCCCAAAGATTTGGGCCATCTTCCACTGCTTTCCCAGGCCATAGCAGAGAGCTGGATCGGAAGTGGAGCAGCCGGGATTAGAACCAGTGCCCATATGGGATGCCGGCGCTTCAGGTCAGGGCGTTAACCCACTGCGCCACAGCGCCAGCCCCAATAACAAACTTATTTTTATAAGGAGAGAGATCACATTCTCTCGAAATATTCCAGGGCTTACATGTAACCTTGTCAAAAGTTCTTAACTTAGAATATGATTTTGATAAGTTGTCAGAAAGGTCAAAATATTTAAAATACTTGTTTAAAAAAAGAAAACATGTCTCTGTGAGACAACAGTCATTTTTTTAGTCGGAGTAATAATTAAAATATTTCAAAGGCAAATATAGAATGTTAAATAGTTGTAGGAAAAAAATTAGGTCTTTGAATAGAAAGGATTCAGTTTTCCTAATGAAGACAATATGAAGTGCAGGATATTGTTTTGATAAAACACAGAATATTCACTTCCTAGGCCAATTACTTAAAAGGCAAAGAAAAACCTGTTTTCAATCTCCTATTAAGAGCAGACCAATACTCCAAAAAAAGCCTGTTTTGACAGACGATCAAACTCTAGTGTTGTATCAGTGTACTTTTGATGTTTATACAAATAATTCCCTTCTAATCTAAGCCAACTTGATTATGTATAAAATCTCCTTTCCATGAATCCTCTTCCATAGATTTCCTGCAAATTTTTTATATCCATTCAGCTTCTATCCTGTGGCTTTTCTCTTTCTCATTTGAAACAATTAGTCATTGTACTTGAGGATAAAAATAATCCCCTTTCTATTTTCAAAACAAGCACAATATCATACTTTATAGCTTTCCTCACCATTAACACATCTTACCTTCCTCGTATACTGGCATATAGAATTGTTACCCTTATTATTTGTAGTAACTTCAGTTAAATGTTTTAGTTAGAGCTTTTAACTCTTAGTTAAGAATAAACCCCCAAAATCAAGCAATTGTGAATCTTTTGTCAGCAATCTGCAGATTGGTAAATCTATAAATCATATAATTATATGATTTCTCATAACACAATTTGTTAACATAGCAAGGAACATGTTTTTTAAAAATTCATTTTGGGGCCGGCGCTGTGGCACAGTGGGTTAAAGCTCTGGCCTAAAGCACCAGCATCCCATATGGGAACCGGTTCTAGTCCCGGCTGCTCCTCTTCTGGTCCAGCTCTCTGCTATGGCCTGGGAAAACAGTGGAAGACGGCCCAAGTCCTTGGGCCCCTGCACCCACGTAGGTGACGCAGAGGAAGCTCCTGGCTCCTGACTTCAGATGGGCACAGCTCCTGCCATTGTGGCCGTCTGGGGAGTGAACCAGCGGATGGAAAATCTCTCTCTCTGTCTCTACCTCTTCTGAAACTCTGTCTTTCAAATAAAATAGGTATTTTTTTTAAAAAAGATTCATTTT
Source organism: Lepus europaeus (assembly GCF_033115175.1). Lineage (NCBI taxonomy): Eukaryota > Metazoa > Chordata > Mammalia > Lagomorpha > Leporidae > Lepus > Lepus europaeus. The sequence continues at coordinate 121,199,985 of NC_084829.1, forward strand.
ATTTATTTGAAAGGTAGGAGAGGAAAAGAAAAAGAGAAATTCCATCTGCTGTTTCACTCCCCAGTTGACCCCGACAGTAGGTGCTACACTGGGAAGGTGGATGTCCATCCTGGTCCTCCCACCTGGGTGGTAAGGACCCAAGTACTTGGGTCAGCTTCCGATGCCTTCCCAGGTGTATTAGCAGGGAGCTGGTTGGGAAGCAAAGCAGCTGTGCTAGATCTCTGGAATCCCAGACTCTAAATTTATTTTCCGAAGATATCAGGATCTTCTAATTGGACTTAGTCCAATTACTTATCAGACCCAATTCAATTACAAACTCTGTTAGTAAGATAGTTGCTCAAATGAAATTGGAGAGTTCAAAACACAAATCCATAGCTTGAATTTGAAAGGGAACTCACTCATGACCTTTAGTTGCTGTGAGAAAGCAAGGGCACAATGAACAAGTTTTACTTGGCTACTGGTACTTCTGGGGATTGCCAGAAGGCTTCTTTGACTTCCACTTCTGATGCCCAACTGTTAAAAGAATAGACAAATAAAATTTAGCAGAGTTTATTTAAGAAAAGAATGATTCATGAATCACACAGCACTATGAACCAGTAGGGGTTGAGAGAGCCCCATTCAGTGGCATGAGCAGCAAATTGATACAGGCTGGACACGAAGCACAGCAGGAAAATTTCCTGATTGACTATGGTGAAGCATCTTCCTTATTTGGGCATGATATGATGAACTGATTGCTTATGACTAGCTGAAATCTGGATGTGTTAAATTAGGCTAAAGTTTGTTACATAGGCATCATACCATTGAGATAGTTCAAGGCTTATGGACTCCTGCTGATTTAATTAAAAGCTGCTAAACTAATTTTTATTATATGATCATATTTTATGAAATTTGATAAGAATGTGTCTATCAGCATAGTAGTATAGAGAAATGTCAGAAATAATATTTAGCTAAAGCTACTGGTAGTTATTCCTAGATTATAAAATCAGAGTAATATTTTGCTTTCTTCTTTATTGTATTCTATTTTTTTAAAAAAAGATTTATTTATTTGTTTGAAAGGCAGAGATACAGAGAGTGAGAAAGAAAGACAGAGAGAAAGATCTTCCATCCTTTGGTTCACTCCCCAAATGGCCACAGTAGCCAGAGCTAGGCCGATCCGAAGCCAGGAGCCAGGAACTTCTTCTGGATCTCCTATGCAGGTGCAGGGGCCCAAGCACTTGGGCCATCTTCTACTGCTTTCCCAGGCCATAGCAGAGAGCTGGATCAGAAGAGGAGCATCCAGGACACAAACTGGTGCCCATATGAGATGTCCATGCCACAGGAGGTAGCTTTACCTGCTAAGCCACAGCACTGGCCCCATATTTTCTATTTTTCTTAAAATTTTTATATACTACTAATATATCATAGTAAAATATTTTTTCCTAAAATGTAGGAACAATTGATAGCTAAGAAGGTGACAGGCCACACAATTGGAAATATTTCGCTATTTCGTAGTTTCCTTTGCTGATCCTTTGTTAAACTAAACAATTTTATCCTAATGAGTAAAAAGCTGCTATCCAGTTAAAATAATGAGTTTACAAAGAGAGAACTGGTCAACAGAAATGTAATAGATTTGTTTTTAGTCCGGAAAAGCACTTGGGAAAAGCATTGTTGAGTGTCAAAAACCAGTAATAAAAATGTATATCTTCTAGTGCTTTTCATCTTCAAAGTTCTTTTCACAGAATATTCAACTATTTGTTATAGAATATACTGATGATACTAAGAATAATCTTAGTTTTATTACTGAAAAGAGAAAAATACTTAATAAAATCATATGTAGTTCTAAGTTTATGAATTATTGCTGCTTATTGCTGTCTAATATCAAAGATGTCTATAAGCATGGAGCAAACATATTAATTAGCAATTTAGGGGAAAGTCAGAATTTGAAACCTAATGAATATTTCTACATAATGCTGCTATATCAATATATTTGAGTGAAACAGAGAGAGTGAAAGATGGACATAGAGAAATTTTCCATCTGCTGGTTCACTCCCCAAGTGACCAACAGCCAGCACTGGGCCAGACTGAAACTAGGATCCAGGAACTTCATCAAGGAATACCCTCATAGGTGGCAGGGACTCAAGCACTTGAACCATCAATTGCTGCCTCCCAGAAGCATTACTAGAGAGGTGAATTGGAAGCAGAACAGCCAGGACTCAAATTGGTACTCCTACATGAGATGTAGATATTCCAAATAGTCACTTAACTGGCTGTACCACACACAACACCTGCCCCAAGAGTAGGATCTTCAACACTTCCAAAGGTGTATCATGCTAAATCCAAGACACTGTCATAAAAAATACTATAGCACCACTCTTAGGTGTTCTCATACAAATATCAGGAAAATTGGCAAAAACAAAAATAAGTGCACTCCTCTAATGTGTACATTATTCCCTTAAATGATGTCGTTTCACCAGCAAAAGCAGGATCTTCAGAATTAAGAACTAATTTTGATACCATTTTATATGACTACTTGCAACATTAGGAATAACTGCTATTTTTCAGGCATTGGAGCAGTCAGAGGTGATGGAAAAAATGGTTTTTCTGGATAGCTGCACCAAAGTGCCAGTTAATGCAATCCAATGATTTTGAATAAGATAATTTTCTCAGTAAGTCTAATTATTCTTTCCAACATCTTGCAGAAATCTTGCATTCTTCTGTTCTTGACATATGGAAATCCTACTCTGTTAGTTCTGGCTAAAATTTAACAAGGAGAAATAGAGATAAAGAATAAAATGTGAGCTACGAGATCAAAAGCATTTACAAAGACAAACACTTGATTCAACCAATCCAAACACTATAAATATATTTTCAGGTGCCTTATCCTGGTATTGAAATAAATACCAGCATCAGGCCCCACTCATTAGAAAAAATAATAAAACTTCAACACAAACAAAATACAACATATCAAAATTTGAAAAGAAAATAAGAAAATCTGAGTACATCTATAAGAAAATAAACTAAATTTGTATTTAAAAATCTTCCCATAAAGAAAAATGCAGGTCTAGATGAATGTTGTGGGAAAACAGCTGTATCAAGGCACCCTGGTTACCATGCAAATTCACATATGCCCTACAGGTAGACCTCTTAGGCAAGGCCTGATTTCAGTCAAACCCTTGCCTTGGTGGAATGCCTTGGGATTTCTCTAGCAGCAAGGGAAGATAAGCTCACTGAGGAGTTTTTAGACTCTGTCTTATCTTGTGGAAGACTCCACAACACATTTACTCAGGGTGGGCATTTGGCACAGTGACTGGAAAGTAATTTGGGCCACTTGCACCCCATATCAAAGTGCCTATGTTGAGTATTGGCTCTTCCACTTCCTATCCAGTTTCCTGCTGTGATGCATCCAGGGGGGCAAGAGGTGATGGCTCAAGTACTCATGTTCCTGCCACTCACTTAAAAGTATGGATTGAGTTCCTGGCTCCTCCATCTGGCCAAGCCCCAGCTGTTGAAGGCATGTAGCGAGCAGATCAGTAGACAGAAAATGTCCCTCTTTCTGTCTCTATGTCTCTATTTTGCAAGTGAAATGAAAATTAATCAATTATTTTACAAAGAAAGTATCTCATCCACCTCCCTAGTTTCAGTTGAGTGCAGGAATTTCCAACAGTCTTCCATTCACCCTATTCAGAACTCAATTGTAGACTTCTTTGGACAACTACAAAAGTGCTTGGTTACAGTGGAGAGGCCACTTCACGACAGAGTGAGCCACTGCCTGTGCTGTCTGTCATCTGGTTTAGTGTCATCTTGTGAGACTAGGGGAATGGGGAGTTGACATCATGCTGAAATTGTTTTTGTTGTCAGTGTAAGCATAAACTGACATTATTTGGGCTCATTGTCTTCTTGTACAACTAATCTTCGGATGTAAGTGTGAAAAGTTAAAGTATCAGCAGCAATATTTGTGGCCCTATTAGCTACATTGCTGCTATATGATGCTTCAGTGATGAATTCTACAAATGTTTGAAGAATAAATAATTGCAATACTTCCTTAGGAAATACAGTCAGAGGAAAGCCCATACAATAATGGTAGGTATCCTGATAATAGTTGCTTTGAAACCAAAGCCAGAAAGAGATTTCACAAGGAAGGAAGACTGTGGATCAATATTATTCATTAATGGATAGGAAGCAGTGCAGTCACAACTCAAAGTTATAAAAAAACTCTTCTAGTTTTAGAGCATTTCTATGAATCCTGAAATTTCCTTATTCAGATTTTCAGTTAATAACCACTCTCAGAAAAGCAAAATTAAGGAGATGAAAAGCAGACCCATGTTTGCCTAGCACTGAAGCTTAGAGTGGTGATTAACAAATCTAAAACCTGAATTTTATCTAAAAATACCTCACTTTTTAATGTAAATTATACCTCAATAAAGCCTTTTTCAAAAAGCCAAAATCAATATTTTAACATTAATTAGTAACTAGATTACTAGTAACATTAATTTAATAGATTACAATCAAGAACACAATATGGAATATTTGGGATCTTATTAAGAAAAGATAAAAAGAAAGCGGTTGGTGTGTCACAAAGCAGGTTAAGCTGTCCCCCATTAACCCTAGTCAGAATCCCAAGTGCCCTGTTTTGAGTCTTGGATGCTCCACTTCTTATTCAGCTCCTTGCTAATGTGCCTGGGAAAGCAGCAAAAGATGGTCCAAGTACTTGGGCCCCTGACACCTATGTGAGAGACCAGGATGGCCTTGGCCTTGGTCTAAGTCAGCATTGAATGTTGTGTTCGTGTGGAGGAATGAACCATTAAATGGAAGATCTTTCTCCCTTTTTTGTCTTTCTGTCTCTGAAACACTGCCTTTCAAGTAAAAAATTAAATCTCAAAAAAGAAAAAGAAAGATGCATAAGGATTTTAAGAATAAGAAACAAAGCTGTCATTATTCAAACATGATTTGATTCTTTTATTACCAAAGGAAACACAAAGTAATCTGCTTAGGAACTATTGAAATAATACAAGTGCTTAGCAAATTAACCAGATATAAAATAAATTGTCAAATATTAATTGCATTATATTAATGGAGAATATATTTAAATTTTCCTAATACATGCATTCTTGAAATTTATAGAAGGCATTGGACCTTTTCATAAATGTTTTCATAGTTGTTACTTAACAGTTAAAATTGTTTGCTCAGTTTACATTTGATATTGTTATTGGCAGTAAGCAATCTGCAAAGCCTGACTTGTTCCCTCATTTCTCTATTATCTTTAAGATGGGAAACTGATTCTAGTCTGAAGGACTCTCCAGGATGTACAATTTGATCATTAGATCGTATAAAAAGGATGGGTAACATTTTTCTATAATAATAGCATAGCCAAACTGAGAGCTTAAATTATGATTTCACAGCTAGATTTACTTTGCCATGACACAGTAAACAGGCAAAACCTCCCTTTTCAAAGCAAATGAAAGGAGAGAAAGTTTTGCTAATGACATCAAATTTTATAGATAAAGTGGTCATCATGTTTGTTAAAGCAAGGAAGTAGCATTGTTTACCTCACAGAAAAGCCATTATCAGAACATGCCTGTGATTGTAGATTTCTAGTTTAGGCCTCCAAAGATTATACAGATGGGACTGAGTACCCACTTGACTTGCATCCTGTTAAAGGTTTCCTCTGGTTTGTTTTAACAAAAACTAGGAAGAAGAGGAAGCAAGGTAGGAGAAACAATTTAAAGATAGGTGGCAGGCCAATTAATGGATTCCTTACACACTGATCTGCCATCAAGTAGACCCAATAGGCCAGTCCACTGAATTGGTTTTCAATGTGGAAAGCCAGGACTTCTGCAAAAGTCAGTTTATGAAGAGCTCTGACAGCTCTGCCAGCCAAGAGTTGGATCACTGGAAAAGGAACTGCCCTGGAGTTGAAGGACTTCGGGTCAGAGCTGCAGTCCTTGTTCGTTCCAAGATGAAAAGACCTTCACTCAACCAGTTTCCAAAGTAACCACTGCTATCAAGAGGATGGCCACGTAGGGTCAGCAACATTGCAGGCAGAACTATAAATTAAATAAAAATGTTTTCCTTTTAAAGATACCGCATACTGACTCTTCAAGCCAGCCCTCCTCCCAGACCAGCTAGCTAATGGAAGTCAACAGAGTGCCTTCCCTAACGAAGTTCACACCTCCCTTATGATGTACCCTATGTTAAAGACATAGATAGGCCTGCACCTTATAACTGGAAAGGTCTTAAAACCCATCTATTATAAAGCCCCTTCTATCAGTTTCTATTTGCCTCTCAATGAAAAACTTGCTTATGGTTTAGACAGCACCTTTCTTAAGGCCTCTAGTAATGACTCTGTCCTCGGTTTTAGATCCTGTGATTTTAAACTGCTTATTAGATTTGTTTTCTCCAGATTTGAAAAAGTAAAATTCTAGGTGGCCATGCACATGAAACTTCAGATGGAAGCAGTTTCTTCAAGCTGGCATTGCCTCCCACTGGAGAAGCCACTTCCTGATGAGAAGCCACTTCCTGCTGGAACCCTATCTTGACTGCCCTTCCTAAGGACAGCCCTTTTCAGCACAGAGCAGCCAGAGCAATCATTGCCCAGTCCCCCTAACAGGTGTTAGGTTAGGGTCCATTCTCCTTGAGGGGGGAATGTGCGGAGTCAGATGAGTTAATAGGCAGTCAGGGTGGTCCCAGTGGAATTTGAGGTGTAGGATGCTTTCTTCCCCCAAAAAGACTGTCTTTAGCCAGAACAAAATGTCTGCCCTCCTTCCTTAGGAATCTCCAAATTTATCATGACAATAGCAATAGCAAGGGAGTGGTGATTCCATCCTCCTGAGCTCCTGGTTTATTGTGAAAACAAGTTACCTATCCCACCCTTCTAGATGGTTTTCTGTTTTATCATGAGCAAGCTAGATAGGATAAAGGATTGTAAATGAGGTCTTTTGATGGGTTTTGTCTCTGCCTTATAACTGAATATCAATCAAAATTGTGCTTAAAAACCCGACTGCCATGGACCACTTTGAGTTTTTCCTCTCTTGGAAGCCCCCCTCCATGCCACTCTAGCTGGAGCTCTTTGACTCTAATGAATCTTGCTTTTAAATCTCAAAAAAAAGAGTTTATATGTATAACAAAAAACATTTATATCCAATGTAAAACATATTGTTTTTATTTTATGTCTACCATAAATACAGGACACTTAAAATGTTTCTAAAGAAGGTATATCATAATTCTATATAGGAAATTTTATAATATTAATAAACATGTAAGGGACCAGCACTGTGGTGCAGTGGGTTAAAGCCCTGGCCTGCAGTGCTGGCATCCCATATGGGTGCCAATTCTAGTCCCTGCTGCTCCACTTCCAATCCAGCTCCCGGCTAGTGCTCCTTGGAAGGCAGCAGAGGATGGCCTGGGTCCTTGCACCCTAACCTACGTGGGAGACCCAGAGAAACTCCTGGCTCCTGGCTCTTGACTTCAGATCAGCTTATTGCAGCCATTTGGGGAGTGAACCAACAAATGGAAGACCTTTATCTCTCTCTTTTTCTGTCTCTACCTCTCTCTATAACTCTGTCTTTCAAATAAATAAAATAAATCTTAAAAAAATAAATCTAAAAGTGAAAGATTCTGCATTTCTTGTATTAATTCCTTGTTAGTGGAGAAGAATGTACAATATTGACAAAAATGTCAAATTTGGAAAATATGTAGATTTAATACCATTCCTGACAAAGCTCTGTTAGGTAGGAAGTCAGTTATGAGCTTATGTGTGTGTGACAGGCCTAAACAGAAGACATCTATATGCATCTGCATCTCAAAGTCATCCTAACAAGGTTTCAGGGGAAGCCCAGATTTCGCATCCTGCCTGCCCTGCCCCCTTCTACCTGATAACCTGCCAGGTGGAGACCCTCACCCCTCCTGCTTCCTGCCTGATAAATCTTCCACAATCTCCCAGGTGCAGCCCAGTATCTGCATGTCAAACACCCTGCTCCCTTCCTCAGGTCTGATAACATTTGCATCCATAAAGTCCTTTGTTTCAGACCTTCAAGAGAAGTTTTTCTATTTACATCCAAAAAGCCCTTTGTTCCAAGAGGAGCAGAGGTGGGGAAGCAAGACCCATCTCCTTAAAACCCCCAGCCTCAACTAGACTGCGCGCTCAGCTCTCTGCATCTTTGCTGAGCCGCCCGCCTGGCCTGGCCGGGTGTACTCTCCACTCACCCATGCAGCCCCGCTCTCCCCCAGTCTGAGGGACTGGGCACTCTCTCAGGCCCTGTCTGGAGAGGTGCCCATCCATCCTTACAGATGTTCCTTCTTAATAAACCTTGCTATTTTACCTCCCACTACTCTCTGTCTCACGCCTGAATTCTTTCTTGCGCGAAGACAAGAACCCTGCAATTTCTCCGGTAACAGCTCCAACAAAGTTTTTCTTAGAAATATACAAGCTTACAGGGCTGGCACAGTGGTATAGTGGGCTAAGCCTCTGCCTACAGCACCAGCATCCCACATGGGTGCCAGTTCTAGTCCCAGCTGCTCCTCTTCTGATCCAGCTCTCTGTAATGGCCTGGGAAAGCAGTGGAAGATGGCCCAAGTGCTTGTGCCTCTGCACTTGCATGGGAGACCCAGAAGAAGTTCCTGGCTCCTGCCTTCTGGTCAGCCTAGCTTTGGCCATGGGGGCCATTTGGGGAGTGAATCATTAGATGGAAGATCTTTTTCTCTGTCTCGCCCTCTCTCTGTTTGTAACTCTACCTGCCAATAAATAAATAAAATCTTTAAAAAAAAAAAAGAAATACACAAGCTTACTAAACAGTTTATAAGACAAGTAAAGTCAAAGATTATACAAGACAATTCTGAAAAAACAAAAACAAGAACACAGAATAAAGGACTTGTCCTAGAAACATCAAGCTAAAAAATATTAGCAGTTAACATCAAGTTTTATTGAGGGAGAAATGGAAGGAAAAGGCAACACTAAGCAATGACATATACCTTCTTTCATATTACATCAGATTTTTAAAAAAAACATTATATTTGAAGTCTATGAAATGTTCCATCAAGAAGTGCTAGTTTTCAATAATTAATTTCTCTCCCCGAAAGAGAGAGAGGCACTATGACTTGCAACACCTGTCTGTGGAGTGTTTTTTCCCCACATACTTGACAGCAGGTTTGACAATATGACTTGTTTTGAATGATGACAAGATGACACAGCAAGTACAGAGCAAGGTGCTCTTGTTCACAACAGCTCAGCACAGTTGCATCAGTCACCTCCCTATCTGCTGCCTGAGTGACTGAAAGAGTCCACACAGTATAGCATTTTTCATCATCTTCCTGCAACATACAAATCTTTTTCCTACCATCAATTTTTACCTGACCCCTCATATGTATATAATTTGCAATTAATTGACACAAAGGGTATGGATTGGCTAAGGTTTTATAGATGTTCATCAGAATTCAGGGTGTAGTACATATTTATCTGCCTTAACTCTGGCAGATAACCCTTTACCCAAGGTAATAATATATTTTTTAAGATCGCCAAATGTACTTAATGTGTCATTTAAATTATTTTTATTAAGTTTTAGATCTCCAGAGCTATTATCCTCAAGAAGTTGCCTTGCTGCAAGTAGCCAAAACAGGTCATTCTCTCTGTATCACCTACATGTAAAACCACCAATACCACACCAAATTAGCCATAAGATCCTTGGAAAAGACTTTCCACTAATCAGGTGCTCTTTTATACAACTGATTTCCAGATTGTCCAAAAAATTGAAAGCAATAGTAAAATGACAGATAAGCAATCGTGTGATTAAGAAAAACGATGGTTAGAAGGCATGTGAGGCTAAGATTTAAAATTACTCCTACATTCTTACACAGAATGCCTTATTAAGAATACATAGTCCTCATTGTATCTCATGTTGAGGAGCATACATTAAAACAATTATATTCTGATTTGTTACATTATATATAGATACATGCTTTGAATCAACTCCATTTAATTTTCAACAAAAAGTAGTAAAATAACTGAAGAAATGAAGCCCACCAAAAAGTGTTTACAATCTAAGGGACAAACTGTACAGTTTAATGCAGTTTTTAAAAGATTTATTTATTTATTTGAAAGTCAAAGTTGAGAGAGAGAGAGAGAGAGAGAGAGAGAGAGGGAGAGAGATCCTCTATCTGTTGGTTCACTCCTCAAATGGCCACAATGGTCAGAGCTGGGCCAATCATAAGCCAGGTGCAAGGAGCTTCTTCCAGGTCTCCCACGTGGTTCCAGGGGCCCAAGCACTTGGGCCACTCTCTGCTGCCTTCCCAGGCGCTCTACCAGAGAGTTGGATTGGAAGTGGAGCAGCTATGCCAAGAACTGGCACCCACATGGAGGCAGGTGGCAATATTTTTTAAAAATAGGTCATTAAAATTCACATTGAAAATAGGAGTGGCTTACAGACTTAAAATTTAGACTGTGGATCACTAAATTAGGGAGTCTGGGTATTCTGTGCTGCCAAAGAATCAACAGAGAATATGGAAGGTTTTGCAGAGTGCAAGCACAAAAAATATTCCCAGGAGGGAAGCTCAGGGCAGGCGGCCTGGGAGGAATACAAGATTTGAAGTTGGCCAGCCACTGTCAGGTGCGCAGACAACTTTGAATCTTCCCCTTGGAACCTCGCGTGTTCAGCCGCTTGTTGGTTTTCAACACTTGCCTACACTGTAGCAGATGGGAAAGCCTCCTCTGAATCCAGGTTTCTCATGTTTCTGATGTACCCAGTGGATATTATAAGAGAAATTCAGTGAATTCTTCTGAATCTAAACAAAATTATTGGGTTTGATTCATGAGAAAATTCTACTCATGCCCAAACTGGTTGAACCAATCCCAGGACACAGAACAAAGTGCTTTTTGCTCACTCCAATCTTTGTGATGCCTGTATCATCAAGCAGCAGGGGCCTAAGGAATAATTCCCCATATTACTCATTAAAGTTGAGACCTCTAAAGTATTCATACAACTCACACTACAGATCTTAACATCAGTGTTTAAATTTAATAAGCTTTCTAGCCAAGTATCCACTGCCAGTACAATGGGGAGTGACCAGTATACACTAAATGAACCACAAATCTCTCAGCCATCAACAAGGAGTCTGATAGATGGCAAAGGCCAGTGCAAAAGAGAGAGATTTTAGGGGAGTTGCTGAGAAGTTAGCAATACTGTCTACTAAATTTAATATCACTAATGTACTCATACACCATGAGAGGTCTGAAGAATTGTCTTTTATTCTTCTCACATACCAATTCAAGTTTGTATATTTAATTTTACTTATGATTCCTTCAGCGATCTGAATCTCTGTTTTTGTTTTTTTTTTTTAACATTTTGGGTAATATCTAGATGAAATGAGATGTAAGAAACGTGGACTCTTTGATTCAGTATTCCTAAAGCAGAATTCAAGTTCAGTTTATTAATGTCAGCTCTTTTGTGGCACCACATTTAAATTATTTTACACTGCCTTCTCATTTATTTCTTGGAATATAGTACATAGAGTAGAAAGGAAGGATAACAGAAGTGAAGCAAATGAATTTCTAACACAGAAATAATTTCACTTACATCTCACTGTTAATCTGTTAGTATAATTTACCTTTTGCAATTTCAGAGCCATTTTTAATCTAAATGGTGACAATGGGAAAGAATTAACTCCTACACATTAGGCAGTTGCCAGTCAGGTCAAAGTGCAAATTTTTCAGCACTACTGTGCTTCCATTTGTTTCAAATAGAATTCTGCCCCTATTGGCTCCCTTGACCATTAACAGGACTAGAGTCAGCCTGGTCTAGTCATGCAATGATAATCTACTTACCTACTGGACCTTGATGCCCTTCCTTACTGTTCTCCATGGAAAAGGGAGGAAAGTGTCTTGTCTAATGAGTCCACTTCTGCTGCTGTTCTTGGTAGAAGTGGTCAGAAAAGATCTCTTCTGCCTGGAGACACAATTGGAGAATGAAAAATGTCTGTGAGGAGACTAGATGTATTGTGAGTTGAAACAGGTTTCACCTCCAAAAAGAAAGGACAATAGTATTTAAAAAGCAGAAGAAAAATAATGCAAATATGGTCTTTTATATATGCTAACAATACCTGTTGGTTTGTTCTCACATCAGGTAATGCAAAGTTGACATATAACATGAGACTATTTCTCAGGAAATACTAACACAGGCAGGAATTAATTTTGAAATGAAAAGTGGGAAAAAATTAACTGCTCCAAAACTTTCCCAAGTTTATGATTATTGTGCTATATATGACTAATTTAAGACAAATGTTTCAATGAATCTTAAAAAATAGTATTCCTGAATAATCTGAGATGTGAGCAAAAATGTATTCACAGAAAAGCTAAATTTCAGGTCAAATTTGTAACAGTAAACTAGGAACAATTAAATGTTTAAACTGCTTTTTATTTTAAAAGTTATTTATTCCAGGGGTTGGTGTTGTAGTGCAGTGGGTAGGCTGCTGCTTGTGACTCTGGCATCCTATATTGAAATGCTGATTCAGGTCCCAGCTGCTGCTTCACTTCCAATCCAACTCCACACTAATGTAACGGTGAAAGCAGTGGAAGATAGTCCAAGTGTTTGGGCCCTTGCCACCCACATCAGAGACTCTGATGGAGTTCTTGGCAGCTGGTTTCAGCCTGATCAAGCCCTGATCATCACAGCAATTTGGCAATATAATCAGTGAATGGAAGATTTCTTTCTCTGTCTGTTTCTCCCTCTCTTTCTCTGTCACACTGCCTTTCAAATAAATAAAATATTTATTTTCAAATAAATAAAATATTTAACATTTTTAAAAAGAAAATTATTGCTTCCAATAAAATAGAATGTTATATAGCCTTTAAAATGTCATTCACAAATGTTTTATTTATTGGGAAAATAGATATTGAAAGTCAAATGGGGGATCCTAAGATGGCAGTAGAGCAAAAAGATGATGTTAGTCACGTGGGTCAAAATAGATAATTAAAAAGGAGAAAAGATACACACTGGAGATACAGCCATGGAAAATTTGCAACAGGAAGCCCTGGAGACCAACAAAGACTGTACAGATCCACCCTGAAAGAGCAAATAAGAAAGGGAAGCAGTAGAGGTGTGGCAGAGGCATGGACCAGGGAGGCTGAAGCCAGCCCCCAACAGACCAGGTTAGACAGGAAATTGTAGGTCTACAGAGCTGCAAATAGCAACAGGAGAGGGAGTTTAGTGAACTTCAAATTCGATGGCATCACAATACAAATTTCAAGACATACTAAAAGGGAGTTATAATCAAACAGCCTGGTACTGGTACAAAAACAGAGGGACAGACCAATGGAACAGAATAGAAACAACAGAAATATATCCAAGCATCTACAACCAAATTATATTCAACCAAGTAGCTAATACCAATCCCTGGAGCAAGGAAAGTCTCTTCAACAAATGGTGTTGGGAAAACTGGATTCCCACAAGCAGAAATATGAAGCAGAACCCTTACCTTACACTTTACACAAAAATCCACTCAAAATGGATTAAAGACATAAATCTATGACCTGATACCATCAAAGTATTAGAGAGCATTGGGGAAACCCTGGAAGACTTTGACATAGGCAAAGAGTTCCTGAAAAAGATCCCAGAGGCACAGGCAATCAAAGCCAAAATTAACAAATGGGATTACATCAAATTGAGAAGCTTCTGTACTGCAAAAGAAATACTCAGCAAAGTGAAGAGGCAACCAACAGACTGGCAGAAATTATTTGCAAACTATGCAACTGATAAAAGGTTTAATAAGCATAATATATAAAGAGATCAGGAAACTCCAAAACAACAAAACAAACAATCTAGTGAAGAAATGGGCAAAGGACTTACTCATTTTTCAAAAGTAGAAATCCAAATGGCCAACAGACACATAAAAAAAAGTTCAGGAACGCTAGCCGTCAGGGAAATGCAAATCAAAACCACAATGAGGTTTCACCTCACCACGGTTAGAATGGCTTTCATACAGAAATCAACAAACAACAAATTCTGGTGAGGATTTGGGGAAAAAGGTACCCTAATCCACTGTTGATGGGAATGTAAACTGGTAAAACCACTATGGAAGACAGTTTGGAGATACCTCAGAAATCTGAATATAGTCCTACCATAGGATCCAGCCATCCATTGCTGGGAATTTACCCAAGGGAAATGAAATCAGCACCCTCCATGTTTTATTATTACAGTCAATTATTATTACAGTCAATTTTATTACAGTCAATTCACAATAGCTAAGACATGGAATTAACCTAAATGCCTGTCAAAGACTGGATAAAGAAATTATAGGAATAGTACTCTATGGAATACTACATCGTGATTAAAAAAAAAAAGAACTCTTGTCATTTCAAACAAAATGGATGAATCAGTAAAACATCATACATAGTGAAATAAGCCAGTCCCAAGGAGACAGATACCATATATTCTCCCTCATCTGTGATAAATAACAGTGTACCTAAAAGGAAACCTGTAGAAGTGAAATTGACACTTTGAGAAGCAATTATTTGAACACCTTTGTCTTGAATGTTGAGGAACAGTTTTATTTTTCATTCTTAATACCACTGGTTGAACTATTTACCTAACATGGAATTAATCATAGGTGTATAAAGTCAATTGAAAGTAGATACCAGTAAAAAATAAAAAAAAGAGAGGAGGAAGCTCATAACTATAATGCTGTATAGTTCTGCACACATGCTATGGGCTTACTTCTAAGGGTACAGCTAAAAACTTGCCATGGGACTCCAAATCCCATTAAGGTTGCTGGTAATGACACCATCTTAAGTGTTAAAGTGATCATCTTAAGTGTTAAATTGATCATATAGATAGGATTAAGTGTTAAAGGGATCATATAAATAAGATTGTCTTGTAATAACAATAGACAGAATTAAAAAGGAGACAATGTTCCAACATGGGAAGCAGTTTACATAGCAGATTCATAGAATGACAACCACTCTAAAAAGCACTCTGACCTCATAATCAGCCCTTAAATCATTCTGGTCCGTCTGAAAAGCTTATGAGAGCATTTCAGGCATGAAAAGCCAAGACATTATGGCAAAAAAAGTGTCCTACATGACAGATCTCTGTGAATGAGACCCCAGTGGAAAGAAGTGGTCACCAAAGAAGGATGTACTTTTCTCTGAAGGGAAGAGAGAACTTCCACTTTGCTTATGGGCTTGTCTAAATACTGACAGAGACTGTGGACTCAAAAGGCTTTCATAGTCTGACAGCTCATGACAAGAGCTTTTGGGATCATTGACATCATACATAAGAACGTTAGTTGTTAAATTAATAGCAGGAGTCACTGTGTGCGAGTCCCCGAGTCTTGTTTCTTATGAAAGCCATGTTTTATACCACTTCCTGCTAACCTTGACCTAGTGGGCAGGGTGGGGCCTCCCACTTACACTGTAATAAAGGGTAAGGTATAAACCCCACCTATTTACTTGAATATGACATGCTGTGACTTCCTATCAGAGGACAGGAATGTAAGCAAGTACCAATCCCCATTCTCTTTGGAACACCCCTTCCTCCCAATAGAAAAGCAATCAACCAGTTAGCTATAGTCTTCTCAGGTTTCTGAAAGCTACTCATAATCCTGAGTTATGCTACTCCTTCTTATACCCGAGCACAAGATAACCCCCTCTGCCTTCAATGCTGAGTCTGTCTTTTGGTGCAAATTTTTTAAACATAGACATGGCTATTTTGTTCAGGACATCTTTGGGAACAAGGGAGGAGTGTGTAGAGAAGAACTGAAAGTGATAGGAAAGACAATTTTTGTTCTTTTCCAGAAAGAATAATGAAATTAATTTCACTTTTAAAAATTACCTCAATTAAGTTAAACCTATATTTGCAGTTCTTTCTAGTATCTCATGGTGTAAAGGTGTAATATTGAAACTACTAATGATGCACCTAACACCAACCAATATTCTATCAATGTAAGCAGCATACTTCATCATGATTTTCACCAGATCATCAATTTCCAAAACATTATTGGGAAAAATAGTAATAGGTATGCCTCACCCCCCAAAATGTTCTATTTTTTTAGCATTTAAGTAATTCTAGGAAACAAAATCTGCTATACTCTCTGTTAGGGAGTCACAGTAATATTTTATGTTATTTTATCCTCCAATAAAGAACAATTAGACATTATTTAACAAAAAAAAGGAAGTCAAATAGGAAAATAAAGAATTATAAAATAAAAAATCAATGCTTGAGGAGAGTTGAATTCCTCTGTCAGAGAAAGTACAGATACTTGTTCTCTCTGCCTTCACTTTCTGGGAGAAAAGGGGTTAAGAAGACAAGGAAGGGAAGGGGATAAGAAGTATATTAGCATATTTTCTGTTATTATAATGATATAAAAACCTGGACATTTTTAAAGAAGAGAAATATGTTTAGCTCACAATTTTGAAGGTTTAAGGGACTGGCACTTGCAACAACTTACCTCTGGTGAGGACCTCATGGCACCTGGCATCCCAGCAGGAGCACCTGTAAGAGGGAGAGACCACACAGGGAAACAGGCAGCCAGAGAACTTGGGGTCCCAAAAGAACTACATTAATCTTTTCAAAGAACACACCTGCAATGATCTTACAGCTTCTCACTAGACCCTGCCTCCTAAAGGTTCCATTACCTCCTAACATTGCCACTCTGGGGATCAAGCTTGCAACACATAAACCTTTGAGGGACACACTTAAAATACATCCAAACCACAGAAGAGAGATTGTTAAACAGCATAAAAATCATTTGGGAACCTTAATAATAAGAAATCTAATTTTCTGTTTTAAGGTTACATATGGCAAAACAAACACTTTTTGGTTCTCTTATACCTTCACTTAGGATTTGTTATGTCCAGAGAAATTTTCTTAAGAGAAGAGTATTGGGGAAAACTCAAAGATATAGACTGACTTCACTTCACTGTGGGGCAATGCCAAGCTAGATATAAACCTCACATGAAAATTTGCTAGGAAGTAAGTGTCTGAAGTCACCAGGAGACTTGGGGGAGGGCCACAGGTTTTCAAAAGGGCATGTAACCCAAGGACTCACTATACACAAATGACAGAACAAAGTCCATGACCTTAATTAATGGTTGCTTTTTCTTCTATTCAGTTACCCATATGAGAACATGCCAAATCATTTTCTAACAGAAATGACCACTTTGAAAATTTGAAAAAGAAAAGAAAAGCATCGAAATAAAGACATTTCAGTAGTCATATGAAAAGACCATTCATAATCTGTCCAAGGAAATTTAGGTAATATCCATGCCTGCAGACCAAGGGGCAAATATGTCACTTGGTTAGAAAGAAATCCTAAAAATCCACTTTGGGGGTGAACCAATGGACAAAAGGAAGACCTTTCTCTGTCTCTCTCTCTCTCACTGTCTAACTCTGCCTGCCCCCCCCCAAAAAAAAAGAAAAAGAAAAAGAAAAAGAAAGGAATCCTAAAAATGAACAAGACAGTCTGGACGCTAGAAAAGAAAAGTCAGCATTAAGGTAATCAAAGAGGACATAGCTAGATGTTTTAATGGAGCTTAGGAAAAACTAAAAATATAGAATAGAAGTTGCCAAAACTGATAAAATGGTACAATCATTGATAACAATGAATAATCATGGAGTGTTTACTTAGAAGGCCCTAAAAATCTTCTATGTATATTAATTCATTTAAATCTCTAAGTAAACCTATGTGGTAGATGCCATAAAATCATCATTTTAAATATGACAGAACAGGCATAGATGACTAAATAACTTGTCAGTTCTATTCAAATAGGAAGTGGTATAAGTAAGACTAGAACCCACATAAAAAGTTCAACTCAAGATCCATAAAACAGCACCCTGTAAGGACATATGATATGCCAACCACTGTGTTGGAGGCATCATCATTTAATCTACACAACAATCTCTTGAGACAGGTACTATCATTATTTGCATTTATAGATGGTAAAACAAGATCATCCTGGCTTATGGAGAAGAGCAACTTATTTATTTAGACTTTATCAAATTCATGTGCCAAAATCTTTTCCCCCATTTGAATACAAACTTTGTACCCTGTGGGTGAAAGGCATGCTATCATTATCTTATGCCCATTTATTATTCATATAACTATACATTTATTCACTTAGAGGACACTACATAATGATCAGTTGTCAGTGTTTTCCATGATCAAACATGAAGTAAATTTAAGGCAGGAAATGTATTTCATCATCTCAAATTTGCCTGCATATCTCTGCACTATTCTAGGGATCAACTTCCCATAGTCACTATCAGTAATTATGGCTCAAGAGACTCTCACTGATTTTAGTATTAGTTGGCATAAAGTATCATTAAAGTTATATGCATTTGGTGGAGTTATTAGAGCAATATTAAAGGAAGAGAAAATGTTTGAGCCGTGATGATGTACACTTCATTTGAAGTGGTGATAGCACCCTCTGGTGAACAATACTTATAATTTACAGTTTTATCCAAAATAACATAGGTGATATGCTCTAAAACCTGCAACTGGCTTTTAACAGTAGCTCTCTGACTCCTATTTAATTTCTTTATTTAAGAGACAGGCACACATACACAAACACATTCTCTCTCTCTCTCTCTCTCTCTATATATATATATAGATATATATAGATCTATAGATAGATATATCTATATATATATCTATATATATATCTATATATATATAGATATATATAGATCTATATATATATATAGAGAGAGAGAGAGAGAGAGAGCTTATCCACCAGTTCACTCCCCAAATGCGTGCAACAGTTGGGGCTGGGCTGGGGCCAATGAATGTGGTTGGGAACTCAAGTTGAAACCTCCATCTGTGTCTCTCACATAGGAGACAGAGATCCAACTATTTAAACCATCACCGGACACCTCCCTGACTGAACATTAGCAGGAAGCTGGAACCTAGAGCTGGAGCCCAGAATCAAACCCAGGTGTTCTAATATATGGAAGAGGTGGGTGTATCAACTGGTATCTTAATTTCTAGGATAAATTTCTGCCCCAATTTCTTTTTAAGTAAGAATGTGCTCACATTGAATTTACTTCATCTCAGAAGCTGTTCCAATACTAAACTATGTTTTATGTAATATACACATTCTACTTCTCAAAGGAAATAGATATGAGGACTTGGATTACTTGGATTAATCAAATATATTGTAGTACATACTACTTTAAAGACAGCAATAATCAATGAACTGGGTCTACAAAGGAATAAACATCAGCAAAATATGCTTCCTACATTTCAACTATAGATTGCAAACATTTACTGTCAGATATGTCCACGTAACAGACTTCCCTACCTTCTTTACATCTTTACTCATACATTCTTTTCTTAGTGATGGTTTTCCTCTTCACTCTATTTAAAAATGTAGTCCCCACCACCCTAAACTCCCTGTGCCTCTTCTCTGCTTCATATCTGCCCACAATTAGCATAGCCAAATTAATGTTATTTCCATCTAAGACACGTTTGAAAGAAAAAGGAGATACTATCAGTATTTACACTGGGATACCAAGCAATGAGAACACTGTGACACAGCCATAGCACCATCACCTAACAAACTACATATTTTCTTTTTTGTTCAGTTAAAAAAAACTTCACACTGAGCAGGGATTTTTACCTGTTTGATTTTTTTTCCTCATCGCTACAATCCCCATGCCTAAAATAATGCATTATGAGGTGGTCTCTAATATTGATTGAATAAATGAAGCCACTGTGGTTACTCAATACAAATGCAAATTCTTTGTTATTTGCCTCACAGGGAGAAAGAAGTTATTTCTCCTTCCCTTGAATCTGGGTTTTCTTTCTGACTACCTCCAGAAATGACTCTGACAGTTCCAGGCCTAGCTTTTAGGAGGACTGGCAGTTTTTCTTCCTTACTCTGTGAACTCTTGTTTTTGGTATACTCTTTCTTGCAATAGAGCTACCATGCACCAAAAAGCCAAGCTGAGCTCCCAGATAAACAAACAGGGAGAAAGGCTCAGTTTGAATGAATAGTGTTTTATGTGCCAGTCCACTGAATCCTCAAGAGACTATAATCTCAGCCAAAGCCAACATCATATACAGCAGAACTGCCCAGATAATTCCCAGACAAATAATAAAATGATTGCTGCATTGGGTCACTAAGTTTTAAGTGGTTTGTTACACAGCATGCTATATCTATCCATGCTAGGTACCATAAAAGATTTCAAGTGAGTATAAAAAGATTGGTCTAAAGGAATTAAGGAAAAAGCCCTCATTTATATGAATGATATTTTCTTGTAAAGTAATTACTGCCATAAAAAGCCAACAGTGATTTAAGAGTTTGTAGGTAGCACATATTCAAGGGGAATTTGGGGAAGTAAAGAAAGTTTTATTAAATTAGTAGGGTCTGAAGAATATATCATTAGGCAAATTTTAACTATTAGAGGTGGAGGGGTTGAGTTACTGGTAGACAAAGAGGTAACTGCATAAGCATAGATGGAAGGAGTTATGAATATCTGTTAATATAAGAGGAAGAGGTCAGTGTGGCCAAGGCATGGGCTTTATGATGAGAAGCAAAAGTCACAAAGGAAGAATGGAAATAAATCATAAAGTCTTAACTGTTGCTGTAGTATTGGATTACTTGCACAGCCAAAAGTGAGACAGAAGGATTTGTTTTTAACATCCAATGAATTTGTTCCCACTGATTACATGTAAACAGTGCAAATGAAAATGTTGTAATTATAGAGAAAAATATAAAATCATTCAAAATTCTTCTTTCCATTGATAGCCACTGTCAGTCTTCTCTTTTTACATTTCCCTAGTAAACAATGGGGATATGGGAGACAAAGATAGAGTTTCTGTCCTCATTCTCTCATTTGAAATTCATTTCATGATTATTTATCTACCTAGTTAAGGATTCTTTGAAGAGAGAGTTCTACTATGTACATAAAAATTATCATGTAAAAATTTCATAATTTTTACATGATAATTATCCTACTGAGAAACATCTACAATGTTTCCAAACCTGCATGTAGCTATCATGTAAGAATATACTACTTGTGCATTTATCCAACTGTTCTTTTGATGATGTTTGTGGCCCACACCAAAGGACATTGTAAGAAATATCCCTAACGAGGGGCCACCAGTGTGGCATAGCCCCTGCCTGGGACATCAGCAACCTATAAAAATGCTGCGTCTTGTCTTGCCTGCTCCACTTCTAATCAGATTCACTGCTAATGTGCCTGGGAAAGCTGTTTATCTTTGACTCAATTTTCTCATTTACATTTTATTTCATATTCAGTTGTAGCATGTGTATCTTTATGAATGATACCAAATAAATAGATGAAAAGATGAAATTAAATAAGCATTATTTCAGCCACTTAGATATAATTAAGTAAAACATAATAGTAATAAAATGGAGCTAGGAATCATATATCCTGTTGAACCAGAATCATTATATTAATTGATGGAATATATATCCCTATTTTTTACAAATAAATGTTTATTGAAGAATAGTAAAAAGAAGTCATGGAAATTGCATATTTATTCAGATGCAAATCCAAAAAATATATTTATTTTCCCAAAGTACAAAGAAATTATATTTCAAAAATTCCTTGAATAAAGAAAGGTTTAATAATTTTTTAAAAAGCAAGTGTTGCCTATATAACTTTCATTAAGAGAGAGTAGTCAGAAGTTAGGAGGGTTATAACTGAACAGACTCCAAAGGAGATGCAGATTAAATATAAAAGATGGTATAAACATTTTACAGTTTGATCTTCATTGTAGAAATAGTAGAATGAATCTTTTTTTGATGTTTCTAAATATAGCATAATACTAAGAATATGCAATTGTACTAAACACATGCCTTCCTGAAAATGCAAAACAGTTTTCTCTGAAGACATTACTATGTTTTAAGAGGGTTAATCAATCATACAATGTATTTGGTCAATGTATTTCTGTAGATTTGCAAAAGATATTAGGGGAAACTGAATGATTGTAGAGTGACCATGTTTTGGTAGGAGTTTTTCTGTATCTACTTTGAGAGCTTTAGCCAGTGAAAGTTAAGGGCAAATCTGATGTATATCTTTTATAATGGAAAAAGAGGAAATGGTGAAATTTTTACAGAAGTAGAGTTCTGTAAATTTTGAGGGGAAATGTATAATGCATGCAAAATACCAAATTGTTTAGGATACAAGATTCTCAATTTAACTAGTACTTCCAAATTAATAATCCAGTGAAAAATTAACTGGACATATTGAAAGATTAGAATAATTACTATATCTGAAATTAGTGGGAAAGAACCGATAAAGAGGGAGCACCATGGAAAGAATATAGCTTGGAGAATGAGATTTCTTGGTTTTGAAACTTATTTCTATGATTCAGGAGCTATGCAAATTCAGTTATATATATATGCATTTTCTAAGTCTCAACAACAATGTTATTCCATGTTATGAAAAAGGAAAAGGAGATAAGGTATTAGTAATTTCAAATATCATAAAGGACATAGTGTCTGACTTGGAATTCTTGATTAGTTTATATTAAAGTCCTCTTTAAAGAAATATTTATTTATTTGGAAGCCCGAGTTGGGGGGTGGATAAAGAGATCTTGCATCTGCTGGTTCACTCCTCAAATGGCCGCAACAGCCAGAGCTGGGCCAATCCGAAGCCAGGAGCCAGGAGTTACTTCTATGTCTCCCATGTGGGTACAGGGGCCTAAGCACTTAGGCCATCCTCAGCTTTTTCCCAGCCACATTAGCAGGAGGCTGGATTGGAAGCAGAGCAGCCGGACATGAACCGGCACCCATATGGGATGCCAACACTGCAGGCAGTGGCTTTACCTGCTAGGTCACAGCGCCAACCCCTCTAAAAGTCTTCACTCTCTTCACTTCACAAAAATGCGATGGGACAGTTGGACGAACTCTGAAGAGTTTAAGATTGGAGTCTGCCAGAGTTTTATACAAATCAGCAGAAAATATAAGATTTCTAGGTCATATACAGAGGGCTCTATTTCCCACAGCACAGTAAGCAGCATGAATTTCATTTTGAGTCAGTTCTCCCTCAGTCCCTCAAGGGGCCCAGGTGGATGGTGTGGGCACACAGAAGTTTGTGTCATAGTTAATAAACCCCAAGCTTAGGAAGTCCTCCAACCCCTTATTAAGAGTGATTCTAGCTAACATGGTCATTCTTTGACACACAAGGAAATGTTTTTATTATTTTGTTCATGAAACAAATGTGTCTCCTGATACAAGGAGACCGTAGCTTTACTTTCTAAGACTGTAAAAACTGTTTGATATGTGAACACACTTAGCCTAGGATGAAAATTGTCATAAAAAATGTGGTGAGAGAACAGTAAGAATATAGAATGTTATGGAGAATTGCAACAACAGTATCTGAGGAAAAATCTTAATGAACTAGATCTCTGTAAGGTCTACTGGACAGAGAATTTGCTATGGTTTGGAAACAGTTTATTTTCCAAGGTGTCATGTCCTGAAAGTTAATCCCCATAGGGAGGCATTAAAAGACTTTAAGGTGGAAACTTGACATGACTGTAATGGTAGAGATGACGTCCCATGCCTGAATCCTAGTGACCATATGCAGAGGGAGAGAGGCACAGAGACAGACACAGAGACTTCCTGTCTCTTGCCATGGTATGTTCTGCACCTTCTTGAGGCTCTTCCAATGAGGACATCATCAGAAAAGGCCCCTGGACCTTGCTCCTCCAGAGCTATGAGCCAAAATCAACCTCTTTTCTTATATAGCTGGCTATCCCAAGTATTTCATTATAATAGAGATTGAACTAACAGCAAATTAATGTGGTGAACAGAATGTGGTTGTAACTGTAATGATACCTAAAAATGTGGAGGCAGTTTTGGAATTGAGTAATGGGAAAAAGTGGGAAGAGTTGGAGAATAAGGCTAGAAAAAACAAAAAATATTGTGAGGAGAGCATTACGGGTAATTCTGGTAAAGGCACAGACCATGAAGAAACTAAGAAAGAGCTGAACAATTTTAAATATCTTGTCCATGCTCTAGAGCTTTATGGAAGGCCAAGTTTAAAGTAATGAATCAGAATCACTGGAGAGAAAATATCTAAACAACAAAGCATGCAGGCAGCTGCTTGGTTACTCTTAACTGATATAGTAGGATTCAGGAGCAGTGGCATGATCTAAAGGAGGAACATATCACTGGAAGGGAAGCAGAATGGAAAGATTTGAGAAATTTACAGCCTGATCAGGGAAGAAGTGATGATAAAATACCTAAGGCCGTGGCAAAGGAATGACTTGCTATAGCGATTACCTGGATAAAATGGAGCCAGTTGTCACTGCACTGGACAACTGGAAAAAGGTCCGAGGGCATCTCAGAAATCTGAAGTCTACCTTTTTCATTAACAGCCCCCGAGGTCTTCTTAGGCCAAATTTCTTCATGAAATTCCAGGGCACTCTGAACAGTCTCCCAGCCTGAGCCCAGTGCCTCCTCAGGATTCTGACTTTGTGAAGCATGCTTCAGCCACTGCGTCCATGATTCAAGGAGGCCTTGAATGAAGTTGGCAATGGAATTGATTTGCAGAGTGCAAGATTTATGGATCTATGATGCCTTCCACTGAGCTTCCAAAGGAATGGCTGGCAGACCAGGCAGAAATTTACCATAAAACCAGAGTCCCAGAGAAGAGTACCTGATAGGGCAATACCTAATGAAGCTACAGGAGTGAAACTATAGTTTCGATCTTGGATAGATAGGGAAAGCAGCAACATGTCAGGCCTGGAATATCACTAACATCCGCATACAGCAACAATGTGACCTATAATCAGCAAAGCCTAGGAACTGCCCTCTCTGCAATGTGCACAAAATGCCAGACTCAGATCTTCAGGATTTAATGTTTGCCATGCTGGGTTGCAGTCTTGATTTGGGCCAATTACTACTTTCCACTGGAATTCCTCTCTTTTGGAATGAGAATGTTTATACTATGCCTGTCTCACCACTGTATCTTGGAAATTTAAAATTGTTTTTTGATTTTACAGATGAACACAACTGAGTTTGTCCTTAGGCTCAGATGGAACTTTGGATTTTAGACTTTTTGATTAATGCTGGACTAAGCTGAGATTTTAAAATTATTGGGGACAGGGGCCGTCGCTGTGGCGTAGCGGGTAAAGCTGCCGCCTGCAGTGCTGGCATCCCATATGGAAGCCGGTTCGAGACCCGGCTTCTCTACTTCTGATCCAGCTCTCTGCTATGGCCTGGGAAAGCAGTGGAAGATGGCCCAAGTCCTTGGGACCCTGCACCCACATGGGAGACCTGGAGGAAGCTCCTGGCTCCTGGCTTCGGATTGGCACAGCTCCGACTGTTGTGGCTAATTGGGAAGTGAACCATCGGATGGAAGACTTTTCTCTCTCTCTCTCTCTCTCTGCCTCTCCTTCTCTTTCTAACTCTGACTTTCAAATAAATAAATTTAAAAAATAAATAAAACAAAATTATTGGGAACAAATTATCATATTTTGTATTGTGAGGAGAGCATGAAATCTTGGGACAAGGGGAAGATTCTGTGGTTTAGATATACTTAGAGTTTCCTCCAAGGCTTCATGTGTTAAAATATAAGTCCCATTGGGAGGCAGTAGTGGGCTCCAGAAAGTGATCAGGATAAAACATGGTTACTGGGGTCAGTCCCTATGATTGAATTCTGATGGCTTTATAAGCAGAGGGAAGGACACACAAACACATACTCTGTCTATTGAAACATGATGCTCTCTATCACCTTGGGACTGTGTTAGCAAGAAGACCATCACCAGAAGAAACTTCCCTAGATCTTGTACCTATGGAACCCAAACCAAAATAAGCTCATTTTCTTTATAAAGAGGCCTCACTTAGGCATTTTATTATAGTCACACAAATTGGACTAATACAGGTATGACTGAGTTGTGCTTGGTGCACGTTTGCATACATCACTATCTAAATCTGATTCAAATTTAGGTCCTGGGAGTCAAGGATATATGTAATCAAAATGACCGAAATGAAAGATCTCTGTGGGTGAGATCCCGGGCCATCAAAGAAGGAGGTACCTTTCTCTGAAGGGAAGAGAGAACTTCCACTTTGATTATGGCCTTGTCTAAATATGATCAGAGTTGGAGAACTCAAGAGGCTTCCCTAGCCTTGGCAGCTCATGACAAGAGCCTGGGGTGATTACTGACATCATAAATAAGAGTGTCAATTGTTAAATCAACAACAGGAGTCACTGCACACTTACTCCCCAGGTAGGATCTCTGTCCTTAATGTGTTGTACTATGCAAATTAACGGTAAAACTAGTATTCAAAGAGAACTTTATAATTTGCATGTCTGTGTGGGTGCAATCTGTTGAAATCTTTACTTAGTATATACTAAACTGATCTTCTTTGTATAAAGATAATTAAAAATGAATCTTATTGAGGAATGGGATGGGAGAGGGAGTAAGAGATGGGATGGTTTATGCGTAGAGGGTGGTTATTGGGGGGGAAAAACCATTATAATTCAGAAGTTGTACTTTCAAAATTTATATTTATTAAATAGAAGTTTAAAAAACAAATTATCATCTTCCTGCTATACTTTAGACTTCTAAACTTATTTATTCTATTTACTTATTATTATTTAATTTATTTATTCTATATAACTGCAAGTTTGTAAATGTTGACCTGTATCTCCCAGTTCCTTTCCCTCCAATGCCCCTTGTATCCATTCCTCTACCCATACTGTTTCCATGTATTTGACATTTAATTTAGCTCCTATTAAGTGAAACCACAGGATATTTATCTTTAGTTGTCTGCTTGTTAATTAAGCATAATGTTCTCTAGATTCATCCATTCTGTTGCAAATGGAAGGATTCTTTCCTTTTTAAAATGAATTTTTAATTCATTCATCCATTGGTAGATAACTTAGGTTGTTTCCATATAGAAAGTTATGCTGCAATGAACTTAGGAGAGTAGATACTTCTTTGAGGTACTCATTTCCTTTGGCTATATGAGCCATATGCAGCAATGGTAGTGGATATACTCACAAGGGAAGTGTATATGTGTTTTCACAATTTGCTATCTTTGGTAACAGCAATTTTAACAGGTGTTAGATGATATTCTTGAGGTTTTTATTTGCATTCTTCTGATGATTACTGATGTTGTATGTTAGTATGTTTCTGTTTTCATATGCATGTTGGCTATTTGTGTATTTTCTTGGGAGAAATGTCTATTTTGGACCTTTGCTAATTTGTTTTCTTGCTTTTGTGTTGTTTGAATTCCTTATACAACCTGGTTATTAACCCTTTGTTAAATGTATGATTTTAAAATATTTTCTCTCATTCTGTAGGTTTTCTTTTCACTCTGTTTCCTTCTCTGTGCAGAAGATTTTTAAACTGCTGCAAACTCATTGATTTTTCCTTTAGTGGGAGTTATAATAAAAATCCCCCATGAAAAAATATAATAAAGCCTTTCCTGTATTTTAAAAAAAAGGATATAAGTAATCAGTGGATTCAGAAAGGAAATGAGACTAGAACCTTGGTGAAGGAGATTAGAAAAATTAGATAGTATTTAAGGGTCCCAGTCAAGTGGACTGTGCTTGGGACAAGATTCAACCTACGTAAGAAAATTAAATCAGAAATCCAGTTTCTTGAATTAAGCCAATCTGTAAAGACAAGCTCCGTTCAATGAACAGTACTGTCGGTCCCATTCCTGGGCAGGGGCTGGTTTGTTTCCTGGCTAGGATAATAAAGATAATGTTTCCCTCTGGGGCAAAGGTTGCTCAGTTTAGTTTGCAGCTCCAGGTACTCAGATCATAAGAGCTAGAACAGTTCCAGATGGTGGATTTAGAATCTGTTAATATACTTCTTGCTTAAATTAGAATTAACTAAAAAATTCGGCAAGGCTGCGCTTGTTGATGAAAAACATCATCAGTTCCGAGGAAGAGAGGCAAAGCTAGAAGGTCACTTTTTAAAAAGACAGGAAATAACTAAGTGAAATGTCAACAGTAAGAAAACTTTGTGCCTTTTTGCAAAAGCTAAATGGCTGCCATCTTTGACCAGGATTTAAAAGTGAAATGTCAAGCCAGCTCAACAGAGAGCCTACATGCTAGCAGAGCGGAAGAATGAGAATTTGCAGAGAACATGTTAGTTTCTATTTATTTGAAACCAAACATCATTAAGCAGCTCAGTTAAATTAGATCTAAATGAGTTTATATCCAAAGTATTGCTTTTTTCATGTTAAATCTCTAGTCACTAGATATCTAAGTAGTTGCAGAGTCCTAGAAATGTATTTCAAGATACTATGTTATTTGGAAGAATATCATCTTTTTATATAAGTCTCACTAGTGAGCTGTCTCATAGTCTTCCATATACAACCCCAGAAACCATTTATTATGAAAAGGTAATATAAGCTGCCATGTTATACTGCAGTAATTTCCAGAATATGAGTTATACTTAATCTTGATAACATCAGTAATTAATAGGAATGTACAGACATATGCATCTTTAATAAATTTCTAATAATATCTCTATGAATAAACTAAGGGATTCTGTTTTTATCTACTTCTGAATTACAGCATTCTCCCACTTTAATTCAATGTTTTCAGTGGCAATAAGCTTTCTGCAGGGTTGAGTGAGCAATACCAATAGTGGCTTATCTTCAAACTTTGTGGAATGAAGAATAATTTTCATTTTAAGCTCATAGAATTGATAAAAGGAAGAAGAGAAATTTTTTTAATCAAGCAACTTTACCTTCCTCATGCTTAATAATATTACTTACATAGAAAAGATCTATAAAAGAACATAAAAGTAAGGAGATATGTCATTCATTTTCTCAGACATGATTTTTTTACCTGAACAATAACAACAACAACAAAAAAACCATTGCTTCAATTAAACATACTAACATAGTATGGAAAGGAATAAAAAAAGGTATTCATAGTCTACTTTCAAATATTTGGTGGATTCAGAAAGATTTCCTACAGCCATAAGATTTTCATTTGAAACGTATATGGAAAATAATTTTATAGGAAATTTCAAGGTTTATTGTTAGAGTTTCCTTAGTGTCTCATAAATGCAAAAGTTTAAAGGAGAGAGGCTTTAATTACTTATTTAGGATCACTTCGATGAGTATATAGTCAGTAAAAATGTATATAATAGTTCTGTAATTTATAAAAAAGGTGATTTTTTTGCATTCAAGACTGTTTCCTGAAAAATCTTGATAGTTTGAAAATATTTTAAATCTCAGTATTGCATTTATCATTTATTTATAACAATCCTGAAGTGAGAAAGTCAATGTAAGGGATAAAGGAGACCCAAGTAAGTTGGCCTATTGAAAATATTAATATATCACAGTTTTCAGTGTGGTGCTATTTAAGTTATGACTTTATGGGGTCAAGAGTGTAACATAAAATAATCTGAGAAAGTGAGACAAGGTCAAAGAAAATATTTTAACAATTTATAAAGGAAGAAAATTATTTTGCAACAAAAGAAAGATCTTTAAGTCCAACTCAAATGTTCTAAACCATCAAATCTCAAATATTCTGGAAATGTTGATCCGAGAGGTTAATATCTGTATCCCAAGCTATGAGAATAAGAGTGCAAATATTTCAACGAGAGATAAGTGTCTCTGGTTAGAACATTAGAATAGAGCAGCCAGAGTCATGGATACATAATTCCTAGGCTTATCTTCCTGGCTAAAAGGATTAGAAATAATAGCATATAAGAAGCAAAACTTCAAGGGGCAGGTATTTGGCACAAAGGTGAAGTGTCCACTTGGGATGCCCACAAACCATATCAGAGTGCCATGTTCAAGTGCTAGCTCTGCTCTTGATTCCTGCCTCTTGCTAAGGCACACCATGGAAGGCAATGGTGATGGCTCAAGAAGTTGAGTTCCTACCACCATGTGGGCAAACTGCATGGAGTTCCCAGCTCTTGGCTTTGGCCTGGCCCAACCCTAGCTGTTGCTGGGCTGTTGTTTGGGTTGTGAACCAGCAGTTGAGATCTCTCTCTCTCTCTCTCTAAAATAAATAAATTTTTTAAGATGTTTAAGGCCAGAGCAGTTCCTCAATGTTTTATGTCTGCAATAGTTGATTTTTAAAAACAAATTCAGATAGGTGCTGGTTTAAATTCTGCCATATTTCACTTTCAGTCTTTCAGTGAGTCAAATTGTGTTCTGCTTTCACTTAAACATTGGTAATTTGCAATATGTGGTACTAGCTCAGAAATAATTGTATAATTGAGTTTTATACTTATCATATATAGATCATTTCTCATTTACAATGTGCCCCAAATGCAGTTTCATTTTCCAGATACTTTGATATGAAAAAAAGTTTTTATAATTAAAAAAGGAAGAAAAATCTCAGACTCAAAGTTAAATTGTTTATAAAAAATGGATAAGGGGCTGGCGCTGTGGTGCAGCAGGTAAAGCCGCCGCGTGCAGTGCCAGCATCACATATGGGCGCTGGTTTGGGTCCCGGCTGCTCTTCTTCCAATCCAGCTCTCTGCTATGGCTTGGGAAAGCAGTAGAAGATGGCCCAAGTCCTTGGGCCCTGCACCAATGTGGAAGACCTGGAAGAAGCTCCTGGCTCCTGGCTCCTAGCTTCTGGCTTCAGATCGGCTCAGCTCCGGCCATTGCAGCCAACTGGGGGAGTGAACCATTGGATGGAAGACACCTCTCTCTCTCTTTCTCTCTCTCTCTCTCTCTCTGTGTGTGTGTGTGTGTGTGTAACTCTGACTTTCAAATAAATAAATAAATAAATATTTTTTAAAAAAACATGGATAAATGTTTACATTTTAACTAACCATAAGATTAATGAATGCTTGACTTAACTATTTCTTTCTACAAACTAGTGTGTCAGGATGGCTGAGCAGTCTAAGGTGCCAGACTTTTTCTACAAACTAGAACTTTACCTTGAACAGGTACATTTTTTTAAAGTTATTAGATAATTTTACCCATCATTTTAATATGCAAACCTTTATTCTCAACATAAAAGTGGAAAAAGGAAATTTGTCTTTTACTCTTGAAAATTGTGCAATGGAAGCAACCCTTCTACTCAATGCTTTGATATCACAGGTTGAAAACCAGAACTGGGAGGTAGGACTATTTCAAGATAATTTTATTGAAGAAAAGATCCTTGATCTTAGCAAATATTTACATTCAATTACAGTCTAAATAGATCAGAAGCAGCTGAGTTGAAGGTGACATAAGTAATTCACAATAGAAAAATACCCTCTTATCCATGACAGATGGAAGAAGTGCCTGCAACTTCGAATTCTCACCACCTATCCCTCTCTGAGGCTGGGTCCTTCACCACTTTGGGATTTTTGCTTTCTTCCTCTGCTGAAATCAAGCTGTTTACCTCAGAGGAGCCTAAATGAAAGTCATCAACCTCAGAATTGGGATATTTCAGGCCATTTAATTCCATTCATGAATCTTTTACCTCTTTTCAGTCATTGTCACTGCCTTTTCCTGGCCTTTCCCTTCTTTCACTCTTACCATCTTACTCTTTCTTCACAGCTTTTGCAGTTTCTTCCCACTGCCCTCTTCCTGCAACCCCAGTTCATGGCCTAAAGTCCTCTGAAAGCTCTACTCCACTGCAAACTCTACTACCCCTTTCTGAACTTTCTTCTTTACTTTGTTGTCATAAACAAGGCTTCTTCTCCCCCAAGGCCAGTGTGTCTCTTTTTCCACCCATCAGCCACCTCAGATCCTAGAGATACCATCATCTCTTTTCTGGTCCTTCATTTCTCTCACCTCTAAGTAACAAGTCATTGTTCTTGGATTTCTCTTACACATTCTTGGCTGTTATGATCTGCTGACCTCTGATAACTCCAGTTCTTTGGGGATTTGTCACTTAGCTCATACTCTTGCCTCCACCCCAAGTGCTTTTGTCATTTTGAGTGATCTCAACATCTGGACAGATAATCCATCCCACACAGTAGCATTATAATTTCTGAGTTTTCTTAACATCAGCCACCTTCAAACTACTCTGCTTCAGTCATCAAATCCAAGGACACAGCTTTGTCACCACTGGGAATTATTTCATGTTTGGTTTCCTCCATTCAAATAACTCATCAACCAACATTTCTTTTCCTTTCAGTTTCCCATACCCTGTTGATATCTACTTCTCTAGAACTAAGAAAGACAAAGGTCCTTGAGATTTTCATTTCCTTCCCACTTATCAAATCCTTTTAGTCAACTTTCATTCCCTAGAGCATCATGGTTTATCACTAAAACTACCCTAGCAACAATTTCCACATCCTAGCACTCTAATTATCAGTGAAACTAATCAGATAAAACTCAAACCTTAAGCAATGTTGCAGTCCATTTTGTCTGCTCCGACTCCTGAGTGACCAGACACTGTTATAGAAACAACACATGATGCTATCACTTGGATCTACCATGCACTCTTATCTTCAACCTCTGTTAGGCACTTAGAATTGGCTAGCAATCCTGCTATGGCAACAAAATCAGTTATTTATATTTTACTTACTCTTTTTTTAAAAGATTTGTTAATTTATTTGAAAGTCAGAGTTACACACAGAGAGAAAGAGAGGCAGAGAGAGAGAGAGAGATATCTTCCATCCACTGGTTCACTCCCCAGTTGGTCACAACGGCCGGAGGTGTGCCCCGAAGCCACAAGCCAGGAACTTCTTCCGGGTCTCCCACGCAGGTGCAGGGGCCCAAGGACTTGAACCACCTTCTACTGCTTTCCCAGGCCATAGCAGAGAGCTTGATTGGAAATGAAGCAGCTGGGTCTCAAACCAGCACCCATATGGGATGCCAGCATTGCAGGAGGCAGCTTAACCCACTACACCACAGTGCTGGCCCCATTACTTACTCTTAATATTGCTCATTGACACTCAAGTTTGGATGCAATTATCCAGTCAAGGATCATTTCTATCCTAACAAATATTGTCAAAAGTAAAACTGAAAAAATAAAAACCTGATATACCTCCTTAATCAGACTGCCAGAAAGAGTGATAAAACTGATCAAATGTCAACTTATATAGACAGCTACAAGATTTTGTTAATTTTTGTCCATGCAACAGTTGCATTTCTATGGATATAGCTTTATTTTCCATATCTATTTTCCACCCTGCTCAGTAATTTCTAAAAACTTACCATTTGTATGTATAATTCCACATTATATAGATACTCAGAAACTAAATTCTCCAGGTGCTGGAAAGTAATTCACAATTAAAAGTATAGATTATTTTTAAAATCAGATAACATGCCGGCGCCGCGGCTCAGTAGGCTAATCCTCCACCTTGCGGCACTGGCACACCGGGTTCTAGTCCCGGTCGGGGCACCGATCCTGTCCTGGTTGCCCCTCTTCCAGGTCAGCTCTCTGCTGCAGCCAGGGAGTGCAGTGGAGGATGGCCCAAGTTCTTGGGCCCTGCACCCCATGGGAGACCAGGAGAAGCACCTGGCTCCTGCCATCGGAACAGCGCGGTGCGCCGGCTGCAGCATGCTGGCTGCGGCGGCCATTGGAGGGTGAACAACGGCAAAAAGGAAGACCTTTCTCTCTGTCTCCCTCTACTGTCCACTCTGCCTGTCAAAAAAAAAAAATCAGATAACAGTAGTATCAATAATAAGAGAAAGAGGCACTTAGTCTAGCAGTTAAGATACCAATTAAGGCACCAGTTCCTGACTCCAACTTCCCATTAATGCAGACCCTAGGAGATGGTGATAATGGCTCAAGTGATTGGGTTCCTGCCATCCATGTGGGAGACATGGGTTAAGTTCTTGGCTCCCAGCTTCATTCATTACCACAAGGAGAAGCAATTTGGAACCAAAGAATCAAAAGTTCACGATGTGTTCAATATGCTGTCAACAAATTAAAGTGCCTCACAGGTAGTAAAAGAATTGAAAGGAGATGACACTGAAATGATAGATTTCAAAGCAATGCATTATTCTTTAAACAATGTGAAATCATTGAAGGTTTTCTGCAAGAGACCAGCATGTCCTGATTTCTGTTTTAAAAGATAATTCTGGAGCATTTATGTGGAAAATTCACTTAAGTGGAATAATTCATTCTCCTGATGATACCTGAAAAATGAAGTGTTACCTTACTAAATTGGTTCCAATAGCCAGCAATGAATTTTCATTTGTTTTGGCAATGCAGTAGCAACCTAGTATGCTTCAATTCAAGTACTAGACAAGTCATTAAAAATTCTTTATGTGGCTAGAATAGAATTTTCAGTGCCTTTCACTCCTAAAAGAGTAGGTAGATTCAAGTAGAGACTCAATTTAGTACATGGAGAATTTATTAAAAATATTCTAATGGAGTTTTTTAAGCAGAAAGAATATAGGAAATACATCCTCTCAGAAAAGGTTTCTTACATCCTGATTCCATCCCTTTAAATACTGAATGATATTTTATTCAGCTTTTGCTGAGTAGTACCAACAATGATCTTGCAGTTCTCTCTGTAGAAAATTAAGAAAGTAAAACTACTTCAGAAAGTAAAGCTACAAGTGAGTGAACAGAAGTTAGAGATAATAATCTACATTTTGTGGGTTTAACAAATAATGCAGAAATGCCAGACCAAATATACATTTGGAAACAGTTCTGTTCATTCAAGTTGGAGATATTTATTATTTTATGAGCCCATTTTTTGAGTACTTCAGTGTCCAAGGCAGGAGTTGATGACTGACCAAGAATTATAAAAGCAAGTTTTAAATTTTTAGCATTAGCCCTAATCCACAAAATTATGAGACCATGACCCAAGTTATTTCAAAGAGAAACATTTTTATTTTCAATAGTAAATCAAACTGATCTCTGATTCACCTTTAAATTTGATCACTATAACCCAAAGAAAACTAAGGAGCCAGCAATTAATCTCTAAGTATGAACAATGAACATATCCAAGCAAGTTTTTTATTCTTATCTGAATATTCTAGATTTATGAGCTAATCGCTAACTCGGCATCTCATGTTTTGCTTTGTTGACCCTATTATCTCTTTCTTCTTTTTAAATTTAATGACTGTGCATACAGGAAGTTCAATGAATGGACGAGAAGATAAAACAATTGTTAATGAATTTATCACTCTATTTTGCACCTGTAAAACTCATGAGTCCCAGTGGATGTTTGAATGGAAAAAATAATGGGTATTTTAAAAGCAAAAAATATCAAGTGCCCACTCTACCACACTATAGACTTGGCACAGAGCAGAGGACAAAGTCAACAACCCTTGCTTTCCCAGTCAGTAAATCTAACATTACTGCTGAATCAAAATTTTACAGCCAACAGGAAACATTTGTGATACAGTAGAAATTCTTTCATAAAAGATAATGGTGAGGGTGTTGATAGATATGTGTTGGAAACAGGATGTTGGATTCAAAATCAATCACCAAAACCATTGTTTCTTAGCATAGGCCAATACATTATAAAGGATTGCTTAATTCTGATCCTGATCGTATTTCTCATAATTCATAAAATTGTCCTAATTCTTCTGAACTGCAATTGTTCATTATAGTATTTAGCACAGATAAAAAAGATGTGAGGAAGCTATATTGAAGCTGGAGATTGTGTAGCATGCAATCAGGTGTGCAGATCTCTGGGAATCCTATGTAAGATATCAGATCAGCAACAAAACCTATGGAGGTGAGGGTGGGGTCTGTGTGAGCAAGTGGAATGGAAAATGAAGTGGGGAGGGGGTAAAGGAAACTTTGAAAGATTCCTAAAGTCTTTCAAAAAAATTCATTGATAGATTTTAAATATGTTCAAGCTAACAAATAAGTGCGTGAGTATGGGGTGTGTGTGTGAAATTTTCAATTCTTTTTCTTAGATCTAAGGAGTTTGTATATTTATAATAATCTTT
The DNA here is from genome assembly GCF_033115175.1 of Lepus europaeus. Classification (NCBI taxonomy): domain Eukaryota; kingdom Metazoa; phylum Chordata; class Mammalia; order Lagomorpha; family Leporidae; genus Lepus; species Lepus europaeus. Next base: position 121,235,707 of record NC_084829.1, read on the forward strand.
CAATATTATCAAATCTTTAGATATAGTATATGAAAGAAAAATCTACAGTACCACCAGTTCTCAGAAGCTCTACTTCATTCTCCTAGAATAACAGAATTTACACATCTGGGTAAGCATTCAAGACGTAAAGGATGTCAAAAGAAGAGCATCCAACTCAACATTGGTTGGATCAGAAAAAAGGTATAAATGATGAATTTCATTGTTAATGTTAAAGGGAGGTTTTTCAGGAAAAGAAGAGTGAATGATTATTCTAGAGGGCGGAAACTACATGCTCAGATGTACAGGTGATTGAAACAGCATGGAAAATTTAGGGAATCTAAAGTTGTTCTGTAATATAGTTGGAGCCTAAAGGAGTGGGAGAAATTGGGACATGAGTGGAGTCAATTGCTTCCCACACAGCAACAGCTCAGTCTCTGGTCCTACATTCTACATACATCCCAATCACATTCTTTACATCTTTGTCCCTAAATGCTTACCTCACCTTTTTGCTGATCATGTAATTTTAGTCAATGTGTTATGTTAACATAAACATGAGTTTGGAGCTAGACAGAATTGAGTTTGAATCATTGCTTGCTAAATTAGTAGTAATGTGGCCTTAAGAAAGTTACTTAATCTCTAGGTATAGGTCACTTCTCCCCATATAAAATGGGAATGACAATACCTTTCTAATTTGTTGTTCTAAAAAGTATAAGGGAAAACATCTAGAGAATATATGGTAAATACTTATGACTGAAACAAACAAGTTCTCCCTTTGTACTTCCATAAGAAAGCTCTGTTGAATAGCATGCCTTTAAAAAGCAGACAACTCTTATTATATTAACTATATAGTCTTGAGATTAACTTCCAATCCTCTGTGTTCTTATTAGCAAAATAGAGATAATAAAGCCAAGATCAAAAAACTATATGGATTATATATACAGCACTTCTATCGTTGTCTGGTAGATGCTATTTCTCCTCCCCAAATATTCATCCAATACTTATGAGACTATGCTGACAACTGCATTTAACCTCTCCATCTAAATCTGACCAACCTCTTCACTACCATCATCATCTTCAACTCATGCTCAACAACTTTCATTTCTAGAAAGTCACTGTTACTTAATTCTATTCTGTACATTAGGGATTGTTAACATCAAAAAGTTTCTAAAAGTCAAATTACAAATTGAATGAAAACTGATGAGTTTCAGTTTGTAATTCTTCCTTGCAGTCACTGGAAGACAAAAGTATGAAGGTATTTTTAAAAGTTTGTGGAAAATTAAATTAAGAGAAGAGTTTATTTGGGTGCAACAAATCTTGAAATTCACACATAGCTTTTTTTTGTTTTTGTTTTGACAGGCAGAGTTAGACAGTGAGAGAGAGAGACAGAGAGAAAGGTCTTCCTTCCATTGGTTCACCCCCAAGATGGCTGTCACTGCCGGTGCGCTGCGCCAATCCAAAGCCAGGAGCCAGGTGCTTCCTCCTGGTCTCCCATGCGGGTGCAGGGCCCAAGCACTTGGGCCATCCTCCACTGCCTTTCCGGGTCACAGCAGATAGCTGGACTGGAAGAGGAGCAACCAGGACAGAACCGGCGCCCCAACCGGGACTAGAACCAGGAGTACCAGCGCCGCAGGCAGAGTATTAGCCTAGTGAGTCATGGCGCCGGCCCACACATAGCTTTTTAATAATAGTTTTTGCATGAACTTTTTGAAGAGCTTTCATATGCATAGTTTTCAAAAACTTCTTACACTCAAATCAATTTCTCCTTGAATTATGTTTTCCATTAACATTTTGAAGTGCCTTCATATATAACATTGATAAAAATGGGAGGGGATTCAACCCATTGAACATTTATTATAAGGATACAATATGTATGGATCAATGATTTTAAAAGTTCTCAAAATTATGCAACTATCAAGGTAGTCTAATGGCAGTTAAAGAACCCAACTACCAAGCAAAATACATAGTAGATAGTTTATGTTATAATAATCTTGAAAGTTAAATAAGTAGCAGTTTCCCCATTTTTCTACAAATATAATTGAGTCTCACAGTAGTAAACTTGTCCATCATCATGAAAATAAAAGTCGAGTTATTTTCAGATAACTTTTGTTTTCACTTTAAAATAGCAGTTACCTATTTCATCAATGAGTGGCTCTTTTTCTATGGAATAGCATCACACATTAAAAAATGTTGTACTGAACTCCCTCCAGCTTTAAGAATTTTCATACATCATTGAAGAAAATGTCCCATTATCTCCTGAAATTCATGGTTTAGCAACATGGCACAGAATGTCAAGATAATCCATTGTAGAAAATAGTATGTCTAGCTCCTGAGGCCAGTTTACAAATATATTCAAAATTGTATTTTATAATAGTCAGGATAGCCTGTGAAGCAACTTTCAACCCCATAAAATGGAATCAGAGATCCTTCCAGCCATGGGTCCATTATGTCATTAACGTGCATGGAATTTGCAAACAGTGATAATTCTAACACTTTAGTAGGCCAAGAAACTTTTTTGAAACCTTGTAGGCATTTTTAAATAATCTATGGTACTGAAACACAAGAAACAAGCTTTGATCTTATATCTGAACCAAAAAAATCAAATCCATGAATTAACCTATAAAGTCTTAGAGAAGCATTCTTAATTATTATTACACATAGCAGTACTGTTGCTGGCCTTCAAAGTTTAAGCAGAAAATTTTATATGCTTTAATTATATTAGAATATGTTGATAAGGGACATTTTATTGTATCATTTTCATACAGAATAAGCCCATCAAAATGGTTATCAGTTGAGAAACAGTCAGTGATACATCTATTTCTGAAGAGTAATTAAGAAAAACATATGAAATAGTAAAATATCCTCTTCTATCTTCTTTTTGCTAGGAAATGTCCAAATATGGTTCCAATCAATGGGAAGATTGTTGTGAACTCTACCTTTGCAAGTCTGACTAGAAAATTTTTTAAAATCCCACAAAACAACAATAGAAGTGAAGTAAGTTGAATACTATATTTTTTCTCCAAATTATTTTTCCAAATGCTCTGCCAAAACAAACACATGTTATGTGTTAGTCAGCTGGGTCTGCATGAATTCATCAGTTGCATGAACTACACTGATTTTGTTGCCAAACCTATTACACTAAATCCCACTATTTTTAAAATCTAACTCAAACATCCTTTTAAGCTTGCAGAACATTCTAAATGCAGCTTAAAAGTACATTTTTTTTTAAAATTTAGCAACCTTTGGGAATATTTTTCTAAGACAAATCCGTATTGTATTTGTTTTGTACCTGCTAACAAAGGTAAAACACAGACCTTTGTCTTTTGGCACAAAGTATAGGAAAAGAGGAAAGTTCATTCTTATGTATTTTTGTTATAATTTTATTTAAACATTCCAAAAAGCATTAGGAGCTGTTAAATAGTTTGAAAAAATTTTATTAGATGGTTGGAATCCAGGATTTTAATGAACAATTATGCATTTTTACTCTTTTTCCCACAGATCAATGTCATTGAAAAAGTCATTGATTTTGTCCTGAAACAAAAATTACTCATGCATTCTATGATGTTTTTAACCCACACACAAATAGTATGATATTTATTATTGTTCTGGATTTCAAAAATAAAGTTGATGGTGATGGTAACTATCCTCTTGCTTCTGAAGAAAAAAAAAGACTTAAAGGAGAACAACAGCTCTTTGTATAAATAAGCATAAAATTTCATTATAGCAATAAAAATGCAACTATTTAACAATCATGAGTCTTCTGCATTTCCAAAAGGTTCTATTCTCAATTTAATGTCATATTCTCATGCGTAATTAACTTAAAATTATAAATTGAGCAACTCACCAATTAAGACACCTGAGCTTTACATACCTAATTTGTATATCATATAATTCTATGTAGCATTATCTATGTATAGCAACATCTCACTCTTAACTAAAGATTGAGAACAACAGAAGAAACTGTCCACAATCCACCACTTCAACATTCCCCATGTATTTGGATTTTTCCCTATCAACTCTGTTTCCTCTGATTAAAGTGATGACCTTGCTGTTCATCTTTTGCTCCCAGCCAAGTCCAGCCTCTCCACTTGCAATGTAATCTCATCTATACTCTCCAACAAGAGCGTTGATTCAGCAATTCTCATTTCTGTCTCCTACATCATTAGTTTTCTACCCTTCTAGATTGTTCCATTAGTATATAAAAAGGTTGCTATTTCTGATATTAAAAAAATCCTCTTATCACCTCATTTCTTCCTCCATACACCTCTTCCTCTTTACATGAAACATCCTCAAAAGATCATTTCTTCAAATTCTCTCTTGAATTATCTCCACTTTCTCCCACCACATCACTGAAACCGCTCTTGTTAAGATAATCAAGGAACTTCCTATGTGTAACCTAATAACTGCTTTTCAATTCGTAGATGACTTGACCTCCTAGCAGCACTTGATAAATTGGTCACTCCTTTGCCTGTAAATATTTTCTTAGATTCCAGATTACTGCAATACTAACTCCTTCCTATTCACCATAATTTCACTTTCCTTTAATGTCTCCTCTTCATCTTCCCAACAGATTCTAAATGTTGAAAGACCTAACGGCTCAATCCCTTTATCTCTTTTATCTCCTCACTATCTCACTTCCACTCAATGTTTTTTATGTACTTATTGTCTCAAAGTTGCCTGAGCTACTCCTAGCCCAGGTCCAGTACTCATCATATCTATTTAGGTGTGTAATAGACATTTCAATTTATCAAATCAAAAAGTAAATTTCTCACTTTTATCCTACATGTAAAACTACTCTATTCAACTCATATAAGGGCACTTTCATCCTTGTAGTTCAGCAAACACCTTTCCATTCTTTCTGTCCTAACTCACATTGAATCTATAATAAATCCCATTGACTTCAAAATATACCCTGAATCCAACTTCCAGTTACCTCCCCCATTACTTGATATACCACAGCTTCTGAATTACTGCCAGTAATAGCCTCCTCCATGATTTCTTTGCCTTTATGTTTCTTCCCCTTAAAGTTCTGCTCAATACTGATAAAATGGAAGTCAGATCACAGCACATTTCTCAAAATGCTACAATGGCCCATTGCCCCCTCATATAGAGGCTAAATAATTGCAATGGCTATAAAAGGACCTATGGAGTCTGGCTCAGTATATCTTTCTGATCTCATCTTCCACAACCCCACTTTGTTTTTATGGTGCTGGCCTCTTTGATGTGCTTCCAACATGCCAGGAATTTTCCAGCTTCAAGACCTTCAAACTCATTTTTCCATCGCTTGGAATCTTCATCCCCTAACAGTCTCAGGACAAGTTTCCTTCAGCTCCTTCAATATTTTAACCTATAGATAATTATATTGGCCGGCGCCGTGGCTTAACAGGCTAATCCTCTGCCTTGCGGCGCCGGCACACCCGGTTCTAGTCCTGGTTGGGGCGCCGGATTCTATCCCGGTTGCCCCTCTTCCAGGCCAGCTCTCTGCTATGGCTCAGGAAGGCAGTGGAGAATGGCCCGAGTCCTTGGGGCCCTGCACCTGCATGGGAGACCAGGAGAAGCACCTGGCTCCTGGCTTTGGATCAGCGCGATGCACTGGCCACAGCGGCCATTGGAGGGTGAACCAGCGGCAAAGGAAGACCTTTCTTTCTGTCTCTCTCTCTCTCTCACTATCCACTCTGCCTGTCAAAAAAAAAAAAAAGATAATTATATTTACAGAGTGGTTTTCACTGAGCACTTTGTGTGACACTGTAATACAATCCCCCAACACTCTTTATTTCTTCTCCGAGGTTTCTCTTTGGCACCCATCATAACATAACATAATTTATATTTTAAATAGTTTCATTTCTTCTTTTCCTCATCAGTAATCTCCAGAACAGGGTTTCTGTGTTTGTGTGTATGCATGTGTGTGTGTGTGTTGTTCACTCCTGCCGGCTGAATGCCTAGAGAATTGATCCAAATATTATGGTATTTATAAATATTTGTAAAATAATTGCTTAAGATTTCAAAGTCAGGGAGACCTGGTATGAATTGTGTTTGTTTGTTTGTTTGTTTAAACTTTTATTTAATAAATATAAATTTCCAAAGTACAGCTTTTGGGTTACAGTAGCTTTTTCTCCCCCATAACTTCCCTCCCACCCACACCCCTCCCATCTCCTGCTCCCTCTCCCCTTCCATTCACATCAAGATTCATTTTCAATTATCTTTATATACAGAAGATCAATTTAGTATATATTAAGTAAAGATTTCAACAGTTTGCACCAACACAGAAACACAAAGTATAAAGTACTGTTTGAGTACTAGATACAGCATTATTTTACATTGTACAACACATTAAGGACAGAGATCCTACATAGGGAGCAAGTGCACAGTGACTCCTGTTGTTGACCTAATAATTGACACTCCTGTTTATGGCATCAGTAATCACCCTAGGCTCTTGTCATGAGTTGCCAAGGCTATGGAAGCCCTTTGAGTTCGCCAATTCCAATCTTATTTAGACAAGGCCATAGTCAAAGTGGAAGTTCTCTCCTCCCTTCAGAGAAAGGCACCTCCTTCTTTGATGGCCTGTTCTTTCCACTGGGATCTCACTCACAGAGATCTTTCATTTAGGTGTTTTTTTGTTTTGTTTTGTTTTTTTGTTTTTTTTTTTTGTTGTTGTTGTTGTTTTTTTCCAGAGTGTCTTGGCTTTCCATGCTTGAAATACTCTCATGGGCTCTTGAGCCAGATCCAAATGCCTTAAGGGCTGATTCTGAGGCCAGAGTGCTGCTTAGGACATCTGCCATTCTGAGTCTGCTGTGTATCCTGCTTCCCATTTTGGATTGTTCTCTCCTTTTTAATTCTTTCAGCTAGTATTAGCAGACACTAGTCTTGTTTATGTGATCCCTTTGACTCTTAATCTTTTCATTATGACCAATTGTGAACTGAAACTGATCACTTTGACTAGTGAGATGGCATTGGTACATGCCACCTTGATGGGATTGTATTGGAATCCCCTGGGACGTTTCTAATGCTACCATTTGGGGCAAGTCCGATTGAGCATGTTCCAAACTGTACATCTCCTCCCTCTCTTATTCCCACTCAACAGGGATCACTCTTCAGTTTTGTTCTACTTAATACTATTGGTTGAACTCTTTAATTAACACACAATTATTCTTAGGTGTTTAAATTTAACTGAAGAGTGATCCCTGTTGAATGTAAGAGTGGGAATAAGAGAGGGAGGAGATGTACAGTCTGGGACATGCTCAATGGGACTTGCCCCAAATGGTAGAGTCAGAAACCATATTGTTTTTAAAGATTTATTTATTTATTTGTAAGGTAGGGTTACAGAGAGACAGAGGCAAAGAGAGGAAGATAAGTCTTCCATCGCTTGTACACTCCCCAGATCGTGGGAGGGAAGTTATGGGAGGGGGAAGCCATTGTAATCCATAAGCTGTACATTGGAAATTTATATTCATTAAATAAAAGTTAAAAAAATAAAAAATAAAAAAACAAAGTAATGGAAGTGAGACCATATTCCATCCACCATACATGAGTCAACTCAAAATGGATTAAACATAAAGCTAAGTCCTGAAGTTATAAAACTAACAGAATGAATTGTGGTTTTATGTCTTATCGCTAAAGTAATTTATCTTGGACAATTAACTTTTCTCAGCCCGAGTTTCCTCTCTATAAAATAGATGCAACTGGGGCTGGAACTCTGGCATGGCAGGTAAAGCTGCCACCCTCAGCACGCCAGCCTTCCATATAAATGCTGGTTAAAGTTCTGGCTGCTCCACTTCTGATCCATCTCTCTGCTAATGTGCCTGGGAAGGCAGCACAAGATGGTCCAAGTACTTGGACCCCTGAACCCATAAGGGAGACCCAGAAGAAATTCCTGGCTCCTGGCTTCACATCAGCCCAGCTCTAGGGGTTGCAGCCATTTGGGAGTGAACCAGTGGATGGAAGATTTCTCTCTCTTTCTCTGTCTCTTTCTCTGTAACTCTGCCTCATAAATAAATAAATAAATAAATAATAAATCTTTTTTAAAAAGTTACAGAACAGTAAAAAATAAGCACAATAATATATAGCACTCAAAATGGCTTTATAAACTTGAAATAATAAATTATAAGCAAAAAAATCCAGAAAACGTCATATTTATAGTAATATATATCTACCATCAATGAAGTATTGAATAAGATTTCACAAATATATACAATAAAGCTTCATTTGACCATTTAGTTAATTTAAAAAATGTAATTTACTCAAAGCTTATTTTTCATCATTGCCATTTGATACCAATTAGAAGACATTAAAGAACATAGAATGGTAGATGTCCTGAACAACACTATGGCCTCAGAATCAGCCCTTAAGGCATTCGGATCTGGCTCAAGAGCCCATGAGAGTATTTCAGGCATGGAAAGCCAAGATACCATGGAAAAGACAAAAAAGAAGAAGACCTAAATGAAAGATCTCTGTGAGTGAGATCCCAGTGGAAAGAACGGGGCCATCAAAGAAGGAGGTACCTTTCTCTGAAGGGAGGAGAGAACTTCCACTTTGACTATGACCCTATCAGAATAAGACCAAAGTCAGCGAACTCTAAACCCTGGCAACTCATGACAAGAGCCTAGGGTGATTACTGACGCCATGAACAGGAGTGTCAAATTGTTAAGTCAGCAACAGGAGTCACTGTGTACTTATGCCTCATGTGGGATCTGTCCTTAATATGTTGTGTAATGTGCAGTGATGCTATAACTAGTACTGAAACAGTATTTTTACACTTTGTGTTTCTGTGTGGATACAAACTGATGAGATCTTTACTAATTATATACTGAATCGATCTTCTGTATATAAAGAGAATTGGAAATGAAAAAAAAAAAAAACCTGGTGTTAAATTGGAAATGGCATAGAAAATTAATTAATTTTTAAAAAAATATTATGTAGGATCTCTGTCTTTAATGTGCTGTACACTCTTATTTAATGCTATAACTAGTACTCCAACAGTATTTTTTTCATTTTGTGTTGCTATATGGGGGCAAACTGTTGAAATCTTTACCTAATATATACTGAACTGATCTTCTGTATATAAAGAGAATTGAAAATGAATCTTGATGTAAATGGAAGGGGAGAGGGAGTGGGAATGGGGAGGGTTGCGGGCAGGAGGGAAGTTGTGGGAGGGGGGAAGCCATTGTAACCCATAAGCTGTACTTTGGAAATTTGTATTCATTAAATAAAAGTTTAATAAATGAAAGAAAAAAAAAAGAAGACATTGAAGAAAATTACAATATATTTTCCTCACAAGTTTCTAATTATAATCTAATTTTCTGAATAAAATGCTGCTTTCAGATAGTCTTTTTTTTTAAGATTTTTTATTTAGTTAGTTATTTGACAAGTAGAGTTACAGACAGTGAGAGAGAGAGAGACAGAGAGAAAGGTCTTCCTTCCTTTGGTTCACTCCCCAAATGGCCACCACGGCCACAGCTGCGCAGATCCGAAGCCAAGAGCCAGGAGCTTCCTCCTGGTCTCCCACACGGGTGCAGGGCCCAAGCACTTGGGCCATCCTCCACTGCCTTCCCGGCCCACAGCAGAGAGCTGGACTGGAAGAGGAGTAACCGGGACAGAACCGGCGCCCATATGGGATGCCGGCACCACATGCGGAGGATTAACCTAGTTTGCCACCACGCCGGCCCCTCAGATATTCTTCTTATAAAATGCTCTCTGTTTGATAGTAAGATATAATAAAGTACATTTAAATAATAAAACAAATTCTGATATTAATTATTTTGATGAGCATGAAATTTAATGAGCCTTATTATAAAGTTGCCTCTGATTTTGTGTTATAGTCTTCAGTTATTGATCTTTCAGTAGACATTATTGCACTTTCCTACTTCTTATCCTAACAGTAATATTTCTCCCCAACCCATCTGCATTTCCAAGGTAAAGAAGTTGCAACAAAGTCAAAGATCGACTCACTTCAGCCTCAGAGACATGGGAATTATTCATGGATTTCTCTGTGTCCTTCCTTTCCATCATCTATGATGATTTCAACAACTCAATCTCCAAGAAAATAAAAAATAACTTTTTCACAAAATGGATCGAGGTCTGTTGATAAATCTACTCCTCTCATCAGAGACTAAGAAAGTAGGCACAGATATGCTAAGCAATTCAGGTTAACAAAGCTAATTTATTTAAAAAAAAATAGAACTTGAATCAGTTTTACTTGAAGATGCCCAATCTTGTTTTATAAGATTTTTTTGAAAAAAAAAATTTACTATATGACCTCATTTAACTTCTCAGTTTACACTAGAGTTAAATATCTTAACTGTGGCACTTCCCTTTCTTATATTAATACACATATGCACAGTTCTAAGAAACATTGTTCACAATTTGTTTAAACTGTGACTAGAATATTCCATATGTTGCAAAATATTGTTTTCTGGCTATATTATAGTTTTAAATTATTGGTACAAAGAGATAAGTGTCAATATACTTTAGATACGAACTTTTTAATTTACATTTTGATTTGTAATATAAAAAATAAGTTGCAAGTCCAACAATTAGTTGTTTGAATTTTATTAACAATTCTTATTTTTAAGCAGTATCTTATATTTGCTAACCGTTTTCTAAAAAGAGTAACATAGGACGTATCTTCAAAAAGTAGAAAATATGTGCTATAGGTGCTGGCACTGACGCAATGGGTTAAGCTGATTTGTATAATGTGCCTGTTGGAATCCCAGCTACTCCACTTCCAAATCAGCTCTCTGTTTATGTACTTGGGAAAGCAGCAGAGGATGGCCAAGTACTTGGGTCCCTGCGATGCAGACAGGAAACCAGGATGATGGAATTCCAGGTTCCTGTCTTCTTCCTGGCCAATCCCTAGCTATTGAGGCTATCTGGGGAGCGAACCAGGAAATCAAACCTCTCTCTGTCTCTCTCTCCCTCCTGCTCTGTAACTCTGCTTTTCAAAAATATAAATAAATTTTTGTTTAAAAAGTGAAAATGAGTATTATGAAAAACTGTGCATTAATTTTAATTTTTTGTAACTAAAATTTTTTTTAATTTCATTTTCCCACAAAATTATTCAAGTGCTCTAGTCTAATCCACACCAGATCTCAACATGAATTTAAACAGAAGTCTAATCCCAATTTCCTATTAACTCTGGTAGCATTTGACTTGTTTGTATACCAACAGAGCATTGTCTACTTTCTAGAAGAAAACCTCAAAATGAAATGTTAATTAGTTCCAATGAATTAGTATTCAAATTAATACATTTTATGTGCTGATTTTTTCTTCTCATTTGTGCCACAAAATATTCAATATCACAGATAATCACCAAGCAGGCTCATCCCAAAATTTTTGGTTCAGATTATATTGGATGTTATCATTAATTTGAAAATGGTTCTTTTAAACAAATACAATTATTGCTTCTTTCTCATGAAGGTATATAACCTTTGGAGTTCAATTTTACTCACAGCAAAACAGCTTGCTAAATAATACTGCCACTTATATAAACTACTAATTGCATTTCAAATGAGCTTTATTTTCAGTGATAGCACCATTATGAATTTAAAAATGGCATTCACTCTCTAAGTACAAAAGTACTGATGCAGTAATTGTGCTAATATTGACTGATGTGTCTCCATTTCAAATGAAACGTGTAATTCAGAAAAGACTGGATGGATATTATAAATAATCAACATCTTTTTTATTATCAACTAAATATGCAACCAAATGATATATTATTACATTTTGATATTGTTAGACTAATCCCCTGATATCTGATCATATGCTTTTGTTTGTTTGTTTTTATTTTGACAGGCAGAGTGGACAGTGAGAGAGAGAGAGAGACAGAGAGAAAGGTCTTCCTTTGCCCTTGGTTCACCCTCCAATAGCCACCGCAGCCAGCACGCTGCGGCCGGCGCACCGCGCTGATCCCAAGGCAGGAACCAGGTGCTTCTCCTCGTCTCCCACACGGGTGCAGGGCCCAAGCACTTGGGCCATCCTTCACTGCACTCCCGGGCCACAGCAAAGAGCTGGCCTGGAAGAGGAGCAACCGGGACAGAATCCGGCGCCCCGATCGGGACTAGAACCCGGTGTGCCGGTGCCGCAAGGCGGAGGATTAGCCTATTGAGCCGCAGCGCCGACTCATCATATGCTTTTAAAAAATCTTCACTTTTAAGCATTAGTGGAAAACTTCAATATGCTCTCTGGAATTATAATTGAGAGATTTAAATCTCACTCACCGACAGAAAACTTTCAATGAACATACAGCTCTTAACTCCAAATGGTGTGGAATATTAATGAATTAGTATGTATCTACATAGATAACAGAGGAAAATAATGAGAAGAGAATCTTAACTATAATTGGAAAATGATGTCCTAGAAGTACGCCATTTCTGGAATTCCACTCTTCCCTTGCCTGTATTAGAAACCTTCTAAGTACTGTTAGTACTTAGTTAGGTTAGTACTTAGTTAGGTTGTTAGTTAGGTACACAGTACAGAGCTTTGAGTTGTTCCGAATCTATCAGCAGTTGTAAAATTATTTTGTCTTTAATTATATTTTACCTACTTTGTAATATGACGTTTTTGTGGCATTTTAAGTATCTGGTAAGTTTATTTTATGAAAACTCAATAGCATTCCTATAGTTAATATTTTGATTCTTCTTTCATATTTCATATGCAAAGCTTAAGATTTTATCATTTAATGAAAATATAATTGTAAATACGCTACAATTAGGTTTTGAAAGATGGACATGCTTTCAGCAAATATTACAGAAATAAAGTTTTTTAATTGTACATTGTAATACTAGAATCAATGCTACCTAGACAATAAATGAGACTAAATTCATACAGTATGTTTACAGCCAGAAACCATTTTGAGAAGACAATAAATCTACTGAATCTTATGAATCAAGCCATTTTTCTGAAAGCATCTGGTACACACATGTGTTATTTATATATATTTCACTTTTATGTTTTGAGAGTAGATTTCTCAGGATGCACAATGGCAAAATACTACTTTGTCTCACAGATTTTTGACAGCTTACTTTTATAATACAGAAGTAAATGACTGTTTAATACAGAAGAAAATTAAATAGGAAGTATATAAGCGTGGAATAAATTAAAATCCCCTACATGTCCAACTTGCCATACCCAACTACTATTTTAGAAAAAAATATTCAAAAAGATGTGTTAGGTATATGTTAGATTTTAGAGTTGCAAGATTCTAGGAATACTGAAAGGAGGGCCTGTCACTTAGGAGACAGACATGTAAATGAGTAAGTTACTTAATTCCTTAAAAGGTTATAAGTGAAGAATAAACACATTTCTCCAATAGCAAATTGTCAGGAACTGATTATCCAGAAGAACGTATGAATTGTTACCAGAAGATATGAAAAGTTGGAGCTGATTTTTAGGCTATGAGTAAAGGTTTACCAAACAATTAAAATGAAATTCAACTAACATAGGACAAGACATTTGGCCCTTTCCCCAGAATACATATGGTGGATATAGACATTATTAGAGTCACATAGAATAGAAACTTTATTAAATTGAGGTTTATGGGTGAAAAAATCTATCAATAAAATAGAAATGAATTTAAGGGAGTAGAAACTGAAAGGCCAAAAATTAGATAGGTGCTGAAAAGGAATTTGAAGAATGCAGATAGTAGAAAATTTATATAACTCAAATTAGAATTAACCAAACTATATAAAATGACTTTTTCATCATATTAGAGAAGTGGACATACACAGGATTTAGAAAAACATATGTAAAAACACTTGAAGATACATTTGATTAGCACATGATGAAGTTGAAATTGACAAAATGGAATGGTGAGAATCATCCCGATTGAAGGCATATACAAAAGGAGACTCAGAAAAGACATAAAAGTAATGTGCAGATGAAGTGAACAATGTGTAATATCATAGATACTTAAAAAGTAGCACATCTCAAAAACTTCTTCATGGTCAATGGTGTCAAATGCCATACCGAGGTTTCATGAGATGCTACCTGAAAATGTGCTGCTGGGTTTTGCAATTGGGAGGCCATGATGGGCCAGAGTGAAGTTTCAGTAACACAGTGAAAATGGACGTCAGATTGTATGAGTATTGGATTGAAGAATGAAGAATAATTAGAAGAAAACCAGGGATTGGAATGAGACTACCCATAAAATTTGACTATGAAAAATGGCAAAAATTTAACAATGCAAGTTAAAAGTTTTCAAAGCATAGTGAATGCTCAAGTAAGCTAAGAGGAACCAGAAGGGGAAAGGGACTATCAGAACACGGGGAGAATTTCTGAACTGTGACCTTGATTGAGCAGGAAACACTAATAGATGATAATAATAGAAATAGCTAATGGCAGTACATACCCTGTGCTAAAAGGGGCTTTTCATGTTTTAATGTTTTCATTGCTTCAATCTGTTTCAGCAATCTATTAAGTACATCTCTTTACTGTATTCATTTAAAAGATGGAGAAACTTAGATTATAGAGAGGTTTACCAACTTGGGTAAATGGTAGAGGAATGATTAGGAGCCTAGAAGTTGGGAACCAGACTGTTCTCTTAATCATCAAATTATTAAGGTCTTTGGGGAAAACATGAAATACAGATTCTCCTAAAATAGGAGAGAGGAAATTATAGGTAACAGCATAATTATGTATGGAAGTGGAGAGGACAGAAATTGAAGATGTGCTCACTTAATAATATGTATTAAAATAAAGATAATAGCATTTGTTGATGATTGTGTATTTGGATATATGGTACAAAATTTAAGGAACATAACCAACTTTTAAAAACACCAGACCAAGCAGCTTAAAAACAGTTATGATCATTGAATATCAGTCTATCTACAAAATCACCTACCCTACATTATCTTAAGATATTACAGAAAATCCTACAAGAAGGAATTATTATTCCTATATTATATATGTGGAAACTGAAGATCAAGGTGGTTAATTGCAGAAGATCACAAAGATATTAAGTAGTGAAGTTGGGATTTGAATCAAGTCCTGTCACTTACATTCACTCTTTTTTTTAAGTTTTTTTTTTTTAATTTATTTATTTGAAAATCAGAGTTACACATAGAAAGGAGAGGCAGAGAGAAGGAGAGAGGTCTTCCATCCGATGCTTCACTCACTCCCCAATTGGCCGCAATGGCCAGAACTGTGCCGATCCGAAGCCAGGAGCCAGGAGCTTCTTCCGGGTCTCCCATGCAGGTGCAGGGGCTCAAGGACTTGGGATATCTTCTACTGCTTTCCCAGGCCATAGCAGAGAGCTGGATCGGAAGAGGAGCAGCAGGGTCTCTAACCCTCACCCATATGGGATACAGACACTTCAGGCCAGGGCATTAACCCGCTGCACCTCAGCACCGGCCCCACTCTTTTTCATTTTACCACACTGCCTCAGGAAAAAAAAAAAAAGAAAGAAAGAAAGAGAAGAGAAAAAGAATGGGAAAAGTGACTGCTAAAGACTAGTAGAAGCAATATTGAGAAATTTTAAGGGCCAAGTTTGCAATGAAAATTATAACTGTTCTCTTGTTCCACTCTGCATTGTTAAGCAACGTTCCACACAGACACTAGGCAATTTTGAGTCAGGATTAAAAATAAATGATTGTGGTAGGGAACAAAGCAGTTGTGTGTGTAAGGTGGAAGCACAGGAGTAGAGGTTAAAAATAGAGCCAGAAAGGGATGGATGAACTAATAGAAAAAGAGATAGGTTGAAATCATGGGAACAAAGGAGATCAGAAAGAAGAGACAATATGAGGGAAATGAAAGGATAACCAGTATTGAAGAGAGAGAATGACATCAATTTGTTTTTAAAGATTTACTGATTTTATTCAAAAGGCAGAGTTACAGAGAGGAGAGGGAGAGACAGAGACTGAGTGAGAGAGAGATCTTCCATTCCCAAATGGTTGCATCAACTGGGGCGGGGCCAGGCTGAAGCCAGGAGCCAGGAGCCTCATCCGGCTCTCCCATGTGGGTAGCAGGGGCCCAAGGTCTTGGGCCATCCTCCACTGCTTTCCCCGGTACACCAGCAGGGAACTGGATTGGAAGTGAAGCAGCCAGCACTCAAATTGGAGTTCGTATGGGATGCTGGGGCTGCAGGCCACTGCACTATAGCACTGGCCCTGAAAGTAACATCTTTGAGTTTCAGACTTTAACAGATTGAAGAGAACAATGAGTTTTAATAGAAGCAGAGTTCTCAAGCTTTCATGCAACAATTATATAGTTTTCACACTTTTGTGCATACCTAGTCAGTGTTGCCTTGCCTATTTTAGTTCATTCTACAACTACCTCAAAGACTTCATAAAAGGTTATTTCAGCTCTCAACCAAAAAACTCAAAAGTTTAGGGAATGAAACTTTATTCCCCCTTAAATATTGTTGTTTCAAGTTATGTGAAATTTTTTAAATTCCAATTTTATGATGTTTCACAATTTTATTATGGGTTGTCAGTTCTTCATCTGTTTTTGAAATTCTCTATCAGATATACTTAGTCTTATGCCAGCATTTTATGTTCCATTCAGTGGCTACAAAAACCAAATCAAAGGCAGGATAACCACTTGTTTGGCCCAATCAACTATCATTGTAGAACTTGGACAGTGCAAACCACAAACAAAATTTCCTGCTTCTAGAACTTGGCTGATGACCATTCTACCTTCTGGTAAAAATAAATCATTCAAGATTACAAGAATCACATTACAAAGAATTTCTAACCTCACATTCTGAGATGCTGCACTCACAAAATAAGTTCTTTGAGATCAGAATTCAAATATCTATCTCTATTTATCTAAAATAACACAATTTATCTAAAACTTAAAATTTATCTACTCAATTCCAATTGGCAAAGTGTGATCACCGATGCAAAAGAAAATACTGACATAATTGCCTTATTGTCCACCTTTACTTATAGAAACACAACTTGTATTAATCTGACTCTAAAAAACCTAAGTACTAAGGTATGCTGATGCTTCATGGTTTAAACTATGATAAATCACTGATAAAGGATTTAATAGAATATATTTTGTTAAGTGATATTCTAAAATAAGCACACCTAATCTTGAAAATGTTATGCTATATTACCATATTACCATATATCAATAATGATTATCAGAAATGTAATGCACAGAATGCAAAAGTGTTTCTATATACCCATATCCACTTGAAAAGGCAAAACTTCATATGAAAAAAATATTTTAAAATATAAATTCTCTTTCATCTGCTTTCTTACAAGTATAATAAGAAGTAAAACTTGGTGAGGGTTGAAGTAGCTATTTTAGGTTTCACATTCCACACCCTTAGTATATAACAGTCTAATATTGATTTTTTAATATTCTGCCTTGCTTGTTTTTTAAATATTAGAAGGATATATATTCCTGCTGGTGTCCTTAGAAGAATAATTCTCCTCCAGTATTCAGTACTTAAGATAACTGTGTAAATTCTTTCTCACAGTGATAGTGTTCCTTATTGCAGTTTTCCAATTATTATATAATATATAATAAAATTACATCTTGAAATATATGTGTATCATGCACACAAACGATATTTTACCCATAAGAATAAACACACAATTTTAACTTTTGAAAGAAAAATACTAATTCATTACCAAGACCAGTAGAAATCTTCCCTTCCTCAAGAGAGAAAATACAATGCAAAACGGTCTTTAAAAGTAAAGTCACAGCTTTGAAAAATGGCAATTTGTTTTTTTGTTCTATGATATGGAAATGTGACTTACTTAGGAACATTAAAATACATTCTTGGGAATTTTATAAGCTATCATTATTTCCTAGTACTGTTCATTTTTATTTCCCTTTTGTTCTTATTTTTCATTCATTTTCCACTGTTGGGAGCCAGGATCAACCAACATATTTCTTGTGTAATCTGTAATTGATCTAATACATTGTACAAATGCAAATCTTGACATTGATATATTTTATATTGTGGCAAAATCCATAAATGCTTATGGGTTAGAGAATGTGGTTGTGTGTGTTTGTGCTATTTATTTTATCTAAAATTAAGGAAAATTATAAGTTGTATTTCCAAGGCACAGTGGTCATAATAAATTTGATAAGGTACAATATCTTTTAAATTTGCCCTTCTAAGACTAAATCTTATTTATGATAGTGACCACTGATGAAAAATATGCTACAGTAATGCCTATATGTTTAATGTACTGGAACTGGAACTAATGTTTCTATATTGTAAATGAAACTATCACTATTGTGACATTATTTTGACAATATTAACTGTTACAAAAAGGACAAGGGAAATTTTTCACTAAACAACTTTATTAGTCATAAAAATTCTCTCTGCTATAACTCAGCAAAGTCAGGTGTTGGGAAAAACAGAAGGTTTTTTAATGGGGTATTTTGAGTTTGAGATCAAAATGAAACAAGTCAGAAGTAAACAGTGCAACAGAGCTGCTCTAAGTAGCATATCATACCATATCATTGCTTATTCCTTCACTCACACCACAGTCTGAATGAGTTTTTTTCCAACTTGCATTTCACTTGGTGATTTGGAATCCTGGGTTCCACATCTTGTCATGTCACCATCTTCCAGGGCTGCCTCTGGTGTCCTGTGACAGATCTTATGCAATCTGCCACCCAACAGGCAAACAGAAAAGCTGGAGAATATCATGCAGGACGCTTTATGAAAAAGATCATTGTGGTTCACAGCACTTCCACCAACATTCACTCATTCAGAACCAGGCAGAGTGTGTGATCTAACTGCAAGAGTGATTAGGTAGTTTTATTTTCTGGGTGCCCATAAAGAGGAAATGAGATTAATGAGTAGTAGTGTTTGAACTGTGTACTCCCTAAAATATAAATATTGAAGTTATAGCTTCTAGTGCTTTAGAATGTGAGGTTATTTGGTAATAAGGCCTTTATGGAGGTAAATAAAGTAAAAATTTGATTATTAACATGGTTCATCCAAGATGAGAGATGTTCATACAGAAAGAGAAAAAAACTTGGACAAAGGAATGGGCACAGTAACAAAGGGAGAAATCTAAATGAAGAAAAACAAGGAGAAAGCAGCCCCCTACTGGCCAAGGAACATCTAGGGCCACCAGCAACTGGAAGAGAAGCCTGGAACCAATCTCTCCCGAGCTCCTTCAGAGGATGCTCTCAGTATGGCCCTATCAATACCTTAATTTCAAGCTTCTGGCTTCCAGAACTGAGACAACAAATGTTCTTAAATTTTTTTAAATTTTTAGCCAGCGCCGTGGCTTAATTGGCCAATCCTCCACCTGCTGTGCCGGCACCCCGGGTTCTAGTTCCAGTTGGGGCATAGGGTACTAGTCCCAGTTGCTCCTCTTCTAGTCCAGCTCTCTGCTGTGGCCTGGGAGGGCAGCGGAGGATGGCCCAAGTGCTTGGGTCCCTGCACCAGCATGGGAGACCAGGAGAAGCACCTGGCTCCTGGCTTCAGATCGGCACAGCGCCAGCCGTAGTGGCCATTAGGGGAGTGAACCAATGGGAGGAAGACCTTTCTCTCTGTCTCTCTCTCACTGTCTATAACTCTCTCTCTGTCTCTCTCTCTCAGTGTCTAACTCTGCCTGTCAAAAATTTTTTTTTTTAATTTTTATTTGAGAGATAAAGGGGCTGGTGAGAATGTACTCCCCTCCATTGGTTTACCCTCAAAATATCTGCAATAGCTGGGCTAAGCTGGGACAAGAGTCATAACTCATTTCAGATCTCTCAGATGGATGGCAAAAACCCAACTGCTTGAATCATTACCACTTACTCCCAAGGTCTGTATTGGTGAGAATCTGGAGTCAAGAGCTGGAACTAGAAGTTGAACCCAGGCACTTTGATACAGAGTAGAGGTGTCTCAATAATCAAGCCAAATGCCCAGTCAGAGACAAAATAATTTTATTGTTCTTTGTCACCAAGTTTGGGGCAGTTTTCAACAGCCCTTCTTTGAAACAGACTGAGTATTTTGGTGGTTCCTGTCACCCTGTCATTTCTGACAATCACAGCCTAGGTTATTTGGAAAAACCTTTGCAAAGGAAACAACCAACCAAAAGTTGTGAAGAAAATATTTGGAAACAACCTTTAAAGCATCAGAGAACTGACAAGGTAAGAAAATGCCAGACTAAAATATTTTAAAAAAACTCATGAAGAAGTACAGAGTTACTTTTGCTTTCAGGATATGTGAGTTCTAAGTAAACTTAGGTCTCCAGGGAGAGAAGAACACAAGATAAGGCTTAGAAGCTGTCTAAACTGAAGAGTCTAACACTGCGTTGCCTGATAGAACGCAGTGCAAGGGCCGGCGCTGTGGCTCACTTGGTTAATCCTCTGCCTGCAGTGCCAGCATCCCATATGGGTGCTGGGTTCTAGTCCTGGTTGCTCCTCTTCCAGTCCAGCTCTCTGCTGTGGCCCGGGAGTGCAGTGGAGGATGGCCCAAGTGCTTGGGCCCTGCACCCACATGGGAGACCAGGAGAAGCACTTGGCTCCTGGCTTCGGATCACAGCAGCGCTGGCCATTTGGGGGAAGTGAACCAAAGGAAGGAAGACCTTTCTCCCTGTCTCTCTCCCTCACTGTCTATAATTCTACCTGTCAAATAAAAAAATTAAAAAAAAGAAATGCAGTGCAATCATATATATACTTTCAAATGTTCTGATAGCTACGTTTTCAAAAATAAAAGGTAAAATTAATATTAAATATTAATGTATTAAACTCAATATTTTCAAAATATTTCAATGTGTAATCACTAGTATAATTTATAATTTAGACACATTTTCTTTTCTGGACTAAGACAAAAAGGGTTTCTCTGTATTTTACACTACAGCATGTATCAATTATGAACAGTCATATTTATCTTTTAAAAAATATTTATCTTATGTATTTGAAAGGCAGAATTACAGCCGGCACCATGGCTCAACAGGCTAATCCTCCACCTTGCGGCGCCGGCACACCGGGTTCTAGTCCCGGTCGAGGCGCCAGATTCTGTCCTGGTTGCCCCTCTTCCAGGCCAGCTCTCTGCTGTGGCCAGGGAGTGCAGTGGGGGATGGCCCAAGTCCTTGGACCCTGCACCCCATGGGAGACCAGGAGAAGCACCTGGCTCCTGCCATCGGATCAGCGCAGTGCACCGGCCGCAGTGCGCCAGCCGCGGCGGCCATTGGAGGGTGAACCAACGGCAAAGGAAGATCTTTCTCTCTGTCTCTCTCTCTCTCACTGTCCACTCTGCCTATAAAAAAAAAAAAAAAAAAAAAAAAAAAGGCAGAATTACAGGACAGGGGGAGACAGAGAGAGAAAGATCTTCCATCCATTTGTTCATTCCCCAAATGGCCAAAACTTTTGGCTAAAGCCAAAAGTGGGGAGGAGACCAAGCAGTTGCATCATTTTCTGCTGCTTTCCCAGGGACATTATCAGGGAGCTGGGGCAGAAGTGGAGTAGCCATGTCTTGAACCTGTGACCATATGGGATGTCGGCATTGCAGGCAGTGGCTTAACAATCTGTGCCACCACACCGACCCCTGAACTGCCATATTTCAATGCTCAACTGCTGCACATGGCCAAACAATAAGTATAGACAACTAAATTAAAAGGTACATATCGTCAGGCTGGATTAAAAGAATAAGTACTATAAACTTCCAATAACAATAAGCTTAAATAGACTCAAATAGATTAAAGGTAAAACAACAGAATTTCCATTTAGACCAAATGGAAAGATATCCCAAAACTGATAAAATAAATGAAAGAATATTTGTGAAGGCACTGGATTTGAGCAGTGAAGAATAGTGATTTCAGAGACATAGGGAAAAAGGAGGCTGGCCCTGTGAAGATCCAGCTGAGTGCCAGAAGACAACGTCCAGCCTTCATCCAAGAAGAGGAGTCATGAGGCACCCAGAAGTCTCTCTAATTGAGAAGGTAGATCTGACAGTCAAGGGTAGAATAGACAACCAGAATTCACAGTACAGAAGGGAGACCTGTCCTGAAAGTGAATCCAGAGACCTATTGAGAGGTCACCTGGACAAAGGCTAAGTACTGACCAGCAGAGACATAACTGAGAAACTGCCTGAGGCCAAAGAATCAACTAGAAAAGATTATAGGGAAAATATCCTTGAAGCTCACCTGGGTCCAGAAACAGTTCTATTCACACCAGCTGGAGTATATAAAAAAAAATCTAGAATTTACAGGGAACTGAGTGCACTATCCATAAATGTTTTGTCTCTATAGTGGGGAAAAATTAGCCCTAGACTAAATATTATTTTGTGTCTGTATAACAAAAGCTTAAAAACAAAATAAAAAAGGATCAAATGTTTCTAAGTAACATAACTGCATCCAAGAACAAAGGTCAAGAGTATTTGTGGGAATGCAAAAAAAATTTAGACCACAACAAGAAAAATTCATAATGTCTGGCATCCAATCAAAAATTTGTAGGCATGCAAAGAAACAATGTAACGCAATACATAAGAATAAAAGCAATGACTAAGAATCAACCCAGAAACTACTAGATGATAGAGTTAACAGATGAGAACAATAAAAGATAATATAAGTATAATCCACATTTTCAAACAACTGAAAAACTTTACAGTACATGTATAGACATTGAAAATATTAAGAAAAAGACATAAAATGAACTTTGAAAGATGAAAGTTATAATGTCTAAAAAGAAAAGGATACTGAATAGGTCAACAACAAGTTAAAAAATACAGCAGAAATGATTGTGAGCCTGAAAATACAACAGTAGAAAATATTCAATGTCATGCACAGAGAGAAGAAAATGGCCAAAAAATATAAATAAGTATACCCCTGTGACATGGAATAATAATTTATAGTGGTTTTTTTTTGACTTAACAATTTTTTTCTTAACATTTATTTAATGAACATACATTTCCAAAGTACAGCATATGGATTACAATGGTTTTCCCCCCCATAACTTCCCTCCCACCCACAACCCTCCCCTTTCCCGCTCCCTCTCCCCTTCCATTCACATCAAGATTCACTTTCAATTCTCTTTATATACAGAAGATCAGTTTAGTATATATTGAGTAAAGATTTCAACAGTTTGCACCCACACAGAAACACAAAGTGTAAAATACTGTTTCAGTACTAGACACAAAGCTTTGTCTTGAACAATGTCAACCTTGAGTGCCTAGGCAGAAAATAATGATTTGATAATGGAGGGTACTGAAAGACAACATGCTAGAAGACGGGAGGAAACCAAGAGCATCTGGTGTCACTGAACCTAAGGGAAAGTGTTCCCAGAAGGAGTTGTGAACTGCTTTGTTATTTACTGCTCCAAGCTCAAGTGTGAAGAAAACCACAAGGGGTCCTCTGGTTTACCAATGTGGAACATATCGATTACCTCAGTGAGAGTTCAGTGTAATGGAGAGAATAGGGATAAAACCCAGACTGCAGAAAGATCTGGGAGGGGTGAGGAAAGGGAAGCAATGAATAGAATCACATTCCTAACAAATTTTGCTGTGAATGGAAGAAGGACTGTAGCTAGAAGGGAAATTGAGGGAAAATTTTAAAGGTAAAATCAAATTGAGACTTTTTATAGCACTCTTAAAAAAATGAGACTAGATGAGAAACATTAAGTAAATAAGAGACAGTACGGTAAGACAGTAGAGGAGGCACTGCAGCATAGGGGTTAGGTACTGGCTTTTGGACATAGCAGTGGCTGCTTCTTGAAGAATCAGGGATGGGTGCAGAGACAAGCAGACTTACAGACTCCTTATGGCTGATGGATTTCTTGTTTACTGGCTCGAACTTTCTTTGCTAGGTAGGTGACATAGTCACTTGCTGTTAATGGAGTGGAAGATATGCACTAGATCATAAAGAAACTTGGAGATTTGAATAGTCTACAGGAAATTGAAAATGGTTGTATTAGGAGATTAGGAAAACATCTGCTACCAATGTCTTGCAGTATTTCCCCTATGTTTTCCTCCAGCAGCTTGATGGTTTCATGTCCTTAGACCCATGATCCACTGTGGGTTGATTTTTGTATAAGGTGTAAGGTGGGGTCTTGTTTCATACTTCTGCATGTAGAGATCATTTTTTTCCAGCAATATTTATTGAAGAGACTGTCCTTTCTCCAGGGAATGATTTTATATTATTTGTAAAAGATTAGTTGTTCACGGATGCATGAATCAACTTCTGGGGACTTTAATCCTTTCCATTGGTCTACATATCTATTTTTGTGCCAAATACCAGGTTGTTTTGATTATAACTGTTCTGTAATGTGTCTTGAAATCTGTATTGTCATGCCTCCAGAATTATTTTTATTGTTTGAGATTCTTTTGCTACTTGGGGTCTCTTGTGTTTCCATATGAATTTTAGGGTCCTTTTTTCTAGATCTGAGAAGAATGTCCTTGTATTTTGATTGGGATTGTATTGAATTTATAAATTGCTTTGGGTAATACGGACATTTTGATGATATAAATTCTTCCAAAGTTTCTTGGCTGGACCCCAGAAGCACAGTCAATAAAAGCAAAAATAGACAAATGGGATTAAAACAAGCTAAGAAACTTCTACATAGCAAAGAAAATACTCAACAAAGTGAAGAGGCAAACAGAAGAATAGGAGAAAATATTTGCATTTTTTACATCTGATAAAAGATTAATATCCAGGTTATATAAGGAGCTCAAGAAACCCAGCAATAACAAAGCAAACAATTCCATTAAGAAATTGGCTGAGGATTTGAACAGGATTTTTTTCAATGGATGAAATACAAATGACCAACAGACACATAGAAAGATGCTCAGGATCA
The DNA here is from genome assembly GCF_033115175.1 of Lepus europaeus. NCBI lineage: Eukaryota > Metazoa > Chordata > Mammalia > Lagomorpha > Leporidae > Lepus > Lepus europaeus. The sequence goes on from NC_084829.1 coordinate 121,260,373, forward strand.
CTAGCCATCAGGGAAATGCAAATAAAAACCACAGTTGGGTTTCATCTCACCCCAGTTAGAATGGCTATCACACAGAAATCAAAAAATAATGAATACTGGTGAGGATGTGTAGGAAAAGGTCCCTAAAGCACTGTTGGTGGGAATGTATACTAGCACAAGCATTATGGAAGACAGTATGGAAATTCCACAGAAATCTCAATATGCATCTGTAATATGACCCCATCATCCTGTTCCTGAGAATTTATTAAAAAGAATATGAAGTCAGCATAGAAAGAGTTATCTGTACCCCCATGTTTATTGCAGCTGAAATCAACCCAGATGTCCATCAACTAATGACAGGATAAAGAAACTAGTATATATACATGATGGAACACTACTCAGCCATAAAAACAATGAAATCTTGTCTTTTACAACTAAATAGATGCACTTGGAGACCATTATGCTTAGTGAAATAAGCCAGTCTCAAAAGACAAATACCACATGTTTTTTCTGACTTGTAATAACTAATGTATAGAGTGTAAGAATAGTGTATATGAGAGATATTAACAACTTGAGATCTGATTATTGTTTATAGCACTTCTCTATAATCCTGTGGAACAGTGGATTTTCTACTTACTACTTGTTTTATTCTTAATTTAGTGGAGGATTAAGCTTGTGATTGCAAAGTAAATTGAAAGTACATCATTGCAAAAATTGAAAAAAAATAAGAAAGGAAGGAGGAGAAGGAGTGGGAGTGAGGAGGGAGGGAGTGAGGGTGAGAAATATTATTATGTTCTTAAAACTACATGTATAAAATACATGAAATCTGTTTCCTTTATATAGATTTAACACACACACATCAGTAGGGCAGGACAGAGGGTGTAATACTGAATCTTGGTGCGAGGTTGATGTACAATTATTTCTTCCTAAAATGCTAAGTTCCTGGAAGTTAAGATGTATGCTTTACACAGTTGTCTTATTCAGGAATCAAACGCTTCTTTTAATGTATTAGCAAATGGAAATTGTTTTCACAATTCCATGATTTTTCACTTTATCAGATGGAGATATTCCCCTTATTTAATAAAACACATCATTGTAATTATTAGATAACTGGTAAATTTTTCCAGTCTTCTGTTCTTAACTAGTGAACCTATATTCTGTCTTTTCTGTAGTGAAATAATTTAAGTATTAAAGATGAATTATTAACTTCCTGGAGAATGGGATAGTTTAAAAAAGTATCTTTTAAATCTGTAAGATAAAACTTGGAACAGATCAGCCTAAAAGAATAATATTTTAAGCAACTGAAATCATTCTTCATTTTTTTTTTTTTAGATTTTTTTTTTTTTTTTGACAGGCAGAGTGGACAGTGAGAGAGAGACAGAGAGAAAGGTCTTCCTTGTGCCATTGGTTCACCCTCCAATGGCCACCACGGTAGGCGCGCTGCGGCCGGTGCACCGCGCTGATCCGATGGCAGGAGCCAGGTGCTTCTCCTGGTCTCCCATGGGGTGCAGGGCCCAAGCACTTGGGCCATCCTCCTCTGCACTCCCTGGCCACAGCAGAGAGCTGGCCTGGAAGAGGGGCAACCGGGACAGGATCGGTGCCCCTACCGGGACTAGAACCCGGTGTGCCGGCGCCGCAAGGCGGAGGATTAGCCTAGTGAGCCGCGGCGCCGGCCTCTTCATTGTTTTTAATATACCTATTTTGCACATCTATTTTAGTTTCCTGTAAAATTTGATAATTTATTAGATATTGAATTTTAATCTTTGAATTTTTCCTTATAAAATGAGAAAGTCATGCAAGTAATTAGTGCAAGTAATAAGTGCAATAGTTTTTTCATGTTAATTGATATCTATGTAAGTAAATAGTCATGATTTCACTTTTTTCCTATAATAACAGAGCATTATTATTAAAGGTATTTTAAGATGACTAATATGGGAATTATTTTCAGAATTCTGTCATTTATGCATTTATTTCAGTTGGTTATTTCTATGTTTTATTGCTCAGGAAATAGAAGATTTCTCTCATACTTGCTTGTAACACTTTAAAAGACAATTATAAATGTATTTTAGTTGATTTTGGTTTGGTTTACTCATGTCTTTCTGTTCTATTTCCACTTTATATTCAAGAAATTTATGTCCAGCAGCTCAAATAACCAATTTATGATTGAATCACAAGGGCTTTACCTTTTCTCTTAAAAAAAAATTTTCAGTATCCTCTAATCACCATCCGCTCACTCTACTACTACATTATTACTGAGTAAAAGGTTAAACAGGGTGAACTAAGATATCCTAATGGTTATGATGCTCAAATTTAGCTTTAAATTTTTCAGAAGATTTTTGCCATTTGGTAAAGATTAGTTCAATATCTATATCCTGACTAATCCTGTTACGAAATTTTCCTTTATTTAAGTCTCTTGTACTTGATCTCCAAGACTCATGTGAAAGAATTTGACAATGCTGGTTCTTTAGTGATGTGCTTCGGTTTCTAGCTAGTTAACTGGGCTGTAACTTGAAGTTTCAAAATTGTTTCTAAAAAAATATTGGGTTCCCTCAAGCCCTCAATGTGGCTTGAATGTATTTTCTCTTTTGTTTTTACCAAGCCACTTTTATAATGAGAGAATTTTGATCTCTTGGAATGTAACCCTCAAATAATTTCTCAAGAACACTTCTTGGCTTTCTTTAATGATTCTCATTTTCTTTTTTTTTTTTTTTTTCTTTTTGACAGGCAGAGTGGATAGTGAGAGAGAGAGAGAGACAGAGAGAAAGGTCTTCCTTTTTGCTGTTGGTTCACCCTCCAGTGGCTGCTGCGGCCAGCGCATCTCGCTGATCCGAAGCCAGGAGCCAGGTGCTTCTCCTGGTCTCCCATGTAGGTGCAGGGCCCAAGGACTTGGGCCATCCTCCACTGCCTTCCCGGGCCATAGCAGAGAGCTGGCCTGGAAGAGGGGCAACCGGGATAGAATCCGGCGCCCCAACTGGGACTAGAACCCGGTGTGCCTGCACCGCAAGGCGGAGGATTAGCCTGTTAAGCCACGGCGCCGGCCAAATTTTCAAAATCATTCTTATGTATTAGCCCACAAAGAACAAGACTGCCAAAGTATTTTTTATTACAGTGGGGTCAGAAGATTAATACTTTTGGAATTCAATAATGAATTCTCTCTTACACCTTACTGTTAGATCTCTCTTCATTTGTTGAATAGTTAAGCATACATGTTGATGTTGTTTGTAAGGAATTATTTACAATTGATAACAGGAAATTAGTGTGTGTTTGTGTGTGTGAATATATGTGCACAACAGCATTCTCACAATCACCTGTCACCTGTCATAAACTTTTGCTGCCTGGAGTTATATTCTTCAACATGTACCCATTCTACTCTGTGAATTTTACATTCCTTATAAAATTAGAGAGGTTAAATCTTTTATTTGTGTCACTTATAAATAAACATTTAAAAGTGTCATCCTATAGATTTTCTATATGAAATGAGCTTATTGTTATTTATATTTGTTTATATCTTGCATCCTGTCTAATATGGCTTGAGGCTCCATGAATCGTTTTTAAAGAAACTTGATAAAATAGAATTTTGATAGCAAAATGAAGAACAAGTTGTTACACAGAATGGAGTCTATGTTCATAAAAAAATTGTTAGAATGTTTTTCCTTTTTAATCTTAACTGGAACTGGGAAGCAAGAGTTTGTTTTCTAAATTTAAATTCATTTGTTTAATTTGAAAGGCAGATACAGAGAGAGAAAGGAAGAGAGACACAGAGAGAATTTGATTCACTATTCACTGGTTCACTCCGGAAATGTGCAGAACAGCCAGGGTTGGTTCAGGCTGAAACCAAGATTCTGGAACTTAATCCTAGCTTCCCACATGGGTGGCAGGGCACTTGAGCCATCTCCTGTTGCCTTCCATCATGAGCACTGTCAGGAAACAGATCAGGAGCAGAGCTAGGTGTTGAACCCAGGTATTTGATATGGGATGCAGACATCCAGACCAGTGTCTTAACTGCCATGCTAAAATAAATACCTGCCTTGGGCGATAAGTATTTAACAGCACTGAAGTCATTAAGTGATACTTATATACCAATGAAGAAATACAACACTAACTACACAAGTTAGGTTAAACACTAATGATTGAAAGATAGACTCTTCATTAAATAGATTTAAGGTCAAATGGTTCATCTTACGGGAGAAAAGTCTACTGAATAAAGCAGAAACTGTCAATAAGAGACACTATTGGTTCATCATAAGAGCAGCAACACACTAACAGTCTTTCCCTTCTAAAATCAATGGGAAAATCTTGCATGACGTTTGATTTTTGTCCTCAAATAAGACTTCACTGAAATCCTACTAACAATTGATCATGCTAATTTATTGTGTTGATCTATTGTGGTTGATCTCCCTTATATGCCATATAAGAGAAACAGGGTTCATTTCCCAGTTCTGGCTCCTGACTCCAGGCCTCCTACTGATGCAAACCCTGGGAAGTAACTGTGATGACCCAAGTAATTGCATTCTTGCCATCTGTATGAGGACCTACATTCAATTTTTGCCCAGGCTCAGATACAGCTTTTATGATCCTTTAGGGAGCAGATAGGAGTTTTCATTTTGTACTGTCTCCCTTTCTTGGTATCTCTCTTTGTATCTCTCTGCAAATAAATAATTTTTCAGAAGAAAGTAAGCTACATTTTCATGTTTTTATGTACATGCTATCAGCACCCTGTAGCATGATACATTTAAAAAGATTTTGACAATTAACATGCTAATTTTAGATACTTTTTCCCCCCTTAAAATATGGAAAGGATAAAACAACCTTAAGAGAGACCATTAAGAAATCTTTATGATTTCTTCCCTTAGGCTGAATTCATTCTTGATTCTTTATCTTCATTTTCATCAGCTCTGGTACTTGCATCCTTCTGTAAAACTTCATCAGTCTCTCTGTCTCTCACTGTCTGTAACTCTACCTGTCAAATAAATAAATAAATTTTTTTAAAATTAAAAAAATAAAAATAAACTGTCGATTGTGTCTTAGCTCTCTTCTTCTTTGAGTCTTTAGAAGACATTACTTTTGATTCTGTAAATAAATTTTTGATATTAAATGAGACCATGGGATTCATATTTTTACAATGAAAAAAATAAGGATATAGAAGTTCAGTTATTTATCCAGGTTTTCTAGAAATCCTTCTTTCTCAATACTCAGATAGGCCCTCTAGCTCTCATTCCCAGCTGATGTATGACTGGGTAATTGTACTAAGTAGTGAAACCTGAGAATGGCAATGGGCTAACAGACTGATTGTCAAGTTCTCCAACAACTTTGAGTGTAAAAGCTAAATTGTTTTTCCTCTGCTTGGTGCTTCTGAGATTAGAACATTGAGAGGAAAAAGGGTTGATAGGAGACATTGATGGGAAAATATATAGACATACTTACATTTTACGGTGTCTGTGATTGATAAGGCAAAAAAATTTAATTTTGTACAGCTAGTGGGAAAAATCTCAATTTTTTAAACTTTTAAATATCAAATAAGTGGTATTTGATATTTGAAATATCAAAGATAATAACATTATAATTCATTGAATCAAATAATCATGAATCTATATTGACCATAAATGCATGATTAAATAGGTAGAAAAACAGGATAGCTCTTCCTTATTAAAATGTTAGCTAACACAGAGGAAAAAATGGTATTAAAAATCATCCTTTTTCGGGCCGGCGCCGCGGCTCACTAGGCTAATCCTCCACCTTGCGGCGCCGGCACACCGGGTTCTAGTCCCGGTCGGGGCACCGATCCTGTCCCGGTTGCCCCTCTTCCAGGCCAGCTCTCTGCTGTGGCCAGGGAGTGCAGTGGAGGATGGCCCAAGTCCTTGGACCCTGCACCCCATGGGAGACCAGGAGAAGCACCTGGCTCCTGCCATCGGATCAGTGCAGTGCGCCGGCCGCGGCGGCCATTGGAGGGTGAACCAACGGCACAAGGAAGACCTTTCTGTCTCTCTCTCTCTCACTGTCCACTCTGCCTGTCAAAAAAAAAAAATCATCCTTTTTCATCAGAGTAAATATTTATCCAGGGAAAAAATTATGAATGAATGCTAAACTCACTGGAGGAGTAGACAAGTGTGATGAGGGTCGACGTTGTGGCGTAGTGGGTTAAGATGCTGCCTGTGATGCCAGCATCCCATATGGGTGCCGGTTTGTGTCCCAGTTGCTCAACTTCTGATCCAGCTCTCCACTAATGCACCTGGGAAAGCAGCGGAAAATGGCCCAAGTACCTGGGTCCCTGCAACCTATGTGGGAGACCTGAATGAAACTCCTCCCTCCTGACTTCAGCCTGGCAAAACCCCAGCTGCTATGGCCATTTGGGGAGTGAGCCAGTAGATGGAAGATCTCTCTGTCTTTCCCTCTCTCTAACTCTACCTTTCAAAGAAAGAAATCAGTATTTTTTTTTAAATCATTTATGTTGCCCTACAGATATCAGTGACAAAGTTAAGGGTATTATGCAAGTATTTTGAGTATTGCCTGCTGTCATTTCTACACACTATACTTTGTGTCCAAAAAAAAAAAAAGGAAAATTTTCAGAGTAGCCTCTAATATATATGTAGATTTAAATTTTAGTTAAAAATATAAAAAAGCCTTCAGTACATGCCAACGCTTCTGTACCTCAGTTTCAAAAACTAACATGTATAAAGCTAGGTTAATCATGTCTTTAACAAAAGTAAATGACACATGATCCAAAAACACTATCTATGCCACCAGTGTGCATATTTTTATGAATATTCAATCATGTATATCAGAATTTTGAATTTATTCACATTATACAGACATTCAGAGATATACTGTCTCAATTTCTAGAGCTAATATAGTCTTCATAACAGTAACAAGAAAACCAGAAAATATTAACGAGATATCCTCTTCTGCATTAAATAAAATCTTTCAATTCAAATACTTGATCTATTAAAGTTAAGTTCTGTATTTGGCATAGTTTAAAATAAAAGGCTGTTTTGAATGACTCAGTCTTTCTAGGGAAACGCTTAGCATTTTAGAGTTTGTGCTTCTTGCTCTCCTCTCTTCAGATAGCATCTGAGTGCATGAGGGAATCCCTATAACAGTCTAGGGTGACCATTAAAGTTGCTGAAAGAGACCTTAGACTCCTGTGTCAGCTCTGCTGGAGTGAAGCTACCATGGTGTGCAACCTGCAGAGTGACCGTGATCAGGCCTTGTGGGTGCTCCTATAAGGAGTGCGTTTTAGTTCTGAAAAAGGCTTTCCTCTCCTTGGTCTTCTTATGTGTGTCTCAGTGTGTCTATAATCCCCTATCCTAAAGGACGGGAGGCTAAGAGTTGGGAGAGGAACACAGTAAAACAATACCGACAAGCCAATCTTCTTGCTAGCTCTTTATGTCTCCTTACCCCACAACCCAGTATGCACTAAAGAAGTAAACTTTTATTTTCCTATCCTTTTTTCTGTGCCTGTCTGTGTGTGTACTCATATATAGATGAATATACTTCAGAAGTTTGTGGGAAGTGAAATTAAAAGATAAGTTTATCTTGATCTGAAAATATTTTGAAATTCATGAATAGTTTCTTCTTCCATAACATTGAATTTCTATGACCTTTCTGAGTATCTTATATCCCAGCCAGCTGTGAGTCCAGGACTGAGATGGAATTCATTCTGCCAGTGCTATTCTCAAAAGACAACTCCTCCATACTCTTGATATTAGGAAGCAAAATAAAGGCAGTAATTTGGAGCTTTCTTATGAGTGTTTGATTTTTTTTTAACACTAGGTCCCTCTCAGTAATCAAAAAACTTTTAAGTTCAGTCAAAATTCAATTAAATCTAAGTGAGCAAGCATATAAAGGAAAGTGGGGTTTCCCAATCCCCAACCATCAGCTGCTTCTGGCATATAGAACATGGTCACTTGTGACAGGCATGGACATGGGAGTCATCACTCCTCTCACCAAACAGGATAAAGTGATTAAATTGTACCAGATATCTTTGCTTCCACATTGATGCCTTTAACCTAAAGCTTCTATGCATTCTTTTACAAGGCAAGTTGCATTTGTTATTTGCTGGTATTTAAAACATAAAATATATAGCATGTTTGTTAATTCAATAATTAATCATTAAAATCTAAAAAATTATTTGACTACATAGATATATCCTTACAAACTTAAATCAAGTTAATGTGAGGTATGACATACCTAAAACAATAACATCCTATTTCCATTAATGTCCTCAATTTCATCTCTTCTAATGTTCTTTTTCCTGCACATAAACAAATTCATAACCAAGAGTAACTGTTATTACATAGGTAATTTACTGAAGCTTATTTCAGAATGAAATAAGCAAGGAAAGTATAAAAAAGAAAGCTAATTTATTATCATGAAGTCAAATCATACAAACAAAACAAAGATCACATAAACCATTGGAAAGTATTGGAAGCAAACAAAAGCATTACATGGGTGAAAGCCAGTGAGAAAGAGGAAAGGAAAGTTCAAGTAATCATAAGCTTATATCTTAATATAATCTTTGACTTATCAGACATAATTCTGGGTCTTTATCTAATTAAATATCTTCAATACACAATTTAAAAGAGTTTTAACCTTTGCATAGCGGAATATGTTTCCTAAGAAGTTCTGGTCTGTTGGAAGATGGAAAGCTATGCTGTACTTAATCTCAACCATAAAAGGCAATTTCATTTCTTTCTTTGTATGACAAGGCTCTGAAGGATGATTTAAATACAGTATCAATTATCAACATTTTGAGGCTGTTTTTTCTTACTTTTTAAATTTTCCTTTGAGGGACAGGATTTTAAATTTTTCAGAGGGTATTTATTCTGGGGGTATGCATTGGGTGCAGCACTTAGGTCATTGCTTTGGACACCCACAACCCACATTGAAGTACCTAGTTCAAGTCTCTGTTACACTGACTCAGTCCAGCTTCTTGTAAATGTGCACCCTGGAAAGCAGCAAGGGGAGGCTCAAGCACTGGGGTTCCTGTCATCCACTTAGATTGAGGGACACTTAGATTGAGTTCCAGTCTCCTGGCTCTGGCCTGGCCCAGACTTAACTGTTCAGGGCATCTGGGGAGTGAACTGGCAGATGGAAAATCAATCTCTTTCTCTCTTTCTTCCAAATAAAATGATGAACAAAAGAAGGCATTTTTTTCTAATTCATTTTGCACAAAATTAAAAAAAAAACTCTTTAATGTAAATTAATATTTTTAGTCCACTAGGGCCACCATAAAAAAAAATGTCATAGACTGTGTAGTTTAAATAACAAAAAATTTATTTTTTCATTTTTCTGGAGGCTGGAAAATCTAAGATCAAAGTACAACCTGATTCAATTTTAGTGAGAATATTCATCCTGGCTTTTAGACAGCAAATTTATTGCCATGTTCTCTCATGGTGGAGGGAAACAGAGAAAGCTGTCTCATCCTTTTCTCACAAAACCACAGTTCTTTTTGATTAAGTCTCCACCCTTATGACTTCATTTAAACTTACCTCCTGAAGATCCTATCTCTGAACACAATCACAATGGAAGTCAGGCTTCAAACCGCGAGTTTGGGGAAGTTCAAATCAGTCCATAGCATTAATCAACCAATTAATCCTCTTAAAATGATCTTTAGGATAATACAATACTACTTTCTACTAGTACATCTTGATCCAAGTAAAAGTAAAATGAATTACTTTCTTGATTGAAAATAATGAGGATTGCAATTGTGCAGTCTTACTGTTGACCCCAAAGTTGAAAAGCAAGTGTTAGTAATTTTCTAAGCCTGAAGGATTTGTTCCCAAATGTTTAAAGCCAAGATCATGAGCTAACAGGTCACTGCTAGTGTAACTTCACATCTGAAATTTGATTGTCAAAATATGTGTTTTCTTTTCCTCTGCTGTGTTTTTAATCCAAGGCTTAAGTCTCTATGTCTTACTGAAAACTCTACTGAGTTTATCTTGACATTTTATCTTAACAATGGAGTAAGTTTTCCCCACCATGAAGTACACTGGGCTTAACAGAAATGCCAACAATCATCAAAGCCATAGAGTCAAGTAATAAACTGGCAGAAAGCATGTTATAAAATTCTTTTGTCAAACTCACTAATAAAATAAGACCAATAAAAAAGAATCCATGTCCTTTTCTTTTTCTTACTTTGATTTTTACATGTTCTTTTTGAGTCTTAAATCTAGGACTGAATAATATCAGAGTTGACTTTTAGGATTATAAGCTGTTTTTAAATATTTTAAACCAAGAGCAGTTATTTTCTCTGGTTTAGTATCTCAACAGATGTTAGCAGGTTATATTTTTCTTATGTCTTTTGCATAATAAGCCCTGAACAAATTCATATAACAAACTGTAGTTTCTCCATAAAAAATGATTTATGTGGCTTATTGTGCAGATGAAAAAAGCCAAAATCACATTGTGGGACATCAACGATGAATGCTCAAATATTTTATAATTTTAGAAAGAAATACATTCTTGAGTGAGGACTTAACCAGGTAAAAGTCAAAATTTAAGAAATATTCATAAAAACATCATTTATTAATTTAAAATATTTCTATTTTGTGGTTGGTTATAATGATGGACAGCAAATGTGAAATGTTTTAATGAAATCCCGCAGATAATCCAAGTGGCATTCTCTCCATCTGCTTCAACTTTTTTTTTGCAAACGATATCTGAAAAAAATCACAATATCAGATCTCATGTTTTCTTTTCCTGCAACTGAACATCTTCTGAGGGTGCATTAATAATCATTGTTACAAACAGAAAGAGAGGAAGAAAGAAAAGTTTTTAGGTGACCAGCCCTGTCTCATGGATATGACTGTCTCAATTATCAAAAATTATAAACTATTTTCATAGTAAAAAATCCACTGTCAAATTTTTACTTTATGGTTGAGGCGTTGAGTCTATTTTCCATGCATTCTTCTTCATTGGGTTTGGTTTGCACCATTTTGTTTCTGGTTTATAAATGGGCTAACGATGGTCCCTATCTGTTAGTCTCTATGTTGTTCATGTCTTCTTAGGAGGTTGTGTCCATTAGCCATGCCCATGAACCTCAAATACAATTGCTTACTGCCCAACTGTTTTAATATAACCCCAATAAGAATTCCTTTAGAACATTTGGAGCCTGATCACTTTACTTATCACATAAAACAGTGTCAACTTCTGCTAGACAAAGATGAAATACCATGTGATTACAAAAACCACAAGTGCCTATTGGCCTTCTGAACTTTCTGACGCAGAGAGGCCCTCTCCATTGTGCTGCTGAGACCATCACTTAAAAACATAGCCCTTTGTCCCCCAAGTGCTTGTCCTCTCATCCCTCTGGATGGAGGCCCTGACTGCTGCCTCCAGAAGTTCTCCTGCTGTGAAGGACTTCCTTTCTCATGCAGTGCGGCCCAAGTGCCACTCAATAAAGCTTGCACATTTTTACCATCTCAGGGTCCTGTCTTTTCTTTGATCAGTCTTGATATCTCCAAGTTTACCAATTTCCTTAAGCACATCATGGGTAAATGATAATCTGAGAAGTGAAATTATTGCTGTATATCTGGGTCATCAATACCAAAAAGGAAAGTTCAATGTAAAAATCAGATGGTGTGGCTTGTGCTGTGGTGTAGAAGGTTAAGCCTCCACCTGCAGTGCAGTGTGATGCCAGATCAAGCCCAGGCCGCTCCACTAAGGATCCAGCTCCCTGGTAATGAACCTGAAAAAGCAGCAGAGGATTGCCTAAGTACTTGTGCCACTACACCCACGTGGGAGACCCAGGAGAAGTCCCTGGCTCCTGGCTTCTGCCTGGCTCATCCCTAGCTGTTGTGGTCATTTGCAGAGTGAATGAGCGAATGGAAGATCTCTCTGTCTCTCCCTCTCTCCTTCTCTCTGCATTTCTGTCATTCCCATAAATAAATAAATAAATCTTTTCCTTTCCTTTTTTTTCTTTTTCTTTTTTTTTTATTTAGTAAATATAAATTTCCAAAGTACAGTTTATGGATTACAATGGCTTCCTCCCCGCCATAACTTACCTCCCACCCGCACCCCTCCCATCTCCCATTCCCTCTCCCATTCCATTCGCATCAAGATTCATTTTCAATTATCTTTATATACAGAAGATCGATCACTGAAAAGCGATCCCTGTTAAATATAAGAGTGGGAATAAGAGAAGGAGGAGATGTACAACTTGGGACATGCTCAATCGGACTTGCCCCAAATGGTGGAGTTAGAAATGTGCCAGGGGATTCCAATTCAATCCCATCAAGGTGGCATGTACCAATGCCATCTCACTAGTCCAAGTGATCAATTTCAGTTCACAATTGATGGCTCTGATAGGTCTAAGAGTCAAAGGGATCACACAAACAAGACAAGTGTCTGCTAATACTAACTGATAGAATCAAAAAGGGAGAGAACAATCCAACATGGGAAGTGGGATACACAGCAGACTCATAGAATGGCAGATGTCCTAAATGGCACTCTGGCTTCAGAATCATCCCTTAAGGCATTCGGATCAGGCTGAAAAGCCCATGAGAGTATTTTAGGCATGGAAACCCAAGACACTCTGGAAAAAAAAAAAAAAAAAAAAGAAGACCTAAATGAAAGATCTCTGCGAGTGAGATCCCAGTGGAAAGAACAGGGCCATCAAAGAAGGAGGTACCTTTCTCTGAAGGGAGGAGAGAACTTCCACTTTGACTATGACACTGTCGGAATAAGATCGAAGTCGGCGAACCTAAAAGGCTTCCATAGCCCTGGCAACTCATGACTAGAGCCTAGGGAGATTACTGATGCCATAAACAAGAGTGTCAAATTGTTAAGTCAACAACAGGAGTCACTGCGTACTTACTCCTCATGTGGGATCTGTCCTTAAAGTGTTGTCCAATGTGAAGTGATGCTATAACTAGTACTGAAACAGTATTTTTACACTTTGTGTTTCTGTGTGGGTGCAAACTGATGAAATCTTTGCTTAGTATATACTGAATCGATCTCCTGTATATAAAGATAATTGAAAATGAAAAAAAAATTTGGTTTTAAATTGGACATTGCATAGAAAATTAATCAATTTTTTAAAAATATCATGTAGGATCTCTGTCTTTAATGTGCTGTACACTGTTATTTAATGCTATAACTAGTACTCAAACAGTATTTTTCACTTTTTGTTTCTATGTGGGGGCAAACTGTTGAAATCTTTACTTAATATATGCTAAACTGATCTTCTGTATATAAAGAGAATTGAAAATGAATCTTGATGTGCATGGAAGGGGAGAGGGAGCGGGAGAGGGGAGGGTTGTGTGTGGGAGGGAAGTTATGGGGGGGAAGCCATTGTAATCCATAAGCTGTACTTTGGAAATTTATATTCATTAAATAAAAGTTTAAAAAAATATGCCAATCCTCTGTAGAGTTTGTTCTGGGTATTAAAAATGCTTTAATAATAAAAGTAAGCTATGATTTGACATATTTTATTAATGGAAAATAATTTCATCCTGATTGAAAGTAAATTTTAATTAAATAATTTGGGCTTTTTGTTAAAAAAAAGATTTATTTTTATTTATTTGAAAAACAGAGTTACAGAGAGATGCAGAGACAGAGTTAGAGGCCTTCCATCCGCTGGTTCACTCCCCAGATGACCTCAATGGCAGGAGCTGCGCTGATTCAAAGCCAGGATCTTCTTCCAGGTCTCCCACGTGGGTGCAGGGGCCCAAGGACTTGGGCCATCTTGTACTGCTATCTCAGGCCATAGCAGAAAGCTGGATAGGAAGAGGAGCAGCCGGGACTAGAACCAGCACCCATAAGGGATGCTAGTGCTTCAGGCCAGGGCGTTAATCCACTGCGCCACAGTGCCATCCCCTTGAATGCATTTTTTTTTTAAATGAACTCAGTTCAATTTTGGGGGATAGAATTACTAGGTTGATCGTTAAAGGGCATGTGGTGAGTAGCAAAGGATAATCACAGAGTTAGAAGGTACACATGGTAATGGAGGAATCTCCATCATTTCAGGAGTCTGTGGGTTTACAAGGTGGGGATCATCACATCAAGATCTCCCTGGTTCTGGAGCGGGTGTTCAGCCTGGCTTTTCAGATGCCACTTGAGACACCTGCACCCATATCAGAGTTCCTGGGCTTGAGCTCTGGCTCCGTTCCTAGTCCCAGAGTCCTACTAATGTGCACCCTGGGAGACAGGGAGTAATGGCTGAAGTAGTTGGGTCTCTGCCACCCTCGTGGGAGACCTGGGTTGAGAATTTGGGATTTTAAATGGGAGATTTCACTAGATACTAGTGAAAATAATTTTTTCTGGTTAACTAAATAACCTGTTTGGCATTTAACTAATTTGTAGAAACGTTTTTTAACACAAGGTAGTAGAAAGGTAACACAAGGTAAGAAATTGTAGTCTATCGTCAATGACAAATGTTTTAGACCATGACAAAAATTTTAGAACAAAAATTTTTGAGATGGGTCAGTCCAAAGCCAGGAGCCAGGAGCTTCTTTCAGGTCTCCTAAGTGAGAGCAAGAGCCCAGTGTAGTGTCCCTTTAGGGGAATCATATTGTCTTCCTTATTCTTGTTGCTTGTATCTATGTATTTATTTTTAGGCATTAGTGGAAACCTTGTTGGTTTTCTCCACTTATGGGTTTTATCTTTGAACCATGCCTCTGTGGCTCAGAGGAGTGTCAGTTCCTTCAGTGAATACCCAGAGGCATGTTTTGTATGGGGACAGGGAGCTCTGCTCAGTACCCAAGGTTGGGGCAAGCATCCAGAGTGACACTCACATCAGGCATGCCAGATCTCCTTTATTATTATTATACATCTGTGATGTAATCAGAATCTCAACTCTCTTCCAATGTGATCAATGCTTGGTGTTAGCCCATATTGGGTACAACCCTGGCACATGAAGCACATAAAGGATCTGTGCAGTCTTTAGTATGAGCATGGAACCCTCTGTAAGTATCCACCCCACCAATCAGGGAGCTCTGAGCCTCTGATACCACAGTGATTGCCCACAGTCCCAGCTATAGCCTACACCCTATTGTGAGACACAAAATTCCCAGTCACAGGGTGCAGAGGATCCCTTCTCAGCTCTGCAATTCTGCCCTGCTTATGGATAAAACAGAGATGTTCCCAGAGCTAGCTGCCTGTGTGTGCTCCTCCTTGGCAATTTGAGTCCCAGGACCTGTGATAGGTTGAGAGGATGGGAGCACCTCACAGTTCTAAGCAGGTGCCCAGCCCTCACAAACCTTCCCATACAGACTGAAAATCAGTGGGAACATGGATTTTGCCTTCTGGTAAAATCCTCTGTTGTGCTCATGAGAGCTGCCACAGCCTTTACTGCTGTCAAGATAATGCCTTCTCTCTGCTGCTTGCCAGGTGCCCTGTGGGAGGACAGGGAGATGATGTGCTTTTCCTTCATTAGATTAGGTGTGTACCATGCCCCTTCTAGGGCTTCAGGCTAGATTCAAAGTGGTCTGCTGGTTCTCCCTCATTCAATATCACCAGTGGCTCAGGACACTGTAGTTTGCTCTCACCTTGCTCTCCAAAGCTGGCATCTCCTCCAGCCCCTGGTTACAGGAGTCATGTGTGGTGTCCCTGCTCACTGCTGCATGCCTGCTCTTTCCACACTGCTCTATGGATTCCCTCTTCTTCCTGTAGAATATCCACTGCAAACTTCTCTCCAAACCTCCTCTGGGAATATACTTCCTCCATGTTTCTTCTGTTACCTTTCCCTGGTCAAAATCAGCACATCTTTTTCCTATTCAGCCATCCTGGAATCCCCCAACATATATTTAAGTTGTACTTTAAAAATCCAAGCAAACTAGGAAATATGGATGCTTTATCAGTAAAATAATCTCAAAATGTAACTAAAAATATGCAGGTATTGAGGAAGTGTCCAAAATCAATGTTCATCTGCCTCTGAGATTTTGGCTAAATGACACCCCTATTTTGTCATATTTACACATGCAGCATTCAGTTACCTAAGAAGCTAATCAATTGTTTAACTGATGAGAATTTCTACTATTTTTTTTTTTGACAGGAAGAGTGGACAGTGAGAGAGAGAGACAGGGAGAAAGGTCTTCCTTTTGCCGTTGGTTCACCCCCCAATGGCCTCTACGGCCAGCGCGCTGTGGCTGGCGCACCGCTCTGATCCAAAGGTAGGAGCCAGGTGCTTCTCCTGGTCTCCCATGCGGGTGCAGGGCCCAAGGACTTGGGCCATCCTCCACTGTCTTCCCGGGCCACAGCAGAGAGCTGGACTGGAACAGGGGCAACTGGGACAGAATCTGGCGCCCCGACCGGGACTAGAACCTTGTGTGCCGGCGCCACAGGCAGAGGATTATCTTATTGGGTGCAGTGCCGGCCATTTCTACTATTTTAAAGACAGAAATGAGCAACAGTGAGCATGTAAATACACAGCTTCCTGTTTGAATGAGGCACAGATACCCCCATCACCAAGTCCTCAACCTGCCAGCTTCTTCACTCATTTCATGTGTGCTGGATCACTGTAGTCATTTAGGTTTATAGCCCCTGGCTTAGAGTAAATTTTCCAAGTTTATTGTTAGGAAGGCATGAAAATGAAATTCAAATCCAGGTCCACTTCTCCAAAGGCCATGTTATGATTTATGGTCCTGGATTAAGTCCTTTTGGGTACAGAGAAAATTTATGTTTAAGGTTTCCATAAGTTAGTCAGATCTATTGCCTGCCTTTTAAGAATCCTTATTGTGAGCAATATTTCCCTGAATATCAAATGTTACCTCAATCATTTTGATTTTTGGCTGAATTATTCACTTTTCCCATATATTGTACATAGACTAAAGTCAAAATAAAAACACTCACTTAAGTATACTTTAGAATTCTAAGAAAAACTCAGATAACAATGAAAAGCTTTATTTAATTTCAATGAAGTTTTTAATAATCTAGTTTACAGACATATTCCCCTCCAGTATTAGCACAATAAGCTTTGGATTAAAATTAACAATTTGTTGTGTCATTCACAAATACATTTAAGAGGATTTATAAAAATGCTCATAGCAAAAGTCTAAAGAGGACTTAAAACATGGAGAAATAATTTCATAACTATATAATCAACACAAGATAAAGAGTACAATTTTTACAGAGTCATATGTAAGGAAATATGTTCTTCAGCTTATGGAGGGTGGCTTTTTCAAGATGGGCAGCTTCATGGAATGTATCTCAAAGAAGTAAACTCCTGTATTAATATTTTTTTCTTTTTTATTAAATTTTTAAATTTATTTCAATGGAACAAATTTCATGTATCTCATACATACAGTTTTAAGAGCATAATGACACTTTCCACCCCATCCTCCCTCCCTCCCTCACTCCCATCCTTCTTCCTACTTCCTTTCTTGTTTTTATTTTCAATTTTGTGATAATATACTTTTTTTTCTTTGAGAACAAGTTTTATCATTAATTAAAGAAGCACCTATGGAAACAAGCAATGGTGTTGGGTCCTTAGGCTTATCTAAAACTTATGAGACATAAGAATACCTTCTACTTAATACACTAAAAATCTTTAAGAAAAAGTTTACTGTTAGCCCTCATAAAAAATACAACTCTTTAAGTACCAGAGGTCCTGCATAGGAAGTTAGTGCACAGTGACTCCTGTTGTTAATTTAACAAATAACCCTCTTTTGTATGACATCAGTGATCAACCAAGGCTCTTGACATGAGCTGGCTAGGCTATGGAAGCCTTTTGAAGCCACAAATTCCTTCAGTATTTAGACAGGGTCATAAACAAATTGGAAATTCTCCCTTCAGAGAAAAGTATACTCTTCTTTGATAACCAATTCTTTCCACTGGGGATACATTCACCAAAGTCCTTCATGTAGGACACTGTTTTAGCCCAGTTCTTGGCTTTCCATGCCTGAAATACTCTTGGCTTTTCAGCCAGGCCAAAATGCCTTGAAAGCTGATTCTGAGTCAGAGTGCTACTTCAAATGATTCTCTTTCTATGAGTCCGCTGTGTGGACTGCTTCCCATGTTGGCATGTTCACACCTTTTTAAAGCTATATATTATTATTACCAAACACTTAATCCTATTTGTATGATTGCTTTAACACTTAATCCTATCTATATGGTCACTTAAATACTTAATCCTATCCCTAGGATCACTTTAACACTTAAAATGCTCCCTCCCCCAACCCCACTTATGGGGGATTTGGGGTTCCATAGTGAGTTTTTAAACTGTACCCTTAGAAGTAAGTCTATAGGAATGTATGCTGAACTGTACAGCTTTACAGTTACATTTCATACATTTCATGATTACAACTTCAGGAACACCTTGAAAGAATTGGTCCTATTATAAGCCACAGCACATTTGTAAAAAATAAATCTGCAAATATTGTGGCTACTATTTAAATATAGATAAGCCGAGAAAACTAATGAAAGAATTTTGATTGGCATTAAGTGTTCTAAACCTTCTAAAAGTACAGGGCTATTAAAACAATTCCCAGATGGTTGGCATTGTATTTCCTCATCTATATGCAGGAATATATGTATCTTCTTAAACTTAAATAAATTAAAATTATTTACCAAATGGAAAAGCTACTAGTGTAAAAACAAATTAAATATTATCAGATAACATTTTCATAAAAGGTAATCAGAAAATACTACTATTTATCTGATAGAGAGGCAAACCTCACCATGAGAAAATATAATGAGTTAAGCCACTGCCCGCAATGCTGAAAGTCAGTATGGAAAAGCTGATTCAAGCCTGGGCTGCTATTCTTCCAATCCAGCTTTCTGCTAATTCATCTGGGAAGGCAGCAGAAGATGGCCCAAGTATTGGGTTCTTGCCACCCATATGGGAGACCAGAATGGAATTCCTGGGTCCTGCCTTGATCTGGCCCTCATCTGGCTATTGCAGCCATTCAAGGAAAGACCACTGGATGGAACTTTCCGTCTCTCTCTCCTCTCAGTCACACCACCTTTCAGATAAATAGATAAATAATTTTTAATAAGAAAATACATTTTCAGTTAGTAATAGTAACATCAAATTCTCAACTCTATTTTACAAAATCAAAGAATTGAAATTCAGATAAAAAAAAAGAAATTCAGATAAAAATACCCATTGTAAAATTGGGTTAATAATTTAAAATTATTTTTAGAAATTCACATAATACCAAATAGCTTTAGTATACCACATAATAAACATTCTACTTTAAATTTATTTAATAAGTTCTCCACAAATACAATTAGACTCACCCAACAAGATTGCAAATGGCTTTTAAAAATAATAATTTGAGTAAAATCAGACTTTCAATCAAAGTTGAACACTTTCAGGATTATGAGTGTTTTAGTAATTAAAGTAAAGGTTATTTCATTTTTCTGGCCTTTTATTTCCTGTTGATATCCTTCAACCTGCATCTTCCTCACAGTCTACTTGTAATAACCGCAGAATATATGAAAACAATGTCCTAAAGACATATATCAAAATTTTTTACTATGTATCTTTTATATAAAACCAATCAGTGTCATTTCAGAAAAGTAGGTAATAAGTTAATTTGTTTACAGCTTTTAGTTTTAGTTGACATTTTAAAACTTTTTCTACCTACTTGGCTGAAAACATTTATATGATTGAAGAGCTGGAATTCCATGTATTTCCTTGGTTTCTTTCTATTCAGTATTGTGAACAAAATAGATTAAAACTGCTCTAACTGGTTTGTTTGTGTTTTTAATATATCTGAGCTCAGCAGACTTCTCTTAAGTTACCTATGAAATTGATTTTATGACATCGTTTCCATTTTAAAAACCATAAATATGTAAAACAAGTATATTTATTTACATCATTTAAAGACATGTTTATCTTTTTCAGTGTATGATAAAATAATCAATACCTCCAATTTCTCCTCTTTAAAAATGCTTAATGCTCATTCATGTTCGAATTATAGTGAAAGAAAATGCCAATTTTACTCTCATTCATGTACTGAAATCTTAATTCTTTGGTAATGAGTAACAGTGCTATTGAAAACAAAATATCAAAAAATTTCAGTCTCCAAATTATCATAATAATAAATCAGGGGGCTGGAGCTGTGGGGCTTGGAGAATGAACCATCGGATGGAAGCCCTCTCTCCTTCTCTCTGCCTCTCCTTTCTCTGTGTAACCTGACTTTCAAATAAATAAATAAATCTTTAAAAAAATAATAAATTTGGAATTATTTTAAATGCACCGGACATATAGGTATCTCAGAAACTATGCAAATGCCATAGTCAGACCTGATAATATATGCCATGAGCACAAAAGTGCAAAAATTCTTGAATCAATAAATTACTATAACTGGATTTGTAGGTTACAGAGTAATGAATGAATAACTAAGGAATAGAGAATTTCAAAAACTGGTCATAGTCTTGGATAACAATATGAAAGAGAGTCCAAGATAGTTCCCTTGATGATTTCTATGTATATGAATGAGCATCCCTATTTATTTCCCATGATTTACTAATCAATGTTGAATCTCTAATGAATCTGAGGATATGAAAGATGTGAGTGGCTATCTTAGACATAATGACACTTTTGTCTAAAATATTTGAAAGTGTGCTACTTTTAATTGACACAGACAAGAATGGGGTGGCTTTTTAGGTTAAATCCAAAAATAGTTGAGTAGGGCATTAAAAAGTCTTGATGAAGAGCATAGATCTTGAAATGCAGGAGACATTGGTTTCACTGTCAATCTGCCCTTCCACAGTTCTGCAATTTGGGGTAAGCTAATACCCATACTAGATTTGGTTCAGTGGAGTAACATTAAATTATTTGATGATTATGGAGCACCCATCTGTACTAAAAACCATTATAGGTTCCAGAAATTCTTCAATGAACAAAACAAACAGGAGGATTAAATTATAGTGGTTGGAGAATAAAATAATACCAAGTAAGCAAACAACAAAAAAAATAATTTCATAATGTAAGAAACAAAAGTGAAAGTGATGACAGTAAGATAGACATAGTAAGACAGTGATAGACAGTAAGAAACAAAAGTGAAAGTGATAATGCCATAGAAAGCATGGAAGCTTTTTAGATGGGAAATGATGGAGGGTTCTCTAAAGAGCAGAAAATCAAATAAGTGGGAAAGCTTGCTATTGAAGAAGAGGAGGTAGAATATCCTACCTAGAGAAAATATGCATTTTGTGGTTATCTATGATGATTAGAGGAAATGATAATATAGAGGGCTTAAAGTAGTGGATGACATATAGAGAACAGTCTATAATCAGTAACCCTAATTGAAGGAAAATATTTGGTAATCAGTGATCCTATAATGTATATAATTCGGATATGTACCATCTTTGAATGTAAAAAACATACGTGTGTGTGTATGTGTGTACCTGTAACAGTTCATAGAAATGAGTATAATGAAAAACTATAAGTGGATTTCAAAACACTTTTGTACCAAAAATAAACATTTTTAATTCCAGTTTTCCACAGGCTTTTGAAATATATTCGTTTTTATATCATATTATTCATTGCTTAGTGACGGATAATCAAGGAATGTGGCATATCATAGTAATGGCATTCTTGAAATTCTTGCTATTAATCCCACCAAATAACGTATGGGTGAAAATGCATATGAGTGGAAAAGCAAATACCAGCAGGAAAAAGAAAAAAAATTATCAAGGAAAAGAAGAGGGAAACAGAGAAGATGGTGGAATATGATGGGAAATATAAGGAAAACAGATTTAGGAATGTAGTCAAAAGAAGATCCGTGAGACAGAATCCAATCTATATTTATTCTTTTTGAAAAGAATGAAGAGTGTGTGTGTTTGTGTGTGTGTGTGTGTAGACCAAAATAAAGGAGAGAGGTGTATGTGTAGACTTAGATGGCCAGAAAATTTTAGTGTAGTGTCTGATTTATCCTTCATGATAATCTTATTGGTACTTGTTTCTCAGCTGAACAATCACACTTACATAACTATAAGAGCTTAGATAACTCATTGTCCTAATGTGTAACTCAAATTGGTTGATGATCTCAGATCTTTCTATGTAGTTCTAAAAGTCCAGGTTCTGATATTAAGAAGAAAAGTTATCTGTGTAAGTAAAGATGATGAATACAAAATTCCTAAAATATAATGGGTCATTATGATCTATCAGTCATTATAGGTTTCCAGAAAATTTGACTGGAAACTGCATTCCTAAGAACATGAAACTCAGTTTTTCAAAAGATGGACAAAGAACAAAATATTCACACAAGGAAGGCATGGAAGAAGTCCAGAAATTTTGGTGAGTCTGAATAGCCATCCAAACTAATCATACTTTATCCAGATCAAATACCCAGGCCTTTTGAAGTTTGCCAGTTACTAATCAAAACCTCACTAAGCACTTAGTATCTTAGACAGTTTTAAATAACATCAAACCAACTATCATGTAACGTAATTAGTAAAGCTAAATCTGGATTTTTGTCATACTACTATAGAGACACACAAAATTTGTCAGAGGTTGAGTTGACCAAATAAAATTTACTATAATTCTAATTACTCGAATTATTTCACTCTTAAAAATCATTCTAATGATTTTTAAAGGGACAAAGAAAATCAGCCTTCCATAAAAACTGAATTGCTAATGACAACTATGTAAAAATTAAGTTAATGACTCTACAATTATTGTATAACACTGTTGCAAACACACTGTAAAAACTTAAGTTTCACTAATGATGAAATAGAAGCTGTAATTGTCCAAAGTTATGACTTCTAGAGTTGGATAAACATTTTTTAAGGGAAAGGATTTATTGGGGAAACTCAACAGACTGGAGGGAAAGGGAGAAGAAGGAAAAAGAGGGAGAAGGAAAGCGAGAGAGAAATCAAGAGACAGAGATAGAGATCAATAGACAGAGATTGAGAGAGAGAGAGAGAGGGAGAGAGAAACAGATCAGGATATGGGGAAGAAGAGACTGGATAAACAAATTTTGAATATAAACTCATATTTCTATTTTGATATGATACATTTCATCCTTTCTTAAAAATGGAATTATAACAATGATTTATTATAATAGAAGCTGAGATGTCAATAAGCTTTCTGAAACCATGGTGCAAGTCAATCTGTGGCCCATTTTCTTTAAAAATATTCTCAAGTGTTCCAAATAAAAGATGAAACGATCTCAAGTTAATCTTCACATATTTTATTCACTTAATTTGACATGAAATAAGTACATTAGCACAAAATGCTACTACTGTCATTTTTTCCACTTAAATCTAGTCCTTTCTTTTCTTAAAACAAAATTAATGAAATGTCAAAATGGAAAAACACTCAATTTTACTGAAGGGAAAAATTAGATTTACTGGAAACACATATGTTCTTTTTTCCCAATGCAAGTTCCATATGGACACCATGTTAAAATGAGAACAAAACAAAAAGAGTGTATGTGTGTGTGTGTGTGTGTGTTTGACCTTATTTGGAAATGCAAAAGAAAAAACAATCGGAATTCTGAGAAGATGGAGGTTGTATCATTGTTTTCCTGCTCTTCAAGGAGAGGGCATAGGATCTTAGAAAACAGGCCATAGAAAACAGCATAACCCAGAATGCATTTCTATGTAACCTCCTAGTCACTTGCTATTTTCATTTCCTATATAAATTACCTGTAAAATGTTTAACATTTTCTTTCTTATGTGATTATTACTTAATTATTGGTTGCTGAATATCCATCTTCTATTGAGAATAAAATGTTCATGACAGCAACAATCTTAATTCTCTTGTTCAGGATGTATTCTCAATAATTGACAAATCATCAGCCTTTTATGTAGTTCAGACTAAAATGCATTACTAACACCAGCAAAATGGAGATGTATGAACTGCTAAATATCCACAAAAGAAAAAGAATAAATGGAAAGCTGATTAAATTTGGAAAAGGTTAAAATATGGAAACAAAAAAAGTGAAGAACAAAATGAGCAAGTATTTCAGCTATTTATCTATACAAAGAGTGCTAACTTCTATAAAAAGTCAGATACTCAAACTGTTTTAAAGCACTCTTTTGTTGTTTTCAAAAATTACACCCAAAAGAATCACCAGAAAACCCTGAAAAGAAAGCAATGGATAATGCAAACAAAATTAAATTTTAGATATTTAATTTTAGATATGAATTATTAAATAAGTAGTATAAAACAAAGTGAAATTTAGGGCCAGAGGCATAAAAATAATATCATTAGTTTATAATTATTCAATTAATCAAATTAACTGGTAGAAAATATAATATACAAGGGAACCTTAAAAGTTCATGATAAATACATACTATGTCTATGCATTATAACAAAGAACATTTTCTTATGTCAAAATTTTTAAAATGGAGATATACTACAAATCTTATTCTTTAAATATAATATGTTTATATCAAAATATAAAAAATTTATAATTTTTAAAAATCCGTGGTTCAAAGAGAAAAGCAGAAATTAGCAAGTAATTAAAAACATCATACTAAATGTTATAAGATAAATCTTATAATTTTATAAAACAGTGTAATTAAGGTAACCAGGTTTTTTTCTCTTTTTGTATATACTTTTCTCACAAATCCTTTGACTCCTTGTCCTTTTTCCTGGCTTGTATTATTTGGGACAAAGTATAGAATGCAGAGCACAAAGTGGGTGACTTAGAATACAAGTCTAAGCAGTAAAGATGGCTTCTGAAAGACCTCATCAGTTTCTTTTTTAAAAAAATACATTTGGAACAAACCCAAAAAGATATACTAAAACCAAAGTTGTCAAAATTCAGGTGCCAAAATTTATTTATTTTTAAATATTTTATTACTCTTACTACTGAAAGTGAGGCTTTTCCTGAAATAATAATTTCATTAGCTATAAGTCCAGGTGAAAGTTTTAGAGCAATGGAGAAATTACAATAATATTCTAACAGTTACATGGGTCATTGTTTTTATATAACTGAAAAATCTGTGCAGAAAAATTTACCATTTTTTAATTCATTGCTCCCACTGGACTTTTGAGACTTTCCTCTTGAACATGCTATTTGTGGCTTGGAATCATTTTTCTTTTCTAATGTGGCTTGCCTTCTTTGAGGTTTCACATTTTTAATGGGTTTTTTGTCTTGTACTGTATTCTCGATAGCACTCACTTCTTTGGCCATGTTTTACCTATTATTTTGTAAGAATTTGCTTGGGTTTGATTCTCTCTAAATAGCGCATTTTAGAGAAATTTGATCAATTAGAATATCAGTTTCAAAATTTATGAAACTTGGAATTCTTTCCTTGCTTAGTATTTTTTTTCTAGCAACTGCAGATTTGTTCAAGTTTTGCTAATATAAATCAGAATTAAAATGTATACTTATTTTTCTCGTGCAGTCTAATTTGGATCTCAGAGTAAGACCTGTTTCCCATAGAAATCAAACTCAGACTTTTAATTTTTCTTTTATCCCATTTTTGATCCAAATCAAAACAAAGTTGTAGTCGTTCAATTCCTACAAATTCATTACACCTAATATTTGACTTGAATGCAATTTTTTAAAGACTTATTTATTTATCTGAAAGGCAGAGTTACAGAAAGGGAGAGGGAGGATAGAGAGAGAAGTCTTCCATCCACTGGCTCACTCCCCTCACTCCCCAAATAGCTGCAACACCCAGCACCAGGCTAGATGGAAGGCAGGAGCCAGGAGCTCCATCTGGGTCTCCCACATGGGTGAAAGGGCCTGAGCACTTGGACCATCTTGCACTGCCTTCCCAGGTGCATTAGCAGGGAGCTGGTTAGAAAGTGGAATAGCCAGGTCTTGAACCAGTGCCAACATGGGATGCCGGCACCACAGATGTTGGCCTAATCCTCCATGCCAAAGTGCTGGCCCCTTGAATACAATTTTAAGAAGTATTTTTCAACCAAAGGAGAATAAAGGGTCCACATCTTGACCTGGAATTAAAGTTTCTGATTTCCCATGCCTTTACACCTTCTTGAATCCTCATTTCTATCCTTAAATCTTCTTAACACTGTTTACTTAGTCTGTTTTAATGTATATCTGGAGACTAGAAATGATAGAAATCCAAATAACTTTGATCTTTTGGAAAGTGAGAGGCACTTAAAAAAAAAAAAAAAAAGGATACATCCAGCTCCCTGCTAATGTGCCTGGAAAATAAGAAACATAATTCCACTGCAATTGCAGCTATTTCTAGATATAATATAAATGCTTTAAAATAATAAATTTTAGTGTTTTTATTTCTTAATATGTAAAAGACTCTTTGATGTTTTCTAAACTTAAAATTGGGTGGGTTGGCCTTCTACTTATTTGCAGACTCCTGTTATTTTGAAATACAAATTATAAAAGTATCTCTAAGACAGGCATTTGGCACCACTTATCAATCTTGCCTTCCATATTGAAGTACCTGGGTTAGTGTCCTGACTCTGGCTCCCAATTTCAACTTCTTGCTAATGCAGACCATGGAATGTAGGGGTGATGACTTCAGTAATTGGATCCCTGCCATCCACATAAGAGACCCAGATTGAATTCCCAGCTCCTGGCTTAGCCCTGTCCCAACCGTAGTTGTTGTGGATAATTTGGGAGTAAGCAGGATGACAGGAGATATTGCTCACTTGCGTGCTCTCTCTCTGTTTTTTTGTCTCTCAGTCTCTCTGTATCTATCTCTGTCTCTCTCTCCCTTTCAAAATAAATGAATAAAATCAAGTTTTCATTTTCAATTATCTTTATATACGGAAGATCGATTGAGTATATACTAAGTAAGGATTTCATCAGTTTGCACCCACACAGAAACACAAAGTGTAAAAATACTGTTTCAGCACTAGTTATAGCATTACTTCACATTGGACAACACATTAAGGACAGATCCCACATGAGACGAAGTTGCTATGTGGAGGCAAACTGTTGAAATCTTTACTTAATATATACTAAATTGATCTTCTGTGTATAAAGAGAATTGAAAATGAATCTTGATGTGAATGGAAGGGGAGAGGGAGTGGGAGAGAGGAGGGTTGTGGGTGGGAGGGAAGCTTGGGAGGGGGGAAAGCCATTGTAATCCATAAGCTGTACTTTGGAAATTTATATTTATTAAATAAAAATTAAAAAAATCAAAATAAATGAATAAATAAATAAATATTTCTCTCATTACCTGAAAAAAACCTCAAATGTTGTCTGGTGTAAAATAAATGTGCATCAATAAAGTATTATATAGTCAACAATTCTCTGTTGTTAGGCATGTTCTCTTTTGAAAGAATATATATTATTCTAGGGCTTGTACTGAGGAAAACACATTTTAGAAAAATGATTTTTCCCCACAATAGTTCCACAATTTCAACTGATTACTGTTTTGGCTTATACTAAGAACCACAGGACTAAAGTCTAATGTTTATATTCCTTTCATTTAAATTTTATTTCTCTGGACTGCCTATAATCCTTTGTAATCATTTAAGCTATGGTAATTTTACCAACTGTGATAATGCCTGCTTAAACATTCAGACTTTATATGTGCATGGCTGTTATTTCATTGGTTTGGCAGATTTCTGTCATATCATAAAGCCCAAGTTTTCTCAGGAGGCTTTTTTAAAATCTTAAGTCATTAATATAAAACACTACTTTTTGATGAAATGTTCATTCTATATAAACAGTCCATTATGCACTGTCATTGCTCTTTTATGTCAGAAAAATTTCCAAAAATAAATAAAATGTGTATGCATTTGTCTTTGCACTTCTACCATAACCATAATTTCCTAATACTAATAGTATTAATTATAAAGATGTAATTATTTCAATATCCTAAACCAAGTTGTACCAAATAAAGGGAAAGCACATATGGTATTTTTAATTTAAACAGAATAAACTATGTTCTGGAACAACAGCTCCAAGCCATGAGGCTTGATGAAATACCCAAGATTTAAATTAAGAAATAAAAATAAAAATATCAAATTATCAGCCAAAAAACTATTGAAGCATTAAAGTTTCATGTTTCAATAAAGACTTTAAGACAGAAATAATACAAAATCTGAGAAGTATGTCAAGAAACGAACTTTGTTTTGAATTCCTTAATAAGAAGATGTTACAATATCATACCTTAAAAATATGAATGCTTTGGGGCCGGCACTTCTCTGTCTCTCTCTCACTGTCTAACTCTATCTGTCAAACAGATAAAAAAAGAATGCTTCATTTTAAGATCTAAAGTAATATCTACATATGGGATCTGCTGAAAATATTTTAAATTTTCTAGTTGCATACATTTGTTTGGGACAAGACAAAGCATTAGATCAGTTCTGAGGAATAATATCAAGACAACTATTGGCATTTCCGCCCTTTTGGCTCTCTGAGCACCACCATGGCGGTCGGCAAGAACAAGCGCCTTACGAAAGGCGGCAAAAAGGGAGCCAAGAAGAAAGTGGTGGACCCATTTTCTAAGAAAGATTGGTATGATGTGAAAGCACCTGCTATGTTCAACATACGAAATATTGGGAAAACACTGGTCACGAGGACCCAAAGAACCAAAATTGCATCTGGTGGTCTCAAGGGTCATGTTTTTGAAGTGAGTCTTGCTGACCTGCAGAACGATTAAGTTGCATTTAGAAAATTCAAACTGATTACGGAGGATGTTCAGGGCAAAAACTGCCTGACTAACTTCCACGGCATGGATCTTACCCATGACAAAATGTGCTCCAAGGTCAAAAAATGGCAGACCATGATTGAAGCTCATGTTGATGTCAAGACTACCAATGGCTATTTGCTTCGTCTGTTCTGTGTTGGTTTTACCAAAAAACGCAACAATCAGATATAGAAGACTTCCTATGCTCAGCACCAGCACGTCCGCCAGATCCAGAAGAAGATGATGGAAATCATGACACGGGAGGTGCAAACAAATGACTTGAAAGAAGTAGTCAAGAAATTGATCCCAGACAGCATTGGAAAAGACATAGAGAAGGCTTGCCAATCTATTTATCCTCTCCATGATGTCTTCATTAGAAAAGTGAAGATGCTGAAGAAGCTCAAGTTTGAATTGGGAAAACTCATGGAGCTTCACGGAGAAGGTAGTAGTTCTGGAAAAGCCACTGGGGATGAGACGGGTGCGAAAGTCGAACGAGCTGATTGCTATGAACCACCTGTTCAAGAATCTGTTTAAAATTTAGACTTTAATAGTGACAAATAAAATGTCCTATTTGTGATGGTTTGCTTCAAAAAAAAAAAGACAACTATTGCAGAATATTATTATTATAGTTAATAACAATATACTGTTTTCTTGAAAATTGCTGAGAGTAATTTTAAATATTCTCATCACAAAAATATAAATGTGTGAAATGATGCATATGTAAATTAGCTCAATGTAGTTAATCTACAATGCACATGTATTTCAAAACACCATGTTGTTTTTTAAAAATATATAAAAATTTGTCAAAAATAGCATGAACACTAAAAAAACAGAACTACTCTTTCTAATTTTTGATCACAGAACTTTGATCTTAAGAAATCCTATATGTAAATTTCAGATCAGCATGCCATGTTATTCCACAAAATAATTTCATATAGGAAACAAATAGTAGGATAAACAACCCTGTAGAAATAAGATTTATTTTTACTTAGGAAAACAGAATTCATATGTTTAACAAAAAAGCAAAGAAAAATATTCCTAAACACAAAGAATTTATTTTCAAGAACATTCCATATCAGCAGAAATATTGTACCTACATTGTTCTGATTTGATGTCAGCACATTCTTTCAGCATCTACCACCGTGTTCTGTTGGAATTCTTATTTTTGGATGAGTGATCAATTGTTTCATGTTGATGTTCCCCAGCAAGCCATAGGTTCACCACAGCTGAAAAAATTTTCTAAGCTCTAAACAAAATCTCCATAGGCAAAGTCAGGACATGAACTTTGAAACGCAAACACTGTGACTCTGTAGGAGTCTACTAAGGGATTTGATGCAGGGATTTCATGGTAGTGGTGCATTTATCACTTCTTGTAGATCAAATCATAAAGAAGTGAGTAAATTCCACATATAAATGATTACACTTAACTCTCAGGACTTTTGATATGCTCAGTTTATTGCATTTACCAAAATTTCTCCTAGACTAAATATGTATTATTAGCTATACTATAAAATAAATGATGTCAGAAGCTTGGAGCAAGTTGTTCAAGTGACACATTAGGTCAAGCCAAATGTGCAGCCTCTAAATCAATAGCACTGAGAAATATTGCTATGGACAAATTGTGGTAACATAGAGATTGGATTTTTTTCCTGTCATCTCCTCAAAAAGGATGGATGGATATTTGATCAGAATAAAAACTGCAAGAAGTAATTTACATGTATTTGCAAGATTACTGTCCCTTCAGAGAAGTCTGATGAAAATAAGTGCAAATTTTTTTGGCCTTCCTTGTCAGATTCTTCAAGAACTTAACCATCTGCTCCCTAATCTACCAGGACACAACATAATTCCAGTGGAAGTGAATCCCACATTCTGAATGTGATTCAAAAGGACTCCAAAACTAAATGACATCAGCATCAAGATTCCGTTGCCCTGCATATTTAGTAATCATGTAAGAGTAAGACAATAACCCAGCCTCCATCTCACAAATACCTCTTTCATTTCATCCTCAGCTCAAAGCACCTCACTGAATCAATTAAACTATTATAAAAACATATCCTATATTGCAAAATGAACTTCATTGCATAAATGGGTTACCATGAAGCAACAGAGAAATTTCCCTGCCAGTTTGGTTTAGTCTTTCCTCTTTACTTTTAGGAACACTTTCCTCAAAATGTAGGCAGACCATATTTCACAGCTTTTCTTGAAGCTCTGGATGACCATGCGATTTGTTTCTTGCTAATAATATATGAACAGGAATAATGCTTATAAATTCAGCACCCCTTCTTTACAACTTTTAAATAATTCTTTTTATTTATTTGAAAGGCAGAGAGACACAGAGAAACAGAGACCTTCTATTCCCTAGTTTACTCCCAAAATGCCCACAAAACCCAGGGCAGGGCAAGTCCCAAACCAGGAACCTGGGGTTCCTTCTGCTTTCCCACATGGGTAGCAAGGACCCAAATACTTGAGCTATCACCTGCTGTCTCCTAGGGTACAAATTATCAAAGTAGAGCTGGAAGTACAGTCAGTACTTGAACTCAGGTAGTCTGGTATAGGATGCAGGTGTCCCAAATGATATCTTAACTGCTACTCCTAAAGCTGACTCTCTCTTCGAGAAGAAAAAATACTTGCTTTCTAGTTCTCTTTCCCACATTTAACAGCCTACAAAGTAAACTTGATAGTGAGCCAGTGTCTATAAGGACATCAATAGGATAACCACAGGGAATGGCAGAGAAAAAAATACAGATAAAATCTGAATGATTCAGCATCCTCGCCCAATTTTTTTAGAATAAACTCTTATTTTATTTATGCCATTTTATTTTCAAGTCTCTTTATCATATCCTCTCACCTGTGTCCCCAAAGTATAGACAACTATTCCAACTGGAACTCTCTGAGCCTCATTTCTACGTTTCATATGTGTTGAAACATTGCTGTTGGTTATACTTTTGTCCATGTATACAGCAAAATGCTATTATGGAGTCAGTAATTTTCCTTTTTTGAATCAACAAAGCAAGTTTGGGATAGTATTTAAACAATTTTGAGTTATCTAGGCTTCTGCCCTATTTCACTTGGTTTTCAATATTTCATTATACTATCAACATAATTTACAGTTTTTCTTCCCTGTGTTCTTGCATAGAGTATTATTTCTGCCATTTTGATTATCAGTAAATTATATGTATATGTGAGTTTATCTGCTATTTTCTGAATGCAACTGACTGAGGACAATCATGCAGTAGCCTCATTTCACTGATAACCACCAAATTTCCCGATATTTCATAGATCCTGTCAATCTCTCCTACTAGAACAATGCCAGAAGTGTAAGACTTACGGTGACAATGTTGCTGCAGGCACTGGCACTGTAACAACAACTATAGGATGTAGGCAAGAGAGGAGCACATAAACAGGGGCAGAGGATCTTCAACAGTTTAATCCTCTGGTTTGTTTTCCAGAGGATGTTCCAGGAAGGTTTATGTTGTAATGTAGTACTGGTAGTGGGCCAGACCCTCAGTCAACCAAGGGGAGTTGCAGTAACTAGTCTGAATCAGAGTTCTAAACATAAAATGTAGGAAGGTTTATATTGCTTGAGCAGGCAAGATCCTTGTGCTCCTCCATTTCTACATTCTGGATGTATATCTCAAGCAGGAAGGGCCTTTTGCTCTTCCTTTCCAACATCCTGGACTATCCTAGACTCTCCCATGACCTTAACATAAAATAGCCTTGGCAAACTGCTTCTCCACCAGACAATTTCCTTAGGAGGCAGCAGCTTCCCAGAGTCTTTTACTTTTTCACAATAAAGCTTTCCATTGAGCAGCTCTCACTTGAGATTGATCATTTGGCAACACCCCATGCAAACTAACAGCTATGGCTGTTACAAGTTCAGTTTATGGTAAACCAAAAGATCATTCTTCACTTTTGTCCCTGATTTTTTTTTTAGGAAAGAAGAATGCAAAACAATGCAAAATTGAATCAATAATATCTGTAACTTCTAATCTTGCTTATAACTAAGAAAAAGACTACTTTTTCCACCTTTCCTTTCACAAATCAGAATATCTTCAAAGATAAACAATCTCAAAGCTGATCTTTTCAAGGGGATTTTAAACTAGATTTCTGGAATCCTACAACTCCAGAGAAGTAGCTTAGGGTGTGCCTGCAGTGGGATGGGGTGAGGGTGAGGTAGCTGAGTAGGAAGAACCAGGGTCTCTTCATCCTACTTCAAATGGAGAAGTTTTATTTCAACTTTTAATATGTATGGTTCAGTCTGATATTTCATTTTTAATAGGGGATTCCTAATTATGTTCTGAGGCATTGACTAGTACAAACCAGTTAAGGGATTTAAGAGCTCAAGAGTACAATTTACCTAAGATCAGAGAACTGATTTGTGGTGAAACTGAAATAGCATGCTGGTCTTTTGAAATCTGGTCCAGAATTTTTATACCCACACTACAGAAATTGTTCAGCAACTTTGGGCTCCTGATAACACAGTTAAATTGACCCAGCTACTGTGGTGTTCATGTAACTACAGTAGATTCTACATCAATTTCAAATTTGTCTCTCATTTTATTTACACATACTTCCCAATACTGCTTTATGTTTTAATACTCTATTTGTGTACCCAACAATTATTATACTAGTATTTTTTTAAATTTAATAAAGGGCAACTTTTTTTAAACTTTTATTTAATGAATATAAATTTCCAATGTACAGCTTATGGATTACAATGACTTCCCCCTCCCATAACTTCCCTCCCACCCGCAACCCTCTCCCACTCCCTCTCGCCTTACATTCACATCAAGATTCATTTTCAATTCTCTTTATATACAGAAGATCAATTTAGTATAAAGATTTCAATAGTTTGCACCTACATAAAAACACAAAGTGAAACATACTGTTTGAGTACTAGTAATAGCATTAAATCACAATGTACAGCACCTTAAGGACAGAGATCCCACATGAGGAGCAAGTGCACGGTGACTCCTGTTGTTGACCCAACAAATTGATACTCTAGTTTATGGCGCCAGTAACCACCCTAGGCTCTTGTCATGAGTTGCCAAGGCTATGGAAGCCTTCCAAGTTCTCTGACTCTGATCATATTTAGACAAGGTCATAAAAGACAGGGTGAGGATAGTAACCAATAATCCTAAGAGTGGCATTTACCAGGTCTGAACAATTATACAGCATTAAGTGGGGAAGAGGACCATCAGTACACACAGGTTGGGAGTAGAGCCATTGGTGGTAGAGTAGAGGTTATGATTACAAAGGAATGAGGCCCAAGTGGACTAGACAGGGTCTAGAACAAAGGACAGAGTCATTATTAGAGGAGCTAAGAAAGGTGCTGTCTAAGCTACAATTAAGTTTTCTGATAGAGAGGCAAATAGAACCTGACAGAAGGGGCTTGATAATAATCTGTTGGGCTTTAGGCCTTGTAAGTTAAGAGGCCCAGACCTATCTATCTCTTCACATAGGGTACATCCTAAGGGAGGTGTGAACCTCCTAGGGGAAGGCACTCTGTTGACTTTCATTACTTGGCTGGCCTGGGAGGAGAGCTGGCCAGGTAGAGGCAGGTTGCATCTCTAACAAGAAATTTACAGTTCTGCCTGCAGTGTTGCTGACCCTACTTGACCATCCCCTCAGCTGCAGTGGTCCCTTTGGAAGTTGGGCTGAGTGAAGGGCTTTTCAGCTTAGAGCCAATAAGATCTGTGGCTCTGACCTGGGCATCCTTCGACTCCAGGGCAGGTCCATTTCCAGTGATCCAACTCTTGGCAGAGCTGCCAGGGCTCTTCACAAGCTGACTTCTGCTGAAGCCCAGGCTTACCACATTGAAAGCCACTGCAGTGGACTGGCCTGTTGGGTCTCCTTGAGGGCAGATCACTGTACAGATCAGCCATTAATAGGCCTGCACCCATTGCTTCTGATGCCTAGCTTTCTTTTCCTCCTGGTTTGTGTTAAAGCAGACCAGAGGATGCAAGTCAAGGGAGTGCCCAAATCCCATCTCTAATCTACGGTGGCCTGAACTACAAGTCCATAGTCACAGGCATGTTCTGTAGTAGTTTTTCTAAGGTAGACAATGCCCATGAGGAAAATTATATTCTCACTTTAAAACTTTCTTTCCCTTTGGTCTGAAAGGGAGGTTTTTTCTACTTACTGTATACTTCGCTGATGGCGAAGTAAATCTAGCTATGACATTATAATTTAAGCTCTTATTTTGGCTATGCTATTACAGAAAAATGTTAGCCATCTCTTTTATAAGGTCTAAAGATTAAATTGTGCGTCCTACAGATTACTTCATAATAGAATTAGTTTCCTACCTTGAGGTGAATAGTGAAATAAAAGAACAAGTTGGGCTTAGAATAGAGAAATGAGGGAGCAAGTCCTAGATCGCTTGCTGACAATAGCAATATCACATGAATACTTAGCAAACAGTTTCAACCATTAGATAACAACTTAAGAAAACATTTACCAGAAGGTCCAATGCCTTCTATAAATTTTAAGAATCATGTATTTGGAAACACCTCTTAAATATCTAACATGGTGTAGTTTGTTTAACCAGTAAATTTAAGCACAACCATATAAAATGTTTTTAATTTCTTTCTACCAACAAGTATAAAACATATGATGCAGAGATTCAGGTCACACGAATTAAAATGTATCTTTGATTAATTTTAGCAGCTTAAATTTATGGACAATCTTATCTATAAGCCAATTAAAACAAAATTCTAAATAAAATAAAATTTCCCCTTGTGGACATATATATGTACACATATAACATAATAGACCAATATAGCAATTTTAATAATAGCTTTTCAAATCTTTATCTGTTTTTGTAGATTTCCAATTGATTTGAATTGCTTTTTGTTTTTAGTAACCTCAGTTAACCAAACTTTCTCTCAGTTGGTATTGTTAATACATTATTGGCTTCAGCTGTTTACAGAGCCATCCCAAAGTACTGAATACAATAGAAATAGCTGGAAAAAGTCCATAGGAACCTATAGGAGGACAGCTAAACACAGAATCAACAACGCTTTAGTTTTATGAGCAGCAAATCATATATAACTGTGGATGAAAAAAGACTTTAAGTTGCCATGTTTAAAATTATAAACTCATCAACCAACAAGAGGCACTTGCTTACTTCACAGTATTTTTGAAAGGACCTGTAGGCTTTTACAAATATTTAACCCTTTAGGCCTCTGGGGCTTTCACATTAAGATAACTATCATGTCTAGTAACACAAGATCATTAGACTTTTTAATTCTCAAACATTTGTATTAATAGCATTTTCCATTATAGAAACTTAAAATTTAGTACCACGTCACATCTTGACAGTACTTCTTTTTTTATTATTTGTTTATTTTTTGACAGGCAGAGTAGATAGTGAGAGAGAGAGACAGAGAGAAATGTCTTCCTTTTTGCCGTTGGTTCACCCTCCAATGGCCGCTGTGGCCGGCGCATCGTGCTGATCCGAAGCCAGGAGCTTCGCCCATTCTGTTTTTAAGGCTCTCTAATGTGTTTGTCATTTGATCTATTTTATTCTTCATTTCATTATGATTTCTCATCACTATCACAGTTTCTTGTTCTACTAGTTGTTTCATTTCATTTTGATTCCTCCTTAATATTTCATTTTCACGAGAGAGATTTTCTATCTTGTCCATTAAGAATTTCTGTAGTTCAAGAATTTGTTTTTGAGAACTTCTTAATGTTCTTATCAATTTTTTGAGATCCGCTTCTTGCATTTCTTCTATCTCATCATCTTCATAATCTTGAATTGGGGTGTCTTTTTCATTTGGGGGCGTCATAATGTCTTCCTTGTTCTTGTTACCTCGGTTTTTGCTTGGTTTGTTGTTTGGCATGTTTGGTTTCTTCACTGTGGTGTTTTTTCTTGTTACACTATGGCTCTAGATTAAGTGGACTGTCTGCTTTCGGGGGAGCCTTAGAGGCTTGAGATGAGTGTGGCCTGAGAGCTGTGTTTGGTTCCTCAGGGTTGAGGGTGTGTCAAAGGTGGGCTCCAATTCTCCTGCAGTCTCCCACTGCAGTTAGATCCTAATCTCCTGTTACTTCACCCCTCCCCCCAGAGTCAGGTTTTTCTGCTAGGCTCAGGGCCAGTGCAGACCTGAGGTCG
Organism: Lepus europaeus; assembly: GCF_033115175.1. Taxonomy (NCBI): domain Eukaryota; kingdom Metazoa; phylum Chordata; class Mammalia; order Lagomorpha; family Leporidae; genus Lepus; species Lepus europaeus. The sequence continues at coordinate 121,296,935 of NC_084829.1, forward strand.
CCCTGCTTATGATGTATGTCCAAAATGGTGCCTGCTCTTTGTCTTGCTCGCCTTTGAGAGGTGAGCGGAGAGAGAGAAACTCGTGTCCATATCGGTCACATTTCTCTCTCTCTCTCTCTCTCTCTCTCTCTTCTAGTTAGCCTGGTGAACTTTTCCCCACGGAGTTTCAAGCCTCGTTCCCTCTAGTCTCCTCTTTCCGCTTGCCCGCTGGTGTCTCAGGCTATTGAGGTTCGACTCACCTCGCATTCCAGCGCTGGTGCATTGATTCTGCCGCTGGTGTCCCGAGCTTGGGCTCCCACGCTCTCCACGCAGGTCCACTGTGAATCACTAATACCGGAAGAGTTTTCTGCTGCTTCTTCCCCTACTCTTCCTTGAACCTGCAGTATCTCCACTTTTATTAAACTGTCTCTTCCCGGACTATCAGTGTGCTCCCTTCCTATTCTGCCATCTTGCCACTCTCCTTTTCAGTTAAATTTGAACACCTAAAAATAATTATGTGTTAATTGAAGAGTTCAACCAATGGTATTAAGTAGAACAAAAAAATACCAAAAGGAATAAAGTAGTAAGTTGTCTCTTGACAGTCAGGGCATGGCTGATCAAGTTACTTTTTCTCATAGTGTCCATTTCACTTCAACAGTTTTCCTTTTAGGTGCTCAGTTAGATGTCACTGATCAGGTAGAACATATGATGTTTGTCCCTTTGGGACTGGTTTATTTCACTCAGCATGATGTTTTCCAGATTCCTCCATTTGTTACAAATTACTGGATTTCTTTCTTTCTTTCTTTTTTTTTTTTTACTGCTGTGTAATATTCTATAGAGTACATATCCCATAATTTCTTTATCCTGTTTCCTTTGAAGGGCATTAGATTGATTCCATGTCTTAGCTATTGTGAGTTGAGCTGCAATAAACATTAATGTGCAGACAGCTCTTTTATTTGCCAATTTAATTTCCTTTGGGTACATTCCAAGAAGTGGGATGGCTGGGTTGTATGGTAGGGTTATATTCAGGTTTCTGAGGAATCTCCAGACTGACTTCCATAGTGGCTTTACCAGTTTGCATTCCCACCAACAGTAGGTTAGTGTCCTTTTTTCCCCACATCCTCGCCAGCATCTGTTGTTGGTAGATTTCTGTATGTGAGCCATTCTCACCGGGGTGAGGTGAAACCTCATAGTGGTTTTGATTTGCATTTCCCTGATGGCTGGTGATCCTGAACATTTTTTCATGTGTCTGTTGGCTATTTGGATTTCCTCTTTGGAAAAATATCTATTTAGGTCCTTGGCCCTTCTCTTTAGTGGGTTGTTTGTTTTGTTGTTGTGGAGTTTCTTGATTTCTTTGTAGATTCTGGTTATTAAGCCTTTATCGGTCGCATAGTTTGCAAATATTTTTTCCCATTATGTTGGTTGCCTCTTCACTTTCCTAACTGTTTCTTTTACAGTACAGAAACTTCTCAATTTGATGTAATCCCAAATGTTAATTTTGGCTTTGACTGCCTGTGCTTTTGGGGTCTTATCCAAGAAGTCTTTGCCTGTGCCTATATCTTGTAGGGTTTCTCCAATGTTCTCTAATAATTTGATGGTGTTGGGTTGTAAATTTAGATCCCTAATCCATATTGAGTGGATTTCTGTGTAAAGTGTAAGGTAGGGGGTCTTTCTTCATGCTTCTGCACATGGAAATGCAGTTTTCCCAGCACCATTTGTTGAATAGACTGTTCTTGCTCCAGGAGTTGGTTTTAGATCCTTGATCAAATATAAGTTGGCTGTAGATGTTTGGATTGATTTCTCGTGTTTCTATTCTGTTCCATTGGTCTATCCATCTGTTTCTATACAAGTACCATGCTGTTTTGATAAGAACTGCCCTGTAGTATGTCCTGAAATCTGAACCAGACTTTTTAATCTTAATGTTATTGACATAAGAAAAATACTGTCTACCATAGGAATGAAGACTGAAGGGAAATTTATGTAAAAAAAAAAATACCAAGATGGGGAAGAAATAAAGTCAATATTTAAAAACAACATATGTTCAAAAGTATTTTTGTGTAAATGTGATGCAATTTTATACTTACTTTAAATTATAATCTATGCACATTTTTATGTAAGATACAGGAAGAATATAGTAAACATCAAATCATTATACTAACAGTACACTAGCAAGATATTTGAAAGGAGTTTTTAAAAATTCAGGGAAAGGCCAGTGCTGCCAAGGCTCACTTGGCTAATCCTCCACCTGTGGCACCGGCACCCTGGCATTCTAGTCCTGATTGAGGTGCTGGATTCTGTTCCGGTTGCTTCTCTTCCAGTCCAGCTCTCTGCTGTGGCCCAGGAAGACAGTGGAGGATGTCCCAAGTGCTTGGGCTCTGCACTTGCATGGGAGACCAGGAGGAAGCACCTGGCTCCTGGCTTCAGATCGGCACAGTGCCAGCTGTAGTGGCCTTTAGGGGAGTGAACCAATGGAAGGAAGACCTTTCTCTCTGTCTCTCTCACTAGCTAACTTTGCCTGTAGAAAAAAAAAATTTTTTTTCAGGGAAAGTTCAAGGTTTCCAGTGTTGAAACAACTAATTTAGAAAGAAAAATAATGTTATCTGGAAAGAACGGGGCCATCAAAGAAGGAGGTACCTTTCTCTGAAGGGAGGAGAGAACTTCCACTTTGACTACGACCTTGTCTAAATAAGATCAGAGTTGGGAAACTTAAAAGGCTTCCATAGCCTTGGCAACTCATGACAAGAGCTTAGGGTGATTACTGACACCATAAACAATAGTGTCAAATTGTTAAGTCAACAACAGGAGTCACTGTGAACTTACTCCTCATGTAGGACCTCTGTCTTTTATGTGCTGTACATTGTGATTTAACGCTATAACTAGTACTCAAACAGTATTTTTCACCTTGTGTTTCTATGTGGGTGCAAACTGTTGAAAGCTTTACTTAATATATACTCAAGTGATTTTCTGTATATAAAGAGAATTGAAAATGAATCTTGATGTGAATGGAAGGGGAGAGGGAGCGGGAAAGGGGAGGGTTGTGGGTGGGAGGGAAGTTATGAGGGGGTGAGAGAAAGCCATTGTAATCCATAAGCTGTACTTTGGAAATTTATATTCATTAAACAAAAGTTTAAAAAAAAGTAAAAAAAATAATGTTATCTGGTATTATTAATTGATAACATGATCATATAGGAATTTTTCTTCATAGGAAGAAATTTTTTTCTACTTCGAGTGTAGGAAGACTTGTGTTCCTTATGACCTGTGGCTTTATTTTTTGCTTATAGCCTTTCTGATAGTTGGATTTTTGACTGCAAAGTTTAGGGACTATTTATGTACCCTTTTTAGTGAAACAAAGATAAAGCTATGATCTACATTTTCTGTTTTAATATAATGCCAGACACCATCTTTTCTTCCTAATCTTATTTCCCTTTAGATTCTTTTTCTATAACCTATATAAAATCCTTCATATTTTTAAAGGGAGATAGTTTTGTTCTGTTCCTTAAACCATAGTTGGAATTGCACAAGTTCTAATTTAAATTCACTAGTATATTATGCTAGCATTGGCAATTTTTGTTACCCAGTTAGGACACTGAAATCAATACAAATATTAATATGGAATGTGAATGATGATTACATTATCCTTTTAATTCTGAGGCCAATAATCAAAGAGTGTTAACGTTAATTAGTTTTAATATTTTTAAAGTGATTTGAGAATGTTTAAATGTGAGAGATATAAATTCTATTGATTTCAAACAGCAATAAAGACATTGAAAGCAAATAATCCTAATAGCTAAAAAAGTCAGAAACCTGAATTTTTTTTTCCTTTTTTTTTTTTTTGACAGGCAGAGTGGACAGAGAGAGAGACAGAGAGAAAGGTCTTCCTTTTGCCATTGGTTCACCCTCCAATGGCCGCCGCGGCCAGCGCTCTGCGGCCGGCACACTGCGCTGATCCGAAGCCAGGAGCCAGGTGCTTCTCCTGGGATCCCATGCAGGTGCAGGGCCCAAGGACTTGGGCCATCCTCCACTGCCTTCCCAGGCCATAGCAGAGAGCTGGCCTGGAAGAGGAGCAACCGGGACAGGATCCGGCGCCCCCAGAAACCCGATATTAAGGCATTATTACTGACTCCAAATTCAAATGAACATATCAGTTGTTCATCAATAGAAAGAAAGTTAATCAGCTGGATTATTTTTAAATATCAGATATATTTACATATAATCATACCAATGTGTTTTGATTGGTTCAATTCTTTATTATAGATGAACTCAAATTAAATAAAAATACAGGAGGTATAATACTTGTATGAATATGTGAATCACTACAACAATATTTTAAATAGAATAAAATAGCGAATCAAAAATGTTTAATGCCAGGACACTTGACACTGACAGTACAGAAAAAAAAAAAAAAAACCCAAAACATTTTTTAAGACTCATTGCTTTTGTTAGGTTCCTAAGCAATTTTCCTCTAGAGCTTTCTATTTACTACAAAAACTTTCATTATAAGACAATTTAACTGAGAAACAACAGTTTACAGCTCATCTAGATCAATTATAATGTACTGATTGTTTTAAGCACTTCTCACATCCAAAGTTATCCTATTTTGAACAGTGAGCATTACTACTGTAGCCTACCTAAGTACATGTTCTTTACAATGTGACATACTTGAGATAATATCCTAGCTCTGTCACTTAGTAAATGTGTGGCTTAGCCAGCTTTTCATAACCAATATGAAATACCTAAGGCAAATGGGACTCCAAATCCCATTAAGCTGGCTAGTATTAATCCCCTATTATGCGATAAAGTGATCATATTAAGTGTGGAACTGATCATATAGATAGGACTAAGTGTCAAAAGGATCATATAAATAAGACCAAGAGTCTGGTAATAACAATAGATAGAATTAAAAAGGAGAGAAAGTTCCAACATGGGAAGCAGTCCACACAGCAGACTCACAGAATGAAAAACGCTCTAAACAGCATTCTGACCTCAAAATAAGCCTCTAAGGCATTTGGATCTGGCTGAAAATTCCAGGAGAGCATTTCAGGCATGGAAAGCCAAGACATTGGCAAAAACTGTTCTGCATGAAGGATCTCTGTGAATGATACCCCAGTGGAAAGTAGGGGTCATTAAAGAAGGATGTACTTTTTTCTGAAGGGAGGAGAAAACTTCCACTTTGCATATGACCCTATTTAAATACTGACAGATTTTGAAGACTTAAAAGGCTTCCATGGCCTTGGCAGCTCATGACAAGAGCCTCAGGTGGTCACTAACATCAAAAATAAGATTTTTATTATTAAATCAACAACAGGAGTCATTGTGCACTTACTCCCCATGGAGGACCTCTGTCCTCAATGAGTTGTACTATGAGAATTAATGGTAAAACTTGTCTTCAAACTGTACTTTATACTTTGTGTGTCTGTGTGGATGCAAACTATTGAAATCTTTACTTAGCATAGAGTTGATCTTCTGTATATAAAGTCAACTAAAAACGAACCTTAGTGAAGAATGGGATGGAAGAGGGAGTAGGAGGAGGGATGGGAGTGGGGGTGGGAGGGCAGGAATGGGGGGAAGAAGCCCTATATTCCTAAAAGCTATACATATGAAATTTGTAGTCATTAAATAAAAAGCTTCTAAAAAATAAAGAAATATCTGTGTGGGCGCAGACTGATGAGGTCTTTGCTAATTATATACTGAAGTGATCTTCTGTATATAAAAAGAATTGGAAATGAAAAAAAAAAAAAACAACCTGGTGTTAAAATGGAAATGGCATAGAAAATTAATTAATTTGAAAAAAAAATTATGTAGGATCTCTGTCTTTAATGTGCTGTACATTGCTATTTAATGCTATAATTAGTAATCCAATGGTAGTTTTTTCACTTGATGTTGCTATATGGGCAAAATGTTGAAATCTTTACCTAATATATACTAAACTGATCTTCTGTATACAAAGAGAATTGAAAATGAATCTTTACATGAATGGAAGGGGAAAGGGAGCAGGAAAGGGGAGGGTTGCAGGCGGGAGGGAAGTTATGGGAGGGGGGAAGCCATTGTAACCCATAAGCTATACTTTGGAAATTTATATTCATTAAATAAAAGTTTAATAAATAAAAAAAAATAAAATAAAAAAATTAAAAAAATAAAGAAATATCTAAGGCAAATAACATAGAATGAAAAAAGTTTATTTTGGCTCACGGTTTCAGAGGTTTATAGTGTCAGCCTTTGAGGCTGGAGAATGACAATGGTATGTGGAGGAAGGATCACACGGCAATCCAGGAAGCAGAGAAAAAGAGCAGCTAGGCACAGCTCGGGCTTTTATAATCATCCCTGTCATGAGACTTACCTTCCAAGAGCACGCTCCCAATGTTATAAACTTTCTACTAGTCCCACCTCCTAAAAGTCATAACTGGATTAAGTTCCACCTTCCTACTATCATTAATATTAGACTTTGGGATTTAAGTTTTAAACATTTGCATGGTTTGGAGCCATATCCTATAAAAATCGTAGCACTTAGGGAAAGTCATTTAACTTCATTAAACCTTGATCTCCCCGTCTATATAACAACCATAATAATGATACCTACATAATTGCATTGATCAGCATTAATTGCTATTATTTTTAAATCATTATTTGCAATATCTGGAAGTTTGAAATGTGTTTATTTAGTAGTAGGGACTGGAGAAAGCATATTATCAAGGAAGTTTTCTGGACATGAAGAATTAATTAAAGAGAAGGATTATTATGCAGAAATCAGACAGAATCCACTTATGTGAATCATGGGTAAAATGTAATGCTATTACCAAGTGTTAAAGGTAGGACACAAATTTGGCCAGCGCTGTGGCTCAGTAGGCTAATCCTCCGCCTTGTGGCGCTGGCTCCCCGGGTTCTAGTCCCGGTCGGGGCACCGATCCTGTCCCGGTTGCCCCTCTTCCAGGCCAGCTCTCTGCTGTGGCCAGGGAGTGCAGTGGAGGATGGCCCAAGTGCTTGGGCCCTGCACCCCATGGGAGACCAGGATAAGCACCTGGCTCCCGCCATCGGATCAGCGCGGTGTGCCAGCCGCAGCGCGCCTACTGCGGCAGCCATTGGAGGGTGAACCAACAGCGAAAAGGAAGACCTTTCTCTCTCTGTCTCCCTCTGCTGTCCACTCTGCCTGTCAAAAATTAAAAAAAAAAAAAAGGTAGGACACAAATAGTTGAGCACATATTTCTTTCATAAGTATCATTTATGTGTGATAGTCCCAGTAGACATTGCAAAGTACTAATACACTGATGGCATTTGCATGGTTTCCAGTAACTACTAAACTCAGATCTGTCAACCAATTTTATGTTTGATGAAATCTAGTTCTGCTTGAGCTAGCAGAAATAAAAAAGGATTTGATTCAGAATACACCATTTTAAATTCTTGTTCTTAAACCTCCTGATAGATTTATCATCTTGGAAAATTCACCTTAGCTCTTTTTGTCTGTAAAGCTAAAATAATAATAGCCATTTTATAGCATTGTTATGGGCAATAGAATGATACAAGATATGGAATCGATCTTTATAAGTTAAAAGGAAGTAAAGAAACTTAGCTTTAATAATCAGTTTATAGGCAACTGAAAATACACAGAGGGAGTCAGTGATCTGAAAAATACTGAATTTTAACAGTCATTGGTTAAATTGAGATCTGTCATATCTCACTTCTCCAAATATCATTCCTTCTAAGAAAACTGTCTACAGGTCTGAATCTCTAATGCTATCCCTATGTATTAACTCAAATAAGTTCAGTTACAAGTAATACAAAAACTAACTCAAAGTAGTTTAAACAGCATATGAAACTGATTTGCTCACACAGCTAAAAAGCCAAAGTAAAGGCAGAGTTCATCATTTTTACCCAACCCACATTTTTTTTTTTTTTTTTGGACAGGCAGAGTGGACAGTGAGAGAAAGAGACAGAGAGAAAGGTCTTCCTTTGCCGTTGGTTCACCCTCCAATGGCCGCTGCGGCTGGTGCGCTGATCCGAAGGCAGGAGCCAGGTGCTTCCCCTGGTCTCCCATTGGGTGCAGGGCCCAAGCACTTGAGCCATCCTCCACTGCACTCCCGGGCCACAGCAGAGAGCTGGCCTGGAAGAGGGGCAACCGGGACAGGATCGGTGCCCCGACCAGGACTAGCTTTAACTCTACCACCTCTTTCCTTGACTGCCGATCAGTGTCATGTCCTTGTGATCCACTCTATTTATAACTTGTACTTTCCCTTTCATGATACTCTTAACAAATGAAATGATTTATTATCTATAGTTCCTGGTATACTGTAAATTTGGTAATATCAGAAGGGGGCTATACCATATTTGGCAACATGTATACCCAGTAACTAGTTCATAAACAAATCCAATGTTAAATGCATTAAAGAAAGTGGCAGGACTTTGACGTCTGATCCAATAGTAGAAGTCTCCAAGAAAAAACTTACCCAAAGCTAAAGTGAGTTCCCATCCACTTTCAACTGTTACCAGAAACAGACTCCAATTTTCTATTGGTTTGTCGACTTCAGTGTGCCATTTTAAACATAAGTGGAATGCAAAATCAAGAGTATCTTGAAATCAATTAAGTGTTCTTCCTGGAAAAAATGCAACTAAAATATGTATGAATACTTACTGTTATGAAATTTGCTGCATGCTTATTGTTTAGAAAAATAGTTTAGAGGGAGAAAATCAAAACTATGTGTAGAAGTGTATACATACACATATGTGTATATGATTAAAATACCTCCTGCATGATAAATGTGTATGTATTATCACTTCTGACATATCATTTATTTGGGATCATTCTCCTCTTTGCTTTTTCTATGTTCTTATTCTTTTGATATAGATTTTCTTATTAGGTTTACAAATCATATCAGAAAAACCTGTTGATTTAATGACACATGCATTCAAAGTTTAAATTTTCCAAATATTATCCCTGAATAATTTATTCCTCAGAGGCTATCCTTGATAAAACACCAGCAGGATCAGTTTAAAGATACTAGACAGGACAAAGAAATGATTGGAGAAATGAATTACACTGATGAATTAGGAGCTTCTAAATGTACCTATGATCTTAATATTATTTTTGCGCTGCACATTGCATAAATGAGAGATTGTGAAAATGGCACATTTTTACTTTTGTTTTTAATTTCATTATGGAAATATTAACTCATAAACAAAAGTAAAGAGGAGAGTTCTATTTAGTCCTTTATATCTGCTATGATTTGGATGTGGTTTGTTCCCAAAGTTTCATCTCTTGAAAATTTAGTCCCTAGTAAGGTTATGAAAGACAGTGCGGGACCTAATGGAGGTCCTTGAAGATTGCAAGACTATGGGTCATGGTAGCTTCCATGATGACTTCAAATGAAGTCAGAGGGGGTGGTTCATGGTGCAGCAATCTACATTCTATATAGCAATGCCAGTTCAAGCTCTGGCTACTTGGCTTCTCATCCATCTTCCTGCTAATACACCTGTGAAGGCAACAGATGATGGCCCAAGTACTTGTGTCCCTGCTACCCATGTGGGAGACCAGGGTGGAGTTCCTAGTTCCTGGCTTTGGCCTGGCACAACCCCAGCTGTTGCAGGCATTTGGGGGATACACCAGCAGATTGATTTCTCTCTCTCTCTCTCTCTCTCTCTCTCTCTCTCTCCTTCCCTCCCTCCTTCTTTCCTTCACTCTCTTTTTTCTGTCACTGTGCCAAATAGATAGATAGTCAGTCAGATAGATAAAATAATCCTTTCAAAAAAAATGCCTGGAGGTAAAGTAGAAGTTTGGTGCAGGATTGGAGCTCCTAATAAGAGCCTCTAATGGGCCAATTCCTGGTGAGGCTGTAGGAATAGAGCTGCAGTGGGGACCTCAGAAATGCAGAGGAATGAGCATTGTGAAACGAATACCTGGGAATGCCATCAACCTCAGCATGCAGCCCCAGAGAGCAGTCATATGGGCAGTAACCAAAAAAGTCATATAAGGCAGAGCTGCCTAAGTCCTGGTTGACCCATCCTTTAGTGCAATGTGCAGAAGACTTGAAACTTTAAGATGCAATATCTTTCCTGCTAGGTTTTGATCATGCTTGGGTCTATTATTCTTTTCTGCTTTTGTACTTCTCCTTTTTGGAATAGGAATATTTATCCTGTGCCTGTCTTGCCCTTATGTCTTGGAAATATGTGACTGATTTTTTGTTTTATAAGGCTCACAGCTAAAAAGTGTTTGCCTCGTATCTCAGATGATATTTTTAGACTTTGAACTTTTGAAATAGTTAAAGACTTTGTATTGTTGACATTGAATGAATGCATTCTATATTGTGAAATGGCCATGAGTCTTTGGGAGCCGGAGGTGAAGTGATATGTTTTGGGTATGATTGGTTTCCCAAAGTGTCACATGTTGGACACTTGGTCTCCAGTGTGGCATTGGGAGATCTGTGAAACATTGAGGAAGTAACATCTAGTGGAAGGTACCTGGATCACTGTGTGTAGTGCCCTTGAAAGATAATGCTAGTCTCCTGGAATAATTTGCTAATGAGAACAAATTGCTTTTAAAAAAAAAAAGCCTGAGTTTGAACCCTGAGTTGTTTTTTGGCTTTTGGTTTGAGATGCAGTCCCTTACTCCCACATGTGTTCCAGCCAGGGTAATTCCATCGCTCCATTTAATTATTCACGCCTTCAATTTCTAGAGAAACCAGGTCTAATTTACCCTTACAAAGTTTTGTACTTACCTTTCTGTATGGATGATATTTAGCTTTCTCTATCCTTGTAATTTATTTTTAAAATTATATATAACTATACAGGTACATTTTCTTGCCAATGAGAGGTTCAAATAGCCGACTAACAATTTATAAGTAATTACACTTTAAATTTTCAAAGTTGTTTGTTTATGAACACTTAATTATCTGTTACTGACTGCATTTGGATTCTATCCATTTCAATGTTTCAGGGACTCATGTGAGACAAATCATTCAGAATGAAACTATCACATGATTGGGTTACAAGTCTCCAGAGAGGTGGAGACAGGAATAAAGGTGGATGATGACAGTCTGCAATGTACCAGAGGTGAAAAATTATACAGGCACTGCTAAGTCATGCAATCATGGATACTAATACTGTCTTTGTCAATTACTGTGATCTTAGATAAGTAATCTGACCTATTTGAATTTCAGTTTTCTTACCTGTAAAATAGAGGTGGGTTAATCCTACCTACATTTCAGTTTTATTGTGAGAATTAAACAAAGTAACATTTGTAATACGCTTGTATATTGCCCAACAAATGAAGATTCTATTTTTAAAATACAGGAAATTTAAATGAGATAAATGTGTAGCACATCATAACTATCAATGACTGCTTTTCCTCTCAATCTGTTAAGAATGAATCTAAGGGCATGTATAACAAGCTTATGTTTTCATCTTTGTGTTCAATAAATATTTTTAAAGATTTATTTATTTATTTGAAAGTCATAGTTACAGAGAGAGAGAAGAAGAAGAGGCAGAGAGAGAGAAAGAGAATTCTTCCATCTGTTGATTCATTCCCCAATTAGCTGCACCAGCTGGAACTTCACTGATCCAAAGCCAGGAGTCAGGAGCTTCTTCTGGGTCTCTGACATGGATGCAGGGGCTCAAGGACTTGGGCCATCTTCTACTGCTTTCCTAGACCATAGCACAGATCTAGATTGAAAGTGGAGTAGCTGGGACTTGAACTGGAGCCTATATGGGATGCCAGCACTGCAGGCTGCAGCTTTACCCACTACGCCACAGCTCCGGCCACATCAATAAATATTTTTAATGACTAAAATTTCCTTGTTAGTTGTAGTTAAAGTAGATAATCTTTTAAAGATGGATTAATCATAGTCAGATCTCAAAACTGGAGAGATTACCAATGTTTTTTTGTTTGTTTCTTTTTTTGACAGGCAGAGTGGACAGTAAGAGAGAGAGAGACAGAGAGAAAGGTCTTCCTTTACCGTTGGTTCACCCTCCAATGGCTGCTGCGGCCGGTGCGCTGCGGCCGGCGCACCGCACTGATCTGAAGCCAGGAGCCAGGTGCCTCTCCTGGCCTCTCCTGTACCATGCAGGTACAGGGCCCAAGAACTTGGGCCATCTTCCACTGCATTCCCGGGCCACAGCAGAGAGCTGGACTGGAAGAGGGGTAACCGGGACTGAATCCGGTGGCCCGACAGAGACTAGAACCCATTACGGTTGTCGGAAATATTTTTCCTAGCCAGATACTGCAGTCCATAAAACTATAACATTAGTTTAGTTTCCTAAAAATTTCTCTTAAAATGCAGACTCCTTAAGGAAAGTTAACTAAATCACAACAAGTTTTTAAAAACTAGATCATTTCCATTTTGCAAGAGGACTTAAGTAACAATAGAAAGTGCTCTAAGCAAAGGAAAAACTATAACAGAGGGAATAAATTGAAAGATGGAAAAAATGTCACTTACTTCAAATTTTGCATGATGCTTTCTTTGTTTAAAATCCCAGCTGGGCAGAGTTAGGAAAAGACACTAAAAATCTAGACTATTAAGTGTCTCGTTAAAAGCAAATTTTATTGTGATCTTATGATTAATTTGGATGTCAAAAACATTTGAAAAAAAGCACAGAAATAAAGATATGACCAATTATTCTGATTCATGTTCTACTAAAGAAAATTATTATTCAAATAAGTATAGGGAATGGACTTTTCACCTTCATATTTGAACATAACTCAGTTCTTTGTTCAGTTACCAGGAAAATTATTTTATGAGGTTTAACAGGAATTTAATTTTTCCATACAAAATGATTTTTAGTAATATTTTAAGTATCTTTGAGAATTAGAAATCAAATGCCAAATATATTAATTTCTCTTACAAACTTTCAAGAAAAACTCTTTGATTTCTCCTATACCTTGTCTATTAAACATTTTCTGATGCTGGCTGTTGGTACAAAAACAAAATTAGCCTTTAAATGTGCACTCTGAGGGCCGGCGCCACGGCTCACTAGGCTAATCCTCCACCTTGCAGAGCCGGCACACCGGGATCTAGTCCCGGTCGGGGCACCGATCCTGTCCCGGTTGCCCCTCTTCCAGGCCAGCTCTCTGCTGTGGCCAGGGAGTGCAGTGGAGGATGGCCCAAGTGCTTGGGCCCTGCACCCCATGGGAGACCAGGATAAGCACCTGGCTCCTGCCATGGATCAGCGCGGTGCGCCAGCCGCAGCGCGCCTACTGCAGCGGCCATTGGAGGGTGAACCAACGGCAAAAGGAAGACCTTTCTCTCTGTCTCTCTCTCTCACTGTCCACTCTGCCTGTCCAAAAAAAAAAAAAAAAAGTTAATGTGCACTCTGAGAAAAGTTAAATAAGATTGTTTCCAGCTTCACCCTCAGCTGAATGCTTCTTAGTGTAATGACATTTTCTCCAGCTAGAGGATTTTGGTAAAATAATAATGTTTAGAATTTACTTGGATCTTGGATATATGACTACCAAATTCCTTTATTCAAGTGAAACAGCTATCAATCATGATTATTATAAAAAATCATATTAATTTTAAAGCTGTCAACAACCCACACTATCAAACTTTCTGCAATTATGATCAATTTTTTTTTTTTTTTTTGACAGGCAGCGTGGACAGTGAGAGAGAGAGACAGAGAGAAAGGTCTTCCTTTACCGTTGGTTCACCCTCCAATGGCCGCTGCGGCTGGCGCGCTGCGGCCAGCACACCACGCTGAGCCGATGGCAGGAACCAGGTACTTCTCCTGGTCTCCCATGCGGGTGCAGGGCCCAAGCACTTGGGCCATCCTCCACTGCATTCCCGGGCCATAGCAGAGAGCTGGCCTGGAAGAGGGGCAACTGGGACAGAATCCCGCGCCCCGACCGGGACTACAACCCGGTGTGCCGGCTCTGCAAGGCGGAGGATTAGCCTAGTGAGCCGCAGCGCCGGCTATTATGATCAATTTCTAAGATTATATATTTGATATATGTATAAAGGAGTGCACTTTGGAATAGAGAAAGTTTATTTTAAACCTCAGAGACAACTTCCATTACTATGGACAAGTTGTTTTTAAGCTTCAATTCCCTTGTAAAATAAGATAAAGCATGAAAACACCTGAAAAGTTCCAGCACATAGGATGTGCTCACTAAATAACACTGAGGAAAACAACGGCTATTGGTTCCAGGTCTAAGATTGTATCCATTGGGCACACCATTTCTGTAATTTCCAAGATTACTACAAACAGATCATACAATGGTGCTATGGGTCTGTATATGGCTAACATGATGGTAGGACTTATGAGGGCATGTCAAAGAGTTCATGAAAAAAATAGAAAAATAAGTTTTTGGGGCTGGTGTGGTGTAGTGGGTTAAGCAACCACCTGCAACATCGGCATCCCTAATGAGCACTGATTCTTTTCCCAGCTGCTCCACTTCCAAATCAGCTCCCGCTAAAGTGCTTGGGACAGCAGTGGAAGATGGCCAAAGTGCTTGGGTCCCTGTCACCCACGTGGGAGACCCAGAAAAAGCTCTTGGCCTTGGCGTCAGCCCAACTCAGCCCCAGCCAATATGGTCATTTGGGGAGTAGATCAGCAAATGGAAGATCTCTCTCTCTCTCTCTCTCTCTCTCTTTCTCTCTCTCTCTCTCTGTAACTCTGCCTTCCAAATAAATAAATAAATACATCTTTTAAAAATAAGTTTCTTTTCATGAAAGAAATTGAAATACACACATGGGATTTTTTTATATCTATAAATAAGCAGTTTCTTAGAAATTTTTGAAGACTCTTTGTATTGAGTCAGTATCTTAGGATCTAGCTAAATTCCTTCATAAGAACTGATGAAGTTATTTCATTATATCAGAATAAAACTGACCTATCTCACTCTATTTCCCATTTATGATGGACAGGAAAATAACTGCTTATTTCTACCCTGAATGTCACACTCAAACAAGGGACAATTATTCAATAAAAGCTCAGGAGGACCACAGTTTTATTTAATTTACTTTATACATGATTTCAAACTCAAAACACTATGCCTATGCCTTACATTCAGAGAAATGGATGAACATAAAACAGTGCTGTATCCTCTGCCCTTTGTAGGTGAATTACTGACTTGATTCCAAAGAATAGAAATGTGAGAAGGAAGGGAAATGATATTACAATACAGAAGCCTGAAAAACAATACCTTAGCCATGTGATCAATGTCATTATCAGCAATGTTAAAGAAAAGACAGCAAGCCCATACTCTTTCCACATCAGTAAACTGAAATGTAAATTGATCAACTTGTAATATTTGAACATAAGAAAAATCAGGAGAAATTTGACCTTCTGAGATTGAGAGATAATATAATCAAACCCCATTAAGCCCAGTGATTTTGTCTATACCCTGAAAGGTAAAGTAATGTAGAAATGATCAATCTTCATTTTGTTCATTGTTCCTGGTTTCCTCTACATTTTTTCTGCCCATAAAACTCACCACCCTATGTAGCTTGTTAGAGCTCCTTTCTATTTGGAGAATGGATGCTGCCCAGTTCATGGACTGTTAATAAGAGTCAACAATAAATGTGTTGAAAATTTGTTAACAATAGAGAAAAGTCACGTTTGTAGCATGTAATCTCTGATGTGATTACAATGGCCCTTCACCTCTGTGGCATTCTTACCCAAGACCCAGTTTAATCATGAGAAAATAACAGACAAATCCAAATTGAGGAACCTTCAACAAAATCCATGACCTGTATGCATCAAACTATGAAGGACATGAAAAATAAGGAAAGATTTTACAGACCACAAGAAACCAAAGAAAGATAACTAAGTGCAATTTCTTTTTCCATATTTAATCCTGGAGTAGAAAAAATAGAAAACCAGTTAAATTTGTATAGAATGTCCATTCAGTTACTGGAGTTTAGTAACGTACCAATGTTGATTCCTTAGTTGTGAAAAATGTATCATGTTTATATAAAATATTAACAGGAAACTAGGTAATGAATATATGGAAACTGCATTATATTTCCAATTTTTATGCAATTTAAAATTATTCCACAGTAAAAAAAATTTCAAAAGTTAATCTTGAAAATAAACCATATAGGCTGGCGCCGTGGCTCACTAGGCTAATCCTCTGCCTGCGGCACTGGTACTCCGGGTTCTAGTCCCAGTTGCTCCTCTTCCAGTCCAGCTCTCAACTGTGGCCCGGGAAGACAGTAGAAGATGGCCCAAATGCTTGGGCCCTGCACCCCCATGGGAGACCAGGAGGAAGCACCTGGCTCCTGGCTTCGGATTGGCTCAGCGTGCCTCCTGTAGCGGACATTTAGGGGGTGAACCAAAGGAAGGAAAACTTTTCTCTCTGTCTCTCTCTCTCACTAACTCTGCTGTCAAAAAAAAAAGTGAAAATAAACCATATAGCATAATTACAAATACATACAATGAAATGCAAGTAGTCTCACTTTATTTTTTTAATCAAAATTTTAAAGACTTTCTTTACTTTAAGAGGCACAGAGTCGCACAGCCACATAAAAAGCTCCCATTTGCTGTTTCATTCCCCAAATGCTTAGAACACCCAAGCCAGGAGTCGTGAACCCCATCCAAGTCTCCCATGTGGGTGACAGGAATCCAACCACTTGAGCCATCACCTGCTGCTTCCCAGGATATGCATTAGCAGAAAACTGGATTTGAGAGTAGAGCCAGCACTAGAACCCGGGCCTTCCAAAACAGGATGCGGTGTTCCCAACTGACATCGTAATCCTAGAACTAATGTCCACCCCTGAAAGGCTTTTAAATATGTAAAGTATAAATTTTTACCGTATCCTCTACATCATGAATCAACAGTTTATTTATGTGTTTCTTTAAAAGAAGGATCTCTGGCCTCAGACTCAGCCCTTAAGGCATTCGGACCTGGCTGAAGAGCCCATGACAGTATTGTAGGCATGGAAAGCCAAGACACTCTGGAAAAAAAAGAAAAGACCTAAATGAAAGATCTCTGCGAGTGAGATCCCAGTGGAAAGAACGAGGCCTTCAAAGAAGGAGGTACCTTTCTCTGAAGGGAGGAGAGAACTTCCACTTTGACTATGACCTTGTCTAAATAAGACTGGAGTCGGCGAACTCAAAAGGCTTCCACAGCCTTGACAATTCATGACAAGAGCCTAGGGTGATTACTGATGCCATAAACAAGAGTGTCAATTTGTTAAGTCAACAACAGGAGTCACTGTGCACTTACTCCTCAAGTAGGATCTCTGTCCTTAATGTGTTGTACAATGTGAATTAATGCTATAACTAGTACTCAAACAGTATTTTACACTTTGTGTTTCGGTGTGGGTGCAAACTGTTGAAATCTTTACTTAATATATACTAAATCAATCTTCTGTATATAAAGAGAATTGAAAATGAATCTTGATGTGAATGGAAGGGGAGAGGGAGCGGGAGAGGGTAGGGGTGCGGGTGGGAGGGAAGTTATGGAGGGGAAAAAGCCATTGTAATCCATAAACTATACTTTGGAAATTTATATTTATTAAATAAAAGTTTAAAAAAAAAAGAAGGATCTGGGATTCTTCATCCATGTTTCCTTGCAGCTTTAGGAAGTAGTATATATATTTAGTTAATAAATGAAAATTAGAATGAGTGTATATTCTCCATACATGACCAAAGCAACCTCATCTGTTGATCTTTGGATTTCTTATCAGTTTGATCAAACTTACAGGAACACTTGATAACTTACAAAATGAATATTCTTTTTTTAAATGATTTAGTTATTTATTTGAGAGGCAGAGTTACAGAGAGACAGAAAGAGCCACACAGAGCTTCCATCCAGGGGTTCACTCCCTAGATGGCCACAATGGCCAGCACTAAGCCAGGCTGAAGCTAGAAGCCAAGAGCTCCATCCAGGTCTCCCACCTGGGTGCAGCTGCACAAGCACCTGGGCCTTCTGCTGCTGCCTTTCCCAGGCCATTAGCAGAGAGCTGGATCAGAAGTAGAGCAGCTGGAACATGAACTGGACTCCAGTATGGGATGCCAGCATCTCAAGAAGCAGCTTTACTGGCCGGCGCCGCAGCTCAGTAGGCTAATTCTCCGCCTTGCGGTGCCGGCACACCGGGTTCTAGTCCCGGTCGGGGCACCGATCCTGTCCCGGTTGCCCCTCTTCCAGGCCAGCTCTCTGCTGTGGCCAGGGAGTGCAGTGGAGGATGGCCCAAGTTCTTGGGCCCTGCACCCCATGGGAGACCAGGAGAAGCACCTGGCTCCTGCCATCGGAATGGCGCGGTGCGCCGGTCGCAGCGCGCCTACCCCGGCGGCCATTGGAGGGTGAACCAACGGCAAAAGGAAGACCTTTCTCTCTGTCTCCCTCTACTGTCCACTCTGTCAAAAAAAAAAAAAAAAAGAAGCAGCTTTACATGCTGTACTACAATGCAGCCCCACAAAATGTGTCTTCTGTATACTTTCTGCTGTTCTAAAATAGCATTTTGTAGAATCTGTTCTACCTCATGACTAGTAAAAGTCTATGCCACAGACATTCCATTAACATGAAGCTACCTCTGTTCTGCTGTTTTCATCTGGTATTTATATGATATCACTGACAATCATTTTTAGATTTTTTTTAATAAAATTTTGCACTTTTGTGGTTTCCAAGAACTCACCTTTGATAGTCATCAATAACCTGACAGTGAGTAAAGAAAAATGTTAGAATTAGTGTCACACCAGCAGAATTAAGAACCATGACAAATGAATCTGATTTAGGGAGATGATGGTGGCAGTTTAGGACAAACAACTGCACATAGGAGGAGCAAGATAATGGAAATGTAAGTGACTAATAAGCAGAGAGAGTAAAAATAACTAATTCAAAAACTCTGTGACTAAATGGTGAGTTGACCATATGGAATGGAGCAGAACCTGGTTTAAAAAAAATCTACACAGGAAGAGAGTTCTTATCAGAGTATAGGGGCTGGCAGAACTTAGCAGCAGAGTGTGAGGAATGGGTGAAACTTCACATCAACAGCCAGATCCCTTGCCAAGTGAACATCAGAACTACAGACAAGCAAGGCTGAGTCGGATGGGAAGAACCTCTGAAGTTCATGCAGAAGTTAGACCATTGCTCGTATTCATACGACTTCTGGAATGAGGCTTCCTAATTGAGCCTACCTAACTTAAAATCTTCTTAACCATGTTCCATGGATGATTTGTCAAGGTTTCCATGAAGAAAGTAATACTTTACATAAGATACATAGACAAATGCTCATTGTCTGAACTGAAAGCTTTTATTAACTTCTCATAGTGTTTTATGATGGCTTGGGAGGAGGAGAAAGAATTCTTCAGTTTGGATATAGTTTAAGTGTGTTCCCCAAGGGTTCTCTTTTTCATTTAATTCCTATTCAGAGGTATTAAGAGAGTAGAAGTTTCATCTGACTATGGTGTTTAGAGGTGGAATCTTTAGGAGGTAACTCGAATTAGCTATCTTAGATAAGGTTACCAGGGTAGAGCCCCCGGGACTGAATACTGCTAATGTTATAAGAAGAGAGAGAAACTTTTTTAAAATAACATAATTTTAAAGAAAAGAGAGAGCAGACTGAACACACAGATGTCCTGTGCCTACTGCCATGTGATATCCTGCACCACCTTGGGACTCTGCCAGAAAGGCCAGAAGGCTCTTGAACCTTTAGAACTGTAAGCTCAATAAACCTCTTTTCTGTAAAAGTTACTCAGCCTTGGGCATTGCATTATAGCAAAAAGAAAAAGAAAAAAAAAGACTAATAGAGATCAGGAGCAAAAGGAAGAAGAGGACAAGAAATAATATTCATCAAGTGTAGCCTGTGTAACAGGACTGTGTTAATGTTCTTATCTGAATTATCTCCTCAAATCCTCACTGTTCTATGAATTAAGTATTGTTGTTGGCCCCATTGTATAGTCAGGCAAAAGGAGGTCATGCAGCTTGCCCAAATTCACACTGTTAGCTGTCAGGGCTGTGTAACTATAGACGCCTAACAAGTTTCCACTGTGTTTTATTACCCTCTTGCAAGCCAAAAGAATTAAAGGCCATTTGCCTGCATGGATGGGATTGTAAAAAGTCTAGCATTTTTTTTAAATAAAAGAAAAAGAGTTTAGGAAAGCCAAAGAGATAATCATAAAAGTTAGTAAGTTATTTACTCATTTTTTCAAGATGCTTTATTTATATTCTGTGAGTTGCTTAAGCCATGGAAATATCTGGCCTTACAGATACTGCCATGCTGTTTTAGACTCCTACTCTTCAAAAAAATGTGCTTGAAACAACTTCAAAGCCACGAAGAAAATGTGTTTCAATTTTGAGGTCTATGTCAATTTATTTTGGTGATTCAAATGGCAAGCCTCAATTGGAACTCAGAGTTCTGCCTTCTTGTTCACTGCTCCCACCCTTGAGGACGACCTAGTTATGCAACTGGGACTAGAATTCATAGACGCTGTAACAGTAGTGTAAACATAGTTAAAGAAAAGGAATGCCTTTCGAAAACCTTATCAAAAGATGAAAACACTCTATACTTTCTTCAGCTCAGGGGATTCTAGCAAACTGCCAACTTACATGTTTTCACCATTATTATTTCCTCTAGTTGGACTTACTGCATCTCCCATTGGTAAAGGCTCTGGGCATGCTTACAAGGTTGTGAAATAAAGCGCCAGGCCTATTGCTGAAGTTTTACTATCAAACATACACACACACACACACACAAAGATAAAATGAAAAAATAAGCCCTATCATACAGGACTGGCAAACTCATGGAAGTCCTAGGAATGATCGATTAGGAAAACCTGAAGCGAGGGGTTTCTTTTAGAGAAGAAAACGATGAAAATGAAATGGATATAAGTATTTGGGCTTCAAAGGTTTGGAACAATAAAAAACAGGTTTCTTTTCTAGGTCACAACTACTGACAGCTACTCCGGTTCATTCTTTGGCAGAAGTGCATTCTGCCAATTGGAATGAAAATACTATTATCTTCAGGTACACTCTGAGCCTAGGATGGATCATAATCCCCTGATCATTAGAGACAATATGGTGCAATAAAAATAATGAGTTCCTTGAGAATCACTGAGGCATCCAACGTGATCTGACCAAGTCACCTACCAAATTATATTTTTGTCCTTCTCAAAATGGGGCAATTGTCACTGTTCAAAGGGTGACTCTTCTAACTGTCAGTATGTTTAGAAAATGTATAAATCTATTGGTAGCAATGAGTTACCTGGTGTGTGTCAGCCACCATCCATACATAGCACCTATGCACAGAATCCATGCAGCATGAACCACCTGATTCATTACTGTAACCAAAAGTGAAAATACCTGTAAAATTCCTTGTACAGAGATTATTATATAACTAAAATGCAATAAGGTTTGGTTATCATTTTAATTATTGTTCATTTTTTTAGTCCTCCCTCTGACATCATTATTTGAAAGAATAGTCTTAAGAAATCATAGAAGTAACTAAATTTTCAGAAGTCTGTTAATAACCTTATGGGCAAAACCTCCACAAGCCAAAGATAGGAGTATATTATTCTAATAAGGGAACAGAAAGAGCCTAAGAAGGTTTCACAACCTTGCTTCCTGATTCATTTCAGTGTTTAACAACCCTGTCAGGAAATTCTTCAATTATTCTAACCTAACTACCTCATACTGCAATTTAAGTTTATTTCCTCATGTTCTGGCTTCACATGAGATAGAGAACAGATGGTCACTATCCTTTGCATAATAATAATAATAATGTTTTATGAGTTCACAGCCTTAGTAAATCTTTTCTTGATTATTTTTTTCACCAAAACAAATAAGCCTCATGCATTAAATATCATCAGTAGCACCATGCTTGAATATAGCAGACAAGTGTTAATTATCAAGGAAAACATACTCATCATGATTAATGTGCACAACACATTCTCAAATTTGGCTATTTTGAGCAAACATCTGTATACAGAATATGTCAGTTAGATAGAAAATGACTTCTTTGAAGATTTCTTTGAAGAAGAGATTTCCAGGAACTGAACACAAAATAAAATTAAGCAAATTCCTAATTAGGCAACACAGTCATCCCTCAGTTTCCATGGGGGACTGGTGATATGACACCCTGCAGACACCAAAGTTCTTATATAAAATGGCACAGTATTTGCATTTAACCTATGTACATCTTTCTGCATGCTTTAAAGCAACTCTAGATACTTATAATACCTAACACAATGCAAATGCTTTGTGAATAGTTTCTATATTTTATTGTTTGGGGAAAGATGACCAGAACCAAAAAGTCTGTGCATGTGCAGTACAGATGTAATTTTTTCCAAATATCTTTGATCTGCTATTAATTAAATCCACAAATGCAGAATCCAAGAATATAAAGGGCTGACTAGGGTAGAATAACTTCTGCAGAAAAATGAAAATGACTGAGATCAAGTTTGCCATATTTTTAACTGAAGTCCAACTCAACAGAAAACTAAACATTTTTGGATTAATTTACCTACCTAATATAAAATACAGAACAAATTACAAGGAATTATATTTTATAAAAGTAAATCAAAATTCTTAATAAGAAAATAACACATATCATTGAAGACTGACCAAAAGGAAAATATTTGTATTGTAAAGTTAGCTGACAAGAC
The DNA here is from genome assembly GCF_033115175.1 of Lepus europaeus. Taxonomy (NCBI): domain Eukaryota; kingdom Metazoa; phylum Chordata; class Mammalia; order Lagomorpha; family Leporidae; genus Lepus; species Lepus europaeus. The sequence continues at coordinate 121,319,438 of NC_084829.1, forward strand.
TTGAGAGAATCACAAGGACTGAGTATATGAAAGTATAAATATTTACAAATAAAATATATAGCCTAAAATATAGAAAATTACTGCATTTCACATATATTTTAGGAGTGGGATTTCAGGCATCAAAAAGATGGTATTTTTTTAACATCCTTAGGAATCAGATTTTCTCATTTTGATTGTTACTCCTTTGAGTTTATTTTCTACTAAATTTTAAGATCTCTCTCTTTTTATTTCTCTCTCTCTCTCTCTTACACACACATACACACACACATACACACAGGCACACATACATTTTCAAATATTTCTATCAACCTCTAAGCTTTCAAAAGATTTTTCATTTTTAAAATCAAATTCTACCACTGTTACACTATCTTTTATATTTTAAAAATTAGGAAAACTTAATCTAAAAACTATGATTGCCTTTTTGTCTCCTAAGTACTCCAGGATAACATGTTGATGTTTTACAAGTCTGATCTAATTTTCACAAGAGTGAATAAACAAATATGTATACAAGGTTGGACACCACATATTTTTTCTGACTTTTTTCCTACAGATACAGACTCACTAAAATCCCACATGTGTTTCCTTAGGAGATGTTTTAACTTACTCCTTCCCAAGAAAACTTAATCCATACACATATTTGTATGCTGTGGATTATCTTGCAAAATAACCTCAGAAGAAACTTTCATTTGTTTAAATGAAAATTAAAGACCATTTTAAAAACAAATATGTTCTATTTAAGTGGTTTTTGTCATCTCAAGTATATGAGATTGTTGTTAAGAACTCACAGCACCAATATAACTGTATTGTTCTAGTAAAATAAGCCAACTTCATTTTCCTAATTTCTAAATATCTTTCTCTCTGACTTATCCTAAAATCCGACTATGCAAAGTAAAGCTTCTATTCAGCAGTGAAAACAAGTAAACATTTTATATGTCATGATATTACAGTATTTAAAGTAAAAAATTAAAAATAGACTTTAAGGGACTATTATTTGAAATCCCAAATTATGTTAACTCTTTTTTAAATATTTTCATGACATCCAATGCTTCTTCAGGATAAACGGCAGGGTTATAATTTTTAGGTACTTTACAATTAGTTCTTCATAATTTTAAAACTGTGCTGAAATTAGTTGCTTAATCTCTTTCTCCAGTGGGAGACTATAAATTGTTTGAGCATGGAAACCATATCTCTTATCCAAAACTGCATTATTGGCATAAACAAGATACCAGAATATTTATTGAATGAATTAGTTAAGATATTTCAGGTTTCTAATGTCTAGTCAAAATAGAGAATAATATCCAATGGCTCTAATAAATGGTCTATAGAAAGTTTGATTATTGGCACTAAAACCAACTGATACTATTTTCAACACTGTTATTGACCACAACCAGAAAACAAAGAGAAATTGAGGCTATTTTTCCCTGGTTCATTAAGCCCTTTATAAATGAGAGGAAGTGACTATTTTGAGAACCTTTTTTATTATATGTTTTAAAGTGTTTTATTTATTTATTTGAAAGGCAAGTGGCATAGAGAGAAGGACACACACACATACACACACCCACTCACAGATCCTCTATTCACTGGTTCACCCCCCATATGCCTGCAACAACTAGACTTGGCCAGGCCAAAGCCAGAAGCCAAGCACTCCATCTTGGTCTTTCACATTGGTGGTAGAAACTCAAATTCTTGACCCATGATTCACTGCCTTCCCACATATGTTGGCAAGAAGCTGGATTGGAAGCAGAGGCAGACTCAGTTCCCAGCACTTCAGTATGAAATATTAGCATCCGAAGTGGCGACTTAACCTACTGTTCCACACCACCAGTCCCAGTCTCCCATTTTAAACAATTTTAAAAACAGTTGAATGATAATTCAAAGTTATTCCATTAAACATCTTAGTACAAAATGATTTTGAAGTGTTCATCATATCTCTGGAGAAGGTTAAACAAAAAAAACTCTTTCACTGATTCAACAGAAAGCAAATGCTTCTCTTGTCCTTAAGTGTCAGAATTGTAAAGGCATCCTACTCATGACAGTGGAAAACTAATTATGGGGCAAATCCCTGGAGCTCATTAGCTCTTATCTTCTGTTTAGGGCCAATTACATAAAGAAAATTAACTCCCAAAAACAAGAGTTTCTGGCTCATCTCATCTCTCACTGGGTCTAGTAAACATGAATATTTATTGGACTTATCAACTTTTGAACCAGGTACTCTGCTTCCAAAAATATTTATCTGGAATCTGGCCCACTGACAAATAAAAGAGCACATGTCAGAAACCACCGTGGGTAATACAGTTATACCAAAACATATCTGACTAGCATTCAGAGGACAACCCACAGAGGGTCATAGACACAAAATATTTCTATTTCTTTAAACTCAAGCAGTGCTGGGATCTTTCCAAATGTTTGAGCCCTGGAGAGCTAAAGTTCTAATTAAACAAAAACATATTAATAAATAAAATTTTAAAAAACATATTAATGAAAACATCCTTTTTCATCTATAACAGTTAATCCAAAGAATGATATTCATCACAGTAAGTTATTTCAATTACAGCAATCTTAATTCTTCTGTGTAATTTGTCATAAAGAAAAGGCGCATCCAAGATATCTAAGTAAATTTATTTGAAGGGCAAGAGTAGTACAGATGACTTTTTTTCTTTGACAACTCTAATAAAGACATCAAAAACAATGCCACCTGAACCGAACCATCAGTGGTTTCAATTTGTCTAAAACACAGCAAAAAGCTTTACTAGCCTCTCCAGTGAATCATTTGACAAAATAAAACTCTCTATTTGAACCATATTACATGGTATATTAGGCAGAAAATGCCAACAGCAGAAGGCAATCATTGGATGCGGGATCCGTGAAACAAATTTGCTAGAACTATTGGTAAATTTACTGGTTCATTGCTTTTGGAATTCCACATAAATCATGCAGGTCACTATATTTAGAAAAAGCATGTAACTGCCTAAATTCAATGTCAAAGAATGATAACAAAATGCTCCCTAATATTGCTTTTGTTGAGTATGCCTGACTTTGGTTCAGCTTTTCCTTTCTGATCCAGACAAATGTGGTTCAATCCTTATTCAAATAAAGGGGAAGGCATAGCATTTCAAAAACAATAACACAAAATTACTTTTGGAAAATGAAATAGAAAATACACCTCCAGTTGTGTATCTTAGTATACATACACCCCAGATTGTGGTCCTACATCTAATTGCAGTCAGTGCTCCAGCCAAAAGCACTTAGCATGAGCTGATGTCCAATAACGGGAAGTTGCTGCCATCTACAGGCCTCACAGAACTTATCCTAACTATTAAAAAGAAAGAAAAAAAAAAAACCAAAAAACTCTACAGTAAACAATTTGAAGTATCAGCCTTTATCCTCCAAACAAGAATCTACAAGAAATTTGCTTATTTATTAGAATCTTTCAGATCATCTCTGAGACTGCCCTTTAAATGATACATTTCATTAAAAAAATTGAAACAGCAATTTTAGTAAATTAGCTTTCTTGTATCAAGTAAAAGCATAAATAGCAACAAATATCTCTGTCTTAGCTATCATCTAATTCTTCCCACTTATGGCCACTTAATTAATAATAAATAAAAATTACTACTAAACATAGATGTGGCAAAATGATTAGCAGCTCAGAATGTGACTTCAGAAAGATTGTATTCAAATACTGACTCTACAACTTACTGTAATTTGGCCTTATTGTTCCTCAGTTTGCTCATAACTAAAATGAAGACAAAAATACTTCTTATGAGTACTGTGAGGTTAAAATAGGAACTGCAGTAAGAATATTGATAACAAAGGTTGAAACTTAGCTCTTTAAAGGTTAGGCTTGTAATAACAGATTTTATTGTTATCATAGTAAAATTCACCTATGTAAAATTAAAGGATAATGTTCTATATCCATGTATATAAACTTGTATATATGTATTCATATATTTATACAAGAATGTACAAATGTTATATATATTCACAAGTTGCAACATGTTAGAAAATAAATATTGTCCTTAGGGAATCTCAAAACCGCTAGCACTGGAACCATCTCAGGAGATCTTAAAAATTACAACAAGAGATTATAATGCTAATGAGTTGTTTTTATCTATGATCCTCAGGTGAGTCTAATGTGTGACCAAAGTTGAGAACCAAAGCTACACATTCAGTTGTAAGCTATTTTTTTTAAAGATTGATTTATTTATTTGAAAGTCAGAGTTACACAGAGAGAGGAGAGGCAGAGAGGGAGAGAGGTCTTCCATCTGCTGGTTCACTCCCCAACTGGCCGCAATGGCCAGAGCTGAGCTGTTCCAAAGCCAAGAGCCAGGAGCTTCTTTCGGGTCTCTCACGTGAGTACAGGGGCCCAAGGGCTTGGGCCATATTCTACTGCTTTCCCAGGCCATAGCAGAGAGCTGGATTGGAACTGGAGCAGCTGAGTCTCGAACCGACGCCCATATGGGATGCTAGCACTTCAGGCCAGGGCGTTAACCCACTGTACCACAGTGCCGGCCCCAGTTGTATGCTTTTTAATAAATAACTATAGTTGGATGTTAAAAAATTGTGATTATACTCACAAACTGTAATAACTTTTACTATGTCCTGTATATTTCCTTTGATTTAGCTGTATCTCAAACACATTTATTTATAAAATAAACTATTTTCCTGTTTTCAGCAGACTTTGCCAGTGAACTGAAAAAAAAAAAAAAACAGTGTTTACATATACCTACCAGTAATAATATCAGTAAAGACTGTAGGTTAAAGTATACCTGATGATTTGGGTAAGTCATTTTCACTTGTCAGTTTGTGGTTTGAAAAATTCAGAAATTACTCTGAGTCTGACCCTTCAGTAAGTTACTCAGAAAATTCTGATTGACATGGTATTAAAAACTAAAACTAATTCTATATTTATAATCTAATAACACCTGATGGGAATAAAAGCATCAGGAAAGAAGTCAGTATAGTCCAAAAGGATTAGCAATTTACAGTGTATAAGTATATTTTGAATATTTTAATCACAAAGTAATGTTTACAGAGACTATGTCTTATCTCGATTTAGTGAAAAAATCAATGTAAATATTTATTAATTTTGAAAAATTTATGCATGTTTATATTACAAGTGAATGCCAAGGATTCACTGTTTCATACCACAATGATTACCAGGAATGTAAGACTTTTTATGTATTCTAACTACATAAGTTACAGTTAGTTCTAATAGACTCAGACTAAAACAATGATCTCAATTAATAGTGTGAATGTGCAAGCAATATCTTCATATCTTTGATTGACAATCCTGATCTTAAAATGGAAATCTTTAACAAATGACTTACTATTTATAGAACAATGTTCAGCTAAAATACATTGGCATGTTTTTAAACAAATACTTTTATACCTCTTCTTACATTATCCATTCTCATGTGGTTTTTGCATTCTATTTCAGACTCAGAAATTACAAAAACGAAACCGTTCACTCAAAGTAAACTAGAAAGCCTACGAAGAAAGCAATCTTCTCAAGTATAAGCATCTTATATAGTATAACACCACATTGGAAGTATTTAACACATTTTTGTCTGAATTTCATGAATAGACTGTACACACACACAGATGCAAGAATTATTAGTACTATAATTTTTCATCTAAACTACAAAACAAGCAATAGAAGAAGAATTTTCCCAAATAATCATTTAAAGACCTGCCTCACTTCTACAGCTTAATGCCACAAACTGAAAAAAACTAAAATCAGTAAATACTAAAAACAAGTAAATCTCAAAAATATCTGTTGCCTAAGAAATTCATAATAATAGAGATGAAATATTTATCCTTTCATATACTTTCTCTTTGTATGTAAATCTATAAGGTGGTGCAGATTAAGCCAAGTATGCTAGTGCTTAAATGATGAAAACTGTAGGGTTGTGGTTAGGGTGATCATTATCTACTTTTGTACTTCTCAATCTTAAAGCTATGGTCATTTTTGAGAAATAATACTGGTGGCTAATAAAACTACATGAACTTTTCTGTGTGCATTATGAAGTACCATGTGATGTAGCCTTTGTTATTTCTCAGTTTTTGAGTGGAACAGTATGAAGAGCAAATAGGTAATATTAAATTGAAATCTGATGAGTGAATTGAGTTTAGATAAATGTAAATGATATGGAAAGACTTACAAAGATTCCAACATGGTGGATTAGGGAGCGAGACGGTGTGCTAGACTAAAGATAAACAGTAAGGGAAGAACTGTAGGAAGTCCACTCTGAGGGGAGAATTGGAGAGAAAACCACACTGGAGGTCCTACAAGAGAAAAAAGAATGCCATGGACCTGTGTAGAGAGTACAGATGGGCAGCATGACACAAAAACAGCTGCAGCACTCCAGAGCCAGAGCAGGCAGCAGCTTGGAGAAGGAGGTGAGACTGGACTGCAGCAACCTGTGGTGACATAGCTGGAGGGACAGCATGGTGTGAGTCTAGACTAGAGCCCTGGGGGCTGGTGATTGCTATCAGTTGCCCTTGCACCCAGTAGAAATAGAGCAGGCATATTATCTTACCCCACTTCATAACAGTGCCTGCTGCCTGGCTGTGAAGGGGGGTGCATTTTGGGTTTGAGTGGCAGCTGAGGAAGACTTTGTGCACGTGCACAGCAAATGGCTGATACAGAATGCCTTCATGGCAGCACAGGTGGCCGCTGCAGGCAGGGAGCAGCACTCAGCCAGTGGCTCTCATGTATGTGTGTGATCCAGAGATTCTAGTGGAGGGAACAATCCGCAGTCCCCACTGACTTTAAGCCCAGGTGAGAGGTGTCTGGGCAACCACATGTGATGCTGAGGAAACACAAGAGACCCCGAATAGCTAAGGCAATTTTATACCACAATAAAACAAATATAAAACTGGAGGCATCACAATACCTGATTTCAAGACATACTACAGGGCAATTATATTAAAACAGCCTGGTGCTGGCACAAAAATAGACTTATAGACCAATCAAATAGAATACAAACTCCAGAAATCAATCAATGCATCTACAATCAATTTATCTTTGACAGAGGAGCTAAAATCAATCCCTGGAGCAAGGACAATCTCTTCAACACATGGTTATGGCGAACTGGGTCTGCCTGTGCAGAAGTATGAAACTAGACCCCCCACACCATACATTTCACACAAAAATCCACTCAAAATGATTCAAAGACCTAAATCTATGACCCAACATCATCAAATTACTAGAGAATATTGGGGAAACTCTGCAAGACATTGGCATAGGCAAAGACTTCTTGGAAAAGTCCCAGAAGCGCAGGCAATCAAAATCAAAATTGACAAGTAGGATTACATCAAGATGAGAAGCTTCTGAATGCAAAAGAAACACTCAGCAAAGTGAAGAGACAATTGATGGAATGGGAGAAAATATTTGCAAGCTAAGCAACTGATAAAGGGATAACATCCAGAATCCATAAAGAGCTCAGGAAATTCAACATCAAAACAAACAATGCAGTTAAGATATGGACAAAGGAGTTGAACAGGCATGTCCTTCAAGAGAAGACATTCAAATGCCAAACAGACACTTGAGAAAATGCTCAGGATCACTAGCTATTAGGGAATTGCAAATCAAAACCCCATGAGGCTTCATCTCACTCAAGTTAGAATAGCTTTCATACAGAAATCAATAAATGACAAATGCTGGGGAGGAAGTGGGGAAAAAACTATCCTGGTCCACTGTTGGTGGGAATGTAAACTGGTACAGCCACTGTGGAAGACAATGTGGAGATACCTCAGAAATCTGAATATAGACCCACGACATGATCCTGCCATTCCACTCCTGGGAATTTACCCAAACCAAAAGAAATCATTACATGAGAGAGTTATCTGTACCCTTATGTTCACTGAGGAGTAAGTTTTTTATTACTATTTTTTTCTATTCATATTATCTGTTGAACTCTTTTATTTAGGGCAGGGTTAACTATATTATCATTAAGTTTACTGAAAATAGATAGTTTGCAAATAATTTTTCCCATTCTGTCAGTTGCCTCTTCACTTTCCTGAGTGTTTGTTTTGCAGTACAGAAGCTTCTCAATTTGATGTAATCCCATTTGTGAATTTTGGCTTTGATTGCTTATGTCTCTGGGATCTTTTCCAAGAAGTTTTTGACTATGCCAATATCTTGCAGAGTTTTACCAATGTTCTCTAATAATTTGATGGTGTTAGGTCATAGATTCAGGTCTTTAATACATTTGGAGTGGATTATTGTGTAAGGTGTAAGGTAGCTGTCTTGCTTCATACCTCTGTATGTGGAAATCCAGTTATCCCAGCATCATTTGTTGAAAAGACTATCCTTGCTCCAGGGATTGATTTCAGCTCCTTTGTCAAATACAATTTGGTTGTAGATGCATGGATTGATCTCTGGCATTTCTACTGTTTCATTGGTTTATCTATCTGTTTTTGTAATAGTACCAGGTTGTTTTGATTATAACTGCCCTATAGAATGTTGAAATCTGGTATTGTAATGCCTCTGGCTTTGCTTTTGTTCAATAAGATTGCTTTAGCTATTTGGGGTCTCTTGTGTTTCCAAATGAATTTCAGCATCATTTTTTTCTGTATCTGAGAGGAATGTCCTTGGTATTTTGATTGGTATTGTATTGAGTCTGTAAACTGATTTTGGGAGTATGGACATTTTGATGATATTGATTCCTCTAATCCATTAACATGGAAGATTTTTCCAGTTTTTTGTTTTTGTCTCTTTTTCTATTTCTTTCCTTAGTGTTTTGTAATTCTCATCATAGAGATCTTTGACATCCTTGGTAAATTTATTCCAAGGTATTTGATTGTTTTTGTAGCTATAGTGAATGAGATCGATCTTAGAAGCCTTTCTCAGACAAGGCATTGTTTGTGTATATAAAGGCTATTGATTTTTGTGTGTCAATTTTATATACTGCCATTTTCCAAACTCTTCTTTGAGATCCAATAGTCTCTTGGTGGAGTGTTTTGGATCCCTTATATATAGAATCATGTCATCTGTGAATAGCGATAATTTGACTTCCTGCTTCCCAATTTATATCCCTTTGAATTCTTATTCTTGCCTAATGGCTCTGGCTAAAATTTCCAGGACTATACTGAATAACAATGGTGACAGTAGGCATCCTTGTCTGGTTCCAGATCTTAGGGGCAATGCTTCCAGATTTTTCCTGTTAACTAGGTTTCTGGCAATGGGTTTGAAAAATTACCTTTTGTGTTGAAGAATGTTCCTTCTAGATCCAATTTGCTTATAGTTTTCATCATGAAAGGATGTTGTATTTTATCAAATGCTTTCTCTGCATCAATTGAGAAAATCAAATGGGTTTTGTTCTTCAGTTTGTTAATTTGATGTATCATATTGATTGTGAATTGCAAACCATCCCTAGATACCATTGATAAATCCCATTTGGTCCAGGTGAATGCTCTTTCTGATGTGTTGTTGGATTCAGTTGGCTAGAATTTGTTGAGGACTTTTTGCATCTATCAGGGAAATTAGTTGGTAGTTCACTTTGTATGTTGCATTTGAATTAAGGTGATGCTGGGTTCATAGAAAGAATTTGGGAGGATTCTCTCCCTTTCAATTCATTTGAATAGCTTGAGAAGAGTTTAAGTTAGTTCTTTTTTAAATGTCTGGTAGATTTCAGCAGTGAAGCCATCTGGTCCTGGGCTTCTCTTTGTTGGGATAGTCTTTATTACTGATTCAATTTTTGTCTTGTTTATGGGTATGTTTAGGTTTTCTAAGTCTTCATGGCTCAATTTTGGGTGGGTTGTATGTGTCCAGGAATCTATCCATTTCTTCGAGAATTCTTGCTTTGTTGGCATTCATCTCTTTGCAGCAATTTCTGATGATTCTTTTTATTTCTGTGGTGTCTGCTGTTACATTTCCTTTTTCATGTCTAGTTTTATTTATTTGGGTCTTCTCTCTCCTTTTTTGAGTTATTTTGGCGAATAGTGTGTCAATTTTGTTTATTTTTTCAAAAAACAATCTCTTTGGTTTGCTGATCTTTTTTATCTTTTTTGTTTCAATTTTGTTTATTTCTTCTCTAATTTCAATTATCTCTTTTCTCCTACTAGTATTGGGTTTGGTTTGTTGTTTTTCTAGATTCTTTTTGCTTTCTCTTTAAGATCTCAATTTCCTGCAAGAAATTTTCCTTCATACCATGTACGAATTTCATTAGTTTGTGTATTTGCTTCACATTACTTCTATGTAATCTTGTGATCAATTTTTTGAATTCCATTTCTTCCATTTTTTCAAACTCATTGTAACTATTTGGTACTGAAGTGTTGTATTCTTTTGGGGGCATTATGCTGTGTTCCTTTTTCTTCTTTCTTGAATTGGTGTCTTTATTATTAGGCATTTGTGGAGATACTTCATTTTTTTGCTGAGGTGGCTTTTATCTTTGGCTATGTCTGTGTGGATTAGTGGAATGTCTGCATTCAGGGAACACTAGAATCATGTGTTAGGTGTGGGCAAGGAGTTCCATTCAATGCTCCAAGGTGAAGGGAATGTTTAGGTGACACCCAAGTTTGGCATTAGAAATCTCTCTCATTTTTAATCAGAGGGGAGGCTTTTCTTCTGTTGGCATAGATTCAGCTCATTTCCTCTCCTCAAAGGATACTAGTGCCTTGGTGATAGACCCAGTGGCTACAATATCTGTCTGCACTACTATAAGGGACACACAAAGGATCTGTGCAGTCCTCAGTATAAGCAATTAACCAGCAATGTCTCTAAACAGGGAACCAGGGAACCCTGAGTGTGTGGAACTTCCCACTGTCACTGCCCAAAGTCCCAGCCATACCCTGAGCCTTCTCACACAGGCTCAGTGTTTTCAAAGTCCTGAAGTCTCGGTTTTTTCACAGTCCTGGCACACAAGCCTCCCACAGTCATGAGCACCCAGTCCCGCACCCCCATCAGTCCTCCCCAACAAACTCAGGAGTCTCCACTTGGCTGCTTGCTGGGTGCAGACATGAGCTGGTGCAGCTGTTACATATGTCCAATATGGCACCTGCTCTGTATTAGCTTGTAACAGGATGCCATTGCAGGGTATTCAGGGAAAAAGAAATGTGCTCCCCCCTTTTTTTCCTCCTCTAGTTTGGCAGGTACACTTTCCCCACAGGGCTCCAAGCCAGATTCCCTCCAGGTTTTTCCTAAAGCTTTATTGCCAGTGGCTTGGGCTTCTAAAGTCTGGTTTCACCTCTCTCCAAAGCTGGTACAGAGGCTCTCAGCTTCTGGGGTCCTGATTTGAGCATGCCTACACCCTCCAAGTAGGTCCTTTGTGTCCCTCTAATGTGTGGAGTTTCCTCTGCCATTTTCTCCCTTTCTCCCCTTTTTAAAAACTATCTTCTCTAGAGTGGTAAACTCCCTCCCTACTCCAGCATCTTAATCCTCCTTCTCCCCATATATATTACATTTCATAACAACAAGGACTTTGCAAACTTTTGAATTGCAAGAATACCCTGGAGTATCTGGATGGATCTTAAATATAATCACAGGATCCCAGCAAGTGAAAGAGGAAGAAAGAAGGAGAGTGAGAGAAGAAGACTAACTCAAAGGTGGAAACAAAGTTTGGAGTGATGAAATTGCTGGCTGGAGGCCACAGCAAAACACTGCACACAGCCTCTAAAAGCTGGAAAGGCAAAAAAACAAACAAAAACAAAACAAAGCAAAATGAATAAACAGATTCTTGCCTGGAACCTCCAGGCAATATATAATAAATGTATGCTGTTTTTAAGCCACTAAGTTTGAGGTCAGTTGCTACAGTAAAACAAGAAACATATGTAACATTTTCACTAACAGATGAAACAAATTGGTATTTACAAACACCTGAGTTCTGGATAGGAAGCCTGATCAAATTCCAAGTGGATGAGTTAATTAACTTCTCCATGTTTCAGTTTTTGTCTATGAAGTGAAGATAATAGTTACTACCTCACAGGGTTGCTAAAAATATTAAATGAGTTAAAATGCAAAACAATAACCTTATTGTTTGAGTCCAACACATACCAAGGGCTTTTAAATGTTATTTATTATTACTTCCTGTGACAAGGGATTATGGAATATCCTAGGCAGTGAAAAAGTAATGCAGTGCAGGGCTGGAGTTGTGATGTAGCCAGTTAAGCATCTACTTGCAATGCCAGCATCCCATATAGGCACTGGTTCGAGTCATGGCTGATCCACTTCCAATCCAGCTCCCTGATAAAGAACCAGAAGATGGCACAAGTTCACAGGCCTTTTGCCACTCATGGGGAGACCCAAGTGAAGCTCCTGGCTCCTGACTTCAGCCTGGCCCAACTCTGAGCAATGTGGCCATCTGAACACCAACCAGCACATGGAAGATAACTTTATCTTTTTTTTGAAGGTTTTTATTTAATGAATACAAATTTTCATATGTACAGCTTTTAGGGATATAGTGTTTCTTCCCCCCACCCCCCCTCCCACCCATGCTCCCATCCCACCTCCCACTTACTCTCCCTTTCTGTTTTCCATTAAAATTCATTTTTAATTGACTTTATATATAGAAGACCAACTCTTTACTAAAGAGACATTTCAATTATTTGCTCCCACACAGACACACAAAGTATAAAGTACAGAATGAAGACAAGTGTTATTGTTAATTCTCATAGTACAACTCATTACAGACAGGTCTAGCACAGGGAGCAAGTGCACAGTGACTCCTGTTTCTGATTTAACAACTGACAGTATTATTTATGATGTCAGTGGTCACCCAAGGCTCTTGACATGAGCTGTCAAGGCTATGGAAGTCTTTTGAGTTCACAAGCTCTGTCGGTTTTTAGAAAAAGCCATATGCAAAGTGGAAGTTCTCTCCTCCCTTCAGAGAAAAGCACATCCTTCTTTGATAAACCCTTCTTTCCACTGGGTCTCACTCACAGAGATCCTTCATGCAGAACCATTTTTGCCACTATATCTTGGCTTCCCATGCCAGAAATGCTCTCATGGTATTTTGTGTTTTCAGTCAGGCCTTAGGGGCTGATTCTGAGGTCAGAATGCTGTCTAGGCTGTTTGTCATTCTATGAGTCTGCTGTGTGGACTGCCTCCCTTATTGGAACTTTCTCTCCTTTGTAATTCTATCTATTGTTATTACCAGGCACTTGATCTTATTTATGGAATCCCTTTGACTGATGGTCCTATGTATATTATAAATTCCATACTTAATATGATCACTTTATCACATAAGATGGGATTAGTGCCACTGAGATAAATGGGATTTGGAGTCACATGGCAAGTTTTTAGCTTCACCCTTAGGGGTAGGTCTGTGGGAATGTGTGCTGATCCAAATAGCTCCTCCCTCTCTCATTCCCACTCTTATTTTTAACTGGAATCTATTTTCAATTGACTTAATACATCTATGATTAATTCTATGTTAAGTAAGGAGATCAACCAATGGTATTAATTAGGGAAGAAAAAAGAATAAAAAATAGATAAAGTGAAATAATAAAGTGTTCCTTGACAGTCAAGACAAGGACTGTTGAAGTAATTGTTTCTGATAGTGTCTGTTTCATTTCTACAGGTTTCCTTTTAGGTGCTCTATTAGTTGGCACAGATCAGGGAGAATATATGATATTTGTCCCTTTGGGACTGGCTTATTTAACCATGGATGATATTTTCCAGATTCATCTGTTTAGCTGTAAATTTTTTTTCATTTTTAACTGCTGTGTAGTATTCCACAGAGTACATATCCCATAATTTCTTTATCCAGTCTTCTGTTGAAGGGCATTTAGGTTGATTCCATGTCTTGGTTATTGTGAATTGAGGGGCAATAAACATAGAGGTGCAGATGTCTCTTTTATTTGCTGATTTCATTTCCTTTGGGTAAATTCCAAGGAGTGGGATGGATGGGTCATATGGTAGGGCTATATTCAGATTTCTGAGGTATATCCAAACTTTCGTTCATAGTGGTTTTACCAGTTTGCATTCCCACCAACAGTGGATCAGGGTACCTTTCTTCTCACATCCTCCCCAGCATTTGTTATTTGTTAATTTCTGCATGAAAGCCATTCTAACTGGAGTGAGCTGAAACCTCATTGCAGTTTTGATTTGCATCTCCCTGATGGCTAGTGATCCTGAGCATTTTTTCATGTGTTGTAGGCCATTTGGATTTCCATTTTCAAGAAATGTCTATTTAAGTCCTTTGCCCACTTCTTGACTGGGTTGCTTGCTTTGCTACTGTTGAGTTTTTTGATCACTTTATATATTCTGGTTATTAATGCTTTATCAGTTGCATGGTTTGTAAATAATTTCTCCCATTCTGTTGGTTGCCTCTTTACTGTTTCTTTTGCTATACAGAAGCTTCTCAATTTGATGCAATCCCACTTGTTAATCTTAGTTTTTATTGCTTGTGCCTCTGTGGTATTTTCCAAGAACTCTGTGCCTAGGCCAATGTCTTGCAGGGTTTTCCCAATGCTCTCTAGTAATTTGATGGTATTGGATCATAGATTTAGGTCTTTAATCCATTTTGAGTGGATTTTTGTGTAAAGTGTAAGGTAGGGGTCTTCCTTCATATTTCTGCATGTGGAAATCCAGTTTTTCCAGCATCATTTGTTGAAGAGACTGTCTTTGCTTTAGGGAATGGTTTTAGCTCCTCTGTCAAATGTAAGTTGGTTGTAGATGGTTGGACTGATTTCTGGTGTTTATATTTTGTTTCATTGTTCTATCCAGGAAGATAACTCTGTCTCTCCTGCTCTCTCTTTTTACTATGTCTTTCAGATAAATATTAAAAAAATTTTTTGAAATAAAGCAAGAAAGAAAATAAGAAAGAAGGAAGGAAGGAAGGAAGGAAGGAAGGAAGGAAGGAAGGAAGGGAGGGAGAGAGGGAGAGAGGGAGGGAGGCAGGGAGAGAGGGAGGGAGGGAGGGAGAAGGTAGCAAAATCTACAGAAAGTAGAACTGTGAAGCTCAGCCACTCAAGGTCTCATGATTACTTTGAACTAAATCAAAATATATTCCCATTGTCTTGGCTCTTAGCCCAATAGAACTTTTTTACTATATGAAATTATATTGACAGGAACTGCTAACTGTCCTATTAACTTTAGTAAATAGAGTTCCTACATGTTCAGTTGGGAAAGGACCACCAACCTAGTGACCATGTGTTGCACCTACTTCATGAATAGATGCATCTACATTCTGATCAATAGCATGCAGATAGAAATTAAATATAGTACTTCTAGCCAAACCTCAGAGATTAAGCTGCTTTGCCTATCCCAAAGGGTAGAAGATACGAGGTGCTAGGGAGCCTGCTCCTGTCATGTCTTCCAGAGAAGGCATGATCTTAGAAGACAAGAAAATGAAAGGAAACTCAATTCTCAATAACCTCACTGAATAGGAATGGCAACTGCCTTGGACCATACATCTACCTCTTCATTTTTACATGAAAGACAAGCAAATTCTATTTTGTCTGAATCACTTAGTCCATCATCTCTATATATACTATTCCTACAAATAATTTAATGAAATAGAAGAAGAAAGGAAATGGAGAACAAAATTAGAGGATCCCTGAAGATTCACATCATTAAACCCAATCATCACTCTACAAAAAGATGGAAAATCTCTTTTCTAAAATACAATAAAATATTAATAATTTTAATTGTATATTTCAAGTAGTAGGCTGTTTTTTACATGCATTGTCTCATTTCAACTCTACTATATTTATATGAAGAAGGCCTTAGTAAATCCTTACTTCCAGATAAGAAATCTGAGACACAGTTACTAACTAAATTGCACCAAATCACAAAAGTGGAATTTCAGACAGTGAAAGACAGAGACAGAGAAAGGTCTTCTGTCCATTGATTTATTCTCCAAATGGTCGCAACAGCTGGAGCTATGCCGATCTGACGCCAGGAGCCAGGAGCCTCCTAATGGTCTCCCAAGTGGGTACAGGGGCCCAAACACATGGGTCATCCTCCGCAGCCTTCCCAGGGAACAGCAAAGAGCTGGATTGGAAGAGGAGCAGCCAGGACTAGAACCAGCGCACCTACTAACCATGGTGCTGGCCCCCTTTAGTTGATTTTAACCAAAGTTTGCTTAATTCTGCAATCACAAGTCTTAGCTATTATACAAGTATACACTGCCTCCTATGTTATAATGGTAAATAACAATTTAGCAACTTTGGGAGGCAACTAGGGTGATAAGATTCTCCATCATATACATTTTTGTATATACATCTAAGCACTCTTTTTTTTTATCTTTGCAGGGAAATGTGCTTTAATAATGGCTTTCTCTTTTATCTGAACAATATAGATGACTGCTCATTATTTTTGAGTTAAAAACGTAAATTTCAAGTGCATATTATGTGCAAACACACATATACAAACATTTCAGAATTTTCAAGAAGTTATGAAAGTGAATTTGCTGACTCAAATCATAAACAGAATGTGAGGAAACAGCTGTATAGGATTTAAAACTTAAGCTGGTAATCACTGCTTGTTAAAGGAGCCAATATTAAGTAAACGATAATTTCAAATTATTATGAAGTCTTCAAATAGACATTCTTCAATTAGTCACTTAGGATTATTTTTGGAAATTGAAGCTTGCACCCAATTATATGAGATTTTGAATGAGACTTCCCAAAAATATAGATTGCAGTTTTGTTGAAAGACTATCCAGAAATTTCAGTTCTTTTCCTAAAGCTTATCATTTCCTTCAAGTATAATATAAATATAGTTAGGCATGAGTAAATACCACTAATTTGAAATGTGATTTCTAGACTAGAAGTTCGGGAAAGGAGAACAAAATCTGATTATGTGTATGCTGCTGACATTTCGGTTATTATTGGAGAATGCAAAAGGCCTGCCAATAAAGTTTTTTTAAATTTTATTTAATAAATATAAATGTTGAAAGTACAACTGTGTGTACTGATGGTCCTCTTCCCCACTTAATGCTGTATAATTGTTCAGACCTGGTAAATGCCACTCTTAGGATCATTGGTTACTATCCTCACCCTGTCTTTTATGACCTTGTCTAAATATGATCAGAGTCGGCAAACCTGGAAGGCTTCCATAGCCTTGGCAACTCATGATGAGAGCCTAGGGTGGTTACTGGCGCCATAAACTAGAGTGTCAATTTGTTGGGTCAACAACAGGAGTCACTGTGCACTTGCTCTCATGTGGGATCTCTGTCCTTAATGTGCTGTACATTGTGATTTAATGCTATAACTAGTACTCAAACAGTATGTTTCACTTTGTGTTTCTATGTGGGGGCAAACTGTTGAAATCTTTACTTAATATATACTAAATTGGGCCGGCGCCGTGGCTCAACAGGCTAATCCTCCGCCTTGCGGCGCCGGCATACCGGGTTCTAGTCCCGGTCGGGGCACCGATCCTGTCCCGGTTGCCCCTCTTCCAGGCCAGCTCTCTGCTGTGGCCAGGGAGTGCAGTGGAGGATGGCCCAAGTGTTTGGGCTCTGCACCCCATGGGAGACCAGGAGAAGCACCTGGCTCCTGCCATCGGAACAGCGCGGTGCGCCGGCCGCAGCGCGCTACCGCGGCGGCCATTAGAGGGTGAACCAACGGCAAAGGAAGACCTTTCTCTCTGTCTCTCTCTCTCTCTCACTGTCCACTCTGCCTGTCAAAAATAAAAATATATATATATATATATACTAAATTGATCTTCTGTATATAAAGAGAATTGAAAATGAATCTTGATGTGAATGGAAGGGGACAGGGAGCGGGAGAGGGAGGGTTGTGGGTGGGAGGGAAATTATGGGAGGGGGAAGCCATTGTAATCCATAAGCTGTACTTTGGAAATTTATATTCATTAAATAAAAGTTAAAAAAAAGTACAACTTATGGATTATAGCAATTTTCCCCCCATAACTACCCTCCCACGTGCAAACCATCCCATCTCCTACTCCTTTCTGCCATGCCATTCTGCATTAAGATTCATTTTTAATTACCTTTTTTATACAGAAGATCAAGTTAGTATATACTAAATAAAGATTTCAACAGTTTGCACCCACACAGAAACACAAACTATAATGTATTGTTTGAAGACTAGTTTTACTATAAATTTGCATAGTACAACACATTAAGGACAGATATCCAACAGGAGGAGTAAGTGCACAGTGACTCCTGTTGTTGATTAAACAATCGACACTCTTATTTATGACATCAGTAATCACCCAAGGTTCTTATCATGAGGTACCAACGCTATGGAAGCCTCTTAAGTTCACAAACTCCTACCATATTTAGGGCCATAATCCAAGTGGAAGTTCACTCCTCTCTTCAGAGTAAGGTACATCCTTCTTTGATGGCCCATTCTTTCTGCTGGGATCTCACTCACAGAGACTTTTCATTCAGGTCAAATTTTTGCCTCAATGTCCTGGCATTCCATGCCAGTTAAATTTAAACACCTAGTAACTGTGTGTTAATTAAAGAGTTCAACCAATGGTATTGAGTAGAACAAAAAAAAATACTACTAAAAAGAATAAAATCGTAAGTTGTTCCTTGACAGTCAGGACAAGGGCTGATCAAGACATTGTTTTTCATAGTGTCCATTTCACTTCAACAGGTTTCCTTTAAGGTGCTGAGTTACTTGTCACAGATCAGGGAGAACATATGATATTTGTCCCTTATTTCACTCAGCATGATGTTTTCCAGATTCCTCTATTTTGTTGCAAATGACTGGATTTCATTTATTTTACTGATGTATAGTATTCTATAGAGTACAAATCCTATAATTTCTTTTTCCAGTCTACTATTGATGGGCATTTAGATTGATTCAATGTCTTAGCTATTGTGAACTGAGCTGCAATAAACATTGAGGTGCAGATAGCATTTTTATTTGCCAATCTAATTTCCCTTGGGTAAATTCCTATGAGTGGGTCATATGGTAGGGCTATATTCAGGTTTCTGAAGAATCTCCAAAATGTCTTCCATAGTGGCTTTAGCAGTTTGCATTACACCAACAGTGGGTTAGTGTTTTCCTTTTTCCCCACATATTCACCAGCATCTGTTGTTAGTTGATTTTTGTATAAAGCCATTATAACCGGGGTGAAGTGAAACCACATTGCAGTTTTGATTTGCATTTCCCTGATGGCTAGTGATTCTGATCATTATTTCATGTGTCTGTAGCCGTTTGGATTTCCACTTTTGAAAAATGTCAGTTGAGGTCATTGGCCCATGTCTTAGCTGGGTTGTTTGTTTTATTGTTGTGGAGTTTCTTAATCTCTTGTAGATTCTGTTATTAAACCTTGATCAGTTGCATAGTTTGCAAATATTTTTTCACATTCTGTTGGTTGCCTCCTCACTTTCCCGACTGTTTCTTTTGCAGCACAAAATTTTCAACTTGATGTAATCCCAATTGTTAATTCTGGCATTGACTGCCTATGTCTCTGGGAACTTTTATAAGAAATCTTTGCCTGTGCCTGTATCTTACCGGGTTTCTCCAATGTTCTCTAATAATTTGATGGTGTCAGGTCGTAGATTTAGATCTTTAATCCATGTTGAGTTGATTTTCATGTAAGGTGTAAGGTAGGGGTCTTGCTTCATATTTCTGCATGGGGAAATCCAGTTTTCCCAGCACCATTTGTAGAATAAACTGTCCTTGGTCCAGGAATTGGTTTTAGATCCTTGATCAAATGTAAGTTGGTTGTAGATGTTTGGATTGATTTCTGGTGTTTCTATTCTGTCCCATTGGTCTATCCATCTGTTTCTGTAAAAGTACCATGCTGTTTGGATTATTACTGTCCTGTAGTATGTCCTGAAATCTGGTATCGTGATGCCTCCAGCTTTGTTTTTGTTGTACAGGATTGCTTTAGCTATTCGAGGTCTCCTGAGTCTCCATATGAATTTCAGCACCATTTTTTCCAGATCTGTGAAGAGTGTGTTTGATATTTTGATTGGTATCACACTGCATCTATAAATTGCTTTTGGGAGAATGGACATTTTGACGAAATTGATTCTTCTAATCCATGAATATGGAAGATTTTTCCATTTTTTGGTATCCTCTACTATTTCTTCCTTTAAGGTTTTGTAATTTTCATCGTAGAGATCGTTGACATCCTTGGTTAAGTTTATTCCAAGGTATTTGATTGTTTTTATAGTTATTGTGAATGAGATTGATCTTGGAAGTTCTTTCTCAGTTGTGGCATTGTCTGTGTATATAAAGGCTGTTGATTTTTGTGCATTGATTTTATATCCTGCTACTTTGTCAAACTCTTCTATGAATTCCAAAAGTCTCTTAGTAGAGCTCTTTGGATCCCCTAAATACAGAATCATATCATCTGCAAAGAGGGATAGTTTGAGTTCTTCCTTCCAATTTGTATTCCTTTAATTTCTTTTTCTTGCATAATGGCTCTGGCTAAAACTTCCAGTACTATATTGAATAGCAGTGGTGAGAGTGGGCATCCCTGTCTGGTACCAGATCTCAGTGGAAATGCTTCCAACTTTTCCCCATTCAATAGGATGCTTGCCGTGGGTTTGTCAAAAATTTCCTTGATTGTGTTGAGGAATTTTCCTTTTATACCCAATTTGCTTTGAGTTTTCTTCATGAAATGGTTTTGTATTTTATCAAATGCTTTCTCTGCGTCTATTGAGAGAATCATATGGTTTTTCTTCTGGAGTTTGTTAATGTGGTGTATCACATTGATTGATTTGCAAATGTTTAACCATCCCTGCATACCAAGGATGAATTCCACTTGGTCTGGTTGGATGAACTTTCTGATGTGTTGTTACATTCTATTGGCCACAATAATATTGAGGATTTTTGCATCTATGTTCATCAGGGAAATTGGTTTGTAATTCTCTTTCTCAGCTGCATGTTTTTCAGGTTTAGGAATTAAGGTGATGCTGGCTTCATAGAAAGAAATTGGGAGGATTCACTCCCTTTCAATTGTTTGGAATAGTTTGAGAATTGGAGTTAGTTCTTTAAATGTCTGGTAGAATTCAGCAGTGAATCCATCCAGTCCGGGCTTTTCTTTGGTTGGTGGGTCTTTATTACTGACTCAATTTCTGACTTGGTATGGGTCTGTTTAGGTTTTCTATGTCTTCATGGTTCAAATTGGTAGGTTGTATGTGTCCAGGAATCTATCCGTTTCTGATAGATTTCCAGTTTGTTGGCATGCAACTCTTTGTTGTAACTTCTGATGACTCTTTTTATTTCTGTGGTGTCTGTTGTTACATTCTCTTTTTCATCTCTGATTTTATTGATTTGTGTCTTTTCTCTCCTTTTTTTAGTTAGGCCAATGCTGTGTCAACTTTGTTTATTTTTTCAAAAAACCAGCTCTTCCTTTTGCTGATCTTTTGTAAATTTTTTTTATTCAATCCTATTGATTTCTTCTCTAATTTTAATTATTTCTCTTCTCCTACTAGTTTGGGGTCTGGTTTGCTGTGGTTTTTATAGATCCTTGAGATGCACTGATAGCTCATTTATTTGGTACCTTTCAAATTTATTGATGTAGAAACCAATTGCTATAAACTTTCTTCTTAACTCTGTTTTGCTGTATCCCATAAGTTTTGATATGTTGTTATCTTCATTTGCTTCCAGAAAGTTTTTGATTTCTCTTTTTATTTCTTCATTCAGGATCATGGTGTTCAGTCTCCATGTGTTTGCATATGCTCTAGGGATTCCTGAGATGCTAATTTCCATCTTCATCCCATGGTGTTCTAAGAAGCAGCATGGTATGATTCCAGTTCTTTTGCTGAGACTTGCCTTATCACCTAGTATGTGGTTAATCCTAGAGAAAGTTCCATGCACTGCTGAGAAGAATGTAAATTCTTCACGTGTAGGATGAAAAGTTCAGTAGTATCTGTTAGATCCATTTGGTCAACACTGTTGATTAAATCTGCTATTTCCTTGTTGATTTTCTGTCCGGTTGATCTGTCTGTTTCTGAGAGTGGAGTATTGAAGTCCCCCAGTACTATTGTATTGGAGTCTAAGTCTCCCTTTAAGTCCCTTAACATATCTTTTAAATAAACCAGTGCCCTGTAATTAGGTGCATATACGTTTATAAAAGTTACATCTTCCTGTTGAATTGATCCTTTAATCATTATATAGTGCCCCTATTTGTCTCTCTTAACAGTTTTTATGTTAAAGTTTATTTTGTCTGATATTAAGATGGCTACGCCCGCTCTTTTTTGGTTTCTGTTGGCATGGAATATCTTTTTCCAACCTTTCAATTTCAGTCTGCATGCACCTTTGTTGGACAGATGTGTTTTTTGTAACTGCAAATAGATGTGTTTTGTTTTTTTAATACATTCAGCCAGTCTGTGTCTTTTAACTGGAGAGTTGAGGCCATTTACATTCAATGTAACTATTGATAAGTAGTGACTTTGCCCTGCCATTTTTCCAAAGATATTTCTAATATATGCTTTGAACTTCCTGTTATGTTTTGCTGGGAGGTTTTCTTCCTTTACCTTCTTTCCTATTGATGGTCATGTTTCTGTGTTTCTGTGTGTAGCACATCTTTAAGCATCTTTTGCAGGGCTAGATGAATGGTGACAAATTCTTTCAATTTCTGTTTGCTATGAAAGGTCTTTATTTCACCTTCATTCACAAATGAGAGCTTTGCAGGATATAATATTCTGGATGGCAGTTTTTTTCTCTTAGTACTTGGGCTATATTTTGCCATTCCCTCCTAGCCTGTAGGGTTTCTGATGAAAAGTCTGCTGTGAGTCTAACTGGAGTTCTGAGAGTAATCTGGCATTTCTCTCTGGTGCATTTTAGAATTTTTTCTTTATATTTCACTGTGGTGAGTTTGATTACAAATATATGTCATGGTGAGGCTCTCTTCTGGTCATGTCTATTGGGAGTTCTGTGTGCTTCCTGTATTTGGATGTCATTTTCATTCTCCAAACCCAGGAAGTTTTCGCTAGTATCTTACTAAAAAGGCCTTCTAATCTTTTCTCTCGTTCCATGCCTTCAGGAACTCCTAGAACCCAAATGTTGGGTTTTTTAATAGTATCCTGTAGATTCCCGACAATATTTTTTTAGATTTATTTCCTCTTCTTGTCTTTGGTTTGACTGTATACTTTCCTGTTCTCTGTCTTCTAAGTCCAATATTCTCTCTTCTGTCTCACTGATTGTTTTTAATGCTCTCAACTGCATTTTCTATTTGTTCTATTAAATTCTTCACTTTTGATTTCTCTTCAATATCACAGTTTCCTGTTCTATTCAATTCTTTATTTCATTTTGATTCCTCCTTAAGATTTCATTTTCATGAGAGAGATTTCCTTTCATGTCCTGCATGGATTTCAATAATTCGTGTTTTTTTTTTTGTTTTTGATCACTTCTAAGTATTCGTGTGATCAATTTTTTGAGTTCATTTCTTGCATTTCTTCTGTCTCATCATAATCTTGTATTGAAGTGTCATGTTCTTTTGGGTGCATCATGTTGTCTTCTTTATTCTTGTTTCTTGGGTTGTTGCATTTGTTATTTGGCGTTTGTGGAGATACTCATTGGTTTCTTCTTTTTTTCCTACTGTGGTGGCTTTTTTTTTGTTGTACTATGACTCTGTAGAGAAGTGGACTATCTGCTTTCAGTGAATCTTTAGAGGCTTATGGTGGGTGTGGCCAGAGAGCTCTGTTTAGTTCTTTAGGGTTAAGGGTGTACCTAAGGTGACAAACCCAGGTTTGGCATGGTAAATCTCTCTCTCTCTTTTTCTTTTTTTTAAATCAGAAGGGAAGTAATTCCACTCAGCTGAGCTCTTCTCCTCAATGGTGATCTGTGCTGAGCACTAGCCCTAGTGGGTATAATATCCGTCTGCTCTGTCCCAAGGACCACACAAAGTAACTGTGCAGTTCTCAGTGTAAGCTCAGATTCCCCTCAGTGTCTCCCACTGGGTAGCCAGGGCCGCCTGGGTTTGTGGTGTCTCCCACCGAGACTACTCAAAATCTAAGCCACACCGTGAGTTCTCCCACACACTCTGTTTTGTTTTGTTTTCACAATCCTGGTTCAGAAGCTCTACACAGTTACTAGGTCTCAGCTGCCTGTTATTACTCCCCAACAGATTCAGGTTTCTCTGCTTGGTTATTGCCAGATGCAGCCCTGAGCTGGTGCAGCTGTTACGTATGTCCAAAATGGTGCCTGCTCTATCAACTGGTATGCCTTTGTAAGGTGAGTGGAGAGAAAGAATCGTGTCTGTAACATCTCTTTTATTTTTTCTCTCCTCTAATTATGCTGGTGTACTTTCCCTATGAGACTTCAAGTCTTGTTCTCGCTAGGCTCTTCCTGCCTCTTTTCTGCCAGTGTCTTGGGCTACTGCAGTTTCATCTCACCTCACTTTCCCGTGCTGGTGTGGAGGCTCTCAGCAGCTAGAGTCCTGAGCCATGGGCACCTGTGCCCTCCATGTAGATCCACCATGTCCCTCTAGTTACAGAAGAGTTGCATCTGCCATTTTTTTTCCCTAACTCTTCCCTGAGACTACACTATCTCCTCTTTTATTAAACTATCTTCTCCTGGACTATATCAGTAAGCTCCTCCATTAAAATTATACCATCAAAGCCATGTCACATATTCCAAAAGAGCTGATAATTTAGAACTGGGTGCTATATTTCATAGGATTCAAGTCTAGATTCAGTTAAAAAGATTTTCAAATATAGATAATTTCATATTTATAGTCAAGCTTTGGTGGTACATAGTAATAGGAATCAGCTAACAAGCATTTATATATTGCACATTTGCTATGTGCCCAGCACAAAAGTAGGTACTTTGTGAAAAACAAGATTCTTTGCCACAGTCTATACCTTTTTAATTTTCATATGTGTGGCATTATTCTGTGGATGTTACATTCATTAATTTATTTAATGCTTCCAAAGCCCTCTGAAATGAGAACTGTTATTATCTCCACTCCATGCATGAAAAGACTGAATCACCAGAGGTTAACAGATGGGCCTGAGGCCACTGGCTTGTTGGTATCACAGGACAGCCTGACCACAGATGACATTATATTATCTCTGCACTATGCATGGTGCTATATAGTTTCCTGCTTCCCATCAGTCATGCAAAAATTATAAATAGCACACAAAATGAAAAATCTTTCTTTTTAATTCATTTACCCTTTTTCAAATTACTTTTAAATTTAAAAGTGAGGTAGTAATACAATGTGTTCCCATATACCCTTCAACCAATTCCATATTAACATCTCATATTAATATATTTGTCACAAATAATGAACCACAGCAGCTTCCCCTATTTTTTCCATCCAAACTCCCTTTATCCCTCCCAGTTCTTCCAGCCTCTAGCAATGGATGGAACTGGAGGACATCATGTTGAGGGAAATAAGCCACAAAAAGACAAATACCACATGTCCTCTTTTACATGTAGAGGCTGAACTAAAAAACTCAGAATGGAAAATATCTATACCCAAGAATGGCACATTCTGATTAGACATCTAATTAATAATAATATTAATAAGTAAATATAACATTGATAACAGTAGAGGATTTTTAACACTGTGCTCCAGGTATCAAGCTAAGAGTTTAATTGCAGTTCTTCATTTAATATTAATAAAACCCTATAAAGAAGGACCTCTTATCCCTATATACATATAAGGAAACTGAGTTAAGATAAAGTGTTACTTTTCTCATAGTTACATGACCAGTGCATGAGAGACAAAAAAAACTCCAGCCCAGGCATGCTGACTCCAGAGTCCATGTTCTTAATCAATGGATCCAACACCATACTGAACAGCTTTGTGAAAGATCCAGAGAAAGAATCACCAAAGAATATTTTCAAAACAAATCTACTTTACCCATACCATTCCTAAGTCAGTCTAAACTGTATTCAAGTTCATCCTCAAACACAAATACAGAATTGATTCCCAAGTGCCCTTTCCATAAAATAATAACTTCTCAATGTCTTCTATGCCTACATGTTTTTATTAAGGTTTGGAATTCCTGGATTCTGTATTACTAACCCTCCAAATACCAAAATGATGTAAAAGGGCAAAGAACATTTTAAATAGAAGTTCCTCAAATTTTAATTGTGCTAATTTAGCTCCTATGAAAATCAGTTTTAATCCACTGGTAGTGATAAAAAGTTTGTAACATACAAAAGCCTATTTAAGATAAAATTTTGAAATGGATACAGTTTGAATAAAGGGTAATCTTCCAAATATTTTCTTCATTTATTTAATAAAAATTCTTGGTGGGTACTACATGTTGTTCACTGTTTTAGTCATTGTGAAGACATTTGTAGGCAAAAGTATAGATGCTGTCCTTCTCAGTCTATTGAAGAAATTATTTTGAATTAAAGTATCATAAATAAACATTAAATTATGACAATGATAAGTTTTATGATTAAAAGATGTAGATTACTAAGAGTATAATTCAAGAAGGCATGATACAGTCTGTGATGTAAATAAAATTTCTCTTAGGAAGAAATATTTACATTGCATCTTGAAAGATTAATAGGAAGGTTTTTTTTACCGCTATATAGTATTCTATAGAGTGCATATCTGATAATTTCCTTATCCAGTCTTCTGTTGATGGGCATTTAGGTTGATTCCAGGTCTTAGCTATGTGAATTGAGCTGCAGTAAACATTGTGGTGCAGACAGCTCTTTTATTTGCCAATTTAATTTCCTTTGGGTAAATTCCAAGGAGTGGGATGGCTGGGTTGTATGGAAGGGCTATTTTCAGGTTTCTGAACAATCTCCAAACTGATTTCCATAGTGAATTTTCCAGTTTGCATTCCCACCAACAGTGGATTAGTGTCCCTTTTTCTCTACATCCTCGCCAGCATCTGTTGCTGGTAGATTTCTGTATGTGACCCATTCTAACCGTGGTGAGGTGAAACCTCATTAGGGTTTTGATTTGCATTCCCTGATGTCTAGTGATCCTAAATATATTTTCTTTTTTTAAGATTTATTTTATTTATTTGAAAGAGTTACAGAGAGAGGTAGAGATAGAGAGAGCGGTCTTCTATCCGCTGGTTCACTCCCCAGATGGCCGCAACGGCTGGAGCTGCGCCCATCCGAAGCCATGAGCCTGGAGCTTCTTGCGCGGGTGCAGGCCCAAAGACTTGGGCCATTCTCTACTGCTTTTCCAGGCCATAGCAGAGCGCTGGATCGGAAGAGGAGCAACCAGGACTAGAATTGGCGCCCATGTGGGATGCCGGCTCTTTAGTTCAGGGCTTTAACCCCTTGTGCTACAGCGCCAGCCCCTGAACATATTTTCACGTGTCTGTTGGCCATTTGGATTTCCTCTATACTATACAGCAGTTTAAAAAAAAAAAAAAGAAAGAAAGAAAGAAATCTGGTCATTTGCAACAAAATGGAGGAATCTGGAAAACATCATGCTGAGTGAAATAAGCCAGTCTCAAAGGGACAAATATCCTATGTTCTATGTTCTCCCTGATTGGTGACAACTAATTGAGCACCTAAAAGGAAACCTGTTAAAGTGAAATGGACACTTTTGAGAAACAATGTCTTAATCAGCCCTTGTCCTGACTGTCGAGGAACAACTTACAATTTTATTCCTTTTAGTATTTTTTTGTTCTACTTAATACCATTAGTTGAACTCTTTAATTAACACACAATTATCTTAGGCATTTAAAATTAACTGAAAAGTGATCTCTGTTAAATTATAAGAGTGGGAATAAGAGAGGGAAGAGATGTACAGTTCAGCACATGCTCACTCGGACTTACCCCTAACAGTAGAGCTAGAAACTTGCCAGGGGATTCCAATTCAATCCCATCAAGGTGGCATGTACCAATGCCATCTTACTTGTTAAAGTGATCAGTTTAAGTTCATAATTGATCAAAAAGATAGTTAAGTATCAAAGGGATTACATAAATAAGACAAGTGTCTGCAAATAATAGTTGATAGTATTAAAAAGGAGAGAATGATCCTCAAAAAGTACTCTATACTTTGTGTGTCTGTGTGGATATAGTCTGTTGAAATCTTTACTTAGTAAATACTAAGTTGATCTTTTGTATATAAAGATAATTGAAAATGAATCTTGATGAAGAATGGGATGGGAGAGGGAGTGGGAGATGGGATGGCTGCGGGTGGGAGGGAGGTTTTGGGGGGAAAATTGCTATAATTCAAAAGTTGTACTTTGGAAATTTACATTTATTAAATAAAAGTTGAAAAAAAGAGAGAGTAAAAAAAAAAGACTAATGGGAAGTTAAAAAGACAAGAAAAGGGCCGGCACCACGTCTCACTAGGCTAATCTGCCGGCACCCCGGGTTCTAATCCTGGTTGGGGCACCGGATTCTGTCCCAGTTGCTCCTCTTCCAGTCCAGCTCTCTGCTGTGGCCCAGGAGTGCAGTGGAGGATGGGCCAGGTGCTTGGGTCCTGTACCTGCGTGGGAGACCAGGAGAAGCACCTGGTACCTAACTCTGGATCCACGCAGCACGCTGGTCACAACGCGCCAGCTGTAGCGGCCACTTGGGGGGTGAACAAACGGAAAAAGGAAGACCTTTCTCTCTTTCTCTCTCTCTCTCACTGTCTAACTCTGCCTGTCAAAAGAAAAGAAAAGAAAAGAAAAGATTACGCAGGCAGGTACAACTGTACAGAAAAAAAAGGGGGACATTAAAGAAACTACAGAAAAGCCAATGTGGAATATAGGGTAGAATAAAGCTAGAATGAGAGGCTGATCCAGAATCAATAGGGTTTGACATTTCATGTTAATGATTTTGATCACTGCTTGACTACTGAGTCATAAGAAGACTGAAAAAAAGGTGTTTTGCCTGCATTCAGAAATTTGTCATAGAGAAACAGTGGAAAACAGGAGAATAGTTCAGAAGTGTGTTGGTTCAGTCCTGTAAGAAGCAGATGCTGAGACTGAGTTGGAAGTGTGTGGGATTTATTAAGGAGAAAGTTTTTTTGTTTGTTCGTTTTTTGTTTTTTGCCTGGTAAAAAGGTGTAGGAGCTGTTACAAGGAAAATTTCAGACTTCAATATAAGTGGGAAACCTGTAAAGATATCAAGCAGGAAAGAAGATTTGATAGGAAGAGATTCGGACTGCTATGAGCTCTAACAAAGTCTCAGCCAAACAGAGAGCTCCAGCCCAAAAACTGTCACAGAGTACCACAGTGGTCAGAGAGGCCAAACACTTTTACTCTCCTCTGATATGTCTTGGGCTGGGGTTGTAAGAGAAGTTGATGACCTCAGAAGAAAAACTGAGGCTGGTCCTGGAGCCAGCGGTAGTTATTTCCATTCGTGCCCTTCTGAAACTGTGCCAAGAATCAGTTAACCAAGGTAAGAGATGAGGCAGATTGTTGTGGAAACATAGAAGATGCAAAGATGATTGATTCAAGAAATACAAGTGGTAAAAGAAATGTCAGCATTAAGGTTCTGGTATCTCTGACATGCACAACTGGTCAGGCAGTGTGATTCTGAGTTAGAAGGCCTGAAAAATGTAGTCACAGTGCTTGCTATGTGTTGCTATGTATATTCTATGTTTGGTTGATTGGTAAACAGATATATTTGCTGGTGATTCTAAGAGAAATCGTGATTTTGACTTTGAACATGTTGAAATAAGATGCCTTTGTTACATTTAATCAAAGATGCTTCACATATGAAGACATAGGCAGGAGTGAAATTGACTATGGTCTGGTAAAAAACTCTGTGCTTACACATTGATATCCAGAATCAAGGTCTTTTTGTTGACCTCGAAGTGTTGTTACTCAGAATAATATAGTGGGCAAAATTGAATATGCATATACATATGAGAGATTGAGAGAGAGGGAGAGAGAGATATCCTTCTATTGAACTTCTTCCGTCATTCTAAACAAAGTCTTGTCCTCCACTCTTTCAAGGAAAAGGAAGTATATCTGAACTTTATGTTGAAGACTAACTTTAGGACTAATAATCTATACCATCACCACGGGTTCTCATCCATGTGATCATAATTAGGTGTGCACTGGGAGAATGCAAAACATCCCAAATAGAGGAATTTAGAAGTGTTGAATTCTGGTATGAAATGGTATTTGGTCATAACAGTTAACTTTTCCCTTGCCACAACTATCCTAACTTCTTTCTTCATTAAACTCTCACTATTTATCAGGATATTAAAAATTACAATAATAGTTTCTGATAAAGCCGACCCCTGCAGTGCCGGCATCCCATATGGGCGCTGGTTGAAGTCCCAGCTGCTCCACTTCCAATCCAGCTCTCTGCTATGGCCTGGGAAAAAAGTAGAAGATGGCCCAAGTCCTGGGGCCTTTCACTGGTGTGGGAGACCCAGAGGAGGCTCCTGGCTCCTGGTTTCAGATCAGCCCAGCTCCAGTCATTGTGGTCGTCTGGGGAGTGAACCAGTAGATGGAAGACTTTTTTCTCTCTGCCTCAGCTTCTGCCTCTCTGTAACTTTGCCTTTCAAATAAATAAATAAATCTTAAAAAAATAATTTCTGTGAAAATTTAGTCACAGTGCTTGCTAAAGAATAAATCTTAAAAGATTATCTTCTAGTTTGTTCTAAATATTTCTACAGACTGCAGTAAGTTTTTTTTACATAATGTGTGGGAAATTGATCTTAGCACTATAAGAGAACACAAGTCAATCAAGCAAGTCCTAAATAATTAAATTCTTCTGTGAACAAAACAAAAATCACAGAAATAATAATAGTGTGATGAGCTGTAAGAGAATCTATAATATACCTCTCATATTGTTTTAATGTAAAATGTTTTCAGAGGACAATGAGAATATTAAATGGATTTATAGATCTGTTAAATTCTTTGAAGTATTTTATATGACCTTCATTTCCAGTGGCTATGAAAACCAAGAACAAATTCTTCTGGAATCAGAGGAAAATAAAAGAAAATGGGGGATGGGAGGGAGTTTCAGAAAGAGGGAGAGAACAAGGAAAATGGAGAATAAAAATTATTATGCAGAGAAAAATATTAACTTTCTGTATCTAATTGTACACTTATAGACTGATTAAAATACATAAGTTTTTCTATATTCAAAAGCACTGAGATCTCTTAAATTTGTAACTTTCAGATTTGGGGCAATAGATACACCAAATAATAATAAACTATGAAGCTTTCACATAAAACTTCTCTATAGCATATGTTGAGCATCACTGAAATAATAGAGAACATTTAAATCAATTTTAAATGACTTGAAACTGCCTCCATCCTAAATGACCCTCAGATCTTGAGAAAACCTCATTTTATAGAATAGATGTGCCAATGAAATGTTGTTCATAAATCTTGCTTTTTTAATGGAATAACATTTCTTCACTAACCTATAATTTCTAACATACTTTATCTTCATCCCAAGTCATTCTTCAACTGGCAGAAATGTCTAACAATTTGGCTTTAAGTTTCCCTTTCAATAATCTGCCCTATAGTAAATGATTTATAATTTAAAAACAAAAAATCCAGTAGTATCACTTTTAGAGCAAAGAGGATTTGCAGTGAATAATTTTATGCAACTTTATCAGAATGGCAATTCAAAACAGTGCTTATCTTACCTTACAATATATGAGTTAAATGGAATAGCCTATTCCACAACAGCAAAAAATCTCCAAGTATCAGAGCCTTAGCATATCAGTTTACTTATCACCTCCTGATATTTGTTAGGAAGCATTTCAAAGCATCTCTTATCATACGGTAACTCAGGGATTCAGTTTCTCTCCATCACAACTCTGCATCCTAGATTACTGTGGGGCAGCAGAATATGCACCTAAATGATTCCAAAGGATTGACTACTCATTATCATATCCATAATTAGCAAGCATCATTTATTTTCACAGTCCACTGAACAGAATCAGACACATGGTTTCTTTTTTTTTTTATTAAAAACTTTTATTTAATGAATATAAATTTCCAAAGTACAGCTTATGGATTACAATGGCTTCCCCCTCCCATAATTTCCCTCCCACCCACAACCCTCCCTCTCCCGCTTCCTCTCCCCTTCCATTCACATCAAGATTCATTTTCAATTCTCTTTATATACAGAAGATCAGTTCAGTATATATTAAGTCAAGATTTCAAAAGTTTGCCCCCACATAGCAACGCAAAGTGAAAAAATACTGTTGGAATATTAGTTATAGCATTAAATAACAGTGTACAGCACATTAAAGACAGAGATCCTACATAATATTTTTTTAAATTAATTAATTTTCTATGCCATTTCCAATTTAACACCAGGTTGTTTTTTTCCATTTCCAATTATCTTTATATACAGAAGATTGATTCTGCATAAACTTAGTAAAGATTTCATCAGTTTGCACCCACACAGAAACACAAAGTGTAAAAATACTGTTTCAGTACTAGTTATAGCATCACTGCACATTAGACAACACATTAAGGACAGAACCCACATGAGAAGTAAGTACACAGTGACTCCTGTTGTTGACTTAACAATTTGACACTCTTGTTTATGGCGTCAGTAATCTCCCTAGGCTCTAGTCATGAGTTGCCAAGGCTATGGAAGCCTTTAGCGTTTGCTGACTTTGATCTTATTCCGATAGGGTCATAGTCAAAGTGGAAGTTCTCTCCTCCCTTCGGAGAAAGGTACTTCCATCTTTGATGGCCCCGTTCTTCCCACTGGGATCTCACTCGCAGAGATCTTTCATTTAAGTCTTCTTTTTTTTTTTTTTCTTTTCCATGGTGTCTTGGTTTTCCATGCCTAAAATACTCTCATGGGCTCTTCAGCCAGATCCGAATGCCTTTCTGTACTTCGAAAGAAACAGTCAGGAAAGTGAAGAGGCAACCAACAGAATGGGAAAAAATATTTGCAAACTATGCAACAGATAAAGGGTTGATAACCAGAATCTACAAAGAGATCAAGAAACTCCACAACAATAAAACAAACAACCCACTTAAGAGATGGGCCAAGGACCTCAATAGACATTTTTCGAAAGAGGAAATCCAAATGGCCAACAGACACATGAAAAAATGTTCAGGATCACTAGCAATCAGGGAAATGCAAATCAAAACCACAATGAGGTTTCACCTCACCCCAGTTAGAATGGCTCACTTTCAGAAATCTACCAACAATAGATGCTGGAAAGGATGTGGGGAAAAAGGGACACTAACCCACTGTTGGTGGGAATGCAAACTGGTTAAGCCACTATGGAAGTCAGTCTGGAGATTCCTCAGAAACCTGAATATAACCCTACCATACAACCCAGCCATCCCACTCCTTGGAATTTACCCAAAGGAAATTAATTTGGCAAACAAAAAAGCCATCTGCACATTAATGTTTATTGCAGCTCAATTCACAATAGCTAAGACCTGGAACCAACCCAAATGCCCATCAACAGTAGACTGGATAAAGAAATTATGGGACATGTACTCCATAGAATACTATACAGCAGTCAAAAACAATGAAATCTGGTCATTTGCAACAAGATGGAGGAATCTGGAAAACATTATGCTGAGTGAATTAAGCCAGTCCCAAAGGGACAAATATCATATGTTTTCCCTGATTGGCAACAACTAACTGAGCACCTAAGGGGAAACCTGTTGAAGTGAAATGGACACTATGAGAAACAGTGACTTGATCAGCCCTTGTCCTGACTGTTGATGTACAATGTAATACTTTATCCCATTTAGTATTTTTTTGTTCTAGTACTAGCGGTTGAACTCTGTAATTAACACACAATTATTCTTAGGTGTTGAAATTTTAACTGAAAAGTGATCCCTGTTAAATATAAGAGTGGGAATAAGAGAGGGAGGAGATGTACAATTTGGGACATGCTCAAGCTGACTTGCCCCAAATGGTAGAGTTAGAAACGTGCCAGGGGATTCCAATACAATCCCATCAAGGTGTCATGTACCAATGCCATCTCACTAGTCAAAGTGATCAATTTCAGTTCACAATTGGTCACACTGATAGGTCTAAGAGTCAAAGGAATCACACAAACAAGACTAGTGTCTGCTAATACTAACTGACAGAATCAAAAAGGGATAGAACAATCCAACATGGGAAGCGGGATACACAGCAGACTCATAGATGGCAGATGTCCTAAGTAGCACTCTGGCCTCAGAATCAGCCCTTAAGGCATTCGGATCTGGCTGAAGAGCCCATGAGAGTATTTTAGGCATGGAAAGCCAAGACACTCTGGCAAAATAAATAAATAAAATAAAAAATAAAAAAGACGACCTAAATGAAAGATCTCTGTGAGTGAGATCCCAGTGGAAAGAATAGGGCCATTAAAGAAGGAGGTACCTTTCTCCGAAGGGAGGAGAGAACTTCCACTTTGACTATAACCCTGTCAGAATAAGATTGAAGTCGGTGAACTCAAAAGGCTTCCATAACCTTGGCAACTCTTGACTAGAGCCTAGTTTATGCTGAGATTACTGAGATTACTGACGCCATGAACAGGAGTGTCAAATTGTTAAGTCAACAACAGGAGTCACTGTGTACTTACTTCTCATGTGGGTTCTGTCCTTTATGTGTAGTCCAATGTGAAGTAATGCTATAACTAGTACTGAAACAGTATTTTACACTTTGTGTTTCTGTGTGGGTGCAAACTGATGAAATCTTTATTTAATATATACTAAATCAATCTTCTGTATATAAAGATAATTGAAAATGAATCTTGATGTGAATGGAATGGGAGAGGGAGAGGGAGATAGGAGGGGTGCGAATGGGAGGGAAGTTATAGTGGGAAAGCCATTGTAATCCATATGCTGTACTTTGGAAACTGATATTTACTAAATAAAAGTTTTTTAAAAAAAGTATGAAACTGAGAAAAGATTAATAGCCAGAATATATAAAGAGATGAAGAAATTCAACAACAAAAGAAATAACCCAGTTAAGAGATAGGCAAAGGACTTAAACAGATATTTTCAAAAGAAGTAATCCAAATGGCCAATAGACATATGAAAAAATGTTCAAGATCACTAGCAATCAGGGAAATGCAAATCAAAACCACAATTAGGATTCACATCACTCTTGTTAGAATGGCTTTCATACAGAAATCAACAAATAGTAAATGTTGGCAAGGATGTGAGGAAAAAGGTATCCTGGTCCACTCCTGGTGGGAATGTAAAGTAATACAGGCCCTGTGGAAGACAATATGGAGATACCTCAGAAATCTGAATATAGACCTACCAAACGACCCAGCCATCCCTCTCCTGGGAATTTACTCAAGGGATATAAAATTTGCACATGGAAGAGTTATCTGTAGCCCCACGTTTATTGCAGCTCAAATTGCAATAGCTAAGATATGGAATTAACCTAAATGCCCATCAACTGCAGACTGGATAATAAGATTATGGGATATGTACACCATGGAATTCTATACAGTGGTTAAAAAAAACAAATTCTTTCATTTGTAGTAAAATGGATGAAACTGGAAAACATCATTCTTAGTGAAAATATTCCAGTCCCAAAAGGACAATACCATATGTTCTCCCTGATCTGTGGTGTTTAATAGAGTACCTAAAGGGTAATCTACAGAAGTGATTACCTATAATCTATAGGGTAATCTATAGAAGTAAAATTGACACTTTAAGGTGCAATGTCTTTGAAGAGCCCTTCTGTCAACTGTTGAGGAACTGTAATTTTTTTTCATACTACATGTTCAATTCTTCATTTAGTATAGAGTTAGTCATAAGTGTATAAAGTTAAATGAAAATAGATCTTAGGAAAAAAAGAAGAATGGAAACAGCAGAGGGAAGAGAAAGATGGGTGGAGATGTGGGTGGGAGGTCAGGTATGGTGGGAAGAATCACTATGTTCCTAAAGTTCTATTTATGAAATGCATAAAGTTTGTATTCCTTAAATAAAAGATTTCTGGGAAAAAATGTTTTATTTTATATTTATTTGAAAGGCATAGAGAAAGAGAGAGAGGAAAACAGTGAGAGAGAGAAAACAAGCTACCTATCGTCTGCTGGTTCACTTCCTTAATGCTGCTACGGTCATCTGGACCAGGCCTAACCAGGAACCAGACAGTCCTCCCAGGTTTCCCGCATGGGTAACAGAGGCCCAAGCACTTGGGACATCTTCCACTGCTTTCTCAGGCTCCTTAGCAGGATACTGGATGTATAGCCAAGTAGGCAGGACTCAAATTGACACTCTGATATGGGATGCCAGCATCTCAAGCTGTGGTTTAATCAGGGCACCACAACATTGGCCCCCTGGCTCCCAGATTTTGCTCTAGGTCAGCCACATGCATTTCAAGTATTTGAGGAATGAACTAGCAGATGGAAGTGCATTCTCTCTATCATTCACTTCTAGATCTCTCTCTCCCACTCAAATAAAATTTCAAAAAATAAAATACAATTGAAAGCAAAGAGTTTAACGGTTGCCTATTTCTCTAAAAACAGAGTTTAGAGTTCAAGTTGAAAACTAGAAAGTCTTGTCCATTCATCAAAATTCAAGAAATGCCAATCTTGCAAATAACTACTGCATCCTAAGACTAAGAGCTATACCACTGGATTAAAGGCAAAATGGAAATAAACCACCCTAATAGAGCCTATATAAATCCTCCATAGGAGTAAGATGATTTGTCAGAGATTTAACTTCCTATTGCTATTCAGAGCAAGTGAAAAAATCTATTAGCTATAACACATCATCAATAATTTTTAGTGTTAGATGTTCAAAAAGCAGGTAAAACTGACCTATAATCAAAACAAAACATCACTAGAGGTAGAGTCACAAACATCCTAATTGTCAGGATTGATGTCTAAAAACTATGCAATACAAATAAGCTGAAAGAGATGAAATAGCAAATAGGAGAAAGATGCAATAGATAAAGCGATGAAGAATTTTAAGATACATACAAAAAATGGAAATCTTAGACACTTATAATACAGAGATTAAAAGTATGTTTGATAAAGGACAGATAGGACTCTGGAAGAAAGGAACAATGAAAGCAATGGTAGGTCAATTACACAAAGGAAAAAATTAAAACTAACACTGATTTTATGAAATCTAACACAATATTAAGTTGTAAAATGCAAATGCAATTGAAGCCAAGAAGATATAACATGGAGAATATAGTAGGAAGTTTGTTAAGAAATAATGCTCACGTTTTTCCAAATTTAAAAAATGGTAGGAGCTGGAATTGTGGTGCAGCAGGTTAAGCCGCTGCCTGTGATATCAGCATCCCACATGAGTGCTGGTTCAAGTCCTTGTTGCTCTGCTTTCCACCTAGTTCCTTACTAATGTGCCTGGAAAAGCAGTGGAAGATGGGCCAGTGCTTGGACCTCTGCCCCTCATAGAGGGAGTTCTAACTTAGTCCAGCTCAGCTCAGACACTGTGGCCATTTGGAGAGTGAACCAGAAGATGAAAGATCTCTTTCTTTCTCTGTCTCTCACTCATTCTCTGTAACTCTGCCTTTCAAACAAACAAAAATATATTTTTAAAAAAGATGAGTAAGCCAGAGACTCAGTGAACCTCAAGCAAAATAAATAAAAAGAAAAGCACTCCTTATAAGACAGGAAAAAAGATGATGAAAATAATAGATAATTTCTACTTTAAAAAAATGATTCTTGAATACAATGAAATCACATCTTTAGCAGCCTGAAATGAAAAAGAAGCTGTCAAGATAGAATTCAGTATCTGATGAAATAATTTTCAAAAATAAATGCAAAATAAATCATTTTCAAATGTACAAAATTTGACAAACTTAATTTGCCAACAGATTTGCTTCAGAAAAAGAGCTAAAAGAAGTTCCCAGGGCAAAACAGCAATGATACCAGATGGCAATTCAAACAAGAAGAAATGAAAAGCACTGAAAATGACAATCCTTTTCTTAATTTTTTAAAAGATAATATACTGTTTAAATAAAATACAATGGCAGTGAGTTTACTTCTTCTTAGAATGTAGAAAGCTCAAGAATACATCACATGAAAAATAATCTACAACAAAACATGCCATTACTTTTCTGGAACTCATCAGAGACATCAAGGAACAAGGCAATAAACTGAACTTAACTTCTAAGAACACTCAGTCCTTCTGAAGAAACTCTGGACACATGAACTCTTTCAGCTTTGTTAGAGCACAGGAGGAAAAGGTGTCTATCATGAAAGTAAGTGAGAATAAATAATCTAAAACCAACATTCCTAAAGGCCACATGTGAGCTAGTGATTAGACAATTTAGAATCATTTAGAACCTTAGCCAGAGGATAGTTCACACTCAAGCACCTAATTTTTTCTGTGGGCTTCTTTACTAGATACACATAGGGAAACCCTGGGCAAGCAGGAAACCAGGGAGAACCAATCCCCTCAATGGGGAGATAAAACTCTCGTATTATCATCAGCTACCACTAGGGCATGGGTACAAAATACTGCTGGCTTCCGCTCTGCTGAATGATACTGGGAGAACAGGAGCAAACATTCTTAAACAGCAATCCAGGCAAAGATCCGTTGCTTCTGTGCAGTAGTAGAAATTCTCTTCTCTCACACCAAAATAAAAAAGGAGATTGTTTCCAGAAGAAAAGTAGAAGCAAAAGTTAACTGTTTTTCAGGAAAGGGCAGAAAAATCTCCTGAGCCCACTACCCTTCACTGATACAAGGCAGAGTTCTACTTCTACCAGGAAAGAAGAAGAAAATTACCTTACTTGAGACTCCCCAGTGATGCAAGACATGTAGTTTGACTGCCACTGGAAGGTGGATTAGGAATACAGACAGGTCTCACTTCCCAGATTCAAATATGCAGGCTCTGCCTAAGATTGAGGCTAAAGCAGGAAACCAAGTACAAAGACTTCTCAAAGCTTATGGATAAGGAAGAACACTAAGATGGACTACTCACTACCTCAGGCTTCAAAGCATAATGTAATTGCAGGTTGGTCTAGTCCCAGTTGCTCCTCTTCCAGTCCAGCTCTCTGCTGTGCCCTGGGAAGGCAGTAAAGGATGGCCCAAGTGCTTGGGCCCCTGCACCCCATGGGAGACCAGGAGAAGCACCTGGCTCCTGGCTTCGGATCAGCACAGCACATCAGCCATGGCAGCCATTTGGGGGGTGAACCAATGGAAGGAAGACCTTTCTCTCTGTCTCTCTCACTGTCTAACTCTGCCTGTCAAATAAATAAATAAATAAAAAGAAAGCCAATGGTGTAGTTCAAATCTGAAGACTATCAGCTGATGTAATTCCCTCTTTCCCAAGGGTGCTTAGTCTTGATTTTATTCAAGCCTTCAACTGATTATATGTGGCCCACCTACATTATGGAAAGAAACCTGTCTTACTCAGTGCTCACCAATTCTAATGTCAACCGCACCCAAAAACAGCTTGAAAGAAACATTCAGATTAATATTTGACCACATATGCAGACATTATGGCCCAGCCAAATTGACATAAAATTAATCATCACAACTTATTTTTTAATAAAAGCAAGGAAAACCAAATAAAACCACTGCCAATAGATAAAACAATAAACAGAACCAGAGAACAATGTGAATTACCAGGGCTGGCACTGTGGCATAGTAGGTAAAGCTGTGGCCTACACTGCCAGCATCCTATATGGTGCTGGTTTGAGTTCCAGCTGCTCCACTTTTGATCCAGCTCCCTACTAATGCACCTTGGAAAGCAACAAAAGATGGCCCAAGTGCTTCAGCCCCTGAACCCACGTGGGAGATCAGGAAGAAGCTCCTGGATCCCGGCTTCAGCCTGGTCCAACCTTCTCTGTAACTCTACCTTTCAAATAAATGAATAAATTGAATAAATCTTTTTAAAAATGTGAATTATCAATATTAAACATGAAAGAAAATACATTAATATAGATCTTGAAGAACTTGAGATGATAAGTATACATATGAACAATGTATGTCTATAATTTTGAGAAGGAAACATTAAGTCACATAGCAAGAGTGAGGATGCATAATTCCCTTATGGTAATAGCATGAATGGTGTTGAGTAACTGTTAACAACAATCAAATATGTTATATCCAGTAAACCTAATTCTATTAAAAATACCATAATAGAGACAATAATTTGGCCTGTTAAGATACCAGTTAAGACACCTGTATACTACATTAGATACCTGGCTTCAATATCCAACTCCAAGTCCTGACCTTGTTTCCTGCTAATGTAGACCCTGGGAAGTAGCAAGCGATGGCCCATATAGTGGGTTCCCTGAATTGAGTTCCCAGCCTCCATCTTCAACCTGGCCCAGTCTGGCTATTGCAGGAATTTGGTGGAATGAAACATTGGATGGTAGCTGTCTGTCTTGTATATCTTTATTTCTCTCATGTGCTCTCTCAAATAACTTTAAAAATCCATAATATATGGATATGTATATACAGAGGTTGCAAGATCATTTTTCATTGTAAAAATATTAGAAGTCACCTAAATAGTCATCCTGTAGTAATGATTAATTATGTTTAAGTACAACATTTCTCTGGAATGTTTTGCAGTTTAAAAAGCTAAATGAGAGCTATACCCATTTATTTTAAGTTGGAAAATCTCTAAAAAAATAAATGGTATGCATATGTATACTTTTTTATGAACATAAATGAATATGTTCTGCTACTAAAACTGAATTTCTCAAGCATGTGGTTACACATAGGGTGGTGATTAGCATGTTCTTCATATGTGTTTGGACATTTTTTCTTTTTAAAAAAAATCCTGTTTATTTTGTAATTAATTTTAAAATGAATGTGTTAGCTTGAAAAGAGTTTGGGAAATGAGCTAAATTGTTATTATTGGCAAAGGGACTACATCATCAAGCCACGGCATGACTGTAAGGGAATATTAGATTTACACTATGTAAATGCAGTCTAGAGCTACAGTGAAAGGCATACAATGCCACCAAAAGTTGAAGAAAGAGAAGCGATTGCTTTCTGAGATGTACTAGTACAAGGAAGGATGAACAAAGGATAGCAATAGGAATTCATACCTTAGATGTCAAATCACTGACCAAGACAAAGCTGTTGAAAGCAAAGAAGATATGAAGGCATTCTGAAGGACAAGTGCTACTTTCAATATTAAACATCAAATGTTAAACATGGACATCATTTAAGAGTAAAACTTCCAGAGACTTGTACAGACTTTTGAGAAGCAGAGATGAGCACGAGTGGACTCCCTGAATCCTTGTTAGATTTCCCATCCTAGATTTAGTTTGTTCTTTAGTCTCTGTTTTCTATCCTAGGAAAATATAGGATACTATGCATCCTTTTAATAAATTATTCCTTTTATTTTTTAAAAAAAATTATTCCTTTTCTTAAGCTATCTCCAGTGAGTTTTAATTCCCTGAAAGCTTATTGTTTTACAAACTTGTTTTTCTCTTGAGTCTGTGACTTTGCCTACAGATATATAATTATTTCTTAACCTATGGAAATCTTAGGCAACCTGTAAGAGACATTTTATTCTTTATTTATCAACTAACTCATCACCTACTCAGACCTGAAAATGAAAAGGTGTTCTTTAAATATGGGATAATAATAAAGATTGGGGCGGCTGATAGCGTGATCACACTTAATGACAATTTGTAGCATTTATTTTTACATCTATCCCAGCTTTAACTTGAATTATCTCTTGAAAACTATAAGAATATTAAAATTTTCACTTGCCAGCCCAATAACTTTAAATATGATTGATTATGATGATCAAGTAGCAAGTTTAATTAAAATAGTATTATCTCCCACAATATAATTACAAAATAGGACTGCATATATTCTGTGATGCTCTGACTATAATTATACAAAATAATTCAATTCAAGAAAAATTTAAACACTTACCATGTAACTAGATATTTGCTAGATACACTAAAATATACGAAAAATTTAAAATAGAAAGAGGAGCTAACACTTGACTTAGCAGTTAAGATGCTGTTTAAGATGTTTACACACTATGGTGGAGTGTCTAGGTTCATGTCCTATCTCTGGTTTCCTGCTAATGCAGGTCCTGGGAGGCAGCAGCAGTGTCTCAAATAATTGAGTTCCTGCAACACACAGAAGAGACCTGGATTAAATTCCTGGCTCCCAGCTTAAGCCCTGGCTCAGCTTTAGCTGTTTCAGGCATCTGGGGAGTGAATCAACAGATGGGAACTTTCCTTCTCTATTAGTCTCAGTCTCCCTGCCTTTTATTAAACAAAGAAGTAAAAAAAAAAAAAAAAAGTCAACAACTATTTTTTGAGATACAAAGATACTTTCCCTTGAAGAGCCTATGTAGCATTTGGCAAAACACAACTATAAAACAATTTACACATTAGTGTTTCATTATATCTGATTTAAATAATGTCAAATGAGCTTTGAAATGGTGTATTACTTTCTCCCACTTGCCTCTGCACACACATCCACTATATTTTGTAACATTAGATTAAAACAATTCATGTGAAACTGTTCTTAACAAATTGAAAACCCTTATACACCAAACAATTTATCTTCACCTTGTTTACATCTTGACTATGCAATGAACCCTGAATAAATGATTACTGAAGTGGAATAAAATTAGTACTACCTCTACTGACATGAACTACAGACAGAGCGTTCTGTGAAGGGCAAGATTATCAACATGTTTTCCTACTGCCCTAGAATGTTTTGATGACCCTTCCTATGTCTGAAGAATTTCCCACCACTTACATCTTGCCTTGCTAAAATAGCATATCCCTTCAGTTAGAAGCAATCCTGAAACTCAAGCACAATTTCCAGGAGGATACCTGAATGAGCAATGTGAGGAAGCAGACAGATCCATTTTCTACTAAAGGTGCAGATGGGACAGTTCCCAGCTTTCAGACACAAGTGGCTACAATGTGGAGTTTCTCGTGCAAAATAGCATCAGGGAAAAGTCTAATGTCTAGCAACAGCAGTAATTTCCCTTTAGACAATTCTACACTATGGTTTAACTTCATCTGGTCCTTTGGTTATCCAACTGTCCTTTGAACTCTCTATTATTCTTTTTAATAGACTCCTTCTCCAGGCTCAGACTAACCAATGCAGTTTGTTTGAGCAATGGAAAGCAATTCTAAGAATCACTGACAGATTAAAAGTAAGGTCTACACTTTTCTGTTTATGTGGTACATAAGGGCTAATCTTGGTTCTCAGAAAGACTATAAGAAGAACAAACTCACTTTATAGGAAGTGAAACAGGATAAATTCGCACCAACACTCAAGGCTCTGTTCCCTGAAATCCTGCCATCCCCAAGATCAGATGAGTCCAAGTGAAGAAATCATCCTTCCAATAACTCCAGACTCATATAGGGAGAAACTTAATGGCTGATTTTTCATATTTCAACAACTATTCCCAAGATATACATAGGAACTCAATAGCAAAGTTATACAAGGACAGAAACAATAACATTTCTGAGAATCTGTGAAGCCAAACATATCCTATGTGTACCAGTTTTTTATTTAAATAATGTGGTGCACGTTTTGTTTTTTCAGCTGCAGTCTATTGTCATGAAGTAATCTGACTTTCAGTTTATGAGCGATTCTAAAGCACCATTGGAGTGAGTCCACCAGCTCTTGCCAATGATGAGGGACAATCATCTTCTGAGCAGTGGTTTCTCAAGTCCAGCTGCACACTGGTAGGTCCTAGGGGGAGATCTGAGAAACAATGAAGCCTGGGTCTCAGCAACAGAAATTCTAACTTAATTGTTCAGAGGAGTAGCCTAAGAATCAAAAGCTTTTCAATTTTCCCAAGTCTTACTTACACAAGTTATAATGTTCAGAACTACAGATCTCGACTCTGATTTATCCATAGATCAGCAGCTTAAGGAAATTTGTTAGAAAGGCACCATCTCAATCACTAACCCTGTACTATTCAGTCAGAATCGTGGTATTGAAAAGATTCCAGGTGAAGAGTACGGATACTAAATTTTGAGAAACACTGGACTAGTCCATTTTTACACAGCTGGGATTGGAATTCTTAATAAAACTATGGGATTAGTATTAGCAAATAAATATTGTTCTTTCATCTCAGACCTTTTACTTCTCCCTTTCTCCTCCACCCTCTCCCACTCCTTCCAGTGTTGTTTTGAGTGTTCTGAACAATGTTTCTCTTTGATGGCTCAGATTCATAACTTATAAACTTGAGATTATTCTTAAAATCTCCATCTTCCTCTAGAAATCAAACATTTCACAGTTATTTTGGCTGTGGCTCAACCTACGGAATGCACCATGAAACATAAGCTGATAGCTAGCATGGGAGTAGCAAGTGAGAAAAACATGAAAAGATATTTTATGTGGAACTAGAAAAAATGAGCATTATAGACATCATTCCAACTTTACTAAATTGACAATTACATTGTCAACTGAGCTTTTCACAGAATGAAGTGACAGGCCTCTCAGAAATTCAAAAATACTTCTATTTGCAATGTTTCACAGTAAGGAAAAACATAACTGAAATTATTTTTATATGAATGTGGGAGCTAGGGGAAATCCAAGATGGCTGAGTAGTGAGAAGTTGCACTGACCCCAGATGCAGAAAAATATAAGAAAAACAAAGGAAGAACCATGTTTCAAGGAGACTGACTGAAAGAAATTTACAGTGGAGAAATGATAGAACAGACTCTGGGACAGCAAGGAAAGAGGACAAACATGCTTCTGTGGCTGGTGACAAGGATCAGGCAGCTGCCGACTGGGAGTCACCATGTTCCCAAGTCAAGGTAGGAAGAAGTAGCTATACACTGCTCCACCAGCAGCTTTTTTTTGTTTTTTTGTTTTTGTTTGTTTGTTTGTTTGGATTTGGCAAATGTTACTTTTTTTTAAGGAAAGCTTTTATTTAATTAGTACAGCTGTCATAAGTACAACTTTAGGAATACAGTGATTAATCCCAACATATCCATCCTCCCACCCCCAATCCCACCCAACTTCCTCCACCCTCTCCTATTCCCAGTCCCATTCTCCATTAAGATTTGCTTTCAATTAACCTCA
The DNA here is from genome assembly GCF_033115175.1 of Lepus europaeus. Taxonomy (NCBI): domain Eukaryota; kingdom Metazoa; phylum Chordata; class Mammalia; order Lagomorpha; family Leporidae; genus Lepus; species Lepus europaeus. The sequence goes on from NC_084829.1 coordinate 121,364,092, forward strand.
TAGACAGATGACTATTTTTAGTAAAGATCTCGACAATTTGCACACACACACACACAAAATATAAAAACTGTTTGAGAACAGTTTTACAATTAATTCTCATAGTTCAACTCATTGAGGGCAGAGGTCTTACTTGGGGAGTTAAGTGCAGAGTGACTCCTGTTGTTGATATAATAATTAACACTCTTATGTATGATTCAGTGATCATCAAAGACTCTTGACATGAGCTGCCAAGGCTATGGAAGCATTTTGAGTCCGCAGTCTCCATAAGTATTTAGACAAGGCCATAAACAAAGTGTAAGTTCTTTCCTCCCTTCATAGAAAAGTACGTCCTTCTTTGATGGCCACTTCTTCCTATTGGGGTCTCACTCACAGAGATCATTCATGTAGGACTTTTTTGGCCACAGTATCTTGGCTTTCCATGCCTGAAAAGCTCTCATGAGATTTTCAGCTAGATCAGAATGCCTTACAGGCTGATTCTGATGTCAGAGTGCTATTTAGAGCAATTGTCATGCTATGAGTCTGCTATGTAAACTTCTTCCCATGTTGGAGCATTCTCTGCTTTTTAATTCTATCTGCTGTTATTACCAGATACTTGATCTTATTTATATGATTCCTTTAACACTTAATCCTACCCATATGATTAATATAATATTTAATATTTATATTAACTTAATATGATCTCTTTATTGCTTAACATGGCATTATTACCAACCAGCTTAATGGGATTTGAAGTCCCATGGCAAGTTTTTAGCTGTACCCTTAGAAGTAAGTCTGTACGAATGTATGCAGAACTATACCGCTTTACAGTTACCAACTTCCTCCTCCATCTCTTATTCCCACTCTCATTTTTTACTGGGTTCCATTTTCAATTGACTTTATACACATATAATTAATTCTATGATAGGTAAAGAGTTCAACTAAAGGTATTAAGAAGGAAAATAAAACAAAACAAACAAAAAAGTTCCTCAACAGTCAAGACAAGGGCTGTTCAAGTCATTGCTTGCAAAGTGTCAATTTCGCTTCAACAGATTTTGTTTTAGGTACACTGTTAGTTATCACAGATCACGGAGAAGATATGGTATTTGTCCCTTTGGGATTGGCTTATTTAACCAAGGATTATGTTTTCCAGATTCATTCATTTTGTTGCAAATGAATGGATTTCAATTTTTTTTACTGCTGTGTAGTATTTGATGGAGTACATATCCAGTCTTCAGATGACAGGCATTTAGGTTGATTCCACATCTTAGTTATTGTGAATTGAGCTGCAATAAATATGGGGTTGCAGATAACTCCTTTATTTGCTGATTACATTTCCCTTGGGTAAATTCCCAGGAGTGGGATGGCTGGGTCATACGATAGGGCTATATTCTGATTTCTGAGGTATCTCCAAACTGCCTTCCTCAGTGGTTTTACCATTTTGCATTTCCACCAACAGTGGATTATGGCACCTTATTCTCCACATCCTCACCAGCATTTGTATTTCGTTGATTTTTGTATGAAAGCCATTCTAACTAGGATGAAGTGAGACTTCAGTGTGGTTTTGAATTGAATTTCCTGATGGCTAGTAATCCCGAGCATTTTTTCATGCACTGTTGGCCATCTGGATTTTCTCTTAGAAAAATGTCTGTTTAAATCTTTGGCATATTTCGGAGAGAGGTCCAAGATGGCAGAATAGGGAGAGAGCGCACTGATAGTCCTGAAAAAGATAGTTTAATAAAAGTTGAGATACTGTAGTCTCAGAGAAGAGTTAGGGAAAAATCTGCAGAGGAAATTCTTCTGGAAGTAGTGGGACACAGTGAACCTACGTGGAGGGAACGGGCACCCATGGCTCAGGACCCCAGCTGCCAAGTCTACGCACCAGCACTGGAAAGGGAGGTGAGGCAAAACCACAGTAGCCTGAGACACTGGAGGGAAAGCAACAGGAAGAACCTAGAGGGAATGAGGCTTGAAGCCCCGTGGTGGGGAAGTTTGCCAGCCTAACTAGAGGAGAGAAATTTAAATAAATAAAAGAGACCGGTACAGACACGATTCTCTCTCTCCACTCACCTTACAAAGGCGGGGTGGGGGGGAAGCAGGTACCATTTTGGACATACATAACGGTTGCACCAGCTCAGAGCTGTGCCCACCCTCAGCCAAGCAGAAAAACCTGACTCTGGTGGGGAGAAATAACAGGAGGTTAAGACCTAGTGAATGTGTGGAGCTTATGAACTGGGACTGTGGGAAAAAAAAAAAAAAACAAACTTGAGGGTGTATGGGAGAACTCACGGTATGCCTGGGATGTGAGTACTCTCAGTGTGAAATGCCACAAACAGTAACCTTGCAACCCAGTGGGAGACACTGCAGGGGAATCTGAGCTTACACTGAGGACTGCACAAATCCTTTGTGTGGTCCTTGGGACAGAGCAGATAGATATTATACCCACTGGGACTAGCGCTCAGGCACTGATTGCCATCAAGGAGAAGAGCTCAGCTGAGCAGAATTACTTCCCTTCTGAATAAAAAAAGAGAGAGAGTGAGAGAGATTTACCATGCCAAACCTGAGTGTGTCACCATTGGCACACCCTTAACCTTGAAGAACTAAACAGAGCTCTCTGGCCACACCCACTACAAGCTTCTAGAGATTCACCAAAAGCGGACAATCCACTTAATCTAGAATCATAGCATAATGAGAAAAGCCACCACAGTGAGGGGAAAAAAAAGAAGAAGAAACCAAAGAATATCTCCACAATGCCAAGCAACAAACACAGAAACTGAGGAAAGAGAACAAGGAAGACAATATGTCACCTCCAATGAACATGACACTCCAACACAAGAATATGAAGATGATGAGATAGAAAAAATGCAAGATAGGATTTCAGAAAATTTATGATAAGAACATTTAGAAGTTACAAAAACAAATTCATGAACTACAGAAATCCATACTGGACAGGAAAGAAAATCTTTCTCATGAAAATGAAATCTTAAGGAAGAATCAAAATGAAATGAAGAATTGAATAGAAAATGAAATTGTGATATTGAAGAGAAATCAAAATGAAATGAAGAATTAAATAGATCAAATGACAAACACATGTGAGAGCCTTAAAAACAGAATCAGTGTGACAGAAAAGAGAATATCAGACTTAGAAGACAGAGCACAGGAAAGTATACAGTCAAAACAAAAAATAGAAGAGGAAATTAGAAATCTAAAAAATATTGTTGGGAATCTACAGGATACTATTAAAAAACCCAACATTCGGGTTCTAGGAGAAGGCATGGAGAGGGAGAAAGGATTACAAGACCTTTTTAGTGAGATACTAGCAGAAAACTTCCCGGGATTGGAGAAGGAAAGATATCCAAGGACAGGAAGCAATAAAACCCCCAAAAAGCATGATGAAAGAGATCCTCACCACGACATGTTGTAATCAAACTCACCACAGTGAAACATAAAGAAAAGATTCTAAAATGTGCAAGAGAGAAAAATCAGATTATGCTCAGAGGATCTCCAATTAGACTCACAGCTGACTTCTCATCAGAAACCCTACAGGCTAGGAGGGAATGGCGTGACATAGCCCAGGTACTAAGAGAAAAAAACTGCCATCCAGAATATTATATCCTGCAAAGCTCTCATTTGTGAATGAAGGTGAAATAAAGACCTTTCATAGCAAACAGAAATTGAAAGAATTTGTCGCCACTCGTCCAGCCCTGCAAAAAATGCTTAAAGATGTGCTACACACAGAAACACAGAAACATGGCCATCAATATGAAAGAAGGTAAAGGAAGAAAATCTCCCCGCAGAAGATCAGAGGAAGTTCAAAGCATATATTAGAAATATCTTTGGAGGCTGGCGCCGCAGCTCAATAGACTAATCCTCCACCTGCGGAGTTGGCAAACCAGGTTCTAGTCTCGGTCGGTGTGCCAGATTCTGTCCCAGTTGCTCATTTTCCAGTCCAGCTCTCTGCTATGGCCCAGGAGTGCAGTGGAGGATGGCCCACGTGCTTGGGCCTTGCACCCACATGACAGACCAGGAGAAGCAACTGGCTCCTGGCACAGATGAACATGGTGCGCCAGATGCAGTGCGCCAGCCTCAATGGCCATTGGGGGCTGAATCAATGGAAAAAGGAAGACCTTTCTCTCTGTCTCTCCCTCTCTGTCACTGTCCACTCTGCCTGTCAAAAAAAAAAAAAAAAAAAAAAAAAACAAGAAATAAAAAGAAAAAATAATTGGGAAAATGGCAGGGCAAAGTCACTACTTATCAATAGTCATGTTGAACGTTAATGGCCTCAACTCTCCAGTTAAAAGACACAGACTGGCAGAATGTATTAAAAGACAAAACCCATCTATTTGCTGCTTACAAAAAACACATCTCTCCCTCTCCAACAAAGGTGCATGCAGACTGAAATTGAAAGGTTGGAAAAAGATATTCCATGCCAACAGAAACCAAAAAAGAGCTGGTGTAGCCATATTAATATCAGACAAAATAAACTTTAACATAAAAACTTTTTAGAGAGACAAAGAGGAGCACTATATAATGATTAAGGGTTCAATTCAACAGAAAGAATGTAAGTGTTGTAAATGTATATGCACCTAATTACAGGGCACCGGATTATTGAAAAGATATGTTAAGGGACTTAAAGGGAGACTTAGACTCCAATACAATAGTACTGGGGGACTTCAATACTTCACTCTCAGAAATAGATAGATCAACCAGACAGAAAATCAGATTTAATCTACACTATAGCCCAAATGGAACTAACAGATATCTACAAAACTTTCAATCGCACATCTAAAGATTTTACATTTTCTCAGCAGTACATGGAACCTACTCTAGGATTGACCACATACTAGGCCATAAAGCAAGTCTCAGCAAATTCAAAAGAATTGGAATCATACCATGTAGCTTCTCAGACCACAGTGGAATGAAGCTGGAAATTAGCAACTCAGGAATCCCTAGAGAGTATGCAAACACATGGAGACTGAACACCATGATCCTGAATGAACAATGGTTCATAGAAGAAATCAAAAGAGAAATCAAAAACCTTCTGAAAGTAAATGAGGATAACAATACAACGTATCAAAACTTATAGGACATAGCAAAAGCAGTGTTAAGAGGAAAGTTTATAGCAATAGGTGCCTACATTAAGAAATTGGAAAGGCACCAAATAAATGGGCTTTTAATGCATCTCAAGGATCTAGAAAAACTGAACAAAACAGACCCAAAACTAGTAGGAGAGAAAAATAATTAAAATTAGAGAAGAAAACAACAGAATTGAATCCAAAAAAACATTACAATTGATCAGAAAAATGAAGAGCTGAGTTTGTTGAAAAAATAAACAAAATTGACACACCATTGGCACAACTAACTAAAAGAAGAAAAGACCCAAATCAATAAAATCAGAGATGAAAAAGGAAACATAACAACAGACACCACAGAAATAAAAAGAGTCATCAAAAATTACCACAGAGTTGTATGCCAGCAAACAGTGAAATCTATCAGAAAGGGATAGATTCCAGGACACATGCAACCTACCTATATTGAACCAAGAAGACATAGAAAATCTAAACAGACCCATAACTGAGACAGATATTGAATCAGTAATAAAGGCCCTCCCAACAAAGAAAAGCCCAAGACCAGTTGGATTCACTGCTGAATTCTACCAGACATTTAAAGAAGAACTAACTCCATTTCTTCTCAAACTATTCAGAACAATAGAAAAAAGAGTGAATCTCCCAAATTCTTTCTATGAAGCCAGCATCACCTTAATCTCTAAGCCTGAAAAAGATGCAGCATTGAAAGAAAATTACAGACCAATATCCCTGATGAACATAGATGCAAAAATTCTCAATAAAATACTCACCAATAGAATACAACAACACATCAGAAAGATCATTCACACAGACCAAGTGGGATTTATCCCTGGTATGCAGGGATGGTTCAATGTTCACAAATCAATCAATGTGATACACCACATTAACAGACTGCAGAAGAAAAACCACATGATTATCTCAATAGATGCAGAGAAAGCATTCGATAAAATAAAACAGCCTGAAGGAACATTCCTCAACACAATCAAAGCAATTATAGAAAAACCTACAGTCATATTCCTATTGAACAGGGAAAAGTTGGAAGCATTTCCACTGAGATCTGGTACCAGACAGGATGCCCACTCTCACCAATGTTATTCAATATAGTTCTGGAAGTTTTAACCAGAGCTATTATGCAAGAAAAAGAAATTAAAGGAATACAAATTGGAAGGAAGAACTCAAACTATCCCTCTTTGCAGATGATATGATTCTTTATTTAGGGGACCCAAAGAACTCTACTAAGAGACTATTGGAACTCATAGAAGAGTTTGGCAAAATATCAGAACATAAAATCAATGCACAAAAATCAACAGCTTTTGTATACACAGGCAATGCCATGGCTGAGAAAGAACTTCTAAGGTCAATCCCATTCACAATAGCTACAAAAACAATCAAATACCTTGGAATAAACTTAACCAAGGATATTAAAGAGCTCTACATGAGAATTACAAAACCATAAAGAAAGAAATAGAAGAGGACACCAAAAAATGGAAAAATCTTCCATGCTCATGGATTAGAAGAATCAACATCATCAAAATGTCCATTCTCCCAAAAGCAATTTATAGATTCAATGTGATACCAATCAAAATATCAAACACACTCTTCACAGATCTGGAAAAAATGGTGCTGAAATTCATATGGAGACCCAGGAGACCTCGAATAGCCAAAGCAATCTTGTACAACAAAAACAAAGTCGGCGGCATCACAATACCAGATTTCAGGACATACTACAGGGTAGTTGTTATCAAAACAGCATGGTACTGGTACAGAAACAGATGGATAGACCAATGGAACAGAATAGAAACACCAGAAATCAATCCAAACATCTACAGCCACTTATATTTGATCGAGGATCCAAAACCAATCCCTGGAGCAGAGACAGTCTATTCAATAAAAGGTGCTGGGAAAACTGGATTTCCACGTGCAGAATCATGAAGCAAGACCCCTACCTTACACTTCACACAAAAATCCACTCAATATGGATTAGAGATCTAAATTTATGACCCGACACCATCAAACTATTAGAGAGCATTCGAGAAACACTGCAAGATATAGGCACAGGCAAAGACTTCTTGGAAAAGACCCCAGAAGCACAGGCAGTCAAATCCAAAATTAACATTTAGGATTACATCAAATTGAGAAGTTTCTGTACTGCAAAAGAAACAGTCAGGAAAGTGAAAAGGCAACCAACAGAATGGGAAAAAATATTCGCAAACTATGCTACAGATAAAGGATTAATAACCAGAATCTACAAAGAGATCAAGAAACTCCACAACAACAAAACAAACAACCCACTTAAGAGATGGGCCAAGGACTTCAATAGACATTTTTCAAAAGAGGAAATCCAAAGGGCCAACAGACACATGAAAAAATGTTCAGGATCACTAGCAATCAGGGAAATGCAAATTAAAACACAATGAGGTTTCACCTCACTCTGATTTTTTGTTCTACTTAATACTATTGGTTGAACCCTTTAATTAACACACAATTATTCTTAGGTGTTTAAAGTTAACTTTAAAGTGATCCCTGTTAAATATAAGAGTTGGAATAAGAGAGGTAGGAGATGTACAATTTGGGACATGCTCAAGCTGACTTGCCCCAAATGGTAGAGTTAGAAACTTGCTAGGGGATTCCAATTCAATCCCATCAAGGTGGTATGTATCAATGCCATTTCACTAGTCCAAGTGATCAATTTCAGTTCGCAATTGTTCATAATGATAGGACTAAGAGTCAAAGGGATCACACAAATAAGACTAGTGTCTGCTAATACTAACTTATAGAATTGAAAAGGAGAGAATGATCCAACATGGGAAGCAGTATATACAGCAGACTCATGGAATGGCAGATGTCCTAAACAGCACTATGGCCTCAGAATTAGCCCTTAAGGCATTTGGATCTGGCTGAAGAGCCCATGAGAGTATTGTAGGCATGGAAAGACAAGACACTCTGGCAAAACAAAAATACCTAAATGAAACATCTCTGTGAGTGAGATCCCAGTAGAAAGAATGGGCCATCAAAGAAGGAGGTACCTTTCTCTGAAGGGAGGAGAGAACTTCCACTTTGACTATGACCTTGTCTAAATAAGATTGGAGTCAGCCAATTCCAAAGGCTTCCATAGCCTTAGCAACTCATGACAAGATCATAGGGTGATTACTGATCATGAACAAGAGTGTCAAATTGTTAAGTCAACAACAGGAGTCACTGTGCCGTTACTCCCCATGTATGCTCTCTGTCCTTAATGTGTTGTTCATTGTTAATTAATGCTATAACTAGTGCTCAAACAGTACTTTATACTTTGTGTTTCGATGTGGGTGCAAACTGTTGAAATCTTTACTTAATATGTTCTAAATTGATCTGTATATAAAGAGAATTGAAAATGAATCTTGATGTGAATGGAATGGCAGAGGGAGCGGGAAATGGGAGGGGTTCGGGCGGGAGGGAGGTTATGGGGGGAAAAAGCCACTGTAATCCATAGGCTGTACTTTGGAAATTTATATTTGTTAATTAAAAGTTTAAAAAAAGCTATTAGGAAGGAGAAAGAAAGAAAAGATATCAAAATTAGAAAAGGGGAAGTCAAAATAACCATGTTTGCAGATAACATGATGTTGTACTTGGAGAAACCTAAACACTCCACCAGAAAACTGTTAGAGCTGATAAACCAATTGAGTAAACTTGAAGGGTACAGAATAAACATACAAAAGTTTGATTAACTCTCTGAAAAAGAAACAAAGAAAAAGTCCTATTCAAAATAGCTACAAAAAAGTCAACCATTCAGGAATAAATTTAACCATAGAAGTGAAAGATCTCTACAATGAAAATGATTTTAAAAAATCAATGAAGGAAAACATCAAGGACACTAAAAATGGAAGCATATTCTTTGTTAATGGATTGGAAGAATCCATATCATTAAATGTCTACACTACCTAAAGCAATCTATAGATTCAATGCAGTAACTATGAAAATACCAATAACATTCTTCACAGAGTTAGAAATAACAATTCTAAAATTCATGTAGGATCCCAAAAGAGCCTGAATAGCCAAAATAATTCTGAGGAAATAAAAATATCAAGCTGGAAGCATAATATTACTGACCTTTAAAGCATATAACAAAGCTGTAATAATTAAAACAGCATGATACTGGGATAAAAACCAGTATTTTATTGGCAAAGAGGACAGAATATATATCCCAGAAATTTATTCATGCACATGCATCCAACTGATTTTTGACAAAAGTGCCCACACCATACATTGGCGAAAAAATATTCTCTTCAATAAATAGTGCTGGGAAAACAAGATGTATATATGTATATATTAGATCCTCTACCTTTCATCATATACAAAAATCAACTCAAGATGGATCAAAGACCTAAATTTAAGGCCTGTGGAAAACATCATGTAGATTTCTGAAAAAACTAGAAGTAGACTTGCCCTATCATCCAGCAATCCCATTACTGGGTATATGCCCAGAAGACATGAACACACTGTACCAAAGATGTTGCTGTGGATTCGTTCTGAGAGGAGAAGAGTGGTTGGGGCAAGAGGCACGGAGTCACTACACAGACCCCAGGGGTCAGATGAAAGCAGGCCAGAGGCGAGCAGCCCACAGACTCATTTATTTCAGTTGGTACAGCAGCTTAAATAGGCAAGGCAGCCAATCTGGTCAAGGGGCAGTCTATGCCCTAACCAATCACAGCCTGTTGCCAGGCAGTTTCTGAAGCCATAATCTCAGCCTGTTGCCAGGCAGTTTCCATTGCCAGCAGCCATCTTGGCATAGCCTTCTCATTCTACCACATTTCCTCCTTTTTGTTTATTTTTGAGCAATGGGAGGCATAATTCTTGGCCATACCATTGTTGACCATGTTTCCATGTGGTCTCCATAAGCGGCTGTGCCTGTCTTAGGTTGTCCCCCAAGGGATCTTACCTGTCATTAACTAACCAGTGCTCAAAACGGGAGACCACAGGAGTGCTAGCTCAGATGGGGGTAGGAATAAGGAACCATGGTAATCAGGAATGGCATGACCGCACACAGGCTGTGAGCCATTTGAGTGGCTGACCAGAGCTAGTGGGGTATAAAACAGTAGCGGATGTGGCTATGGGCAGTTTCTCAGGGTAGGATGATAGGGCAGGTGTGTCTGCTAATAAGGTGGGCTCTCAGTCTTGTTCAGCTGGTTCTGGTTGGCTGTCAGTTGCAGGCTTGATGTTTCTGACTGGTACTCAAATGGCCTGTCCCACATTCTCTGGAAAGGCACAAGCATATCCTCAACCCTTGGTTAGCAGAGGTGTGGTCCCTTCCATTCTCCTGTCAGGGGGTCTTTCCACCTAATCATAGGGGCTATGGTCTGGGATGGAAAGGATCCCCAGTGTTTATAAGCCAGGCTGATCCCTTAGAAATCAAAAGTAAGAAAATTGATAGTGAAAAGGACCTCAGTCAAAGCAAGCTGTGGGTCTGGGGGCATATGATTGCTTTTTCTGTCTTTGTAAGAGATCTTTAATTGTCCTATGAGTTCTTTCAATGATTGCCTGTCCCTGTGGGTTGTATGGGATACCGGTGGCAGACTGTATGTTCCAGGATTTCAGGAAGGAATTAAATTTCTGTGATGTATATGCTGACCCGTTATCAGTCTTTATGGTCCAGGGGACCAGCATGGCTGACTTAACTGCCTTTATCACATTACTAGCCTTTTCTCTGGATTGGGCTGTTGCAAATACAGCCTTTGAATAAGTATTTACCACCACATGGACAAACTTAAGTTTACCAAAGGAGTTAATGTGGGTGACGTCCACTTATCAGAACTTATTAGGAGCAAGGCCTGGTGGATTCACTCCTGCTTGTTGCAGTGGCCTAATGGGGTGAGGGGTGCACAATTCTTGCAAGAATGCACTAGGTGTTTGCAGTGGCTCATTGTTAGCTCCAGGAAAAGCAATTTTATATTACTTGCTGACACATAAAATTTTTAGAGTAGAATACGGGCTTGTTCTAGGTGTCCGGTGGAAGCCGTGTTGCAGGAGATAAGACGATCAACCTTTTTCTTGCCTTGGAAAATAAAGCCAGGGAACCCAGTATGTGATCTTAATGTGAGATATACCTTGGGTGTTTTCTGTTCTCAGTTAGCTCTTCTTTTTTTTTTTTTTTTTTTTTTTGGACAGGCAGAGTTGGACAGTGAGAGAGAGAGACAGAGAGAAAGGTCTTCCTTCCATTGGTTCACCCCCCAAATGGCCGCCACGGCCGGCACTGTGCCGATCTGAAGCCAGGAGCCAGGTGCTTCCTCCTGGTCTCCCATGCGGGTGCAGGGCCCAAGCACTTGGGCCATGGCCCTCCACTGCCTTCTCAGGCCACAGCAAAGAGCTGGACTGGAAGAGGAGCAACCGGGACAGAATCCAGTGCCCCAACTGGGACTAGAGCCCCGGGAGCCGCAGGTGGAGGATTAGCCTAGTGAACCGCGGCGCTGGCCACTCAGCTCTTTAAGTGTTGTGAACATCTGGTCAATTGGCTTACTGGTCAGGTTAAAGACTGAAAAAGGGATCGTCTTTGCTACCTGTACTGTACTTATTTCTGTGTTAGTCTGTGGGAATATTTAACTACATCTTTTCCATTCTCACAAGCAAGCCTTTCTTCTGTCACTTCTCTTAGTTTTTTCTCACTCCCTCAAAACACACACACACACACACACATACACACTAAAGATTTGAGGATTTGAGGATAGGGTCCATTTCCTGGGGAAAAGACCTGGCAAGGGCTAACCTATAGCAGTGAACTAGAAAACAATCTATGATTTAATGAAGTTATGACAGAACTCTCCAGAAGAACAAAGTCTCCCAACATAAAAATATTTTCTCTGTTGCTAAAACATTGAAGGATTTTTATATTCTCTTAACAGGGGAATCACCTTTCTAAAAGAATTTGTGCGCATGTTTTATGATGTATCTGAGTATATATGAGGATGATGCTGTGACATAGGTTCAATGATCTTAAAAAAAAAAACTGTCATGCTATGATCATAATCAAACTAAGACTAAAGATCAATCCTTATTCAAATTGTTAAAAGTATGAAAACCAGATGCAAAATTAATCAAAAGCTGTTTATCCAGAGCTTACTCTGGTAAGAAAATCAGCTACTATCACTTTAGTTCTAATGGATTGGAAGGAGTTCAAAAGGACCATGGATTTTATAAAGTAAAAAGGGAGTCCTAATAAAGTCTTTGATAAATGTTTTATTAAGTAAGGATTTCTTATTAAAGGGGATTTGGGGAAAGAACATTGGGAAGCTTGCTGATTGGCTTTTGGCAGTCTTTGGTTCACCATAGGCAAATAATTTAAAGCTATCCAGGTGGGTTAGGGTTGTATATATTTCTCTGTTTCAAATGAAAGGCTGTGTATCTGGTCCTTGACATTGGGGTCCAAGTTTGAGATGAATGATTCACTAAAATTTAATGACTTTTTATTTTACTTTTATTTCCCCATACACCTGACATTACATAAACTTTTATAAAACAATTATAAAACTTTTATAAAAACAATGAGAAAAGCAATGGAAATTGGCCCAACTGTTTGGGCCCCTGGCACCCAAATGGGTGATCTGGCAACCATCTCGGGAGTGAACCAGCAGAAGGAAGATTTCTCTCTATCCCTCTCTCTGTGTAACTCTTTCAAATAAATAAATAAATAAATATTTTTAGAAAAAATAGTGCAATAAAAAATGCTTTAACTATTTTATGATTTCATAAGGCTAATATATATATATATATACATATACATATATACTTTCACCATTTTAAGTACAAATATATAGTATTTGAAAAACAATAATAATTCTAGGATATGGACCACTAATCTGACATTCTCTGTTCTTTACCAAGTCCTTAGTTTTTTGATTCTTTATTCTTTGAAAAGAAGGTTTTCTGGGATTTATTCCTTCTTTTATATATCTTCAAAGAAAAATAGAACAATTTTTTTGCTCTTGTTGAAATGAGATTTTAGTAATTTTTTAAAATCAGTGTTCCTTTCAACACATTTGTGTGACAGTAATCCTCCAGGCTGTTTATTAGAAAGACTGTTGCAATTTCCTTTTCCTTTGTCTAATTGCACCAAATACTCTAATCATCTCACTGCAATTTGGTCAGCATTGCCTTCTTTATATCCCTCTGCTATGTCTCTTGCCATAAGCACTTTAAGCCTTTTAAATTCATGCCATTGTAAGTGCTGAATTATCCCCGCCTTTCATCATAGGTCAGTCCCTCCTAGATTTTGCAATTATCCCATCTCCTACTTTGAACCTTTCCCAACTGAATTGCACAAAAGCAGTAAAGCTGGTCTAGATTTGCTTGTTAATTCTAACAAAGACACTAAATGAGTTTCTACCCAAATTAGACCTTTGCTAAATAGTTTTCCTACATACCCCAATAATTCTATGAAGTAGAAATTTTACTCAAAAAGGAAACTGAGAGTCAATGAATTCAGGAACTGGGAGCTACATGTGATCACACAGTAACTGGGTAGCAAACACCTGGTCACACTGAATCCAAAATCGATTTTCTTCCTTAAACATTCATAAAGTGATGCCTGACAACAGTTTACTCTAGAATTACCTGGGCTATTTGATAAAAATACAGACTACTGGGTCCCTCTGAAGTCATCTGTACTAGAATTATGAAGAAAAGGACTAGGCCTTTAAATGATTCTTAGTCACATCAAAGTTTGAGAATCACTGAACTTCAAGGCCCACGTTTTCTGGATTGTTCTCTGTCTCCATCACCAAGCACAGAATCTAGATAATGGACTATAGTTGCCTGATGAACCAGAACAAATTAAACCTATCATAAAGAAAACATGTTGTTGTGATACAGTGCTTTTGACTTTTTTTTAAGATGTATTTATTATTTTGAAAGAGTTACAAAAATAGACACACAGTGAGACCACAGTAAGAGAGATCTTCATATGCTGGTTTATTCCCCAGATGGCTACAATGTTCAGTGTAGGCCAGTTTGAAGCCAGAAGCCAGGACCTTTTTCCAGGTCTCCGATGTGAGTGACAGGAGACCAAACACCTGAGCCATCATCCTCTTCTTTTCCCTGGTCATTAGCAGGCAGCTGGATCCGAAGTGGAGCAGCCAGTACTCGAACTGGCACCCACATGGAATGCCTGCCTCACTGGTGTTAGCTTTACCCAGTATGCCACAAGGCCAGCCCAACCTTTAGCTCTTTATAAAAATGGTCTATAAAAACACTAGGAGACATTAATACTTTTACATTAAAGTTGGGTACTCCTGGGGCTGGCATTGTGGCACAGTGGGCTAAGCCATCCCATATGGACTCTGGTTCAAGTCCCAGTTGCTCCACTTCTGATCCAGCTTCCTGCTGATGCATTTGGGAAAGCAGTGCAACATAGCCCAAGTATTTGGTCCCCTACCACCTAAATGGGAGACCCAGATGAAGCTCCTGGATCCCAGCTTTAGGCTGTCCCAGTCCTGGCTGTTGTGGCCATTTGGGGAGTGAAACCAATAGACAGAAGATCTGTTTCTTTTTCTCTCTATTTCTCCCTCTCTCTCCAACCCCCCCCCCCACCTCTGTAGCATTACCTTTCAAATAAAAATAAATAATTTTTTAAAAAAGTTTAGTACTCCTCATGCTAGCATTATGTCAACTTGGAGAGAGCCTTCCTTATTTGGATAGAAAGACAGTTCCGTAATGCCCTCTCTTACTGGGAGAATTGTCAGCGATTTGATGGTAAAATGTATTCAAACTGTCCATGACTGAACTGATGTAAAGTCTCTGATTGAGATTTTTTTAAAAAAATCTCTCATCCAAGATGTTCTGTTCTAGTTAATGGAAATGGTTGTTTAAAATTAATTTCCATCACTCTGTGGTAGTATTGTTCACTACTTTTGTATTCTTATAATATGATCAATTAAAAAGCTTTACTTTGAAGCCTCATCCAAAACAATCATCTGCTAGTGAGAGACATAATTAATCAAATGCATAAATAAGACCATAGTTAACCAACAGTCTTCAGCTTAAAGTAGTGGGACAACTGATGGCTATAAAAGGTAACATTTTTTAAAAAAATATTTCCTTCTCATTGGAGGTAAGGACATGATGATGTTTACTCTATGGCATAAAGGGGCAGCAAAGCTGTTTCTCTTTAACTTTCTGACTAATTGAAATGGGAAGCACTAAGCCATTTTGTAAGGTAATAGCAAAGGCCTTAGTAGACTATTAGAAGTACTAGAAAAATCTCACTTCCAACTTCCAAAGTGACCACTGCAGCTGAGGGTATGGTCAAGTAGGGTCAGCAACATTGCAGGCAGAACTGTAAATTTCTTGTTAGAGATGCCCCCTGCCTTTACCTGGCCAGCTCTCCTCCCAGGCCAGCCAAGTAATGAAAGTCAACAGAGTGCCTTCCCCTAGGAGGTTCACACCTCCCTTAGGATATACCCCATGTGAAGAGATAGAAAGGTCTGGGCCTCTTAACTTACAAGGCCTAAAGCCCACCAGATTATTATCAAGCCCCTTCTATCAGGTTCTATTTGCCTCTCAATCAGAAAAATTACTTGTAGCTTAGACAGCACCTTTCTTAGCTCCTCTAATAATGACTCTGTCCTTTGTTCTAGACCCTGTCTAGCGTACTTGGGCCTCATTCCTTTGTAATCATAACCTCTACTCTACCACCAATGGCTCTACAACCAACCTGTGTGTACTGATGGTCCTCTTCCCCACTTAATGCTGTATAATTGTTCAAACCTGGTAAATGCCACTCTTAGGATCATTGGTTACTATCCTCACTCTGTCTTTTATGACCTTGTCTAAATATGATCAGAGTCGGCAAACCTGGAAGGCTTCCATAGCCTTGGCAACTCATGACGACAGCCTAGGGTGGTTACTGGCGCCATAAACTAGAGTGTCAATTTGTTGGGTCAACAACAGGAGTCACTGTGCACTTGCTCCTCATGTGGGATCTCTGTCCTTAATGTGCTGTACATTGTGATTTAATGCTATAACTAGTACTCAAACAGTATGTTTCACTTTGTGTTTCTATGTGGGTGCAAACTGTTGAAATCTTTATACTAAATTGATCTTCTGTATATAAAGAGAATTGAAAATGAATCTTGATGTGAATGGAAGGGGAGAGAGAGTAGGAAAGGGGATGGTTGCGGGTGGGAGGGAAGTTATGGGGGGGAAGCGATTGTAATCCATAAGCTGTACACTGGAAATTTATATTCATTAAATAAAAGTTAAAAAAAAGAAGTACTAGAAAAATCAAATAAACTGAACTCTAAAATGTTCCAGCTCTATTTGTTCATTCACTGTCTCGCTGACTAGGTTTTGTGAGGGATGAGAAATTGGAATATGTATGTGTGTGTTAAAACACATATATTCTTTCTAGTGCTTTTTTTTCTAACCTACAACAAATACAGGAAACAGTAAAGAGAGAAAAAGGAAGTTCTGATGGTCCCTTGTGGGAAGCATCCTGTGTGTCAATAGAAATTAAGGACCGCACAGGATTCCTTCAGCCTCTCCTTTGGAAATATCACATTTCTGCTCCTGAAGTGAAGTTACCTATATTATGCAGTCAACAGTAATTAGAATCAGTGCCTACAAAGGAGTTTCTACCTTTAGACATTTTCCTGTCATTTAAGCTTCCAGTTCTGCTTATTTTTGTAAGAACAGCAAGACACTGAGCATTTTCTCTTTACCCCTTTTTCATGAGTATTACGTACAAGAGAGTGTTCTATGATTACCACGTGTGTGTGTGTGTGTGTTTCATTCCAAACTATTATCCAAAATGTGATTCTACTTAGAATTGAATCATTTTGTTTTTCACCTCACATCTAATTGACTATGTTAATAATACACCATACCAGAAGACTGCGGCAAGATGGCGGAATAGGCAGGGAGCACACTATTAGTCCGGAGAGAGAGACAGGTTAATATAAGTGGAGATACTGCAGGGTCAAGGAAGAGTAGGGGGTGAAACAGCATAGGAAACTCTTCCGGAACTAGTGATTCACAGTGTACCTGCGTGGAGAGCGTGGGAGCCCAAGTTCGGGACACCAGCAGCAGACTCAACGCACCAGCGCTGGAACGCGAGGTGAGCCGAACCACAATAGCCCAAGACACCAGCGGGCAAGCGGAAAGAGGAGGCTAGAGGGAACGAGGCTTGAAACTTCGTGGGGAAAAGTTCACCAGGCTAACTAGAAGAGAGAGAGGAAAAAAATTAAAAAAAGCGACCGATACGGACACAAGTTTCTCTCTCTCCGCTCACCTCTCAAAGGCGAGCAAGATAGAGCAGGCGCCATTTTGGACATACGTCATAAGCAGGGCGACCTCAGGTCTGCACCAGCCCTGAGCCTAGCAGAAAAACCTGACTCTGGGGGGAGGGGTGAAATAACAGGAGATTAGCATCTAACTTGGCAACCCAGTGGGAGATTGCAGGAGAATTGGAGCCCACACTGAGGACAGCAGAGATTCCCTGTGTGGTCCGTGGGAAAGAGCTTCCAATCTCTGGCTCCTGTGGGTATATCATTTGCCTGCTAACTACCTCCAATTACGTTCAGCTGTGCGGAATTACTTCCCTTTTGAATCAAAAAAGAGAGAGATTTACCACACCTAACCTGGGAGTGTCATCTTTGACACACCCTCAGCCCTGAGGAACCAAACACAGCTCTCAGTCCACACTCATCTCAAGCCTCTAAGGCACCACTGAAAGCAGACAGTCCACTTAATATAGAGCCATAGTGTAACAAGAAAAAACACCACAGTGAAGAAACCAAATATCTCCAACATGCCAAACAACACACGCAAAAACCGAGGTAACAAGAACAAGGAACACACTATGACACCCCCAAATGAAAAAGACACCCCAATGCAAGATTATGAAGATGATGAGATAGAAGAAATGCAAGAAGCAGATCTCAAAAAATTGATAAGAACATTAAGAAGTTCTCAAAAACAAATTCTTGAACTACAGAAATCCTTCATGGACAAGATAGAAAATCTCTCTCGTGAAAGTGAAATATTAAGGAGGAATCAAAATGAAATGAAACAACCAGTGGAACAAGAAATGGTGATAGTGACGAGAAATCATAATGAAATGAAGAATTCAATAGATCAAATGACAAACACATTAGAGAGTCTTAAAAACAGAATGGGCGAAGCAGAAGAGAGAATATCAGACTTAGAAGACAGAGAACAGGAAAGGAAACAATCAAATCAAAGAAAAGAAGAAGAAATCAGAAATCTAAAAAATACTGTCAGGAATCTACAGGATACTCTTAAAAAACCCAACATTCGGGTTCTAGGAGTACCTGAAGGCATGGAGAGAGAGAAAGGATTAGAAGGCCTTTTTAGTGAGATACTAGCAGAAAATTTCCCAGGTTTGGAGAAAGACAGAGACATCCTAATACAGGAAGCTCATAGAACCCCTAATAAACATGACCAAAAGAGATCCTCACCACGACACGTCGTAATCAAACTCACCACAGTGAAACACAAAGAAAAGATCCTAAAATGTGCAAGAGAGAAACGCTAGATTACTCTCAGAGGATCTCCAATTAGACTCACAGCTGACTTCTCTTCAGAAACCCTACAAGCTAGGAGAGAATGGCGAGACATAGCCCAGGTGCTAAGAGAGAAAAACTGCCAGCCCAGAATATTATATCCTGCAAAGCTCTCATTTATGAATGAAGGTGAAATAAAGACCTTTCACAGCAAACAGACATTGAAAGAATTTGTCGCCACTCGTCCAGCCCTGCAAAAGATGCTTAAAGATGTGTTACATACAGAAACACAGAAACACAGTCACCAATATGAAAGAAGGTAAAGGTAGGAAACCTCACACCAAAAGATCACAGGAATCTCAAACCATATATTAGAAAGTATCTTTGGCTAATGGCAGGGCAAAGTTACTCCTTCTCAATAGTCACATTGAATGTTAATGGCTTGAACTGTCCAGTTAAAAAACACCGATTGGCTGATTGGGTTAAGGAACAAAACCCATCCTTTTGCTGCTTACAAGAAACCCATCTATCCAACAATGATCCATACAGGCTGAGAGTGAAAGGCTGGAAAAAGATATACCACGCCAACAGAAATGAAAAGAGAGCGGGCGTAGCCATCTTAATATCGGACAACATAAACTTTACCACAAAAACTGTTAGGAGAGACAAAGAGGGGCACTATATAATGATTAAGGGATCCATTCAACAGGAAGATATAACGATTATCAATGTATATGCACCTAATTACAGGGCACCAGCTTATTTAAAAGACTTGTTAAGCGACTTAAAGGGAGACTTAGACCCCAATACAATAGTACTGGGGGACTTCAATACTCCACTCTCAGAGATAGACAGATCAACAGGACAGAAGATCAACAAGGAGACAGTAGATTTAAATGACACTATAGCCCAAATGGATCTAACAGATATCTACAGAACATTTCATCCTACATCTAAGGACTTTACATTCTTCTCAGAAGTACATGGAACCCTCTCTAGGATTGACCACATACTAGGCCATAAAGCAAGTCTCAGCAAATTCAAAAGAATTAGAATCATACCATGCAGCTTCTCAGACCACAAAGGAATGAAATTGGAAATTGGCAACTCAGGAATCCCTAGAGCACGTGCAAACACATGGAGATTGAACAACATGCTCCTGAATGAACAATGGGTCATAGAAGAAATTAAAAGAGAAATAAAAAATTTTCTGGAAGTAAATGAGGATAACAGCACAACATACCAAAACCTATGAGATACAACAAAAGCAGTGTTAAGAGGAAAGTTTATATCAATAGGTGTCTACATCAAGAAATTGGAGAGGCACCAAATAGATGAGCTTTCAAGCCATCTCAAGGATCTAGAAAATCTGCAGCAAACCAAACCCAAACCCAGTAGGAGAAGAGAAATAATTAAAATCAGAGAAGAAATCAACAGGATTGAATCCAAAAAAACATTACAATTGATCAGAAAAATGAAGAGCTGAGTTTGTTGAAAAAATAAACAAAATTGACACCCCATTGGCCCAACTAACTAAAAAAAGAAGAGAAAAGACCCAAATCAATAGGATCAGAGATGAAATGGGAAACGTAACAGACGCCACAGAAATAAAAAGAATCATCAGAAATTACTACAAGGACTTGTATGCCAGCAAACAGGGAAATCTATCAGAAATGGACAGATTCTTGGACACATACAACCTCCCTAAATTGAGCCAGGAAGACATAGAAAACCTAAACAGACCAATAACTGACACAGAAATTGAAACAGTAATAAAGGCCCTCCCAACAAAGAAAAGCCCAGGGCCAGATGGATTCACTGCTGAGTTCTACCAGACATTTAGAGAAGAACTAACTCCAATTCTTCTCAAACTATTCAGAGCAATCGAAAAAGAGGGAATCCTCCCAAATTCTTTCTATGAAGCCACCATCACCTTAATTCCTAAGCCAGAAAGAGACGCAACATTGAAAGAGAATTACAGACCAATATCCCTGATGAACATAGATGCAAAAATACTCAATAAAATTCTGGCCAATAGAATGCAACAACACATCAGAAAGATCATCCACCCAGACCAAGTGGGATTCATCCCCGGTATGCAGGGATGGTTCAACATTCGCAAAACAATCAACGTAATACACTACATTAACAGACTGCAGAAGAAAAACCATATGATTCTCTCAATAGATGCAGAGAAAGCATTTGATAAAATACAACACCCTTTCATGATGAAAACTCTAAGCAAACTGGGTATGGAAGGAACATTCCTTAATACAATCAAAGCAATATATGAAAAACCCACAGCCAACATCCTATTGAATGGGGAAAAGTTGGAAGCATTTCCACTGAAATCTGGTACCAGACAGGGATGCCCTCTCTCACCACTGCTATTCAATATAGTTCTGGAAGTTTTGGCCAGAGCTATTAGGCAAGAAAAAGAAATTAAAGGGATACAAATCGGGAAGGACGAACTCAAACTATCCCTCTTTGCAGATGATATGATTCTTTATTTAGGGGACCCAAAGAACTCTACTAAGAGACTGCTGGAACTCATCGAAGAGTTTGGCAAAGTAGCAGGATATAAAATCAATGCACAAAAATCAACAGCCTTTGTATACACAGGCAATGCCACGGCTGAGGAAGAACTTCTAAAATCAATCCCATTCACAATAGCTACAAAAACAATCAAATACCTTGGAATAAACTTAACCAAAGACGTTAAAGATCTCTACGATGAAAACTACAAAACCTTACAGAAAGAAATAGAAGAGGATACCAAAAAATGGAGAAATCTTCCATGCTCATGGATTGGAAGAATCAATATCATCAAAATGTCTATTCTCCCAAAAGCAATTTATACATTCAATGCAATACCCATCAAGATCCCGAAGACCTTCTTCTCAGATCTGGAAAAAATGATGCTGAAATTCATATGGAGACACAGAAGACCTCGAATAGCCAAAGCAATCCTGTACAACAAAAACAAAGCCGGAGGCATCACAATACCTGATTTTAGGACATACTACAGGGCAGTTGTTATCAAAACAGCATGGTACTGGTACAGAAACAGATGGATAGACCAATGGAACAGAATAGAAACACCAGAAATCAATCCAAACATCTACAGCCAACTTATATTTGACCAAAGATCCAAATCTAATCCCTGGAAAAAGGACAGTCTATTCAATAAATGGTGCTGGGAAAATTGGATTTCCACGTGCAGAAGCTTGAAGCAAGACCCATACCTATCACCTTACACAAAAATTCACTCAACATGGATTAAAGACTTAAATCTACGACCCGAAACCATCAAATTATTAGAGAGCATTGGAGAAACCCTGCAAGATATAGGCACAGGCAAAGACTTCCTGGAAAATACTCCAACAGCACAGGCAGTCAAAACCAAAATTAACATTTGGGATTGCATCAAATTGAGAAGTTTCTGTACTTCAAAAGAAACAGTCAGGAAAGTGAAGAGGCAACCAACAGAATGGGAAAAAATATTCGCAAACTATACTACAGATAAAGGATTGATAACCAGAATCTACAAAGAAATCAAGAAAATCCACAACAACAAAACAAACAACCCACTTAAGAGATGGGCCAAGGACCTCAATAGACATTTTTCGAAAGAGGAAATCCAAATGGCCAACAGACACATGAAAAAATGCTCAAGATCACTAGCAATCAGAGAAATGCAAATCAAAACCACAATGAGGTTCCATCTCACCCCGGTGAGAATGGCTCACATTCAGAAATCTACCAACAACAGATGCTGGAGAGGATGTGGGGAAAAAGGGACACTAACCCACTGTTGGTGGGAATGCAAACTGGTTAAGCCACTATGGAAGTCTGTCTGGAGATTCCTCAGAAACCTGAACATAACCCTACCATACAACCCAGCCATCCCACTCCTTGGAATTTACCCAAAGGAAATTAATTTGGCAAACAAAAGCCATCTGCACATTAATGTTTATTGCAGCTCAATTCACAATAGCTAAGACCTGGAACCAACCCAAATGCCCATCAACAGTAGACTGGATAAAGAAATTATGGGACATGTACTCCATAGAATACTATACAGCAGTAAGAAACAACGAAACCCAGTCATTTGCAACAAGATGGAGGAATCTGGAAAACATCATGCTGAGTGAATTAAGCCAGTCCCAAAGAGAAAAATATCATTTGTTTTCCCTGATCGGTGACAACTGAGCGCCAAAGGGGAAACCTGTTAAGTGAAATGGACACTATAAGCAACAATGAACTGATCAGCTCCTGTCCTGACTTTAGATGTACAGTGTAATACTTTATCCTTTTTAGTATTTGTTGTTGTTGTTGTTGTTCTAGTACTATTGGTTGAACTCAGTAATTAACACACAATTATTCTTAGGTGTTTAAATTTTAACTGAAAAGTGATCCCTGTTAAATCTAAGAGTGGAAAAAGAGAGGGAGGAGATGAACAATTTTTTTAAAGAAAAGTCTAACATTAAGATTATGATCAAATGGGACCGGTGCTATGGCACAGCAGGTTAAAGCCCTGGCCTGAAGTGCCGGCATCCCATATGGGCGCCAGTTCTAGTCCTGGCTGCTCCATTTTCAATCCAGCTCTCTGCTGTGGCCTGGGAAAGCAGTAGAGGATGGCCCAGGTCCTTGGGCCCCTGCACCAGCGTGGATACCTGGAGGAAGCTCCTGGCTCCTGGGTTCGGATCAGCACAGTTCCGGCCATTGTGGCCAACTGGGGAGTGAACCAGCAGATGGAAGACCTCTCTCTATCTACCTCTCCTCTCTCTGTGTAACTCTGACTTTCAAATAAATAAATAAACCTTTTTTAAAAAGATTATGATCAAATTATGATGTATTTATATAATGTTATGTTTAGAAAAGCTTAAATGAAAAGCTTATAATGTACATGGAGAAAAATCACAAAAGTTCATAAAATAGGATCTCAATTTTAAGAAACCCTTTTCAAAAATTGAAAGAATGCAAACCAATATGTTGCCTGACTATTTTTAGACGCTAGAATTATAGGTCATTTATTTTTCTCTGGTCCTTTACCCTAACTAGTACTTTCCACAATTTTGTATTAAAAATATAAAAACAAACAAGAAAAAGCACAACACTCAGTCACACATCAAATAAGGAGAAAAACTTTGCTATTTTTTTTACCATGCTCAAAAACAGCATCATTGAAAAAAGTAAGGTAGAGATATTTCCTAGTTTGCTTTTGGAAATCTGTTTTAATAGTGTAAGATTTTATAAAATATTTAAAAGACATAATGTAGAAAATGGACATCAAACACATTAGAGTTATTGCCTTTATGTAGATGGAAGGAAAATTATGGAAAAGGGAATAAATGAATAATAACAAATAAAATATTTAGTGAGCTGTTCTAATAAAGTAATAAAATTCAAAGTCTTTGTATCATTAGCAAGTATACCCCAGCCTGGAATGAAGCAAATAAAATTGTAATTTTAAGATGATTTTTGTTTGGTTTGTTTATTATTGAAAGTTAATATCTATATTTTAAAATTAAATCTGTAAGCTTTACATAATGAGGCAAAAGACAAGGCTATACTCCATTTACAGCATGAAGGTTGTTCTTCTTCCCTTCTCCCCATTGTTATCCTTGAACCACATAATTAAATTATTATGCACCTCAGCAAAATAACTATAAACTGATCTTAAAGTGTTGTGTTTTAATTTTTATATAGATTTATTGAAGAACTTTGAAGTTATACCCTTATGAAGTTTGCATAAAGTGGTCATTCCAATTAAAATGAAAAGACATATCCACTCACAGCAAAACACTGCAGTTAATTTGGTCTGTATGGATATGGAAGCAATAATGAAGAATAGTAAATATCATTTCATTTTAAGAGAAAGAACTGTACCTTTTATTCCTTTTTTCCTAGATGTGAGTGCCACACAAATAGCATCTACTTAGGAGTACCAAAACATTAATGATGTTCATTTTGCAAATAATAAAAGGTGATTTCTGGCAGTTTTGTGTGGCAGTTAGAGATTTAAAGTTACACATTTAATAATGGGATAAATGCCTGATCATTAAAACACCCTTGAATAGACTATATTTTATCAGCCCTAAAACAAATTGAATATGTTTCCCAGAATTTTCAATTCGTTTATTTTTTTTCATTTATTAAACTTTTATTTAATGAATATAAATTTCCAAAGTACATCTTATGGGTTACAATGGCTTCCCCCCTCCCATAACTTCCCTCCCACCCGCAACCCTCCCCTCTCCCCTTCCATTCACATCAAGATTCATTTTCAATTCTCTTTATATACAGAAGATCAGTTTAGTATATATTAGGTAAAGATTTCAACAGTTTGCCCCCATATAGCAACACAAAGTAAAAAAAATACTGTTTGAGTACTAGTTATAGCATTAAATAACGGTGTACAGCACATTAAAGACAGAGATCCTAAACAACACTCTGGCCTCAGAATCAGCCCTTAAGGCTTTCGGATCTGGCTGAAGAGCCCATGAGAGTATTGTAGGCATGGAAAGCCAAGATACCATGGAAAGGAAAAAAAAGAAGAAGACCTAAATGAAAGATCTCTGTGAGTGAGATCCCAGTGGAAAGAACGGGGCCATCAAAGAAGGAGGTACCTTTCTCCGAAGGGAGGAGAGAACTTCCACTTTGACTATGACCCTATCGGAATAAGACCAAAGTCAGCGAACCCTAAAGGCTTCCATAGCCCTGGCAACTCATGACTAGAGCCTAGGGAGATTACTGATGCCATGAACAGGAGTGTCAAATTGTTAAGTCAGCAACAGGAGTCACTGTGTACTTACATCCCATGTGGGATCTGTCCTTAATGTGTTGTCTAATGTGCAGTGATGCTATAACTAGTACTGAAACAGTATTTTTACACTTTGTGTTCCTGTGTGGGTACAAACTGATGAGATCTTTACTAATTATATACTGAATCGATCTTCTGTATATAAAGATAATTGGAAATGAAAAAAAAAAACCTGGTGTTAAATTGGAAATGGCATAGAAAATTAATTAATTTTTTTAAATTCCTTTATCTTTAATATCACTTTTTCTCACAATACACTAGAAAATATTTTCATGAGAAAACAGTCACATACAAACAATGCTACAAAGAATTTCTAAGAGAAACAGGGCATTTTGAATGCCAGTCTTTCCACTGCATGACTCTCATTCATTCCCCATTTCAGTCTGGACTCAAGTATTCATGCTGATCTTCATGGTCTTTCCAAAAACATGTTTGACTATGTAAACTGAGAGTCCAAATCAGAGAATACTAAGTGACAGGGTTTGGTAAGAATTTGTGTTATGTACAAAACAGGAAAGCATCTAATCATGTTTGACATTAAAACAATGCAAAAGTGTAAAAATAAAGCAATAAAGTATTTGGAAACAGAATACTTTTTTAGGATGTGCATTAATTTATCCAGAATAATTTTTGCCAGTTAAGAAATAAAAAATGTTAATTGTATTTTTTCCAGGATCTTATGGTCTGGGTAATCTGCTGTTTTTATTGAAAACACCAGTATAGAGATTGTTTTAGATACAGGTTTTTGGTACCACATGCTATTTTATTCCTACTACTATTTTTTTCACTACTGAAAAAAAAATTCAGAGCATTTAGGTATGTCTTTTTATCCTTTGGACATTTAGCTTCAGCAAATCCCCACTAAGTGTAATCCTGTCTGGGGCCAGAGTTGTGGTTCAGCTGGTCAAGCCACAGCCTGCAGTGCTGGCTTCCCACAAAAGCACCTTTTCAAGTCCCAGCTTCTCCACTTCCAGCATTCCCACTAATGCACCTGGGAAACCAACAGAAGATGGCCCAAATCCTTGGGCCCCTGCCGCCCACATGGGAGACCTGGATGGAGTTCCTGGTTCCTGGCTTCAGCCTAGCCCTGCCCTGGCTGTTGAGGACACTGAGCAGTGAACTAGTAGGTGAAAGATCTCTCTGTCTGATTCTCCCTCTATCTCTGTAACTGTGCCTTTCAAATAAATAAATCTTTATAAAACAAGTAAAAACCATTTAGGATTTTTTCCTAATAAGAGTTCTTTCTATTTATGTCTTAAAGTTTATTTATTCATTTTTATCTATTTGAAAGGGGGGAGGGTGGGAGAGAGAAACTTCCGTCAGTTGGTTCACCCCCAAATGCCCTGGGCTGGGCCTTGAGGAAACTCGGAACCAGGAACTCCATCAGGGTTTTCAATATAGGTAGTAGGGATACAAGTATTCAAGTCATAATCCGCTGCTTCCCATGATGCTCATTAGAAGGAAGCTAGGGTACCCTCCCAAGTACCCCAAGATGAGATGTAGCATCCCAAGCAGTGACTTAATTTGCTACCCCAATTTCTTTTTTAAGAAAAATGATTCTAATTGTACATATCTATGAGGTATAGTGTGACCACTCAATAAATATAGTCAATGTACATTGATTAAATCAGGTTAGTTAGCATTTCAATCTCCTTAAACAACTATACAATTTTATTAACCATTAATAATTGTAATATTTATGATACAGAGTGTGATACTTCAATGAATGTATACAATATGACCAAATCAGAGTAATTATCATATTCCCTTCCTTGTTGCTACATTATGGTTGGAGGTTTCAAGCTTCTCTCTTCTATTTATTTGTAAGATATAAAATAGTTATTGTGATCTATAGTCAGTTACATATAGCACCTCACTGAGCTGCTGAACACTAAAGCTTATTTCTTGCATTTTTGTACTCATTGTCCCTTAATTTCTCAATTTCTCCTCCCCTCTTTTCTATCCTCTATTAATCAATATTCTGCATTCAGATTCACTTTTTGCTTCCACATATGAGAGAGAACGTGCAGTATTTGTCTTGGTCCTTCTTTGTCTAACTTTTTTCATGTAACCTTATGTCCTCCAGTTCCATCAATTTTTTGGGAAGTCCTAAGATGTAAAAACAAAAACTGTAAAGGGAAAGGAGAACTGAAGAATGATAGCATCTTAAGCATTTGAATGCTTCAGTTTTATATATATTGCAGTCTTTATATACTCACAGTTTTCTTAGCAATAACCACTCAGTAGACATTTAATAAATATTTGTTGAATGAATGAGCAATTTCAACTTTTCATGGATTATCACTTTTTTAAGTAATAAATAAAATTTCCCTTTGCTTAAAAAAGTCTATGAATGTTCACATTTATAATAAAATGTTTATACCTCAAAAGACAAAAATTGAGAAAACTAACAGTATCAGATTTTGGAAAGAATAAGGATCAACACCCCTTATATAATGAGGGAAAGAGTCAATTGTAGCAAACATCTTGTAAAGCAGTTTTTCATAACTGTAATGATAGGTTCTTTAGTGTATATTGCATAATCAAGCTTTAGAACTTATTCATATGTTACACATATTCTTGTTACGTACCAAATGAAATATTTTTAAGCAATTATAAAGGAAAACTGTTCAAAAAATGGCAGTCTGAAGGTAAATTTCTTAAAAAAAAAATTGGAGCCTGGTGCTGTGGCTTAAGCCACCACCTGCAGTGCTAGCATCCATATGGGTGCTGGTTCAAGTCCCAGCTGCTCCATGTCTAATCCAGCTCTAAATACTTGGGCCCCTGCACCCATGTGGAAGAAGAAGCTTCTGGCTCCTGGCTTTGGCCTGGCCCAGCCCTGGCCATTGTGGCTATTTGGGGAGTGAAATAGTGGATGGAAAACTTTCTCTCTCTCTCTCTCTCTCTCTCTCTCTCTCTCTCCCTCCCTCCCCCCCCCACCCGCCTCTACTTCTCCCTCTCTCTGTAACTCCATCTTTCCAATAAATAAGTAAATCCTTATTTTAAAAAATTATGTATTTATACAGGAACATGACTTGTAAACCCTACTCTAGAGAAATGGCAATGTTATTTACAACTAACAGCAACATGCAACAGTCATAAATTCAAGGTTAGAGGAGGGCACTTCAAAAAAATTTATAGAAAAGGAAATTAAAGGTTAGGTTTATTTTAGTGCAAAAAAGGTTGAAATCCATGAATAGTTTTTTCATAATACACATTTTTCATGAACATTTTAATGACTTTTCATAATGAATTTTCTGGATTCATTGTTTGTTTTTACTTCATTAACATTTTTTCCTCATAAAAGTACTCTAAACAACAAATTTAGTTTGTCCAACATATGGGAAGAATCAGTCAGAAAACCTTTTATTTCAACTTGTCATGCCCAGAACAATCTCTTTGTTTAACCAGAACACTGGCTTTGTCCTCATATTTACCAGGGGCAAGTGTGTGGCAGCGGGGGTGGGGGGTGGGGGGTGAGGGGAGTTAGTAATAACAAACAACAATTCCAACAATTCAAATGTTTCTGTTTCATTTCTCTACGTATTTTTGCAGCAATTTTGTCACAGGGAAATTTTCCAAAACTACATATTCTCTAATTGTGATACAAAAACTTTACTCTTTGATTTAATATAAAGGTCATTAGAAATTGCGATGTGCCAGAAAAAGACATTGAGCCTGTTATTTTCCATCTCCTTTCAAGAGAGTTGTCTCTAAGTTAAAGTATGTACTCCTCTTTCCTTCAATGTCCTATCACCTGAACTACCATATATTCAAGGCTCTTCTGAATCCACATATCCTCCTTAGGAAGTTATTCTATTCACGAGGTAATGTTTGTGTCTTTCAATAATACCATAATGCCTCTAATAGCAATAATTTTCATATTTACAAATTTAAACTATTTATTTTTCCATGGCTAGTGTGGTTTTTATGTCTCCACATTCTTGGGAATGTGCCTTAAATCTTTCTGTTCCTAAAATAAAGTATATGAGTGAATGACTAAAGAAATGTTTTCAAATATTACAAATCTGTTGACCTTACCAGAAATTAAAGGAAATGAGAAAATTCTACTTTATTAACAACTGCAATTTTTTAAAATTTATTTACCGTAGGAGAGAAATCATTAAGAAGATTGCACAGAAATGTAGCAATTAGACATTAACTGGAGATTTCTGAATCTTCTAAATGTCTTGAACAGTCCTGATCCTTCCAATTGCTTATGCTCTGGTAATCTCATCTTTTCTCACTTTATCTTTTACAAATGGACATAGGCAAACTAAAGAGCTATTAGCTCTATAAAAGTTAAAAAATGTCATCAGTAAATATTCCCTGGATAATATAGTACATAAAAGACGAAAGTCTTCAGCCCATGCCTTTAACAGGCTTGAAGACCAGAAGATTCTTTAAGGAATTCTTCCCTGCTATCTAGAGCCTTTTGCCAGCATCCCTGACCAATGTTCACTTGGTCTCCAATAACAAAACATGTATCCCCACCAAGAGAGGCTCATTCCATCATTTGACAACTCTGTTCTTTAGGAAATTCTGTGTTCAACTACAAGTCACCACTTCATAGCTTTCCTACATGTGTCTGTGTCAGCCTGTTAGGACAACAATCTTGTCCTTGTATTTACAGAATTTTAAAATGTCCCCTTTTACTTCTCTATTCTGCTGCAGGAGTCTGCAGTTATTACAAATCTTTTTTCTTTACTGGGAATGTATCTGGCATCCATAAAGGAAGCGTGTGTAAAGCAGTAGCTCATTGAAAGAAAGCAAAGAAAAAGGAAAAGCTCCTGGTGGTGCCAAAAGGGGTCCCTGAAGAAGAAGCCATTGAAGGCTGATTGTCTAGGGGTCTTAATAGGCCATAAAATAGGAAGTTCTCATGATTGGCTAGTTAGGTGAAAATTTCCAATCTAGACTTCATAAGTAAAACAAAAAACATATGAAAATTTCTCCCAAGATGCATAAAATTCTTGTTCTAGGTCAATTATAATCACACAGAAAAATCTTCATTACAGGGTTGCATGATATCAACATCCTTCTGAGACACTGGCCGCTAGACTTTTATCAGGTCCTCTGAGACTAACCTTCCAGGGTAGGGGTCTCCTGGTGCCTAACTGCCTAGCCCAGGAGTCTATCAATTTCATCAAAATGTTCTCCACAGGATGTAATTCCCAGGTTTCCCTCTGTGAGGTTCCCAGGACTTTTTTTTTTTTCAGTATATTGTCATTTATACTTTTTCAGTGTATGCCATATGTCAGCATGTCAGTGTATGTCATATGACATATATACTGTCCTATATACTTTTTCAGTATATTGTATAACATAAGAATATGATATGCAGGATCAGATGTTATAGTTGGGGTGTGAACCACCTTATACTAGACTTGTATTACCACAACCAGACATAATTCTAGCTTTTGTGTAATTCAAGAATTATTCATTCATTTGGCAAAGATTTGCCAAATACTGCTAAGGCCTAGGTCTTAGGCTAGACCTTGGAGATTCAAATATCAAGTAAGGTTTACTCCATACTCCCACATAGCTGTGTTACACTATCATGGGAAGCACATCTTTGGATTTCTGCAAGTAATCACTCTCTATTAATATGCAGAGAAATTTGCTACCAATACTGATGAAGTTCACTGTGACTTCAATCACAATACCCCTTTAAAGAATGACAATTTTTGGCCGGCGCCGCGGCTCACTAGGCTAATCCTCCGCCTTGCGGCGCCGGCACACCGGGTTCTAGTCCCGGTTGGGGCACTGATCCTGTCCCGGTTGCCCCTCTTCCAGGCCAGCTCTCTGCTGTGGCCAGGGAGTGCAGTGGAGGATGGCCCAAGTGCTTGGGCCCTGCAACCCATGGGAGACCAGGATAAACACTTGGCTCCTGCCATCGGATCAGTGCGGTGCGCCGGCCGCAGCGCGCCTACCGCGGCGGCCATTGGAGGGTGAACCAACGGCAAAGGAAGACCTTTCTCTCTGTCTCTCTCTCTCACTGTCCACTCTGCCTGTCCAAAAAAAAAAAAAAAAAGAATGACAATTTTTAATTTGGCATCCTCATACTTTTTAATTCTCTTTATTACCTCTTTAATCTTGTCTCAACACTAGAATATATATGAAAATTATTTTCTTTCATTTTACAAAATCCTTTTTTATAAGAATGAAAGGCAGGATCAAGGACAGACACCTATATTGAGCTACTCACCTCTGCGTTCTCATAACTCATGCAACACACCTTAGGTACAGTGTTTATAACCATATCAGAACTGATTATTTCTTTCTTTCACCTTGAATATCATCCATTTACAAATATTATCAAGTGTTTCACCAAACATATAAAGTGCTTTGCTCAAGTTATGTGCATATTTTCCTGATTTACCATATTATCATTGTATACAATTCTATTACAAAAGGATATGAAGTATATTATAGCTTGTTCTCAATAAACTCATTTGCAAGCCTTGTGATGTCACACTCTCTAAAGTTTTAAGTGCTCACAATTGTTTTATTACTCCATTCCATGGTTTTACTAGAGATTAAGATAATGTTTTCAGATATATTTTGTCCAGTGTATCTCTTTGCATTTGCAAAGTTGCAGATTTGCTGGAAACTTAGCAACAGGTTACCTACAGTTTTCCATCACTTCATCTCCCAACCCTCCTCCCTTACCCCATTCCCCTGCCCCAATATCTAACAAGGAAATTGTCATTCTTCTTATAGAAGCAGGAATTGACTGATGTCAAATGACAAGGACTTACAGAGAAAGCAAAATGGCTGAGAGGAGGATCCCTCTGCATGGCTTTCAACATCTTTCAGTTCCAGTATGATTGATTCAAATGAAAATTGAGCAATAGTACAAAAACTGAAGCATATGTGATAGAAATTTCTGTATTTTAAAGAAGGTAATAAATAAAGAATGTAAATCTCACCTGATGATCTTGTTAAACTGAAGTTTTCAAATCAGCAGGTCTGCAGTACAGTCCGTGAATCTTCCTTTTTTTAAAAGATTTATTTATTTGAAAGGCAGAGCTACAGAGAGAGGGAGAGAGGGAGAGAAGGAGAGAGAAGGAGAGAGAGGGAGAGAGAGGGGGAGAGAGAGAGAATCTTCCACCCGCTGGTTCACTCCCCAGGTGATTACAACGGCCAGAGCTACGCTGATCAGAAGCCAGGAGCCAGGAGCTTCTTCTGGGTCTCTCACATGGGTACAGGGGCCTAAGGAGTTGGTTCATCTTTTACTGCTTTCTCAGGCCATAGCAGAGAGCTGGATCAGAAATGGAGTAGCTGGGATTCAAACCAGCGCCCATATGAGATGCCAATGCCGCAGACCAGGGCTTTAACCCACTGTGTCACAGCTCTGGCTC
Source organism: Lepus europaeus (assembly GCF_033115175.1). Classification (NCBI taxonomy): domain Eukaryota; kingdom Metazoa; phylum Chordata; class Mammalia; order Lagomorpha; family Leporidae; genus Lepus; species Lepus europaeus. The sequence goes on from NC_084829.1 coordinate 121,396,832, forward strand.
CTGAATCTTCCTAACAAGCTTCTAGGCAATGTCAATCCTCTAATCTATGGACTATACTTTGTGTAGCAGGGTCCTGGGACATTTGCCCCAGAGTCATATTTCACATAGCTCTAACATTTATACCTGTTTTATCATAGCTCTATATAATTATATTGCTGTATAAAAGTCATAAACATACCCCTCACATATTAAACCTTGAAACCTATGAATATGCTAAGCATCGAGGCAAAAGATATTTAAGTTTGCAAATTGAATTAACATCAGCTGACCATGACATAGGGACAATATACAATGTTATTACAAAGATCTTTAAAAATTGAAGAGGAAATCAGTCATAGATGGACATGACTCTTGACACATAGTCACAGATATACAGTGTTGCCAGCTTTGAAGACGGAGGGCCCAGGAGCCAAGGAATGTAAACAGCCCTCAGAGTGGGAAAAGGCAGGGAAACAGAATCCACCCTCCTCCCACTTCAGAGACTCAAAAGATGAATGTATCCCCTCTGACATCTTGATTTCAGCAAAGTGAGTGTCTTGTCAGACTCATCTACAGAACAGTAGATAATAAATTTGTGTTGTTTTAAGCCAATAAATTTGTGGTAATTTGTTACAGCTGCCAAAGAAAATTCATATACTGTCCTTATCATGGTTTTCACTGAATATATAAAGAGCCAACTCTAGAAGGTCCACGCTGTGGCTTACAGGGTTTGGCCACCACCTGTGGTGGTGGCATCCCATATGGGCACTGGTTCCTGTCCTGGCTACTAAACTTCTGATCCAGCTCCCTATTAATGCACCTGAGAAGGCAGCAGAGTGTTTGAGCCCCTGCCACCCATGTGGGAGACCTGGAAGAAACTCCTGTCTCCTAGCTTCAGCCTGCCCCAGCCCAGGCCATTGCAGTCATATGGGGTGTGAACCACTAGATAGAAGATCTCTCTCTCTCTCTATCTCTCTCTCTCTGTCTCTCCTTCTCTCTCTGTCTAAAAAACAAAACAAAAAAAGTAAAAAACAATAATAAAGAGCTAACTCTAAAGGTGTTAAAATAGTATTCCTCCTTAAAAATAGATATTTGAGTGAAACTTTTGTTCTCTGAGTTGCTACTTGATTTTGAAGCAATGAATTGTGTAGACACTACAAGGGACCTAATTTTATGTAGAAGCCATGCATATAACAGTACAGTATATTTTGTTGCACTAAGCATCTGGATTTTTAAAAAACACTCCAAATGGTTTTGTTGGCTTTAGAACAAGATTTACCACTCAAAGTAATTACTGAAAGTTTGACGTAACACATGATATTTTTGTTGTTTTATACTGTCCAATAATGTGTCACATTACTGTTTTAAAAGAATAATTGAAAACTCGTAAAATGATTTTTTGTTAGAATTTTCCTCCTTGTGGTATTTAAACAGAGCTTTGCCGCATTTACCACCAAATAAGTTTAAATGCCAGAATAATAAGTTCTCCATAAATTTTAAAGTAGTAAAAATTTTGGTTGGAAGGAACCAGTACAAGCACTGAAATGGAAAGCAGGGCCTCTTACACGGACAATTTTTAACCTTCCAGATACGATGGGGGAGTGGAAGGGATGTCAGTAAAATTTTAAAATTCTAGGATTTTATATCTTTGAATAACTAAGGATACATTTTGCAACAGTTCAATAAAAGAAATTACATAAAAATAGTTGCACACCATTTGATGTCAAAATCTCTGCATAGCAAGTAATGAAGCTGGCAAAGAATCAGTGAAATATAACACTACAAACCTCATGGATGTGCTTATCTGTTCAGATTTATTGGCTTCTGTTTTATGCACCTCAGTGAACCGCATATGAGAAAATTATTTCTGAGTGGCAGCAGGTCTATTTCTCAGTGTAAAACATATGGCAAAGCATATCCCACTAGGAATGCAGATCAGTAGAATGGGGAGAGTGGGATGAGAAATAAATTAAGGGAGGCCTTAAAGGAAATCAATCAAATAGAGTTGACAGGGGTCAGTGTTGTGGTATAGCAGATAGAGCCACTGCCTGCAACAGCAGTATCCCTTATGGGTGCTGGTTCAAGCCCTGGCTGTTCTACTTCTGATAAAGTTCTTGCTAATGGCCTGGGAAAGCAGTAGAAGATGGCCCAAGTGCTTGGACCCCTGCCACCCATGTGAACTTCTGCCTGGCCAAGTGCTGGTTGTTGTAGGCATCTGGAGAATGAACCAGAGGATGGAAGATTTCTCTCTCTCTCTCTCTCTCTCTCTCTCTCTCTCTCTCTCTCCCTCTCTGCTTCTCCCTCTGAGTTTCAAATAAATAAATAAAACTTAACAAAAAAAAATAAAGCTGATAGAGGAGCACCAGGCATTCTGTCCATTGGTTTGAGGTTACTAATATAAATGAACACTGATTTTAGGTAACTGCAAAGTTACAGGACTGCTCATCATTCTCTGAATTGGAGAATAGGTGGAGATGAGGGGAAGAAACCATGGCCAAGACACAAAACTCACGCAAAGACAACATCACTGCCTCCATGGATGTCATGGGTTAGCCTGCCTTTGTTTCCGGCAGTGTACACTAAATGCCACAGCTGCTTCTAGAAGCTCTTCTGCCATTTTGTTGCCATCATTTATTGTAAAAATTATTTCTTCAGTGCTACTCCTTAGAGTAGAATAAAGATCACATTCTCACATCATAGATGAAAGGTATCCTGGAGGGGCTGGTGTTGTGGTGTAGTGGGTTAAAATACCATCTGCTATGCCAGCATCTCATACGGCACCAGTTTATGTCCCAGCCACTCCACTTCTGATCTAGCTCCCTGTTAATAGCCTGGAAAAAGCAGCAAGATGGTCCAAGTGTCTGGGCCCCTGCATCCATGCGAGAGGACCAAATGAAGCTCCTGGCTCCTAGCTTTGGCTTGGCCCACTCCTGGCCATTGAGGCAATTGGGGAGTGAACCATGGGTAGAAAATCTCTCTCTCTCTCTCTCTCTCTCTCTCTCTCTCTCTCTCTCTCTCTGTTACTTTGCTTTTCAATTTAATTTTTTTTTTAAAAAAAAAGGTGTCCTGGAAATGCAAATAGCAAGTATTTTCAACCCCTAGTTTACAAGATGGGTTGTGCCTCTGACCAAGACTAATTTTGTGAATAAAATCTAGGAATCTAAGAAGGAACTTCAGATGTCAGTCAGCCTCTGAACCCTCAAAAAAGGCATGACAGACAACCCAAATTGAAGGAAAGGGAGCATGAAACTCACTTTTGATTTCATTTAAATAAGTCTTTGGAGTAACAGAAGACAGAAAGCCTTCTTTTATCTACTCACCACCTGTCAGATTTTCAGGAAAGTTTCAGCAGTTCAGGAAAATCAGTTGGTACCTTCAGAAATCATATCCAGCTGTCAACCTCAGATATGATTCTAGGCAAAAGATGAAATAATAAATAACAGCAATGTGTGGTTTTCTTAAGATGGTACTGATCCTATTTATATTTTATCTTCTTAGGGTACAAATTAAAATTATATTAAATATCAAGCTCCCTGGTAAAAAAAATAATTAAAAAGAGATTACTTATAAATTAACACTCTCTTAAGCACTCAATCAAGGCCCATTGGCCCTTTCCATTTAATAATAAAAAATCTAATTAGAATTATCTTCTATATGCTGTATATCTAATCACTTCCATGTTCTATATACTGTTCAATCAAGGAAGACAGGAAAAGACCTATGGGTAAAGCAACAAGAATGGTCTCTTTTACAAAAGAAATGTACATCCTCTGCCGCCCCGCCACCCCCACCCCCAGCTTAAAACCAACCCAGGAGAGACTCTGAAGAGCCTGCTGGCATTGTGTAGCAAGTGTGTCAAAATCTTTGAGGGCTACCTGACACACTATGAGGAGCCTGAGGGATTGGTATAGCTGCTCTGATTGCCAGAGACAGGGACAGAGAGAGAGACACAGGAAGGATGCCTGCAAGCCCCACCCTGCAAGCATCTTAAAACGCACTGTATACATCAGGTAAACTGTTTGCCTTTGTAAATGTTTCATTTGTTTCTACATACGTATCTCACTAATCCTGACAAATTTTCTAAATAGAATTATAAGCATAAGGAACGCTTAAAGTCACACATTCTCTTTAAATATTCCAATCTTAGTGGATTTGAAGGCATTTTGTTAGTTTTCATCAGCTCTCCTGATCTCCAGTTTAAATATCCTGTTCTTGTCAAATTGCATTTAAAATTTAGCAATTGGCTAATATTTTACAACAGTCAATATTTTGACAAATGCCTACATGATGCTACCTCAAGAGCAAATCATTGTTTAAACAAACAATTGGATCAAATACAAAAATTAAGAAACAAAATCTAAGTATTTGCTGAAAAAATCTTGCCTGAAACTGGATAAATATATATGCCAACTGACATTTTTTCACTATATCTTCCTGGATATAAATTGGTAGTTTGACCTTATTTTTTGATTTTCTTATATTAGCTGAGATCAAAACATTCTATGATGAATTGTATGATGAAAACATTCTTGGGGAAAATAATGGCTGCTGGACACTGGTTAGATCAAATCATGGGGAAAGGAGCATAGACTTATTTAAGAGTTAGTAACGTTCAGGCCGGCGCTGCGGCTCACCAGACTAATCCTCTGACTGCGGCGCTGGCACCCCGGATTCTAGTCCCGGTTGGGGCGCCGGGTTCTGTCCCAGTTGCTCCTCTTCCAGTCCAGCTCTCTGCTGTGGCCCAGGAAGGCAGTGGAGGATGGCCCAAGTGCCTGGGCCCTGCACCCGCATGGGAGACCAGGAGGAAGCACCTGGCTCCTGGCTTCAGATCGCAACGCAACAGCCATAGTGGCCACTAGGGGGGTGAACCAACGGAAAAAGGAAGACCTTTCTCTCTGGCTCTCTCTCACTGTCTAACTCTGCCTGTCAAAAAAAAAAAAAAAAAAAAGAGAGAGTTAGTAATGTTCAAAGATTTTTATGTTTATTTCCTTTATGGTCAAAACAAACTGTTTAGTATAATACACTGAATTTTGTTACTTTCTAATATCTTATATTGCCTTTTCTCCATACGTCAATAGCATTAATGTTTTATCATTAAATTACCATTAGTCTTTTCCAAGATGTAACTTATTTTCTTGCAAAGTAACAGAATTTTATCTAGCAAGTGCAGTATCTAATAAGAAAATGTGAAAAAAAACAAGAAAAATGGGAGTCAGTTAATAAATTTTGTATAGTACAGTTTTGCATTCTATTAAGTAAAAGGTGGTCAAGTGGGCAAAAGCAATTCAAACTGTAAAATACCTTCTGCAGTTAATTACATGCTTATTTATACATCATCTACTGATAACTAAAGCATATGAAGAACAAATCTGAACTACTTCCAACAGAAATTCCTTTAATTTTGATACAGAACAAGCTCTTCATCCTTGAGAAATAGTTTATATACAGAACTGTCCTGAATTCTTCCAACAGTGAACTTCCTAACAGCTCCAAGTAATACATCTTGTCCTTGTACATGAGAAAGTGTTTAGTAAAACCAGATGGCTGACTGTTTTCCTGTCCTGAAGCACTTGAAATTGGCAAGAATAGATTTAAGGTCAAAAAAGTTATAGATCCTAATGACATAATGGATACTTGAAAAGTCTGGCTCATCCATAATTAGATTATTTCAGTTATCCTCCACCCAACTCTTACTGAGTCACAGTTTGTTATCTGAAAAATATTATTCCAACCCACATTGAGCTCAAATATCCTCCATCCCTACCTTTGTGAAAGTTTATATAAGACATACATTTGAAGCACTAAGAAACCAATGAAGAAATAAAAGTAGACTCTCAACCCAATGTTTAATCAACTCCTCTTTATTATTTTACATCCTGAATTTCACTCCTGTGTATTCAACTAAGAGATCTACTTGTATGCCAAGCTCCAATTTGACCACAAAATCGGTTTGCAAAGATGAGTAGACCTTCTAAGCCAGTGCTTCCCAAGCTAAGTATCTAGAGATTTTAATATGAAGAATGAGGCCTGAGGATCTGCAGTTTTGGTAAGTTCCCAGTTGATACCAATGCTTCTGGACCACAGGATTTTTGAATAACAGGTTTCTAGAGCTAAATGATGTTCAGAATTTTTTTTTCATTTTCAATTCTCTTTATATACAGAAGATCAGTTTAGTACATATTAGGTAAAGATTTCAACAGTTTGCCCATATAGCAACACAAAGTGAAAAAACTACCATTGGAGTACTAATTATAGCATTAAATAACAATGTACAGCACATTAAAGACAGAGATACTACATAATAGTTTTTTTAAAAAAATTAATTAATTTTCTATGCCATTTCCAATTTAACACCAGGTTGTTTTTTTTTCATTTCCAATTCTCTTTATATACAGAAGATCAATTCAGTATCTAATTAGTGAAGACCTCATCAGTTTGTACCCACACAGAAACACAAAGTATAAAAATACTGTTTCAGTACTAGTTATAGCATCACTTCACATTAGACAACATATTAAGGACAGATCCCACATGGGGTGTAAGTACACAGTGACTCCTGTTGCTGACTTAACAATTTGACACTCCTGTTCATGGCATCAGTAATCTCCCTAGGCTCTAGTCATGAGTTGCCAGGGCTATGGAAGACTTTAGAGTTCGCTGACTTTGATCTTATTCCGATAGGGTCATAGTCAAAGTGGAAGTTCTCTCCTCCCTTCGGAGAAAGGTACCTCCTTCTTTGATGGCCCCGTTCTTTCCACTGGGATCTCACTCACAGAGATCTTTCATTTAGGTCTTTTTTTTTGGGAAGCGGGATACACAGCAGACTCGTAGAATGGCAGACTCGTAGAATGGCAGATGTCCTAAGCAACACTCTGGCCTCAGAATCAACCCTCAAGGCATTCGGATCTGGCTGAAGAGCCCATGAGAGTATAGTAGGCATGGAAAGCCAAGATATCAGAATTTTACTACTGCCATTCCTCCTAACTTCTCCCAACATATTTTCACGGCCCACTTATTCGCTTTGCCAAAGCCTATGACTCTCCACTCCAACTTCCCTTCTAGTATCACCTGGAACATTAAAATCGTTTGCAGCTTCATCCTTCTCTCCAGTCTCTGTGTTTCTCATCTCAGATGAAGATTCCCTTTTCTAGACTCTGGACGCTGGAATCTTCTCCTTTGTACGACTTCATTTCCAGAGCTCCTTATGAATGAATTAGTGTCCAGATAATGAGAGTAGGACGAAAGGCTGAAAGAGGATCCTAAACTACCAAAAGGCAGTATAAGACAGGAACAATTCTTATGGGGAAATCCGTTTGAAAGCAATCAGATATTTAAGCACAAGCTTCAAAACAGGGGAAAAAGTCTACTATGAACGGAAGACAACATGTACAGGAGCCAACTTATCAAACAGTACTTACAAGCTCCCCTACATGAGTAATTAATCATAGCAGAACAAAAGCAAAGAGCTTTAATAGAAAGTGAAGTACAGTATAATGAGAATGTGTTAAGAAGGCAATGACAGTTTGGACAGTATGGATAAGGAACTAGGTAGTATGACAGAAGGCTTGAAGAAAAGAAGTTAGATGCTACATACATTTCGGGTGGAGAATCAATAGGATTTAGACCTTCCTGGCTACAAAAGGCAACACAGAGGGAGAAATGTATGGTGAATTTTGAGCTTTAAGCTTGGATGTTTGAAAGAAATGAAATAAGAACAGCAAAGCAGGAGAGGGAAGAGTTCAGCAGATGAGAGAATGGCATGATCTGCAGGTAAACATATCCAATAGGAATCTCAAGGAATCACTTACTTAGAAACTTTGTCCTTGTCTTTCATGTATCATTTATAAAAATCATGCCTACATTGTCTGTTATCTCTTACATACCCCAAGATCCAGAGGGGGAAAATTCAATGGGAACGAATCCTCCCATTTTCTATAGAGATGTCATGTTTCTAGCCTATATTCCCAGCTTCAGATTCATCGAGGTTCAAAACGTTGATAGAATTTGACACACTTTCTTAAGAATTGAGTGATTGGGGCTAGAGCTATGGCTCAGTGGGTAAAGCTGTTGCCTGCAGTGCCGGCATCCCATATGGGCCTCAGTTCGAGTACTGGTTGCTCCTCTTCCGGTCCAGCTCTCTGCTATGGCCTGGGAAACCAGTAGAAGATGGCCCAAGTCCTTGGACCCCTGCACCCACGTGGGAGACCTGGGAGAAGCTCCTGGCTCCTGGCTTTGGATCAACGCAGCTCCGGTCATTGTGGCCAACTGGGGAGTGAACCATCGGATGGAAGACCTCTCTCTCTCTTTCTCTCTCTCTTTCTGTCTCTCTCTCTGCCTCTGCTTCTCTGTAACTCTGCCTTTCAAACAAAAAAATAAATCTTAATACCTAATATATACTAAGCTGATCTTCTGTATACAAAGAGAATTGAAAATGAATCCTTACATGAATGGAAGGGGAGAGGGAGCGGGAGAGGGGAGGGTTGCGGGCGGGAGGGAATTTACGGGAGGGGGGAAGCCATTGTAACCCATAAGCTGTACTTTGGAAATTTATATTCATTAAATAAAAGTTAAAAAAAAAAAAAAAAAAAAAAAAGGACACTGAGTCTCGGAAAGATTAATAAAAAAGAATGAAGTGATCATTCCCAGGACAATGATCATTTTATGTTTCATATTGTGTGTCCTTAGGTGGGAAGCCAAGCCTAAATTCAATGAAATGTAAGATGACAATTTTTTGGCCGGCGCCACCGCTCACTTCACTAATCCTCCGCCTGCAGCACCAGCACCCTGGGTTCTAGTCCCGGTTGGGGCGCCGGGTCCTGTCCTGGTTGCGCCTCTTCCAGTCCAGCTCTCTGCTGTGGCCCAGGAAGGCAGTGGAGGATGGCCCAAGTGCTTGGGCACTGCACCCGCGTGGGAGACCAGGAGGAAGCACCTGGCTCCTGGCTTCAGATTGGCGCAGCACGCCGGCCATGGCAGCCATTTGGGGGGTGAACCAATGGAAGAAAGACTTTTCACTCTGTCTCTCTCTCTCTCTCACTATCTAACTCTGCCTGTCCAAAAAAAAAAAAATGACAATTTTTATTGAAAATTATAAATGAAAGAAAAATTGATTTGATTTACACGTATAAGAATTAACTTGCCTTCTAATTGATGTTACTTATGCATACCTGCTTTATCATTTCCCCTTTAGATTCCCAAGCCAGACACATATAAAGTTGGTTGTTGCCAGAAATTTCTGTTCATAACAGGTTGAGTGAGGAACTGTTAGCTCAAACACTGAAGTTTTCTCAGAGCTTATGCAGTAAATTTATCCTTGTGTTCACTTGCTCTAAACTTGAGACTCTTGTCAGTGCCCTAAGTCCAAATGTCTCAGAATTTGAAACTTTTTTCTACCTTGTCACTAGGTATACAATTTTTCCCGAGTTCTTCCAGGGTGCCTACCTTGTACATTCCAGTATTCTTTTTCTCCTCTAGTTTCTAACACCACTTCAAATTATAGTTTCTGGGGGCCAGTGCTGTGGCATAGTGGGTAAAGCCACTGTCTATAGTGCTGGCATCCTACATGGGTGCTGGTTCATGTCCTGCCTACTCCACTTCCAATCCAGCTCTGTGCTGTAGCCTGGGAAAGCAGTGGAAGATGGCCCAAGTGCTTGGGCCCCTGCACCCATGTGGGAGACCCAGAAGAAGTTCCTAGCTCCTGGCTTTGGATTGGCATAGTACCAGCCATTGCGGCCAACTGGGGAGTGAACCAGAGAATGGAAGACCTCTCTCTGCCTCTCCTTCTTTCTCTGTGTAACTCTGACTTTCAAGTAAATAAATAAATCTTTAAAAAAATCATAGCTTTTGTATTCAGGGACACTCCTAGACATCTCATCACTAAAACAGTTTGATGATCTTTGATCCATCCAAATTCCAATGTTAAAGTAGGAGAAAATATACTTGTGGAACATCTCTCTGTAACTCTGCCTTTCAAATAAATAAATATATCTTCAAAAAAAAACAGAAAGAACAAAATGTACATGTCTGTTGTCTGTTTTCCCCATCAGCAAGTTATAGCAGCATAGATGAAGTTTTTCTTGCGGTTATAATATCTCCAATATTTGTGACAATTACAAAAAGAAGCCTAGGTATAACTCAATTCCCCTGTACCACTTCTGAAAATCTCAGAAGGAAAAAGTAAACCACTTAAGTAAATAACTACCATGTTATTTTTTATGCTACAATATTTACAGTTAATATTTGCTTAACTTTCTATTACTGAACTAAGTCCATGGCTCAAGCCATGAGAAAATGAGAGAATTGTCAATTAAATCTAGATATTTCTTACTCTAAAATCCATTCTCTCCCATAGAAATGCATTGTTTCTAGTGACTACAGGTGATCAACCAAATGTGTCAATTAGACAATGATTTATTGCATTTACTTAAAAAAGATATGAGCACATTTAATTGCATTTACTGATACCTACAGAGAAAATACTTGTACAATTATTTTAATAACATCTTATGAAAGCACCATGATTATTTTTATTAAAATATCAATGGAGCACATACAACTAATAAACTCTTCCAAGTAATTCAGAATTCTGAATACAAATTTAATGTATTTAATTGTTTTCTCATTTTTCCCTATTTTCACTACTAGAACGAATAATTAGTGGTAAGATGATTTCACAAATGAAATTCCACATATTTGTCATGTGGTAAAACTTCAAGTTGATTTCTATTAATAGATGCTTGTGCCAAACTTCAATTTTGATTAAATGTATAAGGAACAGCTAACCAGAGACTTGAATGCAGCCTGTGGCCAAGGAACAGTGTGTGCTTCTGTGTGACACTAGGGATAAGTAATGTTGGCCAAACTGAAATAAATTTGTCATCAAGGGAAATGTCTGGCTCAAAAAAACATCTATGAACTCTTGAGGGCCTCTCCAAAAAACCCAAGAATTAGCTATATGTATTAGTTCCAAATACAGTCATATATTGTTACCAAAAACCCTCAGTCAACCAACATGAAAATGCTTTAAAAAACTTTCAAATATATTTTCAATGCAGAATCTTTTTTTGATTTGTAGTAAGATAATAAAATGTTGTTTGCTTCTTTATCATATGGAGACAGCAATAACCCACATGATATTCAGTGGTCAGAAGTTTTTAAAATGAAATATCCACCACTGTAAGACTCTGAA